>NW_023425360.1:6110000-8832500 GCF_014108415.1 Molossus molossus | reverse complement strand
CTGGGATTTACATGGCTCCTTATTCAATAAAGTAGCGCCTTCCCTGCATTCCAACATCAGCAACACAATAGTGGCCCAGAAACAAAGTGACACATTACACACGGTCCAGCTGTCCCGTCCACTCTCCACAGACCCCTCCTCTGGCTCCTCCAGCTTCATCCGCCCCCGGCGTGATTTTTCAGCTCGGCTCACAGGCATGGCATGGCACCTGTAGTATGGGCGCTCGATTTCAGGTGCCTCCAGATGTCTCCCTGTGTACAGGAGATGAACTCTGTGCTAAAGAGGAGAAACAAAGAAACAAACCCAACCCAACCGGGCCAGGACCAAAAGCCCAAACAAATCCTTTCTACTTTGATATCAGCTCCAAAAAGGCTGTGCGTGACCAATGACGCCCACATCAGAAATTCTGTCGCCGTCTCAAACGCTTTCTGGCTGTGCGTGGCTTTCCTTAGGAACTCGAACACACAGGAAATGTGACCTGTCGCGTAACCAGGGCTATACTTAGTGAGAATGTTTTATTGCCAATAACACAAAAAAAGAGTCATTTGAGAAGACATGTCAAGTTTCACACTATCTGACAATATGCAATGTTTCCTTTGAATATATATTTATATATGTTAATATAAATATATATTGTATATATTGCATATGAATATATATTGCATATAAATCTATCTATCTATCTATCTATCTATCTCCATAATTTGGGTAACACCATACACTTCTTGGTTAAGAGCTGCCATTAGGAAGGCGCAGGATTTTTCCAGGAGAAACGATGTATTGAGAACGTTTATTTATAGTAATAGTGTATATTGTTCAGCAAAGCCCAGCAAAGTGCATTTTATATATACATATACATATACATATATATATATATATATGTGTGTGTGTGTGTGTGTATACATATATATACACATACACACATATATATGTGTGTGTGTGTGTATGTATATATATATGATCCTCTGGCTTATATTAACAGTCCACTCAGTATAGACGTTTTCCTGTTTAAAATATACATTTTACTGATTATGAAGAAACGCATTAGTACTTCCCACACTACACTACGTAAGATATGGGAAAGGAGGGGGAAAAAAGGCTTTATGTATTATGAAGCAGTCATTAAACTTTAATCTCTACCACTAGGGGGCAGAATGAAGCCCTTTCTAGAGCTGACTGCTAGGCAATCAACCATCACATCATTGTAACATTGAAGGCACTTCAAAAAGACTCAGATGTTTAACTATTGTGCTAGTGATCATACATTCATATTGGGCTGCAGGCCAAGAGAGAGAGCGAGGGGGGGGGGGAAGGGAAAAAGAAAGCCAGAGATTTGCAGCTGAAAAGCTATAAAGTGGTGGATTTTACCTTAGAGCAAAACCATCTTCAGTGACAAATTTCAAAGGCCATATGTATGCGGTTTTCATGAAAAGCAGACGACCCTAAATGTCTTTGTTTAACTGGAAGCGATCTTCCTCACTGAACCAGCAAGCTCTTCTCCCCGGTTCCCTTGTTGATTGTACTGTTACCAATTTCCCTTCCCCTTCTGGTCCTGCAATGAGGGGTCTAGAAACACTGGGTAATGCCAACAGGTATTTCATGAGCGCTGCCCCCTTTAGTATCTTCAAGGATATCACCTCATGCACAGTATCACTGATGGAGAACATTTAGAGTATTCTGGATTGAAAGAACAAACAAACAAACAGGGTGTTTGTTCTGTATCCCCTTTAAATTAAACCCTTCGATCTAACCTGTATTCTACGGTCACAGCTGAAAGTTCCCAATCAAGTTGCGCCAAGACAGGGCATTCTGACGTTTTCCCCCAGGTGGTCGAAGCCGTGAAGGGTCGTGGAGATTATTCTCACCGACACAGCTCTGGTTCATAGGACATAGCTGCAGCACTGGCTTTTGAGACTTGATAGCCAGATATTTCCAAGTAACTTTACAACATTAACACACCAAAACGTAATCCAGGGCACGTTTTCCAAGTGAATAAATTTCAGACACACACTTGGGGTTATGGGCTAGGTCCACCTGCCTGGCTAGACATGCAAAGACTTTGCAAACGCCAGGACATCTTATTGTTCTGAAACAAAAAAAGCAAAGCGAGAGTTAGCTGCACTAACTGCAGCCCCAGAAAAGCTGGAGAGGTCCCCAGGGAAGGGCTGGGTTGGGCACCTTCCCTGCCCCGCCCCCGCCCCCACCTGGCTTTCAAAGTACAGACAGTTTTGTAAATAGAGATAGTGCCGAAAGGAATCCGGTCTTCCTCTTTCCATCAGGAGTGTTACTTGATTCATATCAATATTTCCTGTCAGCTCCCACAAAGCAAAAATCTTGGCCCTTATGGTATCCTTAGATGGCCAGAGAGCCTTTGCCTAAGTCAGTGTTCCAGACCTTTTATCTGCCTGACAGCCGACTGAGAGAAGGCCCACTAACTTTCTTAAAGTGTGCACTCATCCGTTTGGCGGCCGGCTCTGGGGGTTCCACATGAAATCCTCTTTAGATAAATTCATACGTGCTCGGGCTGATTAGGCTCCCAGCTTGGTTGGCTCACTTGTCTTTAAAAGCAGGACACTCGTGATCAATGTGGGGTTGATGTTGTCTTCCATTAACTACCTAGTCTGCGGTCTCCTGGGCTGGTGAAGAAAGGTATGACCCCAACCAATGAATGAAGAAAGGGATCAGAAAGAAAAGAAGAGAAATGTTTCTCTCCCTCCCCCCAAAGATGACAGGCTGAAGTTGACAACCTAATCCTTTAGGCTTGTCTTACTTACTGAAAGGCTCAAGTAATGTCAAAGGGACCATCTGATAGCGGTCCTCATGCCAAACCTAACAGCTTTATTGCAACAAGAAACTTGCACATTAAATTTCCATGTGTTTTCTCTCCACACTCCTTCACTTTCCTTCCCACCCCTCCCCTCTTTTCCTTTTTCTTCCCAAAGAAAGATAAGTCTTCCCCGCTTCAAACACCAAATAGAAACTGCTACAGAAAGCCAGCTGGGATATGGTGAAATTAGTGAATTATTATTACCTTGGGGACACTGGAAATCAAGTTTGTTACTGGAAGTCCCTGTTTCTGTAAGAGTTGTTAATAGCTGAAATTTAAAGGGTGTTGGTCAATCAACAGAATGTTATTTTCTTAAGCGGGCAACTGCTATTTGTCTTTATTTTATTTTATTTTTACTTGGTTGCTGCTGCGGCTACCTGCCACCAAGTTCACCTCTAATTTTAAACTTTATAATCAGAAATAAAGCCAGCTTTCAAAGAAACATAAATAACAGTTTTTTGCAAATTTTAACTCACGAGCTGGGAGATCAGGTGGGTGGGTTAGGAGTTTCAGTCTGAGAACCCTTTTAGAAAATGGTATCAAATTATTAAGGGTACGTGAAAATGCAATAATGCACACCTCGTAATATAAACCAGGGTGGCTCATCCTAGGCGTATTTTTTGGATGTGATGGAAAGACAGTTTTCCACTAAATACAGATCCTCCTGCCCTGACACGGTCCTTGCTGGGACAGTTTTACATTTTGGAAGCTCAGGAATTCATTTAAGACTTTGAAAGTCCGTGTTTTGTGTTTTTCTTTCAGTTGAGGATGGTCTTCCTTCTCCCTGTTCTGAAAACAGTTTCAGCAACAATTTAAAAAACAGACAACAACCTTGCAAGGAATTCAGAATAAATAAACAGTCGTTTTCTGTTAAGCAAAATATTTCCCCAAGGTAAGTTCTTTTTCCAAGGGGACCGCAGTAGATCTCAATGTTGAATAGAAGGCGTTTTCTTCTGGTTTGATTAATGTTTAGCAAAACACAGGTTCTTGGAAAATTAGCCCATTGTATACTTGTGTGTCTGCTTGGAACAGCAAAGCGTCTTAGTTGGAAATCTTTTAAGAAAAGATTTCCCCATTTCCTTCCAAACATTCGCTAATTTAATTGTGCTAACTCTCGGGTCTGCATTATTGGTCAGGTGGCTGGATTTATTAAGGGATAGAGATTTCCACCTAAAGAAACTCTTAGCAAGGGTTAATCAGCTGGTAACCTGAATTACAAATATAAGAGCAAAAAAAAAAAAAAGGGAGGGGGCATTTTTTTTTTTTTTACTAAGATCCCACGCAGCATATATTTCTACACTATTTTTGAAAACTACATAAAGTTACCTCACAGCTCTAATAAACTACACTGGGAGCTGGGGCAGCTTCTGGGATATTCTGCTGACTTCATTGTATTTTCCACATTTCTGTATTTAAAACAAAACCCCTACCTACCCACCCCCTCGCTGAATTCAGGGAAACACAAATAACTCTAAGCTTTGCACTAAAATGACTTTGTTTTACTTTCATGCCTAGTATTTATTGCTTTTAAAATTGTTCAGCAGTGGGGAAAAAGGGTGCTGCTGGTATGGACTTTAAACACCAGTTATACACATAGCGTCTTCCTACTTATTCTGGGCTTTATTGCACCCCAAATCAAGAAATTCTACATTTATTCACAAAGGCGTTTGTAATGGGTTTATTTCACGTATGCTATTGCACATATCACATACAAAGCAAACTGATGTATATGTGATATAAGCCGATATACATGATATAAACTGATATATGTGTGTGTGTATTTGTGTGTATAAAATATATATAATTAACTTATTAGAGGAAATAACTCAGAGTACATGAAAGGTAAGAATTCTGACTCTGGCGTTATGCTGTGTCCATTTTACAGATGGGGAAACTGAGGCGGTTTGTGGGGAAGATGTGCATTAATATGCACAGCCAGCCAAATCAGCTAGAAGACCGGGAGCTTCCACATCAGGAAATTTACATCAAAGCCATAATTCCCAGGAAACACGCGCACGCTGTTTTGTCAAAGGTGTACGTGGGAGGTCGGGGCTGGGAGAGAGAAATGCAAACCGAACATGGGGGCGCTCTTCCTGGAAAACCTGGGCGGGGGAAGGGCCAGGTAAGTGCCCCTTTTTAAAAGACATTCTGAGGCAGCAACTGGCACGCTGCGGGGAAGACACCGGACGGATTACTGCTGGTGTCTCCGGCTCGGACAGTGTTGGCAATGGCATCCTCTTGGCTGCAATAATAAACATCTCCAGCTGCAAGATCTCTGCTGTGCAAGCCCGGGCGGAACGGTTCGGCTCCTTCCCTTCGACCAGCTTAGGTTTCCCCTGTCGGAGGGGAGTCAGGAGCCGGCCCTGGAACGTCCCCCGGCCGGCGCCCAGCTCCGTGCTTCCCGGGAGCACGCGGCCCCCCCCCACCCCGCCTCTCCACTTCTGTTTTATTTACGAATATGTTGCCAGAATTCCAATGAGTTATCTATTCTGTGGCCCCGTCATTTTCCCACCGAGGCCTCGTCGCCGGCTGACTCAGGGTCCAGTCGCAACAGTGGGAAGAAAAGAGGAGAGGGGAAGAATTCTTTTCAACTTTTTTTTTTTTAATGTTTCACTCATTTCTCTCTCTGTCTCCCCGAGGCCTCCGCTCCCCTCCTCTGCTCCCTACCCCCCAGCCTCCTAGCTCCTCTTTACTCCTTTATGTTACACGATCGCTCAAATTGAAGATCAGGAGGGTCCTATAGGGAACGCATAGGGTCCCTGGGAGAAAAAAGCCCCCAACAAGCTATACACCAGATGTATAACGTTATATGGTCAAACTGGCAAGCACAAAGGCTCAAAAACAAAAGGCGTGAATTAGGGAGAGCCATTCAAAGACGTGTTTTCAAAACAGCCCGGCCGAGAGCCTGGATCCCCCTCCTGAGACTAACTGCTTGAAAGAAAAGCTGCTAAAGAAAGAAAGGAAAAGAAAAAAAAAAAAAAGCCCATTTTTTCTAATTAGCTGAGGCCTAACAGGCCCTGAATTTCGCAACTAGTTTTCATCAAGGGGGTTGTGGCTTGTGAAAATGAAAAATAGGCTTTGAAACCTGTAATGTAGGCCCTCCGGACCAAAGCTGGGCTCAGTTCTGGCGCGTTGTTTTTTTTTTTTTCCCCTCCCTCTGGTTTTTGGGCTCTGCCTGGCTTCCTATGTTTGTGGATCCCCCTTTCACACCCTTCCCCCCAAGTACAAATATTATTTAGGTTTAAAAAGAGAGCAGGAGGGACAGTGACAAAGGTCCTCCCGCCCCTTCTTTCTGTCTCTTAGGCCGGGGGCTTTCCACGCTAGTGACAACCCTGAGTCTCTATGAATCTCATTCCAGAGCACTGACACCACCAAAGGAGGCTCCAGAGAGGTGTCACTACAGATGTGTGTGTGTGTGTGTGTTTTCTGTAAATGCTGGGATTAAGATGAAAAATTCTCCACCACTGTGAATTTAGATATTTAGAGGATGATGTCTCACTGTGAGTTCTCCCCAAAGCAACAAGGCAATATTTGCAAGGCAGCAAGGTGCATCCCTGGGCAAACATTTTAGCTCCTGCACCTCGGACAAGAGCACTCACAGACGATTTGGAAATGTTTTCGTTCTCCTTTAAAGTGAACAGGACGGTGTCATGCCAGAGACTTAGTTCCCCTGCAGCCTGAAGAATTATGAACTTGAACTTCTCAATGCCATTTCTACGAAGAAAAGAAAACAGAGCTCGTGGGTGAGGGTTGGTGGGCAGCATGTGTTTTCCAGGGAGGCAACTTTAATTGCTGGCACTGTCTGGCTGAGATGCCTGTGGTCCTGCGTGGTGTGTTTTAGTAACAAATGCTTGTTCTAATGAATTAGCCTTATTAGGGCCTCCTCATATTCTTTCATAAAGGGCGCAGCTATTCTGAATTTCTGAATGCAACAGTCTCTTGGTATTTTCACACTGAAGGCTGTGGTGTGGGGTTGCATTTCTGCCTCTGTATTTTCATCAGGCTGAAATATATATATTTTTTTCACGGCAGAAGAGTGAGCAGCAGAAAGATAAGAAAACTACTGAGCTTCCGGGCACCAGCCATCCATGAGCCCAGGGCCATGAAAGACAGTTGCACAAATTATTATGCTAAAAATGTATTTGCATTTACAGCTGAGCAACCTGGATGGGAGTTCATCACCTCCTGGCACATTTTTTTTGATAAGCTCGGTGGCATTGGATAAAACAGATTCATTAGCTTTGATTAACCTTCTTTAAATAGAGTTAAAAACCTGCTGTAGGCAGCTCAGCTACCAATGCGGCTTTAAGATACTTTATCATGTTTAAGACCCAATTACTGTTGCACTGAATAAGAATAAAACATCACAGTAAAATGTGGAACAAACAGGCACACTAACGCGCACAGCAAGTAACCATTAATTTATAACAGCAACTTTCCCATTTCTATGGATTTTCTGATGGCTGCACTTAATTCAAGTTGAATACTCAGGAATCAGGCTGAGAGGAGAAACTGGTTCTCCAGCCTCATTGACTGGTGTCTTTTTTTTTTTTTTTTTCCTGTCTTATAGCTTTAGTTTGGAGTCTCAGGAGACTCCTTAAAAAAGTCCAACATGAAATACCCAGAAAAGAGGAGGGAGAGTCAGTCTCCATGAGAGAGATGGTGTATCAAACTGTGATGGAACTCTAAAATTTTAGAACAATGTATCAGCTCCCTGGAAACATTTCTAGTTGGAAAGTATAAATATTAAAGGAAAGCAGAGCAGTGAAATCGGCATTAAGTTAATGCACAGAGTTATCCACCCCGTGTGAGCAGCAAACTTTTGAAAATGGCAACAGGGAGGACCCTTCTGTGCAGACTGGTACATCATCGGGCATAGAACCAGAGCTAGGGAGTAACTCCAGCGCACAATGAGTTAATCTTGGACAGGATTTGACTGAAGCAGGAATAATGAACAGTGAGATACTGCAGCTTTCAGGCAAAACGGAGTAACAACAATTAAAAAAGAGAGAGGGGGAAGAAAGGGAGGGAAGGATCTCCAGTCAGTTAACTAACAAGAACAGTGCGGTGTTGGGAGCAGATGAAACAGAGGCCACCAGGAACGCCGTTGCTCTGCCTCTTTGCTCTGTGCCTGGGTGTGGAAAGCATTACAACCGGGAGCCAACTGTTTGTGGGTTTCTTCTCATCGGCTTGAAAATATTGGGTCTTGCCGGATTTCCATAATAACCACAACCACACTCCCCTCTCCGTAAACCCCCCACAACAACAGATGTGAGTTCTGAAAGGGACTAGAGACACTAATATAATCAGACGCTAGTTAGAGGGCTTTCATACAAAATTCTCCAGCAAATTCGCAACAAAAAACACTCCCGGCCACTGATGGGATTAATCTGAGATCCTTGATGATTTGAAGTTCGACAAGTTTTCATTTTGCATTTTGTTTTTGGATGTATGGTGCTGTATTTATCAAACTGCAGCGTAATTTTCCCTTCAGTTGGAGGCTGTGATTGAGAAACAAATAAATTGAAACTTAAGGGCCTGTTTTCTCCAAATTTAGTTCCATTATCACTTTAAGAATGCACAGTACTTGATGATACAAAGAGGGTGCATGGAGCTGGTTATGTCCTTGCTAACTCAGCAATATGTTAGTGAACACCACACTTTCCAAATTCCTTTTCAGGTTGTTTTATTGTGTATGTGTGTGTGTGTGTGTGTGTGTGTGATATTATATGGCAGCTATAAATAAGTACACACTTTAAAATAAGTCAGAATGGAGAAGTGGTGATTTTTAAAATATCATATTTTCTCGATAATACACCTGCTTTCATAGCGAGAGCTTTGGTACATACCAATATGCACATCAAGTATATTACATGTCTCACGTAATTGCAGATATTCTAGAACATAAAATGCAGGCATGAAAGCTGCAACATCAGAGACGTTTGACTGTTTTCGGCAGTAACTAATGTTGGACTTGACTCAAAGTCCTGTTGCCCAGGGTGCCACAGTCCTGACTGTATTTGACTTGGAATAGTTTACTCAATCTCCTTCTTCTGAAGCTGTCCTTAGAAAATGTTCACACCATAAAACCGTAGTTGGGGGAGGAAAGCGAAACTGAGTTTGTTGTTTTAAAAAGAAATACTTATGGTGAGGATCCCTTTGGCTCCTGCCTTTGTATCTTTCTAACCTTAGAGGCTGGAATCACTTAACCCCAGCCTACGACGGGTCCAGCACAGGCTCTGCAAATCACCCTGACCTTGGCCGGGGGAAATTCAAAGAGCTGCAGACCAGAGCTCATCAGCCAAGCATGAAGTCCCCTTGGCTGCTGGACAAAATCTGTTGCCTGTTTCTAGAGACCGGGCTCCAGGGTTATTCCCCAGAACATGCCTTTAACTCTGAGCCCAGTTCAATGTACTTCCTCACGCCCATGAGCCCACATGCAACCCATGACCTTGCTTTGCCATATGCTTCCCGGTTCTGAGTTCCCTAGAATGAGTTCTTATAGAGGCGATTCCCCATAATTCCTTGGGCTCTGCTATAAGTCAGCCTCCGGGTGCTGTGTTCAGACACCCCTGAAGCCCTACTTTGCCTTTCTGCTTTGACATCGCTTGTCAACTACTCTTCACCTCTCCAGAGATCTGAACTTAAAAAAAAAATTTTTTTCCTTTATTGATTTTAGAGAGAGAGAGAGATAAAAACATCGATGAGAGAGAACATTGATTGGCCATCTCCTGCATGCCCCCCACTGGGCATCGGGCCCACAACCTGGGCATGTGCCCTGACCGGGAATCGAACCGGTGACCTCTTGGTGTGTGGGTCGAGGATCAACCACTGAGCCACACCGGCTGGACGAGATCTGAACTTTTTAAAGATCAGCCCCCCCCTAGATCAGCCTCTGTGCTCTGTCAGAAGCCTAGGTTCTGGGCAGTTCTGCTCTGTCCTGTCTCTCCTGTGACTTTGAGAACTGGGGAGAGATCCTACCACAGGGTGTAAAGAAACACGAAGACAGCAGTGGGGATTTTCAGTCGGCTTCCTTACACACATCCCTGTCCTGGTTAACTTCTAATGGCTCCTAGATTCTTGACCCCTTTCTAACCATCCAGTCTCCGCTGATGATGTTCAGCCCACACCGTGGGAACCCTAGTCCACATTCCAGTATCATTCTGACGCCAACCCTGCAGAAAAAATGTATAGTCTGTAGACCCAAACAAGGAGCATCAATAAACTCGATACAGACTCAGTAGCCATTTGCAGAAGGCAGTCAGAGAGGTTGTCAATCTGGATCATTTCAAAAGGAGGCAGCCACCTGGGTGAGAGTCATCAGGGACCGAAGAGAGGAGACTCCCAGCATGTCCCCCACGAGTCAGACCATGCTGGGTCCCGAGTCTGCTACGTCCTCATTCCCAATGTGGAAGAGACCATGAAGCTTACGTAGCTAGTGATTCCTGTAGAGGACCCACGGAGGTGGGCGGTTTCCACCTGCCATGACAACACCCTCTCAAGCCGCCCTTTGACACACATCCAGGTGTCATCTTGGATGGTGGGAAGCTGAGTAACACTAGGGATGGTCATCTGACCTGCAGCGTTTTGTAAATTTTCACCTAAGAACTTCTAAGTCACTGGTTCTCCAGAACTTGGAAAACCTGAAAAAAAAAAAAAAAAAAAAGATGCCCGCCCTGGCCGATTTGGCTCAGTGGTTAGAGCGTCGGCCTGCGGTCTGGAGAGATCTGGGTTCGGTTCCCGCTAAGGGCACGTACCTCAGTTGCAGTTTGTCCCCGGCCCTGGTTGGGTCGTGCGGGTGGCAACCACTCGATGTGTCCCTTTCACATCGATGTTTCTCTCTCTCTCTCCCTCCCACTCTGAACAAAATATGGAAAAATGTCATCGGGTGATGATAAAAAAAAAAAAAAAATGCCCAAGTTTCACCGAAAGGTCAAGGTCCATTGGTGGGGAATAAAGGTGTGCTCGGGAATTTGACCTGGAACGCTCCAGGGATTATTGTATTCCCACAGATTGGAGGGTTTACCTCTTCGGACTGATCCCAGGACAGCCATTGCTCGGATGAGCAGTGGGAAACCCAAGAGGAGTATCTGTTTTCGTCACCAGCCAAACTCAGCTTTCTCTGCTTCTAAAACCAGCATTTCTTCTATCAACTGACAGCCTGGTCTCACTCACCTACACACACCCTTCTCTGAGGACTTACACTCTGAGATTAAGGCACAAGGATCACTTCAGGGGTCTGCAAGGCAGAGGACCTCTTTCTGAGTTCCGACTCGCCCTTGCTGTGTTCCAACCTGGTTCCGTCTGCTGACCGCCAGAGCCCGATTGTTCACCGAGAACCAGAGCAACCGCCCTGCCCGGCCCCCGTTCCTGGGCTGTCGGCTCCGCTCCTGGGGAGGCTGCTGGAACGCCCTGCTGTTGATACTGCCAGTTATTGGTCCCAGAGTTCAAGTTTAGGAAGAGCCTTCAGTGTACTTCAAGCTCCAGAAACTGCTTCCTCTACTGGGATGGTCATGTTTTCTTTCCCAGTTACAACACCCTCCAGGGGAGGGAGCAGCTTTTCCCTTCTTCTCTGCTACCAGATTTAGCCTGGGCCTGTTGCAACCTTGACTTCTAGGTCCTCAAAAACCAGGAAGCCTGGAAAAGGCTCATTATTCTCTAGTAAAGCTGAAGATGTGGCAGTGGAATCCCCCAAGAATGAACACAGTTTTTGCTAATTAGCTCCTTACTGCCCACCGCCCCTCTGCACCCGCCCCTCGTCACCCTCTGTGGATGAAGTCACCGTGCGCTGCACAGTAGGACAGGCACCTCCCTGAGCTCCACGAACTGGAGGACTCATAAATCCACGGGCTCCCACAACATCTAACACTTGGTGGTTTAAAGAACTCTTTTATAGGCATTATCTCATCTAATCTTCATGGGGAAGAGGCGGACTTGTGTATAGAGAAAATGAAGAGGAAGGCTCAACGCTAAGGATACAGCGTTGTTAGGGGAGGGTGCCGTCAGCGAGGGGCCACAGATGCTCCAGAGATCTCTGCCACCTCCTCACCCTGCACTGTGCCCATCGCTTCTATAACGCAAGGTACTTGCCACGTTATTTCTCTCTCTCTCCTTCTATAAAGAGCACACAAAGGAGGAAGACTGGCCAGGTGACTCAAAGTCAGCTTTGTCAATTACCTAAGTATAAATTTAGATGTTTCTGTCCACTGCCCCCCGCCCTGACTGTATGTTTTCAAGTATATCGCTGATTAAAAATGAACAAACAAAAATGTCACCTGATGTTCGGCCGCAGGAGAGCACAGCATGAAAGGGGTGTTTCGTTCTGTTTCAGGTGCTCAGGTACTTGTCTCCAGGAGACAGGGCTCCAGGCCTGGCTGGCAATGGTACGCCTCTAAGGTAACCTGTGGCCTGCTGCTAATTTGTTTCCTGAGAGGGCGTATGACCCACACCGCGGGTTCATTAAGGTTTCCATAATTTCAGCCTGGCCTGTGTGGCTCAGCGGCTGGGCATCGACCCATGCAGCAAGAGGCCGTCTGTTCGATTCCTGGTCAGGGCACATGCCCAGGTTGTGGGCCCGATCCCCAGTGCGGGGCGTGCAGGAGGCGGCCAACTGATGTTCTCTCTCATCGATGATTCTCTCTCTCTCTCCCTCTCCCTTCCTCTCTCTCTAAAATCAATAAAGAAAAAATATATATATACATACATATATATATGTGTGTGTGTGTGTGTGTGTGTGTGTGTGCCAGTCATGACAATCTGCACCCAGAGGCAGCTGTGTCCAGGTGACTCACACAGAGCTGGTGTGTGACACATTTAAGCACACAGTGGAGCGAGGCCATAAAGGCCCTCTTGGTGTTCCTTTGGGGCTTGTGGGAAAACATCCAGTTTATAAAAAGTCAGCTTCTAGTAACCCCGCCCAAGTCATCCATCTCATTCCTCAATTTTTATGAAATGACATTAAACATGTTGACGGCTTAAGTTTGTTTTTATCGTTGTTTTGCTTAACTTTGTAACAGTCAAGTCGAGCTTTGATTCGGTCCATAAAGTCCACCATCAAGCAGGGAAAGAAAACAAACAGACAAACAAAAAACCCAAATGCGTGTCTGAAGTTACGGTATGTTTCTCAGACTCTGGAAGAGACTTGAATGAGGTTCAAGAAGCCAATGTGCTCTTCCTGATCCTGCTGTAAACCAACAAATAAACAATTTCCAGAAGCCCCGCTCTGCGGACATGAGACATCTGGAGACTTTAGGAAGGAATGCTCCACTTGGCAGCGTCCCAGGCGCGGAGCCCACGTCTTCTGAGGCTCACACATCACCCTTGTGACAAAATGTCTCCCTGCCTTGATGCGTCCCCATAAAACCACGTCCACACTGTCCGTTCTGCACAGCGTCTCCTTAAAAGCGGACGAGCGGAGGGGAAATGCGGCTTCATCCCATTGGGCCCTGGAATCTGACCCTGTTTGTTCGTTAGCCACAGAAAGGTACTCTGTGTAACGGCAGTTCGTGATGGGAAAGCTTGAAAAGGTCATTGGTTTAGTTCAAATAAACAAAACACATTCTCTATAACATTCTGGCACGAGAGCCAGGGATCTCGGGGAGTGAGAAGGCTAGAGACAGAAAGAAAAGGGAAAAAAAAAAAAAATCAGAGGCCAGGCCGGTTAGGGTTAGGGTGAGGCTATTTTTAGCATGCTGGAAAACTCTAGGAAGAAAGGAGTGTGTGTAAAAATACAGATAAATAAATACTGGTCACAATGTCCAGATTTTCAAGTCGGGAGCGAGCCGTCATTTGAAGTGAGTCACCTTAAAGACCACGTACGTCCCTGTTTCAATCTCGCTGGTGTCCTGGGACCTAGGACTTGCTTTTCTCCCTACAAAGCTTTCTGTCCCTTCAGACTTTACAGTAACAGGAGGAGAGAAGCTGCTTCAGAGAAATTGCCAAAACCCTCGTGAAGAGAAAATGCAAACAATTAAAATGATACGTGAAGGGTTTATTTATTTAAAAAGAAAAGTCCTTAAAAAGTGTCCTCAATAGATTTGTTTTATATATTTTTTCACATAAAGAACCTACTGTGGGGGGTGATATGCATTTATTTAGTCCTTGTAATAGTTCTAAATCGAGACTAAGTCGAGTATGTCCCACTATATCTATGAGAAAAACTAGGATTCGGGGGTAAACTAACTCCCCCAACAACTCCAATAGCAAAAGCACAATTGAACCCCAAACAACCTTTTCTCCAAAGCTCAGCCTTCCCACTGCCCATCATGCTTTTTTATTTATTTTTTATTATTACCTGAGGACATTTTTGCATTTCTCTTCAGATAGAGTGGGAGGGAGAGAGACAGAGAGAAACATTAATGTGAGAGAGACACATCGACTGGTACGTGCCCTTAGTGGGAACTGAACCCGGGACTCTCTGGTCCGCGGGCCCATGCTCTAACTGCTGAGCCAAATGGGTCAGGGCGCATATCATGCTTCTTTGTAACAAATGAGAGCGAACCACCTTGAGATGCCCCAAGAAGAATCCTAGGCCTTGTAACTGCCAACCAACTGAATGGTGAAATAAAATTATTTTTTTAGTATGGCTCCACTAGGTGCTGAGCTCATGGACTCTCAAAAGAAATCAGGTGTAAAGAAAATATGGGGCACTTCTGCAAGGCGCTTGAGCCACAGAGCAGCTTGGGAAGGTGATGGTCTCCCAAGGCCCATGCAGAGATTGAGGAGGAAGGTCTTGCGTAATGAACTTGAACTTGGGAAAGTTCCCTGCAGATAGCACCTCTTGCTTGGCCAGGAAGCACATGGCAGTCTGCACCCCATCAAAGCGGAGCATTTGATAAGACTGTGTGTCTGCACTGAAAAGTCGGGCTAGGGGGAGCCCTGGAGGACCAAACAGCGCTCGGAAGGAGGGAGCTCTCCTGTGTATAGGAGTCATCAGCGTCTTGAGGAACAAAAATACTGGAATGACGGTCCCAAGGAACAGGTAATACCAAGCAGTGACATCTGAAAGTCCAAACCTCTCTGCTTATGGTGATGCCACTTGTGGCAAAAGGTGTGGCTGTGGAGTGGGTCACAATGTCCATTGGGGTGCATCCAAGGCCACTCAACTGTCTACAGGCATCGAATAGGAGGAAAACAGAAACACACAAACCTCTCCAGAAGTCTACTGACCACAGGCTAGACAAGACACCCAGTGAATGCTAACTTGGGAACTGAAAAAGACTAGTGTTGCTTTCCTAACCTATCAAAAGGATATTGCAGAACAATCCCTTTAACTTATAAATTGTGAATGTTGGTCTATGTTATATTAACTGCCCTTACCAGAGATTTTGCTCACCGAATATTTTGGACAAAAACAAACAAACAACAGTAATGGGAATTAAAAAAAAAAAAAAAAGGAAGCCAGAAACACACACACGCACATTCAGTAAGAAAGTAAAATAATATTAAAAGTTTGGAAAAAGATAAATATATTTATCAAAATGCGTTAATGCAGCAGCTTAGTAGTTTCAGAATATAAAGTGGATCTCATGTGTTGAACAACTTTGAACTTTTCTCTTTTTAGCCTTTTCAAATAACAGCAACTTGAAATATGCTTGGCTGTGTATGAGATACACAAGACATTAATGTGATGAGATACACGTAGAGTGTATATATTATAAATATGCAAGTATAGTCATCCACCAACATATATTTACGTGTCCACGTCAATGATGCACTTTATCAGATGTTGTCACATCTCTGGTCTCATCAAAGGTATAAAGTGCTTCTTCTCCAATTCCTCTAGGCAGATTCCTAGACCACTTCCAGAACGCTAAGTGTGGACCTCAACTGAAAATCTTAGCAGACTTCTGAATGAGCCATATACATGCAATGCGTCTATTTGGAGAATGCCAAGGGGAGAGAAACTGTTCCCCCCATATTTGTGTCTCTGGCTCATGCCTGCTCCACACAGACTCCTGGGTTCCACTGGCGAGATTCCCGAGTAGTAAATTTGCAGTAAGAGAACATCTTGGCAATAATGATGTGCCCAATACCCAGCTGGGCATCTGGGAAACGTTTTACAGTCTGCCTACCTCCAGTGCCTTGAACATCGCGTGCCTCCCCGGAGCCCTGGAAGGGTTGGTGAAGAACTGCTTACACATGGCACGCCACGGTATGACAGCCAGGAAGTGCTGGGCTCGGGACATGAACTCGGGTCTGTGTTGAGTTCTCAGCGCTGGGGAAATAAATCCTCTCCTTTGCTCAAGGAAGATTTCCAATCCGCTCTTGAGTCTTGTGGGAATCGGGAGTGGGGATGGGAGGAGACACAGATACAATTGAACCATGTGACTCAACTCGGTGTTTTCATGTCTCTTCTGTCTTTTGCACCTGGATGATGTTGTCCAAAAGAAACGCATTATGTTTAATAAGTCCTTATTACTGCCCACCTGCAGTGTGCAAAGATCAGCTATGCTTAGTAGGACAAACAGGAGTAGCTATCACAAACTACCGGCCGTTTATTGGTTGCAGTCACAGGTATGTTTTCGTTCCTCCCTGAATCTCTTCTGCTTTGAATAAAACCATAATGTCATGGAAAGAGTAATGAACTCCATGGTGAGGGCATATGTTCTCAAACTTATGACAGGTGGCAGCCTCGATGAGAACATCTTGATATTCCTTTTGGAATCGATTAGCCCTTCCGTCCTTGAGAACCAATTACATTTTCCTCCTGTGATTTACATGACGGAAAGTGTGATGTTATACATTTTAGCAATTTCAACGAATTCATATCAAACCCAAAAGATTTCAGTTGATTGGACTTGTCATAGTTATCTTCACCACCAAGACTAATAGCAGGGGCCTGGAGGTGCCATCCTCACCACCACTGCTTGATGACATGACATTCACGTTTTCTAGAAAATCAGGCTAACTCTGTTTTTTCACCCGGCTCCCTATCTCATTTCCAATTGTGCAGACCCAACCTTAATGGACGTAAACCAAATGAGGTGTGATTTCCCTCCCAACTGGACTCCACACTTTAAATAACTAAGAAGAACTGGGAAAAGTGTGGTTTTTGCTCCTAAATCCAGACAGAAAATAAAGAAAGGCAGTGATGGTGCATTTTCAACCACTTCTAAAATTGAGGGTCAACTAGACAATTCTAGAGAGAGAGAGAGCACCTGGTCAATTGTACAATTTCCAATATGGTTTACTATCCAAAAGAACAGATCAATTAAAAATTAAATTAATGCAAAATTATAAAGACTATTTTATAAAAAGGACTGTGAGCCTTGGAAAGTGGCATACTTAATGAGTATTTGTATAATAAAGTCCATTCCGGGCACTCATCAGTTTATTTTTTACTCATATAAATTGTTTAACTTAAACTTCATTTTTTATTTCTACCCAAAGCAGATGATTCAAAAATACCATAAAGACACATGAGATTTCCAGCTCACATTTCCGATCTCCAGAGGTTTGAAAAACTTCATCTATTTAAATGCCTTGATGATGATCCAAACTGCATGTGAACTTTAGATATTTGACAGGGACCCACCACTGTTTTAAGTCCAAATTGGCCACAGAGAACCCTATGGACCATTACCTCATTGTTTATTCTTGCACATTATAAATATTTTTAAAATCCCAAGTTATGAAGCTGGAAGGGACATTTTCTATCTCTCAGAAACTGTCACTTCCTTCCCTCCTGCTTTGGGTGTTGGCTGTGTATCCAGAGTTGAGTTGGTCAAACACTCAGTAGTATTAACAGGATGAGCTACTCCTGTCTTAAACACATTCTCCGTCCTTTCAGTATTCAGGAGACAATGGGGAACGAACTTAGCAAAACCCCATTCTATGGATCATCGTTTTCCCAAATATTATTTATGGTTTAAGTCAAATGATTACCCATGTGCCCAGTGAAATAAAGCATAACTTTACCATTATCAGGGAGCACCTTACATCAATCATATACATGACTTCCTCTTGGGATAGTCCTGTTACAGTATAACAATATAACTGCGTATTTACATTATACATTTACATTGATACAACAATCAATAAATAATAATAAAATATAAACTGTTTTGCATACTCACAACTATAAATCTACTTTTGTCCACCTCGTATATATTAAAACTGTGCTTACATGTGTAGTTAATTGGAGTGGGGAGAGATATTAAAGTCTTAAAAAGCTGCAATTAAGTTATCAGAGTCTAAACAATAGCAGTACAAGAGAAACAGGAAGAAGATACAAAGCTATAAGATATTTAAGAGAAAAGACACTATAGTCATGAACTACCCACAATGATCACACAGCTCTATAAGTAAATGTCATTCTTGTCATTATTTTACAGATGACAATCTTGAGAATCAAAGAATTAGTAAATAATGGCCAGAACTGAACTCCAAGTATATCTAGTGAAAGAAAATGCTCATCTCTACTTTTCTATATTCAATTCAAATGGTTGCTGGTAGGAGAGAAAAAGGTGATGGCATCTCAAAAGATGATGAGAACATCTTAATACTTCTTTGGAACTAATCAGCCCTCTGTTCCTGTCCTCCACAGGCCCTCTGTGATCCACGTGCCCTGACTTTCCCATGGTGCTCAGCAGAGAGAATTCTTTGTCTTACCCAGAGGTAGCAAAGATACGCACCATAGGACGCAGAATGGCCTTTAGGATGGCCAGGCTTGGGTCTGGGAAGACAGTTCTGTTCTGGAACAGGATGTGAGCGAAGGAAGTTCTACTTCACTTGCATTTCAGGTGTGCAGAGCCTTCAACCTAGAAGGGGCCTGGGGGGTCTCCTTCCTCCCCTCTCTCAAACAGAACTTCCTGCTGCTCAGGTTTAGGGAACATCCATCTCCACAGAGTTCTTTTGGGTGAAGTATACTAAGTGCAATGTGACTGATCATAAGACCCTAAGAAATGAAAGAACAGAAGAAAACTCAAGCAATTTCCAGGCTGCCTCTTGATAGAGATTTACCAGGGAAGGAAGGGGGTAGGTTCTTCTGCCTTGGCCTGCTGGTGGAAGGCCATCAGGTTGGCCTGGAGTCTCCAAGACCGAGCAAGCTCCATTCCAGCAGAAACTGATTTTTGTAATGTCATGGTTATCATGACATCTTTGTTTGTTTGTTTTTAGTTTTTAAAATCCAAGTTTGACAGTCTAAGGAGCTCCCTGCACCTGCTTGCCGTGTCCGGACTCTAACCCCACCTCTAAAGGGTCTCTCCGGCTTGGGCCGAATTTGTGGAGATTCAGCTGCAAATCACAAGCAGATGAGAAAATCCAATTATCTCTTTGCTGCGTGTTTGCAAGTGTATGAAATTTAAATTTATTCAGTCACGAGGCACTTAGGCATCAGAACGTGTAAAAGAATCAAATGGCTCGAGTTCTGACCTTCCGTGTTGGGGGTGGAAAGCTCAGAGAGACCACATGACCGATACACAGATGATAAACTATTCACTGCCAGGTACAAGAAAGGCAGCTGATGTCAGATCTTATCTTTGGGAACTTATATATTTATGAGTGTTTATTCCATTAGGCCATTATGAGGGACAGAAAAAGGGCACTTTTTATGGCTTGAAAAATTCCCACAAGAGTCACAAACTCAGAAACCAGAGCTGGGAAGACATGATGATTATTCAGGGCCAGTCCCGTGGGCTTGGTTTTTCCCTGTTCCATCCCCACTGGAGTTTTATCCAAACCAGCCTGACTCAAGCGATGGGACTTCTCCCTCTTCCCCTGAGGTGTGATTTCCCAGCTGCAGTATTTTTCTGCTATTCAATCTGAATAGCCGTCTCATGAATTCATCATAAAATCATGAGATCTAAAGTGCCTTAAATAGCATTCATTCTTTTTTCTTTAAAAAAAAAAAAGAATTTAAAGACACCGTCAAAAGCTTAGATTCCCCGAAAGAAAAATACCCCATGACATATAACAAGAATAAGTCAAGTCAAGACAGGGTGCCCTCTCTTGGAGTCCACACAGATGCTATATGGGAGGTGCTATAAGGATGACAGTTCAGCATATTAAAAAGGGATGGATAGGTGCTGTGGTCATGGGCACTGCAACCCCGAGGAGATCCACTCTTTAAACTTCCATGATTGGACCATCTGGTGCTCTAGGAGCATCTTCGTTCTGTTAAGCACCAGCACCTGGAGACGAGGCAGAGTCAGGCTCCTTACGGAACTTTGCCACCTGAGGTACCCAGATCCCTTCCCAGCTGCACAGAAGAGCTCCTGCTCAATTAAAGCACGTGTTTTCTTAGTGCTCTGCACCCATGTCAGATATGACCTTAAAGTAACACTAATACACTCATACTTTTAACAATCTTAGTAATAATGGGTCACCATGAGGTGAGATACAAGTAACACCAATTGGGGATGTTTTGAACAGGGACTATGGCTTTGGTTGGTCCAATTATGGGATTTTGTTTAGTTATTTATTTATTTTAATTTTTAAAATCCTCACCCAATATTTTTTTTTCCATTTATCTTCAAAAAGAGTGGAAAGAAGGGAGAAAGAGAGGAAGGGAGGGAGAGAGAGAGCGAGAGAAACATCGATGTGAGAGAGAAACATCAATCAGCTGCCTCCCACACGCCCCCCACTGGGGATCGAGCATGCAACCCGGGCACGTGCCCTGACCGGGGATCGAACCAGGACCTCTCAGTCCCTGGGATGCTGTTCCATCCACTGAGCCACACCAGCTCAGCTGAATTTTCTAATTTTATAAATGAATGCTAGTACAAAGCTGCATATATTATTGCAGCCCTCCCAATGCAAATTAGTCCTGTGGGTGAGTATGTCTCTTAGGAGTGATTTTTTCATCAGGAGGAAAAAAAAAGGGTCCTAAAGAAAATCCACTCACCACTATACTTTATATGAGGGCTGTGAGAACTGATTTGGAGCAGATTACTTAGCAGGTAGCAAGGGAAAGCCAGGAGCTGGGGACCCAGTGATGAATAGGACCGCAAGGACCCAAGGTGACACACCTTCTAAGGAGAGACAGATAACAAACAGAAAAACGCATACAAACGGTGGTGTGAAAGACGTCAACAGATGGGCTCCCCCGGAGAACTAACGGAGGATGAGCAGGGGTGAAGGCTTCTAACAGGGGACTAAGAGAAGGTCTCTGGGGAAGTCATTTCACTGAAGTCCAGAGATGAGGAGGGTCTAGCCAGGGCGGGCATGACGGAAGCACCTGGTGATGACCGTGTGCATATAGGTCAGGAGGTGGAGGACCGTGAATGAACTTCCGGAGAAACTGAAGTTCTTGTGGTCGCAGCCCAGGAAGAGAGGGTCTCAGAATAGAGAGAGAGAGAGAGTGCCCTGGCCTGTTTGGATCAGCGGTGACAGCATCAGCCTGCGGTCCAGAGAGTGCGAGAGTGGCCCACGCTGGGCTGGGCTGGGCAGACAGCTCAGACAGGGTCTAGCCATGGAGGGAGGGAGGGAGGCCCAAGGAAGACCTGCAGATATAAGGTTTAAACAGATGGGTGTGTGAAACAGAGCAGCCAGGGAAGACACCACCAGGGGGGTGGGGCGTGTGGGGGGGGGGAGATCGAGATGCCCAGCATGGGCCTGTTAAGTACAAATACAGCCCGGCTGGTGTGGCTCAGTAGATGGAGCATCATCTCATGGACTCAGAGTTCCCAGTTCGATTCCCGTTCAGGGCAAATGTCCAGGTTACAGACTTGATCCCTAGTAGGGGGTGTGCAGGAGGCATCTGATCGATGTTTCTCTCTCTCTTCCTGTCTTTAAAAAATCAATAAAAACATATATATTTTTTAAGTACAAATATAATGTCCTCAAGACATCCAAGGCCCAAGCCCCTCCTTCCTATATTAGTTGAGCTACAGGGAATGAAAACGAAAACGAATAGGATTCAGGCTTTTACATTAAAATGATCACAATTCCTAGGAGGCAGATGTCAGAATGTAGACAAGCAAACTGATAAGCCCAGGGTGGTCGAGCTAGATTTAAAGGGGCCTGGGCAACAATGAGGGGACAGCCACTCTCTGCCTCCAGGATTGAAGGGGTTCACTGAAGTTAGAAGATACAGCCCTGCAGGTATGAAGGGGTACAGATCCTGGTATCAGGTGGAGGAACAGGGAAGAGTTCTCAAGGTAGCTGACATGTACATGAAAAGACATGAAGGTACGAAACCAAGGAGGAGATCAGGGTGAGTTAAGAAGCTCTGAGTGGCCATGACGGGAAGGTGTAGATTAATGAGGAGCCTCTATTAGAAGTTTGGTCATAATCCTGCCGACAAAGGGTCACCACAGTGTGCTTCTGAAGACCCACCCAGTCAGAGGGAGGTGTAGAGGTGAGAGACGAGAAGTACTGTCCACTGACCAGTGGCCGACCTTGGGATGCCAGTTTCCGAACTGGGAGGATGGTATGGACTCCCAGGGACTGGGGGCTATGATTTCATAGTGCCCCCTTTCTCCTGGACCCCAGCGATGGCTGGACGCATGGTCACCTCTTACAGCTCTGGAACAAAGGGCTGCAGAAATTCAAAACAGGGATGGCTGTTTATGACTCAACAGTAACTCTGAGATTACAAAACCAGACTCCTGGTTCCCATTTCCACCTGTGTCACAAACTCATTTTGGCCACCTTGGACTCTTCAGAATAAGTAGACAAAACACTCTCTGAACCTTTATCTCCAGACTAAACCTGCTACGGGGTCCTGGATTATGGAGGATGATGGATGGGTGTTTTTTCTGGTAGCCACACTAACGTTCTTCAACTCTAAAATACCGTTGCTGTTCTAAATGAAAATCAGCCTTTTCAGTTTCCTGAAGTTTTTCCTTTTTTTTTTGAAAGTGCATCAGCAATTATATTTGAATTATAAAGTCAGCTGAAATGCAAGGCCAGACTGAATTCCAAGGCTGATGCATGGGCAGCAAATAAAAGTGAAGAGACTGCAGCTGGCCAAGCTTGGAAGGAACAGTTCTCTAAAAGGAGAAATTGAGCAAGCTGTTGACAATGACCTTACGATTGAGTATTGTTCTGAGATTAGTTTAAAGAGGAAAAGAAGAGATTCCACAAACCCTAAATCATGTATTAGCTTAGGCTATGACTGATACCGTTCCCAGCCCAGAAACAGAAGTTCAAATTCGGGCTCTCTGGGATGTTTGTGTTCAAGCAGAGTTCAAGTCCAAGTCCAGCGGGCCGGAGGAACAAGACTAATTCCATCTTCACTACAGATTTCAAAGGGGGATTACTTCGAAAACCAAAGAAAGAATGTGCTGAGGTAAGGAGACAGCAATCAATAGACCAGGCTGACGGATTCTATTGGAATAAGAAGGAAGTTCATTGGCGTATCCACAACAAATTCTCTTGCCTGAAGATGATATTTCGAGGGAGTATAAATCTTACAGACTAGTCCTACAGCCACAGAACTATATTGGGTTGCTTTGTTCAGGAGAAATGATGGGTTTGCCTCACTGTGAGTTCCCACTTGACTCCCTCTTTGATCTATGACAAACGCAGACAAGACAGCAGCCAACAAGAGGCCGGTTAGTTCCTTAAAGCAGACCTCTGCTAAGGTGGAAAAGGAAAGAGGCGGTGATGGAGACGGATCTGGCGCTACTACCGTTATTATATGCATGACCTAAAGGTCCTCGCGTTCATCTGTGTAGATTAGTTTCCCAAGCAGCAGCGGACTCTTTGGTGTTTTGGCTTCACACTTTGAGGCGGAGAATCTGTGCGACTCTAACAATGACCCGTCAGAGCAAACACTGTCCGATGGACACATGCTCCCGATTCTTCGCCTCAGAAACGATGCTGGTTTGTTTGAATGGGGAAAAGTGGTGAGACTTTCTGAAGGAAGGACAGGGATGGATGGCTTCTCCCTCCACACTGGCCCATGACACAGCACGTCTTGGCACTGGCAGAGATTGCAATTCTTTTGTCAGAACACACCTGAACGTGTTTTTTTTTTAAATAATTTTTTTTCTTTATTGATTTTAGAGAGAGAGGAAGGGAGAAGGAGAGAGAGATGGAAACATCGATGAGAGAGAACACTGATTGGCTGCCTCCTGCATGCTTCCCACTGGGGATCGGGCCCACAACGTGGGCATGTGCCCTGACCGGGAATCGAACCGGCGACCTCTTGGTGCAGGGGTCGACGCTCAACCACTGAGACTCACTGGCTGGACCTGAACATGTTTTTATGCCCTGGTTTCACTAGGTTTCAAACCAGTGACCCTACCTCAGAGAGACTGTTAAACTCTACCCCAAAATCAAGGCCTGCTGGTAAAGACAGTTCTCTTTGCTTTTCACATCTTTTTTCAAAATAAAAGGGTTTTTTAAACACGGGTGCAATCTAGAGGGAGAAAAAAAAAAAAAAAGAAGAAGCATAACGCCCAGCCTTTTCTAAGTGGGCACACCTGGCCCCAAACTGGTGCGCGGCATGAACACATCGATTCTCCAAAGATGGCCTCGCCCTCGTGGGAATTAATTTTGGACGTAACTGGGGCAACGAGTGGCGAAAGTCCTGTAAAATAGGTCACCTACCATGAGTGAAAGCAGAGAAGCCCCTCAAAGGGGGGCCGGGGGCAAGGACGTGTCACAATTCCGAGAGAACGGGCTTCGTGATCGTTGCACAAGGAAGCTGTCTACAGACCCTTTCAGAGGGCCTGAGAAAGGCATCTTTGTTGTTCGGGGTGATAGAATCTGCCTCCGTCCCCTTCTTTTACACATCACGGTATCCCGTGACACACCACGCACACCGTTCAGGGAGGCGACTGTCATGCGATATAGCTTAATAAACACAGAGATGTGAGGTCGGCGCTGTGTTCCCACCTCCTGCCCTACTTGCTCTATCATGTACTGAGCATCACAGTCCACTCTGTTCTGGGCTCGCTGAATGCCCAGGCGCCGCTGAATGAATCGAGTGTACTACTGACTCCAGCTCCGAATCAGCTTCTGTTATTTTTGTGTGTGAAGCCCATCCCCACTTTTATTACCTGATTTCACCGTTTCTCAGAAGACATGTGAGCCCAGGAAAATGGGTCCTCCCAGGCTCTTTAATCCCGTGTTCCCTCTTTGAGTGAACGGTCATTTCCCAAACACCATTCTCATTAGATTGTGTGCATGTCTATTTACCAGGGTTGGTGGAAAAACAGAGGGTGCATTTCTTCTTGAAATGGAGTCTTAAAATCTGTACACACTGAACAAAAGATATTTCTCGAGATGGCTCTTCTGTTACTACGTTTCCAGTTTTCAAGTTCATTCTTGATAGCGGTTAAGGGCATGCTTTAACTTACGCAAGTGATGATTAATAGTTAATATTTATGTAACCTCTCCTATCCTTGTTGAATTACTATTTTGTACGGTTTTGCTTCCTGTACCCCTTCGCACAGTCCAAACATGTAGCCTATTATTTTGATTAATTGTGTTACATCGTGGCATTGTTTTACAAATGGGATAACTCAGAGTGACACCGCTATATGTCCTGTCCAAAACCAAACAGCAAACCGCATCAGAAGCACTTGGGATGTGTTCTGAAGGAGCTGACTGACCCCAGTCAAAAGCAAAGCATTTTCAATGAAGATGGATCACACACTTGGTCTCAGCAATGCCAAAAATTAAAATCATTAAAACACAGGATGTGTTAGACACTTTTCCATAGAATGACATTTGGCCACAGGATATTTTGGCATCCATGAAGCAAAGCAGCAACACAGTGGTTTCCAGTTGGGGTTGATTTAGGCCTCAGAGACTTTAGGCAGCATCTGTGTATAGTTTCCATGGTCACAGCTGGCGGGGTGCTCCGGGCAGGCATCTCCGGGGTACAGGGTAGGGACACTCCTAAACATCCCACCATGCACAGGACAGACCCCACGACAAAGAATGAATCATCTACCCGAAATAACAATGATGCCCAGGTTGACGAACTCTGCGATAGCATATTTCAGTGGTACTTCTGCATAAAAATTAAAAACCCCAAACTGAAAAGTAAGATATTGAGAAGAGCAAAGCAATTCCTCCTTTGAAGTATTTGTTAAAGATTTGATAGTTACCTAACTTGTACCCAAGATACCTCACTGAAGATTATTTTAAGAGCAGTTAATTGTTTAGAATAATTTATCAAGGGGCATTTCCTGTGGGTCCATTTTTCTTTTAAGTGTTTTTATTTATTGAATTTTTTAGAGAGAGAGGATGGGAGAGGGAGAGGGCGATAGAAACATCGATGAGAGAGAAGCATCAATGTCGATCAGCTGCCTCCCGCACGCCCCCTACCTTGGATGGAGCCTGCAACCCAGACATGTGCCCTGACTGGGAATAAAACCAGTGACCTCTTGGTGCATAAGCCAACACTCATCCACTGAGCCACACCAGCCAGGCCTGTGGGTCCATTACTAAGTGAAGATTTCAGAATGAGGTTAACTTACCCCGTATCAGAAAATTCAGCTCTGGTAAGAAACTTCCTAAGAATGCAAGTTTTGTTTCTTCCCGAGACTCCTTCATTTTTCCCAAGTCTTTCTCTTGTCTTTTCATGGCAGGTGATTGGTACATAAATCTGGGATAAAATGCAATGGAATTGGACAACAAAAAGCCACTACTTACTTGGAAGTTGACTGTGGTGAGACTCATTCTTTCTTCTGATTCATCCCTTTCCTTTGCAGATTGGAAGCAATTAAAGGGTTAACAGAATAGCTGAGTCTTAAAGCCCTCTCAATGTTTGGATTAATATTTTTTTCCCCCAGAAGGTCAAAAAGGACACCAATTAAAGCAAGTTATGAACTGTATTCAGACTTCGCATATTTCTTCGCCATTCCAGTAAAAGTTCCTCTCCAAAGAAATTCGGTCCAGAGATGGAATGAAGGAATGAAAGACATCTTACTTTCGCTCCCCGATGTTGGCAGTATTTCACTCCTACATGTCTGAGGTTGTTTTCATCTAGCAGAGTGCTTTGATATTTCTGAATGCGGCTACATGGCTTAAGACAAGAGCCGCGATAACGCATACTAATTATTCAGCTTGTATATTAATGCTTGACAAGAGAGAGGAGAACTTTTTCTTCCTTGATGGTGGTTGTAAAAATCAAGAAACCCAGGAGGAACGGAAAGATCTGTGTTCTTGAGAGAAAAATGCTTCCATCTCTCTGAGTCCTAAATCACCGAGTGCACCCTGCCCCAAGGGTGCTTCCTTTTCCAGACGTCCTGTCTACACAAGCCAGGCCAGACCAGACCTGGTGTCTGTCTCCTGTTCTTCCACCAGGCCTGAGGGTCTCATCCTTGTTGGTGGCCACAGGTCTGAAGCAAGATGACAATCACCTCTCAGCCTGCAAGTGGTCTTCATGTCTCGTCAAGATGACAGTCTACCACGTCAAACCTTCTTGTGATAATCCAGCATTCTCGTTACTAGCCTACTTGTGGTTACTACTTGTAATTCACATTACTAGAAACTTGTCACAGAGCCCGGCTGGTGTGGCTCAGTGGTTGAGCATCGACTCATGCACCAAGAGGTCGCTGGTTCGATTCCAGGTCAGGGCACATGCCCAGGCTGTGGGCCCGATCCCCAGTGGGGGGCATGCAGGAGGCAGCCTATCGATGTTCTTTCTCATCCATGTTTCTATGTCTCTCTCCCTCTCCCTTCCTCTCTCTCTAAAATTAATAAAGGAAAAAAACAACAACAAAGAAACTTGTCATAGAAATTGGGCGGGGGGCTGACATCACATTGAATCTGTTTGAACTTCTGTCAGATATTTGGAAGTTCCAAAATAGATTAAATGTGGTATTCCGACAGGTCAAGAGAATGTGAATGAAATGAGCTGACCTCCATGATGAAACAAGGAGCTTGCTTTCGAAATGAGGAGTCCATAACCAACTTGCTTATGTTTTATTATATCTGCAGGCCGCTTTGCAGTGGGTCTGGAATAACAAGTATTTACTTCTGTTTAGTTCACTCCGTGGAATGAAGCTGTTTCCTTTGAATGCAGAATGGGAGACCCCAGAAAGAGAAACAGCGTGAGCAAGGCCATCTGGACGCACAGCAAAGAAGATCTTGGGGGACGTTGTCTGAAACTCTCCGGAGATGAGCTCCCTCTCCCTCCCAAAGTCACCCTCTCCCTCCCAAAGTGTTCCCTTCAGCAGCTCGGGGTCCCTCTCCCCACCTCACCCCGAGGCTCTCCTTCCTATGGATGAGCCCAATGTCCTGGTCAGGCCTAAGCAAAACTGGGGCGTCAGACTTTCTTCGAGAGATGACACCCAGTGTGGATGTCAGCAGTTGATATCCAGGTGGGTTTTGAGTTCTAAGGAATTTGTGCTAAAATTCAGACTATTATAATACAGCAGTTGCCAAAGAATACCCTAAAGGGCAACACAGAGCATTGCTCAGTAAGTCTCATTCTTCAAAGAAGATGCACAATATGTTTTAATGCGACAACACAAATACCTGTCACTAACTCCACCCAGCTGTGACAGCGTTTGTTAGACATTAGCTTGTTTCTCCCTCACTTTTAGGTATTTTTAGTGTGGTATTTTCTATTTCCTTCTCTGGAATTAATCCTACTACCGTGATCATTCTTGCTATAACAGTGTTAAAGACAGGTCTTGGAATTTCATAAAAAATCCCAAAGGATTATTTCGGCTCCTTTCAACTTTCTCCTCTTCCAAAACCGTGCAACAAAGTAACTAATAAGTAAACAAACAGGCTGATTTGAGGTTCACTGTTTCTTTTCCCACGTGTAATTCAGAAGTAATAAAACAACAAGAGAGTAGGAAAAATAAATAAAACTCAAGAGAAAACAATCAATAACCAAATCACTGGATAATGTTCATAGATTGGAAACTCAGTTCTGAAGGGATTTTTTGTTGGGTGCTCATTTGATCTTCACCATGGAGTTAATTCCTGTCAGGTTCAAATGAGGAAAGGAAGAGATAGGAGGTACCGGAGCTGAGACTGAAAGCTAAATATGGCCCTGCCGGTGTGGGTCAGGGGATGGAGCATCGTCCCATGAACTGAGAGGTCCTGGTTCTATTCCCGGTCAGGGCACATGCCGGGGTTGTGGGCTCAATCCCCAGTAGGGGGCGTGCAGGAGGCAGCTGATTGATGTTGATGTTGATGCTTCTCTCTCTCATCAATTCTTATCTCTCTCTAAAAAATCAATAAAACATATTTAAAAAGAAGCAAGCTAAATGTGTATATTTTATACTTAGAAAATAGAACTCTCATTTCATGCTGTAGGCCATGAATTAACCTTGCTGTCCACGCATCGAGGTCCTAACAGAAGCAACCCTCTCCAGCGACAAGCGTCTCTGCGAATGGAGTTCGAACTTGCCACGGACACTCTGGGCACCGCCGGGTGCTGACTCGGGAGGCCTGGGAGGGGCCTGAGGTTCTGCATGCCTCGCCTTCCCAGGTGATGTTGATGCTGCACCTTAAGTCGCCAGGGGCCTGTTGAAGAGCAAGACACGGAAGCATCTGGAAAGAGCTTTAGGAACAAACCGTCATTAAAAGTGAAACTTGGCTCTCCCGGGGCCATGCCATCCACGTATTTTTGAAGCCATTTCCAAAGCACCTAGGGGCCGGCGTCCACTCGGGCTGTCTCTGTTCATCAGCGGCCGTGGCGTTCTCTACCCGCACGCGGTCCACGGAAGCCCACAGCTGCTTTGTTTGGACAGGCTGGTGGCGAAGTCTCAGCTTGCACACAAAGGGCTTATCATCCCCAGGAGTCTCTCCCGGACAGCTGTTTTCCTTCCCGGCCCCAGGACTCTGGCCAGAGGAAAGGGAAAGCCTCCTTGAGGAAGAGTGTTGGTATCAAGCTGTGGTAGGTACGTGCCTGGTTTCCAGACCTGTGACAGTCTCGCAGTCTCACGCCCGCACGCGAGATTAGAGCTGAGATCCCTCCCTTCATCCCTGCCCTTAGGGTCCAGGCAGAATCACTGGTTTGCTACATCTTGATTTTGTTCATCCAATCTGGGGTGGAAGCAAAGACTCCATGCTTTCTTATCCTAAAACAAGGGATTTCTACAAATTACAAGGACTCATTTTCAAGTCCTACCACAAAATCTGCTGTGTGTGTGTGTGTGTGTGTGTGTTCACGGCGGATCAGCCCAGGCCCCGCCAGCATGAGGCCAGCATATGGAATCAGCATTAGGAATAGGAGCACCCCACCTAAGAGAGCCGATAAAATCAGGGTCCTTGTCAATCAGCTGTGCACAGGGAGAGGAAGAGGCGCCTTCAGTGACTTCCTTTGGGGAAGGTGTGTTTTCTGCTGGTGAACTGCTCCCCCTGGTGGACCAGGGATCCAGACGTCTGTGATTCCCTTCTGCAGGAGACAACACGCTCAAGCTTGGGAGAAAACCGGGCGGTTCCAGGCACACAAACGCATCTTCCAGGAAAAAAAAAAAAAGCTAATTTTTTGAGCACCAAAAATAAGCGGACCCCCTAGCTTGGCCCCTGACTGATTTTGAGCATCGCTGTCCTGCAAAGCACACAGGTTTGTCCCCCACACTCTCCTCTGTCGCCCAGGTTCTCCTTATTGGGTTGTTTTGAAATTGTGGGTCTGTCTGCATTTGAGAGACCAGGAGAAGTGGAAATTCCGCATTTGCTTTTATTCACCTTTCAAAACTCATCCTGGACTTTTACACGCGGAAAACGACCCACACGGAGGAGAACATTTTGTTGGGAGGTCGTGCGTTCCTCTTGCTTCCTATTTCACGCCTCTCTCAGAGGTGGCATGTTGACTGATCCTCATTTATGCCTGGATCCCTTGGACCACATACCTGCTCTCAAGATAGAATTAAGCTTCATGATGTTCCGAGGGTCGTCTTTCTACTAACGTGATACATTTCGGTGGCAATATGGATATAGTTTATCCTGTTGTTTTCCTTAAAGAAACCTTCTGTGTGCCATGCTATCCACAGAGAGAACATTTTGCAGGTCAGACAAAGATGGAGTCTATGGTAACTCTCCTTCCTTTGAACATTCTGCCAATGACTCATGTTGTAGCTCCAGTCCAAACAGTTTATAGGCTAAATAAGGAGGTCTTTTAAATATTTATTTAACAAGACACATTTTAAATAGCCTACATATGTAAATAGAGCATTCTTAGCCTGTACATTATTGCCAGGTCGATTCTCATGTTCTGATATATATAATTAATTACCGGTGTATTCCTCTGTAAACCGAAGCAGGAAATAAATCAGTGGTAGCCGGTCACTGGTGTCAGCAAAAACTGTAATGCCCTCTTGTCAGTGGGTCTGTGAAGGGGGTACTGGGACTGTGCACTTCTGAGGTGACAGAGCCCTAAACTACCCAAAGGGCAAGCTTTGAATCCGATTTTTGTTGCTTACTTTTGATGTCTAGACTTTCCCTCTGTGCTGTATAGGTGGGCACAAATTGCATAGTTTCTAGTTTAAAACAAACTTAGAAAACATACACAGTGTAACCCATGCATCTCAAGTAAAAGTATATCACATTTCAAGCAGCGATATATTTAGAAACAGAAACACCATTACCAATAATTTCGGTAATTTCTTGGGCACTGAAGATGTGACTATTTTTAATGCTTCAGCAAAATCTGGGCATTCATTTTTTTAGTGGAAAATATATACATAGGCATTTGTCTTCTCCACTTAAAATGAGCATCCCCTTCTTTAATTTTTTTTCACCAAAAGCTTCTGAAGTACAAAAGGATTGCACTTCAAATTTGTCATGAGTAGCGAGAGATCCTTGTAGTGAAGAAAAATGGAACAAAAACCGTATCTTTTCTTTTCAGATGTACTTTTTGATGATGTAAAATGAGTAATCATCTTAAGCAACTCAACAAATGTTTGGTCTGGGTCATCGATGACACAAGCTTGCTTCACTCAAACATAATACACATGGGTTAGCAACAACCCAACGTTGAGTTCTGATGCTCAGTTCTGTGAATTAACTTGCCAACTTAATTCTAGCCAGTGGATTAGCAATATTAATTATCTTGGCCCCTGGCCAAGGCATCTGGAAAATTTAGTGTGAAAAATCATTTAAAATAATTCATTCATGCCATCATGACAAACCAACCCATTGGTTAAATGACCTTTTCACCATCATCCAGTTGTTTGGCCACACTTGAAAACATTCTGTATTAAATTTGCATTGGATCATTTTGTCATTCTGCATTGGGATGGAGCATTCAATCTTTGGGAAAATAAATAGCAGCAACAACAGAATTGATTGAATTTTAAGACTCTCCAGAGAATTATGGTAAGTGACAAAAGTCCATTTCCAAATGTTACATACTGTATATGACTCCATTTATGTAACATTATTGAAATGTCGAAATTATAGAAATGGGGACAGATCGGGAGTTAATGGGGATATAAGGGTGGGAGGGAAGTGAGTGTGGACATAAAAGGGCAACAGGAAGGATCCTTACGATAGAAATATTGTTATCTTGACTACACATCAATGTCAATATCCTATTTGTTTTTAAATATGTTTTTATTGCTTTTATAGAGAGAGGAAGGGAGAGACAGTTAGAAACATCAATGTGAGACAGAAACACCAATTGGTTGCCTCCTGCACGCCCCCTACTGGGGATCAACCCAGGCACGTGCCCTGACCAGGAATCGAGCCGGGACCTCTCGGCAGTCCATGGGATGATGCTCAATTCACTGAACCCACTGGCTGAGCAACATCCTGTTTGTCAGAGTGTACTAGTGTTTTGCAAGATGTTAGTCTTGCGGGAACAGGGTCAAGTATCCCTCTATATTATTTCTTACAACTGCATGCAAATAAACAATTATCTCAACATTAAAAGTTTAATTTTAAAAAATCCTGCAAGACCAACAACCCAACAGCTCTATTTCTCTGGACTTACAGTAAACATAAAATATATTGACTATGACACTTGAATCTATGTAACTTGGGACAAATATATTCAGCCATTCTGAAGCCTACTTCCCTATCCATTGACTATTTATTTCACTAGCTGTAGTCAGGATGGAATGAATTTGAAACAGTGATTGTAAGAGTCCTTCCTAATTCTCCAAGTGCCAGCCTATAAGCTAAGTTAAATGTGTTCCATTCTTTATATCTATTTGGTAGTATTCGTTTTTTTTTTTTTTTTAAATCCTCACCCAAGGATATTTTTCCATTCATCTTCAGATAGAGTGGGAGGGAGAGAGAGAAACATCGATGTGAGAGAGACACATTGATTTGTTGCCTCCAGCACGAGCCCAACCAGGGCCGGGGACCGAACCCCAACTGAGGTACGTACCCTTGGCCGAAATCAAACCCACAACTCTTTGGTCCACTGGCCAATGCTCTAACCGCTGAGCAAAACTGAGCAGGGCTGTAGTAACTCTTATCCTGCCTACGTCAACACTCTGCAGCTGCAGGAAGCCTCTCATTCTGCTGTCCCTGAACACTCCAAATCCACCTTCCATCTTGGTCCCTCAGTCTCCTTTCCCCTGTTGTCAAACAGGGTCCCACCGGTGAGTCACCAACTCACCGCCTCTCGGCACGCCCTTCTCCCTTTACATGACCTTCTTTCCGCGGGACAATTAGGCCATGGCATTTGTTCCTTTTCTGTTTACAGCATGCCCACCCCCTCATCTTCCATGCCTAAGGACTGGGGAGAGACAGAAGAATTTGTAGCTAAGGTGTCGATAGTTTTTATTATGTTTCATTTATGAGCATCACTTTATAATTGAGGAACTGTTAGTAATCTGAGAACATACAGCTATGTTCACTGAGGATGCTTGGGAAATATTTAAATAACAAAGGAATAGGTACTATGTTTTTTCTGTTTTCTGATTTCCGCCATGTGACTGCATTACTAAAAATCCATTATTCATTTCTTTACTCGTTTGTTTATTTATTCATGAATCATTTCATCACTCATTCTTTAATGACCTAAAATCCACTCATTGTCTGGCCCTGTGCTAAACCCTGTGGATATGAAGATAAGTAAAATATACTCTGGAAAGGCACTCATGAAAATAATAATGATGGGAATATGGTTCATGATCCAACAGAGACTTGAAAGTGCTGTGGACACAAAGAGAAGAAAGCGAGTCACTCAGGGTACCCAGAGAAAGTGGCAAACGCACGCCTACAGGAGCCGGCCCTGTAACAAACCCCCTTGGAGCGGTACGCAAGGAATTGTTCTGACCAAGTTTGATTTGACAGTGTCTAGAAGTGGACCTGGCACTCCTGGGACTAGGAATATTATGCTTAATTATGATGAAATCCTATGCGCTCCACCTTCAACATGTAACTCACTCATCACCATGTAGTTTGTCCTCAAACCCAATACAACCCCCCTAGCTTAGTCCCCCCTTATTTCTCCTCAGGTCAAGAGTGGTTGCCTCTTAATTAGTTTTCCTGCGTTCACTCTTGCCCCTCCACGGTCTTTTCTGCACCCACAAGTCAGAGGGAGACCCCATGCATAAGTAAGTTCAGGTCACGTCTCTATTCAACGACTTCCCATGTTGCTCAACTTAAAGCAAAAGCCTTTACCTTGGTCTGAAACCTCATTTCTTAGCTGAACAGTGGAATAACCTAAAGTGTTTTTTTTTAAAGCATTAATGGCTGACGAAAAACACAAAACATAAAAAAAAAAAAAGTTTAATGGCTGGCTCTCAACCCCCAAAGTTCTGCACGGTCTAAGGAGGTGCCCAGGTTGCATTCAGATGCTGTAAGGATGCTATCCATCCTCTCTGGTATTCAATGCATTAGTCTACTCCAATGTTACCTCTGCAGGGAGACCTTCTCTGACAACCCTACCTAAGCGTCACTCTATACCTTTTTTTACTTCAGTATTTCTCTTCCCCACTAGAAGATCAGCCTATGGGTCAGAGACTTGACCCCTCTCGCTAGTTTACTGCTCTACCCCCAGTACCTACACCAGCACCTGGAGGCACATAGGAGGCACTGAATAAGTAAACTGTAAAACAATGGGAAAGAACAATGACAAGTCAAGGAAGGGTTCAACACATTCAAGGGAAGTAGCAGCTGGTGACAGGAAAGAGAAGGAAGCCTTGTCCAAACTAAGGAGCCGGGATGATTTCCCAGGACGGGGACCTTCACCATTTGAAACAAAAGGCTTTCACACCCAGATGTGTATTTTAGGAAACTCACTTGTAGTGCGGTTTTGAGCAGGAATTAGTCCAAAATAGTGTTAAGAGGATAAGAAATACCTTTTAGGAGACTCTTTTTTAAAAAATAAATTTTTTTTTCTTTATTGATTTGAGAGAGAGAGGAAGGGAGAAGAAGAGAGAGAGAAACATCGACAAGAGAGAGAACATCGATTGGCCGCCTCCTGCATGCCCCCCACTGGGGATCAGGCCCACAACCTGGGCGTGTGCCCTGACCAGGAATCAAACCGGCAACATCTTGGTACATGGGTCGATGCTCAACCACTGAGCCACACGGGCCGGGCTAGGAGACTCTTGTCATCATAATGAGGAAAGTTTGAACAGAGATATGACACATTTGAACAAGAAAGCATGGAAGGAAGTGGAAACTGAGCCACAGGTGGGTTTGTTGTAGTGACCAAGGTAATTGTAAAAGAGTGGTCACTTGTACGTTAGCCTTTCCCATTCACTGCTTCTCTCTTGCTTACCTGTGTCTCTCAGGCTTGCTCTCTGTTCTGATTAAACAAATACACATTAAAGCAGACTTAAAACGTACACCCTTAAGGCATCGCCAGAAACCAAGCTGAGGTCATTTCAGCCACTCTGGGCCCTTCTGGTGCTAGGATTCTATTTCCACATGTGGCCCGAATGGTCCTGGTTCCTATAGACCTTGCCTCATAGGCCATTTCACGCATTCACCGTCCTCGTGTGATAAAATGCTACATGATGTCTGTTCCGGTCTAAATCTCTTCCGTTTTCCACTTTGTGTTCCATTGTCCTGTAATATGTTCGAAGCTGAAAATAGACCTCAGCTATGATCGTAGCACAAGTGATTAATTTTATTACTGCTTTTCTCCCCGTGGAATACACTCAATAAATAAGAAAAGCGTCACTGTGAATAAACTCCTAAATAGACCTCAATCCTTACCCTTCAACCTCCAGACTTCCTAACCCAATATGAAGCGGAGTCCCTGCCCGCCTCCTCCCCGCTCTTCACCCTGATATTACTTTGGTTAAAGGAGTAAATCTAATTAAAGGAGCATGGGAAATGGGAGCCGGTTAGTGAGTTAGGGAAGCGGGATCTGCGTACCATTCGCCAGTTACAAGATGGAAAATTCCTCAGACTGCTAGGCAAAGTGCTCTCAGCGCTGCTGGAACATCTGGTTTTCTCTCCGTAAAACCTTTTCCACGAGGTTGGCGGAGGTTTTTATTCTAATTGAATTTGTAGTTAATTCCAGATAAAGACGAGTTTCTTTTTGCTGATGCTGCTCAAATCAGGGGCCCCAGCCCCACTACTGGAAGCCCGTTTTTACTCGAGAATGGAAGGAAGTGGTAGGGTGTTTGGCTCAGCGAGCCTCCATTTGTTTATGTTTTTTTAGGGCAGAAGGGCCCTTTCTGATGCCCTCGATTCCTGACTTGGTCTTCTGAGTCACGGGTGAAGGAGACGTAAAGGGCTCCCCTGTGTCTTACGATCCACGTTTCTAACCAACCAGCAAGGGCGTGGATCAGTTTGCTTGCACGTGGCTTACCACTCTCCCTGTGAATGTTTATCTGGTGTTACTTGACCCGAAACCATTTATTATCCTAAACTAAAAGAAACGAAGGAGTTTAGCTTTTCAGCGTCCGTTGCAACACTGGTTAAATAACGTAATACATGGATGAGCAAAAGAAAAAGTAAATTGAAGTATACAATATATGTCTCCCGGTGACTTTGACATGCCACCTATTTGACAGTCTCCTGCCTGTACAGTGGCCTCTGGGGGCCAACCTTTTCCATGAGTCTATATTTGGGATATTATGAAATGAACGAAGACCATTAAATGACAATTACCTCTCCCTTCTACAGAACTGTATTTGAACTACACCCTAGAAATGAAAACAAAGACCCAGAACTCAAAGTCAGAATAAGAAGCCAATGTCCGTGCTTCGCAGCTTATCAGGTAGCCTGGAATCTATCTCTGATTTAAGGTCATTTAAAAAAAAAACAACAACGTCCCATTTTTTCCAGAGGCTTTGGATCTAGAAGCAGGGCACCCCCTTCTCTCTTTCGAAGTGGAGTAGAAATGTCAATCAAAAGCCACGGGCTCTGTCCTGGCCAGTTTTGCTTAGTGGTTAGAGCATCAATCCATGGACCAAAGAGTCATGGGTTCGATTCTGGTCAAGGGCACGTACCTGGGCTGCAGTTTGGTCCCCAGCCCTGGTTGGGGTCATGCAGGAGGCAACCAATCGATGTGTCTCTCTCAAATGGATGTTTCTCTCTCTCTCTCCCTCCCTCCCTCCCTTCCACTCAATCTGAAGATGAATGGAAAGGTGTCCTCGGGTGAGGATTAAAAAAAAAAAAGCTATGAGCACAGACCTTAAAGTAATGTTGGCATTTTCAAAGCTGACAATATTGATTAACCCTTGCTAAATGTTCTCATTCTTATCACACCGAGGCCCAAAACCTAGATGATGAACTCTTCCTCCTTGAGAATTCTCTGCACTGATTCTCTCAACTGAATGATTTATCTTTTATCTGGACATCTGAGTATCCAGAATGTATACTGAACTACTATTACCTATTTTTATGTGTTCATGATTTTTATCACAAAGTCTTCTGCTGTTTTTCTGAGCAATTAAGGCCAGAAGGAATATGACTAATTTATTCCTAAAATGTACTAGATACTCAATAAATGAATTTTAATTAATGATTTCAGATAGCTATAGAAGATTTAATAGGAAAAAATGCATTACTCTTATTTGTCCACAGTTGTAAGCTGACATATGTAACCATGAGAAATGATGGCTTTATTTGGTCAAATTAAACACAATTAGAAAATAAAGTGCTATCTCAGAATATGACTTAGTCAAGTTCAATATTTTAAAAAATAGTTTTTTCTTTATTGATTTTTAGAACGAGAAGAAGGGAGAGGGAGAGAGAGATAGAAACACTGATGAGAGAGAACACTGACTGGCTGCCTCCTGCATGCCCGCCACTGGGGATCAGATCCATAACCTGGGCATGTGCCCTGACTGGGCATCGAACCGGTGACCTCTTGGTGCATAGGTGGATGCTCAACCACTGAGCCATACTGGCTGGGCGATTTCAGTATTTTTTAAATATAAATAATACTGCATTGAACAATCACAGAAATACATTTTTGAGTGCATCTCTGGTTGTATCTGAAATGTTAATTTCATGGAAATGAACTGCTGGGCCAAAGGATATAAACCTGACTTTTCCATATTCTCATTAACATTGCCGATTGCAAGTAAGTACATTAATGATAGATGAAAATATCTCCTTTTTGCTTTGTTGTATATAAATATATGTCAATATTATATATACATATTACATATGCATATAGAAATATTTGTATAATACTGGGGAGGATTATTGCCCCAGTCCCTGACCCTCCCTGTACAGATGCGCTTTCCTTATGCTTTGCAGTGTATTTTTACAAAAGGCAGAGAACAGTCCTTTCGCCTTGTCTTTGGGCTTCTCAGTGAGACTGTCTGTGGCCAGCGTGAAGTTAGAAGATAGGGTCCAAGCGGGAAGCTGGGCTTCATGGCTTCTGAGGACTAGTCCAACGCGACAGCTGAATAATTTTTAAACGATCAAGACAAGGCATGGCATCGCCAGCAGCTCGAGGCCCCACTCTTGAGGGGAAGCCAAACCTGAGAAAGGGGATGTTTACAAAGTGGGTGAGGAACACCCAGTGTCCTTGCTGGACCCCAGGAACAGATCTCAACACATCCGAGGTTACGAGGTAATAAGGAATAGGAATTAACGCCGGCCTATTCTGACACATGTCAAAGTTAATTCTACTTTAGATGAGTCTTAATTATGCTGGTGAAGTTTAGGGTTTAATAGAAAGAACCTGTTCACTGAAACTGTACCTTTTATTGTAAGGACTAAGAAAGATTTAAAGTCAAGTTCACTTTCAATGTGGTGAGCTTAATTTGAAGCTACAGTATTAATTTTTGAGGTAACAAACCCTCCAGCTCCGATCGAGTGGTTGGCTTGTTATCCTTGCTTGTCTGTGAAATTACTCAGCCTAAGGGAAATCCCACAACTTCTAGAAAATACTTAGCCTCTGACTGTCTGAACTTGGTGGACTCAATTCTAGCACTCAAATTTTTAATTCAAATGAATTCTTCTTGTGGAGGATATAAGACCTAGCAGCCTTATTAATGGTTGTTTTTCACTATGGATAGTATCCACTCACTTTTTTGAAAGCCTACTGTGATGAACTATGGGTTTCATAGACATTATTTTTTAAATTGAGATGTAATTAACATATAACATACTACTTTCAGGTGTACAAACATAAAGTTTCAATATATGTATACAACGCAAGGTGATCACCACGAATACATCATGCTAACATCCATCACCGAACAGAGTTGTAATTTTTTAAATTACTGAGAGCATTGCTGCATATATATATATATATATATTTTTTTTTTTTCAAATGAAGGAGCTCACATCCAAAGAACTAAACAACATGCCCAACCATGGCTTAAATGTCACATTACAAATACATGGCTGAACGAGGACTCAAACCCATGACTTTTGGACACCGTCACCCCCAAAATAATTTTAAGATGGAAAGAACCACAGAAGAACGTCTGACTGTTTTCTTTATGAAACCAGATGGTGGCTGATCATCGATATTTTCTAAATGAGGCATCTGTAGGGCAAACGAGTAGGAACAGATAATCCAGAGCCGCCTAAACACAACTTCTCATCAAATTCAGCAGCAAATGAGGACCCGTTAAAATCCAGACGGTCATTATTTAATCTTTACGGATATCTATTCCTTTAAGGGGCTTTGCTTTGTTATTTTTTTTTACCTTTTTTTTTTTTTTTAACAGTTAGTGTTTTTCTTTTGAAATAATTAAAGGGAAAGGAAGTCCAAGGAGAGACTGAGTGACATCCAATATTCCCTAATACCCTCTTGTTGCCTTAGGTGATTGGTACACTTAATTAAGGAGGGTCCTGGCTCTATCATCAGCCAGGGCCTGACCTGGGGGTGGGAAGGAGTGAGCTGTAACCTGACCGAGCCCAGGTGTGTGCCTGGAGGTCACACACCAGGAAAGCATGCGGCCCCAGCAAGCTTTCTCAAGCCTGGCTTTAACTATTTCAGGTCTTTCTCGAACGGCCACATTCTCTCATGCTCAGACAGTGTCTGTGTGCTTCCCCCTAGCTTACGATTTTTGAGTTGGAAAAGGAAGTGCATCAGGTTCAGGGATTTGTTCCGGGCTTTGAAGTCCATGGCTAAAAAGAGAAGTCACCCCTTCTGACTGCTACCCACTGCCCTGTATACTACAACACGGTGTCATTTACCACGCATGCTCTACAGATCCACAAACAAACACTGTTACTCAAAGAACCATTTTCTATTCTAGAACACAGCACTACTTTATTTTTTCTTTCTTCCTTTCTCCTTCCATCCTTCCTTCCTGTCCATCTGTCTATCCATCTGTCTGCCTCTCTGCAGAAATTATGGTTTTTGTGCATCCGCATTGCATTCAGGAGAACGCAACGGTAGGTGAGCTTGTTCTCTGAGGATTTTCCTACCCTACAAGGGGTATTTACTGATAGAAAGACTGGATGGACACACACAGCATTAGTGAGAAAATTAACTCAAATGTCTTCCCTATAGACGATCTTATTGTCAATTGTCCATGAGACATGAGATATAACATTTACAGGCGAAAATATAAAAACTAAGCAATCATCCTCGACATCAACAAAGAATAGGCTATTTTTGAATAAAGAAGCACCTGCCTCTAATTATTTAAGTGGTTTCCATTTTAACCTTTTGTATCTGTAACTCTGTTTATGAAAAGCATTCTAAAACTGACAACGCATTTGCTCGAGTTTTCTCAATCGAGTCAACTGACCTTATATTGAAGACTGCTTTCATTGTAAAGATTGATAACCTAACTCTTCTCCACTCTGAACCTTAAAGCCACGGACTACATTGACTGACATCCTTTTAGAATTTCATGTGTGTGCCCTTGGGAGCCATTTAGGTGCAGACACCCCTTGGCCAAAGCCCACTTGAGCTCCTTCTGCTAGTACATTCAGGAAAACCTGTCTTATGTTGTGGCCAGATGTTTTGTTCCTCTTTCTCGAGGGGCAGGCGGTGAGGTGGAGTGGATGTAGGCATTTGAATCACAAAGTCTGAAGTGCATATTCTCTCACTGTATGTAAAATCTGGACACGTTACTTAACCCATAAGAGCTTCAATTCATACATACAGCAGTAATTCAACAAACACTCAACAAAGCCTTTGACAATACTAGGTAAGTGCACTAACGAAGTAAGTGATCCAGCGATAAACCTGGGATTAATAGATGCTCAATAAATAAATCCCTGGCCTTTCTTTTTCTGATGTGAGAACAGGGGCTCATCCCTGGGTGCTTTCTTCACACTGCTTTCCTTTCATCATTTCCAGTTTTCCTGTTGACTATCGCTTCCTTTTGCCCCCAAAGAATCTTTTCTATAGACAGCAGTAGCTAATTAGAATGTTGTGCTCCTTCTGACTAGTGAACTGATTAATTGGTGCTCTTCTTACGTTTGTATCCTTCCTGACTTCTCCAAGGACCTCTTTTGGCAATCAGGAATGTTTCTACTATGTCCCCACCGCTCCCAAACATGTACACCTGCTCTGTTATTTCAGGAGCTGGAATTCTTTCATTCTCTGGTGGGTACCCAGACAACTGTACGATCTTTCTGTAGTCAGGTGATCTGAATTGGGGCTTGTGAGCCAAGGATAAAGACTCTGAGAAGCAGAGATAGTAGCCTAGACTATTCTCTCTGCCCTTTTCCCTCTGTTTCTTCTAGCTTCCAACACTCCAACTGGAGCGACGGGATTCGAACTCCGAAATTCCAAATTACACACCACATAGAGAAATGTTTTTTCTTATCGCTGAATTCTGCTCTTCCGAATTTCCAAATTATTAAATCCCAAGTCAGTTCATGTTTTCACTGTTTTTTTTTTCTTTTGCCTTATAAACCAAGAGGCTAAGATTTTTATACATTTCTAAGTCTTTCAGGAAATAGAACAGAAAAAGAAATGATCAATTATTAAGATTACTCTTGTACATAATACCAAACAGGTATTTGAGGAATTTAAATTTTTGATTTCTGAGAATACTAGTATATTACTATATGTTAGCAAGAGTTACTTGAGAAGAAACATGTCATGATAAATATAGCTATGAAATGATAGGACAAATAAAGATAGACAGATTTTTAAATTGCATTTTTCAAACTACTGGTCCATAAAACTCCGTTGTGTGGAAGTATCTTGTGGACCTGATGCCTAAAAAGCACTTGGGGAATTAGGGGACATACAAATGAGTTTTCAGATCTTGAACTTGAGCAGCTGAAATATGACTACATTACTGGAGTCAATGAGATAATAGGACATGTTTAGGTAAACAGAGTATAAGAAGTCAGTAGGACATTTTGAATAGATTCAAGTTAGATTGGGAAGTTACTTCCCTTTTTTAAAGTTAGTAATAATGACAAACATACACATGGCCCCAGCATGATGTGTTGGTTGCCCCCAAGATCCAAACCAGAAAGTCTTTGAATTAAGTTGTAAAGCTTTTTAAAGAGTGGATTCAGCACTTAGGTCTTTGGGCTGTGGAACAGGTCTTCAGTACATTGTCTCATGCACGTAATACGTCCAAATCAATTCAGATCTTTGGGATTTCAAATATCATTCAAGAAGACAAAAAACCCAGAAAATGTATTTTTCATTCATGTCCTGAAACTATGTGGCTATAACTCTGAAACAAAACCATTTCTGATGGGTAACTGTAAGCAAGAAATTTCATTCCATTGACATGCACAAATCATTATTGATTTGAATGTTATGCTATCAGTATATGGTTCCTTCGGCTGTGAGCTTCGGTAATTCAATAACAAACTCACTGTGATGACTTTACCATTTTCATCTAAAATTCTAATATGTATGTTCAAGTCAATGTACATATATGTCTTTACCTCTGCTTGGAAGTGAGACAAAGGTAGGTCAGCTGTTTTTCTACTTTAGCAAAATATGAAACAATAGATTGAGTAGTAGTGACATTGTTGAGTATAAACTTGCTTTGATTTCACAGAATTCAAAACCTTTCTAATCAGTTCAGATAAACTAAAAAAACAAAAAACAAAAAACAAAAAACAACAATGCTTGAGCGAAAGTTTCAAGAAAATAAAAAAGTGATGGAAATCAACAATATCTTTGGAGCAAGGACCCTCTACATGATATCAAAGCAATGAATGGCTCCTTTTTACCCGAGGAGACAGATTGTTGGAATAAACAATGTGTTTACCTTTCCCGAAATCTGATATTGAGTACTCTAAATTGTAGTTGACATTGTTTGTTTTTGCCTGCCCAACACCTAGCCACTGTTCCCAAGGTCTGGTAGTAGCACCTAGATTTTTCTTTGAAGAAATTCCCAGCCATACTACATACCACCCAAGAGTGGTGAAGAATAAGAGTCTGTTATCCCTTGACTAGGAGTGGGCAGTGGCTGGTTAGTAGGATTCTTTGTCCCAGGAATTTGAATGTTAGCTTAGAGAAACTGTATAGAAAAACAGAGCTGATTCTGCTGTGAGAAGTACCCTACAGCGATTGCTCTTTGGTGCTTAGGCCACTGATGGACACGTCATAGATGTCTTTTCCTCCTCTGCTTTGATGGTATTTCAAGAATCTAGTTAGAGAATCCATGAGTTTTTCATATGTCCCTATTCTGTCATCTCAAATGAGTCATGACTATATCAACCAATCAAATGAGCAACCCCTTCCTGGCTCTATTTCAGCTTCTGTGCCCACTTAGGTCCTATAAATATGACTTAGACATCACTGCCCTCTGTGATAGTCACTAACACCTCAGCGAGTCCCTAGGCTGATGCAATTTTGTCAATGCCCATGTTATTCAATGTTGAGCATCGGAAACAGTGATTTAGTCTTTTTACTGAGTTTTTTTTTTTTTCTGATGACATAAGTAACATGTCGGTAGAACCCTCTACTCCAATAAAAATGCTGTGTAATTGTCAGGGTCTATAGCATGCAGAGCCGGTCATGGAGAAGAAAGTCGGCCATGATACAGGGGTACCTGCATGCATACACTACTATCAAGGGGAGGGGATTAGGTTCAGTGAAAACATATTCCTACCTCTGTCCCCAGAAGTAAACACAGAAGTGAAAATTATAAGAGAGAGATAGTGTATGGATCCAAGTATAGCCAACTGTAATCCACAGGATAAGCTCAACCATAAGCACCCATTTACACCTTGTCTACGGTATCATCTGCACAAGATGGCAAGGCTGAGTGACCGTGACAGAGACCACATGGCTGGCAAAGTCAACGATATTTACTACCGAGCCTTTTACAAAAAAAGATTTGCCAATGTCTGGATTTAATTACACTCTATGCATTGATGAGAGGAGATCAGAAAAAATCTGGAACAATGTTGCTTCGTATCCACCCCTATTTTGAGAATTCCAAAGAGAATGGCATTTGGAAATCCTGGTTTTAAAAGCTTTATTTCTATCATTGTTATACCTAGGCAGCCATTAAACTTCTCTGAGTTTCAATTTCCTCCCTGTAACCCTAGGATATCAATAACACCTAATTCTCAGACTTACAGTGAGGGCTATAAATATGCCCTAGCATGTTTGAATATAATCTATGAAGTTTAAACTGTCTTAATTTTAATGAAAAACACTCAAGATTAATTTCACAAGTCCCTCAATATATTCTCATTTCCTAGAGACAATCACTTCTACCGATTTTTGTTCAAATTCTAAAGGTTTTTGCCCCTAAATTATTAAATAATATGCCATACTTATTTATATTTCTTTATTTAGCAACTTGAAATTTATCTATTGAATTCGCATTATGGTAGATGAGGGTTTCGGGAGTTTTACTTTCTGAATAATTCCAGTTAAGATAATTAAACTTTTACATATTATTCTATTGACTTCTTCTCCCACTTTAGCTTTCAACTTCTGTTAGATGCATTATCATTTTAAATTTATTAACAGCATAATTCTATTATGTTCTGAAATAATTACAGATCCTGTATTTTTCCAAATAAAAAGCTTTTTCATAAGGCATATATTACCTTGAATATATTAACATTTATATGTCATAAAAGAGTCAACTGGCTACTTAACTATATTTAATTTAGTAAATTGGTAATAGAAGAACATATGAAAGATATTATAGTATTAATTTAGAAATATTTTCCTACTTTTATGTTTCTATGGAGCAATTCTTTTCAAAGTCTTGACATACATCCCTGTCTTCTCTCAAGTCATCTGTGAAGTCACTCAAGACTCTTTCTGAATCATCCCTGTTTCCATCTGAATAATTGTTTCATATATAATTTTTTTTTAACACAGACAGTGCTGTCCCTGTTGTTTTACACCAAACTGCAAGTTACCAAGTAGATTTTTTAATTGAACACCAAAGGGAAAATTCATGATCTCCATAACATAACCACTTACCTTACTACTTTTTAAAGCAATCTTTAAAATGTATGTCTGCAGCAAGTTTTCTCCCTTGCAAGAGTGAAGTGTACAAATTATGACCACATCTGTGTGAATTTTGCTTTGCCTCTCTTTTTGCTAACATAATGTTTCATTTTAGAAGTTATTCTAGAAGAAAAAAAAATAGCATTGCTTAGAAAAGTTCCATCCACCTCATTTGCTCTGTTCTTGCTGATACTATGGAACTTTTGGACTTAATTCTCCTGTTTCTTATCTTTTCTCTCACATTGTGTCTCTTTTTCTTGTGTTCCATATTCTGAGAGATTTATCTTTATTTCTCAACCTTTTTTTCTCCTTTACAATCATATTTTAAATTCCTAGGGACTCTTCTGCTTCACCAATAATTCATTTTTCCTAGTAGCCTGTTCTTGTTTGATGAATACAATAACTTCTTACATTTCTGAAGATACTCATTAGTGATTTTTTGTTTTATTCCCCCAAGCCCTTGTGGGAGTTCATTTATAATTCTATTTATTTCTTCCTTTTTAAAAAATCTTTTTTTAAATTTCATGTTAAAATACTCTTTAACTTCCTGAAGATACTGATATGTTCCTATGCAAAAAAGAGGAAAGAATAAATTTGACTCCAATCTCTGAGCATTCGAGCGAGGCCTGTTGATTGATGAACTTGGAATTAGGGTCCTCAGCAGAGACCCATAAAGGCTGCAACGAGAGGAACTTTTTTCTGCAATCCTAAACCTGCATCAACTCCCAAGTTCTCTCTGGGCCGTCGATTCCTTTACAGAAGGACTGTGGTGCATTTTACCTGGAGTGAACATCAGATTGCCAATAGTTATACCTGCTGGGATGGAAGGGGAAGTGGACTCTTGATCGTCACCTCATCCTTTCTTTTAGGCTTACTTCTCCCCCACCTGTGCCAGAACCACTCTGGAGCCTGCCAGTCACCTGGCAGTAGCCCACATTAGTCCCCTCTACACTCATTTTGCGTTGCGTCTTCTTCAGTGACTTTATAACACAGTATCTCCCATACACTTTCTGCTTCCAGAATATGGCAACATGTCTGGTACTCTAATGGCCCAGAGTTGTTTAGATTTATATCTATTTTTATTTCTTATTCTCCTGTACTCTCACTTATTGGGAGTCTGGGAGGGCAAGAAGGAAAATCACGTGATCACAGTCACCTGTCCTGAGCTAGAACTCAACTTGCATTTCATAAACCTTCACGGCCTGCTTTGATTATTTCTGAGCTATTTCCTTTCCCCAAACGATAAGTTGCAAAGTTATCATACTGGTAATAAAATAAATAGATACCAGATCCCACCTCCTGTAAAAGTTTAGCTATGTTAGCCTGATCCACACAGCATTCTCCTCATCTCTGGTAGAGATGTTTCTGCCATTTTCTTTTTAAGACGTAGTTATTAAGAGAAGCAGTTTTCTGGGTTTTGTTTTTCTTTTCTAACACTGCTCACATACATCTCTTAACCCTCTTTCTCATGCCCTACACACAAAAGAAATGCACGGATTGTCAGTTTTATGAGTCTTCCTAACTTAGATCTACTGCATAATATGTTCGGAGGATCCTGACCTTGAAATTAAGAAAGAATTGAGTGTGTTTTGTGTATGCGACAGTCTCAAAGGGGCATTCCCTGTGTGGCCACGGCGCATGCTCTCTGGTCAGGGAAGGGTGACAGAACTGGGCCTTGGAGGTACAGAACAGCTGCCCAGGTGCCCTGCGCTGAATCCCGTCTTCCCACCAGCTGTGGCACATGCTCTGAGCTGGCTTTCAGCTCTGCCCTGTGCATCTGGCTGGCCCGTACCGACATCTCCGATACTGAAAGGGCTCCTTTTTCCTTCCCTTTCTCCTTTCTCTTTCCCCTACCTTCGCCTCCCCCCCCCCCTCCCTTTCTTTGCCCCTTGCCTTCCATTCTTTTCCCCTCCTGAGCCTCCTCCTCCTCTTCCTCCAGTGACATTCGCTTTTTCATGTATGGAGACCTCACAAAAGCTGCTTCGGCTTCTGATAAGCATCTGCAGTTCTCAACCCGGCAGAGCTGTAATCTGATGTGATCAGGACCGGCCAGAAGTGAATGGCTCGGAGCCAAAGCCTCGCTGAACAAAAAGGTGTTGAAAACATTCACCTCAGCAGTTTAAACAAGAAGTCGAGGGGGTTTGAATCCAATATCAGGCAGCTGTGGGGAGGCAAGGGAGATGCTGGGAGCCCCGTGTTTCTCAAAGGGGCAGCTTCCTCCTTTGGTGGACGCTGATTCCAGACTGAAAATCTCTGGAAACGTTTAGGGTTGTTTTCCTCCTGACGTGGGCACTCTCATTCCGGGGCACGAGGGACTGGGAGGTGCGGTGAGCGACTTGAAAGCCAGACGTGGCTGAGATGATGCCAGTCTGAAAGACTCATGGCCAAGACGCCTCCTTTGGATCTGATTCAGCCTTCTGGGTACATGTGCCCTTTGGCCTTTAAGTAGGTATTGTAAACAAAGCCAGACACTAGAGTGATACAAAGACATGCAAAATAGCACTATATTATTGTAAGAGGAAAAGAGACCGTGGGAACTGAATTCAGATTCGACTTGGTACAGGGGTGACTGGGCATTTTAAAGGGACAGTAAACAAGTAGGAAAGGGGGTGAGCAGGGGCTCAGTAGATTTTGGGGAGTGAAACAGTATAAGAAGTGGGAACTGAAGTTGGTCCATGTGAAATCCATCTGGGTTTGCCAAAGGCGTTTACTGAAATTAGGCTCCTACCCACCGCAGAGGTGGGGAACAGAGGCCTCACCCTTGGGTGCTGGCTGCAGCGGGTCACTTCTTTGGGCAATCTGGAGTTTTCTCAGGCAGACACTGGAAGTTAGGATAGGGTCATCCTAGGGATGTGGCCTTGAGCTGTTAAAAGCTACGTTAGCCTGGCCAATGTGGCTCGGTGGTTGAGCATCAACCAAGAGGTCGCCGGTTCCATCTCAGGTCAGGGCACATGCCCAGGTTGTGGGCCTGATTCCCCAGTGGGGGGCGTGCAGGAGGCAGCCAGTCAATATTCTCTCTCATCGATGTTTCTATCTCTCTCTCCCTCTCCCTTCCTCTCCCTCTGACATCAGTAAAGAAAAAAAAATTTTTTTTTTTAAATGCTATGTTAATGTTTGTTCATTTCCTTAAAGGTCAGATTGGGGTTTAATGGAGAAAGGGCTCGGGGAGCCAGGGTAGAGATTGGTCAAGGGGAGAACCTTTTTCAGTTTATCAAGGGTCTGGTCAGGTTTACTTAGTCAGTGGCAGAATTCTGCCTCCAAACTTAAGACCAGAGATGAGGTAGAGTTAAAAACAACTGTATTTAGGGCTCTCAGAGTGGGTGTAGCTAATACATAGTTGGTCACTGCAGGGGACTTTTGAGAGAAAGTAAAGAATTCAGTTCAAACCACGATGAAAAGGAGAAACCTCCACTCCAAGAAAAGACATTTTACTGGTATGCAGCCTGCTCATCATGCTTGGGCCTTCCATAGGAGAGGTGTTCCCAATTGTCCACAAACTTAAAAAGAAAAGACAGACCAATACCTTCAGGTGTTGGGGCGCAGAGGTGCACGCACAGACCAAACAGGGTCGGACAGAAAACAGGGGTGCCGTCTGGGTGTTTCTCCAAGCCCCTGGTATTCATTATTATTCCCACAAAGAGTTTGCAGCCCAGAGATTAACATTTCATATTTCCATATGTTGGAACATTTTTGAGTGCTATTAAGAATGCCCATAGAAAATGCGGGTCACACTGACTATTTAGACTGCACTTGCCAGGCCATATTTTTGAAATCTCGTTTCTATTTTTGCGAGCTAAACTTTTGCAGGTGGCAAGTCAGGAGATGCAAATCTCACAATGTGAATAGGAGCCAATTAACCAACAACCACATTTTATGAGGTTGCAACCACCTAATTGTTTTGTGTCTGCAGCTAATTATTTCTGGGAGATGTTTCTGCACACGGAACAGGAGTCTGTTATTATAATTGAGTGTAGAGCAAAACAAAAGTCCTCCTGTAAGTGATCACAAGGGCAGGGACCACATCCTCTCCAGGTTTAGAAACATCCGTAAATCACTTTGAGTCCATGGATTCTAAATCAATATGAACTACGAATGGCATCACGAGTCCAAACTTTGGAAAGCAAATTGCATACCTGGATACAATAAATAATATTCAAGGTAGCATGTGTGGTTGGGATTGTTTTTGACTCATTGAATCCTTTTCTCATAGATGCAAAGACATCTGAGTTGAAAAGAAACATGGAGATCATCTATGCCAATAACTTTACCTTAAAATTTGGAAACGGTGGCCGAGATAAATTATGTGACCTACTCAAGATTCATCGGACCTTGCCTCCAAATGGCACTGTGTCTAAACCAGTACCTTCCAAACACAGCCAATACTTCCTCAATTTCTTTTAAGGTCTTAGAGGCACATATATGTCAAGGGAAAACATGTCTCTTAAACCCATGCATGCCAGGCCTAGGGGGACGCCGGCAAATTAATTTTACGGCAGGAGGCTCAACTTCTTCTTGTAAATTGGTCTGTCCAGACGAAGTAGTGGGCAAAGTATGCAGTTTTATGCAGATAGATTTTATTTTTGTTATTATTGCAGCTGCTCATTGATATTTTAATGCAAGTTTTTATTGAGCTCTGCCCCGAGGCTTTTGAAATTGAGGGTTCAATTATTTCTAAAATCTAATAATTAAGTAAATTAATGAGCCTGGTCAGAAATCTGGCAACCTGACTGTAAGGATTAGACAGAAGAAATATGAACAGGAGGGAGTTTTCTCCGTCTTTACGGAAAGATCTTTTAAAATAGTCAGACTAGGTTTTAGGGGTGTAAATGAAGTCTGACACAGATCCGCAAACAAGCCCTGCACACATTTGGGTTGGAGATACAGCTTAATAGCAGACGGGAGGGGGGGCAGGTCTTGTCATCTCAGTTGCCCCCCGTACCCCCTTGCCAAAACAATTTTGTGTTTCAGGAAGTGTAGCCTCCAGAGATACAGAAGAATATCATTGGGTTCACGCCCCTTCACTGGAAGAGAGCAACTGATACATCATGCTATGTTCAGAAGAATATGACCATAATGGCCACTCACAACCTGTAAGATGGAACCAAATGAAGGACACTAGGAATGTTGACTCAGGTTAGACAGCTTGCAGGAGTGCAGGATGGATTTCCTAAAGTTCCTAGAAAGAGGGTTGTACTGATTCCAAATGACCCTGGGGATGCACCTGGACATTCGGCTTTGGGTGCCACACCGCATCATGGTGTTGCTTGGCTCCCAGGGTAACACCGCAGTCCTAACCCAGGGTTTGCTGCTTGGATTTCTAAGTTCCCTCTAAGACAAAAGGCTGTGTCTCTCTGGTTACCCAGCCCACAGAGGTTCCACTTCAATTTTTTCATAAATCAGGCATTTACTTCAGTCCCAGCTCCTGAGTTGGGAGCTTGGTAACATGTACAATCCCCCCTCTCACAGGACTGGCTTGCTGTCATGTCCTCACACTGGCCTCTGAGGACCCTTGATCCCAGGAGCCCCTGAGCTATTTTTCACCAGCCACTGGACCCTCTGGGCTGCCCATGGGCCTGATTCAAACCCAGAGATGCCTGGCGCCTGGACAAGATCTGACACGCCAGTGTGGTGTTCTTGACACTACGGGTGCTTTGCTAAAGGCATTGTGGTGTTAAAAAGATACAAAAACTTCAGCATAGTATTTTTATATCCTTATGCTCTCTGTGCTCACCACGGGTTCTTGTAGCATCTTTCACGACGCTGAGGTTCAGAAACGAGATACAAATTGGGTAACTCGCCTGAGCTCCCACAGCAAGTGAAGGCAGGCCTGGAAGACGGATGGGGATCTGCGGGCAAAGCCCGTGCTGCGTTCGCCATAATCCCCTCCTCTCACGACTTCACACTCCAGATGATCACACAAAGACAGTGAGAACTACAATAGGACTCTTTATGAAATACGGTCTGCCGCAGCCCAGGTGTGTTCATTATTCACACAGGACATAATTATTTAAACCAGTGTTCCAGGACCTTCTAAAATTTAAAAGCTCTTACAGTCTTGACTTAATTCCTTCGAGAACAAAGGGTGTTTTGTCCTGGAGATTCCAGTTGAATAAAACTAATGAAATGGAACATTTTTCCATAAGCAAACCAAATGATGAAACCTGGAATGAAGGCGAAGGCCCTGAAGATAGGGTGACAAAGGCTAAGAACTACGTTCAGACGCACAGCACACTACGCAGCGGACGGGGCTTCTGCTCTGAAATCTGCTGGCCCTCTGGTCTTCCTGGTGCTCTTCAGAGGCTGAAGACTGATGACTGGATAAAGAAGATGGGATATGTATATTATATACTACTCAGCCATAAGAAAAGATGGAACACAGCCATTTGCAACACGTGGATGGATCCTGAGAATATCATGCTAAGCAAAATAAGTCAGTCAGAAAGGCTCAAGAACCATTTGAGTTAGTTCACTTATTTGTGGGATAGAAAACTGAAAGCAACAAATGAACAAGTAAGAAAGACAAATAACAAAACTTTATAGACACAGACAATAATATGGTAGTTATAATGGGGAAGGTGGTGGGGGAATAGGAAAGGGTAAAGGGGGTCAAATGGTGATAAAAGATCTGACTTTGGGTGGTGGACACACAATGAAATATACAGATGATGTACCTTAGGATTGTAATTTTATTACTATAAATAATTAATATAATTTTACTAATCAATGTCACCCCAATAAATTTAATTTTAAAAAAAGACAATTTCTTTAATTGAAACAAAGAAAAACATTCCTCTTAGAATAGAAGCCGAAAGTGAAATTTTTAGCTGCATTTTTGTGACAGAGATAGAATTCACGATAGTTCTATTCTCTACTCAGAACTAGAATGAATGACCTCAGGCACTTTCAATCTGTCCCTCTGTCAGAGCTCAAATTCCAAGGAAAGAGCGTCCAGTTGACCTAACTTAGAGGCACTTGCACATCTACTAAGGGAGGGTAGGGTGCCCGACTAACAGAGTCTCATCAGACTCCATCTAATGTGTGTGAACTATTTTCCAGAAGGCAACTGATACACGTTTTCAAAAGATGATTGGATAGATGCTGAGTAGGCACGGTCAACTGAACGGAGGAGTCAGTCAAAGGAAGGATTCATGGAGGCCGCCTGCTAACTCCACAGTGAGTCCTTATTCTGCCTGTCTCTCATTGCTCCAGTAATGTTTCCAAGCTTACTCCACTCTCTGAGCTCAGTTCTGTTATAAAGTATGTGTGTGTGTTTGTGTGTGTGTGTGTGTGTGTGTGTCTGCATGAGAGAGAGAGAGAGAGAGAGAGAGAGAGAGAGAGAGAGAGGGAGAGAGAGAGATGGCAAGGTAGCAGCAGCCCACCTGGCAGGCTTACTTGATTCACTCTGGGGCGGTTTAATTCTTGCAAGTGCAATTCTAGAAAGAGTTTAGGAGATAAAAAATAATAAATCAACGTTATCCAACTAGAGATAATAGGAATTCTTCACTTTTCTATGGCTGGTTCTAACAGCAAGTGTTAGGTCCTAGTGGAGGTACATCGCCATTAGAGTTGTGTTGAGTTCCTTGAAGCTCTTGGGCAATAATGGATTCTAGTTGTTAACCTATGTTTCTGGTTATCCCAGAAGTTATTAATTTGTTGTAATGGTCAGCTGCCTATTTCCCACCCCTTAGGAAACTCAGGAAAGTGTTTTGGATCCATCTGGGTAGAAAGCACAGCATAGGCATAAGATCATTATCATCCGTGACACATTCAGGTCATGTCTCTTCCACATTTTGTTAGTTTCAATGAACCAGGGACTGCTAATGAATGATTTCCATTGGATAATTTTATTTTTTCTGTTTCAAGTTTCCAGTTGCCTGTCTGGATTTCATTAGCATTGCACTGATTTACCCAAGAGGGCTTTGTTTCTTAACTTGATTGGGAAAGGGACATTGGGAGAGTGACCGTCTTTGTGGGAAAGGAGATTTCTCTGTAGCCCCATGGTGATTGTGTATGTGTGTGGAAGAAGTTTGAGGAGTGCGGTTTTCATTTGCAACTGACTTTGTTTGATCTTCCTCAAATTATGATGTTTAAATTTCTGCAAACATATTTGCCAGTCGGACACCAAAGTTACCAGCTTTTATTACTCATGAAAATATTACTTCCATGAAAGCAAAAATATTTAAGTGACATATTAGAAAAGTGTCTGAAATCTCAGGCAGAGAGGAGAAACTGATTTTCAAAATTTATCTTTTTGTTTGTTTACATATTATTCCTCAGTTTGGTATTTTTTTTTAGAACTCTTAATATTTAGCTCATTTGGTCATGTCCTTTTTCTTCTTTGCTTTATGGCAGTAATTTCACAGGTATAAGTAGTTCAAAGCAGTACCAAGGTATTTCATCAAGTTTGCAGAATATGACATAAATATAGTGTCAAATATTCTTCATTTTCTCTGGATTCATTTGCACTTTTGCTAACCAATGTCACTTTATTTTTTTAAGATTTTTTAATTGATCTTTAGAGAGAGGAAGGGAGAGGGAGAGAGAGAAACATCAATGTCAGAGCAAAACATCCATTGGCTGCCTCTTGCATGAAACTACTGTGGATGCAGCCTGTAACCGCGGCATGTGCCCTGACCAGGGCCTGAACCAGCAACCTTTCAGTGCATGGACTACAGCCAAGTTTTTTTTTCTTTTTGAAGAGAACTGGTTGATGGGATGGAGTGGGATATCCAGCACTTCCCTGTCCTACCCTCCTGCTCACAACAGTGGGTTCATGAACTACTTGGAAGACAGAGCCTTGCCAGATGCCTGCACTGCCAAGCTCTGGAATTCCTAATCCACACATCGATGGAACGTGATCCAAAGGGATTTGGTGTTGTGAAGTTAGTTGTCTTAATTCAGCCTAGCATATTGCCAACAAGGAATCATGGCTCTTTTGTCATAACTGCTGACCCCTTTTGCATACTTATTAAATTAGGTGAGTCTGTCTTTTAGTCATTTGAAGGATAGTCAAATGTCAATCTAGGAAAAGGGCTCAAACGCCTCAGTTAATGCCCCAGAGGAGTGAGCAATCTCAGAATAGTCATGTGTGGTCATCACAACCTATTTGTTGGGTTATGTGAACCCACAGAACCATCTCAGAGTGAGGGTAGTTGGGCCTAGTGGTTTTGCACACTCAGCAAAGGCATGCAGGAATGTTTGGGGACATGGCAGACGACCTCTCCCATGTAAATCAAGGAAGTATAAAAACTTAAATTAATCAAAATTATTTTTCACATATATTTTGTAAAAGGTATTTTTCAAAATATTTAAATTATTTACAAAATTAATAGTTAAGATACCAATGAGAATACAATAAATAAATGATATCTTTTTTAAAATTAAATGTATTGAGGTGACATTTGATGTATTGTAGAAGTATATACCTAAAAACTATATAATTGTGATAAATAAAACATTTTTAATAAAGCTAAGCATTTTTAGTTTGTGTTTAGAGAATTTAATTACATTCTATTAAATATTTTAAAGGATAAACTATTTGTAGTTCTGGCAGGCAATGTCCACATTATTTGCATTGGGGGAAAAAAAAAGTGCTAGCACCCTTGGTGGTAGGCAGAATTCTGAAATAAACCCCCAGATCTCAACCCCCTGGTGTACACACACTCTATAATCTCCTTCCACTTAATTGTGGGTAGGACCAGTGAATATGAGAGATATTCCCATGATCACGTTACAGTATAAACAAAAGAGATTTTGCAGGTGTAATTAAGGTCCCTAATCAGTTGACCTTGAGACTCCTTGAATGTTTCCAGTATACTGAGTGGGGCTGAACTAATTAGATGAGACCTTAAAGAGACAAGGAGCAGCAGCAGACACTCTCCTGTTGACCATAAAGACAGAGTCACCATGAGCCCTGACACCAGAATGAACTGAATTCTGTCTACAACTTGAATGAACTTGGAAGAAGACCCCAAGCTTCAGCGAAAAGCTGGCTAACAACTTGACTTCCATCTAAGGCAATTTAAGGCAATAGAATCACTTTTTTTTTTTTTTAATTATGGAAAGCTGCTTTTGCCCATAGATGTAAAAAATAATACACATCCCCCTCTGGCTTATTCTTTTGCAAGAATTATTGGTTTCTGAAAACGCTGGTCCCCACATTGAATGTGGATGAGGAAGGTCCACAGTGTATTTTTCACAGAGGTCCCACTTGTGCCAATTCTAGAGACTTTTCACTCTGGAAAATGAAAGGAAGAGAATATATGACTTATCTACATTCCAGAGTTTCTTAACTTCTAGTATTCCAAACAGTAGAGAAGTCTTCAAATTACTTTTTTCTACCTGGACACGTATGGAAAGAGTAAGAGTTTGTTTTGCAGTGTATGAGTATCATGATTATTTTTCATATCAAATATTTAAAAATTTTAGAAAAATTCCTAATTGCAGATTTCCCTCACCACTAGTAATTTTGTTGATTATATAACTTAGGGAAGGGGCACCAGCCCCCTAGCCCACATACACTAGTAAGAGAGAGAAATAAATGTTATTTTGCACTAAATAGTGTCAATTAAAAAAAAAAAAAATCTGAAACTGGTTACCTCGATCTATGCAGAAAGAAAGCATTTCATATTAAAGTGGCCAACCCATTAGCTTGGTATTCTTTTTCTTCTAACTATACTAAAGTGAATATATACATAAAGTCAATATCCCTCTATCCACATATTATGTTCTTTTCTGTTTTATGTGAGTGTGTAGTACATGTGAAAAGCATATCGAAGGCTATCTGGAAGCACATGAGAAGGGTTAACAGCCCTCCCACACTCTGTATGGTTCAGTGCTCTAAGCTTTAAGACAAATATCTCTTTGTTTTTCTTCTTTAATATCCAATTCCAAGCTCACTAGGGAAGAGAGGATAGGACTCCACAAAACTCACTTTTTCTCAGCCAGAGCTATAACACAAACAAGACACACAACAAACTTTTCATGCTTACTACTTTCTTCATCCTTCAGAAGACACCTGCCTGGGGGCCTTGTGGCTAATGGACTACAGAAGACCCAGGTCATCGTTCAAATCCTGTCGCCCCATGTGATATGCAGTGGAAGGTCAGCGACTCCAGAATAGGTCACTTGTCTGAGTCTGCTTACCACGCAATTTTTTCAGGACTTGAAAGTCTCCTTACCACCTCCTCCCCCTGCCTCCTGCCTCCAATGCCTTTTAAGATAGAAATAAAGAATGACCTTTGTGGGTTAGACAATCCTACATCAAGGTGAATTCTTGATAACCAGCTCTGTTCCCCTTATACCTTGTAAACATGCTAATTAAAAATGAGCTTGGTTTTGAAGATCAAGGGAGAAAAACATTCTGAAACCAGGGCCAGCAACTCATCCCAGTTACTTCTTGAATTTTCTGCCAGCTTGCTTCTGAGAGTCCACTAACGTGAGAGCCTTGGGACATGCAACTTCTCAGCATCTAGATTTAAAAATTGGCCACGGTAACAACAGCAGACACCACAGAAAAGTCCTTGATCTATGCAGAAAGAAGAGTCCATGTCACAGAAAAGTCCAAAGCTTGAATGTTCCTCTGCACTCAAACATTTAACACCATCATAACCACAGACTCTACCCACAATGGATTCTCACTGAGTCTCCTTAGAACTTGGCCTCTCTTCCATGTCACTAAAGAGTTTTGTTCTTTGCAAGGTGTATACAACACAGGCACACGAGTTTTGGTGGAGGAGTTCACACTCACATACTGATGGACTTGGGCATATAGCCAACTTGTCATATCCACACCAGGGTCCTTCTTGATAGCCCTGGCGAAACATGTAATATGGGTTTGCATAATCTAAGTCCCTGCTTCCCAGGATATACTCCAGCAGAGCAGATTTTCTTGGATTGAACCAGTAGTATAAAAGCAAATTTCATCTATTGAAAGAATCAACCTCATTAAAATGTCCATACTACCCAAAGCAACCTATAGATTCAATGCAATCCCCATCAAAATACCAACAACATATTTCACAGAACTAGAATAAACACTCCAAAAGTTTATATGAAACCAAAAAAGACCTCAATAGCCACAGCAATCTTGAAAAAGAAGAACAAAGTAGGACAAATCACATTACCAGATTTCAGGTTATACTATAAAGCCACTGTAATTAAAACAGCCTGGTACTGGCACAAGAACAGGCAGATAGATCAATGGAACAGAATAGAGAACCCAGAAATTGACCCAATATGCTCAATTAATATTTGACAAAGGTGGCAAGAGCATACAGTGCAGTCAAGACAGTCTCTTCAATAAATGGTGCTGGGAAAATTGGACAGCTACATGCAAAAAAATGAAGCTAGACCACCAACTTACACCATGCTTCTGCACAGCAAAAGAAACAACCATCAAAATGAAAAGGGATCCCATTATATGGGATACCATAATCGCCAATAATGCATCAGATAAGGGGTTAATTTCTAAAACATATAAAGTCTCATCAAAGTAAATTCTCCCATGAGGTCCTTCTTTTAAGGGAACCATGTTCATTAATTCTAGTCTGTTCTTAGTACCTCTCCAACTCAAACAGATGTTCAGAGAAATAAATGTTTGGCTTGCTAATTTTGGGCATTCATGATTGACTCTCACTAGGAGAGAAGAATAAACCTGCTTAAAATAGCCCAATTCCCTACCACATCAACAGGTGACAGGTAGATCAAAATGCTATTTTTAGTACTTTTGTTGGTTATTTTATCATTTCAAATGATGTTTCTTAAAAGTCTACTTCATGTTCTATTATTTGTTAAGGCATCTCTTTGATCCTCTGTGTATAAATGGGATTTGGCAGTCCCTGCCTCTCCTTCCTACATTGCTCCCCAAAGGCTCACCCCTCTCTACCCTCGCATTTCAACACAGATCAATCACATCAGACTGTATTGAAATCTTTCTAGTGTTGCCTATAGGTTCATTCTAAAATCTGAAAACCTAATATAGCCCAGTCAGTGTGGCTCAGTGGTTGAGCATTGACCCATGCACCAAGAGGTCGATGGTTCGATTCCCAGTCAGGGCACATGCCCAGGTTGTGGGCCTGATCCCCAGTGGGGGGCATGCAGGAGATGGCCAATCGATGTTCTCTCTCATTGATGTTTCTATCTCTCTCTCCCTCTCCCTTCCTCTCTAAAATCAAAAAAGAAAAATAAATAAGTAAATAAATACCTAATATACATTATGACTATAAAAGTATTGTCCATTGAAGAATCAATAGACTGCTACAGTTACATTTTCTTTTCTATTGCACTAAATAGTGTCACTTTTAAAAATAGTGTCTTGCCCTGGCCAGTTTGGCTCAGCGGTTAGATCATCGGCCTGTGGTCCAGAGAGATCCGGGTTCGGTTCCTGCCAAGGGCATGTACCTCAGTTACAGTTTGTCCCCGGCCCTGGTTGGGTCGTGTGGGTGTCAACCACTTGATGTGTCCCTTTCACGTCAATGTTTCTCTCTCTCTCCCCCCGCCCCCACTCTATCTGAACAAAATATTGAAAAATGTCCTTGAGTGACGATTAAAAAATAATAATAATAAAAATAAATAAAAATAAAAAGAGTGTCTTGTGCCTTGGCGGGTTTAGGTCACTGATTAGAGTAACGGCCCTCAGACCAAAGGGTCATGGGTTTGATTCCCAGTCAAGGGCACATACCTGGATTGTAGGTTCAATTCCTGGCCCAATTTGGGGTGTGTGTGGAAGGCAACCAATTGATGTGTTTCTTTTACATCAATGTCCCCCCCACACACACTTTCTCTCCCCCCTTTCCTCTCTTCACTCTCTCTCTAAAAAAAAATCAATGGAAAAATATCCTCAGGTCAAAAAAACTGGTCCCGTGACCCTGATCTATGACCATACAAGTTAAGAATGCCCCTATTTCCAGTTTGATCATATACTCTTTGCTTAAACTCCTTCCATGTAACATTCTCATAATGATACCAATTGGTTTACTTCATAACTGTCCCAAGATAGTCCTTCCACGGCCTTGTTATGTAAGCATCTAATTACCTTTATATTTGATTTATTTTTTGAAAGATGCCTCCTTACCTTCTCATTTATAACTTCCTATTTTGTATCCTTTCTATTTATTCCTTAGATTTCATGTTTTTAAATTTAAGGATACACTGATTTCCTGTTTTATTCTTGGCCAGTTGCTTTTTTAGGCAGCTGTGATCCAGAAAATTATATCCACTAAATTCTCCTGGGATATTGCCAACATTTAGTTTATCATGTTCGCCTGTTTTTTGACATTCATCCTCATTTTCCTGAAGTACATCAAGTAATATTATCAAGAATACACAGAAATTAATTTTGAAAATCCTTAAAGATCTGAAAAAAAATCTGTATTTTTCTAAATCTCCTATCTTAGACAAATGAAATTGAGGGTCTGAATGAAATGGGATAGTAAAAGTCAAAATGTTACTTTTAATAAAAATAAGATCCCAAATTTCTTCCTTCAAATACAGAATATTTTGTTCATTAGTGATAAAGAACATTGACAGTTGTACTAAAGTAATATTGCCCAGTAAACCTCCATAAGTACAAATGGATTCATAAGTACATTCTTTAACCATTCAAGGGAAAAACAGTTCAACCATAAGACAGGAGAAATATAGATACATTTTACTTCTGAATATTGATGCAAAATTTTAATAAACTACTAGCAAATAAAATTTAGCTGGGTATTAAAAATAAAATATTCATTCAGATCATGTATCATAGAAATGTACACTTGAACCTACATGATCCTATTAACCAATGCCACCCCCAATAAATTTAATAAAAAAAGAAACAAAATTTTCTAACCGAGTATGGTGGGTTCGTCCCAGGACTTCAAAATTGAAAATCTATTCATAAAAGAAATGCTTCATCTCCAAAGGCCAAAGGAGACCATTATTTATTAATATCTCAATGGATGTGGGAAAACATTTGACTACATTCAATATCCATTTTTAATTAAAATTTATTTTGATAAAATAGAAATAAATTATGTAGTATTATATATAGAATATATACATTTATATATAAAAGAAATACAATGTTACATATATGTCAGTAGAACTAGACAAGTGATAAAAATAGCAGATGAATATAATGGGACTATGAAAAGAAATTATAATTATTTGATATAATATTTTACATACCTAAAAATACTAGGAGAAACATCAGAAATTATGATAAACAAAAGGATCTAATAATGAGGTCAGTGGCAAAATAAACAATAAAAATGATAATTTTCCATATAGAAGTAAATATTAAAAAATAATGGAAGGAATTGAATGGTCTGAAGCAGGAATCAGCAAACTGTTTCAGCAAAGGGCCAGATGTTAACTACCTGAATCTTTGCAGGTAACATGGTCTCTGTTTCAACTACCCATCTGTACGCGACCATAGATGGTATGTTACTGAATGGGCATGACTTCTTCCAAGGTAAGCTTTCTTCCTTAAAAAAAGCTAACCCTGATCTAAAATAACAAGGCAACATATAAAATACCCAAGTGCCTTACCAAGAAACACTGATCATGCATTTAAGGAAAACTACAACATAACTAAGAAAAAAACAAGAACGTTATTTTGGGCTCTTTTATAGTAAGACTCAATACTTTAATGACGTCAATTTCTCCAAGTTTATAAATTTGATATAATCCTTTTAAACTTCAACCAAAGTTTATCTAGAGCCCAGTAGAAAAATGATCTGAAAGGGCAAATTAACAGAAAAGGACCATATACATAAAAAAAGATCTTTGTGGAAGTATAAATCAATGTGACCTGCTTAGAAGGCAGTTTGAGACATATGTCCAATTTGTGGAAGTATGACACTTCGGACTCAGTAATGCTGCTGACAGAAAGTAACCCCCCTGATGTGCCTGCAGACGGGGGCCAAGATTCTTACACTCCCAGGCTCTTCCAACCAGTTCACGTCTTACTTCATCGACATAAATGTCAGCAGGGTCATCTAGGCAAGCTATTAAAAGCGATGTTATCTATCTTTTTTTAAAAATACTTATCTATTTTTTAAAGCCTTCATAAATGTTTTGTTTTTGTTCTGATATCCTAGAGGACATCAGCATACTTTGGAAATAGTTTGAAACGTAACGTTTGGCCTTTCCTGAAATTGTCAAATACTCGGACTTCCTTTGCAACGACAGCAGGTCATCAGACGCACTCAATAAAACCTGCAACGAACATGCTCCAAAAGGAGAAGTTCTAACCTGGCTATTAAACTCAGGTTGCGTACTCATGGCCCTGGAACACTGAACCCCTCCCATAGTAACCTGTGTTCTGATGGGGGGGAAGAGGGTTCAGTTTGAAGTTTGGAAATGAGCATTATCCACATTTACTTAATAAGCAAACACTTGTTTCCCCTCCGTGAACAGTTTGGGAAATATAGTCTTAGATAAATTAAATATATTTTCCCAGGGGTTCTGGACTATATATAATATAGTTGTTATTGCTGTTGTAGTTTTGTTAGCTAAGTGTTTTTCGGGCGTCAAAATTGAGTAGATGCCCATGCTCGTCTTCATCTTTTCCCCCTTTGTTTACAAAAGCTGGGCGGTGGAGAGAAAAGGTACTTCCAACATTAACACTTCTTGAATGCCACTCTGTACATTTTGCCACGCATTAAAAAAGGAAAAACAAAAAAGCTCCTATTTTTAAAGGGCAGAAAACCATCAAGGTGACTAGAGCCGGGGTGATGTTACAGGCAAACAGTAGCTGTTTTTGTGTGCACACTTTTTCCTGCAGAGCTTATCAGAAGGAAAGAAAAGAAAGATTTCTTCTCATATTTGCCTTCTACCTGCATTGCATGAGAACGAAATGAGAAGATGGCTTGATTTCACAGCAGATCTGCGCGTTTCTGTGCACGGATTTTTGGGGGTGTGGATGGAGGGAAAGGCATTGAATCCCTTGCGTGGTAAGAGCCAACTGAGAGAGAAAAGGCTGAACATTCTCCCTGTCACCGCTCTGCCTTTGACACATCACCTCTCGTCCTAGTACTTCCTCAGTGCCCCCCACCTCCCTCCCGTTTTATTTTATTTTTTCATTGCCTCTGAAAATCCGATGGAGAATAAAAATGCGGTGAGACCTGCCCCTGGCACCTATGCCCTCCAGTTCCAAGCTGACAAAAATGTCAAGAAACTGACAATAAAATATGCAAAGAAAAAGACCTGCAAACAGGAACCAGAAAGAGACCGGGGCTTTCACCCAAGTGTCACACTCTTCAAACAGAAATAGCAGTTGTGGGATTTATTATGTCTAACATCACTGGTTAAATGGTACACGATGCAAATGATATACAAAGAATACCAACGGAGAATCGCGGGAAGGTGGGGCGGGGGGCGGATGAGCAAATGGACAGATGGACTCCACGGAGCACTAATGGAAGAATCTTTGCCACCTTCAGGGGGACTATTGTTCCACCATCGTGGGTTTAGTAGGGTTAGAGGGCTGGGAAGCAAGGACAGATAACCACTATCTCTGCCTGCCCAAGTCAAGTAATACGGTTGAAAAGTGGAAAGTACCCTTTATTTTCTTGGCCAGCTCAGCATTAGATAACCTGGTTAATTTCCCGGAACACTTCCAGTCCTCATTCACTACGATTCTAAATGGTTCGAAGCATATAGTCTTCCTGAAATGAAAGAGAACGTTTGAGAAGTTATGAATAATGATGGTTGCTGTTTTCTGAGCTCCCGATGGAGGCTGGGTTACAGCTGTCCTACGAGGTAAGACTTCGTTGTTGTTTGTTTGGTTTTGGTTCTGTTTTTGTTTTTTTCCCCCTCGTTGGAGGGAGGAGGAGACTACAGTGTAGGGGAAAGTAACTTTTTCAACATCACAGAGTGGTTAGTTGACAAAACTGAGATTTAAACCTACAATTTTCTGATTCCAGATGGCCCTCTGATTTAAAGTTCCCTGCCTGAGAGAAACTGGTTTATTCAAGTTCTTTCACAAATACACTTAAAAGCTACCATCTTCAATGGTGAACACAGGTGGGGTGAAGTATAATAAGCAAGAGCTGTAGATATTCTGTATTTGCAAATGTGAATTCACATTGGCCATTTCCCTTCTTTAACAAATTGAGATGCTCTGTAAATGTGCTTTATTTCCTTAGCCTTTCACAGATTGAAACGCATAACACATAAGAATGCAATATCCTGTTTGGTTTAAACTAATAACCACAACACTCTTGAAAAAGTAGGAAGAAGCAGCCATATAGAAGGACTCCATCAGAGCAGAATTGGATCTGTGCCCTAAGACATGAGATATCATGGATATGTTCATAACTGATGGCTTGAAATTGCTTTTGAGGTGCCCTACTCAGCTTGGGTATGCAGAACTTAATTGCATTTCGTCTGCACACAGAAGAAAGGGAGGCCCGTTTTCCTATGTGACTTACTCCCGGCATCCGGCAGGTGACTGGCAAGGCCAGGAGTGGAACCTGGGGTGTGTGGTTTCCTGTCCTCTTCTGACCAACAGACAACCTTCAGCGGGGCCATCTGCACACCGCCACTGTGATCACAGCTATAAAGAGAGCCATAAAACTGCCATTGGAATCCAAATGTCCTATCAGTGGAAATGTCTAGCGCTCATAACAGCTCCAGTGATAACCCCTTAATGTTCAGATCGATCCCTGAGGGACGCAGCTTCTCCTTCAAGATGGCCACGCGGCTCGGTGCCCAGCCAGAACCCACCAGTACCCACGCACCCCACCCCCATGGCACACTGTCATCAATTTTTACTATTACTTTAAGAGCAGACTGTGGAGAAGAAAGAATAACAGCTCTAATTCAATTTACATATGAATAGAAGAATATGTGCAGGTATTGGGAATGAACTTCTGGTTACAAGAGGGGCTGATGAACAAAGACTGCCTGATTAGGAGTCTGTGAGGTGACGATGTTCTCATTTATCTGAGTCTAGTTCAAAGTGTTCCCAAGAGGCTACAACCATGTCCCTGAAAACTTTTCAAAACATTATTTTCAGTAGTTCTCTTTTTTCCCCTCATGTAAATGATTCCAGTTTGCATTTTATGTAAATAGAAGGTATGTATGTATTTTGAGCAAGAAATAGAAATGTAAATAATTTTTATTTGGGAATTAAGCCTCTTACTTCTTAATTTGGACTGACAGTGGGTGATAAATGAAAACAATATTTTAAACCAGATATAATGTATTATATTCTTCATAGTGGTCATATCTTATTCCACTAAATGGTCTATACTGAAAACAAAAAGCAAAAACAAAAACACAGGAAGGTCTTGCTATATATCTTCCCTTAGAGGAAATCAATATATTTATATTTCTGTCTACCCAGATATCTGAACTCCTAGGTTTTTTGCTAGAAATAGGGAAATGATTTACAGTGAGAAACATTTTGTATCTTCACTTTCAATCTGTACCAGAAGCTAAATATTAATAGAAGATTGATTTACAATTAGTACAGGGAAGCAGTCATGTTCTTCACAAGAGCTTCTAACATCAATTTCAATATTCTTTTTGTTTTCTTTATTGATTTTAGAGAGAGAGGAAGGGAGAAGGAAAGAGATAGAAACATCGATGAGAGAGAACATCCACTGGCCGCCTCCTGCATGCCCCCCACTGGGGATCGGGCCCACAACCTGGGCATGTGCCCTGACTGGGAATCGAACCAGGGACCTCTTGGCGCATGGGTCGACGCTCAATCACTGAGCCACACTGGCTGGGCCAGTTTCAGTATTCTTTTGGCTAAAATTACGTGTATCTGATTTTAATCATGAGTCTGATGAGTTTAACGTTATTAATTTCTCTCTTCACTATTTTATTTCCAAAATTCACAGTCATTATAGAATCTGTGTTTCCCATTTCAAAATCCTGGAAATAAAGAGGCCTTTCAGAAGTCTTTCCCATCTAAAACTCTGTCCATAATTTTCATAGAGCAAGAAAAGCATTCTGCCTCTTCCAACCCATAACTAGTATACTGCGTAGGTGTAGCTGAGTTTCAGTCATCCTTTGAAAACATGTCTTAGAAAACTTCTCCTCTTTTTCTTATAGCCAATTTCTTTTTTTCCTTGGTTGTATGTGTGTGGTATGGTTTAAGTGGAAATTGAAAAACATATATATTGGATCATAGGGATATGTTTATACAGGTTTATAGGAGGCCAAAAGAGAAAGTGAAATGACCAGGAGAAAAAAAAAATCTATTTCTCCTACTTGCTGTATTTCCTTAAATGGTACTAACTAACCAGAGATAACATTATGTTACATTAACTTGCTGAGCTATTTTGAATAGAAGTTAAGAAGTCAGCCTTGACTTTCTGTAGATGGAGTTTCTGATTCAGTCACCTGCTAGCCATGGGGGTTTGTGGAAGGTCAATTTCTCCCAGCTTTTGTGTCCTGTTGTTTAAATGGAGATCTGATTCCTAGATTTGTATGAGCATGTAAATTGCTTAGCACCATAAAGTAGAATCCCATTGTCGGTCATACACCAATATTGTCATTATTAGGAGTAGCAACACTCATAGAGATACCTAACCATTAAACACACTACTCAGAAACTATCCCAGTCCAATCCAGTCCCAGCAAGCTCAGATACAGCATTCATTAGTTAGTAAGTACCCTGTGTTTTTGTCCCTTGTTCAATTCTTGTATCATTCCTAACATGACCTGTTTAATACCCTTCCATGAATTTCTTTTCTTCTTAAATTAATCAGAGTCAATTTCTGCTATTCGAACTGAAGAGACTGTACTGATACAGATATTATCTTTCTTTCTCTGAAATCACCACATTCTTCATATAAAGTTGATTAAAAAATGGACTGTCACGTCAGTGGCAGAAGACTATTCAAGCGATCTGAAATAGTTAATACCACCTTGACTGCCTCGTTTTCATCCTCTGGAACAGCGGTTCTCAACCTGTGGGTCACGACCCCTTTGGGGGCCAAACAACCCTTTTACAGGGGTCGCCTAAGACCACTGGAAAACACATATTTCCGATGGCAATTCATAACAGTAGCAAAATTACAGTTATGAAGTAGCAACAAAAATAATTTTATGGTTGGGGTCACCAAACACGAGGAGCTGTATTAAAGGGTGGCGGCATCAGGAAGGCTGAGAACCACTGCTCTAGGGAAATATAACTCGCTGTGTCTACATGATAGTGCCTTCAGGTTAATTCAGTCCAATGACCAGTCAAGTTGGTGGAATAAAATCGAGTAAATTGGTGGTTCAGCTGCCTTAACCAATCATGTCAGTCTTTTTTTAAAAAATATGGTTTTATTGACTTTTTAGACAGAGAGGAAGGGAGAGAGAGAGAGAAACATTGATCAGCTGCCTCCTGCACGCCCCCTACTGGGGATGGAGCCCACAACCCAGGCATGTGCCCTGACGGGGAATCAAACTGGGACCTCTCAGTCCATGGGGCGACGCTCAATCCACTGAGTCACACTGGCTGGACCATGTCAGTCTTTAGTATGATTCTATGCTCCTCCTTGTGTAGAGTCATGTCCCAGTACTAAATCTGGGTGGATTCTATAAAATAATGATAGAGCTAATATTTAAAATGTCATGCGTCAACCCTTTAAAGTACATGTGATAAAAATTGCTATTGAAAATAAGATTTAGCAACTATAGTAAAGTATTTTTCTGTACCTACCTCATTCAAGTGTGTTTAAATATTCTCATGGTATTAATTTTCAGTGCCCTGGATTGTGTAGAAAAAAGTGGAAGTGGACTCTGAAGAAAGCACATCTTCTAAGCTCATCAGATTCTTTATCTCATCAATGAACAGGACTGTCCATGTCAGAAATGTGAAATCTGAATAATCTTTAGATATTCTTTTATCTTTTTAGCCTGCTCCCTAATTTGCCGTTTCAAGAATGGATGTCCTAACTCTACTGATGAAAGACCACTTGAACTGCCTGTAAACTCAATGAGCCATTAAATAGGTGACAATAATCTTGATAGAAGTTTGGAATATTTAATTAGTGTAAAAAATACTCATAGCCAGTGCACTCAATTACTTCCATGGATACTCCCCAAAATATCAACCAACTATTTTGCATGTCTATGAAATGCTTTGGAAGGCATTTAAGACTGAAATGGGAGATCATATTTCATCTATTAATTGAGGACCTGACATGCTTGTGCATGTCCAGTCATAAAGTTTCAAAGTGAATTTAGTTTAGATCCTTGAGATATTTTTAAAGGTGACATTTTTATCCTTAAGGCATTATCTGTTGTGTTTATTTGTTCTTGTGTTTTTAAATCCAGTCTTCCTTTGAAATTTGTTGTTCCTCCTTTTCTTTTAAATTGGTTCTATTGGTTGTTTGTCCCCATATATTTTGAAGAGACTCATACCATTATCACAATTTGATTAACTACTTTCATATTTTTGGGCAATTATGTTGCTTCTTTTGTTTTTATCTTTATTGTTGAAAATATTACAGATGTTCCTCTCTTTTTCCCCCATTGACCCTGCTCCCACCCCCCTCCTGCCTTCCCCACACTATTGTCTGTGTCCACTGGTTGTGCATATATGCATAGAAGTTCTTTGGTTTATCTCTTCCCACCCCAATATCTCCCTTCCCTCTGAGGTTTGTCAGTCTGTTCCCTATTTTCATGTCTCTGGATCTATTTTGATCGTCAGCTTATTTTGTTCATTATATTCCACAAATAAGTGAGATCACATTTGTACTTGCCTTTCTCTGACTGGCTATTATATTGCTTCTAATTTTTTTTCTCATAAATAGGAAATTTGTGTTGAAAATAGTTTTTAGTGTGGGTTGTGAAGTTTTAGAAGTATTATTACTAGATTGATGACTATGATGATCTTTTGAGAAGAAACTTACACATGTTGTTGGATTATGCAGTGATCCAAGAAGGACATAGCTTCTTAAGAATACAACAATTTTGCCCGGCCAGTGTGGTTCAGTGGTTGAGTGTCGACCCATGCACCAAGAGGTTGCCAGTTCAATTCTGGGTCAGAGCACGTGCCCAGGTTGTGGACCAAAGCCCCAGTGGGGGGAATGCAGGTAGTGGTCAATCGATGTTCTCTCTCATTGATATTTCTCTCTCTCTCCTTCTCCCTTCTTCTCTAAAATCAATAAAGAAAAAAAAAGAATACAATAATTTTGTACATACCAGTGGGATATAGTTTAAGGACAAAAAGTGCATTAAAATGTGTTAACTATTTCTACTTATTATATTTTTGGTGGTCATGTTGGTATTCCTATTCTGAGACAAGTATGGGGGATAAAGCAAATAAGCAAATGATCCATAGTAATCTCAAGAGTCAGAACCCTCAAAGGAAGATAACTGAAAATGCTACGGCCTGAATTTGAATAGGAAGTATTAGTATAAACTCATATGTATTTTAATTTAAAAAATGCTATTTTGTCACTCAAAATGCCTAGAAATATCAATCAACCTAGTAACAATGAGTACTGCTAGTTCCAAATGTGAATAACTACAAATGTGAAAACATGTAAAATATTTTTGTATCTGTGAGTTCATGATTATACTACACGAAGTAATCATTGCAACATGCTCAACAGCCACCTTATTATTGAAAACTGGTTAGTAAAGGGAATGAATAAAGTATCTATAATACATCTCCTATAAGAACTATAACACCAAGATAACCCAATAATAGATTAGGGAAAATAATTGATTATGGAGGCATTCGAGCTAATAAATGAAGAAAATGACAAAATATCTTCATTTTGCAAATAAAAGTGGTTGTAGGTATTAAGCATCTTTGGTTGTTAAGATTGTGAAATGATAGATAATAAGAAGGTATGGGGCTTCTGGTGCAGAATGGGAAATCTGCTATAAAATAGTTTTGACCAGGAAAGGAAGGGAGGAAGGGAGGAAGGGAGGAAGGGAGGAAGGCAGGGAGGGGGAGGGAAGGAGGGAGAAAGGGAGGGAGGGAGGAAGGCGGGGGGGGGGAAGGGAGGGAGAAAGGGAGGAAGGTAGGGAGGGGGGAGGGAAGGAGGGAGGGAGGGAGGAAGGGAGGGTGGGGGGGAGGGAAGGAGGGAGAAAGAAAAAGAAAGAGAAAGAAAAAAAAAACCTGAATCTGGTCAAGACTCCAGATCTAACCTCCTATTTGTAGAAAATACTGAAAACAGCCCAGCTGGTGTGGCTCAGTGGATTGAGCATCGTCCCATTGACTGAGAGGTCCCAGTTCGATTCCCAATCAGGGTACATGCCTGGGTTGTGGGCTTGATCCCCAGTAGGGGGCGTGCAGGAGGCGACCAAATGATGTTTCTCTCTCACATCAATGTTTCTCTCTCTCCCCCTTCCTGTCTGTCTAAAAAATCAATAAAAACATATTTTAAAAAAATACCAAAAACAAAAAACAACTGCTAAACTCCACAATGAATACATAATCCTAACAATCCAGTTTCTGGAAAATCAGGTAGTGATTTCTTTCTCAAAGTTTATGGAGGAAAAAAGAGGCCCAGAGAGATATGTGGGCAGTGATATCAACCACTTCAGGGCATTACATTATGTGGGTCCTTATTGAAAATGGTTAAAATATTGTGACATTAGGATATTCATGAAATAATTATAATTTGAACTCTGCCTGAATATTTGATGATATTAAGGAATTATTTTTAAAATTACTTTAGATATGATCATTGTGTGATAGTTATGTTAAAAATACCCTCATCTGTTAAATATACTCACTGAAATATTTATGGTTAAAATAATACCGTGCCTGGGGTTCAAGATGAACCTGGAGGTGTGAAGTGGGGAGGAGGGAGACCACATCAGAGCAGGTCGTGATTGCTCGATGATTCGGAAAACCAAGCAATGAGAACCAGTCCTCTGTTACAGTCTTTTGTCCACTTTTGTGCTTGAAATAAATAGCAGTATAAGCACATCATTTATTAGTATGGAGGCAAATCTTGAGGAAAAATAAATATGTGAGGGTGGATGTTTCTGGGAAGAGAATGGGGGTAATAAGAAATGTTGTGTCACGAAACTATTATTTGCTGTTCAGTGTTTTTCTGACTTATAAAAGTAGGTGTCTATATTACTTTGTCAAAAGGGGAAATAAATATGATAAAAATAAAATGTGTTTGGGGGCTTACCAATTCCAGCAATTTCTCCTCCAGAGGATCTAATATAAGCAATCCAATTGAACGAAATATCCACAGCATGTAAATAGGTTCACGGAAACAGGGCTGTAAGAATTCATAATTGGAGACGAGCAGGAAGGCCATGATTAGGGGATTCATCCAGTGACATTTACGCTTGTGGTTAAAAAGAACGGTCTTGTGTTACATGCACTGATCTGGGAAGAGTGCACTGTTCGATGAAGGAACTAAAGTCATTAAACAATATAATGCAATATGTAACAACACGTAACGTTTTACTTTTGTGTACTATTCTACAACCAATCTATTTACTTTGAAGATACTGCAAATTGTATTTGCTGGAATATAAAAGAATTTGCATTGTTGCCATAGTCACTATGCTTATTGGTGGTGTTAGCACTAAATGTTGAGCTCTCGGTGGGCAAGAATTATGCACATTTCATGTGCTATTTGATACTTTATATGGAAGGATTTTACACAAATAAATATAGGAATGATTTTAGTACATGCATTTAAAAAATTGACAAATTGACTATTGTTAATTTTTAAGAGACAGAATTAAAAACTTGAGATTTGGGGTACATCTTTTCTCTCTTTTCATGTAAGAATCATATAGTTCTTATATAACTACAGAAAGCAAAGAAGAAATAGAAATTAAAAAAGAAAACAACAAGATGAATCTCCAAACTATGCATACCATCTGGACCAAAGTATTTCCACTATTGTTCATTAAACCAATAACATTTTCTCGACCAAAATGTAAGTAAAATAATGTGTAACTTCCTATAAAGTTACTCGTGGTTCATTGGCAAATAGCATCCTATTGCACAACTGTTTACCCATTTTTCTTCCCATATTATTTGCAGAACAAGTTGAAAGTAGTTTGTTGCTGAGTAGAAAGGAAATTCCACCCACCAGTTTCTCAGAATGACTTTTATTTTGATGGATATTTTCTAATGAACCTAATTTATGTGAAGGTTGTTCTGTTCAAGGTTCACAAAAATATCACGCATGATTGATCTCAAGACTGTGCCTCGATCCAAAGACAACACACAACAGCAGTCAAATATACACTTTATGGGCTTTTGTCTGTTTTGCAATAACACCGGAAAACATTCTTTAATTAAAATTTAAAACCGTAACTGATTAATTTGCTGTGTAAACAATCCGTGTAAACATGGGATGTCAGCATTTTAAGGCTGTGCGAATATAAATTTTACTTTCCTTGAATAGGCGTCCTGGAAAGGATTTTGGCACAAGTCAAAGGTGAGAATGTGACCTAGGGGAGAGGGGAGGAGCCTAGAATGTCCTAGCGCCCCGCTCCGTTCTGCTGAGCTGAGACCGCTCAGGGCTGAGGACACCGTCCCGTGCCAGCAAACAGGGTTGGCACGGGCTGGGCTGTCACTCACTCCAGGGCTCTTTCTTTACAAGCTGCAAATGGCCAAAGGGCTCCACAGACACCATTCAGTAGCTGGACCGGCTGGTGTCACGAGGGAGACGCTCCCAGAAATTTGGCCGCTGACATGGCCGAACCAAATTTAGACTTGAGCGCTTCCATTTGGTTTGTGTTGTTAAACATCGTCCCCAATTCTCACAGGAGCCAGAAAGCAACCTCACTTCTTTTGGGCAACTACATGATTTGATTTTATTTTTTCTTCCTTAAAAACAGAGGAGACGTTTTAAAATGTTACTTAAAATATTCTTAAATGACTTTTCAAGGAACATGGAACTATGTTGCCAGGAAAATGGGAGGTTACGTGCAAAGTAAAAAATCTAAAAACCTCTACTTAGACATTTGTTTAAAGCTTGAAATAAAAATGTTCATAATCAAGTTATTTTTATTAGACATCTGTAGCCTTGCCAATAATAAATTACATTGACTTTTGTTCTTCCAGAGTCTAGAAAATGACCAGAATGGAAGCCCTCTGAGCTCGTCTAGGTGACAAGCTTGGGGTCGCATTTCCAATACAGTCCAGCTCTCTGGGATTTACTTTCGACCCTTTGCTAACTTAGCCAGATCAAATAATGACAAATAACCCACTGGGGGGTGGGGTGCACAACCATGCCAAGTAAAACTCCACACTTCTGGACCCGGCTTCATTCCCAATGAACTTATTTCAATTGTGTTTATGCACTGAAGCTTTTAAAAAAATTCCATGCTAATTAATCATATTATTGTTATTACAGAAAGAAGAAGAAACGTAAAGGAACTTTCCTCAAGTGAAAAAAAATCTTCAGTGTTTTACCCTATCTCCCAGAGGCCGTGTATTATTATGATTATGATTATGATTATTTTAATATTTTTTCTTTATTATTTTTAGAGAGGGAGGAAGGGAGAGGGAGAGACAGATAGAAACATCGATGAGAGAGAACATCAATTGGCTGCCTCCTGCATGCCCCCCACTGGGGATCGGGCCCACAACCTGGGCATGTGCCCTGACCAGGAATTGAACCGGCGACCTCTTGGTGCGTGGGTCGGTGCTCAGCCACTGAGCCACACTGGCGGGCAAGGCTGTGTTTTATTAGCACATCATTTCAAACTTTACATGTGTCTGTGAAGGGACTTACCAGTTAATCTTGCATGTCATTCATTAGTAAAGTGTTTATTAAGTGCCTCATATAATAACTCATGTCCTAAATGGTATAGAAGATAAAGATTTTGAATTTCCTTTAGAGAGGGTATGGAGACCAAAAAGTCATCAGTAATCCCTGCATATAGATCGTAGAGAAGGCACATTTAAAGAACACCTCGAGAAGCAGATCTGTGTACATTAGCTCATGTAATGTAAACACTGCCACGCCCCTATTAGATGGGGGAATTGCGATAGTAGGAGGTTAGAGGATTTGGCAAAGACAAGATGCTCAGGCTCAGGATTTCAGGATTTACGCTAAAGTGTAGTTGACTTTAAGTCCAATTGTTGATTGCCTCCTGGGTGATGAGATCGGCGATTTTTTAAATGTAGAGGAAAATCAGACATGGACCTTCAGGTAAGAGGGAGGGAAAGCAGCGACCTAGGAGGTTAGACTGGGAGGCATGGCTAGGGGTCACTTTGTTGCATTTGAAGGAATGCAGGTGAAATGCGGATGGGAGATCATAAGGCCTGACTTTCCCGCTGGGCAGGAAAATACGGTATATTCCAGTTCCTAAGTTATTTTTGTTCCCTTTCAAAGACTCTCTAAGACTTAGGTCTTTGTGCCCAGAGGTCCTTCTTTGCAAACTCCTTTGGTAAGCTGCTTAGGAGAATCACACCTTCATGGCTTTTATTCAGAAGCCTGTAGACCTTTCTTGGCGGAGGAGGTGGATTGAAATCCTCTAACATCTAAGTATCCAACTCTTTCCTTGACATAAAACAAGCACCCAAATGCCTAACATGCCTACTTGTTCTTTACTATTAAGCCGGAAACAGATCTGCACATTCCTAATTCCACCAGTACGTGCACTGCACCACGTGACCCATGGTCGGCACCACGGCAACCGCTACCAAACGCCATTCAATCCCACCCTTTGCCTTGTTCCCACTTAGAACAGTAACAGGTTCCTAATTAGAATATCAGTTTTCTGAAACTCATCGTGTTACCGTGAATGTTGAAAACGCCGTTCTGACAAGGAGCTTGGCACCCTTGGGAAACAGCTGCCTTGGACTGACATCTAAACCTTCTTTCCTGAAAGTCCTTCATTCGACAGACTGCTTTGAACGTCATCTTGACCCAAAGACATCGGCGATCATTACTGCTACGTTCGTTTTCCAGATGAGGGAATGCACTTCATGGAGTGTTAATACAAGCTTAATCTCAAAGACTTGGGCTAGTAGTTCTCATGAACACATCTGGAATTTGCCAGAATGCATACATGGAGCTTGGTTGGGACATGTGGATCCCAAGTATCAAAACAGTGAACCGTATGTGCAAAGCTCTTTTTGTCAAGAAGGCGACATCCTGTGAAGGTGGACAGGTGTGCACTTTTATCCTGGGGTCACCATCCTCCATGCGTGTGAGCTTAGAAAAATCACAGCCGCCTCACCTGCATAATTAGGACATAGAATAGTGCCTGCTTTGCCGAGTTTTTGTGACGATTAAATGAAATAACTCATATAAATAAAGTGTTTTAACACCACAGTGGGCATATTTACGACTCAATAAATGGTAGCCATGGCATTGAGATGAATTCATTCCCAAATTCCTGAAACAAGTCTTTCTACACTTGCATCTTCAGCAGCACGCCGAATGCCTTGCACACCACTGACAACCCCATCCCCGTAAATGCAAGTGGACTGAATTAATCTGTTCTCTATGAAATTCCCAACGCATGGGAGAGGCAGCGAGCAATCATAGCTGATATTCTGTTCTCCTCTCATTTTGTTCCGACAAGTCCCTCCCCACCTCCCCCTCGCCCCCGAGACACAGGCACACACACAGCATCATATTTCTTCATGTTGACTTGGAAGGGGTGTTCATGTCGATAAGAAAGCTTCCTCCCACCCCACTTTGTCTGCCCTGCACTTAGGAACCAAGGTTGAGTTCACACAGGGGTCAGAGAGATAAAAGCTTGGGGCTTACCCACCAATGCACGAGGCTGGTGCCTAAAACTTCCGTCATGTATTTATTGCCAATAGACAGGATCAGCCGGGCTCTGTGTCACCAAGGCTGCAGGCAGAGGCTTCTGCCCTTTATTATCCCCCTTCGGCTGGGGACAGAGAGGGCATGTCCCTCAAGTCTGACTGGAACGGGAGAAGTTTCCTTGCACTTGCTGGAACATTCTGTTTTCATCACGAGGCGAAGTACAGGCATTTTGAAATCGGTGTCAGAAACAACACATTCGGGCAGAGGAGAGAGGAGCCAGCTAGACCTCAGCTAAGGCTTCCAGACCTAGAGATTTACTGCAGCCACGACACAGACTGTGTGTTATGAAGGAGAAGATAAATAGGAGGCCCCTTTAGAGCCAGTGGTCATGCGGAAGGTGCTAGAAGCATTCCTGGACAAGAACAGTCCCCAGAGGCAGTGCCAGCCGGTTGCCGCGTGGTTGGGTCGTTCTGTGCACCGGTTCTTTTAAGTGTTGGTGCCAGGGAGTACCAGCCAGGCCCGCTCAAAAGGGCGATGCGCACAGATTGTACGTGACCTGCCAATCCTGAGATGTCTGAACAGAACCCGAAAGGCAGCAGCCTGGGAGGTCAGGGCAAGAGTGGTCTCCGGGCCCTGGCCGGTTTGGCTCAGCGGTTAGAGCGTCGGCCTGCGGCCCAGAGAGACCCGGGTTCGGTTCCCGCTAAGGGCATGTATCTCGATTGGGTTTGTCCCCAGCCCTGGTTGGGTCATGGGGGTGGCGGCCACTCGATGTATCCCTTTCACATCGATGTTTCTCTCCCCCCCCCCCCCTCTCTCTCTCTCTCTCTCTCTCTCTTCCTCCCACTCTATCTGAACAAAACAATGAAAAAATGCCCTTGGGTGAGGATTTAGAAAAAAGAAGGGTCTCCGGAATCCCTGCAGTGGGTGATGAGCTCACGGGAGTCTGGGCAGTGTCAAGTCCCTCCTGATACAGGTCCCCCTAAGCTAACCCCTCAAGTTTGGCAAAGCAAGCACGAACCTAACCTCAGATGTGGGCTTGTCACAGTAATGATCCCATGGCCTGGGGACAGATTTGCGAATCGAATCGCCTTTCTGGGCGGCGGGCTGCGTGGACCATGGGGCGGTGTGCACTGTGTGTTGTGTCTGTGACACACGCGGATCATGTGAAACCTCGAGCAACCCAGGGCCCACACCACCTTCGATGACACTGAAATAAAAAACATCTCATTTGTAGCAGAACCTCGAGTCTGCGAAGCCGATGCACATGTGGTTACTATTTGCAGAATTTGGCATTTTCTATGAATAGTATAAAGCAGGCACTGGATGGCTGTCTGTTTTGACAGGGCTGTCCTTTCTTCCGGAATGCCATTTTCCCCAACCCCCGATCTGAGCCGCTAGCGCGTGTTGTTTTTTTGAAAGTGGACTTAGAAAATGGATGAATAATGAATTAAAAGCTGGACGGGTCAGGGGTTGAAGGCACGAGGAAGCAACCCCCTGAAGAGAGTGGCCCCGGATGGCAGCCAAGTCCCTGCTATGATTGTTGGTCCGATTGTCTCCAGATGGGTTCTCACTGGGCCCCAGGAACTGGAACAAGGTCAGAGACCAGATTAGTTAACCAAGTGAAGTGGGAGTTTAAATCTGTTTTGTTTACAACAAGCGCATCAGACTGACAGCAAAGTACCCCGGCTCCTCTGGGCTCATTTTATCCAAGGTTCAGAGTCTCTGTTTTCAGATCCTCTCCATTCTGCACCTTTCATACGTCCACACGCGTGACGGGAGTGAAGTTGACAATGAGGAATAATATGAGCTCGTCGCTGTGACACACATCCGTCAGTTTCAGCCCCGGGGTGTAAACCTGGGTGTGAGGTTTCAGCTTCCCAGTAAGAGATGAAGTTTGCTGGGTTGAACCTGTAAGGCATCATTTCTCCCTACACGGATATGCCCTCTTTTTAGCCTCTGGAGAGCCGGGGGCTCTGCCTTTCCTCCTGAGTCCTGCGTGTGTGAATTAATCTTTTATTTCAAAAGCTGGGTTTGGTCATTTCTTTTTATTTCTCTCACAATCACTATTTTTAAAAAATTTTCTTTACTAATTTATTTTGTTACAGATTTTTCTCCTTTTTCTTTTTGTTTTTGTTCGTTGAACATGTGCCACTTTTTCTTTCGCTTTTTAGGGACCAAAAGCCAGAGTGACCCCATGACGAACACCCTTTTGATCAGTCCCCCAGTTTTACATCAGGATGGTCTCATCAAGTGTCCAGTTTTCCGTGTTAGAAAACACGAGTGATTCTGCTTTGGAATAAATAGCTCTCACGTGTATTTTGAACAGCAGTGTGTTTTCTGATGGAACAGCTTCTTCTTGCATGTTTGAGTGAATAATATCATTACTGAATTACAAAACTAAAACCAAGTGTTAAGAAGTCGATGTTTGACTTGGAATTCTTCTAATATAAATCCAGTCATGGGATTCCTTGGAGCAGTATTAAGAATATCAAATAGGTCATGCGCTGTATTATCATTTCAATGTTATTTATGTTTGCCTGGACTTGATTAATTCACAGTCTCAGAAACCTCTTACTCTCATGACATTTTTACCTATTAAATCATTTTCTACCAGGAACCTTTTTCTTAAGGAAAATGAGGTTCTAGAATTAAATTCTTATCATGATTTTTTTTATGACTGTGGTGGTCACCATCTATTGTTATAAGTAAAACTAATCAAATGAAAATTAATGCATTTAGTCATTCAATTATTTTTCATAAACCATATTGTGTATCTATTATGTGATGAACTTTATGCTACAAATTTCCAAGATTATGAAGAAAGTAAAAAATTCTTTCTTGAAATTGCTTAAGAAATGAGAGATAAAATAACGACTATATAACTAACAATGAAATATGTTTTACATCTCTGCAATGTTTATATATTATATAAGTGTATATTTGATTTTCTATTTTCAGGGGAAAATTTATGGCATGAAGCTAATATCATCATTCACTCATCTGATAGAATACCACCGGGCATATCTCCAGAACTATAAGGTTTAACTATTATAATAATTAGTAAAGATAATTTTAAGATGACAAGGAAAGTTTCAGGAGACTCCCACATAGACTATCTAATTGGAATGATTATCATAATACCTTTGACCTCATGTTTTGCAAAAGAACGCATAATAGAAGTTCTTCATCTAGGAACTTAATAAGCACATCTTTTAAAATGAGCAGTTCACTCATCCAACAACAAATAAATATTAATCAATAAATAGGTGTATTGAATCTCCCTCTTGTGTTGTGTAAATAGTAATGAACAAAACAGTTCCTTTCCCTGCACAGACAGAGAGAACAGGCTGGTGAAGGAAGACATTGTACAAATAAACACATAATTAAATATTGAACAAAATGCTATTAAGGAAATGAGTAGGGTTCCATGAGAGAGAAAATCGATGTGGGCATGTGGTTTAGAATGGAGACCAGGGGACAGCCTCCCTGAGGAACTGTGTGTGATCTGAGAAATGAAGCTGAAGGCAGGAAGAGAACAAGGAAGGGTGTCCCTGACAGAGGAACAATACATGCAGAAGTCCCACAGAGAAATAAGCAGCTGTATTTCAGAAACTGAAAAGTGCCAGTGTGGGGGGGATTTTAGAAACAAGGGTAGAATTGTACAAATGAGGCTGAAGGAGTAGGCAACAAGCTTATGGTGGAGGGCCATGGACAAGCGTATTTAGTCAGGGTGGGCTTAGCTAGGCTGCAGTAACAAATAACCCCTGAATCTCAGTGGCGGAGTAAAATTAAAGTGTGTGCGGGTTTGCACATCTCACAGTCTGAGATGGTGGTGGAGGTGCAGGTGTGTGAAGAATTTTGCTCTACATAGTCAGGGGTGGTGAGGAGAGAGGTACAAAGAGAACACAACACTTCACCCACTGAAAGAGTCAGGAAGCATAACAAACACGTTTCAGAACTCCAAGAAGTAGAAAGGGTTAAAACGTAAGTGAAGAATAGAACCACCACAGAAAAAGCGACGCCAACAGACAAAATGGGGAAAAGAATAAAGTGGAATTATAATGATAGATTGTAGTCTTTTAAATAAAAATTGCAGTAGCAGTTAATACAGTTAGATAGCAAGTTAGATAATGGTAAAAATACAGTAGTGACTTTGTTGGAGGACACTTATCAAGAATCTAGCGTAAAACTTGAGAGAGATGATTATGAAGATGAGATCATATGACATAGAGAAAACAATGGAAGAACCCAAAGGAGAATGGGGGAAAAGACATTTTTAAGAGGTAGTACTCTGCCATTTTCAAAGGACTTGATCCTCAGATTTAAGAGGCGTGCAAGCGAAAAATAAGAAATTAGATATAGTGTCACACTGGACATGTAGTAAAACTTCAGGGCACTAAGGAAAAGGAAAATCTTAAGACAGCCATTGAGAAGCATCGAATTACCTCCAAATGCACACCCACCCATTAAGTCAACCCTAAACTTTTCAAAAAAAAAAAATAATAGAGAACCTAGACAATGAAATGATAACATCAAAGTATGAGTGGAAAATAATGACCAACCTAAGATTCTGTTTCCAATTAAATTATCATTTCAGGAGAAGGGCACAATGAAGTCATTCTGTTTAAATTCTAAGGGAGTTTTCACTTATAAAAGCTTTCCGAAAGAAGAAAATTAATACAAAGAGAGAGAGAGAGTAATGATTATGATTAATTTGGGGAGGGTATGAAAACATTCTGGAGCTGTACACGGATGTTGATCATATATAAAAATAATAATCACCCTATAAATCTCATTTCTTATTTTAATGTGTCATATTAAAACAAAGCTATGTATTCTTAATTCTCTTTCTATTTGTATAACTCAAATTAGCTACACTGTCTCTTATGATAATAGCAGCTGGAAAGTAGAAAGGAATAAAAATGTCCAAAGACATGGTACTAAATTGTGTGGAGAAATGAGCAAACATTTAAGGAAATCCTAAAACATTAGTTTTATTATCATATTTAGTACCATCTAATAATCACCTTTCTAAATTACTCATTATATTTTCAGGTTTTCTACATTAAGGTTTATAACACTGCACACACCTATGGTTTACATAAAGGTATGTGTGTATGTGTGTTATATTAATACTTGAAAGTGAATATTTTGTATTTAGTGGGGCCATTATAGACAGTATTGTCTGTGATAATGATTAAATATCAATTCAATATGTTATAAGTTCTTTCCATCTCTTCCAGCCCTTCCTACATCTCCTTACAAACTCATTTTCATCTTTCCTCGACTAACTACATTCCCACAGGCTAAAACTGTGCCCAAGTTTTGACCATAGCAATAACCAACCTCACCGACCTTGCTTACCTCTGGTTTCCACCACCTCATTCTCCTTCCCTTCCCCAAGAAGCCTTTTCAAAAATGACCAGTCAGCTGTTCAATCCCTACTTTAAATTTCCTTTCCTCTACATTTCTACTGAGCACAGGTTTGTCTGTTTTTTATTTCCTTTCCCCTGATCATACCCCTAAAGCAACCAATTATATCTGAATGTCCAAATCCAATAGTCTTGTCCACCATCTTCCTCAGATGTTAGAGTAGTCTTGAACTCTCTGTTCTTCTTGAAGTTCCCAGCCTGGGCTTGGAGCCTTCACATGGTCCTGACTTTCCTCCAATCCCGCTGATCATTTCTTTTCATTCATTACTGGTTTCTCCTCTTCCCCAGCTCCTCTCCACCTCCACCTACCCTATGTTAGATGATGGACTCATCTTCTGGATGGTTCATGTTCTCTAGTGTACGTTCATTATAATCTGAGATGAATCAGCCAATTTGGTAGCTAGGAAGTTTATAGTCCAGTCCCTTGTAAACACCTTCACTGGCTTGGCAAGACCTGAGAATATCAAATTCCTTGTAAAGTCACATAGTCCAAAAGGGATTTAGTGGGCAGAAGGCGAAGGCCAAGGGAGACTAGAGACGTATTATAAACCCTCTTCATGATAAATCTCTTGTCTAAGGCTGACATAGGGAATCACAAGACATTTATTTTCCACTGCCAAGTAGGAGGATGAACACACATGTGAATCAGCGTTCAGATGAGTTGCAGCCAAGAGAAACAAATACCCATGGTGACTGGTCGTCTTCCAACGGTAAAGACATTTCTTGATTGGCTCAACCATTAGATGTCTTGTAATGTCCTTTTTAGTTGCTTTTCCTCTTTATCTAAAAATAGATGAATTGTGTATTCCAAAACTTTCCCCTCTTGCTCCTCTATTTTTTGCTTTTGTAATTTTATCCAGTAAGTTTCTGTAGAAAAGCAGAGGAACATCAAAACCTTAAGAACAGGTTTTGGGCTCCTCGGTCTGGTGTGGTCCTCATATAGCTGGTGAAGAGTCAGCCAAGTGACTGTCAGTCAACATGGGCACAAGCTCTCAATTGATAAACATATAATAAGGTGTAGGAGTATGCCATTGGGTCAGAAATGCCCCAATGGAAACATTTGATTATTTTGAAAGTGGAGCTACAGATAGATGTTTTGGGGAACAGGTACTTCTAGATGCTCATGCAAAATCCATTCCCTCTTGCTTCTTACTGACAGTACTTCCTTTTGTTGAGGGCAGTGATGTTATCAGACAACAATTATATTTCTAGGGATGCTAGGCCATTGGCTGTGGTCACATGAACCTGTTTCTGGTCATTAATGTGTTTCTGGGGAAGCTTTGTTTTCCTGACACAGGTACTACTCTTCCTCTTGTTTCTCACTCCTGCCTGCCATCTGGATGACAGTTACGATGGCTGGAATTGCAGCTGCCTTTGTGTGCCTGACCAGAGTGGGCAACTTGAAAGCATTTCTCTCTCCCAGCTCTGGACTGTTTAGCTCTGAATTTATTGTCATGTGGAAAGAACATAAATCTCTATCTTCTCTGACCTCTGGTTATTTGGATTATCAAACCCTAAATGATGAACTTTCAAATAAAATGAGTCATAGCAGCAGAATGGAAAACAGAAAAACACAGCCTTAAGGTCCTCAGGCACCTGGTTTGTGTCCCAGCTCTGCCAGTAACTAGCCTGAGACCCGGGACGAGACTTGAAAGCTTCTGAACTCGTTTCTTTGTCTGTGTATTGGGGTTCATCATCCAGAATGCATCCCCTGGGCTGTGGTGAGGTTAAAGTGAGTTAGTGAATAGCTTCTGTAAATGGAAATGAAAATTATCATGAAATCTTCGAAGACAGTTTTGGAAGTGGTCTCCAAAGTAACAGTAGATTCCATTTAAGAGGGAGCCAGGCTATTTCTGACCCAGTCCATTTGTTTTGTGCATTGCCAGCAATATCACTGTAGCGGAAAACGTATTTCATGGTGTGCTGGGTGGTTGCAGCAGTACTTAGATACAGGTACACTAATTCCAGGTCAGCAAGAAAGATCCAACCCACCCCGACAAGACCCAAACTGACCCCTTTTAACTCTTGAGCAAAGTGTTATTTTACTCACCCAGGAAATCACTGAAATTGAAATAAATCTCAAGGAGGAATAAAAATACCAGGGAGAGGAACACATTCTTTTTCAGGGCGGCATTCTGAGCTTCTCCATTGTTTTCCTGAAAAATCAGGTGTGTTTTTCATTTCCTGACAACCTCAATACTGCTACACCAATGCACATCCGACTTTGTCCTGTCCTGCTGCTGTTCCCCCGTTCAGAGTTGTGGAAACATTAATAGGGAATTTCCAAGGTCTCAGGGGTACCTTTGACATAAGGTAAGTGCAACGGACCATGTGCTGGGGGAGAAGTAGGAAGGATGGGGACTTGTATTTGTTCCCAGGAACAGAGGTTTCTCTGAGGGACCAAACTGAAGCAGAACAGCAACCTGGAACCGATGTGCCTGAGGAGTCCTGGGTTCTACACACCCTTCCCTGCCTCTCTCCCCTTAAAGGCTTTTATCAACTTTCTCTATCAAATCACTTCCTTTGCAACAGTATAAAAACCACCAAACCCAGAGGTCTGTGACCCTCGTCAGTGAGAGTTACTGTTATTGTCTAAATCATGATTTAAAGTTCACTACGTGTTTTTATACCAACTTCTTCATTCCCCCAAGTGTGGCTCCTCTCTCTCTTTCTGGGAATGCACCTCAGTTCTACTCTAAATTAGAATGTGACCTGTGAAGATTCGAAATCTTCATGGAAATGAATCTTAAAAAACAAACAAACCCCCAGGTACAAGCTCTCGACTAGATATTTTGATATATGACCCCGAACTGAAATCAAAGCCCACTTTCTCATTCATATTCATTTGACAATGAATTCTTGTTGCTTCTGCCATGCGCTTTCATTCACCGACACCGCCATCAATCATTGCTTTTGATTTCGCTCAAATTATGGTCAAAGTACCACACTGCCTGAAGACTGTGGACTCTGATTCAAACAATTGAACAGAGGCTCGAAGGTCCCCTTTGATTCTGTTGCCATATGTCGGGGCTTCCTGTCTGTCCCGGAACGTGTACCTTTCCCTGAATCACCCAGGTCCTGCCTTTCTTTTCCTGACTTGGGAAGTATGACTTCCGTCGGCCCCTCTGGGGAATTAACGGCCATTCTCTTGTTGATGTGTGTTTGCTTATCAGCCTCGCAGGGAAGTTTGTGTTAAACAGTCAGGAGGAAATGCTGATCCATGCAGCAGTGTCCATTCTTTGTTGGTGGTGGTCGGTGGAGCTTCAAAAGGTATTTGAAGTCTGAGTGCTGGCCATGCTGTTCAAGGCTGTCGAAGGGTGGAAGTGGCAGGGACCCTTGCAGGCAACAAGAGAGGAAAAGTTACCACAAACCCGCTGTGATGAGTAGGAGACAGCACACCTCTAAAGACAGAAGTAGGTTCCAGTTAAGTCCATCCATGTACAGACGTTTATGGGACGATGAGCCTGGAATTTGCATGTCGGTAGCAAAGTGATATTAGTATGTTATCAGTTCTACACCCCCTTTTGTGTCCCCACCCCCAGGCTGCAGCAGCTTCCTGGAGAAAGTCACTGGACTGAGCGGAGGTGACCAGTACACAGTCACAGCATCTGAATCAGGGGTGCCATTAGCAGAGACAGCTGCATGGACTCCAGTCAGGATTCCACCATAACTCGTATAAATATTTTTTTTTGTCCCATAGAACAAGAGGCATGGCCCTGGCTGGTTTGGCTCAGTGGTTGGAGGGTGGGCCTGCGGACCAGAGAGTCCCAGGTTCGGTTCCCGCTAGGGGCACGTACCAAAAAACAAAAAACAAGAGGCATTAATTTTCTGCTTGAAACTAGGAACACTTAGCACTACCATGGAACAGTTTAACCTGTTTGGGGCAAGATCCACACTGATTAGGATCTTTCCTCATAGGTGATATTTGTAAAGTCTGACAGAGAATATGGCAGAATGAGCAACATAAAGAAATTTCTGAATAATTTTTTCTTTGCCTAGACATCATGGTCACTTGCTGTTTTGGTCATCTGTCTTCTCGGAGAGGTTAGGAAAAATAAAGCTGGCCCCTCTAATGCCAAAGAAGGCAAAGTGATACCCCCCCCCCCCAATGGAACCTCAAAAGGCACCCTGGAGAAAGTAATAAAAAGTAATCTAAGCCCTGATCCAAGTAAGACTGGTGCCTGGCTAACTCCAGACGAGCCTGACTCATCTGAGCTCCCAACCACTCAGTGAGCAACACCAGCTCTGGTTCTTGCTGTCATTCAGAAGACAGTAAATCCACGGGTTCGGGTTGGGCATGCCAGAGGCAGCAGGGATCATAACTGGATTTGCTCAGCATTGCTTTTAATTAGTGGGGGTGAGAAGAAGAGTGTAAGACTGGCTGGCGTTGTCTCTTGGAGGGATCTATCTCATAGAGATAAAAATAGCAACAGCAAAAAATCACGTGGGTTAGGTAAAGGGGATGTCCCAAAATAGGAAAACTGAGCATATATCCTCAAAGCTCTCATTCTTTTTCAAATGTCACCTTATTTAAACAACTTCCCAATCCCTTTATCCAGAAGGGTGAGAGGTTGAGCGAGACACGGTATCTTTCCTAAAATGATGATTGAGCACATGTTTCTCCTTAAATGTCTCATTGTCTTCACTGACTCACATGGTTCTCTCATCTCTTGTTCCAGATGAACCAACTGTATCAAAAACACCACCTCTGAAGCCTGAAACACCAATCAGAAAGAATATATGTACCCCCATGTTTGTAGCAGCACTATTTACAATAGCTAAGATCTGGAAACAGCCCAAGTGTCCATCAGTAGACGAATGGATAAAAAAGCAGTGGTACATGTACACAATGGAGTACTATGCAGCTGTAAGAAAGAAAGATCTCTTATCCTTTGAGACTACATGGAGGGACCTGGAAAGTATTATCCTAAGCTAAACAAGTCAAGCAGAAAAAGACAAATACAACATGATCTCACTTATTTATGGAATATAATGAACATAACAGTCTGAGGAATTGGGTAGACCCAGAAACATGGAAGTAGGGTACAGACTGACAACCCTCAGAAGTGGGAGTGGCGGGGGGAGGGAAGAGATAAACCACAGAACTTACATGCATGTACGCATAACCAATGGACATGGACAACAAAGCCAGGGACGGGGCGGGGGGATGGAGAGGAGGGTGTCAATGAGGTAAAAAAGGAGAAATATCTGTAACAAAAATAAAATTAAAACTAAAAGAAAAAACAAAAGAAAAAACAAAACGCCACCTCTGGTCCAGACCCCAGAGTTGAAACCTCACAGACATCATCGGCAGCCCAAACCACATCAATCACCAAGTCCTCTCCATCTTATCATTGAGATTCCCTCACACAGCCTCAGTTTCTTCTGCCTTTGACTTAATTCAGATCCCTTCTCTTTTAAAATGTATTTTATATGTTTTTATTGATGTTTTAGACAGAGAGGGAGGGAGAGATAGATAGAAACATTGATGTGAGAGAGAAATATTGATCAGCTGCTTCCTGCACACTTCCTACTGGGGATCGAGCCTGTAACCCGGGCATGCGCCCTGACTGGGAATCAGTCCATGGGATGATGCTCAATCCACCGAGCCACACGGGCCGGGCTCAGATCCTTTCTTACCACGTTATGCCTAGAGTATAATGAAAGCTTCATAACCGTCTTTCCTCTCCAATCCATCCTGTAGGAGTAATTTATTTGGGACTGCTTTTCATCATCGTTGCCCTTTCAAAGACCTTATATCTTCAGAATGAATACCAGATTGACATTCCTCGTCTTCGACCATAGTCCCAGACTATTACAAACTCATACCTCCCACGACTGGGATGCATAAAATCTGTCTTCTGTTCAAACTTGCACTTAAACTTGCTTTATGCCTTTGTATACTCTTCATACAACACACTAAAAATGCCATGCCTTTCCTCTCTGCCTTTTAACCAGCACCCCTTCTTCAGAAACAAATTCTGCCTTTTCTTCAATCCTGCAGCCAGGTCTTTCTCTTTCTATACTGTTGAGCATGTACTCTCTATAGTGTTGGTGGAGTTTTTAAAGCTCGTCCGTGTCATTTCCCAACACAGTCTTTAACTTCCTTGGGCATACGACCGGCGTTGTATACCTTTTAGAATCCCTTGGATCTGCACAAGAGTGCACGTGACATTAGAGATGTTGTAACTGTTGAGAGATTGCCGTAAAGTATTTAGATTCCCAAGGGGGTCTGAGAGCATTAGAGTAGACTGACACCTCCTCATCTCAGAATGGGCCACATGAGGAGTCCCCGGAATGAAAACTCCTCCGGCGGGGTAGCTGCACATAGCCACATCAGCTGAGCTACGCCTGAACCACTGTGCATGGCGGCCCCACTAATCATCCAGGAGATCAGAGATGAAAGCATTGGCGTGAACGTGTGAGGTCCATGAATTAAGCATATGCACCCTGAGAAATTCATCACATGCAGCTGATGAAATCCAGGTGTGCTCTGGCCCGTGCTGCTCAGTGGTTAGAGCGCTGGGCCACAGACTGAACTATAATGAGTTCATTTCCCGGTCAAGGGCACGTACCTGGGTTGCGGGTTCACTCCCTGGCCCCAGTCAGGGCGCATGTGGGAGGCAACCAGTCGATATGTTTCTTTCATATCCATGTTTCTCTCTCTCTCTCTTTCCCCTTCTCTCCCTCCAACTTTTTCTAAAAAAAAAAATCAATGGAAAAATTTTCCTTGGATGAGGATTAACAAACAAACAAAAAAATCTAGCTGTGCCTGAGTTCCCACTTACAAAAGCAGACAGCATATAAATGGCAAATTGCTCAGTATTTCTTATCAAATCGTCAAGAAGTATTTTTTGTACACTAAAATCATATTACCTCTTATAATTTTCTAATCCAAAATGGTATTCCTTATGTACAATGATTCAATCATGGTGGGAAAGAATTTGCTGGTTTCTCCAAGTGCTGGACCCAGAATTAACACGTGAACTTTCAATTTCACTCCTAGGTCTACACTCAGGATAATTAAGATGAGGTTTTCAAGTTCCTGTGTACACGCACGTTCACGACGGCACTGTTCACAAAAGCTGGAAGGTGGAAAACCTTAAACGTCTGCACTAGGTGAGTGGGCAAACCAAACGCAGCATAGACACACAATGTATTTAGCCATAAAAATAAACAACGTACTGCCCTGGCCGGTTTAGCTCAGTGGATGGAGCATCGGCCCATGGACCAAAGAGTATCGGGTTCGATTCCTGGTCAAGGGCATGTTTCTCCGCTGTGGGTTCCATCCCCGGTGTCGCCAATCGATGTGTCTCTCTCACATCAATGTTTCTCTCCGTCTCTCCCCCTCCCTCCCACTCTGCCTAAAAAATCAATAGAAAAATATCCTCGGGTGAGGATTAAAAATAATAATACACATAAAATAAATGATGTACTAATACAAGCTACAGTGTGGAAGATACTCAGTTATGGCTGTGAAAGATAACAGTGTCTGAGTCCATTTATCGGAAATATCCGAACAGGCAAATCCACAGGTAGAACAAAAGGCAGGCTGGTGGTTGCCAGGGCCTGGGTGCTGAAGGGTGAGGAGCAGCTGCTTTAGTGAGGACTGGGTATCCTTTGGGGGTGAAAAAATATTTTGGAACTAGATAGAGTTAGGTGAATTTCACCTGAATGAAAAAAGAAGCCTACTGCTCCTCATCACTATCCAATTCATTCCCTATAGTGCATTTCTAGTGTGTTTACAGCATTACACTATGGGAGGAAAAGTAAATAGTTTCCCTGCCAGCATAGACTTTATAAAGCATTTGAGAAAGAATTCACATGCAAAGCAATTGAACAACAGTACAAACAGTATATGATGGTACCATTGTCATCCGAGAAGTATACGCTGACTTTGCTTCCTGGACTGTTGTGTTTTTTTTTATCCTAACCTGAGGACATTTTTCCCTTTTTTTGTTCAGATAGAGTGGGAGGGAGATGGAGAGGGAGAGGGAGACGAAGAGGGAGAGGGAGAGGGAAAGGGACAGGGAGAGGGAGAGGGAGAGGGAGAGGGGGAGAGAGAGAGAGAGAGAGAGAAACATCAACGTGAAAGGGACACATCGAGTGGCTGCCACCTGCATGACCCAACCAGGGCCGGGGACAAACTGCAATCGAAATACGTGCCCTTAGCGGGAACGGAACCTGGGTCTCTCTGGACCGTAGGCTGATGCTCTAACCGCTGAGCCAAACCGGCCAGGGCCTGGCCTGGTTCTGTGAATAGATTTTGAGCCTGGGAAAGTCATTTCATGTCCCTCAGTTTACAGAAAGAGAAGATTGAATAAATGGCCCCTAAGATTTCTTCTAGGCCAAGAAAATGTTGGGAGATTTGTCAAGACAATAGTGTAGGGCAGAGATAATTCATGTCAGGGAAAGCGAACACTTGAGAATAGATGGGTGTCACTGTCCCTGGAGAAATGTTTCTAAGAAAGGCTGAGGGAGTGGGGACTGACCCTGGCCTGGAAGGCTGGATTGGAAGAACTGTATTGTCAAGTGTTACACTTCAAACTCTCAATACTACTGAACTAATATAATGAGAAAGTGAATTTTCTGTGAAAAATTAAATATATCCTTGTTTTCGGTAAATCACTCATAGATTCTGTTCTATTTGAGTCATCTTAAAAGGCACATTCTTTTCCAAAACTGAGACCCACACATATAGAAATTATAGGTGGCTATAATAAAATCATTAGCAACCCGGCAAAACACACTTGATTTTACCATCACGATCGTTAACATTTGCCTGCATTTAAAGGGAAGTTCTCCGTTGTGGGTTTTGCCCTGTTTTATAGTCACTGGCAATTTTGATGGAACGAATGAAGTCTGGATGAGGACGATTTAGGAGGGAAAGCTTGGATAGGATACATCTTTTATGTTAATTGTTTATTGCCAACCTCAGATCCATTGGCTATTCGTTTTCCATGTAAATCACACAAAACACACTGCCCCCTAAACCGTAATTACACTGATGCCTTAAAGAGATTTTCTCACCCTCCCAAGAGTAGATGCGTAATTTTTAAGGAGAGCGCAAATGTCTGATGAAAGGCAAGACGCTGGTGTCCTGTGTGAGTCGACAACCTTACATTCTCCATCACCATGCAGAGCAGAGGCCAGGATTTCTGTTTCCCACCAACGCTCTGAGAGGTGCTGTCTCTCCTGCGTTTCAGCGGGTGTGTGAATGATCAAAGCGCAGAGCTCCTTCTCAGGGTGGGTTTTATCACCCTGCACCGGCGAGTTCCTCCTTTGTTAGAGTATTTATTTGAAAAAGTCCCCACCTCCACGGATGCGCCTCTGCCTCCTTCTCTCTCCAACTGGAGAAGGGAGTGGGGGGTGGGGGAGAACGAGGGTGGGGGAGACTGGAGGCGGGAAGGAGACTGAGCACTTTTCTCCCCTAGGGGGCCACTCTCTGTCATCAGGGTATCAGTGACTGTCGTTGGACGGATTATAAAGGAGGAATTAGCAGCGTGGAGCTGGAGGAGATGAGCTACTACAGTTCTGAGCTCAGAAAGACCCTGACTACCTGTGGCGGTGGTCACGGCGCCCCTGACCCCCGCCCAGACACTGCCAGACACACTCACATATGACACACACCGGCTCAGAAAGTCCCCACACCAACTGCCCCCGCCCTTTCTTGAGCACCTTTGGTGCCCTGGCTGCCGAGACACCTTCCAGAAAAGCAAGCAAAGATTTGTGTCCCTTGTCATACCTTCTTCAGCAAATTTCTGTGGCAGGATATTTGGGCATGGGAATAAGTACAAATGCAAAAAAAAAAAAGAAAAGAAAAGGAAAAAAAGTGTTTATGAATAATGGAACATTTCAAATCCATCTGGTTTCTGAGACATTTTTTAGTCTCTCGCTGCAGCCAATTATCTCGCATGCTTGAGTGAGAAGCGGTTCTATCCTGAGGCTCATTCTGCTCTCAGATTTCTACATTGATAGTTGCTACCAACCTCTGAGGTTAGTAGCCATATGGTAGCCCAATATGGGACTTCATACTCCACTTGTTATACAGTAGGTGATTTTCTGGTGAACATAAATCCACATTGTAGTAGGCGCCATAAAAGGGGGACCCGGGGTGGGGAAGCTGGAGGGCCTTCCCAGCTGCTGGCATCGTGCAATGATTTCCCTTTTCAGTGTGAGGATGCTGGGCAATTATTTCCATAGTTCATCCTTTTGTTGCTTCTGTCTACCCAGTGCATCCCTGGGTAAATGTCGAAAGCCATGCAAAAGATAGGGAAGAGAATGATTTGGTTTTGGGGAAAGCCGTTCCTTTCCTGCCATTTCTCAAAGAGCTGGCGTTGTTAAACCTTTTGTTATGAACTATTTCCATTTGTTAGTGTATATATTTTTCAGCTTATATGTTTCAGGATCTAAAAATAGAGAGAATGTGACACTGAGCTTCCACGTGGGTCAGAATGTAGCTTCAAAAAATAAGACCTCTTTAAAAACATTTAATACTATTGCTCTAAAATTTTATATCAGTAATTATTATCATTAAATATCCAGTCAGGCCCAGGTGTGGCTCAGTGGATTGAGCATCGTTCCATGGCCTGAGAGGTCCTGGTTCGATTCCCGGTCAGGGCACATGCCCGGGTTGTGAACTCGATCCCCAGTAGGGGGCGTGCAGGAGGCAGCTGATTGATGTTTCTCTCTCACATTGATGTTTCTCTCTCTCCCTCCCTTCTTTCCTCTCTAAAAAAAAAAAAAAATTGATAAACACACATTTTAAAAAAATCCAGCCAGGCCTGTCTGGCCAGTGTGGCTCAGTGGTTGAGCACTGACCCATGCACCAAGAGGTCGCCAGTTCGATTCCCGGTCAGGGCACATGCCCAGGCTGTGGGTCCAATCCTCAGTGGGACATGCAGGAGGCTGCCAATTGATGTTCTCTCTCATCAATGTTTCTATCTCTCTCTCCCTCTCTTTTCCTCTCTGTCTAAAATCAATAAAGAAAAAAAAATCCACTCAGTTTACAGAATACTGAGGATTTCATATTTACCTACTGAATAAGTATTTTTCCTGTTATCCAAAGGCCTCTCTGGGTGGTTCACTGGAGATTGTTCATTATTACCAATGAGGAAGTGAGGCGTGGATTTTATTATCAATCTGTTGCCCAAAGTCTCATGGCGAAAGGCTCAACACCAGATCTCTGCCACCCCGATCAGCTGCATCTCTGCTTTGCCTTACTCCTGGATTTCTCAGCTTCTGGGATGCAGCCTCCAACTCCGAGCAGCACAGCCAGGGTGGACAGGGCCAAGGTCGACACTGAAGGTTAAACAATATCCGACTGACCCCGGGTCTGCAGAAGTGAACCTTGACACGGATATGCTTTTAATACGTGGGATGCCTTTGTACACGTGACGTCGGGGGTGAAGCTTAGCATTTCCCAGGGGGGCAGTCTAGGTATTGGGGTCCTTCTTCAGTGACTGTGGCTTTTTCCACTGTGTCCTCCCTTTTTGCTCCTGAATTATAAATGCCATAATTTGAATGCTATTTGTTGTACCCTTCCCCAGTGGTCAACACTATACATTATGCATAGAAGGACTAAATAAATACTCACTAAATGGAAAAAAAAAAAAAGAAAGAAAGAAAGAGAGAGAGAATAGTATTTATCAGTATTACAAACTTGACCTCCATTAACATTTTCATTAGTATTTGTCTAAAATTTTCTTCCAAACTGCCTAGGATGGATTATATGCTACTTGGAATAGCTCCCTAAGCTAAACTGAAAAAGCCATAAAAATGTTATAAAATATCTGACAGTATATCTCAAACCCCAGATGACTTATCTATGTATTTTGGATTTTCTGCATGCCCATACTCTCTGACCTTGCCCCAGATCAACCCGATTTGTTTTAGTTAATTACATGGTTTACTGTGTCGGGTTCAGCAGGAGGACCTGAGTGATTTTAAACGTCTGTGGGCTTTCATTTTTTAGGTGGTTACTAAATTTTAAGCAGCATAAGATAATTTACCTGAAGCCTTATGAATCATTCAATGGCCTTTTTATGCAAATGTATCAAAATATTTATGTTCTCTAATTTTGAAGTTAATAGTAGGTTTAACTTGTTTTATACTGATTGGGTACTGGGTACTTTATGTGTACAGTGGAGATGTCCCCCTTTCATTTAAGAGAATTATACTGTCTTGCTGATTTTGAAACTAAGGAAATCAAGATCTGTGGAGGTTGAGTCAAAGTGGCCTTGGTTGGGAGATGAGCTGGACCTCACACTAGTTTCTCTGGCTTCTTTTTTTTTTTTTTTAAATTAAGAGGAAGTGAGAGGAAGAGAGAGATAGAAACATAGATGAGAGAACATCGACTGGCTGCCTCCCGCATGCCCCCTACTGGGGATTTGGCCCACAACCTGGGCATGTGCCCTGACCGGGAATCGAACCAGCGACCTCTTAGTGCATGGGGTTGACGCTCAACCACTGAGCCACACCGGCCGGGCTCTCTGGCTTCTTAACTCAGCCACTCCCCAATTCACTTCCCTGACCCAGAATCACTGAAACACCAATTTCTCCCCTGGAGTCAATTCATCAGTATGGGATGAGGGCAGCTATGGTCTCTAATTTTTAAAGCTGGGTTCAATCTTAAAAAGAATGATTCAGCTCAACCCACTGAATACTTTTTTGGCTGTGGTCTTATGTAGAAAATGCCTGGTAGAGAAAACAGAACGTTGTAACTCAAAGTAATGGCAGGTCCTTATAAAGCTGTGTACACGCTAATGTCCCTCCTTTCTTCAGCTTTAGTGACCTGTAAAAGGAGCTGAACATTAAAGAGGGAATCGGGCTTCTCACCTCCTTTAACCTTTTAAGACACGTCTGTCCAGGGACCCCCAAAGGAAACTCATCTGCCTGCAGAACAATTGCTATTTCTTTTTATATCCGGCATTCCTCCATGGGCTGGCCTCCCCAAGCTTAATTCATTTAACACTTCATCACTCCAACGTGAGCAAAATTTGTTAAGATTTTCCTGCCTGGTATTTGTGAAAATTGGTGGGAGGAAAAAAAAAAAAAAGGGAGGAACAAATAGCTCTGGGCAAAACCAGGCATCTGAGAACAGATGGCGTGTGAGCTCCTACCACTGAGCATGGCTGACAAACCGTAACAGGGACCTGTTCCCATCCACACGACGGCAAGTTTTGTGAGTGAGAATTCCCAGCAAAGCCGCGAACTTCCCAGTGACCTTGACTTCGTTCTGTGTCGGCACCACCAAACGCATCTTTGCTGGTAGCGTGATGTATGAGGACAGCGAGGAAAAGTTCTTTTTAGTGAAAATGCTGCACAAAGTGTGTGGCCCTATCACGCCGTGGAGAGGACGAGGACAAACTGTCACTATTCGGGCAGATCTGGAGTGACCCAGAGAGGGTGTGAGCATTTGTGCATGAATCTCCAAAAGACTTTTCACAAATTTGGAAAATGGGAAGTATTAGTGACTATGAATTCAGCTGCCACCTTTTGACGATATGGCTCTTTCTCTCTTTCTCTAAAAGTACAAAATAAACAAAAAATAATAATAAAAGAAAACATTACTTGGCCAAATAGTCTTTGAAATCAGGGGTACAGTTATTGTTCCACTGTATTTATTTGCAAACCTCAAGGTCATCTATTACCTGTAACTTGCCTTCTATTTCCACTTTGCCCTTGAATCCTATGTATTTTTCTTCCATTGTCTCTCGAATGTGTGGCTTTCTGTCTTCCTTATTGCCAGTCACAGTCCTAATTCATAGCCACATCTCTGCAAACCTGGAGCAGTGTGACGGCCTCCCATCTGGTCTCTTCAAGTCTATGATCACACACTGTAACTGTGAGAATACTTCCAGAAACCTCCCTCCCCCACCCTGTGGAGGCCTCCAACGAGTCTGCCACCACCCCTTTCCCAGAGAAGCCTTGATTTCCTTCCTCCTATAAATAATAGATATTAGTATTTCTGCCACATTAACTCCCATATACTTGCATCTGGCTGAGAACCTTAGTGGCACCGCGTCCCTACACTTTATGTTCTTATTTCAACGGCTGCCAGAGATCTGACCAGTATAACCACAGTCACTTTTTCATTCAACGCGGATGCATTCAGTCAGCCATTGAAAAGTAGGTGCTCTGTGCTGGAATCCTGGGCCAAACAATGTCCCTCCCCCTCAATGACACTTACATTCTGGTGAACAGAGACAGACCATAGACAAGTAAGTAAAACACAGATCATATATCATATCATCATACATGTGGTAGAGGCAAACGCAGCAGGAAAGCAGAGAGAGAAGGCCCGGCATTGGTGTGGAGTTGCAATTTTTTCAAAGGAGAGGAGAAGAATTGAGAGATGAGAGAGTAAGATGATTGAGGAGAGGAAAATCTGCAGAGAAAATATGCAATGCACAGCCCTGGTGTAGCAGAGGCCGTGTTGTTTTTTTTTTTTTTTTTTTTTTTTTTTTTATAAATAACAAGAAGACCAGGGTAGCTAGGTTCGGGGGAAGAAAGGGATGAGAGGAGAAGATGTTAGGGAGATAATAGAAGTCAAGGTCCTGTAGAGTCTGGTAGGACTTTGTAAGGACGTGGACTGTGCTAAGAAGAGACAGGTAGCTGTCATTGGCAGTTTCTGTGCAGAAAAATAACAAGGGTCCCTGGGGTGCTCTTTTGATAGACTGAAGGGAGCAAGGCTAGAATAAGATGGTCCAGCTAGGGGACTTTGGTCATAATTCAGGTGATGATACTGATGCCTTATACCAAAAGGGAAACAGTAGCTGGTGAAAGCAATTACATTCTAGATGCATTTTAAGTATTGCATCAAAAAGAATTTTTGACAGATTGAAGGTGGAGTGTGAGAACAGGTGTTGGGGATGATGGCCCAATGGTGTGAAGTGATACTGGCTGCTACATGCAGGGATGGGAGAAGAAAACCAGTCATTTGGCTTTGATCTTGGGAAATTGGAAGAATTTATTGGCTATCCAAAGGAATGTGGATAGCTACCTGATCTTCCCTTACATCACCCTTGATCTATACTCAACGCCACATGGTCCAAAATTTACTTAATAATTCACGGCACAGTAATAGAATGGAAATGAAAAACTCCAATGAAAACCTTTGCAGTAAAAATAACCAGAATTAAAACTTCGCTATGTTGCATGTTACCCGGGAGAGCAAGGGCTGGAAAATTCACTTAATATCTTTGAACTTTAATTGATTTTTAAATGTGAATAAATATAATACCTGTATTTCACACACTTGTGAGAATTCAATGAGCATAGTTATTTAAAAAATAGTTTATAAATTAGAGTGCTAAGAAAATGAGAGAGTGTTTTCTCCTATTTTGTATTTTCCACAAAGCATAGCAACAAATTTAGCTTTTCTTCTTTATTTAGATTTTATTTTATTTTTTTAAATTTTAGATAGGAAGGGAGAGGGAGAGAGAGAGAAACATTGATGAGAGAGAACATCGACTGGCCGCCCCCTGCATGCACCCCACTGGGGATCGGGCCCACAACCCTGGCATGTGCCCTGATGGGGAATCGAACCGGCAACCTCTTGGTTCATGGGTCAACACTCAACCACTGAACCACAGAGGCTGGGCTCCTTTATTTAGAATTCAAGGTCTTTAGAAGAAAAGCTTATTCATCTATCTTCACCCCTAACTGCAACCTGCCCTGTGTTTTGCACACAGTAGAAATTTAATAAAAGTAAAATTGTTAAATTGAGCTTAAGCAAAAACAAATTAGTCATTATAAGAATAAAAGAGTGAGTAAAATGAGCATATTTTTAATTATTTATTTCTTGAACATACTTTTAATGAAATAATTTTATCCATGAAGGTTAAAAATGAACAGCTAGAATATAGCCCATATATGGGCTCAGGTTCTTTTAACTCAAGGTCGTTAGTTTTATCAAATCCAAATAGAGGATGTCAAATTCAACTTGAATTTTAGATAAACAAAAAATAACTTTTAGTATAAGGAAGTCTCATGTAATATGTGACATACTTATATGGAAAAATTTTTTTCTGTTTATTTGAATTCAAATTTACACTAATTCAGATTTAAATAGTGCATGGAATAAGACAATATATTATTTGTTTTTGTCTGAAATTCAAATTTAACTGAAAATCCTTTATTTTATCTAGCAACCCTATAAATTTAGTCACAAATTAAAGGACTCCAACTCAAAGTGGCTGAGACCAATAAAGAGGAATTTAATGGACCATTTCCCACACCGTGGGGAGGGCGGGTGTTCCTCCAGGTCTCCTGCTCAGTGGGGCATGATGCTCAAGCATCCTGAGAAGTTTCACAAAAGTGAAATGAATAAAAATTCATCTTTGCTGTTTTCTGTGTGAGCCTCATTACCTCTGATGGTCTCATCCTGCCCAGACACTTTGGGCTCACATCTTCCTAGATTTGTAATCATAAAGGGAAAAGCCCCTTTTAGCTGCTACGACGTGATCCTAGACCAGGTCTGGGTTCATCGCCCAGGTCCGGGTCACCTCCCCAGCCCTCAGAGCAACGCTGTGCAGACAGGAATGTGCTATCAGACGGTCAAATGTCTTCTCATCGAGACCGAACAGTCTGACCATGGAAGTGTTCTGACCCTGGCGCCATTGCAGATCACGCACTTGGAGAATTCTACCACTGAACCACCGATGCTCGCCCAGATCAGGTGTTTGGAAAGGAAAGGAGAAGCCATTTCTCCAAAGCAGGGAGGAGGAGATTTCCCAAAGGAAGCAGGAATTCAGAACAGAGAAAAAGAATAAGCCCTGGCCGGTTTGGCTCAGCGGTTAGAGCGTCGGCCTGCGGTCCCGAGAGACCCGGGTTCGGTTCCCGCTAAGGGCGCGTGCCTCGGTTGCAGTTTGTCCCCGGCCCTGGTTGGTCGTGCGGGTGGCAGCCACTCGATGTGTCCCTTTCACATTGATGTTTCCCTCTCTCTCTCTCTTCCTCTCTCTCCCTCCCACTCTGTCTGTACAGAAAAATGGAAAAATGTCCTCGGATGAGGATAAAAAAATAAAATAAAATAAAAATAAAATAAAAAAAATAAAGAATAAGTAATCACTATCACTGGACATCTAAACAAAAAGACTTTTATGCCAGCATTCTTAAAACTAATTTCTTTTCCTAACTTTTGATTGACAGCTTCATGGGATTCTGGGTAACCCATTCCACGGTGACAAGTACGCACCTGTATACCCCCTTTCTTGTGAGTCTTCACTGAAAATAAATAAAAATAAACAAACAAACAAACACCTGAATTAATTTGGGGATAGTTTTGTGAAACCGTAGGGTCGAATCTTTCGAGTGAGGCTCCCATGCGTTCGCTATGATAGAGACACCCACGCGGGTAAGGCGGGTCTCGGCCCCCAGTCTAGCGACGTGAAGCAGCTTCCCCGAAGTCTGCCTCGCTGGTGTGTGTGGCAATTCTGCAAACACCTCCTGGAAAATATATGCAGATCTAAGTGACCAGTTCATAATTTCATTCCCTGAGGAAGCCAGCCAGGCCCTTTGGAATGTAATACACGCATAACCCGGGGTCTAAATGGAAAACAAGCATGTTTTAAAGCAAGTTCAGTGGAAGGGATTAACAGTAGAACTAAAAACACCATATGCTTATAACAGGAAAAGTCGCTGAGAGCAATATGCTGTAATGGTATAACTGAGTCAAGATCCAATTGCATCAGGACAAAAGCTAACGCACCCAGTACGCTAAGCCTGGTAACTTGTGTTGCCTAGTTACACTGATATTTCAAAAGCAAGGGCTCTTGTTGTCTTTTATTTATATTAGGGAAGAAAAATATCTCTGGCTGGACTTCTGTTTCTAGTAATGATGAACTAGGCAATTTGGAGTAGTGAGGAGATCCAGAAAAGCTGGTTATATATTCTCTTTGAGGGTGTAAGTTTACTACCAGGGCTGTGAAAAGTGGCTGGGCCAGGATACAGAGCAGGATGGAGAGCGAGTGAGAATGGGTCTAAGATCCGGGGTCACTGTTACCCTGGGGGAAGCTGCTATGCAGTTCGGGACAGTTGTGAGGATGAGGGATCATCAGTGATTCTGACCATCCTGGGAGAATAGAGAATCAGGAGTTAGAGTCTAGAGCTCAGTAGAGGGGGCCCAGATGAAAACCCTCATTTAAACCGAGTCACAGGAGGGTTACAGTGTAGGGAGAGTGACGTGGAAGTGGTCAGGGCCTCCTAGGGATTGCAGCTCAGCTTTGAATCATCTCAACCAACAAGTTGGATGAGGAGAATTCCAGATTGCTAATGCTTCCAGTACCTGGCAGAACACTTTAAATAATGTCTCAAAGAAGATACATCATCCTAAGCTTTGCATTATTTCTACAAATAGTTTTGTAGCGCACAATAAAATATCATCGCTTATAAAACAATAAAGAGAAACCAGAAGACACTTCAAACACAACACAAAGCCCCTTTAGGGTTTAAGATATTGGAGCTATCAAACATAAAATTTTAAATAAATGTGCTTACTATATTCCAGGAGATAAAAAGAAATAACCCAGAAGTCAAGATAAAATTCAAAAAGAGAATTTAAAAAGTATCATGAATTGAGTTATAATATAAAGTATGATATCTGAAAACTTTTGGAACACAGCTAAAGCCAGGCTTAAAGGAAAATTTATAGCTTTAGTAAATAAGGAAGGCCGAAAAGTCATAATCTTAAAACCCATTTCTGGTTGGGAAGAGAGCAACACAATAACTCAAAGTCAATACGAGAAATAAAATAATAAATATAAAGCAAAAGTTAATAAATAGAAAACAATTGCACAATAAAATCAACAAAGTGAAAGTTGTTTGTTGGAAACATAGTAAAACTGCTGTCGTTTTGGTGAGTTTGATAAAGAAATATATGAGAATGAGCAAATACCTTACATCAAGGCCATCATTACTGAGCCTATGACATTCAAAGATAAAAAGATATCTAAGGAAATGTGTGCCAATAAATTTAGATGACATAGACAGATTCCTAGAAAAAATACTATTTAGCAAAATGAATACAAAAAAAAAGGAAAAAGGAAAGCTAAATAACATTACTTTTAGAAACAAATTGAATCAATGATTTAAAAATCTTGCCTCAAGAAAAACTCCAGGGAGTTTTGCCATCAAATCAGACAAAACATTAAGAAAAATTGAAAACTTCACACAAAATATTCCAGAGGATAAATAGAGAATCATTTTTAATTTGTTTTATGAGGACAGTGCAACCTTGATACCAAAATCCGAAACTTTGGGAGGATAAAAAATTATAGTCAAAGGCCACTCATTAATATATATTTAAAAATCATTAAATGAAAATTCAATGACCAGCTTAAAATTATCGCAAAAATACACAATTAGTTTAGCAGTTGACATGCAAATTGTTATTTACTGCATTAGCAGAATAAATTGTTAAAATGATAGGATTATTTTGATAAACAGAAACAATGAATTTGTTAAAGATCAACATCTTTTACATATTTTTAAAAACATCAGCATGATATGAATGAATGGAAGAGCTGTTTTTTATTCTCATAGAGTATATTTGTCAGAACTTACATTTAAAATCATTTTTAATAGTGAAATATTCCAAGTTATTCTTTTGAGATTTAGAGTAGCAACAGTAATAAAAATATGCTTATTATGTGCACTAGTCAATGAAATAAACAAAAAAATTAAATCAAAGGCCTAAGGATTGGATAAGAGTAAATAAAGTTGTCATTATTATAGATAACATTATTTTTAAGTATGAAATTCAGAAGAATCAACAAATACATGTTCTAGAATCAATAAATATGTTTTGCAAGGTTGCTTAACACAAATCAATCAATAAAAACTATTTCATTGCTATGTGAAAAGTAAATGATCTAAAATGCTCTAATGTCCTGGGTCTATCATATATAAAGAACTTCCATAAATCAATAAGAAGAAAAAGATAACCAAATTTAAAAATGGACAAGAGACTTGGGAACGCACTTTATAAAAGACTATATCCAAAAGATCAATAAATATATAAAAGAATGCTCAATATCATTACTTACAACAGAAACAAAATAAAAATTATAAAGTAGTATCACTAAGTATCCACCAGAATGTCTAAATTAAACAAACAAACAAACAAGAAACTGCCATATGAAGCAATATAAGCACTCATATACTGCTACCAGGAGTGTAAATGGGTCACAAACACTTGGAAGAATTGTTTAGCATTTTTTCTAACATTGAAGATATGCATATTTATATATGCACAAAGAGACATATACAGGAAAGTTCATAGACACAACATTGTTAATAGACCTACATCAAAAGTAACCTAACAGAAAATAATTTATAATCATGTAATAATGAAATACACAAGAATATTCATGAACTACAGTTACTCACAGAAAGTTGATGAATCCAGAAAAGAATACCAAGTTTATATACATTTCAAAACTGGCAAAACTCAACTATCATGTTCAGGGGTGCATTTGTAGGTGGCTGATGTAGAAGAAGAAGAAAGAAAGAATTCCTTTAAAAGTCACGAGTGCTGTGCTCTTCAGGGGGAAGGAAGAACCAGAGAATGGAAAGGAGTTTGCGGGAGACAGGTTTCTGGGAGCAGTAACAATTTCTGATGCAGGCGCTGATTACACATGTTTGTTTATAAGAACTTACTCAGTTCTTTTGTGCATGTCACTGATATTTTCTGTATGTGTGTTTTATATCCACAGTAATTAGATCTTTACAACAAGAATGAATAGCTGAGTCTGTCAAGCCATTTGAGCTTCTAAACTACACATCCCCCCAACTGCCTAAGATCACAGAGCAGATCCTAACCCTCTCCTCTACACATTTCTGGAGGAAAAGAGGCTTCCTTCTCTTCAGTCTTCCAGAACCCTTATAGCATCTACTCTCTCTCCCTCTTTCTTCCTGAAAACGGACTTAGTTATCTATTGTTCCATGAACACGAGGTGCCACTTAAAATTTCTTTTTTCTTATAGGAGATGTCAAAATATAGAGGTTCATGTGTTTTGCCATGTTTAGGTAGCATGTACTGCTTCTATTCATGTCATTGTGTCACCCTAACAGATGAAAAGGACCAAACTGGCTTGAACTCCCCACTGTCAGAGATTATGCCTTCAGACGAAGAGATGCCCATACACTTTCTCAAATACAGAAAACAGAAAACTATTTTCAATGTCGCATGTAGGCTATGGTTCCACGTGTTTGACCTTATGCCAGTTTAACATTCACATTTTCTCACATATTTCTTCTACACACTGGAATTTGAAGACAGTCAAGTTCAGGGGATAACAGCCCAACATTATGCCTCTGGTTCATTGTCTTGCAGACTGAAGCAACAGCAGAGACATCTGTGGGAAAGGTTATATAGCGAGTGCCTTTATTATTACTTTTTTTTTATATCCGATACCTTTAGAGCATTTCCAGTGTCACTGTGTAATGACGTGACTGACCTTGGAATCTTACAGTTGGAGAAACATATGAGGTCAGGCAATCTATAGGTAATATATGTATCAAATCGCCATGTCAGCCGTCACGGGAAGATGACGGCATTCAGAAAAATTGGGTTCACATTCTGGCCCTGCCTCCTACTGGTATATGACCCAGGACCTTTTCTCTGTGGGCCTTAAATCCTCAGCTCTGCAGTGACTGTGGGCATTATATAAAACAATGTGAGTTTAAATGTGTAGCTATTTTGGGGGGATGTGGGGTTATAGGAGCTGCTCAATTAATTCTGGCTGCGCATTCACAGCCAAGTCTATAACCAATACATGGGGGGATATTTTAAAGGGAAGACAGTATCTGAAAACACGCCGTAAGGGATGACTGCTGCCTAATTTGATGGGGTCCCTTTTCCTTTTTCAAAATGCAAAGGAGAAACATGAGACGTGGAACACACACAAATGTGCAGAGATCATCCTCTCGAGTTCCTTGGAGACTCTTCCTTCCCCTGCCCAAAGGTGGATGCCAGTATTGCACAGGGCTCATGAGACAGCCCTCTCCCTCATTGATAGACCTTCTCTCTGACCACTCAGTGACCCTCTGGCTGGAGTCACCGGGTCTGCACTGGGCACGTCCAATCCACGTCTCCAGCACCATCGCCCCTCCTGAGCTCCAGCTCCCCAAAGTCACAAAACAGATGCTTCCTGCATTCAGTCTGCAGCTCTTTCTCTTTGAGAGAGAATATTTTAATAAAATTGAGAATACTTAAATGCTGAGTCTTGACAGCACACTTCAGCCTGTGCTATATATATCCCAGAAGCCAGTCAACCAGAGGTCACCTGGAAGGCTCCTCTGTCTTCCGCTGGTGCTTTGAGGAATTGAGTTCACCTAGAGTTATGATTGGTTCTGAGCCTCAGGCAGTAAATGTGTAGCTGTCCGCATAGACATCTATTTCAGTTCTGCAGTTATTGCTGTGACAGTCCCCTGTACTTCCACTGGGACTGTTCCTGGTATAATAACCCCGTCACACACAAGTTTTAATTCACTTAATTGTTTAGAAAGTTGGTTTTCCATCAGAGGGAAACATATCACTGACTTTCATTGAAAGTGTAATTAAATATGTGGCATCCTGGCCTCGTGAAGACTTAATTCACTTTGCATAGATTTGTACTCCAGTCTCTCAAAATAATTTCCATCCAAATAATTGGTGGTTCCTTGGAAAACAGTGATAGAAAAAGTGATCATCACTTCTGCCCAGTCACTCACTTATTCAACAGTGTTTATGAAGCTCCAGGTACAAGGCTAGTTACTGAGAATCTCAAAATAGATAAAAAAAAAAACCCACAGACTAAAAAAAATCAATCTAGTGTTGGGGGTTGGGGCAGTGAGGGCTGGAGGATACTATGCTGCACATTAAAAGAAAGTATGTGATCTGTAATAAAGGGACTCATCTCCCTTATCCAAGTCTTCTGAACAATGATTCTACATGTTCCATTTTTCCCATCACTCTTTACACCTCTAAAATTTTGGTTTGGCCCTAACACTCCCCTAAAATGGCTCCAACCAACTCCACCAATGACTTTGTTACTTCTAAAAAAAATTATATGGATAGCCTGACCAGTATGGCTCAGTGGACTGAGCATTGTCCCATGGACTTGAGAGGTCCCAGTTCCATTCCTGGTCAGGGCACATGCCCAGGTTGTGGCCTCGATCCCCAGTAGGGAGCGTGTGGGAGGCAGCTGACAGATGTTTTCCTCTCACATCAATGTTTCTCTCTCTCGCTCCCTTCCTCTCTCTCTAAAAAAATCAATAAAAACATATTTTAAAGTAAATAAAAATAAAATTATATAGAAGTTTACTGGTTCTCAATTTTACTCACTCCTTGAAGTCTGTGACTTCTGATCTCACCTCCTTGTTGAAATGCTCTTTTCCCCTGTTTTTTTTTTTTTTGTTGTTGTTGTTTGTTTTTGTTTTTTTGGTACGTGTCCCTAGTGGGAACCGAACCCGGAACTCTCTGGTCCGCAGGCCAACGCTCCAGCGCTGAGCCAAACCGGCCAGGGCTCCCCTGGTTTTGTGGTAATGCATTCCCCATGTTTCCCTTACCTCTCTGGTCAGCACTTCATAGAGCCCTACTGAAAATCATGGGTGTTTCATTTCCTCAACTGTGCACCACCTCCCGCCTTTTCTCTTCCCACGGTGTACACCCTTCCTGGATATCTTGTCTATCAATTACAGACTGTGCTTGGCTCCCAAAGACCCATCTCTAGTCTGGGTGTCTTCCTGAAGATAAACCCATCCTGGGAAAATCCACCTCTTATATACTTCAAATGAACGTTGCACGGGCAACTTAAACTCAACATCAAAACCAAACTCAGTATTTTCTCCCCCAAAGGGCTTCTTTATACTGAGTTCATGATCTCGACCAGAGAGGTCACCACCTTCCAGTTCCCAGTGCAGAAATCTGTGGGTCATCTTTTTTGTTTACCTCTATGTTTCAGAGCCAAATAGTCAACCGTCTGTTGATTTCAGATTCTAATAATCGTCGCGCTCTCTGCTTTCCTCCATTTCCATAGCCACTTACTGCATTCAGATCTCTATTTCTCATCACTTGTACGTCCCAGCTTGTGTTGCCCTCAATATAAATGCAAATCCTTAATTTAATCCTTTATGACCTGACCTCTGTCTCATTGTCCAGTCGATTTTTAATCAATTCTTGATATTCTACACTTAACTTAATTTGTTCTCTTTTCATTTCTCCTGTAGGTGGGAAAAAGATAGTTGAAATGTAAGTAGAGTCTTCTCCCTCATCCCCCCTCTTCCAAGTACACCTGCTTTCTGAACATGAACATACTGGGGCCCGAAAGAGATGATGGTCAGTTCAGTCAGGGTTATTTATTCTTTGAAGGAGGGACCACAGTCCGGTCGGTGTGGTTCAGTGGTTGAGTATCAACTCAGGCACCAAGAAGTCGCCAGTTTGATTTCCGGTCAGAACACATGCCCAGGCTGTGGGCCCAATCCCCATTGGGGGCATGCAGGAGGCAGCCAATCGATGTTCTCTCTCATCAATGTTTCTCTCTCTCTCTCCCTCTCCCTTCCTCTCTCTAAAATCAATAAAGGAAAAACTTTAAAAAAAAAAAAAAAGAGGGACCGCAGCAAATATTTTTCTTCCAATTCTACAGCACTTGAATCCTAAGTTTATAGTTTACATTTATGAAGAAATTGGAGATTATTGGTTTTGAATCAGAGGTTAAGGAATGTATCATTTAATGGGATGTCTTTTTTGCGTAACATTGATTTCTCCTCCAAATACATTCTTTTCACTTCACTTTCCTCATGCAAAGAAGTCTTTTCCTAACTTCTTGCTGTTCCTACTCACTGGGACTGGACTTTCTGAACTCTGGAGGCCCATGTTTTTAACCCAACAAGGGAGATGCCTTTCTTCCATGCCACGATCAGATTTTGAACTTTCCACTTACACATGGTTTATCGCAACTACCCATTACTTTCTGTCTGGATTGCATACACTTTATTCGGATCCTGATTCTATTTCAAGCTCTAACGTGTCCCCAGAACTTTAAAAAAATTGCACTGAATATCGAATGAATCAAAGTGTGTCCACAATATTACTGGGAGCACAGTGGATAGAGAAGTTCATTTATCCTTGGGAAATGCCTACAGGTTTTTTCACGGACGTGACATTGAAACTGGGCCTTGGAAGAATGTCGAGAATGACCCCAAATTGCGTGTGTATCACAGAGCAGATACCTTGGCTGGTCTTTGTTTGTAGTGTAACAGGTAGAATGCATCTGAGCTGACCACTCTGACCATCCTGATTCCAATGAGACCGCCTTTCACGCACGCTATTCAAATTAGATGTGAGTCAGCGTGAGCCACTCCTAAAACACATTGATTCTCCCAGGGAGAAGGCGACCTAATCATAAAGGGCGTTCACTCTCCAGACCAATACTTTGTGTTAGTCCACAAAGTCTGATGCGGATCAGAGATTAAATTAGTATCTTTGCCGCTTGTACGTTTAATCAGCGGAGGTCAGAGAACAAAGGCGGGCTGGGGAGACGGGAGGCGCACGGAGAGGATTCCGGCGCCGTGGCTGCTCTATCACGTGGCCGCTTCTCCTCCAGTTCTGTTATAAAACTGGTGGGCCTGGGGCTGCCTTGGGATTACAGCCCCTTGAAGTGATAAACATGCTGTTTCCCTGAGATTTGCCCCAGGAGATAAACATTTCCGATGGGTTTTTCTGACAAAGCCAAGAAAGCTAATAATTGCCATGTCAGGCGAAGAAAAAAAAAAAAGTGAAAACTAATTCAGTGTGATCCCTTATGAAAGAAGGAAAAAGAGCAAAGATGATTCACCACTGGAAGCTGGAATTGTCAGAGGCCTTTGAGGATCTTTTGAATAAGCACATCCGCCAGGTTATAAATAATGACAACAGACAGTAATTTGCATGGATTAGGGTTGTTAACATTTATCAATTTCTGCATTTTAAAATACTCCCAAATTGATTAGGCGTGTCTCTTTGTAGTGAAGGATTGATAGTGGGAGGAAAAGAATCTGATGAATTTAAAACTCAGATGAGAGAAAGCAAAGCCGTCCAGATCTAAACGGAGATACCATTAGGAGTGCCCATAAATCAAATCATGTTTATAGTAAGGATACAGTTGAATTACCATCTGGACTTTTTAACCTTGACATTTATTTCCGAATCATTCCCTAATATTGGAAGTAAACTTAACCCTTCCTTTCATCTCCGGGTTCGCCTTGATGCCAGTTCTGAGAGAAATGATCTGAGTTTTGATGGGGACAGAATGTCATGTGTGGCAGAGCTCGGGAGATCCAGAGAAATTCTTGCGTAACGTTAAGCCATAAAAGAAAGAAAACATACTTTGCTTTAAAACCACATCAGCTGAGAAGAATTTAAAGTTAAGTCAGTGAGTGGGGAGCAAGGGGAAATCTGTATTCCAACTGCTTAACTTTAAGGCACATATATGAGACCCAAGTACATAATTAAATTAACTCCCCTCAGCCCCTCCCCCCAAAAATTGGCTACAAAGAGTGAAAGCCACATGGATTTTCTAAGGCTCTAATTCAATGGCTAAATAATTTTAATCGAGTCGCTTACATCCAGAACCTTTTTGGGCTCTTACTTTTTAGTTTTCTACAGCCAGGGTTTGCAATGATGCAAAGAAAAAGCCAAAATTCACATGCAAAGTCCTTTGTTCTTTTACATTTCTAGATTTTAAGACTTTGCAAGGTAAAACATACCAGCTACTTCAATGGCCAGTAGTGTGTTGAGCACGAATCAGGTGCTCAAACAGGACAAGGACGCACTTGGGTGGGTCCTGGGGCAGCGCCAGTGGGGGGTGGGGGCCGAACACCCTGAACCCGAAGAGACCCAAGGGCTGTCCATAGTGTTTAAACCAATTTGAAACCAAGTTATGAAAAAGCAACTCTAATTATTGAGATAATCATTATTAACATTAATAATAGGTAGTCATGTCTTTAAGGGAAAAGATTTTCATGATTCGGGGGAAGTTTGTAAAATGCAAGGCTATAGAAAGTGAAGGCAGAAGAACACAGGCTCTGGAAACAGAAAAACCTAGGTTCAAATCTGCCAGCTTACTGGTAGAATGAAGTTGGGCAATTCTTAATTTCTCGTGACTCAAAATTTTTCCCATCCACGAAATGAAGATAACAATATCTACCTGACAACTTTAACATAAGGCCGAAAGAAAAGATAATACAAATACTTGCTTGGTATGTGGTAGGTGATAGCAATCACTGTCTATATAAATAAAATATTTAAAAATATATATCCTTTACTGCATTATGGGAAAATGGCTGGGTGGATTTATACCAAACTGAAAAGGTATATATCTTAAAATAGAGTCCAAGCCTGGCCAGTGTGGCTCAGTGGATTGAGCATCATCCCATGGACCGAGAGGACCCGGTTTGATTCCCGGTCAGGGCACATGCCCAGGTTGCAGGCTCGATCCCCAGTAGGGGGCATGCAGGAGGCAGCTGATCAATGTTTCTCTCTCACATCGATGTTTCTCTCTTTCATCCTTCCTCTCTCTCTCTGAAAAATCAGTAAAGACATTTAAAAAATAAAATAAAATAGAGTCCAAGCAGCATGTGTGAGATCCTGTGTGCCACAGGAAAATGAAGAAATGATGGGCCAGACCTCTTGTGGTTTCAGATGCCAGCCTCCCGCTAAGTCAGAATGAACCGCAGTCCAAACAGAAAGTCGCAGTGAGCATTCATGTGACTTTCCACCCAGTATGTCCTGTGTTCCGGGACGATTAGCAGTTTTATTAATGGTTAACGATTCCCCTTAAGCACCCCAGGGAAGAGGGGATGGGTAGCAATTCCACACAAACAAGTAGAGAACTTTTCCACTGACTTTAGCATACGACTGGGAGGACTCTTAAGGAGAAAGAAGATTTTTTTTCTTCTTCTCTCCCTAGCATGCTAACCCCAGAATTTTCCCACAGTGGATTTATAGCATCTTACTTTCTGACCTCTTCACAAAAAGAATTTGAGTTACTTGAGGTGCTGGGTGGAAGTCAGCACACAGTTCCTGCCAAGATGGGGTTCCTTCGAAGGCATTTAGGTCTGGATAACATTTGTGCGAGATGACGGGCCCACTTGTAAGTGATTGGTTGGAAAACAATCTGAAATTAATATAGAATGATGAGTCTCATTCATGTCTGATTGGAGTCCAATTTTAGGAGCAGAGAAAGACAACCATTCAGACCTGGGGTCTTTGAAATTATCTTATCCTCTTCAATTATAAACAGCTCTGATCTCATGATTAACAAGTTTCTCAGAAGTTTAGCATTTCTAGTGCCAAGAAAATGAAAATGTGCACTTTTTAGAAAAATACATTGCTCTCACTGGAGATTTCTGTGTGTGTGTGTGTGTGTGTGTGTGTGTGTGTGTGTGTGTATGATCTTCAAATTTTAAACTGAGAGTCATTTATGGGATAGGACATGTTTCTTCTGATTTCATATGTAAACTGACTCACTGATCACCTTCAACTGTATTCTGTCTGTGCCATATATAACTGTGAAAATGTAAATGATCAAAAATGTGGTCCAAAGGAGAAACGACCTATTAAAGCTATTTAATTGCGTCAAAGTGAGTTCAACCTTCTCCATTTTGTTTTTGAGTTTCTGTTTATTTGTTTTTACCTCATAAATAAGAAAAATTTGGCTCGGAAACTTGGCTCCTGAGATGACAAAGAGCTGATGCTAGGGGGACCTCGACCCACACTGACCAGGGACTGTCTTTTGACTAATGACATTGTATCAAAAAGAACTGGTGTCCTAACCACTTCCAAAGGTGGCCTCGATAAGTTTCTTTGTATCACTGTATCTTCCACAGGAGTCGAAGGTTTTTCACCCCGCCCTTATTGTAGATGACCTAACATTTTGCTCCGGGGCTGATGACAGAGCCCTCTTCCTCTCGTTCCTGGCAAAGCTGCTGCTATTTCCTCTCTCTCTCCTTCCTGAATTTACCTAAACCCAAGTTCCAGGCTTTTGTTGAAACGCTTTTCTCCCTTCCGCTTTGCTGTGCCCCGTGTCACATTATCTGCAGAAGGTTGCAATCAACTTCCCTTCACCGTGGACGCAGGAAGGGGAAATGAAGAGGAGAGAAGTTACTGATGTGATTCTGGGGGTCAAGGGTGTGGGGAGGGTGAATGAACCGTTCTCAATAGCTTTCACTCCGGCGTGTGCTTTCCTTTGTGGACTGTCCCTGGCTATTGTGCCGGGGAGGCTTTTAATAACAGCCCGCAGAACTGACTAAATGGCAACGCTGAGATGAAAAGGACTTGGTAAGAAAATTATATGTGCACAGATGCCTGGACAGATCCGCAGCAGACACCCAGCTGTTTTCTAGAGGCCTGAATGTGCCTGTGATTTTTCTCATCTGCACCGACTTTATTATATTTAATCCTCACAGTGCCTCATTAAAACGAGTGCTATTTGCACCACTTTCCAAGTGAGAGCACTGACCACTGAGACGGCAGGAGGAGTGCTGTCGCCTGAGATCACGCGGCGGGCAGCGGAGCCGCCATTCAGACTGCGGGTCTGGACCTCGGCTCCCGTAAATGACACAGGGGCAATGACTCAGCATGATGACAGAGGCTTGCTGGACTCAGTGGGCTGATCGCCTCACAGGGCACAGAAATGTGGAGTCACTATATTGTACCTCTGAACTAGTCTAACAGTGTATACCAACTCTACTTACATTTTTATTTAACTTTTTTATTATTATTTTTTCTTCACTGATTTCAGAGAGAGGAAGGGAGAGGGAGAGATAGAAACACCGATGAGAGAGAACACTGATTGGCCACCTCCTACATGTCCCCCCCCAACTGGGGATCAGGCCCACAACCTGGGCATGTGCCCTGACTGGGAATCAAACTGGTGACCTCTTGGTGAATATTTCCATTCTTCCAACCCAGAGACCCCCAGAAGGGCTCTCAAGGCACATACAGGTCTTTCTCAGGCAGCCCTTGCCCTAATTAATTTCTGTAATTACTCTCCGCTGCTCCACCATCTCTGCAGGGCTGAGGGCAGCCCCGTGGCTCTTCCTTCCGGTTTATGGTGATCACAAAGAGGGCCTCAGAGTCCCCTAGCAGGCAGGGCCCCTCTGAGCAGGGCTCGGGATTCAGGGGCGAAGCCAGGCATGACAGGGACAAGACCTGTATCACACAGAAGCCAAGCGTGCAAGCTGGTGTTCTGAGACCATTGAGAGGATGCTTCGGAAAGTGCAGAAACAGATTACGAGATACACAAATGCCTTTGATTTATTATTTCTCCTTAAGTGTCAGGACTAATGACGTGACGCATCAAAGGGAGCATTTGCCTTAAGGAGGGAGGCTCTATCAACAGGAGCAGTGGAGAGAAAGAAATTGGACCCTGTGAAGAGGTGTCCAAACCAAGCCTGGTGCCGGCGGCACGTCAGAAGAAGGTACCCTTCACTTGAGCATTCCTGTGGCCAAGGTCAAGCACCGAAGCCAGAATAAAAAGAAACAAGAGGAGAGCAGAAAGGAAATGCAGAATGAGAGAGTTGGCTAAATGGAGAAGTCAGTGAGGACACAGTGAAGTCGTCTCTTGCATTCAGTTTAAATGTAGACAGTTGTCTTCTCTGTGGCCCATTCAATGGCACACAGTGAAAGTGTTTTATAGAGGAAAATAATGAAGCAGCTAGAGGTTAAGTGGGGAGCTGGGAGGAACATCCGGGCCTTCTGGCTTCTGGTGCAGCCCAGCTGCTCCTCATTCTGGGCTGGGGCCATGCCCAAGGCCACAGAAGACCCACTGGGCATCCAAATGCAGCAAAACTAACAGATGCACCCACTTTTCTGCAGCCTTATCACAGCAACTAAAGGGGGGCATTTCAGAGACAGTAACCAGATCATTGCTTAACGGTCATATGTTCAAGTCAAAGGACATTGTAAAACACATATTCATCCAATTGGGGCTCTTATAAGAGAAATGTTTAAAGTATGTGTTTACCTTGAAGAATGCATTGCTCTCCAAAGCTGAATTATAAGGGCAGTTGAGAGCTTATTCTTATTAACATCGTTTTAATCTTCTATTCCTTACCTGCTTTTTATACTACGTCCTAAAGTGTCTTTCTTATTGATAAAACAAAAGAAAACAGAAACAAAAAATAAATAAAAACAAATATTTTCTTCTTACTTTAGAGGCAATATACATACCCTTTAGAAAATTTGGAAAATACACAAACATATCAAGAACTTTAAAAAAGCCACCTATAAATGCAAACACGCCCATATTTTGGAGTGTGTGTGGGATAAACATGAGCCCCTGGGAGCTGGATTTGGAAGCACGCAGGTCTAATCCCAGCTTTGGCCCTCCCCATCGGTGGGTCTCCAGAACTACTTGGTGCCTTCAAGTCTCATTGTCTCCACCACAGAGTTATTAAGAATACTGTTACCACCCAGCCGGTCTGGCTCAGTGGATTGAGGGTCCTCCCATGCACTGAAGGGTCCTGGTTCAATTTCCAGCCAGGGCACACATCTGGATTTTGAGCTTGATCCCCAGTAGGGGGTATGCAGGAGGCAATTGATCGATGTTTCTCACATCAATGTTTATCTCTCTCCCTTCCTCTCTCTCTGAAAAAAATCAATAAAAACATTAAAAAAAAAAAAAGACCTCTATCATAGAATTGCTTGAGAGATCAAAAGATGCATGTCTAGTGCCTGGCATGGCAGCACTCTACAGGTTTTATTGAACACTATCTGCTCACCCCACTGATACTGCCAAGTGGATAATCTGTGTATGAGAGCGTCCCATGCGTCACCATTTATTCCAGTTCATTTCAATGTCAATCACGAAAAATTCTGTAGTTTTCTTTATATAGATCTGAAGAAGGCTTATTGATACAAGTATGTGTAGACATTTTACAATGTTGATTTATAGTAAATAGATTTTTTAATAGTATAGTCTAACTGATACTGCTGGTCAATAGTTAAATGCTTATTTCATTATGTTGACTTTTTAACTGTCTACTTTAGAGAAGTCTCTTATTAATTCTAGTAGGTTTATGTTTTTTCAGTTAATTCCCTCAGATTTTTCAGCTAGACAGTTATTATAAATGGTAATAATTGTGTTTTTTTATTTCATATTTATTTTTCTTGTCATGTTGCATTTGTTAGCATTTTAAGAACAATGCTACACAGTAATGGCAATAGTTAGAATTCCTCTTCCTGATCTGAATGGAATGTCTCTAGTGCTTTACTGTTAGACACACTATTGGCTACTTACTTAGTTAAAATACAGGATCATATTAGAGAAGTATCATTCAATCAACATATTTGTTAAAAATTTTATTCCAAATGTATGAACTCTATCAGTTGACTTTTGGCAGATTTTGAGATGAGTAAATGTTCCCTCCTTGATATATTGATGATTTAGAATATTAACTTCTTTACATTGAATAATTCTCATAGTCATAGAAGAATCCTTATTTTTTGTGGAATACTAGTGACTACTAATAAACTACTGAATTGGTATTCGTTAATTATATAACATTGATTTTCATCTAGTGTAAGAGTAATTTATTTGGTAGTGGGGAACCATGAATATACAAAGTTACTGAGACTAGTTGACCCTTCTATAGCTTAGCAAGGCAGGTAATGTAGGGCAACTAATATGTAGTAAAAGATGCTATACTGGAAATAATGAAACTTGAAACAGCTGCTTGAATATTTAGGGCATTTTTTCCTAAAATGATCAACCATAAAGATGCTTCATTCTTTTTCACTATAAGGACCATATAAAACTAACCTTGTCACACTCACTTAAAACCTTTTGGTGGTACCCACTGTCCACACAGCAATATCTTACCTTCTAGTGCAGTACATCAGGCCCTGCACCCCAGCACCCCTGCCTTTACTGGGGTGACACTGGTTAATAAAATTACATAAGTTGCAGGTGTACGATCCTATAATATATTGCTTGTATATTGTACTGTGTGTTCACCACTCCAAATCAAATCTAATTCTATTACCACTGATCCCCACTTTACCCTTTTCTACCTCCCCACACCCTTTTTTCTCTCTGGTAATCATCAAGCTGTTATCCGTGTCTATGAGTTATTGTTTTGCTGGATTCCTTCACTTTTTTCCCCCAGCCCCACAAGCCCCTCCCCTCTGACAGCTGTCAGTCTGTTCTCTGTAAGTCTCTCTTTCCAGAGTCACGTCTTACCAGCGATTTCCTCCAGCTTTGTGCCTGGAGCTCTCCAAAGGCATCCAAGTCTGTAACACCTCTTGCCCTTAAGAGAGGATCTTGCCTTCTTGGAAAGTCGTTTGCTGCCTTTGGTTCACTCTTGGGTTGTCTTTTATGGATGAAGCATCACCCCAACCAGGACCGCTGCCTTTCTGTGTGCCCCGAGGACCAGAGGTAATGAGCAGCTACAGAACATACCAGGTTGTGTTGGGATCATCTTTCCACAGGTCTCTCTTCCCACCCTTATTCATGGAGGCCCTGAACTGGATTGCCCCATCCTTTGAGATATTTTGTCTAGAAATCTATTTTTTTTTATAGTTTTCTGTTCTATTTAACACCAAAAGCTAATAGCTGCCTACTGAAACTTAAGATCAGGATGAGATGAGATCAAGATAAATTCGGAAATACTGAACTGTAGCATCCATATCCAAAGCAGATCATATCACTATTTTTGTAACTTTACAAGAAACAGGTATGGTCTCTATTTGTCTCTTTAAAAGGTTTTAGTAGTTCAAAGATTCCCAAAGGTGTTCTTGGGATGTGTAAAACTCCCTGTGTGTTCTTCTGATTTCTAGTTTACCTTCCAGAGCGTATTAAACTTTTGTGAGCTAGAAAACAAAAATAAAAAAGCACACATGTAGGCTTCTTGATTGCATTCTTAGAAGCACTATAGCAGTGTTTTCAACGTATTAAGGCATCTGTGGCGAGGTGTGTTAATTTCAATCAGGGACAATGCCAACTGCTACATCCATGCATCCTTTCGGCATAGCTGCCGGATTAGGCAGGGATACCTCATGGTTCTTCACAGCTCTTATTTCACACACACATAAAAATAATATAATCTTAGGAAAAAGACAGTGGTCATCATGTCCCTAAAAGGGTGATAGATTTTGGCCCTGGCTGGTTTGGCTCAGCGGTTAGAGCATCGGCCGGTGGACCAGAGACCCGGGTTCAGTTCCAGCTAAGGGCACGTACCTCGGTTGCAGTTTGTCCTCCGCCCTGGTTGGGGTTGTGTGGGTGGCAGCCACTCGATGTGTCTCTCTCACATCGATGTTTCTCTCTCTCTCTGCCTCCCCCTCTCCCTCCTGCTCTATCTGAAGATAAATGCAAAAATGTCCTCGGGTGAGGATTAAAAAAAAAAGAGCGATAGATTTTGAAGGATGGACAAGACATCAGAGACTGCCTGGTGCAATACCCCCATTTTTCAATGGCTTAGAACAGGGAAGTAACGAGCCTCGTCACCCAGCTGGTTAGTATCATAGTGAACAGTGACCTCACGCCCCAGGCCCCAGCCCAGGGCTCTCCCCTCCACAGCAGCAAACCCTCCCACCCAACACTGGCTTTACATGAAAGATAAAAATGACGTGGGGACTGAGGTAAATCAATCATTTTCTATTTGCTAGGCAAAAGCAAATCACCTCATTTCGGCTCAACTCTCTGACTACTTAGGACCGACGATATTTCGCTTTGACAATGCAGATATCTGCCTCGGGCCCCACTTCCTTTGTCTGCATGAAGAGCCCACACTCCAGATTTCGGGGTCAAGCAATGTGTAGCGGCTGCACTCCGTTGCACTGGCCCCCGTCTTCTCTGGGATCCTGCCTTCTGTTCTTGCCATATTTCTTTTGTGTGGAAAAGCGTGGAGCAACAACACAGTTCGCAGTTAAGTGGGCTGACAGACAGAAACTGAATCAGTCGCTGGGAGGAATAGATGCAACCTGGGAACCTCCAGCACGTTCCGGCAGCTGCTAGCAAGCCTGGGGCCGCACAAGCCTCCCGGGGACTTCCTGGGATGTTGCTGTCTAAGAGAAACATTTATAAAATCTGCCCACTGAGCAAATTTAACATCGGTCAGTGGTTTCCATACAACCTGTAGGAGCGGTTCGCAATTCTATGAAGAGAAAGCCGTCACTACCCTGTAAAGTGACCCGCTGGGGGAAACAGGGCCCTGAGCAATCAGAAGGAAAACCAAGTCTGTTGTAGACAGGAGCACTGGGGTTCCGATTCTCTCTTTGCCTTCTCCTTGCTCTGTTAGAGAGGAATATGACTAAGGGAGCGGGATTCTAAGCATCCAGAGAGTCTTATTTTTCAAGAGGTCAAGAAACAAGCAAACAAGCGAAACCCTCAAAATATAAGTATATAAAAAGCAAGTTACAAAAAAGAAAAAAAGGTATGGCCCGGCTTCTGTGGCTCAGTGGATTGAGCATTGTCCCATGGACTGAGAGGTCCCAGTTCAATTCCTGGTCAGAGCACATGCCCGGGTTCTGGGCCTGATCCCCAGTGGGGGGCATGCAGGAGGCGCCAATCGATGTTCTCGCTCATCGATGTTTCTATCTCTTTCTCCCTCTCCTTTCCTCTCTCTAAAATCAATAAGGAAAAAAAATTATTAAAAAAAGTTAAAAAATTCAAAAGAAAAATAAACTAGAGAAATAGACCAAAATATCCTCAAATAGATGTGAAGCAATATAATAACATTGGACCACTTTACACATATTAAATGAAAATAAATAAATAAAAAATTGATGATCATTTCCCTTCAAGTAAAAGTACTTGCAGCCAGACAACCAGCTTGGGAAAAGGCGTGTGCCATGCATATCTACTTCACCAGAAATTCAGTGTACAGAATATACATTTAGTAAAACCTCCTACAAGTTAATAAAAAAACATGTTCTTATTTAAAATGGGGAAAATAAGTCTGAACAGAAAATTCACTTAAAAAAAAAATCTTGATGATCAAGAGGTAAAGAGGCTAACTGACAAATTTTAGTTAGAAACCGTGTAAGTAACACCATGTATCTTTACATGCATACCCCCAGAACCACAACCAGCCTTTCTCCACGACCACACTTTTTCCCCAATTCATCATGCAATGACTGAATCTTCTCTTCTCTAAGCGACGTGTAACACCAGCATCTTCCCCCAGGTTTTGGAGTGTCCTTTTATTCAAATAATACATTTTTTCCCCCCAGGAAGATCTTCTCTGAACTGAAATGAGCTAGAACAACTCCTAACACGTGACGTGCTCCCCATGGACGGAGATGCATGTGTTTAAACCAATCTGTGTTGCTGTTTCTACAAATGTATGAGTGTAACAGGTGTCCAAGCACACATGCGGTTTCTGGAGCTTCTGTTGACAAAAGAGTTGATGGAAGTGATCTCCATTAGAATAGCAACACAACTACTCCAGCTATTCATTTCAATTCACATGCACTGAAATCAAATAGGGATTTGGAACTTGACTTGGAGTCACCAGCGGTTGGCATGCGCATGGGCTTCCGAAATATATACGGGAAAATATCTCCTATCCAATCTTTGATGTTCTATGTTCCAGAAGATTTTTATTTTAACCTGTCTTAATTGCCCTTCAGTATCAAAATTAATTGTGTTTTCTGCTAAAAGGCCAGCGCAGCTTAAGGTTGCTGTAGGGTCTCGGCGGCCAATGCATCTTCTGTAATGGCTTGACTGCCGTCCGCGGAGAGGAGTTACCGGGGAAGATGTGCTTGACCGAGGCTATACATTACAGTCCAATTAGTGTGAGGATCACTACACGAGTCTTTAACTTTATCTAGGAACTGTCGGAATCCCTAATGGAGACCACAGACAGCAGTGAGGAATTTAGAATCCACCCTCTGCCAGGCAGAAGGGGAAGGGCTTTGGCTGTATACCAAGGGACTGCCAAGGCCACGTCTCTCAATTTTTCTGCTCCCCTGGTGCCTCTATTACCTCTGCCATCTAAGTGAAGAGCTAAAAGCAAACGTCGGAATCTTCAAGGTGTAGGTCAATACAGGCAGTGCCGACGACAGCTCTTGGGTCGGGGACCTTGGTCAGAACTTCAGGCTATTTCAGTTGATTTATGAAAACTCCCTCAGCCTCAGAGTCATCAATTAATAATAAAAATGGTAACTGCGTTGCCATCGTAGAATTATTCGTGTGATTAAATGGCGTTTGGTGTAAAGAATCATAACTGAGAAGTAATAAGCAGTTTGTGTACGTTTGCTTTTATTCCACTATTTTTGCATATTTGAGGGTAATAGTTCTAAATGGGTTCTGAAGTCAGGACATCCAAGTTAACTCATCACAATTGTTCCTTTTGTGGTCTTGTAGAGTTACCTGCCCAGTCATTGTCTTCGCTGCCTTTATTCCTCTCTGGTCATTGAGCATTTTCTAGGCCCACTTGGCCTCAACTTTCACTTTGGAATAAAGGTTCTATGACAGGAATTCTCTGACTTCCATCATGGAATGACCGGCCGCATTCAACCCATTTCTCATGATGGCAACTTGTCAAGATGGCCTTCCATCCATGATTGCTCATGTCCCCTCTTCCTAAAGGTTGACCAGCAGCTGGAGGTTGAAGCCTTTCATTCCTGGTCTCTCCATGGTCCTATGTTCTGAGTACTCCTTCGTTTGTTTTGTTTTGTTTTGTTTTTCATCTCTGATTGGACACATTACTGGTTCTACTGAGAATACCTGCTACCCAAGGACTCCATTCCCTTTCTTGATTTCTCCTTCTTTGAGAACAGAGTGTTTCCTTCTGATACCTCGATGAGCAGTAGACTTATGGTAATTGTGTCAACCAAGGAAAAAGGTTTCATAGATTGTAAAAAACAAAAAAATGCAAATCAGTGAAGGATCAAGGTCATCCTTGGCTTTGGCTCTAGGTAGACCCCTTAAAAAGATTTCAGGGGGTCGCTTCGGGATCTTAACAAGGTCACCTTTTATCTTAAATGCTAACTCTCTGATAAATATGGTCTATTTCCCATGTAATTTTATTGCCTTTCATTTTTAGTTCTTTGGGAGTATAACAAAATGGAGAACGATGACATAACAAATTTTATTTTTTATAATCTCTCATACATCATGAAATTGATATAGTAAATGTACTTATGATGGTAAAATGAAAAAAATCACTTCATCTTACTGCCTACAGTAAAAAGTTATCAATATAAATAATTTAGGATCCATATGGATTAGAGGTGATGTACATAAATTGCTTGGCATATAAAAGGTACTCAATAATGTTAAATATCAGTATTACAAGGGGTCTGTCTGTAAGCTTTGTTTTACTCTCCTGGGAGACTCATACATATTTTTATATGATTTAAGTGGAAAGACACTTTGCCAGTTCCAAGTGTCCAATTTATACATGAGTTTCTGGGGTCATACATTTGGACATTATTTGCACTAAATAGATATAGAAGCTCACCCTGCAAATGATAGAAGAGTAAAGCTAGTGTCTTATCACTACATCATCCTTTCATTTCTGCCTGTTCCCAAGGTGACTCAAATTCAGATGTTGGTAGAAAGGTTGCCAAGTTTCAGTTGACCAAAAGAGACAAACTCTTTCGAATCATTTTATCGTAAGGGGGCCTGAAGGTTCATGAGGGCAAATGAGAAAGATCAGTAGAAAATAACAGAGTAAAATCTGATCCAAACAATTTTATACTTAGAAATAGAAATGTTTAACCAGAGAAATGCCTCAAGACAAAAGCACAGTAATGTTTACGGCAATTAAAAGAAAATAGCAGAACAGCCCTGGTGGGTTTGGCTCAGCAATTAGAGCATCAGCCTGCAGACCAAAGAGTCTTGGGTTCAATTCCCAGTCAAGGGCACATACCTGTTGCAGGTTTGATTCCTGGCCCTGTTTCTCTCTCTCTCTCCCTCCTACTTTATCTAAACAATGGAAAAATATCCTTGGATGAGGCTTTAAAGAAAAAATAGCAAAACGAAGCTAAGTGCAAAGCCGGGGACTAGACTAGTAAGCCTGGTGACTGTGCATGTGGACAGTCGGGCACTCAGCAGCTGATAAAGGCAATGACAGAAAACTGTTATTCCCTGCATCTTGGCATCATTGTGTGTGCATGCTATGTGGCAAACTGTGCGGTGCGTGCGCATGTGTTTGTATCCAGAAAGCCACACACAAAACGTTCACAGCCTAGATATTGGTGACTCTCAAAAGAAGGTATTTTTTTCCTACTGATAATTTGTTTTCTACATTGATCCTATAATGTATAATTACAAAACGATTTATAATTACAAATGAAGCCACATGGTTATGCGTGCGTTCTCACTGGTGTATTTTTCCCTCCAGGGGTACTTAGAAACATTCACCCAACAAAGATTCACTAGAGTAGGAGCCATGGCTGTACAACTGCCATCGCCAGGGCCCTGATTGACGAGTCTCCTCCCCACACATCACTGTCAGCAAACCAAACTCCCCACAGATGGTAACAGGTTGAATAAAAGCATTTTTTTCCCAGTTGCAACAGCTACCACGTAAAGGAAACACTGAGTTTCAGATGGATCTTTTCTCTTCTTTCAGAGTGTTTCCAGACTTTCTTGTGAATTTCTTGCACCTAAAGGGCCTGGCCCAGTTTCAAGTTTCCCTGCTCCCTGGGGACCCACTGGCCAAACTCAGCATCCAGGACTGACTGGCCTCCCAGGGAACTCTGGTCCTGGTCTGCAGACCCCCTGACACCACCCTGAGCTGCTCAGAAATGCTGGGAATGCACATGGAGCCCGACCCAGACAGGTGCTTGCCTCTCGGGCTCTGAGGTCTCTCACCCGTCCCCAGGATGGCTTGTGGAAACCATCCTTGCTCTCCGTCCCAGCTCGGATACGCCGTCTGCCTTCAGCCAGACTTGCTGGCCCCGCCTGAATTCAGACGCCTTCGTACCACGGCCTGGAAATGGATGGTGCAAAGGGCTCAGGCTCATCTCTCCCAGCCCTGCCTGGTTACCGCTGACACCCACTCCAGGCTGGGAAGAGACCCAGGTCGCTCCCACTCAGCTCCAGCCCGGCAACTAAGTACTTTCTTACAGGGGACATCAATCTTGAATGCCAAAGCCCGATGATTTGCATTGCAAATAGCCAACCATGGTGACATTTTGCCACTGGGAGCAGAACCTGAGATATCCTCCTTGGTTCCAGCTGTGCGGGCAGAAATCCACTTTGTAGTCAAACTGAGCGCAGAAGAAAGACAAGACGGGGGTGGGCAGAGATTGCACCATTTGCCTATTGAATGGCACAGAGGATACTGATTTTTAAAATAACAGGTCACAATTCTTTTCGAACCAAGAGCTAACCTAAGCATCCCTTCCAGTGCTGGACTGGGCCCTGTCCGTCTGACGTCCGGCCCGCACCCGACACCTGGTCTAAGCACTGCCTTTCCCTGACCTATGTCTTCTACAAGTCTTCCCCCTCGTTTCTTAGGCGCCATTCGGGTTTCTTACTACTTTGATTGCGCAGCTTTCAAATCTTTAACAAGAAGGCATCTACAAATGTTCTATGAAAGCCAATCGGGCCCGGGGAAACACTTCCAAAGGGAAAAAGGGGTGGGGGGGGGGGGAGGCAGACTGACAAGGAGCATTTCAGTATTGCCTGTGGTAGCCCGGACACTCGGCAGACAAACACACATGCTTGGTTCCTGCTGAGTGCAAAGACCCGGGTGCGGGAGGTCCAGAGTTCTAGACTTCATCTGCAGACCCAGACAGCATGGTCCAGCAAGAGCTCGGAAGTCCACCACTGAGTCAGAATGATGAAAAAGATGTTGGAGAGGTTGCTAAAGTCAAGGTCAGATCATGAAGGATCTCGCACACCACATGAACACGTTTGGCTTTTTCTCTGTGTAACACTCTATAGAATGATGTGACAGGGCGTGGTGGAAAGTTCCCGGCTCACAAACCAGGGGTCATCAATAATTGCTCCAAACCACAGGGCTGATCCAAAGGGACACCCCCTGATACTGGTTCTGGTTTGCAGGTTCAAGTCTACGGAGGAAACTGCGTTTGCGTTGACCATCCCCACCTCTGAACTCTTCTCAAATTAATAGCACACTTGAACACTGATGTGTTCATGGAGTATATCATGACCCCTGGGGCTGCAAAATTAAGCAGGAAATACCCACGGGCAGGCCTGTCTGGCACGATTTCCAGGCTTTGCAAGAGAATCGCGAACACTTTGATTTCTCAGGGAAATATAGTATTTCTCCCGCAGCTCAAAGTTCGTTCTTTATCTTCGAGTAACTATAAACAAACACAGTTTTGGCAATCGCTGCTGGGAAAGATAATGCTGATGCACTTATCAAAAATTCCACTTTTATTCGGCCTCTTTTTCCCCCAGGATCACACAGCTGTTTCATGTTCCCTTGCATTCTTCAGTCGGGCTACATTTTGTTCCTCTTTCAATGGGTGAAGCAGAGATTATACTTTCTCTGGAACATGACTTTGTGTCTGAACTAGAAGCTCTGTTTTAAGCATTAAAACGTGCGGTTCACAATTTACCACCACCTCCCCATGAAAAGCAGCAACAATATTCCCAGGGCAGTTGAGTAAATGAGGTTACACTTTCTACAATTAATGAAACACATTAATATCATTACACTTTTCTCCATTTCTTTCCCCGATTTTTTAAATAAGTTTTCTAGGCATCTCTGCTTTATGCTGCGAAGCCATAAGAATGATATTGAATAAAAAGGGATATAAATGAGCAATATTTTATACTATGAGGGGAAAACCATTTTATAGCATTTTTTAGTCCTGGATGCCCTTTTTTGATGAATTGTGTTGACCCAAGACTAAACTGGCTAAGCATATGTTTCTTAAAGACACAACATGCTAATTTGTGATTGTATTAAACATTTAATTTAACTTAATTTATTTGCTTGATTCTGGACTTATTTTAGAAAATATTTCCCTTATTTCTCAGAAAGAGTAAACTCCAGTTTTGGCAGCAACAGAAAGCAACAAAAATGATTAGTAAGATCAAAGGCAATGTTCTAATACCAGTACAAACACATATGAGATTTCAATTACATAAATGCATAAAAATTGAGGGAATACATGAAAATGTTAATCCTATAGTGTTCCCAATGGATAAACAGATTCGTGATCCAATTCAGTTATAACTTTTTCATATGTTTACATTTTTGGACTGGAAATTTATCTTTTAAGGTCAGAAAAAGTAATACATATTGATGTAAAAGTTTAAGTATATGTAATTCAAAGTTATTTATATATACATTGCCTTGATCCAAACACTGAATCCAGGCCATTTTAGATATAGGTAGCCATAAACTTCACTTTGCGATGATTTTGAATATTAGAGAGATTATTTAACGCATTCATTGAATATTTATTGTGAACCTACTGTGTACGAAGTATCGCACTAGGAGAACGGGCTTCATTTGAAATATCTACTTAAAACGCACACACAGGGAAGGCGTAATTTGATTGTCCCCTCAGATTTACCTTTGTAATTATGCTTTCCTTGAGCCAATATTAAAGTCAGTTAGCGCTCCCTGAGCACAAACCCACTCAGGGTGGGCAAGTGGCCCTGGAGAAGAAGGCAGCTCAGGGCATTCACAGTTCAAGCTCCTCGGACTCTCTTCAACATCAAAAGGACTGGAGCAAGCCCTCTCGTGCAGAAAGTGTTGAGATGATTTACTACCCGGCTAATTCCTCGTGTGCTGTGCTGTAAGCATCAGACCCTTGGCTGTGAGAAATGATGTCTTTCAGATGAGAAGTCAAGATGGTCATTAAAGAACCCATGCTACGGTTCCACCAGCGCAGGACGCTTGGTCATTCTAATGACCCTGGCGGCGTTCCAAGCTTGGGAGCCCTGTGCTACCTCTTTTCAACGTTGCCCTGAAATTTCAGCGGAGAAGCTTTTCTGTTGCCATCTATTAGGACCGGACAGCTGCTGAACAGTTGCCCTGTCACACTACAGACATGACTGATTTCAATAATAATGTCATCAGAACCATTACTTTGGATTTAGATTTCATTGTTTGGATTTGCAGCTCAAACAGGCTACTTTGAGTAGGGATCAGGACTATAAAATTGTTAATATTGCTGACTGGAATCGCACGGTGCTAGAAGTTGAACTAGTTTGGAAAGGGTTATGTCAGTAGTTATTTTGGTTTCTGATATAATTTGGCCTAAGTGTGGCTATATCGTTTTCTTGTTGTCCAGTACTTTAAAGTTTAAAGGACCTATCATCCCATGGTTAGAGTAGGTTCTGCCTTCCTTGAATAGCTCAAAAAATTGAGGCTCAAAGTGTCCAACATCACATGGTAAGTAAGAAAGTAATTTCTTCCCCATTACATTAACTCCTATTAAAATGTGAGTCTCGGGAGGGCTTTAACAGCCTGCCCCACTCATCAAGTACCTAGAACCCCTTAGGACATAAGAGTCATTCAATAAATATTTTGAATGAATGAGTACAAGGGAATTCAGTTTTACACTCATGTATTCCACTAAAGTAGGATTTTCAACCTGGGACATATTCTAGAAACCCATTCCCTAGGATCGTCAGTCCTCTAAAACATTCTCATTTTTTTTTTTTTTTTTAATCCTCACCCAAGGACATTTTTCCATTTTTTGTTCAGGTAGAGTGGGAGGGAGAGAAAGGAACAGAGAAAAAGAGAGAGAGAAACATCGATGTGAAAGGGACACATGGAGTGGCTGCCACCCGCACGACCAACCAGGGCCGGGGACAAACTGCAACCAAGGTACGTGCCCTTAGCGGGAACCAAACCTGGGTCTCTCTGGACCGCAGGCTGATGCTCTAACCGCTGAGCCAAACTGGCCAGGGCCATTTTCATTTTTTAAATGATTCAATGAACAAAACAACAGGATCATATTCTGGGCTGTCTGGAAATTAAACGGTGCCGCTCAATCTCAGTGCCGTAATTTGCATTTTTTGTTTTGTTTTGTATGTATTAAATCAAAATGAAGGCCAAATTACATCTGAGTTTATTATTTAAACAAAAATGTGTCAAGGATGAATGCCATATTCCCCTTGGAGACAGAATGGATCACGTTTTTATGTTTAACAGCATGCGCCATTGTATTAGCTGTAAGTGTAATGCTAAAAAGACAGTGAAGAATTTTTTTATTCCCAGTTCCAGCAGCAACTGAATTAGATACCCATTTAATGCAGTTATCAGCAATGCAGTAACATCAACACTATATTCAAGTGAACAAGCAAGTAGATATATCAACTGATTCATTAAAGTTGGTGTTTGGAGACAGCTTACATGCGGAGTTTGGATAAAATTTGAATCTCAATAACCGCAGAGCAGCAAACAGAGTCTTAAAGGTATAATTCTCTATCTACTACATACATTGTTATACAGCATTAAAAAAATCTATAATGACAATATGGAAGTTGAAACACAGAGATAAATTTAATGCAGAACCATATCTGAGACATGTTTCTACTAGGGACCTCAAACTTACAGTTTTAGCAAAATAAAATCATCCACCATATTAAAGAGAATGGTTTATTGCATGCATTTAATTTATGAATTTGCTTAGAATTTTTAGTTGTAAAGGAATTATAAGCGTGAAGTTTTGTACTTAGTTTTTCATTTGCATGTATTTAAGTAATATATGAAAATGATGACATAAGTCGTTGCTATGTTCTCTGAGGATTCTTTTCCTTAATGGATTCTAGTGTGTGTGTGTCATATAATATACACATATATTTATACAGAGATAATTAAAGGAATGAGCATATATATGTATATAATATTTTATACATGAATAAAATAAAATATTATATTCATATATTTTATATATGTATATATTTTAAATTTATATAGTATAATTTATATTTAATATATGTAATTCTTGTTTCTTTAATGAATTATAGCTATGTAATTGCAAAATTTTCTGAAAGAATTTATCACATCATTGCCATTGTTCACAAAGTATAAATGTATTTGTATATGTGTATTTAACAAAGTAGTCTCAATGAAAGGAAATAATAGACTTATAAAAAATAAAAAATTAAAACTAGGATATCAAATTAAAATTAAAGTGTTGAAGATAGGATCATTACTTTTTTAAGTTTCCTTTTTTTGTTTAACTGGCAATATTTCAAATTTAAATAAAAGTATGAAAAGAAATTACTTTAGTATTGTAATATATGCTATTTTGAAATATATGGCCCCATGTTTCACTTCTGAGGGGATTTTTTATTGGCATATTATTGACATACACTATCCTGTTAGTTTCAGGTGTACATCACAGTGATTTCATGTTTATATATACTAGCCCAGATCCCCACAATAAATCTACTTATTATCTGTTACCATACAAAGCTATCACAATATTATTGATTATATCCCCTATGCTGTACTTTACATTCCCACGGCTTATATATGTTATAACTAGAAGTTGGTGCAGGGACATTTTGAGAAATTAAATGTATATTAAAAATTAACAGCATTTTGGGAACAGTATTCATTTTTAAAGTTTCAATAAGCACAAAACAATGTTTTGAAGAATACTTTAAACATTTGGTGAAAAATAGCAGATCGTTATTACAAACAATTCAAACAAAAAAGTATAAAGAAAAAGGTTTAAGTTTTAAATCCCACCACTATGAGAAGACGACTACTAATTGTCTAAGGAACATCCTTTTGGCTTACATACGTTTTTGTATTTTATATACATGTACACTATCATATACTGATAATATATGTCTTTATCTTGAAGCCATTTTTAATTCGGGACCATGTACATACTGACTCTAGCAGACAAATCAATTGAATGAGGCCAATATCATCAGTTTGACTACTGAAAAAAACTAGGTAGAACACACAGATTACGGAATTGATTATTGTAATTAGATTTAACAGTATAGAAACAATTATTATGGGATAAAGGAATTGGCAATACATTTAAACAAAGGAACGAGAACATCAGTTTTCCCCACTGGATCTAACTTATGTTGAGCAATTATTGTGTTCTATTTTTAAAAACCTTGAATTCATAATAAAGTAAGTAAAAGGTAGAAAGGTGTTTTTATGTTATTCATTTTAGAAGCTGCAGTGAACTACATTATTTGATAGTATCTCCAAATTAATTGAGAAGTCTGTTAGGAGTAGTCTTAATAAAGCTGGCCAATTTTTAATTCAGGTTGACACCACAGAAGATACAAGCATAATTGCTATTGGTTCAGAAACTGGAGATAATCTGATATCAGTCATTGGCATTGGTTCAAGCATAGTAAAACCTCATTAATTTAGACTTCTTCATTTGAATTTCATGACAATTTAAACAAGGTACACTGTTCATTCTTCACTACGTACAGAAAAAAAAGTTTTCAATTGGAGAAAGAAAAATAAATCCTAACATGATTAACATCATAGGACTGTAATATAAAGTACTGCATAGAACAAAAAATTTTAAAGGCATTCTTTTTTTTTTTTTTTTTTTACACTTTTCTGCTTATTTACAATGACTATTATTTTTCACCAATTTTTTGAAATGTTCTTCAAAACATTGTTTTGTGCTTATTAAGTGAATATTTCCCAAATGCTCTAATTTTCAATATATTTAATTTTTCAAAATGTCCTTTCAAGTACAGAAAAAAGGGGCAGTAAGTGGTGTACATTGATAATAAGGTTATGCTCAGCGAGAATGTTCATGGTAATTATTATCTGACATGCATCTTATACAGATGAGTTATTAAGATTTATTTAGCATGCATACCCTATGGCAGCATATGTAAGTACAAAAAAATGGACTGAGATCTTGGGAAAATTTAAATTTTTGTCTATTAAACATATTCCAATTTCTCTGCATAAGGGAGGTTGTATACTCTAAAATTCTATAATTTCTGACACTGGTATCATCCCCAAGGAAAGCTACCATGAATCTGTTTCTTGATTCGGGTTCATCTTGGGAATATTTAAATACTTCACAAGGTTTATTTTAACACTGAAACTCCTGTAGAAAATATAACACAAATAGCCCTGGCCGGTTTGGCTCAGCGGTTAGAGCATCGGCCTGCGGTCCGGAGAGACCCGGGTTCAGTTCCCGCTAAGGGCATGTACCTCGGTTGCAATTTGTCCCCGGCCCTGGTTGGTCATGCGGGTGGCAGCCACTCGATGTGTCCCTTTCACATCGATGTTTCTCTCTCTCTCTCTCTTCCTCTCTCTCCCTCCCACTCTATCTGTGCAAAAAAATGGAAAAAAATGTCCTTGGGTGAGGATAAATATAACACAAATAAATACAAGTCTTGTAAAAATTGTAATGATTATGCTTCCATTCTGTGCCCTAAAGATGTCTTTGAGTATCATTTCTGGAAAAATTTTGGTTCTTTCGGAGTATGGCCTAAACTGACAAAATTCTCATTTGGGGGAATAAACAATTCCCAGACAGACCCTTTCTATAATGCCAAGTACTTTAAAGCTTTAAAAATAGTCCTTTTGTCTCTTTTAACTTCCAACAACAGCTTGAGGGATAGAAAAGAAGAGGTTATTTGGCAGCAATCCAAAGGCTGAAATCCTTCAGTTGACTTCATTTTTATTTCTGCTCAAAGTTCGACCATGTTTTCTTAAAACTGCACTGATCTTTATGGGAGAGCCAGTGGTTGGGGGCGGGGTGGGGAGGGGACTTAAAAATAAAGATTAATTCCAAAATGATTTCTAGAATATATATCATCATCTCCTGAATAACATGCAAACAAAATGTTCTTAATGGCATTTTAGTGCCATGGTTAGAGACAACAGATGTCAAGAGGGGATGCTCTAAGATGAGAGTATCCAAGAACACACATCTGCCATTTCAGAGAGCATCCCAGTAAATCACACAGAGAAGCAACAACATAAGGTCCTAGGGCTATTACCTGTCCTGATAACTGTCTCTGAAATAGTGAGGTAGGTTAAGTAAGTGGCCAAAAGTCAGGAATTCTTATCTGTTGAATAGAACACTAGCAACTCCAGTTGGTGCATCATCCGAGGATTTATTAATTAGTGTTTGCAAAGCACACCGAGGATGAAAAGCTCTAAGCATTCATGATAGCCAATGCCACATTCTCCAGCAAGGCCTGCAGTGATGCCTGCATGTAAAGAAGGGATAGAAATGAGCTTCCAAATTGCATCAACGCATCATTTAAAAGGTGACTACACTTCAATGGATTAACCAGAATACTAAATTGGGACTGAGAGATAAGTTGCAATGGCATTAATAAGATACACAGGGCATTTAAATGATTGACAAATGAAAGAGAGAAACACACACACCATTTACATACGTCCCTGGGAAAGTGAAGTTTGTTTAGTCAAATAAGTTAAGAAACAAGATTTCTATGCCATTTGACCCTACAGACTTTGTATAATTATAATCTGTGTCACTATATTAGACCACGAATAATGGGTTAATTTTTTAAGAGTTGTCTATACAGGAAATACTGGCACTATCTAGTTGTGAACAGACTAGCTTTTCCTTTGCAAAATAACTACTATTGGCTTCATTATGTTTGACATAATAAATGTTCAGTTCAAAGGCAAGAATTACAAGACACAGGTTCTTTTTTTTTTTTTTCCATTCAAATTAGTTTTCAGTTAAAAAAAAAAAAAAAAAAAAGTACTTTTCCCTTTCAAGGTGCCAAGTATGAAAATACCTGATAATGCCCTTACATTCTTTCAAGAATTTTTAAAAATAATGAAACCAAACATCCCAATTGAGGAGACCCACAGAAAGGAGTTTAGCACTGACTGATACCTTTTATTACTCACCTAGCTTTTTTAACTTTGTAACTCAAAGAAGATACTTTTTTTTTCAACTAAACAAATATGTTTCAAAGTATAATGGGTTTAGCAAAAAAGAAGGTCTGTAGAACATTTTGTCAATTACATGGAAAATTCTATTTTGCAATTATATGCATACATCATATACATATGGATGGACTCCAATGAACTCCATGTAAGGATGCTAGACATGTTCAAATGAACACTCATCACTTCGAGCACAAATCTTGTTTGGGCCCCAGCAGAACCCGGCTGCAGAAAGAGTAAGTTGGGATGGCCAGAATTAACACTGCAAAATCTCTTAGCATTCCACAGAGAAAATGAGGGAGAGATGCAATCAGCCTTTAAAAATGACCAGGCAACTGAAAGAAAAGGACCCAATTTCTAAAGCAATTGGCGGTCAGACTAGACATCAGCATGTACTAGGTATCACCTGGAATATACCCCAAGCTTCACCAGATGGTGTCGTTTTTTACACTGTCCTATCATTTTTGGATGAGTTATTTAAAGCAAATAAGTAAACCTACTATCATGATAGAGATTCGTGGCCTTCACCTGCTTGCTACAGGAGGAAAAGAAAAGAAACTGGAGCCAAAGAAGTTTACGTCTGAGATTCACTGAGTGGTCTCCAGCTTAGAAAACACTAAAGTAGAATTTCATATATATATCACCACACTGAGTGACAAAGTGGTGGCTGTCATAATATGCCAGTTAACATGTCCAATACGGGCTGATCGTTGAGTGTCCCCCGGGAACAGAAGACAGAAACATGACAAAGAACAAAGAACTTGGATCAATAATGCTTGGGGAAATAAGACAGAGAAGGTTATTTACTTGCATTGATCTGCTGCTGCCGTCGCGTAAACTTGGCCTGTTTTTCTTTTGTTAACCTTTAAGCCTGAGTATACTCAGAGGCAACTAGGGAGCCAACTAACAGGTGTAGATTAAGGATCGAAGGAGGTCACCGTACCTCTGTCACCACCAGGCACCCATGTAACAACATCCCTGAAGAAATTTAAACATCAATAGCCATAATAAGGGCAAATTTATCAAGTCCAGCCAGCTCTAGCTGGGAGCCCGCCCGCGTCCAGCCGGTTTGCCCTTGCTAAAGCTCAATTGATTTGGACATTCTTTTACTAGAGTTGATTATCAATTGTGACATCGCAAATGTGTTACCTCCCAAGTGCTGAGCGTATGGTGGCTAGTGGCGTCTCCGAAGTAAAAACCCCTGGACTTCACTTGCCCCTCGCTAGGGAAAAGAGGGAAGGAGGGGGCAGCTTTGATCTCAGAAGCACAGGCCAGGAGAGCTGCCCTTTGGATGCAATCGGCTGCCCTGGAGACGGGATGAGAAAGCAGCAGGAAGGCTGGTGTTCTCAGAGGAGCGGAGACTTGTAGAGTGGAGGACAGAAGTCTAACTGCAGCCCTGTGTGGGGGCCGGGCCACTAAGCTCTTACTCGGGCTGTTTTCCTCTACCTGGAAAACCTTTCCCCATCCACCCCCATTTACCAAAACCAGACTTTCTTAAGACACAGTTTGGAAGCTACGTCCTCCGAAATCCAGACTATAAAGGTGGTTCTTTTCTATCTCGCTACCCTGGACAACGCTTACTCTTTTCATTTCTCTTTTCTTCCCCATTAGATAAAAAATTCCTTGAAGTTGATGGCTGGTTTACATCTAGATCACTTACCACAATACTGCAAATGGAAAGTAGATTTAATAAAACTTGCTGGGGAATAAATGAAGAAATGAATGAAGAAATGCACTCATTCAAATGGAGATAAAAATTCCAGATTGAGTGATTAAATACTTAATATCAGGACAGTTCAAAGGCAAAATCACCCACTGGATTTTATAGTCTGTAGTTAGATTTCTTGGGGGGGGGGGACTATTTTGCCATACGTAGTACCTCTCTCAATTCCTGTCCTCAGCTACACCTCCAGGCCACTCCTCTGGGTCAGGAGGCTCCCATGACCTCCAGTATGGCCATAATTAGCCATCCATCATCTACACTTTAGTGTAACTCAGGAATATGTCTCTCAAGGGTATGTGCATTTGTTAACAATGTGTTAAGAATTTCTGCCTCTGAATTCATGAAGGATATTGGTGTGTGTGTGTGTGTGTGTGTATGTATGTGTGTGTGTGTGCATGTGTGTATATGCCCATGTGTGTACGTGCATGTGTGTATTCACATGCGTGTATGTGCATGTATGTGTGTGTGCCTGTGTGTATGTGTGTATATGTGCATGCGTGTCTCTGTGTATATCTGTGTATGTGTTTCTGCATGTGTGTATGGCGTGTGTATATGTGTGTATGTATGTGTGCGTGTGTGTATATGCGTGCATGTATGTGCATGTGTATATGTGTATGCATGTATATGTGTGTATGTGTGTGTATGTGTGTGTGTTTAGTACTGTTTGGTTTTGGGATCAGGGTAAAAATAGCTAAATCAACTGACTATTTATGTAAACAAAGTTTCAGTAAATGATTATCCCTGTATGAAGCCTTATAGCTATAGTTTCTTTGGATTTATAGATAAATTTCTTAGTCTGTTTGGGCTGCTACAACAAAAATACCATAGACTGGGGGCCTTATAACCAACAGGAATGCATTTCTCACAGCTGGAGTCTGGTACGTCTAAGATCAGCTCGATGTGTTACCACCTGGCAGAAGGGGATTGGGGGCTCCGTCATCTCTCTCTCTCTTTCTGTTTTTTTCTTTTTCTTATTGACTTTAGAGAGAGAGGAAGGGAGAGGGAGAGCAAAATAAAAACATCGATGAGAGAGAACATTGATTGGCTGCCTCCTGCATGCCCCGCACTGGGGATCGGGCCCACAACCTGGGCGTGTACACTGACCAGGAATAGAACCGACGACCTCTTGGTGCGTGGGTCGACGCTCAACCACTGAGCCACACTGGCCGGGCACTGAACTTATTCATGGGGGCTCCAGCCCCATGACCTAATTACCTCCCAAAAGTCCCACTTCTTAAAACCATCACATTGGGAGTTAGGATTTCAACAGATGAATTTTCCAGGAAACACATTCAGTCTACAGCACCCTGCTAGGAGGTAAGCAGCCATGTGATATAAGCAGAGCAGATATTATTACCTCTGTACCACTCTTAGGGAAACTGAGGCTCACAGAGGTTCATGATTAGCCCAAGGCCACCCAACTAGGAATTGGATAGCTGGGACTGGCACCCACGTTCTCAGCCTCTAAACCTTGTGCTGTTGGATATCCTCAGTTTTTAATCTCTATCTTCTTTGTGCTGTTTCAGGCAACATCGAAATTACACGAGAAAAAGTAGGACTTATTCTGCGAGACTGCAGATGGAAGAAGCAGGGAAGCAGATGTGGATTCGAGGAAGCACAGTCGCTCATTGTTCTGAAACAGTGCATTCCTCCCCCCCCCACGTGACCCCTCAGGCCGCTGGGATCCAGTCCAGGAAACCAACTTGTATCACCCCATCCGACCATGTCCAAAAAGGATAAGCAGTTTAGCAATTTATAACCATCCCGGCTTTACAACGTGTCGACTGTTTCCCACAATGGGCCGTGTGGAACTTGTGTCCCTATAAAGTAACGATAATCAGAAGGAGCCACAGAGCCAGAGTGGCGTGTGCGAAGGTGCAGTTCTCATTAAGCCCTCTGAGCCTCACTGCGGTGTCAGGAAAGCAGGTCCCCTCAGCAAAGTGTCCTTTCCTGAACACACTGCCGTTTCAGTCCACTTTTCTCAGGCATGGTATCCACATCAGGAAAGCAAAATAAACTTTAAAAACCCAAACACCTTCTAATGAGCACTAATTGGTGCTCTGTTGATGAGATCTGCAGAAGGGCCAGGCTTGACGGTGCTTTAGAGAACAGACCCCTTTTCCTGCTGACTGTGGTCCCCCCGAGTGGCGGTAAGTGCTGGTCACTGGGGACAGCTTGCATTCCTGTTCCCCGCAAGCTGCCTCCTGCAGACAAAAGCTGCAGTGTCCCTCCCGTGCGGTGGTAACGGGCTCTCCCAAAATGCTCCCTCACCCGAAGATGGCAGGAGTCCTGGGGACTCTTCCTTGCTGACGTGGTTACAAAAGACAAGCAGTGGGACATGATGTAAAAATGTCACTCTGCAGGATCTGGGGAGGGGAGGAGCCAGGAATGCATTTCTGGGGAGAATGAATGAACCCCACAAACATATTCTGGGGTGTGACCATCACTGCGACCATTTGTTTATTCAAACTTTTGTCACAGACTTCCTCCTAGCATTTGAGGGCCGGGAGAGCTAGGGGTTCAATATAAAGCAGGGCTCCAGCCTAGAGCATCCCACCTAATGGAGCCACCTTCCAAGACAACATACACACCAAACATAATCACTCACTATGTACGATTCTGTCCATTCACCGAAAAATACAGCAGAGAGAACAGATGGTGTTATTGATATAATAACAAGAGAATGGCTTAAAGTAAAACGCAAGTAAGTTTCCTCAGAGGACCAAGAGACGGTGAACCTTGGACATGAAGAGGAAATCTGAAGTAGCCATGTTGAGAAGGAGGGAGGAAGCAAACAGACTATTTAAAGTCCTTGAAGTGCCCGGCCAGTGTGGCTCAGTGGTTGAGCGTCGACCCAGGCACCAAGAGGTGCAATACCAGTGCAATACCTGGTCAGGGCACATGCCCAGGTTGTGGGCTTGATGCCCAGTAAGGGGTGTGCAAAAGGCAGCCAATTGATGTTTCTCTCTCACATCTATGTTTCTATCTCTCCCTTCCTCTCTCTCTAAAAAATCAATAACATATATTAAAAATAAAATAAAATAATTTAAAAAAAACACCGTAGCCACTCCATAGAGATTGATGGTTGGCCAAAATCAGAATATACAGTTAAAGTAGGAGGCAACTGAAATAATCAAAGAGGGAGATGATTAGAGCTAAAAGTGCAGTATGCATACAACTATGTGTTTTATACAATATATACTTAGGATATATTGATACATGCAATTTTCAGTAGGCAGAAAGCCAGAGGAACTCAGAACACAGCTCAAAGGATGTGAGGCACGTGTGTGGAAAAAAGCAGTAGGCTGTGCTGATGTTCTCTTCTTCCTCCCTGCTGGGAGGGAGCAGTCTGCCCCTCCCGGGTCACAGGAGCTGGTCTAGCTGCTCTCATCCCAAGCCAACTCCAGGTGGCCACCAGGACAAGGAGCTTGTTACTGTTGCCATTTCAGAGATCATCCAGGCAGAGGTGTAATTAGCAGAAGCATGACAAGAAGAACATGGAACCACAGGATTCATGGTCTGCACTGGCTTTGATGAAAGACATGCGGAGACCCCCACTTAGATCTCCACTCAGGCGTCATTGAAATGCTTGGATTTGACTCAGATTCTTTCCTCGTGACCTTATGTGTTGTCTTTGGAACAAACCTATTTCAAACTCCTTCCAAAAGAGCTCCCCCAAGTCAGCAAGACAGACAACCAATGGCTACGCCTTACTTAGGACTTCTTGGACATACGGTATTTTCTAATTATATCATCATTAGCACGGGGTGGTGATCTCCAAATGCAAAAGCAATGATGGGCCACGTACATGCAATCCAAACTTCAGTGAAATCTTAACCTCTTTTGGCCAAGCCCCACTGTTTGTAAGTAGGAGATGCAGGATTCAAACCCAGGCAGTCTGTGTCCCAAGTCCACTCCCCTAAGGACTGAGCTGTGTCACAAACCTGGCAGGTTTCTCAGCGGTGGTACTGTTGACATTTTGGACCAGATCACTGCCTGGAGGGTCTGTATTGTGCACTACAGGATGTTTAGCTGTGTTGCTGCTCTCTATCCCCTGGATTCCAATAGCAGCCCTCCCAGATCTTTTGCCAAACATCCCCAGGGTGGGAGGTGGCGACATGGCCCCTGGAGAGAATCACCAGATGAGGGTACCCACCAGAAACCTAAGGCAAGCCTTCTACTTAGATGAAATATGAAAACCATCCCTATTAATACTGATGCGTTATGACTTGCACATTCATCAGGATCATCCATGTCCTAGTCAATGCAATAAAGGAAGAAAGAGACATGTAATACACGCAAACAATTTGTATTTGTAAGTTCGTTGGCAAAGAAAAGGTTTCTTTCAGACGACTTCTGCCTTGTCTCGGTAAAGCTGTAAGAGAAGTCGTCCACTGAAGTCACGGAGGAGGAAAAGGCAAGGTTGGGAGGTGTGAGGAGACAGAAGAACATGAGAGGTGTCTTAGGATACGTGGAGAGCATGCTAACGAGACAAAACAGTGGGATTATGCGTCAGATGAGCCCTGGTTGAGGTTGCTAATCCTGATGACTTCCTATTTTCATTCCCTAAAAATCTCAGCAGAGATTTCTGCCAGCTGGTCACCAGCAGCCCAACCAAAGGGCTTCTAGTCCATCTTACCTGAGAACAAGCTGCCATCTTTCTCCAGACTGCAAAGCAAAATTCATTCGTAATCATCAAAGCATTTGCTAAAGCTCACTGTTGTTAGTAATATATAAATCAACAAATTATTTATTTTGGAAAGTTTAGCCATATATACCAAAGGGCAAAATGTTCCCACCACCGACTCAACCATCCAGTCTCCAGGAATTTTCCCTAAAGTAATAATTGCATAGGCACAAAAAGACATTCCCAACAGAACTGCTATAATATTAGAAAATTAGAAGCAACCTAAATGACCTCCCTAGAGGACGGCTTAAGTAAATATTTGTAAACACGTGCAACGGTCTCTGATGCCACATTCAAAAAATAATATTCATGATATAGTATGAAATAAAAAATGCAGGTTATGAGTGAGCATGTGTGGCATGAAGTCATTTATAAAATACTGTATTCGTGAGTAGAGAGATTTCTGTAGGACTGTTTTTCAAAGCATTACCCGTCATTATCTTGTAATGACATTTGCATGAGCTTTATGTTCTTCATGCTTTTGAGTCATTTCATTTTTCTGCCTTGATTTATATAAATAAATATATTCAAGGAAGAATATATATATCCTTTTTTTTTTTTTTTTGATGAAACAATAAAGTAGTTTCCAGAAGAATCAAAATGACCACATGACTGCCAGTGACAGTCAGGGCTGAAGGTAAAATGCTTTGATACACAGGATAGCAGACACTCTGATTGGCAGGTCCCGCCCCTTTGAGATGACTGAGTCCATCTCAAAGTCACAGATGAGAGATTCAACTCGTGAGTTCGCACCTAAAAGCTAAAGCAGTGCTCTCTGCATGTACGTCTACCCCGAAATACCACCATTCCCATCGAACACTGCAGATCCATTAGCAAAGCGGATAACAAGACTCTGGTCTGCGGCCACACTGAGGACTTGTCAGAGTCCGTTTTGCTAGCGGGCGGCCTCAGCGTGCTTGGGGACCAGCAGGCCTGCCCCAGCCAGAGGCCTGCACAGTCTGACCTGCTCGCTAGCGTTGGCCAGTTGGCTGCTGGCACCTTTCCCAGCAGGCATTGCTCACCGAGCACGACATCTATCATTGCTCCAGTCAGAAAGATGGCACTTACCTGATGGGTGGGCAGAAGCGCCTTCTCTTACCATATGCTGGGGATTGTCAGGGGCTGTTCACGCCAAGACTGGTTACTTTTAGTGCCAGGAAACAGGCCTTTCCTGGAGCCTGCCAAAAAAAATACAAATAAAAATTTAAAAAGAACCAATTTTCACATATCAAATTCCGTGTTGAGGAGTTGTATAACAAGCTCTGCCGAGCGCAGAATTATGGACATTTTCCTGGCAGAGACACACTAAACACGAAAAGAAGAGCAGTTCTCATTTGCGAAATGAGAAAGGGATTTTAAATTTCTGACCGACATAAACATTGGGTTTGGACCCAGCCCCACGCAGAGTGGGCGGTGGTGGCTCCCGTCTCCAGAGTAACTCAATGGATGTTGAAAGGTCCACCTGGGGTGGAAGTTTCGGTTCTCATCATTGGAGTCATTTGGGGGTTTGGGCATTATCCCATGGAGGGTCCTGCTAAATCCTTCTCTGTTCCTTTGGAGGACAGAACAGCATACGTCATCGTCTCCAGTAATCATTTTTGTGCAGATGCGATGATTAGACACAGCAGACAAGCATGTTTTAATGAACTCACACAGAACTGGGAAACATTTGGGGCTCCCCATGCAGAGGGAAAGCCCCTGTTTGCTGCTGAACAGAAAGCTCTGTGCAGTTGAGGGGCAGGACAAGGACCTAAGCCCTGTGATGACTCTGATGGAGATCTCTAAAAAAGGACGCAGAAAAGAAGAAGGAGTTGGAAACTGTAAAACGGGATAGTATCACGAGCCGGGCACAGTTTGGGGGCTCAGGCTGGAAGGACCCTCAGAGCCACACTTGGGGACATTGTCAAAACAGAGGAGAGAGATGGGGGAGTGACTGGGAGAAATAAGATGAACCTTGAATTCAAGGGGCTGTCGCCTGGGCAGAAAGTACATGAACCCTCAGAGATCTGAGGGAGATGCCAACAGTAGACATGGTCAGGTGGCTCAGGGATCAACCAGGGTTCAAGGCAGGGAGCCCACTGTGGCAAGTGCTCCTGGGCAGACAAAGCGGCCCAAAGACACCTGTCAACCCTGTCACATGACAGTCCACCCGGGTTCCTTCAGCCGCCTGCGGTTTCTGCTCAGGAGTTTTCTGTGGGCTTTGTATCCACCTGGCCATGTTCACGTGTGCCAACTTCGCACAGGACAGTACGGGACTGTGTGGGAGGCTGTATTCATATATGCGTAGCTTTGAAATATATTGTTAATTGCAAGTTTATGCTCTCGAGACATGCCTTTTTTTTTTTTCCAATTACAGCTGACATGCAATATCACTTTATATTCGTTTTAGGAATTCGGCACAGTGTTTAGACAATTGTATAATTTATGTGGGTACAGTTCTAGTACCCACCTGCCACCATACATAGTTATTACGATATTATTGACTATGTTTCCTATGCTGGACTTTACATCCTGGTGACTGCTTTGTAACTACCAGTTGGTATCTCTTATGACATCCTTGGCCTCATCCACCCACGCTTGCTTTGGTTATTCTGCATTGTCATGGGAAGGTCAAACCCGAGCCAAGGTCAAAGGCAACACACCCTACAATGACAGCCCTAACGTTTTGTGGGACACGAGAAGCATTCTAAAGCCTTTTCTCTCGTCTGGGAAGCGTCGGATTTAATAATCCTACTGACCCATATTTGAAATATGTCTTCAACTGAGAAGTCATGAAGGGAGGGAAAGTCAACAGAGAGGGCCGTATGCTCCAGCAGACCTGAGTCAGACTGCTTGACTTCCTGTCCTGGCAACTCACTGACCGACCGGGTGTCTCCGTCTTCAGCTTTCTCATTCAAACAGAGTGGGAAATAACAGAACACATCTCACACATCCAGTGCTTAGAAAAGCTCTGCTTAGCATTTGGTTACACCGTTGTCAGTCGAATCACAGCAAAAGGCATTTAAACAAAATTTAAACACAAATAAAGACAGATCAACACAATACTAGTATCAGTATTAATGTCATTGGTTCTTACAAATCAATAAGAAAAGAAAATGAATAAAGAATGTGAACAGATGATTCTCAAAACAATAGAATTAGTCAAAAATCTAGGAAATAGCACAAAACATTTTAAAAAATCAAAACCACAATAAAAAAAATAATCACAATTTTTCCCTATAATGTTAGTAAAAATGTTGATAGTTTCACTGTTGGCCAATGGATTAGGAAAATGCTTGTTCTCAACAGGTCGGTGGGAATAAAAATCACTGTGACTTTTTTTTTTTTTTTTTTATCCTCACCGGAGGACATCCCTCCATTTTTTGTTCAGGTAGAGTGGGAGGGAGAGAGAGGAACAGAGAGAGAGAGAGAAACATCGATGTGAAAGGAACACATCGGGTGGCTGCCACCCTCACGACCAACCAGGGCCGGGGACAAACTGCAATCGAGGTACATGCCCTTAGCGGGAACCGAACCCGGGTCTCTCAGGACCGCAGGCCGATGCTCTAACCACTGAGCCAAACTGGCCAGGGCCACTATGACTTTTTGAAGGGCCATCTAGTGACGTCATTCACACTTTAAGCTATGCAGATTCATGTGCCCAGAATTCTGAATGCTCAGGATCGAAAATATTTGTGCGAATCCACAGAAAAATAAATGCTTATATTTATGGCAAAATTGTTTGCAATGGCAAAAGAAATGGACAACAATCTAAACGTTTCTCAATAGAGAAATATTTAATAAATGATGCTACAGTATCACAATAGACAGCCATTAAAGGGTTGATCTATACAAGTTAACAAAGAATGCAAGTTGCCAAGTGGCATTATGAAATTTTTCTTTGGAACATTGCAAGTTTGTGTTTACGAGCAGGAGTGGAATGTGACTGCGTGTGTTTCTGTCAGAGTTTGGAAGGGTCACAGAAGCAGGTGTGTCCAAGCTGAAGCCCCCAGAAACTTTGTGGTCCATAAGCTGTGAGTGACTAAGCTATTTGTCAAAAAGGCACCAGCGAGAGGCAGAAACACGAGGTATGTAGCACCCTGCAGATCAGTGCTCACAATTCAGCTTTGCACCTGCCTGGCTACAGAAGATTTTGACAACTTTACGAAACTCAATCTTTTTCTCTAACCCTTCTTATTCCTTGCAGATGGGCTATAAGAATTATATGAAATGTTTATAAATCATCTGTTGTACAGTGTATCTCAATAAATGCCATTGTTGTCTCAAATATCAAAGTACACATTTATTCTAAGAAAATTTCAGAGAGCAAAAATAAAAAGTGATTTTTTTTTTTCTTTGCGTTGGGCAGAAAGAACAACTCATTATAGGAAACAGCAGCATATAATAGGTAAATAAGAAGCTCTAATTGCCAATTTCCTTGATTAATAATTTAAGAAAAGGAGGAAACTATTGCTCAATAGAAATTGTTGATTAAACAAACTTTTTACAACTTTGAGTTTTGGGGGGAAATGATTAGCTCTGTGGTGATAGTCACCAAAGCTTCACTCAACAGGATGTATTGGGGGCCCTCTCTTAGTCTCTGAAGAACTCCCTGTCAAGGAAAAAGCCTTCCCAACTTCAGGGCAAACTCACCTTTTTAAAATTTTAAATCTGAAAGCACACTGATAAACGCATTTTTTTCCTTGTGGGAAAGGTGGTGTAAAATGTTAGAAATCTAGGCCAACGGATCACTGTGCTGCTCTCTCGAGGCAGAAATGTAATAATGAGAAAAATCTATTTTTTATTATTCAAAAAATTTTTTTCACATGGAAAATCCTTGGCACTCACCCACCATCCTTCCCTGCCCTATATCAACTCTCTATGTTCTTATTTACTCATACAAACATACTACAAAAATGCTCTTTGGTTTATAAATAAATGGACAATTCTGCAGAAGGGCAGAGAATATCTTTTGGTGAAATGAGTTTGAGGTCAGTTTTCGGGGTCCTGGGGTTTTTATATGCAATCTAGCTGCATTTCCTCCCTCTGTTTTGTTTGTTTAACTTACTAGAAACTTGGGCAGAATTTTGCTGATGTTGGCAGTTTTAAGGTATGGACCCATGTAGGCTATTTATAAGATGCCAAGGGATGTCAAATCCGGAACATGTGATTTTTATCCCATGGTCCTTCTTTGACAGCAGAAATACTCTGCAGAGTATCAGATCCATTTGCTGATATTTAACATCTATTTTTTTTTTTTTTTTTTTTATCCACTATGGGTTTTGGCTGTGATGAATTTTAATGTTTCTTCATGCTGAAACTGACAAAAAAATCCTTTAAACATTTAAAGAGAGGAAATGAGAACTTTACATTTCAATGCAAAGAAAGCCCTTTTCATTTACTTAAAAACTTCACAATGACTTTCCTGCCAAAAAAATTCAGCTTATTTATTTATTTATTTTTAAAGAGCACTTTGTAGACATTCTAAACATTAAGCAAAACTAATGAAGACATGGTTATGGCCATTCTGGATTTGTCAGTACTTGGGTTGCTCAAATTATCATAATGGTGCTATGGGCTGATCCAGAATTCTCTTGTCCCATAAAATGTTAATATTATTTTTTAACTAAAACCATTATTAAAGTAGCTTGCATTTTTAGTGAATATGCAGTCATCAAATATGAGTGAAGATGAAAAAGAGAGGGGGTCTGTCTTTTTTTTTCTTCATCCTCATCCAAGGACATTTTTCCATTTTTTGTTCAGATAGAGTGGGAGGGAGGGGGAGGGGGAGGGAGAGGGAGAGAGAAAGAGAGAAACATCACCATGAACTGGACACATTGAGTGGCTGCCACCCACACGACCAATCGGGGCTGGGGACAAACTGCAACTGAGGTATGCGCCCTTAATGGAAATCGAACCCGGGTCTCTCTGGACCGCAGGCCAATGCTCTAACCGTTGAGCCAAACTGGCCAGGTCGGGTCTGTCTTTTTCACAGCTGTTTTCATGCTGTTCGGTTTTTTCTTTCATCTGGCCTGTTTGCTGAGAGGTGTCATGCCATTCCTATGCCTTCTCCCAATCCATTCTTGTTCTCCTGTTGGGGAGAAAACATTTTTCTCTACCCTTCCAGTTTCTTTTGGCTGGTCTAATAATTACATCCACATAAGAGAGATTAACCAGAGAAAATAACCAAATTTAATTACATAAGTACATACAGAAACCCCACATGCATGAAAGAGTCACAGACAGAAAGGTAAAATGAGGTATATATAATATCCTGAGCTAAGGAATGAAATAGAAGGCTGAGGCTTCAGACAGGAGGAGGGTTTTTCACAGGACAATAGGAAGAGAAGATGTTGCTCTACCACGTATAGATAGGCCATGAAAAGTCATTTCTGATAATAACTCCTATTATGGGCAAGGCCCCAAATTTAAATTATTTAAAGAAGACGTAACAGTTTATCTTGTGCCTACAGGGTCTTGATTGTATCTTCAGCTCAAAATAATCTACATGCAACACATTTTAGGGACTCCTGTTATAAACTCCTTCACTCTGAAGCTCTAAACTCGCCACCCCGAGTCCTTCTTGACCACTCAACCAGGACTACAGCCTGGCCTTCCCAACTGGAAAGACAGTCAACATGTGCAACCATGATGGTGATAAGACCACCCTGGACTCTGAGCTCCCACACAATAGAGTCATGCATAGTTCAAGCCCACAGTTCTGGCACATTTCTCTGCCTGGTATTATACTCCATCTCTAGTCTCTGAGTTCATCATCTTAGTCTGCAGCCTCTGCTCTTGCTTGTCATAGCTGCTGAGGGTTATGGCCTTGATGACACGAATCCCATCTGGCAGGTTGACAATAAATATTTGAATGAATGAATGAGTACTGCCAATGCTCTGCCAATGCCAGTATTATGTGTATGTCCACCAGAGTAATTGAAGGCAGGCTCCCCACGAATGCTGTTCCAAACACAAGACTGCCAAACAGTGGCCTTGCTCATTCCCTTTAATGTCCTGAATGTGACAATGCTGTAAGGTTGGGCACGTTCTCTCTGAGTTGCTAACTGAGCCTCTGAGAGTTAGCTGTTGGAAACCACCACCTAGACTGGTGTTCCCCACTGAACACAAACAATCTCACAGAACAGTATCAATCAGATGTGTTCACTTCTTGATCATGATGGAATAGGACAAACACAAGACCATTCCATAATCATGTCTCGACATAGCAAGAAGGCCACTGCACCACCACAAAATGTCCAAGTATCTCCCTCTCTACTGCTTCTTGAGCAAAAAGCAACACCTCACTTTACTTCTCCTGGACTGAAATCAGAATGTCCAGTGATTAAACTGGCCCTGTATCCTGACAATTCCCAATCCCGACAGATTCCTGATTTTTAAAATCTTCCTCAACATCCCCTAATATCAACCCAAATCCTGTCACACGTCTTTCCCTCCAAAGGATCCAAGGCAGCTTATATTAAAATATAGTTAATAAAATAACATAAATAACACAAGACAAAAAATAGAAAGGGAAAAAAAATTTACCCCATGGATTAATATTCTGGCCATAAATAAATATAAAATGCGAGTCTGATTTTCTCAGGAGTGAGGGACAAATGTATGATACAGGAATTTGCATGGCTCTCACCATCAGAATGAGTAAAAACACAGTGGGATCCTTAGGGAAACAAAGATTATTTTTTTTAATCCTCACCCAAGGACATTTTTTTCCATTTTTTGTTCAGATAGAGTGGGAGGGAGAGAGGAGAGAGAGAGAGAGACATTGACATGAAAGGAATACATCGAGTGGCTGCCACTCACACGACCAACCAGGGCCGGGGACAAACTGCAACTGAAGGTACGCACCCTTAGCGGGAACCGAACCTAGGTCTCTCTGGACCGCAGGCCGACACTCTAACTGCTGAGGCAAACCAACCAGGGCAAGGAAAGTGCTTTGCAATAATCTAATCATGGGGTAAATAGAGCTAGAGTCTAGTTCAATGGGTTGCACAACGTTGGTGCTCAATAACTGAGCCAATAGAACTAAATAAGCTGAAGGAGGAAATGGCATGAAAGGGTTCACTATTAACCAGTCACAAGTTATCTCACACTTGAATGATCTAGGATACATCAAAATGATCTAAAACAACATCAAAAACTGTCTCTGAGAAACCGTAGCTAGGAGACAGGTGAAGATTCGCACAGGAGAGCGTGGGACGGATGACCACCACAGGAAAGTTCCCAGTGTGTGGTCTGATGCATATGTAGTCTTTCTACATCGAATTCTCAAGTCTGAGTGTCCAATGTGAAAGTGTCATATTAACCGATCACATTAGAGTACTCAAGAGTTTGCATTTTTGCAGCGTGAACCATTCCAAATGCAACTTGGAATTTCATTTTCATTTTTATTCAAAGAGTGATTATCAAGGCGAGTCCACTCAGCCTTGTTTTCATTCACAGGACTCCAAACATCCAATTTCTTTTTCCCCCTTTAATGGCCAATAAGTTCACGTGATCCTCAGCAGGGACTCATGACCAAAGTGATTGGGAACAAGTATGAGGTAAGAGGCTGAATGACTCCATCGGGAGCAGGCACGAGACCATGGGTGTTGAGGGTATGGTGAGAGAGAGCTGACCAGCTTCCCAGAATAAATCTTACCTGATCATGATACATTATTTTCCTTATTTAGCACCATACAGTATTTGGTGTGTCAATATTTAATATTTTTGCTTTCTATGCATGCAGAATATTGATATTAGCTTTCTTTTTTGGACTGCCTTTATGAGGTTTACTGATCAGTGTTATACTTGCTTCGTAACAGAAATTAGAAAGCTTTCTTGCTTTTTAATACTCTTAAGTAATTTATAGAGCTGCTGTCTGGCCTGAAAAATATAGTAGATATCCCTGTAAAGCAATCTGGGGCGAGTGCTTTTAATGGTACATTTTCTGGCCCTTCCATGGAAATATTTTTTAGTCTGTCTGTTTGCAACGGTGCCAATTTCAGTAAAATGTATTTCCTTAGGAAACTGTTCTTTTTATCTGGGTTTTCAGATTTATTTGCATGGACATTGATAAGATATACTTTTATGATTCTAAAATTTTATAATGTCCCAATGATTATTTCCCCCTTGTTATTTATTATTTTGTATCTCCCTTGTTTAATAATGAATTTAGCTAGGAGTTTGTTCTATTCATTTTTCTACAACCCAGAATTGATTTATTAACTACATCTACTATTTTTCTATTCTTTATCTAATCAATTTCTACTTTACATTTATTATTTTCTTTCTTCCACATTTTTATTTTGTTGTTGTAGTTTTTGAGTTAAATTTAATTAATTTATTCTCATTCTTTAATTTTTCTAATAAGATATTTAGTAATGTGAATTTTTCTTTGATCACCACTTTAAATGTACTCAATAGATCCTGCTAAGTAGTGTATTTGTTATTTTAAAAACTATATTATTATTTTAAGTGTGTAATTTCTGTGAATACCTATCAATCATTCAAGCATAGTGAGATTGTCATTCCTAAAATAATCAATTCCAAGAATATCCTCATAAAACTATTAAATTCTGAAGGTAGATATAAAAATATCGAAGGATTCTAAGCAAAATGATCAAATAACGAATCTAGGCAAAAATATTAGACAGGTAGAAGACTTTTCAAAATCAAAATACATGGTAAAATAATAATGGAGCAAAATTAAAAACATAATAAAAGCACCTCATTTAAGAAAAACAAAAACAAAAAAACAACCAGCAATGAACCGCAAACAAAATCAAGGCTGTAAAAATTATTTCTCTTGGTTGAATTTGGAAAATTTGTATTAATATTGCCATAGACCAATTTAATCCTTTCAGTAATTTTCAAGACTTTATTTTCTGAAAAGGTTTTTTTTAATTACAGGGTTTTTTTTTTTTAATGCTTACATTTCTTCCCATTTGATTTTTTGGTCTATTTTTCTTTTTTACTTTTAAAAGTTCTGGTTCAAGTTGGCTTCCAGTATATTTGTTGCTTATTTGGGTATATTTAATTCTGTTTCAAATATTAACTTGCAGGTGTCTTCAGTGTCAGAGTTTTTTTTCAGATGGAATATTCATTTAATTTGTATGATATTTTGTTTCCTGATTTTCTCTAATACTTCTGGATAAATTTGACTTTCCATTTGTTTATTTTATATTATTGAGGTGCCTTATATGATTCTTAGTTTAATAGAGTCCTCATCTATTAACATAATAGTCCATATATTTTTGCCAGTTTTTTTTTTTTTTTTTAATTTGTTTGTTGGGGAATGTGTTTTGCAGGGCTGAGGGGTGGGGCATTATAAACTTTTCAATTAAAGTTCTCCTTGGACTTTCAGGACCTTACATTTCTCACCTTTTCTCCGTATATTGTTCACCACCCATTGCCAAGTAGTGATTCTACCTCCCCTTCTTTTTTTCTTTTTGGTCTTTTTTTTTTTCTCAGGCTTGTTCCTTTAAATTATGCCTGCCCAGCTCAGCCGGTGTGGCTCAGTGGTTGAGCATGGACCCCTGCACCAAGAGGTCGCCGGTTCAATTCCCGGTCAGGGCACATGCCCAGGTTGTGGGCCTGATCCCCAGTGTGGGGCATGCAGGAGGCGGCCAGTCGATGTTCTCTCTCATCGATGTTTCTCTCTCTTCCCCTGTCTCTTCCTCTCTCTCTAAAATCAATAAAGAAAAAAAAAAGATTATGCCTTCCTTGATAAATTCAGCTTCTACTTTAACTTGCACACATACTTAAAATCCATCTGTCGCCCGTCCTTTGATCCACTTGGATACATTTTCAACTTGCATAGACGCTCTTCGGGGGGTCCTCCTCACTAGCTTCTGTATTTGCTCTGTATTTCTCCACAGGTGATCTTTTTCTTTATTAGTTTAGAGAGAGAAGGGAAGGGGATAGAGAACTAGAAACATAGATGAGAGAGAACATCGACTAGCTGCCTCCTGCATGCCCCCCACTGGGGATCGGGCCCACAACCTGGGCATGTGCCCTGACCGGGAATCGAACCAGCGACCTCTTGGTGCAGGGTCGACACCCAAAGACCGAGCCACTCCAGCCGGGCCACAGACGTTCTTGATACTCTGAAAGACTCAGGGGCCTCCTCTTAGGGACCTTCTCTTGGGATGAGGTCATGGTGGGTGAATGAGACCTCAAGGTGGCACCTGTTGATTTTCCTTTTGTTCAATAACAGTGACTTTGAAAGCTAGGCGTTGTCTTTCTCCAAGCTACACAGAGCACGTCCTTTCCATGTAGATCTTGCCTTTCTGTCGTCCTGTGTTGTTTTCTACTATGACGAGGAGGCTGGCAGCGGGGCTGCCGACGCTGTCCTCAGCCACCCAGACCTGTGACTTTCTTTGATCCGGGTTGACATTTCATCATTTCACCACTTGGGTCCTGTCCTTGCCTCATGGGTCTCATGCTATTTTTGTCACACTATGCCTTTCGTGACCTTTTCATGGTGGAAAGTAATAATGAAAAGGAAAAAGACTGGCTAAAGAAATGAAATGTTGCCCTCAGTTGATTTCCTTCTTAGTGTGATCATTTTCTTTCACACCCTGAACATATTTTACCAAAGGCTTTTTTAAAAGAATAAATATATTTTAGCTCTCTTGATCATCCCATAACCACTGTGAAGTGTTTACTATCTCTACTCTACAGACTAAAAACCCTGACACCTAGAAGGACTAAGTATTTAGCCCAAGGTCACATAGTTAGAGTCAAAACCAGGAATTCAATGTCACTTCTATGGCAAGTTATAAGAAAAAAACAAGAAACCTCTAAAAATAACCATAACATATGTGTAGAAACATTTCTAAGACATCCTGCTCTTGTAGCATCTTTACGGAGTTTTTAATTAGTGAATAAGTATTATTAAGCTTTGACTCAATAGCAGTTTTGGTTGTAGACCTGGCGTTCTCTAGTCCATTCTAATTCCGGGAATTCTTTTTGATAAAAAATGGGGCAATTCAGCTGAGACTGGTTTTTTTTTTTTTTAGAGTTGATAACGGGAAGTAAAAATGCTTAATCCAATACACATAATCCAAGGCTGACAATTGCTTTAGTATCTGTGATAACTACTCTGAGATCATTTCTCTTCCAGGGATGGGGGCGGGTTCATCTCTTTGCTTAACTCCAGCCCAGAACCACTGGAACTAACAGAGTCGTTCGGATAAATGTTCAGTACAGAAGGACTTGATTGAAAAGTTTTTGCCAACCTGAAGCAGTTGAGCTTTTTGAGAGGAAGAAAAATTAGCAAAGTCTTCTCCCTTTCCAAGTGCTCACTTGCTTTCAACATAACTGCTGAGCAAAACCCTTCAGGAAACAATTCGTGATCATCTCCCCTCTTCATGAGTGTCCCCTTCCTGCCTATGTTTTCATACATCGAAGACTCATCATCTTAACATTTAAGTAACTTCTCCATAGCCAATGGCTACTTGGTTACACTGGAGGGAGAAAACAATGTAGCACGATTCAGATAAGTCCATCATCAGTGTCCACAGAATAGCGCATAGAATGCTCTCCTAGCAAAACGATTCTTCATAGGCTGTGTCTGAAGACTGACCTGTGGCAGAAACCTAATCAGTTAGTGGCTCTTATTTAAACAGTTTTCTTTTTTCTTTTTCTTTAAGTGTCCCAAAGAAAGAGTGAGAGGGAATATTTCAATGACAGTTCATTGAGAAGGTAACTGCTAGCCAACTGCTCAAGGTAATACATGTATATTGGCTTTTTGTAGCAATCTGATTTTCCTCCTTTAGAATCAAATGTCAGCTTATGGTCTGTTAGGGCAAAAACTGTAAAAAAGATTATAGTTTCAGGGTTTGCCTTCTCCTTCCATTGAAAACATGGCATCAAATGACTTGATATGAGTAAAGATGCTGATACAGCTAATAATGAGTATCAGCACAGAACACAAGCTTCGACATTCCCATGGATGTACATATTATCATCATCTTCTTTCTTAAAAGTTTGTTCTGGCAAAAGAAAATATTCTGTAATGGAAAAATCCTCTTCTATGTCATTTCATTAAAAAAAAAAAAAAATTCCAGGCACCACCACTGGATGCATGTGAGCTGGATGTGTGCACGTATGTACATGTGAGTATACAGGAGCCACGACCAGCATTTGGAATAGCCTCCCTCAGGCAAAGCGAGGACCTGTAAGTAGTACTATTTTTCCTATCAGCCCGGGAGAGTACCGAGGCAGCTCTGTGTGTTATTAATGGATAAAATCTGAACAGCAGCCAACCCCAAGGTGAACCCTATGCATTTAAAACATTTCATCAGACAGCTAAGTATTTTTTTTTTTTTTTTTTTGAGCAGTGGATATCTCTCTCACTGCCACTCAATAATAGATCCAGATAGAAGGGAGCAATAGCTAGGCTCACTAATGTGCAAATTGATAGTATGAGCTCTCCACAAAAACATAAACAGCACTGTGTTTCTTTAAGTGTCAATATCACAGGCTGGGTTGGTGGGAGGGACGGTGACAGATTAACCCTAGAATTATCCGGCAGAGGGAAATGGGAAATGGGAAGTCTTCGTCCAATCGGGGGCAGCCGGGGCTCATTTCTAGGGTACTGGATTGCTCTGCTCAATCCTTGCAGCTAGAATCTTGATACTTATAGACAGTTAGGACTTTTATGGTTTGTCAGGGTCAAGGGGGAAATGGGTGTTTTGAAAAAATCGCGGAGAAAATACAAAAGTTATTGACTTTATTATTTGCTCTTTTTTATCTACTTACTTCCTAAATAATTTGAGGTGTATGCTGGTTATTGTCCACTGAGGGTCCAGCCTGATTGATTTCCGCCCATTTTTTGTGCACAGGGAAGCTGGCTGGAGGGCAAGGGGAGACAGCGACTGTGGTTTCTATGCCTTGCTTCCTCCCTGCTATGGACCGCATCCTGGCACTGGCTGCATCTCTCCGGAACACAACTCCCAAAGATGAGCCATGGTCATAGACCCAGAATTACTGTGCTCTGCAGACATTATTTCCCTTCAGTCCCCTTTAGGCCTGAAGGTGCACAGGTGATTAGCTCTTGCTCATCTCTGGTACCTAACATCCCTGGTTCATCTCTCCAGCTCTGTCCAAAACTCTACATAGTCCTTCATGACAGCCTCTTATGCTGTCGGTGTTGGATTCCACTTTCTGCTATTTTAATATGAAATTAGTTAATGTCTGTAAAATGCTTACAACAGTTCCTGACGCGTAATAAGTGCTCTTCATATATGTCGAATCAATAAAAGTGACCATATAGAAACACAATTCAGCTTCCAAATTCCTAGTTGCTACACTGGATAAGAAGTGCGGAATTGCAAAAAAACTCCTACCTTAAGTTTTGTTTAAAAAAAAAAGTAACAACAGGCCAAAATGGAGTCCCCTTTGACAAGCCACTTCACCAACCCCAAGCTTACTTACTAAGCTAACTGCAGTTTCAACCTGGCCCAGGAGTGAAATTTTAAATCAATTGGTCTGGGATTTTCTGATCAACACTAGGGGGGTAATCTACCTGATAAGAACCCTGCCTTCCCCTAAGGGAAGATGCCCTGGCCTGAAATAATCCACTCATTTAAATTCTTAGTCCCATTCCTGGTTGGTGTGACTCAGTGGTTGAGCATGGACCCATGCACCAAGAGGTTGCCGGTTTGATTCTCACTCAGCTTGTGGGCCCGATACCCAGTGGGGGGCGTGCAGGAGGTGGTCAATCAATGTTCTCTCTCATCAATGCTTCTCTCTCTCCCTCTCTATCTAAAATCAATAAAGAACAAATATTTTTAAAAAAACAAAACAAAAACACATACACAAAAATAATAATACAATAAATAAATAATTAGTCCTACCCTTTCCTGACTATAAAAACCTTCTTTTTTGCATTCAGTTCACTGGTGAACACTTCCAGTTGCTCGGTGGGATGTTGCCCTATTCATGAATCACTTAATAAAGTCAATGAGATCTTCCAATAATTAAATAAAATAAAAATGAACACATATAATCACAAAAGGATGTGCAGAGAAGTATGGTGCCATGACTGTCTGTGCTGGATCATGAGCCCACGTCAGCACAGAAACGTGCGTGGAGGCAGGAGAAACATCCCCCGTCCCGGACACTGCTCTCCGGCCTCCAGGGTGCTCCCTTTCTGTGACGCTGCAGCGAACGCCTAACCTCTGAGTTGTGCGCTGTTTAAGATTAATTTCCTTGTTGCAGAGGTAGAAGTTCAAGTGGTAGCACCCCCTTCCTAATTACAGAGAACAGAGTCACACACAAAAAAGGTTTTGATGATGAATCCTAGCTACTTTTAGACCCAGTGGGGAGGAAAAGGAGGAAAGCATCCAACTTAGAAGAATAAGGAGTTTCAGCTCTCACCTCTGCAGTCAGAGTACGTAGCCTACAAATGAAAGAGACCATGGCAATGGGTTGGTCCAGTCAGCCTGTATTTTCCTCAAGAAACTGGATCTGTCTTGTCTGGTGGGGAGAGTGGGGAGCAGTGATTCAGCAGTTCAGCAGGTGAAATAGCAAAAGCCTAGCGAAGAACACATGTCCTGCTACCCACACACTCATGGGTCCTTCTTTTAACTGGATGCGGTTTTGTTTCTTATTGAACTTGGCCAAGCTGCCAATGGCTGATCTGCTCATACACAAGAAAATCACCAATACTCTGCAGCAGTATTGCTCAAAGCAAACACTTCTTACACCTCTCACGTACACTGCACACCTAGATTCACACTGCTACGTTATCATCAAGCTCGACTACAAATGGGTCCCTAAACACACAGTCCTGGGACTTTCTATTAGGAATTCTGCAAAGCCAGCCTCTCTTCGGCTCTTGTGAAACCTCACTGAGCAGGTTCACCCCGAGACCTGTTATCTTTGTCCCACCTCTACCTTTACCCACACCCAACTTTCTTAGCCTGGAACACTGCCTTGGGGGCTGTGTTAGAACTCAGTGGCTGTTTAGGGTGCTGGTGGATTTATTTTACATTCTGTAGAAGAGACTGGAGTTGGCAGTCTACATTCTGTCCTCTGAGGTGTTCTCACTCAGGTCGGTGGTAGATGTACTTCTCAAGAGTTGTAATTTCTAGTGGGTAACTGTTGGCTTTTATAGATGCATACATGTGAGCATGCATGCACACACATGCACACATGCACATGCACACATGTGCACACACACAGACACGTGTGCACATGCACTCCCATCCCATACATCCCTGCCAAGGCAGATTTTCCCAAGTGCAAGGAAAGAAATCATTTGTAAGGCAGCTTCTTGTAATCGAGTTTAAGTTGAGCTCGTTTTGAATCCAGGGCAAATAAGAATAAGACGCATTGCTAAGACATATGCTATATTTTTCTTGAGTGAGGAAGAGGTATTTATTGAGTAGTTTTAAGTTCTGAAATAAAAGACAGCCAGGATTTTAAACAAAAAGAAACAGGATTAATAATGAAGAGTCATAATACCACGGCCATCCCAGAACCACTTCCTACCCCATAGATATAACTACAACTGACAGTTTATTTTTATACTTTTTAAGAAAATGTATGTAAAAATGCTTTTTATTTGTAATAACCATACAGTTAAAATGCTCTTTCTCTCTTGCTATATGGTTCTATATTTTTTTTCTTTATTTAGTGTTGTCAAATATATGCAACAAAATTTATCATTTTAACTATATTTAAGCATCGAGTTCTATGGCACAAAGTACATACATAATGTTGTACAACCATAACATAACAGTTGTGTCAACAGTCATGAGGATTTGTTGTTTGAATAGATATTTCCAAGTTATTATCCAAACTTCACACAATGTATACTCTTAGAAAATTAAAATGTTTTTCCCTCCTTACAACCATTAACAATAAGTATAATAAATATAAGAAATACTTTTAAAATGTTGACACTCTTCATGGAAGCAAAATGCTAAATATTTTTATTTTTTATTTTGCATTTGTTCAAAATTAGTAAGATTGGCATTTTTCCCTTTGTTTAGCCATTTGTTTTTGTTTTCCTCAGAATTGCCTTCTTGAATTTTTTTGCTCATTTTTATATTTGATTTTTTTTTTTTTTGTCTTCTACACTGGTGTGTAGGAGCTTTTTTGTAAATTGATTAAATTAGTCTTCCATCTGTCATAACTTTTTCAATTTGCTATTTGTATTTTTTACCTTATTTGTGATATTTTGCCATCAAATTTTTCTAAATTTTATGTGCTTGGATTTATTTATCTTTTCCTTTTGGGCTCATGTGTCATGCTTTAGAAAGGACTTGATTTTGATTTTAAGGATAAATACATCTCCTTCCACTCATCTGAAATGGCAGTTTTATGAAATACTAAATTCCCATATGCAAACATATCTATTTCTAGAATCTCTTTTCTGTTCTTTTGATCTATATATTCTCTAACTCCCACTAACAGATAGTTTTAATTGTTGTACCTACAGCCTGGCCGGTGTGGCTCAGTGGCTGAGCGTCAACCCATGCACCAAGAGGTCGCTGGTTCGATTCCCAGTCAGGGCACATGCCCGGGATGTGGGCCTGATCCCCAGTGGGGGGCATGCAGGAGGTGGCCAATCGATATTCTCTCTCATCGATGTTTCTATCTCTCTCTCCCTTTCCCTTCCTCTCTCTCTCTAAAATCAATAAAGAAATTAAAAATAATAATTGTTGTACCTACATAATTGCATTGTCCCGTTATATTTATATACCTGTGTCACACCAGTATAATAAGTGAACCTATATAAAATGTTTTATTACATGCTTAGGTTAGTCACGCCTCATACTATTCTCTTTTTAAAAATACCTCAATTCTCAGATGTACTTTTATAATCTTTACAAAAATAACCAGATAGAAAATATAATGGAAGTAGAAAAATAACAACAATAAAAGTATATATATACATATATATGTATATGTATATATATGTGTGTGTGTATGTATGTGTGTGTATATATATCTCCCAGTTAGATTCATATATAAATATATACACACACACGTATGTGCACACACATGGTGACCTTTCCACCTCTGAAGGACCACGAAAAAGACATGAATAAATGGGGAAGAACAGTTAGTTTATCCTTGACTAGGAAAACAATTTTGGAAATTTGTCAAATCTCCCTACGCTATTAAATAATTGCCATTTAATACCAATCAAAATACCAACAGGAGTTTTCTTTTCAATTTAACTAAATGCTGCTAAAATTCATTTGTAAAACACTGTCTGTCTCTTATTAATCGTTCCCTCCGCAACACGAATAACTGGCTGGAGCTTTTGAATTAAGGACCTAATTAACTTCTTAAATAAGATCTTTTATGTGCCCCAGTTTTCGGTGGTGTGGTTTTCTTTCGTCCAGTCAGTAGAAACATAGACATTGTATCTTTATGCACAGATTTCATGTTGACCCGCTACCAAGAAACTAGAAGACTCTCCCTTTGCATAATAGCTGTATGATTTTTTCTACTCTATAGGCCCAGGACATTTTTTTTTTTAGAAGGTCCAACTGCCATATGCCACCAACGCAGTGGAATAAGGCTCCATCTTTTCTTATTCAAAGTGTAAGCTTCTCAAAAGCAGAGCCCTGGCTTTAATTCTAAGACCATGTTCCCATTTGAAGGGACTACAAGATGTTCAGAGAGTGATCCGAGGGCAAAGTTTCCCATGTTCTCTCTCTCTCTTTTCCTCGGTCCTTTTCCCCTCCTTTGTCTGCTTTTTGTTTTGTTTTTAAATCAGAGAGCATATGATGGTAAGTCTAGTATGTGTCTTCCACAGAGGAATGACTTTGGGAAAATGGCAAGATCTCAGTGAATGGGAAAAATTATTCATGGGTGTCAAATGTTGACAAACTGACTGGTAGAGACCACTAACGTGTTCTCTCCTGTGAACACCTCTCTTTGAAAAGTGGGGCTGCCTAGCTAAGATCACAGATCTGCTACTTCTTTTTTTATCCTCACCGGAGGACATTTTTCCATTTTTTGTTCAGACAGAGCGGGAGGGAGAGAGAGGAAGAGAGAGAGAGAGAGAAACATTGATGTGAAGGGACACATCGAGTGGCTGCCACCCGCACGACCAACCAGGGCTGGGGACAAACTGCAACCGAGATACGTGCCCTTAGCGGAACCGAACCTGGGTCTCTCTGGACCGCAGGCCGACGCTCCAACCGCGGAGCCAAACCGGCCAGGGCAGATCTGCTACTTCTTGAGGTATCTGTGCTTGCTCAGGGTCAGGGACTCTTTCACTTGTGACTCATTGGGGGAATCCAAATATCTCATTTTAACCTCCGTAAATGCCAAATGTGTTATTTTTAGTTTTGCAATTTTTATTAATTTACTTTTGTTACAGACGTTTCTCCTCCCCCTTCCCCCCCCAGACACCCTCCCCCAACCCCCCCCCCCCAGCATTGTCATCTATGTCCATTGGTTACGCATACATGCATATAAATCTCTAAAGGGTGATTTTAATCTACACACTGTGGGGTGGTGGGAAATCATGCCTACATTGAGAGTCCTTTATTCCTGGGAGGCTGACAAAACACCTGATAAGCAAATCTCAGAGGATTCCAATGAGAAAGTCACGTTACTTGTGAGAAATTATTCCAAGTGAAGCAGGGGAAGGAGAAGTTGTCTATAACATTCAAGTGCACTACTTTCTCAAACTTTTTTCCTAGGGATTACATGAATTATGGTCAACAAATAAAAGATGTAAGTATCTGTTCACAGCTTTTTATGGTTATCTTAAAGCTGAGATTCTCTCTCTCTCTCTCTCTCTCTCTCTCTCTCTCTCTCTCTCTCTCTCATACACACACACACACATATCCAAGATGTTACTAAGTTAATTAGTTTGACTAAAATTCCTTCTTGTTCCCAAAGTCTAAGGCTTTAACTGTTGAAATAATCAAAGGAAACAATGTTCACATTATAACTGTTTAATTAGCTTGCAACCATTTTTCTTTCCTTGGAGAGATCTAGTTAAAATTGACCCTGATCAAGAAGTTGCAAATAATTATTAACATTTTTCTCAAAATATCAGGGATATTTTAAAAAGTTGTTCCAGAAAACATTTATTGTAGATACTCTACATGTGAACCATAATACCAGCCACTGACAGGACTTAATTAGGGAAGGGTCAACAGTGGCCAGATCACAGCCAAGAAACAACTTGATAAGTTGTAACATAGATATCAGTATTTTAATGAGTTAGAACTTTAGTGAAACATTTAATGATACATATTAACAACCAATTTTTAAAAAAAAGCGTCTTAAACAAGAGTTACAAATTGTAACAGAGAAAATGGACAAACTTGTCTACTTTTAACATTAAGAACCTTTATTCATTAAACCAAACATTCTGAAGACATGTGTCTACACTTTGAAACTGATAAGTGGCTTAAAAGATGGCCAAAGTTAAGGCCAGGAAATGAAAAGAAAAACAAAACTGAACTTTTAAATCATGCTGTTTTTTCAGAGATGGCTATTATTCTTGGTGTGGGTAAAACTGTAAAGTTACAAAATAACTCAATCACTTTCTTTTTACTCTTATGTTCTAGCCCCTTCTCTGGGGTGATGTTTGGCACAAAGATGCCCCAAAATAAAGAGGGGGGGGGCAGAAAAAAAGAGAAAGAAACGCTACTTCTCAATGCTTATTATTAAAAATATATTTAAAAGACACTATTTATATTTTTCTAGAAAGGACTATGAGCTACAATAAAGTTACCTTTTTTCTTCCTGTGAGTCAATCAAGATGCAGACTTTAGTTATTTAGTGGACATGTAACAATGTTGCTCTATGAAGTAAATATTCTCAGTACCTCATACTGACTCATATCACCCCAATCAAAGAGCTTTCCTGTTTTTACATATTCTTCTCCCAGAAGCAGATTTTATTTGTGAATATGTCTTAATTTGGGTCCATGCGAGATTACTGGGCATATAGATTTAGGCTGAAGAAATTTCCATTGGAGTTTGGTGGCCATCACACTAAATGCCAGATGATGTTTTTAAGCCACACAGGTCTGAAGACTATTGCTCTCATGTAAATATTTTTAATGGCATGTGACTTTGCTGCCCTCCTGTGGCTGCTTCTTGGGGTGCCTAGATCTTGTTTACGCCTGTAGGTTCTAGTGACCTTTTCACTAGGTCATCCCCACGTGCCTACCTGCTATCTCGGCCTCATGTGCAAGAATCACCTCCCGCCTCACAGCCCATGGCCAGAGTGCATCAGTGTACTACCAAGGAGTTCTGAGTGTCCCCTCTCATCCCAGAGCCCAGAAACAATGGGACAATAACATCGGTTTTCCAAATGTGTGATGCATTTCCCCCTTTGACTTCCTGTTTCCCACTCTCTCCAAGGTAAGAACTTTCTGATATTCTATTTAGAGATCGACAAACTTACTAGGGAGGACCAGGATTATTGGGCTCTACAAGTTTCTGTCCTGGCTACTTAACTCTGCCATTGTAGCATGAAAGCAGTCATAGACCATGTGTGAATTAGCTCAGCTATGTTCCAATAAAACTTTATTCAATAAATTTTATTTCAAAAACAGGTTGGGAAGGGTTAGGGTTAGGTTGTCATTTATCAACTTCTGTAGTTATATCCTAGTACATCAATGCAAACTAGTTTCTTTTCTTTTTTTTTTTTAATATATTTTTATTGACTCTAGACAGAGAGGAAGGGAGAGGGAGAGAGAGAGAAACCTTGATGAGAGAGAAACATCAATTGGCTGCTTCCTACATGACTCCAACTGGGGATCAAGCCTGCAACCAGGGCAAGTGCACTGACCAGGGACCTCTCAGTGCATGGGATGATGCCCAACCAAGTCACACCAGCCAGGGTTGAACTAATTTCTTCATAAAGTAAGTGATAAATAAGTACACTGGAATAAATCAATGACTATTCAAATTCAAATATATTGTTTCTAAATATTCCATCTGCAAATGAGTGTATACAGATATTTACATTGGCTCACTCAAAATTTACCCCATTCTTCTTCTTCTTTTTTTAATTGCTATATGACTTCTTCAGGTGACTTCTTCAAATAACCAGCGATGAACTGTTACAACATCAACGTTCAGGAGCATGCTTCTCCACAGAGAAGTGCATCCGTACTTGCTAAGGAGTATGGTGGAGATGGCTTCTTCCTCAAACACTGCTCACGCCCACATTCAGTTAGCTGCTAGGTCCGACTGGCGTGTTTTCTAAATATCTTTCCAATCTGTCGCAATCTTTAATTTAGACTTATAGTTAAGTTTCATATCATTGGAAACAACATTTTCCAGTGTATTTTTCTGTTTGACCTCTAGTCTTACATCCCTACACCTCACCTCATGTAAAAGCATGGCCCAGATGACCGTTCTAATACACATCTGGCTTAATCCCTCCCTTGGTCCATTGGCTTCTAGATAGCCAAGCCCAAGCTCCTTAGCACAGCACATAAAGCCTTTCATGAACACTTCCTTCCCCCTTTTGCAAACCTCACCTCTTAGCACCATGTAAGCTTCTTCCATGGTTCACTAACCATACCAGGATTCTCACGGTTCCCAATCACCATGCCCTTTTCGTAACATTGATGTGACAGAGAAACATCATTTGGCTGCCTACTGCACGCCCCCTACTGGGGATCGAGCCCGCATCCCGGGAATGTGCCCTGACCCCGGGAATCGAACCAAGACCTCTTAGTCCATGGGACGAGGCTCAATTCACTGAGTCACACTGGACAGCCTCTTTTTTCAATATTTATGCAACAAATATTTAGTGAGCACATTCCTGGTACCATGGACACAAAACCTCTCCATTCCCATCACAGTTATTCTTGCTCCCTGTTCCCAATGCACTTTGTATACACCTCCATTTGTCACAGTCTAAAATAATTGTTTTTTCCGCTTCTGTGTTTTATCCACTAGGCTATAAACTCCTGAAAGGCAGAAGCATTGCCTTAGTAATCTTTGTATTCCTAGCACCTTGCCTTTTACATAGTAGGCAATCAATAAAGATTGAATGAATGAAGAGCAAATGAGTGAGTGAATAGACTAATGAATGTCTTCCAGGCTGACTGATGAACAGAATGCGTTATACTCCATTTGACGTTCCCCAAATAACAAGTTATGTGGCTGTCATTAGCTGAACACCAGGAACGAGCTAAAAAATGTTGTTGTTCCTCAGACCCTACTTCACTTAACTAACTTGCACAGAGCTATATTCTCAACTAGCCAAGTATTAAAAAAAAAAAGACCTAGTTGATGCTGACTTCAACTAAGTAACAGCTCCCCCTACCGGTAGTGGGATAAGGAGGGACCTCGGAATTAACCATGAGGCTGCATGTCTGTGAGCCAAGTTGGCAAGTCTAAAGCAAGGTGATCCAAAGATCAGGCAGCCTGCTAGACTGAACCTGCCCAAGTGAAGAGGTCAGGGGCAGAGTGCTGGCCACACTAACAAAGCAGCCCCATCCTCACCCAAGGACAAAGGCAGCTATAATTTCACAGCACGGCCGCATTTGCTGCTACCTCTCCAACAAGTCTTTAAAAATGCTGATCTGAAAGACTGAAGCAACCCACTTGAGACTCATTTTCAGTATGGCAAAAGTTCTGAAACCCAGACTGCAAAATCTCAGGAAGCAGCTGGGTTCCTAATTAAAACAAATCGTTAATAGATTTAGCGGTCCAAATTTATGCTTTTCAATTAAAAATGCTATTGCAGTTGGTGTAGCTGTGCAAGAGTAAATGTGCGAGTGTGTGTGTGTTTGAATGTGTGTGTGTGCGTGCGCGTGTACAAACAAACACGCCTACATTCTGGGCTCGGGGTATTCCAGAGTTTAAAAGGCAGTTATAAAGGCTGGGTCAAAACCAAAATACAAAGGTTAATTGCATCAATTCTTAATTGTTTTGGTAACTTCCTTGAGTCTCTATACAGGTTTCAGAAATAGCTGTGTAAGAACAAAAAGAACTTTTCTATCACAATTCTTTGCAGGAGACATTTTTAAAAGCTATTTTGTGAATGTTAGGTATCTTTTGAGAAGACATTATTTTCAGTTTAAGTTAAGAAGACATTGTGAGGGGAACAGATTTTCCTCAAGTTCATCCGGCAAGTCAGTAGAAAGTAACCTAACCCCAGTGTCCAGTTGTGTATGTATATCTGCAGGGTGCCATGTTTCTGGGTGAAAAAGCCAAATTTTGTCAATGAGATGGACATCCTTTTCTTGGCTATGGGTTATCAAAAAATATCCTAAGCAATAAATTATTGTGCTCATAAGCAGAGCAACTGACTTCCTCCTCACCTAGAAGATGAGTCCATTTGTCTTTATTTTATTCAGCAATTGATCTACTAATGTTACCTGGGTGATGTCAGCACAACAAGTGCTCAGAGTAGGGGATAAGTCCTGGGAACCAGCTTGTGGAAAAACACCTCCCAGTTCCACTTACGGAGAAATCACTTGGCCACTTCCAACCATGCCGAAGGTGCTCTGAATGATATTTGCACCATAATAGTCTAAATACGACTATAAAGGACTAGAATCAGTGTTTTTAGGCAACAAGATGATGGAAAACGTATCATGGCACCTGGAGTACAGGGAAGACTGGTCGTTTGGAATAAGGAAGAGGGCGATGTCAGTTCTGGGTCTGTATATGTACCTGTAACTGTAGCGGGTTCATTCAACTACCTGGAAGCGAGTTTGTTCAACTTTTAAACTCCAAATGCTTATATCTTAGAAGTTATAAAAGTGTATACATTCAAAATCTCATGGGTTGGTAGGAGATTTCAAGATAACTTATAAAGTGTCTGGTTAAAACTCTGGCACCCTGTTTGACGCATGGTAGGAACATGATAATTGGGTGTTGTAAAAATATCAATAAATCAATTTTGGAAGAGTTCTTAATTTATATCGTTTCTTCTCTTTCCTCCTGACTCCCATCCTCCATTAACTCTTACCTTTATCATTCTTTCTGATTTGTTTTCCAAGTACTGGCAACACCTTCTGGTCAACGTGACCCTGCACAAGGAGTCCATGAACTGGACTTCCATGTGGGTTTGCATGGAAATTGTGTGTGATTGTTTGTGTGCATCTACATGTGTGGGGAATCCAGAGCTTTTCTCTGCTTCTTAAAAAGTTATGTGACCCCTTGCCCTGCCGGTGTGGCTTAGTGGTTGAGAGTTGATTCATGTGCCAAGAGGTCGCCAGTTCGATTCCCGGTCAGGGCACATGCCCAGGTTGTGGGCCTGCTCCCCAGTGGGGGGCATGCAGGAGGCGGCCAATCGATGTTCTCTCTCATCGATGTTTCTCTCTCTCTTTCCCTTTTTCTCTCTCTAAAAATCAATAAAGAAAAAAAGATTTAAAAAAAAATTCTGTGACCCAAAATAAAGGTTATGAACTGCTAGTCTATAACATTTGTATCTAAAGTCCTAGGAAAATATTTTTGTGTTGTTTTTTTTTAAAGTGAGGACAAATAATACTACGATAAGAAACTGAGACTGTGCATAAGGTAGCGGAATGTGATTTGAATGTAGACCATGACGACTTATCGCCTACGATTTTAATCTTTACAGCAAATACTAAAAAGAGAGGAATAGTTAAAAAGTCAACATACAAGATAAACAGAACATTTAAAAATACGGGATTCCCCCGAAGGAAGGCTGGAAAGGACAAGCCAAAGAACCAATACCAAATGGGGTAAAAGAAAACATATTGAGAGAAGGGTGACTTAAAAAAAAACCCATATTAATTATTATATTAAATGCAATTGTACTAATTACTCCAATTAAAGAACAGAGATTGTCATATTGGATTTGAAAAGTAAGCAAGATGTACTTATATGCTGTTTACAAGAAAAACACTTTAAATATAAAAACACAAATGGTGGAAAATAAAAGGGCAAGATACACCATTTAATCAATAAGTGTAAGGAAGCTAATGCAGCTACACTGATATCAGAAAAAGCAAATTTTAAGACAGAGAGTGTTACTAGAGATAAAGAGAGGTATTCCACAGTGGTAAAAGAATCAATTCATCGAGAAAACCTAACAATCCCAAATGCATATTTACCTTCAAAATACATGAAACAAACAAACAAAATACACCTAAAAGGAAACAAAAAAAAAATTGGAGATTTTTACATAATTGTTAAATCCTCACCACAAAATTAATAGAATAAATAGGGGGAAAACCCTCATGGACCATCATTTCATTGCCTAGTTGTATAATTTTTGTTTTGCCTGTGTATTTTAAGGGAAATGGTAACTTTTGGATGGGCTATATTAAATAACTGATTCTTCTTGTATATGTTGTTTTAAGAAGATGCTTTGAGCCCAGCCAGTGTGGCTCAGTGGATGGAGCATCATTCCATGGACTGAGAGGTCCCAGTTCGATTCCCTGTCAGGGTACATGCCTGGGTCGTGGGCTCGATCTCCAGTAGGGGGCGTGCAGGAGGCAGCTGATAGCTGTTTCTCACATGATGTTTCTATCTCTCACTCCCTTCCTCTCTAAAAAATAAAAATCAATGAAAATATATTTTAAAAAGAAGAAGAAGAAGATGCTTTGAGAAAGGGGATAAGAGACCTGGTATGAAAATGAGAACTATATACATATATGTGTGTATTATGTTGAGGGGAGGGATGTCCTTGTTTGAGTTTTTTTAAATATAGAATTCTATTTTGCTATTTCATTCGCTTTCCTACTTCTACTTACGGCTCCGCTGTCCCCATTTCTTGCCTCTCAAACCTGTGGCATTTGCTTTTTCTTTCTCACCACAATCTGAAAGACAGTGAGCTAGGAAAGCAGCCAGACCAGGCTGAACTCATCCACTGTAGCTCCACAAAGACCTAAGGCCTGGACTCTGTCGGCCAATGTGTGGTGGCTGGGCCCCCTCCACCACGATGGCTAATCACTCAGTTATCTCTGCTTACAGTCTCGAAACTGCATGCAGGCTATCCAGCCTGTGTGTCTTCTACCCTGGAGCCTGCTCACAACAAGACAAGGGTGCACATAAAGCAAGACTGGTTGGATTAAAGCCATCACACCCCGGGAGGAACTAAAATAAATAATTTGAGACTAGCCATGCAAGGGGACTTTCCAGCCGGTTCATTACTCATGCTCGCTTTTCTCTCAGAATCTCAAAATGCTGACCCATTTCCCTGGAAATAATAATTAACAAAAGAAAAACAGCAACAATAACAGAACTTCGAAGGGAAGTGAATTAATTTGTCATATGGCTTTTAATTTTAATATCATTTTAAGTTTCCACTTAGGACACCAGACTACATTCGCACAGGAATTTCTGCTTACGACACAGTCTGGGTTGGTTAATAAATGAACTCCCGGGCTGTTTGTAAGAAGTACTTCGGGATCATGCATTTTTATAAGACGAGAAGAAAACAGCCCTGGAGGCTTTGGCTCCTACAGGGTAGAATTTAGACTTCTATTCCTTGTGCTCTGAATGGAGCTGTCAGAACTCAAAAACTTTTGTTCAGAAATATATGGAACCAGCTTGGTAAGGACAGTGTCTAGGTGCTTGTGATGGGTTCCTTTAGATTTTGTTTGAAAGCCTGCACCCATCTTGTTAAATGCCCTTCAGTGCATGGATAGGGTAGTGATTACAGTCTTTTGTTTCTGTAAGGCAAAATAGCTTTTTTGGTGCTATTATAAATATTTGGGGAAGGTGCACTGGACAGAAACAAATATTCCAATGCATAATATATTTTTGCCTATATATTAATAAAATGGAAGGGACCACAATCTAGGGGGACTGCGCTCTGGAGTTAGGTCTAGGTTCACATTCCAGATCAATTATTTAAGAGCTGTGTGACCTCCTCGGGCCATCTACAAAACCTCTTTGAACATCGATTTCTTCAGCAGTACAATGGAGATTTAAAAAGATATCCCTACCTTGGCCAGCATGTTCTGTGGATTAGAGATAATAAATGTAAGTGCCTGGTGCTTCACGGTTTGTGTGCTCAACAAATACAATCGCTCGGCATTATTCACAGCTCAAATTATGGCGGAGCAGTTGCTGACCCTTCTTGAAAAGCCAGGTATATTTAACTCCTTGCTTCCACGGAATGTTGAAAGCATCTGCTTGAAATAAACAAACTCGATTATTCCGTAATGCAGCGGTCTGGAGCCATTCCCTAACTTCCCAGGGATGTGTGATCAACACATTAGAACAGTTTACATATTTAGGGAAACGGGGTGAGAGAGAAAGAATGCACAATGAATTCCACAGGGCTCTACCCATCAGTTCTGAGAATGCTTTCAGTCTGAGAACAAACCACAAAACAGTCCTGAAAGCCAGCTTGGGGGTGGGGATGGGGAGCTCGGAGAGTCCACTGCTGACTCCACAGGGTCACGGAGCCCTGACATAACTTTTACTGAGTTGACTATATCTCACTTCCTGTAAGTGCCTGTCTCTCATGCTCACTTTCAAGGACTTGGCCAATCTCCTTTTGTAAATAGAACAATGCTTTATATTTCTCTATTACTCCGCAGTGACTATATCAATAATGCAGGAAACGCATCTGTCCAGCACAATGAGATTATTTTTCTGATTTCGGTTGACAGTTATGGTAATAGTTTGGCAAACAATCGGCTCCACCATCAATGACCGCAGATTACAGCTGTTTTTAAGATCTCAGCCACTTCTGGAAAGTTGGAAGACAGATTGCACATTGAGAGGGAGGTGGAAAGACATGCCCTGAGCCTTTATGGTAGAAAAATTATTAGCTCTTTCTGTCCGTAAAAAACTAAGGAAAAATTCGGGAAGACACAGTGTGCTATCTATGGATGTACTATAATGAGACCCAGGTGAGAAATGATAATGCCCAGAGACTGTTGAGACACTAACATTGCCAGAGGGTCCACAAGGCAGTATGGAGAGCCTGAAATATTTCAGAGCACTGCTCCTTATGTTGATGAATTTCCCAAGTCACCCAGGAGTTATTGCAAATATTTACAGCGGAGAAAATTGAGAAAGAATATTATCATCTCCTCCATATTGGTCTCGATGAATAGACACAGCTCGTCAATAATAATGACCCATGCCTAGGAGTTCATGTTTGTTTTTTAAAAAAATGGTTTAATTCTACTTCTGCAGAAGTGATGGATAGAAGTTGATGTTTTGTTTTGTGTTGTTTTTCTCCACTGGAACCTCGTTAAGTTTTAACAAAACATGTGTTTTCCTAAAAGTTCATAACAGCTCTGGAATAGGCCTTAGTTTTGATATGAATTTCCCCCTTTGGTGGTTTTTCCTTACTTCCGTTTCATAAAAGGCAGAATGCTGATCTCGCTAGTGGCCTGTGACCCTGGCATTTGGCCATCCATTGTTAGCCAGGAGCCAGGAGCCAGAATGCAAGCCGCCCAAGGTGGCAAAGCCCTTCCCTCTGAGTTCCAAGGTGAACGCGTGCAGGAGAGTAGCTATAACAGTGAGGTCACTGGACTGTGCGGAGTCCTCATATCCAGGTGAGTTCATTTTTCTTGTGAACTTTTCACCTAGGCCCCAATTAGTATCCTATTAACCTCCTTAAATATGGAATCGCTAAGATCTTAGAATACTCCAGAATGGACTATTAGCCAGCCCATTTCCTGGCTCCATCAGAGGGAAATGCCGGCACAGGTCATACAACAGAATTACCTTGATTAATTTCAGCTCTCTCCCACAGGGCATGATATCATCCTAGTTAACAGAGAGTCAAATTTGATGCATCACTTCAAGGATGGATTCAACGTGGGAATTTTTTTTTGGGGGGGGGGCAAACATATACACTTCTAGGTTTATCAGGATCTTCCCTTTCAATGTGACAAATATTTCAAACGTGTTAAATTGATCAGTGGGACAAAAGGTGACTTCCCTTGACTGCTTGTTTACGTGCATGTTCTCCAAGGCCTAATATGGGAAAAGGTTTTCTTTTCCCGGTAACTACTATGTGTGATGGGAAGTACTCAGCATCGCGCTCCATTCCTACTCACAGATGCAGGATGGTTTTTTAACATACTACAAAGATGCCACTTCCACTCCAGAGACCACTCAGAGTGGCATTTGCAAATATAAATGGCTTTGCGAAGGCTAAAAAAAGCAACTGACTTTACATCATTTCTCGTGTATTCCTAAAGGCCTACCCTCAGAAAGTCGTTAAAAAGAAACATGGGGTATTTTAATATCTCATATGTTGGTGTGATTTCTTTACAATAGGCAGATTTAATTTGCTTTCGTGTACAAAGCAGCTTGAGAGGCTTATTAGCAATTTCAAATATTGTAGCACAATATGTCAAACAAATCTCAATTTTGTTATTATAGGTGGGCTGATTTAGGTGAGAGTATTTGTTTCTTAAAATGCAGGATGTAACTGGTTCTTTAAAAGGTCACTTGGTTTTCTCATTCCAAGTATTACACTTTGAAAGTATACCACGTTTCAAGTTCAGCACTCCTTCCTGTAATAACCAACAATATGTATTCTTGTTTCGCAATTTCTCTAGAAAGTGAAGAGTGTTTCTAACTTTGTAAGGTCCACTTTTCTGACTCAGGGCTTCATGGACACCCACTCAGTGCCGGATGGGCTGTGACACGGTCTATAGCAAGTACCTTCTGGGGCAGAGATTTTCACCTGGTGAGCCACAAAAATTTTTACAATTTTTGCTTTCTCTTTTAATGTTTAGAGAGAAAGGAAGGGAGAGGAAGAGAGAGCTAGAAGCATCTATGCGAGAGAACACTGATTAGCTGCCTCCTGCATGCCCCCCACTGGGGATCTGGCCCACAACCGGGGCATGTACCTTAACCGGGAATCGAACTGGGACCTCTCAGTCCATGGGACGATGCTCAATCCACAGAGCTGCCCCGGCTGGGCCATAATGCTTTATTTAAACATTCCTCTCTTGATGAATAAGTAGCTGGCTTCCAGGGTGTCGCTATTTTGTCAATGACGAAATGGACGTCCTTACTCCGATATCTATGAACACGTGCGTACATTTTCTGTAAGTAAGGGTCCTACAAGCGGGTGTCTTGGTACCCCCAAACTGGCCCTCTCCTTCCTGCCGTGCATACTTCGTCTGTGGTGTATTGATGGTAGACTCAGGACCGTCCCATGTCTATCATCCTTTCTTGGCTAAGTGTCACCAGTGTGTCTCCTGACCCTCGGTGGGAGCTGAAAGAGTGTCCGTGTCTGTACGTGCACTGCCTCTGTGGAGCCGAGCTACGCTGGTCCGTGTGGCATTAGCTGTGGCTGTTAAACCCCAGCCCAGTTCGTGTGCACAGCCCTGTCCCTACACCTCCGTGCAGTCCAGGACAGAAGACTGCGTTGGCTGAACTTTTTTGTCTCTATTTCTGTCACTGCTCCGTGTCTTCAGCATAGCCCCTGCTCTTAGGTCAGCCCTTCGTGAGGTCCCCCCTAGACTAGCATGGCAGCCACCAAAATGGCATCCCCATCCTCCACCTCCTCCCTGCTTCCCATCTGCCACCGCACTGCTGCCCCAGGGATGTGCTAAAATGTCATCTGCCTGTTTCGGCACGGCCGACTGCTGAGCATGCTCACAACGTTCTCTGTGAGCTTACCATCAGCTCCCACTGCTGAATTCCCACGTGATCCCCAACCCCCAATGGGTTCCAGACAGCACCCCAGCTGCTCAGCCTGTTCCCCCAGCCTGGATACTGATCCTGCAAAATTCCATGTAAGCCTCACATCTTTGCAGAAGGGTTTCCCTGACCCCTCCTTGCCCTACGAGGTTGTGTGTCTCTTTCTCCTTTCTCGTCCCCAGTCCCTAACTCTGCACAAACTCTGCCAGGACACTGCGCTCAGTTGCAATGTTAGGACATGGCCTGGCTTTCCTTTCCCGCTGGCCAGTGAGCCCAAGCACGGACTCCTTGACGCCTTTCCTGCTCTAGGACAGGGACTGCTACCTAGTGACACGAACAGGTGCTGAATTCGCCAGTGCTGAGGAAGGAATATCCACACACCCCCTGCACTGGTGGCCAGACCCAGAGGTGGGCGGGGCGCATGTCTGCAACCCCGACTCCGCACACTGAACAAACATGCTCTCTCTCTCGTCACAGCTTGGTACTTGCTTCCAGTGACTGTCACACTTTGCTGAAAAAGCCTGCCTCTCCTGGGCCCAGTGGGGAGGCTGCGACTGTTTCCCTCGGCTGCTTCTCCCAGCTTGTCCGTGCATGTTTCCAAGACCACACTAAGCGCCTCCCTTGCAGAGTATCAGGACTCACTTCTCCTAGGTAAGGCTGCCTCAGCTCCCTGGATCGACATTGAGAGAGATGCATTCTCCAAAATGAGGCTAGGAGTGAACTGCGGGAAGTCCGTTCCTTTCAGAGGTGCGGGGTGGCTTACACTCACCCAAACACTGTTCTTTGGGAAAGGGTACCACGGGCAGGCGTTGCTGGGAGGTTGGTGTTTCTGTGGTGGTTGTTTTTGTTTTGTTTTTTTCCAAACCTAACTTCCAATCTTGAGTATCAACAGAGGTAGTGCCGGTAAGGAACTCAGTGAGATCATGACAGTCCTAAAGCATGTGTTAAAATGGGTCAGAGGAGTTGACACTGGTGACGTGCAGTTAGTTGCCACCTGCCTGGGATCAAGTTCAAATGAACGTGGGCCTCTGTTTCTAGACAAATACATTCCCCCAATTTTGATCATTTCTATGTTAGCTCTGATCTGATGATGTTCATTCTGCTTGGAGTTAGGATTCATGGGAAAGAGAAAATGAGCAAATGTGAGGAATAATCAACTGGCACATTCTTTCGGAAAAGAGAAGTGGGAACCAGTAAATGGTACATACTCCTCACTCAAATCCCTATATACTTAAAAGGTTGACCTCAGTTGTAGATTAAATTGATGTGCTGAGGAACATATTTCACTACAGTGTTTGGGTTATAAAGAAGTATTTCTCAAAGTGGAGTCTTTGATCGGGTTTGGGACTATAAAGGTCCTTGGCAGGGGGGGCGGTGGGGGGTGTCCTAAAAGTTACCCCTGAATTTGGAATTCATTCTGTCCTGGTTATGAGCAAATGACATGAATATCCATGGGATGTTGGTAGCTATTAAATGAGTTATGAAAAAGTACTCACATGCGATATTGATAAAATTGAAGTTAGTGTGCTGAGAGTTTACTCTGGACGTTAGTCCAGTACGGTGCCAGGAAGTCTGGCTGCTCCACAAAGCTGAGCGGTTCTGTGAAGCTCCTCCCTGTTCGGTGTGTGAGCAGATAGTTAAAATGCCCGTTTCCAGGAAGTAAGCTTTGTGATCAGCACATCATTTGTGTTTCGTTGAGTTGTCCTTGGACTTCAATGGCTACTGAGTTTGTGTTAATATCTTCTGTGGATTGTTGGGTTCTTGCATGTCATCTTTTTCTTTTGAGTCTGTTTAAATTTAGAAGAATTCTAGCCTACCTTTTTATGATATTGACTTTATTTAAAGACTCTAGGCCAATTGATTGTAGATTATGCTTCCGTTTCTATGTGTCTTATTGCTTAATTGCGGTGTTATTTATCTTTGCCTCCTCTCCCCTGTATTTCTCTGAAAGTAGATATTAGACACAGAGGATTGGTAAGGTTGATGTTAAACATGTTTGGCATGATTACTCCATAGTGATGTGTGCTTCATTAGGCATCACATGGGAAACCACATGCTGTCAACCGGACCTTTCATTGATGAGGCTGTTTGATTTGGTAATTGTGTTAATGTGATAACCACTGGGTCCTTCCATCATCAAAGTGGTGTTTCCTTTTGTAATGAACAAATACTCTCTTATTGTGTTATTGTATGTGTCTTCTATTGTGGGTATAAGAAATTGTCACAAACACTGTATCATAAAACAAGACAAATCATTGTCTAAAGTTCTATAGGTTGGAAGTCCATTCTACCTGGGGATCCTAGGCTACACTCAGCCTGTGGGTAGGACTTCTGATCTGGTGGTTCGAGGGGACAATGTTTCCATGTATTTTCCAGCTTCTAGAGGCCACCTAACCCTTGCCCCCCATCTTCATAGCCAACCACAGCTGCCCAAGTCCTTCTCAGATCACACCTCTCTTATCTTTTCCTTGCCTCCCTCTGCTACTTTTAAGCAACCTTATGACGAAAGGGGACCTATTCAGATCATCTAGAATAATCTCCATATTCTAAGGTCAGATGATTAGCAACTTTAATTCTACTCGCAACTTTTATTGCCTTTGCCACATAACCTAACATATTCATGCATTCTGGGGATTGGCATGGATTTCTTGAGTAGGCCATTATTCTGCTTTTAGCAGTGATACTTTCACACTGTGCAAATAAACTTTACCCCAATAACCTCTCGTGCCATAATTTTAACCTCCATTGATAACCCTTGATTATATCAGTAACTGGGGGATGTAAATATTGAAGGATTCATATTGATGATCTTCTAATTATATTATTATTTTAATAGTAATTAGTTAGCACTGTTCTCTAAAGAAGAGCTGTATATTTTATCTCCTTTCTGTATTTTTATTCCTTTCCACTGTCACTGTGCTTTTAATCTATAAAAATAAATTAGTAGCATTTTTATTGTTATGAACCAAATTTGGCCAGTGCAAGCCCCTTACATTGGAATCCTGCGAGCTTTATGACTTGCGTCTTCATTCTCTGTCAGAGTCACACGCCATGGGCTCATCTTTTCTTTCTCTGAATAAAATCTGATGTCAGCCATTTCTCTAAGAAGACTCTCCCTCACCTCTCTATCTAAAGACTTCAATGGTAATGAGAAACCAAAGTCTAAGTGTTGGGTATGTTACTGCGCCTGGAGTATCACTGTTCCTAGGTTAAGGGTGGATGATGGATGGATGAATGGATGGACAGATAGATAAAATAAAAACATAGTCAAATATAAGCTGTGAGTTCCTATTAATATTTCCAATACCAATGTAAAAATAAAGATTTTAACTTAATAAAAATATTTTACATTTTCCTTACAATAAAATCCTTGGCTCTTAACCTTATTATACAAAAATAAAAATTTTTAAATAATAATAAATATGAATTCGAACAATCCTTCTTTGTAATTTCATATCACTTGCCATTCCTTTCATTCTCAGTACATAGTCCACCAACAATGTATAGTCAGATTACTGTCCAAAACGTACATGATAATTCTCTGTGTGTCATCATCAACTTCATAAAAAGTTAGGTTCATTTCTTTTAGTTTTATTCCATTTTAGGGGGGGGACATATATTTTTGACTTAGTGTCATTCTTTAATACGTAAAATATTTGTCATCAGAAGTCAGACCCATAGAAATGAGGTGCTCAGCCAAGTGCCCTTCTCATCCTTATGGCCTCTGCTCACACAGTCCCTATCGAGGACCTTCCTAACCCTTTTCTGACTGACCTTGAAATGTTTCTCTTTGGAAAAATAAGTAAATGCATGTATCTGTTCTCACTTCTTGCATTAAAAGTACACCTTGATTTTCTTTTTTTCACCTAAAAATATATCCTGAAATCACTGAGTGGACTCTCTGTTCTTGAGCAGACAGAGATGGTAGAATCCCTGTCAGGTGTCTCCTACTACAATCAGCCTTCTGGAGACGAGGAAACAAAAACACATAGAAACATGAACAATTTGATGAAAGTCGCTCTGTTTGCAGGTGGCTGAGGTAGAATGCAGACCTAAGCATTGTTTTCTGAATCCAGTCTTTAACCCCATTCTACAGACATCCGGACACGTGGATATATCCTTTCGCAATGCCGGTGATGCAGCCCAAATTTTTTTCCTTTCTTTCTTTTCCTTCCTTTCTACCTTCCTTCTCCTTCATCCTTTTTTATTTTTGTTTATTTATTTTTATTGGTGGTACGTGCCCCTAGCGGGAACCGAAACCGGGACTCTCTGGTCCACAGGCCGACGTTCAACCGCTGAGCCAAACTGGCCAGGGCCATCCTTTTTTAAATTCCATATTGTCCTAGCAGAAAAATTTTAAGATTAATTGAGTCTATACTACCTGTTTTTAGAATTCATCAATGTAATTCAATTCATTTATTTTATTTGCACATATATTAGAAGGATAATCACTAAGTTAGAAGGGACCTTCAAAATGATCTATCCCAACACTTCCATTTCACAGGTTAAGACCGGTGATCGATTACACAGGTGAAAAAAGCTGACCTAGCCTGGCCGGTGTGGCTCAGTGGATGAGCGTTGACCCATGTACCAAGAGGTCGCTGGTTCAATTCCCGGTCAGGGCACATGCCCAGGTTGTGGGCCCGATCCCCAATGGGGGGCATGCAGGAGGCAGCCAATCGATGTAACTCTCCTTGATGTTCCCATCTCTCTCTCTACCTCCCTTCCTCTCTGTCTAAAATCAATAAAGAAAAATTACTTTTAAAAAAGACTGACCTAATATGAAATAGTGGCAGAGTGACACACAGAGTTCTGGTCTCCTAAGTACTCGTTTTTGTTGTTGTTGTTATTGTTGTTGTTTATCCTCACCAAGGACATTTTTCTATTTATATTCAGATAGAGCAGGAGGGAGAGAGGGAAGAGAGGGAGAGAAACATCGATGTGAGAGAGACACATTGACTGGTTGCCACCCACATGACCCCAGCCAGGGCCGGGGACAAACTGCAACCAAGCTACATGCCCTTAGTAGGAACCGAACCCAGGATTCTCTGGTCCGCAGGCCGACACTGTAACCGCTGAGCCAAACCAGCCGGGGCTTAAGTACTCGTTTAAAGCTACTTTTTACTATGATACACGTTTTGATTGGGCCGGCATGCATTGCTAATGTCCACACTAACACAGAGCTCAAGAAAAACAGGCCCCCTTGCCTTTTGTTTCCAGCCTTGAGTAATGAGTCGAGTTATCCAAAACCTCATCCCCATCCTCCTTCCATCCTTAGCTGAGCGTTCGACAGCGTTCCACAGAGTGCCGTGAACCTCCTGGGGGAATATCTAACTCATCACACGTGAAGAGCTGAAGTACATGGCGTTGTGAGAAAGCACAGCGCTCACCCGAATGAGGGCTCACCGGCTACATTTCAGAAGCAGAGTCTAGCTAGAAACACACTCCCAGGAGCGAGCCTCTGAAGCGCTCTCCTGCAATGATTTGGAAAGAAACACATTTCTGCACTACCGTGCAATGTGTGCATTACGATGTCTGCAGGTGCATTAGGAGGTCTCCACCCTGAGTACCAGAGGGAAAGTTGCCAACCACTCAGCATCACTCGCCGGTGTCCCAAGAGCAAGTGTCAACAGCCTGGGAACAGCGTGTGGCTCCCTGATGCGGCGGCTTACATCTCCAGAATGGTACCAACGCAGTTAGTGGAGAGTTACTGTGAGATTGCACTTGACTCTTACCACTGTGAGTTGAAAATGAATATCAGGTCAGATATTATTGCGGGATGAAGCCCCTGACTCAGTTCTGGATGATTCTACCCAGCAGGTGTTTCCGCTCTGAAAGGCTTTCCTGCCCTGGTGGAAAGTCTGGGGTTTGATGGAACTCTGTCTTTGTTTTTCCTATAACCAATTATCTGCCTTTTCCCTCAAATTTTCATTTAAACAAAGAAAACTTAAAATAATGAGGTGGGCAGGCTCACAGTGGTTGCTATTTAAACATATTGCTGGATTACTTTTATGGCAATATTCACTGAGGCACTTTTTAAGTACTTAAAATAGGCCTGGCTCAGTGGTTGAGCATAGACCCAGGCACCAAGAGGTTGCCAGTTTGATTCCCAGTCAAGGCACATGCCCAGGTTGTGGGCCAAATTCCCAGTAGGGGGCATGCAGGAGGCGGCCAATCGATGTTCTCTCTCATAGATGCTTCTATCTCTCTCTCTCCCTCTCCCCTCCTCTCTCACTAAAATCAATAAAGAAAAAAAATTAAATACTTAAAATAGCATGACAGGGTTCTGAGCACAGGATCACAAGACGAGCGTCTTAGATTGAGGAGGTATTATGACGAGGCACAGAAAATCTCAAAGGCTGTAATACTGAGTGTGAACTCTGCTTGTATTCCTCCTTTCCCTCACTTCTGGCTCCTCCCCTCACTTTTAACAACCAAGGCGGGTCCCCAGTGGCTCCGAGGTTCCACAGGGCTCTCTCCTGACATCCATGAAGATGGATTCTAGGCTGCTGTCACCAGAATGGGACTATGATGACCAAGCCTGAGAAGCAGCTCTTTAGGTCCAAGGTGAAGTTATCCAAGAAATAAGAGCCAACAAAAAATGAGATTAATCTTGAGTCCTTGACTGATTGGTTTTGGCTGATTGTTTCTGTATAAAGAATAAATAACAATTCCCAGGTAAGTTTGGGTTTAGGAAACTCCACAGCCCAAAGAAGCTAAGACTCAAAATTAATGCACTCCTTCAATGCATATATCCTGGGTATCTTTAAAAAAAAATTTTTTTTTCTTTATTGATTTTAGAGATAGAGGGAGTTAGAGGGAGAGGGAGAGATAGAAACAGCAATTGGCTGCCTCCTGCATGCCCCGCACTGGGGATCAGCACTACAACCTGGGCATGTGTCCTGACTGGGAATCGAACTGGCGACCTCTTGGTGCAGGAGTCGATGCTCAACCACTGAGTCACACCGGCCAGGCTGTCCTGGGTATCTTCTAATATATATGCAATTTTATAAGAAGAAAAGCAATCAAATATGTAACAATTCTGTTCTCCTAGTTTATTCATTAATATATTATTTGTTTCACAAATATTTATATAGCGTTTACCTTGTGCCAGGAACTGTGTTTTAAAAAATGGACTGATATAATCCTCACAACAACTTGATGAGTTACGTATTTTTACTATCCCAATTTTAGACATGAGGAAGGTTAAGTCACCAAGAGGTTATATAACCCACCCAGGTTCACAGAGCTTGTAATAGTTATTTTCCGAAGAGTTTTATCAAGATTTGATACAGAGAAAAATTCCTCAGTTACTTCTCTTTCCCTAAACTTATGTACCAAGATAATTTCTTCTGCCAACTCTCTCCCTCTAGACCTGAGGAAGAAGGTAGCATTTCTTATTAGGCTACCTTTGCCCTGCTGGATGGATAGTCGCTAAATGCTTATGTTGAATGTGTAGCCCTGATTCCTCATTGTACATATTCTCATGAATTTGTCAGGATTTCTAACAAACCAACAAGCAAACGAACGAGACAGGAGATGCACAGGTGCAGAATAATCAAAAACACTTGGCTGTGGCATGAACAAAAATGGAAACCAGAGGACTTAATTGTAAGCAATTATCACAGGGAGTCTCACTTCAAAGAATGGCTCATTCCCCTTTCTTTCTGACTCATAAGTTTTATGGAATCACTGAGTGCAATAACCCACTGGCTTTTTATTCAAGAGGCCTCAACTCTATCATCAAGTTAACCGAACCATGGAGAGTGCTGAACTCTGGCCTCGGACTTGGCGTGCGCGCGCACACACGCACACACAAATATTGGCCATTCGGTATGAAAGAGTTACTGAAGAACCGGAGTTTTATTCCATAACATGGACAATGATCAGACTGGCAACACAATTGCCAATTTATTGATTGCAAACTATGTGCCAGTCACTGTGCCTTGCAGTTATGTGCATCGCCTTATTTAAATACTGCCATAATCGCGTTTCAAGAAATATTATGATTGCATTTAACTAATGAGGAAATTGAAGCTCAGTGAGTTCACTGAATTCTCCTACTACTAAACTGTGTTCAGTTCTGTTGGTCACCAGACCTTTATGTGCTATATATCAAGGTCTTCAGACATCAGTAAAATTTGATACAGTGTGTACCACAAAGGGATGTTACCTGAAGACCTCGCTTTATGACTCACTGGATTATCATTTGCTTGTGCTACGTTGGATAGTCTCTGGTTCTTACCTTCATCTCTAAAAACTGTTATGCACCAGAATCTACAAATCTACAGAAGAAAGAAACCACATCTGTGTGTTTTCCCAATTTCTGCCTGATTCCTTGTGTCTACTCAGCTCATTCCAGCCAGGAGCCAGATTTTGAAGGTTGTGGTAACACCAGTTGCATTTTGAGTTAGGAAAGCGTGTCAAGTCTTTTCTCTCTGAGCTGTTCTGTGCTTCACACCCTGGTTTGCCCAAGTCATTTGTTGTTATAAACCACTAGTAGGGAAATGCAAAGGAAGGATGTGCTTATTATAAAATAACTACTCCCCTGGGGTGACAGACACTTGGCAATCTGTTGTTCCTTCAACTCTCCCAGGGGGATGATTATATGTCTCTGATGGTACTGGAAACCTACTGAGAAAACTCACACATCCTTTTCCAAACTGGAACCACATGCTAATGGAGGAGGTTAATCTGCATGGCTTTCTAATCACTGCCTCCTGCCTGCCTGTGTGGCATCCAGCGCTTCCGTTGGAATGGGCGAGACTGCAGAAATAGACCAGCTCACTTAGAGGTAGGAAGGTCGGCGAAGCAGGGACCGTGGAACTTCCACCTAGAGCTCTTGGAAAGATGAAGATGTGTTGTTTTATTCATTTGGCATTGATTTCAAGAGGCAACGGGAAAACACGAATGGTATCCAGTATACTTGGCAGGGTCTTTTGCCAATTGAAACCAATGAAATGCGTTGATATCCTGTTATTCACACTAACCCAGAATCAGTAACACTCACTAGGCACGAATCTTACCTGGCACTTGGTTGGTGTTACTGTGGATGAATGAACCCTCACTGGTTATATTTTCAGACTTAACCATTTTTGTACTTATCTAAGTCACTAAGAAGATCTGTCTCCAGAGCCACAACTCTTTATAAAGCCAGGCGTTCACCACCATCCCCTTGTAGGAGAACATCTCTTGATGCTCTGCCCACCGCCTTGAGCTTAAGCAGAAATGCGTTGGGACTTCTAGACGACGGAGTTGAAGTGAACAGACCTGGACCCAATCCCTCTCTCTGGCTCCAGCTTTGGAAAGATGCCACCTTACTACTTACTTGGACATGGTGCTTCCATTGTCGCTGATGTTTTTCAGTGTGACAAAGAATGACAAAATATCAGTACCTTCCCCCAACACCACGTCTAAATAAAGATGACTCCAAACAAACCCGACGACCATCCAGAACAACTCAAGAGCGATTGCTAATTGTTTCGATTTTTCATCTGGAGAGTCTGGCAGGTCCCTGACATTAGAGCAAAAGTCTTCCTACTAGGACCTTGCCAATTTCAGCTTCAATTCCATCAGTAAACAACTTTGACTGTGTTGGGAAAATTCCATTAATCATTCATGTTCTGGGAAGAATGATACACAAAGGAGCTGTCAACACCAGGCAGCAACTTTCCATTTGTTTGGTAATTAAGAACTCCAGGCCATCTAATGGTGCCCAGATGCAAATTCACTGCCCGGGTTGGAGCCACCAGACTGAGCTGAAAAGAATTCCCGTGCACTTAAACCCATGTTCCATGATTTGATGGGTCTTTCCTGTTCCTGCTACATGGACAGCACGCACAGTGCTTTAAGCTGAAATGCTACTCTTTGAAAGAGCTTATGCTTCTATCAAAAAGATACCAACTCTTTAGGACACATATTTTTAAACCTGTGTCTGAAATACGTTTTGTGTATTCAAATGCACATTTCTCCTAAATCAAACTTTTACATCGTCCAAATATGATGAATTGCACTTTGATTTAACATGGGAATGGGACTGTATTCCCCTCTGCAGGAAACCTATCATTTAGCAGAAGAGAAACACAGAAAACTGTAGAATCTTCCATGCAACCCCTTTTAAAATCTGAATTGTGCATTATGACGTCTATTTTGTAACACCAGGGACAATTTGATACTTAAAATTTGCTAGGAATTCGGCCCGGGCATTAGGAGAGGCTGTGAAACTAATCCTCTAGGAGATCAGAGATCTCAAATGGGCCCCTCCTGGTTTCTTACATCATCAGAAACGTATAACCACAACATCACACTCAGGAATCCAGATGGCATTCCTCTGGCCCAGGGACTCTGTCCTCGTTGGAGGTATTCCTCTTTCTCTTCCGATTATCCAAATGTCACCTGGAAATGTCTGTAGTTCACAGCAAGCTGACAGAGGTGTCCCGCCAGGTGCAGCTCACTTATCAGTGGCCATAAAGAAGAGACATTCACACTGAGCCTCGCCGAGTTCCTTGGTCTTCGAACGGGACATTCTCAACCTGCTCCCACCGAGAAACGTGCTACCGCAGATCCCCAAGACTTCTTCTAACAAATCTGTGTCAACGTGACCTTTCTATATATGTTTGCATTTCCAGTGGGGCCTCCAGCCTTCTCTTTAAGTAAAACGTTTTTATCTCCAGGTGAAGGTGGAGTGTGGACTGTGAACTTGAATCAAAGCTTCACAGTAGGCAGTTTCCAAACATGTAGAAATGGAAGAAGATGATGGTCCCTAATACTCATTTCTTTCTCATAACTGTGCAGTTGTCTGTCTTGCTTTTAATACTTTATTACTTCTTCCCAGCATTTTGATAATTTTATGAGCCTTGACAATAAGAAAATGTCCTGAGAAAATCATTAGAAGTGATTTTTTTTTCCCTCGGTGGCCTCTTTCCTATCCTGTGAAAGACATTTGTTATATGTGATAGTAATCAATTATGCCTAAAACAAATGTAATACGAACCATAAAGGGAGGAGATAATATTGCCTTTCCACACAAAAGGTATTTCTGTGAACGTATGCTATTCCATTAGAAAGTTTAAATATTTTAAAGCATTTTTTTGTTTTCTTAAATACACAGCCTACATTGACTATGCATGTTTAAATGTTCATTTTTGCCTTGAGAGATACAAAAAAAAAAAAAAAAGATCAGCCAAAGAAATTGTTACATTTATGTGCCTCCAATATCACCTTTGTGACTTCTTTTTAGATTCAAATAAAGTTCCATGATATTTTCGCTCTAGGGGGTGTTTTCTTGTGTTTGGCTCATGCAGATTGATGATTTGTGGACGTACATTTTGGGAGCTGTATGAGATGGTTAGAAATAGTCATGCTATTAAGTGAAAATGTCAGGCCTCATTTTTGCCCCCGACTTTCTACGGAGATTGTGGCAAGAGCAGGATGCGTGATGGAGGAGAAGGAAGGAATGAAGATGACAAGCCTCCATCGATACCCATTCTCGTGGCTCCTGGCGCGCCACAGACAGAATTCTTTGCTTTGTATCCCATCGCAGCCTCCTGGGCCACGGCCACCAAAGGGTCAGGCTCACACGTTTCAACCTGAGGTCTCAACCTTCTATCATTCCAGCTTTTTCTCACTCCATACTTCACACTGTTCTTCCTTCTGCACTCAGCCAAGAAAGCCATGGATCATTTCCCCTGAGCACCATCAAACCAACATCATCCACAATCTCACACCCTCTCCATCCCGTGCCAGCTGGGGCTGGCTTTCTGGGTGCAGGGCGAAGGCAGTCACGCAGGAACACACAACCAGAAAGTGGCCCCCAACTTGGGCGTTAGTGTTCTCCAGTCGCCATCCTGAAAGTAGTCATAATTCTACCTCTGCACTTGTGTCGTGTAGATGAAGTCTCAGGAGCCTTTGCTCCTTTGTGGGCCCACCTGCTGCCCCCTCTCCCCCCCTGGGATAAGCTCCTATCTGCCTGCTCCCCAATTCTACCCAACAGCCATGGTCACCCCCATCCCTGACGGGGCCTGGGTAAGAGACGATCACTGTTGGGCACATGTCCCCCAAGGATGGGGTGTCTAAGCTCACCCCACAGGTATCCTGGAGCCAAGAAAAATAAAAAAAAGACCAAGACTAAAATCAATAAAGAAAAAAATTTTTAAAAAGAAAAGAAACTAACACATGAGCAGCTTTTTAATGTTGGAGACTAAGTTGTTGGCTTTTCTTGGTCCCCTGGTTTCACTCGCGATACCTAATGAGTGTCCCATCCTTACTTGCTGGTCCATTCTTTGACTCGTTATTTTATTCAAGGAGGGTAATATTGATTTATCATTTTAAATTGCCATTATGAATAGCATTATTATTATTATTACATTATTTTCATAAACTTTACCGTAAGAGGTCAAAGGGAAGCATTCTCTCTGCCTGTCACACCTCAGGCCCTACGCTGGCCCCGCACACAGATAAGGTTTCTTTCCACATTTCCTTGCACCTTTCAGGATGAAGCTTTGCTCTCTTATCAGGAAAACTGATTGTAGCGTCCAGAAGCTAACCTCTCAGGAAACTGTTATTCATAAAGTGCTTTGAAATCTTCAGCACAACAGGATACAAAGAGTAACGTGTCTGCTGATGCACACGTATTGAAAACATATGGCTACGATATAAAGGTAAATAGCTCAGACCCACAAATACTGCGCAAGGCAGTATTTAATTTCCTGGTGGAAAGGTTTTCCATTATTTTCTTCCTCAAACTCTCAGTTCCGTCCAAGGAAAGAATAAAAACAATTTTCTTAGACAAGGGAAATAATGAGAGCCCAAGCCATTATTCCAGACCATTTAGAGTCTCGGTGCAGATAAATGTATGAACTTGTAGGACCTTTGGAATGATGGTTGAACCCAGTTCGCAGCTGAGTTTCTTCTGACTGTTAGAAAAGTACTTGGCAGAGCAAAGGACTCAGCTCACAGCAAGATTCCCACAGTAAACCTGGTCAAAACATTTCTTGTAGGTTTTTAAAAAATGTGAGTAAACTACACCCCGCATAGAATTTCCACTTTCACCATTCTCAGTGCACAGTTTGATCATTTTAAGTATGTTTATATTGTTGTGTAACAAATCCCTAGGATATCGTCATCTCGTAAAACTGAAACTCTACCCATTAAACAGCAACGCCCTGCTCCCCTGGCCCCCGGGCACCACCGTTCTACTTTCTATTTCTATGAGTCTGACTACTACAGAGACTTCATCTAACTAGGATCACAAGGTGTTTGTCTTTTTGTGACTTATTTTGCTGAGCCTCATGTCATAAATTTTATCTAGGTTGTAGCATGCGGTAGCACCTGTTTGGAGCCCCTGTCAGAGAATTCTGGATATTTAGATCTAAAATGTGCCCCAAATTATGAAGATGTTTCTCACTGAAGGTTCTTCTTTACACACCATCAGAGACCATGTCCTGTCTCTCTGGACATTTAAAAGCTGGCCCAGGCCCTGGCTGGTTTTGCTCAGTGGTTAGAGCATCAGCCTGCAGACCAAAGGGTTGTAGGTTCGATTCTGGTCAAGGGTACCTACCACGATTGCAGTTCGTCCCTGGCCCCGTTTGGGGTCGTATGGGAGGTAACCAGTCAATGTGTCTCTCTCACATCCATGTTTCTCTCTCTCTCTCCCCCACTCTGTCTGAAAATTAGTGGGAAAATATCCTCAAGGTGAGGATTTAAAATAAATAAAATAAAAATAAAAGCTGGCATAGGGTGTAGCTGAATCCTTAATTCTCTCTTGGTTGCACTGAGCTCTGGAAAGTATGTTTACATGGGTGGTGTAAAATTTAAAAATAGTTTATGTTACTAGCCCTGGTAATATGTCTTCAGTTTAATCTTTCTCAAAAGTGAAGAACATAAAGTTTTTAAATTCTAATTTTTTGTTTTCATTTTTTTTAAAATTAAAAATGATGATATTAATACCCTACAGTTAGATTCAGCCTATTCCAAATAATGAAATACTCAGATGTGTCACTTAAAACACTTAAAATCAAAGTGTTTATTCTGCATGACTTCTCAATTAATAAAGCCAAGTCAAAGTTTTAATCTGCACAGATAGAATGTGTTTTTCTTTGGAAAATTAAACTCTTCACCTGAAAGTCTTGACTGGAAATTTCTTCCTGCAGGATACTGATGAGGCTTTCAGTAGCCTCTGTAATACCACGGTCACAGTTTTCAGTAGCACCTTTAACACTGACTCCAGATGGGTAAGACTGTGGCTGAACAGCCGTCCCCTGTTATTCTCATGTTCACTCCTCCTTTGTCCTTATGGAAAGGAACTCCACTGCTGCACACTTAGAGGATGACCTGCTGTCTGGTTCCAATGTGACTTCTCCAATCTTACAAAATGATCAATAATTAATTAAATACCCACATGTTCTGAAGCCCAGGTTTTCAATGATAAACACAATTTTATCAAACACCCCTCCTTCATACATACACTATAGATAACAGGGCATCAGAAGGAGTTTCTTTTTGTCTCCATTTCCTCTGAATTCCCTCCCCTCCCACCCCCAAAAAGATACTAAGGCTATCTTTTCAGGTTTTACAAAGGAGATATACATATATATGCCTTGCCTCCATCACCCACCTCCAGATTTAAAAACCCAAACCTAGACAGTCAGCTAAAGGTGTCGGAAATCAGAGTTTCTTTGGAGAAAGTCTTGAAAATCTATAGCCCTTTTTCTCACCCCTCTTCTTGAGTGTGCTTCTCCCTTTTCTCAAACCTGGTGAGGTATTCCTCAAAGAGATCACTTAGAGAGTTTGATATGTGATTCCTAGAGTTAAGGAGCAGACATGGGGCCCAGTAGACTAGATCTAAAAATATGAGGTTGTGTAGGGTATTCATCAAGTAGAAAATTTAAAGCAAAAAGTCTGTGATTACTGGCCAGATGAGAAAGAGAGAGAATGGTCCGTGTTAGGGGCTGACTACATTTACACTCATTAGTGACCATTTCTCATAGATAGGTAAGGGCCAGGTGGGAGAGAGGGCCAACCTGGGGACATTTTCATTCTTCCCAGAACTGCAGGGAAAATGCAGGGCTGGGACAATTAACATACAGAGGCAAATGGTGAAATCCTTCAACTTAACATAATCATGTACAGTAAATTTGCAGCTAACATTACACTTAGTTATAAAAGACTGAATGCTTTCTCCCTAAAATCAGGATAAGGCAAGCATGCCCACTTTTATCATACCTACACAACATGGTGCTAAAAGCTCCAAGGCAGGAAAAGGACATAAAAGGCATACAGATTGGAAAGAAAAAATAAATCTATCTCTGTTTGCAGATGGCATGATTGTATGTGTAGAAAATCCTAAGGAATCTATCAAAAATATAAAAACTATCCTATAAGTATTATATGTTCAGCAGAGTTGCAGGACACAAGATAAACATAGGAAAACCCATTATATTTGTATATACTGGCAATGAACATGTGCTCAGCAAAATTAAAACTATAATATTGTTTATAACATATCAAACATTTTCAAAATGTACACTAACAGAACATGGACAGAAGGAAAGGACTGCTATAATGAATATTGTCAGTGTGTGAAAATCTAAACAAACAGAGAGGCATACCATGTTCATGGATTGGAAAACTAAATATAGTGAAGATGTCAATCCTCCCCAAATTGATATATAGGTTTAACATAACTCAAATCAAAACCCTAGTGAGATTTCTTTTTAGAGTAAATATAAGCTTATTCTAAAATGTTATTCTAAAATCTATATGGAAACTAAGAGAACAATGACTAAAAAAAAAATTCAAAAGAGAAGAAAGTAGAAGAATCAGTCTACCCGACCTCAAGACATATTGTACAGCTGTAGAAATTGGTAGAGGGAATGAAAGTGACAAAGAATCTGGAGTAATTAGCATATAGTAGCTCAAACAAGGTCTGCTGGCCTGATCATAATTTTGGATCAAGTTGAAGAACTTATTTGATAATTTAAAGATTAACATACTGAAATGTTATGAATTCAAAGCCCTTTTTTTGTTAATCCTCACTTGAGGATATTTTTCCATTGATTTTTAGAGAGCGTGGAAGGGAGGGAGAGGGAGAGAGAAAGAAACCCTGATGTGAGAGAGACACATCAATTGGTTGCCTCCCACATGACCCCAACCAGGGCCAGAGATCAAACCTGCAACCCATGTATGTGCCCTTGACTGGGCATCAAACCCAAGAAGACCCTTTGGTCTGAGGGGTGATGCTCTAACTGCTGAGCCAGTCCAGCCCTTTTAAATGTGAATGCACTTTGATAAAAGGGTCAACTGGGGAAATTGTAGCTCTCAAGACATTCCCAATAGCATTTGTGGGGTTCACACAGGAGACGGATGCCCACTTCCATTTATTTCCAGTGTTTATGAAGTCAGTCTGTTTTGTCAAATGCAGGCTTGTAGAAAAGTATCAGCAGAAGCACAACATGCCTTGCCTAGTAGATCAGTCAGGGTTCTGTCAAAAACAGAAAGTGCCCAAGGTGTTCCAGCAGGAAGGGATTGAATGGAAGTAGTTACAACACCATCAGAAGGTCCAAGAAACCAAATCTCAGGGAAAGCTCTGCTAGGTTTTAGGGCTTATAGGTAGCGGGGATTATAGAAAACATTCATCAATGATCTCAGCACCCTGCTGCACTAAAGTGGATGATTAGCAGGAAAATTCCTCTATGTCACCATCAACTGCTAACATTTGATGCTTCCTTCCAACTGACATTGAAGAACTCCACAGACTTTTGCTTCAATTCCTTCTTCCCAATCTATGAGGATTTTTTTTTTTTTTTTTTTGGACAGACACTAAAAGAAGACTTGCTTTCAAAGATTCTGGGTAATGTATTTCTCATGTTTCCAGCCCCAATAAAACAAAAGAGAGCACAGGGTATAAATTCACCAATAGTTAAGCTGATACAACTGAGTTTACAGCAATGAACTTTTGAGTCACCAGATGAAAATCAGAGGAAATTCTTTTATCCCATTAAATATTTATAGCAATTTGGTTTATGGATAACTATTATTCTTATTTTATAGATTACATAGAGACTAATACAGTTTAAGCAACTAGCACAAGGTTATCAGGAAGAAATATTAGAACTTAGGATTTGAAGGGGAATTCAATTGTTCTATTAGCTGTCATTTTGACATCTTTTGAAAGTTTTGAGGGATAAAGTATTAAGCTTAAGGTTATAGCTCAATGCATTGATGTGTAACTAAAGAGCATGTTACAGTCAGAAATCGACAGTATGACGGGAATATGATGTGTGTGTGAAGAAACAAGGAGAAATTGACTCGGAAGGCAGATGTGAGGATACATAGACAAAAGAAAAATGCATATATTAAACTTACATAAATGGTAATGCACACTGGTGACCATCAAAACTAACATGAGAGAAAAGGGGGGTCAGTGGAAGTGCTTGAGTACTGAATGGCTGAAATAAGAACATACGTTAGAGAGAAAGGGTGCCACCAAATTCTAAGAGAAAAGGGAGTGTAAATTATTTTTAGGGGATATACTGTCAAAGTCCTTCATAAAACAGAGCAACTAGGTAGCAAAAGCAAAACTTATGAAGAATCTCAGCCAGAAAACTTTGAACTAACTGCCAAACTTTTTCACAGAGGTGTACCATTTTGCATTCTTACCAGCAATGTTTGAAGATTCCAATTTCTCCACCTTCTTGATTGTTAATTTCTATTATTATTATTATTATTATCATCATCCTAGTGGGCATTTAGTGTTCTCTCATTTAGTTTCAATTTGCATTTTCCTAATGACTAATGACGTTGAACATCTTTCCATGCCCATGTTGGCCATTTGTGTATCTTCCTTGGGAAAACATGCCTTCAATTCTTTTGCCCATTTTTCAAATTGTATGGATATTTCTGTTGTTGTTGTTCTCACATGGTCTTTCTTCTGTGCACATGGAGAGAACGGTGGATCCTCTGTGCTTCTTCCTCTCCTGATAAGAACACTAGTCCTACCAGATTAGAGACCTCATTTCACATTAATTACTCTCATCAAGGCCCTATCTCAAAACACAGACACATTGGGGGTTAGGGCTTCTGTATATGAATTTTAGGAAGAAACAATTCAGTCCATAAATGCACTAAAAAAGATGGCTGATTCCAGGCTTGGGGCAGGAAATAAGAAGAGGAGCCTTAAACATTTTGCTATACTACACAGCAAGAGAACTACCAAAGATTCCTAAGCATTACTAGGATTGTGTCAAAAGGACTGGCATCTATTTAAAAGGACTTCCACTGCCAAAGATATGACAATGTGAGCATCAGTAAGGATAATAATTATAGTGCATTGAAACCCACCAGATATTTTTAGTTTATATTGATATTAAAAACAAAGGAATTGGTCATCTCCCGAGAATGTGAGGAGCAAAGCTGTTATCATAAAAACTGATAATGAAAGAGAAAGAATCAAGCATGTACCCTGCCTTTCTATATGAACGGTTCTATTACATGGCCAAAGAGGAAAAGCATCTCTTTCCAGATGATACATGAACAAGAGATGAAAGAATCAGAATAGCTCTCGCACTGTAATCCCCCAATGAATCAGTGGATCTGGGCACTGAGCATCAATGACCGGTAGTGTCACAAAAAGACAAGACACTCGTGTGCCTTCTTCCTAGACACAGAGTTCCACTTTTACTCTTGTCAAAGGGATCAAACCTGAGTCTCATCAAGCCTCTGTAGCCTCTGCCAATTTTTAGGAAACAGAGAGGTCATGGGAGCCTGGAAAAATTGCACTCGGTATGTGATCTGCAAAATTCAGACTAACGGAAGCTATTTAAGTCTTCAATAGTGACACCGCAAGAACAGGAAAGTGATAGAGAGCAGGCTGATAGACTAAAATAATTTTGAAAGACATCAAATGAAAAGGAGATTAAACTATAGTATCTAGGAATGACTAAAGAACTACAAGGAAATGATGATTACCAGCAAATAGGGATGATGGGGTGACGTGCGGGAGGAGAGCTGTGACTGGAAATGGACACACTTTGGGGTTCTGATGAGGCGAATGAAGTTCAGTGTCTTGACCAGGGTGGTGATTATAAGTCTGTTGATTTTATAATAATGTATGAAGCTACAAATTTGCTTGTGTGTCATATTTTTTGTTGTTGTTGTTACATAATAAAAAGATGATTTCATAATCCCAGAGGTTATACTATTATGAAAGTCTTCATGTATGCATGTATGTATGTGGTCACATGGTCAAGGGCACACGCCAGGCTGTTTGGGGACCTTGGGCATGTCAATTCCTCTGAAGCCTTCATTTCCTTATCTGCACAAGGAAGGTAACTTGCAGGACTGTGATGATAATTAAATGAGATAAATTACATCAAATACCTGGCATGGTGCTTTCCCCTGGAAAAGTACTTGTTAAATAATAACTTTTGCTATCATCTCAATAGTACAAAACTTAAGGGCAGGATGAAGACTCTGGATTCATAAAGAAGCAAATAATGTGAGAAGCAAAAAAAAAGAGAGAGAGAGAATTGAGGGAAACAGGAAAATTGAGAAAGAGAGTGAGGGACCCATGATGAAAAGGAACAGGAAATAAATCCTAAGAGCAGGATGAGGGAGAGGACACAGGTGCCTGGAGTGTTGGAATGTGGTGTCATGCATGGTGATGCATTGTATAGGGTTTTCTTTAGAATACTCATGGGAGTCTTGAAAAAAATGATGGATCTTGACTGTGCCCAAGAGAGACTTTGTCTACATAACCATGTCACTTGCAGCTGACCCTCGTCCATATTCCACTGGTCCCCAAGGCTGCACAGGTAGCAGTGACAAAGTAAAGTCACAGGATCTGATATTTTCCAAGTGAAGAGAGGTAGCATGCCACAGCTCTTGGCCAAATTAATCTCTGCCCTTCCCTAAACATATGTAGTGGCTCCTATCAGTGTTATTATTTTCTGTTTGGGATGACTACCCTTCAATTAGTTGAATTAATTATGCATTTAAGCATTAAAAGCATGCATTTCAAGGAAGGTGGACAGATTTGCCATTATCCTCCCTCTTATGAGAACTAGTCATCCTATCATAAGTTACCCATCCATTATTCTGGGATATTTTTCAGACCTCATCTGAAAAACTGAGGTTTAATAACTTTTGTGATTATCATAGAATTGGATATGTCCGAACACTTCCTGGAAGCCAAAACTAGGTAAAGTTAGTCCCTCTTTAAATACTTTTTAGCCTGTGGGTTCTTCTATAAAGATCACTGAATTGTGTGCCTCAAGTACCCTCTCTCAGAAGCAGGGTGCTCAAGGTCAAATGAGCTATTTGCTCTAGTCTAACATGGGTGACTGTGGAGATGAACAGATTTGATATATTTAAATAAAACATTCTAATAGCGTGTTCTGGCCTTGGAGGCCTCAGGCAGCACACGCTGTATTTGTTAGACACCATGGCTTAATTACGCTCATAAATGAATTATACCAATTTCAATTTAAAACCATAAGTGTTACAGTTGAACTGGGGTCAAATTAAACTTTCTGTCAATTATGCAGATTACTTAAGCAATTATGTAAATTGTTAATAAATTCTTAAGTGATGTGGAATTTTTCTTGGGGAAAAAAAAATATCTGTTTTATGCTATTGGGCTCAAATAGTTGGAGAGTGTAGGGACCCGGGGATCAAGGAAATGTAACTGTAAATTTCTGTCCCAAGAATTCTCCTCGGTATAAGGAACATATTAGGCCTTCTGATCAGTTGAGGCTGGAAAGTAGAATATATTTTCTACTCAAGAGGTTTTTAGTTTTGTGTCGTGAAGACGCACATTTAGTATACAAGAGAGCGTTGTATACTAGGGGTTGGAGTAGGGAGGAAATGGTGAGGAGAATAAACAGCAGGTCTACTGTCGGTCGGTTTTATTGTTTTAAAATTCTTTACAGGAAATGTACCCCCTTTTGCATATTCCCAGGGCTGCACTGCTCTCTGGTCCCTTAGATGAGAAAATCATGGAGAGGACTGGGGTTGCGAAACATCACGGGTTCTCCTTCTCATATTCAGTGTTCACGACAACTTTCATGAAATCTGCTTTTATTTTCTTTCACGTCATGAACCTCACTGCTTAACTTTCAGGGCTACCTTAAACCAAAGCTACTCTTTCATCCAAAAGGGCAAAGTGCTTTTGTTTATACTGAAAGAATACAAGTAAACAAACAAACAAACATTTAGGTAGAAAAGCCAAGTTCATTCAATGATTTTGGTTTCGAGGTGATAAAGGTATAAGCAATCCGAACCCTCCAGGGAGCAAACATTCACTCATCTCTTTAAAATGCTTTAAGGACCCGCCCTTGACTACTTTCCTCCCTACCCCCCACCCCTCCACTTGCTTTTCATGTGAAGTTTAAAAAGACTCTATATGCCTCTTCTTTTTGAAATACGAATGGATGCTGTTGTCTCCGGTTGTCTCACTCAGGCGACCAAGAGAAAACAGCCCGGGAGATGGGACTTGCAGTGCCCAGGGAAGTCGGGACAAGCAGTCAGCCAGGGGAGAATTCTCAGGTCCACGTTCCGTGGGCTTTTGGTTCGTTTTGGCTAGTTTTGGCCAGGGTGGGAAGATGACATTAACCAGGGCCCCTTTCCTCAGGGTGGGGCTAGGAAGCTAACCTGATGCGTACAGACATTTCCACGAGAAACGGAGTAAGAAATGCAAAACCAGTGTTCTGTGGGTGAAAACCCAGTTCCCTCCACCCCACCCTCCCCAGAACCATCACGGGGCCTGACATCCACTCTACCTGAAGCACTGAGCTCATAAGGCTTTTCACTTAATTTTTCCCCTTATTTAAGGCGGGTTGATAGAAGAGATGCACAAGTCCCAGAAGCAAGGACAAAGGACACCTAGGTGCGGAATGGGACACTTCACCCTTGTACCACTCAGCCATGACAAAGCCGGTGTCTGAGTCTGTGGAGACATTCCAAAGTTCACCTGTGACTAATCGAAGCCCTAATAACGGCGCAACCTCTGACCTTGGTCCTCTGGGTTCCCTACCTTTTATAAATGAATATTTGAACACAAGTTATGAAATGTGTGACATATCAGAAAGGAAAGCACCTGATACTATGAAATGTGCATATTGATGAGAGCAAGGAGAGAATTCAATGAATGCTAAATGATGGGTCCAGAGAGAACGAACGGCCTTTGTTAAAATCGACATGTATCTGTAAATTCCAGAGTATTCAACAAAAAGAATAGAAACAAGTGGACCTGGCAAATCTTCTTTTTTATTATTCTTTTTAATTCTTTATGACACAGAGGAAAAACTTCATAAAATATTAGATGGGAAAAAAAATGCTTTCAAAATGAGTTTGCTTTGTAGCAAGTCCCTTCCTTGCTCTTCTGCACACTTAAAAGTCATCACCACCTTGAGTGCATCCCTGGCTTTTAAAGAGACACCACACCTTCCCCACTCCTGACACAGAGCTACCTGACCTGCATTCATTCAGGAATGGCTCGCTGTCATCACCGTAAGTATTTCTGCGAAGGCGAGCAAAGCCAAACAAAGCCAAAAAAAATTTTTTTCTAATCCGCTCAACAACAATGCCTCATGGGCACCAGCCACTGCCCCGGTCTCGAGGCTCCGTCTGACTGTAGACAGAAAGCTATTTCGGGCATTGAAAACAGCCTTATTACCCTGCCATTTTTGCACAGGTTTTTTTTTTTTTTTTTTTCCCTTCCCCGTGACATTAGAGAGTCCGAAGTGACATACATTTTTTATAGCTTCATAAAGTCGTCTCCTGACCGGGTCACCCTTCTCATAACTAGGGAGCAGAACGCTTGAAAAAACCCATTCATCAACGTGAAAGGAGCCTCTGTCTGCAGCTTCCAATATGCACAGTCTGGCAAGATCCAGCTCAGTGCAAATGCTAACTTACTCCTTTGCTAATGCCAAATGACCCACTCACTTCTATCAGCGCCGAGGACGAGGAGGGCAGGGTGCCTGTCCACATCTGTGAAAGTGCTTCCCCAGACAGCCCCGCACCAGCCCTCCCTGCTAAATGTACTGCACGCGTTGAAAAAATTAGTTGTATATTTATACTAATTAAATATTCAATTAAACAAAGATAAAATTACGGGGGGAAATTTGTTCTTGCCTAATGGACTATAGCCCTTTCATTACTTTTTCGCGGATCTACATTAAAATTCCACGCAAAGGTGCAGAAATGGTTGCCCTGATTTTTATTCTTCCGATGTTCCCCTCGTCCATTCTTTGTTCAGACATCCACACTGAGGATGGTCTAACCTGGGGTTACGGTGGGGGAAAGAGGTGGGGAAGGTGGGAAACAGGAGAAAATTGTTCCTTAAGCTTCTGGTGATAGACAGGAATTTCCTCCGTGAAAGCAGAATCTTGTCCATGGAATTTTATGGTGTGATTTAGGAACACCCAGGCTTGGGATGGATTTCAGCTCCATTAAAATCGAGGTCTCTGACAGAGGCAGATCCCTCCAGGTCATCAGAACACCCCACCCCCATGTCCACCATTGCGTTTGTGTCCTGATCCTCTTGACTTCAGAAATCTGGGTTCAAGTTCGAGTTAAGATCACAAATGAATGAATAAAAGGATCCGTTGCACTCAGTAATTACATTTTTATTGGGGATGCTCGCTCTCATGGTATTGAACAGATTATATCTATGCATGACTGTGTATATATGTATGTGTGTAATACAAATACATATGTGTATTTGTATGTACGGGGTGGACAAAAGGAGGTTTATAGTTTTGAGTACACAAAATACAGTTTATTCTTGTATTATTATTTATTTATCATTGTACTATTTATTATTATTGTTATTGTTTCATATTCTTACTTATGATTTGTATTTTAGGTAAAGATAGCTGGTAGTTTAACCCACTTTTGTCCACCCCTATGTGTGTACATATACATATATACACATATACATATACATGCACACATATATGCACATATGTTTTTATAAACCATAACCACAAAAATATTTACATGCACATGTGGATGTACAATTTGATATACAACCCAGAAACAACTGAACTACTACTGAGAGAACAATAAGGTAATTGCTATAAAACAATTTGCTCTACATTATAGAAAATCACACCAAGGCTGAAAAGACCCTTGTCGCCGTCTTCTCGTGTTTCAGTGAGACGTCAGATGGGCAGATCTGGAAAAGGAGACTGTATGCATTTTACTAGACATCCACCAGTCACACCGTGCGTATCAGACATGAAACTCTCACACCGATGCCTTGTCATACCTGTCACTGGTAACACCTCAAGGGTCACCTCTGGGAACAAAATGGTCACCCTTCCAGGCTGGGCCTGACTGTGGGAGATGGTAGCCCTTCCCCCTTCTAAAATCAAAATCCACGTGGTCATCAGGGTGGGGGCATTGAGGGAAGGGGAAGGGAGCTAGGAAATTAATCACCACTTCTCATTTATTTATTCTGAGAAGCAAATACAAGGCTGTGGGAGACTTTTCCAGCCACATTCCTAACTTTTCCTTCTATTAAATGAAAAATAATCCAAAAATGCTGCAGGGCATTTTGAACACGACAAGGATTCCTCTTCTCAAAGTGACCATCGACAACGTCCAAGTGTGCCTCTTATTTTTGAAACAACAGATGGGGATGCAATGATATCTTATTTGATTTTAAGACCCGATTAAATTCAGCAATTACAAATTCAGGTGCAAAATAAAATACTGGGATTAATAAAGATCACACCTGCAAGCTTCCTCGTCCCCTCCCACAATAATATGAACCATGTAGTCCCTGAGGCTCAGCTCACTCCCTTTGTCCCCGCGTAGGTCCAGAACTGATGATTTACATACTGCCATTTGTTCATCCAGAAAACTAGACTTTACCAATGGAGCTGCCTACTGCTTTACTGGTAAAAGGCCTAACCATTTGAATTTATTTTCAAAGAAGTTTAGCGTCTTTTTTCTTTTTCATCATACAGAAAAAATAGAGGCTGGAGTAAGTCTTGGGGGGAAAAATAAGATTTAGAATCATTCTTACCCAGCCTAACATGATGAAATGCAGGTCAATAATACCCTAATCATATAAGATAGTTTTTAATAATTAAAAGTTAGCACTTCACCATCTCTACTTTCAGGAACTGTGATGTTTTTGGCATAAAAAATTAGGCAAAAACAAATCTTTCAGAACACATTTGAATACAACCACATTCAGAAGGGTCAGGGTAGACAAAATCAATTTGTTTTTTAAATTTTAATAATATTTAGTAGATTTCAGGATTTGCCCAAAGTATCTACAATCGCATATCAGTTTTGGATTATAACCTTGTTCTTAATAAATTCTTATTTACTGTATCCTTATTAAAACTCCCAGAAATCCTATACCTAGAAATACCATACCACTTCCCATGTCTTCTCGACTTAATTTCTAATCTCATAAGGCCAATTCCTTATTTTGTCTGTTATTCTAAGTGCTTTAACAAAATCATGTCACGACAGAGAATGAATGCCTGTGTTTTAACCTTAAATTAACATCCTCTGCTAAATCTTATTTCAAATATCGTATGAGAATATGTTTGATTTCTCTAAAATTCCCCTGGAGTTCTGGGACAGATGATACATGTACCTTTTCTTCCCTTTGCATTATTGATCATTCAGCTGCACCAATTACTAAATTAACCCTACTTTGGATTATTCAAGAGGGCTGGACTGTAAATGTCATGGGGATGGAGGAGCAAGGCCACATACATCACTCTCTGGCATCATTAAATCCTCAGCCCTAGCACAATTGTTGGCACTTAGTAGGTACTCAAAAAAAAAAAAAAAAATGTGTTCAATAATGAGCTAAGAAAATAACATAAAGAGATGGGAGCTTTACTGCTAACATAAGCTTAACCAAACACTGGAGAAACTGAACAATGTTAGGTGAGAATTTCCCAAAAATATTTTGAATGAGTTATAGGACCTATGTCTCTGGAAATGTGGTCAAGTCGGTGTGGTTATCAGTCCTCCAACCCTGCAAAACACCGGGATGGTGAATTAATTTTATGGATGTAATTTTAAGTGCATTTTTAAATGGACAACAGAAGTTGAAGAACTTAAGAGTAAGCTGACAACACAGAGATTGGCCAATGTGACACAGAAGAAGATTATGGTCTATAGAAAGGATAATACCTGGGAAACAAAATTTTCTGTTTCAAGACCACTCAGAAAGTGGAAGGCTATGCCTAGGGCCCACATGAATGAAAGGATGTGAATTAGAGCTTTATACACAAAGGACACCTAATAGGGTTAAACTATCAGTGAAATGTGAAGCAGATAATAATTTTGTGATCTTGCTTCAGGTGAGAAATAAAATTGTCTCTCCTGAGAATGTACGACCACAGGCCTGATTTTACAAGCCTGGAAAATACAAGTACTAAGTTTTACTATCATTAAACTTCAGAGAATCCCAGGTCAAAAAAGTAAAGTGGTTTCTGTTTAATGTCAACGTTGCACCTAATGTGGCAAAGAGGGCATGATGGTGGAGAATAAAATGGCACCCTCCACAGAGAAAAGAGCAGGTCATCTGGACACTGTACCCTAACCCAGTGAAATGTGAGCAGGTAATAAAAATAATAAAATTGTCAAGTATACAAGAAAAAAAAACTGCTGTATGTGACAACTAGCAAACTATTTTTAAATTACACGAAAACAACAGATTTGGAGTCTCTAAAAGAACTTCAGTTTTTTAAATGATCAAATACAGATTTTAGAAATGTGTGAAATTATTTTAAAGTAACAGTGTTTTATTTAAAGATGAACAACTACCTAAAAGTTATCAGAATAATCAGGAAGAATTGAACAGAAGTCAAAACAGAAGTTCCAAAAATAAAAATATAAGGTTGAAAATAAGAAATACAGATGAAGTAGAATATTTGGTACATATGAAGAAAAACAAGTGAACCGAGAAATGGAGATAAAAATAAACTCAAAATATAGGTAAGGAAATAGAGTAGAGATGATAAGAAAGGTAGGCTAAAGCATAAAAAAATTAGAGAACATGTGTCATATTTCATTGAAGTTTCTAAAGGAAAGATCTAAAAAGAAAATATTTGGAGGATATAATGGCTAAGAAATTTCTAGAATATTAAAATGTAGACCAATAATATGAAAATGAACTCAAGAATATGGGGAGGAGAACAAACCACTAACCAGGACACAATATTTGCTACACACACACATGACAATGGTTTTAATGCCCCCAAAGTATAAAAAATAGCATAAAACTCCAAGGAAGAAGGAGGAAGGGGGAAAGGGCAACCTACAATAAAAACGAATAATATATGGAAATTGGCAACTGGAAGAAATTTTTAATAGATTCAAGCAAGAGGACAATGGAGTGAAATCTTTCAAGTACTGAAAGAAAAAAATCCCGTCAACTCAGAGTTCTATACTCAGTAATAATATCCCTTCATGTGAAGGTAGAACAAAGAATTTTTCGGAAAAACAAAAGCTTGAGAATTTATTGTCAATTTGTTTTTTTCAAGAAATGTTAAAGTTCATTCCTAAGGCAGAAGGAAGAAGATGTCAGAGAAAAACTTGGGCTCAGATAAAGAAATAAACAGCTCTGGAAAAGGTAAAAAGACACATAAGACTTTTTCATATTTTAAATCACTCTAAAAATTAACTCACTGGTTAAAGTAAAAATATTAACCAGTTTTTGGGTTCTTAAAAATCACAGGGTAACTACTAAAAAAAAAAAAAAGTTAAATGGGTACAACAAATAGGCCAATAGTGGAGACAAAATGGAGTAATAATTTAAAAATCAATCCCATAACATGCTGAAGAAAGAAGGTTTAGTCTAACATAATGTAAGTCCCCAATTAAGCTTAATGTGAATAAAAATCTTACATGTTTCTTAGAATCTAGCTGATACACTAAATTCTATATGCCTGGTTGTCATGGAGTAGACAGGCAAGAATATCACAGTAGTATTTCTTTCTCGGAATAAGGAAATACATAAAGTCATACAAAATTTCCCATTCCAGACACCTAATTAAAGAAATTCAGATAAAAATGTGACCTGGGGAGGAATTATCTAGATCAAACCTATGAACTACTAAAGTTCACCTGCTACCTCACTGTTTTTCAATTTCCTGCTATTCAGAAAGATTTTTCTCTTCAGCAATTTCATTTCCAGATCATTGCTGACTCAGGACTATACTTCTTTCTACCCAGAAAAGTATATTAGATGTGTATACATTTTGATATTTAATCAAACAAATGCATCTTAACTCCATGTACCTTCTTATGCCCCAAGAAATAGGATGAGATCCTCAATGACCACAGACAACTAACACAGCAACATTCCCATGTCACAGACTATATGATTTCTCACAAGCTAAAGGTTCTGTTTCATTTATTCCAGCTTTTCCTGGAAGTCTTATCTTGGAGTGAAAGTTGGGTATCCTAAAATTGGAAGAAAAATAATCTGCTACATTCAAGAAAAACTACCTTTATAGGGAAAAATTTAACTTGTCCTATGTTCATATCTGAGATACTCCTTTGAAACGTACTGTTCTGCAAAGTCTGCTCCAGGTCCTCGCAGGGGCCAGATAAGGACACTGAGATGAATACTCAGGTTATTTGGGTCATTGCCAGAAATCTCTCTACCCTCAACTCCCCATGCTCAAGAAAAATAATGATGATGCAACTATGAAGGCCAGAGTTTATCTTTTATATCTTTATATACTAATTGGAGTTAATAACGAGTGAACATTACTGTTAGACACTGTCTATTTGGCAATGGGTACTGGATACTACAAATGAAGTGTATCAGAGAATTCACTTGATTTGTTCAGAGACGTGGTTGAGCTACGTTATTTGAATATGGCTACCAAGTTCAAAGTCAGTTATCACCTTTAGATTCATGACAATTCAATGTTCTTAGCATGCTCAGGGGTGACTAGACTCCAGAGTACTAAATTATTACACAAATGCATAAAAAATTGATGGCTAAAACCAGAAAGCCAATTTGATAATTCCCAGAAAGACTCATAACTATCAAACAGAATATTCTCTCTCAGTGGACAGATTTCTGCAGGAAACTTGAACAAGAAGGTTATTGCTTGGAGGTCATGGGATTAGAACAAGAGGTGTTAGCTACAGGATCATAATGGCTGGTGTCACACATTGGGTGTTCTGGTGCCTAGCCACTGACATTTATTTTCAGAAGCCTGGATCCCTCTCTTCTGTACTGCCCAGAGATCACAGCCAACAATTATTTCTTTAACTTGCTTTTTCCCTTGGCTTTCAGACCGCCCGACATCCTCAATGACAGCTTTTCTTTAGATATGTTAACACTAACAGCCAGGTCCCATCAAATGTTGACCTGAAGAACATTCTGACTCTTTTAAAGTAATAAGTTAGAGATACTAGTCCTCACTACTTATTCTTACAGAGGACCTCATTTAATGAGCCCTTGACAACTTTCAGTAGCTCACTAGTGAGACAGCATCCGGTATCTTGTGTTTTATGACTAGACACCAGCAGACCCAGGGAAATCCTATCCACTGCGTAAATCCTCCCTGTCTCTCCCATTTGGGATCTAACTAGAGAAAAGTGGTCTCCTGAAGCCATGTGGGAAGAAACAGCAGATGGATTACCATGAAATTCAAGTAAATACTTAAAGATCTTCATGCCTTCTGATAATTAAGACATTAAGTTAGTGATAAATTTACCAAACTGTGCTAACCTGCTCTCCACATGTAACAAATCCTCATTATAGGCAATGACCAGTCAGAATTATTGAGGAGTGGACAGGAGAGGTCATCTTAAAGGAAGGTCCACAAATTACCCTCAGGCATATGGGATAAGACAGAGGTGAAATCTTCCTGAGCTCCAATAATGGACCATTTGAACGTGGCAGATGTTCAGTGAGTACTCCTTGGAATGATTTCTGGGTAACACAATTAACTGGCCACATGTAATTACACTTTTTATTTTCTTTAAAAAATACTAAGTAAATAGGCAGCTATATGTGAAAGCCATTCGGAAGTAGCAAAGGTGGGTTGTGTGCCATGGCAATACCCTTAGAATTTCTCCAAGAGTCGCAAAACCAGATCACGTTCCGTAAATTACTTCAATATGAAGTTTTCAGAGAGCTTTTCCATAAGTTCGGTGGCAAGATGCTTGCTGTCCGACTATTGTAAGGCTGGGGATTTGTATGCCTGACATGCATTCTTCAAGCCCTGTTTCCCAAGATTCTAGTCTTGGGGGAGGCCAATGGTGCTGATGCCAGACACTTAAAAGGATGCTGTTTCGCCAACACACCGTAGAAATGTGATTCCCAAAGGCAGGCTATTTCACACAGCAGGTTCAATGAAGTAATTTATTTGTCTTGTGGGTTTGAGGGGCAGAGCTGAAGGTGTCAAGCTGAGTTAATAGAAGACCAGATGTTGGTTGGCGCAAACCCTCTCAGCCAGAGAGAGAAATTAGGAGATTGTGGGTTCAATTGGAACATTGACCCAAAGAGGAGGGAAAAGAATCCCTTACACGTGGAGAAACCTCTGACATACATGGAGTTCAGGGAAACCCATGTTTCTCCATTTCCAGGAAGCTCCCAATATAATTAGACATCTCAGAACGCAAATAGATACATTGAAAATGAAACGATAAAGGGAAATATGTATGGTTTAACCCAATGTTCAGTAAGAAAACATTGCTAATTAAATTCAGAAGAATTACTGATCACAAGGCCCGACATTTCTTACTCAATGCCATTCGTGTAGAAGAGATCCAGAGAGTTGAGTTTTGGCTTCCCTCTGCCACAAATACATCAATATAAAAGTTACCTAGAACTCAAACATTATGGCAAACGGTAAAGATGATTGGATAAAACCACTGAGGAAAACAATACTGTCTTCTACCAAAATAACAGCGTCTTCTCCGCACATCACTCAACGAACATCCTTAGATCACCGTGTACACTCCTAACACCCTGTGTTACTAAGGTTTTGAGTACAGTCAGGGTGGTTGCAGCCCTGCGGTGATCACTGAGGATATGCGCCCTCCTATCTGAGCAGGCACGCGGGCAGGGGAATGAAGAACACAGTCTGCAAAGGGGAAGACGTTCCCATGCGACCCTTGCCTAGAGGCCTGGCTGTGGCACCTTTCTCTTTCTCCTTCTTCTCCTGCGCCTCTCAGGACGGCTGAACTTGAAGAGGCCCAGGAGAAAGAAGAAATAAGACTTTAAATAATTTATTTGGAGAAACAGTCAGTGAAGAGGAACAAATCATGTTTCGCTAAAAGAACCCGGACCTTTGACACTCCCCTCTGCGCTTCGGTACCTGGAGCTCTAGCCGGATTGCATTAGCGGAATTTTCATTTGATGGCATTTTAATATTCTGCCTTGATGACTTTTTAGCAACATTTACTTTCAGAGGTCTCGAGTGTTCCCTCGGAGGAAATGAAACATGTCAGAGCCCATTACAAAAATCAAAATTTAAATACCTCGACCACGTTAGGGCTTACACACAATCCCATCAGCGCTTAAGCTGAAACTCAAAACTATTCATTCTCTTGCTCGATCAGTAATGAGTATATTTGATGAAGCATTCCAGGGTCAGGGAACACACGTTAGTGATCTAACTTAACCCATCGATTGCCTGGCCACAGAGGACCAGGGCAGGACTTGATTAAATTCTAAAATGCAAATGCTTTCCAACAGCACTGAAGAGAACTGTTTTGTTATTTAAAATGAAATAAAAAAGAAAGAATTGCAAGTCCCTTAAGTAATGGAAAAGGGATGACAATAAGACAGTTGTAGATTAGGGTCAGTATTTGGGAATTACGACGTCTCTGTATGTCCTAGAAAACAACCTGTTTGGTTTCTTCATTCAGCTATGGCCACAGTTACTCTGTATCAAGAGCTAATGTCTTCTTATGATTGGAGAGTCACTGAATGCATTTTTAAACCCCTGTTGTATTCTCCCCACTTCATTAAGAGTTTCAACATAGTCCTGGCAAAGAAATATTCCCAGGTTGTGATCTGTCTAGAGCATATTATACTCTACGTGGTCACATGCGGCTGGCCCCAGACTTTCTTGGCTATTGATCTTGTGTGGGAAATCAATGCAAGTCACACTGTGCTTGTTCACACCACAGTCAAAGCCTCGAACATCTCACTCAGTCCACCCATGGTTCCTATTTTTGAACATGGGAGAGATTTCCTCTCTCCAACTCTTCTTTCTCCAACTTCTCTTTTCTCCCACCCAAACTGAGTGCCTTCCTAATCCAGTAGGCAAATCCACTCCTCGGTTAAGCACTATGGTGCTGTGAACTTCAGGAAAGCTCGGGGCTGCTCCGATGGGTCCATCGTTCATGTTGATGGTTCAGTTTTTTTCTCAAGATTTCAGTGTCCTTCACTATGACCCCACCAGGTATCCCTGTCTTGGTTTGTTCCTTAAAGGGAATTAAGGACTCTCTCTTTCAAGAGATGATTGTGTCCACTGATGGAAAACTGATCTTGCCTGGACAGAATTTCTTCCAGACACCTTAGATCATGGTCTTAGAGTCCCAGAGCCACCAGCAGTACTGGAGTGAGCGGCCTGGAAGAAGGATGTCAGAACGTGTCCTTAAGTTCTCCTTAGGGGATGCTACTAGCCTCTCAGATGCTCCAGTGCAGCCCGGTGGCTCTCATCAATTCATCTCATCATGGGGGTCAGCAGGGGACAGCCGAGGGTTCTCCATGACCTCTAAGGTTTACATGATATTTACCATTTACCTGGAGGACTTCTCACTGAAGCTACAAAATACATTCAATATATGAGCTAAAGGCAATGTTTATTCGTCTCCTTGGCCTGTTGTTTGCTGGTTGCCAGAGGTGCAGAGCATAACTTCTATTTGGAAAAGAAAACTATCCTGGCATTAAGAAAAGCCAGGATGCCCAGCCAAAAGCTAAAATAGTGTAAGAAAGTGGATGTCAACAATATCCTGGAAGATAGCATCCAAGGTGAATTCCTCACTCTGCACAGCAGCAAACTTACTGAAAACCGACTTTGATTAACCCTGTCCATGCTGCCTGACCTCGAGCCTGGCACAGCACCAGAGAGCCCAGTTTTCAGCTCTGCCAATCACTGAGTTAGGAGAAGACCCCTTTGCAAACTTTAAATTTAAAATGCTTGATGAAGCATTCTTTTTTTTTTTTCCTTTTTTTAGTATGTGCCCCTAGCGGGAACTGAACCCGGACTCTCTGATCCGCAGGCCAATGCTCCAACTGCTGAGCCAAACCAGCCAGGGCCCATGAATCATTCTTTTTTTTTTTAATCCTCACCCGAGGACATTTTTCGATATTTTGTTCAGATAGAGTGAGAGGGAGAGAGAGAGAGAGAAACATCGACGTGAAAGCGACACATCGAGTGGTTGCCACCCACACGACCCAACCAGGGCTGGGGACAAACCGCAACCAAGGTACGTGCCCTCAGCGGGAACCGAACCCGGGTCTCTCCGGACCGCAGGCCGACGCTCTAACCGCTTAGCCAAACCGGCCAGGGCCCACGAATCATTCTTAATGCTACCACTCATGCATAGCAGTCCAAGTGCTAACCGATGTTCATTTCTCATAGAAACCTAGCATTTTCTCTTTTAACCATGTCTGCCTGGTTCGGATGCGGGGAAAGTATTGTGGAAACAGCCAAGGTTCTTTGAAAAATCTTGAAACATACTCAGTTGTTTCCATTCGGAATGTAACGGAGGCGGCACACGCCTTCATACTAAATTCATTCTAGCTCACTGTCTTGCCTTTAACTAAACCACCTGTCACATATGGGCACATGTGGGCACACGCGCACCCCCCCACACACACTGCAACTCCACTTGAAAAACCGTATTACACAGAACTTAAATCTCTGCTACTTATTTTCCATTTAATTCAAATCAGAGAGTGACTTAAATTGTTTCCTCTCTAGGTCTTCAGGCAAAGACTGCTACAAGTATAAGACCTTTTTTCCAAAAATCAATGAAAAACTCATGCTGCATATTTAAACATCTTAAAACCTCTCCACAGATGGATGAAGTTGACCCTTCACTCCAAAGCTGACCCCAGCTTTTCTCTGTACAACCACCCTTTACATTAACCACCTATCTTTATCTTCATGGACACCTTTTTAAGAAAAGCATGTTTTTATTAATTTTTTAGAGAGAGAGGAAGGGAGAGAGAGAGAGAGAGAGAAACATTGATCAGCCACCTCCTGCATGACCCCTACTGGGGATGGAGCCCGCAACCCAGGCATGTGCCCTGACCGGGAATCGAACCGGACCTCTCAGTCCATGGGACGACGCTCAGTCCACTGAGCCACACCGCCCAGCTTCATGGACACCTTTTCTTCCTTCTTGCTCTGTTACCCTTCTCTGCTTGCAGCCAGAGAGGCAAAGATTTAAACATGGTCTAGAACCGTGATTTGGACTTCCTTATCCGTGGAAAGGAGGAAAAGGCATACGGTTTTAAAGAACAGGGTTTCTTAAACACTGTTTTGATCACCAGCAAATCTGGGATAATGAAGACGGCGATGGCGAAGGGGGCGGCGCATGCGGATGGCCTGCAGGGACACGCTGGGCTGTCTCACGAAGTGCTGCCCGCGGTCACCATCATGAACACTGGCATCGCTCTCACCGTTCCCAGTGCTGACGGCTTTCTCTTAGGCACTGGCGGTGCTCAGTGACGTCATTCTGTCTCCTCCTAGCTCCACGGATTCCCTCCCCCTTTCTTTTCTCTTCTATTCTTGGCTTTTGCCTCACCAGCCTCCCATTTCCATTAGCACTTCCTCTCACACTTGTGTTTTAACCTAAGAAGTAAAACTGTGATAAGACTTGTCAGTGATGGTCTTTCCAGGGCAGTGTGTTTTTACAAAGATATTAAATGGAAGCCAAAGGGACAGAATTTGGAACATGAGGTAGCAGCTGGCCAGGAGGGAGGAGAGAGTTGGTACATATTAGGATGTTCAAAGTTTCTCTGAAAAGAAATGATGGTGGACTTCTCCATCACACTCAGGTAACAGTTACAAGCACTAGAGACTTTTCGAGGGAGGGAGGGAGGGAGGGAGAAAAAATAAAAAGAAAGGAAGGAAGGAAGGAAGGAAGGAAGGAAGGAAGGAAGGAAGGAAGGAAGGAAGGAAGGAAGGAAGGAAAAAGAAAAGAATAAAGATGAATAACTACAACTACTGAAAGTTTTGTTATCTCCTAGAAAAATGGACAGTTTCTTGAAAGATTTTTAAAAACTTTATATGTAGTTTTTTTCTTATTCTGATGATCTAAGAAAACTTCAGCTAAAAAGATAATTTTTTTCAGAAGTTTCTCAATTCTAAGAAATTAAGGGAAACAAAAAAAAACCCACATCAATTATAATAGATTGTGACCTAATCCAAGTAAACTTTTCTACCGTGATAGTTGATAACTGCTTTCTTCTGCTCTTGAAAGTATTTTTATTTCTCGGATCTATTAAAACCTCCTAAAGGACAAAATTATTTGTTATGCCTTGTAAGCTGAAAAAGCAAAACATCTACACAATGGGAATTTCTAGAAATAATTTAGAAAGTCTAATAAGGGATCTTTGATGGAAACTGAGAGAGAAAAATGTATTTGCTTGTATCAGCTGAAGGGCAGGGACCCTGAATAATTTATTTCTAAATACTAAGTGTTTGAATAAGTTTGCTTGATGGTCATATGTAATTTTAATGACATGATGTGTCACGAAAAGGGGAAAAAAAGGTTGAGATACAGCTATCTCTAGAATTATTGAGATCTACAAAATGTCCCCCCCAAAAGTTAGTTTGGACTAAAAGAGGTGGATATTTCTCACGATGAACCCACCGGAAACTATGGGAGATTTCCCTGTTACGAGTCCACTCACTTGACACGTCTGCGTAATAAAGTCTCAGGCAATAATGCCATTCAAAAATAATGTGGTTCTAATTTGCAGTGGTTTTATAAACCTGATCCGGGACCTGTATATGGATTCGCTGACCCGGTTCCTTCTCCAATCGATCCTCACCCTGCCCTCGCATACATTACGAACCCACCAAGCGGGATGCTGGGCTATTCTTCTGTAACGTGAATTTATGCTAATGGCTGTCTGCATATGCTTATATTACATATCTATATTAAGCTTAATAGTCTGTTACATTGCTTCTTAACCCTGTGTCCACACATGATTAACTTTCCTGATTTCTTTCAAAACCGTTATTAACACAGTGTAGCATTTCACTCAACATGTCACTAAGTTTCTCCGCCTGGTGCTAGAGCTGGGGTGATTAGAAAACTCAGCTTCTGCAAGGAAAAAGGCATATAAAAAATTAAGGGCACACGAAGATAGGCTCCTTGTGTGTGTGTTTATACAACTTGCAGCTGGCAAGAGCTTAAAGTCTAAGCTTTTTAGGCAGTAATCAAACTCAGAGTAGTTTTCTCCAAGTTAATGGAACAGGGCATATTGAGAAGTGTAGTAAAAACTTACTAAGATATAGATACCTAGGGTGGTACAGACAGACTTATGCAACGAACCACATTGTACTTCAGATTCTCCTTCTTTTAGAGTTTTTAGAGGAATTTCAGATTTGGTAGCAATTTATTTATTTTTATGTCTTTTATTTATTTATTTTTGGGGAGAGAGAGAGAGAGAGAGAGAGAGAGAGAGAGAGAGGAACATCAATGTGAGAGAGAAACATCGATCAGCTGTCTCCTGCATGCCCCCTACCCGGGATCAAGCCCACAACCTGGGCATGAGCCCTGACCAGTAATCGAACCGGGACCTCTCAGTCCACGGGACGACACTCAGTCCACGGAGCCACACCAGCCAGGCATTAATGATGAAGGAGTATTTCTCAAACTTGTAATACTTACTCTAAAATTCCAAATTTCGCCCTGGCCAGTTGGGCTCAGAGGTTGAGAGTTGGCCTGTGGACCAGAGAGTTTCGGGTTCAGTTCCCACTAGGGGCACCAAAAATATATAATAATAAATAAATAACATAAAATAAAATCCCAAATTTCTCTAACCTTAACACAGTAGTTGAACTCTCAACCTTTACACCAGGTTAATTATATTTCAGAAATCCAAGTTCAGTCATTTGTTTTTCTCATATTATATTTTCCTCTCCCCATTAGAAGAGCCATGATTAATGGAACTCCTGACATGGGTGCAGGAAACCACACTGATGGACAGGACAGACATTTATCCTTATTAAGAGAGTACAAATTACAGTCCATGTTAATTTCCCAGGAGAAGACCACACACTGCACTTGTTCCACAAATGCTCATGCAAAACCAATTTTAGTGTGTTGTTTGCTTTTTTTTCTAGTTTTTTTTTTTTTTTTTCCTTAAGTGCAACCGGATGAACTTAGTCCAAGAGTTGTAAGCACACATATTTACAGGAATTGGGCAGGTAACAGCTATGGGACAGTAGGTCCTTAAATAATGTCATTTCCTTCAACTTCGCTTTGTTATAAAGCTGATGAGAAGTTGTAGGAACGTAATTGTTGTTTATATCAATTAAAGCCACCGTTTCCTAGAACCTATTAAGAACATTAAGTGGTGAAAAGAAGGGCCATGTCTTTTCAGAGTGGTTGGCTTCTTAGGTCACTTCATAGGCCTATTGCTACCAAAGGTACTGACTGTCTCAAAGAGAGCTTGAATTCATTTTTTTTTATTCTTTTATAAAATATTTATTACTTTTTTAGTTTTTTTTTTTCTTTCTCGATATTAGAGAAAGAGAGGAAGGGAGAGGGAGAGAGAGATAGAAACACTGATGAGAGAGAACATCGACTGGCCCCCTCCTGCACGCCCCCCACTGGGGATCAGGCCCACGATCTTGCCATGTGCCCTGACCGGGAATCGAACCAATGACCTCTTGGTGCATGGTTGATGCTCAACCACTAAGCCACACCGGCCGGGCTGATTACTTTTTTAATACTTAATGTTTTATTGCAGATGTCCCTCCCTTTTCCCCCTTTGACACCCTCCTTCTCTCTTCTCTTCCCCCTATTCCGCTTTCGCCGCACTATTGTCTGTGGCCACTGGTCATGCATATATGCATGTAAGTTCTTTGGTTTACCTCTTCCTGCCTCTCCAGTTCCCCTTCCCTTCATTTTCATGTGATATATTCTAATTTTTTAAATGATCTCATACAGAAAAAGACATAATAATGCATTTTGGAGAGCCTAAGGGCTGCCTGTTTGCAAAGTCTTAGCTCAGGACTCCCACCGACACCACTGTCTAATGAACTCCCAAGATCCTTATTGATTGCCATTTGCAGAGAACCTTATGGGTCCCTCCTGTCTGCAGTAGACTTAATTTGAGGTTAAACCCTATGGCAAGCTGGAGTTTGGAGATAAAGGAGATCTACATTTTGAGCTTCTTCAAATATTTGAGGGACTGTATGAGCTGCTGAAGGTTGCAGAGAGACCCACTCAGCCTGAGGACCATTTATGGACTTTCACATTTTGTCTACTATGAGAAACACACCTCTTCTAACTTTTCTTTAAATATCTAGCAGACATTTGGGAAGTTTCAGCTACAATCTGGGAAACATTTTGTCAAAATGTAGGAAACCTTTTGTTCAAAAATTAGATTATTTTTATTAATCAGCACGAACTCCCAATTTTTCTAAAATTTTGTTGTATTTAATACCTAAATACCTTTTATGAATTAACAATAGACCCTTATGCCAATAAATATATTAATCCAATATCCACTTTTGTGATACAAATGACAAAGGTTAAGAAAATACAAATTTTATGACCAAATACTATCAAGATAAAGATTTGTGAAATATTTGAAAGTTACTGATTAAAACATGGTACAAACATCAGATACTAATAAAAGACAAACACAGTTCTTCATACCTAGTTATGGATCTTTTATCAGTAACACCTGTGTTTCAGTGAGTTTTTCCATTAGACCTTTTAGCTAACATTTTATTTGAATGGACAGAGGCCATTTGTTCAAGTGTGAAGTGTCATTTAGAGTAATGTCCTAAAACAAGATCTCCACAGAGGGTGAAGATCAGTACATACACTCCTACCCCGGAGTATAGCAATGGCTGTCAGCATGTTAAGAGCAGCTGAGCAAGCTGTTTAATATTACTTAACTCCGGGTGCCCCCAATATTTGGCCAAGGAATCTGATTTTGAGTAACACTTATCGGGCAAGAAAAGGTTAACTCAACATGCCTAGGTTCCTCAAATCCTGGACATTGTCCAGAAAGACCTGTCTTCAAGATTGGCCCTCGGTCTGCTCATGAGAGATAAGCTCTGAGCCCTTGGATATTCTGCACAATGAGAATGGTTTTATATGCCTGATGCCTCGGGCCACCCCAGACCAGTGTGTTCAGATACATTTATCCTAACAATGTGATTGATGATGAAGGTCTATTTTGCTCTCTGGTGGGGCTGGATTCTCCTGAACTCAGGCTGTAGCAACAAGCAACTCACATAGACATGTCTATGTGACTGAACCCCAGTAAGAACTCTGGACACCAAGGCTTAGCTGAGTTTCCCTGGTTGGCAACACTGCAAGTGTGTTCTCAACATAATTTCTGGGAACATTAAGCATGTCTTTGTTTGGTTGCACAAGGAGGGAATGCCTGGAATCGTACATGTGGTTTCTAGTGGACCCTGCTCAGTGAGCTTGCTGTAGGCTGAAAGTTTATGTTCCTTCTGAATCCATATGTTGAAATCCTAACGTCCAGTGTGACCTTATAAAAGAAGCCCTGGAGAGCTCCCTCATTCCTTCTTCCAAGCGAGGGGACAATGAGAAACTGCAACCCAGAAGTAGGCCCTTACCCCACCTTGCTGGGTCCCTGATCCTGGACTTCCCACCTCTGGACTGGGAGAAATAAATTTCTGTTGCTTACAAGACACATAGTCTGTGGTATTTTCTTACAGTAGCCCAAATGGACTAAGAAAATGCCTTTCTCTTTGCAGATTTTAATCTGTATCTTTCTGCTGTAGTACATTATAACCATCAGTATAACAGCTTTTCTACGTCCTTGAGTTCTTTTAAAAATGTATCATGTATGAGTGTGGCCTTTGGGGACTATGACACACATACTCATCGACATAGCACAGAAAAAATGGGGGGCAGTGTTGAAGTCATTTGCAACCAACTAAACTTAAAACAAATCTTAAAGAGTGAAAATAATGCTAAGATTCAGTTCTGATGTTAGCTTATGAGAAGAAAAATAAAATAAAAAAACTACCAGACAGTGTTGACATGCAGTCTTTGGTAACTTTGACTATATCTTGTGGTTTCCCATAAATCAGACAAAAAGACAGGGATATCTAACTACGAATGAGCACACACATGCATGAAACATATATACATGCATTTACATGAGGATGGAATTTATGTACACACAAATATTCTTTTGACTCATATTTTTATATTTTTACCAATTAGTAAAACAAACACATGCACCAAAATGAAGCCTGTAGTGATTGACATCTAAATACTGTCTACTACTTTAGTTTGAGCTGACTGGTAAGATGACAAATAATTCTTGTTAAATTATACTAACTTCTCACCTTCCAAATCTCACTTAAAAATAAGTAAAACACACAGTGTCAGGAAATACAGCCCCTATACTTGTTATATACTGTCAAAATGGTAACTAAGATATGTCATATTTTATTACAAACCAAAGAGTGTCTTTGTTGTTTTTTGTGGGGTTTTTTCCTGTTCAAATAGTGGCTGAACAAATCAGGAAAAATTTTTATCACTCAAACATGGAACAGGTAGGCACTTCACCTGGATTAATTCTTATATGGGCCATTCTCTGGGATAAAAAGAACATTGGTGATGAAACCAGATAAGGAATAAGAGAGTCAAATACAGTGGAATGTTAGACCATTATGGGGATTGAGTGAATTGCATAGAGGAATAAAAAATGGAAAAGGAAATTAGACTTTTCACTAGTGGAAAAAAATGACTAGGCAACTCTGAGCTGTGTTACAACAAGCTCCTGAATAAAATAAATAGAAAGTATTTTTCAGGCTGTGGGGATTGAATGAATGCAATCAATCTTGCTTGTGCAGGGACTCCATCACTCCTACCCACAAGCTCCCTCTAGTGAATTAAAATCTCACAGCAACTCAACCGATAAACAGGCTTGAGCAATGACCACTTAACTAGGACAATATCCTGCACCTAACCAATCAGACCCAAAATAACACTGCATTTATGAGCTTCTCCTGCAGCGAGCCATTTTACATCCACGTTTTTTCTCTTTCCAATATTAATTACATTATGTATGTGTGTGTGTGTGTGTATATACATATACATATATATATGAATAATTGCCCCCACTTTGACAATAAGAGCATTGCATTATTTTCAGCATTAAAAACTGACCTCGTTTTTGTTTGGTTCTTCAAAGTAGTTACCTGTGTCTCTGGGAAACTGGTCTTAGTCCAGGAAGGTATAAATGTTATGAAGTTTATTTAATAGAACCAACAGAGGTGCCTGGCGTTTGGAACACCTCTGCATCCTTTCCACTCAACAAATATATATTAAGCATACAATGAATAAAAGGTAGTTTATGAGGCCACAAAGATGAACAACTAATTGCATTGGCTCCCAAGAAATGAGGAATTCGATCATTAAGGAGTAACACATTATAATAGAGGTAGAATGTGTGAGACATTGACAAAAACGTATCTCTGGAAACAAAATCATAAGCATGTATAATTATTCATCTCTCTGCTAGTGAAGAAGACTCATACCTGAATAGATCGCGTGCAGGCTTTGGGCTGAGCAGTGCAGTGAAATATTTCCTCAACTAGAGAAACCAGGGAGGTCCAGTGCTGAATGAGAAAGCATGAAAGACACCTAGACAGAAAATAGGAGAGAGAAGGAGAGACAAGCCTTTACTTGAGAGGGGCAGGGAGTGAGGAGATACAAAAAAGATGGCGACAGAAAAAAAATGGGAGAATGATTTGGGCATTTGGTATAAAATAAGGAGTGGGAAAAAAGAAAAATACCCAAAAAGGATCTGCAGGGCGTTTTGCTGAGGGACGGCGGTATAAACTCCATCCACATTCCTAATAAATATTCCCTAAACATCTATATTACTCTTAAGTACAGGTGTTGGTGCTTTTAAACCATTTTATATGTATTTGCTATGCCGTATATAAAAGGTACTCGATAACTGCTGAATTTAATGCTCTCTGTAGTCAACTCTGTAGAGAAGAGTTCAATTTTAAGTTTCTCGTGCTTAGCCTAGAAACAATGATAGGAAAATATAATTGGGGGTGTCCTTTGCTCAGCAGAGGTACTTGGTGGATTTTGCATCTTGATTATGGAAGCAGTCACTTGGTGGATCGGAAACCTTGTGGGAAATATCAGATGGCACCCAGCTGGTGGCCGTGTTCCGGATTACGTGGGCTACTCACAACATGTGGTGACTATATGCCAACCCAGGACTAGCTGTTTTCAAGCTACCGTTGGTTTAACAACAGCTCAGCGTCATTAACTAGCTCCAACCCACTGCAAAGGACAAGGCCTGATGCTCTGAGCTGGTGACAGGGGCCCCATCGGGCCATGATCAGGGCCCATGTCACACTTGGAACTCACTCTGGGCCTGGAGGACAGCCTATGACTCCTCTTCACCGTGGTCCCTTCTGTGACCCGGCTCCCTTCTGGAACATGGGAATGCTGGCCAAGAGGACATTGTTGTGGACAAATGTCTAACCACGACCATGATGGAAATTCAGAAAAGTAATAAGACGAAGGGAAAGATCTATAATCTGTTTAGTGCTGTTTTTAGTTACTTTGCAAATTTCTTAACTTTTCCAGCCCTCACCATCTCCAAAACCAAAATAGTGCTACGTGGGTATTATTATGAGGCTACTGCACTAAGCTAGACTCTTAAAAATAGCATCTTGATTCGCAAGAGTACATTATGGTCTGGTATCTGTAAAACCAAACTGTGAATGAGCTAAAATGCCTCCAACAAAAGGAAGAACTAAACAGTTGCCCTGTTTCGTCGGAGAAATGAAAGGAGGTGAGGGACACGAAGGGGGCTGGGGCTCCGAGCGGGGTGAGGCCTGCAGAGAGGGTGGGAGAGTTCAGAAACAGATTGCACAGCTCAAGTGAGCAACCTGACTGGAGGCCTCGATGGCTGTGCTCAGACTTTCCTGCGGAAAGATGCCGTAACCTGCCCTTCCGTTCCCTGCTCATCTTCTCCCCCGCTAAGCTGTGAAAACTAAGAAAATGACAGGAGGGTTTGCTTGCAGCATTTACACTGAGGCTCTTTTTTCCTTTGCCTTTGACTTGTGAATGACTGAACTGTTTTAATTTTTTTTTCTTTATTGAGTTTAGAGAGAGAGGAAGGGAGAAGGAGAGAGAGAAACATCGATAAGCGAGAACATCAATTGGCCGCCTCCTGCATGCTCCCCACTGGGGATCGGGCCCACAACCTGGGCATGTGTCCTGACCGGGAATCGAACCAGCGACCTCTTGGTACAGGGGTCGACGCTCAAACACTCAGCCACGCTGGTCGGGCTGACTGCAACTTGTTTTACTGCGAAGAAGTTTCTCGAGGAGCAGGACTTCCCTTTCACCTTGTCACGCCAGAATGGGCAGCACAGACAGTGGGTGCCCTGTTTCCAGCTGCCACTCAGACATGGCAAGTGTTCTAGGGGTCCCTCTCCCTGGCTACACAGAGCGAGAGAGACACACTTACAGGTAAACCACTGGCTTCTCTTTAACTCCAGCATTTATCTGTCAGGGGAAGTATCAGGGGCTTTGAAGCATCAAAGTGAGAACCTCTTCAGTAGGTCTGATTCTCAGTGGGGTTGGAACAGGGGGAAAGAAAACTCCTCTGGGTGTCCCTTTCCACAATGACGTGCTGGGACAGAAGAGGGGACAAATGGAGAGCTGCCAGGGGGCTCCGTGGGACAAAGGCAGACACTGACTCGTTGGCAGGGAGCTTTGAACTGCAGAGTCCTACAGTGCCCGCCGCTTACAGCGGCACCAAGCCCTTTAACCCTTCCTGCCACTGGGGGGTTAGGATAAGAAACTGCAGCGCAGAGGGGGGTTTAAAATGAGTAGTTAGAGCTAGACCTCTATGCAAATGTCAACTAGGATCCTTAAAAGAGAAAAAAATGTGAAAATATTTTGTAAAACGCTATGGTAACATTTGATGTCTTTGGCAACCGATAATAAAGACTTTCCCTTTTTCCTGGGGTTTTTTCTAGCATAGGTAACTAGAAAGAGTCCCCCTTCAGTTCATATTCCTAGAATTCATTTGTTTTGAGTAAGAAATGTCGATGCGATGCCCTTTGCTTATTTTAAATTAATGGTGTTTCTTAATGGGTCTCATGTATGAAATATTGAGAGGTTCAAGAAATGCAATTTATAAAAATAAAGATTTCTAGAATTTTGCTTAAAATAATACAATGACAGATAAAATAAAAATAGACATCAAAAAATGATATGTTTAATTTTATCAAAAAGTTGGACTAGATAAATTGTGAAACATATTTGTTATTTATTATGTTATTTATTGTATGAAAGAGAGGAAATAAAACAATCATCTATTAGGAAAAAAGTTACATGAGAAGTTAGTTAGAAAATATTTTGAATGACATTTAGTGTCAAAACTTCAGGGATGGCCCTGGCCGGTTTGGTTCATTGGCCTGCGGTCCAGAGAGACGCGGATTCGGTTCCCGTTCAGGGCATGTACCTTGGTTGCGGTTTGTCCCCGGCTCTGATTGGATTGTGCAGGTGGCAGCCACTCAATGTGTCTCTTTCATGTCAATGTTTCTCTCTCTCTTTCTTCCTCTTTCTCCCTCCCACTCTATCTGAACAAAAAAATGAAAAAATGTCCTCAGGTGAGGATAAAAAAAAAAACTTCAGGGATGCAGTGAGTGCAGTACTTAGGAAATTTTAGAGCTGTAAATGTTTGCATTAGAAATGAAAAAATACTTCAGTCCAATCATCTGAGTTTAAATCTTAAGAAATTAGTAAATGAAGAATGCAAAAAGAATGTTAATAGCAGAAATCAACATAACAGAAAGTGAGAAAATAATAGAAAAATTATGAAACCAAAAGTCAGTTCTTTGAAAAGATTTTTATTTATTTACTTATTTTGAAAAGATTTTTAAAATATATATTTAAAAACAGACCCAAGGGGGAAAAATATAAATAGGATGTTACAAGGATAGAGAAACACTAAGAACAACTTTATGTTAATAGATATAAAAATTTAGATGAAATAAATTCCTTTAGAAACAAAGACCACCAAATGAACCAAAAAGAACTATAAACCTCAAATAGCTCTAATCATTTTTTTAAAAACTAAGTTCTAAATGAAGAACTTTTCTCACCACGGAGTTTGGGAAGGGATGTCCCAAGATCACTCTTATGCTGAAACCAGATATAAGTTTGTGGGTCCCAGGCCTGGCTGGTGTGGCTCATTGGACTGAGCATCATCCCATGGACTGAGAGGTCCTGGTTCAATTCCCAGTCAGGGCACATGCCCAAGTTTGGGGCTTGATCCCCAGTAGGGGGTGTGCAGGAGGCAGCTGATGGATGTTTCTCTCTCACATTGATGTTTCTCTCTCTCTCTCTCTCTCTCTCTCTCTCTCTCTCTCTCTCTTACTCTATCTCTCTGAAAAATCAATAAAAACATATTTTTTCAAAATGAAGTTTGCGGGTCCCCAGTCCCACCCTCAGGCTGGATAATTTTTAGAAGGACTCACAGAACCCACTGGAGCTGTTATTTAAGATTGTTATTTACTGCAGTAAAAAGATACAGATTAAAAATCAGCCAGGGGGACAGACCCATGATACAGAAAACAGAAAATTTCAAAAAGCAAAGCTTCAAATTGTCCTCTGCCAGTATAGTCATGAAGAGCGCTACTTTTCCCAGCCAAAAATAAAAATGTGTATTGATATATAGAGAGAGTATTGGCAACCCCAAAGAAATACACCTGAGCCTAGTTCATCCAATTTTATTGAGCTCAGTCACTCTCATAGATATGGTGCCCACACAAGGGGTCATGTGGCTGACCTTTAGTCTCCAGCACTTAGAGAGGTGGAGCCATTACAAAGTGAACCCAAGCCCCACCATAAATCGCATTGTTAGACTATGTGGCTCAGCCCAAGACTCCCAGGTAAACAATGGCGCTCTTATCAGGCAGGACATTCCAGGGTTTAGAGATCACTTCCCAGGACCTCTGATCAAAGGCCCAGCCTTTAGATAAGACAAATTCTTTACTACACACCCATGAAGAAAACGCCAGACCCAGATATGCTCCTTAGTAAATTCTATAGTAAAATGATATTAATGCTACAACAACCCTTTCAGAAAGAAGAGAAGGAAATATTATGTCATTTGATAAGGGCAGTAAAACTGTGATATACTAAAAGGAGAAAGACATTACTTTTGAATATAGGCATGAAAGTTCTTAACAGACTATTAGCAAATTAAATCATCAAAATATAAAAAGGATAATACATCATCATAACCAGTGGGTTTGATTCCAGAAACTCGATGTTGTTTCATCATTTGAAAAAATAATAATAATAATAATAATCAGTATAACTACCCAAGAGAAAGCCATAGAGGAAAATCTTTTGACATCCAATAAAAAAAAAAAAACTAAGCAAACTAAAAATAGAAATATTTTAGTTTTAGGCAAACTAAAAAGAGAAAGAATTTTTTTCTGAGTGAAAAGGTATCAGAAACCTACAGTTAAATCATCTTTAATAGTGAATGGATCAATGTTTTTTTACCAAGGAGCAGGAACAGGCAAAGATGTCTACTCTCACCACTTATTCTCAGCATTATCTTGCAGTCTGAGCCAAAGCAATAAGGCAAGGAAAATAAAAAGGTATACGGTTTTGAAAGGGAAAAATAAAACTCCCTTTATTTGCAGATGACATGATAGCTTACGGGGAAAATCCTAGGAATCTAGAAATAAAAATAAACTTAGTAAGTTTTAAAGATACAAGGTCTATATAAAAGAGTAAAACAAATTAAAGAATAAATTATATGTCTGTATATTCGTAATGCAACATTAGAAAATAAAATTTAAAAAATATGTCCACTTACAATGGCATTGAAAAATACTTAGAAATACCTTAACAAAAGGTATGTAAGACTTGTACACTGAAAATTATATAACATTGTAAAAGAAAATTTAAGAAAACCTAAACATTAGAGAAATAAAATAGAGTCATATATCTTAAGACTTAAATTGGAAAAATTTATTTTTGACAAGAGTGATAAGGAAACTCAGTGAAAAAAGACAGTCTTCTTAAGAAATGATGCTATCTGGATAAAAAAAAAATCAATTTCAACTCTTTCCTCAGATCACAAACAAAATGGATTATACATGATAAAACTAATAAATATATTGTAGAAAATATAGGGGAAAACTTTACGATGTTGGGCGAGGGCCATATTTCTTGAACAGAACACAAAAAGTGCAACCAAAAAATGTCACAGAGAGCAGATGAGTGTTGCTTATGCCCACAGGTCAGGGGAGGTGATCAACTGCAAAGGGCATGAGGGGACTCTAGGATCATGGGAACATTCCACATCTTGACGGTTTCGGTTGTCACATGAAATAGCAAAATTCATTAAATGTATAGCTAAGAACTGCCAATTTTCTTGTGTGCAAATTGTACCTTAATAATGATATAAAAATAATAATTTCTGGCAAACTTTTAAAGAATTACTATAGCTCTTAGTGTCTGGCAGGATGTACCTGCTGTTGTTGTTTTTCAGTGTAGAAGTCTGCAAAGTCGAGACCCTGGCTTGGACAGCCAGCCACGAGACATCACTATCACAGGAAAGAGACTTTTTCTCCTGAGGCACAGCCTCCTGCCCTGGGGTACTTAACTTCTATTCTAAATTTGAGTCGGAAGGCAACTTCCAACTCTATATATAGCCCATAGATCCTTCATAACTATGTAGGTTTTGCTTTTGAACTCACGTGCAGTTAGTCTATGGGTCCTGATTCTCTCCACGATTCCTTTCTACACAGAACAACAACCAGGTTGAGAGGGAAACACTGCTAGTGAACTGGACCATCCTTTCAGGGAAATGTGACTCGCCAAAAACACTCATTTCCCTCTGCATTTTCATCTGTGGATTCCCCCAGTGCCCTTCCGCGGAGAGCTCTTAGTTAACTATTGCTGGAATTGGAATCTCAAAAGCAATTCTGACGGAAAGAGCACCATTTTCAATTAAATGAATAATCAAATTCAAAATGTTATTTGAATAATTTGAGTTCTTAAATTAAGCGGGCATTTTTTTTTTTTTTTGCAAGTAAGCTATAAATTACATTTTCCGCTACATTGACAGTAAACGGGTAATTAATATTTCAACTTTTCCTTCTCAATGTTGATTTAGAAAATGAAATTAAATAAGCACAGAACATAAATCAGCACAACTATTCCAGATTACATGTGACTGCCTATCTCCTGTTTACCCTACTTTCTCTGGAGTGAGTTCTTCCGTTCTGGAGTGTTGCCCGGACCAAAGAAAGCATGCTACCCACAAGACAAAGTTCACTCATTTTGGAAGCAGTGACTGAAACTTTAGTAACATAATAAAATCTATTAAATAATTAGCAGATTTTTCTACTCCAAAAACATGAATAATTTTCATATAAACATGGCACCTTATATCGAATATGTTCTTTCTATTGCAACTGTCTAAACCATTGGAAGAAGACAATTTACTGAGAAAATGGAAGGTATTCTTCAGATTATACTTTCTAAATATTCTATTGCTTTGGTAAAAAGAACCATGACATTTTAAAAACAGTCATAAGAGGATTTTATGGGTGCCAGGCATACAAATGTATTTAAGTTTCGCAATAACCTGAGAAGGATGTTACTTCTAGTAGTTCTGTTTAGTACATGTTGCAACTATGAAGAGAGGGGCCGTCCAAGCTGAGAAGCTATGGAGCTGGACTAGTGCAGCATCTCCCAGAGCCTCGGGCATTAGCCACCTTGCCAGACTGCCTCCCACGGGGTGGATTTGCTCACACAGACACACACGAGAGTTTACTTCTTGGTGCAATATAATTCTGTCAGTACCGGGAGTTAGGTCAACATTCACAGGTTAAGGACACTGTCATCCATAAGACTGCCTTCCCTTCAGATGCCAATGGCAAACTCAGGGGTTCCCAGGTCACCTGTGACCAAAAGGCTAAACATGCCAATGTTCCCACTAACCCTTCAGGTGTGACCAGTTCCTAGGATGACTCACAGAGCTCAGGAAAAGCACTACACTATGATTATGGTTTGATTATAATGAATACAGAACAGGATCAGCCAATGAAAAGATGCATAGTAGTTGTGAGGCCGGGGGTGGGGGGTTCCACATGCTAAGTTTTCATGTCCTCAAAACATGTCACCTTCCCCACACACCCATGTATGATTATCAACCAGGGAAGTGCACCTGAGCCCTGGTATCCAGAGTCGTTAATAGGGTTTTATTACATAAACATAACTGATTGAATCATTGGCTACATCATTAAACTCAATCTCCAGACCCCCTTCTCTCTGTGGATTTTAGGAGAACAGATGAATATCACATGGTTCAAAGCCCAAACCCTCTAATCTTACAGTTGGTCTACCTGGCATGACTAGCCCCCATCGGAAATAGCTGGGGGTCTACTATGTGTTCAGTGGATTAGCATAAACCCAGGTATGATCAAAGGGGCATAATAAAGACACTCCTGTCACTAGGGAAATTCCAAGGACTTGGCGTCTCCTGCTCAGGAACCACAGAAATTCTTCATTATACAACAAATGGATCAATCCAACAAATACTGGTTTCTTGCAGCTCTGTCTCTCTCTCTGGCAGTCCCTGCAAGTCCACGCTAGGAAACCATCCTGAGGGCTCTAGGGGCATGTCTTGTTTCCTAGCAAACCAGCAGCATCTGTCAAACCCAGGAGGTAGCTTTCAAACAGTAATAAGCAAAATCTGTGACACTTACAGTGACCCGAATCAAGAGGCAGGAATCAAAATTAGCCATTTCTCTGTCTTTTCACCCTCTCAGTCTCCAATCCTTTACAATCCGCTCAGATTTCCTAACCCATCTCTGCCACTTGATGTCCGTATTCTTAAATATACCAAGGAAATCTAATAGTTGCACATGAGTGTTATCCTTTATAACTTGAAAGTGAACATCAACAAGCTAATAATTAGGTTTCTGATACCGGAGAGAATTGGATGACTACTGAACTAAGAGTCCGTGTGATTCCAGTGGTAACTTTGTTAGCTATTTGTGTGACCTTGAAGAAGTTGCAGCTTCATCTATAAAATGAGAGCAGATGATTTCTGAGGTTGCTTTAAGAGGTGAACACTGTTCAATGACTTAGTGATTTTAGGTTCACACTGACAGCATCTTCCCTCAGAAGAAAACAGAAGTTTCTGATTCCATAGGCTGATCTATTCAGTTATCAGGATTAACCTCATGCTCTACATTTACTGTTTTAATCATTAAACAAATGCAAAAAAAAAAAAAGGAGGGAAGGAAGGAAGGAAGGAAGGAAGGAGAGAGAGGGGGGAGGGAGGGAAGAAAGAGAGAGGGGGAAGGAAGGGAGGGAGGAAAGGAAGGAGGGATGAATATATTCATTTGCTTTTGAGTTTAATATTCAGATTATACTTATAATTAATTTCAGCAGCTGATTCATTTTCCATCTCAAGAATCTTGTGTTTACTATTTTAACCTTGAAATGAACAATGACTTTGTTTTGAGAAATGAACACATTTACAAACATCTCTTTTTCCATCTATGAGCCAAAAGGTATAAGGATGCTTGCTACAAAAAAACGAAGGAAGGAAGCTAAGGGGTAAATGAAAATTCCCAAATTATCTCAGGAATTCTCAAATATTCTTCCTAGAGTATGTGAATGGAAGTAATTATATCCATTCTAGAGAAAGGGAAACAGTTTCCAAAGAGTAAAGTACTTCCTGAGGTTAAAGCTGAGGAAGGTCTCAGACCTTATAAGAACTAATGCTGCTACTTTTCCTCCACGTGAAATGATCTCAGTTATATCCTGTTATATGTTTAACATTTTAGAGAGTATGGTTTGTCAATTCAAGAAAAATAAAACAAAAACTCCCAACACCGATTCTCAGTATCTGATGATATTCCTGACTCTGTGTCATTTCTTACAGTTTCTTCTATTCCCTGACCTATAGTTAATTAGAGTGATGAGTGTATTAAGCTCATTAACCTACCCACATGGAAGATTTTTGTTAATGAACAAAGGAAAAGTCAATATTATCCAACTCATGAATGGTAAATCTTGGTATTGATGCTGCTTTCACAAAAAGAAAACTTTTATCATTTTTTGAAACTTAGCTATAAATTTCAGTAACCAAGAGTCAAACATTTACATCCATTGAGTATTAAGTAAGGTCGGAAAAAATATCTATAATATAAAGGCTTCCTGATTATTCTAGTAAAGTAATACTAGTAAGGCTGCTACTAAACAAGAGCATACGATATCCTGTTTTAAAATAAATGAGCATTTGTTATCAGTATCTTCAAAGTAAAAAAAAAAAAAAATGGGGGGGTTTTAGTCTATATACTAGAATGTGAAATAAGGAGTAGGTGTCACATATTTAATTTTGTATATCTGTACATCATTTTGTTGTTGTTGTTGGAGGAGATAGGAGAGCCGACACCATGCCACTCTACAGAGAAGAGTTTATAAACATCACCCATCCAAACACCAAAAGTTTTGGTGTTCCAGCCCTCCCTAGAACTAGCATATATTTGAGAAACTTAACTACAATGTGCCAATGGAAATGTGTTGTCTTTCTTGGGAAATGAAACATTGAGAGAGAGAGGAGAGTGAGACAGAGACAGAGACAGAGAGATTCACTGATGACCATTTAGTATAGAATTCAAGAGTGCAATTTCAAATTTCCACAATGAGCCCGGCTGGTGTGGCTCAGTGGTTGAGTGTCCACCCTGCATCAAGAGGTCACCGGTTCGATTCCTAGTCAGGACACATGCCCAGGTTGTGCGCCAGATCCCCAGTAGGGGGCACACAGGAGGTGGCCAATTGATGTTCTCGCTCACCGATGTGTCTCTCTTTCTCCCCCTCTCCTTTCCTCTCTAAAATCAATACAGAAAATTTTTTTTTTTAATTTCCACAGTGATGAGATGGCTGTTATAAACGTGTCACTCTTCTAGTGGATGACAGCAGCTGTGAGTCTACTGTAACCTACAAAGGTATTTTTGCTTTCTAACATTAATTTCATTTAGGTTTCTTTGTGTTCTTGGCCCTCCGATGGTTGTTTAATAAACCATGATTTTGTAGCTTTTCTAGCTTGTTTTGCTGTTCGGGGTGACAGCAACAATCTCTTTCAACTTTCTACATCCTGAGCTTAGACAGTACAACCATTTAAAGGTACAGACCATTCGAAACAACCAGCTCTTGTCAAATGTGTCTGTCATTAATCTACGGTTATCATTCATCTTTTAATTTTTTTCAAAACATATTATTAATTTATAGATCTCTAAAATCATTTCTTATAAATTGTGTATTATGCTTAGAAATACCTTCCTCAGCTCTGAATTACTTATAAAACACATATTCTTATGTTTTCTAATAGTACTTCAATGCATTTATTTTTAGCATAAAATCTTTGTTCCATCTGGAGTTTATTTTGGTGTTAGAAATAAAGAGGGATACAATTTTATTTTTTCCCAGATGGCTACTAAGTTCTCCTAACTCCATTTATGGACAAAAGAAAAATGAACAGAGTTTTTACATGCAAATAATTTTTACACACATTCAGACACACACAAACACATGTACACATACGTATGTGCATAGACTACTCTAAAAGGCTACCCAAGCACCTGGTAATAGCAGCAACTTTGGTAAATGAAACTTGGGAACAGAATGACTGATGGAAGAAAGAATTCCCCTCTAGTAATTCTAAAATAATAAGCATGTTTCCAAATGTGAGTTCAAGACTGTTGTTGGGGATACCACCAAATCAAGGCAAGGGTGGCAAGTCTACCTTGTTAATAAAGAAACCATTTATGGATGCCTATGACAATCATAAGTCCTGCTGGTGATTTTTCAAACAAAAGGCAAACCAGGGACAGTACATGAGGCTTAAAGTTTAACCTGCCATTGAAATGGACTGTTGGGTTAACACAAATATGCTCAATGCAGAAAGAAAGAAATGTCATTTCCGATGCTTCTCTTCACCCTCATCATCATTACTAACAAAATACTCCCCCTACCCTACACACACACACACACACACACACACACACACACACACACACACACGCTTTTCAAGCTGGCTTTTGGTGGACACACAGGTTTCAGAGGCTGCCCAGAGAGGTGGGCAACACGAGAAGCCAGAAACACATCCCATCTTGCTTCATCTGCTGCACAAAAATAGCTCCACTGTTGCCTTATTTTATAAATGGGAGGAAGGAGGATCCTGGATAAATTGTTTCAAACAATGATCTTCAGCCAATTAAAAATAAATCAACGCCTATTCTCCTCTGCTATGCCATCTGAGTCAACATGACCCAACCATAATACAGCCTCGTATCTTTTACAAACCTAGACGTTTAGGACTGAGAAAGACCCTCCAGATAAAACAGTCCTCTCCTCTCAGCGGACCCCAGAGAAGGACGTGATGTCACAGAGAGGAGGGGCATGTCCAAGGGCACATTTAGCAAACTGGTGGCAGAACCAGGAGTAAGGAGCCAACCTCCACTCTGCCAGGGCTTTGCTCTGTGCTCCTCATTCGTGAGTGATCGTCCAGCCTCTGGACATTGACATTTGAGAAAGGATTTGGTTCAACCTCTTGCTGCTGTGGCTATAAGTTACTCATGTGACTAAACTCCCAACTCCTCTCTTTGATGAACATTTGCTTTACAGTTCAATTTTTTTGAAAATTTCCACCAATTGACTTCTGCCCAAGAAAGACGAGGGCTCCCACTGGTTGTCACCTTTGACAGCTATGTGGAAACCCACACCCAACCAAAGACAGAGCAATTCACCCAAAAGGGGAAACGCATCTTTAGACTAGGTCTGAAGGCAAAAGCCTCGTTGTGATCATCGTATCTCTCTATGCGTTTGCATTATCATTTCATAAGGCAAAACAGAAGGTGGCAAAAGCCTACTGCCATCCTTAGTTTTTGATGGAACATATTCATCAAAAAAGCATCCAGTCCCCTGAGCTCGCAGCCATATGCTACAGGAAAATGTCACCAGTTAAAGATGTATTCATTTGCTGTTTTGAAAACTCTGTTTGATATTCATGCATTCCAAGTGTTTTGACCTAGATTTCTGTAGAGGCATTAGATCTAGCCTTGTGCAGGCAGCTAGACAGCTGTTGCTTATGTAGTCAAAGGAAGAATCTAAAGTTAAAAAAAGAGAGAAAATGAAAAAATGAAAACATTTATTAATGGATGCCAACATTTTGCACAGCCAATATGTTTAATACTATATTAACTAATATAAGCATATGGGCATGCATTTGTTGCAAAGCTTTAAACAAAAGAACAAAGAAAAAAAAACTGGAAATAGCTAAAGTTCAAGGGGAATGGAATTTGAACTTTCTCCTGTAAATGAAAGCTTGGTAAATGGCAACATACTTTAATTATAAGCAAGTGGCTAATGTCATAGCATTTAAGATATTTTCAGGGGAGATATATGATGTTCCACACTCTGCACACATCTTAGATAAACCTAAACTCTCTCTACATCAGCAGATCCTTGAAATCTTTTGGATATCAATCTCGTTCCTAGCCAGAGTTGTCTATTTTTTATGCTTATAAGGTCTAGTCAATTCAGCTGTAAGTTAATATCAGATAATGTAATGCTAATGATAAAAAATACATATGAATACTAATTTCTCCTCAGCTCCATCTCCTCCCAGCAATGAGAACAAGGAAGCTATGTTATCCATTTACCCATATAACGAACTACTCCCGTGTCATGTATCATTCAATTATATCAAACTATTCATCATCATCCGCTTCTCATCTAGTGAGATGAGAATAGTCAGTTGAGTTATAACTGCAGAATTCTTTAGCTACACACTCTGACTCTTTTCCTCTACCTCTTGGGCCAGGGTGTTGCCAAATACATATTTATTAGCAGCTAGGAAGGTGAGTCCATTTATGTGCAATGGTTACAGAGCACCCACTAAGAGCGGGCACTGGGTTAGGGTCTGGGAATATACAGATAAAAGGCAAAGTCCTGATGTTCCAGTGGGTGAGATAGAGCATGCTCAATGATTAAGCCTCAGATACGCAAGATGAGAGAAGGAGGTGACGTGAACGTCCCATTCTAAACGACTCCTTCCCTCTACAAAATATATGCAACCAAGTGTAGATAAAAGAGGACACCTTCAAAAGTGGGTCTGTCCATCTGTCCTCCAGATTTTCAAGTAAATGGAAACCCACAGAAATCCCACTGTGGAGCAATTGGTGTTATTCATTCAATGAGGACTTATGAGTGAACACATTTCAATTGAAGAGGCCAATTAGTATATTTGAAAAGCACAGAATCACAACTAAGAAGACTCGTTCTGTATTGATCTGCACTACTGTTACCTGACTCAGGTTGCATGTGTTTTAAGGGACCAGGAAGGACTCCGGATACACCAGGTCCCATGGGGACTCATAGAGGATGTTGTCTATGGAGGCAACACAGTCAGGCATGCCCTTCCCTGACACCGGGCATAGGACCATTCGGTGCTGACACAAACAGTATACTCCATGCTACAGAGCGTCCTTTTAATCTGGACAAGAGATGGAGGACCCTATTCCTCCTTCGTCATAACTTGGAGCTCAGCTGTGAGATAAAGTGGAAACTAAGCCCCAGACTGGTTTGCTTACTAAAGGACAGATGCAGATGGACCCAGAGACCAGTGATTATCGCAAAGTTGGTTATGATGAGCCACTAGTAAATGAGGAGCTAGAATAAATAAAGTTTCAAGTTTTAAAATTGGTGTATATTGATTCCTCTGCCAAGGTGTATTAAAGCTACTAAATAGCCTGGCCGGTGTGGTTCAGTGGTTTAGCACTGACTCATGGACCAAGAGGTCGCTGGTTCGATTCCTGGTCAGGGCACATGCCAAGGTTGTGGGCCCGATCCCCAGTGGGGGGCGTGCAGGAGGTGGCCAATCGATGTTCTCTCTCATTGATGTTTCTATCTCTCCCTCTCCTTTCCTCTCTTTCTAAAATCAATAAGGAAAAAACAAATAAATAAAAGCTACCAATAAACATGGCCAATAATCAACCTCCTTTATAGTTGAAAGGAGGGAGATCATTTAATATAAAATTATACACATGTGTAATAAAATTAATTGCAAACGTTACATGAATGCATTAAAACCATACCTCAGAACTTACATAAGTGTTGGTGTTGTGAAAGGCTGCAGTGCATGCTCATTTCCTCCCCGCCTTCCACTGCTACTACAAGACTTTCAGTGGGAAAGACTGAGAAGCCCTGGGGAAGAACATTTGCGTATTTCAATGAAGACTAAGGGAGGCGCTGGGGGACACAAGAGGCAGGGGTCAGGGAGGGGGCGCTGACCTCTCTATCTGATCTTAAATACTTCCAGAGCTGGGGAGCCTATGAGCACTTCATCATGTTACAAAGGAGACCTACTACCTTCATTGTTTTTTGTTTTTTTATCCTCACCTGAGGACATTTTTTTTTTTCCTTTGCATTTATCTTGAGATAGAGCAGGAGGGAGAGAGGGAGGAAGAGAAAGAGAGAGAGAAACATCGATGTGAGAGAGACACATCGACTGGTTGCCACGCACACAACCCCAGCCGGGGCCGGGGAAAAACTGCAACCGAGGTACGTGCCCTTAGCAGGAACCGAACCTGGGCCTCTCTGGTCCGAGGGCCGACGCTCTAACCACTGAGCAACCGGCCAGGGCACTACCTTCATTGTTGTTAACAAAGACTGGGCCTTAGATTAGAAAATGAAAGGTCCCTGCCCTCCAAGTCACAATTTTTCAAGAATATAATCAACATAAAAGTCCCAGCCCTTCTGTAAAAAATGTATAATTTCTCACCCATTTCCAGTACTCTAGATTGGGAAAGTTTTCTACCCCACTATAAGTGACCACATCAATTTCATTAAAATCCCCCCACCAATTGCACTTAGAATAATATGAGAAAATATCTGTTGCAGTAGGTCAATTATATGTGATATTATTTTCAGTTCAACGAGCATTGATTGACAACTTGCCATCTGCCCACATTGATTTAATACTAGTACTCACTGCTGTAAGTGTATGTGCACACATGTGTGTGTATACACATATGTGTGTATATAGAGATACATGTGTATACACGTATCTATACGTACATATAAACATCATATCAGTTTTTCAAAATGAGAATAAAAATCCAGACTCACTAACATTTGATAAATGCTAAGAGGAACACTTCTTGGTGCATTTTTCTCTCATAAAGTTACTAGAGTTTTTCCACGCAATGTATCTAGTGGGGTCCTTCACTCTGTGAGTCAAGTCTCAGTGAGCGTGGCCTTGGAGAGGCAATGTTCAACTGAATTCATGCCGCCGTGTTTCACATAACATTTTATGTGTTTATGTTTTTTTAATCCTCACCCAAGGATATTTTTCCATTGCTTTTTAGATAGAGAAGAAGGGAGAGAGAGAGAGAGACACATCGATGGGTTGCCTCCCACATGACCCTCACTGGGGCCAGGGACAAACCTGCAACCCAGGTACGTGCCCTTGACCGGGAGCAGAACCTGGGACCCTTTTTCTGTGGGCCTTCACTGTAAGCAGTGAGCAAACCAGCCAGGGCTCACGTAACATTTCAAAGCCATGGTTTCATGTTTGTCTCAGCACCCATCAGGGTGTTCTTAGAACAGACAAGCTTCCACTCTGGCAACAACCACTTCGGCATCCATATATAGCCTACTGAAGAGTCACAGAGATGAAGCCCCGCACACGGGAGGCTGTTGAGAACCATGGGACAGAGAAGATGCGTCGTCACGCATGCTCAGTCCCGGCGGTTATGTGGGAGCAACTCAGAGGAGCCAGGACTGCAGACCGACAGTCTCCCTGTGAGCTGCCACATCAGGGTAAGAGCTGCGGCTTCAGAACACCAATGTTTCTGTTTCAGCTCTAGAGATCAATTTACTTTTTCCTCCTTTTCCAACTTGGCAAATGAAGACATCTCAATGGGAAAACAGAAAAACTAAAAAACGGTAACAACGCATCTTAGTTAGTTATCAGAGAGGTACCAGGCTAGGAACACACATGCCTCATTTGGGAGTTTTGAAAAATGGAAGTGGTTGGGTGTTGTTTGATTTCTAACCTGGAGTCTGTTTTCCCACAGATTTAGACTGTGACTCTCTGGGGAGCCCAGATTACAGTATCAAAGCAGCTATGGGAAACTGTGAGTAATTTTTTTCATTAGTGTCACCCCTATTTCTAGCTATAAAGCCGCATGTCCTAATGTGCTCCAATTTCAAACGACATACAGCTAGCGTATCGCAGCCAGTTTGAACAGATGGATTTACGAGAATCAGAGTCAAATATACTTCTTCGTAGAATTTGGCTGCTAAAGTCATTCGTGTTACTGTTGCAGGGAGAACTGAATTACTGAAGCTGCCAGATGTTTACTCTTTTGCAAAGCTCTCTAGCAGGGTTCCCTCACTCCACTGGTAAGTGCAATGACTGAGACGAGCCTACCAAGAAAATTGAGACATTCTTTAGGATCTAATTTTTTTCTCTCTCGAGTGTCTGGCAGGTTGGCATGACCTGAAAGACATGCCAGTAGAGTTAACAGGATCAATAGGGAATCGAGGGACAGAAATATGCAGAATTCCAGAAAGGCTGACAGTAGATGGAGTTCAGTCCAACTGGGAAGGCCTTGGGACGCCTCACCAAAATGAGAAGGAGGCAGTGCTGGGACCAGTGGGTAGCTACAAAATCAAGAGATAATGGTGCTTAAGATAAGGAAGTAGCTGCAGGAAGAAAGGAAGAGGCAGTCTTTACTAGAGCTGGGAGGAAGGCCGGACAAAACTGAAGATGAGTAATGCCAGTAACAGTGCACTTGAGCACATGGAAAGTGCACCGGCTCTGACCTGGAGAAGGACTGATGCTCACCGAAACCGGTGCCGTGGACTCTGCAACACACGCTCAATAGCTATTCCCGTGGTACTGAGCTTCTTCTTCACTGTATTTATTTGAATATAATGTTACATCTTAGACTAGCGCTGACTTCTGAAGTCTGTATAGAGGGTGAAAACCATCTATTCTAAAAATCATGTTGACGGTTCCCCAAATCTGCCACATACAACCTACAGAGGAATTCTCGTGTACATTAAGCTTGAGAATTCTGGTGGGACTATAAAAAGGAATAAATGGATAATCTAAATATAGATATTAGGCTGTTCAAATCATTCTCTATAAGATGGCCAGCAAATCACTATCGACAATTAGGAAATCCAAGAAGAGGGTGGCTGGCCAGCACACAAGTTTGTATTTTACTACCAAACTTCTATGACTCAAACACGTGGAAATATATGTGTTTTGCTGTAAAAGTTACATAAAATAACCAAGTGGTATCTTATAAAGAATCAAGAGCCAAACATCTACAGAAACCTTAGTACCAGGTTCTAGTTCCAAAATAATGTAATATAAATTCTATCAGCTTCTTTCATTCATCTCAAAAATAATAAGGTACAAAACAGTCCAGGAAACTTGGACTAGATGTTCTGTGTACATTCGTTGATTTAATCTCATCTATAACTCTTGAAGTTAAACATTTTTATGCCTCCTTTACAAATGAGAAAAGTGAAACTCGGAAATACTGAGTGACTTCCAAGTCCACACAAACAATACTTCATAAATCTACGATTTTTAGAAAACTTTATCTGCCTTTATAGATTGTTTCATTTCACTTACAGCTCTAATTCAACATTAACAAGTTACATTTTCTCAATAACTGCTTTAATGACCTCAGAAAAATCCCCTAATACTCTTCTATACAGTTTACACAAGATAGGACAAGTTGGCTCAGGACCAACCATATTCTCTTTGAAATTCTTTTCCAACTTTCTGGGCCCAAATTAGCAAAGGAGTCAAGCATTGCTGGGAACCAAAGAGACTAAACATCAATCTATTTCTCCCAAATAATGATAATGAGTTACAAATCATATAAAGCAAGATAATTTTTCAGGAAGATGACTTGCAAACCTTCCCAATTTCGTTCGGCTAATTGATGAAACTAGGAACTGAACTCCTCAAGTTTAACTGCTGACTTAGTACTGTATCCCACTATACTAAACTGCTTCCAGACAAAATACATGTGAAAACCAAATTCAATGACAAAGGATAATCAATAATTTGAAAGGCAACATTCTTTCCTTCTTTGCAAAAAGCAAGCAGGGGAGCAGGAAATATGCAGTGACTTTATTTATTTTTATTTTTAATTTTTTAATATTTTTTCTTGATTTTAGAGAGAGAGGAAGGGGGAGGGACAGAGAGATAGATAGAAACATCGATAAGAGAGAACATCGATTGGCCGCCTCCTGCATGCCCCCCACCGGGGAATGGGCCCACAACCTGGGCATGTGCCCTGAGCAGGAATCGAACCAGCGACCTCTTGGTGCGTGGGCTGATGCTCAACCACTGAGCCACACCAGCCAGGCTAGTGATTTAATTTAAATGTTGGTTGATGAGAGTCAACTTTCTGACTTCTGTTGAGTTTATTTTATTTGTGTTGTCTTGCTTGCTTGTTAATTTTTTGGGGGGAGGGTCTATTTTTCTTCTAAATCCTGTGCAAATGGAGAACTCTCCTATTTTCAAAAATAAGTATGTCAGTCCACATTGGGCCCATTGTCGTCTGATTTCATAAATCCAGCAAAGCACGTGACTGACCAATCAGGTTCGAGAGTCCCAGCACATCCTTTTGCGTGAACTCAGCCTCCATTATGAAGCAGAGGCCGTGTTACACTGGGCCAGGGGTGTGCTTTTGCAGGGGGTGGTCAGGGAAGGTCTCTCTGGGAAGTGACCTGTGAGCAAGAATCTGCGGGAAGAGCTGCAGTCCCTCAGCTCTGCACTTTCTCACATTTCATGGATGAGCAGGCTGAGGTCTGGAGAGATCAAGCAATTTGCTCAAGATCGCAGAACTACGGAGTGAAAAGGTGAAATTCAAATCTACTTCTATCTGACTTCAAAGCCCATAACCTTGTCACCACATAAAAAAGGTGAGTGTGAAATGATTCTCAGAGAAAGACATGTTGAAAAGATGCTCACACGTCTCTGCAACTTGAGACACTTAGAAAGATATTAGGTTGTCTTTGTCCTTTATTTTTTAATGTGCTGAGCCCGCTCTTAGCTCAGAGAAATTTTTTCCTATCAGCTAAGTGTAAGAGGGACTCTTCGAGGAGACCAAAGTCCTCGACAGCCAAAAGCAAACTGGAGAAGCTGTTCTTCCCTAGCAAATCAGCTCTGGTTCTTCTAATATACACAAAAACACAATGATAAAAAAGGAAGAATTTAGACAAATATTTACACATGTGATGAGTGAGGACACCTGGCAAAGCAGGTGAATCAGCTACAGCACGATATGCTGCCTACAGATTCAACTGAAGAAAAAGTGACACATTTTGCAGCTAATTTTAATGCAAGCCTGTTCTCTAAATTATCACCCAAACTCAGTAGAAATGAGGGATTCCTTTTTTCTCTTTTACGTGCACAAGATTTTAAAATCAGATGCTCATATGAATTGACCCTCCCCTCTGAACAAATTAATTTATGAGGATGGGATTTAAAATTTCTGTATCTTACCCAGACTCAGGACGATACCTATATGATCCCAGAATACAATGCAGCCTTTGCAAGTACAGCTCTTGCCATTAGTGTAATGCACAAACACAGGCAACTGTAATGATTATTTAATTGAATATAGATGTTGGCTGAACACCAGTGCAAAGCACCATGCATTTTAAATCAATCATGATCCATATTAATTCAGCACTCATAATAGGCTATTTCCTATAACAAATGTAAAAGAGCAGCATCTCAGCCTTGTGGGAGTTTATAACCTACATAAACACATATTCTCCATTTCCATCTTTCCTATTTCATTGGGAGATAAGGGGGAGATTTGACAAAAGTTTTAATTTTGCAGCGATGGGCAATTTATTTTGCATAATGAGTGTGGTGTTTCTGGAGAAGTGATTCGATATTTTGCAGTACTATTTGTTGTATTGATGGTCATCTGTGCACAAATACTTTTCAAAGATGCCTACTATGTGTCGGGCATTATTGTAAGTGCACAGTGAATCAGAAAACAAAGGGTTTGCCCTCATAGGTGTACATTCTAGTGAGGGAAAGACACACAACGAGCAAATATATAAATGAACAAATACACTGCAGACAATGACCAGTGCTATCAGTGCAATGACAAAGACCAAAAAAAAAAAAAAAAAAGATCAAAGGAATAGGAAGTAGCAGTAGGGTGGGGGAGTTATTTTATGAAAGGTAATCAGAGAAAAGTATGCTAAGGTACCAACTGAGTGTTGACTTGAAGGAACTCTGGAACTAGTTATGTGGATGACTCTGGGTGGTTGTATTCTGGGGTACACGTGTGCTGGAGGGCAGACAGGAGTCATGGAAAGCCTCCCAGGCCACAGGTGTGACTCTGGGTCTCCCTCCAAATGAGATGGAGTGCCTTTTGAGAATTCTGAGCTAATGATAATGGCGGTTTTAGATGAATACAGAATGTAATTCCTAGAAAGCAAATATTCATTATTCAGAACTTGTAGGTAAAAAAGGTCTGGGTTAACTAGCCTTGGGGATTCTCTCTTTTTCACCCCTACTCCTTCAAATCCATAGGGTGGGTGGGCTACAATCTGGGTAGTTTCTGCCGTTAGGAAGGAACTTGAGTTGTTTAGCGGGTGAGGAGGGATTAGCTCTAGTTTTCTGTGCACAGAACTCTTCACACTAGAATTTATCTCCCCAAATACCTGGGTCCTTGAACTCAGTAGGGCTGACACAGGTTGTATTTAATACCTCAAGTCTATTTGAGCTGAGTTGATGAAATAAGGAGATATATAAAAATTAAACAAAGGAAAACAATCAACTGCATTAGCGGTTGTGAAGTTATCAAAGTAACATATTGTGAGGATTAAAACAGACTAGAGTGAAATCTGTGATAACAACGTAGAAGAAAGAGGTCAAGGGAAATAGACGTACACTGTTTAAGGGTCATATTATTTATGAAGTGATATAATACTATTTGACAATAAACTTTGATAAATTATCGATGTGTACTGTTAAAAGTAAAAAGAAAAGTACAAGAAGTTACAGACAGAGGGTAATACAAGGAGGATTAGCAGAACGCCCCTCCTCTACCTGCCCTCCCAAAGAAGGTATTAGTGGAGATGAACTGGGTTAGTAAATCCAAAAGAAGCAGGGGCCCTGGCCGGTTTGGCTCAGCAGTTAGAGCGTCGGCCTGCGGTCCTGAGAGACCCGGGTTCGGTTCCCGCTAAGGGCACGTACCTCGGTTGCAGTTTGTCCCCGGCCCTGGTTGGGCTGTGCGGGTGGCAACCACTCGATGTGTCCCTTTCACGTCGATGTTTTTCTCTCTCTCTCTCCCCCTCCCACTCTATCTGAACAAAAAATGAAAAAATGTCCTCGGATGAGGATAAAAAAAAAAAAGCAGGAAACAAAGTGAAGGAGAACAAAGAAAAGATGAGAAAATTAGAAAACAAATAGCAAAATAGGAGATTTAACCATCAATGGTTACATTTAATGTAAATATTCTAAGCACACCAATTAAAAGATAAAGATCGAAGTCTGAGTCTTTATAAAGCAAGAGCCAATGATATCCTGGTTACGATAAATATACTTTCAGTATAAAGTACATACAAGTTACTCTAGGCGTAAGGCATCTGAATAGCAGACAAACAATAAAAGGTCAATTCATCAAAAAAGTCATAATAATTCTAAATGTGTACCAAATAATACAACTTGAAAATGTATGACGCAAAAGCCAACATGAAGCAAAAGGATAAATAAACGTCTCTTATAGTTGGAACGTCTCTTATAGTTGGAACTTGACACTCTTCTCGCTCAGTAATTGATACAACAAACAGAAAAATCAGTGAAATAGAGAAGACTTGAATACTCTGATAAACAAACTACACCTAATTCAATTACTGGAACATGTCATACAAAAGAGTTAGAACACACTTGTGAATTCTATCAAATGTTTAAGGAATAATCCCAATTCTCAAAAAAAACCAAAAAAATCTTTTCAGAAGTCTCAGCTTATTTTATGAGGCAAGTGTTAGCATGATACACCAAAAACAGAAAAAAATAAAATAAAAAGAATGTTAAAAAACATAAACTAATAATAATGGCCAACACTGATTAGCTAAATTTTACCGATTGAAATCCATGACTATATTTTTTTAAATTATACATCGCGACCAAGGACCAAGTGATGGTTATCCTAGAAATGCAAGACTGGTTTAACATTAAAAAATCAACCAATGGGAGGACTTCCAGTTTCAGCTTTGACATATAAAGAGCTTAGAAGTTGTGAGTCTTGTCCTTATAACAAGTAAAAGCTGGAAAACAAACAAACACACAGAGCCTTTTCTTAGCTCTGATGTTGTAGGACAAAGCAGCACCATGAAACCTGGACTGCCAGGTACATGCAGAGAGAGACAGGACCCGAGGTCCGCTTACCTGGAGCAGAACATAAACGTAGAGGAAAACCTAAGTGACCATATTGATGACTTGCTGGAGACTGAGTGCAGACAAGTGTAAGAGAGAAGCTCCTCCTGGGGGGCCACAGGCAACCCTGGACACCTGGATGACTCAAAGGCACCTCAAACTCAACATGCCTAAAACTTAACTTATCTCCCCCCAAACCTGACTCCCCTCCATGCTCCCTATTCTCAGGCATGGCCCTATCTTCATCTACTTGCATCAAGCAAAAATGTAAGGTAGTCTTGGTTACACTTCATTCCCTCCCATCTCGCATCATGTTCTGTCTGCTTAACCTGCTGAATAGCTATTTCTCCCATCTGCCCCTTCTTTCTATGCCACCTTCACCACTCTGCCAGGGGTGGGGAGCCTTTCTTCTGCCAAGGGCCATTTGGATACTTATAACATCATTCGAGAGCCACACAAAATGATCAACTTAAAAATCAGCCTGCTATATTTGGTCAGGCTACTTTGGTGAGGTGTGATGTGAGCTGGTATTGATTTCAGGGGCCTTATCTGGCCTGAGGGTTGGACATTCCTCACCCCTGCATCCGCCATCATCTCTGAACTGAACTAACTCAGTAGCTTCCTAATGATAGGGCACCTCTCAAATCTATATGTCCTCCATAGAGCAAAGCAAAGAAAACATCTACATATTTTCAATCCTTTGTCTAAAGTTTTCAATGACATTCATTTATTAAAAGATAAAGACTTGAATATCTAACATGGCATAGAGTATGAACCCTGTCCCCTTCTCAGCCCCCACCACGCTCGTCCCCATATCCCAGCAGCTTAACCACGCTGGCCTTCCATTCCTCACTAAGGCATTTCGTGTGTCTGCTGCCACAGTAGGAAACTCTGTATAAGCCTTTTCCTCCAGCTGGAATGCTCTCCTTACCCATACCTGTCTGCCCTGACCGGTTCAAATCCCATTGTATGTATGCCTTAAAACATCACGCACCTCCAATCAGACAAGCTAGTAATGAAAATATTCATGCATTCGTGTCATTATTTAATTCATTTCTTTCTTCCTCCACTAGATTACAAATTCCATGAAAACAGGATCTGTAAGTGTTTGGTTGTGCTTTAACACAGTGTCTACCATAATAATGAGATTCAATAAATTCTTGTCGCATGAGTGGCTTTTTTTTTTTTAAGTCATTTGTAGAAGATAAGAGAGTTTGAACCTCTCTGTAACGTTCTGACCCCAAGGTGGAAGCATTGATTTCTCATCTGTGTTCTTCTTCTCTATTATACAGCACTTACCAACCTCAAATTTTAGTGATTGGTTATTATCTTTGTTGCCCAGCCTGTGAGTTATTGTTTTAGATATGAAGAGTGTCTTGTTCATATTTGTGCATCTTCTGTCCCCAAAGAGCATTTGGACCTTGGTGAGAACTCAGCACAAGTGAATCGGGGTACCTCCCCTGCCACAAGAGGCTGGCTTAAACAGTGCAGAACACTAGTAGACATTTGTCCATAACAGCACACAGGTCCAGATTTACATGAGACATGCCCAGTCGCTTACTGACAGGGCATTGAGACCACACTCGCCTAACTTGGATAAGTCAAAAAATGGAAACTTTGGTCTAATCATCCAGATCGATTAATTAATTGGTTTCCAGCTTCTTGGTGCTCATTTTGTTCTAGTTTTCACTTACTTGGTCACTTACCACAAATATGACAAGATGTAATTTTCATAGAAAGGACAGATTCCACTTCAGTTTGACAGCCCTTCCTCAGAAACCAAGAGAGAGCCTAAGTCTTAAAAAGTGTGGAAAGATAAAAAAAAAAAACAAAACAAAAACACATGCTTAATGAAGTATCTTGCTCCTCTGGTACTGTGTGAAATTTTGCTTTGTTACAAGATTGCTTAGATAACCAGTTCGGCAAGAATGCAGGCTGGAGAAATGTCTTTTATTTCAGTGGTCAAAATAAAATGAAAGTCAAAACCATGGCAATACCAGATAAATTAATTGCGAGACATTAGTAAGAGTTTTGCAACTGGAAACAGCAGCTTAGATTGTGACTGCCCACCCCATCCCCTAGGGCTGTATCCACGTGGGTTTCCCCGTGTCTGTCTTTCCTCACCTGGAAAATTAAGATTAAAATACCACCGAACGAACAGGGATGTTCTCCAAATTAAAGAATACATATGAAGTAGGGCCTGGCTCATTTGCAGATGAATGTTGGTCAAATCGGGATCACCATCGCCACTGTGTTACTCTAATGATCCTCAGCATTTTGCCTGTTAAGAAATGTAAAGACCACTCCTTGCCCCCCGCCCCCCACGCCCAACAAATAGTAATCACACATTTCTTAAAAGCCCAGCCATATAGCGTGAGAATCATAAATGGTATCAAGGGCAGTGTCCAAACAAAGAGGCGAACGCTGTGCGACGGGCTTGAGATAGAATTGGGCCTGGTCATCACATTAAAAGCCCTCCCCTCGCAAAAGGCCCCCGCTGTTTGTTTGGCTGGCGATGGGCTGATAAGGGGCAGGATGTGTTAATTTCTTGCGCAGCGCGTGTGGATGTGCGCTCCGCGAACAATAGGCCGGGCGAGGGCGAGGTGCGCGCGCCCGGCCCCCACCGGCGCCCGGTTTCCGGACTTCAGGCCGCACACATCCCCTCTTTGTTTCCCGGGCCCGGCCGCACGTGTCGCTGCAGCGGCCACCCCACCAAGCTTTTCCGCCGGCCGCGCCTCGCCCGGGGGCCACGGGGTCGCGGGGAGGAAGCCCGGAGGAAGCGGCAGGCGGCGGGCGGCCACGGCCGGGCGGCCCGGGCCCAAGGAAGCGCCGCCGCCGCCCGCGGCGCTCAGGGAAGGTCTGCGCGCAGCGATAAGGCCCTTCCCGGCCCATTGTCTGCACGGCGCCCAGTGAAAGTTCCCCGTGCGCAGTGGGATGCGCAGCCCCGCCCGCACCTGGAAGCCACCGCCCTCCGGAGGGACACTGGCCATTGTGACCCCCCACGCCCGGCTGTCCACCCTCCCAAAGCGGAAGGGTGGAGGGGCCGCCCCTCGGGTGTCACCGGCCAACATTCTAAAGGACTTTTAAAGGAGCTGTGTCCAACAGATGGGTTCTCCAGCAAGGTCCAGAGAAAAATGCCCTTGGCCTAGGACCAGGGTAGGACCTGCCAGCTCCCAGTTCTGGAAGAGTCAAGGCCTCTTGCCTTGATGAGCAAAAAATGTAAAGCCTAAAAAAACTTAAAATGTAAAGCCTAAAGAAAAGGTGTTAGTTCTACAAATAAGTGCGTTTCATCTAGACAGGCACATGGGTCACCTAACAGTATCACGTTGCATAGTGCAAGGTAATTACAAGATTCGAAAATAACATTAAAAAAAATTCTGAGTAATTGTGGTTGGAAATGATACACACGTTGAAAGTTGTAGGATGAAATGTTTCTGTCTTCTGGCTGTGACTGTTCAACCTCCCTTGGAGACCACTGTGGTTTCTGTTTTTGTGTATGTGTTTTGTTTGTTTGTTTGTTTGTTTGTTTGTTTGTTTTTTAAGTGTCTATCTGAGATCCTTTAGGGATGGCAGGAGGGCCAAAGGGTTCCGAGCCTCCCTCTCTAAATCGCTGCCCCAGGCCATAGGCAAGAAAGTTGAACTAGAGGACCTGTAAACCAGGAAGGTTGAATATTTTTGCCTTCAGGGTGGAAGCACTTCAAACCCATTGTCTCTGCTTCCTAGTTCTCTGTTTGCCTTCCACCAAACCTACAGGGATGCTGCAGAGATCACCACCCAGAATCAGGGAGACAGCATAGAAAAGACCATCTTATTCATTCACCAATCTGTTACATGTGGAACTATTTCATTATGTTTATTTCAAACTCACTGTTTACCTTTGACTTATAAAGCTCTAAAGGAGCTTCTCAAAACCACCCCAGGGGCCTGTTGGGGGAAAAAAGGGTATTTCAATGGAAAAATAAGCATCATATACAGCACACCTTTCCTGGCTGCCCAGTTCCAGCCTGTCCATTGTCTTTGAGCTATGTGGACACGCTGGGAATTATAGGTAAAGGGTAAATTCTGTCCTATCTCGGGAAGATTTCAGTGACCACCACCACTTCCTTTGTGGAAAAGGAAGTTTTGTCTCCATTTGCAGTTAATCTCAATATTGCTTTAGACGCCTGTGTCTATTGTATAGATTCCACATAAATTTGTGCTCTTTTGCCTTTTCCTTCGAATGGGTTATAAAATTTGCCTGGTTCCTTCATCTTATAAGAGAAAAGTAGGTTCTCTAATATGTCTTCATATTTATATCTGTATGAGAGTCACGGGTTTTACTGAAATTTTAAACATCCTTTTTCTGAAAACTATCTTTTATCAAGCCTCCCAATTAAATTTAGCCCACATCAAAAGGAAAGCATGAAGAAAAAGCATCAGGAAATAAAATGTAGTGGCAGCTTTGGTTCACCATTAGAGGCAGGAGGTAATTTCATTAATTTGTTCTGTGTCTACATGAAGCACTGAGAGCTTGTTATAGTGGGAAGCTCATGTGAAGCAATTATTGACTTTGAATTATTTTTATTAACTAGTGAAAAGCCGAGGGGAGGCAGAAATAGACCCAGAACTGGGGCCAGAATTTCTATATTCAAATCCTGGATGTTTCCACTTACAGATTGCAGCCCAAGCAAGTTACTTAACCCTCTGAACCTCAGTTTCCTTATCTATGAAATGGGATCAACCATAATTACTTCCCAGGGCTGTTGAAGAAATAAATGAAATAGTCTTTGTGACAGTGCTACTGCTGTACCTGTGGTTCCACAAATGTTGGTTGACTCTGTTATTTTGGGTAAAGATACAAGAAATAGCAAGATAAAAATATTCAAATAGAACGTGGCTGGTGTGGCTCAAAGGATTGAGAATCGTCCCATAGACTGAGAGGTCCCGGTTCGATTCCCGGTCAGGGTACATGCCCAGGTTGCGGGCTCGATCCCCAGTAGGGGCCGTGCAGGAGGCAGCCGATCAATGTTCTCTCTCACTTCAATGTTTCTATCTCTCTCTCCCTTCATCTCTCTCTAAAACATCAATAAAAACATAATTTTTAAAAAATATTCAAATTGAGGAGATTTAGAGGCAGAACTAAATTAAACAGTCAGGCCCTGTGCTTAGCAGCGGGGCCTTCAGCAAGTAAAATAACCTCTCTGAACCACCCCTTCTTTATCTCAACAAAGAGATGAAAACATCTACCTGGGAAAGTGGTGCGAACTGAAACAACGAATGTAAAGTTCGTCTTGGAACAGTGCCCAGCAGAACGAACACATTCAATAAATGGCCCCTATCAATAAGGCACATCTAAATAATTCAACTCCACTTCTCTGTAATTCGTACCATCATCCCTGATTTGCAGTAACATAGTTCATAGACAAGCCAAATACTATGACCCTGTCTTATTAAAGAAACCACAGGTATCAACATTGCACCGTCCTACTTGAACCAACTCTGTTTCTTGGAGCAGCTGAAGACTAAAGAGGGAACTCTACCTTGCAAACTCAAATGGCAAGTCTCCTTCGACACGGAGAACGGGATGCTTGCCATCTGTAGCCAGGACCACCACTGAGGCACAAGGAAACAGAAGCCTCAGGAACCAAATAGAGAAATCCATGTAGTTTAGTGCTTTCTTAAGGATGTGGAATGTTTTTAGTTTGGGACGAGCATAAAGTATGGTGGTGCACTGTGTCTGATATTTGATAAGAAGGTGGGGAAAGCTAGCTATAAAACAACGCGTAATAGACAAGTAGAATCAAGATGGCCAGAATCCTTTCTAAGAAAAACGTTGTCAAGCATGGCCACTTAGTGGTCAAGTAAGCCCTGCCACCAAAAGAATAAAAAAATGGCACAGCTGATTAAACTCACTAGACACAGACACACAGGCTGGCCAGTGACAGCAGAAGACGCCTGTCACCGATGAAGGATGGCCAAGAGGTCAACGAGATTCTCTTTCTGAAATTCAAATTGGGATACAGAGAAGAGCCAAGCAGTTGAAAGAAGCTAAAGGTCTTAAAAAAAAAATGTAGGGGGCACCACGAGGTCGTCAGGCACGTGATGGGTCAGGCCACGCCCACGTTTCGCGTCAGTGGAAGTATCAGTGGGGAAAATGAATTAGCCAGAGGGTTGCGTGGCAGAGATTACTGGCTGCGCACCTCACTGTTCGTAATTGGGAGCTGTGCCTGAAAGGCAGCTGCCCAGTCAGGGACAGCATTTCCCAGCCCTCTCTGCAGCTAAGGACAGTACATGTGTTACCCCTGGGCCAGGACCTTAGGATGAAAGGACTGCTCTGTTTTTCCTTTTCACAGGCTAGACGCAGACGTCAAAGCCCCAAGGGACCAAAGGGACGCAGACAGAAGCAGCCTGGATTCCCGAATGGCTCTGGGAAGATGGCGGCCCACTGACTTGAATCCCTACACAAACTGTTTCTTGAATGAGTAGCAAACTTTTATAGTATTAAGTCACCTTAAGTTATATGGAAATAGAAACTGCCTATAACAAATGCAAGGAGTAGCAGAGAAATGATGAAAATATGATGAGGGTAAAATGTCAGAAAGGACAAGCCTGTTATGGAATTATCTTCACCCATGAGGGTATACTCTCACCAGTTTTAATCTATGGTATCCCTACAACACATCTCCACTTATGTGAGGTGATCTGAGACAACCATTTCTCACCTTTATATCAAAGATAGATGATGGATGGATGGATGGATGGATAAAGAGAGAGATGATAGATAAATGATAGATAGATAATAGATAGATGATAGATAAATGATAGATACATGGATGATAGGTAAATGATAATAGATAGATGATAAATGATAGATAGATGATAGATGATAGATACGCATACACAGCTATATATATACAGACACATATATACTATATACACATATATACTCTTAGAAGAGACTTTTAAATTTTTATATATATTTCAAATTTTTAACATGAACATAAGTTTTCTTTATAACAAATAGCGCACACATGCATACCAATACAATCACTATGTATCTAATGTAGTATTTTCCCATCATTTAGCCCCTACAGTTCCTGAAGAGAAACATACAGTGTCTTAATTCTCCTTGATAAAAGAGGTGAAAAGTGGGGAAAATAAGCTATAAAAGAGTGGCCTAAACTTTCTGAAACAAAATGTCTTTCCTATAGAATAAATACCTGAGATTTGGGTTCTTACTCTCCCTAGCGGCCAGCAATCAGATCAATGATAGCCTGGAAGGCTCCATGTCATTATTACCATTACACATGAATGGAAATGAGTCCTTTGTTGAGCTATCGCGATTCTTTAATGATTTTAACAGGTCACTTTTACACCAAAATGTTTCTAGATTCAACCTGGGATAAGAAAGAACATTTGCCTATCAAAATGTACAGTTTAGGAAAGAGAAAACATTCTCTCCACGTTAAGTAGGGGTTTCCAGGAACTAATTTTGTGTTGAGAGGTGTTTGGGATCTCTCATATGGCTCGAAAATATGTCAAGAACCTTAAAAAAGCAGGAAAGGAAAAAGGAGAGAGAAATCAAAGGAGCAAAATGCAGAAGCAATATTTTCCCTTGACACCCAAGGCCGTGGTGTACAGAAACAGGGCAAGTGAGTGTCAATTTCTGTTGTGGATACAAATATACCAGCAGTGTGACAACTCTAACACAAATAAATGAACATCACAGCCAGCTCTGAGTGTCCTTTGAAAGTTAGCAGAAAAAATGTGGCATTATGTAGCTTGTGTGTATATGTGCGTGAAGAAAAGCAAGAGGCAACATGTAGTTAGATAACCTATTTGTTGTAGCTAATATGAGGCTCTCTATATTCTAAATATTCATTCAAACTTCTGGCACAAAGGTGTAACCCGTGAATCACAGTATCTCTACCCATTATTCAGTTTTTAGCTTTTGCCTTTGAAATGTGAATGGAAGGCCTATCAGAATTAACAGTCCCAATCCTAATCACATGAGCTCTTGGGAGACTCTACCTAGGACCTGTTCTGAGGTTCTGAATCATCACTTCTGTAATAAGATGTTTCTGGAACTCTTTGATGCTTCGCAAGTGCGGGCTGGGAAGGTGCCTGCCTGTGTAGCATAGAAAGCATGAAGAGCTTAATTTTCATGGAAAATTTTTTTTTTTCTTCTTCACACAGGCAGACCCTGCTGCATTTGACAGATATGTTCTAGAAGGAAGCTCCATCTAGACGTTATGTGTAACTTTATCTTATTCCCCTTTGAACACTACTGTTCATACAAAATGATCTCTCCACTGCCCAAAGTCATTACACTCTCTCCCTGCACATCGTCCCTCTGTAAATGTCAGGCGTAACTACATTTTTATTTGCAGAGATACCACTGCTATGAATGAGGAAAAATTTTCTGCTCCCCCGCCTGTCTCTCTTTACCCTCTGCGCATTCTCCTAATATGATTTGTTGAACAAATTGTTCCATTAATCTGGGGCTGTTTGACAGAGTGAGAAAGTAAGTGCCAAAGCGAGAAGATTCACAAGAATCGGAAATCTTGGTGCCTCTTTCTCAAGGTAAATAGTTATTATATCAGGGTGTCAGACTGGCGAAATGGATGTGCTTTCATCCTCCGTTTGTAAATGTCACTTTTCCTCAGCCCATCAGGGTGACAAATGAGGTGTGGGTTACAGTAAGAGTTCATTCTTTGACAAAGTTCTTAACAGTCTATTTCAACAGGAAGCATCCAGTCTTCCTCACTTCTAGGATCTAAACCCCAAACCACTGCCAGGAACCCCTCCGTTCTGCCCTTACTCCTTTCTCACAACCCTGGAAGAGAAGCATCTCTGTAACAAAATTTGAAATCTCAGATGAAAGTAAAAGTGGACGGACTAGGAAGTTGCTTAGAAACCAGCACACAGCTTTCCCAGGGAAAGTCCGTCTACTTGTTCTCAAGATTTTAGGATCCTTGGGAAATGTATTATATTAAGATCTTTGTTTAAATTGTCTTTCACTTTTTCTGTATACATTTGATTTCGATAGAAATGTTTAATAGCTTTTTAATACGAGTTAAGGAATAGGTATGTCAAATATAAATAATTGAGGTAGACACATTGCTAGAACTGTAAATGAATGAGGGGCTGAGAGAAAGATAATTCTGTGTCTGACTAATATCCTTCCCCACAAAATATGCTTCTTTTTTTAAATTTTTTTTTCTTTATTGATTTGAGAGAGAGAGGAAGGGAGAGGCAGAGATCGAAACATCAAGGAGAGAGAACATCAATTGGCTGCCTCCTGCCTGCCCCCCACTGGGGATCAGGCCCACAACCTGGGCATGTGTCCTGACCAGGAACTGAACCAGTGACCTCTTGGTGCAGGGTCGATGCTCAACCACTGAGCCACACTGGCTGAGCAAAATATGCTTCTTTGATTAATCTAATGTTTGAACAGAAATGAGACAGGTTGATTCTGTAAGTAAAAAAAGCTTAAGATAATATGTGCAGATAAACAGAAAAGAAGATCTATTCTAAATATGGTGTGTAGGCTGATGCTATTGACCCAGGAATCATATCTGTTTTACTTGAGTGCAATTAAAAATATTTTGTTAATGGGGCCCATCATCAAAGTCTTTCATCAACCAATTTGCTATGTCAGCACTTTTGTGATTAGCAACACGACACCAAGATTCGAGTATTGGTTCCTCTGGTCTCCCCAGTTCCACAGCATTTGCAAATCTGTCTGTCCTTGTGTTATTTAAACTTCCTGAGCTTTGATTCCATCTACGAAATGGGTAGAATACGGATGCTTAAAAAGACAGTTGTGTGACCCAAGTTAGAGAATGGAAGAAGGCCCTGTAAAATGTTATGAAAAATGGCACTTATTTACAGATATGTAGTTTTCTAGGAAAGATAATAGATTTCCAAAAGAGCAATCCCCAAGAGTTAAAGAATCATTGATTTTAAAATTGCCAGGTAAAGAGGGAAAAATCTAATCCTAGATAAGAGAAAAACCAGGCATACTCTTGAAAAACCAAGAGAGAGGAAAGATGTATTATGGATTGACAATGTCAACCTCCGAGGGAGACACAGGTCCATTGGATTGCAAAGTAAAATAAAAGCAAGGAGAAGACGGAAGCTGTCAGCCAGTCCAAAGACTCCAAGTACAGATCTCTCTGATGATGGGAGATTAGTGGGAATGACCAGCAGACAGTGTAAGGGAGCTTTAAGAAGGAAGGATAGCCCGGCCATTGTGGCTCAGTGGTTGAGCATCGACCCATGCAGGACACGTGCCCAGGTTGTGGGCTTGTTCCCCAGTGGGGAGCATGCAGGAGGCGGCCAATCGATGTTCTCTCTCATTGATGTTTCTATCTCTCCCTCTCCCTTCCTCTCTCTCTAAAATCAATAAAGAAAAGAATATATAAAGAAAAAGAAGAAAGGATAAAAAGGGAGGGACGAAGCCCTTACAATTGTGACTACTACAATCTCTGATTTAAGGTGGGAAGGCCATGATATGTTATAGCAACTTGTGTAAGCACATGGAAGATGCCAGATAAATATGTTGTCACATCAAATTTTTAAAAAGCACCTTGTAATGCTAATATGTAAGATGAAGATGTGCTCTGGACCCCATGAGGGTTGCACAAGAGTTACATATGTCCCAGTATTTAGACTGTGGGATGACGCTCATTATTGGCATACACTGACTTCTCCCATCGATGGGGTCGTGTTTGCAGGGATATCCTGCTCTTTCCCCTGCTCAAACCCTGTTGCCCAAAGAGGATGGCCAAATCAGTGGACAGAAGAGGCAAAGCAAGAACAAAATCGGTCATGCAAGAACACCCTTCATTTGCAAACACCACACTTTGCACATCATGACCAGGGATCTGTATGCTCACCAAGCATATAGCTTTATCACTGTAATATGAGCAAACTGCCTGTAATCCTTGGTCCTGGAAAACATAGCTATAATTTGGGTCAAAATCTGTCTACTCGCTCTAATTTACAATAAACCCTTCATGTAGTTCCAGCCACAGTGGACATTCCTGAGTCTCCGGCTTCACTGCGTACCCCTAGAACTATGAAGGGAAAGTAACTGAGGGTAATTCTGAGCTCTGAGCGAGACTGGCAAAACCACCTTTTAGACCTGGGACATTCTTGAAAAGATTATCTTTGTCGGTAAAACAAAACAAAACAATAAAAAAAAATGTTGTATTTGTTGTCGGAAAAACCTAGAATTTGAGGTCAGAAAGACCTGTGTGTTAGTTCTTCCTCATTAAGTATTTATTATGCCCTGAAGGGCAAGACATAGTCTAGCTTCAGTCTTCCAACTGTAGCATTAATAATGCCAACTTTGTGAGAATTACATGAAAGTATGTAATTTAGTACCTAGCAAAGTACCTATTCTACTGCAGGTGTTTAACAGTTGGGAGTTCCATCCTTTCCTGTGTTTGCTCTATTTTTGGAAAAGGAAAAAAAGTCAACAGCTAATCATGGTAGATCATCAAAAAGGTCTCAAATGCCTGTGATCCTATCACCCCTACCACTGAAACGTAATGCTGTGGTTCTGCCATCCAGAGGTGGGACACACTTTCCTGCCTCTTGACTCTGGGTTGGCCACGTGACTTCCTTCGGCCAGTATATATTAACAAACACGATGTAAGTTTGATAAGCACTTGCACACTGGGCTTGCTCTCTCGTGAGAAAGACCGCTACGTGAACCTGTCCGAGGACGAGAGGCCCTGCGGAAGAGAACTCAGGTGTTCCACCCTCCGGCCACTCCACAACTGATCACCAGCTAGCCGCAGCGGCCCAGGCCAGCACCATCCCACTGACCCACGAATCATGAGCTAAAGGAAATGATTGCTGTTTTAGCTACAAAGTTTTATGGTTCACGGCAAAATCTAACTGAGAGACAAAAAACTTTCTTAGATTCAGAATTCTGATATAACAGTGGCTTTCCAAGAAAGCATGCTGCCTTTCTCTTTTTCTTTTTTTTCCTTTTTTTTTCTTAACTGTAAGTGTAAAGGAACCAAAATAACGGTGATGCTCAGCTCTGACTAATAAAGGTGTGGACACTGTGTATCCTCAGTATTTTAAGGCCAATGGGAAGGTGTTATGGAAAGTGACACCCATTAAAGAGGAGGAGAGAGAAGTCATGCCAAAAGAGGCAAAAGGGACGTAAGAATGGTTTGTGTGTAGCAGATTATCTTTCAAGGGCACAAGGACCTAGGCTGATTTAGTAACAATGATGTCATCCCTCAACTAATCCAATCTGCAGGCTTCGGGAGAAGCTATCCTGATCGTTTTCATTTCCTCTCTAATCCTTGGATACCTACTACCAGTGCTTTCAGCCTAGTGCAGGGAAGGAAACCCCACTCAAGCAGTACTACCTGAATGCAAGAGGCTACCTACCATTCATTCATTTCACGAAGCCATCAAATATCTTTTGTTATAGCATTGGTGGAGCATTATATATATTTATGAGATTGAGTTTTTACTTTTTATTTAAGCTTATTTCTTGTACTATTCTATATCATTTTGATGTTTTTGAACCATGCAATAAGTTTTTAAAAGAAGGTATATATTGTACATAAAATGAGGAAGTGACTAGTTATTAAAAATATTATCTTTATATACCTAAAATATCCAAGAGGATTAATGGGGAAAAAAATCACTAAAACCATTACTACCAGGAGTATTGTAAAGGTAGCCAGATTCATGTGTCAGCTTTCATTTTAAAATTAAGGAGGAATTATAAGATGTAATTTTAAAAGTGCATATTTATAATATGAAAGTTATGAAATACCTACAAATAACTAACCATGGGCTAAGTAAAGACATTATAAAATAAAATATTCCTGAGGGGCACAAGTAGGACCTGGCTTGCTATTAAGACACTGCCTTTCTGGATGGGACAACCGAAGTTATGTAGTAGTGTCAACTTCCCCCAAACCATCTTATAAACATGGTACCACTCAGGTAGAAATCCCAATGTAATTTTTTTGAAACCTTGACAACTTGATAGTCATTTAACTGGGAGAATAAATACATGAAGGTAGGCAAGACATTTGTGAAGAAGAATAAAAGAGCATTTGCTCTGCCAAATATCAAAATTTACTGTAAAGCTCTAGTAATTAAATAGTATGCTGCAGATAGGAGAATAAACAGACAGACCATTAGAGAATAACAGGAATTCCTGCGATCTGTCCATGTTTGTGTAGATTGCGTATTTCATAATGGTTGCATTTCCATCCACAGAGGAAAAGATGGATTATTCAACAATTGGTTCGGCATTTGAAAGTAAAATGAGGAATAACCCATAACCTCATAAGTGAAAACAGACATAAAAACACACATAATAGATTAGATGTTTGAGTGGCAAGAGCAAACTAACGACAAAGCCCTTGGAGAATATTTTTATAATTTCGATGAAGGAAAACTTGTTTAAGCATGATAGTAAGGTAAGAAACAGTAAGGGGGAAAATGGATAGATTTGGCCAAATAAAAATATGTTTAACTTCTTTTCTAAGACAAACAATAAACTAGGAAAACATCTGCAAAGTCTATTCCAGACAATAAGTCAATATGCATGATATATAAAAAATTCCTACCGATCAATTTTTAGAGATCGATCCTTTAAAAACTATTGGCAAAGAGCTTGAAGCAGCATTCTATACAGAGAGCAGTGTGAGTTAAACAGATACCTAAAATGTCCTCTTGTTAGCAAAAAAGTGCAAATTTTTAAAAAATCTTATAATTTCTTTTCGTATTTGCAAACACTTTTTAAAGAGTGAATTTATAAGTCTTTAAAAGATGATCAGATAACAGCACTTGATCTGCGTATTTGCTATTGTACACCTTCCTTTGCTATAATTACTCAATAGCTTCTTGCTTTTTTAAACACCACCCATGAAAAAATAAAATAAAACAGGTCATATAATGTGCATAAAGTAATATAACCATGATGGTCTACTTTGGACTTAGAAACATATACATTATTTTAAAGCTGATAACTTTCAGTGAGCTAGTCCCTGAACTGTTTGAGTTACCCATCTGCAATAAGATACATACTCAAATTGAGAGAAATCATTTAGTAGCCATTTGGCAGACCAATTTTATGTCTACTGAATCTAGTAATCAACATTTTCAGCTTACATTTTTTCATTTCATATTTTAGTAATTTTATATGATTATATGCTATTTTACAAATGTATTAATCCTCATTTCTTCCTATTTTGTCTTCCTATTTTTCTTTGCCTTTACATCTTCCCTCCCCCCTCCCCCCTCCCCTCCCCTCCCCTCCTCTCCCCTCCCCTCCCCTCCCCTCCCCTCCCCTTCCCTGAATGCAGGAACCAACATGGTAGATAAATTCATGGAACAGTGAGGAGGAACAGAGCTATGCAGAGGCTAGGAAAGGGGAGGGGCATGGCTAGTGGTGGGTGGGGGAAATGTCCGGTCAGCAGAGTTGAAAGATTGGTTCCATTAAACAAGTAATGTGATGATTAAGCAAACCAGTTAATATATTTAACAACTTGACGACAAGTTTCACATTGGCAGAGAAGATATTTACAACCACAGAAAAGGGTTAAGGCTAGAAAGAACTGTGCTATGTTGAATTGAAATAGGAGGTGTCAGTATGAACTCATATTATTTTAATAATTGTATAAACAGGTAAAGAGTGTTATATAACACAGATAGATATTGTATGTACATGTGCATGTGTTTCTGTGTGTGTTTCTGTGTGTATTTTAAGTAGGATATGAAGAAGCACATTATATTAAGGTAAAGTATTTGCAAATTTTCTGTTCATGAAAAATTTTAGAACTCATATTTCTGCAAAAGGGAAGTATGCCATATATTGTGGTTGGCTACATTTCTAGGTGAGGCCTCAAGTCGCCCAAAACATGACTCCCTATCATATAACATGGTATTTTCATAACAGGTATGTCTGACACATTTTTTGTTTGATAGAGTGATAGAATCCGTTTTTGTATAGCCTACTTTTCTTGAATAGAGCTTCAATCAGACAGTTGATTATAATTTGCATAATTAATTACCATTGTAAAACATAAATTTGGAATGATCTAGTTTACACATTAAATGTAGTTTCCAAATTCAGCACGTAGATTCAAGGTACAAGTGCAAGAGAGGTTTGTAGGAATCCTTGACTTTTACTTAGTATTATCTAATGACAGCTAGGTGCCTACCCTTTATAAAAATCTTTATAAACAGAAACTCAGTAAATTCTCACCACAAGCCTATGAGGGGGATGCCATTATTATCTCTACTTGAAGCTTCACAATGTTTGACCCAATTTGATTTCTTACATTTTTTTTTTCTTGAACGCTTATTTAAAATTTTATGAGGGAAGGCAATAGATTGGAAAGAGGGTCATAAGAGAGAGAGAGAGAGAGAGAGAGAGAGAGAGAGAGAGAGAGAGTCCTTTGCTAATACGGTTTTCCTTTAAACTCTGAATAGAAGCTTAGCTGGATCAATTTGCTGCTCCACAGTTTTGACCACCAAAGATTTCTGTCATTTTTTTGCATCATATTATTTTTGGTATTTTTTTTTAGACCCGGAACAGATTTGCCAGTATTATGAATTCAAGCATTTTGACTAGTGTCTTTTGAATAAATTATCAATTTAAACCAAAAAGAATAAAAAAGATGGAACAAATGTCCACTTTGAATTATCACAGAACAATTAGTTCTCCCATGAGATAAGGAGATTGGAAACATGTTGATGTAAACTGTAAATAATGTCACCCTTGTCTAGAATCCTTTTACAACAGAATGCAGCATGAAATGTCTATGCTCAACAGCTTGGTGGCTAATTTCATCACTTTTGTGAAAAGAGAGTGGAAGAAAACAGAAATATTCACTTGTGTAGAATAACCCTAGAAAGCTTGACAGGTGGCTGATGAAGAAAAGCCCCTTATTTATAATTAACCAGGAGCTCAGAGATTATGGGGAGATTTACAAAACAGCCTCTTGAAGATGAACAAAATCATAATTGGCATAAAAATCTTCCTGAAGTGATAGGACTAATCTGAAATTGGTAGGTGAGCAACTTTCATTAAAAGATTCATAGAGAACTTCTTCCTTTGACATAGAAGAGTTCTTTCTGTTGTATTATCTGAATCATATAGAACAGAACCCAAGTATTCACATGATTGTGTCTAAGAAAGTTTTCAATGAATTGGTATTCTGAAACAATGTTTTATATTCCATGTAACTTAAGAGGAGCTGGCAATAAGAAACAGGTAAGAGAAGATAAAATACTAAGGTTCTTCATGTTGCCCAATCAGTTACATTTCACGGTTTCATTCTGAACTCATTCATTTATTTGAACAATAAACATTTATTAAGAATTTGCTATGTGCAGGTTCTTGTTTATTTTTGTTGTTGTTTGTTTTTTGTAGATTTGAACCTTAGGAAAATAGAATATAGGATAAAAGTCATTAAATAGGTCGTCACACAATTTTCTTAATTACAGGTTGGGCCTCCCTAAAGTGAAAGAAAACATGTTAGCTTTGATTATTTTCAGCAATGTCAGTTAGTGAGAGTAAATGTTCTATTATTTACCCTCTTGGGGGATAAAAACATTCCTTTTTACTAATCAAATCATCCAGCTCATCGAAATAGTCTTTTTATTTGGACAAGATTTTTATTCAAAAATAGTTTTCAGTCAACACTTCTATCTTTTTTTTGGGGGGGGTGGTACGTGCCCCTAGTGGGAACGGAACCAGGGACTCTCTGGTCCGCAGGCTGACGCTCAACTGCTGAGCCAAACTGGCCAGGGCTCAACACTTCTATTTTAATGAACACTACAGGTTACTGCCAGAGTGATATATCTTGTTCATCATCAAACAAAATTTGATCAACTTTATTCATTTGTTTTTTACATATATAAATATGTATTTTGTTGTAAACAAAAATATAGAACATTGACCTGAGAACCAGAAATAGTCTGTTCTAGATCTGCCTTACTTGCTTAGTGAACATGATATTTCACAAAGCTCTTAATTTCTCCTGGACTTACTCTCTTTTATCCTAAAATAACCACACACAGAAATCTCCATCTATATAATTTGACTATAAATGTAGAAGGGGAAGCAATACTCTTAGATAACTTAAAGTCCTATTGCCCTGGCTGGTGTGGCTCAGTTGGCTGAACATCGATTGCCCCATGCACTGAAGGACTGCCAGTTCAATTCCCGGTCAGGGCACATGTCTGGGTTGCGGGGTCAGTTCTCGGTCAGGGCAGGTATGGAAGGCAACTGATTGAGGTTTCTCTCTCTCTCTCTCTCTCTCTCTCTCTCTCTCTCTCTCTTCCTCTCCCTACCTATCTCTAAAAAAATATTTAAAAAATCAATAAAAACATATTTTTTTTTAAAATCCTGTATTTTCAACTGAACTAGCCACAGAGTATAAGACTTGCCCTCTGTGATGGACTATTTGTGTGCCCCCAAATTTCCTATGTTGAAACCCTTCTCCTCAATGGGATGCATTAGAAGGCAGGGCCTTTGCAGGGGGATTAGGTCATGAGGATGCAGCCCTCATGAATGGGATTAGTGCCCTTACTAAGGAGGCCACTTGTACCATGTGAGGACACAGCACAGTGAGAAGGCAAGTCTATGAACCAGGAAGCAGCCCTCACCAGACCTCGAAATTGTCAGAACCTTGGCTTTGCTTCTCAGCCCTCAGAAGGTTTTGAAAAATCAACATTTGTTACTTAAGCCACTCAGTGTACAGTAGCTTGTCAGACCAGCCAGATGGACGACACCCTCTAAATTCACTCATGGATTTCAGTGTCTCCTTAGCCCAATTTCACATTAACAGGTCGTGATCACATCTTGGTTTGCTCACCTTTTACTTTAATTGCTGTATTTTGATGTCTGGGGACCTCACACACACACTGTAGCAACAACAGCACTTGTTTTAAAACCTAATTTGGAAGTAAACCAAGAGGAAGCTCAACTTCTTTCCATCTTAGACATAACAGGGATTTGGGCCCTGAATGTGTGTGTCTTTCTAGGTGTTCTCTGAAGGAAAAATGGAAGAGAGAATCAAAAACACAAACACAAAAGCCCACAGATCACTGAGGTCATTTCAGACCAACCCCACCCTGAAGTGCCACCTGCTACCATGGATCTAGAGAGGTTTGTGCCACGTGAAGGAGAGCGCGCTGCCTAGTGGGGCCCTTGCGTTTAGCATCTGAAAACACCTCCACCCTTTGATGCATTAAAATATTTAATCAAAATCAAATGCTGGTGCCCCTATTTACACAAGTGCTTTATTATCCTGTACATTGCACCACAACCTGCCTGGTTCTTAATGTGACCTAAGGAGCTAGTCGGCATTTATTACAAATGTGAGGTAGTAAGCTTCTGGCTGAGCAATTAATCACTGACACCAAGGAATTCCTTTTCTTCGGGTGGGGAACCCATCCAAAAACTAAGAAAAATAATCAGGCTAATTAATTCTTATCTGCAAAGAGCAATTAGATAAATGACCTCAAAGAAAGACTTGTCACCCCTAGTGAGACACTCACTTTCTAAATAGAATGTGTCGGAGCCTCTGTTCACCGGGCAAGTGATACTGTGAAATGGAGATGACAGAAATGAAAGGGAAGGAAATGATAGGGGAGCAGGTTAATTAGAATGAAGGCCAACGAGAGAGACAGAGACAGAAAGAGAGAGACAGAGAGAGAGAGAGACTGAGAGACCTTGTCAGCCCAGCCTCCTTTCTCTGTAAATGAGTAGATAACAACACAGGACATTTTTATATCCCCAAACACAGTGAAATTTGTGCCAGATAACTCCTTTACACTCTCTCTCTCTCTCTCTCTCTCTCTCTCTCTCTCTCTCTCTATATATATATATATATATATATATATATAACAAATATATATACACACACATATATAACAAATACACACACACACACACATATATAAAACAAATTTTATTTTTAGGGTAGTTTTAGGTTTATAAAAATTACAAAAGTAGTATTTAAAGTCCCCATGCATCTCGCACCTAGTGTTCCCAGCTATTAACATTTTATATTACTATGGTATAGTTGTTATAACTAATGACCTAATATTAACACATCAGTATTAGCTGAAGTCCATAGTTGATTCAGATTTTCACTGTTTTCACCAGACAGACCCTCTCTATTCCAGGATGCCATATGACATTTAGCAGGCATGTCTCCTGAGGCATCTTTCGGCTGCGACAGTTTCTCAGACTCTGCCTGTTTTATGGGACCTCCTTCAGCTAGGACACATCTGCTGTTTTCCTCATGAGTAGAGTTGGGGTATGGGCTTGGGAAGGAAGGGCACAGAGGTCCAGTGCCATTCTCATCACATCCTATCAAGGGCACATACTTTCTATGAGTGTCACTGCTGATGTTGACGTTGATCACAAGGCTGAGGTCATGTTTGTCAGGTTTCACCTTAGTAATGTTATTCCCTCCCATGTCCCACATTTCCACTCTCTGCTCTTTGGAAGGAGGAACACAGTACCAGCCATGCTCCATTTCCTTGGGGGTGCAGCATCTACATAAACTATAAATTATTCTGAATGAGAGAGTTGTCTCTTCTCTCCCATTTATTTATTTAATCAATTACTTATACCCATGTGGACTTTTGGATATTCATTTCATATTTTGGTTTCTAAGCTAACATTATTCACGTTGTTGCTCAAATTGTCCCAGCTTTGGTCACTGGGAGTTCTTTCCGTTGGCATATGTGTCCCTTTAACATATCCACATTGTTGTGGGTTTTTATTTTTTAGAGGGTTTCCTAACTTTCTAGCACTACACGTTTTTTTCCAGGACTCAAGAACAACTCTTCATTCCATAGGTAAAGCTAAAGCTTAAATTGACATGGAGGTACCATCAATACTGGGTTAAATTCAGACCAAAGGGTGATAGTAGATAAGAAGAGAAAGAAGAAAAATATAAAGACCAGAGGCAGGTGTATGAGAAGAGTCCAAAACACACACACACACACACACACACACACACACACACACACACATGGTAGAAGACACAGGAGGTAACCTTGGCCTAGATTTCAGGTTTGCTCGAAGCTATTTCTAGATATACCTCTAAATTCAATTTTCCTATCTGATTCACAGATCATTTTTTTTCTCCACTTTTATTTCTAAACAGTTTTATGTCCTTAGAAAAATGTTATGTCATGGTTGTGAGGGGCAGACAATACGCTGCAGGTAGGAAGAGTATATATTTAGAATATGAAAAAAAAAAGGTTTAATTAAATTCCTCTTCCATTCACTGGCTGTATGAACTTATGGTACAGTTCAACCTTTCTGAGGTTCAGCACTCTCAAAATGGGTATAAATGCAGATAGATAGAATGATAGATAGATAGACAGACAGACAGACAGATAGAAAATAGATGGATAAATAGATAAAAGATGAATAGATAAAAAGATGGATAGGTAGATGATAGGAAGATAGATAGATAGATAGATAGATAGATAGATAGATAGATAGATCAAAGAAAGATGGATAGAAAGATATATAGATAATAGATAGAAAAAAGAAAGATGGATGGGTGGATAGATAGAAAGACAGATGATAGATAGAAGAAAGAAAGATGGATGGATGGTTGGATGGATGGATGGATGGACGGACGGAAGGACAGATAGATAGTGGACAGATGAATGCAGGCGAGATAGAGTGGGATGTCTGTGATCATCGGATGGAACGCATTCATTTATTCAGTGCCTGACATAAAGAGAAAGACATGTGCCATAGGTAACCAGTCACTGTCAGTTCCCCTCTGTCAGTTGTTGGATACACTGACCTGTCCATACAAATATCTGCTACATTCATTTTGGTGGATACCGACATCAAAGTATTATGTGTCCATGCAAATTATGCTGAAAGCAAATGTGGTCTTTGAAATACTGGGTCATATTCAAAGCTCTTGAGTTTTCACATAATTCTTTGAGTATTCTGCCCCCATAAAGATTACAAGAGAGTAAACATATGTATGTACAAAAGTGAATGGCACTAGAAAACCTCTAAAATTCATTACCTTCAAAAGACACCTTCTTTGGCAACAATTTTAATACCAAATGATCAGCATTTATCACTTCTATAAAACAGATGCTTTTCTAACTCAGCTCTTTAATTGGCCATGACATCCTGATGCTAGAAATATATAATAAATTATTAGAAATAAAAGATAAGCTCAGGACATTGTTACAAAAGCCTGAGTACAATTATAAGGATCAGATGTTCTTTCTAACTGGGGGATATTTCACAGTCAGTACACTGAAGGAATCTTACATATGAGATTTAAAACACAGGAAAAATGAAAAATTTACCCACATACAATAGTCAATTATATATATATGGTTTAGTTTTAAGCAATTAACAAAATTCTAGATGAGCATTAATTGACAATTCGTAGTATCAATAACTGATATAATTTCAAAAGTTGAGATGTTCCCAAACAGTTAAAAATCTTTTAAATCTGCTAAACTATTCCCAAAGAACCATGGTTGGTTGTGTGTGTGTGTGTGGTTTTTTTTTTAAAGCAATTTTGATTCCAGCCAAGGTAAACATTTAGTAGAACCTAATTTCTCCTGGTATAAATATTTCAGATTTTATAATCCTTATGAGATGAGGCAGAAGGAAAAAGATGAAAAGGAATGAGATATACCTCAAATTTTCTTTCGAGGCTTATTTCAGGTCAAAGACAAAATGGAAGGTTAACTTGGAGGTTACTTCCAGCACTACCTCAGTATGTATATATGAGAAAAAGAAGTAAAGTCCCCAAATGATGCAATTTATACACTAGCTGAAAGAACTCACAAAGCTTCTGCCAGTGGTGGAAATAAGTTCCTTATCTGGCTTACGTGAGCATGGTAACGTGTAGAAAGAGGGTAGCACTGGATGCAATTTATTTCCATAGAGATGATTACTAATAGGAGGGCTGTACCTCCTTAGGACTCCAATCAGACCATTATAAAGCTAAGACTCCTATTCAGTGGGTGAGAAGTATGCCTGCAAATGAACTCTTATTAAACTGCAATTCTGCTCCATAAAACTCCACTGCAGAACAGTGCATGTCAACAGTGGAACATAGAACAGCGTGCTAACCAAAGGTCCCTCGGTCCCATTACAGGCATCTTTTCCTCAGTAAACTTATTGCTGGTGTGTGATGTGCACTCTTGTTTAGCAAAAAAAGAAAATAAAATATGTCTCTTTGATTGCCTCTCAAATACGCATTGTATATTGAAACTTTCACATCCAGAAAATTGATTTCTTGAACTCATAAAATCAGCCGGATCATCGGAGAGAAGGCAATGCAACGTAGGTGATGGCAATGATGACAGTTATTATTTCCTGTTTTGTCAGGGCCTGCACTGGACCACTACAAACACTAGCTCATTTATGTATTCTAGATTCTAACAATTTTTAACCATTATTAGAAGTACCTGGCTTTAATGAGAGGCACTTAGAATAGTTATTTAGGATTTTCTTTCCTTTTCAGTTTTAGAGACCAGAAATACATTTATAGAGGATTGAAACAAAGCCAATAAAACCTCACTGAGATAATTTTTAGCAAAGTTGCAAACAATTAAAATGACTGAATTTAAAAATTGTTATATGTAATACAATAATATATAATACATAAAATGTACAGTTTTATTAAATAATATGTAAGATATATATATGAAATATATATCAATATGTTGATAAGGTCACCAATATATTTTATATATATTTTTTTTAAATATGTTTTTATTGATTATTTAGAGAGAGGAAGAGAGAGAGAAAGAAAAACATTGATGTGAGAAACATTGATCAGCTTCCTCCTGCACGCCCCCTACTGGGGCTCAAGACTGCAACCCAGGCATGTGCCCTGACTGGGAATCGAAACTGCGACCTCTTAGTCCATGGGCTGACGCTCAACCCACTGAGCCACACTTGCCTGGCTATTTTATATTTTATATATATGCTTAAATGGCAAAGGGATGATAACATTCAAAATTCAGAATACCATTTACTTCTGAAGGGAGAAGGGCATGCTTGAATAAAGACATATAAGGGACTCCATGGGTAACAGCAATGTTCTAAGCATCAAAGTCTGTGCCCATATATGAACCAGATTAAATCAAAATGATTCTTATATAACCAGAGGCCATCCCTCTAAGCTGGCTCTTCTGGTCTTTTGACCTAATTCCATTAGTATTTGGGCACTTCCTGGTTTCCCAACATAACTTGATGTTCCAGGCTCACTGTGCTTTCTGTGCCCAGTGGAACAAACTCTGCCCACTAAATTTTCATTGAAAATAAACACCTACCTTTGATGCTATCACTGGTGTTTGTTCATTTATTGTGATTTTTTTGGAAAATGTCTTCTGATTTGGTGGATGCCAATCAAGCCGCAATGTTTCTATCAGAACTGGCTTTTTATAGAAACATGTGCTCACAAATTAAATCTGTGTGTGTTTGTGTTTAACAAATTTGAATTCAAAACTGACCCTTTACACTTCTTGAGTATATGAATTGTGTCTTCTTTTCTCTTCTTCCTCCTACGAAGTCTGGCAAATATAGTTATTAAATTAATAATGGCCAAATGGCATTAAATACCAGGCAGCTGTGTTTGTGCGTGTGCACGCACGCATGTGTTTGTACATACACTGACCTGGGAAAACCTGAAATGAGAGTAGGCGGAAGCCTGTAAGTTAACAGAAACCACATTTCATCTTTAGCTCTCCACTTAAAAGCAACTGGCCTCTGTTTTCCAAGGTTATCACCTTTGTCTGAGAACTGAAGAGGCTTGACATGCTCCTCACCAGTGTCGCTGACTTGCAAGACTTTCAAGCGAGAATCTTCCCTCGGGCTCCCACTGCTGTTACCAGCCTTCCCAGGGACGACTGGGTTTCTGAGGGACTTACACTCCAGAGGCTGAAATGACTGCGCTCTCCTGGGCCACTCCAGGCAAACCTCAGAGCCCGACGCTCAGCCTGACTTATGTAAACAATGTCCTGATGAGAGTCCTCTCTTACCCCATCTGCAGCTGCAAGGGAATCCATTATTTTCCCCTCCCGGGGGAAGGCAAAGGTCCCGGGCATCGTTACTCCTAGGCAAATGTAACCGACTCTACCGCACACCCTAATTTGCTTGCCATAATTATAGGTCACTCACCCGCTTTATTCCCCACCCCCCTTCCCCCTTTTTTTTTTGTTCTTATCAATAATAAATGGAGCCCGTGAATCACGCCGCTGTAATATTTGGATATTATGAAAATGCTAATAATAATAAGGTAGTGTCAGCAACACCCTGGTTTTATCAGCTGGTCTGATGCTCTATTAGGCAGCCAGTGAGGAGTTCAAGCAAATTGGTTATGTTAATGTCCTGTAGTACTTGGAAAAGATGAGGAGCTGGCAATTAATTTTTTCCAAGCTGCAGGCCGACAAGCAAATTTATATTCCTTCCTCTCCGTGGGATCAAGCTAAAAGAAGGTGAGGCAGAGAAGTGAGCTTCAAGGAGCGTCCCAGGATCAGACTGAGCGGTGCTGAACAGAGCCTGGTGAGGAGCGGGGAGAGGGGAAAGTGCACCCAACAATGGACCAGCCATGCTCTTCTCCATTCATTCCGCTGACAGGGCTTTTGCAACTTAAACCTGTTTTATTAATTATGTTTGACATTTCCTTAATTAGTTTCATTTACATCCCATCAGCCCCTACCAGACGATTGCTCCATACATCATTTTACTAGAGAGCGTGATGCCTACAGAATTATAACAACAACAGCCAATTTTGTGTAACTTACAGGAAATTAGTGGACAGTCCTTTCCATTTAAAACAGTTCCATAGAAATGAGGGGAAAGCCACCCCAGAGGTTTTTTCTTCTTCTGAATTGCTAGGATACCTAATATATTTATAAAGTTAGAAATATTCAAATTATATATTGATAGACTCAGATTTATTGTCTAGGGCTTACCATGTCTTAGAAATGGCTCTTTAAAACAAAGATACGATGCTGAATACATGAGGCAGAGTCAGAAACTTACCAGGGATGGTCCTAGTCCTTCCAAGCTAATGCCCCCCGTTTCCATCAGCCAGGTGTGTGCCCACTTGTTCCTGACCTGGCCACTCAGCTAGCAGTTCAATACAACAGCCCTCCACTTACCAAGCCTGTAAGCACAGCTGTGACCTGCGCGGAATACCGTCCCTTTCTTGTTGAAACTCAACTTTTTCCTCTCTTCCTTTTTCCCAATCCATTTTAAAAAATAAAATAAAGGGCAGATTCTGCACAGGATGGATGCTGTGGATTCACCCAAAGTAGGGTAAATGCTGCTTCTCCGAGAGCGTGACTCAGCAGAAGACAGTGGCGATGTAGTGGGTGCTAGCATGTGGGCAGTGAAGAGCCCCACGGAGAACAGGACCTGTTCTCTAAACTAGCTAGGCTTTCGACAGCCCGCCTCCTGGGAGAAGGCTGGTATCGCGCTCCAACTCAACCACAGTCCCTTTTTCTTTGTCTTTTTGTTGTTGTTGCTGTTGTTAATCCTCATCCGAGGATATTTTTCCACTGATTTTTAAAGAGAGTGAAAGGGAGAGAGGGAAAGAGAGAGAAACATCAATGTGAGAGAGAGACATCGATTGGCTGCCTCCTGCATGACCCTGATCAAGGCTGGGGATCAAACCTGCAATGCAGGTACGTGCCCTTGACTGGAAATTGAACCCACAATTCTTTGGTCCACAGGCCAACACTTGAACCACTGAGCCATACTGGCCAGGGTTCTTTGTCTTTTCTTCCTTGCAACTACTTCTTTATATAATAAATTCCTAATTATTGGTTATTCTTCTTTAAGATGGCTTTGACCTTGACTTGTTTTCAAGTTCCCTATATCTGGTGACCTCATCTCTGGACAACTGAAATGACCATTGACATGTCTCCTGGATTACACTGGCTCCACTTCCTGTTCCTTCTTCCTAGGACAGTCACCATGTGGGCGGAGCTCTGTTTAGTCCACGTCACTCTGTCCAAAATCTTTTTTTTTTTTTACAGATAGAGTGGGAGGGAGGGAGAGGGAGAAGGAGGGAGAGAGAGAGAGAGAGAGCCAACCAGGGCCGGGGACAAACTGCAACCGAAGCACGTGCCCTTAGCGGGAACCGAACCCGGGTCTCTCCGGACCGCAGGCCAACGCTCTAACCGCTGAGCCAAACTGGCCAGGGCCCAAAATCTTGAGTAACTTCACTGCTGTTGACTAAAAACTCAAACCTCTTCGTCTAGGAGTCATAGCCCTTCCCAATACGAGTCTACTTCCCCATTCCCCTCCACACTGGCTCATGCTGTCCATCGCTCTGGACCACACCGTGGGTCTTCTCGACTCTTGCTGGGCTGATGTCATTCCCTCCATCTGCTGTGTTCTCCCACAAGCTCCACCACCACTCGAGACCCCATGCCTACAGCTCGGCACAGTGCCCCCCAAGTAAGCCTCTCTCCAAGTAAGTTCACTAAGGGGGACACTCCTCACCTGAAATCTCACTCCTTCCTTCGTTCACCTTTACTTCTGCTCTTGCCCTGACCTTGGACAGTTCCTACGCTACTGTGTTTGAGCTAACATTTTTTCAGCTCACTTATGATTCAGCCTGTTGGTTGTTTATGCCTTATTTCGCCAATAAGATTGTTCATCCTTATCATTCCATATATTTATTTTCCTCATAGTACGTACATGGTGCTCATTAAATACTACTGAAGGCAGAACAGCATGTTAGGCTTATCTGGGCCAATACAAATTAACTGGAGTATCAGCACCTACTGGTGCTCAGGAAATACATGATGAGTAAGAATGAATACTTTCAGAAAAAAAAAATCAATAGGCTATGATAATATCTACAGTGTTATGAAGAATCAGTCACAAAACTATCAGGACACATAACTTTTTAAACTATGAATTATTTACCTCATTTTGCTTAAGTAGACACTTGAAAGAGAAGAGTAATTAATTCTAGTCACATAGTTACCATTTAGAAAATAATACGTATGTTTTTCTAGGTGCCAAACATCACGCAAGGTACTTACGATACATGTGTTATTTCAAATGTACACAGGACAAAGTGACCACTGTTAACTCTGTTTTATAGATACGAGAAATTGAGACTTAGAAAGAGGACAAAAACTTACACAAGTTCACAAAGCGACATTAAATAATTGAACTGAGGTTGGAATTTGCATCAACTTGACTGCAAAATGATGTTCTTTCTAGGATGTTATGGGTTGTTAACCATATTAGAAATCTACAGCAGTCATGTTAACCTTGAAATTGCTCAGGCTGGTGCAGAGAACAAGATCGAGTATTGGTTATGATTTTGACTTCTCTCGGGGAGTATAACAATAGGTGATATTTATTGAATATTTACTCCGTGCCAGGCCCTGTTCTAGGAGCTTTACTATGGTAGCATTAAATGCTTCAATCACCTCTACTCCATGAGACGGGCATGATTCCTGCTTCACAGGATAACAAATCAAAGCACAGAGAACTTGGCTTATCACCCACAGTCCTACAACCCGGAAGTCTCAGAACTGTGATCTAACTCATTCAGGATGACTCCAGGGCTTTCGGCAATGGTGACATCTCAAAAATATATATTTTTTCTATTTGCAAAAAAAAAAAACCTGAGGCCTCTGCAGGTTAGCCCTTAGACAACAATTCGACTGCTTTGTATTTTTTTTTATTATATTCATAACTCCTGATGCCCCTAAGTAGTGAGGAGCAGTTCATGCTAAATCAACCCCTATTTTTTTCATCAGGCAAATACTGCTTTTCCCATGTTATGGTAGAGAGCGCGAAGACAAAGAAACAACATTTATCTCCCCATCCCTGAAACAGGAGCTCTTGAATTGGTCCTTGTTCGTAAGACACTTTGGCTGTGCTCGTACACATCATTATCATCTCCTTCTGCCAGGCGCCCTATTTGCTCCAATATCAGGCCATCGAGGTCATTTTCATTCTACTGCTTCTATTTCAGTAAGTCTATTTTATATTCGTAAGCTTCAGAGGGAACACTTTTGAAAAAGCTTCTTGCAACCAGGGAGGTAGGACGAAGGCCAATTAGGAGACCACATGGGATCTGAAAACTACAACTGAGGTCATGCTACCCAGGGCCTTTAAGGCCTCTTCATAGGGGTCATGGCAATAGATTTAAATAACCTGTTTCTGAACGAGATAATTATATGCTGCCTTTTCACATTTCTCATGACTTCTTAGTGATGTAAGTTACTCACACCAAGTCCTAAGTTACCACTTATTGTCTCCTCTACAGTTGAAAGTGGTTTATTTCTGTCTGTGAATAAAGTGAGGTCCAATTAACAGGAGCTGCTGAGAACTTACTATGCATAGACAGCATTCGACGTACTGCTGATACAGGAGTGAAGAAGACAGGGGGGTCCTCAGTGCCCAGAAGTTTGCATCCTACTGGGACAGCAGGTCACATGAGGAAGAACAGCATGAGGACGTGAGATGGTATAGAGAGTGACTGGACCTGGAGGCGGTCAGGGTGACCAGGGAGGGGAGAGTGAATGCAAAGAGGCCATCTCTGCTGGGAGGTGACCTTCAAGACCGAGGGAAGTTCAAGGCAAAGAAGCCAGAGTAGGTCGACCAGAGTGAGCAAGGAGAGAAGCACAGGTAGACATCTGGGGTAGACCTTTGAGCATTATTCTGAGTTCAGTGGGAAACCATAGAAGGTATATATGTTTTAATTCAGAAAAATTAAAAATACCAACATCAAAAGGGTATGAATTTAGCCATGGCTGGTTTTGCTCAGAGGCTGAAGCATCAGCCCATGGACCAAAGAGTCACAGATTTGATTACCGGTCAAAGGCACATACCTCAGTTTCAAATTCAATCCCTGGCCCCAGTCAGGGTTATACGGGAGGCGACCAATCAATGTGTCTCTCTCACATCAATGTTTCTCTCTCGCTCTCTCTCTCTCTCTCTCTCCCCGCCCCCCACTCTATTTAAAAAAAAAAAAATCAATGGAAAAATCCTCAGATGCGAATTAAAAAATGGGGGGGGGGTATGAATTTAAATCAGAAAATGATTTCCATGATAATGAAAGTATAAGGCAATTTTAATTTTGTTTGTTTAAACAAAAGAAACTTGGTTGAAATGTTTAGGGGATTATGGTAAGCTTACTGAAAGTGGTTTTCCAGTAGATTTTCTCTTTTTTTTCCCTCCCAAATAATGGTTGTATCCCCCAAGAGTTTGTGTAGAGGTTAAAAACAAAAGAAAAAAATTAAATATATTTTAAGTAAAAGATGACTAGGTTGCACCGCGTTTTGTTTCCTACCCAAGAAGTCACTTCTGCGCCTGTCGGGAGAAGCTCAGGAAGATGAAAAGATGTTCCCATTCCCTTGGACCCTCTGACCACTCTGGGTGTGGTGCTGTGAGCTCACACTTCTTTTATTCTTTTCTTAAGCAAAGTCTTTGTGGTCACGGATGGTCTACGTGGCCCGTTCCTCCCAAAAATGTAACACGCATTCACCAGTGTGGGGTTCAGCTCAGCTGTAATGTCAGAGACATCGCCGGCCTCCAAGACAATTAACTGCCGGTGTCATTGTCTATAAAACACTGTGCTGGCTTACAGAGGGCTGCTGGGGATCTGAAATACCATCGCATGGTGAAAAATAAAAATATTTTGCTGTCATATGCTGTCACATACTGTCAGAAAGCCTCGTGCTATTGCCACAGTCGAGTTGAATCCGATTAAAAGATCAGCAAACAAGGCAGGTTTAGGGTATTTGACCTCGTCAGGGCTGTGCCTGTAAGCACCTGTCAGGGCCTCGGCGGTCCTCTGCTGGGACACTCTTGTTTATGCAGCTTGCCAGTGGACATGCCGGATGACATCCTTGAGAGGAAACAACAGACTCGTGTGTTTAGTTTTCTATTTTCAAATACTGTTCAGGGCTGCTGTGATGGAGCTTAAATTTAATTCCAATTACCAGTTCCACAAACAATGAATTATTCAAGATAAACTGCCCAGTTTTCCCGAAGCATGTGTGCACTCTGCATATGTTTGCTTTTCCCTACACATGTGTGGAGGAGGATGGGGAAATTAAATTAGCTTCTCCTCCATGTATTAGAATTCCGTAGCGCGATGTATTTCAAAGAAGCAGATCAGTATTTGCTGAGTTGGGATTACATAACTCATGAAGGCTTCACAGCTCCACATATACATGTATATCCATTTAAAAAGTTAAAATGATATAGATCACACAATGAAACGTAAATTTCTATATTGTCAGCAAGTGAAAGAAGCTCCATGTAAGACAGGCATGAGTGTGTGTGTGTGTGTTTCAGGAAAAGGATGGTGTAAATAGAATGATAAAGACAAGAAGCCTTTTATTATTATTATTTTTTTTTTTTTGTCTTTAAGCCATTGCACTGCAATTAGTGGTGATGGCATGTCATAAAGGTAGCAACATTAAAATTTTAGCCACCTTTAAAAAAAAAAAAAATAAGGCTCCCCTTTTCACTAGGTGATTCATATGGTGAAAATATAGACTTCATTTTCAGTGATGCTGCCCCAAGAATTTTCATATATTTGCCTTAGGCAAAACTGAATTTTCTGTCCTTGTTTACAATGTTCTCGTTCCACAAGGAAGGGAAAAAATCTTGCACAGATCGAGCACGACAGTTTCCCCATCTGTGGGGAGCTGCTCTGAAAACACGGATGTAAGTCTAAGAAATATTTTCATTTTTAAAGGCCTCGATTTTGAGAGTCGTCTTTTCACTGTATTATAGAAATATAGGAAGTGCACCATGATTAGTGTGCAGTTGGGTGATTTTCACAGCCGACACACCTGTAGAACTACGACATGATGCAGAGCCAGGATGTCTCCAGAGCCCCGTGCCTCCTTCCAAGGACAGCCTCCCACCCCTGGCTATGAGGTCGCGTTGCCTGCTTTGAACAGTGTGGATGTGGAATTCTGCAGCCAGTCTTCTTTTGTGCCTGGTTTCTTTCTTTCTTTTCTTTTTTAATATGTGTTTATTGATTTGTTTTTAGAGAGACGTAGAAACATCAATGTGAGAAACATCGCTCGGCTGCCTCCTGCACGCCCCCTACTGGGGATCGAACCTGCAACTCGGGCATGTGCCCTGACCAGGAATCGAACCAGACCTCTCAGTCCATGGGACGATGCTCAGTCCACTGAGCCACACCACTGGGCTGTGTCTGGTTTCTTTTACTCAACATTGTGTTTGCAAAATGTATCCACACAGCTGTGGTTCATTATCATTGTTGTACAGTATATTCCACTGAACAGTTAGACCACAATGTATTTCTATGATCTACAGCTGTGGACTTTTGTTGTTGTTGTTGTTTTTAATTTTAATCTCAGATAATATTATTACAATCATTCTTAAGAATGATTCTTAACACATATTAGTATATTCATGTTAGGAATATACCTAGAGTGGAATCACTGGGTCATAGGGCATGAATATGTTCAACTTCAATACATAGTGCTAAAAGAGTCGGCTAAAATAGTATCATACATTTAAACTCCTAGTTCATAAGAGTTTCTATTGTTCTGCATCCTAGCTGACATTTGTCATGATTAATCTTATAAATTCAGCCAGGTTGAGGGATGTGCCCTGGTATCTCAAAGTGGTGTTGATATACTTCCCATGAGACCAATGTATTGTGCCTTCTTGTATTTATTGACTACTTGGATATCCTCCTTTGTGAAGCATCTGCTCAGGCCCTTTCCCACCTGCCTATTTCATCGTTTGTTGCAGTTTATTTTTCAATATTGCTCATTTTGTTTAGTGCATTTTGGGTTCCATTTAATAAATCGTTGCCTACCCGAAGGTTGTGATAGTCTACTATGTTCTCTTGTAGATGTTTCATTATTTCAGTTTTCACCTTTTCTTCTTCAATTCATCTGGAAAGATAGGGCTCATTTCTTTCTCTCTCTAAGGATATCCAGTTGATCCTGCACCATTGGCTGAAAAGATATTCTCTGCTTCCATGATGCTGAGGTGTCAGCTCTGAGGTGAGTCAAGAGACCATACAGGCACTGGTCCATCTAGGTCCTTTATTTTGTTCTATTAGTGTAATTACATTTCCTTGTGAAAACACAATGTTTTCTCAATTACTCACAATGTATAATCTGGTGATATCGAATAGTGTCACATGCCCCCTGTGGGTGCAGTTTTTGTTTTGTGGTGAGGATCCATCCAGAGAGGTATCTTTAGAAGAACAGATCACCTTGTTCCAAGAAGGTGTTCTGAGTCACCCCATGGCAGGGGTCTAGTTCTCAGATGAGTCGGTTAAGAGCCTTAAGTTATTTTGCAGGACCTGTTCTTGTTGGTGGGTTTTTACCTCTCTAGTCCTGTTGAAATTCTCTTCAGCTTTTTAGCCACTTTTTGCCTGGCTTCTTGGCATCCTGCCTCATGCAACTTTAGACTTTGAAATTTTTTCGCAGAGAAAACTGGCACAAAATATTAAACTCACTTCACTGTATCTGACTTTCTTCTGGGATCAGAGGCTCTTAAGTCCTGGCTGCCTTGCCAAATCCAAACTTGACATTTTGTCTTTAGCCTCATAAAATGTCTTCAAACACAATATTGCTGGTATTTTATATAGATTTTTCTTGATGGGAATGCCGGTTTATATCAAGCTATACCATTGTAGCTGGAAACAGAAACTATCAAAGCTTTCATTTTTAAATTATGAAATATTTCATTTTTATTTTTCATCCACTTTCTCCCAACCAATAATATTTGTGTACTAGGATGGTCTTTGTTTTTTTAGTTATGCAAGAGAAACATCTGGTGTACATCTAAAAACATATCAGTAAGGATAAAAAGGTCAATAATAAGAATAGAAATTTGCACATTTGAAACCATGAAAAGGTCTCAGACAAACATGTCGGTATTTTGAGTTCTGAGATGATCAATTTTTCCCCCCACAGATTTAATAAAACTGCACACATTGTATTCTAGCACCATGATAACTCAAAAAACAAAAAATAAAGTCAGAAAGAATGAGTAGATTTTTCTCCGGGTTTTAGGAGACCTCTCATCACCCATAACGTCAGGGCAGCTGACTGGCGGGGGACCTGCTGGACTGTCATCCGTGACAGAGCGGCTTCAATTAGGCTGATACGAAACTGGCATGTTCTGCAGTAGGCATCCCGCTCCGTCCTGCCTTTATTTTCCTTCTCATAGTAACACTGACTTTAAAGGGTCATGCTCTTGGTTATTTCGTGAGATTAATTTTCTTCTATTTATTTACAGAGTCAAAACGAACGTTCAGAAGAGGATTTTTCTGGAACCTGGACCCCATGAGCACCATGTCATTTGCCTAATAGCTTTCACCCTCCAAACACACACACACACACACACACACACACGTACATGTGCTTCTGCTCCTTTTCTTTCTTGTTCTTCCTCTTCCTCTCCCTTCCTCTTTCCAAAATGGTGAGTTCAGGTAAAAGAATGACCACATTTCTTTTAAAAAATATAGTTGAATAGTGTTTGTTGGCAGTCAAAATTCTTCCTTTTTTACTTCTAATTATAAAATGCATTTCTGATGAAGCCTACCCTATGCTGAGAATTCCCTGATGCTGAAGTCCCTTCCCACCATCTTGAACTCTGGTTTGGCTCTACATTGGCGCTGCAGATGGCATTGCTGGGACCATTCTTTCCCCGGTGATTCATGTTCCCCACGTGAGTTAACTGAGGTCTGGCTCTAACAGGGAGCCCGTGGTAAGGATGTGGGTGCACATGACTGACTGAAGCAGCACTCTTTAGACAGAAGGAAAATCTACAAGGTAGAGAATGAAGCAGGATAGGAAAAAACAAATAATGAAGTATGAACATGGTCTCAAATAATGTCTTGCATCGGTCTAATCCACTGGGTTCTCTGGAGAATCTTTTTTTTTCCTCCTTCAGAAAAAGTGGGGGAGAGAGGGAGAGAGAGCAATACCAATGTGAGAGAGACTCATGGACTGGTTGCCTCCTGCAGGACCTTGGCCAGGGAGCGAACCGCAACTGAGGTACATGCCCTCAGCAGGAATCGAACCTGCAACTCTTTGGTCCACGGGCTGACACTCTAACTCCTGAGCCAGACCAGCCAGGGATCTGGAGCATTTTTGAAACATACAAACTGAATTATGTCATCCTCCGCTTAGAGTCTTCGCTATTTTAGAACAAAACAGACTTCTCGCAATGGTTCCTAACCGCAGTGTCCTGTGTGATCTGGCTCCCATTTGCCTCCCGAACTCCATCCTGTACCAATAGTCTCCTCATTTACTCTCTTAATAACTATTTTTTGTTGCTGCTGTTAATCCTCACCTGAAATATTTTCCATTGATTTTCAGATAGAGTGGGAGGGAGGGAGGGAGAGAAACATGGATGAGAGAGACACATTGGTTCGTTAGTTGTCTCCTGCACAACCCAGATCAGGGCTGGGGATAAACCTACAACCCAGGCGCCTGCCCTTGACTGGGAATCAAACCTGTTAACAACTTCCGCCCACGAACCGATGCTCTCACCACTGAGCCACACCAGCCCAGGCTAATAATATGCGGCTGTGCTGTGTGCCATGCACTTGCTTGGGCAACGAGAACACAGCTGTGAAAAAACCCAAGTGCGCGTAGTCAGAGATCTCCTCTCATCTTTTCCCTTACCTCATTTGAGCTACCTGCACACACCCCCGTTTCTCTCCGAAAACGTGAGAAACTGGAAATGAACTCTCCCTAGTGGGTATCACGACAGACACTGCCATTCTTATCTCAGATGTCACCTCTTCCGCGAAGAATTTCCTTCTCACACTATCTAAGCCAGCAACGCACCTGTCTTAGTCAGCTTTCGCTGCTATTAACAAAATGCCATAAGCTGGTGGCTTAAACAACAGGCATTTATTTCTCAGAGGCTGGAGGCTGGGAAATCCACCATCCAGGCTCATTCCTTCGGGCTCGGTTCCCGGGCACGCTCTCCCTGTGCCCACACATGGCCCTTCCGCTCTCTTCCTGTCCTTCCTCTTCCAAGGACGCTAATGTGATCACAGGGTCTCACGATTATGACCTCCTCTAAGCCTCCGCACCTCCCGAAGGCCCCACTGCAAATCTCATCACATTGGCGTTGAGGGCTTCAACATACGCATTTTGGGGGACACAAACGTTCAGCCCTTAACACCCTATTTTAAAAAGACATTTCCTATTATTTGATCAGCCACATTCATCTCATGTACAATTTCTATTTAATCATCAGTTTTACTTACTGATGGAACTGTCTCTACGTTGTATGTTAGCCCTGTGAAGGTACCTGTGAATAGTACCTTAGCTTTCTTTTTCACTAGGATAATGTCCAGTTTCTGGGAAATTCCTGGGTGCTTCGAATTGACTGAGACATGTTTGAAAGTTAGCAACTAAGTAGAGAGAGGCAGCCCAATGTGTAGTTTGGACTTTTTAAAATGCATTTTGATTAGGTTAAATCGTGGTATGAGTGTCGATCTGAAAAGCCCAGCCTGTGTCTGTACCGTCTTCCTCTCCCTCAGCACCGCACACAAAGCTGACATTAGTAAGTCCCAATTTTGATGAATTGCATCCACCTTCTTCAGTTGGGTCATGAACACTGCAGTCACCATGACAAAGTCGGGAATTATTTTTGATATACTATAAGGCATCTCTCAAGCTCAGGGAGTGAGCCACAATCTCTTACTCCCGACAGTTACTGTTTGTAAAAATTAAAAACAAGAAGTTTCCTGAATGCCTAGAATAAGTTCCCAATCCTACCCCAAGGCATGAACACACAACTGGTGGCCAAGGACCCTTATCCCCATCTGTAAAGAAGTGTGGCCACCATGGCGGGCTGCAGGCAGATGGCCAGCTGACAGGTTAGAGGCTCCATGTGTCGGGACACTGGATGCACGGCGCCTGGATGGGCACCAGCTGAGAGGGAGGAAAACTCAGTGGCAGGTAGGAACTGGGAGGCGAGGCATGGTTTCCTCCTCTTGTGTCTCACTGGCTCCCTCCATCTCAGAAGCAGCTTCTTTTGTGAGGGAGCATTTCCTTGACATGCGTATGAACACACCTTTAAGGATGGCATGCTACCGAGAAAGCAGCCTATGCTGTGTCCTGGGGGCTTCCAGAGGAAGGAAGCTGGGGATGGGGGGAAATCAAGGGAAGAGAGAGGGGAAAAGACTCTGCTGAGTTTAATCTGAACAGTGTATCCATCACCCCAAATGATACAAATCAGCCATTACTGGATCATGCAAAAGCAACTCTCCTACCTGAGTTCCCTTCTTTGCTTTCTAAACCTCTTTTCAGCTCAGCCTAATAAATTGTCAGAACTGTCACACAGCTCTAAGGAATGACAAATGTCTATGCTTTGCGGCGGCTGCTGCTATTTTGCTAGAAACACCTGATGTATGTAGTCTTGCATTCTTCAGTTTCGAATTAGAGACTTGGAAAACAAAATCAACCTTGATAAATATAGCAATTTTTCCCCTGTTCGGTAAGCTGAACTGAATGGATATTTTTAAAAATAAAGAACTCTCTTTTGTTCCTATAATATGTCCGTGGCGCAGGGTAAATCTCAAACAAAGAGTGAATACCCCCGTGGTGGGGGTGGGGACGATAATGCCAATCCATGAATTAGAGTTCTGTTTACATTACTATTGTCAAGATTAATCATCTGTTCTTTTTAAGTAAGTTGTCCTGCCTTGATTAATGCTACTAGGGACCACAAGAAAATGAAGACCTTGAGTTTCCATAGCAGGCATCTGGGATCAGCTACCACTTCATAGGATCACTGGTGATAGTCACTTGCAGTTAAAGAGATAGGATCGATTTGCAGTGGTCATTTGATGTTTAAGAAAGGACATGAAAGTAATTCTAGATACTGCATTATTATACTTGTTTAACACAAAGATAACAGCTCAGACTTCAGTAGAGTAAAATATTTTAATTGTGGAGATTCTTCTCTACACTTCCATTACATTTTATGCATATGTACATGTTCGGGTAATGTAGTTTTTGTGTTTTTAAAATATGTTTTTATTAATTTTTTTCGAGAGAGAGAGGAAGGGAGAGAGAAACATCAATGTGAGAGAGAAATATTGATGAGCTGCCTCCCGCACGCCCCCTACTGGGGATCACGCCCACAACCCCAGCATGTGCCCTGACCAGAAATCAAACCTGGTCCTCTCAGTCCACAGGACAACACTCAATCCACTGAGCCACACTGGCCGGGCTGATAATGGAGTTTTAAAACAAAATTTTAAATAGTTTTCTCTGTCCTAGTAGCTCAAAAATTTGTTTCTCTTGCAATAATTCCACTGGCTGTAACAGGTAGAAAGTTTTACGATGCCTTTAGGGAGCACAACATCCCTATATAAATATCTTTTTGTCGTACTAGTCATTCCTGGGCCCTCGGTCACACTGATCCCCATTACAAAATGTTATGATTCTATCTAGTGAAACAATTTCTATTCTTTCCTGTGACGGTCACAACAAGAAGAGCTATGTCAGTTCCTCAATGACATGCTTCTGTCTAGCGTTCTCCATTGTTGGTCATCTTCGGAAAGAAATTTCACAGGGCCACCATGTACCACTGCGGAGGAGGCATCAAGTTACAAGTGAGAGTATTTACTGTCAGTGCTGTATGTCCTTAAGCAATGAATGGCTATCTGAGCAAGGGACCCGACAAGTCAATAAGGTGACACATGCCCCCACAGTACAAAACAGACACTTGATCACTATGTAGATAGACTGGGTCATGTTAGTCTGTCTACGACTCAGTGGTGAGTGGATACTGAAAGGTAATATATCTTACTATGCCGAGCACAGGTTCTGAATCCAGAAAGATTGGGGTTATCGTCCCTTCACCACAGAACTATGGGCAGGTCCCTCATCTATGAAACAGAGATTCTTTAGTGTTTCCAAGAATAAAAATAATACAGATGGCACCTAGCCAATAAGACGTTCTCAACAAACAACAGGCATGGATTAGCAAATACAGGGCAGGAAGAAGTAGGTTTACAGTTGTTCACATGGAAAATAACACATTAATAAATAATAATACAAGAGTAAACTCTGTGTTTCCCGTACTCACAACCATAAACCTATTTTTGCCAGATGCTATATTTATACCTTTGCCTTAGAGGCTAATAACAACAGACTCTTCTTGTCAGAGGTTATTTTCTAAAAAGTTGATTTCTGGGTCTTTAAAAAAAAAAAATCTAGCTTCTCACGTCAGTACCCTAGTTCTCGGAAGCCATTCAGATTCACTGTTGGTGCTAATGCTGTAGCTGAAAACTTCTGCACTTGAACTGACAAGTGATCTTTCCGAGGGCTTTTCTCCTCTGCCCTAAAGACTCTCTCAAACCCTTAGTCAGGGGAAAAGAAGAGGAATTCCATTTCTCTACATAATGAGGTGAAAAGAGGAGGTAGAAAAGAAAGAAAAGGTGAATGCCCAGAGAAATAGAGACGCCATAATGATAATATTTGATAACGACATAAAATTTTATGCTTTCAAAAATTATTTAGACTCTATAAAGCACTTCACATTTGTAAAATGCTTTATATGGCTAACCAGATTTTTTTTCCCAATAACACTGTGAAATATGCTAGTCGGATGACCTCCATCTCACGAGAGGATGCTGTGATGCAATATTAAATGATCTATTCGGGGAAAATGCTTCTAAGCTTCCATGGAGCGCAGGGAAGATGCAGGGAGCGGGGTTCTTCCCCCCAGGGCCCTGTTTACTTCCTGATAGGCAGTTAAGTGCTAGAATGCAGAGTCGGAGGTAAAGGGCGTGCTGGATTAAGCAATTTGAGTCAACAACTGGACTTTTTTTAAAAAAGATGAATGAAATACACTGAGTATATAATTCTTCACTTCTCTTCCCCAAGGGGTTCTGGGCTGGGTCTGTCAGTTAATTGGAGAGGACCAATGTGGTCAAGTGGTTACAGATGCTTTTTTATCTCAGATACATAATCAGCACATGGCCTCATCCACACACGTAATCAGGGCTTTATTACCATGACTGAAAAAGAAAATATGTCAAATACATTTCTTTCTCTGTATTATTTTCATAGATAAAAGGAAACCTGATTCCTGAATTTGAAGTATGTTAAATATCATTTGTAGGCTAGTAATAGTGCTCTTTTTATTTTCCATAAGATTTTCAACTATTCATTCAAAAGAGAAGAATCTTAGGGGAAGTGACCTTTCGTAGGCTTTCTCCTCTAACCTAGCAGCAGAAGCCCCGCACCTCCTCAAGCTGCTGATTAAAAGTATGGGAACCAGAGCTGAAAAGGGGAAACAAGTGTCTATGGGAACAGAGAAACCCAGCTTTTTAAAAATCAGCTTGGGTCTCTGCAGCAGGAATAACATAACAAAGTTCAAAATTTAGGCAATGAATTTCGAAATATTGAACAAGAAAGAATCAGATGGATTTGTTCTTCCAGGGTACAAGATATCAGACAGGCCACGTTTTAAAGGCTGGGCCAGGTCCTGGCCACTTCATAATTCAACGGCATTACACAGAAACGAGGAAGAGAGGACCGAGCAAACAGAATGATCTAGGGACCCGGGGAGCTGAGATTCTCATGAGGGATGGGCAAACGCTACGGATAAAATAAGAACCAAACTGAACTTTCACCCAAGCAGAAGTGAAATCACACTCTTTGAAGAACAGAAAAAAAACATCCTGAACGTTGTATCATTTCTTTTCTCATCACACTGCGTTTCATTTCGGCCCCTCTGACATCTAGAAAACCCCAGCAATAAGAGAAGATGAAGAAATGACAGGACCACTTCTAGCATTATTTCTAGACCAGAAAAAAAAAAAAGCAAAAGGCCAGGGCTACTAGAAATATTACCCAAGTCCAAATACATATGTGTACATGATACAGTTGCGTATTGTGATGGATGGGCAGACAGATTAAAGATACAGACATAGATACATTCATGCAAATTCCAGCCTCCAAGAGGTTAAATGCACTAAATGACACCCGTCTTCAAACTCTCGTCTCTCCATTGTCTGGGTCCCATCATCTCCACACATAACTTGGGCAGATAACAGTGTTGGGCCTCCTGTCCGTCTGCAGTGCCGGGGCCCTTGCTTTCTGAGGCCCCCCTAAAGCAATCTGTGCAGACGGCTGGTGAATGGGCACCGCCCCGGCCAGCAGCCATCCAACAGTGCAGGCACCACTATGACCAACGAAGCACTTCCCCTCCTTCGTCAGGGAGTGCCACTACCCTGTGGCTACGTGGGGAGGGGAGTGACTAAGTACCAGTGCTTCGGAAGGGATGGCATCACCTTTGCTTAGTAGCAACCCCACGCCATGAAACCTGCCAGGCCCTGACTTCCTCTTCGGGACCAGCACCTATGGCCCAAGGACGGCAGGGGTGGGCTGAGCAGGGCTGCGGGCAGGTTTCTCTCTCTTCCACGCGCCCCAAGGAAACGCCATCCCTGATCCTGTCAAAGCACCGTTCCCAGGAGGCCAGCAGGTACACCCCACTCACTTCACCGCCACTCACCTGGCCTCTGAATGACACCTGGAAGTTAGGGACGAAACGGAAGGAAAGGTTCAAGGGGCGTCGATTCCTTTGGTCCCTTCTCTCTTCCGTTTTATGTATGAAAATAACACTAAAATAACAGTAACTGCAAGTACCACTGTGTGTGAACCTCACACACTGCCTTCACAGGAACCGCTCAGAGACGGGAAGCGGGTGCCAGAGGCACGAGCGCCGGCCCTTTACCCGCCACCTGCGCCAGGGCAGCCGGGGTGCACACTCAGAGGCCTTCGGCTCAGAGACGGGAAGCGGGTGCCAGAGGCACGAGCGCCGGCCCTTTACCCGCCACCTGCGCCAGGGCAGCCGGGGTGCGCACTCAGAGGCCTTCGGCTCAAAGCCGGGCACGGTGACGGGGAGGGAGGGCCTTTCTGGAGCCTGTGGACATTATTGCTCAAATTGGTAAATAGCAGGAAGGTGGGGATGAGCGGATGTTCGGGGATTTAAACTCAAGTCGACCTATGATGAGGGAGGTTCTGGGTTTCCAAAGAGTCATTTGAATAGTACAGTCTATTTTAGAGTCAGCACAAGGAACTCCTCTGATATTCTTCTACGTGCTGCTGTCATCCGGTCATCACTGTAATCATTCAAGCAGTGATCTTTTTATTTTACGAGGGATTCCCACAGATAAACTGGATGTAAAGGATGGGGCAGGGTACTGGATGCATTGGCCCACCACTACCTGGCACACCTGGGTCTGCTTCATGTCGATTTGCAATGGGGAAAAAAAAGCATTTATGATATTCTTGTCGTATTGCCAGAGTAAGTGGGTGACCACGAGCAACATGGAAGTTTGAGCATCTTATCCAGATGGCTAAATGAGGCTGGGGATAGGGGGCGTACTGCCTTGAGGATAAAGTGTATGTTTGAAAGCACGCTTTTTATCATTGCAACAGCATTAATATTTTACACTCATTCATTCATTAGATTTTCTCATCGAACATTTTTAATGGGTAGAATTGCCCCCTCCCCCTTCATATGTTAAAGCACTAAACCCTACACCTCAGAAAGTGACCTAGTTTGGAGACTGGGTCTTTACAAACGTAGTCAAGTTAAAATGAGAAAATGGGTCCTAATCCAAAATGAATAATGTCCTTGTAAAAATAAAATTTGGATAGATATACCTGAAAGGAAGATGATATGAAGAGACACAGACAGAAATGGCCCTCCACGAGCCAAGGAGAATGGCCCAGAACAGATCCCGCCCTCAGAAAGAACAACCCTACCTCGTGGGTTTCCAGCCTCCAGAACCCTGAGACGACAAATGTCTGTGGTTTGAGTCGCCCAGCCTGTCATACTTTGTTACAGTAGCCCTAACAAACTAATACACATTTATTTGTTAAGCTGCTATTACCTACCAGGGACCTTAAATTAAATGATATTTAATCTTCCCAATGACTCAGCAAGCTTCTCATTCTACGCATGAGGAAACTGGGAGTTACCTGTTAAATACCTCAAGTTACCATCTCATGAGCATTCTGGGCTGCCTGCCTTCAAGGTTTTCATAGAAATACAAGTGACTGCAAAAGCAGTACTTTATAATACACATTTATATTCTTAGGTTTGTGTTACATCCTACACACACACACACACACACACACACACACACGAGCATGTGTGCCAAGGGTCCTCCTGAACCCTTTGGGGTTAGAGTTCATAAATGATGAAATCCACAGACCCATTATATCTACAGAAGCGAGGACAATCTTGGGAGAACGGATCAGAAGACGTGAAGAAAGAAGGATGAAGGCCATTCAGCAGGATTTGCTTCTTCAAAGGCCACTGGTAAAACCCTAGACGGGACCCCAGGAGCAGGGAGAGGGATCGGGATTGCTTCGCAGTCATCAGTGGCTTCCGTTGTTGCATTAACAGACAGATAATAGCCAAGTCTTCCAGGATTTAACCATAAGAAACCCCCTTAAGTGGCTGAACCTCGCGCTACATCACCCTTGCTATTGTCACAGCAATAAGCATGCAGATTCGGCAGTGGAGGATTCTGGTAGAGCAGAGTTCGTGCGTGACATATGATGTATCTGTTCAAAGGGACAGATACATCTTTCTTATTGCCGCCACACAGCCGCTCTCTTCCACCAACCCTCCCGCCCAAATCACCTCAAATAAATGTGAGGACGGCAGTGCGCACAGTAATTCCTTCATTTTTAAACACATAATGGAAATGTATAACTAGTCCTCATAAAAATTTATATCTCAATCCGTCCCTTAATTTATAACAGGCCCTCTAGGCGGTTATTATTCAAACATTAATAAAATGACTATGGATCACCAAAAGCAAGCGTCTCCAAGTTCACTTCTCTTCGTATTTGTACATATATAAAACTAGATTAGCATTAACGCCACTTCTGGTTCTAACAACAATTATGCCTTTAATAAGAGAGGGCTGCGTGATGTATTATCTTAATCACGTTAGGAAGCCGGGCTCCTATCATGAAACCAAAGTTGAATTTTTCATGCCCTTTGCAACAATTGTTACTCTTAATGTCCTATATGTTTGGATTCTGCAGTTTATGTAAATGCTCCCTTTCTATAAATTTTAGATTTATCTCCATTTGTCACTGTATGCATTCTAATATAAGGTGATTGTTTTTTTTCCCCCCTAAAATATGATTAAAACTCATTTCAATTATTTATACTGGGCAAGGAAATAAAAGAAACGTAGATGGGCTATTCCTTGACTGCAGGGTTAATTATATGACTTTTAAAATGTTAATAAATTGAACAAAGGTCCAAACCTCTCCTGCATTTTAAAAAATACTTCTTTAAAAAGACTTGAAAGAACTAAGAACATAAGAAGTGCGCAGCCCCCTGGCCAGTTTGGCTCAGCGGTTAGAGCGTTAGCCTGCGGTCCAGAGAGACCCGGGTTCGGTTCCTGCTAAGGGCACATACCTTGGATGCGGTTTGTCCCCGGCCCTGATTGGGTCGTTTGGGTGGCAACCACTCAATGTGTCCCTTTCACATCGATGTTTCCCTCTCTCTCTCTTCCTCCCACTCTATCTGAACAAAATATCGGAAAAAAAAAATGTCCTTGGGTGAGGATAAAAAAAATTAATTAATTAAAATAAAAAAGTGTGCAGCTATTACTTTCATTATGCAATTGAATGTTCGATTCCAAGTGTGCACTCGGAGAGCATTTCTTCGCTCTGATCCTGCTGCTCAGCTCTTCCCATGTCTGCCCAGAAGCATTACAACCTTGTAGCATGTGTTTTCCTGAATTAAGGGATAAATAAATAAATAGCTGACCTGTTTTCTCTCCTCGAAACCTGAAAGAGGCATTGCAAACTCCGCCTGGCGCCTCCTGGCGGAGCGGTTTGTACAAGGCAGGACTCTCTGGTTATAACCACAGGACACACGGCCAACGATGGAAGTCTTGTTCTCATTTCGTATTTTCCTAACAAATGTTTTCGGATGTGCGCAGCAGGTCTTAGACAATGCTTGACTAGCACTGGCTTAGAAAGATAAGGTTTCATACTATGAGAAACTCAAGCTTCTGTGTGATGCGTGTTCATGAGAAAAGTTTCTTTTCCAATAAGTTATGTTTCCTCCCAGGCATCATCTCTCTCCCCAGCCGGGGGAAAAACAGAGATGTTTCCAGTGGACCAAGAAAATGCTTTCATAGAGCTCTTGACTTCAATCTATTAGCCTGTTTCCCCCAGACTTTATCATGACTATTGATTTTCACCTCTGTGATCTCCTTGCTTTTTTTTTTTTTTTTTTTCTTATCTCGAGGACATTTTTCCATTTTTTATTCAGACAGAGAGGGAGGGAGAGAGAGGAAGAGAGAGAGAGAGTGAAACATCGATGTGAAAGGGACACATCGAGTGGCTGCCACCCGCACAACCCAACCAGGGCCGGGGACAAACTGCAACCGAAGTACACGCCCTTAGTGGGAACTGAACCCGGGTCTCTCTGGACCACAGGCCGACGCTCTAACCGCTGAGCCAAACCGGCCAGGGCTGTGATCTCCTTTCAATAGATGTACAGGAACACACCTAAAATCACAGATTGATTCTGGTTAAATGTTAGTCGTCACTGCTAATGAGATCCTGTACCTTTAAAGACCTAACTCTGCTTCAGTCCCTTTATACCCCGTGACTCTAATGGTCTATCCACTAATTGGTTCTGTGTAAATGAAACAAGCTGAAAAACACTTTGGCACCAATAAATATTAATAAGTTATTGTTTGTTTTCTTTACCTTGCTTATGAATTCATACAAAGACAGTGCTAAGACATTAACTCCAGTCTATTAATTGCTACCTGATAATTGCCACCTGATACTTTTCTCCTGGATAATTAGGTACCCATTAGTTCTAATCAAGTAGTTACTTAATTATTGCAGTAATTAGTCTAATGGACTAGCAAATTGAAGCTTTATCACTTTTGGATACTTAATGTTCCTGACAGCATATTTCACAAGTGTCAGGGTTCGGGATTCAGCAACCTGTCAACTAAGAACCCCTTCCTCCACGCCCATCCTCCACTGCCATCACCACATCCCTTCTCCTTGGCACTGCTGTGTGGTCTTCCGAGAGGCAACATAGACCCAGATTCCTGCAGGAGCCCTTCCCAGCGACGCTGCCCGGCGACATGATGCTGTGTCTTCCTATGGGCAGCGGCCCACTGAGGGGCCCCACTTCCAGGCAATGTGAGAAAGCAGCCAAGGCATGGACCAAAGAAAATGCAGACAGAGCAGACAAAGCAGATACCTGAAGGCTTGCTTAGGAATGGGAGGGATCTAATTAATATCCCAAGTCCTATCTTCTCCACTGAACAATCATGATGCGGAACAACCACAGCAATCCAAAAAGTTACAATGTGTTTATAACAGGAACTGAACTAAGACGTAAATCCATGTTCAAGTCTGATGAGCAATTAAAAGAGGCCCTGAAACGTGATAAAATTCCTGCCCAGGATGACTGGATGACCTCCTTTGTTAGGGAACTTCCTCAGGCGATGAATTTACTGATTCTCTTCTTTTAGGTAAAATATTTTCTTTGTTGCCCAGACAATCTAGAAAATTCCTTCACTGACTGTGCACCTCATTTTCAAAGCTAATCTTCTCCAGTGTCCTCTCCTAGAAAGTCACTTGGCAGCTGGATCTATCTGGGATGTGTCCTCTTTCTTTCCTGGACCACAGTTCCCACTCTTTTATGCTTGTCAATCCCTCTGCGAATCTCTATGTTTTTGTGGATCCCTAGGGCTGTATCCTGTGTTTTACTTAGTTAAGTAGCTAGGTAGCTATTCAATTGTATGTGTGTCCTCTCATTTGGTGATCACATCTCTGTCAATCGCCTACAAACGTCACTTTTCTTGCTTCAAATCTTTCAAAGGTTTTCATTACACTCAGAATATACTCTGAACTCTGGACCCATAAGGTACTGCCTGGTTTGGTCCCTGCTTCCTCTATGATTCTCTGTTTAGCATTCTTCCGCTTGGGACATGCCAGCAACTTGGCTTTTTCTAGTCTTTGATTAGACTCAGACTGTTTCTGCCACAGGGCCTTTGCACTGCTGTTTCCTCTACATAGTACGTGGAAAGCTTTTCCCAGTTCTTCTCATGCCTCCTTCATTCTGTTTCGGTCTCAATTCAGGTGTCACCCCAAGGAAGCTTTCCTTGAATATCATGTCTAAGGACACCTCCCAAATAAATCTCTATTTAATAACTATTTACTTTGTAGTACTTAACACCATTGGAATTAAACTACATGAAAACATTTCCTACTATTATCCTCAGACACCTGGTTAAATCTGCCACAGAAGAGGCACTAAATACATATTTTTTTATTCATCAGTAAATGAATATAAGAAGAAAGATATTCTTCAATTCTAAGACATGTGGATCAAAGATATTTCCTAGGAAACTCTTCCTACTGAGAATGACCTGGTGATCTTGTTGGATTTGGTGACAGATGAAACTTAAATTTCATTTATTTTGCCCAAACCAATTGTCTGAGTTCTATTGTGCAACGTACTGTGGTGTGGTTAGAGGTGGCTAAAAAATCGAATGCCCTAGTGACAAGGGTGGAGTCAACAACGCTGCTGTCGCATCTCAGCTTTCCTCGTCACAAGACCCCAGGCCTCGCTTTCTTCATCTTTAAAAGGAACTAATTTGAAAGGAGAGAGCCTACGTGAGGATTCTTTGTGATATAAATGTACAAGCCAGGTTAAGTGTGTGACACCTCGTAAATGCTTCCTACAGATAGTTCTTACTGCTTTGAAAATACGGCCCCTGGGTTCCAGAGGCGCACGCTATTTAAATGCCTCTTTTATGATGTCAGGTATCACGAACAGTGGTAGTCTCAGTGACCGGGGGCTCCCCCACATCTGCATCTGGACCCAGAGATTTGCTTCTGGGGGTTCCTCACTGTTGGTCTCCAATGGTACCTGACATCCCTTTGTGTGAAAAATGGCACCACAAGGCAGAAGTTACAGAATTTTAAAGGAAGTAGATATGTTGGCTGTTTTGTTTTGTTTTTTCTCCCTGTCTGTCTTTTTTTCCTGCCCAGCTGCCTAATGAGCACAACGCTAGGAAGACAGAGTGATCCAACTGCCGGCCTTTTGAGAGTGAGGAGGCCTGGGAGCGTCACTCTCAGCAGGGCTCCTGAAGCCTGGTCCCGCAGAAGGGGCTGCTACCGTGTCACCGTGCGAGACCCGCACTTGATCTCGGACATCGATTCGATTCAGGTTCTTTCACCCCTCAAGTCAGGTTTGTATCTGAATTGATCACCGAGACGGACCACTGTCATCTGCCATCTATATTGCAATTCATGACATTTAAGGGGCTATTGACCTAGAAATTCTGCTTCCATGTGGGAAATAAGATACCAATTTTATTTAAAAATGTGCAATTGACAAGAGCTCATATGAACTAAAATACATTGGAGGAAGCCAGAGATTATTAAAAATCCTATTAATGTAGCTATCTCCATACTTACGTCTTACCACATCTTCACCTAAACAAGAATATGTTTATTTAACATCAAATGCTTATTGGAAACGACTATTTATTTTCTTTCCTTTGCTCTTGTGGAAGTGTTTCAAGTTTAGAAATCACAAGAGTTTTAGAAGGAAGTACTGGATGTATCAGATTGTTTTTTGGGGGGAAAACCCCAGATAATTCAATATGTAATACATTATAGAAATTATTTTAATAAAAAATGTATTTCTAAAGCTAATATATCTGCCAAGGTATGGTAAGTATTGAACAAAGTAATGAGTACTAAAAATAATATATAGCCCTAGGTTTTTATTTTTTTGAGGAAATATGCCAAGACAATCATGAACCATAAATGATCTTATAGATGCAACCTCAGGACATGGTGGTTCAAGCCACACTGTGTCTGATCTCAGTTTTATTATTTGTGCAATAGGAAAATTCACCTCTCTCTGCTGTACCCACGTCAAGAGTCAAGTGAGTGAATATATTAATACTTTTTGGAAAATTAAAAATTTGCTTTATAGGAAAGCAAGAGATTCTAAAGAAAATAACACACACTTTATTTTTCAAAAGAGAAATGATTTGCTCTCCTTCTTTAATTCGAAGCAACCCAACATACCAAAACTTGACTGCATATTATTAAATATATATTTCCTGGATATTATTAAATATATATTTCCTGGATATTATGAAATATATATTTCCTGGATATTATTAAGTGTAAAGTTAGTGCACCTGAGCCACAGACTCTTCTGTCCCAACGCTCGGGGCATGGCACCTTGACCTAGGCAGGGTGACGCGAGGACGACGGATCCAATCAAAGCGAGAGAATGGAATTTCAATGAGCAAAGTCCCAGAGCACATGTGTGTGTTCTACCCTTGGTTCCAATGTGATGGTGCTCACCCCTTCACCAAGATTAGCTGCACGGAAATAATAACAAGACTAGCATCAGCTGAACTGCTACTATACAGCAGACACGTGTTACGTGTCTTCAGACTAACAGATGAGAAGGTGGAGGTCAGGGAACTTGAGGTAGTTTCTCCAGGTTCCTGGGGTGATAAGTAGCAGAGCTAGGATCCTGCTTCTCTCAGAACAGTGCATTCTTCTGTTGATAGCTGCCCGGGGTCTGAAGGGCCTGTGCACTGCTGAGTTTCAGAGACCTTTTTGCACGGAAGAATCAGGGCTCGTACTCTGCATCTGCATAATTCCCAGCAGACTGTTTGACATATAGTAAATGTCTAGGAAATGTTGACAGCCCTTACTTGACTAACTACATCGAACTGTACCTTTTTCTGTTACGTGGCCTGAGAACATTTTCTTTCCCCTATAAAACGCAGTATCTCTATGTTCACTTCAACTCTGTCCTGCTCAGAGGAGACAGGCAAAAAGACCAAATTAGAAAGGCTGTGTGGGGATTGTAATTTCATAAAATGCCTTGTTTTAGCTACTGGCAGTAAACTCACCAGTTCTCTGTGGTGCATGAGAAGTCTACTACTCACTGGCGTTCAGCCTTATGCCAAGTTGCATTGGTGGCATCACTTTTTAATGACTGTGGGGTATGGATTTTTCCTAAGGATGGTTACCGCCTGTGTCAGATGACTGCTGGCTTTGCAACATGGGCGTGGGACAACACTCATGCGTTGAAGTCTTTGGTGGACACTCCTGTCGGGTCTGCCTGGTAATGTTCAGTCAGCCTCTTTCACACCCTCGGACTCTTACCCGTAACAAGGGCACTCAATGGTCTTCAGGGTGTGGTTCGTGACTATGGATGATGAAGAACAGAACTTAGAAAGACAATCTAGCACTAGTTTCATTATTATGCTCCAACCAGGGCAATTAAGAGACTTTTAAAGTAGGCACTTAGAAACTGGTTACCAGTCTTGGTTGTTTGAGCCAGCGTGGTGTAGGGAGGGTGTTTTGGAAAGCTTGGTTCCACCACTTGGGAGCTGTGTGACATGCATAAGGAATTCAGCCTCAGCACAGCTTAGTTCCTCCATTTTGAACGTGTCTTTTCCATGGGGTTGTAAGGATTATAAAGAACAAATGAGCAGAGAAAAATATCTTGTGAATCATAGTGCCCTCTTCAAAGGTTAGATGTCATTGTGCCTGCAGGGAGTCCGGCATCGGAAGGGTCTTTGTATCACTGCACTTTCCACCCCCCAGCAGTGGCCTGGAGCTGGTTCATCCAACTCAGAGGCTGCCTGCATCTGTTCCCTGCATCCAGTGATGTCATGGCGGTCCCTGAAACAGGCTATCAACCCAGTGATGTCATGGGGGTCCCTGAAACAGGCTATCAACCCAGTGATGTCATGGGGGTCCCTGAAACAGGCTATCAACCCGGTGATGTCATGGGGGTCCCTGAAACAGGCTATGGGAGCATCCTGCACAGAAATTGTCAAGTGCCACACATCAGGGCCTGCCCCCCTTCCTCTGAGAGCCTGCTGTTAAACATTTACCAGCACAGCTCTGACCCCAGCCCTTCCTTCACCCCTAATCCCTCTCACCTCCCACCTCCATAAAAGCCACAGATCTCGAGGGCGCTGGATCTGTAAACACTGAAGGGCTGAGATCTCTTTGGTGCGGAGTTCTGTTCACGCCTAGCGCAGAGCCTGACGCATACTGTTTGATAAAAATGGGTGACTAGACAAATAGATCACTAAGAATGTGGTGAAAAGAGGTTCTGGGCTGTGAATATGCCCTAAGCTATGAGAACTTGACCTTCCAACGGCCTCCCTGTAGGTTTCCGATCTGTAGAATGGGTGAGTTAACATGTACTTCACAAAGGATTGATGTGAAGATTAGTTAAGATGACACGAACAGCACACCTAGTTGATACATGTTAGATGCCTTTCTCTGCTTCCGGAAGCTAATGGGTAATTCGTTGTTCTTTCTCCTATTCATCCTCCTCCTTGACTACACCCACTCCCACCTCCCACTGTGTTTATATACATATTTATGTTTACACACAAACACATATGTTTAACAACTAGCTGTGAAACGATCATTTCACACCAGGATGCCAGGCTCAGCCAACACATTGAGATGCTAACACCTGTGATGGAGGCGGAATGAATGACTTCCATAAACCACCGTTTAATTTTTGAAATTGGAGTGGGTAATTCAGAAGGGTAATTCACGAATTTCCTAATTGTTTTTTGCTTTTCAGTCTCGGAGCTGCCGGGGATCTTTTGCCCGTCTTGCCTACCTGATAGAGGGGCCGTAAGGTTCACGTGAGAGGATGTACGTGAAGCACTCTGCACATGTAGTGATTGCGACTGTGAGAACAGAAAGGCGGCAGCAGTGAATGCAGAGCCCTGGAGCTGGCAGGGAGCTGAGGCTGTTCTTCAGTCAGCACTGCTCATTCACAAGCCAACTTCAGGCAGAAATAAAGGGGCTTTGCTTAGGTCGGCCCATTTAATCAATGACAATAATGAATTTCGAGTCCATAGACTCCAAACCCAGCACCCTTGTTTGTGCACACCCGCACCTTCCCTTTGACAGTGATTAAAACAGCAGCTGCTGGGAGGAACGTGGGGTCTGAGCCACTGACGTGATGATCGAGAGAACAAGCAGAAGATGCTAAAATATATCCAGAAAGTGTGCACACATTCTGAGTCACACTGGCTCATGTCTGTGGCATCATTTTAAAAGCATTTTTTTTTTTTTGTCACCGTGAAAATACAATTATAACTAGTTATTGTTAAGGATCACAAATGCCTCTTAGAAGAGTTTTAGAAAATGGCCAGAAAGAAGGGGGAAAAACAATCGCTGGGGCCTACATGACTCTGGATACGCTGAAAGACCGGGCAGCACAGAACCCCACATCTCTGGAACACGAATTTTCCAGCCACACTCAAGTGCTAAGTTCTCTCGTTCTGAAACTTTGAGCTCAGATGTAATCAGTCTGAGTTTGTAACGATCCAGCAGTTGAAGGTCTTGTAAGAGGTTAGCCCGGTGCTGCCCAGTGGCCTGTGCCTCCTGGAAAGGAGACGTCCTTGTAAGGCACGTGGTGAGGAAGGCGTGGGCGGCAAGGTCCGGGGATAAGGAGAGAAGAAGAGGGGAGAAGCAACCAGACCCCGCCCATGCTGCCCACAAAGGGATTCCACTAGCCTCTATTGAGGGGTGACATCCAACACAGAAGGGCACAGGCACCAACTACTCTGAAGTGATTTTGGCTACCAAGCTGGAGCAGGGCTCTGGGGCCCCTGATTTAACCAGTCTCCAAGGGTGCAGCCAAAGCCCTGGTGCGGGCGGAGGCAGGCGGGGGTTCCCAAACCTCGGAGCAGCAGCCCTTCGCCAGCCAGAGTGGAAGGGGTGCCACGGTGCACCCCAGGAAGGCAGCCCCGCTGCGCACCCATGGAGATCTCACTGCGCCCCCTCACAGCTGCAGTCTTCCAGCTGACAGTCCCCAGAAACAAGGCCCAGCGGTGGCACCGTTCAGAGCTCCAGGAGCAGAGTCCTGGAGTGCAGGATCGGGGAGGCAATGCACACAGGTGAACCCTGTCTGAAGTTGACTCCCTTACTTCGGGGGTGACGCAGCCCGGTTCCTGCAGGAGCCAGGGAAGGGTGGTCCAGAGAGGAGTCAGGTGGGATCAGGATGGTGGTGAGCTGGAAGGCAGGTCCTGCTCAGAAGCACCAGCTTCGCCCACGCTCTCACCTCACGGACGTGCGGGTCCACGGCCGCCTGGCCTGGAGGAGGAGAAGCCTGGAACTCAGCATTTCCAGTCTCTGGCTCTCCTGCTGGGGGGAGTCTGCAACTTTATGCTTAGCAAAATCTTCCACAGGAGCATGGCGGTTGATGGTCTTCTAGGATAAGCTGACGTTGAGTTTTTCCAGGTATATCGATTATTTTTCCTCTCGATTTAGGGACCAACAATCCATGGGTATTGTGAAATTAGCAGGTAATTCGTGCCCCCTGGAGTTACCATTCTGCTCTCCATGAAAAAGCCTAGTGCATGGCCCTTGACTGCAGGGGCTGAGCTTGGCTTTGCCCTGGTTTCCTCCCCAGGCCCCATCTTCAGGAACAGCTGCCTGAGGAAGGCCCCTTGTCCTTCCTGGACTGCTTTCTGCAGCAAGAGGCGTCTCAGCTGCCTGCTTCCCGGGGCCTGATGTAGCCAACATCTTGCAAAAATAAAATGGAAAATGGGCTTCTCATCAGAATAGCAGCAGCTGTTTCACACCATCAGAAAACAAAATCATCGTACTTGAAATCCAGATTTAGCAGTTTCAAAGAGCTGCTAAGACAGAATTAGATGCAGACAAGAGTTTGGTTCTGAAACTGTCATTGCTTCCACCAAACTCTCTAATTCATGGAAAAACAACTTTAAAACATTAAATGGCTGACTTTTTTGGGGGGGTGGGGGGGAGTTTTTGAGGGGAGGAGCTTTCGGTCTCTCCTTGCTTGAAAAGAATACATAGATTTATTTCATCAGGCTATTCAGCAACAAGTTTTCAGTGAGAATTGTCAAAACTTCTATGACCTAAGTTATTAGGAGGATGCATTATTGTCTTGACCCCATATCCACAGGGTGGCTGGGGTGTCCCGTCTTTTGGAAACTGCTCCGTACTGCACTTCGTCTACACTGGAGCTAGTGAAGCAGGGCATTCAGTCTGGTCACTGGTGAGATATGAAGCTTGCACCTGAGATATTCGTAGTTATTAGTATTTTAAGGTCATTTTCTCCTTTTGAGCCTGCAATGGGTAATTTCAGGAAATTTACTGGAAAAGTTACTGGTACTAAAGAATATCATTCCACTGACTGAACTGTCTTCTCCCCCCAGCCAACATAAGTCCTTCTATGATCTGGTATTTTGTTTGTTTGTTTTGCTTTGTTTTAGATCTAAGGTATATCTGGAAGGTAAATTTATATAGAATACTAAAAGAATTGCAATTATTATAGAATTAGCTGTCTCCTAGTCATATTGGCTCTTATGCTGAAAAAAATGTTCATGGGTATATTATAACATTTTATAAAATTATAACTGGGCTTTTTTCCCCCTTCTCTATGTAAAAATTTATAATAATTCTCCTTTTGCTGGCTTTTTGCATCTCCTACTGCAGAAGTGTTGTTTTTTTGTTTCGTTTTGTTTTTTGTTTTCCTTTTTTCCATCACTCTTGGGCTTTTTCTCTGAAGTAGCTCATGAATTCCCCTGCATAAATCACTTGGTTTTTAATCCAAGACATCTGATGGGAGATCATCTGGCATGCTGACTGTACAGGTAAGGCCAGGACCAGCATTGCCTGCTAATTCTTACTTTGCTTGGGGAAAGTCAGCGCAATAGGATGGAGAGGAAACTGGCGGAGAGCTGGGAGGGGTGCTGAAAACACACACTGGGCACGCTGGAGCAGGCTGCTGTCAGGACTGCGTGGGACGCGAGATCGAGACCGGGGTCCGGGGAACATGCTGAGCACACCGCCATCCTAGAAGCCGTGTCCCAGGGGAAGAGTAAGAAGTGATTACATAAGGGAAATTGGAAATGATCTTCTCATCTTTGGGTGTTTCTGCCAGAAAGGAGAGATCAGATGTGAGAAGTCCAGAGCTTGACCCACGGGAGACCAGAGGTACGGCTGGGGGCCCAGTGGTTTCAGGAGGGCTCTCTACGACAGGGGCCCCAGATGTCCTCTCAAAGGCATGTGGACAAGCCCCTCAGCTGGGAAGGTCAGTGCCTGCCTTGACCCACACCAGCGGGCGGCCGGTCAATCATCCCATCCAATATCAAGCCTCATTTTCTTTAAAAGAACGTTTGTGTACTTCGTTCCAGGCAAGGAACTCAAGTGACCCCAGACTAACTGCAGGCTGTCCCCTGACCCAAATCAAAGGAGCTCTCCGGTACCTGCCATTTATCAGGTTCCTTTCAGCAAAGTCATCATGAAAGAGAAAGAATTTCACTCACTTTTAAAGTGTAGTTCTTTGGGGAAGCAGATGTTGAACAGCAGCCCAGCAACTAGGTACAAATGTTCAGGACAGGAAGTAGAGGGGGAAAAATAGATTCCACAGAAACTACAGAGGGAATTGAAAGAGGCATAATTACCTGCACTGGAACGGAGCCTGAGCACCAGCACTAACATCATTACTCTTACATTAAGAGGAAGAGTATTTTTCTCCAAATACAATTAGAGCGTTGCCCTTAGATACCAACACTTCTATAGAGGCCAGTGGAGGCAGGGAGACTTTTAAGAAGGTGAGAAAGCATAAGAAGACATTAGACAGACAGACATAAGGGCACCTTTCTTTATCAATACTCTTGGCCTCTCTGTCTGCTTCTCCGATCCACTTACTTTGTAGCAGACACCGTAACGCATTAAAAATTCATCTTGTGATTCTAATATATTATCTCTGCATTTCATTAGCTGGCAGGTTGATGCATATGGACACTCAAAAGATGGCGCTTATGTGTTTCTCAAAGTTGTAATAACTTTTAAGTAACCATTTCATATATAATTGTGACAATATTTCAGCCCCTACAGCATATATAATGGCTTCTTATTGGGAGAGAGAGGTACTGGGTCATTATGGAGGGGGAATCACGCACCTGGGTTCATGTTCTCACCCAGTTCCTAACTGGGTGATACCAGGCAGGTTACTTAAGCACTCTGTTACTTCATCTGTAAAATGGACAACTGTCGGAAAGTGTGCGCGCGCGCACGTGCAAGAGTGTATACTTATGCATTAAGCAATATAGCAATTGCAAAGTGACATTTGGTCTTTGTTAGCAGGTATTATTATTGTTATTAATTACAGTCAGTAAAAATCAAGATCAACTGAAATGACAAAGCTTAGTTTACCTTCCCCAAATCCCCTAGCGTCAACAGGCATGAGATGAGGGCCCTACAAAACCAGGTCCCAGTAAGACCATACTCCGTCCCTAACGAAACCAGTTAACTCGGAGCCAGCTGGGTGCATTTTTTAGCTGTGTTCTGTCACCAGGTGGGGCTGGTTAAAAGGCCTTTTAAATAAGAGCCCAATAAAATCACAGAGGCGGAATAGACAGAAGAAAAAAATCTCAGAGGGAAAAAAAAATCTCACAGGTAAGTGGCAGAATTCCAGAGCCAAGCATGCAGGAGCTCGAAGCCTCCACCAGCCAAGTGGTCGATACGGTTGCCTGAGATCATCCCCAACATGGCCGAGAGAAGTAATAAGGCCCCGGCGGCAGGGGGAGATGGAGGAGAGCCCCGGCTGAACGGTGGACTGATCTTGCTGCAGATCGTGTGGATGGTTCTAAGTGACCGGAAAAGACATCCGGGAGCCCTGGGCCACGGCATTCAGAGCCCAGACCACGCGTACTCCTGAAGAGAAGTTATTAGCGAACGGAAGTCACATTTGACAACTGCGACTTCAGTTCAAGTAATGGTTTAACAGCATCTGCGTGAGGAAAGGTCTCCGTGTCTGGTGCACGGCTCACGCTTCGAGGAAATAATTGGTAGATTTCGAGACAAGAGAGAAGCCAGTGGGGAGAAGGGAAGGGGCGGTCACACGCAGGGTAGCAGGCCAGCGCGGCTGGGTGGACAGAAGCAGGACGTTGCTGGGAGGCGGCCCTGAGACCACCCGCACTCACATGCACAGACACCGCCCGGCATCTCCATCTGATCGCCTGCAGCACAGCTGAGAAGCTGTGTGTTTCCCTTCCTCTCCTACCCCGTCGCAAGAATTCTTCACGTGCCTCTGCCTGCCCACTGGAATGCATCGCGACTCTAGAAACACCACGCTGAACAATGAGAGAAATGTGTGTTGCCGGCACCTCTGGGGTGTGGGAGGTCTGTGAAGAGGGCGATCAGGCCCTTTTGTTCTTCCTGCCGCTCTGCGGCTTGACAGAAACCATCCCGAGACACGTGCTCCCGCACCCGCCTGACGGCCTTCCCGTTTCAGGCAGTGGGAGCTGATTAGCGGGGGTGCTGAAGGGTCCGGTTGGCAGACAGAATGCAGGGGCCCAGGGGGAGTCCCTGTGTGCACGTGGGTGCTCATCCCCACGTGTGATCCTCTCCTCTGCAATGCCCAGGACAGAGCTGATGCCTTCACGAGAGGGATCCATGGCAGTGACGAGTCTGCGGTCAAATTCATCCAGACTTTGACCCAATCACCTTTCTATTTAACCCTGTTGATACAGGGAAGGTGTTTTCTTAGAAGACATTATGTCTAGTATTTTTATTAAGAGGTAGCAGCTGGAGCCCTACCAGTGTGGCTCAGTGGTTGAACTTCAACCCATGCACCAAGAGGTTGCCAGTTCGATTCCCGGTCAGGGCACATGCCCAGGTTGTGGGCCTGATCCCCAGTGGGGGGCGTGCAGGAGGCGGCCAATCGATGTTCTCTCTCATCGATGTTTCTATCTCTCTCTAAAATCAATAAAGAAAATCTATTTTAAAAAAGAAGTAGGAACTCAAGTAATTTTATTAACCTGTGCAAGGCTGCAGTTACAGACTGTAGGGTTTGTGCTGTGATTCTGCCTTCCTGCCTCCCTTCCTTCCTTGTTCTCTTTTTCCTCTGAGTTGTATTTCAGTTGCTTACCTAGCTCCTGCGTGCCTCTATCAGCGAGACGATACAGAATAATGGCGCCCATTTAAATGACACCACTCAGGACACAGGGTCGTAAAGCACACTGACGGGGTGACCTGAGCATCACAGAAGGCCTGGAGAATTGCCCTGACTTCCCACACGCAGACCAGCCGTCGGTCTGGGTGAGAGCAGCTGTGGCGGAAAGAAAAGCAATGTGGCAAACTCGAAGGATGTTCTCCTAAATCACTGCTCGCTGCCTTTGATGGAAAATATTTAGATGGGGATCTGACAAGCCAGGTTGAGTGTACCCCAGGCTCTGTGAAGAGTGCCTGGGGAGTCACTGTAATTCACAACTGAGACGGCTCAGGCACTTACTTTCTCTGGGAAACCACCTAGATAAGGTTAAAGGCATAAAACAGAAGGGAGGGGAAGAAGGGATAACACGAGTGACAAATAAATAGAAAAATCAGCCAAAGGTTGGCCTGCCTGGCGTCTGGCTCCTCTCCCCTGGAAGATAAGCCCTCCCTGACAAGGGTGTCCCCTGGGCCCACTGGTTTGATCCGGTACACCTTGTGGGCCATTGTTATGTAGAGCAGGCTCCCGCCACACTGAGCCAACAGAGGGCCTCCTCACTCTGATGCAGAGTATTCACCTGGGAGGTGTTAAATCTTCTCTGCTTCTGGAGGGACTTCATGTTCCCCATAATTAACTCCTCCTCTGATGTCTGTATCACGCCATATCCAGTGGTCATTACGAACTGGCAGGCCGGCTCCCGGAGACAGCTCCAGGGCTCCTGGCTTGGTGGTTTAGGGGCTCCGTGGAGACTGGCTCATTCGGACTCTGGGGAGAAAGTGACTGGGGTACCGCGCGCACACGCGCAGGGAAACTCGCTCAGGAGCACCGCGGAGATGGCTTTATTGCTGCACAGGAAATACCTGTCGGACATCAGCTATAGCGTCCACCGAGCTGGAAGAAGGAAAATGAACCAAGGCAGATTTCACGAGCGAAAGCGCCACACTGACGTTTATATTAGCTGAGTCGGACGTGACCTCGTGACCTCACTGCTCACATTGCAAGAGGAACTCTCTTCCGCGTTCATCAGCCCCACCCCGTAAAGTACACAGTTCCTGGGTCTGTGGAGGTCATGGGTCATGCAAAGTGCTGTCGTTTCCTGCCCGCTGTGGCCCTGGACAGTCTAAGGCACCGTGTTTTCCGTGGGGTTTCTGAGTGTGGGAGGAGAACCCACGCATGGAAAGCGTGGAGGAGCCTCTAGCAGGGCAGAGGTCCTCAAACCTCACGGAGCAGAGCAGCACGTGGAGTCTAGTCTGAAATGCAGACTCCTGAGCTTACATGCCACCGGTGCAGAACAAGCGCAGATTCAAAGCATGATGAGATTTTTCTTCCTCCCACCTTTCGGTGAACATATACAATGCTCACCATCTCCCCACGGCGGAGATGGGGGTCGTTTTGCAGCATCGGTTCGAAATGGACACATACAGGCTTTCCCTTTTGGAAATCCATCCTTCATATGTACTGACATGTGTGTGCAAAGAAGCACGTATGAGAATGTTCACCGCAGCATACTGTGCTAGAGCAGATTATTTGAAATAACTTAAATGCCTATCAAAATGGGTCTAGTTCAGTAAGTTGTGGTGAAAGAAAACAGTGTAATACAAAGCAGCTGCTGAAGTGAACGAGGCAGCTCACTCATGAGTTATTGCAGGATGACCTGCAAGCAGGCAGCCGAAGGAAGGAAACACAGTCACTCCAGGATGCCTGCACATGCACAGAGCATCTGCGGACTAACGCATCATGACCTGCTGCCATGGTTCCCTCCAGAAAGGGGAACTGGCTGGCCCAAGGACAGAAGGGGATGGGAGAGTTTTCACATTTTGAATTTTGCACCTATTAATAATACATAAATGCTTTTAAAAGGCGCAACACATTTATTTATTTATTTATCCTCACCCGAGGACATTTTTTGTTCAGGTAGAGTGGGAGGGAGAGAGAGGAAGAGAGAGAGAGAGAGAGAGAGAAACATCGATGTGAAAGGGACACATTGAGTGGCTGCCACCCGCACGACCAACCAGGGCCGGGGACAAACTGCAACGGAGGCACATGCCCTTAGCGGGAACCAAACCCGGGTCTCTCAGGACCGCAGGCTGATGCTCTAACCGCTGAGCCAAACCGGCCAGGGCAAAAGGCGCAACACATTTAAAAGGACAACCTGTGAGCCCTGGCCTGTTTGGGTCAGTGGTTAGAGCGTCGGCCCATGGACCAGTCACAGGTTTGATTCCAGTCAAGGGCATGTGCCTTGGTTGTGGTTCATCCCCGGCCCTGGTCGGGGTCGTGTGGGAGGCAACCAGTTGATGTGCCTCTCTTACATTAATGTCTCTCTCCCTCTCTCTCTCTCTCTCCCCCCCCACTCTATCTGATGATAAATAGAAAAATATTCTTGGATGAAGATTAAAAGGAAAAAGAAAAAAGGATAACCAGTGAAATATAAAGACCTAATGCATAGTGGTCCCTGATACATCCGGCGTAATCTTGGGTGTGTTTTTCACAAAGAAGAAAGGAACTTAAACCTCCATACTCTCACCCTGTGTCCCTATGACAAATGTCCCCTTTCACACTTCGGAACAGCCTATCATTGATAAAGAGGTGCCATTAGTAATACTGGGACAGAACAGAATGGGCAGGCTGGTTCATCACAGGTGCCGCGGGACTGAACTCAGAGCTCTGCTCCCCGGTGCACCGTGGAGCTGAGTGTTCTAACTGCAAATTCCAGCTCCTTCCACCACCCCACTAGCTGTGAGATCCTTGGCAACGTAACCTCTCTGAGACTTACTGCATCCATAAAAGAAAGGAAAATACTTATGATGAGAGCATGCAATGAGATGATGAAGTTACAGTACCATAACGGACATACAATCGCTGTTCACTTTGGCTGCTACTCCCCAAAGTAAAACTTTTCTTTTTGACTATTGGCTTTTTGTTTGCCTCCTACTCGCAGGAGTTAATGTTCAGATATTGCCAAGCTCCTTTGCGATCATTATTTCTCAGAAGCCCTAACGAACGCATAGACCCTTGTTCTTGGGCTCTGGCTAAGACTCGGGCATTGGCTTTCAACACGATCGTGGAATGGCTCATTCTGTCTGCTTGCTGTGTTTTTGTGTGTTATCTACCGAACAGTAATAACCACAGTTGCATCATTTCATGGAGCTTCAAATCTCAAGAGCATGTGAAAAGCGTATTCACACATGGAAATTTAGCCAAAGACCTTTTCAATAAATAAGCCAAAGTAGCCCTGGCCGGTTTGGCTCAGCGGTTAGAGCGTCGACCTGCGGACCAGAGAGACCTGGGTTAAGTTCCCACTAAGGGCGCGTACCTCGGTTGCAGTTTGTCCCCGGCCCTGGTTGGTCGTGCGGGTGGCAACCACTCAATGTGTCCCTTTCACGTCGATGTTTCTCTCTCTTTCTCCCACTCTGTCTGAATAAAAAATGGAAAAACGTCCTCGGGTGAGGATAAAAAATAAATAAATAAGCCAACGTAACTGATGGACATTGTGTGCTCATCCCACTCTGAGTGACAGGCTGGGCATCATGTAGGGATGACCAAGCCACACTGACTCTCTCATCCTCAACACCCCAATAAGTCCTCTTGTAGTAGACAAACCTCTCTTGTAAAGTCTTCCCTAAACCCTGACGCAAGCTCATATTTTAATGGGTAATAGCAAGTAATTATGAGGGAGAGAGTCTTGGGCTCCGGAGCTGACCAGGAGTAGTGAAAAGGGAGAAAAAAGGAAAAAATCACAGTGGTTGTATGGTCCAGGCATTTACAAAAAATGTGGGGGCCCTGGTTGGTTTGGCTCAGCGGTTAGAGCGTCGGCCCGCAGACCAATGCGTCTCGGGTTCGATTCTGGCCTAGGGCACGTATCTCGGTGGCAGTTCGGTCCTGGCCCTGGTCGGGTGGTGTGGGAGACAACCAGTCGATGAGGCTCTATCACATCCATGTTCCTCTGTCTCCCTCCCTCCCTCCCACTCTATCTGATGATAACTGGAAAAGTGTCCTCAGGTGAGGAATAAAAAAAAAGAACACGGAAGATCGGGAGTCCAGGACCCACCTGCTTCGAGGTGGTCAGGCTAGTTTAGGGGCCTGGGAACAAGACCGACGCTGGTCTAACTAGGCAAGGGAGCCCGGATGCCTGACGGGGGACCCCAAAGGCACGAGTCTGGCTGGTCTCAGATGACTGAGCAGAACGATGTGAACTATGGACAGTTCCAGGTCAGATTTTTCGATTTGATTTCTCAGCTAACCAAACTGGACCCTGAACTTAGGCTACAGGCATATGTGTGTGTGTGTGTGTGTATATATATATATATATATATATATTTTTTTTTTTGTCTAATACAATTAATCGTCCACTGAAATCCCCACATGTGGTTAACCTGCACTCAAAACAGATGAACTGACTGCTTTCTTATTAATAGTTTGCACTAAGAATAACTATATTATGTGGATTGTTTAAAATAATCCCAGTTTGTAGTACAGTATTATTTTGGCCTCATGAACCATCAGGGGAACTTGGGAATTACCATACTGATTAGATTAATTATTCCAGAAGGCAGTACGTGAAAAGTATATATAGAGATAGATTACATAATATGTATTACAAAAGATTTTCATAAAAGAATTAATATTTGAAAAAATATCTAGTTTTTCAAAAGACCACCAATACTTACACTTGAGTTTTAAATGTCACTGGACTGTCCCCTTGGAGAGGAATTACCTGGACAATCCGCCAGCCCAGAAACCCACTGACTGTGGCTACAGCACTAAGCCAACTAAGTACAATATAAAGAGAAAGAAAAGCTTTTCCCATCGCTTCTGTAAACAGTCATTGTGCCTGCCAATCAAAGTACTTCAAGTATTCCAGTCCACTTACTGATTACGTTTTATTTTAATGTCAAAAAGAATAGTAGGGGTGGAGAAAAAAATACATGTTATGATAGGCATACTCGTCAGGAAAATTATACATCGGGGGGAAAGTGCTCATGGACCTATACTCTTAGCTCAGCACCTAGTACCCTGCAGACTCTGGCTCCAGCAGAAGCACCCCAGTTCTTAAGGCATGCAGCAGGACGCGAGGCCAGAGCAGGCCGCAGTACGGGCACGGCTTGGAAGACTGTGAGACCCGTTACACGCAGCAGGCCCTTCTGGATGACAGCTCAGTGTGAAATGAGAGACTCGCCTCCATCCTGCATGGGTGTCAACATCAGAAAATGCTCCATCACACAGCTAGTAGAAGCGCGGTCTGATGGACACGGAGCCTGACCTTTCCTCCCCAGGAGGCTATCCCTCCAGGTCCTGGGTGAGGGATACTGGCAAGGGTCACTGAGGGGCGTGTGCAATGCAGCTGCGCGCTCGGGATCCATCCCCTAATCAACAGGACTCAGCCTGAAGGGGCTGTCACGCCAGCCCCTTCCCAGCACTCACGGAACAGACGAAAAGCAAAGCCCAGGAAAATGCTCTGTTTTAAGAATCCGTAGCTGTACAGAAAGGAAAGCCCTAAGAAAAGGATTAAAGTGAGCGTCCAGCTGGGACAGGACGGGTGGGCCAAACTCCCTGGCTGTGTTGAGCCACACCTGAGCCCTGTGTTGCAGAGACTAAAAGGAGTTCTGCTTAAAGTGGTGCAAAGAAAACAGATGATAGATGATAGGTGGTGGAGTGGTGGATGGATGCATGCATGCAATTGCACGCATGGAGAGATAGATGGATGGATGAATGGACGGATGGACGAGTGGACAGACAGATATTTAGGTGTATAGTTACACCTTTGTATCTATAAATACATCTGTATCCATAGCTTCCTCTCTTCTTACACACGTAGCCGTGCTTAAGGCACCCCAACTCAAGCAGTGTGTACACAGACCCCACTTTTACATCCTCAGGAATGTTTAACTTCCCACTCATTGCTTCGGAATGAAACCCTGCCTTGTCGCCTTCTGTGACATGAACAGCCGAAGGCAGACATCGGATCCCTGGTTCCCTGTAGCTGCTGAGCTGCTCTGCCTCAGGCAAGGGGAGTGACCTTCCTGCCTTTTGAAAGGGGTCATCAGCTGCACTGCACTGGGCCTCCAGCAGGTGCTTCATGTCAAAGGTACCAGATCTCATTATGTGCTTTGCTCCTCTCCGTCCTATCTCTCCTCCCACTGCCCACATTGGCCTCCCTGCACCCACCTCTCCCTCTCAGTGGGTGTATCATCGGTGACTACTAGGTGGCCTGGAAGTGAACATGTCAAGCTGATGCTCCAAAGCTACTAAGCAGCTCATGAGCCCTTCCAGCTGGAAAGACACAGGCCCTGGTGGGGGTCCTTCCATGTTGAAAAAGAGACATGTTTTTTATACATTTGTCCATACCGATTACACACGTGCAGGTAAATTATTTCTGACAACCACTACATGTGTCCTACTTGTCGCCATCATAGAAAAGAGCAAGCAAGCAAAAAGTAATCGTTACTTGATATCCTACATGCTTGCCAAGGATCCGAAATCAGAGGTTGTATTCCTGAATTCATTTATTGAGTCAACAGATACTTAGGTCAGAGCAGAAAATGTCATATTTGCACATCTGTGTTCTCTAACAGTCAGAGCAACTGTGCAGATGCTCTGGGGACCCCCTACATATGTCTACATGCTCGGGTTCCACATGTAGAAAAAATAAGTAGGTCAAAGTTCTCAGGAAAAGTGTCACTGGTAACAGATAATACTGATGAGTTGATAAGTGTCCCTAATTGATGCCCATGGATTATTTGTAAACTTTACAATAATCTTCTAGGAATTATGACCACAACTGAGTTGTGGAGAAAAGAAACTAAGGCAAGAGCATGTGCAGAGTCCCCCGGCCACAGTGTGAGCCCAGGCAATCCGATTCCGGAATCTCTTCCACGAGGTACTGTACCCCATTATTTTTGCTCTAACAGACCCCAGTGAAGCCTTAATCTGCAGCCTCTGTTGGTTTTGTAGAATACGCACAGGCAAATATCAAGGAAAGCAGCATTCTGTCCACTTTCCACTCTGTCCAGGTGGTCGGTAAGAGGCCTCAGTACCATCTTACAAATGAGAGAACAGCAGTGACAGATGATCCCATCGCCAAGACATTTTGGGTTCAGGTCTTAGAACTTACAGTTCTAAGTCCATGGAAAAGGATTCATTCCATCTTCATGCACTGACACAGGGAAGAAGGAAGAGGCCAGCTCCTTGTCCTCAGAGAAATAATTACACGGGAGGGGAATCAAAATGGGAGCAAGGAGAAGACTGAGCTTGACGTTAATGCAAAGCAGCTTAACTCTTCTCTAAATGATAGACTTTCTGCAAATTCCGTTCCCGAGCTCCTAAATTTGAAAACAGACTTAAGAAAGAATGTTGCTGTGAGAACTTTAATGAGCAGAAATCCTCTTTGATCCTAAAGAAAAATCTAAAGACTCGGTCACATTCTAACCAAGTTTAATTACTGGACTGTAAAGACCTGTCTGGGGTAAATGTGAACAGGAAACAGAAATATTCCAGAATAACCCTAGGTAGATCAACACATCTGCTTTGACTTTGAGACAGGATTGTCTTTCTGGGTCAGAAAGTGACTCTCCAGATTCTTCTGGGAAAACTTCATGCAAATCTAACAGAATCAACATTTATAATATAGCAAGGGGCTGAAGAAAGGGGAATTTTGGAGGAGAGTAAAAAAACAAACAAAAACATCAAGGCCTACCACGTGTTCTTCAATGGGAAGTCTTTCACTTTCACTGTTAAAAGGGAAAGAGTGAGAGGAAGTGAATAATCAGGCCCATGAGAAGGGGTCAGAGGTGGTCTGCTCCCCGAGCAAGGCCAAGGTCAGCGGTTGCTGTCTTTTGGCCTCATTACCCACGCTCCTGTTTATGCCGTTTGCATTCTGACTGCCGAGGAGTTTCAAGCTATTCAATGAATGTCTTCTGTCATGTTCATTTGCAAAAGGATATAATTTCCTATCCAAACTGTAACATACCAACATTCAAAGGAAGACACTGTGGGTAGGTGGTGATGGCACTGTGTTTCCTAACTGGTGATTAGCAAATTTATTGCATGATAAACCATTTTCAGTGCCGTTTTGAAAAATAAAAACATGCTTCTTCCTGAGTAATTAGTTGCTCTTTACTGCCAACAAACTGTAATTTTTATTCCTTTTACACAAGCCCATTTATTAGGGGAGAGAGCTTGCAAGCATTTATGCTTTTGTGTTCACACCGCAGAGGAGACATGGCCCCGAAACCTGCGACGAGGAGTTTGAATGCCGTTATATTTTAAAATCCACATTAATTATAGATCCACTTATTCTTAGAAAAGAAAGGAATTGCAGCGGGATGGTGGGGAGGGGGGAGGAATTCATGTATAAATTGCCTCCCAAGGACCCCACTGAAATTTCCATAACATTCACCACATGACACTGATGTGTGAAAATTGACATGAAGATTTGAAAATTGGGACCGGGGGAGCCCAAGCATAAAATAACTTCAATTTTGCACTCTCTCTGTCTCTCAGAGGAATAACGCGTGGACTGACCAACACAACACAAACAAGCGAAGGGGAAAAAAAATCCAGGGAGAAGGATAGGAGTTATTAAGGAGAAAACACACTTCTCACTCACAGAGAGAAAGGATGATCAATGGATTTAGTCATAGAGAAATTCAAGCAGAAAATTGCAGCTGTTTTTTATCTGAACAGCAGAAAGTTTCGCCAAACCAGAATTCGCAAGTCTGAGCAAGGCATCTACAACTACCTGTGGACAATGGGATGGGAGCTGGGTCTCTGAACCAGAGGAAAATGGTCTTCATACTCTTTGGTTATATAATGAGTGGATTTTTGATAGAGGAGGCTCTGCATCAGAAATGCCCCAGGTCAAGGCTAACACTCATTACAGTCCAAAAGAGTTTCAAAGTGTATGAAATAAATAACCTGCTTGGTTCCAATGCCTGCCCTTGAATGAAAATAATACCCTAAATAGTATCCAGAATGAATGTGAAAATGGTACACAGTCCATGGACAGTCTACCTGCTAAGAGTGACAGATATGAAATCATCACTGACAAAATGGAATGTACCAGCCATTCCTCACCTGGTGAAAATATTTAAAGAGCAGCTTAAATCACACTGTTTTGGCAAGTGTGTATTTGAAGCTTAAGGAAAACAGAAGGGTGTTGGGGAGGGGGGAACGCTTCATCTACTGAAGTCTTCAGCTGTCCTGTGTTACTTTAAATACAAGACAATGGACGACTCAATTATGAACTGCATAGTTTTGAGTGCGAAGGAGTTGCCCACACTTGGAGATACTTCAAAGAATGTAATTTCCAACATCAGGATGTTCAAACCTATTGGAATGAACAGAATGTTCCATGTGAACATCTATCTACTAGTCCCTCTGAGATAAGGGAAGGAAACAATTTGACTTTCCTCTAAAAGATGTTTAAAATTTCGGAATACTATAATATAGTATAAAAGAAGATTTGAAACAGAAAATAAATTTTTAATGAAAATCTTCAGCCCTGGGTAGTTATATAATTTTAGGCAAGTGACTTAATTTCTCTAAAGTTCACTTTCTTCAACTATAAATCTAAACAAAACACATTCTTAAAAATCTACTTCAAGTAGATGGAAGAAATAAATTAGACAAGCTCTCTGGGAGTTGCATCCCATAGTAAGAATTAACTAAATATATAGTAAGCATTAAATAAATACAGAATTTTTTTTTGTTTTATTTTATTTTATTTTTTCTTTATTGATTTTTAGAGGGAGAGGAAGAGAGAGATAGGAACATTGATGAGAGAAAACACTGACTGGCTGCCTCCTGCATGCCCCCCACTGGGGATCGGGTCCACAACCTGGGCATGTGCCCTCACCGGGAATCGAACCAGTGACCTCCTGGTGCATGGGTCAACGCTCAATCACTGAGCCACACCAGCCAGGCTAAATACAGTATTTTATATCAATAGAATTTTGGCAATTACACTTTATGAAACTTAACCAATAAAAATCCTTAAATTTGAACATTATTTTAAAATTTGCAAAATGTTTTTACATCTATTTTCCCCCCCACTTGATTCTGGTATTAATTAGGGTAAATCTAGCTTCTATAACAAACAAATCTTAAAACGTCAGTGACTTAACATATAAAGCACTTCATTTTTTGTCTTGCAAAAGTCCGATACAGATGTTCTGGTTGGGACACAGCCTTTTGCATGGTGACTTGGAGACTAGGACATCTAATGTAAGATCCTGTCGCCTTTTAGGGCCTTGAAAACTTGTAGGTTGAGCTGGCATTTGGGAGAGTCAGATGTTGAGGAGGAGATGTTTTTATCAGCCACATCCTTCTACTTATATTTCACTGGCTGCAAGTCACATGGCCCCACTGAACCAGACAGACGAACAGGAGCTGTCATGGGAGTTCCATGCCCAGGAACAGTGAAACTGTCTCTGCCCAAATCTCCCCCCAACAAGCCAAAGACCTACACAAAGTAATTGAATTTCCCCTTTTCATATAGAAGAGCAGAACTCATAACAGTAAGATGACCTGTGTGAAATCATAAAGGACTCAAACCTCGTCTCTGAAATCACAGCTCATTAATTTTTCCTCCACACCCCTGAGTGCGGCAGCAGGTGTAAGGACGGCTTGGAAGAAATGGTGACACAGGAAAGGCTACCGGTGCTCTTGGCTGTGCCTCTCACTCTCAGCGCCGCCCTCCCACTACCTGGGTCACAACAGCATTTTTAAGGACCTAAATTCTCCCCTTTCCCTGCAGCAATCATAACTGATAAAGGGACAGAGGAAGCAGAACTGTTGGAAGAGGGCAGTGTTTTACCCCGTGGGAAGAACGGGGCACCAGCTCAGGCGTTGTTTGGGGAGCAGGACCTCCTCCACCAACCAGCCCCTGGTCCTGCTTTTCTTTCCCTGCATAATAGAATCCACGAAGGGATGAGACAGTAGGAAGATCCAGCGTGTTCGTGTTCTGCAACCTTTTCTCCCAGAACTGTTCAAATAACAGCAATATTGCATCATCATCGTGAGTTTTCTAGGGGCCTAGACATTTACCAGGTGTCATTTTCAAATGTACTAGCAAGTTGCGAGCCTCTGGCCAGAAAGGTCTCATTTATCACTTCAGATGGCTGCGGGGCCAACAGAAAGAGGGCAAAGGCATCTCACAAGATTGCACATGAAAGTCATTCCCTTTCTCACCTGGAATGGATCTGAATAAATATTCATGTGGCGTAAGACGAAAGGTGACCAAAGTTTACTGCTAAAGAGTCTAAATTCTTTTGCCCCAAAGATTATTCTTTTCTCTCACCTCAAACAACTTCAGGATATTGCCCCGGGGCCATGGGACTATTTTGTTATTTTCTGTGTGAAACATTATATTCCCTGACGGATGTGGGGAGATTGTATTACTGTCCACTGATCCCCTGAGTTGACACAGCCAGCGGTGCTGGTGACCTCAACATTCGGAGTTGCATCCAAATGTGGGGCCTTTTTTTTTTTTGCTAAAAGATCAAGGGAAAGCCCGAGACGGGAAAAGGCCATGGAAAGCCAAGCACCAGAGCCATCTGTGAGCTCCGGAGGGCAAAGACGGGCACCCATGTGTCCACCTCATTGAATGCTGTTAGTCTACTTGGCGTAGGGATCTGACAAAACCCTCATAATTCATGCCACTTACCAATCAGGGATCGCAGAGACCGAATCAGGTGAAATAAGGCCTGGTCTCAACTGAGTTCTCCTCTACTTTTACATATAAACAAATCTCTTCCTGCTGGTGCAAATGAGCTGGCCCGAGGACACAGAAAGACGTGGTACTTTTTTCCAGCCACCATTAGAGCCTTGACACATCTCAGGGGCACAGAAACTTCTCGGGAGGGACAGATGCTCGGAGAGGAGACTTACGGCATCAACTTTTGCCAAAATGACTCTCCTCTGGGTTCATTTATTTTTCACTTTGTGGCGCGTTAGGTCTGTGATTTTTCCCTAAGATGATGATCTACAAGACTGGCTGTTTGCATGCTCTGGATCTCATTTATTAGGAAGTGAAGTATGTAATGGTGAAAAATAGCTCCACGGGTTCCCTGCTTCTCTGGGGTATCTCCGCCGCGGCACGGCTCACTGCACACACAGTCAGCGCCACGGAAATAAATGGCAGGGACACGGGCCGGGGATGCTCAGCGTGGGAAACCCTCCCCCACACCTGCTGAAGCCTCCTGTGCCGGATTTAGGCTAGCGAAGGATCTGGGGGTCACGAGCATGGTGCCTGCAAAGACACATGTGAGCCCCACACACAGTCATTTATTTTCTTGAAGGGGAGAGAGAGAGAGAGAGAGAATGTGTGTGTGTGTGTGTGTGTGTGTGTGTGTGTGTGCACGCAGTCGCAGCTCACAGGGCTGATGGGGCAGAGCCGATGTCTCCGCCTCCCAGTCTGCAAGACACCTTTCCCAGGTCACCTTGAGGACTCACCAGCAATGAGTGGAAAATCCCTCGGTGCTGGAGGAGGTTTGCAAGGGTTAGTAGGAAGAACAGACTTGGAGCTTGATCTTTTAAAAAATCTTTATAAAGTGCATAAATAATTTATACTTCTGCCTTTCTAACCATCTCCGAAACACGGCTCTTCATTGACATTATCCCTCACAACTCTTGTCGTTTCTATTGTAACACTGATACTCTGGAAGGCTGAGATATTTAAATGCTTCCTCCCAGTCTCGCGGTCGATCCAGAGCAGAAGTCCTGCGCGTTTTGTCTGAATTCTGTTATCTGTGAGGCAGAAGTCTTAGCCATTCTGGCCACATCATTGCTATTGATCAGTATTAATGTATCTGTGCTGTGCTGGGCGTCCTCCTCGGCACCAAGGAAGAGCTGCTTTCCAGGAAAGACAAAATGGGCTGTGATACAGATGACTGGCATGTTGTGATGCACTTGGGTAAAGGTGGAAACAGACAGGAAAAGTCGAGTTTGAGAGCATGAGTGATACTGTGCCCACCCATGGGTGAGGCATTCTGCACACCTGGCTCACTAGCCTGCAGCACCTGGGAGATGCTCTGGGGTGTTATGATGAAGAAAGACAAGCTCAGGCCCCGGCCAGTGCCGCTAAGTGGTTAGAGCGTGGGCCCGAGGACTGAAGGGTCTTGAGTTCAGTTCCTGTCAAGTGCACATACCTGGGTTGCAAGTTCAACCCCGGGCCTCAGGTCAGAGTCATGCGGAAGGCAACCAATTGATGTGTCTCTCTCACACGAATGTTTCTCTCTTTCTCTCCCTCCCCCTCTATCTAAAAAAATCAATGGGAAAATATTCTCGGGTGAAGATTAACAAAAAAGAAAAAAAGAAAGTCAGAGAAGCTTAGGGAAATTAATTTGCAGAAAGTGCCACAGCTTATCAGTAAGAGGAATACAATGTCCACCAAAGCTGTTAGTGTCACCTCATCTGGCTGGACCCCAGACACAGGGACGGGAGACTGGCCTGAAGACAGAGGCACTGAGGACCCCTCCAGAAGAGTTACTGAGGGAGGATCCCCGTGGCTCAGGGATCCTTCTCTGCAAAAGCCTGGGTGCCAGCCTACACTCACCTTCTCTTAACTCCCAAACCTCGTGGAAGTCCGCAGGGTCCTAAACGCCAACCTCTAGCGTCACAGCTGAGGAAGCAGAGGGCCTAGGAAGCACAGGGGCCTTTGCAGGGCAGTACAGAGAGTGAGGAATTTGCGGGTCTTTTAGATGCCTTGCTGCTCTTGGCTATGAGGCATTTTAGCCGTGAGTTCTGCCATCTCTTAGGTTGTCAAGACGGCCTCCACTTTTCTGGAAGGTGGTGGGGAGGACTGGCCTCCGTATTTCACCATTCACACAAGACCCTCGGTGAGGGTCACAGGGGCCCTGAAAGAGACTCCGGGTTGAGTCAAGGCTTCGGGACATCCTGCGCTCTCAGAGTTTAAGACTTATTGGGCGTGCTGGTTATGCTGTCCGCCTGAGTCAAGTGGAACCCTGTTCTTGGTTAATTGATTAGCTGTTATTTCCTGGGCACCTACTGCCAGAGAGCATCCACCATCAAGTTGCTGCACAGGCTGGTAAACAGTGATGCCTCGGAAAGGTAAGGCTCTGACCTTGCCAGCTAGAAAGGAAGGGAAGGGGAGGGGGGAGCGGAGGGGAGGGGAGAGGAGGAGAGGGGAGGGAAAACAAAACAAAACAAAACAAAAGAGACCCAAATACATGAACTACAAAGGCTTCTAATAGTACATCAAGAGGTGAAACATGAAAAACTGAAAATAGGGTAGCAAATTCTGAAGCCAGTTTACAGCAATAATGAATATTTTAATATTTACTTGTAACTTCGGAAAAGTTACAGCAAAAATAATTCTAGGTTTGCAATCAAACCCAATGATAGTACCTCAAATTTACTGATCTTGGCAACTGAAAACAAAATTACAGAGAGGGAACACCACATCAGCACCCCTCAGCTGTCATCAGGATCACTGTGGGACCAAGGAGCCCCTGAGAACTGCTCCTCAGCCAAGAGCACCTGGGGCTGCTGGATTCCCCACAGGCTGCTCAGCGAGGGGCAGGGACCACACAGGACGCCCGCCTGAGGACACAGCTGAACACCGCTGTGGGGCTTCCCGTGGACACGTTTCCCTCCTTCTCGTGGGATGTGCGGGGGCAACCTCAAATCTGCAGCAGGCCATGAGGGGATGGGAGGGAAGAGGGCTGAGCCATCACGCAGACTCTGGCTCTGGTCCCCACAAGGCCATTTGCTAGTACTGTGACCTTGACAAGGTCCCTTAACCACGCCCAGCCTCATTTTCCTCAGTTGTGCATAGGGGAGGAGACAGAAACGATCTCACACACTGGCTGCAAGATGAAGTAAGTGAAATTATTTCACTTTCCTCCCATGAGGAAGAATAGTGATGGATATCACTGCTTCTGGAATTTTTAAGTTCAAAATTAAATAAGTGGGCCATTTTAATATTTGGGGTTGAATAGGAAAGGGGTCCACAGGTTAAACTAATACCCCTACCAGGCAGTATTATACGTGGAGAATATTATCTAAAACAGACTTAGAGCCCAGCTGGTGTGGCTCAGTGGTTGAGCGTCGACCTATGCACCAAGAAGTCGCCGGTTTGATTCCTTGTCAGGACACATGCCCAGGTTGTGAACCTGATCCCCAGTGGGGGGCATGCAGGAGGCAGCCAGTTGATGTTCTCTCTCATCGATGTTTCTACTTCTCTCTCCCTCTCTCTTCTTCTCTCTCTAAAATCAATAAAAAAAAATTTATTTTAAATAAAATAAAATAGACATAGAGTTTCCCAAACCTTTTCTGCCTACTCATTTCAAGAACATTCAGAGAGCAACAACCTAGAATTTAGCTAAGGTACATTGGTGTGGTATTAGGATAAGAAAGGGTTTTAATTTTTTTTTTTTTTTACATTTTTCTACTGAATATCAACACGTGGTGCTACTTCAGGTACACTATGCGCAACGTGTGTTTCATTCTCTCCAAAACTCTTCGAACAGACAGAATATTTGCACCGCTGCATATGAGAAAACTGAAGCTCTCACAAATAAAATAACTAGCCCAAGTCCACATACAGCAGGCTCTTCAATGGTGGCATTTCATTCGACCCCATTTCATTAATGCTGATGTGATGCTGCAGGACTTGCCTCTGCTTTATACCACTGAGCCCAAGGGAAAGGGGCTCCATGACATGCTTCACTTAAAGTCGCAGAACCTATCAATGACACTAATCAAGGATGTACTGTAATGACAAGAGCCAGGACTTATATCTGAATCTTTTTCAATTTAACTCTAAAATTTATGCCACCATGTTAAAGATTTCTGGTGTATTTTAAAATATCTTTTCCTTTATTGATTTTAGAGAAAGAGGAAGGGAGAGTGAAAGTGAGACAGAAACATCGATGAGAGAGAACATCGATTGGCCGCCTCCTGCACGCCTCCCACAGGGGATCAGACCCACAACCTGGGCATGTGCCCTGACCGGGAATCAAACCAGCGACCTCTTGGTGCGTGGGTTGATGCTCAACCACTGAGCCATACCAGCCAGACTTTGGTGTCTTTTTATAAGGACACTAACCCTATTGTATCAGGGCCCCACCCTATGATCTCATTTAACTTTCCCTCCTTGTAGGCCTTAATTTGAGGGGACAAAGTCAGTCCACAGGGAGTACCTTGCATGCATTTCGATGGTATACATTTGTGCTGAGACTGTCCTTTATTCTACCTCAGGCATATCCCTTCTTCATCCCAATTCTGTGAGTTTCTAAATTCTATATATAACCTCTCTATATCATTTTGGGGTTATTGTATCTCTTTAGATCAGAACTTTATTAACTGTCCCTTGGAGTGCTGGGAAAACATGCTAAAGGATCCCCAGTAAGCAGAAAGTATCTTCTCAAACGCATCCCCCAGCCAACCACGGTACAGAAAGCCCACTTCAGACCCTCCCACTTCACATTTTAGAACCAATCATTTGCTTAGCACATAAAACCCAAGTTCATCTAACTGGCATTCACCCTCACTTCCCAGGCTGCCTTTCCAACCTCACCTCCTCCCTCTAAAAGTTCTGAATATTCTATGCTAGGTACCTGGCTTGCATTATCTCATTTATACTCACAATAATCTTAGATGTAAAGGCAATTTTTGTTCTGATTTTACAATGAATACGGAAGGTAAGTAACCAGCTGGGGATGGCTATCAAAGCCTGGAGTAACACTTGAGCATTGGATTTCAAGGCCCAGAATGCTGATTTTAAGTAATTGAGAATGGAAGTTAATATGTTTCCTATAATGGTTGCTCCTGACATTCATTTTTTCTTATGTGTTTTCTTGGATTCTGGAGTCATTCCCTTGGGTTATATTGGAGAAGTTGCTGGGAGCAACCTCTTTTGTGCTATACTCTGTAAAAAAAAAAAAAATCTCATCCCATTGTGAGTGATGATGATGAGTCCTGCAGGGTGTTAGAGGCTGTTCGGCTAGAAGAGGTCACCAAAAGCCAAAACCAATAAAATACAAGGAGGAAGTTTGGAATCTATGAACCAAGCCCTCTGAAATTATGTGAAATTGTCAGGTCAAACAAGGACTTTGCTCAGCTGAAAAAGATCCACTTCCAGACACCTGGAAAAGTTTCTCTAGCCGCCTTCTCCTTGATGGGACTCCAGTCTTTGCCATGCCCTGACTCTCTGGTTTGTTTTGCAAATATTTCAACTCAAGTTACAAATGTGACTAAGAAAAACCTTCTTTCTCTTCTCTTTTAGGCGTTAGGCATTCACCTGAAGTCAGAGGTTCTTTTGTCCCCTCAATGCTAAATTTAGCTTATTAGTCCATTCATGTTACATTTATAAGGAGTGAAACCAGAGCGTCGAGGGTTATCTTGTTCTTTTGTTCCTCTGCGACTCCAGAGTTCAACTCTATGGACACTGTCAAAATACTTGACCTAGAAAAATAGTTAAAGCAATGCCCTATCCTGCTGGCTGGGCTGGGGTGATAAATTGCACCAAACGTTCTTGTTTTACTTCCAGGACCTGGTGTTTCAAGTAGAAATTGGCTTCCTTCCCTAGCTACTGGCATTTGAAATTAAAAAGAGGATGATGCAGCTCAAGGCATATTAGTACTTCTCAAATGTATCTTCTAAACTACTTTATATAATCAAAGGCATGGAAGTATTTCCCTATGCCAAACAAATTAAAGCTAAGCAGAGCTGTACAATAACTGGAATTACAACTTGGAAATGCAGCAAAACAACTTAGAAATTGTGTTCTACCCAGTCATACGCTCTGGATGAATTCTTTTTTATTGTATCCAGAGTTTGTCTCAAATGCTAAATCCAATTTTAGAATCGTGCTTGAATCAATATACTGCCGTTCTAAGAGTCTACTATTTGCACAAAGTTAATGGCTTTTTACTATGGAATTAGGGTCTCAAATTAGCTACCCAAGGGCCAAATCCTACCCACTGGTCAAACCCAGCCTACAAACACATAATTTGCCCACACAGCTTTTTAAAAAAGTAGAATAATATAGAAATCTGGAAATTTCATATAGATTTTAGATATCTAGCTTTTCTTTAAAAAAAGAAATGAATAGCCTAGTTACACTTGAGAACATTCTTGCATTCTGCATTTATTTATTCAACAAATATTTCACAAACCCATGTTGTTTCCCACCTATTCTATTTAGAATCTGGTCATAAATCAGTGCAGAAAAGCTGCTAAGAAAAGACCCCTGACCTCAGGGAGCTTCTGTTCTGGTAGGCATTATCTAGAGAAGGTTTCCATGTACATGGACATATAGATTTGTTTATTCTCCGTTGCATTATAGCCTTTATTCCTCCAGCTTCCTTGGAGTTTCCTCACTGATTTATATTACTTTTCTATATTCCCATATTCTAGCTTATGATTCTTTAAACTCCTATCTAGTGAGATCTATGCAAAGTGAGTTTCTGCATTGAAGATTCCAGTAGTAGAGGGAAAGGCAATAGAGTATAAAGAACAGATTCTGGAATTGATTCCTACATGCATCACAATCTTGGGTACACTGCTTAATGCCTGTGCCTCAATTTCCCCATCTGTTACATAGAGTTGATGATGGTTTCTACATCATGAGCACTGAAGGGTTTAGTACTTGATCATGCTTAGAAAAGAACCTGGCACATGAACACTGTTCGTTATATAAAGATTTTTAAAAGTATGGTGAACTCTGTCTTTCCCAGCTAACGTCAAGATAAACAGCAGCAAGACGCGAAGCCACATTATCTCACTGTAGAATTACTAACTGAACAAGTCACCTTCCTCAGAGTCCACAGATAGACACTCATTATCAAACACCCAGAATGTTTCTGGATGTCTTTTAAACACATAAACATGGTCTTCTCATCAAAAAACATTTGAGAACTCTTCTTTATGATTAACTAGAGAATCTTGCTGTTATTTATGAAATTATGAGGTTTTCATGACCCAGTTTCCACTTGAGACTTCAATGCAGACTTAACTTAAAAATGCACTCTGAGGCAATGCAGGCAGCTTACACCTGCCAAAGGAGGCCATTTGGTTTTATAAACAAACAAACAAACAAAACAAATAAAAGCCTTCTTTTGTCTTACACATATCCCTTCCTCTCCAGTTCTTACCATCATCCAAATCTTCATCACTTCAAGTTCAACTCAACTGAAAGCATTTACCACGGCAGGCACTCTGGGATATCTTAAATACGTACTTTATTCCAGTTAAACATCATGGGATCTTCAGGTGCGGCTCTCATTATTTCCATTTTCTGGTGAGAACACGGAAGTTCAGAGCAGTGGAGTGACTTCATAAGTCTGAAGAGCTTTTTGTGGCAATGCCGAGCTCTGAAGCCCGGTCCACTAACCCTGGATTCCGTGTTCATCAGGGCTGCTTTGCACATTGCTCCCAAATACTGACATACTGGTTCCTTCTCATCTTTCAGACTTCAACTCCCCTGTCACCTCCTAGGAGAGGCTGTCCTGAACTCCAGTCTACTCTCAAAGCTCTAAGTCACTCTCTTAATACCCTATTTCTGTTCTTCCTAACAGTTTTCACCATCTGTACTTATCCTATTCATTTACACTGCTGCTGTATGTCATACCATAGCTAAAATTCAACAGTCTGAGGACAGACCATATGATTATTTCATTCTTTGCTTTAATTCCCATGCCTAGAACAGTGCCTGGCACATAGTAGGAGCCAAAGGACTCTGCGTGAATGATTGAACAAATCCTTGAGAATCTGCATCCCTCCCTTTGACCATTACTCCAAGGCTATCTTACAGGGTGAGCTACTTCCATCGTCAATGTTCATCCTAAAGTCTAAGACACTGAGTGGCTGGTGCCGACACCTATCTCCTCTCTCTCCAAAGCTTATCTCAGGTCCAGACTGTTGGCTCATGTTTCTCAATGAAATCTTGGACACGTTCACTGTTCATCTTGTGACAAGAACGCCCAATACTTGGCATTGACCCCCTTGTCTCAGGGACTGAATTCGAAAGCTACTTCTCTGACCCAGGCTCACCAGCCTTCCAACTTGCTTCCTTCTCTCCTCCTGGACACTGCTCACCACACCTTGCATCTCCACGTGTGACGTGCCCATCCCTGCCTTAGCCACTGTGGAATTCCAGGGTCAGCTCTGCCATGCCAGTCATTCTCACAGTCACAGTAGACCCACCTTCTTAGTCACTTGGCTGGACATTAGCAGCTATGACTTGGTAGAATGTCAGTGATGACTTTAAAAATCCAGTCAGCAGAGAACCGTAAAAAAGAAACATCTTATGTTAAACCCTTTAACTTAAAAGATGTAAAAATGTATCTTTAACTTGTCAACCTTTCAATAGAGGGCCAAGGCCTTCTCTTTGCCTCTGGGCCAGCTGATCGGCATTACGTACCCTCATTTTGCCTAAATCACACCCATTAAGCAGCATATATACTTTTTCAGTTTCCACAAAGTGGAGCAAGAACTGAAAGAGCAATCTCAGAAGAGAATCCATCTACATTTTAATGATCTTTCCCAATCTTATACATTTGTCTAACTCACACCTAATTTAACAGCAATTACTTTTGAGCAAATCGCCTTCATCAACTCTTTCCAAAGCATTCAACTTCATTTTCATAGACACAACATCTTTCTTTCTTTTAACACTAATATTTCTCCAGCTTACATAATGTTTAATGAAACTAAGTAATTATAGTAGCAGATGCAACTGGCTTAAGTGGAAATGGGGACAGACAAACCTGGTCCTTGAAAAGCATGGAGCCCAGTGGAAAGAAGCAAAGTCTGTGGGTTTCCTAGCGAGCTGCATGCCCCCTGGCGGGGAGACCTCTGTCCGCCAGGGAATGCAGAGGGAATGGAGAGCGTCAGTCAGTATGAGGAGTCATAAATGTGGAGACTGGTTATGAGTCAGGTGGCTCTGGAAAGATTTATCTCCTTTTGTCACAGAATCCACAAGTATCAGAGATGGTAAGAAGTCTTCCAACAGTCTTATGTAATTCAACTTCCATCAGCAAACTTCTTAGCAAAATCCATGGCAAGTTCTTTTTCAACTATTTCAAGGATACGCTCAGAGACTGGGCACCCATGGGCTAGCAAAACAGCCCACTGGGTAGTTGTAGTAGTTAAAACATCCTCTTCGATAGTGAGTCAAGATTTCCCCTTCGTCATGTCTCTACGTCCAATCTCCTTTTTTCATCTCGTATTCCTTAAATGGAGGGATTGCCACACCCTCCTCCTCTCGCCTTCTAGTTTGGGGTTATTCATTTCCCGTTTGAAGGACCTTGCCCAGAAAAGAAACCAGAACCGATCAACAAGAGCAAAAGGCAGACTATTCCAAGGACAGTCTGCTTACGTTCATGTGGTTTCTTACTGAATTCGCTTACCTTTTAAAAATAATTGCATCGAACATTTGGCTAATATTTAGCTTATGGGCAACTCAAACTTCCAGGTCGTTACCTCAACCGTAGCCAGATCAATTATGTTCTTTTTACCTGCCCTGCTTTTCCTGTTTGGGTTTTTTTGCCACTGATTTTTAAGCAGAAGTTTGTGCTTCTGTCAACTCATCTACAGCTTATTATATGAATATACATTGTTACTATGATGATAATATCAGCTGGTAGTTATCGATTGGTTACTATGCACCAGGAACAGTTCTAGGTATTGTCTGTATATCATTTAATCCTCAGAATAACTTTGTGAGGGAGGTACTATTTAACGCATCCATTTCTCAGCTGAGGAAGAGTATGTAAGATCCTATTACTGAGGATCTCTCATCTTTGTAGCAACTGGTAAATGTGGGTTGCAAACCCTGGCAAGATGGTCCCAAGGAAAGGGCTCGTAACCACTGTACTACATCATCACTGGGTGCATTCATGCATCCCTCCTCTTAAACAGGAGTGTACAGTGTATGGGATAAAACCATATGGCTTTCTGGGGGACAGTCATGCACATGGGTTCCCCTGGAAGGCCTCCAGTGTTGAAACGGGTGCTGTGTTGGGAGGGGTCAGAGGAGGACTGCACAGGTAATAGCTCCGGAGTCAGGGAGACTTGCGCTCTGGTCCTGCCCGTTGCTAGTTGTAGGAGCCCAGCTCCTTACTTGGCTGACCTCAGCCCCTTTTATTTATAGAATACGGAAATTATGCCCGTCTGATGGGGCTCTGGGGAAGATCACTGCCATCACAGGGGTAAATCCTTAGAAAGGGCAGCCACTCTGACTGAGGTCCGTGCCTGTCCCTGCCCCCTCCCTACGAGCACAAGAAAGGCCCCGAGTGAGCACACTGGCACAAGGCCTGAGAAATTCGGGGGTGCAGGGCCCTCGGATGAAGAAAGACAAGGTGACACCTCAGGAAGTCCTCCCGGGGAAAGAGGCCTCATGTTCCCCGGCTGTGGCTCTGCAGGGGACAACGGGGCCTGGAACTGGCCGTTTCTGGGCAGCTGGAGCCACCAGCATGGGCCGGCCGCTCCCCTGAAGTCAGCCTACTGGTGGAGAGGACAGGGAGGAACACTTGTGTACGGCTCACAGGAATAATTAATCATCTTGGCAATTACTCGAGTCTGAAATCAGCTTCCAGCTGAGCTCCTGACACCACTCCTCTTAATTTCCTGGGACCAGCCGTTCCGCGTGCCCTCTTGAGGCGGCCACCAGCCAGGGAAGCAAATTAAGGCTATCTTCCCATATAGCCCATTTGAGCAGATTTTATTCAAAGAAAATGACAATATTAATAGGGAACTGATTTTCACTAATGACCAAAGACTCCTACCAAGAACCTGGTGCATGCCCAATAATGTCATTGGGTTTTTTTAATATATAAGTATTTTTCTCCTAGGGATCCCGGGCGTGGATTTCTGTCCTTTTGCCCTTTGTATAGCAACTAGAGGCAAGCATGAAAGGCCACCAACACCCTCCGTTCATCCAGGTCCTTCAGAGAGAGATTGTGGAGGGTTCCGAAGCGCAGGCATTTCTGAGGACTGAGCACAGCGAGTACTGGGGACCTGATACCACCTTCCAACACGGACTCCGGCCCTCTCTTCCCCGGGTCCCTCGCTCTGCACTCGGGAAGAGGGTGGTGAGCATGCTGGTCTTCCCGGAGGGAACAGCCCTCCTCCCATCCTGCCTGCACTGTTCACGTGGTGCCCATGGCTCTGCCACGGTGCCCCTTGGCCACGGGGCGTGGCTGGCACCTCTGTCTGCACGCACACCTGACTTCCTGGACACTGCTGAGCACTCTCATGCTGAACCCTGTGCCTTCTGGGTCACTCAGGGCAGCACCAGTCCTGTATGCTAATGTTGGCCTTTGCCTGCTCCCGAGAGATCCCTGGGCCTGTTGCTTTGTTTTTGTATATTTACATGAAATATTACTGCTGCTATCCCCTTTGACGGAGGAACAGACGTGCTGTATGCAAGGGTCTTTATCAGCCTGTGCTCTTCTGTGGATCACAGTCTGGTGTTGTTCTTTCCTTTCATGTATATTGTGATAGTAGGAAGAGGAAGTGGCCAGTCTTTAGGTCAGTATCAGCAAACGTCACCCCTCTGTGCTGCCTTAGAGCCAATGACGAGGTTTTCCAAATCATATGTTGGAAACGTGATAAGAAATTCGCTATTCTGGCAGAATGCACCGGAATGTTTAGTAGTTTCCCTTTACTGTGGTTCTCAGCACAGGTCTGAATCAGGGGGTACCCTCGGGCAGTGCTATTGCTGGGTTTACATAGGAGGCATGGGTGCTTGTGGGTTTAGTAGTCAACGTTTTTTCAAAGCACGTTCACAAACAATCTTATTTTGATGTCTCAGCTCAACATATATGTCAATAAGGAGGGGCTCGGGTGACAGATGAAACAGAAAGAATAACGGACCTAGAACTAGAAGTCTGGGGTTCAAACCGTGGTTGAGAAACTTGGCCCATGGGCGCTTGCATTCCATGAGTGAGTCCCAGTTCTCCTAGGCTGCATTCACTCTGGTGTCCTCCTTCCTCGCACCCACCCCGCAGACCATATTAGGAAAATCAAGGCGGAGCGTCAGCACCACAGGAGGCTACTGGAGGTGTCTGAGGATGAAAGGCAGCAGAGATGCCAGGGCAGAGGGAGGAGGAAGGCAGAGCTGTAGACCAGGACTAAGAGACGGGATTATAAATGCCACGTGATTTTGGGGGCACGCAGAAGGGAAAAGCAAATCTGCCTGGGAGTGAAGAAGAGAAAAACCAAAAATGTTACAGAGGGGAGAGCAGGACCATGCTACTAGACAAGAGGGAAATACATTGAAATAAAATAATGAAATGGTTGATAGGAGCATAACCAACAGGCATCTCTGAACTTTCCCTCCCATTCTTCGATTCACATTAATGGGAAAAGTCGCCTCTGAGGGGAAAAAATACCATAGACTTATTACGTACATAGAAAAGTCAGAAAAATCCCTCTCTGTTCCTGATCGCCTACATAACCCACATTGTTAGTAATAAATACCAGTAATTCATATTCACGAGATGGAGCTCTGGGGAACTGCAAGAATCGAAGTCCCCAGATAAAGAATCAGACAGGCTCAGTTTCCTACGACTGCCAAGCCAGGAACCTGGGTTTCTCTCTTCATGAACAATTTTGATAATAATGGCAATAAACACGAAAGGGCTGTGTCTTTCTTGATCATCAAGTAACAACATGCAGAATCCCAAGTGACTTGGGGAACCCTGTTTCCTACACATTCTGGTTAACTGACATTTTCCGCTGTCTAGAAGGGTGCAAACTGATTTCCGGGAAGGAGATGTAGGGAGTTGTGAAATTATAATCCACCCACATAGTCACATATGAATTTTATGAGGTGGATTTTATTTTCTACCTCAGTGTGGAAAACTCATGTTCTAACTGATTTTGACAGGAGATGTTCCTGGTAGCTATAGGGATATGCTTTTCAATAAAAAAAAACCCACAAAATGAGTGTTGCAGACAGTCAGGCCGGGATACTGGCCGGCCAGGGGTACTGAGTTCAGGTCAAGGGGCTGAACACAGAGAAGGGGTGTAGAACACTGGGGGTGAGGGCTGAGAGCTGAGTCCATCAGGAAGACAGAGGGTGGGCATCAGGGGCAGTTGATCACTGAGTCAAAGCAGATGACGAGGGAAGAAGTAGGACCTGAACTGACGCTGGACTCGCCCAGAGTCAAACCCCAGGTCCTCATACATGGGGTACAACTGTGTGCAAAGCTCCCAGGGTGGACAGAGCTCAGTTTGCACCTGTGTGAAATGAGAAACAGAACAGTGCCTCCCTAACAAGTTGTCAAGGGGAAGACTGAGTGAGAAGATGCATGTGAAATACTTAGCGCAGTGTCCACCACGCGGTGAGTGCGTAAGTGTTAATGGTTAGCGTTCATAAATAGGATGAGAAGCCAATGATTTAAAGCAAGACTGAACTTGGAAAGAAACAGAAACAGTGGAAGTTAGAGTGTGGCGACGCAAGAAAAACCTGAGCAGCTACATGGAGCGGAGTGAACATTTACAGCCTGATTCATCCGCCTCGCTGACTTGCCCTGTACCAGCAGCAGCTATTTTTTTGTAACCTTTACCATGTGCCAAGCACTTTTCTTAGCACTTTACATATATTAATCCATTTAATCCTCACAACAGCTGTATCAAGTAGGTAGGAAAAAACAGGATGGCCATTCACTAAACTCCAGTAAAAGTCCAGCCTGGATAGTGTGGCTCAGTGGATTGAGCGTTGTCCTACTGGCTGAGAGGTCCCTATTCGATTCCCGGTCAGGGCACATGCCTGGGTTGTGGGCTCCATCCCCAGTAGGGGGCGTGCAGGAGGCAGCCGATCGATGTGTCTCTGTCACATCGATGTTTCTCTCTCTCCCTTCCTCTCTCTCTAAAAACTCAATAAAAACATTTAAAAAAAAAACTTTTTTAAAAAAGTAGTCATATAGTAGGAAGGCTTCTGTGACAATATTCTCCAACTATCATTTCACGTTGACATGTAACTGGAAATCAGTACCTTGCAGGAGATAATTGCATTGGGACAGAGACGGAAGAGATGGAAATGAGGTTCACACCAACCCCTGGATCTTAAAGAAGTGTTAGAAAACACTCCGCAGGCGGACTAATGTCCTGGGACAGAGACGCTGGGTCTTCTTCCAGCACACGAACCGGACGACGACGGGACTGCAGTCGCATGAAGTCCAGATCAGGTCAAGTTCTGTGCCTCGGACCCTGTGATGTCAGCCTGCCAGTCGGGCATTTCACTCCATCTGCTGTCGCCACTGGAGCTGCCCAGGACTCGATGCCAAGGCAAAGAGAAAGCTTGTAAAAGAGATCTGTTGAAATTCTGTCACAAGGTCCTATAAACAATGCCTGTCTCCTTCCCGTATCCTGTTATAAATTGTAATCTATATTTTAGCTACTGTACAAATATCATTATTCTTTTGGACAATATTCCCCACGTCTTCCCTTGATTGCTTTTGAGTACTTTGGGGCTTATCATGATGGCTTATCTTATGTACTTTTTTCTGTTTTCACTTGTTTGGGTTGGTGACACCTTCCACTCTCAGAAATCATTACTTCTGTAGCCTTCAAGTCACCTCCCTCTTCTTATTACCTGGTGGCTCAGATCTCAACAAGGGCCTTTTTTACTGAGAATGTAAATTGCTTATAGGTTGTTTGTTAAGGTTTTAATGAAAACCAAGAAAACAATAATAATAACAGAAAACACCTACTTGACAATGATTCTATATATATTTTTTATCAATTTTTAAAACGACCCCACTGTTTGAGAAGGTTAAGTCAGAGCTGTGCGACATTCCACTGTCTTAGGATATTCAGAATAATAATCATACTTTGCAGATATGAAAAGAGCTAAATATATAGCAAGGGGGGGAAAGTGACTCTGTCGTTTTTGTGTGCTTAGTCTTTCAATTCCATCCCCTTTCCCAAGTGTTGCCAATACACCACTTTCAAAAATTCATCTTGATGCTAACACATTGGCCTCCAATTAAATGACAATTAGGATATATCTTTCAGGATATTAAGATCTGGGTGAAAAGTAAAACATCTCAGTGTATTATCTAAGCGGTGCCAAACACGGAAATGGTTGGAAACAGCCTGATATTTGTTGTCATAGAAACAAAACAACCAGTGGACACTTGAATAGTTCACTTTTTAATGGGATAGCTGGCCATCCCGAAGACCATCTTCAAATCACCTTTCCTTTTAGTGGGCCTTGAGCTGTGATTTTGGTTGTCAATTATTTTTCAAGTCTCCCGCAGGAAGTCTGCAAAGCCATATCTCTCTCTGAATGAATAAGGGCACACTTTAGATGTCCTATAAAGTTCACTTTGCTATTGGGTCTATTTCTCAATTTCTCATTCTCTCTCACAGACAGAGACATTCACATACATATGTGCATACACAGAAGTTATCACATTCAACTTCTGCTGAATCCTAACTTAGGGGAGGCAGCAGTCACCAGTAATTGGTTTTAGGGTTGAGGAACCTCCACCAGATGCCACAGGAGACCATCTATCCTTATGGGTTAGATGAGCCCGGTCCACCTAATAGTGACGTCCAGAAGCATCGTAAACCAAGTCAAATGGTTTCTTTGGTTTTGTAGGAGGTGCCAATTGAAGTGGAGCAGAATAGTCACCCACACTCGCTCTTTCCCAGGCTGTGCCCACCTTTAGGAGGACCCTTTACCTTTATCTACCTGGCTAACACTTCACTTCTCCCCTAAAGACTCAGCCTCTGTGTCTGTGACGTCTCCTCAGGGACTGTCACTGTGTCTATGGGTGGCCTCTGCTTGTCCATCTCTCTCTGGTCAAGCCCCTGTGCTGTGTGGGTTCACCCTTGTCCCTCCCAGACTGTGAGTTCTTTGTGGCCAGGGGTTGTGGACTGTCATCTTTGTAGCCCCTCCAAGGAGCCCACGAGCTGACAACTTGTCAGTCTTAGTAAGCACTACCTAACGGAATGCTTCTTCACCCAGGCTGACACACTGCCTTTGTGGGTGAACTTCAGCAGCTAATGACAAACTGTGTGTGTATGTATGTGTTTCTGCATATTACACACACAGTGAAGCCCCGAGTTGCACAGGAGCGCTCCGTTTCCAAGGGGTAAGGGTTCACCGACAGTAGGTGGTGAGGGGACAGAAGGGCGCAGTCAGCGCTATGGTCAGTGAGCGTGTCTGAGGAGAGCGCCCACGAAACTGCGGACCACAGTCCTCCTCAGAGTCCCCGGGAAGACTGCGAACAAAGCCTTTCATTCTCTCACTCAACAGATGACTCGAGCGCCTAAGGGTGTTGAGACGGTGCCAAACAGAGAGCCGATTATTGTCCTGGGGGGTGGCACGTCGGAGCCGAGTCGGAGCTGCTTCAGGAAATGGCGTTTGAGGGGAAGACTGCAGATGGGAAGGAGGGCACTGGGGGAAGAATGACTGCACCATACTGTCGCAGGGAGAGTGGGGGTGCTGAGAGGGGTCGGATGAGCACCTGACGGGAGGGGGGAGGGGGGAGGAGGAGGAGGATGTGTGAGAAATCCACTGTCAGAACCATAATTCCTGCTCGGAACCTCTGTTCTTCAGCAGGAGGACAGCTCCAGTCAGGGTGCTGGATTTAAAATACCTCAGAATGGCCCTGGCCGGTTTGGCTCAGCGGTTGGAGCATCGGCCTGCAGACCAGAGAGTCCCGGGTTCGGTTCCCGCTAAGGGCACGTACCAAAAACAAAAACAAAAACAAAACAAAACCTCAGAACAACACTGGCCCCGTGGGAGATCCCATACGTATTGACTGTAGTTAGTCTATTCCTAAAACTTTTCCAAACAATCGTTTCGGTTAAAGGTTGGTGATGAGCTGAGCCTTCGCTGGGTGAGGCCTTATACTGGTAACAGAGAGTCTCATATCTTTTACATCAATACTTGAATTTGCAAAAAAATAAGTGGAGGGAGCTTTCAGAGTGAAGTCCAAATCCTGGCTGGCTCAGAAGGTACCACGAAACAAGAACCGTACTACGGAAGAACAACGCTCTGGAAAGAGGACAGGAGGTAGCCTTTGTCAGTGTGGCTGGGCTCTAGTCCGGGTCCAAATGTCCCACCCTGCACAGGACGCTGTCTGCTTGGAAACAAAGCCAGGTCGGTGCTGACTTTAATGGCCTTTTCCGTTTTTCTCTCCACAAAGATGAAAGTTTATAGTGGTGCATTCCAATCTTATTAAACACCGAGGGGCCCCCATCAAAAATGTCAGGAAATGAGGGACATAGAATCCAACACAATACAAATTCTTTTGTGTTTCTTCTGCGAAGGGGTGACTTCGGCCTTCCAAAGGGGGATGAGGCAGCTTTAATAATCAGGGGGGAAAATGAAAGGAGAAGGGAAGAAAGGTACCTCAGTTGTCTCGGCAGCTGATCAACACAGGAGCACTCATGAGCTGTAACCTCTTGGAGCTGCAGCCTGGAACATGACACATGTCAGCCTATGATAAATGGTGCAGAGTGTGTGCAATTTCAAGCGCAATGCCCTTGAGATGCGCAGGACCCCGATCGAAAATGTTATTGTTAAATTAAACCTTAAAGGAAGGATTGGAAAGAGGGTGGGGGTGGGGAGGATACACACACACACACATGCACGCGCACACAAACACATAAAATAAGAAATGCACAATAGAAGGAAATAATACTCAAGGTGCAGAAATAAACTTTCTCTTTTTTTTACCTAACTGGATACAAAAGCATAACCTGAAACCTATCCAAGACATGAGACCTCTGCTTGTTTTTCCCTCATTTGGCATTCCAAATGACTCTGATTGGCACAGGAGCTAAGGTAGGCCCTCCGATTTGATCGCTTGCTCTGTTCTTTTTTCTCGTCTTTGGCCATTCTGACAGGACTGACTGTCCATTCGGTTTGTGCCATCTGTCTGTGCACGCATTCATGACATGTGTGAGTGTAAGTGTGTGTGTGTGGTGTGCGTTTATCTACTACCAAAGGCTGAAACTCTCTCTCCTGATCGACACCCTCCAGAGCCTGCTAATTAATTTAATGCAGGAAACACTGGAGGGAATGATACAAGACAAAAGACGGGACAGGATGTTGGAGGAAGGGGCATGAGTGTGTAAACTCTTTAGCTACAAAGACTCAAAGTAATCAGTGACATGAGCAACATGAAATAAATATCCAGAAAGACAATAATGAAAAATCCAAAGAAGTACAATTGCAAGAGAAAAACATTGAATTAAAAGTTGTTTCATGCAGAATAAAGAGAAAAATATATATAACTGTATAATGATTTCCTGAGCATCTTTATCATGTAATGTCTACCGCCAATCACAACCCAGAATTCCCTTCGTGTAAAGTAGTGTTATTGGTCTAGAAGCAGCCGAGGCAACGGGATTGGCTAGTGAAGAAAGGCATGTAACAGTGTTCTGGATGAAGGCCACACTGAAGGGATTTATTTACTTTTCGCCGCCCTGCAACACATTTAGATGAAAGAATGTTTAATAGAGGGGAAAAGATCCCAAATCACAAAGAAAGGGCACCTAAGGCTTGTTTTGTGCATTTTGGCCACCGTTGCCTAGCGTCTTTGAAAACTAGAATCCTTTTTTGGTCTTTTGGAAAAGTTCACCCAGGTTCTTTGTTATTAAAGAAAATAAACATCAGGCAAAAGAGGACTTTATCAAAACTATAAATAATTCAATGCAGATGGGTTTAAAAAGCAAGCGGGTTTTCGAGGTGTGGAGCGCAGCAGGAACTGGTGAAAACAGAGAGGAAGTACAAACAGAAAAAAAAGAAATGGAATTATGAACTTGTTGAAGGAAATAAATAGGCACCCCAAACTAATTGATCAGAAAATAGAAAGGGAACACTCTGAAAACAAGGCGAGCTTCCCAGAGTCCTGGGCGGTGGCTGCTGCCTGCAGCCATTGACTGGAGGGATCCCACCTCCCAGCAGCCATGAGCTTAGGCTCCCGACCGCCAGAGCAAAGAGGGACAGGTCCCTTGCTCTGTGCAGTTGGGAATGAAGCCCAGTGAGCTTGTGTCTGGCTCCAGTTGGTGTCAAAACGGAGGTGAGAGTCCAGGGGTCTGAGGTCCTGACCCCAGCCTTTCCTCCCGTGTGGCACAGAAGTGGCACTAACCTCTACATAGCACCTCAGCTAAACAGACATCCGGCTCTCTCTGGACCCAGCACCAATTCATCAAGCAGTCAGCTTCAGTTCGGGAACCCCTTTGTTCCCCTAAAACAGCACAATAGGAAATGGCAGATGCTTTCAAGTGCTGCCACAAGAGTTGATGTCTCCAACTTATTTCACTGGTGGGCCCATCCAGGTCTCCCTTGCACGAGTCCCTGCAGAAGTATAAAGCTCACTGATGGGTCTTTATTGATTGACTAAAGGTGGATTCATCAAGTCTCACTTTGAGTTACATTTGCCAGGTAACAGCAGTAGAGAATTCCTTTTTTTTTTTTTTTTTTTTATGGGCAATGTTCTTAAGCCTTCAGTGAAAGTCATGATGTGGAGTTTGCAAAATATGTAGAACCAGTTGTGTGTGTGTGTGTGCGCGCGCGTGCATACGCGCGCACGCACACTCATCATTTTTAAATGAGTCAACAAACACTTTCCACAGATGACTGCAGGGGTATTCCTTTGGTAGCTCCTGGAGATGGACAATGAAAAGTCCACCGAGAGCCTGCCCTGGACCGCACTGCTGTGGCTGGTGATTATGTGGTAAGCACATGACCACGGGGCCTCCCCTATTCATTATGGCTGTTATTGCAAAGAAGAAGGGATCATTGTGAGTTGACAACTGAGCCAAGAGGCATCTACTGCTACCAATGATCACAGCACCTTCTTCTTACCCTTGGAAAGCCATGTGCTCAAACATTTCCTGTAAGAGACTGTGAGATGTCACCAACAATGTCAGAGAGAGGCTCTTATATCTTTTCCTAAAAACATTTTTTCTTCATTGATTTTTAGAGAGAGAGGAAGGGAGAGGGAGAGAGCAATAAAAACATCGATGAGAGAGAACATCAATTGGCCGCCTCCTGCACGCCCCCCACTGGGGATCAGGCCCACAACCTGGGCATGTTCCCTGACCGGGAATCGAACTGGTGACCTCTTGGTGCATATGTCACCCTCAACCACTGAGCCACACTGGACAGGTGGCTTTTATATCTTTAGGTGGGGAAATATGCCTTTCATCCATGAGATTAATCATGTCATTGTACCTTATTTCATATACAAGTCCCTTCTTTTCCAGTATCATAAGCTACCTAAATACTGTTGATACAAAAACAGTAGAGTCCATAGTAACTAATAATAAGCATTTATTATGGACTCATACGGCATGGGTGTCCCACCCTCTTCCTGGGAGCAGCACAGACGCTACATGGGAAATCACAGATCCAACCTTTCTGGAGAGAAAGTGCCTTGGGAGGGCACCCTGTACTCAGTCACTGACTAGAGTAACTGGCACTGGAGTGTTTTTAAATTACATATTTGCAATCAAACTCCAATTTCAAATTACCCCAACAAGCATCCCTACCTTACAACAATTTAGAAAGCCTGGTATTATTGATATGTATACACATTGTTTGCCAGAGTGGTGTAAGGGGACTTCACCAAGAGCAGCTATTACACGATCATGACCTGAATATCATCTACCCTGAGTGAAGCGCATCCATTGGGGGGAGAAGGGGGAGGTGTTATTATTGTCCTCTTTTTTTTTTTTTTTTTTAAGTCTATTTCTTAGCTCCAGTCTTGCCTTGTGCATTGTTGACGTTGCTGTTCAAGTTGAAGGCCATCCTAAATTCTATCCACTTAAATCTTGAGCCCCATAAAACTGCCTTATTTGAATGGGAACTTAGCCCACCCGCCAGGTAAAAGAATCAGCTCCGGCTGATGAGAAGGGTGTTCAGAATGGCATCCTCACTGGGTATTCAGGCTTCAAGCTCAATGCTTGATCGTTACTCTTCTTTCCTACAAGTTAATCCTCTGAATGCTTCCTTAGCACTGCTCATAAGAACTTCCATTCTCTAAATTTTTACAATTTTATATTCTAGTAGAATCCATTACCAACTCTATTCTATGGCCATAGTGAACTTCTAAGTTGTTGGTTTTTTTTAATCTTTTTAAAAAATGTTTTTATTGATTTTTTAGACAGAGGAAGGGAGAGAGATAGAAACGTTGATGTGAGACAGAAACGTCAATCGGTTGCCTCCTGCACAACCCCTACTGGGGATCAAGCCCACAACCCAGGCATGTACCCTGACCTGGAATCGAACCAGGACCTCTCAGTCCACGGGATGACGCTCAATCCACTGAGCCACACCGGCTGCACAATGAACTTCTAACTTTACAATTGCTTTGATCTATTTAGTTTCTGTTTCATTTTACTGGTTGTTTTTTCTGGAATTACCCTTCCCTTCCATTCCAAATGTACCAGGAGAAATTCAAGTTTTCTATAAGAACCTTCAAGATGCCATGATCCTTTTGAGTTATGACTGTCTGCCTCTCCTCCTCATTCCCTCTCTTCCAAACTACTTACTGAGCAGCTACTATGGCCCAGGCATAGTGCCGGGTACTGGTTATAGCTGTTAAGCAGACAGATATTTATTTGCTTGGAAACTGTAGTCACCTTCGCTTTCCTCTTCCTTCCACACGATTGTTGTATTTGGATCTCAAAACTTAAATTAAAGTTACTTATGCCCATGTGTATATTCACGGCCCAAATCATGCTTGATTCAACACCATGGCTTCTGTGCCCGGCACACTTAATAAAGGTTTATTGAATTAACTTTTCTTTCATTTACAATGTCAAGGTAGAGAAGGGAGGCCTCATCTTGAGTTAATGATGAAAAAGGTAATTCATAAGTAAGACAAACACTGTGGTTGAATGAGTTGGCTGGGACACTGACCGCTCCAGGCTCTCCCCAGGACCCAGCTGGGTCTGTGACAGACGACAGCCCCGCACAGAGAAGGGCTCCAGAGCTTTGGCTCATCGTCATGAGCTCCGCTCACCGTCACCGCTCTGTGGATGATGGCCTTACCGTCCTCACGCTGGCTTTCAGTGAGTGCCAGTGTCCCAACAACAATATTTCCAGGAAGCTGCTATCCAGACTCCACGCCGACTTGCCCCTGAGATGAAAATGTGCAGGGAGATTCCAGCCACTCTCAAAGGAAACGCGTTGATAAAAGTAAACAAGCAAATAATACGCATCTGTCTCCCTTCGTATTAAAAAATTAATTGTAGGGTTTTTTTCCTCTTTTCTTATTGGAATATAAAGCCAATGTGGGTTTATTTATTTGATTCTATATGCTAATTTTATAAAGTCTGCGTATTCTGGTGCAAAACGATAGTCCCATTTAGACAAAAGCAATTCCATCTAAATTGGATCAACAAAGAAACGTAAGCTTATTTTGATTAAAGAAACAACTGAGAAATTCTTTTTTGATTAGAGTGTATAATGATGGTTAAAAATTCAAGGGAAATTCAAGTGAGGATTCACATGAAGGATAAAGAGAGAAGAAAAAGTTGGTATGTATGTGTGTGTTTAATATATACATACACATAAACACATATTAGGCATAGACACATAAATATACACTAATTAATATATAAACATTGATATATACTAATTAATATAGATCTCCAAGCCACAACAGAATATGAATGCTTCTGTCAAATTGCATTTTAAAACTTTTAAAAGGATACAGTGAATTTAAAACTTCTGTGAAGTCATGAGATAACTGACTTCATTTTCCTAAAACTGGAATTGTACCAATCACACCATATGAGCAGTTTTAGGTTCACAGCAGAATTGGGAGGAAGGCACAGAGACCCCGTGGACCCCAATGGAGCCTCCTCCATGATCAGCACCTCCACAGAGCAACGCTTGTATTACTACTGATGAACCTACATCAACACGTCATAATCACTCAAAGCCATTGTTTTTAAAAGTCTCCTGAAGTGTCCATGGAGAAAAAGTCAATTTGGTCTAGGGCTTGCAACAGTGCTGGTACACAGTAGGTCCTCAGTCAGTACCTCTGGGAACGTCTCCTCTGGGGTTTTCAGTGGTGTGTTGTCTTCCATTTCTCCAGTCTAGTCTGAAAGGTCGTAGTCATGGGTCCCAGCACCATCTGCTCACAGCATCTTCTACTGGTCCCCTACTCAGCTTTCTTTCTGCTTCTATGAGTAGATGTCCATTGGACAATGACAAGGACTTTTCCACTTCCTTCTAAGGACTGCTATGAACAGATTATGAAAATATGTTCAAAATCACCTTTCCCAGGGGGCAGATATTTATGCGACCACAGAAAAGCGAGCATCAGAATATGATGCTCATGAAACAAATCATATCAGCCCATGAAACAAATCTGTATGATCAGCCATTTCTCTAGTCACTGCTCTCTATTAGGTGCAAGCAACTGTTACTGGAAAACAGTAGAATTCAGAATAGGATTTCTATACTTTCATGTATGGAACAGAGGAAATGGGGGAAAGCATGTATTTCCATAGAACCATTTCTATTTTTTTAAATCTCTACTTATAAAGTAGAATACCAGCCCAGCCAGTGTGGCTCAGTGGTTGAGTGTCAATCCATGCACCAAGAGGTCGCCGGTTTGATTCCCAGTCAGGACACATGCCCAGCTTGTGGGCTCAGTCCCCAGTGGGGGCAGGCAGGAGGCGGCCAATCGATATTCTCTCTCATTGATGTTTCTATCTCTCTGCCCCCTCCCTTCTTCTCTCTCTAAAAATCAATGAAGAAAGTGTTTTCAATTGAAAAACAACAACAAAGTGGAATACCAGGATTGTCTGTGTTTCTACACAAAAGGAATATGAACTCCAGATTTGGCATTTATTTAAATTTCCTAGAAACTTTTTATTATTTGGACAAGTAATCAGGTTTTTAGAATTTGGTATCAAGTGGGTGATGTCATCAAAGGATGGTCTTGGAAGGGGGTCATCAAGAGCTGGCTCACAGTCCTACTTCTGTGTCCTCCAGAATGAAGGGATTCCACTCTGCTGAATTTCATTTTCCTTGTCTTTAGATAAAGTAAGCTACCATTCGGCAAGACTGTCATGTGGTTAGAGAATGAAAGTACTTCCAAGAATGTCAGATGCAGGCTTACTTTGCTACCCTTCCCTTTGGAAGAAAGGACTCACTTAGATAAGTCATTTTGAACGATCTTGCTAGATGATGACGAGGTGCACAGGTGATCATTTTAATAAAGACTGAGTAGAAGGAGAATAAGAGAACCAGACAGAAGTTTAGAGATTAGCAAGTCCAGGGATTTTCAAAAATTCTTAACTAAAAAACATTTACTTTACTTAAACATTAGATATTGTACATAACCTCACATGATGTAAACAGATGGGGGGCCTGCTGGGAAGGAAAGCAACCTCTGGGCTTCTCCACGCGGCACCCGATTTCTCCATCTATCCAGAAAGCTCCCCTCCGAATCCTTCAGGTGCTGAGAACCATGGTGTATCTTTTACTCATGACACACGATCTCCTGTCTTCCCCATCCACCAATAGATTTTGACAGTGATGAATAATTCAAGTGCACCTAAATGTTTTGCCCAAGGCCTTTTGGTTAATGAGCAGCAGAAGAGGAAAAAAACTCAGTTTCTCCAACTACCAAGCAGACCCTCTCTTAGTCATGGCGCTCTCTGAGTCGGGGCGCTCTCTGAGTCGGGGTGCTCTCTGAGTCGGGGTGCTCTCTTAGTCAGGGCGCTCTCTTAGGGCAGGGTAGGTTTTGCTCCTATAAGAACACATTTCTTAGATGTGCCTGAATCTGTGCTTCATTTCTCACTCATAGAACAGGCCCACTTTTAGATTAGGGAGGGGCTCTTCTCTGCAACATCCACAGACTCAGGCTGAGGGAGGTTCCATCACGGAGACTGTCCCACTATTATAGCAGAGGAAGGAAGAGCTGGAGAGTTGGGCACTAGCAATTAGATGCTTTTACACATTTCTCCTCCCATGTGTCATTGGCCGAAGCAAGTCAATGGGCGCTTCTAAATACAAGCAGATGGCCAAGGACAACCCTGGAAGGAGAAGAAAAAAGAAGAGTAGATACTTCTGCCACAGTCACCAATTATTTATGTCTTTTCTTTTGATTTTTACCTTTTAAAACTGGCTTAGATTCAATTACATTAAAATTTCATATTACAGTATTAGAATATTAAACTCAAGCAAAGTTGTATCATGACAAGTACTATGTTGTGTGTGTGTGTGTGCATCTTATTATAAAGTAGCCACATCTGATGTTTAAATCCACTCGAACGTCTCTGTTGACCCCAAACTGTTGGGTCCCAGAGGAACCATATAACATGGATGCTTGAGATCAGAAAAACATAAGGAGAAACTTAAAAAAAAAAAAAAAAAGCACTATGCACTATTGTGCAGTGTTCTCGGTGAGGTTGCCTTAGTTGCAAAGAAAAGAAGCTGGTTCTACCCGATGAAAGGGACGGAAGCTCACTGAAAGTGATCGGGGATGCAAGGGAAGGCTGCAGAGGCGTGTGGACCTCAGGGGAAGCAGGGACCACAGTCAGGGGTCTGAAGTCCCAACAGTAGGCTCGGGATGCAGTGAGACTGGACTCTTGGCAGCCCTCATTCCTCTACTCAAGATCCACAATCCAGGATAAGGGCTTCCAGCTATTCTAATTATGCCCCTTGGCTGAGACAAAATTATTTCCACAGAGGAAGAGGGGGAAATAAAGGAGTTCTTAAGACATGGAAAATGATATTAGGAAGACCAAAAAAACAGTAAATGTCCACCAACAAAGCTAGGAAAACATGTACCACTGCATCCAGGGGCACACGCCCACTTTCCTTCTAACTGGGCTTGTCTCCCTCCCGCCCATCGGATGCCCGGGGCTATTCCATGGCTGGACTGCATTGCATCTTGGCCTCTGGTCCCTTCCTATAATTTCACGTCCAAAGCAACTACTCCAGATTCACTATCTACTTTTCTTTTCTTTCCTACTGCAAACCTCAAAAGTCTGTATATGTATAGCCATATGACACCAGTCTCTGGAAAAGGGGGAAAATACAGACTCAAAGGTCTTTTGAAGGATTAGCCTGTACTATAGTTTATTATCAGAGACAATTTCGCCATCATTATTTCTGTTTTTATGCAACCAAATAAGATGCTATAACACAGAAGCTTCTCTAGAACAGACCTCTTTATGAAATTAAAAGAAAAGGGATCTTTTCTTACAGAGCATTTTCTACTCATTGAGATTTATTCTAGTTCATTGGCACAGAGCAGAGGAGTCCTAGTCCTTTTGGAGTTTTGGCATGTCGATATGCCAAGCCACTTACGCAGAGTTTAAGCTCCATTATAATGCACATGCTGGTCTAAATAAGAAATTTACTTGAATACAAACTCTCCCCCAGGAGCTTCCCATAAGCTGGCTCAGTTCTTACTGGTAGGGTAAAAATCTTTCATGCTTTTGGGATGGTCTCTGTCATGATCAGAGCTTAGTAACGAGTGCAAGTTTTTTAAAATACTATTTCATGATGAAGGAAGAATCAAAACAGAAGTGATGAGAGACTCTTATGCAAATACCTATTTTTTAACTGGGAGATGATTTTCAAATTCCTCTCCTAAACCTTAATCATACACACACACTTGACCTACAATTTGTTCTGTGAAAGACAGTAAAGGTATTGGGGAGTCAATACCCAACATTCTCTGGGACAGCCTTTAAAAATGAAGGTTAGATATTTATTGAAACCAATTCGATTAAATGTTAAAGCAAATAAAAATTGCATCTATCATTTGTCTGCCTGCCTACCTATTTATCTATCTGTGATTTTATTTTATTTTCACCAACAATGAAAACTTTAGCTGTCCTCAATAATGTTACTCAAAAAAAAAAAAAAAAAAAAAGCTCCCCTGTTGCCAACAGTTTCTTCTAAGTCAGAGAACCTCTATTGTCTTTCTTCTGGTAATAAATGATAATAATTAAAGGCAAATACACAATAATTAGTCACACTAGGTTTATCCATCTGGTGTACCTGTATCTCTCACTGTGTCTTTGAAACAGATGACAAGCAACATATTGCAGCACATCCTGCTAATGGGTCTAAGTGGCAAATGGGAGGTAAAGAGGTCATTGAATGAGAGGTCAGGGACAATAAACAAGATCATCGCTCTTTTTTTTAAAGTGATCAGTGACCACTTTAGGTCTGTATCCTCCAAAACATATGTACTTCCACAAGATAATAGGAACATACAGCTCTTCAGACCTGGGAAGGTCTGTAGATACTATTAATTTCATGGTGTAAACTACAGTCACCATGAACATCATCATAGCTACAAGTTATTGACTGTTTATATCTCCAGGTACTGTGTACCATTTAAATGGTATTTTTATTTATTTCTGTAACTCTTGCCAGGTAGATATTAAAATCATCCCCAATTTATAGATGGAAAATTGAGTTACAGAGAGATTAAGGAACTTTTTCTCCAAGACTGGTACTGATAACAGTACTGAACCAAAGTTTAAAGAAAAGAGAAGGTATTTCTAGAAGATTTAACCAAGTATTACTGGAACTGTTTATCAATGATCCTAGTTGAAAGTTGACTTTAAAATAGCTTAAAATATTTTTGGACAAGTTTTTACCTACAATATAGACTTTCAGAGATTAAGTTACTATGGACATCGAGTCCTTCTAAAAGATACAACGTCAAAAATAAACATACACACTAAGTTTTATATATGAGAAAGACACACCTGATATCATATTAAATGTGCATTACAAATGAATTAATTCCTCATAAATCCAAGAGATGGTCATTCATGGGGCTATCGTGGCTTGTGTGTATTTTTCAAGAAAGAGCAACAATGTTACTCAATTTGGCATCTGCCCCTATACACTGAGAAAGACCTGTGATATCTTTTAAATCCACCTAGCATACTCTGTACTCAGTTCATGTAACGTCAACCTCGTGCTTTCAAGGCCTGAAACACCCTCAGTACACACATTCATATATGCAAGGTGGGCTGTCACTTACCACTGCTTCTGCTCCTACTCTCTGATTGGTCAACTTCCCACAAGCAAAAAAATGGAGCTTTCTGCTGGCTTACTTTTTCCCAAATGGGTAGATTAGGCACTTCCAGATTATTAAGGATAACCTGTCGCCAGTGTTTCTCAGGAAGAACATTCTTTTTCCATCGTTGTTGGGAGATCTGTGGCCCATGAAGTAGAGAGGAAATACAAAGGTATGGTGGGAGTCCGGCTGGTGTGGCTCAGTGGATGAGCGTCGACCCCGTGCACCAAGAGGTCGCTGGTTCGATTCCCGGTCAGGGCACATGCCCAGGTTGTGGGCCAAATTCTCAGGTAGGGCATGCAGGAGGCGGCCGATCGATGTTCTCTCACCGATGTTTCTATCTCTCTCTCCCTCTCCCTCCCTCTCTCTCTAAAATCAATATAGAAAAATAAATCAAAGGTATGGTGGGAAATAAGACTTTCAGAGTAGGAAAAAAATGTGTATGTGCATGTTTGGAATAGGTGGAAGGAGAAACGCTATCTCCATTTGCTCAATCTAAGAGGGAAATCTGAGAAAAACAAGACTCGGGATTCGCAATCAGTGTGAATTGCTACTCGCTCAACATTTCGGAGTCTCAGCTCGTCTTCTGAGGCACAGGGTTCTTCAAAGGCAGCAGCACCTGTTGCTGACTGTGCAGTCTCAGCCTCCCCAGCAATCAAGGCATTCCCATCTGTGGTGAAATTTCCCAATTTCCCTTGTAAAGATCAGATCCTTCACCGCTAATGAGCTAACGGGAGGCATGCAATGCCGCATTCAATTCTATGGCTGTGGCAGTGGGAATGGAAAATTAAAAGCAACTGAAGTTTTCCCCAACACCCAGGGCTGATGTTCCCCTCTTTCCAAACTCCCATACCTTACACAGACTTTCAAGATTTTATTCAAATCAGGACATTCGGTGTATTCGCCTGACTACACCTCTTTCCATGTCTGTCCAGTCATTAGAGGGCAGAACCCACCCCTGATCTAACGCTGAAATGTTATCCTGGTCTCTTTTCTTCCTCTTAATTTCAGATCCAATTTGATGGTCAGAAACTGCAAATTCTGTGGCTTTCAGGAGTATTGAATCTATTTCCTCCTCATCTGTTTCGTCCCTACCACCAGTGTCTTAGGAAAGCTATTTATTTCTCAAAGATTTTTTAAAATATGTTTTTATGGATTTTTTTTTTGAGAGAGAGGAAGGGAGAAAGACAGAAACAAACATCAATGTGAGAGAAACATCCATCGGCTGCCTCCTGCACGGCCCCTACTGGGGATCGAGCCTACAACCCGGACATGTGCCCTGACCGGGAATCGAACCTCCACCTCTCGGTCCATGGGACGACGTTCAATCCACTGAGCCACACAGCTTCTTATCAAGAGCCTTTCACAATCTCTTCAACCCCACACAACTGCCTTTTTACTCCCCAGCATGCTCATCGCTTCCAGAATTCTCTGAAACAGAAGGAGAATCACAACTCTACACTGATGAAATGAGCCAGAACCCCCAGTGCGACCTCTGAGACCCCTTGTGACCTGATCGCAGCCCCAGGGCACACCTGTGCCTCCAGGCTGCCCTCTGCTCTAAATTCCTTGCTCCTTTTTCAATGACACTTCCTGTTCCTCAAGGCTCTGTGCTCGTCCTTCCTTCTAGCCCTCCCCACCGTGTCCCTGCTCCATGGTGTCCGTGCTGGGGACACTCCTGCCGCCTTTTAGCAGACGGGGAAGAGGATGACACAGGACATGGAAAGTGCAAGGCCACTGGGTGGCGTGTGCTCAGCAGGCTTCGCGGGGCTGTGCCTGGTGTTAGTGAGAACGGTGCCGAAGTGGACTGGCCACGTGGACCACGCGGGAGGAAAGGAGAGGGGTCTGGTTGAAATGTCACTCCCTTTATGAAGCCTTCTCCAAACGCCCCCAGAAGGATTCACCAGCTCACTCCTCTGTGTTCCTGCAGCATCTTGGAATTCTCGAGTCTCACCACGTACAGACAGTATAATCCATTTCCTTTGTCTCTGTTCTCTACTTTAGACTGTGGACTTTTCCCGGGCCTGTATTAGACATTGAACACTAAGTCTTTGTCGGCGTGAATGGCTGGTTATCTGTTGTTCTCTGACCCAACTTCACGTGGATCTAGAGCAGGTCTGACCGACTACTGCAGCCTGCTCACCTGCCGGTCCAGTCCAGCTGACCCCTCATTTGTGTCAAGTATGGTTGAAACAGAGCCTCGCCCAATCACTTGGTATCCTTGGCCCCTGCATGCTGAGTGGTTGTGATGGAGACCCAGTAGGCTGCAAAACCCAAAATGTCCGCTCTCTGGCCATTTACACTCAAGGTCTGGTGACCTCAGTTCCAGAGCGTAAGCATGAAGGCTGAGATGCCGCAGGGTGCACCTTGGTTCTGTCACACCATCTAGAGAACTTCTGCACCACGGCACATAGAGTGTTCAGCCCACCTGAGGGACATCCGAGGTCAAAGTTGCTTCCTGAATCTCACTCGTACTGCAGAGTCATACATGATTTATTTTATTTTTTTTCACTTCTAGAAACTTTGCCAAAAGGATACTTCACTGATCTTGAAAATAACTCTGATCATCAGTATGGTATTTTATGGCTCTTATGAAAATATTCTGGGTTCTGTGGCTGTGTACAGCGTTGATCTTTGAAATCATCCCAGCCTTTTGCCTTGTATCCACTTATTAGTACTATTATGCCTAACGAAGAACAGGAACTGTCTCTCTAATAACCATATCCTTTGTTCTCCTCCTGCCCCTCAGTCTCAGCCCCTCCTGACACATTCGGCTGACCACCACCCTCCGGACACAATTGTTCCCTGCAGGGAGGACGGCGATCTGCTGTCACGGCCTCGCTGTTGTGGAATCAGGTCATCTGTGTTCTAATCCAGGCTCCTCCAATGGGCCACTGGCTGATCATCTTGGGAAGACCACGCATTTTTCTAATCCTCGGTATTCTTTGTGAAACAAGATGGTATCAGCAACAATCTCTGTAGGTTGTTGTGAAAATCAACACACTTTTCCATGAAAGGCATGGGGCAGAGTTATTGCCCTACGTGTACCATCTGCTTTGGGTCTGTTTGTTTTGCTTTCGTTATCCATATCAGCTCATGTGGCCAGCATCTCATAAGGAATCAGGACTTTCCATGTAAATGTATCAGACTCCGGGTGTCAAGATCACCCCTGTGGCTTTGTTGCCTTCTGGTGTCAAGAGCCCATGGTGTGCGGAAGCCGAGGGGCCCGGCCATCTCATCTGGGAGCTCTACTCTACGTGAAGGAGGGACGGGACGGCTCTGGCAGGTCAGAACGGCCTCAGAGCACCACACACCTTAAAAAGTACAGTGTTTCTCGAGATACCCGAACTGTCAAGTCTCTGAAATTTTTCTAGATCTTAGAGTGGAAGAAAACTACCTGTTCTTTTTAACAGGCAAGGGTGTCCTTGTTTTAAGCTCTGGGGCCAATCCCGGTGACGTGCGTGGATTCCGTCATGGCCACGGCCTCTAGGAGCTAAACTGGCCGTGCAATCTTGCTCTCAAAGTTTTGATTCTAAGTTGATTGGCTCAGAATCAGAAAAAGAAAAAGAAAAAAAAGGCTGTAAAAAGAACAGATGCATTTCTATTTCCCCCTTGAGCATTATTTTTCTGAATCTATCCTGGGAGTCCAAGGAAAGCATGTTTTGATTATATTTACACATTTATCTAATCATCCTGGAATGTGGGACTACATTTTCTCCTCGGGAAGGAGCATCGATACACGCCCCTGGGCATGAAGCTTGCCGGCCATGAGGGACTTGCTCTGTGGGATCCTGGGCACAAAGGGGCAGCCAGGGCAAAGATGTCTCGCCTCTGCCTGGCACGTGGTACCCCAACATGTCTGGCCCCTCCCTTGGGGGTCTCAGTGCACAGTGGGGTCCTGTGGTACATGTCTCTTTAACGACAAACATTGGAAGCCTGGGCACTGCAGCCACCTTCTCGCTCTGTCACTCCATCCATCCTGCTGCCAGAGCCATCGAAAACACAAATCTGATCATGTCACTTCCCCTCTTAGAACCCATCAGCGCCTCCCCTGGCTCAAAGGATAACGTCTTAAACCCTTTAGGAAGACTCACAGGCATTCATGATCTCACCCACCAGTACCCCTGGCAAATCCATTGTTTTCTTTAAGAACCCAAACTCAAGTCTCTGCCCTCATATTCCTTCTCTGGAATTACAACACAATGGGCACGTGCGTGCAGCGCTAAAATACTTCAAAATGTCGTAAAATAACTCTGACGCGAACGGCCGGTCTCTGCTCCTCTCATTTACACACCGCGCCGGCAGAGACTGTGCCAAGCTCTTTGTATGGCAGTCCTCTGACACCATGATTGGCAGAATTTGGCAAAATGTAAGCTCTGTAGAAATGAATGGAAGATCAGACTTGGTATCCCACAGACACCTGACTGCATCTACTCAGAATCTTCAAGTTGTACTTTAGTGACCAGTCTCTGCTAACAGGCTTTCCGGCCCTCAGCGATGCCGTCTGTCTCGTCTTTCACTGCCTTACACATCTATATATTTCTGACATGTGGGAAAAGCTCAATGCTGATTTACTCGGGGGGGGGGGAATTAAGTGTATTAAATGTTAAAAAGGAAATAGACCTGGAATGGATTCTCAGGAAACTTTCTCTCCACTTGGATCTGTAAGACTCTGACATCAGTAGACAAAAATCTAATATCTGTTTTAAAGGTGCTAAGATTTAAGGAGGCATAAGAGTGAAGCGTGACCGCAGGAAAGGGCTGTTTTTGGTTGCAGAGATTTATTCATCCTGCAAGCATGCGCTGAGCACCTAGTGTATGCATGACCTGTGCTCAGGGAGAGGACGAGAAATGAGCCTTCTTCCCAGATTTCAAAAGCTCCGGGCTCACGCAGGCCACTGCCATTCCATAGGGCAAGGGTGATGATAGGGGCAGCACTGTGCACTGTGGGAGCAGAGACACAGCTCCTAAGTCTCCTGGGATGGGGACATGTAGAAATGGGCCCGGAGTGCAATCTCAGCAGCACCTGGAAACTAGGGGGAAAGGTGGGCAAGACGATGGCCTTGGGAGTCCCTTCACCAGGCTTCAGAAGCAATTTGAGGACAGTTACGTTCTCTTGCTGTTGCCTCTGGACCCAAGGCAGCCATCTAAACCACGAATATTGAGGGCTCCGAGCAAGAAGCAGAAAGGCAAGCTCTGAACGGGAGCACACAAGAGCAGAGACGGTCAGGTCAATCCTGAAGTACTCTGAAAAGCCGCGTCAAGTCTGCCACTGTTACTGTGAGCGTGGTGAAGGTATAAGGTGGGATCCTCCCCCTTCAGCAGGTTTCACTGGGCGTTGCCTGAAACAGCTGGTAGATTCATAGGCTCCGACTTTTCTTTGTTTGTTTGTTTGTTTTTAAATAGGACACTTTTCTTTAATCACCATCCAACTCACATACCCTGGTTGAAATCTTTAGTGTTTAAAATGAGGAAGAACTTTTAGGACACATTCAACCAATAGTTAATACAACACGAGTAATGAGTATAATGAGAAATAATAAAGAGTGTAGAAAAAGTAAAATAAATAGCTATAAATGAGGCCGTCCCTTAGCTGATGATCCTACAGCCTACTTTGCAGAAAAAATAAGAGCTGTCAAGGATAAACTGGCTTGGCTTCCCTGGTTGCTACCGCTCAGTAGGAATTTAGGAATTCTCAAATTCTTTCTTATAAATGCCCCTTTCTGAAAACATTCGTGTACACCCTCAAACTGACCCGTTTATTCCCACTAGACTTGCACAGAGCTGAGCACATAGTAGGCTCCTGACATTTTGTAAAAAATGAATTCAATTGTATAGTTTTCTATTTAGCTCCTATTATATATTTGGCACTGGACGAATATAAAAGTGAGTTACATTGGCGATCTCACTTCAAAGAACACAAAATCTGGTGGATAGGAAGCTAGAGAGAATGTTAAATGAGAACATAGTAAGTACAGCTACAAACAAATTGGTAGGGAAATTAAAAAAAAAAAAGTGTTAAGGCAATAAGGAATTGCATAAAGAGAAGTAGCATTTGAAGATCCTTGGTTTTCCTGACCTAGATTTAGGGTTCAACATTTCTTATTCGTCACTTTACAAAATGCTTTAATGAGGCATAAAAAAGTAGTACTACCTCATAACAATTTATTCCACAATTAAAATTGGAAATTGAAATAAGAAAGAATGAGGAGGAGGAGGAGGAGGAGGAAAGAAGAGACAATGTATCCGTGATTCATTCTTTGACAGACCACCCTACTTTATCAGTGTTATAAAGAGTTCTAGTAACAGCTATTGTTGTCCAAAGCTCTGACCACACGGCATATTTACATGGTGTCTTTAACAGGGGTTGCAGAATTCCTCACTACCACCTGTTTCATCTGATTCTCCTCATGACACTGGAGAAGACACATAACCAGACAGCACAGCTCCAAGGGGTCGCATCGCTAGAAGTGCAGAAAATCTCCTCTTCCAAGTCTCAAAAGAGTTTCAAAAAGTTCTCCAGCTGGATTTACTTTAATACAAAAAATGGTAAAAAAAAAAAAAATCAAAATTATTTTTAGCTAGCCCAAATTAGCCTCCCTTGCCTCCTTCTACTGCTACTCTAGGTCATCTGGCGAGCACTGTTCTTATGTGTGCTTTTTGTTTTTCTATTTCCATGTGGAAAACAAGGGTTTTGTGTGAAAAGGAATTAAGTCCCTGAGAACAGAGATGAGAGAATAAGATACATTAGCTCCCCAAGGGAACAGCATCGATAAGACAACATCCATGGGATGACATCACCACCCAAGATGGAAAAGACCACGGCTTGTTGACAAGAGCAGAGGGAGTTCCCCAGCTGCAGTAATGACAGGTAAGCTCCACCTTATAGGTCCACTGACAATGTTAAGGATGCCAGATTCAACATTAAGAATGTATACCCATCCATGATGGCTAACGAGAGGCACGGGGTCATGTGGTTCCATCTCAGGAGATTCCTGGTTCTGTCTGTTCAGGACGTCACTGTTGGGTGGCACAGTCACAGATGATGATGAGAACTAGCACGTCTCCCCTGTGAGTCTCTGCTGTCCCGCTCGTCACTGGAGCACGGTGCAGACTTCAGACCTGTAGCTTCAGTACCGCTCAGAATACTTCTCTATGTTGCTAATTCATTATACACTTACCATCTCTACTCGGTTTCTATGGCTGTACCTTCTAGGTTTGTTTTTCTATAAATTTCCTAGAAAGGTCTAAAATCAAATTAAATCAGGTCAGCCCGGCCGGTGTGGCTCACTGGTTGAGTGTCAACCCATGCACCAAGAGGTTGCTGGTTCGATTCCCGGTCAGGGCACATGCCCAGGTTGTGGGCCCGATCCCCAGTGGGGGCATGCAGGAGGCAGCCAATCGATGTTCTCTCTCATCGATGTTTCTATCCCTCCTTCCCTCTTCCTCTCTCTCTAACATCAATAAAGAAAAAAATTTTTAATTAAATCAAAGTAAGAATTAGAAAATTAAACAAATTTGTGTGATAAACTATTTTGGGGGCCCATAAAATTAACATTGCTTAATGCAAACAATTTGAGAATATAGAAAATAGAATGAAGAAAATACTAGAATCCCCATCCACAAAAAAAAAGTACTAGCAATACCCTCTAGCAATGTTCCCTTAAGTTTTTTTCTATTTATATATGAGATTCTTGAAGGGATACTTTATATATAATTTTATTTTTTACATGTTTACATCCTATTATAACAAAAATATTTCCCATGTTATATTATGAAATCTTCGTAAGTATATTGTTTAATAGCCAGACTTACCATGTTCATGCAGAAGTGTCAAGTCTCCCCTCTGAGAATGTAGTTCTCCCCAAGTCTCCCAGTCTAATACACAGATGCCACAGTCCGCTCAGTGACACCTGCCTCTAACTGAGGCTCCATCCAGGATTCTGTTCTTATTTCTCAAGGAGCAAGTCCTCTTATCTCCAGCCCTAGAACCATTCTGCATTCTACGTGTCTCCCCACCTGCTGTCTGCTCTGCCCTGGACCTCGACGGGTCTCCCTCCTTCACCTTTTCCCTGCCAAAAGCTCATTCTCCACAGAGCAAATCCCAAGCCCACGCCCCCCGCGAGCCCTGCCCTCTGCACTGCCCATCCCCCCTTCCACTGGTGCCTGCCTCACCCGCCATGTCCTACAACTGCTCCTCACTCATTGTCTGAGACCATCAGACTGTCCGTTGATTTGTTGCCATTTGCTTATCCGGGTGTTTATTGCCTGTTTCTCTCCACCAGATCATAAGCTCCGCCGCATGCCCGTGCCTGTCTGCTCATGGCGCATCTTCTCAGCCTCGCGAGGTGGCTGGCACTCCGCCAGCGTTTGTTAAATGAATAATATTCCACGACAAATGGTTTTAGCTGTCCTTCGGTTTTAAAACATTTGTCTACTGAATACATTCCTCTGGCTCCAAAAACATTGCCATGTCTTAGAGCATTACCCCTCTGGTCCTGATCCTCACCCACCAAGCTCTGCAGCCCCACATGGAGCTTCAGGACCTGAGCCCACGGCCCTTCCTGGCCAGGCCAGGGGTCTCTCCCCGCTGGGCGGACGGACACCTTGCTCCTCACTCCTGGCGGACTCTCCCTCACTGCTCCCTTCGTCTAGAAGACTGACTGTCCCTTCGCTCTAGCCCCTCACTTCTACCTCTTCATGGGAAAATCTTGCACTGATATTATGGGACACAAGACAGAAACAGCAGCTGTCATCTGGGCACTTACAGCCTAGTGAGACGGACAGTCAACCATCCCAAGGATGAAAACACAGCAACGCAACGTGACCAAGGCCCTGGAGCCGAGGGGCCGTGCGAGAGCAAAGGCAGGATTGAAAAAGTGACCATCAAGCTGACAAATAAGGAAGCTCCCTATTTGTCCTGTGCCATGTGTCAGACGCCCTTTTTAGCATATTTCGGTCCCAGTTTTATCTTTCCGCTGAGTTTTTAAGCTGCCAAAGGACTGATTTCCTGTCTAACTCACAACTTATACACTGCATACATCTCCATACAGGAGGGGGGGGGCAAAAGGGGAGGGGGTGGGGTCGGGTGGGCAGAAAGGGGACAGGGGAATGGAGAGGAGGGGAGGAAAGTCCTTCACACTGGGTGCGTGTGACTGAGCATTTGACTTGGAACAGTGGAATACAAAGGTGGCATTTAGCAAACCAGTCCTCTCTGAAAGTCAGCAAGGATTTTCTTGCCAGTGCGATGCATTATTTTCCTGATGTCAATCACCCCTTGCGCAGCCTTCGCATTGGCTGGAGCCGATGGCTTCCGCATTCCTCTGGGCTTCTGTCCCTTGCTTGCACTGTGTCAAGCCTCACCTGGTGATCCCCTCTGCCTCTCCTCTTTGAACACAGAGCACTTGCCATTTACAACCGTTTCAGGTCCTTCAGCGTCAACTCTGATTTGGATTTGAGCAGCTCCGTTAAGTCAAAGCTTCGAAGGGTGCCTGTTGAGGGAGCACGGAAGAGCTCCAAGCTGTGCAGGGTGCTCTGAGTCTGTGCAAATGCTGAGCAGAGGGACCACCCTGGACTGTGCCTGACACAGAGGGCTGATGAGAGGGGAGGTGGAGCGAGCAAAGGCAACAGCCAAGCAGTCTCCTCCTCCCAGGTGGCCTCCTGTTTACTGTAATTAGCAAAGTGGCCTCCTCTCTTTGCTCCTGATGCTTGGCCATCCTTCCCCAATCCTGTGGGGGGACTGGAGCTTTAACAAGCCCACACAGACTGCCTGGAAGTTAGATGCCACTCAGAGAGGATCACAGTTGTCATGAGAGCAGGGCGCTGCCAGCCTGACCCCAGGCACAGGGGACAATGCCATGGAAGTGGCAAAGTGGAAGACCAGGGAGTGGACAGGACAGAGTTGGTATTGAGCATCCACTTGATGAACCTGGCACCCTGCTAGGAAGCTGGCCATGCCCCCTCTCTCAGTGTTCACCACAGCCTTTGAGATAAAAAGTAAGACCCTCATTTCACAGAAGCTCAGTCCCACTGAATGTCGTGTCCAAGTTCACATGACTCAGAATCAAGCCACTGAATCCCGAGTTCCTGCAGCACAGTGCCAGCCTCGCCATGTCTTCAGACATCTAGGGCTGCACAGAAAACAGAGCAGACCATCCACAGTGCACTGCACTAGTTCATTTATCACGGAGCCAACGCACAGTCCTGTCTTCAGACGTGAAGGTATTATTCATGCGTCTGAGTCGGGCTGGATGGAGCCCACAGCAAAATCTGTGACCTTGTGCACATCGCTTAGCCCCCTGAGTTTTACTTTCTTAATCTGTAAAACAAAGATCCTAAGATCACCGTAAGGATCCCAGGCAAGAAGATAATACAGCACCTAACACAGTACCTGGCACCCACAGGTGTTCAAGCAACATTCACTATTTCCCCCCCTTACCAGGGAGCATATCGGGTGAAGAACCGGAAACGGAGAGAAATGTGTCCAACATTTCAGTCCATGTGCTCCAAGGTCGTGGGAATCCCTTGCTGCCGGGCCAGGCTACCCCCACCGGGTTCCATCTGGCCTTTCCAGCACATTTGTCACATCGATTTCATTTTCTCCCTTCCTCTTTCCTGTCCGTGAACTGGAATGGGATCAAGAAGATCTTTGCAGACAGGCTCCAGTAAGGTGTCAGGCACTGGAATTTGGGGACCTGGTGCTGGATTCTGACACCAGGGGCAGATAGTTCTGCGCTGAGGCTTCAGGCAGCGGGTGGGCCCTGGACTGAGGGGCAGTTTCCCAGGGCAGGGCGCAGGTCCCTGCTGCTGTGATTCAGGACAGTGACGGGGGTTAGGAGGGTCTCAGTCCCAAACCAACCAAAAGCCCCGGATCCGCATGAGGTTGCGGCCATGGGCCAGTCTGGCAGCAGTATTTCACAACGTAAAAAGGCAGAATTGTTTCCCTACATCCAGGCACATCCCTGCATGAGGAGAAAATGCCAAGTAAGCAGGAGAAAGTTCCCTGCCATTATCACCCCGTCATCTGCTCCCTGCCCGGAGCTGTGTGGGTTGCCATGGTGACGCCGGGCTGACCTCTCACTTTTTACTCTTCCAGGAGCTAAAAAGGTAAAAATGAGCCATTTGGTCTCAAATGAAAAGCAGCCTCCCTCAGTTAAAAGATGTTAAATCGCTTTTCCTTCGTCAAACCTAATGTTCCATAGCCAAGTTTTAAAAAAAGAAGTCCGGGTGGGGGGCGGGAAGAGGAGGAGAAAGGCAGCGAGGTTTCAGAAGCAGAGCTGCGGGGCTGGTCAGGCTCAGCGGCCACTGCAGCGGCCGAGCCCCAACCTCCTCCCAGCTCCAGCTGGCAGCTGCTGGTTGCTGGGGACTTCCTCTGGCCCTGGTGTACGCTGCGGCTCCTTCCCTCTGCCTGCCTCCTCCACTCCCTTTGCAGTGGGTACTGGTACTGCTTTCTCTCTTCTATGTGGAGGGAAGTCGGATCAGGAAGTCAACATGCTGCTTGAACCCAGAGCAGCCGAGAAGGCCAGCTGTTAGCAGCGCGCCCCGTGCCCGTGCCGGAGCAGGCAGGGTGAGCAGTTCGCTGTGATTAATATGCCAAGATGGCTTTCTGCAGCGCCCGCTGCTCTACCGGGCGGCCTTGAGCTTGACCACTCGAAGCCCTGGGAGCAGCGCCCAGGCCAGGGAGGCTCCTGTCTGGTGGAAAGCGCCGGCTGGGCGGGTGCAGAGGTGCGCAGTGGGACTCCAGGCAGCAGGCCTGGGCGTGCTTGGGAGCTCAAATCCCGGGCCGCTCATCCTGGTCCTCTGATGGGTGGCAGGGCCGCTGGAAATGTGCTCTTCCTTCTCTTTTCTTTCCCTCCTGTTTGCAGGAGGCACCGATCCCAGCCTGTCCACCAGAGAGCACGTGCGAAGATGCTGGGGGGCCTCCCTCTGGCTTCCAGTGAATCAGGGGTTTCATTCTGATGCACGCTTGTGAGCACGTGGGCTGGAGCTGTCAAACCATCCTCCAATGAGAATGACCCTTAATTGTGAGCTAGGCAAGAACTACCGATTCATCACTACCCAGCATGCTTTTAATCCTTTAACTTCTGGAAAGTGGTAACATTAAGAGAAATTGGAAAGGGTAAGAGCGAATTTCGAGAAGAGGATGAATTCTTATCACAAAGATATCCTTACCATATCCTGGAGCCACATCCTAGATTTTTCGAGAAGTATGTTAGAATCCTCAGAGGTCAAATATACAGAAAAAAACTAGTGAACAATTTCAAGAAGTCCAACATCAGAATAAACCAAGTTATAAGAGGATAACCAGATGGGGAAATGATGTCTAGAGCCATTCACTCATTTATTTATTCATTCATTCACTCATTCATTCATTCAGTTGGTCAAAGCATATACATATACCTTGTAGTTGTATCTCTCCAAACACTGATAGCATTTGGCAAAGTCCTGATAGTTTAATAATTCCAACTTCATTTATAGCATCAACTTGCAGAAAGAGCCCTTCTCTGTGGGATTCATGACATCTCTTGGATCCTACCTGCAATATGCTGCCCCTGACATGTAGGAAGAAAGTCTCTTTCATGCTCCACACACACATACACACCCACCGTCGGACACGGACACACACACACACACACACGGTCCACATCTCTAATGAGGTCTCAGTGGTCATCTGACTCTCAGGGGCCATTGCTGAGCCCATGCTCCAAAGATAGCTTTGTCGCTCAAACTCTTTAATTGGCTGGCATTTTAAATGTGTAAAGGGTTAATGCTTATGAGGGAAGGAGAAAACAGTCTAATGCGCGTGCGTTTGGATCTGAGGTTCAGAACATACATGCAGACGAAAATGGCCAGCCTCATCCTACACTCAATCCCTTTCTCTGCCTCCGGGTCCCTCGCTTCTTTCCCCTCCACAATCTTACAGATCTCAGTGCGATTAGAGAGCTGTAGATAAGGGAGTGGCCAATGGTAGTCTATGGTTTCAGTGTAGTCTGAAGATTAAATCCCTATGAAAATAATATATCTCTTCTCCACTCCCCGTCCCCCTCCCCACTAGTAGCTGCTGCTTTTCACATTTAAATGTAGCAGGGGTAACAAGAGCTCCCTTTTATCAGCTACTCCTATTCATAAGGCATTAAAATACATGCCTTTTCTTAATCCCTAAGGGGCTCCGGCTTTGTGCTGAAATAGTACATATCTTTTAAAAGTAGCTGATGGAAATCATCTTCTAAACTGAATCAGTCCCTTAAAAGCAGCTCTCCCCAAGGTCTACACAGAACATAAATGGAGTCCCTGACACGGTGAACACCCGGCCTGCCCCCTCCACGATCTAGTGCTTGGGAAACAGTGCTGAAGTTTGTTTATAAGTAGCCCAAGCTGCTTGGCAAGCTGTCCCTCCTCTCCTTCCTCCTTCCCGCCCCCATCCCATCCCCATCTCGCAGCAGCACAACTTGGCATGGTGCTGCACCTCTTCTGGGAAAGGCATTTCGACATCAGCCAATCAGAACTGCTGAGCAAGGTCACTTTCAGAGGCAGCTCTTTCCAAAGACAGAATCTCCAGAAATGGTGGGAGAGGGCCTGGAGCAGGGGTCAGGTGGGAAATCATCTGGGCTCCCAGTTAATCCACAGCCCTCAGGAGGAGCTTGTCCAGAACTGGGAAATTCCACAACCACCCAGAAAGCTCTTTGGTGGACAGGTAGCCAATGGAAACTAACATAGCAATATACTATATTTGTGTAAAATATACAGGCACACACATGCACACATTTGTCTGAATAAGATAATAGCGCTAGTTCCATGTACAATCATCTAAAAATAGAGCTAAAGCACTGTTCAAACAAAGGGAGAATTTAAAATATAGACAAAATAAATGCCCAGGTATAGAGTTAACTCTTGCTATATTTCTATTGGAACTCATTCCCTAAAATTACCTCTTTCTTATATGTTTAAATTAAATTTGGGGGAAATATGGATATTTTCCCCACACTTCCTTCACAAATATATCTGGTATTTTTTATTCAGTAAAATTAGTGGCTTCTCAGTTGTTGAAATTGTTGCTAATGGAGAAGAGAAAAAGGTAGCAGAAATATTTGTGACATTTTGTGTTCAGCTGTATGCTTATTTTCACTTAGAAGCTTATAGAAAATATTTCCAGAGAAAATGTGTTACATTCTTCTAACATTGTTTCACCCAATGTTCCAGTTTAAAAGTGTAATTTTTTCCCCCCTCAAAGCTAGTAAGTGTTGCTAGAAGTGTTTGGGATATCAAGTTTCTCTGTGTTTCCATTGCCCTGAATCTTTTTTTCTCATTCTGTTTTTTCTTGATTTGATACTAAAGTGTCAATGAGTGTTCTTTGCCTTGTTAGATGTATTTGTTTTTATGTATAAATTGCCACAAAGTTATAAAGTAGCAGGGCCATCTGCAGATTAAGATTTGCCCCGCCCCCATGCACTAGACAAATGTAGAAGAGGGCTGATAGGAACAGAAACGTGTAAGAATTAGTGAAATGTAGAAATACAACTTGTATCATCATTGTATCCCTTTGTGAAAAGTATCTAGCTCACAAAGGTTGTTGTTGTTTTTAAATATAAAGAGAAAAATCTGCAGGTAATTCAAAATATCCTTCAATACCATTAAAGAAAACTTAATTCCAATCACTGAAAAATTTACAGAAAATTTTGTTTTGGGGGGTAATGGTGATTGTGTCTGAATCATGTAACCTGACTGCCCTCTTCTGGATATAAAGAGAAATCGTAACAGCCTGAAAGAATTTAGGGACCTATGCAAGTTGTTGACTATTCTATCACTGATTACAGGTTTATGGCTAAAAAATCTGCAATGATAAAGAAATTTCCACTTTCATATTAGAAATTGAGCATTATTATAATTACAAACAATACAACTTTGACTTCACCACAATCCAGAAGGAGATGCTTCCTGTTTTTTTGGTTTTTGGAAGGGGCAGTGCTTCTGACTTTTGCACTATTTTATCTTTGAGATCTTCATGTCAGATCCAAGTATTCAATCAAGTTTAAGTGGGGAATGAGAATGACTTTGATATTTCCACTATTTTTGCAAAACTGATATTAAAGTGAGCCAAAAATTCATAAACCTTGCATACTATTTGGAGGAGGAACTCACATTTCTTGAAACCTCTCAAAGTAGCTTGTAGATCATGAGTTACACCCTTTTTTAGAGATAAAAAAGTGAAATAAAAATTTTCTCAAATAAAAAACACACAACTATATTATAATAAAAAACAACTATATTATCATTAGGTGGGACGGTGCCTGGTATTTGGTTGGGGAATTACTAATTGAATAATCATAAATCCATCTCTTTCTTCCCTTTATCTGTCCTATGTATACAATCTTACATATAGGTAATCATAATTAAAGAGCATTGCGTTTCTTTCCTTTTTGCCGTTTTAGGTCTGAAAAATGGTATAAAAAACCAGGATGATTGATAATCCTGAAAAGAGAGTCATTAAATGCCAACAGGAAAAAAAAAAAAAAAACTTACCCTCAATTATGATTGTGATACTACGTCAAACAGATAGAGGAAATCCTAATTCTGAGCTCTATTAAAACGCACTTATTTCCATTTCCAGTTGCTATGTGTGTCCTATTAGCAGCCTGACATTTTGAGTAGTACACTAATTCATATGAATTGGGTTTTAAATGGAAGCTTTCAAGTCAACCTTTATGGAACACTGAATGTGCGATAAGCCCCGAATTAGCAGAAGAATGAGGTGATACTTCTCCACCCAGCAAGCTGCATATGTGAAGAGTGAGCGCAACCCGCACGCTCCAAATTATAAAATGCTTTCATTCCAAGGCCCTCGCCCACGAGGAAAGCGCACGCTGATTCCATCTTATTTTTCTCTGGAGACCTATTAAGTAGTTAGGAGCAGATATAATTCTAGTCTGCCGCTGGAAAATTAAAGGTCGGAGGTGAAGTGTGTGTGTGTGTCTTGCTAGGTGGGTCTCAGCTGGATTCACCTGTCAGGCACCAGAGTTGGGGGCAAATTCCAAAACAACATACAAAGGAGCTAAGAATACACATAAATGGGCAAAGATTACATAGACCGAGGTCAGCAGGAGAGGAAGGAGGATCCCTGACTGTCCGATTATCCTCTCGAAAGGCTGCCATGCACAGTGGGGTTCTGTGTTGGGGGGGACCCTTCCCTCTGTGGGTCTCTTTTAACAGGACAAGGGTCAGAGGGCCTTGGAGAGAGTGAGGTGAGCTGCTCGTCCCCAGGCAGTCTGGCCCTAAGGTGCCCCAACTTTACAGGCACCAAACAATGTTTGCTGTGCACACAAGAACTTGGGCAGAAAGGTACACAGCCCCCCTGCTGTGGGAAGAGCCCTGTCCAGCTCTCAGTGGGCTTCTAGTCCAGGTAACCCAGAATGCGTCCCTAAGCCCCTTTCGGCCAGTCCTGCTCAGGCACCTCCTTGTATTAATGGAAGAGCACTGGCCTAGAAGTTCACTTCTTCCCAAGCTCTGCCACCTTGGAATCACCATTTCCACCATGGAACTACTTCCTCTCGGCCTCAGTTTACCCATCTGTAAAATGAGGGACCTGGATTGATGCTTCTTAAGATACTTCCTCAGTTTTAAATCCAAATATTCTTACTAAGCCACCTGTCATTTCCATTCAACTATATCACTAATTGAATGGATATCACTAATATCACTATTGGGGACCCAACTATCTCCATGAGCAATGGGCACTAATTCATGGTGTGGCTAAAATCTAGAGTTATGAAAAACTTTATGTCAAATTGTCCCCTCAGATACTAGATGGAACAAAATGACTACAAATGGTTAGATTTTATGGCTTACGTGCTTATGCAATAAATCCAGCACGGACTGAAACTCTCTCTCTTTCTCTTTTCAAATTAATAAGGTCACCAGTTTCTATTTCTACAGAAAACCTCTTCTGTCAAGAACCAGGAGAAGAGTCAAGTCACTGTGGTCCAGGGCTTCAGGGGAGAAACTGAGAGACCCGACGGCATCCTTAGATAGAATGTCAATGATGCAGCAGGGATACTGGTCCTCCGGTCTGGGGAGGATGCCAGAGTGGAATTGATGCTGAATCCTTTGGAAGGAGTCCTGTCAGGTATAGTTTCCTCCTATTCTGCTGGTCAAAGAATTGTGACAATAGAGGCTGCAGGCTCAGCTGTTAGCTGTCTTGTGCCAATGAAAACCCCAGAGCAATGACAGCTGTGGGGAAAGGGGGCCAGAGCTCGTGCAGCAGACAAAGTGGGGGAGCGATAAAAATAGATCATGTAGACCAAATAGTCATGCCTTCCTTGATTCCAAAGCAGCACCCACATCACCATTTCAAATACTTGCCCTGATCCACTTAAGTCCACCAGCGCTACCCTGGTGGAGTTACAAGAAAATGTGCTGTAATTTTGTAGAATGTAAGTTCTAGGAGGGCAGATATTTTTGTGCACTTTGCTCATCACTATGCCTGCAGCATCTAGAACAGTGCTTGACACCTTGTTGAAAGCAGAAGATATTTATTGCACAAGTGTAAGTGGAGTGGATGGTGGAGGTCGTGATGGTGATGAAAGTGGAGGTGATGGTGGTGGAGGCAGAGGTAGAGTTGATGAGGCGGTGGTGATGGAGTTGGAGTCGGTGGTGAAGGTGAAAACACTGCAGGTGGTGGAAGTGGTGAAGTTGGTGGTGGAGGTGAAGGCAGAGTTAGAGGTGATGAAGGCAGAGGTGGAGGTGATGATGGAAGTAGAGGCAGAGGTGAAGATGAAGGTGGAGGTGGAGATGGAGGCAGAAGTAGAGGTGGAGATGGTGATGGAGGTAGAGGTGAGGTGGTGATGGAGGTGGAGATGAAGGTAGAGGTGGAGGTGGAGGTGGAGGTGATGGAAGTCACTGCAGAGGTAAGAGAAATGAAGGTGAAGGTGGTGGTGTTGAGGTGGCAGTCATGGACTGTGAGGACTTCCTAAGATGGATTTTGTTGTCTCAGAAGCAAAGGCACCATAAGAAGTGCACTAGAATTGGAGAATGACAGACACCCCACCCCCACCGCCATGAGGCAGCTTGAGTCTCCAGTAAGAAGACGTCTTCAGGTTTTAATTATGATTCAACACAAATCCCCATTGTTTTCTTATGCAAGTTCCCGGTAGTGAATTTCCCAGTTTCTGTAACCTTGGCCTCCTCCTCTCCCTAAGCCTGTCTAGGGAGCTCTGGCCCTCCTTGAACTCAACCATCACCCATGACCTAGCACGGCCTGTGCATCCTCCCTAAAAGGTTCAGATCCTCTGGGAGCTCTGTTGGAGAAGTCCAGCAGACAAATCTGGTCAATCCAGCTCCCTCCTTAGCACATGCTGATGGTTCCCCAGGTGCCCCAGCCTCAGTCGCCCTTTGCCCCTTCCCTTCTCTTCAGGGCCTACTCCACCCAACCGATTTTCTGTGTGCACGTCTACAAATCTATCATTCCATTACACATTTTCCAATCACCTTTGCTTTATCCCTCACTCCTTTCTCTTCCTGGAAAATCTTTGTCCAGTCCTTGAAATCCCTTCAAGACCTCTTCGAACCCATCCTTCAAAACCTCATCTTCCTCTCACTCATTTTGAAGACTCGCCCCCGGCACTCCATCGTTTCTTCCCTCATCCAAACAGAGTGCCCTTTCTTGGTGCTCCCTTGACACCCGGGCACGTTCCTGCCCCAGCACCCCGGCTCCATGGATTCAGGCTCCTCTGTGCACTATCTGAGAACAGAGTAGAGATACCCACTTGGCATGGAGCTGCCCAAGCATCAAGGATGAGCCTCTTTCTTTCCATCTGACAGTTACTACAGGATGGCTAGCTGTCTCTCTGCCAGCATGTTATTTGAAATAATGGGGATTTACAAGAAAAGTAAGTAAATATTGAGAGACCAAATAAGAACTGTTTCTTTGGTCACAGAATACAGTGTTATGTTCTGGAAGGAAACATAAATCCATTCAGTGCTTATGAGCAAAAAGAGACCTACTGAGACTTCAGAATTTCAACACAGGGTAGGGGAGCACGGAGGTCCCGCCGTCAGATGGCAGGATGTCGAGGTAGGCTGGAGGCTCTAGGAGACAAGGTGAGTGTCTCACTTGCTCAGCAGGGGCGCTGGTCAGGAGGCGTCTTAGCTGTGTGCTGGGGGGGCGGCAGTGGTGAGGGTTCTCGTGCCTACGGCTACGTTCTTTGGTGCCACCTGCATAACATTTTCTAGGGCCACAGGTTTGCGTATATATTTGGAAGGGGAGGGAAACCACGATACGGGAGATGGGCTCTTCGGTCGCCTAAAGCTATCAAATGAGGACTCTGGATTCAGGGGTCTTAGGAAATGGTTCCTGGGGAGGTGAGGATGATCGCACGGCATTCGAGGGCATCCAGGATGCTGTCTACTGTCCGCCTCAATAGACACAATAACAGAACTCCAAGTGTTAAAATGGAGGGAGAACAGCAGACCTAGATGTCTGTAAGGGACCAGATAACAACAGGCAGAAAATAAGAGCACCGTGTCCAATTATACCACACAGCAGGGACAGCAGCCCTTTTCAAGACAAGCTACTTCTCAGTTCCCCGCAGACCTGAGATCAACAAGGTGGTTCAAGCGGTGGGGCTGAGGGAAGGGACTGGGATAGTAAAGTCCTTGGTAAAGGCAGCTGGGGATGAAGGTTGGGTGGAGAGAATAAGGTAGTGCTGAGAATTCAGTTTTCAGGTGCGTAGATGTGGTTTGTGGTTGGGATTTCACTGTTTTTATTTTATTTATTTTTTTACCTCTACTTTTTCTTCATTGGGGTTCTTGGCTCCATATCAGAGATGTAATTAGTCCATACATATCTCTTTTTTTCAATTTTCATTAATTTATTTTTGTTACAGATGTTTCTTCTTTTCCCCCCAGACACCCTCCTCCCCATCCTGCCCCGTACGTCCCCAGCACTGTTGCCTATGCCCACTGGTTACACACATGCATGTAAATTCTTTGGTTTACTTCATCCATCACCCCTGCCCCCTCCTCCGAGGTTCGTCAGTCTGAACCAAATTCATTTCTATGTCTCTGGGTCTATTTTGTTAATCAGTTTACTTTGTTCATTATATTCCACAAATAAGTGAGATCCTGTGGTATCTGTCTTTCTCTGATTGGCTTGTTTCACTTAGCGTAATACTCTCCAGGTGCCTCCATGTCGTCTCAATGATCTCTCTTTCTTGCTGCTGCAGTGTTCCGTGGTGTACACATACATATCTCTTGCTATCATTACTAACAGTATGACTATTATTATAAGAACAGGAGTGAGCAGAACACATAATAACGTTGGGACTGAGATTTCTGGAGAAGGAAGGACACGAGGCCAGCCGCCTTCCTATGCACGAGAGTGGGGAAGAGAGCAGTGCAGAGGTGACTGAGACCAGAGGCCGGGGGATGGGCACCAGCAGTGCACAGGCCAAGGGCGGAGTGACCAGGAGAGGCTCAGGGCCAGAGTTGCTGCACGTGGCCGAACCACGGAACATTCATCCTTCCGCACTGCTTCAGCCATTTGAAAACATGCGTCCTGACACTAAGCTGTCGTGGAAATTGCATACAAAACCTTTACTCTTGGAGAGTCTAGTTATCGAGGGCTCATGGGATTAACAAAGAGGAGAGCCAGAGAAACCTCAATCAGAAGAAAAAGTACGCTTTCTTACTTTGTTCCTTTACAGCACTGCTTGAATACTTTAATTTAATGTGAAATTTCAGAGGAAGAAACCATGCATTCTGTTGGTAGAACAGAAATGAACTCTGTGTACAGTACTGGGCTCTGTGCTAACCCACAACACTTTCCGAAGCAGAAGTCAGAGGAACTGGAAACCATGCATAAAGGCTCCCAAAACGCCTACGAAAGCAACAGCACAGACACTCGCATCTGCTTCTCCGCCTTCCCTCCAGCAGCTATGAGTCCTACCCCGGGCCCGGCCACTCACAGGTGCTGAGGACGGAGCACTGACCACACGTGGTTCCTGCAGGCCCAGGAGGGAATGTCTTCACTCCAAACTGAGAGCTTGGATTGTTTGAGAGTGATCATGACCTGTTCTCTGCAGGAGAGCTTCAGTCCAGAAAGGTCAGCTATGCCAACCTGTCCTTCAGAGCCCTCTCATGGAGGCAGGGTCTGGACCCTGCCAAAGCCCATCCCTGGTTTCCATGAAGAAAGCCTGGCATCGACGCCACAAGCTAGCTTCTCTTTGTTTCCGTGTTCCCCTAGGGGCTTTCTCATCACAGCATGTTACACAACCCATCTCAACATCACGTCCCATTTGGTCAAAAGACATTTCCAAGCCAGTGCTCCCCAACCGCTTCCAGGGGAAGTATTACATACAAGCTGGCGTCACCATGCCGACAGACCCAATGAGGAGATCCAGCCAGAAGGCACTGAAAGTTCGTGACAAACCAGGTCACTTTCCATTATATTTACATTTCTGTAATAGGGTCCTTTAAGGACTCCTCTTAACGATGGTTTACAATACCCCGTATCAGCTTTTCTCCCGAATCACTCCACTCATAAAAGGATGTGTGCGTGTGAAGTGGACCACGCTCGGTTTCAGCAGGATGGCAAGTAGGTGGGGTGGGGGTGGGAGACAGAAGCACAGAACGAGTCCCACCCAGGAGGACAGGACAGGAGCTAGGGTGCAGGATGTGGTCACCCACCTTGCAGGCCAGCAGAGCCTCAGGGAGATAACCCAGAGTGAAGATGAGAAGCACGTAGATGATCTTAGGCATCTATCAGTGGGGCTACTGGGCCCCCAACCAGTAGGTTCAGGAGCCCAGTTCTAGACTTTGAAAGAAAGACCAACAGGACTCACAATACGGGAGAAGTGAGGGAGGGTCACATGGGCCTAGGAACCAAAAAAAGGTCCATTGTCCAGGTGGACCATGAACCCTCTGGGACGTGGAAGCTGAGCGCCCAGGATGACGGGGAAGCCAGCCGTCAGGGCAGGGACCGTGAGGGCAGAACTGTGTGACGGCCCAGGAGTGAGGTCCAGGCCTTGGGAAGTGCAGGGCTCACTGTGCTGTGTGCAAGGCAGGGACGCCGAGGGCGTGGTCGAGAAATCACTTAATGTTCACTCACACAGATGCCATTCCCTGGGAGCAGGGCGAGGCTGAGCCATGGACAGAGCTGGAGGGATGCAGCAGACTCCCCTTTCCTTGGGGTGACTCTGGGCTCTGGACAAGTTATCACTGCAAAGCCAGCCCTCTTTTTTTTTTTTCATTTGTGTTTTTAGTTTAGAAGATCTTTTGAATTGCTTTTTTCATTGCAGTTGACACACAATACCATAGCAGTCCGAGGTGTGCCACAGTGATCAGACATTTACACACCTCACCAAGTGATCACCCGTACCCTTCGGGCACCACAGTTGTCACCTCCGGTTGACTGTATTCCCTGTGCTCACTGGCCATCCCCACGAGGCAGCCCTCAAGGAGAAGAATCACTCCTGGCTTGCCCTGGAGTAACAGTGAGTAGAAGCTTCCTCTTCTGCTAAGGATTCAAATAAGGTGTCCACCACTGTCAGCCTGAGTCCTGAGAGCGTGATCGGCTCTCCCCGATCGTCCTCGGTTTCCTTCAGCTGTTGGTCCAGCTCACTTCTTCCGAGCAGGAAACACTGACTGAAGGCTCTTACTGTCGTACACTGTCCTAACGGCCATGGTGACTCGGTGAACAAGGCATGTCCCCTGCCCTCCTGGAGTTTCCAGGTTAGAGGGAGAGGCAAAATAATCCTAGTCCTAATCCTAATCTTAATAATAGTAGCAGGTGGTTTCAGTTCAGTGTGACAGGATCTGGGAAAGTCCCCTATTGAGTCTGAGTGAAGACTTGTGCAGGGTTGCGTTCCAGAGGGGTTCGGGACGAAGGATGAGCTCTGTATGGACAGTGGCCTTATCATGGGAGGGCCTGGTGCCCCCGTGGCCCGTGAGCTACTGGAGAAATGGGATTTCGATTCTTTCAATGTGATAATACTTAATAGGACATTCTCACAGGCATAATATGCTGTACAAGGCTCATGTTACCTGATCTATGTAAAATGAAAATATGATTAATGTTCCGATATTTGCAACTCCTACGAACACTCTCAGAAGAAGATATATGAGTCTGCAATTACTTAGGCTGTCTACGAAGGTGATTCCAAGGAGCCCCAGTTAGATATAAAATTTTACTGTACTCATAAAATCGATGTCAAACTCAGTGCAGTTGAGCAGAGAGACATGGATCAGAACTTGGGGTTCCTGATCTGCCTTTTCCGGTCCTGTCACTAAACGTCCCTGTACCCTGGGCACGTCGGGTTGCGGCCTCCAATTCCGCATTTCTAGAATGAAGGCACTGAACTCGGTTTCCGACTAGTTCTAAAGGGCTGTGGTCCTGCCCTGAAATTATTTGAAGAATGGTGCTATAATTATTTATGATGAACTATGAAAACAGTGAGAACGAAATGTTCTTTTTGATAAACCCACTTCTAAACAATGGAGAGGACGTAATAAATTATCTCCCCTGAGTAAAAATAAACTCCAGTCAAGTGTATGTGCTTAATACCTGGGTAAAAGGGCGTGAAGCTCTTTGCTGGTGTGTAGTAAAGAAATAACGACCGGGTCCATATAGACAGGCATGTTAAAATTACGTGCTGTGTACTTCGTCTGTCACTTCGTGTGGGACAACAGACACATGCGTCAATAAGGTAGCTCTGTAGACTGCTTTGAGGGACAGAAATGAAAGGTCTCTCTGGCCAAAACGTCTCTCCCACCATCCCAAAGCAGCTCCTGAAATTCCCACCAGGGTCCCTCAGGGATAAAGGTAAATCCTAACCCCTTATCTTTCTTCAGCCTCTGAGTCTCGCAGAAGCACGCGGCTTAACCAAGATTATCTATGGAAATGTGACTGGCAGGCAATAATCAATCAAACGTAAGTTCTGTCGTCCAGCCCCTTCTGTGGCATCTGGGTCCCTCCACAGCCAGGCCCTCGTCCTTGCTCTGTTTCCACTGAGCCAGGTGGATGCCATGACGACCATGAAGCAAGGCTGATGCTGCCTCCTCCACCCGGGATGCTCTCTCTTCTCCGTGTTCATCCCAATCCGGTTCCATCGCTCAAGGTTCCGGGTGCAAGCAGCAGAGGCCTACTCTGGCCCTCTTGAACTTAAAGAGAAAGCTTACCAGGGGCTCTCATGAGAAGCTGGAAAGCTAGTCATGGAAAGTGGGATGGAACCCAGGGGTCCCCGGAGGCCCAGGGACACTGCACCCGTCTGGTGTGCACGCCACCCCCACAGCCTGTCTGACCACCAGCTGGCCCGTCTCTGAGCTTTGACTCCACAGTCCGAGCCCACAGACCAGCCTCTTCTTCATGGTATCTTTCCTGTCAGCCTCCCCACAGCCGAGCAGACACGCGGACTTCTCCCCACCTGTGGGCCCAGTCTCCTCAGCAGCAGCAGGGTCGTGACTGAGAGGGGTCTTACGCAGGAACCCAGAGCAGACACAAGTTAGTCTAATTTTGCCATGAGTTGACCTTCTAAAAGAAATAATGACTATATGATAACAATAACAATCATAATTATAAATACTGCTGTTACTATTATTCTTATAACAATAATGGACCTACAATAATGCAGGTACAGCCGATTACTTTTCACTAACGGGTCACTGAAAAAAAGCAAAGAAGCAAACAAAAACTTCTAGAAGAGGTAAGAAGATTAATATTCTCTTAACTACAAAGCTACAAAGGTTATTTTGGGAACCAAGGACCCATAAAATTGGAATCAGAGGCATTCTTTGACCTTTAAATCAAGTCAGAAGAAAGATGACCTGGGGACACTAACCAAAAAATATTTTGGCAGGTCCCAGGGACGGCGGAGATGTCAGGTGAGTGGTTGAAAGCAGAAGGAAGAAATAAAGTTGGAAGAGAGCTCAAGGCACCTGGTAGATTCCCGGAGATCTGAACACTTGACCTCAAATGTTATACCCTCTCGTTACATATCATTTTTAAGGCAAATCAGAAACTTGCTTCTCAGAGCTATTCAACAAAGGCGTACTTGTCACAGTTGCTACATTGACAATAGCACATTAATCAGCCAACGTGGCATCTTTGCGCTTCACTTTCCAGCGGGTTCACTTCCGCTGACATCATTTTAAATTTCCTTAGAAACACGTTTGTTAGAAAGAGCTAGCTTATTGAGCATGCTGCTAAGTTCTTTGCGTGCACTGCTCAATTTAATCCCATCATTGGCATCATTAGTACTGTTGTTATTATCTGCTTTCCAGCCCCTCTCACAGGCTCTGGCAGACCCCTGAGCTGCACTCACAAGGTCCACCTGTGTTGCTTCTGCCTTGCAAGGGCGCTCATACATTATAATTCATTACCTAAGTTGCTACTTGAAAGAGCATCACCCTGATTCCGCTACTGGTGCCACCACGAGACCTAAGCCCAATGTGTATGCTAAGAGGGAGACATTCAGACAGCCCACAGTCCTTGAGTGGCAGGACCACGTGAGGTTGGAGGACTGGCAGGATGGCTGGCCCTCTTACCAACCCTGCACCACGTTCTGTCACGGGGGCCTGAAGTAGCTCCTTCAGAACAGTGTTCTGTCGTCGGGAAAACAGCAGCCGGCTTCTCTCCCCGCCCTGAAACCAAAGGGTCCCCAGCGCAGTTGAGGAGAGTAGAAGCCAATGTGTGCCCTGCTCCTGTGTCCCCCACTCTTCTCCAGAAGCAGCTGCCTGGCCTCTGGGTGACCCCGACTCTTCCACAAAAAGTCCTTCCCTTTCCTCTCTGAAGCTTATTTCTCTAGCCTTCTGAGCCCTGTCTCCATTTCAAGAAAGGATCTGGGCTTTGTTTCTGTTGAACGCAATAGCTCTTGCAGCACAGAAGTCTCCCCAACAATGAACTCCAGCAGCCACGTCTAAAGCAGCAGAAATTGCTCAGGCTTTTGAGTGAGTGATGCATGTGTGACAGGCTGGAGAGGCTCCTGCTGATTTTGTTTTCTTCACCTTTTACCCGCCAGGTTTTGAAACCCAAGGTCCTGAGAGTAAGCCTGTGCCCAGGGCTTGAGCTAGAATCTGGGCCAGTCAACGAAAGACCATGGAGGGGAAAGGGGCCGGGTACATGCGAGTCTGTCTCCATTACAGGAAATGTGCACACCCTGTGGACGGTGTATCAAGAATATCATTGATGTTTATGGAAGGGAGGCAGCAGTCATTCATTCAGCCCACAAGCATCTTTGCTCTACTGACCAGCAGGCATCGGGCTAAGCGCAGTGGGATGACTATGAATCAGGGATGGCTCGCGTCCCCAAGGAGCTCAGCATTCGACAGGACGTAGGTACCCCGTCTCACAAGAGATCTTCAACACTGGCAGCAAGTGGCAAATGTGTGATCTGTGTGAATACTATAACTTTCAATTAACATTTTAAATCTCCAAATATGTGACATGCAGCACACATAAAAGGCGAAGTCCCTAAGTTGAAGCTTTTAAGACTAACACTCAATGGGACTATTTAAAGCAGGTGTCAGCCATGACTTGGTGGCCAAATTTTCTAAATGAAAACATCACGAACTGGGAACTCAGAGGACACCCATCAGACAGCGCGTTGTGTATTGCTTACCTTATCAGAGTGAAATGTGATTTCCTGGCGGAGAACTCCCATTTAAATGGATGACCCAGACAAACTAGTTTAAGCTGCTACAAATGAAAATGCAAATAAAACAGCTGTTTCTAACTGATTTTCACTCACTATTTTAACTTCAGCAGAGGAAAGGTTAGGAAGTTTTTAGAATCATCTGAATGCCAACTGCTTTGATCACGCAAGCTGTTAGGGTCCCGTGAGCCAAGGGACTGAACTTTTAACAGGTGAAATCCCTCAGAGTTCTAAGACAAGTGCAATACAAACAAGATGACAAGCCTAAGAGACTGGACACTCCAGGTAGAAATGTCTAAAAAACAAATGAGAATTTTGGGAGACATAATATATGGCAGCAGAGGGAGGAATGAATGGGAGTCATAACTCAATATGGGAGAAAGACCTGAGGAGGAAAAAGCTCATTCACGTCGAATATATCTTCTTTAGAGACTCGGCAGTCATGTTGAAATAAGTGAGTCAATGCAAGAAAGTCCCGTTGACTTGGAGAATGCCTGACAGGTGCGAGAAGCCAAGGAAATATGGAAAGACTGTGTGGCCTCATGGTAAGTATACGGAGAATGTGCACCACCACTCAGACCGGGAGGGTTATGGCAGATGCTCACTGCTACTTCTTGGTCCTTTTGACCCAGGTTTCCAAATCATCAAGTGGCATTTGAAAGGTTGGAACAATATTTATGGCTGTCATCTCTGGAACTGGCAGCTTCCAGTCCGGTGTGTTCATCCCCCCGAAATGAAATGGGATGGAGCAGAGAACCATGACGTGTGTGGGCTCCCAGGTCTGCCATGGGCTGGCTGTATGATGCTGGGCAACTTACTCAGTCTCTGAACCACAATTTTCTCATTTCTTAAGGAGCAGCAGGTGTCTGGGAGGTTTTGTACGTACAGTGCATACAACATAGTAGTTGATCATTAAATGTAGCTACTGGCATTATCATTATTAATACTTTTACAAAGACTTTGGGATTGTCCGTAAAAAGAGCCAGGATACTGCCTGGTAGAAAAATATTTAAATGTTGTAGGTATGTATCATCTTTTAAGGCATGTTCCTGTCTGAAATTTCTCATGTGAAACCCAGAATCCTGTTCCTTTAGGCTCTAACATGTAACTTGAACCTCTTACTATTTTGCTTCTCCTACTCAGCACACATTTACATTTTAATATTAATACACCGAACCACTACTTTATTTTATTTTGTAGTATAGTTTTACAGATTCCACAAGTATCAGGGCGGGAACCCTAATGTAGTCACTCTTAAACGCATCTGAGGTCACGCATCACACTGGAACCTGATAAAAAGCTGTGAGCAAATACCCTCCTCACCCAAATTACACTGCAGATGCAAATTACACTGCAGATGCAAATATAATTATATGGGTTTACAGATCCTTTAGAGGCCCCCAAAGGCATGTTAGGTTAAGAACATAAATAGAAATTTTCAGGATGGTCCCCCAACACCTAAATAGTAAGGGAGGAGTTACTCGGAACCAATTCTTCTCCCCAAGAAGAGTCATTTGTTTTGAAGTTTGGTTTGAAGTCACGTTCCCTGGATAATCACGGGAAACATGAAGGACTTACCACGGGTCTATGATTATGAATAGATTTAAGGAAATTAATTTCTAAATATTCATCTTCCACGCGGCCTCTTTTAGAAAACTAATTTGCCTGAGAACTCACTTGAACGTCTGTTAGCTGTTCTACTCTGTGGCAGAAGGCAGTGCCCCCACACGTACTGTGGCCCAGTGTTCTGAGGGATGAAAACCTCAGCGCCAAGCCAAAGGGGGCCTCTCCTGATGACTATGGTCAAGCTACCGTGAACCCATCCACCTACTGCAAGGATCTGGGTTCTTCCATTCCTTGGCAATGGTCAAAGTAGCACAAAGAAAAATGTAAAGAGAGCAAAGAAAAATGAGATGCTAAAAATTGCTTTTTAGTTTTCACAGATCTAAATCTAAGCAATTCCCTCAGCTATGCTCATTACTTATCCTTATGGCGAGCCAAGAGCTGGAAGGCAAAACTCCTTCCAAACAGCAGACGCAGGGTAGGTAGGTGACTGAAACTTGTAACGGGAACTGGAGTATTTTATGGGACTACCAAATTTTTCAAGAGACACTGGATAAAATCTCAGATAAAAATTTTATGTAATATAGTTCATCTTCTCTGTGTTATTCAAGGAGTTATTAAAACCTAATTTTTAATAATTATCATTAAATATTTATATGCAGTACAGTCAATAGTCATTTTATTTCATCCTATAAAAGGCTTAATAATTCCTATTTCATCATTAAAAAAATAATATGCTGGCTTCCAGACAGACTGGTTCTTACCAGCATACCTATTCCTCTTTCATGGATGCCTAGAAAACTCAGGGCATAGCTTATCTGACCCAGACAAGTAATTCCAATAGAACTTCATTTACCTTTACTAATTGTCAGAATTCATCATCTATTTGTACTGTTTAGCAATCAGTTGGGTACTAACAATGTAATGATAACCCAATCAGGAAAAACTGCTTTTAATAGTTATGTTCACAGGACACACAACATATTAAGATATCGGTACATGTATGCAGACCGTGTGTGCATATTTTGTCATAGGTATGTATGATTGAGTGATTAATAAAGGATTTTCAAATATATAACTTTATTGCATTAAGATAACCCTGGAGGAAGAATGAAAACAAGAGTTCAAGAAAAAGAGAAAGACAAAATCATTGAATGTTGTTTTCAAAAGCGTATTTGCACATTTTTAGTGGATTCGTGCATTTTCACAAAGGTTTTACATCTCTTTCCTTCATTTTCCGTGGTTCCATCTGGCCATGATTTTTCCGCTGTAGGTTGCCACCCGAGAGTGGGCTGAGTTCTTCCCAGAGCACAACCGGCGTTATCAAAAGAAGTGAAATGGACTAGAACAGAAGAGCTAATTCTAGTGTGTGCCACACCAAGTAGAGGTAAGAATTGTTCTGTAAAACTTTTCTCCCTGAAATGTCTGTGTAGGTGATGTCATGTGAAACAGAATTCTTATTGTCAGCTGCTGAACAAAAAGCTTTGGGGACAAGCACGCTGGGATGGACCCAAACCCAGTAAGGAGGAGTCGAGTTAACTGAGCCGCCGTGGAAGTTTGCAGCCCGTTTTCCGCTCGGAGTGATCAGGTGAATGTGCCGCATGAGCCAAACTGAAGGAACAAGACAAGTGGGGCATTTGGGGAGAGATCCGTTTATGAGGGAAGTTTGGGCAATGTTGCGCTGAGATGCCTTACTGACTCCAGGTGGCCATTTCAAGTACACCTGCTGACCCCAGAGATACACATTTGGAGGGTAAGACTGAAAGGATGGCAGTTGAGGCTGTATTGATGAAGACTATGGAATATTTTTCTAACTGTTAAATAAGCCAGGCCAGTGTGGCTCAGCGGATGGAGCATCGCCCCAGAGACTGAGAGGTCCCAGTTCGATTCCCGGTCAGGGCCAATGCCTGGGTTGCAGGCTCAATCCCCAGTAGGGGGCGTGCAGGAGGCAGCCAATCCATGTTTCTCTCTCACATGGATGTTTCTCTCTCTCCCCCTTCCTCTCTAAAAAAAATCAATTAGAAATACAGATTTAAAAATAATGTTGAAGAAGGTGAGACTAGTTGCCCTGAGATGTCAGCTAATGAAACACGTCACATCTGGTCAGTTGCTCTGAGTGACAGCACTCAGACCCAGAACAAAACGGCAACAGTGCCTCTGGAGATGTTCCCAGCCTCCCATCCAGGCAGCCTTGCACAGCATGTACGCTGGACCAGAGAAGGACACGTTTCCTTTCTTTCTGAAGCATCTCCATGTCCTTGAGTATATGATCGAACTGATGAGAGTGCAGGGACATGATCGAGTTCTGCTAAGCACAGAGCTTTAAACACGTCGTGGTCACAGAGTAGACTTCCCCTGGAAGCTAGACAGACCTAGCAACTGTACCCGAGGAAAGCTCTCGGGTCAGTGGAGGACAGGCTGCATCGAGGTTCCCTGGCATTCACCAACGTCCTCTTAGTAAGGGACACGAGGCACCACCCACTGCCTTCTGCTCGCGCAGTCCCACCGGGCTGCTGGTGATGAACAGGTGCGCACACGAGGTGTCTAACAAAGGAAACCGAGAAGGCTGGGAAGTTGAGGAAGTGAACTCGGATCTGTGTCTCAAACTTCCAGTGTTACCAGCAAATTCCCAAGTCTTTTGAAGACCTTTTTGTTTTCTTCCCTTCTTCCCTGAGTTTGAGTGACCGCTGCAAGGTAACTTCAAAAACTGGTTTGTGGTTGAGGTCCATAGCGGCTTCTTTGTCCAGGCTGTTTGGCAAATGTTGGTTGTCAGTGGTGGCACAAGCAAGCTGAGACAGTATGGCATGGTCAATTTCTGAGATTTGGGGCGGTTATATTTTTTCTCCCTGCATTTTCTCCCTTGTTTGGGTTCATTCAACAGCCTCTGACTTGCTTGTATTGACTGGATTATCAGGTGGGGCACAAAGCATTCCTGCATTTTCTCTCCAAAAGTCTGAAATGACAGAGCACATTGTATCATCCGAGAAAGAGAGGTGTGGAGGGTATAGCTCCAGGCCAACAGAGAACCTGATTATAATTCCTGGAAAGAGTCCCAAAGCCTGGGAAAATAAAAAGAGGTCTGCAGACTCTGGAGGATGGGAAGTTGTGCCCTGCTGGTGGGCTCACCTGGTGGGGGCCTGACCACGAACTCCCAGCCTTCACCAAGGAGCCCTGAGACACACAGGGAGGTGGCAGGGCCCGAGCAAAGCTGGAGGCACCCCTCAGGCTGGGCAGGGAGGTTCTTGGCAGAGGGACTGGGAGCTCCTAGCTGGTGAACGAACATCCCTGACATGTGACGTGGCGGGAGGTTCTGGCAACCTGGTCCCATTCCAGAACTGTGGTTGAGAAGCTCCTCTGAGAAGGACGGGGTTACACATCCCGCCGCTCAGGGGGCGGGCACTTAGGGTTGACAGAAAGTTGATTTCCTCAAACTAATTTAACCTATTCTACCCGGAAAATTGTGCTTTGAAGACTGAGACTGGTACACATGGTGCTATTCTGTGGTCATTGGGCTGTTCTTCTTGACTGTAATTATCACAGCCCTGACACACACACACACACACACACACACACATACACACAGAATCAAGGGTAAAAGTCTCCTCTGAACTGCCTAATGGACACTCTGGCCACATGTATAAGAACAAAGATGTGAAAAAGAAGAAAAAAATAATCACAAGTTGGATGTCTTGCAAATAGCGAGAATATAAGGACCACTGTCTTCCCTAGTTCCTTAAAGTCTATCAATAACAGCATTCCTAGGTAAGAGTGATTCCCTTCTAGAAGTTCCTGGGCATGTAAACAGGTCCCGCGGAGTTCAGAGAACTCCCAGTTTGGCAGAAGAGGGGCTGCTCTCTGCCATCTGTGGCTCCGGGCGGGGGGGGGGGGGGGGGGAGGGTTGTCTGTCTGTTGATTTCAGGGGCATGAGTTCATGCTAACATGACAAAGACCAAAGTCACTTCCTCTTTGCCTTCCTCTCCCCCATTCAGAGCTCAGACACCTGAGTGTGCACTCAGAATGGAGTTTCTGCCCGTCAGCCAATGTCCACAGTTTCCGTGGCTACTAATGACTTACCACAGACTAGTGGCTTACAAGGATAAAACTGTATTCTCCCCCACTTCTGGGGACCACAAGCCTGAAATCAAGATGGCTAAGGGGCCATGTGCCCTGCACAGGTTCTCGGGGAGAGTCCGTTCCTTGTCTCTTCTCAGTTTCTGGTAGCTTCTGGCATTCTTTGGCTCAGGGATTATGGCCACATCACTCCATCCTCTGCCTTAATTTTTACATAGTCTTCTCCTGTGTCTGTCTGTCCTGCCCAGTATGTCTCTTATAAGGACACATCATGCGATTTAGAGCCCACCCAGGTAATTGAGGATGCCTTCATCTCAAGATTCTTAACTAAACCTCAAATACAGGACCCTTCTTTTAAATAAGGTAACATTTGTAAGTACCAAAAATTTGACATGAATATATATTTGAGGGGAGGCATTTTTATAGATATTACAAAATAATGATAAAGTATGTTCTCCTAGCTTTAATGAGGATACATCATGTTTTCATCAACATCTGCAATGCTCATGGTTGGTTTCATATCTTTTTATCATATTAAGAAGAGGTTCTTCTAGAATCCGTTTGATAATTTTTCTGAAAAATGAATATTGGATTTCAAATGGATTGCAGAATATATTGTGATAATCATGTTTTTCTCCTTTGACCTATGCATGTAAAAATTATTTTAATAGCTTCTTAATGTTGAAACATCCTTGATTTCAACTTAATCTTGTTAGTATTTAATTTAGAACATTTGCAACTAATTGGTGGTGAACTAGCAAAGTAAGTAGGCAATGTTTTTTTTTTTTTGCTGCAAAGTTATGCTAATATAACATTAACTTGAGCACATATTCTCCATTTTTCTCACCCAAATATTTCAAATAGAACAAGAATTCTTTGCTCCTTGAAGGTTTTCTGGAGTTTACCTAATAAACCATCTGGGGTCAGTGCCTTATTCTTTTGTGGTAAATAAATATTAACTGAACAAGTTTATATTCTTTTTCCTGGAATCAATATTGACCACTTTTATTTTCCCTAATATAGGTTTCAGGTGAAAAACATTATAAATCGACACCTGTATATACTACAGAGTGACCACCACCAAAAGTCTAGCTGCCATCCATCAACATCCAGTTGATCACCTTCACCCATTTCTCCCAAACCCCAACCCTCTTCTCCTCTGCTAACCAATCTGTTCCCTGTGTCTATGAGTTTGTTTTTGTTTTGTTTGTTTTTGGATTCCACATATGAGTGAAATCATATGGTATTTGTTTTTCTCTGACTTATTTCATTTAGTAAAATACCCTCGAGGTCCATTCATGTTGTTGCAAATGCCAAGATTTTCTTCTTTTATGGCTGAGAAGTATCCTATCATATCTATACATCCATCTGTCTGTCTGTCTATCTATCTATCTATCTATCTATCTATCAATATACCTCATCTTAATCCATTCATCCATCGATGGACACTTAGGTTGTTTCTGTTTCATCTTGGCTATTGTAAATAATGCAGCAATGAACACAGGCATGCATATATCTTTTCAAATTAGTGTTTTTCTATTCTTTGGATAAATACATAGAAGTAGACTTGCTGAGTATTATGGTAGATCAATTTTTTATTTCTTTGAGGAATACCCATACTCTTTTCCACAGTGGCTGCATCAATGTACATTCCCACTAACAGTATATAAAGGTTCTCTTTTCTCCACATCCTAACACTCTTTATTTCTTGTCTTTTTCATAATCGCCATTCTAACAAGTGTGAGGTGATAATTCGTTGGACTTTTGATTTGCATCTCCCTAATAAGTCATGATGCTAGACATCTTTCCATGTGCCTGTTGACCATCTGTATGTCTTCTTTGGGAAAATGTCTATTCAGATTTTTGGCCCATTATTTAATCGGGTTGATTTTGTTGCTTTTTGTTATTGTTGAGTTCCATGATTTATTTATATATATTGTCAGATAGACTAGTTGCAAATATCTTTTCCCATTCAGTATCTCTCCATTTCATTGTGTTGATGGTTACCTTTAATGTGCAGAAACTTTTAAGTTTGATGTAGTCCTGTTTGCTTATATTTGCTTTTGTTTCCCTTGATTTGGGTGTCAGAGCCACAAAAATATCACTAAGACCAATGTCAAGAAGCTTACCACCTGTTACCTTCAAAGAATGTTATGGTCTTATATTCAAGTCCTTAATCCAGTTTTAGTTTATTTTTGTGCAAGGTAGTGATCTAGCTTAATTCTTTCACATTATGGCTTTTATTCTAGATTAAATTAGGCAGAAGTGTGTCTCGTATTATGAGCCCAGGAGCAGCTCTGGAATTTATCAATTATCTCACTTAATTTTTTTCTTTTCTAATTATCACTGCTTTTAGCTTAGTTCTCAAATCCTTTGATGACCTTATTACTTTCAAAAATCCCACAGAACTCACTTAATTACAGCGGTCCTTTTAGTGTTTGCTGAAAGAGTAAATAATCGGCAACACTTACCGCTCACTTACTATACGCCAGGAACTCTTCCAAATACATTATATGTATTACCTACGTAATCCTCATGGTCCTCGTTAGGTAAGTACTGCTATTTTTTCCATTTTATACATGAGGAAAATGAGCTTCAGAAAAGCCAACCTGCCCAAAGTTATAAGATAATACGTGGTACAACCGGATTTCAAATCATCTGCTTGAAGGGCCCACAATTTCAGCCAGCCTGTCATAAATTCAGTCTTATCTGTTCAGTGCCACGATTGTTTTTCCTTCGCTCTTGCTTGGTTTATAACTTTCCCGACACAAAAAGGCATTAAGATCCCACGGAGTCTTAAAGCGTTCCTGCACCTTTGGTTTCATTCACGACGCGTGAATGTGACAAGTATGAGGTCGACATTTCATCTTACAAGTGAAGAAGGCCAACAAGGGGGGTCTGCTCCGTGTGTGGTATTGCAGGAGATGGAGTGAGCTTTGCAAAGGCTCTCAAACCCCCTTAGAGCTGCATCTTGTGGTTAACCTCAAAGATAAACACCATGTTCGCAAAGTGCCAAGTGCTCTTGGATTGCTGGGATACGTATGATGGAGAGGAGGGTCCGTGTTATCAGATTACAGGGAAGTGTTTAATGAATGACAGCTATCACATAGGTCTCCTTGCCTTGAAAAACATCCACGTGCACGCACTAATATTCCCTACCACTGTAAGTGGGGATCTAGCCGAGCTGATGGTTTGGGTTTAAATTAATGAAGCATATATGATGTGACTAGGATTTTATATACTTAGTTCTTGAAATATTTGCTTAAGGTCATGGTGCCAGTGGTGGGTGCCTAGACTCATTTAGCAGAGTTACGTGATGAAGAAAGAGAGGTTTAATTTATTTGGGATTTTTAACAAATAAATAGCATTCCAAATTGTATGTTGCTGGCCTTAAAATAGCAACAGTTTTAGAGATTACTTAAATGTCTCTATGCACCCGGCACATGCTGAATAGAGGCAACAGAGCATTTGATATTTATGAAATGCTGTTTTTCAATATATATTAAGATCTGTTGATTAACAATAGGGGTAATTATGAATGTTGACTAATGGGGATGATTTTTGCTGGCGGAATGAGATCTTAAAGTAACTTCTGTGGACGGGGACAGGAGGAGACACATAGACAAAGCCACTCTGGTGCAGAGAGAAAGATGTATTTAGGGTACTCAGGAATTCTCAGAAGTTCTCAGCTATTTCCCTGCACCCCAGGAAGGTGTGCATTTCCTGGTGTCAGTGCTGACCTCATTCCCATAACTCAGTCATATTTTACATTATCTTTAGAGGGAATACTAGACTTATCAACTACAGGGCTGAGAAAGTTTAGGTTATCTAAATCAATTGCTCCTTTTCAAATGGAGAAACTGAAGCCCAGAGAGGGAATGTGGCTTGCCCAAAGTCACACGGCAAATTGCTCAGTCCTGGACCAGTCATGGTCAAACTAGCTCTAGTACAAATTCATCAGAAGAAATCTTCCTGGGAGTCTATATAAAGAAAAGCCCTTTTTCTCCCCTCTAACTTTCTAAAAACAAGAGGGCATTTTAGAAATGCTCTTTGGATGTTTATAAAAGTGTCTGTGAGAAGAAAAATAATCTGTCAGTCTGGATGGAAGTTCCAGCCATAGGAAAAGATCACTATAGTTCTAAAATGGAATATTCTCTATTCCTGTTAATATTCCTAGAATTATTCAACATGGGAGGGTCCATCAGGTCTTAAAAATAGTTCATTTCAGGATAATTTTTTTAATTGGGTTTGAAAAAAATTAGTCTATTCCACTTAATTTTGACCCTGGGAGGAAATAAATGACAAATTTCCACTCTACAAAATGATTCTTTTTCTTCCCTAGGACACATAACTTTAAAGGAAAAAATTAATTTCATCTTCAAAATAGAAAATCAGAAGTTGCCTGTGTAAGGGTGTCCATGTGTCTTAATATTAGGGGGGATGGGAGGGGGGATAATATAAACCTGAGATCTTTTGGCCACTTATAATCACTATTTTGTGAAATGCTTTAAGAAGGCAGATGCTCGAATATGTTGGAAAATAATTTTTCAATACCTGGATACATTCATGAAATATTTTTAAAATATTGAAATTAGTTGCCGACATTTGAAAATACATAATGTTCTAAGTCATAAAACTGTGTTGTTAAAAGAGTTATCATACACGTAAAGAAGTGGTTTTATATTTTGATAATAAATATATGTAGTGATGGCTATTCAAGAGCATTACTCCATGGAAATGTTACTCTTTGGTGACTTTGTCTAATAAAATGTGTGTTCACTTTCTTGCTATTCTCTAATAGAGGATAGAATATTTCTAATAATAAATGATAATATATTTATGTGTATACACACACACACACACGTATCATTTTTGTCTGCTATTATTCAAAGTCCCATTACATTCTTAAACAAACAGGTTAGGTAGATGTCTATATGTTTGGACACAGAGGCATTTCTATTTTTGTGTCTGAGTGTGATGGACGCAGGCAGGTATAGACATATGCACACACATTTAGTCCTCCTTATACTTTGGAGAGTTTTCAGAAATGTTTAAATAAAAAGGTTAATCTGATGTTCTTAAACTGATGGCACTCTAACCTTCAAAAGCATGTGTTTATCATGAATTTCCACCACCCCAAATAGTTTTGACCTAAGGTTACATACGGACTCAGCCTATTTCAAAGGGGGTAGAAATGGATGATAAGCAAACACTGCATTCTGGTGTCTCGGTATGTGGGAGACTTCAAATCCCCAGGAAGAGTTTTCAGCGCATCCAGAGTGGTGGAGGAGCTCAAAGACACGGGGTACTGTCAATCCGAGTGCTGCTGTCACACAGCGAAGAGCCAAGCCCATGGCCTCTGGTATCATCATTCTGCGGCCACATTGGCCAGCTCGGGTCATTAGAATACTCGGGACTTCACTCAAGGTGATGCCTCAGCAAAGGTAAGATTTCAGTCTTCATTGAAAACACTCACCTCTGACAAAAGTCTACACCCTTTTCCATCCTGGATGTCACAGAAGAGGGAGAAAAGGGTGAAGAGAAAGGTCCTTCTTACAACCACATCTTAGAATGTTACAGACACCCATGCACCTCAGCTCTTAGCAAAGTTTAATTTTCCAAATGCATGGAAATTGTGGATCCAGAGAGAACGGGGCGGGGGACAGGACTTGCAGGGGCTATGTATCATCGCTGCAGTTTCCACACAGGTAAACTGAGGACAGAGGGAAGTAAAGAAGACTCCCTGTGGGATAGCAGTTCACTATTTCACTTGCACCCATTACTCCACAGGGCCGCGGACTCACCTGGGTGTGGCCAGTCCTCATGGAGGAAGGCCAGTTTTAGCCAAGGATTCAATTGCCAGGAGGCTTGCCGCTGTCAGTATTGACTACATGAGGGTCTTTTCCATACACACCCTTCGCACAGCACATCACCCGAGTCTCCCTGCACTTGGCCTTCTCCTTCTCTTGAAGGCCAGCTTCCTGCCCCAATGTTTAACCCTTGGATCGCTGGCGTGTCCCTGATGGACAAACGGATGAGCACACGAGGTGTCTCCCTCCTCCTGGCTCCCCCCACACACTCTCTCCACTCCACCCCACCTTCCAGGAGATCCATGGAGAAAGCTAATTATGTTTTCCTAAGTAGGCAGAGTACTTCTATTTAGCAGAAGCTGGGACCCTACGTTGACCTAACACTGAGCACTTCAAGCGAACTGCCAGGAGCCCCATCAAATTGCTTGGAGTAATTTAGAGTATGAAACGTGTTAAATTATTCAAAGGGCTGAATAAGCATAAACAGGCAGTGCCACAGGAGACACGCGTACCCAGCGGTGCCGGTCTGACATTTAATACATCACATTAGCGCTCTTGGAACTGCGACTCGGCCACCGCACGGCACTGAGCTGCGTGTTCACCAACAGACACTCCGAGCGTCATGTTCCATCAAGATTTCTGCTAACTATTTCCATTCCCAATAATCCGCCCCAGCCTCCACAGCTGCCTTCTATTTTGTAGCATACTATGTTTATAACCCTCTCCCAAGTATGTCGAAAAATGTTAATGATTAAATAATAAGGCATTCGGTTGTTTCTTCCCTTTCAGAGCCAGTACATAGTCGAGCACTAACATCAAAAGAAACCTATTCAAGGAAAAAAGATGAAAACCTCGACACCTGAAATCCTAAGGAAGCCCAAACTCCGGGGCCCTGAATTTTGCATTGCCCAAATTGGAACAAGTCTGAAACAAAGTGAATTCTGAGAAGGTTCCCATGGAGAAGAAATTGGTGGCTCAGGTCAAAATTGACATGTTGTTTCTGTTTATTCAAAATCGATGTGAGTAATCCATCCGCTCGACAAATGTTTATTAGCCTCACCGCATGCGTGAGCTGGGACAGAGATGGGAGAGCGGGAGGCAAGGCCCCCAGTGCGCTCGCCACCAGCAAAGCACGGAAGTTCCGATTCCTCCCCATCCTCCTCAGGAATTAGAGTCGTAACATTGTTGCTTTGGGTTTTTGGCCATTTTACTAGGTGTGTCCAGTACCCTCCTGCGTTCACTTGTGTTCGTATCCATCCCAGAGCCCATGGCTCATCGTCATAACGATTCCCTTTCGGTGATCCTCAGATCCTCCAGCTCATTCACCCGGAAAGGCTTACCTATCCATTCACGGTTTTTGTGCCTGTACCACTGCAGACACGTGTTTTTGCAGAAAGCCACTCTGTGAGGCAGAAGGCTGTCATGGTAAATTAGTAAACTCGGACATGGAACGTGGAGATCCATGCTGACCATTTCCCTATTCTGTGAACCTGTCCACTTGTCCCAGGTACCGCACACCGCTACCCCACTGCCATTCGCCCCACCCACCTGAGCACCAGCTGACGGTCTACCACCACGTGTCACTGTGTCCGTGAAAGTCACCCCTGGACGTTCTCTCATTTCTCCTTCACAGATCCACGGGGGTCTGACCCACCTCCCTCTGTCCCTCCTGAGCTCTGGCCTCTCCCTGATCACGGGATCTCCCTCACTCTCCCACCCCAGTCTCTCCCTCTGTAGTGAAACATCAGCTCACAGATGGGTCCTAGCTTCTCCCATTCTTCAAACAATGCTCCTTGGACCCCAGACACTCCTCCAGCTCTTATCTCATGTCTTCTGTCACAGAGACTTCTTGCAGGTGTCTACAGAAGTCCTCCATTTCTCTCATTGTATTCATTTTTCCATCCACTGCAATGCCATTCATTACTCCACTGAATGTTTACTTATTAGTAACCCTAGTGACCCCCAACTTATCAAACCAACGGGAGCTCTTCTATCTTCTCCTCCCTGAAAATTGGAGACCTTTAAAATGCTGACGGCTCCATCCTCCTGGAAATGCTGTCCCTCCATTGTTCCCTTCATGGGCTTCCTCTCCAGCGTGAAACCTGCAGGTGAGGCTCTTCAGAACTGCAGGACAGACATCCTTCACGCACCTTTCCATACCCTGTTCTCAGAGGATCCCATCCACTCGCAGGGACTTGAGGTCTGTCATGCCCAGATTCGCCAACTCGCCCCGCCCTTGGATGCCACACACAATGGAAAGGGCCTTGAACCTTCGCTGTGTGGGATAAGCATTAGCAGCAGCATTTATACCATGTTCGGGCACTGAGGGGTCAACCAACTCTCATGTAAAGATTAAGCTAATAGACACCAATGTGAAGTGGGCCTCCATTCACACGAGAGGTTTTTGTTGTTGTTCTTTATAACCTATCCAATCAATTATTTTTCCATTTGCCTTGTTGGTAACTTTTCCATGTGTAATATGGGTTCTTTGTCCTTAAAAACACTTTTCACCACTGAATAATTCCTCCTAATGCAGTTGCCATGCTTTTCATCATGTCCAATGTTTTGAATCATCTCTACTAATTATAATCACACCTTTTCTTCCTTTCATTTACATTGGTTCTGATCAAATGTGAGAGAGTTAATATCTGTTTAAAATGTCTCAAACATGTGCCAGGCATGATAAATATGTTGTCAGTTGCCTCATCTTAAATGATCCTGAGTTATTTCTAGAATCATTTTCAGTTGTGGGCAGAGTTCATTTATTTCTGCTCTAGAATATGGTTTTACTTATGTCTATGAAAAGTTGTATGGGGCAAGCTAGTAAGTACAGTCTGGATTTAAGTTTACCCAGTTGACTAGAAAGAAATTCTTTCCTGTTATTAGCAAGGTCTGAAAGCTGTATTGAATATTCAAAAAGGTCCAATTTGATGCAATGAGGAGCTGATACTTATACATTAGTAATTCTCATTTCCTGTTTTTCCTGTCTGTCTTGTCTTTGAAGTATTCCTTCTTCCTTTCCAAACTCTTCTCTTTCCCATTTCTATTCTGAGTGCTGCACAGTTAGATACACTCACCTCCACCCTCCCTTTGTCCTCCACCCCTCCCTGCATCACCCCTTCCTCCCTGACCTTCCATATTCCTACGGTGTCCCCCACATTCCATATCATTTCCAGCTTACATATGCTACATGGTTAACCTGCTTATCCCTGATATTAGCTCATTATTACAATGCTTGGTTGCTCAAAAATTTCATTATCAAGCTTCAATGTTGAAATAATATCCCATGACTGAGAATATATTTTTCTACAAAATTCAATGTTTTAAGAGTTTACAAAATATTGTATAATATGTTTCCACATTAGCTTGTTATTTGGCATGTAAAAACCACAGAACTTCAATGCATCAACCACATCCACCATAGTTATTATTTGCATTAAAATTAATTTTAATAATTATAATGGCATATAAAGCAAATACTAAAACAATAACTTTATCCTTTATTATATTATGTAATTTGTTGAAATTCTGTGGAACTAGAACCTCGGAGAACTAAGTGTTTTTGCTTTATTTCATTGGGTTAATCCTCTTATTTTTGCATGCTAAGGGCTGAGCTCTGTGTCATTGCTTGTTCTTCAAATCTACATAATTAGAAGGATCCTGCATTTATGAAAATACTTGTTTATTCCTCTTCCTCTTTTACAATGCAAGTCTTTGAAGATGGGATCTTTCTGATGTCCCTTCATCATTAAATATGGTGGATTATCTTTTTAAAGTGCACTCCATTGTATAGCTCACAGGAAGTATTCATTAATAATCTGGTTGAGGAATTGATGGTCAGTGGTAGGCAGGGCAGGTTAGGGGGTGGCATGTAAAAGGTGTGGAGAATAAAAGAGCAGTCACGCCTGAAGGAAGACCCATCCCCTCCTGAAGGTCTGGACATGGTTAACTTGCTTAATAATGGAAAGGGATTGGGGGGTCATGAGCAGGAAAAGCCAGTTTCAGGAGGGCAATGGATGTTCGCTGTGGCACGTTGAGCAAGAAAGTCGCAAGCGGTGGTGATGCATGTTTCGGGGAGATGGCTCTGGCAGCAGGGTGGAGGGCGGGAAGCTGGCGAGCTGGGCCATGAGGGCTTTATCTGCGGCAGGAGCCAAGGGCCGGAGGCAGGGGCCAGAGCTGATAGCCGTGTTGACTGAATGTATCAAAATCAATACATTTTGATAAAATACAATTCCTGCCTTTCAGTTAGAAAAATACTCCATTATTCTTGGTTTTGGGAAGAAAAGAGACTCAGATGACACAGTATTTTTGCTGTCTGGTGGGAATCCACATCAGAGATCAACGGGACTGTGCCTGGGCAGGGCCCTGAGTCTCCCACCCTCACCCCTGCTTCCTCCAGCACCTCCTTCAGTTGGAAATTTTTCTAATTTCAGAACAATCTCAGATTCTACTGAGTCAGGACTGGCAGACAGTTCTCTGTTATCTCTCTGATCAATTAAAACAACAGCTTCCAAAATCCATACAATGAGTTCATAACACAGAAATAAAATAAAAAAGTATCCCAAGAGGAAGAGTAGAAACTCCTACTACTGAATTTATTAGAAAGAGGCCCAGACATGTCCTTTGCTGCATCCTCAGGGCCCAGGCCAGGGCGAAGGAGTGCAGGAGTGGAAGCTACCAGAGAGGCACGGAGACTTCTCCTTTCCAAAGCAGCTGACCAGGACCACCCGGGCATCCACGTGGACTCTGCTGCCTCTGTAAAACGCGCCCGCTCACACAGGTCCGAATCCCAACTCGCTCACATGCACTCCAAAGGCAGGGCTGGCGCCCCTCCCCAAGGCTCTTCCACACGCATACCTACATGTAGGCACACACCTGCGGGGTCCGCTCCTCTGCTTTTGGGGGCTCACGTCTGTCTCTGCGACGGTCCGCACAGCAGTGTGCTCCACGGCTTCAGCCCAGGTAAGCACCGGCATCTCAGCTCTGTGCTCAGGGACCCTTTTCATTGTCCTAAGCATGGAAAGGCCCCTTCTCCCCACTGTCCCCAAACAGGACCACAGGGTACCTGGTGAGGGTGAGGGCATGAGGCAGAGGGGATTCGGCACAGATGAGAGCAGGAATTAACGGAAACTTGAATGTCAGATGGTGCAGAGCGGCCTGCCTTGGGAAGCCTCCCTCCAGCTTCCTCCTGGAGGGACTTGCAGTTTGGTGGGAAGGTGACTCTCCTGGGGACCCCTTCCCTTTGTCAGAGCCCTTGTGTCTCTCCAGTTGTTCTGAAGGCCAAGCCATACTGCCGAGACCAAGTTCACACTGCTACAATGTGATTAAACAGACATTCAATGGCCTTTGTTGGAACCCTCTCCTTCCACTCCTTAGCCAGAGAGAGGAGGAGCATGTGCACAGGCAAGAGATCCACCCACTGGTTTTCCTAAACATGAAGCAACCAACTCTGCAGGTTCCTGGCTGGAATGCTACTCCTCTCCTAGAATTCCACAGTCATGTCCTTCTCTTCAAAAAAATAGTAATTCTTGATTTTAAGTCTTCATTATTGATTCTTCTAACCCAGTCCTATGTGGCCAACAGAAAACCAGCAAATCATCTCCACTCACCCCAGCAGAGAGGATAATCTTCCCTCTGGACCATGACCTGGGACTTCTCGACTATCACTATGAGCTTTTAGTTCTTGATAAGTCAAGACATCACTCACTCCAGTTTCTGATCACCCATCAGATTGCTGCTGGGAGCAGCTGTGATCACTCTTTACCAGAGCTCTTCTCAATGCCTCTGGGAGGGGTGTCTCTGCGGCCCTGGGGGCTGACCACACGCTCTTCTTCTCTTGTGTGTTTCCCAAGCATCTGGGAAGACTTGCAGCAAGTGCTAGTTCACTGTGGGGTTGAGTGTTCTCACGTCCACCCCTATAAATGCACAAATAAGGTGCATTTTTCATTTGAGAAGTTAGTTTCTCAAAGGCCACATTTCAACACAAAACTCGTTCTGTTTTGAGCAGATAAACTGATGATTTAATTACCCCATGTTGTAAATTAGACATCTGTGACCTGTATGTTTTATGACTTGAAGGGAACTAATGGGAAGTGGAGCTGAAGCTTAGCGACTGGGAGAATCGGACTCATTATGAATTAGAGAGAGAATGCATGGTTATAACCCTATCAGGTTATAAGCATTTGTCTGTGGGTTAAATGCGGTGTCAGACTTACACAGCAGTTTCTTTTAAGTCTCTCTTTAATTTTAACAATAAAAGAAATTGGAGTTTTGATCCAACATCTCTTGATATAAAAGTGCGATGTTTTCAGAAGTCATTTGATCATTTATTTTGTAGAGCATTTTTTTGGATTCTCTTTGATGTCTCAGGTTGATTCTTCAAACAGAAATTCAAATTAAATTTAAATGAGACAATCTGATTTCCCAGACCTGAGAGAGTATTCAAAATATGAAAGAGACCACGAAGCAGCAGCCAGTTGTTCAGCTGGAAGGGGTAGGGGAGAAGGTTTAGGAGAGAGTATGGAAAGTACTAGCAGCTACAATTAGGAGAAGACTTGGCCAGAAGAACGGAGCGCAAAGCCCCGGGCACCTTCCACCGAGTGCTGGAGTCCGTGCCCTCCACAATGTACCATTGCCACAAATTCTTGCTGCCTCCTATTAGTTTATAACCAGCTACAATCTTGTATGCTGCCAAAAAAAAATTCAATTTGTTTAATGGACTCACTTTTTTTCACTTTTTAAAAATGTATCTTTATTATTGAGAGTATTACAGACGCCCCCTCCCCATTTCTCTCCTTCCTTGCCCCCCTCCACCCAGCTATCGCCCCACCCCAGGTCATCACCACACTGTCTGTCCATGGGCAATGCATATATACATATATACACATATAAGTTATTTGGTTAATCTCTTCCTGCCTGCTCCCCACCTTCCTTCTGATTCATAAGTCTATTCCAAACCAAAAAGCTTTTGCACAACAAAAGAAATCACCATCAAAATGAAAAGGAAATCCATTAGATGGGACAATATATTTGCCAACAATACATCTAATGAGGAGGGATTAATCGCCAAAATATATAAAGAATTCACACAACTCAACAAAAGGAAGACAAATAATCCAATCAAAATGGGCAAAGGACCTACACAGACACTTCTCCAAAGAGGAATAGAGATGACCAAGAGACACATGAAAAAATGCTCAACATCACTAATCATATGAGAGATGCAAATTAGAACTACAGTGAAGTATCACCTCACACCTGCCAGAATAGCTACCATCAACAAATCAACAAATGACAAGTGCTGGCGAGAATGTGGAGAAAACGGACCCCTAGTTACACTGATGGTGGGAATGTTTAACTCTTTAAAAGCACCAAGACCTGCTGCTTGGACCCAAGTAATACAAAGGAAAGTCTATGGTCCAAGCTTGGCCAACTGACTTTCTCGCTGTGTTTTCTTAAGCAATCACTTTGTAGTAGACTGAATACAGCTTCAAACCTTTTGATTCTCCTCCCTGAGATGTGGCGTTTCATTACCCAACGCTTAAATCTGAATTGACCTTAGTGACTTGTGGCAGAAGTATGACTCTCAAGCTAGTTATAAGGAGCTTTCTGCCTGAGTCACATAGAACACTCTTTCTGGAAGAAGCCAGCCATCACTGGAATAAATTCAGTTCCCACAGACTGCCGCACTGTGAGGAAGCCCAAGCTAGCCACATGGAAAAGTCCCATGGAGAAAGACAGATGCCTGGCCAGTCTCAACTGCTCCAGCCATCCCAGCTAGGGTGCCAGGCAAGGGAGGAAGTAAGTCATCATGGATACAACAGGGGAAGGACCAGAGGAATCAACTAATGCCAGAAGTAAGGCCTCAAATATCTGATCCCACTCAAGTCATCCCGTCTATATCTCCTCCTTCAAGCCACTCCAGATGAGACCACAGTCACTGTGGTACAAAGAGGAGCCATCTTTGTAGAGTTCTACCCAACTTTCTGACCTACAAAATCTTGAGCATAATCAAATGTTTGTTGTTTTAAGTCACTAAGTAACATAGATAAGCAGAATACGCTTGGCAATAGATAACCAGAAGACTTAAATTCACCAGGCCTCTGTTTCCGTTCCCTCTTTTCTGAAAAGTGAAGGCAATGATGCTGACCACAGCAGTCACTTACAGCTGTCCTTTCTCCCCATCTTTCTGAGCACATGTTGCCCAGCCAAAAGGCCACATTGTTTTTACAGACTTCCTTGTAGGTAGAGGAGACTGTGAGACTAAGTTCTGGCAAAAGAGATATAAGAAGAATCCAGTGATTACACAACTGGGAAATACTCTTAAAAGAGAGCAGAGAAGTCCTTTATTTTTCCCCATTCATCTTGCTTAGAATATGATGTAATAGCGGGAGCTCAAGCAGCTCTTAAACCAGCAGAAAATATGCTAAGAATAGGGAACATCAAGAGAGAAGGACACCTACGGAGCCATCATATTTAATACTCTTCTAACTTGTTTTACAGAAATGAGAAATATATCCTTATCGTGTATCAGTCACTGATATTGTGGGATAGTGGAGTCTGTTATATATAGTCACACTAATGCTAATAGTTGCATCTACCTCACGGGGCAGATATTTTTTCTGTTTGTCCATTGTTATACCAGTGTCTGGCATACAAGAGATGCTCAATAGATGTTTGCTGGATGGGTACGTGGATGGATGAATAGATGGATGGATGGGTGGGTGGGTGGGTGGATGATGGATGACTATGTCTTTCTATTCCTACCTTTCACTTACATGGACCAAAGTAGCACAGAACATCTGCGATTTGTCCAGAACTGATTGTCACCGCCACAGCCGCTCACAGCGACCCTTAGACTGCTGCAGCATTCCAGCTGCATTCTGAAACCTTCATTCTGGTTTGCTTCTGGTGCCTATTTCTCTAGTTTCCCATCCACTCTCTTTTCCAGGCCCTCCAGGGCTTCTCTAGTAATGGATACTCTTTAAACAGCAAGATCACAGCATGTACGTTTTAGTTAAACACACCATCCCTGTTAAACCACACCAGGAACCAAATGAATCATTGCCAACAACCCATAAGTGCGTGTTCTTAAAAAGAGTATTACAATCACTGGCAGTCATCTGGAGGGTAAATCATGGACAGGGATGTGCAATTCACGAAGTTGAAAATAAGGTTGCCTTCCAAGGGTTAAACTAATTAAATCACTCCATAATAGGAGGTGGCAGAAATGACTCTGATGCTCAGGGGAAAGTCACTTCACCACAGTACAGTTAGCAATATTAACACATCTACGAGGAAGAATGTGTCAGCAGGAGGAGGTCCATGGAAACTGGAGTGGAGGGGAAATGTGTGCATGCTTCCCTAACAGTGTCCAGCAGCCACTGTAATGACTTGTTTAATGCTTGATTTATGCCGACTCCGATATTTAGATTGATTTACCACAGTGGTGTTCAGACTGAGCCGGCCTCAGAGGCCCTCACCCAGGGGGGAGGTCTCTGAACCCACCCCAGAGTTTCCCATGAACAGGTTGGGGGCACCCAAGAACTCTGCATTTCGAACTGGCTCCCAGCAGGTGCGGCTGGTCAAGCATGCCACGCTGAGAAACACTGGCAGAATCGGATGTTTCTCTGATGCTTTGGCAAAGCCCAAGGAAGCAGCCCCACTGCCCAGGGATTTCAGAGAGCTGAAACAAAATCCCCTTCCCAACCACAATGGGTACCATAAGTATGGGAATGACATGGATCAAACACAGAAGTAGTTGCAGACCCTATAAAATGTGAAGTACTTACAGGCTTAGAATTTCAATTTCAACCTCCATAAGACTGATTATTCCACCCCAAGCACTGAGCCTAACACTCTGCCGCCACCTGGTACACAGTCAAATCTAAATATTGGCAGGCAAATTATGTCAAGTATCCATCAGTATAAATAGTAGAAAGAGTATTTCAAATCTTTTAACTTAGTTATGCTTTTATCACACAAAAATCTACCAGTGAGGGTTGTGTTATTTACTATTTAGTTAGTTAGTTAGTTATTATTACTAGTTAATTTTATTATTTAGTTTGTATTGTTTTATTTTATATTATATTTATTTATTGTTTTTAATTATTTACCATTATTTTATTATTCATATAATCAAAAGATTACTATTATTAATAATACCTGGCATTCATGTTTCAGACGTTGTTCAAAGACATCTGTATATATTTACAATTCTCCACAGCTGAATTCCCATTTTGCAGATAAGGAAACTGAGGATCAGAGAAGTTAAGTGACTTGCCCAACATCTCAAAGCTCTTAGGTAGCAGAGCCAGGCTCCAATGCTGGCAGCCTGGCTAAACCATCCGTGCTATTGATGAGCCATGGAGCATAATAATTCAATGAGTTGAAGAAAATGCTTGTGAGTATCAATTCTTCACCAGGTATTAGTTGTTTAAGAATTGTTTTTTTTTTTTAAAAATTCATACTTGCAAAGACCATTTTATAAAATAAACAATATATAAAAGTGGCTCAGTGGTTGAGCACTGGCCCATGCAAGAGGTCGCTGGTTTGATTCCCAGCCCGATCCCCAGTGAAGGGCATGCAGGAGGCAGCCAATCGACGTTCTCTCTCATTGGTGTTTCTATCTCTCGCTCCTTCTCCCTTCCTCTCTCTCTAAAATCAACAAAGGGAAAAAAAAGGTTCTCTTGTTCATATTAGTCATCACCTGTTATCAGTTGCTCTTCAATATCACCCTTATGGTTTTATCCACCTCGCTGAACTTCTTTGCATTTTCTCAGAAAACACACTGACTCTAGCTAAGTCAATCTCCTACTAACCTAAATATACCCTCACTCTTGGTTATAATAATTTGTATTATTATTATATAAAGCAAACACGTACGAAATTGCACAGCTATTAGGTCTAGACCTTGAATCATCCTCACCATAGCTCAAGGGGTAAGATGCAATTTATTGCCAGTTTACCAACAAGAAATCTGAAGATTTTAGAGTTTAGCATGACTTCCCTAAGAGCATATGGCTAAAAAGTGGCCCAGCTAGGTTCTACACCCATCCTCTCTTCTGGCTCTGAGGTGCAAGGCTCTCTCATTATACCACACGAGAACCACCCACACAGGCTGCAGACAGGCAACACCAGAGGCAGAGAGGTGTCATGGAGAAGAGAGGGGCACTTGTTCGGCCGCATCCCCCTTGCTTCTGGGCCCTCTGTAACCTGAAGCACGGAGGCTTCTCCTCTAGCACTCCCTGTGGCTGGTGGTTAAGGAAGCAGCAGCTCATATGCGGTCTAAGGTCTAGCCCAAATCCAAGCGTGGGGCTCCCCTTCTGGGCGTCTAATGAAACCACCTTCCACTGTCTTGACCTCCTTCCCTACTCACTCAGACAGAACACCATCCATGGGCTCTGCATGGCTCGTCCCTCCAACCTGCCCCTCCATTCCCCGCACAGGCTCTGCAGACCCTTCCTTACCCTGCATTCCGTGAACACCTCAAGGCATATGACAAAAGCTCCATGACTTTGCAATGACTCAAATACGGCTTTGCAGTCTTCTCTCCTTTTTACCTACATGTCTTTCCTTCCGAACGTAGTAGTAAATTCTTCCATGAGTGGAACCTAGCCTTTTTTTTTTTTCTTTTTTTTTTTACCCCTAAGTCTCAATAAATTTAGCAGTAAATAGAATTGTACAATGTTTAAGGAAGGACTACCATTTACCGTTCAGTTATTTTCCATCGAGTTGAGTTACATTCCAGCTTCTACCAGAGTAGCTAACGCACTAATGTCTGTTAAAAATGTACTGATTTCTGACAGCGAGCTGGAAGAGTGATGTCAGTAATCCATTGCTGTCACAAGGGAGTTTTCTGGACATGCCTCCAAAGTAGATATGTGAAATACTAAATATGTTCAAGGACTTACCATCTGGAAGGACTGAATCTGAAATGCATCTGTCCCCTTTTTTCACAAAGGTCGTGAAGGCCAGAGTGCATCCTGGGCTGGGGCTGGGGGCAGGGTGGAGAGGGAGAAAAGGACAGTCATCCCAACATTCAGATTTGCTGCACATCATGTGCAGCCACTGGGATTTGTGACTGCGGAGGAAACAGCTGTTTTGAGATTATGGGAACAAAGGAAGTTTCGGGCCGGAAGGAGGGCAGGAAGCTGCTTCAGTTCCTCCTCCAGGTGTCTGTTCTAACGGTTCCTCCTGTACCAGACCTGTGAGTCCTTCACTCCGTGTTCCCTGAGATAAACTGATGAGGTGAGAAAATAAAAAGAACATGGCTAAACACGTGTTTTTGTAACTAGTGGTTACTGCTGCTGCAAGGCCCACGCGCCACCCTGCTGCCTCGTGGACATGCCCCTGCCCTGGCAGCAGGCCGTGGAGCGTTTTCAAAACAGCTCCCTACTGTGGGAATGAAATGTGTGTTCATTCAAGACACCGCGTTTTCAGCACGCTGTCTCCCCATGCAGCTTTAGACTGCGCCCACTCACGCCTCTCGCCCACTCCCGCTTCTCTCTTCTCTCACTCGATATCATCAAAAAATTATTTTAACATACGAAGGACTTAAAGCTCTTCCTGGGTGAGCTCACCCCCCGAGAGGAACCCACCAGCATAAATGAAAAGGTGACTGTCAGATCCTCAGTGGGGGGCGTGCAGAAGGCAGCCAATCGATGTTCTCTCTCATCGATGTCTCTATCTCTCTCTCCCTCTCACTTCCTCTCTCTCTAAAATCAATAAAGGGAAAATTTTTTTAATTGTAAATTTTTTTTTTTTTTACTATTACCTTTCTGATTTGAGGCAATAAGAGAACTAATTTTGTTCCAATACAATGGGCATTCATTTTTTTTTTTTCCTTAGTAACTTTATATTTTTAAGCTTCATTTGGGAGAAAACTCCTGTGGACCAGAACAAGTCAGGGAGGAATTCAATAGGTGCTTCTATTGAAATGTTTCTTGTTATCTTCAATGTGCCATGCGTGCTCCTGACCAACAGAGTGAGGAACCAGGACTTGGGAAAGTGAGAAGAAATGATGATAGGAAACAAGCGGTGTTGCCTTTTTTTGTTTTAATTGCCTCTGTATTACTTGGAGGGGAAAACACGTCCTAGACAACAGGCTCAAGTCCCTGTCTGCTGAGCGAGCCGTGATGCGTCCGACTCTCATCTGTGCAGCCAGCCCCCGCTCCCACGCCGTGTGCACATGCCATGTCCGTTTAACATCAGCATCCACTGGCCTCATTCTCATCCTCGCAACACGTTCCCTGAAACCACCTCACCAGCCAGGACGCAAGCCCGAACCCTGGCAACAGCAAACTGTGCTTGTGTCAGAACACTCCGGCGACTGTACTCTCCGTGAGGTGCTTTCATCTTCCCAGAGTGGGCATGCGCAGAGGTCGTGTTTAAGAAATAGCCGTGAAGGGAAGCAGTGGTCAGAGCCCAAGGCTTCCACTGCAGGAGTGATCCAATTCCCGCCTCCTGGAGGTGAGTGGGCACAGGGTGCAGTGTCCTCTCCCCGGGAAGGAGTGGAGCGGCGGATGCTCTCATCACTCCTGGTGCAGGGGAGCCCAGGTGGATAGCCCAGTTACCTCTTCGTCTATCAGAAAGATGGCTGCCGCCCACTAAAGAGGTCCAGACACAATCAGAATTCCAGAACACACCCCTTCAGGAAGTCAGCTCCTTTCTTGCAGGTGGATCTGACCATACCCTTCTTGATTAAGTGTCATTTCTTTCAAAAGCAAGGATAACCATAGTTAGCTAACTATTAATAATTCTCAAGTTGCCTCGAGGCTGTGGATTCCTCAAAAAAGCAAAGTGATGTCCTTAGGGCTGTAAGGGACTTTAGATGCTGATGCAACAGCAGCACCTTACAGAGGAAGAATCGGAAGAGGGACAACTGACTGCTAGGTCAAGGTCCCAGCCCTGGATGACCCCAACCGGTGAGCCTTTGTACAGCACAAAGGTGCCTTTCTCACTGGTTTTATCCATAGAGATCCTCTCTGATGAGCCCGGGGGGTAAAAGTGGGCCAGAGAGACAGAAGAGGTGAGTGGAAAGAGGGAAGAAAGACCAGAGGGGTGCAGAGAAACTGAGGAGGAAGCCAGAGGAGAGGTGTCAAGAGGGAAATATTTAAATGTCCATTCTCCTCTCTCTCTTTTTTCCATGATTACTTATAATAGTGACAACTGATTAAACTACATTTTTCTTCTTTTCCTTGCATAGTAATAATTAGTTGTGTCAAAAAGACTAGTCAGATGACAATGCGATTTCAATGAGAGAAAGTTGAACAACAAGCTATAATTATTTGGACAGTCATCTGATCGGGTTTTCTTTTCCTGTCACAGTGTAAATGATTTATGAAGTTCTATGTGGGTGTTGCTGAAGAGGTGACCTAACATGTTTTAAAGCCCTTTTTACTTATTCTTTTCCATTTCTAGTATATAACAGTTGGTGTGTAATTGTGTGTGTGTGTGTTCAGTTTGGTTTAGATAGAAACCTAGGCCAATTAAGCTCATTTAAACTCTAATATCACTTGTTCCTGACATGAATCATCTTAAAAAGTAGCAGCTTTCTTCATCAAGTCACCTAAGGTAAGTTCCCTGACACCTAGCAATACATTACTCCAGTAACCATGGTCCTAGAAAAAAGTTTTTAAAACAAATATGGAGAAAAAATATAAGTGTATCTTCCACTGAGAAATCACATGGGCTCCAGCTGGGTAGCTCAGTAGGTTAGAGCATTATACAGATGCGCCAAGGTTGTGGGTTCGATCCCCAGTCAGGGCACATACAAGAATCAACCAATGAATGCATAAATAAGTGGAACAACAAATCAATGTTTCTCTCTCTCTTTCTCCCTTCCTCTCTTTAAAATAAATTGATAATTTTTTTAAAAGAGAAATCACTTGCTGCTTTGCATATCAGAGATGTGGGGAAGGTCCACATTTAATACAACTCTTGAATACATTTAAGTCAGCATTTCTCAAACTTATTTTCCTTAGAGTCTCTTTATTTGCCTAATATTCACTCCCATTCTTTGGGATCTGTGTGTCACAGAGAACATTTTGGGAAATGATGACTTAGCTGACATGTACATGGTTGTATAATGATAAACCACCGTCTTCTTCCAAACAGGAAAAAATAACCTGAAGAGTAAACGCATTAAGGGTGAGTGTACTGAACACTGGAATACCTTTCTGTCCATGGAGGGAAATCATAGCTTTAAAGCAGGGTTCTGAGAAAACACTACCTTGAAAATATTTTAGAGAGGAGAAGCTGGACAGACACCACTCTGTCTCCTAATTATTGCTCTGTAGTGCTGGATACAAACAAGTTCTGCTACAGTAGGTTTCTAAGTGGCAGATGAAAGAGTCATTTACAATCGCTATACCTGCAGCTCAGTATATGGGATGCATGCACTGGTTAGAAAGGTCACGACAAGGTTGTGTCTGTGGGCAAGGCACAGGATGGTTTTGAATGGCAGGGAAATTGTTCCCCTTTTATGTTTTATTAAAGGGGATCAGGTGTTTGCCCACAAGACTTACACTCGAAGCAACATGCAGTTCTATTCTGGAATATGCCCATAAACTACATCCACGTCTGTTTAAATAAACATAAAAGCGTGACTATCCTCCAGCCAATGAGACAAAGGCGCTTAAGAGCAACAGCAAACAAAACCTATGTACTTTTTTCCCTTCCCAAATGAATGACTCAACTTTGAGATGAGCCAGAGTTTCCAAGAACAAAGAAGAAATAATCCCATAAATTCTGATATTTACTTATGCTTCTCAGTACAGTTTTTAACTTACAAGCTGATAAATAGCATATGAAAGAAGGGGTTTATTTTTTTTTTGTCAAAATACTGTAAGTCTTGTGTCTGAAATAGGACAAAATTAAAGAATTTCAGCCAGCATCCTTGCTTGGAATAATATGTATTCCTCACTTTTCAGCATTTGGTTGTTTTCTCATCTTCTTCGAGTAGGATGAAAAGGGAATTACTTACTAGTTGCACTTGCCTGGGCGTTCTTGTATCTACTTATTTTGAAACCTTTCATTTGTAGCGACAGCTACAAGGTGTACCTTCAAGGATTTTGCTTTTTTGATTTATACTTTTATACACTCAAATCTCAATTGAGATATCCTAGCTTCATTCCATTTTCTGACCTTACACAATCAAGCTGGAGTGACCCCCAATCTCTTAGGACTGGGCTACATTCCAAACCAGGTTATGGAAGGACGAAAGCAGAGAATCAAAACCACACATCACCCTGGCCCCAAGGAGACACTCCATGTAAAGCCGAGTGAAGGCCGGCCAATCCGCAGATCTCATTTATTTGCCCACGTGAGAATTCTCAACTCTCCACCCTTTGAACTTTTGACATTATTTTTGAGTGTGTGTGAGTCCTGTTTATACCCAACACAAAAGCCAGACAGATGCTCAGTTTGGCATGGAAATCGGCTTCGTGGAAATAAATGTTCTCTCTCTTCCTTTTTTTTTTTTTTTTGTTTGTTCTGGGGAGATGCGTACTGCTGACATGCATCGGAGTTGCTGACATATTAGTGAATATTCCATGCATCTGTTTCTGGTGATTGTCCTTCTCATGACACAACTGTCATCGTGCCCATGCAGTGAGGCGTTGCAGATAATAAAACCCCTCTGAGCCTGGCCAAATGGAAGCAGTAGTCAATAAGGCTGTGTGCTAATGTATCTGGAAATCAACTGAGCAGGAGTGCTTGGGCTCATCCGTGCGCTCCCCAACCCCCGTCTCAGGAAGATGCTTTCACTCAGAAAGATGCTCTCTTGGATGAACGGGGAAACAGACTGGATCTACCTTGCCACGAAAATTTCAAAAACTCTTCATTCCCACAGGATATCCTGTCTGATTTTCAGGGTGTCTGAGAGAGTCACCTGGTTAAATACAGATTTTAAGATAATTATTCGCGTTGGTATAAGAATGTCACTTTCAACAATTGACAATATGTCCTTCTTTGTCACTGAGTGCGCAAGTGGACGTGTGGCACTGAGGACCACGTCTAGACAGGATGAGCATCCAACAGACTGCTATTCTTTCTGTTGTTATCACAGTGAGTCTAATAACACCCCCAGTGAAATAAACGTATTTCGATGTCCCGGATGCTCAGAGAACACCGGCTCACGGGGCCAAGCTGCTTGCCTCCCCACAGCACACATCTAGCAAGCAGAAGAACCCAGCACCGCCTCTCTCCGCAATGAGACGTGGGCAGTGACATCGCTGAATGGAGGGCCAGGGATGAGCACAATTCTCTGCAGCATAACCTGGGTTCATGGCTGCTTAATGGCAAGCTGACAGACCCCGAAATGATCCCCAACTGTTGTTAAGTAACAAGCCAAGTTCTGGTGCAGGCGATTATAAACCCCAGTTTATGTCCCCTTGAAGAGCCACCCTCTGCAAAGAGCGAGGGGAAGGACAAAGGAAAAGAGCCCTTCCCCTTTTCAATGTGTCTTATCGATGGTGCAAGGTCAGCTGAATTGTTCTACTTACAAGGCTTTTGTTCTTCCTTACTGCAAAATCTTAAGGGTGCACCACTGCCCGGTGCAATTCAATATGACTGGAGTGCACAGGGGTCCTGATCTCCGCATACCGCGCACCGGAGCAGTGATTTATAAACCACAGCCCCATGGCATCCCAGGACCTGGAGTGAATTGAGGCTTCTACGTGAACACAGGAGCTATGAATTCCAACGCCAGACCGGCACCGGCAGTGTCCCTGAACTCATTTCCTGCCAGTGAGGATGGAAACGTGGTTGGAGAGATGAGGGGATGGCAAACCCCACAAGGAATGAGGTTGGTACCCAATTAGCTTCTTTTCATATGATGGGTTTAGGGAGGCCAAGTAATCCCAAGATGGCTTCAGTTATTTTCAGGTTGGCAAAGGGGAATGTGATCTCTCTTTAATAGCGTGAGGCCGGAGGAAGAAAGGGCAGAGGAAAGAAAGGGGAGGGAAGACCTAAGGAATCATACGATTCCCTGGGCATGAACATTTCTGCACCAACAACAAAATGAAAGGAGATTAAAAAATTAATAACTCCAATGTGTGATCAATAAAAATAATTATTGTCAAGCAGCCCATTTTTTCATCAAGCATTTGATGGCTAGAACGTAATTTCTGACATGGGTAGAAGAACGCAGCACTTGAAAGGCACAATTACAAAAATTCCCTCTTTAAACAAGACTTTCCTGTTAAAGTCTCAGTGTGTTTTTTTTCTTCCTGTCTTCTACACTTAGCCGTTTGGTCTAAAGACAGTCAGGGAGCTAAATATATATTAATTAGAACTCTTGGGGCTGGCATCAGTGAGATACAATTATACCAAGCGGATGCCATTCCAGGCTCTGATAGCTTCATTTAAATTCCTGAATAAAACATGAAATATCTTTAATGAGAAGTGAATATAGTTGTCAGGAGGGAGTCATTCTGATATTGTTACTAGTTGAGATATAGGAGATGAAGACATAATGTGAATACCTTCCATCGTATATGAAGATGATGGTTGTTGGAAAAGACGTATCCCTCTTCCGAGACGTCGGGGACGCAACAAAGTAGAAAGATGCCAGAGCTGAGCAGCACACCCACCTCCTGAGGCAGCGCAGCCTTGGAGCGGCTGCGGACTCACAGACACAACCTGCTGTCTGCTTCCAGGAAAACGGGTCGCCCCGAACAGCCCGGAGAGCAGGAACACGCCTCACTCCCTGGAGCCAACCACCACCTCCTTCCAGGCGGGAGCTGGGTACAGTTTCATAGCTGTCAACATGTTCTGCTGAGAGTGAAAGAGACCTACGGATGTGCGAACTTATCTCTGATTTCTGCCCTCTTCAAGGCCGCCACTGCTCGGCACGGAACCAAATGGGTTAGTAAGATCACACTGTCGGGAGATGAGGTCTGCGTGTCTCCTTGCCTCCTTTTTGATCACAGGCCCTGGGAAGCCCGAGCCCGAGCCCCTGGCTCCGGTAAAAGCCTATTCACCTGTTGGGCTGTGGCTGGAATTTTCTTCTCTCCTTCCCCGGGGCTTCCCCTTATTCATCGTGTCTTTCATAGGTAAACTAGCACATGCTACCTTACATTCAGGCTGCACCTGTCTTAATCCCAGGTGACCTTCAAGCGCTTCAGAAATGTTAGCTACAATAACCAGGGCTTGCTATGCCTGACATTAAAATGGGAGGCCAGGGCCCCAGCTAGGAGACTGGGAGGTGGGGGCAGGGAGCATTCTCCAGCAACTGGTCTGGAACATCACAGGATGAGGACCTGTTTCACTTCGTATCTGCCATCACGATGCTGAGCTGGTTTATAAGATAAAGACCACTTTGTTTTCTTTTTTCTAACAGAGAGAGAGCCATGACTCTGCCTTAAAAAAGTGGATGGAGCCCAGCCAGTGTGGCTCAGTGGTTGAGCATCGACCCATGCACCAAGAGGTCACTGGTTCAATTCCTGGTCGGGGCACATGCCCAGGTTGTGGGCCCGATCCCCAGTGGGGGGCATGCAGGAGGCAGCCAATCAGTGTTCTCTCTCATCGATGTTTCTCTCTCTCCCCTTCTCCGTTCCTCTCTCTCTAAAATCAATAAAGAAAAAATTTTTTAAAAAAGTGGATAGGGCCCGGCTGGTATGACTCAGTTGCTGAGCATCGACCCATTTTTTTTTCTTTATTGATTTTAGAGAGAGAAAGGGAGAGGGAGAGATAGAAACATCAATGACAGAGAACACTGATTAGCCGCCTCCTGCATGTCTCCCACTGGGGATCGGGCCCACAACCTGGGCATGTGCCCTGACCAGGAATCGAACCAGTGACCTCTTGGTGCATGGATCGATGCTCAACCACTGAGCCACACCGTCCGGGCCCAAGAATCTTAACATCATCGTTTCTGCCAAGTACATACAACATTTATTTTTGGTACTTATTGATTTGCCCATTGCTGCTGCATCCACTAGATTGAAAGCTATTCAATAAAAGAAACTATACATGTTATGTGTCTAACCCAGTGCCTGACACATGAGTTCAAATAAATATTTGTAGACTAAAGGGATAAATAAATGGTATAAATAGGTAATATAACTTGTTGAGCTTTTCTAGGTTTATATTTTTGTGTAAAGTAAATCTAACAGTTTGCTTTATCCATGCTTATATAAAGCCAAGAAATCTGGAAAAGTAGAAAAAAAATGCATTAATTTTTTTCCTTCTATTAGACCCAATTTAGCTAATATACTTTCACTTTTTACTAGTGACTTTTAAAATTGATCAAATTGACCATTTGGTTTTCAGCTTATCTTTTTGGTTTTCAGAGTATTCTGCAATTATGTTTTTGTTCAGTGATGGATCGATAATATAAATAACAGTCATAGCTAACTTTTACTGAGCTGTGCAAGACTCTTAGGATTGTTACACATGTGTTAACTCAAGTCAGCCTTATATCCACTCTTTCGAAACAATTATCACACCCCATGAAACTGATAAAGGAACAAAGAAAACTAGAGATTAGTGTTCTTGTCAAAAGTATGCCAATCACGGTACATGGATAATGGTCTATTCTTTATCTCTGCAAAGATCAAAGCAAGAATATGAATGATACAATTGCATAAGAGACTGAGCAGACACACAGAAAAGTTCCCTTGTCCTGACACATTGTAGCAGGTTGTCCAAATAGAAGAGCCTCTGCTTGAAACAGTTCAACATAAAATAGCAAAGAAAGTATCTTCAGTAATGACTTACACCTAACTTTATACCAATCAAGAGACTTGGGAAGTTTACACCTCGCCCTAACTTGTGACTCCAGGTCTTCATCCCTGCTGTGGCCTCAGCGTGGAAATTCAGTGTAACTAGATTGCTCCAGTGAAAAGCGCCCTTGCTTCCCCGCCAGCTGGTTTTGACCTTGATGTCCTAGACTCACCTTGCTCCAGCCACCTGGGCCTTCCTCCCACAAGCCTCCTTCCCATGACAGCCCCTCCTCCTTGAGCAAAGCAGCTGGAGATTGATTTATGAGCACAGACCAAGTGGTCCCTGTGCACCGGGGTGGGGGGGGAGAGTTGGGGGGGCGGACCATGAGTCACAGGGTGCCCCACTGCTAGTCATGTTTAGAAGCACAGGGTCACAAGACCTCTGCCCATTTCCTTATTACCCCCCAAGGTTGACTCGCCATCTCCTTGTCTCAGTGTACTTAGATCTTGCTAACCCCTAAGTTGCCGGGGGGTGGGGGGTGGGAACCCGTTACAGAAAAGGATGTAAGATAAAAACAAATACAACTCAGTATAGCATTATTAGAAATAGTACCTTTCCTAGATATGGTATCACAGCTTATCTTGTGAAAATTATTCACACACACACACACACCCCCCTAAATACAAATGGAAGAAATAAAAAGTTAAACACCGAGCAAACTTCTCAGATCATGTAGGGGAAATTTCTCTCCACCAGATTTATAGATTTTCCTCTCAGAACTAGCTTCCATCCATTAATTTCCGCCCTTGCTGCCTTCGGGCAGGACTCGGCCGATGCGCCTGATCTGTGCAGCGAGCCTTCCACCTGACCTCTGTGTGCGTGCTGCCTTCCCCCTTCCAGGCCCCCCTGTACACCCTGCCTAATACATCTTCCTAGAATAAAAGTTTATCCTGTATCTTCTCTCTATAACCACCAATGGCTCCCTAGTGCCTACTGAATAAATTTCAAATGTCGAGGCATGTTTTCCTTCTGTGACTTCATTTCTGGTCTCCTACATACAAAATACCTCTAGTTGAGCCAAATCCACTGTGATCCTAAACAGCTGCACTTTCCTACCTCCGTGCACAGCAGATATTCAATAAATGTGATGAAGAGGGTTGTAAGTGTTCATGCTGTTAAAGACTAGTGGGGGGGGGTGAACAAGATCCATGAGTGCATCCCTATTCTATTTCAATTAGATTTCCTCTTTGTGTGCTTGTTTTCCTAATTCATTATGAATGTTTTTAAGGAGGAACCCTAGGCCCTGTATCAATATAAGCACAGTGCCTGGCAACCAATAAACATTTGCAAAGAGAATGAATAAATGCTATCTAAATTATAACAGAGATCAACTGTGTTTAGGGAATTGAAATAGAGTAAACCAATATAAGAACTGCAAAGCAAATGAAATATTATATATAATTTATAATAGATATGATATATGGTATGGTATGGTATGGTATGGCATGGTATGGTATGGTATGGTATATGATATATATTAGGTGTTTTGGTCAGGATAGGCTATGTTAACTGCATAACAAACAACTCAAGCATTTCAAGGTCTTAATGTAACAAAGGTTGATTTGTTTTAATCCCACAAAGTTCATTGTGAATGTTCCTTGTTGAAAATTTTCTAGGAGACACACCTCAAAATAGTCACTTGGGACCAAATTCCTTCTATCCACTCACTACTCTTTAACTCTTCCTTAAAGTCTTCTCTTGGGTCCTCTGCAACCAACCAACCAACCAGCTAGCAAGCAAAGTAAGCGCATGAAGGGATCTCCTAAAACGGGGTGTTTTAGGAACCAAGTTGGGTGTCTCTGCCAGATATCCATGTCCAGGCACCTTTTGTCAGGCCCCCTCCTGGGAATCAGGGTATATCAGGAAATGTGGTTTACATTGTCCACAGGAAAGGGAAGAAAACCAGATTTGAAAAATACTTGCAGCCTCTCCTCCACTAGATTCCGCCGTGCAGTTTTAGATCAAGCCGTGAACCTCTGCAACAACCCTGCAAGCTGGGCCTTGCCAACCTCCCACAGGGGACGTGCTCTCAGCCATCAGTTGCTGCGCACTGGATCACCCACAATGCAGTGGCTTGTACACATTATTACCCCACAGCAGCTGTGGGTCAGGTCCAAGTGTGACTTGAATGGGCCCTCCGGCTCTGGGTCCCTCCCAGCCCACAATCAAGGTGTCAGCCAGGGCTCAAGTCACCTCCAGGCTCAATGGAGGGGTGGATCTGCCTCCAAGTTCGCCGAGTGCCTACTGGAAGGATTCAGTTCATTGCAGAGTTCTTACACTGAGGTGCTCTGCTCCTTAGCTGTCAGGTGGAGGTCATTCTTAGTCCTGTGACATGTGGGCCTCACCTAGGGCAGCTGGCAACCTAAGTAACTCAGCCCACCAGGGTTAGCCACCCAAGAAAAGCCTGGGAGAAAAGGGTAAGCCAGACCGAAATCACAGTCGTTTATGACCTAATGTCACAAGGACACCCCATCACATTTGCCATAATCTGTTCACACAAAGCAAGTTGCTAGGTCCAGCCTAACTCAAGGGGAGGAGATTACTCAAGGGGTGCATGCCGGCAGGTGGGGACTGTTACCGGAATAAGGGATCCATTTCCCTGTGTTTGTCAAAGCACAATCAAATGCAAAGAAGAGCTTACAGGCAAGAGAGTCGGGTTCATTAGCTGAGGAGATTGTGCCAAGCCTGGAGTCACAGGAAAGCTAATACTCAAAGACCTGGCTCCCTGAAGGCGCCCAGGGCGAGTTACATAGAGAAACGAATCACTAATCCTGGTGGCGAAAGGAGTTGGGTTGTGGGCTGGACGGCTGGGGCCAGGGTAGGGAGCAGCTGATCATTGTCTCAGGTCTTGATGGCAGCCACGGCTCTGTTCTGTCCGATTCTGTGAGGGAGTGGTCCGCAGGGTCACTCAGCTTTCATGGGCCTGCAGCTGAAACCCAACTGAAGTCAAATGTTATCTTTAGCTTGACCCAAACTCTGTTTCGGTGGTCAACACACCTGAGGCTTTGTTCTTAAGACAGTTGGATGCTGACCTGAATCTGGTGTCCTAAGGGCTTAATAATTAAGGAAGGGAGCAGGCAGACAGAAAGGAGAAAGGGCCCTGCTAAAGAAATGGAGTTTCTACACGGTTACGGAAGTACCAAGAGCCATTTTAGAAGCTCCACAGAGACCATAAAAGAGAAATCTCTACATCCCAAACTACGGGAGTTAAGAATTGAGTACATCACTTAGTAAATGGCGTCGTCAAGGAAATTTGGTGACGGAAGGGAGAATGACAGAGGAGCTTTCGGGAAAGAGAGAAGTCAAGTCACTAAACGCTTTTTTTCAGCAAGTGGAAGAGATAGAGTTAAATCGCAGCTTTACGGAGCTATTGGAAATAGCCAAACTGAAGAAGAAAATACACTGAGAAGCAAAAGAGTGATTTTAGAAGAAACACATGGCAAGGATTTCCGTGGTGATAATCACGTCTGTCTTGCAGGTAGCTCGGAGAATCTAGCAGGTCTCCGAGGGTGCTGAGAGTCCTTTAACAAGCTCTCAGGGGACCAGCATGCTTCTGGTCTGAGGACCACACTTGGAGCAGCAAGAACGCAGCGGAGAGCCTGGCCCATGAAGACTCAATTAACATTGTCCCGGTATCTCAGTGGTCCTCGCCCTGGACCGCTCCTCACGATGACCTGATGACGGCAGGCTGATCCCAGTGCTGAGCCCTGGTGCTGAGTTTCAGATTCAGCAGTCTGGGGGCAGGGCCTGGGCACTCTGAGACAGTACATGGAGAAGAGAAACCATCATCCCATTCTCCGGACTTTACAGCTTATAACTGGAAAAGAAAGGTTCCCCCTCTCCTTTTGGGAAAAAGCTATTTACAAACCCAGCTACCTCCAGTGCAAGGTACGTTGGAGCTGTTGCAACCCGGTAACGAATGCTTTCATTCGGGCAGAAACAGGGAGCGCTGCAAATCTCTCCAGGCCCCTCTGAAACAGCGTCCCTCCCTCCTGATGCAACCAGGGTCTCCTTTCTACTTTATAAACATTCCCGGAACAACAAAATTAAAGTCCTCCAAAAATGGGATTATAAACATTAAATGCTATTTATGACTCTCATGATAAAAGCTACAGAACTCATTTGAATATTATCACTTAATAAATGTGCTGTAGCACCCCTCCCCTCCATCTATATTCTTTCAGAGATCTTCAAAATACCAGCTCAAAAACAGGTTGAGCTCGGATTGTGTGTGGCAGGGACGGGAGAGGCACAAAGGTCAATACGGCCCAGACACTCCCTCTCTCACCACTGCCGCCCCCCAGGAGCCCAGAAGGCAGCAAAGGCAAACTGGAATCACCCGGTCAAGGGTCAAGTTCACCTCCGACTCAGGCCTGTGCGTCGCCTTTGTCTCTGCTGGAATACTCTTCCCTCCGCAGTCCGCCTGGCCTCCGCCTTCTCCCCAGTCCAACACCTGGCCTGGTTCCCTCCCAGGAGAGGAAACATCTCTCTGTCCGGCTGGGACATGGAGGAGATTTCCCAAAGCAAGCTGATGGTAGCTGGAGTGGTTGGTACGTGAGGGACAAGAAGGGCCTGCCCAGTGCTGACGGAGAGGACATGGCCCAGGCAGAGAAAAGAACCCAAGTGAGGTGCTGGAGGCCCCCAGGCTGTTAGGTCCCAGGTCGACATGGGAAAGTGGACCAGGGCCATGTGCACTCAGGAAGAACACGAGAGTCCCGCGTGCTGAACGAAGGGCTGGAACATCCTGTGGAAACCTGAAGCCCACTACAGAGCAGGAGGGAGGCGTCCTGGGTGTGTCTGGGAATATGACGGGGAAGCAGTCAAAGAAAGGACTGGGCCCCGGAGTGAAGGAGGGGCTCCTGGGGGAGGCAGGAGGGGGCAGGTCCTGAACAGACACCCAGGCAGCTGGTGCGTAAGTGGTGGTTTCTCATTTCTAGGAAGTGTGCTGAGCGAATCCACTACCTGCAGATGAACCCACGACCTCACACAGGCTCCTGCACATCTGGCAGCAGGAGACCACACCTGGATGTTTGGATCCCTGGTTTGAAACAACCCCCAGACCAAATCCTTCCCGTTCTCATAGGACCCCTCGGTGCTCGGGTTCCTGCTATTGCCTGGTCATTCCTTATTCACCTCTTGTCCCTTCTCTTAGCCTAGCAACATTCTTCTGTTTCTCCAAGAAGTCCTCCGCACCTGCTGTCCCCTCTGCTTAGAGCACGGTCCCCTGCGATTCTCGCGCCCCTGGTTCTTTCTCACCATTCACCTCATTGCTCAACTGTTACCCCGCAGGGAGCCTTCCTTCCCAGGGCACCATCAGCAGCGTGTCCTTCCGCGGAACCACACTGTCCAAAGGGACTGGCACCTTCTGTGCCGGCGTGCTTCTGCTCTCCCTTCCCTGGGAACGGCAGGGCGGGCGGCGAGAGTGCGTCTCCCCGGCGGCGACCCGCTTCCACCTCTGTACCTACCACAGTGCACACAGCAGATGCTCGAAAAATTCCTGTTGAACGAATGGCCCGAGGGTCGGAAAGATGGAGAGGACTGAAGCAGAAGATGATGCTCTGTTGCTGAGAAGCCACCGTGGGTTTGCTTCTCCCCGGGACATCCCCTTGCTGTCTTACACTGATTCGCCCGAAGTGATGGGAGGGCGGAGCGTCCCTCAAGAACAAATCCCCAGGGCGGTGGGGCACCGCCGTGTCTCCCCGGGGGCGTCCAGTGTGGCAGTGGGCACGCTCACTTCTCTGGGTGAGCTGCGAATCTATGCGAGAGCCTCTGACGACCACAGCGACCTCAGAGACCAGACAGGAGCATTAAAAATTAAACAGCAGAGGAGTCAATTGGCTTCCACTCTCGGGTTTATAGACAGGAAAATGCTTAATGACAGGTGGTCTTTGTAACAGAGGTGGCCTCGGAGAGACATTTCTCTTGATTTTATTTTTTAATTAACTTTTATTTTCAGGATTTGGCCCCTTCCTCCGGTCCTGCTGGAACGATATCTAAATGATCAAAGGCCCACCACTGTTTCTGGAGCAGCGCAGGCCACCTCACCCCGCAGCGAGGGGAGGGACTCTCTTCAAAGATCTCTGCTGCAGAATCCTGATGCTGCCGAGTGCCACACGTGGATTTTCATAATATGGCCCCCGACTTCAGATCTTCAAGCTAAAGAGTACGGTGCTTCACTGCTCCGCACTGACAGCCTCCCAATTACCCATCCCAAGCCTGTGACACGCGGTTCTCCTAGTTAGGGTGTCTCCCTTCCACTGCCGGTGAGTTCAGTATATATATATGTTTAATCCTCACCTGAAGATATTTTTCCATTTATCTTCAGACAGAGTGGGAGGGAGAGAAAGGGAGAGAGAGAAACATCGACGTGAGAGAGACACATCAACTGGATCAAGGCCGGGGACGAACTGCAATGGAGGTACGTGCCCTTGATCGAAATTGAACCCGCAACTCTGTGGTCCGCAGGCTGATGCTCAACTGCTGAGCCAAACTGGCCAGGGAAAGTTCAGTATTTTGTATTCAGCATCTATCAACTGTGCATGAGTAGTAAAACAGAGACTGTCCAAGTCTTACTCTGTGGCATTAAGATGGATCTAGTCTAAGAGCAGAGCCATGATTACATGTTATATATACACATACCCACGCATAATATAGTCATTAATATCAGTAACAAGTCCTATCTTTGCCATCACATCACCCTGATAATAGAGCATTCTCAGTCTACTCATTTTATAGAAGTCAAAGCTAAGGCTCAGAGAAGTTGAGTGACTTGCCTAAGGTCACACAGTAAGGAAATGCCAGAGCTGCTATTTGAACCCAGGCAATCCGACTCCAGGGACTGTGCTCTGAGCTCCCTCACAAGACGGAAGCACATGGGTGTGTGTTGTAGAAGGAGATAATAAGAAAAATAAATAATAATCATTTGGGAAATGTAGCGAGAACTAGATTGTGCAGGATCTTAGATGCCACGAGAAATCCTTTGGACTTTATTCTGCAATAAGGAGATGTCAATCTCTGAATGAGAGGTCTCTGAATAAACGGACAGACAGGACTCCACCTTCACCGCTCTCCTTCTGGCAAACATTTTTCTGCATACTTGTTTGCTTATACTTGTATGGTGTGCCTCTTCCTTAGCGAGCGTGAACGTGCCACGCGAACAGTTCTCGTTCTCCTCCACATTCTCAATACCTACAACAAGACCTGCACATAGGAGGCACTTAGTATACTGAGTGAATGAGCCAAGGAAACCAGGTTTCAAGTTCCACTGTCAGCCCAGCCGGTGTGGCTCAGTGGTTGAATGTAGACCCATGCACCAAGAGGTCACCGGTTCAATTCCTAATCAGGGCACATGCCCGGGTTGTGGGCCGAATCCCTAGTGGGGGGCATGCAGGAGGTGGCCAATCGATGTTCTCTCTCATCAATGTTTCTAACTCTTTCCCCCTCTCCTTTCCCCTCTCCCTAAAAAATCAATAAAGAAAAAATAAAGTTCCATTGTCATCCCATGCTTGGATCACCTGGGTTTTTTTTTAACTACATACACCCCATGCTCCCCAAACCACTCTCCCACAAGGATGGTGACCAGCGTGGCGCTGGCATCTGGCTCCACCCTGTTCTCCCCCTCGCTCAGCCCTGACTTGGAACACAGGCAGCCCAGCCTCGGGTGCCCTTCACAGACCAGATGGCCTTGCTCTGGTCCACCGGTCGCAGTATGCATCTCTGGACTATCTACTTTGATAGGGATTCCCATCCAAAGAGGTCATCCTTGCCTATCTCCTGGGCGGTTTCCCTTTATGCGATCAGTTGCTGTATCACGTAGCTTCATTTCAACAGCAGCAAAAGAAAAGGGAAAAACTGAAACCCCATGTCTGAATGCACCCCTCCCTGCGCACGCCGACCCTTGCTTCACGGCCTCCCGTGGACCCTCCACATTTCGTGCAGAGCACTTAACCTTCCATGGGATATTTTTATGCTCCATTTTCCGTGCTGTCATGAAGCAGACGAATGCACATGGAGTTGATTGGGATGGGCATTGCCGCCCCACTTCCCAGAAGGAAAGCAGAGACGACGAGGGTGAAGGCGTTTTCAAAGCTACTGCATCTCAGGAAGTGAGGTAGACAAGAACAAATACCTTTGCTGAGAATGCCAAACTAGGAAAACACCTACAATTGATCTGTTCAGACAAGGTCATTTACTTAGCAACAAAGCAGACCAGGACAAGACCAGGTGAGCTGTCTATTGACACACCCCCAGGAGCTTCTAGCTTATATCACACTTAACTTTTGGTTTAAATCCTCCTTTGAAGGATATCATTAGGGTTCTTTATCCACATGCCACTTAACCCTTAAAATAAAAAGTCATTCATTTTGCTCACAAGTATGCAATTTGGGGGGAGCTCATCAGCAACAATGGGTCTGCTCAGCAGGAGGGCAGTGACATTTTCTCCACTGGAGAGTGTGGAGGGTCAGCTCCCAAGGTGGCCCACTCTCAGCTGGTAATCAGGGCCACTGGCTACGGGGCTCATTTCCTCTCCAGAGGGGCCTCTCCACAAGGCCACTGGGCTCCCTGGAAAGTGACAGCTGGTTTCCAAAAGCCATGTTCCAAGAGAGAGAAGACAGAATCTGCTAAGACCTGGGCTCAAGGTTTACTGTTATGAATTGAATGGTGTTTCATAATAAAAACAAACAAACAAAAGACGTTAAAGCCCTAACCAGTTCCCCAGAAAGTGACCTTATTTGGAAATGCGCTCTTTGCAAACACAGTTGGGTTAAGACGAGACCATGAGAGTGGGCTCTGATCCAACTTGACCAATGTCCTTGGAAAAGGGAGACTGGACAAAGGCAGACGTGCAGGAAGAGATGGTGATGTGAACACGCACAGGGAAATTACCTTGTGAAGATCAAACAGTAATTGAATGATGCAGTCTACAAGCCAAGGGTCGCTAGGAAACCATCGGAAGCTTGAGGAGAGGGGTGGAATAGATTCTCTCCCAGAACCCTCAGAAGGAACCAACCCTGTCAATTCCTTACCTTGGATTGCTGGCCCCCAGAAATGGGAAGGAATACACAGTTGTTGTTTAAGCTAACCAGTCCGTGGCCCGTTGTTATAACAGCTCCAGCAAACTAAGTCACTGGCGTACGTCAACTGTGGCCAATGCAGTCGGTCATAGAGCTGGCCTAGATTCAGGGGAAATCCCAACAGGAGTGTCAAAAGGTCCTTGGCCATCATGAAGCCACCGCAGATACTAAAGGAGGTTATGAGCTTGCTGTTCACTATCTAACTAGTGCCTAATACATAAGTGGGGTACCATGAACATTTATTGAAAGAAAGAAAATACAGGCTCAATATTTTGTTTTTCGGACTCAAATTGATTTAAAGCTATGCTTCTTAGGCTAGCATTCTTTCTGGAAAATCCTGGCTTGTAGTAGACAGACAGAACGGTGCCGTCGTGTCCAGTGGGATGTGCTTCATTTCTGCTAAATCGCAGTGTCTCAGAGAAACGTCTGGCCCTCCATCCTCAGAGCCCTCAGCCACTGTGTGTGTACAGAGATGAGGACGGCTGCGATTCTGGGGACTTAGAAACGGTCAGAGCATCAGACCAGCACTGCACTTCTAGCTCCCCACCCCCATCAGGGACCCAGAGGAACCTCTATCCATCTGAGGAGCTCCAACGGCAAAGCCACTGGGGGTTTACGTATGACATGGTAGCTGGTTTCCAAAAACCGTTTCTTCTTTGGAGTGCATATGACCACACCAAATCAAATCACTTTTGGCTGAGCTCTCCTCAGGCCAGGACCCAAAAACGGACCCTCACTCTCCACAGTTCCCAGAATTACAAAAAAGAAAAAAAAGGAATGACAATAATAAGAGAATAAGAGGAACACTAATAAAACGATGATGATGATGATGATTAAGAAGAAGGAATAGGAGGGGGGAAGCAGTTATTATTAATTAGACTTCTACTACCTCCTGACGCTTAGTATCTGTTGCCTTTTTAATCACAACGAAACTCATGTCATAGGTATTATTCTCCTCCTTGCACAGCTGGGGAAACTGAGGCTCAGAGGAGCTACGAGCCTTCCACCCAAAGCACATGACCAGAAAATGGTGAGATTGAGAGTCAAATTCAAATTCATAAAACTCCAAAGCATGTGTTTTTCATCACAGCCCTGAGCTACCCAAGCAAAGTGGACAAACTAAACGTATACAGCCAAGCTCTGGGCTCACGTGGGATGACCTGAGGAAGGCAACACCTGAAGGAGATATTAAAAGTGACAGAAAACCTGGGGCCCTGGGATCCTTCTGTAGTTGGGGAAACTCTACCTTACCCTCCTAAATCAAAGAACACATCTTCCCCGAAGTGCATGAAATCCCACGATGTTATCCCGCTCACACACGCACATCCTTACTCCGTGCGACTCCTCTTAAGTACACCATTGGCACTTGCTTAATAACTGTGGTCTCCTGAGGGAATCATGTGAAACGTATCAGTTTCTACAGTTTCTATTTCAGACTGACAAAGACAGGACGAGAAAGGGGGACCCCGTCATTCCAGTAGCTTGTGGCCTTTTCCTGACCAGCATTTTTTTCCACAATGGCTCAGGTCTGAGAAATGCTGTTCATTCTGCTCCCCTTCATCTTCTTGGCTGGATGCTTAAGGCCTCACAGTCTGGAGGAAGACGGAAGGGGGAGAGGGAGGGATGGGAGACAGGAGGGCATCACTGATAAGAACAAAGCCCCAGCGAACTCCGGAAGCCCACGAAGCAGGCCGCCAAGGGGAGCTGACTTCCAGCAACATTTACAGACGAGCGAGGAGGAGGAGGATTACGGGAACTTCCTCTTCTGCTGGTGTGGCCTGGTCATAATGGTGCTGTGGTTACGCAGCAGAGGCTCATAAAACAATAAATAAACCACAACCACTAAAACGAGGAGGTCTCCTTTCCAGCACGCCTTGCTGAAAGACAGGGAGGCTGGGTCCCTGTCTCCTGCCCTTTATGGCGAGATTAATTTAGACAGCAAAGAGCAGAAATCCCTTACGCGCAATTATGGTGTGCAGGATGGGGTGAAGAGAGGGGTGGAGGTATTTAAGTGTGCAAGAAAAAGCACTGTAGGTGGGTCTTTCTGGATAATCATGTGGTCTCCAGTGAGAGTTCAATTCCATGTTCAGAGCACAATTTCTTAGAGATGTCCTAGCCCAAGCTCACAGGAGAATGCCTGGCTGAATTCTCGAAAGGCTTCCCTAGGTGGTACGTGCACTTGAAGTAATGTAAGAGGTGGAAATGCAGGACCAAGGCGGGCAATTCAATATAACCCACTGGCACTTTAAAATTCCTCACTTTTCTTGCACCATTTTTTAAAAACTCATCTAAAATGTCAGTCTCTTCTAAGATAGATACAAATAGCCCTATCATTTCAACAAGACAAGATTACAGGAGGATTTAATCCTAAATTGTCCACTTCTAATATGTAAGTCTAACCAAATGGTCGGTCATTCAAGCTCTTTCTCAATGATCATATAAAGCTACCTGGCAAATACACTTTTATTTCAAATCTCCAGATCGCAATTGTTCCCCATTCAGTACCAAGCAGAAGACAGTCTTTTTCATCTGCCCTTAATGACCCCTCAAGGTCAAGTTATTCTGCTATAGTTTCCTAGGTTGCATAAGATAATGTGGATTTCTCATTTTGCTCCAAATAGACCAAGGGTGTCTGCCCGGGGTGGAGCTTCCTTCACATCATGCCCTGCCTACACCAGCCTACGCCACGGCGCTGCCCAGAGGTTAAGAGCGTGAATCTTGAAATCAGGAAAACCTGGAATTGAAACTCAGTCCCGCCACTTATCAGCCAGGTGCTCATGGGCAGAGAAATCCCTGACTCCATTCCAAATGATAATAAGTATATCTACCTCTTAGAATTCTCACAAGGTTGAAACAAGAAGACAAATACAAAGGATTTAGCAGACGACTTGACATAAAGAAAAGACTAAATAAACCTAGATTATTGCTGCTACACATATTAGTAACTGAGGTCCAAATCCTGCAATCTTGTCAAGACACCGCTCAAAGGCAGTCTCCAAGGTTGCTCCAGTTGGAAGCCGTTTCTTTCCCCTGTCAACTGAACGCTTAAACTGCATCTCTAGAGGAGATTTCTCCCACACAGCCTCGTAATGTAATCATTTCAGTCTATCAATCAAAATATCGCACGCTTACCTACATGTTAATCCCTACTCTAAGCACTTTATATTCTCATGTGCTTCCCACTCAGAGCCTTGTACTGGTATGATCCCCATTGGACAGATAAGTAAACTGAGATACAGTTAGAGCAAGTCGTTTGTCTAAGGATGCACAGCTATTTACAGGTGACATTGGGATTCAAGCCAGCAGAAGAGGCCCCAAGGTCTCCCCTCTTAATTGATATATGCTAACTAATCTCTGCCTGCGCCTTATCAGGGTGGCAGTCAGTGCTCCGGGCACTTCGCTTGTCCCACATGAGGCCCCGTGATCTTACTGCAATGGAAAGGAAACGGAGTTGAAGGCCATAGACTTGGCCTCAAGCTCCCTTGTAGCCACTTGCTAGCTGTGCGACCTTGGGCGAGTTCTTTCATATTTCAAAATATCCATTGCATAGCTGGAAAATGACAAATAAATAATATATATATCAAACACTTAGTATCCTACATATGGTAGGTACTCAGCTAATATATTTTATTAATACCAGTTTAAAGGCTTCAGGTAGAAGGGATCATATTTTATACATTTTCTTTGTTCCTCTTAACCAAGTCTCAGAAAGAATCCCACATATTCCCTTGCACAGAAGAGCACTCAATATGTATTTACAGCCTGAATAAATGGATGCATAAATAAATGCCTGTGTGCTATAAGTAAACAGTTCTAGAACAGCATGGAAAATGGTCCTATTTGGCTGAGTTTGTACCTAAAACCTTATTAATAAAACAGCACACGTTCTTTTATGTTACAGTGACATGTAGAGTTTCCCTTCCTATAATGAGTGATCTCTCCCACCCTGAGGCTGCCCAGTTCAAGGCCAGGGTCCAGGCTGAGGTTCACTGGAAGGCAAACAGCTCCACCTACTGAACTGTGATTTCCCACATTCCAGAGGGAGGCCACACCAGAGCACTGAACTCCAAGTTTAAACAGCGTCAGTGAAAGCTACATGATTACAAAAAGACAATGTCTCCAGGAAACAGGGTTATTTTGTTTACCTTGACTCCATCCTCTGCTCAGTCAATAACCATCAGCCATTGTTGGAGTGTGTCGGTGGCTCTGGGAGGCAGGAAGCCCAGTGGCTGTGATCTCAGCTGTCATCCAGGGACCACAGTGGAGTGCTTGGAGCCTACCATCCGCATAATCCGGCTGCACTTCAGTAAGAAGTGTAACTTTTATACAATCAGCCGTGGAGGTCAGAGTCTTTTCCGCATTGTGTGGACTTTTAACGAATATTTTCAACAGCCAACTGTGACCTTGAATAAAAGGACAAGATTAATCAAAGCTTGGACTTCTCTCATCAGTGACTCACAAGCAAATGGCATTTGATTTTGACCTAGCTGCCTGCTTATCTCTTTAGCGTCTGCACATCATTAGTTGAGGAAGAGCCCAAACTCTAAGTACTACTCATGTTGGACTTGCTAGCCCTGAATCACCTGACCCAGGTCCTGGTGTGTAGCAGGTGCTTAATAAATGCCTGGTACATGGATGAATGAATCACACTGGCCATCTGGCCTAGAAGTGGCAAGTGGTTCTCTCCTGTGACTGATGCCCAGCCCTGCAAACTCCACTCAAGTTCTCTCTGCATATCATCCTGGTCTTCTTTCAATACATTGGTCTCTGGCTCCACCTTTCTGCCTATACAATCTATGAAACGTGATCCCGATCGCCATCATGTGTGATGATTGGGAACCCAGACAGTAAAACCCTTAATTAAAGAGAGCCCCAGCTGGTTTAGTTCATGGATTTATTCCCAGGATCTAGAGTAAGGCTTAGAACATAGTGGTCTCTCCATAAATATTTGTAGAATGAGGGAAGGGAGGGGAGGGGAGGGGAGGGGAGGGGAGGGGAGGGGAGGGGAGGGGAGGGGAGGGGAGGGGAGGGGAGGGGAGGGGAGGGGAGGGGAGGGGAGGGGAGGGGAGGGGAGGGGGAGAGAGAAAGAAAGAAAGAAAGAAAGAAAGAAAGAAAGAAAGAAAGAAAGAAAGAAAGAAAGAAAGAAAGAAAATAAATACTAGTAAGGAGAGCCTTCAGAGAAGGAAGGTCCAGGAAAAGCAAGGAGCTGAGGGATGGAGGGAGGAGAAAGTGGAGGCAAGAACAGCAGGCCTCTGCGGAAGGTTGACGTGCTGATGCGAGAGAAAAGGCCAGCACATGTCTCTTCAGCTCAGCCAAGAGGAATTCTTGTCTTCCCACCTCTACAGGCCCTGGCCACCCCTTGGCTCCGGCCCCAATCCTGAGCTGAATCTTCTTCCTTGGGGGACCCCCAGCAAAACAGGGTGTCTTCCCTTCTAACCAGCTACCCTACGGCTAAGGTCCTGCTTCTGATTGCCATGAGCTCCCTCCACCTCATTGCCCAAAAGGTCTTGCCCATAACAAGCTCTGTAGCCTCTGGCTCTGTCTTTCCATCTCCCATCTGCTTGTCTCTGTCTCTTTCTGTTTCTTTGCCTCCCTCTGTCTGTGTTTCCCTCCACATGTGTTTCTGCATCTCTCTCTCTCTCTCTGAATCTTTCTGTCTCTTCTCTCCATCCCTCTATGCCTTTCTTTCTTTTCTTTTCTTTATTTTTTATCCTCACCCGAGGACACTTTTTGATATTTTGTTCAGATAGAGTGGGAGGGAGGGAGGGAGGGACATTGACATGAAAGGGACACATCGAGTGGTTGCCACCCACACAACCCAACCAGGTTCGGGGACAAACTACAACCGAGGTACGTGCCCTTAGTGGGAACCGAACCCGGGTCTCTCAGACCGCAGGCCAACGCTCTAACCGCTGAGCCAAACCAACCAGGGCTATGCCTTTCTTTCATGTGCCCTCTCTAACTCTCTCTGGGTCTATCTTTGTATCTACGTCTGTCTGTCTGTCTCTGTCTAGTTCTCTTTGTGAATATGCATTTCTTTCTGTATTGCTCTGTCACACCCTGTCCTTGGGTCTGTCGCTGTCTGCCTATCTTTGAGTCTCCTTATCTGTCTTTCTTCTCTGTGTGTGTGTCTCTTTGGCTCTGTCTCTTTTTCTACCAACTGGCTTCCTTGTGTGTACAGCCTAGTGGCATGTGGCATGTCAACCACTGCGTCTTGCTTGCCCAACCCCGAGACCCCTGGCAGAGGTGCCCCACACCACTCATTTGCATCATGGGACTGCAGAGCTTTGCAGGTGACACAGCACTTTGGGGAAATGCAGCCCCATCCTTTGAGCTCAGATAACCGCACGCAGGCCTGAGATGCAATGCTCTGTAAACACGTTAGCTCCGCTGCTTTGCCTGGAATGTCCAGGGAAGTCATCGGTTCCTGGGTAATTGGGAAACTCCCTAAGCTGTGTACACTGGCTGCAGCAGAAGGGGCCTGAGAGAGAGGCCATTAGGAAGATGTTGTCTCTGTGCCTCCGTGTGATGGAGTCCAGGCCTTGGTGCGCTGACAGATAACTGGCAGCTCCCTCCCTGGAACTCGGCGTCCAGACTGAGCGGCCCAGACAGCAGTTTAACCCATGGGTCAGAGGGCAGCCAGGCGTTATCTACCAACTGGCTGCCTCCCCTCTGCCTCGCTGAGTTTGCCTTACAGTATGGACGCTGACAGGAGCGGCCAAGCCTCGGGGCTCCCTGCCAGGACCTAGAGATGCCAAGTGCCACTTCCAACAGCCCCCCTCAATTTTGAATGAATGAAACTCAACACAGAATCCTTATTAATAACATATAGCAGATGTTGAGACCCAGGAGATGAGAGTGACAGACCATCTATTCGGGGTGTGCAACACACACACACACACACACACGCACGCGCGTTTATCAAAGCCCTGGTGCGATTCTTCAGTTGATTAAAGATGAGAATTGAAACGCATCTTAATAACCAGAAAATAACTTAAAATCTAACATCTTGATTGTACTAGATTTCAAAGGGCAGCAAGATGTGTTGAAATGCACATATCTAATCACCAGTGGAATTAACAGATTTGCAGAAGTTATGCTTGAGAACATGATGTGTAGCTGTAACACAGCATAATCAAATTCCCATTTAATTTTATTAATGCTAAAATTCAGACTATTTGCACATTTCCGTTTTTTTCTAATATTAATTCTGGGGTTATTGAAAAAGCCCATTTTTAAGTGTTTTCTTTCCCATAGATAATTTTAAAGCAAAATCTCCTGCTTGCATAGATATTCATTTGCATAAGAGCATCTCCCCTCTTTCTTTTAACCTTGATCTTGCAAACCAAGCTGGAGATACGGAAAGCAAGCTGGAGAGCTGCAGAGGCCGCCGGCTCCTCGTCCAGGAACGTGCGGCCTGCTTTCCGGGCTGCTGTCCTGGCTCTTCCCTCTCTCTGCCTCTCTGCCCTCTGCCTGCTGCCAGGGCAGGGCCATTTCCCCTCCCTGTGCGGCTGGCCTGGCACCTCCAACACAAATGCCAGGGTGTTTCTGCTGCTCTCCTGAGCCCTACTGGCGCTGAAACCCACCCTAGGTCCACTTCAGGTCTACACTGGGGGAGGGGCAGAATATGACACAAAGTAGGGATTTTAAAACAAGGAAGTCGCATGATAAAGACTGCATCCAAGAAATGTAAATGTGATCAGCAGTCATTCGACAATGGGGCAGTGGTTTTACCTAATGGACACACAGAAATCAACGTAATAATCCATTTACTGTGACCGGGCTTAACATGTGGGTCGATGGTCAGTTGGGGTGAGGAATCAGAGGAAGGAAGTGGAGGGTAGAAATAGGAAAGACCACTTGTTACGTACATTACCTAGCACAGTGTGAAACACCCCACAGAAAACCACCTCAAAGTGGCCACTGCGTGAGAAAAGCCATCTTCTTCTGTTCACAGGAGAACTGAGAACTGGAGTCGGAAGGTGTGGGTTCCAGTCTGGGTTTTCATCGCTCTCTAGCTGTGAAACATTAAGCAAGAACTCTCTGATCCTTTCACGTGACCTCTGTGCAGTCACGGTGATCCCAGTGCCAATTCGCCAGAATCTTTTAACTAATTCAATGAGAACAGTGCATATCGTACTGTTTGCAAAATAGTCCTAGAGATGTTACTAATATATCTCTATTTATTGACATAATTCTGGATACATTTACTTTTTTCTCTTTAAAAAATTAGAATAGCCCGGCTGGTGTGGCTCAGTGGTTGAGCATCGACCCTGCACCAAGAGGTCGCCAGTTCGATTCCCAGTCAAGGCACATGCCCAGGTAGTGGGCCCAATCCCCAGTGGGGGGCATGCAAGAGGTGGCCCATCGATGTTCTCTCTCATCGATGGTTCCAGCTCCCTCTCCCTCTCCCTTCTTCTCTCTCTCAAATCAATAAAGAAAAAAAGAATGATTAAAAAAAATAAAAAATTTGTAGCATGCCCCAAAGCTCTTGTTTTCCTGCCTAATACCCACACATGCCTTCCATTTTATTTGTGCCTGTTTGGCCATAGTGTCTAGGCAATGTCTCATTTATTAGAAAACCAAAAAGTATTGGGATGCAAGGAATGTGCTCGATCTCAGTTCAGCCCCTTACAAATTCTGTGCTATGTCACTTAAACTCTTGGCATGTCTGTCATCTCCAAGGGAAGGAAGACAATGAAACCCCTGCTGTGGTTGGGGGGTTCCATATCATGTGAATGAAAACTGGGGCACAGACACATTTGTGATTGGTCCAGAGACCTTTGGATACAAGTGTCAGAAACCAAATTCAGGCTGGTTCAAAGGATCTGTGGCCTCGTGTGATTCGAAAGTGCACATTTGAACACCGCTCCTTCCACAGGCTCAAGCTTCGGACGTCTTCCTCTCTCAGCTTTGATACCCATAGTGCTTTGTTCTCAGTCTTCCCTACTACAGACACTTTCTTCTTATGACCAGAGGCAGACTGCAAAGGGGAGGTTTCTGCATGCACACTTAGCAACCCGCCTAGTAGGAAGAGAATGTTGTATTTCACATACCGCAGGTTCTCGGTTAATATTGTTTTATTACAATGGGACATAATGCTAAGTATTTATGTATCTAAGCTTTTACAGGACTGGCAGCCCAGTAGAGATTTGTTTTTGTTTTTTTTTTATACATCAGCATCACCACAAACGTGAAATTCATTGTGCTACAGAGTTAGGAAGGCTATGATGGTACTAGGTAATAAGAATTGTTCAGCTCCATTATAATCTAATGGGACCACTCCTGTATATGGGTCCATCCTTGACCGAATGTTATGTAGGGCATGGCTGTTTGTGTGTATGTATAGGGAGGAGGTTGGGGAGGAGGGGGAGGGAGGAAGGGAGAAAGAAAGAAAACAAAAACCCTAAGGCCAGTATGACTTTCTCTCTTTTTTAGAAACTGGATAGTTTTACCTGAATTTCCAAAGGATATCTGTTTCCCTTGGAAATGCAGTAACTTTATCAGTATAGGTCTTATTGTTGGATTTTCTATGTTAATAATTGTCCTAGGCATTGAGTACTTCTTAAAATCTATAGATTCAGTCTTATTCTACTCATGGGATTTGTAAAATGTATCTTTCAACAATTTTTATTTGTCCCATAACTCAGCTTTCTTTTTTGGAAACACCAATAATACATGGGCTGGCTCTTCTTTTATTCCTCATTTACGCTTATTTTCTCTCTATTCCTTTACATCTTCATTCATTTCTCTTTTATTCTGCTTGTTTATTTTAATCTGTCCTTGTCTTCCTGTCTGTGTTTTCAGCAAGGCCTCTTTTCCCTTATGTTCTTGGCAGGGTGGCCCTCATATGTGTGATGATCTGTTCTTTTCCTCACGCCACTCCCAGGGTTTGCCAGCTTAATATTTTACCTGTTCCCTGTTGGCTTACCACATCCTCCCTAAACACCTCTATCCCTTCTTGATATGCTTTAAAAAAAAAAAAATTAAAGACCGCAGCTTCACTAAAATGTATTATTACTATTATTGTTGCTAATATTTCACAGCAATGTATTTCGTCAAAATTTTAATGTTTTAATTCTTCTGCTGAGTGTCCCATGGGTGCGTTTGTATTTCTTTATCATACCTTCATCCATCCATTCATTCATTCATTCCTTTGAAGCATTTATTGTCTATACTATGTTCTAAGCATTGGGCTCAGTTTTAAAATAGGTAAGACTTCTGATAGTATAAGACACTATATTTTGCCTTACATCATTTCTTAATAACATTTGGAAAAGAAAACTAGTCACTGAGAAATGTATGATTTTATTTGAAATTTATAGTGATCTCATCCCTGACCCCCCTCTTATCTCTGTTCTCAATAGGCAATTCATATATCCAGGAACACGCATTAATCTGTTAGCAATTATTTATATATATACACACACACACACACACACACACACACACACATATATATACAATATACATATATATGTGTGTGTGTGTGTATATATATATATATATATATATATATCAACTGTAGACAAGAAAAGGAAAACACGTCTATGATTTCTTGTCTTTTAGATCAATTATGGAAGACATGGTCATAATAAGGTCCGGCTTCAAGAAGAAATAAGGATGCTTTGTCATCAATAATATGTTGAAATTGAACATCGATAGCTATACTTTTCATTATTGATACAAAGCAAATCACCCAGAAAAATACAAATAACTAATTCCCACCCTGTTCTGCCTATTAACTATAAGCTGTGCTACAAAACCCGTACCCTTCTTTTGACCCAGCTCTGGTAACAGAACCACACAGTTACTTTGAGTTGTATCTCCAGACTTCTGATAACAAAGGCAGTGCCCTGGTATGCTTAACAGCATATAAACTATAGCACCATTACTGCAAGGTATGGAGACAGACTTTCTTTCTTTCTCTTTCTTTCTTTCTTTCTCTTTCTTTCTTTCTTTCTTTCTTTCTTTCATTCTTTCTTTTAAAATATTTTTCTTTATTGATATTTAGAGAGAGATAGAAATACCGATGAGAGAAAACATTGACTGCCTGCCTCCTGCATGCCCCCCACTAGAGATCGGGCCCACGACCAGGGCAGTGCCCTGACCGGGAATTGAACCAGCAACCTCTTGGTGCATGGGTCGACGCTCAACCACTGAGCCACACCGGCTGGGCTAGAGACAGATTCTTAGAAGAATGGACTCTCCCTATTAAATGTATGCAACTGGCTGGACATGGTGACAATTTATTGAAAAAATTAATAGGCCCTTTATGTGACATTAAATAGCCTTTTAACAACAGTGCACTTATACCCTACACCAAACGTACACAAAATAAACAGCACTGAACTGCCTAACAATCAAATAAAGATTTGTCTTTCATTTCAATTTAAATTACTCTAAAAGATAAGCAAGCCTAAAAAGCTAATGGAGGAATAAATTCCTATCTATTAAATTCCATTTGACACATATGTAACCCCAGTGTCTTTGGGAAAATAAAGTCTCATTATTTATTTGTACTGTCCATATACCAGTCATTAAGGCCCTCTCAGTAGAGAGCGGTAAGAGGAATACAACAAGGTTATAACATTGTCACAAGGGAGCGCAAAGGGGTGAGAACTGGATGTCTCCAGAGAGAACACTGCTTGTGTTGTGAGGCTGAAGGAGTACGAGGGGGAATGTGTCAAGATTGGAAGACAGCATGGAAGACAAGTGATGGAACTCAAATCACACAGCTTGAAATATCTTCGGATATCCACACACCAGCTAGTCCACCAAAGTGAAGACAAAGTGGGCAAGACATGAAGAAAGAGAAGGGTGCAGGTTATTTTAATAGACCCTTGAACATACGCACTATGAAGTCAACAAGATACAGAAAAAAGACTATAGCAGTAAGGACCTCATAAAGCTATAGCCACATAGTAAACTCAGTCAACAATTTCTTCCCTTCTCCTTTATTCACCAGTGCACAACAATAATAGGACTGGGAGGTGGGGGACATGGAGGAAGTTAACCAAGAATTAGCATCTGCAAGACAGAAATGGCACACATTCAAGTGGGTGGGAATTAGCAACTTGTTTGAATGCCTTGACAGGAGGTCCAAGTAGGTACAGAGATGAGTGACAGCAACAACATACATGATGGAATAAGAAAACAAAGAAGGCTGGTATGGCTCAGTGGTTGAGGGTCGACCCATGCACCAAGAGGTTGCCAGTTCGATTCCCAGTCAGGGCACATGCCCAGGTTGTGGGCCTGATCCCCAGTGGGGGGCATGCAGGAGGCGGCCAATCAATGTTCTCTCTCATCAATGTTTCTAACTCTGTCTCCCTCTAAACATCAATAAAGAAAAAAAATTTTTTTAAAGAGAATCAAGGATTTCAATTCATTGTGGCAGACAAACCTGTAAACTCGTTCCCTCTAAGAGAACTGCACCTCCCTGCCCGTCACAATGTGTATGGTAGTGTACTACTGCCCCCACTTGAGAGGGTAGAGTCCCACTCCATTGATGTTGGGCCTGTCTATGCCTGTGACTGAATCTGGCCAACATGAAGGAAGCAGACTGAACCGACGTCATGTCCCCATAGAAGACATAAGAGCCTTTGCTCAGTTGGCTCTTGCCTTTACCTTCTGCCATTAGAATGTTCTGTCCCAGGGCGTGATCCAGAGAGGGGCTGTCTATCAGCCTGGACCCTGGAATGAGGCAGGAAACAGAGCCACAACAACCCACAGCCAACACAAAATGATGTGGAGGGAGCATGTATACAAAGCTCTTGAGAGAGTGGCCATGAAGGGAAGTTAAGCGGGATGGCAGTAGCTGGCGCAATGAGGGTCCAAGGAAAGACTCTAGTTTCCACGCTCTTTTTTGTTTCTTCAAGATGAAAGAGTATCAAGCTTGCCTGTGTACTAATGGGAAGGTGCAAGAGCTGGGAACATAATTAAGACACTGGGCAGAGAGGGAACAATAAGGTAGCGCCGTCTCTGGCAGCCAGCGCTCGGGCAGATGGATCTTCCTTTGATAGGACAGTGAGGTGGGAGCTGACGAGAGAAATAGGATGTTTGCTAGACTTTAATGAGAGCCCAGCTGAGGCAGGTGATTAAAAGATTATGAATTCATAATGATTCTAATCTGCCTAATTATGTGATTTTCATCCCCCAGTAGGGCTTAATTTTTAGGATGGATGTGAGATAGAGAACCAAGCGACTGGGTTCTCTCTGGACTGAGAGTTTTGCTCATGCTGAATGGGCCAAGAGGCAAAGGGATAGACAAATTTGAAAAAAAAAAAAAAAATGCGTGTCTCAGTGGAGTGGGGTACACACAAACTGAATAAAAGAGAGGTTCACTGGTGGAGAGAAAGGGGAGGGATCAAGGCTGGATGAAATACTGCAGTAGGCAAGCAGAAATCTGACACTAAAGGGTTACTTTGGGAGAATCAGCTGCTTTGATTGGTGATTTCAGAAATGGGGCAGGCTTGGTTGACACAGTTCAGGGTATGAGAGTGGATTGGGTAGCTGAGGTGGGGAGGATGAGAACATCATTGGAAGAGATAAGGTCAAGGATGAGGGGTCAGAATTTTTGCTGCTTAATTCGAAGGAAGATGAAAACGGAGGCTGTGAGCCAGTTACTGAAGTCAGTGATTAGGGAGGAGGGACACGGAGGGTGGTAAATGTTGAAACGGGGAGGAAGAGAGGGAAGTCTAGACAAGCAGATGGAGCCTCAAAGGAACAGAGCTTTAGGGAGTAAAGGAAGGAGGACAATCATGTAGAAGCAGCGATAAGGAGCAAGGCTGACGCACACACCTGAGATCCTGATGTCTGTGCGGTGTGGAAGAATGCCCAGGAATTGCTTTGACCACTACTTCTCTCTGTTCCTCCTGCATCCCAAGGAAAGGCAGGGAGCCCCCTAACTCACCACCCTCTACTGAGACAACTGTGAGAGATGGCTCTGCTTCCTGGTCACTCACTACTGAAGAAGTAACTCCGACAGCATCCTCTATTTATAAGACTGTCTGGGGAATGCCATGTGGTTTCTAGGTCTCTGTACCTGGGTATTAGGTGGCTTGAGTTGGGGGAGGTTCTCAGTCTTCAGTGGGCTTAAGAATCAACTTCATGGCTCATTACAAAGTAGACTTCCAGGCTCTAATTCCAGACACCGGAATTCAGGACTGAGTACAGACATGAACTGGTATTTCAACCAGTGACTCTAAAGAAGGTATATGGAGCACCCTTTGATAAAGGCTGCAGTATGGCAGACACCATGAACTTCCACTGGGGCTTCTGCCAACTGCTAAAGCTCCACAGTCACGGGCGAGTCACACCTCCACCCTGAAGTGAAGTCTTCTCATATGCACAAGGTCAGCATACTGGTTAAATTAGATAGAACTGTAGTTTGCTTTGCCACCCGGGAAGGATGGAGAGAGGCTGCATGGGGTTGACATGACAGCTCCTTCCAGCCCTCTGCCCTCCCATCTCAGCACTGGCTTCCATGGCACCTGGAGCCGCGGCCCTCACACCTGAATTAAATTCCAGGAGAATTAGAAAGTGGAGTAGACTAACAAGAAAAAATAAAGAAAAAGGTAAACCATCAATGCTCCCTTTCTTTTAAGAAGCCTTTCTGATATCCCCCCACCCCCAGCTCATCACAGTACATTTTACTGGAACAACCAGCTACAAAGAAGGCCAGGAAATACAAGCATTATTTCAGATGGTAATGTAACCAGCTCAAAGTCAAAACTGTTTGACTGAAAAAAAAAAAAAAAATGAAAACTAGTTTTGGGAAACTAGTCATGTCTGCTTCACGAGTGTGATACCTCCTGTGCTAGTTTGCTAGGGCTGCTGTAACACAGTCCCTTGAACAGGATGGATCAGACAACAGAAATGTATTGTCTCACAGTTCGGGAGGCTGGACGTCTGAGATCAAGTTGTCAGGATGCTGGGTTCCTTCTGAGAGCTCTAAAAGGGAATTTATTCTATGCTTCTCTCCTAGCTTCTGGGGTTTGCTGGTGATTTTTAGCATTCCTTGGTTTGGAGATAGATGCACTATTCCATTCTCTGACTTCATCTTCACCTGGTCTTTTCTGTGTTGGTCTCTGTGTCCAAATTTCCCCTTTCTATAAGGACACAATCATATTGGATTAGGATGCACACTGATGACTTCCTTCATCTTAACTTGATAATTTGCAAAGACCCTATTTCCAAATAAGATCAGATTTACCGGTACTGAGTGTTAGGACTTCAACATCTTTTGGGAGAACACAATTCAACCCACAATGCCTTCTCAGTCATGTTTGCAAAGCCCTGTGACCCAGCCTTTCTGATCCACACCCTCTTCACCTTGCTCCTCAGACTTCTTCTAGTCCATCTCTGTGCCTCCGTCTCTGGTTATCATCCTTGACTTGTGGTTCTCAAACTAGAAGCTCGGTGCCCATATCCTCTTTTCCCTCTAAGTTCATTTCATGGACTCACACCCATTTGGTCTTCATATCCAGCCCACCCCACCTGCTTCTTTGTGCTTCCACACACTACTGGGCCCTAGACCCTGACAGCACACCTGCACTTAATACACTGAATAGTGCTCCATCTCCTTTTCCTGACCAGAATCCTGATGGCTCCAATCCTCAGAATCCCCAGACACCTCTGGTCAAATGCCTGCCTCACTGTTTGTCCTAGTCAACTTCTGCCCAATCGACTCAGAAAATGAAAACATAACACCATCATTGCTAGGCAAGGTATTTTGTTTTCACATCTGATAAAATAGCTCCCACTCGAAATAAAGTTATTTTTACCCATGGCTCCCCAGTTTGGCTGCTGTAGTGGGCTGTATTGTTTTGAGCAGAGGAGGGTCAGGTGGGGATTAAGAAGCTCACGTACTTCTCAGAAGCCCACATCCAGCTTTGATTCACAGTTTCTGGAAAGAAGGGATTGAGAGAAAAGCAGGGCAGCCCAGAGAATGTAGGAAGACAGAAGTGACTCTAAATTAAATTATTTTCCAATGTGCTAAAAATGATATCAGTAGCGTGTTAAATATTAAGCAGAGAAATGTCCATCTGACTGTTACAGGAGCATCACAATGGGAACAGAGGCTGGTTTTACAATCTCGGACATGGTGGGAGGGGATAAGGGGCCACGGAGCTGGGATAATTTGTCAGGGGGAAAAAAAAAAAAAGCAGTGGCTTCCAGCAAAAGGTTCACAGATGCTGCCTTCTAATTAAATTTTTTAAATTTTCGAATACAATTTTACAGACTTTCTACCTGCAGATGAATGCCTCACGCCACATGGTGTCTCCCAGAGCACCGTGAAGGGAACACCAGGGCAGCCCTCAATGGCTTGTGACTCACTCCATGTCCTCGATCTTCTGCTCCGTGTTGCCAGAAACCAAAGAAGGGGGAATTAAATTAAATTAAAGTAAAACACTAGGTGTCCTGTATGGGTTTCAAAGTTATCTGAGCCAGGAAATGAGACTGTGTTCTTTCAGCTGGCAGGAGTACGTTTCCCAGGCTGTCTCTGTTGCTTCTGAGAAAGGAGAAGTGAGTGAATTCGGAGAGACCCTGGGCCAGGAGCCCAGGGAACTGTCAAGCATGGTGTTGTCAACCTCATCCAAAGAAAGGTTGTTTGAAAAAAAGAACAAGGAGGAGGTGTGAAATTCACAGCTGCTTTCATCCTTGACCAAAACCTACTTTTCCCCTGAGCCCCAACATGAGGTTAGTACCCTCAGACCATGCTCCAGCAGCCACTAATAGCTATCAGAATCTGCAACTTAGACTGGAACGCGTTCGCCATTCTTTGTCCAGAGGGTTCATTTTACTGAGAAAGCAAGCTGAGCCTAAGGATTTAAAATTGTGAAGAAGAGATCTAACCATGTTTCCTTAGAACAGGAAAGAAGAACAGTGTTCCTCCTTTTGTGGTGAGGCCTGTTTCCTAAACAGTGCAACATTGTTTCATTCTGAATACCAACCCACTGGTGGCTACTTGAGACATATTTGAAATGGCTTAAGAAGTAGCAGTGGAGATTATCTCGGGGTTGAAATGTACCTTGATGTATTATCAGTGTCCATCACTGGCACGAAATGGAGAACAGTCTCCATTCCTAAGGAGCCACAGAGCAGGGGATGGGAACTCAAATTAGGTGTTTAGATTGAGGATGTCAGAATAAGAGGCAAAGGCAGAAACCCTTAGGTGCCGGCTTTCGGGCTAGTATCAGAGGCTAGAAAACTCCATGCGTACACTTGTGAAGGGGCTGAGTCTAGGGAAATTAGCTTCTTCCCCTGAAGCCACTGATTTCCATCCTTGACTCACAGGGACTGGGGTTAGGGCTGGCAGGTGAAGGCAAGTTACTCCTACACTGGATCATATCAGGAGCTGAAAGCTAATGGACATCCTAACTCAGGGACTGTTAGAGGAGTCATGCAGCCACATGGTAACAGGTGGCCACAATGCCCTGCTAATGTCCTCTGTCAGCATGCTCTCTCAACCCAACTCCTAACCTTGCACGGAGCCCATTGTTACAATGCCGTTTTTGTTCTGTGAACCCAGAACCTTCATTTCTCCATTTCCGATAAAACCAATTCTCAGCTCAAGCCTAAGAAGGATTCACAAAATTTAAGGACTTCTTAAATCGCCCAGGTGCTCTTGTAGGCACTAAAGGTTCAAAAGAGAATAAAATAAAGTCTCAGCATCTATGGACTTCCTGGTGGAGACAAGAAGTCAGAGTTATGGGCAGAGGTCTGAGTAAGTAGAACCTTGTTAACTGTGGTGCAAATACTGGATTTTCAGCACACTGGGGAAGTCACTGGGGAGTTTAAGAAATGAGAGCTACGTGATCTGATTAATGCCTTCTCAAAGGATTGCTCTGTTTGTAGTGTTAGGAATGGGCTACAGGGCAGCTGGAAGGATGGAGACCGGTTCGTGTGGTGGTGATGCAGACAGAACTGATAGTTCTTGGAGGAAGAGGGTCAAGTGGAGATGCTGACAAGTGGAAGGAATGGGAAGCATTTAAGTCCTTGTTAATGGCATGGATGTGTGGGTGACAGAATGAGGCATATCTAGGCATGTCCACCAAACTGGCAGTCCTGGTCTTCTAGAAGTCACGAACAGCAGGGAACAAGGAAGTCCCTTTTTGATGGGAGAGGGAGCCAGGAGGCGGTGGGTATGCCCCATGATGACCCCACCCTAATGAATCACACCCTTGAACAATCGCTTCCATGAGTGTGAGCAAACAGGGTCTTGCTTTGAACCAACAGAATGAACATTGGTCAGGGTCATGGATATCATGACCACCATTATGCTACATTACAAGGAGGAGATGGGAAGAGTACAGACAAATGAGATCGGGTTGACCTCCCACATCCTCCTAAATTGCCAGAAAGATGGCAGCTGCACGTGCAACCACCTCCCCACCAAAGGGAAGGATACGTCAAAACATCAGCAAAACGGTTCCAATATGGTAATGGTATTCCACATTAAGTAGCTCAAACAAGAACTTGTTTGTAACAAGTCAAATTTAGAAAAGAGTAAACCTTTCATTTCCTTTTTTATTCTTGATGACAGCAGTTCCTTCTTCCTGAAGGCACTGACTTAATTTCTCTGTGCTTTCCACAGAACGGCCCTGTATAATTTCCCATTAAAAAAAATAAATAAATGAAAAATCCCTAGCCATGCTGCTTAATTTCCCCTCAGTAGACTATGTATGAAAACAAAGCAAAACAACAACAAAACTGAAAAGAAAAAAAAATTTAAAGTAAAACAAAACAAAGACAAAAATTAGGAAGAAGAAGAAAGAAAGAAAGAAGAGAGAAAGAGGCTGCCTTTTTAAAACTTCTCTGAGTATTTATACCACTTTGTTTTTCATTCACACGAGGGAAATAACAAGAGGTCCTCTGATGAATGTTGCAGATCGCCATGGTTACGATTCAGAGATGCAGCAAAAAGCAATTATGGTGGAACAGAAGAAAGAAATGCATCTCTTTGTCAGAATTTCATAACAGCTGTAATAACACTAGAGCACCCAAATGAATGTAAAATAACTGAAATATTGTGGCATGTTAAATGCCAGCACATTAAAAAATTGTATTTCAATGTCACATTATTTAAAACGACAGGAAGCATTAATTCCAGCTGCACCAAGGAGCTTGTTAAGAGATACAGGGTGGGGGATGTAACCCAGCATTCACACAGGGAGGAGACTCCGAAACAATGTATGAAATACAATACTATTTGGATGGAAAAAAGAAAGAAACAACAGAAATTTACAAGAGCAAATGTAATCTGATATTCAGAATTAGTTTCCTTATACATTATTGAGATTAGCCCCCCACCCACCCTCTAAGCTTTTCTACAGAATAAGAGTAACCACTTAAAGGTTTCCTTGCACTGCAAACTCCTAACATTTAAATTAATTAAAAGTTTTCCTGCTGAGGAATGTTGCTCCCATTTTATAATAGAACCAAATGAGGCGATGATGCCCAGCTTATCGTTTATAATGTGCCGGGTTTGAGGATGAGTCTGCGGCAGACTGGAGAGTAAGGTTGCCCTTAGCTTTTGGTGAGGGAGACTTCTCTCTTTCAGCTTGAAAACCTCAAAGCTCCTGGTTTTTAAAAGTTGGTGACCAAAGATATAGAACCTAACAATGGTGAAAAACAATCTTTCAGTTTAGTATTCTACAAATATCATTTCCTCTTAGAGTGAAAAATAATGAAGTATATAAGACATGCCTCAGTCATGAACACAGATTGCATTATCCTATTTTTTTTTTTTTTTTTGGTACATGCCCCTAGCGGGAACCAAACCCAGAACACTCTGGTCCACAGGTCAATGCTCCAACCACTGAGCCAAACCGGCCAGGGCCTATTTTTTTTTTAAATCCTTCAGAGAGAGTGTGAGGTGGAGAGAGAGAAACATCGATGTGAGAGGGACACATTGATTGGTTGTCTCCCTCACAACCCCGACAGGATCAAGGCTGGGGACAAACCAAAACCAAGGTACGTGCCCTTGACCAGAATCGAACCTGAGACTCTTTGTTCCACGGGCGGATGCTTTAACTGCGGAGCCAAACCGGCCAGGGCAGACTGCATTATTCTAACACTCAGCTAGCCACTCCCTCTAACTGGAACCTGTGCTCATTTCCCAGCTCAACTGTTACAAGAACTGATTCAAAATGGGCCGTGAGCAATGCCTTGTATTTCAGTGACCAGTATGCTGGCTCCTGTCAATGGTCCAGTCTTTCCAGATCTGCCGGCAGTTTTTCACAGTATCACCGGGGCTGGAAGAGAAACAGTCATCGGCAGGACCTCTATGAAATCATCTTCACCAGGAGAAAACGTAGCTCGTCAGAATAGTTACTACTTTTCCAATGATTTAGTTTAGGAAGAGAATTCTTTCATACGCACGAGCATGCCCTTTGGAACAACTCTGGGACTATGTTAGGGAAGGCACTCAAATTCCTCTCCTGGCAAATGACCTAACTCAAGTTCAGAGCCAACAGCTATGTTTGGAGTCTGCACCCACATCTCGAATACTGACCCCCAAGACCTCCCCATTTCCCACCTCAATGGGCCGTGACTCATCCTTGCAGAGAGAGCCCGGCCTCTGTGGCCTTCGCTGGGATGACTGACGTCTGGGGTGGAGGAGGATGACTTGATGGCTGGGGCTGGGGTCGTCTGAAGGCTCCCTCCCTCGCGTACATAGCTGTGTCTGGGCTGCAATGACTCAAAGACGGAAGCACCTCAGTGTGGCATCCCCATGCAGTGTGGCTTCCAGAGCATGGAAGCCTGGACGGTCTCCTACACGGCAGCTCAGAACTCTAATTGCAACATTTCGACAAAGCAGAAGCCACATCACTATTTGTGACTCCGCTTCCAAACCAGCCCAGCACTCCACGGGTCTCAGGGCCACAGCCACTCACATTCAAGGGACGGGACAAGGGACACAACTTCTCGACAGGAGGACATGGCCAGGCATTTTTTGGTCACAGCTGTTAACCAAAATTTATTCTCACCTTTGGATACCTGGCTCTAACAGGAATGCTCAAGACAAAGCCAAAGTACTGACTGACCCTTGAGCAATTAAACCAAAGATCAGGTGGGGTATGTGGATAAAGATGTTTACTTCTGCTTCCAACACAGGCAGAATGAGCTATGGAGTGAGAGTACCGTGGGAAATTATGGCACAGGTGCGTTGCTATCGGTGCTTCTGTGGCCACGTAGGGCCCCAAGTGAGGGGGTTCTGCTGGCTCTGAGCCGGTCACATCTAGTTACCCCACACCATCACCCATGTTCACAAAAGTGCTCCAACCACCCTTGCACACAGCCCCTGTCTTCAAGGAATTAAATGTCTAATCATATCCACTGTGCAGATAAAAAACAGCAAGAGAGTTAAGGGGTGTGTGATAGGATCTGGTACAACCCTGAATCCAGGCCATTGATCCAATTTCCCAAAATTACTTTGTCTCCCTAAAATTTGAAAAATACGGATTAAGACTGAGTCACATTGCTTTTGAAATTGAGGGAAGGCTAACTGCCTAAAAAAAAAATGTAAGTAAAACTTCTTATTGTGATACAGGAAAATGTGTTCATTGAGATATATTACACACGAACAACCTGAAGTGTTTTCACCCCATGAACAAGACATGGAACCAGCTCTCACATCATGAAGTAGAACTTGACCAGTACCTCTGACCTCTTTCTGGCCACCCCTTCCCCCAAGTGGGGGAAGAAGCAGGTGCTCTTTTGGGTTAAGATTCTTTACAGATATCATTTTTATGAGATTCATCAAGCTTCCTAATTTTTCCCTAAAATTATCTTTACCTTTGATGTCTATTACATGCCATTGCCTATCACAATGGTATGATTATGGAGCATGCATCCATGCTCATTTAACAACTCAATATGGTTTGGGTTTCATTGTTTTACTTTTTAAAGTCAATTCTTCTTCAGAGTATTGCACTGTCAGAATAAAGTAGGTCTGAGGTTCTTGTCTCAACTAAGCCCTCATTGTCCTTATGACCCTGAACAAGTCACCTGGCCCTTCATATTTTCTTCAGGAACTTTGGTGTAGAAATACCTAATCCCCGAGATTGTTTCCACCACTGAAACCCTCTGCTTTTAAGCCACTGGCATTAATTCCATGTCATCATACATTTATAGCTTTCTTTAAAAGCCAGCCATGTATAAAAATTCCTATAAGTCCTCTCTCCTCAAAGATCCTAGTATTTGGGAGAAGAAAATTGCAGTCAAGTCAGATATTTGCAAATTGCAATGTTTAAAAGGTGCTTGTTTGCCTATTTATTGTCAAATAAACAAGTGTCAATAAATTGCAGGGTGACTGCAAAAATAAAAAGAATGTTCATCTGGGCAGACGTGGAAATGTCAATCTAATGGCTGGACGGGTCACTCATTAGTGCAGTTTTCCTCCTGCCTTTAGCAGAACAGACTGAGGAGCGATCTGAGCAACCGCCTCTGCGGCACCTGCCGGACCCAGGGGCAGGGCTGCCAAGGTCTTTTTTGCACTTTAAGAAATTGGGGAGGAGGAAAAGGCTGGGTTTGCACAAAGGCTTCATTTCAGAGTGCTCATTGTGTCCTGCATGCCCATCAGGTAAGCGGGCTGGCAAAGCACCTTCGTCAGAACTGAGGGTTCTCCTGGGCCAGAAGCCACTGAACAGTGAGCGCAGCCGGCAGACCTGAGGGTTTGCTGAGAAGCAGACCTCTACGCACACAAACTGTGTCTTCTTCCTGCATCCACAGTCTAGTAATGATGCTCCTGCTCTTTGATATTAGAGGGGAAGAGAACAATAATTGGTTTCTTATCAAGAAGAAATGCAAAGGCCTTAGAAGACAGACAGCACAAGTAGCCTGCGATTCCAGGGCAATGGAAGGCAGGGTCTGCATCCGTGAGGTAGGACCAAATACTGGGCTGCCAGCATCTCAGACGTCCCTGCAAATCTCCGTGCTTCTCTGTAGCAGCACTGTAACCACTTTTTAACGGAGTTTTTCTACCATGTCTATCTTTCTCATCTAAATATAGACTCCATGAGAGAAGGACCAGGCTTCTTCTACTTTCCACTATATTCATAGCATCCCTGGTGACAAATGTTATCCTCACCCAGAGCCACTCCACCCCTGAACAACGAGTAATTTATACTGGTTGGTACCAATCCTACAGGGTAACAGCAAATGCACTATAATTTCCTTAACAACAAGTCAGTCATGTGGTTAAGTGAGTGAAAGTGTTTTATGAGGACACTGCCCGAGGATGTTCTATCGAGGGATATTCTTGGATGAACCAAAGTTTGTGGCTGAGACCTCATTTTAGGACGACTCCTAGAAAATAGCTTTGAAAAGGCATCAATAAGTTCTACTTCGGTGTTACCAATGTCCCTTGGTAGTCTTGCTCTTATGTTGAACAGTAAGTTTCCAAGGTCTTCAGATATTGATTACTTAAAGCCTATAAAATATTAACAAGTTCATCTTCTTTCACTAATCCTAGACTAACCCCATGACTGTTCCTCACCTTGGACAGGCATCCAACATTAGGGACAGACAGGATGCCATGTCCTGTGGCTACAGGCCACTGTGGGTTTTTTCTTCTATGGACAGGTACCAAAAAATAAAAAATAAAAAGCAGGTTATTATCAGGCCAATAGTAAAAAATACTGCTCAAGCACCATACTAAATTATATCACTAAAAATATGAGCCAAAGAGGCTCTTCCTGCCGTGAGCTTTAGCTAACAGCCCAGCCAAGGTGTAGTGTTAGGCAGAGATAAGTATTCACCTACAGTGGCCTTCAAGTTCCCTTCCAGAAGAAGAGCAGTGTAATGAAGTGAAACTGGACCTGTCTCCGCAGGTCTCGAATCTCTCTCCTAAGGGCACACGCAGGAAGGAACTGAATCGCCCCTGATAACCACACCAGTTGATGTTAACCATGGTGGCTTGATGGACTTCTAGCCAAAGGGCCACTATAAATATCGACATCAAACTCTTTTATTTTTCAAATTTTCCTCTAACGCTGGCACCAACTCTGCCTTTGTGTGAGCGGGCTAAGAACATTTGGTCAGTGATAATTGACTCGTCAATTTAGTTTGTATTTCTGGATAAAATAGTGTCTCTGAAAAATATTTTCAAGCCGCCTGTTAATATTTTGCTAATACTACAATGTTAATATTTTGAGTCTACATCATAGCAGAGAACTACATCTCATATCGTATTGTCCCAGAGTTTTAAAAATAACATCAATAATCATAATTTTTGACTATTGTCAATGTTCAGCCCTTATTATATTTCTCACAAAGGAAATTTCAGTGTTGCATTTGAAGTCACGTGATAGAATCTGTTTTCTGTGCAAGCACCTACTATTAAATAGCAATTACTCATGCTCTTTCCTTACCAGTAGTCTTGAAAGGAAAACAGGGCATAAGATGTAAGACCCAATCAAATTTATAAAAGAAAAAAGGAATGCGGCGATGCTAAAATCAACTTGGTGATACACTTCTCAGATAAGAAAATGGATTTGTTCCCATAGTTAACAAGTCATTTTTATCATTTTAACTACACAAATTCCAAATCCCACCTATCTATAGGCATTCCAATATCCCAGTAAGCTAGGACCTATGTGGTTGTCACAAAAATGTTCTCCTCTTAAATTTGATGCAATTTTTTTTTGCCTAATTTCTTCTACACAATATGCAGATGATTATTATAGAATTGTACACCTGAGACCTATATAATTTTATTAACCAATGTCACCCCAATAAATCCAGTAAAAAATAAAATAAATAAAAATAAATTGGATGTATTTTATTCCTGGAAGAGAAAAACCTGTTTTAAAAAATCCAAAGGCTGAGGAAATAAACGAGAGAGAATGAAATCTAATAAATGGTTGGCCATAATTTCAAGGGGACAAGAAACTGACAACAAGAGAAATCTACAACACGAAGATTATCCAACCTCCCGGATGAGTAGAAGACCAACATTAGCTGACTGTACTTGCCTGCCAGGTCTCCATCTGGATCTGTTATTGACTGAACTGGGGCAGATATGTTATGCACAGCCCCTAGTAGCCCTCGGCCCTCTCTGTTTGGAGACATGCCAATGGCATCCTACCCCCAAGACTCTTCTCAAGAGCTTGCTCCTGGCCTGCAGGTGAGGCAGGACAGGAGATCTGGAAATGTATCACCCCCTGAGAGTAGTTTCTAGTAGGTGTGGAACAGGAATTTGAGTATGAATACCCCCGTTTCCTCATCCATCCCCATGTTCCCTGGCAAGATAGAGTTCTAGTTGTTTGCAGGAGCAACTTGGGCCTGGATGCACCTATTGGTCTCCTTCTCCTCCATCCTGTCACTCACTCTCCTGGGACTCTGCCGGTCCTTCTCAGGGAACCACTTAGTCTTTGTCTCGGGTTCTGCTTCAGACAGAACTGAGACCAAGACAGTGAAGCCAGTGAAAGACAATGACCAGGAGGCCGCTCCGTTTCCATAATACTCCTGATCCCACACTGGGTGAGTTCTTCGCCTGAATAGACAGGACCCGACACTGCTCTAGGAGAATAGTAACAGACTGAGGTGACCTCTTCCACCATCAGCCCTCCCAGCCAGCTTTAGAAGTCATAGCAATGACCCTCAGAACAGTTTTAGGGTGATGGCAGAATCCTAAAATCACGTTTTCCCTCTTACCCTTATCCTGCATTGTTCTGTTTTATTTCTTTCTTTCCAGTGGAGGTTAATTAAAGGATAAGAAATATAGGAAAATCTTCAATGAGCATAATGGAGGAGTCAATATATAAATGGAGGAGTCAATATATAGCCTTTGTGTTAAAAGAAATGGTGCTGTAGATTGTTTTGTGCCCCCTCAATTCATATATTGAAACCTACTCCCCAGTGTGATGGTCTTAGGATGGGGCCTTTGGGAGGTGATTAGGTCATGAGGGTGGAACCCTCATGCGTAGGATTATTGCCTTTAAAAAAAAAAAAAAAAGACTACAGAGAGAACAGACCCTTCTGCTGCATGAGAACTCAGTGAAAGACACCATCAGCAAAGAAGTGAGCCCTTGCCAGACACCAAGTCCCCCAGTGCCTTGATTCTGCTCTTCTTAGACTCTAGAATTATACGAAATAGATGTTTTAAGCCCCTCAGTTCATGGTATTTTGTTATAACAGCCCAATGGACTAAGACAAATGGCAAACATTATGAAAGACATAAAAAGAAGCAGGATGCATGATCTCTGTCTTGAGTGAGCCAGAAATCGAAGCGGCAAGAAAAACCTAATGGATAGGCATACAAAACCGTGCAGAGAGGAAAACTCTATCTCAGTGGCCCTTACTCTGTTCCCACAGGCCACTCTTATTCCCCAAGAATCAACAATGCTAACTGTTAAAATCAAATATAATCTTTGTTTTACTAATTTAGAGAGGAGGTTATGCTATTGGGTAACACTTCTTTCTAGTTTTGCTTCCTTATTTATTTTTTCTAGTACCTTTGTCATCTACTAACAAATGTCCTTTCTAGATTTAAGTACAGAAAGGCTCCTCGTTTACTTTCCATTATTTATCCAACTATTACTTATACAGGATCCCTACACATGAGGTACTGTTTAGGACACTGGCTATAATGGTGACCAAAACTGTAAAGGTTCCTACTCTTTTTTTTTTAACATATATATTTTTTTTTCTTTACTGATTTGAGAGAGAGAGAGGAAGGGAGAAAGAGAGAGAGATAGAAACATCAATGAGAAAGAACATCGACTGGCCGCCTCCTGCATGCCCCACAGGGGATCAGGCCCATGACCTGGGCATGTGCCCTGACTGAGAATCAAACCAGCAACCTCTTGGTGCATGGTGCTCAACCACTGAACCACACCAGCTTGGCAAGGTCCCTACTCTTAAAGAGTATTTATGCTACTGGTTAATTCCTACTCACTTCTCTTTGAACGCCTTCCTTGACCCCTGAACCCCAACTTTGGGGCTTCTTTAACATTACAGTTTCCATAGTAAATGTCCATAACACCTCTTCTACTATTGTGTGTTTAATGGTCTCTGTGTGAGGACGGTTTGTGCTCACCCTGCTCACTGTTCTATCTGACCACTGAGGCAGAGTTTCTAGTACACACGAATGCCACATTTAATGTCAGAGCAGACAATTATTTTGTGCTTATAATGTGCCTGGTTCTCTTCTGAAGAAATTATATAAATTAACTCATTTCATGTCACCACTAGTCCTTACATAATTCTAGGAATTAGCCCCATTCACAGAAGGGTAAGCCAAGGCTCCAAGAAGCTGAACAACAGGTGCAAATAGCCTGCCAGTGACAGAGCCAGGATTCAAATCTAGACGGTCCGGCTCCAGAAAAAAAAAAAAAAAAGTGCTCTTAACATTGTTTATTCACTGAATGAATGAGAATGAGTGAAGGCACGGGGGTTTGGATACAACTTATAGAGGTCAGATTCATTTCCGTGACACATGGCTGGACACGCTGCTGCGAGGGATTCGCTCTGTGTCTTTGGACTCGGAATTTTATGCGTTTCGTGAGTGTTCCGCCCTGCCCCTTATATTTTTAATTGTCTTAAAAGCAAATGCATTTTTGCTCTCTGTGGACACAGTTTTAATAAGCCTATTTAAATATTCATAATTCAAATGCAAAGTCCCCTGCCGCAGCCTTCTGTGATTCTCAGCCGCCAGTGAGTGGCCTCTGCTCTCTGTGGTGAGGACCCGGTGCACTGACTGGCCCCACTCTTACCCCACTTCCTGTATGATCAGACTCTCAGAGCAGACTGCTGAGCCAGGAGGTTAGAACAGTCTGTCGTTGCTTCCAAAATATTAATTGGATGGTAATATTTTTGCTCAACAGGCAGCTGGTTCATAACCTCACTGGGAAAGTGCAAAATGGTGATAAAAAAAAAAAAAAGTCTCAATTCTTGGAGAAATGAGAATGTTTCGGATCAACCTGGTCATTTTCTCCCCTTAATTCTCCCAAATTCACATTTACTCAGCATCTTTAAACCCTGTGATAAGATGTTTAAAAAAACATGATCTGAATCACAGATAAAACCTGTGTGTGTGATTCTCAGGCCTTCCCCTGTACCTCCATCAAAGTCAAGTGCTGAGGCCAGGCCCACAGTTTCATCGAAGGCTTCCTTCTTACCTGAGATTAGAAAGCAGATTTTATTAAGTGTATATTCTCAGTGCAGGAGTCAGCGCGCAGGCGGGAAGTGAGGCGAAAGGCAGGACAGGCGCCCCCTGGAACCTGCACGGAGCGAGGCGCTGCCGCCTTCAGTTCAGGCTCCCAGCCTCCAGAGCGGATAAGCACCTGTTGTTTTAAGCCACCACACTGTGGTCATTGGTTACGGCAGTCCTGGGAAACTACTTCGACTGCTATGTTACTCTACGGTTTGAAGAATGTAAAGGAGACAAAAATCTCTTTAGGAGTAAAAATAAATAGTCAGGATTTCTCTCAAAAGAGTGGGGGAACAGGGACAAGATCCCTGACTCAGATGTGCCCAGTGACCTCCAGTGTGGGGCATTGAGCAAAAAGCCCTGACCGGAGAGGGGGACCATGAGACTGACCGCAACCAAGAGGGATTCAGCAAAACGGAGGATGCCAACTGAGGACACCAGGCGGAAGGGGCAGAGACGTCTTGGTCATTTTCTGCTTCGATACCGGTGCCCACCCTGGAGTTTTCAGAGTGCCCCAACCTTGCCTCCTACACTATTGGAAGTGCTGAAGGGAAGGGAAGAGAAGAGCCAGGGGGGCCGACAGGGAGAGCCAGGCCTGATGTAACCCTGGAAGGGAAAGAGAAAGTTTCAGATCTCAGCTGGCAGATAAGATGTTACAGCAAAGCTTGAAAAGCCGGGTTCTGTCTCCTTTGTAAAGGCTCTGCCTGCAGATCATGAAGGGGCTCAGTAACAGACACATTAAAACACCATTACGCTGTGAAACAGAACACAATGTGAAAATAGATTTAACCTTCACAGCGTATCGATCTCTACCCCGCGCTGTGCCCAAGTTCTTGGACAACTGTTTCATAATAGGTTTTACTTATTTTCCTGTTGCTATTCTGACTTGCTCGGAGGAGGGTGTTATTTCAGAAAGCTCCTGACAGCCGAGAGCGGCAGCCGTGTTTCTCGGGGAGCGCTGGCCTTGGAATGCCCCTTTCAGCTGCTCGATAAACAGGAATCACTTCTGTGAAAGTGAGGAAGGATTTTGTGTTGGCTGCTGGCATGACAGATGCCCAAGGATGAGACAGAGAATGCTGGCAGCTTCTCAGGAAGGGGGAGCAGAGAGAGTGCTGGGTCCATACAACTAGAGACAATGGTGAGAGTGGGAGGGGCCCGCACCTCTTGTGACTTAATGTAGACCCAAGGACAATGCTGCCTTGTAGGATGCTTTTATGTTTTACATTTTTTTTCTTCAAAGCATGTGTGTACACACACACACAACTCTTTTCATAATAAGGGAGAAAGAGATTGGGTCCCCGGTAATAAAAATGATCAAGGAGCTGAAATTTTCTGAATGAGATTTTACCCACATGAGCAGAAAAAGTAACACAAAGACAGTAAAATCACTTACTTTTCAAAGAAATTCATATTTAACTTTGCAATGGCTTAGAGGGCTAAGCAAACTGGAAGATACATTTGTATCCCAGAGTTAATAATAATGAGCTCAAGTATTCCTTTTATGTGAGACTTTTAACACTATTTTTAAAATATGCTTTTATTGATTTTATTTTTTAGAGAGAGAAGAAGGGAGAGAGATAAAAACATTGATGTGAGAGAGAAACATGGATGGGCCACCTCCTGTATGCCCCCTACTGGGGATCGAGCCCACAACCCAAGAATGTGTCCTGACTTGGAATTAACTGGGACCTCTCAGTCCATGGGATGATGCTCAATCCACTGAGCACACAGGCCAGGCAACACTATTTCCTCTTCAACAACATTATTGAAACAATGTTTTAAGGAACCGCTCCTTCCTAAATTGTAGCAGAATCAGAGAAAAATCATAATGAAAAGACCAATATGTAGCAAAGCATCCAATAAACGAGGGGACTTGCAAAGTAGCCTTAGAGAGAGCCAATCCAGCCAATACTCAGCGGTGTGTGTGAGCGCCGAGGCCACTGCTCATCCACCCTGAAAAATGTGCTCTGGAAGGTACTCAAATTTGCATTTTCACAACTGTTTTTCCAAAATCATATTCCTTATAATTCATGAGACGTGAAATTCAAATATATTTAATACAATTAAATATCATTTTTAGATAAGAACTTTTTGCAAAAGAAGATAAAAATTTCTTTTTAACACTAAATCTCTGCCAGGGTGGTAACTGCATCATGCTTAATGGTGATCAAATGAATTCTCTTTGGGCTTAGGAACATGATAAAGTTATCACATTTCTCTAGTATTATTTGAAATTACTGTGTAAATAATAACTGATGAAATTAAATACAAATATTAAATAATAGCTCTAATAATGAAAGAGATAAAAAGAAAGTTGTCTGTCAAGGGCATGATTGCCTACCTAGAAAATTCAGTAAGATCTGTTGAAGTTATTAAAACAAATAATTGATTTAAATACACATGCTAATTAAAAACTACATATAGCCCTGGCCAGTTTGGCTCAGGGTTACAGTATTGGCCTATGGACCAATGAGTCGCGGGTTTGATTTCCGTCAAGGGCATGTACTTCAGTTGTGGTTCATGCCCAGCCCTGGTTGGGGTCATGCAGGAGGCAACCGGTTGATGTGACCCTCTCACATTGATGTCTCTGTCTCTGTCTCTCTGTCTCCCCCGCCCCAACTCCCTCCCTCCCTCTCTCCCTCCTACTCTATCTGAAGATAAATGGAAAAATGTCCTTGGGTGAGGATTAAAAAAAAAAAGCTACATATACACTGCCAGTCATTTTCTGTATTAGAAATACGTCTGCTTTTGAAAATAGAATAAGAAAAAGATCACTCTCTCCAAAAATATTTCACATAGTTGTAACCATAAATATAAAATAAAATGGGAATAATCTTTAGAGGAAATGTGTAGAACTGCCATAAATAAAACTATATAATAGTTGTTATGTTCACATCTTGCGGGATTAATGTTGTGAACATTGTAAATCATCCCAAAATAATTTATGAATGTAAAGAAATTCTAGGAGATTTTATAGCATGAAAAAATTTTTTTCAAAAGATTATCTAGAAAAAGACACTGGGCTAGATATGTGGCACTTACTAAGGTGAAGAGTGATAAGGGACGACGTGACAAGCAGATGTGACCGTCCATTAAGGCGATACTCTGAGGAACTGCTCTGTGCCTCGGCTTGTGGGAGGCAGAGAGCAGACATGGCTGCCTTCAAGGAGCGTACAATCTAATGGAATAGAGACAGTACAAAACAATGACGCAAATATTGTCAATATCGAATTACAAATCATGTTTTGAAGGAAAGCTACAGAGTTGTGCAGAAGCAGTGCTTGGGGCACCGTTGTTCTCTGCCCAAAATAGAGAATGCCACTCGGACTGCACACAGACGGTGTCACTGCCCTGCTTGAAGCACACCCAAAGCCGCAAGTGTCCATCTTCATGTCAGTGACATTTCACTTTCTCAAGGATGGACAAGAGAGCTCCCAGTGGAAGGGAAGCAGGTTTGGCCCGGCCGGTGTGGCTCAGGGGTTGAGCATCGACCCATGCACCTGGAGGTCACCTGTTCTATTCCCGGTCAGGACACGTGCCCAGGTTGTGGGCCCGATCCCCAGTGGGGGGCAGCCAATCGCTGTTCTCTCTCATCGATGTTTCTATCTCTCCCTCTCCCTCTCTCTGACATCAATAAAAGGAAAAAGAAGGAGAGCAGGTTCGAATGCTGAGCAATGGGAGGATCTTGGCACAATCAGGAAAGCAAAGGAGCTCAATGTGGACAGAACATGGAGCTCCCGCGAGAGTCACGAGGTAAGATGGAGAGAGGTAAGTGGGGGCTGTGTAGACCATGCAAAATGGAACAGATTTTATTTCCGCGCAGTGAAAATGTTCCTCGGGGATCCGAGCAGGGAAGTGGCATAATAAAACTAACGGTCTAAGGAGCTTATCTTTCCTGTTGCGTGGAGAACGGTTTGGGATAGATTGAGAACACACAGGGAGACTGACCAGCGGAAGATGCAGTATTCCAGGCAGAAGAGGGTGGTGTGATGAACCAGGGTGAGGGCACTGGCCGTGGAAAGTGACAGAATTTCACAAATATGTAGAAGTAGAATTAATGAGATTTGGTGACAGTCTTTTGACGTCCCAGTCAATCAAACATAAAGCTAATATATTTTATTTATTTACTTATTTAAATATTTACCCAAGGTATTGTTTCATTTATCTTCAGATGGAGTGGAAGGGGGAGAGAGAGAGAGAGAAAAACATCGATGTGAGGGGGACACATCAACTACTTGTCTCCTGCACAACCCCAACCAGGGTCGTGGACAAACCACAACCGAGGTACATGCCCTTGACCAGAATCGAACCCACGACTCAGTGGTCCGGGGGCTGACATTCTAACCACTGAGCCAAACTGGCCAGGGCACAGGTAATATGTTTTAAAGTTTTCCACTGGTGTAAGAAAAGAACAGAACAACAAAAATTGGAAACATATCCACCTATTATAAAATAAACTTGGCACTTAAAAATACTGAAAAAGAAGTATCCATAAAATATATGCGGACAATTAGCTGAAGATTTTTAGGGAGAGGGGGAAAACCGAAGGGCAACATTTTCTCACAATCTACACCAAATAAAAATAAAGCATTAAAAGTAGTGGAAGTTCATATAGCTTTATGTTTTTATCTTACTTTATTTCACTTTTTTTCCCTTGGCTTTTGGACTCAGCCCATGGCTCACTATCATTCACTGGTCTGTAAAACATGCTCTTATCCTTTCATTTGGTTTTCTTCTCATCATCCCCACTCTCCTCTGACTTCATACTTTCCAAGCCCAACAAACCCACTCCAATGGGCTGGATAATATTACTACTTAGAGTTAATGAGAAGTTAGTTGAAATGCTAATACGTGAGAAGCGCTTTAGAAAATACCTACCATTTTTGGAATGCTCAATAAACATTAAGTTTACTATTGCATTGTTCCACCAAAGAATATAGTATATTTCTTCATTTAAACCAATATATTTTAATGTCCTTTAATTCTTCCAGAAGTATCTCCATACATGCTTGTTCATTCTTTGTGAGGTTAAATCCTACCCACTGCATAGCTTTGGCTGCTTTTTCAAAAGGTATCTGATTTTATTTTTGTTTTGTTTTATTATTTTTTTAAGAATGATTATTCACAGTATAGAAAAGTGCTATTGATTTTTACATTGTATTTTATATGCTGAATTGAAAAGAATAATCTTAAATTAGGGAGGGCTTTGTTAAGCATAAATGTCAAAGGCAAAATACATAAGAAAAACATTTGTTTGCCAAGAAAACCTATCAAAGTCAAAAAACATGAAAATTTGAGGGGAAATATTTGCTACATATATGACAGGAAAGAAATGAATACTCTAAGTACATAAAACATTATTACAAAACAAAAAGAAAATTGTCAAATATGGTCAAAGAGCATGAAAAAACAATTCGAGAAGAAACAGAAACATCCAGCAAACAGAAATGAATGTTGTCTTTTTTTTTTTAGCCCTCACCCGAGGATATCTTTCCATTTATCACCAGACAGAGTGGGAGGGAGGGAGAGAGAGAGGAAGAGGGAGAGAGAGAAACATCAATGTGAGAGCAACACATTGACTGGTTGCCTCCCGCACGACCCAACCAGGGCCGGGGAAGAACCACAACCAAGGTACATGCCCTTGACCAGAATCGAACCCGTGGCTCATTGGTCCACAGGCCAACACTCTAACCACTGAGCATACCAGGCTAAGCCAGGGCAATACTCAGTCTTATATATAACCAAATGCCTACAAATTAGCAGAAGAAAGCATTTTTGCATTATCATATGCATTAGTGGAAATCTGTGCTGTAGTGACAGAATCCCAACACAACGTAAATTATGCAAAAAGGGAAACTATTGGATCAGCTAAGCGGGATATCTGGGGACGATTCTTGCTTTGGTTCCAGGTGGATCTGAGAGCTCACATCCACAGTTGTTGTCTCTCTTGGATTCTATTCTGCAGGCTGATTTAGCCCACTTGGCAGACAAAATAGTTGCCCATAGCTCCTTCCAGCCGAATACACCGAGATAAAATCTAACAGTCCTCTGCCATGCCTATCTAGGAACCTAGGAGAGACTCCAGTCCTGCCTGGGCACCTGCCCATGCAGAACAGGGACCAGCACTCCACAGGCAGAAGAAAGAACTCAGCAGTGTATTTTTCAACACACCAGCATTTGTGAACCACAAACCGCTATAAACAAACAAACAGAAACCAATAAACGGGTTGCCTGTGGAGTCAGACAAGGAGTGGGGAAGTTGCCAAGGACTTACTCCATTTCATAATTTTCTTTCGGGCCCTAGTGGCCACAAGACCTCATTACAGAAAGTCACCTCCCAAACCACTCCCGGGACGTGTGGGCTGGAGGGGCTTGCTATTATATCCTGGTCCTTGGAGAGATACGTCGCTTGCAGAAAGAGAAGCAGCAATTCCATCTTGAGGGACAAAAGCAAGAATTGGAAAGGTCTAAGGTGGGGAGGGGAGAGGGCCGGTTGGTCTAAACTGCAAGAGTAGGTTTCGTCGTGAACAATGTGGCCTGTGCCGAAGGTTCGTTACCAGTACACCCTGAAGTACGCGGGAGGCACTCTAACTTTTATTTTTTTTACCCCACTAAATTGATAGGTTGGCAGGTTTGAGGCCTGTGTCCTTTAGAAATCCCGCTGCACAGCTTGGCGGTTTAATTCAGCCAGAGAGGCAATAAACAGCGCGAAGGTCACCGGGAGCCTCTGCTTTGAAGGAAGAATGTTTTGTTTTATGAAAAATACGAAGTGCAGAGAAAACAGAGCCCACAGAGGGATGGCGTGGAGATGGCAGAGCGCAAATAATGAAATTCTGTACCCCACAGAAGTTTGCAGAAAGCCCAAATCCCCTCTGACAGCACATCGGCCACCTTCTAGACTGAATACATTCAATGGGACATGGCACCTGCATTTCCGTATGCAAAGGCGAGGCTGCTAACGGGGTCCGTAGAAGTTGCTCTGCCCCTGTGTTCTGTGTGTCCTTCTCTGGGTGTGGGCACACCTGAGCAGTCACAGAGGAAGGGGTCAGTGGGTAAGAGCCTGCCCGTCATAAAAGAAGAGGAGCCAGGGACCAGATTCTCTCCACTGCTTTGCCCTGACTTGGGGTGTCATGGAAGGTATCACAGTCCCTTAATACCGAGAACTTAATACTAAATGTCAGCAGTTAATATTGTGAAGTATTGAATATTATTCTGAACTTTCCTATTTTTTTAATGGGAGGGGGTAATTAGGAGATTTGAGGGTAATTTTTTAAAATTTGTTTTCTTTATTGATTTTAGAGAGAGAGAGAAAGGGAGAGGAGAACATCAATTGGCTGCCTCCTGCATGCCCCGCACTGGGGATCAGGCCCACAACCTGAGCATGTGCCCTGACCAGGAATCAAACCTGTGACCTCTTGGTGCATGGGTCAATGCTCAACCAATGACCCACACCCGCTGGGCTCAACTTTCCTGTTTAAAAGGCAGAACTACATTGTACTTGCTTGTCATTTAACTTAACTCTCCAACTGTATGTCCACCTTGAAAGCTTCTAAAGGAGATGTTAGGAAACACTTAGAGATAAGGAGGCCACCAGTCAAGAAGGAATGAGGTGAGTAACACATTCCTTTGATGATACAGAGGGTACAACCGTCACCAGAGAGAATGGTGGGATGTACATCTAGAAGCAGGAAAGGTCATGCAGGATTGTGGGGATCCAAAAGGTTGCTTAAAGAGGCAAAACATGGCCAAAGCAATGAGAAATGAATACCTGCACCTGGGAGGGACAGGGGAGAAGAAAGCTACTCCAGATCAAGGCCAGTGTGGTCTTCAGGGTTCACGGATACTGCACATGGAGTGGAACTGACTGTATTTCGGGGGAGTGTTGTTCTTTGGAAGTGGAAAGCTAGGTTGGGCCCAACGTGTTCCCCTTGCCAGAAAAGGAAACCGGTTCCTGAGTCATTATTGTCTGTGTTTTGCTCTGTCTCCCACACTGAGCAGTACTTCCCTGAAGGCATGGAGGAACTATATCCAGGTCCTGCGGGAATCTACCTCTCTCCCAGTCCACAGAGCAGCTCTCAAGAGGGAGGGTCCCTTGCCCCAGCCCACTACTCAGGAGCCTGCCAAGCAGGTGGCAACGTTAGAGAACACACCTGACATCCCTCCAGGGCCCCCATCAACACCCCTGCCTGGAGAAGCGCCCACTCGGACCTCCATCCGTGCTCTTTATCTTTGGAGCACTCCTGTCCTCAGAGTGGGCATTTTTTGCCTCAGGTCACACAGGAGCAGCTAGACCCTGTGCATGGGGGGAGGGGCGCTCTGGTATCCAATAGTCTCTGTGTCTGGCTGGGTAAGTCTATTTAATTCTGGGGTTCAATATTAAATGGAAACCCACTTGTCCTCATTGATCAACAGCATTGAGGAAGATGGGTTTCCGTTTCCATTTGTTGACACCTGCATCAACCTCTTTTTTTTTCTTCTATCCAAATTGGCTTTTTATTTATCATATTGACACACCAGGTAAAGAGTATAGGCACAAATATTATAAAAAATAAACTAGTAGATACTTAAGGGCACATGCAAAGTTTGCACATTAGGCCATTAAAGATTTTGTGTACTTTTTCATACTGTAAGTTATTATAAACTAGATATGTTAAGCAAAAAAAGAAAGAGTTACAAACTAGCAAGTATCATATGCTACCAATTCTATTTTTAATGTTTTTAAAAGGAAAAAATATATAGACAAAAACCCTTACACGTGCTTAGATTACCTCTGAAAGATTAAACTATCCATGGTTGTCTAAGGGACTGGATCAAGGAATAGGAAAAAAAAATTGTTTTTTTCGTTGAATAGCTTTTGGTACAATTTAAAAAATGTTTAGTCGATCATGTACAAATTCTTAAATATTTTGATTAGTAATTGTTTTTAAGATTAAACCTTTAATTCATTGATTTAAGACAACACTGATTAATTATTGCATCTATCTCTTGATTGCTTCTGAACTATAGCCCCCTTAAATGCCATAAAGCTCGAATAGTAGGCACTCAGTACATGTGTGTTGATGGAAGAAATGAATTCATGATTTAATTATTGAAGAGCAGTGGATAAAGAAGCATCAAAGTCACCAACCTTTCCCGCTATTGCTCTGTCGCGGCCCAGCTGTGGCCATGCGCACCTGATAATGGGATCTTACCAGGAGGTCATTTTAGGTCACAATTAATAGATCACTCTCTTTTCTGTTTCTGAATATTCCATTTTTCCCCCCCCTCTCCTCTATGTGAAATCCACTTCTCCATTTCCGGACGTATTCCTACCTCCCTGCACTTTGTGAAGAGACCTCCCTCTACCTACCGACACTCTCCTGCCACTGCTGCCTCACTAGTCTCTCACCTCCATGTCTGCAGCCGGGATTTCTAAGACCCCTGGAAGTCACAAACACAGGTGCTCGCTCGTGTTGCAAGGGCATCTCCTTCTGCGCGGGGGCACGCCTCTTACTTAGCAGCGTCTGCAGTGGGCAAACAGCCGCCTTCTGTGTCTTCCACATCTCCCTCACCAGGACGTGTCAGGCTCAGTGCAATGAAGACCAAGACGCTGGTGGGTTTTCCATTCACGTTGGATTTGGTTTTTGTCTCATTTTAGAAGGCACTGATACCTCCCCAAACTGGACATTGCATTTTATCAAGAACACGCCAACGACAGCAAGACATCTGCCTCCAGCTCAGAGCTTGGGTTTTCATGGGCCAACATCTGTCTGAAATTGGATGGCCACTCTAGTTCCAAAGTTTCTGTGGAAATGAAGACACTCTAAGATCACTAGGACTGCTAAGTTGCAGTTTGGAGATATGACTAAAAAAATTGGAAGACATTAAGATCTCAGTTTTTACAAATCTCTGGACAGAAATGTCTGAGCATCAGTGTAGAATTAAAAAAAAAAAAAAAAGAGCAAGATAGAGCCTATTGAAAATGGGAAAACAATTAAAAATATATTGAAAGTAGAAAGAAAAAGAGAAATCATTCCTAATTAATTCTGGTGCCCTGCTCAACCTCAGCCTCTTTGTAATCCTACTGGGAACATCTCTATTGATCTGGGGGTCCTGCAGCAGGCTTCTGATGCTTATCTCAGCATAAAAACAGACTCCTGTGATGAGCAGTGATTTAATTACATGACAATCACCGTTAACAATGCATGGCGAATACCAACAAAATATGCAGAGCAGACTGGCAGAGATAAATGCAAAGAGGTGGCTTTGACTTTCCCTGAAGTTTCTGGCTAAAATTCCATGGATACTTTACTCTTGGGAAGAAAAAATAATATTCAGTGACTTAAAATGTCTAAGAACTGACTTCATTAAGAAAGTTTACATTTTAAAGTAGTAATCTGTGTTATATTAGTAGACCTGTTTCTAAAACCTGAGGAATAGACCTAGGATTAAGCTTTTCCACAAAATCATGAGGCTTTAAAAGGCAGAGACTATCTCTTGTCTCAGATCCTCAAGACTCACTCAGTGTTTAAGTCCACAGTCAGAATTAAAAAATTATCTAAAAGAATTAGTGCTAATTGAATACATTTTAACAATAATGTCATTTCAGAATAAAAGTTCAAGAGCCTTCAGACATGTTATTATACACAGGCTGTTAAATATGGTAAAGCGCCTATTTAAGTCTAGGCATATCGAAAGCAGTAAAACGCATTCCGCTCTTTACCACTAGACTAAGCTGGATTAATCAAAGCTATTTACTAGGTTAGAAAGATTGCATCCCAGTGTTCATTGCCACAGATAAATATGTATATAAAAGAGCCAAAATTGTGTTTAATTCGGTGTCCTAAAATCTGGTAGAATGAAAGCATAGTCCAAAAAAAGAGTAAATCCACAAGAGTTAAGAGAGTAGAGGAATCCCCACCACTGCAGCTTGGTGGTTGAGTGCCGTCCCATGGACTGAGAGGTCCCAGTTCGATTCCAGGTCCGGGCACATGCCCAGGTTGTGGCCAGATCCCCAGTGGGTGGTGTGCAGGAGGTAGCCAATCAATGTTCTCTCTCATCGATGTTTCTATCTCTCTCCCTCTCCCTTTCTCTCTCTCTAAAATCAATAAAGGGGGGAAAGAAAAAGGCAAATGAAAAAAAAAATAAAATGACTGCTGATAAAGCAGAATTAGATTGGCAACCAACCATCTGTCAGCCCCTGGGTGCAATTCTTTCAGAACTCCAAGGGGAAACTTGCGAACTAGCATCTGAACTACAGACAAGTGTGAGTACAAATATATTTTCAGACAGTAAAAAGCTCAAATAGTTCGCTTGCTACATATTCTGTCTTAGAAAGCTGTTTCTAGATGTACCGTAGTATAATCAGAAAGAAAATCAAGAAAGCGGAGGACATGTGGCCAAGAAACACAGAGATATGACCCAAGGGTAAGGACTGGATATCTCCAGTAGGAGGGGGTGGGGACGGCAGACAAGCATCGTGGGGGCCAGTGGGACAGTGGTATCCTGACCCCAGATACAGAGGAGCTGAAACACTATTGTGAACAGTACAGGAATTAAAGGCAGCTGGTTTAAAGGAGAAAAAAAAAAAAAAAGGAAATTCTTATATAACTGGAATTCTTTCACAATACACAAATCTGTATATTAGGTTACCCTAAATCAGGACAAAATATATATCATTTCCCATAATGATAACAGTACATTACACTTTTTCAAAGTGTTCAAACATTTAGTCCCCCCCTTCTCTCTCATCACTTTTTATCTACATGAAATTGCCAGATTTTATCCACACAAACATCTCTATCTGACAATTCAGAAAAGCAGGGTGGGGTGAGGCTACCTGACTTCAGTTTACACAGCTAGGAAATGAACTTTTCTCTTGGTCAAGCATTAAACAATTCTCTGCCAAACTGAACCCAGCTATATGTATGTCCTAAAGAATACTAGGTGCTGGTAGGAGTAGATTCCAACATAAGTTTCATTCATCAAGTATTCAAATGGAAAATGTGCCCTGCAGGGAATCACCTCCGTGGCAAATGATGACTAACGCAGTCCTTCCTGTCGATATGACAAACCTATTAAAACGCCATGAATTCCGTGGGCGAACGCTTCTGATTAGCATGGCCTGTTGTCTATTTGCCGAGAAGCATATGTGCACATGGGCACACCTAGTATCTCTTCAGCAGACCGAGTTCTGTGCAACTCGCTGGTATTTAACAGAAAACAGACTCAGAAAGCAAATAAATGCCCACAGTCACTGTTTTCAGGTTTGAGCTAAGATTCGAATCTGCCTCTGCAATTCCGAGTTTAATTGGCATTTCTATTATTCGACAATTTCTAGCTTTATGGTTTCTAGTTCCGAACAACAACAAAAAAAAAGTAATGCGACTTAATGGTTAAAATCCTATCATGGCCCAAATGCAGAGAAAAAGTTCCCCAAACTAATCAATCTAGGGGAACGTCAAATTTTTATGTAAAGCCTCTATTTTTAACAGCTTGTTCAAAAAGAATTAAGTAATTATGATTATCAAACTTGTGATTCTCTGGAATAATAGGAGACAAGTATAACATGGCTAATTAAAACTGTGATTTGGGGAAATAGATCAAGCTATATTTAATGATGTTTCATCGTCCACTGTCACTAAATATTATTACAGAATATTGTTACAGAATAAAATGGACTAATCCAATGCCAAGATCTTAAAAAAAAATGTAAACATTTTTGCACTGTGACAGTGTTTATGATTCTGTTACTAAATTTATCATCTTATTACTTTAGTGAGTTAAAATGTATTACCATTTTGTACTCAATGTTTCAACAATTAATATTAATGGAGACATGAAGAATTAGTGTCTTGGAGCCTGGCTTTTTATTCAGATGAGGCGAGTCTCCTACCTTCTCCCTAATTTTCTTGTCTAATATAGACATTTTCTTGTCTAATTTAGAGTGGGACTATGCTCCCTCCACCCTTCACCTATGAAACTGATCCTTTAGTTGTTTGTGAGGTTCTGTGATGAAACTTCAATGTTAGGGAATACCTTTGGGGTGAATAAATGCCCATGACTCTCTACATGACTCTTTCAAGCATTACTACTAATAATATTTCACATTAAAGTTTATAAAAGGGCAGATTCAGGTCAAGAACCTGGATTTTCGGATTCTGATTTTGATGTTCTTTATATCATCCCATGTTACATTTGAGCCCTTAATAGGACATCTTTCCATTATAAATAGGATGTGTTTTTTAATATGTTTTTATTGATTGTTTTCTTTTTTTAGAGAGAGAGAAGGGAGAGATAGAAACATCAATGTGAGAGAGAAACATCAATCAGCTGCCTCCTGCATGCCCCCTACTGGAGATACAGGGCATATGCCCTGACCAGGAATCAAACCAGAACCTCTCAGTCCACGGGATGATGCTTAATCCATTGAGCCACACCAGCCAGGCTAGGATGTTTTTTTTCACATACTATTGTTTTTCAGGGATGCTCTGAACGAATTAGGAATGTGTTTATGTGTGTATGTGTGTATGTGTGCCTCCTTGTGAATGTCTGAATATAACCCATAAAGTATAAAAAATTCTTTGAAAATAAACATGGACAAAAGAATTTCCTAAGGGGGAAAAAAAAAGGATAGAAATGTGCTCCTGCAAAAATTGGCAATGGAAAACAACACAACAGTCCTCTCTTTAATGCATCCTATCGTGTTTGACCTGGAGAGGAGACACTACATTGAAATTCAATCTCACTAAAAATTTCTACTTCTCAATCTGACTTTTCTCCTTTATAGTTCTTTCATTTAATTTTTAAAATAATTTTTGTATCTTTCAATTACAGTTGTCATACTGTATTAGTTTCAGGTGTACAGCATAGTGATTAGACATTCATATAACATAAAGTGATCATTCTGATAAATCTAGTACCCATCTGGCAACATACATAGTGATTAAAGTATTATTGACTATGCTATTTCTACATTCCCATGACTGTTTTGTAACTACCAATTTGTACTTCTTAATCCCTTCTCCCTTTTTCCATCTGACTTTTAGTTTTTAATGATTCCAAGAGACTTTATACTTTTAGACATTCTCACTTGTACTTCTCTTTATTATACTTTTAAGCAATGGGGAAGGAAGGGAGAAAAACAGTCTGGTGTGTAGTGTTTAACCAATATCCATCAAATGCTTCTCTCTCTAAATAGTTGTTTTTCCCATTCAGCTAATGTGATATGAAACTTCAGTAATTTGTATTTTCTGTTGCAGTGGAATTTGGATATATCCAGCACCAGAATCCACAATATGAAAACAGTTGTTTATAATTTCTCATGTATGTTCATTGTCTTCCCTCATATTATAACAACTGACTACTATAAAAAAGATGAAAATGAACCTTTGTTTTCTAAGATTCTTATTTTCTCTCATTACAACAAGTACTCATACATCCTATTTTTATATATTTAATGCAGTGATGTAGTGACTAGAGCTTTAAATTTTTTTAAAACTGTGAATACTGAGCAAAGTATTTTGAATAGCCCCCAACAATTGTAGTTTTATTTATTTATAAATTATAGACTTAAGACTATTAAACGATTACATATGTCAGAATATATATGTCAGAAGGGGAAGGGTATGAAATTAGACATTTTGAACAGCCCCAATATTGTAGCTGTATTTAATTATACACTTATACAAGACTATTAAGATATTATATACATTATGAAACATGTCAGAGGAGGGTTTATTAAATTAGATGCAAATAATTACAGACTAAAGAATGATAGAAGTAAAACAGTGTTAACCTTGTTGGAGTTCAAAGATATAGGCTGGAGCCCCATTCTATCCATTACCATTACCTGGCAGGCATATATACACACACACACACACATATACACATATATATGCCATATTATATATATATTTATTTATAATTATATATTTTATATATAAAAGTACTAATATTAATACATAATATATAATGTAAATATATTAATATACTACGTAATCAATATAGATACTATACTATATAAATTTTTATTATATACTATATGCTATATATTATATGTTATATAATATATATTTTCTTCCTAAATAAGTTCATAAAGACAGAGAAACCACAAGAGCATAACCAAAACTTATATACATCACTCAAACTGCATGAGCTGACATCTCCATGAACCCCCAAAATAGAAGTGGGGGAGGACAAACTGTTGATCGTTTCAAAACCTGCGGGTTATCAGCAGGAGCATTTAATGGGCCTGAAATGAAAAGAACCTGCAAATTTCCCAGAGATTCTTGGAGACACGGCAGGAATGTAAGAGCAGCTGAAACTAGAAAGGGCTTATGCATCCTTTGGTGAGCGCCTGATTGGGTTCGAGGGAGCCGGTGCGCTCTGGGCACTCTGAACCCTCCAATCTCAAAACCAATAGACCCAAGCTTCCTTCCAGGACCAAGTTCCCGAGTCAGTTAAAAAACTGCTACGAATGGAAACACAACTGAGCAAGACAGGGATACGGGGGCAAAAGAAAAGGGAAGGAGCAGAGAGCAGTGGCAGAGACAAGAAAAGGAGAACGAACCAGGATGTTCTCATTTCATTTATACCGTCTGTCACTGTAAGCCCTTTATTAGCCAGTTGATGAAAAAACAATTTAAAAAGAAGAGAGATGTAAAATGTACAGTTGTCTGGAACAGAGTAAGTGCTTAATATATGCTAGCTGTGTTGTCATTACTAAAAAAAAAAGAAAGAAAAAAAGAAAAAAAACAACCCTTCTTGGAGGCCCATGAGAAGGAGGGACACTGTCAGAACTCACCTGGTCCGGGAAGGCAACCCAGCGGGGGGGGGGGGGGGGGGGGGGGGGGGGTCCCCTGTCCAGGAAGCGCAGGCCTGGGATGCTGAGTGGCCATGTCTCGGAAACAAACCCATGTTTTGAAATCCCTTTTCAAATGACAATAACAGTGAAGCTATCCTGACCCGTGTCCCCAGTCTAACTTCGGGGGGAAAGAACGTGATGTAAAAAGGAATAACAAAATGTCAACCAGTATCCATTTGTAACTATTCTTGCCAGGCCTCAATGTGAATGTCACATCATACAATGGTTCCCCCCCATTCTTATCCTCCAGGGTATATTCCCAGACCCCCCGGGGATGCCCGAACCCTCGGACAGCACCGAACCCTGATACATGCTCTATTTTCCGATACATGCACACCTATGATAAAGTTTAGTTCATAACTTCAGCACAGAGACGAACTATTATAACGACGGGCCATAACAGAAGCTAGGTCCATGTGGTCTCATAAAATCCCCGAGTTTCCTGTACTCACCCGAAGAAAAGCCTCCAGGACGGGAGGAAATTGGGTGGAGGACCCAGGGTGGCCCCCGCTGACCTCTGACCTTCGGGACAGCACTTTGGGGCGTCTCTGGGCCTGGCAGAAGGCCAGCCTCGTACCCCGGCACTTGAGGGCGTTCTTAAGTAAAATGAGGGTCCCCCGAACACAAGTACCGCGCTACTGCGACGGTTTCTGTGACAGTCCACGGAGAGCCACCCAGACGGCTACTTAGTAACTAACGAGGGGTTTTCCCGCGATCACCGCGAAGCCAATGACGGAGCCGCCTGCACGCTGGGAACACGCAGAAAAATGGCTGAGTCAGCCTCCCGCGAGCGCTGCACATGCGCGAGATCTCGTTCTCGCGCGTCGTCACGCGAGATTTGGTCAGCGAGCTCTTTCCCGCGGAATTTCATGGCGCTCTTCGACCACGTGCGATAACACCTGCGCGTCCTTGCCCGACTTGCTTGTTTCTGCGGTTTTCCGTTTGATATTTTCAGACCTGGGGAAGGTGGGTCATTGAGACCGGAGAGAGCAAACTGCAGGGGGGGAAGGGGCGGGAGAACATCCTCACGGCTTGGGGGCACAGGGACATTGTTGAGGGCTCAGAGGTAACTCGCCTTTGCACTTGCATTAGCTGTTTTCGGTTTTTGAAACTCAGGGTGGCGCTTTCTTCAGTGCATTCAAAATTTACTGTAATTACAACAGACTAAATAAGATCGGATGCAAAGAATTTCTGCCTGAAGTAGCGAGGGCATGCGTATCTGCTGCTTCCAATGAGTGCAGCCCAGAGCCTAACACTTCTGGTCCTTCGAAAAGAGTTCCTTACATTGATTCACCTTTTAGGCTTTCGGGGCAACTAAAAGACCTAAAGCTTCGGGCTTTAACTCACATCCATCTTGCATCTTTTAAAACCATATAAAATAGCCCTGGCCGGTTTGGCTCAGCAGTTAGAGCCTCGGCCTGCAGTCCAGGGAGACCCGGTTCGGTTCCCGCTAAGGGCACGTACCTCGGTTGCGGTTTGTCCCCGACCCTGGTTGGGTCGTGTGGGTGGCAACCACTCGATGTGTCCCTTTCATGTCATGGTTCTCTCTCTCTCTCTCCCACCCACTCTATCTGAACAAAATATCGAAAAATGTCCTCAGGTGAGGATTAAAAAAAAAAAAAGAATTGGAGCATAGATCAAAAGCTTAAGGCCAAACAGTCTCTGTTAATTATGCAAAATATGTATGTAATTGACTAAAACTATGATTTCGAAGTGCCTTGACTATAAATGCCCATCAAAAAATGGCATCTACTGGTATGATGGTCTCTGGGCTCACAGTCTTACAAGCAAACCTACTACTACAAATTGTGAAGCTTAACCTGAGCATAGTGAGTGGAGGGTGGTTCTCTAGAAATATCCATAACATCTGTTTGCTATTTAAATATAATAAGTAGTAGAAGATTCCATGGGATCTCACAAATTTCCAATTTTAATTTGCTGGGGGGGCGGGGGGACACCAAACTGGTAGGTTGAAAACCACTTGTATTTTTTAAGGTAGTGATAATGATAAGCAATACTGGATCTAGTTAAAGACAGGTGTCTGGTCAGTGGGCGGAAGGAATCAAGGTCATGTGCTGTTCTGTTTTGGCATCTTTATGAGTGATTAGGGAGAGAGAATAATATGCAGCACAAATATTTCAGGTAATTTTTAAATGAAATTATCGATCGATCTATCTATGGTACAGACAAAGTTACTCTGAGATGATAAGGGGCTTTCCCTCTAATCAAAGTCATATGCTAGGTAGCACTTCTAAATTCCCTGGACCAAAAGTTTCTGTACCTGATGTTGGCAGTAAACACAGTCGAGCCCATGTGCCTGGGTCTCTTCCCTAGTAAGCTCAGCTGCCCAGCATGATGACTCTCGGCACAACCGGAGAACCTGTCCCTGTTCATTTCTGTCTGACCCTTCCCCAAAGTCAGAGACTCTGACTCCCACTTGTTACACCAACTTCTCATCAACCTCCCGCTTCTACGTGGGCTCGGTCCAGCATGCAGCACAAATACAATGCATGACTCCATTAGGAAAAAAAATCAATCTCCTGTCTCCCTGAACTGTGCAAGGAATGTTCCACGTGTCCCCATTACCTTTATTTTTGGCTGGACCACGGCAGCGTATACAAGCCTTTTGGGAGTAAAGATACGAAAATAAAAACAAATTCAAGGCAAGCATTTACCACTAAGTAGATCAAAATTACCTCTACCAGATCGTAATCTGGTAGCTGCGTACTAAATCAGTCATGCCAGCTATTTGTCATGCAGTTAAACAAATGATTTCATGTGTTTTTACTTTTCCAAGCACTTGTTTTGATCTAATAATGAAAACACATGCAAAAGAGAGGCTTGTATGTATTATCATAATGAATGAGAGGAATGGAAAACAAATTGAAATCTCAGGGTTTCTCAGCTCTAAAGACTGGCCTAATAAAATATTTCCCAGAGAAAAGCTGGATTAAATAATAAATGAGTTGAATTCTGGCACCGACACTGGGATCCAAAAAAACACATTCTTCACCCTGAGGTTTCAAACGCAGCAAGAGGTAAACTTGAAATGTTGTGCCTGAAAACATAGACTCTTGAGGTCTATGGGACAATTTTTAGAGAGATATATGTAATTTCACAAACATCTGTAAATGTATGTGTATGTCTATGTACATGGCATGTTGAAAGAGCCCAGAATATGCCACTGTGACATGCATTTGAGAATCTCAGCTGAAAGCATTTGAGAATCAACAGATAAAGGCATTTCTTCACCCTGATCTCCTTTATCTGAATAAAAGCAGAGCCTCCCAAAAGAGCTCAATTCTTTTAAATTCCCTCTCCAAGAGCAACCTAGAAAGATTGACTATCACCTGAGGTGGCGAGAGGACAGTGGACCCAAAGAGATATTGCCACAAAATTACCATCTCTCTTCTCCTAAGGACTATCTCTTTTCCTTTTTTAAGTGGCCTTTTTTCTTTCCTTCACCTGTTAAGACAGCCTTTTTAGTGCTTCAGTCGGTGACCAGTTCAGGGATGTCATTTTTAGTACACCTGATAATAAAGATCTTAAAAAAAAAAACTGATGATGGATTTGTGCTCAAATGAAACTGAATTTTACACGTGGTAAGATTCTGTAGGAACCGTCTCTTTGGGGTTTGTTGGAAATTACTCCCAGCCCCTATCACAGTTTTAAATGTTTATTTGAATTGGTTTTCTCTTGTCATGTTTCAAATACTTAATAGTGTTTGGCCTCAGTTTCTTTTATTCTAAATCAGGGATAAAACCATCATCGTTTCATCGTTTTTCTATTCTTTTCTCTTTTTTAGTAACCATGCCAAAAATTTACACAAGTCATAAATTTACAGCACAGTGAATTTCAGAGTTGACGAGTTTGTGTTAACCAGAGTCCAGATCAAAACACTCATGGCCTCTTTGTCACTGAGATCCCAGCCTCCTAACTTCTAACACCATAGGTGCTATTTTGCCTGCTTTTCAATTTTCCATGAATGAAATCATTGAATTTTTCTTTTTTTGTTGTTGTTGTTTTTTTTTTATCCTCACCCAAGGACATTTTTCGATATTTTGTTCAGATAGAGTGGGAGGGAGAGAGAGGAAGAGAGAGAGAGAAACATCGACGTGAAAGGGACACATCGAGTTGCCGCCACCCGCACGACCTGACCAGGGCCGGGGACAAACTGCAGCCGAAGTACATGCCCTTAGCGGGAACCGAACCCGGGTCTCTGTAGACCGCAGGCCAACCCTCTAACCGCTGAGCCAAACCAGCCAGGGCGAAATCATTGAATTTTTCGATGCATGTGTCTTATTTCTTGTGCTTAACATTGTTTGGAAACTGTATCCACATTGTTGCATGTAACATTAGTTTTTCATTTCATTTCTGTGCAGTATCCCATCGTAGAATCACAACTTATCGATCAACTCAGATACAGATGGATATACACTGTTTCCAATTTGGAATGATACCAGTGGTGCTAGTGTGAATATTCTGGAAGCCTGTCTTTTATTGAACGTATGCACATATCTGTTGGTTATATTCCTAAGAGTGAAATGGTGGGAAGGCTTATAAGGTGTGCACATGTTGTCTTGAATAGGTGCTGCTAGTTTTGCAAAGCGATTCTACCGATTTATGTTTTCACCCACCAGCAGTTCATGAGAATTCGTTTCCCCATGTCTTTGATGACACTTGATACTGACTTTTCCGTTTTAGCTCTTCAGGCTGGATGCATGTGCATTGTTTTGTGGATTCAGTTTGTATTTGGCTGTTTAGCATCTTGTTATATAATTTCTGGCCATTTGGATGGGCTCTTTTGTAATGTGCCTGTTCAGGTCTTTAGGGTATTTTTCTACTGGCTTGTCTGCCTTTTCTTTTTTTAAGTATTTTTTTATATTTTTTTTTTAGAGAGAGAGGAAGGGAGGGAGACATAGAAACATCCATGTGAGAGAGAAGCATCCATTGACTGCCTCCTGCACGCCCCCTACTGGGGATCGAGCCCACAACCCGGGCATGTGCCCTGACCGGGAATCGAACCAGGACCTCTCAGTCCATGGGACAATGCTCCATCCACTGAGCCACACCCGCCGGGCTTGTCTACCTTTTCCTTGTAGAAATTCTTTATGTATTCTGAATAAGCATACTTTGTGAGATGATATAGAGAGAGTACATATCTTCTCCTGTTTTGTGGCTGATCCATTCACTCTGTTAGTATTTTTTGAGGAAATGATTAATTTTAATGATCCCCAATTTATCAATATTTTCCCTTTATGATAACCATCTTGTTTCCAGCTTAAGAAGTCTTTGTTTATCACAGAGATAGGAAAACATTTTCCCATGTCATTTTCTGAAACCTTTATTTTGCCTCCTACTTTTGGGTCTGCAGATTTATATTGAATTAATTTTTCTCATGCTACAAAAAATAGGTCAGTTCATTTTATCCAGGTGGATAGTACAATGACCCAGCATCATTTTCCACAAGGTCTTTTCCCTATGCACTGCAAATATGTTACCTTTGACATAAATTAGGTCAGAGGTTACACCAAATCGGCATGGGTCTGCTCTGGTCTTCTCTACTCCTTGGCCAAATACCACATTATCATAGTTACAGTAGCTACATAATACATCTTGATATCTGCTAGTGTTAATTATCTACAGGATCACTTGAGCTATTCTTGGGCTCTTGCAATTTCGTATACATTTTAGAATCAGCTGGCTCATTTCTGCAAAAATAACCTTACATTTTTTATTGTGCTTACATTCAATCTATTGCCATCTTAATATGTTGACTCTTCTAATCCACGAATCCCTTCACTTATTTATCTCCTTTCCCCTCATTATTTTTTTCAGTGTAGAGGCTTATATATCTTTCACAATTCTACATCTATATTCATAAGGAATTCTGGTGAGCAGTTTTCCATTTTTGCATCACCTTGTTGGGTTTTGGAATGAGGATTATACTGGCCTCATAAAATGTGTAAAAAAAATGTTAGTTTTCTTTTGCTATTTTCAGTCTGTATAAGATTGATGTGTTTCTTCCATAAGTATTTAGAGGAATTTCATATTATCAAATGAACCATTACATCTACAGCATTTAGAAAGCACCTGGCATTTGATAAGTGTTATAAAATGTTAACTACTCTTATACTCTTGACTGTCCAATGTCCCCACGTAAATCATTATATTAAAGAGCCAGAACAAAACAGTAAGCTCTATAAAGAGAAACCTATACAAAGACGTAACAAGCTTTTAGCCATTCGGTAGAAGTCACCCTTCAATGTCCATTCCATTATCAACTGACTATTTTTAACATTTTCCGAGGATATTCTATTTTGATTTTTTAACCATTTTGCAGCCATAAATGTTAGATTAATAAGCCCAGCTGGTGTGGCTCAGTGGTTGAGCATCGATCCATGCACCAAGAGGTCACCAGTTTGATTCCCAGTCAGGGTACACTCCCAGGTTGTGGGCTCAATCCCCAGTGAGGGGTGTATGTGCAGGAGGCAGCCAATCACTGTTCTCTCTCATTGATGTTTCTATCTCTCTCTCTCCCTTCTTCTCTCTCTAAAATCAATAAAGAAAACAATTTTTAAAAAATACTATATAAAGGAGTGGTGGGTTTTGACAGAGCATGGTTTTAAATAATAAATATGGCCAACTCCATCTCATGCTCGTGAAGAAACTTGTTTGAAGCTAACAGGTATACATTGAGTTCATGACACATCTAATTCTTCCCCTGATCAATATCATCCCCCGCAACTTCCCTCTCTATTCGCTGCCCTGTCTCTCTCCTCTCTTCCAGTTGGAACTTGGCAGGAGTCACCTTCATCTAGAATTTTCGTTTTCCTACATTCACTCACGTCTGAAGCCAAAGCCGGCATCCAGTCCTACCACTCCACTGACGTGAGTTGTTGACCAGATCCCCCGACATTGCTGTGGCATGACGTTGAGGCATTATGCTATCCTCAGCTTATGTGATCTCAGGGACAGTCAGCACTACTGGCCACACCTGCTTTCTCGAAACACAATCTACATGAAAGTCTATGAAAGCACATGCTTACTACATTTACTCCTGTGATCCTAGTTATGTTTACACTCTTAGCTGACTCGTCTCAATCCATGCTTCTTTGAGTGTCGGGTTGAAACTCTTGAAACACTTAGCTTCAGTCATTTGCTGCGACTATTGGCCCTTGAGAGTCTCTCTCCCAAGTACAGTGCGTTTGTTCCCTGTGCACCACGTCCATGCGTTCACCGGCCTCTCTGACATCCCCATGGAGCGGCTGCTCAAGCACAGCACATTCAACCCCCTCTAAACCTGGGCTCGTGCCGCTCCTCCCAGGGCTGCTCCTGTAATTCTCCCCCTCAGCTAAAGGCAGCACCACCTTCCTAGACCTGGAGATGAGAAGACCGAGGTCATTCTTGACTCTACCCTGTCCCTCACCCCCAGTCAAGCTACAGCTAATTCCTGCTCACTTGATCTCCTAAGCATCTCCCCATTTCACTTCCATTTGTTTTTCTTTTTCCAGTGCCTCTGTTTGAAAGTTCAGGCCATTTTCAACTTACCAAGGAGTTCTATAGTTGGGTCTTCCCTGAACATTCATAATTGTTAGTCTACCCACTGCAGCCAGAATGTTCTTTTTAAAACGTCAGACTATCAATTCCATTGCCCCAAAGTGTCTGTGTAGTGTCTGGCTCTATCAAGGGAACATGGTCTATGTTGGAGACCATCAGTGATAAAGGACCGGAAGAAGAATCAAATCTTGTTCTACAGCCCACAGATAATATCGCCAGAGCTTATAAAAAATATCATACAATATAAGCTTTGCATTTAATGCAAGAAATTATTTACTAGAATAGCTCACACTAACCTACCCAGCTCAGCTCTGTTCTGAGAGTCACACACGAAAGGGCAGAGAAAGAAAAATCCTCTGTGACCTAGTCAGTTAAGTATGTATTTACAGAGTGTCTCAGAGATGCCAGACAGTATGGGCTAACCGGGTGAGGACAGAGAAAGTCAAGGCCTCTGGTAACTATGAGCTATGGCAGCAGATGCCACAGGTGTATAGAAAGGGCAGGATGGACTCTCCTCCAGTCAAGGAACGAAAGCCTGTCTGGGACCGGAGACTTTTGAAAGTTTTGAAGGAAGGTGGAATTTATTTAGGCAGAAACAGAGGAGAAGGGAGTCCGAGGGAAAAGAAGAGTCTAAAGGAGGATTATGCCCTGTAACAGACCCCATCGCCATGGCTGGTAGACTAGTTCGGTGGCTTGGGTGGAGGCGACTGGAGGTGGTAAGATAGACATGGGTATCTTATGCGTCGAGAGAATGGGGTAGGAGGCACAGCATGAGGAATAATAAAGGGGATGCCCAGGGCCTCCCAGCCCAGGAGATGCCAGCGCCAAAAAGGAAAATAAAAGAACTAGGAGAGTCTAGAGGTCGGGGTGCTGGAGACACGCAGGGAGAGAGAATGCTGAGTTTCTGACCTGCTGAGGTACAGGTGCCTGTCAGACATCCAGGCAGGGCGGGAAGTGGGTGTGTGGGGCTTCAGAGAGAACCAGGAGGGCCGGTCCAGCTTCAGCTCATCTACCAAATTCTCTCTCATTACCACACCGGGAATCCACAATCCAGACATTTTACCTGAAGCATTGTGGAACCACCCATACAAGTTTCTGATGACTTGTATAAGCCTTCATGTTTCACTTGCAACTAACATTGGTGTGTTTTTTTTTAATCCTCACCCAAGGATATTTTTCCATTTATCTTCAGATAGAGCGGGAAGGAGGGAGGAAGAGAGAGATACATCAGTGCGAGAGAGACACATCGATTGGTTGCCACCTGCACGACCCCAACCGGGGCCAGAGATGAACCACAACCGAGGTATGTGCCCTCTGTGGGAACCGAACCCGGGACTCTTTGGTCCACAGGCCGATGCTCTAACCGCTGAGCCAAACCTAACATTCAGTTTTAATATCCAGTGTCAACTTAATCGATTAACAACTGTTTCTGATATGCAGCTTAGTAATGGTTGATATGATCTGGCTCCAACTTCCCAGTGGCTGTTTGTGGCTTGAACTTAATGCTGAGAATTTCAGTCGGGTTACGGTGGAAATAAGTCTAACTAATACTAGATGTCTTCTTGTCAGGCAAATTATTTCATTTTGCAATTCTATAGAAAGAGAACAACAATAAAGTATTGGTTCCACTTTTAAATAAATAAGGGGTTGTTTTGCTGCTGGAAGTTTTCATTTAGAGGACGATCGGATCTCACATGTCTGTTTAAAAATGTCTGACTTGGGTCCTTACAAAATGATAGGCTGTGATGCACTAGATGATGGTGGGATAAAGACAATGAGCCATTGTTTACACAGAAGACTGAGTAACGGGTTTGACAAAAGAGGTTCTTGGGTATCTATTGTATGTACAACTAAGAGATTTACGGGAGCTTCTATAATTTCTGCAAGACTCTTCCAGCTTCATTAACTCGGAGTAAATCAAATCATGCAGAGATCTGGCTCAGCCGAAAGCAACCCAGGAAGAGAGAATATGAAGAAAAACAGACGCGGGATGATAAGGTTTAGAATCTTTGGCATTTTTCATAAACATTTTGTTTGAAGATTATTAAATTACAACCCGGGCAGGGGGGTGGGGGGAACCGTAGTAAAACTATTAAATCAGATCTTTTCCCCTCAAGTTTTCTTTACAATACATATATATTATATCTCTCTATATAACTGCACATACAAAGTATGTGTCAACAAAATACAGTCTTTACAACTTACATCGCATTTGAAAGGAAAGAAATTTTCATATCGTGTATATGCACAGAATGCGAATTTTCACGTGGAGGCGTGTCTGTGAAATGGTGGGGCCTGTAGGAATCACATACTTGTTAGAGGAAGTGGTCCTTTTCCAGGACAGAGGTTCCGAGACATATTTTCATTCGGGGTAGCTTGTTTCACCCCGAGGAGGAACGAAAGATCGATGTGGACTGCTGCCATAGTTGTACTTTTTGCTCAGAAACGCAAGCAAATGAAGTGATGAGCATCAGGTTAGCAGCCACAATTAGTAGACCCTTGCTCCCCGGCCCTTACCTTTCTAAATACTCTCAGAATCCATCCATCCACTCCCTCCCCCTTTCTGAAGCTATGACTTTGACATGGTATTTTGGAAAAAAAGCAAAATGGGAAGAAATGGCGTTTTTCAGGCAACCGAATACGTTCACGAACCCTCCACTTTTTGGAAGGGTTCGCCCTCTGGACCCTGCTGGGCATCCATTGGCAGCAATGGACCGTGAGACAGGCTGGCTCCCGGCACCGGTGAGTTTACTGAAATTTTATATACAGGTCGTCAGTAATCACGGCTAACCAATTCCCCCAGATCTGAGCTAATTCTGGTCATTATTTTAAAACCTGTTCAAAAGACACATGACGTGGGTAGATGATGGTTATCAAAGACTTGTTAGCTCAGAGAGAGAAAAAAACAAACGAACACTCCCATGAGCAATAATCTGCAAGGAGTGTGCGGGTGGGGAGTGAGAATGAGTGAATGTTAATGAGAATCGGCCGCTGGAGGTGTGAACACAAGTTCAAAGTCACTCTCGAGTCTAGGTGGGCTCCTGGCTGTTCTCAAGCAGCGTGTTCAGACCTGTGGCAGCCGTGCTGTATCTCCTGCACGAGACGGGTGTTCATCTCTCAGACTCTGGGTCGTCGGTTCTGCTGGGCTGACCCGCTGCGCAGCTGGGACACCCGTGTGTGTGCGCGTGTGCACTTGAAGAAGGGGAGAGAACACAGAGAGGGTGCCACACAACACGCGTGTCAGAAGGACAACACGGTGCTACTGCACGAGCAAGAGCGAAGACACTGGTCCGATCACCCAAACGCTGAGCCGGGGGCTGGCGTCCCGAGTCGCGGCGTGTCCTAGACAGTGCTGCGCTTCTTGCGAAGGGGGCTCTGGCTGCTGCAGGGTCTCAGCTCCGTGTACTGCACCTGTGAAAACAAACAGTCGCGAGGCCGGCGGTTCGGTAACCCTAGCCCGCCGCAGTGTGTGTTAATGGCTCCCCACGGACACGCCAAGGCAAAGGAAGGAAGGTTCAAAGGTAATGAATCATTTTCTAAACACAGGAACATGGAGGGATTAATTACAGGAAGGATTTGAGAAGTCATGCATCATTTCTTGAAACCAAAATATTAAAAGCAGATTTTCCTAATGAGATGCATGGGCTTCTACCTGCCCTGGGCACTGCTGGAGGGTTTCAGTTGTGTGTGCGCCCCCTTTTCCTCCATAACTACGCTTAATAACAGCCTCTTGGGAATGTTTATCTTAGTATATGATACAGAAACTTACTAAGAATTATTCATTTCGAAATATCTAAAATCTTGGGGGGTGGGGAATCTCTGCAAATTATAGACATTTATTTTGCCAGAGAGGGAAATCATGTTGAAATTGATACTGGCCCCAGACTTATATAGATTTCTCTTAAAAATGCATTTCATTTCCAAAGGAATAGCTAAAACATCTGTGATAAATATGAACCCACGGGGAGTCCCCCGCGGCAAACTGTCTATGGTGTTACTGGGAAGTCTCTGGGTGACACAGAGTATCTTCCTGGTACTCTGTATATCTTCCTAGAATGTTCTTTTGTTGTGTTCTCTGTATTCACGCCAGTTCCAGTTGGAGGACCATTCTGGTGGCTGGTGCCGGAACTGTGCCCAGACGATCGCTGATGGGACTGCAAGGTGATTTGCATTCTGTGGGGACGCAGGCAAGAACTCATATTGCCACCCAAGTGACAGTGCAGTCCTGCCCTGTGGGCTTTGGTAGGCTGATGGTGGCATGGCTTTATTTAAAGTACTGAATAATGGCCCTGGCCAGTTGGGCTCAGCAGCTGGAGCATCGGCCCGCGGACCAAAGAGTCGCAGTTTCAATTCCGGTCAAGGGCATGGACCTCGGCTGCAGTTCGGTCCCTGGTCCTGGTCGAGGTGATGCGGGAGGCAACCAGTCGATGTGTCTCTCTCACATGGATGTTTCTCTCTCTCCCCTCCTCTTACTCTATCTGAACATAAATGGAAAAAGTATCCTCGGGTGAGGATTTAAAATAAATAAATAAAGCATTGCTTTGCAGACATACATGGTCACTACTTCAAGCACGTGTGTCAAACTCCCCAAGGGCATCAGGACCTATCACATAAGCTGAGCTGCTTTTGGTCAAAAGCAGATACATTAAAAAAAAAATAATAATAATAATAATAAAAAGCACACTTTCTTCAGAGTGTTGTGTGAAGGTCCCCTTGGGGAGCAGGGCCTGTCCATCTCCAATGCAAAACAAGCTAGGGCCAGGCAATATTCTCTAACCGTGGAATGAAAATGTTAGAGGGTAGGTTTATATTTCTAGAATACATTTTAATAGGTAATTATATCAAAACGAAGGCTAAAGGAGTGAAGCATCGTGGAGTCTACTTTAACCTCCAACATTTGGAATGAAGGAGAAAAACTCTGAGCCTTTCAGCCCAGTGTCCCCAAAGTCCACTCTGAGCTTCCACGGGGCCATGACATCACAGCGGCCAAAGACGGAAGCCAGTATTTGACTTGAGACTCTCAGATAATGAAGATCTGTGTCTTTCTATCACCATGACGCTATTTCGAGCCTCGGTCGCCCATCTGCCGACTGCGATGCCCGTTCTCCATTACAGAAATTGTTACCTGCCCTGGGGTGTACAGCAGCCTGATCTGTGGGGGCCCGGATCGGGCCACTTTCCGGGGCTTTCTGGTATTGTTGCCTTGGTTAATCTCTGTGTAGCCACAGAAACAGGGCGCCACTGGACTAAATGGCCATTACCTGCGAATAATACTTCTGATTGATCTCGAATTATCTCACGCCGTCTCTGCCTCGATGTGTATTAGAGAAAGTGAGGCCTTTGCCCTAAGCATCCCTAAATCTTTAGAGGGAAAGAGACAGAAGGGGGTCCTGGGAGGTAATCGCAGCACACAAGAATAAAGAGAATAATCCTCCTATCCCCTGCTTCCCCTAAGACGCCTGCCGTCCAGAAGAGGAGGAAAATAAGCCAGCCCCTCCAGGCTTGGATGCCCCACTCCCCCCCTCACTGAGCCCATCTCATCCTCTGGGGGGAGGCGCGCAGTCAATAAGGGGACAACCACCTCTGCATCACAGCTGCGCAGTGTGAGTTCCAGATGGTTCTTAAGGGGCTCTTTCTCGGCAATTTCCCCCAATCATCGCGTGCTTGGGACAAAGGTTTCTGGCCACCTCCCTGCCGGCCGGGACTCCTCAAGGGTTTTCGGATTCCTTATCTCCATCACTCACACCTGCAGAGCCTGCGCCCCTCTGGCCCTGGGGCTGGCCCCACTTCCCGCCGGGGCCCCCTGCTGGCGGCGACCCTTCATTACATACCTTTTGAACATCAGACGGCACCCTGGAGAGGAAGTCCAGCAACTCGTTATTGTCGATGGCGTAGGGGTTCCGAAGCTTCTTAGTAAATTTATTGATGCCTGCAAAACAGAAACGCAGGGAGATCGCTCTGTCTGTCTGTCTGTCTACCTTTCTGTCTATCTTTAAAACGTGCCCTCCTGGGGGAGGAGGGGCATTCACAAGTAAAAATTAGTGTGAAAACAATTACTGGACGTCAAGCCATGCCCACGCTGCTGTCATGTGGAATCATTCACAAATGCCTGTTCCTGCAGGAAGGAAGGGGGGACTTCGGAGAGGGGCTCTGCCTTCTTCAGCTGTGAAAATCCCATTACAATCCCAGCAGCAGGGCGGCACAGACACACACGGAAACCACAGCGCCCGTCGGTGTCTGTGCGCGGGGCTGATGAACAGCGTCCTCTGCGGGGGAAACAAGTGTCCCAGATGGGAAAAGACCTTCATTAGCCCAAACAAGTCTCTGCTTGGGGGCTCTGGACCAACTGTAGCCGTGGGAGGCGCAGGGCCAGAGTTGGCTTTCTGTTGTTGTTGTTAAGAAGAAGCTGCAGAAATCTATCCCCCCCCCCTCCAACTCATTTTCACAGGTTTCTCCTCTCTCCCTGCAGAACAGAACTTGACATGTTGATCGTACTTTGAGGCTGCAAAAACTGTGAAAAGTTATTATTGGAAAATTATCTTCCAATGGTTGCTAACTTAATTTATGGACCGAGATCCTGGTGCGTGGGTGGGTCTAGGCAATGGCGTCTGTGCTAATTTTGGCTGGGAGGCGGGGGGATGAGAAAGGGGTCCAACGTGGAAGGTGTTGTTGCTGGCTGCCCCTCGGGCTCCGTCCATGGTTTCCTCTTCAGAGGGAAACTGCCCAAGACACCTTTTGCCTCCTACTCTGCTCCTTGCCTGTATCCAGTACTCACAGACTGTTCTCTCCACTAAATGCCAACCCTTTTTCAGGCTGAGTTTTAGAAGCAGAGAAGCTAGGCAGCTTTCTGAAGTTTTGCACAGAGGGCTTGTTTAACAAGGGTCCTGTCTGAAGGTCTAGTTCGTTTGGGGGAGGCTGAATGAACTCTCACCTGAGGTGTACACCTTGTTCCAAAGCCAAGGCACCAGTGAACTGTCTAACGGTCCCTAACACATACAAGGCTTGATGTTCTTCTGATTTTAAGTATCGTTTTGCCTTCATCTATAGATGGAACTTGCTGAATGGTACTGCACCTGACCCAGCGCCAACCTCCAGTCATTTCCCTGGAGAGGGTCCATTTGTATCTGCTTTGCAAATGGCAGCCGGCCACTGTTCACGGGTAAGCGGGGGCTCGGCGGTTGGGCTGGGGAAGACTTCTTGCAAACGATGCCCTGTCTCCTGAGTCAAAGCTGCACCGTGTCTCTTCCCTCCACCCCCACAGCAAGCTTTGTGTTTCTTGCTAAAATTCTCGCCCCCCCCCCCCCCGCATTCCTTTACACTAAAATACACTCACTGTGTTATTCTAAAGACATTAATTGTAGCATGGGCTTTTTGGCAAAAGCAAACAGACCAGGCAACATGATAAAGGGAGACAAAGACATATTGAGAAAAGATATATCCTCTATTGTTAATTATATATAGTGTGCGCATCTGGAGTCTTTACAATGAACAGCGAGGCAGGGATAATATCCCAGCCCATCAAAACACCACATTCTTAGTTACTGAGAAGATTATAAACCTGCACAGTAATGCACTGAGGCTGTCTATGTTGGAAAAACGTACTTAGAATAAAAAGTATAAGGCACTCAGATTGCACACTTCTAAAGCACACATTTTTTTTTTTTTTTTCAGGTGTCACAGGCTCAAATGTCAGTAATTCCACCTCATCATCTGCCGTGTGAGACCAAGTGTCAGCAGGGGTCACGCCTTCCTTGGTCCTCTTTAAGAGGCAAGGAACAAGGGTGAGGGAGCAGACCAGGAATACACTGGGCCCCCGTTCTGGCTTCACCATGCATTAGCTGTGTGACGTCAGACAAATCACTTAACCATCCTGGCTGCAGATTTCTCCCGTTAAAACTTGAATAATAAGGACCTGCCCTCCATAGTTTCCTGGGTTGAAGGGAGAATCACACTGGACACCACAGGCAAGAGGATTCTTCTGAAATTCCACAGCAGTGGAGGAGGTTAGCATCATTACTGTGGATGGCAATAAACCAAGAAAACAGAAAGGGAACCTCTACACTACTGGGCATGTAATCACATCCAAATTTTTCCATTTTGAACCTAAACAGTTCAGACAAACAGAAGGTATATCTGCTGTGAATTTTTATTTTTTAGCCAAGAATAAAAAACGAAGTGGTATCCAAATACCACGAGATAACATTTGGAAAAGACACTATCATGTAATGGTCTCAGATCACAGATATATCAGTGGAATAGAATGAGCCCGCCAGTTTAAAATGAAAAAAAAAAAATCACTTGGAGAAAGGCAGAGAAAGGAAAAATTGCATGGTTGCTTTGCACAGACAGCCACTGGAGAATAACCACTTTGAACAGAATTACAGCACAATTTTTCAGATATTTATGTATATGAGTGACAGGCATGTAGCCTTGACTGCAATCCATTGGTGGGGGGGAGTGAGGTGGGGTAGGAAGTCCTTGCTCATGTATCAAATACTGAGTGCCTTCCACGTAAGAGATATTGTGCTATCAAACAGAGATACAAAGTTCAATACGGAATGGTTCTTGTCCTGCACAAAATAGAGAATGAATGGACTATGCCCTCCTAAAATCATTCAACTTCAGAAATTTTGTGGGTTATTCTATTTTCCTATGACTTTTCCTGTTTCTAAGTGTGTAGGTTTGGCTCCCTTTGACATCAGGAGTCTACCCTTGCGGCTTCTCTTGGAAAAGGTCTGCGTTTAATAGTGTGAGAAAGGTTGTAGCTTTATCCTGCATATGTGTACTCTTCGCTTTTGCTTAAAGTTGAATGCACCACATTGTGATCTCTTACATTTGTAACCTCTCTGAACATCTTAATATCTGAAGATCCCCAATAGTGACGATGGTTGAGAACTCAGCAGCAGCAGTCACAGGAGCCGAGTAAAGGAAAACCAGAATTGACAGGGCCTCTTGTGGGGAAAGGTGGATGGCTTCTCCAGCTTAATTTCCTGCAACGCACTCTCCTTGTATCAACCCAGAGCCCACCCAGCAACAGTCGTAAATATCACAAAGCTGCTCGTATTTTGTCCCATAGCTAGCTGGGGCAGTAAATCAATTCATGAAATACATTGCAAGTTTGCCATTTTTGTTTCTACTTTTTAAAAGCAGCTACCCTGCATAGGGGCACACCGGTTCCCCTAGTAAGTAATCGCTTCCTCTCCTTTCCGGCATTGGGTGGGTAATCGGTGAGGGTCTCTCCCTCCCTCCCACTGCTTCTGGATTTAAGTACTGGGTTGGATTATTGTTTCCTCCAGGAGAGATGAGTGTCAGAAGCAACCTGGCTCCTTTTACATAAGATGACGGGCAGGGTACAGGTGTTTTTTCACTGTCTGAATAACAGGGTACCCTGGAAGTTCCTGGACCACGGCACTGTATTATTCAAAGGGATTTATGACTGTGAAAGCCGAAGGGAAATCACATGCATGATTCCATTTTTATTTTTATTTGATCACAGCCATGCAACAGGCCTTTAAATAGCTATGCTGATGGTTCACGCAATTTGCCTTTTCAGGGAGGTCCTGGAAGTTTGGATTCCCTATATCCTCTCCTTAATCTCATGTTTAATTGCCGACAGGAGCGTATTTAAAGTTTATAGTCACACTTTAAACACGAGTAATTGGTTCTTACCTGGAATTGATTGCCAGCGAAGGGACCTTTGCCAAACTTACCCCAGATTAAAACGATGTACCGAAGTGGAATGAAGTACAGTGTGATGGTGGCGACCACCAGGATCACGCAGGCCAGGAAGGAAAGAAACGGGACCGTCCAGTTGAACGTGCTGCAGACAAACCACACGAGTGTCACTTGCTCTGAGAGTGTCACTCCAACAGCTATGGAGATTCATTGGGTCAAGTTCATTTCTCAGTTCTACAGATGAAGACAGTCTACCGGAAAAGTTTCTTTGAAAAGCTGGACATGAGAGTTTGCCAAAATGACTGGGCATCGGAAAAGCATTCTTTAGAAGGTCACTTCCTGGAACCGAAAAGAAGACTCTGGCTCTCAAAAGTGATTTAAAAAAACTGCCATATTGTCACATGGCTCCATGCATGGAGATCTTCAAAGCTAAAGGTTATTTGGGTCACTTCGAACTCAGTATGTATCCCAATTAACACATGGCTGCTAGTAATATTTAGGAAGGAAGGGACATTATTACAGTGTTTCAGTGCTTTTGTGTTTTCTAATAACATATGTAGAATTTCCAGACTTGTTTACGACAGAAGCTACATGGAGCCCTGAAAAGGACCGGGGAGTACGTGACTATAAACCGTGACATCACCAACCCATAGACAGTGTAGGTGAAGTCACCACATATTTTCACGGGGCCTCCGGCTCCTTTCATTGTGTCTGTTGCTGGCCTTGACTTGTGTGGGAATGGAGAGCTTGAACATGGGCTAAGAAGCTGAGTGTCCTATGGAAATCTTGTACACTCCTAGGAAATGCTCTGTACTCCATTGCCCTGGATAAGGCCTCTGTGTACCTACAGGATTTCTTCTTCCTGGTCTTCACCTTCACTCATGTATTGGTCTACTGACCCATTCCTTTTTTTTTAATTTACTGATTTTAGAGAGAGAGGAAAGGGAGAAAGATAGAAACATCGATGAGAGAGAACATTGATTGGCTGCCTCCTACATGCCCTTCCCTGGGGATCAGGCCCACAACCTGGGCATGTGTCCTGACCAGGAATCGAACCGGCGACCTCTTGGTGCGTGGGTCGACGCTCAACCACTGAGCCACACCAGCCAGGCTATTGACCCATTCTTAAGTGTGAAATGCTGAAGGCTTTCTATCTAGGATCATGAATGAGAAAAGTGTGTTCCCCAACATCAGTCCTGTTCAACCTGATACTGGAACTAACACACCAACACTTCCTAGACTCCCCTTTGACCACAGGTATCTTGCAGTTAGTCCTTCCGCAGAACACCCAAGGTCGAAGAACCCTGGTCAATCAAAGCCTTCCATCCTGAAATCCAACAATTGGTTAAACGTTTTCATAGATTTCCTCAATTCTCCTGACATGGGCTCTCTACATTCTAAGGCGGGGGACCCTGATTTGGGGAGTAATGAGACAAATGAGCCAAACTTTCAATTAATGGGGGGATAAAATGAATTCCTTTCGCTCGTTCAACCACCGCATTTCACTACCGTGTCCTAAACATATCATTTTCAAAATTTCAAAACCCTAAATCCTGTAGATTAGTCTTTCGGAATTGTGCGTTCCCTCCTCACAGAGGGCCTCTGGCTCTCTCCTTGGTTTCTCTGCTTTGCTGCATGGTCCCTTTCACTATGTCCTTCCCAGATTCAACACAAGATACCTTAACCTGCCATTCCCAGGTCCTCACCAAAGTGCCCTTAACCCGCTTTCTCATCCTCTTCACTTGGTATTTCTTAATCTCGCTTCCCAGCCGGGAAAGTTCCAGCCCCTAAGGATGCAGCTTCGAAGCCTGACTCTGGAGCATTGACCCAGGTGACTTCTCTGTCCTGGGTCTACCTGAATGTCACCATCTCCTCTGTGGAGACGTCCCTCACCACTCAAGGACACAGAGGTGGGAGCCACCATCCACAATGCTGGGACATACGAATCATTCTTCCCACGTCCTGCCTGCCGCCGGGATAATATAAATTCAACATGTTGATTCATGTCAGCCTGACAGAGCTGTACCTCTGAAGTCTGTGTAATATCAGAGTGGGCAGAAGGAAGAAAATGCAGCTCATTCCATGTGAATGCAACGCCACTGGGGCAGCACTCTCTCGGGGTTTTATGTGAGTCTATTTATTTGCTGGTTGCCAATAGTTGGGGGAAAGCTGTCCTGGTCCTTAAGCACTGAATTACAATAGCATTCCAGCAGAGTTACCCGTGACCTCCCACTTCATGCCCAGCAGAAACATTAAGGTCCCTGTGATCATGAATGGCCCGAGATTCATCGGAATTGAGCCTTCCTGTGTTACAGCTGGGCAGAACAGTGCCCTGTTCATGGCTGAAAATACGCCTCCGACGTGGCCGCCGCAGCTGTGCTGGGCACAGCCGGCGCTCAAAGGCACCGTAGAGTGGGGGGCCTGTTGGAATGACTCTGCCCCCTTCTCCCGTCAGCCGCATTTCCTTCATCATTATCAACGGCACAACAGCCACATTTGTCTAGTAGAGACTTTCGGTCATGGGGACGGTGTTACCAAAGACGTGGCCTTCCTTCCTCGGTCTCGGCCCCACTCCACAGCCTCTCATCCTCCCTGGCTGCCAATACGTCCCTCAGTGTGTTTTCATGGACTTTTCCAATATTGTCAAGTCCCCGAATGATCTGCCTCCCAGAAAGACATGCCCCGACCATCCCCTATGGCAGAGACATGCTAAATCACTGCCACGTCCCTGTACCTAGCGCAGGCGTGGGCTTTGAGCCTTGGCACAGTGGCTTGCCCCTATTGAAGCCCCTTCTCATCAATTCTATGCTCAGCTATCTCTTCCCTCTCTCAGAGAAGCTGATGAATTGTGGCTTTGTCAGCACTGCCCTCTGTCTGTCTCTGTCCTACATCTCTTTCTGGGTTGGCCAGAGGGCCCTCATAATCATGTCTACTGAGCATCTATGCTCTTGAATTTGAATTGTCTATTTTCTTTATTGATTTTTAGAGAGAGAGGAAGGGAGAGGGAGAAAGAGATAGAAACATCAATGAGAGAGAACATCAACTGGCCGCCTCCTGTGTGCCCCCCACTGGGGATCAGGCCCACAACCTGGGCATGTGCCCTGACCGGGAATCGAACTGGCGACCTCTTGGTGCATGGGTCGACACAACTACTGAGCCACACCGGCCGGGCCTGAATTCTAATTGTTTTATTACTGTTTTTCTCCCTGATTGGAAAATAGATCTCTGAAGTATAATGACATTTTAGCATAGTGATGAGAAGGCCAAGTTAAAATCCAAGCTCCATGGCTTACTGGTTGTGTGACCTTGGGCTACATGGTTAATTACTCTGTAAAATGGGGATATTAAGAATCCTTACTCCAAAGGGGTATTGGAGTCATTTAACCCATTCCTTTAAGTAAGTCCTTAAAAAGTTACTATGTGTAGTGGGCTTACAACACTGTCTGGCTGCCACAGGACATCAGTTAATGTTGCTATTTTTGTTGTTATGGGTGCAGTTCTCATTCTTAGACCAAGCCGGTGCCTGAAATTCAATAACTGATAGTGGAATGAGGGAATGAATGAAGAATTATACGTCCTTCCTCATCACTTCTACTGTTGCTTATGTTTTGGTTAAACAATTTTTGAGGTAAATTCAGGCTCGTTTGTCTCTCTCTCTCTCTCTCTCTCTCTCTCTCTCTCTCTCTCTATATATATATATATATATATATATATATATATATATATGAAACCTGGAGGAATAAAGCAGACAGACATGTGAGCAAAAATTTTGCTACTGTTTAATTTTCCTTCTCCTATGACATTGATAATGGGAATAACAATATTGTAAACTCACCAAATTTCTATTAAGATGGGTTTTGACCAATTTTTTTTTAAACAAATCAAGCATGTTTATTATGACAGTGATAAATGAGTAGGCGAGGGCAATTTCATTCAATAAGGAACTGAGAAAGAAGATCAGTAACTAAAGAAAGTTTTATATTAAGTATTTGTTTCCTGATGTTAATGATCATTTATCAATTTCTCTGCATCTTGACAAGACAAAACATTCACTTGTCTTTAGCACTATTTTTTTCTCTTCTTTTCCGATGCAATATTTAAACATGATCTCCTTTAGTTAAAGAAACTGAATTGATCAATAAGATAAGAAAAGGTATTAACTAATATTTAGAAAGAAAAATATGGCTGACACAATTCTGGAATTAAAAGGGGAAAGAAATAAGTATATAATTCAAAGTAAAATGATTAAAACCACCTCTATTCATTGGTACCAAATGAAGATCAACTAATGCACAGTTCAGTGACATATACCAAACAAACATAAACACCACAAACACATATCATAGAAGAGTCTTTCTCAGTTGGGACTCCATTAGGAAGTGAGCCCTTCTGCTCTAAGGTAAGGAGGGGCAAGCTATGGGTTGGATTTGATTCAAATGTAGCCTGCCACCTGTGTTTGTAAATAAAGTTTTATTGGAACACACATCAAATCCATTCATTTATATACCAATTATGACTGCTTTTACACATAAACAACAGAGCTGAGGAGCTGTGACAGAGACCGTAATGCCCACAGAGCCAAACATAGTTATTCTCTGGCCCTTTACAGAGAAAGTCTGTTGACCTCTGTCCTAAAGCACCCATGCATGTGAGAAATTAACGTCACATCTTTGCATCTATGATGTTATTAGGTACCGTTCTTTGGAGAATGGAGAACATATTTCATTCAAGACATTACTGTGGTCTGTGGTTCAGACATAAAAGACTCTGTGAAAGAACATGTGCTTCCCCTTTTTAAATTGATTTTAGAGAGAGGAAGGAAGGGGCAAGGGAGGGAGGGAGGGAGAGAGAGAGAGAGAAAGAAACACTGATTGGCTGCCTCCCACATGTGACCCAAAACCCGGGCACATGCCCGGACAGGAACTCTAACCCGCCACCATTTGGTACACAGGGTGAAACTCCGACCACTGAGCCATAATGCCCAGGGCTGCCTCCCTTCTTATTTGTGAATGGGATCACCTATTTTTAAAATCCAATTTATCACCTAATCCAGGATATTTTTCAGAGTGAAAGGGAGCACTATTAATAATTATGCTGGGTGAAAAATTGGCAGTATGGTCACCCCAGTTCTGAGGCACCGCCCAGCTGTAGGATTGACAAGCCCAGAGAACCAACCAACCAGAGTTGTCAGGGTGTGCCCGACGCCCTTGCTTTTGTCTTGGGGTTTTGCATTTTCTGATCTCTCCCTCCTCACCCCCATTTGCCTTTGAAGAGGGCAGGTCTCATTCAAATGCCGCAATACAAACGTATAACTTACTTTTTAATTCTTTCTCCAAAAGAAGCTACTTCCTCCAAGATTTTTTGAACTGTTGCAACAATATCCTGCACCATATAGATTCTCTCGATTATGCCCTTTTTCTCAGATTCCTAAGGAACATAAAGGAAAGATCTGACTCAGTTACTAGAAATTAGTACACTGTGGTATATAATCGTATGGTTATGATTAACAGGGTAGCTCTAAGAGATGTTACATTGTTCACAACAGAAATATTAATTGACTCCAAAAAAAAAAAAAAAAAGCACTGTCCACTCATTCAGATGCAGCCCTCTTTGGTGTGGGAGCCTCCCAGGCTATGGTGACGAATGGATGCCCCATAGAACCAAGGGCTTTCTTTCCCTGTGGGACTTTGCTATTCCTTCTGTTTGGCTGACCCTGATTTCCCCTTGGTTTTCACAAGGTTATCTGCCAGCTCGCCTGCCCTGAGTCCTGTCACCGTCCTTCAGAAACATTCCCAGCAATTAACAATATGGCACGTTGGATATTCAGATACTGTGATTTCCTACTACTGTGGCTTCTTAGTCAAACACTGCTGAATTTTTAATCATGTTTAAACCCTCTGGCAACCAACTCAGAAATGGAATAGGGAGACGGATAGTTCACCACTGTGGACTGCATCCTATCAGGGGATTTCTAAGGAGGATGTCCCCCCGCCCAAAATTATTCTTTTTTTCTTCACGGAACTGGGAGCCAATATAAGACCATCTCCCTCGGACTCTAATGCTTCATATGAACTGGAATTCAGCCTAAAAATAGTATCCTCACTTGGCTTATAGAAAACCTTAAATGTGTCTTACCATGTTAAGTAGTGAGGCTTATACAAAAAATTTAGAAATTACTCAAATGGAGAAAAGAAGATTCCCTAAAGAGTGAAATGTTGACTCTATTTCTAATATTTTGATGCCATATTCTATCTTATGAAACCCACTGTACCTAGAATTGATCAAGCGTTCTCTCAACTCTTGTCTAACTGGACCATTGTAGTTGATACATCTAATATATAGAACCTAAATGCTCAAATAACTAACAAAACTTTATCTTCCTACCTAGAATTTTACTTGGGTTAGATTACACTAAATTATTGAGCAAAAGTGACTAAATTTAAGAGACCATTTCTCCAATAAAGTGTGCAGCAAAAGAGAAAATATTTCATTCTATTTTTTTCATTTTAATATTTTTAATATGTTTTATTGATTTTTTTTTTTTTTAGAGAGAGGAAGAAAGAGAGATAGAAACATCAATGTGAGAAACATTGATGAGCTGCCTCCTGCACGCCCCCTACTGGGGATCGAGCCCACAACCTGGGCATGTGCCCTGACTGGGAATCAAACCCAGACCTCTCAGTCCATGGGATGATGCTCAGTCCACTGAACCACACCAGCCAGGTTCATTTTAACATTGTTTAACTGACTTTATTTTTTTTAATTGTTGAAAATATTACAGATATCTCCCCTTTCTCCCCCACTGACCACCCCACTTCCCACTCCCATTCTCTGTTCCATCCAACTGGACCCATGGATGGAGTAAGGGAGAATCTACCACCCTGTCGTGATTGGGGGTAAAAGCACCAATATGGGAGAAACGTCCAAAAGCACCCCCCCACACACACACACACACCATCACTCCTCCCCCGCAACTGCCCTTGTTTATGAAGCTCCTTAGCTGAAACAGACCAAAGAGAGGGGCAAGAGGTCAGAGTGGACCACTGGCACCCGTCTTCAGTGAAGTATGCTGGGACGGCTTGAATAACCCCTTACCATCTGGTCTGTAGTCCTTTATCCAAACATTCAGCACAGAAGGAGAAGTCAGGTTCACTGTTTCCTCTTGCAACGTCAAATTTCCCAGACAGTTCTACTTTTTCCACCCTAGTTTTCTATCCTCATTTTCCTTACTCTCTTATTAACGCTAATTCGTTAACCAGTCTGCACTATAAATTAGATCGGCTACCAGAGTGACCCAATTCATGCTCAGCAACCCACCGATGTCTATGAATGGTGAAAACCCATCTCTGTCGGCCACATCAGTATTCACGTTTACCAAGGGGGATTTGAAGGCATCGGGGAATTTGACCTCAAGGGGCAAAGTGGCTTTCTCTTTTCAGCAGCCTAGAGTTTAGGTCAAAACAATTTCTTGGAAAATGCCTCGAATTTCCATGGGACTCAATTTCATAAAAATCTCCTATTTCAGTTAACTGGTTTTCTTTCTTCCCTGATGAAATACCCAAATGCGGATGTTCTGGTTGTAGAGAAAGTATGAGTTAGTGCACCAAAATCATAAATGATTCTCACAATATCATGTTCCTCTTTTATGATCTGGGTGTTAGAAGGCAAAAACAAAAAACAAAAAAAACCACGACATACATCATGAGAGGTCCCAATTCCAGTAACAGGCTCTGGGGTCAGAGACCACTGGGTTCAATGCTGGTCTTGTCATCTATTGGCTTTGTGCCCCTGGCAAGTCCCTTACCCTTGGTGAGTTGCAATCTGGTTATCCAGGGCATCTTTGGAGAATGAAACATCACATCGTCTGTAAAGCGCTGGTAGGTACGCACATCAGTACCTCCCCTTCAAAAACGCAGAGCCCAAAGGATGAGTAAGCAACCTCCGGTCTAGTCGAAACGATCCCGGGGTTGATTAAAGTTTCGAGAGCGGTGATTTTCCGGGACAAGTCTGGTCACGTTGCTCTGGGTTAGCCGAGATTATCTGGCAGTTCTATCTGCAACATGCTGGCTCTATTTACACATTTCAGATCGAACCGGGGAGTGTGGTGGTAACACAGTTTAGCAAACACAACATTGCATCTGGGTTGCTACCGCATTCCCCCGGAGGAGCGACGGTGATTCATTCAGAAAGGCAGCCGCGATCACATGTGCTTACATTTTTCCTTAACATAAGAGGCTTCCAATTATTTGCGGGAAATGAGTAAGAAAGGTAGTGATAGCCACGGGTGTGATGAAACCAAGGAACAATGTAATTGCGGCTAACAACATGTTTTTCGGTTTTTGCAAAAGAATGGATTTTACTTATTACACATTTGAAAACCCCCAGAGGCGTAATGATTTAGGGTCTAGTTTAGGAGCCAAGCCAGTATCACCACATAACAGGAGAGATGGAACTTTTCAGGTCCAGAAGTCAAATTTCATTACGTTCCTCTGTTGTGTATAAAGAAAGCGTTGTAAGGAAAATAATGACACCACCAACTCTGTAACCTCAACATGTATATTATATAAAAATAAAGGCAAGATCACCATTTTTTCATTGTCCATTTGTTTCTAAAATGTCACACACAAAAACTGAGTCTTTTGGCTAAGTTTGTAAGCAGTTGAATTAAGAATAATGTACCTTGGTTGTAACAAAGTTGTTCCTTCATTAAAAATAAAATAAATCAAGAAGCAAATATTTCCTTCTTCAAGGCCCTGTTGCCTTCCCCATGTCTCCAGTGAGTATAGCTTTGTGGGAGAGAATTAACACCATCACAGTGAATTTACAACTAAGAATTCATTACATACTCAGTATGTGGCTTTAAATCTTTCCTCCTTTTCTGATTTAGGACAAATTCTCCTTTCTCTTTAATGACCTAAGCAAAACCAAAGACATGGTCCTGAAAATTGACCATATCAGGAAGAATCTCTTGGACATGCTTAAAAATTGAGTTGTATTTGTCACAGGATTCACAGGGTTCCCAAAAGGTATCCGTGCAAAATTTCTATCTCAAGATCCTCCTGGAAATTCCAGCCATCTAGAGCAAAGATGCAAAAAGATAACTTTAGACTACAAATGGGAGCCTGTTTGGTCTGTTTCATTCCACCGACTATTAAAAAGCCTGCGATTTGAAAACTTGAAAAAAGTATAAACATCAGAAATAGATTGAGTGGCATTTAGCTTGGAGGGGAAAAAAAAAAAAAAAAAAAACCTCTCAACATCTGTCATAACAAAGAACAAGCAGCAATATTTCTGATATACAAGATTAAAAATTGTTTTTTGGGAATCCTGGCTTACTGCACTGGGAACTGTCTTTAGGGCTTCTTCCCATGAGATGTGTTTTGCGTGCATGAAAACACACACGCACACACACACACACACACACGCACACACACACCCAGAGTCAACTCCATCATGCATGCCATTACCATGAGGGAAAGGAAATCATTACTCTTTCAGGAGAGTATCTCCCTCTCTAGGAGTACTTTTGCTTTTGAAAATGAACATAAAACACTGTTTGGGATCTGAATGAATATAATATCTAAGTGGATCTACATCGCTCTATCTATCTGTTCGTTACAGACAGTGCTTGCACACTGACAGGTAGTTACCAACACGTGTTTTTGGCTTCAACATTCATTAAATGTTTTTCCGAGCCGACTGACAGATGCCGTGCCTGTGACCACAAGGCGGGCCGGGTTGCTGGTTTTCTCTACCTGTAACTACTGTAGCTAAACACACAATGAGCTGGGTGCCCTGTAGTTTCCTTTGGGATGGGGAAGTGAGGAGTGTGGAAGACAAAGTATGTATGTGACCAAGCAATGCAACAAGTTATTCTTATCACCCTAAGCCTGAGCTTAAACAACAACTCCTCTGCGTTCCTGATTCACCCACGCACTTCATCTCCACTGCCCAACACAAGGTACATACGTTACTAAAAGGAGCATCACACCACGCTCTGATTATTGGCTTTAGCACCTTGCTTTTATTGCAATCTCTGTACCTAGACGCTCTCCTCCAGAGAAAACACTCCATACATGTATAATGATGAATGCAGAAAAATAAACCAATAATTTAATGACATGTTTCCTCCATAATCATGTGGCACGGTCAAACACAAATATGATTTAGGTCAGAGGAGCTGGGTTCGGTCTCGCTACCATCCTCTCAAGTTCATTTCCCTCAATTCAGGTTTGCTCATTTGTAGGTGGGGAAATAGCTAATTTAATGGTTTGGGTACTGAGTGAACTGAAACATATAAAAACAGCCAGGAAATTGTAAACACTCTACAAATATTATTTTTAAATCTAATTATACTTAACTAATTCTTATTCTAAATGATCTGGTTTTAAATTATTACTTTTGCGTCATTTATTAGTTACGTTATTACTTTTCCCTTGAGGAAAAAAGGGGTTGCCCCTCGTCTTTCTAGCAATTATCTTGTAAATTATCTATCAATTACCTTCTAAACTCATCGGGTAATTGGAACTGAGTGCGAACCACACTGAAACAAGGGGTTTCATTAGGAAAGATGAGAGGAACAGCTACTGTCCTCAGAAAAACAACGACCTGTGGGTAATTGAGACACAATGTCCAATGTAGTCTACATTAGCATGATGTAGAAATTTTAACCAATGGAAAGTGAAATATACTCTATAAAATCAGAGCCTCTGACTGTATTCTGTTAGTGCACATTAGCTAATAGAAGGGTAGATAATCCATCCAATTTATAGCCTGGTATATTATATTTCACAGTATTTTAGAATAATATGACAATTATAATCCTGACAGAAATCTCGCAGCAAATCCACAAGTACTAGGATTCATGAGCCTGATAATAAGTAGGTTGAATAATGCTTCAAAAGGTCAGATTAATAACATTTCTGGATTACTTCTAAAGGTAATGAAGCCAACACGTTTCCAAGAATGGAGGTTTTATGTTTAAGAGGAAAATCTGAGCTAGTCAACATGTCAGGGAAAAGACTGTAGGAAGTAAGAAAGCCAATTCCTTCTCCTTCAAACATGCATATACTAATCATTAAGAATTGGCTGGGATCCATTTTAATACTAAAGTCTCAAAACTAAGATGGTACGGTAGAAATGTTAGCAATTAAATTAGTTCATCACTAAGATTCACATTAAATCAAATTAAAAGCAGTTAAATCAGAATGGCCATTTACTTTATTCCCCTGAGCTATCTATAAGCAGGCTCTCTGCAATATGCCCTGGATATAGTTTTCAAATGTGAGTGTATCTATTCAATGAGTGTTCACCTTTCAAAAATTTTCTTTGACTTTTTATTTTCTTAAAAATACCATACCTTATCCTCTCAGCATACCACTGCTTAGTCAACAGTTTTAAAAAAAAAATCACGAATCAAACTAACTTGCTGTGTTTTGAACACTCTTAAGTTGCAAAGGAATCATAAGTAAAACTACTCTATTAGATTGTGAGACTTCCTCCAAAAATGCTCGTCTTGGTTGAGATACTGCAATTGATCTTCTCTTACTGAAAATAATGAAACACAGGGAATGGGGCATGATGGTTCTATCCAACTGATTCAAAGGACTGTGCATGCTGGTCCTACCCAACTCATCCAAAGGACAGTGCATGCTGGTCCTACCCAACACATCCAAAGGACTGTACATGCTGGTCTTACCCAACATATCCAAAGGACTGTGCATGCTGGTCCTACCCAACTCATCCAAAGGACTATGCATGCTGGTCCTACCCAACACATCCAAAGGACTGTGCATGCTGGTCCTACCCAACACATCCAAAGGACTGTGCATGCTGGTCCTACCCAACTCATCCAAAGGACTGTGCATGCTGGCCCTACCCAACACATCCCAAGGACTGTGCATGCTGGTCCTACCCAACACATCCAAAGGACTGTGCATGCTGGTCCTACCCAACTCATCCAAAGGACTGTGCATGCTGGCCCTACCCAACACATCCCAAGGACTGTGCATGCTGGTCCTACCCAACACATCCAAAGGACTGTGCATGCTGGTCCTACCCAACTCATCCAAAGGACTGTGCATGCTGGCCCTACCCAACTCATCCCAAGGACTGTGCATGCTGGTCCTACCCAACTCATCCAAATGACTGTGCAGATTAACCTACAGCAAAAATTCCTTCTTAATACATCTGCCACATGCTACCTTCTCTAAGAAGGCTCTGCCTGACTGGTGAGGAGTGAACTAATCAGTTTGGAGAGTGGAAATCATTTTAAACACTAAACTGATGGTTTAAAAAGCACTTAAATGTTAATGATGACATCCTAACTTGTGAAATGATATAGTATAATATTTATATGCATCCTTTCCATATAAAATGTTCCATAATTGATCAACAGAAGTAGATCAGATGTTCCTTGTTTTCTTAAAAGAGAACATCTATATCTGTTTTTCACCCATAATTAATACAAGAGGGTAATTTCCCCCCCCCCTAAACACTATAAGGCAAATGTGAACTCATTGATCATTCTAAAAAAAAAACAGATAATTTAAGTTCTATTCTGATGGCTTAGCTAAAAACAAAGCGGCCCACGAAGCAGGCACCACGGTCTAGTTTATGACAGCAATAATCAGGTTTTTAAAAAAATTATTATTACATGCCTTTACAATTTTTCCTTCCTGATATTAATAGTAAATGCTCAAATATTCCATGTAGGTAACTGCTGGGCTGGAAAAAGAAAGAAACTCTAATGCAAGTATTTATACCTTCCACAATGAAAACAAGATATTATTGCGTTGCATGACCTTTCCTAAGTATGGAATATAGCATTTTACACAATAGTTTCTTGGTTCATGCTTCAATTACTGACCTTTACTGTGAAGGAAATTAATGCAATCTTCATTGTAATCCATCCGTACAAATAAGGCTCACAAAGAAGGGTTTCACATATGAAATCTAGTACACATAGGCGATGTCACCTGATTGCTGCCGGCTGAACTCGGTCATTATCTGTGTTCTGGGGTGCTCGCAAACTATACTTGTAACAGCCGGTTTCTCGTGGGACCCATCAGGTATCAGAAAGAAGAAAATGTTCCTCTCTTCCAAGTTTAATTTGTACATTTAGTTTCCTGAAGGCCAAAGAATGGTCACCTGAAAGTTCTATGTTATCACTGAGAACCCAGGAAAGAAAGGCAGGCAAAATTGTGCAGACTGATTTGGTTTCTAATACAGGTCACTGCCATGGGCTTTGAACAATGAGAAGGGGGCGAGAGGCTACAATGATGTCATTTTACAACAATCCCTGCTGCAGACAATGAAGTATGACGGACCGCAGACCTCGTCCTGGTCTGTGCCTGGGAGACAGGCAGAATACGGGACGGTGTCCAGCTCCTGAGAAATCTGCTCCGAGGGGGCTGGTGGGCTTTCATCTCCCCGGTTGTCTGTGGTGGTGTTTGGTGGGAAGGGGTGCTGGCAATTAAGGAGTGTCACTCTCAAGATGGATAGTTTGGGGAGAAAGGAGTTGCCTCTCTTCTTCTAGTTTGGAAGGAAACGGCTGTGTGTTTATAATTTGTAAACAGTTCCTGTCTCGCTGGGTGTGTTACAGTTCCCAGAAGCATGGCCTGTCATATCTAACATGCACCAGGAGCCAGAAGGGCCGTGCGGGTAAGCCCGTGACACAGCACACCACGGAGGGTGGCATTTCGGGGCCTGGGGGTGCAGTCTATGACGAGCACAGCTCACTTGTGGGGGCTGCTATCCATGGGGAGGGAATAACAGATTGTAACATGTACGCGGACGAGGTGTGCTCCCGAGGTCGTTAGTTGAACATCACTTTGGTTACAAGTCCCTTACAGAAGGGAGGGTGGAAGACAGTCTCGCCAAACAATAGAAGGGTTGCATTAAGCAGAACAGGCCTGAACAGAAGTCACATTTTCATGTTTGACGTAGTCTTCCAGAACAGCGGTTCTCAACCTGTGGGTCGCAACCCCTTCGGGGGTCGAACGACCCTTTCACAGGGGCCGCCTAAGACCATCGGAAAACACATATTCCCGGTGGTCTTAGGAACAGAGACACCGCTCCTATATCTGTCTCCAGGCGGGTGCGCCCATGTGCAGGTGGCCCCGGACAACACGAGGAGCTGTATTAAAGGGTCGCGGCATTAGGGAGGGTGAGAACACCTGCTCTAGAATATTTCACAGAAATGTAACAGCGAGGAAGAAAACAAACATGGCCATGCTGACGCTGTCGAAGGTCCTGTGACAATACTGCAATTACAGCATCTCACGGACACAGCTGCCCAGGAGGAAGTGGGGAGAGGCCCAGAACCAGTGGCCTCCGTGTGGGGTGAGCTGCTGCTGGCCTGTGGCGTCCCAGCCCAACCAGCCACGCTTGGGTGGACGGAACAGCTCCCGGCTCCTCGTGTAGAGGCTGTGGTTCCGCCCCAGTCATCCGCGCCTCAGAAGGCTTGAAGCACAGCCCGAGTGGCCCTACAGCCAGACCCCGAGATGGCCCCTGAGACACCTCAGTGTAAGGTTAGACCTTGACCACCCCTGGGCTAGAGTCCATGGGCTAATGTTGTTGCCTGTCAACTTACTGAGCCCCCATTGTTCATTCACTGTCTTTCTTCCTGTTAGATGCTCTCCTCTACCAGATGGGCCAAGGCCGCGTGGTCACAATGATCTCTAAAGGGCAGGTTACTACCCCATCCATGGGTGGCTGGCTTACAAAGGGCCGGCCAAACAGAAAGGAGTCTTCCTCACTTCCAAGCCTTGGTTTACACAACGTCATTAAGACTTGTGTTTGATTGGTAAACCATCCCCTCGTTCACTTTGGCTTGCCTGTGACTTCGAATGTGCAAGCCGTGATGTCACTCGGGGGCCACCCATATCAATTCATCAAGAAGAAAGCATCCGTGTGCCCTTTCTTCTGAAGAAAGGTGATTCACTTGTCTAAAATAGTTCGCTCCTCTATTATTTTGCAGAAAATGAGCTTTTTTTTTTATAACACGACAGAGCAGATTTACTTTGTAATCCCCTCAGTTTGCTACAAATGGGCAGAACCATCTGGCTCTCTTGATTCATTTTAAGGCTCTTTGAATTCATTTCTAGTTCCTGGGCACTTTATATCGGCTACGGAGTCCTTCCCCCCTTGCCCTTTTCCTCCCCAAGCATCCTACGCACTACGATCGCGCCGCGTGGACTACAGGTTCGGAGGGACTGGAAGCCCATTAGGCTGGTAGCGACGCATTTGGCATTGCACTGTTTTTCATTTTATTCCAGAAGGTTTGTCTGAAAGCGTAATGACAACGAAAGCAACAGACTTGCGAGAGTCTCCCAGGAGAGGGGAAAGGACAGATGTACGCAGACGTATAGTGGAAGCATTGCCAGCAACAGCTGGGGAGGTGACAGGCTCTGGGGTGGGTGACCACCCCACAGCGTGCAGACACGGACCCAGAGGAGGACACTTCCAGTCGATTTGCTTGTGACTTCAGCTGGCGGCCGTCTACCCTGCGTGCCCCACGGAGAAGGTGAACATATATATATATATATCTTCAAAAGGGATATTCTTTGTAAATTACAAAAATATAAATATACTGGTCACTCGATAGTACCGAAAAATAGCACTGGACTCAACCAGGAAGAAAGCAATCAGCTAAACACATGAACGCCCCCCTTTCGTGTGTTTTCTTGGGCACACTCACCTTGTCATCTTCCTCCTCCTCATCATCTAAGTCTGTGCTCTCCTGCAAGGAAGACCACAATGTGTTAATGAAACATCAGCGGAAATCACCAAATGCAAACTAAACTCATTCACATTAAAAAAAAGAAAAAAAATTTTTTTCTTTAAAATTTAAGCACTAGTATATTTAAAATACAATGTTTTTAAATACTCTTAAAAAGAATGCTTTGGAAGTTCAGGGACACCGCGGCAGAAGTATATAAACAGTATGCATCATCTCCATAAAACTTCACTATAAATATAGCTATTAGGCAAGTGCCCTTTGAACACGTCCAGCTTTGAGAACGCATTGCTGAGTTGTACTTTCTGTAAACAGTTTTGTTCTTGTTCTGACAAATGAACCGACTGCTACGTTAAGGCTGAGACTACCACACTCCGTTTGTGCGCGGCTCATTGTTATAATGATTTCTCTTTTCCTTTGGGGCCATTACTGAAACATTAGACAGTAGAACTGCATTAGTCTGAATGTAATCAATCTCAAGAATAAGTTACAGGTTTCTATACGGTATTATTGTTTTGCCTGGGCTTTGGGTTTGGGCGGCGAACAGGTGAGGGAAGGAAACAGCCCTGATCTGAACTACCGAGCGCCTGGCTTTAATTCAGGGGTCACAGCACCAGCTGTAATGCCAACAGGTTGGTTCGGATGAGTTTTAGGCTCTTGTCTATCTCATAGGGACATTTCAATCATATCACCGCAATATTTTATTTTTTTAAATATGTTTTTATTGATTTTTTTTTTTTTACAGAGAGAGGAAGGGAGAGAGAGAGAGTGAAACATTGATGTGAGAGAGAAACATCAATCAGCTGCCTCCTGCATGCCCCCTACTGGGGATCCAGCCCACAACCCAGGCATGTGCCCTGATGGGGAATTGAACTGGGACCTCTCAGTCCATGGGACGATGTTCAATCCACTGAGTCACACCGGCTGGGCTCACTGCAATATTTTAAAGGTAACAGATATTGGTTCACAATCAAATGGGTTCAGTAGTTCACAAAGTATGCTGGATATTAGAAAAACAGGAGCTATTTTCAGCTTGAACACTTACCTTTCCACTTAACCTTGCAAAGGGCAGGAATGCTGTCACTGTTCTCATGGAAAAAACACTTGTCAATATCATGCCCTTAAAAGCCAGTAGCTCTGAAGTACCCAGAGAGTACTCTGCTATGCTCCATAAAGCCACCGAGTAGTCATCAAACAGTTTCTCCAGGGCTGGTGATACACTACCTCCCAGAACCCCATGAGCTTCAACTAGCAGGTGGAATGACACTCCGTGATGCTGGAGAACTCACCCCTTCGCCACTGGCTGCAAGCAGCTGTCACGAAGGCAAATGGATAAAAACAAATAGAATCGCCTTAGCCGGTTTGGCTCAGCGGTTAGAGCATCGGCCTGCGGACCAATGAGTCATGGGTTCGATTCCGGCCAAGGGCACGTACCTCAGTTGTGGTTTGTTCCCGGCCTTGGGTCAGGGTTGTGTGGGAGGCAACCAGTTGATGTGCCCCTCTCACGTCAGTGTCTGTCTGTCTGTGTCTGTCTGTCTCTCTCTCTCTCTCTCTCTTTCCCTCTCTCCCTCCCTTCTACTCTATCTGAACATAAATAGAAAAATATCCATGGGTGAGGTGAGAATTTATTAAAAAAAACAATATAATGAAAACATGTTTTGGGAGACGAAACATTGTGATTAGGACTTAGAAGCCATCAGCTCAAGACACTTCCAACACCTTTTGCTGTGTGACTTTGAGCAAATCACTTTGCCATTCTGGGCCTTAATTTTATCGAGCGTAAAATGAAAATAGCAATTCTTGCCTCCATCATGGTGGTGTTAGCAAGATTCAATTAGGTAATGAATTTGAAAATGTTTTATATATTTAAAAGTTTTTATATACACATATACATTTACATGTACATATATATGTCAGTATACTCATGTATCCATGTTTATGTCTATATACAAATATATATACATATACATGCTATAAACATACACATCATATATACTGCTAGAAAAATAAAATCTGAATGAAGATGGTAAAAATGTTAGTTGACATTTTTATTATAGATGTTTCTTGGTGAAATTTCCCCTCATCTTTATCTCTTTGAATCTTAGTTCTTAAAAGAACCTGTAATTTAAAGCTATTTATTTATTAGATGGTTCATTACTGATACACACCCTTGTCTACTCCATTAATCAAACTCAGACAGAACAGAATTTTGAATTTGCTTGTGGCTTTACTCCCTGCCAAAAAAACTCTTTCCCTGTGTCCCCTGTATCCCTAAGAATGCCGGAAGTATTCCTTTACTATCCGTTACTTCGGTGACGATTTTTTTAAAAATAATGAGAACATTATAAAGGAAAAATTGGGAAGATGGTCACCTTTGGAGTCTAAAAAAAAAAAAAACAATACCCAATGGGAAGCTGCTCTATTACCAAGTCGCAAAACCTTAGATTTTTGTTTAAAAAGCTGGGGTTTTGAGTCTGGGATGCCGAGATTATATCCTAAAGGAAGCCTATCAGTGTGAGTTCCTGTTCACGTGGGGCAGGAGGACATCCCTGGGCTGGGAGAAGGGGACCCAGGGAGAAGGGATGGAACAGAAGGAAAAGAAGTGGGGGGAGGAGGTGTTTGAGAAGGTCTTTCTGGGGCTTCGGCAAGCCTCCGAGAGTCCCCTGAGCTTTCGGGCCAGATGCAAACGTGGCACTGGGTGCCGGGTGGAGAGGCTGGTGGCAACCTTCTGGATGTTCTGGGTCCCACCAAAGACTTTTTCCAGTGGGTGAGAGTGTCCTTCTCAGTAACCTTATGGAGTACCAGACGTGCACACAGACACTCGCTGTGGGCGTGGAAAAGGTGACCAAGAACCAGAGAGGTGGCCCGGCTCTGAAAAACAATAGGCCAAGAGACAGAAACAAGACGCTGTACAAGGAAGCCCCGGATTACAGCTGATGTCGGATCTCGTCCATAACGTGGACATATGAGCAGGGTGGCTCAAGCCAAATGGACTTGGGCCCTGATTTGGTGCCGGGGGTGCTGTTTATTGTTGGTAACACATTCGGCTCTAGTCAAACATCAGGAGTATTGGAATCGTCGCTCACCTGGCTGTCCTGGAGGCTGCCGACCTTCCCTTTCGTGGGTCTGACGAAATTATACACGAAGAGCAGCAACAGTGCCAGGGGAATCATGTACAGTTCGAAGTTCCAGACAGTGACCAAAAACACCTGATTGGAGACAAGAGTACATCCCTGCTTGAGAAAACAGTATGGGAACATTCTTAAATTCCTCCTCATTGACTTCCAGAAATTAAAGCAAGGACTCTACAGTAGGTTTTACAAAGTTATAAACAAGTTAGCATGCATGCGCGCACACACATGCACACACACGCACGCACGCACGCACACACACACATGCAATGATTAACACAGTTTTAGAACTGGTAGAAAGAGGAAGAAATGAATTGGCCAGTCACCCTCTGGAATAGACACAGAGTTCCGTACCTGGAAATCCCATTATCCTATCAGACCTATTCAGTGTCTTGCTCCTGGAGTTGTTGTACCAGAATGGAGGTAAAGTTGTATGCGGAAGTCCAAGGTCTCAAAGAGGCAGATCACACACCAAATTTTACCAACAGTAAAGTTTATTTCAACTGGAGAGATTATTTTTAAAATTGTCTGTCAAGGGCTGGCTGGTTTGGCTCAGTGGTTAAAGCGTCCGCCCACAGACCAGAGAGTCTTGGGTTCAAATCCCAGTCAAGGGCATGTACCGAGGTTGTAGGTTTGATCCCCAGTCAGGGTCGGGCAGGAGGCAATTAATTGATGTGTCTCTCTCACATCGATTTCTCTTTCTCCCTCCCACTCTATCTAAAAAAAAAAATTTTTTTTAAATAGAAAAATATCCTCTGGTGAGGATTAAGAAATAATAATAATAAAACTGGCTGCCAATGTCAAAATCCACATATTTCAGATTTTTAAAAAATCATATTTCCAAATTCTCTTTAAAAAGCTTAAAATCTTCCCATTTGGAGGCTAGATGCTCCGAAGAAAATGAAGGGCTAGAAATGCCCACATCAGACAAGGTATGCCCATAACCTGCCCAATGTCTATCAGCCTTTGAATCTGTGACCCCTACCATAAAAAGGACAAACAAGAGCTTGGGTTTGAACCCAAGCATCTCTGTCACAATGGTCACAGGAGACATGGATGCAAATAAGACATGGCTCTACTTCCCAGTCACACCCTCATTAGTAGGACAAAGAAGAAAAGAACACATGGCAATCACTTCATGAGGGGAGTGAAATCTTGGGCACATTATTTCAAGACGTATGTCTCACTCTCTTTTCAAACTCACAGGTCGTCCAGATATGAAATAAGATAACTCGTGGTTATCAGCTGTCAGCTCCTAAGTGCTGAAAAAAATCACTCTTGTAACTTACAAACTTCGAGGAGGCAAATTATTGCATCTGAAATAGTGACCCTTCCTCTCCCACAGAAGTGTTCTTTTACCAATTACTAAAAATGTTTTCAACCATTTAAAACAATTCTGTGGGTATTATATATTGATTGTTTATTTTTTGGTTGCTATTGTACATTTAATAATTTATTTCATAATATTTTTTTCAAATGGGTAACTGTTGGCTTATAAGAGCTAATAATTTGTATATAGTGTTTTTTTTTAGTTAGTAACTTCACTGAATTTTCTTATCGTTTCAAATAGCTTTTCATTTCATTGTTTTGGTTTTCTTTAGAGTCATGTAATCTACATAATCTGCTTCTGTTTCCTCTTTTCTACTACCTGCAACTTGCTTTTTTATTCTTAATTTTATCACTACTAACAAAGCAATGTTAAATAAAACTGTTGAGAGGGATATCATGGTCTAATCCCTGAATTTAATTAAAATACTTCTAGCGCCCATTTTGAATACATACATAACTTTCTCACTAGTAAGAAAGTATAACAAGACACCAAGTTCAATGATGTGGCTATTTCCCCAAACACCTTGGGATCTGGATAACTCTCAAACAAACAAAAAACCAACTCTGTCAAGTCGTATCACTTAATACATTGTTTCCTCAACTAATCCAAGAATAGGAGATAGTTTCTTTTCTTTTATGACATGTATCAGCCTGATAATTTTACATCTGTTTCAGAATGTTGGCCACTGCCAAGACAACCAACCCAAATGCCCTGGGGGTACAGGAAGTGCAGAGTCAGCAACATCATGCTCCTTAAAGCAGATGAATGACTGTGTCCAAGTCAAGTGGACAGGGATACAGGCAGAAAGAACACCACTTGGAAGATGACGTTTGTCTGGTCTCTGTTTCACCAGTTATTTCTGCAGAAAAGCGCTCACCTATTCATTGGATCAATGAGAAGATGTTGACTCAGTTATCACTTTGGTTGGCCTGATGCTGGACAAAGGCGGAGCTTAGAGTAGACAGCAGTTTTGTAGGAGAAAGAAAACTATAACCAAATGCATGACAATGGTAAAAATTTAAAAGGCTTCTCATGCCTGGAGATAGTAAAACCTCCCACAGAGCTGGATCCCGGAGGGATGGGGCTGGAGATGAGGTCGGGAACTAAGTGGGGTTCAGTTAGTGGAAAGACCTATATATTATTGTAGTCCGTTGAAGACATAACTGAAAATGAAATAGGAAGTCATTTATGGGTTGTTTTTTGTTTTTTGTTTTATCCTCACCCGAGGACATTTTTTGATATTTTGTTCAGATAGAGTGGGAGGGAGAGAGAGAGAGAAACATTGATGTGAAAGGGACACATCGAGTGGTCACCACCCACACAACCCAACCAGGGCCGGGGACAAACTGCAACCGAGGTACGTGCCCTTAGTGGGAACCGAACCCCGGTCTCTCCGGACCGCAGGCCAACGCTCTAACCGCTGAGCCAAACCGGCCCGGGCCATTTGTGGGTTTTTAAACAGAGGAATAATAGGATACGATACTTGACTAGACAATTCTGGTAGCAAAGTGCCTGTATTTTATGGGTAACGGGTAAGGAAATGAGAAACTGAGAAAAAGTTTAGAAAGAAACTCCAATAGTCCAGAAGAAAGCACAAGGCTACTTTTGGCTGGGAGGCTAAGGGATGTTTTACAGAAAAGATAGGTTTATGTTGGTTCTTTAAACGTGGTGGAGGTTTATTAATTGTGTGGAGTCATGCAGGGAAATACCCTGGATTTCTAAGTTCCATTGCAAAGGGGAACTAAGCTTACAGATCTGATAGGAGTCTGATCATCATGGGTTACCTTGTTGAATCCAGTATAATCACAGGGTCCTTAAAAGTGAAAGACAGTCAGAGAAAGTAGCGAGGGAGGAGCAAGGCCAGGTGATGCCCTGTGAGAACCCAGCAGTGTGCCCTTGCTGGATGTGAGCATGCAGAAAGGGGCCGTGCTCTGGCCGGTTTGGCTCAGCGGTTAGAGCGCCGGCCTGTGGTCCAGAGAGACCCGGGTTCAGTTCCCGCTAAGGGCATGTACCTCGGTTGCAGTTTGTCCCCGGCCCTGGTTGGGTCGTGCAGATGGCAGTCACTCAATGTGTCCCTTTCACCTCGATGTTTCTCTCTCTCTCTTCCTCTCTCTCCCTCCCGCTCTATCTGAACAAAAAAAAGGAAAAATGTGAGGATAAAAAAAATAGAAGAAAGGAGCCATGAGCCAAGGCATGTGGGTAGCCATTAGGAGCTGGAACAGGAAAAGAAACAGATTCTCCCAGCAGAGTGAAACACAGCCCTGTGACACCTTGATGTGGCCCAGGGAGACCTGCGGTAGACGCTTGCCCTCCAGACCTGTAAGGTAATACATCTGTGTGGTCTTAGACCACTTACATGTAAGCAATTTGTTACAAGAGCAACAGAAATCTAATAAAGGCGTACAATGTAAAAGGGGTGAACTCACGGAGGGAATAACAAGAGGCCCAGTCTCCCGCTAGACAGAAGTACGGGAATGCAGACAACAGTCATGGAGAAAAGACTTTGGCAACCTCAAGTCCGATCAAGCCCCGAACTGAAATGCCTATTCCTGTCCTCACACACTTTTCTCTCCTTCCTCCAATAAAACCTTCATATTTCAGCCTGCTCCTTGAAGTCATGTTCTGGTTGCCATGATATATAATTTTCAAACTGTCTGTCTTCTTGAGATCCAGGTGCATAGAAATATACCATTTCTGGTGTTTATTTGGCATTGTCTCTGACCATTTCTCCATGGCACAAAATGCCCTGGTCAGTTCACGAGGACGGGGGGTGAGGGGGTGGGGGTGCCTTCCCTGGTCTCTTACAGAAAAACTCCACCCACAAGCTCTAGCTCTGTGTGGGAATGACCCAGCTGGTAGTTTATTCCAACTGCTTTTGCAGAAAGACACCTGGATTATGTGTTTTTTTTTAATTTTTATTATACACTATGACTTTAAATAAATAACATACACAATTTTCAAACTGCCGGTTTCACAATAACACTATAGTGAATAGCTCTATGAAGAATGTAGCTGATTCCATTGTGATTTTAGAGGAAGGGCACATAAGTCTAATATTAAATTCTGATATTAAATACAAATTAACATTAGAGACTTTTAGACTACATTCTTCTAGAGATGGAGTTTTTGTTCACTTTTATTTTCCCCTTTTGAATATTCTATAGGGTACTTTAAAAAACAGAAAAAATGGCCCTGGCCGGTTTGGCTCAGTGGTTAGAGCATCGGCCTGCGGTCCAGAAACCTGGGTTCGGTTCTCACTAGGGGCATATACCTCGGTTGCAGTTTGTCCCCGGCCCTGGTTGGTCGTGCGGGTGACAGCCACTAGATGTGTCCCTTTCACGTCGATGTTTCTCTCTCTCTCTCTTCCTCTCTCTCCCTCCCACTCTATCTGAACAAAAGAATGGAAAAATGTCCTCGGGTGAGGATAAAAACAAAACAAAACAAAACAAAAAAAACAGAAAAAATGCTTCTGACCTGTATTTATACACAAGCTTCTTACTAAGTACATAATCTTTATTCTCTATTTAATGTGAAATATTTATTAAAATCCCATGATTTGCACCCGGCCAGTGTGGCTCAGTGGTTGAGCATCAACTCATGCACCAAGAGGTCGCCAGTTTGATTCCCAGTCAGGGCACATGCCCAGGTTGTGGGCCCAAGCCCCATTGGGGGGCATGCAGGAGGCGGCAAGTCGATGTTCTCTCTCATCAATGTTTCTCTCTCCCTCTCCCACCCTCTCTCTCTAGAAATAAAGAATAATCAATAAAGAAAAAAATAATAAATACCATGGTTTGTACCATGCTGCTGGCCACCCCATACTCTATGTAAATGGAAAACGTCAAACACTCATCTATGGCCCAATAAAAGTCCCCACACCACTCATCAAGGTAGATCAGCCAGTTGAACCAGTAGAAAAGCTAAATGAAGAAAGAAGGTGTCCAATAGGCTGCAACCATCGGCTCCCCCCCACCCCCCCCGCCAAAATGATCACAATTTCAGGTCCAGAATCAGATGATACATTTCTCGTTGAGCGGTTGGGAGTCTGATTTGGGTAAACCCATCTTTCAAATGGGTTCAGAGCACACTGTCTGCTCTGATTTAAGGGAGGGATAGCAGACCCTCACACATTCATTTCTTCCCCATAAAGCTGGGTATCTTGAAGAGGTCAAGAACCAAAACTCCATTAAATGGACCGATGAGCGTCTCTCCCTCATTTCCGCAGCATAACTGTTGGCACCATGAGCACCGTCCATGGAAGAAGTCTGACGGGGCTCTAACTGTACCCCACGTGCACCAGGGGTTCTCAAGGTGCGCCCTGACTTTGGGCACAGGAGCATCAGGCTGCCATTTGGACTAAAAGCTTCAACCTAACACTTACGACTTCACTCCTTTGTGTTCATAGAAAGACTGGATCAGAATGAGGAGCGCAAAGACGCTCTGGGTAATAAAGCAAGTGTATCTAATTAGCATCCGTGCAGTAACAGAATAAAGCAGTTCAGTGTATTAAGTTACTCTACTTCCAGCTTTATTTCTGGCACTAAAAGACACAGGGTTGTAATAAGGACACAGGAATCCCACAATAGCTCGGAACATACTCAGTGTCCTTCGGGGACCCTCCAGTAGTGATTAGTGAGCGATGCTATTTATAACTAAGTACAATTCCCATAGGAATCAGATCAAGAATGTCCTGGAAGGTCTCCCGTTACTCAGATCGCCTACCTATTTGCATAATCAAAAAGAAAATCGTGTTTGTACTTGCCTCTCAAAACAATGATGATGCCAAGGTTTGGCTCATCCTTTTCTCAGAAATGCTTTCAAGACTAGTCTGAAAAGCTTTCCTACAATGCTGAGAAAACACTATGAACCGAGAAGAAACCTCAAACACGGCTGGCTAGTATGTATATTTTCGGGCACACACTCACACACACTCCTTCACGTAAACAATCACTGGATCACCAACACAGAAGTCCAAATACAAACCCAGCAACTACACATTCAATTTCTGGCCTGTTATGTTCAAAATCTGTCACGCCAGGTAAATAAATGTTCTCAAAACAACCACCACCAAAAAAAAAATCCGAAACAACAAAGTTTATGTCTAATTTCAAACACAAAAAAAGGATATGTTTGATGACATGAACAGAAAAGAAAGTCCTCCTCGGCTTCTTCAGGATCCGATCCGTTTACACACAGAATAAAAATATTTGAAAGGCCCTTTAAAAACCAAGAGGCAGATGTTCAGGTAACAGCGAAGCCAGGAAATTGTTTATTTTAATAAAGCTATTCTATGCGCAGCCCCAAATTAGGAGTGGCTTTGAGGCTGGGGCATGTCAGCCTCACCACCTGTTGGCCCTGAAAAATCAATTAAAGTCACACTTTCATTGCAAGTCTCTTTCTATCCAATAAAATTTAGCTGCGTTTTGAGACTTCAGTGGCCTGAGAAATGTACATGAAACCTAAATCCTAGGTCTCGGATTCCCGTCCTGCCGGCATTCATATAAACTAACTACAGTAAAACTAGCCTTCAGGGGCAGTGGTAGAAATGGGAGAGATGGATAAAAGACTTAAATGTAACTTGTGAATCCATAAAAGTTCTAGAAGAAAAGGCAGGCAACAAAATTTCAGACATCATACGCAGCAGAATTTTCACTGATACGACACCTAAGGCAAGAGAAACAAAGGAAAAAATGAACACGTGGGACTACATCAAACTAAAAAGCTTCTGCACAGCAAAAGAAACAAGCATCAAAATGGAAAGGGATCCCACTCTATGGGAGACCGTAATCGCCAATGATGCATCAGATAAGGGGTTAATTTCCAAAATATATAGAGTACTTATACAGCTCAACAAAAGGAAGGCAAAGAACCCAATTAAAAAATGGGCAGAGGACTTAAATAGACACCTCTCCAAAAAGGACATACAAATGGCCAAGAGACATATGAAGAAATGTTCAACGTCACTAATCATCAGAGAGATGCAAATTAAAACAACTGTGAGGTATCACCTCACACCTGTCAGAATGGCTGCCATCAACAAATCATCAAAAACAAGTGCTGTCAAGGGTGTGGAGAAAAGGGGACTCTAGTACACTGCTGGTGGGAATGCAGACTGGTGCAGCCACAGTAAAAACACTATGGTGTTACCTCAAAAAGTTAAAAATTGAACTGCCATTTTACCTAGTGATCCCACTTCTAGGAATATATCCTAAGAAACCTGAAACACCAATCAGAAAGAATATATGGCCCTGGGTGGTTTGGCTCAGCAGTTAGAGCGTCAGCCTGCGGTCCAGGGAGACCCGGGTTCGGTTCCCGCTAAGGGCACGTACCTCAGTTGCAGTTTGTCCCTGGCCCTGTTGGGGTTGTGCGGGTGGCAACCAGTCGATGTGTCCCTTTCATGTTGATGTTTCTCTCTCTCTCTCTCTCTCTTCCTCCCTCTCCCTCCTACTCTATCTGAACAAAAAATGGAAAAATGTCCTGGGGTGAGGATAAAAAAAAGAAAGAAAGAATATATGTACCCCCATGTTCACAGCAGCACTATTTATAATAGCTAAGATCTGGAAACAGCCCAAGTGTCCATCAGTAGATGAGTAGATAAAAAAGCTGTGGTACATGTACACAATGGAATACTATGCAGCTGTAAGAAAGAAAGATCTCTTATCCTTTGAGACAACATGGAAGGACCTGGAGAGTATTATGTTAAGCAAAACAAGCCAAGCAGAGAAAGACAAATATCACATGATCTCACTTATCTGTGGAATATAATGAACTAAACAAACTGATGAACGAAATTGACCCAGAGACATAGAGGTGGGGTACAGACTGACAAGTCTCAGAGGAGGGAGGGTTGCGGGGAAGAGATAAACCACAGAACTTACATGCATGTGTGCATGACCAATGGACATAGACAACAAAGCTGGGGATGGGGCGGGGGGAATGGGGAGGAGGGTGTTAATGGGGGGAAAAGGAGAAACATCTGTACCCAAAGCAAATTAATTAAAAAAATAAGAAAGAAAAAAAATGGGAGGGAGAAGGAGACAAAAAAGGGGAGGAAGCCTGCCCAGTGTGGCTCAGTGGTTGAGCGTCGACCCATGCACCAGGAGGTCGCCGGTTCGATTCCCGGTCAGAGCACATGCCCAGGTTGTGGGCCCGATCCCCAGTGAGGGGCGTGCAGGAGGCGGCCCGTCGATGTTCTCTCTCATTGATGTTTCTGTCTCTCTTCCTCTCCCTTCCTCTCTGTCTAAAATCAATAAAGAAAAAAAAAAAAGATAATTAAAAAGGGAGAGGAAAAGAGAAAGAAATTCCTGCTTCTATCTGTCTCATACTGAGAATCGTACCTCCTTTTGGTGAACTCCAATAATTTCTTCAAAGGCCCTTTTTTCCTCCTTCAGAACACAATTCTGTGCTACATTTTCTGTGCAAGAGAAGAGATCCAACTTTGCAAGTTGAAAGCAAGGGCAGGGAAGCCATCCCAAGTGTTTTAGTAATTAAACGAATATGCATAATGAACCATATGCCCAAAGGGCCTGTTCTTCATGTGGGCCAGATTTTTGTTTGAATTTTTAATTTTTATATACAGATGAAACATTCAGTCTAATCGGCCGACAGTACGAGGGAACATGCAGTCAGGAAAAAGAAAAAAAGAAAAAAGCGTGAGGGGTAGTCCAAGTAGGAGCAGGGTCGGGAGACACCAGAGAAATTCTCTTCTGAAGATGTTGACGCAAATGCCACTCACCCCAGCGGTTGTCCTCGTCATCTGCTTAGAGTCTACAGGAGACACATATAATGAACACATCGACAGCTATATACAAGATGAGTGAAACAGAGTGGCATCAGTGAAAAGTGTGAAACTCTCATGGGACATACAAGGATTTCTTTAAAAAAAAAACCCCACACCCATCATTCAGACTACCATCTTGAATTGCAGGAAATCCTCCCAAGAAAGCTATGTAAATATTACATTGCAGGCTCTAGGCTACATATATGAGCAATGGGAACTGATCTAAGAGGAATGCATACCTGTCAACGATGCCAGTATGTCTAGTGGGTAGAAAATTCTCAGGGTGAAATGTGCCCTCCCCATTCCTGCAGCAATGCACACTGAATTTAGGGTTCAATATCCTCTCTCAAACACACAGATCCCCAACATGTCCCAAACTGCATGGGGAAGAGAGCAGGTGAGACCTTCCTTGAAGCTTTTCAGTGTCATTTAGAAAACACTGAGTTACAATCAAAGCCATGTAAGACATCCAGCGTCGGATAGAATTACCATGTCATCTCTGGACACACAGGACCCAGTTAGCATTCCTCCATGCAGGGAGGAGAGCTTTTCCAAAATGTGTTTGCACAACATTTGAAATGGACACTGATGGTCTGGACAAAGTTATCAGGTCCGACGCGTGGGTCCGTCTTGTACATGCCTAATGCAGGATAAACATTTCAGAATGGAGTGACTGAGTGTGTGTGTGTGTGTGTGAGTGTGTGTGTGTGTTGGTGGGGGAAGCGGCACACAGGAAATGCCTCAAGCTCACCATTCCCAAAGTCTTTCACCAAAATAACCTAAATGCAGAATGCCACATGGGGGTCTTACTGCACTCAGAAGAAATTTATGAAAAACAAATCTGATCCCAAGTCAAAGCGAAGCCTGGGACACACTTTTCAGCCCCCCTTTGAACACAGACACGCTGTCGTTTTCACAATGTAAACACCAGAATGGAATGCAAAGCATTTAGAGAGCAACTAATAATGGAGCTGTAAATAACATCTCCCATCGCTTTCCCTGGTCTTTCAGAGAGAGTGTCTGCCTTTGATACTGGCTGGGTGACTTGATCTAGTGGTCTCAGTGGAAAGACAGATAAACTTCAACGGCAGGCAGAAGACAAGAAACTGACAAGGAGCGTCACCTCTCCTGACTGTTTAAATCCTTTACGGAAGTGTCGGAGCAATTAGAGAAGGAGCGTAATCTTTGCAGAGTGCATTAACACTCTCCGACCTCCCAGACAATAGATCAGACCTCGGACACGTAATGCTTCCCTAAGGCTTTTTAGCCAGTGCATTTGATCTCTTAGTCACTCCTGTGTTACTCTAGGTATCATCCAAGTAGAACGCATTATTCAAGAGCACTGCTGTCCACTCGCTCTGAGGCTGGACTACAATCAAGAAAAAGCAGGAAAATCACCATAATCCTCAGCAGGGTTTCTTGTGTCTTTGAGATGAGGGTGAGGGCGAATCCTGACTTCTAGAACAGAGCCTTTTTCAATTCTCTTATTATTTTTTTTTTCAAGCTACAAAGTCCGTACTCTACAAGTGACTTTGTTACATTAATAGGCTTAGGTCATTGGATGAGCAAGGGGCATGGGGCGGGGACGTCTTCAAAACATTGGATGCTTTTTTGTCCATAAAATGAGTCATTGAGGGAAGCACCATGTGTGATAAACAACCCTGGAATATGCAAAAGAAAGCAAAAGGGGGGGAAATCAAATAAACTCTTTGTGCTGCATGCTTTTAAATCTTCATTTTTCCTGCAGGTTACGCGGCAGGACACTCTGGTCAGGCAATAACCTATTTCCTGATGAACACATCCTGTTCCCACTGTTAATCTCACAGTGGAAGCTTGGCTTTCACCATTTATTATAAACATTTTCAAGAACTGCTTACCACGATGTATTTTTTTCTAATGGATAAGATTTTGGTCAGCTGCTAACAGAGCAGAGAACTGAATATTCTTTATGTGAAGGCAGCGAAATAGATTTTGCGAGGGTCTGACTTGTTTCTCCTCTTCTCCCTCATGAGTAATTGCAATCGCGATGGAGACAGAACATGACAAGGCTAGGAGGTATCTTTTCCTTTTTTTTTTTTTTTCTTTTCCTCCCTCTTTTATTATAAGAAATTCTGTATCCAACAATATGGTGTACAAGACCTTATTGGTTTTGAACCTCACTAAGACTTAGTGAAATGCTCAGGAGAGAGACGAGACTGAAATAATTTGCTCCATCCCATCCCATTTGTCTGTGGATGACACTCGGTATCTAAAGCCTAAAGCATTTAAACTGAAATAATTACCTTTTCTTAGTTCCCCCTTGCAAATGTGCTCTGCAAAGGTTTTTAAAATGAGACTACATGAGAAGAGAGGAGTTGGAAATGAGCTTTATGTGTAAGCAGATCGCTTCAGGATTAGCATCAGCAGACCCCGAACTTCAGAAAAAATTGCCAGCGAAAATATGGGTTCACAAAAAGCAATTTAAGAACTTTTGAACTTTAACCAGCAGGAGAGAACAATCTGCCAAATGCTTTAACTTTGCTTTGACAACCTCTAATGTCCAAAATAAAGTAACAAAAATAATTGAATAGAATGTGATCATACCCATTATGCGATTTCTAACGTTTTTTAAAAGAAATTATGTAGGCTGTGTTTTTATCTCTGGGTAAAATAGCTTTCAAGAAATGTGTGGTCCTGCTCAGATTAAAACTAACCTTCAGCAATTAGCCATGGAAAGAAATGTCCCCTGGAAGCAACTGGATTTCATACTCCAATTTGAGGATGTGTCTATGTACACGCGCACACGCATACACACATGTGCACACACGTGCATGTGTGCACACACATGCATACATACACGCACATGTGTACACATGCATGCACACACATGCACACTCACACACAGCACTATGCCAAAGCAACTTAATATTCAATAGTAAAAAATTTTATAAACCTCACCAATGGCATAGGCATCTAATTTTGCTATAGGCTAATTGAAAATAAAAGGAAAAAACAGGTTTAATATGATAATTTGCCAGAAAAGCTGTACCACCTCAGCAATCACCTGGATCTTATCCCTTGTGCATAAAGAGGAACACACCAGAGAATAGCTGAGAAAATTATTATAAAAACAGAGGATACTACACAACATGAAAATTGTATTTATTTTTCACTAATGTAACGATTTCTGCACGTCAATGATTGTACCAAATTAAAAATAAATTGCTGAACTTAAAATCCCCAAGAAGCAGTCCACAGAAATTTACCTTAGGGATTTTCATCATTTATGAGTTTCTATCGCCACCTGCAGGACTATCTTTACGTGAGCAATGGTCAGGCTGTTTTTTGGTGTTTTTTTTTTTTCTTTTTCCTTCCCTTTCTTCCCTTCTTCCTCTTGTTGTGTATGTGTGCGTGCGCACGCGCTAAATTTCCAGCAAACCATTTATTTTTCTTTTGAAAATATGTTCACTACTAAAAGTTTAAAAATCAATACTAAAATGCAAAATTAAACTTACTGAAAGAAGTGGAGTTGGTAGACTGAGGCCCAAGCAGCTAATTTTAAACAGCTAAACACACATTACGTTTGTCCACTTAGCCAAGTAACATTCTGAGGAGAGAATTCACCTAGAGAATATTCCTTACCAAAAAAACAAAAAAAAATGTGAGGACATCAGTGGTTTCCAAGAAAAACAGCCTTGGCTATGGCATAGCTGAGGAAAAAGCTTATGATTGCATGTACGTGGCTTATGCCAGAGCAGAAAAAAATGTTGATATCAGAAAATGCATACTTAGTATGCTGTTGCTCTTTATTTATTTATTGTTTTAAAAATATGTTTTTATTGATTTTTTTTTTTTTAGAGAGAGGAAGAGAGAGAGAAAGATAGAAACATCAATATGAGAGAGAAACATCAATATGAGAGAGAAACATCGATCGGCAGCCTCCTGCCTCCTGCACGCCCCCTACTGGGGTTCGAGCCCACAACCCCGGCATGTGCCCTGACTGGGAATCGAACCAGGCCCTCTCGGTCCATGGGATGATGCTCAGTCCACTGAGCCATGCCGGCCAGCATGCCGCTGCACTTTAAACAACAAACAAATGTAAGACAGTATTTCACAACAGGTGTCACAGAAACTCAGATTTTCGGCAGCAGCATCGTGGTCATGTGGTCATCTTCCCACCATCTGGGTGTCACCAGGAAGTCCTAGTGGGAAGTCCCACCTGCTGGAAGAGATGGCGAGGTATCTGTCCAAGAACACCCATCTTGATTCCTCCGGGGCTTCCCACCCCTCTAAGAGTAGCAATTCGACAGACTCATCACATATTTTCCAAATGTAAGACTTAACTGAATTTTTTTTTAAATTTTAATAACAAAATGCATGGATACTGTGTAGAAGCAGCCAATACGCGTGAAGCCATGACTTCAGTAATGACCACAAGTCCCGCACGAAGGGGTGGTGTCGGGGCTGAGAACCCTCGGCTCCCACAAGCCACGGGGTCCTGGGAAATCACTTTTCCAAAGCCTCAGTGTCTCCCCTTGTGGATAAACATGAAAGACCCTTTGATTTAACATCCTTAGAGCTCCACTCATGTCCAGACTTAAAAGAGTAGTCACGGAGGTCTGGTTTTAACACTAATTCAACAAAGAAGAGTATCTTTCTTTTTTTTTCCTCGACAAAATTAAGCATCTCTGGGAATGAGTTGAAACCAAAATTCTCAAAAGCTTGGACAGAAACAGAAAAGTCATCTTAAAGGGCCAGAAAACTATGAATTGGGGTTTGAAAAAACTCCTAGTGAAAATGAACGTCAGAAAACACTACAGAGAAACATGGCCTAGATGGTGATGTCTTGAATCAGATTTTGATTTGTCTCTGTATCTTTTTATTTGTTTAAGTGAAAGCTAAGAATATCAGGTCAATGAAAACACCCCCTCCCCCCAATTAGTTCTATTATTTAAAAAGCCAATGACACAACTCCAGGATGAGGGGAGAAAGAGAAACTCACACCTTCCTAAGTCATACATCAAATGGCAAAGGACAATCCCTCATAGTTAACCCTAACAAGACCACAAGGAAGACTGCTCTCCATAAACATCAGATCAGGAGCTAGAATAATTACCAGGCTTTGGGTACCTGTCACCTGTGGTGGGTCCAATTACAGGCTGCCCCTAAGCGCACGCCTACTTTGCAGAGCGACAAAAGGGCCATCAGCTTGCCAAGCCCAGTCAAACAAGGACAGTGCACGCCACCTGATGGGGAGCCCCAAAGATCAGCCAGATAGACTAATAAAATACAGCTCAGAAACAAACGGCAAAGCTCGGACCACGAAAAGGGGCTGTATCCAATTAGCCAGAAATATAAGTGCTGAGCACGGTTCTTCAACATGTCAAAACTGAAGCAGGAAATTGGTGATAACTGTTGTCACACATGCCAGCTCTCTCTCTCTCTCTTTTTCCTTCCTTCCCTCCCTCCCTCTTTCCATCCCGCCATCTCTTTTCTTTCTAATATGCCTTTAAGGTTTTGCATCATACAAAATGTTTGCTCATCCAGGAGTCAAATATGGAAACAGATGGAAAGGGGAGGAAAAGCCCTCAGTTCTGTAAAAATCAAAAAATTGCATCTCCCCAGAGTCAGGGTTAGAGATTTGCGAGGGCCCTGCCTCCGCCCCCAGGTCTCCTACTGCTGGCTGCCTTTTGGCTCTTTTGCTAATTAACACCTGCCCCCGGGTGGGCGGAATCAAGAAAAAGCTAGAAAATGCACCTCGACCAGGATTATGATGAAGTTGTTAGTGGTCTATGGGCTGTCAGGGTCGGCCGGGGGAGGGGTTAGAATAAAAAGCAAGCCGGGCCTGGTAACAGATGGTTTGACTAGTTTCGGCACTTTTCCAGTAAGCACGGATTAGATGCCTGCTGTGTACCCAACCGTCATAAGGAGCTCCATGTCCTACAACAACCCTTCAATCATATGGTTAGGTTGCACTAAATAATGTTTTAGTATACGACATTAAATCGAAATGTGACATTCACTGAAATAACCTCTTCAATTTACATTTTTTTCCAATTACAGTTGACATACACTATTAGATTCATTTCAGGTATGCAACATAGTGCTTAGACATTTGTATACCATACGAAGCGATTGCTCAGTAACTCTAGTGCCCACCTGACATTGTACAGTTATTACAATATTATGGACTATATTCCCCATGCTGTACTTTACATCCTGTGACTTTTTATATCTGGCCTATGTTTTGATGTGATGAACTTCATTGATTAGATCAAACACTGGAAATGCTATCAGGGCCTCAAATATAGACTCACATGGTTCTGCATTCAGAGGACCTAGAAATAGTTCATTCTTGCACATTAGTTAGATGGCACATAATACATTTTGCATACAGTTTGCATTTTTACCCTATTCTTTATTTTTTAATTTTTTTCTTTATTGATTTTAGAGAGAGAGGAAGGAAGCGGGAGAGAGAGATAGAAACATCGATGAGAGAGAACATTGATTGGCTGCCTCCTGCACGCCCCCCACTGGGAATTTGGCCCGCAACCTGGGCATGTGCCCTGACTGGGAATCGAACTGGCGACCTCTTGGTGCATGGGCTGATGCTCAACCACTGAGCCACACTGGTCGGGCTACCCTATTCTTGAACAGGTTGTTGGCAAGTGCTCATATAACAACGCTTTGCAATAAAATAGCAACTCAGTGTTGTGTGTGTGTGCATGTGCGCACGCGCACACACACACGCATACTCACTTCAGTGAGCCCGTCCTCAGTTAGATGAGCAACATCATCATCGACCATAGTAACATCAGATCATAAGCCCTACCTGCATTTGTAGCTCATTTCACACTTTTAAAATATTTCTATGCTTATTATCCAATTTGATCTCCAAAGGGATAACTTAACTTTGCGTATGGTCTGCTTTAATAATGAGAAGGCTGCCTCCCTGGTTTCAAATCTAAGAAGACAGTGGAGGGACGCTGGACGAAAGACAGTAGGAGGGGTAGCAAAGGGGGCGGGAAGGGGTGCCGGGGAGACAGGGAAAGGGGTAAGATTGATGAGTGATCGGTATGCAAATCTCATCCTTGAATCTCAGTACCTCACATGTTTGGGACACAGGACAGACAATGGCTGTGGAAAGGGAGAGAGGGAGGAAGGGGGCTAGTTTGAAGGTGGTCACAGAGGGCCACAGTCTCTGGAGTCTTCCCTTTATGTAAGATCCCAATAGCAGGGTCAAGTTCAAATCCATAGGAGGGCTTCTCTGGACGCTAGAACTAGGCTGGATTCACTGGGATCTGCCCTGGCTCCTGACCACAGCGTGCACAGATGCAAGAAAATGTACAAATACATCCCAACAGAAAGCTTGGGGGGCGGGGCACTAGAATGACAGAGGTCCCCATACAGCACCTGACCTCTAATACAAAAGGGGGAGTTAACCATTCGCTTATTATCCTACAGGGCCATGTGAGGATTGGCAATGTACCCAGGATTTTATTTATTTTATTATTATTATTTTTTTTTTTTTATCCTCACCTGAGGACATTTTTTCATTTTTTGTTCAGATAGAGTGGGAGGGAGAGAGAGGAAGAGAGAGAGAGAGAGAGAGAGAGAGAGAGAGAGAGAGAGAGAGACATCGACGTGAAGGGACACATCAAGTGGCTGCCACCCGCACGACCAACCAGGGCCGGGGACAAACTGCAACCGAGGTACGTGCCCTTAGCGGGAACTGAACCCGGGCCTCTCTGGACCGCAAGCCGACGCTCCAACCGCTGAGCCAAACCGGCCAGGGCTGTACCAGGATTTTAAAAAATAAATAAATAAAGATCTAACCCTTACTAGTCAAAATCGAGACATTCCCAAAGTATCAACTGATTTCAGTCAGCCCGGCCGTGAATCTATCTGGAAATAAAATTCAATTATAAAGTTGAAAACAAAAACATGAAAACATGCTAAAAGAGTTAAGACTGCCCTTTTAAATTTTCAACCGATAATCTTTTAATGCAATTACTGTAATTTTATTAAATGGCATAATTAGTTAATGCCTGAGAAGTTGTCAATAGAAAGTGCAATTATGTTGTAAAAATTATAATCACCATTTGCAATAATGGATTGTTCTTACCAAAAAAAAATGCTGGGGTAAAAAACTTTAACATATTGTGAAAAGTATGTTATGTGGAAAGGAATATTTGGGAAATAATTTTAGATGTTTAAAAAAAAAAAAAAATAATGGACTGTCAAATATTTTAAGCATTTAATGTATTTATACATTTTGCATATAAGTAAGTGTGTGTGTGTGTGTGTGTGTGTGTGCGTGTGAATGCACTCAAGTTGTCTAAAAATATCTTATCTGGGCAAAATAATTATCATAACTTTATGGAAACACTGCTCATCTTTCGGAACACCTACCAAACAGGTTGTGAGGTCTGCTTTGCACATGTGACTGACTTACCGTGGGTCTAGAAACAGCCACTGAAAGTTCAAAGGCAGGTACATCTAGTTGTGAATAAACTGGTGACAGAACTTAAAGGAAAAAAATAAATCTTGTAGACAGAGCTAACGCACAAATATCTAAAGCATAAAAGAAAGCCAAGCAGTGTGGCTCAGTGGATTGAGCGTCATCCCATGGACCGGGAGGTCCTGGTTCAATTCCCGGTCAGGGCACATGCCTGGGTTTTGGGCTGGATCCCCAGCAGGGGTCGTGCGGGAGGCAGCCAATAGATGTTTCTCTCTCCCATCGATGTTTCTATCTCTCTCTCCCTCTCTAAAAAAATCAATAAAAACATTTTTAAAAAACAACAACATTTGACCAGCACTATATCAACAGCCCATCTGAAAACCAATTTTCACTGTAGTTGTCATTTGTACCAAAGTAAATTCAATCTGCAAGTTCTTTGGGCCATAGAAAGGTTCATAGAACCAATCCTCAAGATCTCATAAAATTCTTCCTAAACTGTGCTCACAAAATGTTCAACAGAGAAATGTTGTGTTTCCCAAATGCCCTCTGCTTTTTAGTGTGTGTGTGTGTGTGTGTGTTTGTGTGCACGTGTGCACGCATGCGTGTTGGAAGGGTCAGTTCTGTTACCACTGCTGTTGCTTTTAAGTTTAATACAAAATCATTTCTCAGAATTCTGGGATCTCTAAACATGAAGAATTCTATATATGCTAAATAGGGGATATCACTAAGAAAGTAGAGAATGGTGTTTTTAACCTTATTGGGGTAGGGGAGGTTGATTGATGCTTTAAATTATGTATCATATTGCAGGCCCTGTCAACTCTGAAAAATAAATTCTTCATTTTCTACACTCAAAAAACTCAGGAAAAAAGTCACAGATGTGAAAATCATAGCTTTATGAAGATGCCCATTGATATATGGTAGATTTAGATTACTTTGAACATCAAACGTCCAAGAAAAAGTTTAATAAAATAAGGAATCCATCAATGCCCTACGGACTTCCCCGGCTTGATGCAATAGGTGTGTGTCTGAGAGATTGGTAGACAAAGCAAAGTACATAAATGTAATCCGTTCTTACAGCATTAGGAGACCTTTGCTATTTAAAATAATCTTCTGATGATGCCATCTGTCAAGTAAAAGCTTTACTGTCATATAACAAAAATTAATGCATTTATGCCATAATATAACTTTGGGTCTTTTTATAGATAATATTGGGGTCTGTGAAATATAAGTACCCAATAAAACAAAAAACAAAACAACAACAAAAAACAAATCTGTAGATATGACTGGGTCTACAATACCAATGTCACAATGTAAAATTATCTTCTGAGACAAATTCAATTCATCTTAACTATTATCAACTAATGTATTTGAACTGAAACATGGGGATATACAATAAAGCACCCCACACACACAAGAAACATGGGACCATCTCTCTGATCACTACTGTTTTAAGACATTTTGAAGGAATGTATTAATGGAGATAGTCACTCTTCTCGACTCCAATTCCTTATTTCGAACAACACTGAATTTTTTAAGAGAAACTAAAAGTGACTCTTCACTTGGTTGTTTTTAGCCTTTACTCTCCCCTTAAAAACCCTTCCACATTGTCTAAGAGTTTCTCCCACAAGTGGGAGAAAAATAACTCAGATTCTAACTTGCGGCTCAGCCTAGCACCAGACACTGAAGTTTCCCAGACCATCGGCTGGATTCCGTGGATTCTGTGGATGTCTTACGTGGGTGGTTCCCAGGGTCTAGGCTGTTGCCCAGAGATACACATCTCCACCTTTCACCTCTTTAATTTTGGCTCCATCTCTTGTGAATATAATGACTAGGAAGGAAAATAATTCCCACTCATATGATGAGGGTTTCTTTCCCCCAAATAATCTTGGGGACAGGTTTAACTCCCACTCATAAGATCTAAATACATATCAGAAATGATCAATATGGTTGTCCCGAGAGTCGTTAGCACCCAGTTAAATACAAGGATCACAACCGTTGCATCCAGAGAGTGGTTAAAAGAGATGGACTCAAAAGCCTGATGGTCTGGGTTCGAATCTCAGCTTTGCCTCTCAAAAACATCTGGGCTCTGATACTTTATTTAACCTCTGTGGACTCGTTTTTCCTATCTGTAGAAGGAAGGTAATAATTGGCACCTATATCAGCAAGTCGCTGGGAGAAGTGAGTGAGTTAGCACTTGCATCAGGTTTAGGACTGTGGTGGGCACGCAGTAAGCACGGAGACAATATGATCTGTAAAATATCCCTCAAGTCCCAAGTCTGTGTCCGGTAATAACCATGTGCATGTATGTTTACAAACCCATTCATAGGGAAACACACAGATGTGCTTCTTCTAGGCATGACATTTAGTTACCTTTGCCTTTCTCAACACATATCAATTTGTCTTTCAATTGGGAAAATTGAGAAGGTAACTTTTTTTTTAGCATATATATTTAATTGATAACAAATGAGTAAAGCTCAGAAAATGAAACACAATGAAATATCTAGAACACTTAGAGGAAGGAGAAAGACCTAAAAACATGCACGAGCAAGATTCCCCATCATTCTCACAAACACTGAGCTGTAAGGGAATAAAGAAGCGTGATATGAAATGCTGCAACCACTCCAAGAAAGCCCACATTTAATTTATTATAATAACAATGGACTCAACAGCAACACCCACACTGTAGGAACCAGGGCATTAAAGAGAACTTGCTTCTCTTCGTATTGGGAATACAGGCCCCCATGTACATGCAGAAGGAATTAATCCCATGGTAGGGGAGGTTTAGGCTTGGACCATGTAACAAGATAAAAATGATTTCATGTTGGTCCATGCACTTCCTTTAGTTTTCTTGGTTGATTTTAGAGAGAGAGGAAGGGGAAGAGAGAGAGAGAGACAAAAACATCGATGAGAGAGAACATCAATTGGCCGCCTCCTGCACGCCCCCCACTGGGGATCGGGCCCACAACCTGGGCATGTGCCCTGACCAGGAATCGAACTGGTGACCTCTTGGCACATGGGTCGATGCTCAACCACTGAGCCACACCGGCTGGGCGGTCCATGTACTTCTGATTGGTCACCATATGGACTAGGTCTTAATAGGCTGCTTTTATTTAACTCCTGTTTTTTCAAGATATGATATATTCATACACACATCCAAAGGAATCCTTAGAAAATGTGTGGTTTCTTTTATAAGGACTTGAAATTAAACATGATCCTATGACATTCTTGCTTTGTATCATCCGAAAACAGAGACATTAACATGATATTAATAGGCTGTTTCATGTTATCCGACAAAACAGCCCCAAGAACAAAAGCCCTACCTTTCTGCCCTCGGCGTGTGGAGTTAGTGTGACCTCCAGTATCCAGAGGAGATGGAAAAGCTCCCCTGTGAATCGCTTCAGCCCAAATGGCTCTTTTCACACCTGTGCAGTGAACCCTTGTGCGTCAGACCCGGATTTCTAATACAGAAAGGTCTCCGAATGCAGTCACATTGTTTAATGAACCCTCAAGGCTTAAGACCTTGCAAGCTTCAGATCATCACGCAATTGTCCCGCCCCTGTGATGCCACAGCAAGTGGGTGAAGCCTGACAGAAGGATCACATTGATACTGTGATCAGCCTTATCCTCGGTGATCACAGGAGGTCATCAGGGAGCACCCCAGTGACAAACGCGGTCCTCCCCAGGTGGAGCAGGGAAGGGAAGAAGCCTGTCAGTCACAACCTCCCTTCCCCTCTCTGGCCCAAGTCACCTGCGAAGCCAACACTTTGCAGAAAGACAACGCTTCATGGAGTCAGGGACACCCCAGCCAGTGATGGTTCCCAGGCAGGGAATAAAGCATCAGTATTCTATAGACAGCTAACTGACGTAAGTCTGTGGGCAAGATCCATGAAAGCAAATGTTAAGGAGGAGGAGGAAGAAATGAAGGCTTGGCTACCCATGATCTTATTTAAAAATACATAATACAACAAGGAAGATTAAAATATACTTTCCTGATTTTACCCTAAAAATGCCTTTTCTTATATGCTCTTTCTTGCTTTAAGAGCAGAAATAGTTCTGGAATGACCGGTCAGGACGGTAGGAACAGAAACATCCTCTGACACAGTCACACCCCATCAGCTTAGGAGGGAAGCACCCCTCCGAGGCTGTGTTATCTCTGAGACCCACCATGGGTGGTCAGCGTGAGCGTGAGATAGAGAGTTACAAATAAAAACTGAAAAGCAAATATGTGTAAGTGAGCTCTCCTCATTCTAGTACCTGCAGGACAACCCAGAGAGAGTGTTCACGTATATGTTTCATTCCTAATTGACTCTGCCTTTTTTTCAATGATGTCCAAAGGAAAATGTCCCCCATACAGTGGGGCCTCCCACAGACTCATGAGCCCAGGTATCCTTGCAAGTGACACTCTGGAGAACCATCGAGAAGACCACCCCCTACACCTGCTGTTCTGTGGGCCTCAGAGGTTTGAGGGGGGCAAGGTGGCAGCCTGCGTCTGCAGGGAACAGCCTGGCAGAGGGAACAGAAGTGGCCCCCTGCCAAAGCGCCCTTCCCAGGCAGAGGTCCCCATAGAAGACAACCTGTTTCTCTTCATTTCTTATCATCTTTCCTCAGATCAGGCGGGCAGCCCATTAATCATTTCTGTCATTCTCTTCATGACCCAGGGCAACAGATCTGTTTTTCTAAACATCACAGTGCCGAAAACTACGCCCAAGAAAGAGACCACTCCTCCTCGCGGAGGCTGGCTGGGTGCTGACTGGAGGAAGACACTGATGATGGTGACGTTCCTCTTGTGTCCAAAGTCACACAGATCAGTCCATGGAAAGCCTTTTTTTTTTAAGATTTTTTCTTTATTGATTTTAGAGAGAGAGGAAGGGAGAGGGAGAGAGAGATAGAAACATCGATGAGAGAGAACATTGATTGGCCACCTCCTGCATGCCCCCCACTAGGGATGGGGCCCACAGCCTGGGCATGTGCCCTGACCAGGAATCGAACCTGCGACCTCTTGGTACATGGGTCAGTGCTCAACCACTGAGCCACACCGGCCAGGCTCCATGGAAAGCTTTTTAAGATAATTCAGGTAGGAAGAGGAGGTAGAAAGGCTGAAGGGAAACCAAACAGACAAAGCCCCCAGCCAAGGAGAACTTGAGAAAGGAGAATGGATAAGTGAACGCCAAAGCAAAGATAGATACGGACCAATCAAATCCTCATTAAGGTTCTTATTAAGGCCAATTGGTTTGCCAACTTCAGACCCAAGAAAAAGTGTGTTAGAGGTCAAGGCCATCATAAGCCCTTTACATCCTGAAGCAATAAACACTGTAATTGACCAGACCAAGCAAAATGCTCTCCAGTGACAAAGGCAAAGCCAATGGTGGGAACCATAAAGGCTGGAGTGACCTTGAACCCACTGACATCTTGGGCTAACATTTTGTTGTTGCTAATCCTCACCTGAGGATATTTTTCCATTGATTTTTAGATAGAGTGGGAGAGAGGGAGGGAGAGAGCGAGAGCGAGAGCGAGATACATCGATGTAAGAGAGACACATCGACTGGCTGCCTCCCACACGTGCCCAGACAAGGACCAGGGATCGAACTTGCAACCCAGGTAAGTGCCCTTGACTGGAATCAAACCTGCAATGCTTGGGTCCATGGGCTGACGCTCTAACCACTGAACCAAACCAGCCAGGGCTCGGGGTATTGTTTTTAAATGAGGGAATGTCTTTGGGTGGAAGAGAGCATTGATATAGAAAACAGGAGACAGAAGGACCATGATCTGACTAATCCAGGATCACAACTCAGATCACTCACACGTCATATCAGGCCCTGTTGTGATCTTTGCTTAGGACAGAAATCAATGGCATAATTCAAAATGTACAAGATTAGCAGATGAGAGACTTGGTTTCTCCACCCATGTCTGGCCCTACCAATCTAATCAAGGACAAATCCCTTTGCAAATGAAGGAGAATTGCCCAGGGATGTAAAATGAGGGTACGGTGCCAACTTTCAAGTCCTTCCAAGTTTCTTAGACTCTTGGTGGTTGACTTGGGTGGTTTTAAGATCTCCTGCATCTTGGTGATTTTATTACACTGATAAGGATGGGTCAATGTGATCCATGAGAAGTGCATTCCACATATATTAGTGGTTCCCCTTTGTGAGGTTCCATCAACCTGAAACATGTAGTCATCAGTTATCTCTCAAGTGATGTGTTAACGAATAAATTTTTTTTTGTTTATGTCAACGTTGGTGAATGGTTAACTTAAAGCAAAAATCAGAGCTATTTTTGTCTCGATTTAGTCGTAATTTTTCAACAACCATTTTTTAAGACACACCGGCATTCACTGGAACAGGAGAGAAATATACCCAACGCAGAGACTACACAAACACGGTAAGAACACCACCACCAAAACATTCGAGGCTATACAGATCCTCGGATCTCTCAAACTTACCAGGAGGTAGCATATGAGTAAGGTTTGGGTAAGTTACGGGATCTCCAAGGGCAAGCCTGACCTACGCACTGTCTTAGAGAGACATCCTCTGCCTAATGACCTGTACCAGAACGTATTTCAGAGAGGTGAGCGGACACCATTTCTGTTGAAATGGTGTGCATTTCAGCTGGGTTGACCATACAGCCTTCTGCTTTCCGTCAGTAAAACACAGCCCGTCTGCCTTTGAACTTGGGACTCGGAAGCGGATGATTTGAGCGTGAAGAAGGGAGCTTACCACAAAGGCGACCGTACTTCTCAGTGTAGAGTCCCACTGGAAGCAGCTTTTAAGGAACTGTATTGTGTTCCATATTGCCATGGTGATTCTTTTCACGCGGTCTACATCTCTTGATAAGATCTGATAAAAAAAAAAAAAAAAGAAAGAAAGAAATGGAAAACAGAGGACTCGGCTTGGATGCTCCAAATATTCTCTTTAGATCGGGCAGCTTGGTCATTTACGTTGTATTCTGTATTGCTGCCAATTAAAGAAATAGAGAGGAAAATTCCCATACGTCTAAATCATTTTAAAAATACGGTCATCCGTAGAGGAGAAGAAAATCCAATGCATTTTATAGATAGCACCTTTGATGGAGAATAACCGCTGTCAGTCATGTTCATCACAAAATGAGCTGGCAAATGCGACAGAAGCCAGGCATTCGGGGGTGTGTGTGTGTGTATGTGTGACAAAGACAGAGAGAGAGAGAGAGAGAGAGAGAGAGAGAGAGAGAATATGAATGGGGGCACAAGTGTCTACCTTGTTTAGTTTAGAAAGAAATGGGTAATTACAGTAGAAATGTGCAGGTATTCTAACTAATTGAGTCCAGAGAAGTCTACAGGAAAGTGTAGTTAGCTAAGTGACCTTGGGCCAGTGTCTTAACCTCTGCCTTATACACTGGAGTTGATATTAGTACTAACCTTGGAGTTTGTGGCGAGAATTAAAGCGCTTGGAATCGTGTCAGGTACTAAGTGCTTTTAAGTGTTTGCATCAAAGCACAAGTTTCAATTTTATGAAAATCAGGGGAGCCTAGGAGTGAGCGACACCTAGTGGTGAGAGGCAGTAGGACCTTAACATACCCCAGGATCCCAGCCGCAAACCCCCTGGTGCTCTCTGACCCCCACCGCACCCCACGTGGTGGTCTGTGTTCGGCCGGCCGAGGAAATAGCTTTTCTCCCAGTTGTACGCAGATTCATTTCCATTTGTTTGCAAGGCAGCCGCCCCACCTCACACGACTTAGGTTTTAACTTTCAAGTAAACAGAGCAAAAAATAATGGTAATAATAATAAGAGGTCTACTCCGATTACACAGAGTAAATATTACACTCGGTGTTATTGCAGACCAAAGCTAAACATGTGGATGCTCCCCTCAGGAGACGTTTACCGCCTAGCCCAAGAGTGCCCAGAAGTTCATGGGCAACAAAGGCCTGATAAGATGCCTTTATATTTAACTGTTTTATGTCATCCACAGCTGCTCACCCCACAGGAGGTGGAAGTAATAAACACTTTGAAAAGGGGACACTCTGTTCTCTGGTAGACAGCTAAAGCTGAACAATAGGTACACAATGAAATCCTGAATGGTGTCTCCACAGGACAGGGAGGGGTCTGGAAATCAATGTAAAAGTCCTGTTTGGAAAAAAAAAATGTGAGACTTCCCCTACGGGGCTCAGCTCTTCACTTCTGGTTGACATGAGGACGGAATGCAAGGCAACAGGCAGGGAGAGGGAGAAGTCATTCAAAATGAGGCGATGTGCCAACACCCCCCGAATTCAGACAACACAAACACGCCAGGAGAAGTCGTGCAAGTCCGAGGCAAGAGGTCTCTAAAGATCTATTGGGTTAATGTCTTCATGAACTTAAAGGACAGAACACCTCCCTGATCAGTGAGGGACAGACAGACACAGAAATGTCTTCATGAACTTAAAGGACAGAACACCTACGTGAATCGGTGAGGGACAGACACAGAAATGGCTGTGGTTAAGGGACACAGATCTGGACAACGCATACAGAGGCTTGAGGCTAGGAACTGCTGTTTATAGGGTGGTTCATGGCATCATTGGGAGGCTGAGATCTGCTCTTTCGTCCAATAGATAGGGCTTAAGTCGGTCCCTTCTTATGAAGCTGACTGAAGTCCTTGATTTCAGAAAGAAGGGAAGAGAAAGAGAAAGGAGTGGAGAGGTGGAGACTGAAAATGATAAGAGAGAAAGAGACAAGGAGGAGGAGGAGGAGGAGAAAGAGGAGGAGCAGGAGGAGAAGGAGAGGAGGGGGAGGAGGGAGAGAAGGGGGAGGAGGAGGAGAAGGAGAGGAGGGGGAGGAGGAAAAGAAGGAGGAGGAGAAGGAGAAGGAGGAGGAGGAGGAGGGAGAGAGGAAGAGGAGAGACAAGCTAGTCATGACAAACAGGACACTAGGTCCTGGATGCTGAGTGTACCAAGGAGCCGCTTGCTGTGGAGACCCACCTTTTTGGACAGCTTCCTGCTATCTTCGACAAAGCGCTTTTCTCTGGGAGTAAAGGTCCTGAGACTTGCTTTGATCTGGAAAGACATCATTGTTAAAAAGGGAAGCATCTCTGTGCATTTCATGCTTCTCCTTTTCTTCTTAATGACTGGGGAGAACATGAAAACCAATGCCTTCTGACCCTAGGGCCTTTGGCGGGGAGCAGAGTCGTGGTCACCCCTGCGTTCTGCATGTTTCTGGGGATTGCCCTGCATGAACTCCACGGGGCGGGTCACACTGGATGGAGAAGAGTCCAGAATGTTTGCAAATCAATGGAGGTGTTTTTAAACCACTGCGGAGATTGGGTTTATGAAGTTGTCAAACTAAAGTCTCTGAAAAGGAAAACTTCCCTTCACATCATAGTTTCAAACTATGGTTTCACCAATAACAACTTGCATGTGAAAAATCTGCTTCTGGCTTATAAAAACATCTTTTGTACAGATCTTCTCAATGATCCAGAAAAATAGGAGTAATACCAGTTGGAAACCGCAGTGTCCAGCACCGATTGGGTGCCTGAGTTTTTAAACACTGTTCTCTCCACCCCCCTCCACCCTCCCTCCTTCTCTCTCCCTCCCTCTCTCTCCCTCTCTCCCCTTGTCCCCCCCTGTCCACTCTGCAATAATTCTGAATCATGATAGGTATAGACTTACCGGATTATAGATGAGGTCCATCTCCAAGTAAATAACTCCTTTAAAAGCATGTTCTAAATCTTTATTCTTCAACACGTAACAATTCGTTTGTCCATCTCGAATCTGTCATAAGCAATAGATAAAATGCAAACTTTCTCTGGGGTTTAACTAAACAAACTGACAATGCTGAGGATGCAGAATGAGCACACAGATGAAGCCCATATTAGCAAGTATTAAAATCATCTTAAATGAACTTTTAATTCCAGAGTGCCGTTATAACTACGTCTACATGGGCTTTCCTTCAAGAATCTCAGCACTTATACATTTTTATTTATTTTTTAAAAAAAATAATAAATATTCTACAAAATTCCTGGCCAGTATTTCTCATGACGGCCGAGGTCATGGGAAAAGGAAAGTCTTGGAAACTGTCACAAATCAGAAGACTACGGAGATAAGATGACTAAATGTAAATTGTAGTAGGTACCCTGGGTTGGAGCCTGGAACCGAAAAAGGACTTGATTGGAAAAGCTGGTGACATTAAAATAAAGACCAGAGTTTGGTTAACAGTATTGCACAATGTTTGTTTGTTTTGACAAATGTATCATGGCCATAAGCGATGTTACCATTAGGGGAAACTAAATGAGTAAAAACTCTGTATTATCTTTGTAACATTTCTGGAAATTGAAAATCATTTCCAAATAAACAGCTTATTAAAATATCTTAAAGAAATGAATGGAGGAACTGATTTTAATAAAATGATCAGTATTTCACAGTCAAGGAAAAATGCAAATTAAATCAAGGAGGAAGCTAAAATTGAGGTTAAAAAAATCCAAAGACATTCAAATGTACAAATTCCTAAAAAAACCTTCAAAATAAACAAGTCCTTCCTGTAGCCTCTCCCGATGTCCCATCAGTTTCATTGATTAGTCTAAGCTGTGGACTCCAGCATGCAAGGCATTTGAGAAAAACACTTCCTACATCACTTTAGAAACAACTTGCCCCCATTAAGGCCCTTGCTTTTCCGAACTGGTAGCAACGATGTTTCTATCACACACAGTCGTGGTACATGTGTAGATTAAAATTCTGGCTTGTAGGAGGCATACCTGTTAGCGCCAAAATGACACCCGCACAATTGGAGCCGACCAAAAGCTCCATTTGGGATCGTCGTGATCAGAGATTGGAAACAACATAGGAAATTTGAGGCCATGAAATTTGAGCCATATTTTAAATGACTATTGCTGTCACTACAGCATTCAACACAAGTGTTTTTATAAACAGTGGTGGAAAAGAGTTGAATAAGTCACGGGGGGAAACAGAGCTATTCCACTTTACAAGGGAGAGGTCACCTTCCTTCCCAAAGTCACCCCACCTCTCTAGATTGAATAGGTCTTAAACAGAAAGATGGTTTTCCTGGCCAGTGGCTAAAAGGAAGGGGTGCCCCCATAAAGACCTGGTTTCCTTCCTAAACGGTGTCCAAACAGGATTCTGGGCTTCCTCTTTTATCCACAGTCTCACTTAATAAATTGTGGGTGTTAAAGTTGAAAGAAATAAATACAAAAACAGCATGACAACTTGCCAAGCTGACTTTTGTCCAATTTAGCTTTGCTTCGACTTACAGGCATTGTGCTGTTATCTTAAAATTTCCATGATTTCTTGCGGGTTAAGGAAGGTCAACTGAAGAACAAGAGGTATCAGTATAAAAAAATATATTTTATAGTAAAAGACGTTTTGTTGTTTTGTGGGTTTTTTTTTTTTTTTTTTAATTTGGTAGAGGATCATTTCCTCTTTCTCAATGTTCTAGTACTATGTCAGCAGAACACAGAATCCACCTAGGGACATTAACACAGCTATTAAAGACAGAGATTTAATTAAGACTATTCGTGTTTGGTACTTTGATACAATATTATCTTAAAATAAATAATGTACAAGTTTAAGTATTTTTTACAGGTCTGAAAAATAACAGAAAAAAAAATTAAAGTCCCTTTGAACTTTTCACAAATACCACAATACCTCCCCTCGGATGGAAATTGGCATGTATCCTTCCTAAAAATTTATTGAGCATTTATATCCATAAATCTATCCTTGCAAAAAGGATTTTAAATGTTTTGCCTAAGTGTCAAACTATAGTTACTTTGCAACTTCATTTTGTTTTTATCAATATGATTCATTTTGAATCATTTGTATTAGTATAGAGGTCTGCTTCATTTCTTTAAATTGCTATATCATATTCAAAATATAAATAACCCACAATTCATGGAGTTTCCTGTTGACGAACATTTGGTTGATTCCAGACTGTCTACTATAAGGAATATCTTTTGGGAAAAGGTAAAGTATAAGGGAAAGAGAAAATATACTATTTTGTATGTAGAATATGTTTGGTTTAAGAACAGATCGACACATTTAAACATCTAGTATTATAATTAAACACTGTAACCCAAAAGAAAAATTTTCAATATTTTCATTTTCCACAGTCTTTATATAATTGAACTTCCAACACCAGAATACAGGATAAAAAGTTCTGGAACACCCCAACTTCACCAAACTCTTATAGGTGAGCATTATGTAATAGTAAACAAAAGCAAAGCATATGATTTCCTTCTGTCGAGAATTGTTTACTATTTACACTTAGAAATCAGAAGATTATTTCTAGCACTTTCGAATTTTAAAACCTCCATGAAATAGGACAATTAAAGCACTCTTCAGCTACGAAACTGTCACTTCAATTAAGACCTAAGTTAATGTGACATCTGTGCCAGCCAAAGCAAAGGAGAAATGACACAGTTTCAAGTGATGACAAAAGAGTTCTCTATGGAGGGAGCCTTCCTGGGCTGATCTGGGAGGATTTCATTTCACTCAAATATAAGGGTCATTGGATAAAATAACTGATATGTCTGTAACTTCAGAGTCACCAGAAAACTCTCCAAGTTGACTTGTCACATCTTTGCCTATCTGTCTTTTCATAGGTGAAGATCATAGACATTAGGCAATAATTTGGAAGAAGCATCTCTGCAGGACAGTAATCTAGATTTAACCTAACTAGAAATACAACTCCCACAGTTAGGGAAATAGGTATATCCATGCCCTTTTATATTATTTTCAGAAATGACTGATATATCGAAAATATTTTTATTAAAAGCATGCGAACAGTTAATTCCTAATTAGTCAGTGGATGAGAAAGCAGGAAGTCTGTTTCTGCGTAATGACTCAGGACTTTGGAGCCAGGGGACAAATTACAGAGGTTTTAATCTGACCTAAAATCATCTTTAAACTATTCAAACTTGTCTTGAATTTTAAATCTGTTAAAACAAGCTTTAAGTAAATATGAAGAACTTTTTCTTGTTTCTTTTTTCAAGAACTTTTTCAAGGTTGAATAATAAAACTAAATTTTGAATCTAAGAGACACTATACTTATTGTATTAGAAATAATACATATAATAAGTATATAACATAAGGATAATACATATAATAAGCATATAACAGAGGTTGGTGTGTGGAACAGAGAAAAATATAGTTTTCTCACTGAAATTCTTTTTACACAACTATTATTATGGTTTGCTGTGAAGTTCTTTTATATGACAAGTTACCAATTGATTTAATAGTTAATCAGAGTCAATATGAAGGAATAAAACCATCAATTAGTTTAGGGAGGAAAGATAAAAATTTAAGATCAAAATCCAAACTGAAGAGTCCTATTGATTCTCTCAGACATTCATGTGAAAAAAAATGCAGAGCATTTGGGTGTAAACAAGCATTATGCAATCAGATGCTTTTTTTATTTCACACAAAAGGGAAAATAGTTTAATGTGCCCACACCACGATATGGCAGTCGGTCCCAGCTGATGTACTTGCAAAGCGACTCTCCAGTAAAAGGTGACGTGCACAGACATGTGGCTAGGCAAAAGGTAAATAAATACACTTGACTGGGTAGCAATTCACATTCATATTCCCACTTGGAGTCAGGCCTGCTCCCAATGGCATGAGTTACCAACAGCATGAACCATTATAATGCAAAGTCAGCCTCCAGCCTGTAGAGGCAGCACTGAGCTCATCACCCTAGATTCTCTCCACCTAACACCTCACTTCTGTCTTCTGAAGCAATGACATCCTATCCTCTGCCTGAATCCAAAACCCAGCTCTGAACTTCAGAAATAGCAGGAAGCCTTGGTGTACCCAACATTTCTTATCAACTCCTCTCCCTGAGATGCACGCTATCTGTACAAAAATAATGTGCCCTGGCCGGTTTGACTCAGCGGTTAGAGCATCGACCCGCAGTCCAGAGACACCCGGGTTCGGTTCCCGCTAAGGGCATGTACCTTGGTTACAGTTTGTCCCCAGCCCTGGTTGGTCGTGCGGTGGCAGCTACTCAATGTGTCCCTTTCACGTCAATGTTTCTCTCTCTCTCTCTCTCTTCCTCTCTTTCCCTCCCACTCTATCTGAACAAAAATGGAAAAATGTCCTCGGGTGAGGATAAAAAAATAAAAACAATAATAACAATAATGATGTAGGTTAATTATTAGAACTGCAAAATTTCCAAAAATGGTTGGGAAAAAACACAATTCTCACAATACTACATTTTAAAACAAATAAACACGCATGGCTAGTTTTTAATGTATGTATTTATCTTCTAAAAATAAATCATAGTGTACGGGCAAATTTAAGACTCTAGAGATGGGTAAACTGAGTTTAAATTCTGGCTCTGCCTCAGACAGGCTGATAACGTTGGATAAGTTACATAACTTCTCTGTTCTTCGGTAAAATGTGTATTTAAAAATGATACATATCTCAGAGGCGGATGTGAAATAATCAGCAAAAGCAGAAAGAACAGCGACAAGTATACAGAAATTGCTGGTTACTAACATTTAGTTTTTAGTCTTATTTGACTTTATGTATTTTTAATCACTTATCTTTTACATGTAAAGATATATGGGAAATATTCCCTAGAGTAATAATGTATTTTTCTGCATAATTTGGAATGGTTCTTCAGTTATGAATTTCTATAATTAACTTAACCAATTGCCATTATAACTCACGAAGATGATTTCCAATTTGTAACAACTGGAAACACAGAGATGTCTTTGTGCATCTGTGATGAACTCCCAGAAACAAATTCCTAGAGGCAGAACTGCTGAGCCATAGGATATACCTATTTCGATGGTTGTTCCCTCCAAAAATCCTGTATTAATTTATACTCCTAGCCTCTGTGAATAAGTTCCTCCATTTCCTTGCAACTTTGCCAACCGTAGGCATTTTTGTTTAATATACAGCAATTTCATAGGAATCAAATGGCCTCAGGTTGTTTTAATATGTGCTCTTTTTTATAACTAATGAGAGCGAACATTTTCTTTCATATGTTTATTATCAGTGGGCACTGGTAGGGTTGTGAGACCAGACAGACTTCGATTCAATTCCCATTTCTGGCATTTAACATCTGTGTGACCGTGGGTAATTACTGTATCTCTTCGAGTTTCAGTTGCCTCTCTAACATAGATACCCAGAATATAAATGCTCAAAGATAGGTGTATATTAAATTTTAATCCATTTTAACAAGGTGCCTTTTACAAGGCGTGTTCCAAGTCATGCTCTCCCCAACAGTACTTGAGAGAGTCCTTTTTCTACAGTCATCCCTGTCAATGAAAAATCTTTACTATATTTATTATCCTGATTGTTTAAACTAATTTAATCATTCAAGTTCCTAAAACAAAGGTGCTGATAGCTTGCACTGTGAGTGCTTACTGTGTGCTATACTGTGATCACTTTATATTTGCCAAACCATTTCGATCCTCACCACAGACCTCCAATGTAGGTTATGATAATCATCTTCATTGCATCCCGGACGAAACAGAAACAGAGAGGTTTAGAAACATCAAAAATCACACAACCAGTTAAGAAAGAAGACTGGGGGCCAACCTGAGTGGTCTATACTCTTAATAATCATAATCTAGTGTCAATAAAGCATGAGCCATTCATATGATTATTAGGTTAGCTCTTCTTAGTTCTAGCTCATCAAATTAACTTTTCTGCTAGTTGACAAGTCTTTTCCTTATTGATTAGAAAACTCTTTTTTCTTTGTTTTTAATTACCAGAAATTTGAGTTTATTGAGGAATAGCAGAGAAATTGCACTTTGGGAAATGCACCCAGGAGCAGGCTGCAGGAGACCCCTTTGAGGGTTTTCCGAGGGTGACATTTATGGGCAAAGATCACAAAGGGGACAAGTCCAGCCAGAGTCCAAGTAGCAAGTTCACTGCTTTGAGGATAGAGAGAGATTCTTGGTGGATGTTCATTGGTCTTAATCTTCTATAAATTAGGTATTTATGAGAAACCAGTCTCTCAGTTCTTTTGTTTTCTTGTTGTTGTTGTTGTTGAAAGTATTACAGATGTCTCTCGTTTTTCTCCCATTGGTCCCTACTTCCATGTCTCCAGATCGATTTTGTCCATCAGCTCATTTTATTCATGATATTCCACAAATAAGTAAGATCATGTGGTACTTGTCTTTCTCTAACTGGCTTATGTTGATGAGCATAATACTCTCCAGGAAAAAAATCTTTTATGTTAGTGATAGTAGCCATGTGTTTTCTGTGCTGCAAGAATTTCTTAGCAGTCTATCCTTTGTCAGTTTACGATGGTAATTTTTGTTTTTTGCCATATTGACATTTTACGGTTTTTTTCCCTTTGTCATTCCTGTTTTTTAATTTGCTTAGACACAACTTCCCATTATGCTGATAGTTTTATTTATGGAGTTTGAGTCAAGTGTTTGACTTTTAATTCATCTTGAAATAGTTATTGTATTTGGTGTAACACATTGATGCATTTTTCCCTGATAAACCTTTCCCAGAATCACATATAGTTACACTTATCCTTCCCTCAAGACTTCATATTTCGTGTTTCTTATGTATGAAATGATCTCCAATTATTTAGTGTTTTTCATGTCCTTTCAAGTACAGTTCTAGAACTTCCTCCATTAGGTCTTAAGCATTATAACTGTTTTGTTTCCTACTATTATAGATTCTTTGATGCTTTTATAGGCTTTTAAAATGTTTTTCCTTTGGGTATAACCATTGATCTTTGTTTTTAATTTTGATCTTGTTTATACCTTACCAAGTTTTTTTATTCCAAGATGCTATTAATTTTCTTTGTATTTATAGATAATAGCTAATATTATCAGGTAGTACCTGTAAATAATGTTTTCTTCAGTAATTATTATGTTTCTCTTACATTTTTGTATCAAATGTGACATAAAAGGCTTAATTTTTTTTTTTTTTTTTTTTTTGTACGTGCCCTGAGCCGGAACCGAACCCAGGACTCTCTGGTTCACAGGCCAACACTCCAACCGCTGAGCCAAACTGGCCAGGGCTAAAAGGCTTAATTTTTAATTGTTCATTTATAAGTGAACAAATTCATTAAATTCTTGCAACAATTGTAGCAGTTGGTACTACTGTTACCTTCATTTTAAGGATGAGGGAATTTGAGGAATATTTCTAGTATTTCAGAAATAAGTTTGATGTTTGTAATACTTCTGGTAGGTATTGTTCATCATGTTAAGGCAGTACTCAATTACTTATTAGACTTTTTTTTTTTTCATAATCAAGAATGAATGTTAAATTTGATCAATGTTAAATTATTCCACAAATAATATTTTCAAGTTTTTTTCCTTTTTTGAATCTATCAATGATATAAAATACACAACAAAATTTGCTAATGTGTTGAACCTCATTGGTATTCCATGAAAGGTACATAATTTTACTTTTATTAAATCTATGTTTCTGATCAGTTATTCTAGTCTCAGCAATAAATTCATAACTTTTCCATTTTCTTTTATATTCTTAATAAATGTCAATAATGTAAGAATTGCCTGTGCCTTTAAGATTTCAAAAAAACTTGTTCACTAAATAATTTGGGTCTGTTATTTTCTTATTTGGGGGAGAGGAAGACGCAGGGAGAAAAAGGTGGAATTTGATAACTTTTTTGGATATTTTCATACCTAAGTAATTTCAATAAACAATGCATTCAATACCTCCAATTACATTCTTTAAGATAATTTTCCTTGCTGTTTTTATACATTTACTTTGCTGAATATGGAGATGTATTATATTTCCAGCTAACTTGAGAAGACTTCACACCGCTACACTACCCAAATTCTCCCAAGGTATGTCTCCATATATATTTAAGTTGTCACTCATACTTATCAGTAAAATTTAGTTGTGTTATTCATAGTGATCCCTATATTTCTTGTTCTTTCATAATACTTAATAGTATATGTTTCTGTTTTTTCATAGTCTTGAAAATGGCTTCCCTGTGTAATTACTTTGCACAGAACCTGGGTACTTGGGTGCACCTCATACACTGTTTACATACCTGCTATGCTATTGCTCATTTTTTATCTTCCTCAGTTTCTAATTTCCGTAGTTTTATTTTAGTTCCTTTTGTTGAGATGCTTAAATGATTTTCAACCTTTCTTGTTTAATGATGAAAACATTCAAGTTAAGAATTTCCTCTGAATAACACTTTTGGCCTTTATCCACAGTTTTTTCCGCATACTATTTTATCGTTGATTTCGGTGACTGCAGTTTTGGTATCTACATTAGCTACTTGGGGTTTTTTTCCCACCAAGTGTTTTGATACCAGTTTCACTTTTATTACTAGTTTCTGTTTTCATAGTACTGTGATTACAATATAGTTTCTACCCTTTTGGAATCTACTGAGGCATTTTGGACCCACAACATGAGCAATACTTGACATGTCAATGGGTATTTGAATAGAATATTTTATGTATTTACATGTGTGTATATATACACACGTATTAATTAAGCTTATCGATTATTCTCTAAAGTTTGAGAACTACCACTTTGGTATGCCTAACATTCATCTGAAAACTTGCTAAAAAAAAACCCAGGAGATTTGAGGGGCTCATCCCCAGAAATTTAGCAGCTGTGGGATGGTGTGTAGGGCCTTTCACTATTAACAGACACTGTGGAACTTGAACTTCTAAACATTTGAGTTTTCAAGAACTATCGCAGCCTTATTTATTTTTTGCTTCTGATATTTTCAAAGCTAAACAGAGCATATGGATTGTCATTGTGTGATTCCGATTTTGTCATTTTTTTTCCCTGCATTTCAAATACTTTATGAATATGTACATTTCTATGCGAAATTATTCACATAAAGGTTCATGTTTGTTATAACCTTACTGATAATGAAATTGGCTCTTTTAACCCATAATATAACCTCCTCTGTGTGCTTGACTTATCTTGTATTTACATGTATGTGATTGCATTTGCTCAGCCATTTCTCTACTCCCATGTCTGAGGTATCTCAAAGCAGCAGCGGTTAAATTTTACTCTTTGAATCGCTGTAAGAGGTTTTTCCACTTAATGGAAAAGTTTAACTCATTCAACATTTGCCATCATTTGTGATATGTTCAGATGCACACATGCCATCTTCTTGTTATAGACATTAAAGGAACCCTACTGGTCATTTGTTTTCCTCCTTAGCCTGTCTGTTTGACCATGTATCATCTGCTCTACACACCACAGATGCTTCATAATAATTCCAGCATGTCAAAGGGACCCCATTGTCGTTTCCAGGGCCAACAGAGAAATTTGCCTTATTTTATCTTCCTTTATTTATTTCAATGGACATACAGGACCAGGATTAGGCAGGGAGGAGAGCTGAACATTTGTATTCAAAAATCACCATTTGAGCCCTGCACTGGGAATACTTATAATTTTTTAAAATTTAGTTATACATTCATAAATACTAACACATAGTAAAATATCGATATTATTTCTTTTAATGCTCAAGATTCCAGCATTAACCAATAAAATAAAATAAAATAGAATAAAATAAAATGATTGTGTAAATGTGTCCATTATAATGTGCAAATTTCATCATAGGTGAAATTTCGACAAACACTTGATTGGAAATGCAAATGAAGACTTGCATGGACATTTACCAGGTACACGCAATTACAGAAAATTTGTCCCATAAAACTAATGAAGTGGAGCTGTTATTGGTGCAGCTAGAGATGGATCACATGGGTGCACAGAGAGAGGTGTGGGCTATATGATTACAGATTCGCACGTCGGCCTGGGTTGAAACGAACGCAAACTCCTTTCGAGATGTAGGACCTCACTGCACGGCAGCTATTAGGAAATAATCATACATTGATGCCCTTCTTATTTGCCAGAAATCTGATTTTCAAAGACTTCCTACGTTGGCCCACTCGATAATTCTGAGAGGGTAAACATATGTTTAAATAAAAAAGATTGACCTAGATAGATGAGGAGAATCCAGCCGGATTTTCGGGACACAGTTAGGATCACTGAGTTGAGGATGGAAATGTTAAATAAATCTCTTGAACCAGGTAATTATGAGGAGATGGTGTCTATGCCGAGCATGTTTTGAAATTCTACAATGCGTATACTGTTTTCCAATGCATATTTACTATATTATTGATTAGAATATTTAAGGAATAAAGGAGAAATGGGAAAATATTAGAATCCTTTGGATAATAATTCATAATAATCTTATTTATTTATTTATTTATTTATTTATTTATTTATTTATTTTGCTGCTTTTAATCATGTGTAAAACGTTTTGGATATCTATTTAATTATTTTTAGATATTTTTTTAAAGTTGAACAGAAATGAACTATATAAAAGGATAATTCGTTGACCTGGATTCTTTCCTTTCTGATGTATGTCTAAGCAGACATCTATGCTTTGGACAACTCACCACCATTAATAGATGTACTGATTTTAGAAGATGAACTTTAAATGAGTCAGTCGGAACATCGCCCTGATTAAAAGATACAGCGAGTTCAAAACAGGCTTCTTATTGAACAGGCTGAAAGGCACTTAACACGTCACCATTTTGAGAGAGATTAAAAGTTAAAGAACATTCGCTATTTTATGCTTAGACATTTCAAAATGTAGTTTGCATTTTCTCTAAAAGTCTAAGTCAAGTTTTAGTCTATGACTTGATTAAAGACAATGTATTCTCACAAAAAGTATTCACAGTCTCCTCCAGGAAATCCGTTTTTGTTTCTAAATATAAAAGAAGATATAATTAGATACTGTTCCATATCCTACAGATGAAATAGAGAAGCACTGATGGATCGATTTTTATGATTTTTCTCTCATTTAAACAAGCGGAGAAAAAAATCCTTCTCCTAAGAGGCACAGAACCCAGAATCTACGGGTTTCCTTTTTAACGCTTATTTTTGAAGGTTCAGCCAATATTTTCCCAACGTGGCATTATAACAACCTCTCTGATAGGGCACTGCCTAATTCAAACCCCGCCTATTACCTACCACCGACAGGATCCTTGTTGTTCCTCAGTTCCCTCATGTGCCTCCTTAGACTGACCAGTGCACAGCACAGCGTCTGCTACTTAAGCATCACTCAGTCGATATTAAATTTTTAAAACCCTAGACCTGAATCAACAAACTGTAGAACACCGTCTAAATCACAAGCTAGAGTTATTGGAGTTTCAAATGATCAATGAAATTTAAATTAACTTAAATTGGCCCTGTTATCGATACTTGGTGTTTGGGCAGTTTCTAAAATCGCTTTCCTATCTGTACGTTAGGTAGAGAAGTTGTTCACTCGGAGGGAGGATGCTACAGGAAGAGACTCTTAGACCCTCTGAAAGAGCCGGTCCCTTTCCCAATGTATTGGTTGAGGAACCGGAAATCAATCAGTTGCAATGAACAACGGCCGCTAGAGCATCTCATTCTGCTCAACATTTTTGGCCCCCAAAGTCCCTAACAGAAAACGTGGCTCCGGACGTCCTGTCTTCGCCCAGCAGATCTTTCCGATCCGGGCTTATTTCTCCACGTCCGACAGCCTTTTTGTAGTGGAAACAAACAGTGTCGATCAAATCACGCGTGGCTTAATACCTCAAGCGGTTTTCCCTCACCACGAAGAAACGGCCAAGGTCCTTCGAACTGCAAGCGTCTTCCACAGGCCACCCTACCCCTGTGTCCCTTCTTGTTCCACGCCCACCACACTCCATTTGGTCACTCGGGTCCGTCTACACTGTCTGCCCTGCTGTTTCTGGAACTGGACTTGGAGCCTTTGAACCTTAGTTTCTTAGCTGGAAGGCTTTCTCCAGGTGCCCTCACCTCCTTCCGTTCCCACTGACATGGCCCCTTTCCAGCGAGGCCATCCCTGGCCAGCCCACGGGAAACTGCACCCCGGCCCCACACACCTATTCCTGGCCTCCCCTTCCCGGCTTTAGTGCTCCATAGCACCTTTCCCTCTCTATTGGTTTCGAGTTTTTTGTTGATTGTTTGTTTTTGGTTTGTATGTTACCTCCTGCAACCAAATTCTAAGTTCCCAGAGAAGAGACCGCTTGACTGTCGTCATTGTGAGAGCATCAGCATCTAAAAGCAACGCCTGGCGTACACTGGACACTTGATCAATGTTTATCGAGCAAAATGAACGCATAGATCACGGGGCAGCTTATTGGCAACCTGGGGAAAGTTGAGAGGGCCAGGGGCCGGCTTGCATTTAAACCAAGCCTTTCACAAACCATCCACCCTGTGATGTAAAGGATATAGTTTGAAAATGGCACGAATTTAGGTCAGTGGTGCTCCACTAGAACTTCTGGCAATGTCTACGGCCATCTTTGGTTGACATAAAAGTGACGGGTGGATGGAGGCTGCTGGCCTCCAATGGGTGGAGACCAGGGATACTGCGAAGCATCCTACAATGCACAGGACAGTCCCCGTCACAAAGAAGCCTCCATCCAAAGACAACAATAGTGCTTAAGCTGAGAAGCCCTAAACCTGATCCAGCTGGAGGTAACCTCTTAGAGCGAAGTCAACAGCACATAGAGATTATACAAAGGAGGGAGGGAAGAAAGTCGGTCAACTTGCAGATGTTACAGAATGGCCAAACACATGAAACTTGTACATGCAAAACAGACAGAAGCTGAAAAAACAAAAAAGATATAAAGTAGTGTTCCCCCAGCAAGGAATAAAATATGCTACTAAAGATTCGTCTATAAAAACAAAGAGGAGAAACGTCATAAATAGGCATAGGAGAGAAAAAGGAAACAGTTGGAAAGGACAGTCTTCACTTCTTGTCCCTTTAGACCTCTCTAAAGTTGTGCTCCATGTTTCTGTTACGTGTATTCTTTTAGGGATTAACTGACAAAGTTGTAATCAAGAAAATAAAAAGATAAAGGAAGGAGGAAGTCCCAAATCAGCATCCCCTCGCTGAGAGGGGGCTGCTGCCGGCTCAGAGAGCTCTCGGTAGGAGCCAGCCCTGCAGCGGGGCAGCTGGCTGACCCCTCCCTTCGAGCAACATCAGGGCTATGAGAACTTGGGGAGAAATTAACCAGGCGATCAAAAACAGAAGAGATATTGAAAGGTGCCGCCTGGCCCCCCCCCCCCCCCGCCCCTGTGAACTCCGTGTGAGCTAGTCTCGTCTCGTGGTTCAATTACAGACTGTTCCAGCCCTGATAATGCACTAATAGCTTTGGAACGGTAAGTCTTTGGGAAGAAATAAATAAAGCTGTATTGGCTGATAAGGGCCATCATGACTCTACCACAAACTGTATTAATGGTTGGATGAGACACTGAAATGCTGTCTTCCAGAAGAGGACATTTGGTACAAACATGAATGTCCAATTAATGGGTGAATTCAGATCCCAGCTTTCCTTCTTTGCCCATGTAAGGGCATCACTTGGTGCTTTGTCCTCTGGATTTTATAGGGTATTTTTTGATTCAGCTCTGAGCTTATCGGGCCTGCTGTTTTTCAGCTGGACTTTGGAAACAGCCCCCTTTTTTCAAGAGAGGCTCTCTGCTTCCTTCCACAAAGCATTTTTTGAGACTGAAATCAAGCACGACTACTAAAAAGACACAGAGAACTTGGGAGAAAATGATCTTTAGTAGAACTGAGAAAAACAACACAGTTACCGGCAATTAGTCTCTGAAGAAATGGGCAGTAAGGAGAGAAGGAGGAAGTACAAATACGTTTTTCATTGACAAATGGAAAGATCAGTCCTAGGTATGTATTCCTTGAAACCAAAGGTAAAACAATTGAGAGTGAACGAAAAGACTGCTCAAAACGATTCGGTTGGTTCAGTCGTGTTTGACTGAAAATATGGGCTAAGGAATAAAACGGCTGTTTCCTACCAGGGCAGGAAGGGGTTCCCTTCACCCAGGTTGTCAGAGATAAAGCAGGTCTATGCCGTGGAGACTCGTCAACTCTAAAATGACTCCCAAACTGTGTATCAACCAAGGCAACTTACAGAGAGCAAGGGAATGGAGACCTTTCCGAGAAAGTCAGGGGGTTTGTCTCCGTCTTCGTCGAACACTGTCACTTCCAGAACATCGTGGACATCTTTAACGGGGCTACAACGAGAAGCACACCATGGGTCATATACAAAAACACACACGTGAAGTCTGTTCCGGGAAGATCTGAAAACACGGTTTCACTAATTAAGTCTGTATGTCCTCGGAGTATAAAACTACCATTTAATTAAATTCCAAAAATTAAATCACACTGACTATATTCCCAAACCTTCCATCAGAGAAGATTCAGTCATCCGTAGGAAAAAGAGTCAACTTTTTTGCTCTGCGACATTTCCCCTGTCTATGCATTCAAGAGGAGAACTCTTCAAGAAACAGACGAAGAGAGAATGAGAGGCAGAACGAGGGGGGTAAAAGGGCAGTGATTTGAAAGTAGCTTCCAAGTGAGACTAGAATTCTTTAAATGAACAAAGAATTCACTTAAAAGTAAATGGTCAACATCACTATTTGCTGAGGTCCGTGGAAAACTTTCTATCATTGAAATATGACATACTAAAAATCTCATCAGATTTAGAAACATTTAAAAAATATATTTTTTTCTTTATTGATATGAGAGAGAGAGGAAGGGAGAGGGAGAGAGATAGAAACATCGATGAGAGAGAACACCAATTGGCCGCCTCCTGCATGCCCCCCACTGGGGATCAGGCCCACAACCTGGGCATGTGCCCTGACCGGGAATCGAACCGGTGACCTCTTGGTGCAAACATTTTTTATGATGACCAGAAGCCTGACATCTGCTGTAATAAAAAATAGACCCTCCCTGGCCGGTTTGGCTCAGCGGTTGGAGCATCGGCCTGTGGACCAATAAGCCGTGGGTTCGATTCTGGTCAAGGGCACGTGCTTGCGTTGCGGTTCTGTCCCCAGCCCTGGTCGGGGCCGTGCCGGAGGCAACCTATTGATGTGTTTCTCTCACATCAATGTTTCTCTCTCCCCTACCCCTCTCTATCTGAAGAGAAATGGAAAAATATCCTCAGGTGAGGATTATAAAAAATAAATAAGTAAATGACCCATGTGATTGGCATGTCTTCAGCAAACAAGGGCAACCTGCAGACCTGCTTGGCAGATACGCCCTCTTCCCGCAGATCCTTGGAAACCATCAGCACCCTTGCAAACAAGCCTCACTCTCTCCGTTACACGCACCGATGGCGCATTTCTCCAGTCTTGTGAAGGTACAGTACCCCCGTCTCTTCCACCCAAACTCAACAGGAGTCACCCTTGATGGTCAGGTGCCTCAGCATCTACAGCAAACTAGGCAGCATGCCCAGCCTCTACACGCCTCAGTTTGAAACAGGACCGAGCCCTGCTATGGGTCAGAGGCCATTCAGATTCGCGGGAAGACAGGGGCTCTGGGAACCTTCGGGGAATCACAGATAATCTGTATTTTCCCAAAAGGCTCTGGCAGAATACAAACCTGCTGGTATTAAAATAATACTGTAACATATAAGCTCCTGAATTTAAGGCAGGTCTCCATTTCTAATTCTCTTTAACCCAGGAATGAATTCGTCTGGGTATACGGAAGCTCACCGCTACCCACAGATTAATTTAGTCACTAGAACCTCTACTTTACATGCCTCGTCCCAAACTCCTGTGCCGTTCCAAATGGCCTCTTCTATTATTAACAATAAAGTCTATAAAACGAAAGGATAAAGGGTTTTCAGGAGGAAAAAAAGTAAAATATAATGCATTCTTGGCACATAAAAATGGACGGAAAGTTCCACTCAAGAGCCCCAGGCTGCCCCGAACCGATCGGGGATCATCGGTCTCGAAGTTAAAGACGCCCCGGAGACACTTACAACGTAAACACTTTGTTCCACTCGGGATTGAGGGTTTTGTAAATGGTGTGTGTCTGAAGCTGGTCGTTGCCTAACTCCAACAAGCAGAAAGGGTCGCTCTTCCCTGCAAAGAGAGCACAGACGTTGGTCAGGGACAGATGGATCTCACAGGTGACAGAGGCCAAGCCAACAAGAGCCATGTGCTTCGCCAACAGCGAAACGGGGCCGGCGGAAAGGGGAAGGCGAGCCCCTCTCTCCAGCCAGCCGTGTGGCAGCCCTGAGTGGGAATTCGAGGGATGAACGGGTCCGGCAGGTGCCGAAACTGCAGCATCGTTAACTGATTGAGACTGACACACAACCCAGATGCAGACTTGAGAGCCCAGGAGAGCAGGTGCGCATTCTTCACGTGACAAAGTCCACGTTCATGGTTTATTTTAAAACAGAAGCTCATCTCTCTTTGCTTCCCAGAATCTCTTTGAGTTAATATGGATCATTATTCTTCTATGCCTGGAAGACTATAACCTAGTGGCTTCCACATTGTGTGAGGGAAGTAAAAAAAAAAAAAAAAGTGTAAACATGGCTATTTAGGAGTTAGCACCGCTTTGGAGTGAGCGACCACACACATGTACGATCCTGTATATTTAGTACATCGAGAGAACACAGGCTACTTTGTTGGTGCTCACAGACATGCAAAGGTATAATTCCAAAAAGTCAATATCTTTTTGTGTTTTTTTTTTATATCTATATTAATAGGAAAAAAAATGATAAATGGTGAGGCTGTTACAGAAACCAAAGATAACAAGCAATCAACCCAAAATCCGTGTTCCGTGCCTCAGAGTCATGTGAGCAGGAGTCTGGTGAGCTGCAGAACTCAAGTCTGACTTTGAAGACAGGGCCCGCGGGGACGTGTGGGCACCGCCACCAGCGATGGGCCTGTCCTGGGACCCCACACAGCTGCTCAGTGAGGACTCAACACGCCAACGTTTCTACCTGAAGAACAGTACAACTTCGCCCTTATGTCTCCCACCTCAACTCTTCCTTTTCAACCCTACCTCACTCAGCTTCCAAAAGAGAAAAAAAAAAAAAAGGATTAGAAAATCCAAAACCCAAAGCTGGACCCAGACAGCTACTACGTCAAGACTCTCTCCCCTTTGGCTGGGTCTGGGGCCCTGTGATGTCCATTCGGCAGGGACACAGTACCAGCCGTTGCGGCTCACTGACACTTCGCAAAGCAGCGTGCACTGAAGTAACTGGGGCATCAGGACAGAGGCTCCCCCGACACATGGCCAAGGAAACCCAGGCCAGGGCCAAATGCATGCTCAGGCCCCTGACCTGCTGGCCTACCATGAGGGTCACGAAACTCACACGAATTCCCTTAATAACCAGGAGGTAACACACATCAATAGATACTGGCAATGTTCAGGAGCCTACGTGAAGATTATATTTAAAAAATTTTAAAAAATAGAGAAGAAGACCAGATGCATGGGTAAGGGTCAGTATTAAACAGAAGATCCCACACCACTGACCAGAGTCCTGGGCACTTTACATGCCCAGCTACAGCTTTTTTATTTTTATTTTTTAATCTTTATTGATTTTAGAGAGAAAGGAAAGAAGAAGGAGAGAGAGAGAAACATTGATGAGAGAGAACGTCGATGGGCCGCCTCCTGCATGCCCCCCACTGGGGATCAGGCGGCATGTGCCCTGACCGGGAATCGAACTGGCGACCTCCTGGTGCCTGGGTCGACGCTCAACCACTGAGCCACACCGGCCGGGCCACAGCTTTGAAGTCCATGCTACTTTCTCAGTGGCCAGTAGGCAGTAATCAAGACATAGGAGATAAATGAATGAGTTCGCGTTGTCAGTTACTAGCAATGAAAATGGTCCCTCTCTAAAATCTGCAGAAAATGAAGTGATTAAAATAACGTTAAACCGCTCTCAGAATCATTGCAAACACTGCAATATCTGACTTGAGAAATCACTAGAAAGCAAGGAATACTTAGGAAGACGTAGGCGCAAGACTCTCAGTTTGGATCTCACACCAGGAAATGTCTGGTGAGCTCCCCGGGAAGCAGACCCCCAGGCTCTCTGAGTGGGGCCGCCTCCGATACAAAGTCTCCGCTTCTGCTTCTGCCTCATTTGGTGTAGCTGTGAAGACCACGGAGGCTGCATCGGACGCCTTCTGCCTAGAAAAGTAAAGTACCTGTGCCCGAACCGCCAGGACTCAGAAAGGGAGGGTTTGCTGTTTAGCTTCCGTGAATGAAAGTGAACTCTGACCTCTCCTCCACAACATACAAAGGGAGTCGCCCCAAACCCAGGAGGGGTTTCAGATGTTAGTCCAAATCCAAACAACACAAAAATGAGCCCTGGGCGGGTGGCACAGTAGGTTAGAGAGTCGTCCCGGTACGCCAAGGTTGTGGGTTCGATCCCTGGTCGGGGCACATTTAAGAATCGACCAATGACGGCATCAATAAATGGAACAACAAATCAATGTCTCTGTCCTTCTCTCTTACATCAATGAGCTAAAAAAAAAAAAACACACGTAACAATTCATCTGCAACTGTAAAGTTCTTGGTTACATAAAGACTGCTTTAGTCTGGGAATGATGTGCAGGCACAGGGCAGGGGCCGCAGGGGAGGAGCCTGCCAGGGTTGAAGAACATGCTGTCCCTTTGACGACTGTGACATTGACGGAGGCACGTGCTCCGGGCTGCCTGCTCAGGTAGACGAGGCTGCACGCCCCAGCCCAAGCTTGAACAGCTACCTCACCGTGTGGCACGCTGTTAGCAGGTGTCAGCGCTGCGGCTCCAGAGACACCAAGGTGACATTCCATCAGCTCTTGCCCTGGGGAGCCTGGCTGTCACTTTCCGTGAGAGCCCGGGGTGACAGTGCAGGACAGAGCCGGCGGCCCGTCCCGCGCAGCGGCGGGACTGTGGCCCTGTCTCTGGAGCGTGCTCAGCTGTCCCAGCTAATGAGAAACAGATTTCCTTCCAGAAACGGGGAACACACTGCACCAACTCTCTGAAGGGAACCCCGTCAAAGCTCATTAAAATGCTGCATTTATTAATATCACCGAATAAACAGGCAGAGAGGAGGAAGAAGAAAGAAGGGCGTTGGGGCATGTACAGAGTCATTTATAAACACTTTATGGATTGGTTTTTTTTCCCCCAGAAAAGATTCCAAATGTACGGGGCCTTTCAATAAAAATAAATATTTTTACTTTGATAGAAATGATTTCCCATAATAAGTGAAATGCCCAAATGTCCCCCAATGGTACCGAGCAAACACCACCAGGCAAATGGGCGTATGCACACTTGGGTCTGTGTTTTCGCCTTCACTCCAGGTGAAACATCTCGGTGACCTCCCCCGCATGCAGGGGCCGTCACCCTGACAGTCGCGTCACCGGTGTGCAGTTTCACGGTGTCTTAGCACCTTGCGCTCAATCGCCTTTCTATCTCCGGCACCGCGTTAACGTTCATTTACATTCCTTGAGCGGCAAGTCGAGGTTTCTCATTTAAATAATTTTACCTTTACACGAGTTATAGAAGTTGAATGACAAGTCATAAACGTGGTTTAGAGGTCATATCATTCATCTGACAAATATTTATTAAGCACGCCCTCGAGTCTGGCAGTGAACCAGGTCCCGATGCACACGGACCACCAGGTCATTACCTTTATGAAACTCTCAGAACAGTCTCTGCTTTTTAGCAAATGTCACCTTTTCCATGAAAACGCCCCTCTTGCTCCCCGCCAGCTGACTGACCACTCCCCCCTGGGACCTTTGACTGTGCATGTCCCTGATGTCTCTTACAGTCCGCATCTGTGCGTTTCTGTCCCACAGTTGGCCCTGGATTCCACTGAAGGGGCCCGATGCAGGCACACCCGGCGTGTGCACCCCCTTCCCTCCCGGGTGTGCAGAGCGCCCTGCCAGAGCCGGAGCACAGCAGGGACACGCCTGGCCCCTGGCGATGGACATGGCTGGAGGGAGCCCTGCTCCTTCTACTGTGCAGCGCTGTGTGGAGGTTCTCAGTGAATCCTCTCGAGGTGAGGCGTGTTGGTGCAGAAAGGGAAACCAAAATGCAAGGACATTTAATTTGGTTGGTTGGAAAAGAATTCATAGTGGAGGTAAACTTTAAGCAACGTTTAGGAGGGGGCTGATTTGGCTAGCAGAAACGGGTAGATCCTTTTTAATGAGACAGGAACAGATCAGTGCCCTAAATTTATTAACTAGATTGAGATAGATAGATAGATAGATAGATAGATAGATAGATAGATAGATAGATAAATAGAAAAATAGATAGACTTGAGATAATATTTCCTGAGACATCTACAATCATAGGTTTAAAAAGTGCTATAGGTACATACTTAGATGAAAATAAAAATAATTTTCTCTGGAAAACTGGAAGATACTTTTAAATGCGCCCTAGTGATGGCGAAACTAGTAATTCCTAAGGAGCCGTGTGCAATGTTTGCAATTAAGTGTTTTCATAAACTGTAACTTGTAAAAGAAAAAACGTTTCAATAAATATGATGCTAAAACATTTGCAAAAAAAAAGTAACGAATGTTAGAAGTAATCATGTGTGTTTCATCTACAACCTGGTAAGTTATATATTCATATTCACAAAATAACCTTTTTGATTTCTCCCTGGGATTTCCCCAAGCTCAGATCACCTTACTTGGGGGGCTTATAGAGTAGTAACTTCCACTGTTTCATTTTCTGAGGGAGACAGAGAACTTTTTCCTTAAACAATTTAACATTTTCCATAATTTTTGTAATATAAAGAGCTTAACATTAAAATTCTCTTTTCCAAAGTTTGAGCTTCTTCAAACTCAGCCTCAGAAGTTCAGAGGTTACACAGATTCAGTGTAACTATCTCTGTTGGGACGAGGACAGAAGCTCACGTTCTAAAAATATGAGATTAAAAAATGCCATGTCAATAGAACCATGTTGCATAATATTCTTTGTCTTCATCAATTTACTTGGTAAACAACATCTGTCATGTAGGCGTCTAAATTGTTAGTCAGTGCCGGGGGGTGGGGGGGTAATTTGGCAGCGAGTGAGCGTCACCCTCCAATCAGTCACTGGGTTATTCTCCTCACAGTCAAGCATCATTCAGCACAAGGCATGTCTGCTGCAGCCAATGCCTGCAAGTTCAAGTTAGTGAAGTACCAGGAGTAACTCTGGGTGACACAGGGTCCACTGTGAAGGCTACGTCTGAAAGGGGTTTTGCTGGCAGTAACAGGAACCGAAGTCTTGGCCATAGGACCACTCTGCAGTCGACATTCTTTTTTTATCCTCACCCGAGGACACTTTTTGACATTTTGCTCAGATAGAGTGGGAGGGAGAGAGAGAGAGAGAGAGAGAAACATCGACGCGAAAGGGACACATCGAGTGGTCGCCACCCACACGACCCAATCAGGGCCAGGGACAAACTGCAACCAAGGCATGCGCCCTCAGTGGGAACCGAACCCTGGTCTCTCCAGACTACAGGCCAACGCTCCAACCACTGAGCCAAACCAGCCAGGGCAAGAATTTTTTTTTTTAATGCAATACCTGACTATTTAGTCAGGGGCACTGACCTCTTTTTCCTTACACTGTCAAATTTAAAAAATAACAACAGCCATGCCCTGGCCAGTTTGGCTCAGCGGTTAGAGCGTTGGCCTGCAGTCTGGAGAGACCCTGGTTTGGTTCCCGCTAAGGGCATGTACCTCGGTTGCAGTTTGTCCCCAGCCCTGGTTGGTCGTGCGGGTGGCAGCCACTCGATGTGTCCCTTTCACATCGATGTTTCTCTCTCTCTCTCCCTCCCACTCTATCTGTACAAAAAATAGAAAAAAATAATAATAATAACAACAGCCAACATAACAATAGCCGTCTGGTGTGAATGCCCTAGCTTGTACCATAAATACGTAGGTCATATATAGTGTTGCATCTCACTGGTCACGTCGCATAAGGTTGCATGTAATTGGTGAATTCTTGGTACCAGAAATCCTCGTATACAACTATAAGCACCCGATTTTTTAAAACATCACTTTGGAGCAAAAATGTAGGTAATTTTTTATTTATTTTTTTGCAAATTGATCAAAATTATATCAATTTTTTTATCAGATTAGCAAAAAATACATTTTTTGGTGTGCTGCGGAATTCTGGTGATTGTTTTGTGTGCGCCATGAGCTGAAAAGGGTGAACATCGCTGCTCTGTTTGGAAGAACACGATTGTTAGGTCCATGCTTCTACTTATGAAAACATTTGGCTTTGCCACACGATGACTTCAACAAGAGAGATACATGATACAAATGAAGGAACATGTTGCGTACCTGAGAAATCTGCAGCCAGGAGGTCTACTGCTTTTAAAACCTTCACTTGTAAGAGGCCGATGTCCTTCATGTCCTTCAGGGAATTCTGTAAGCACTGAGAAAAAGAGGTGGATCCCACGTGAACACAGTTCCTAATACCACTTAATGACATGAAGTCCTACAGGAAGAGTTCTGGGCCTTTCTCGCGTGATGCTTAGAAACACTGTGAAGTGCATTGTGTCAGTCAATGGGGCAGTTATGAGCTGACAGCGACCAGATTAAAAGTGGGCGAGAATCAATTAACTACAGCTTCAAAATGAACAGACTACAAACGCATAGAGTCGGCTTTTTAAATCACCCAGAAAGGCACCATTATTCTGACCTAGTTTGTGCAAATTTTATGGATACTGGAGGACGAAACATGGCCCCTCCATTGATTCTTATTACCACTGGAAAGAGAGTAGGGATGGAGATGAACCATGAATTTTCCGGTCCACGCTATAGCTAGCTCATGGGATTGGAGACTGAGCATGAGCATGACCCTATATTCACATTTATGTTCATTTTTAGTTTGCAGGAGGCCAAAGCTTCCATACAGGGTGGGGCAAAAGTAGGTTTATAGTTGTGAGTACACAAAACACACTTTGTTCTTGTATTATTATTTATTGTATTACTATTTATTTATTGCTGTATTATTTTCTTTGGTTAATCCCCACCCGAGGATATTTCTTCATTGATTTTTAGAGAGAGTGGGAGGGAGGGAGAGAAAGAGCAACATCGATGTGAGAGAGACACATCAGTTAGTTGCTTCCCGTGTGACCCCAACTGGGGATCAAACCTGCAACCCAGGCATGTGCCCCTGACCGGGAATCAAACCTGAGACCCTTTGGTCTGCAGGCCAACGTTCTAACCGCTGAGCCACACCGGCCAGGGCTGTTGTATTATTTTCAATATAATTGTAGACCTATTTTGCCCCACCTTGTATATCTACTGATATACTAAATTAGTAAATGTATATTCAATATATATACTAATTCTTAAGTATGTATAGCAATATTCAGATGTCAATGTACATTGCGTCCTTCAAAAATTGTGTATACAAGATATAAGCAGATAAACTCTTTGGATGCTTTCAGAACACAAGCACTAAAAGGATGCCATTCTCGACCCTTTGGATAGTATTTCCACCATCATCAAATAACTAAAAACCTGTGATAAGCTGAACCCAGGGGCTTATGGGAGGACAGAAAAATCCTTGTCATTGAAGTATTTCAGGGCAGAAGAATAAAAGCTTCATAATAGTCAAGGTTTGCTTAACCTAATATGCGCCATTCCTAAGAGCTTTCAAACACCGTTTCTGCTCTGCATTTTCATCCTAAAAAATGACGAAGAACTAGTGTTTAAGCTTAAATGAAAACACTTTAAGTAAAATATTCCTCCATGTAGAGGTGGAAATGCCTTTGAAGAGTGTCTATTTTTACAACCTAAAAACCAAATCCAGGCATCGGAGACTTGAGTCTTGTAATACGCTTGCTCTCCCTCTAACATGCCGGCTAGCTCGCTAGCTCAAAAGAACTTGATATTTCTATCTTGATTCATCTTTTCAAATCTCTTTTTCAACTCGTACTCTGCAGACCCTGAGGCATTATTTAAAGCAGTCATTATGATCTTTCCTAGTGAGGCCTTACAAATACATGACACTCCTCATGAGTTGAGTAAATGTTGCAATTTATCCGTGGGAAAACGTGGAGGAAAAGTTTTCTTTTTTACCGTCAACTTTTCATTTGCTTAATTAAAGACATCAGAAAAAAATATATAAACAGTGGATTCTGTCGCAGTGTCTCTGGACTATGCCAACCTTGCACTGAGAATTTGTGGGAAGATGATGTGCGGCTACAGGTTCGGTTCTCCCGAAGATGAAGAATTTTTCAATTAATCAATACACCTGCTCAGTGAAGGGCTTGGGAGGCGCTGAAGTTTATGCTGAAAGTAATATTCCCATTAAATAGAGATTCGTCTTTGCTTCATTTTTATGCTACTTTCCTAAAGCATGTGTTTCGTGTGTGGCAACAAGCATATTGATTTACAAAGAAGAGGAGATAAAAATGGAATGCAAATAAAGACACCTAGAAAGCTGGAGTTAAAAAAATAAATGAAGAGGACAAAGCCATTTGATTTAAAAGTGCTGAGTGGACTTTTAAGCACATCGCAACTACTTAGACAAGTCTCCAATGCCAATATTATCCTGGGTGGGATAGAACAACAGTCTTCTGCGCCTGTCAAGGGCTTGGCTGGGCTTAATAAGACACAGCACTTTCTCACTTGGATGTAGAAGGTTCGGGAACATTGCAAACATGGACGGTTGCTGCAAAAAATAACGACTTGTGTGAACTTATATTAAAATTCCTTGCCCTGGCCGGTTTGGCTCAGCGGTTAGAGCGTCGGCCTGCAGTCCAGAGAGACCCAGGTTCAGTTCCCACTAAGGGCACGTACTTTGGTTGCAGTTTGTCCCCAGCCCTGGTTGTGTAGTGTGGGTGGCAGCCACTCGATGTGTCCCTTTCACTTCAATATTTCTCTCTCTCTCTTCCTCTCTCCCTCCCACTCTGTCTGAATTTAAAAAATGGAAAAATGTCCTTGGGTGAGGATAAAAAAATAAATAAAATAAAATTCTTAGTTCACATATGCAGACGTGCTCAACAACAGTTGCCTTCTTGAGGACCTCCACTTTCACCAAAAGGTTCCTAAAAGCTTCAAATTCAAAATACCTTTGTTGTCTTGCAAAACAGCGTGAAGATAAAACTCTCACCTGTGTCTCTACCTTCTCCCTAATGCATTAACCTCTAGGTCTGATGTCTTGTTTTATGAGACATACCATTCAACTTTGGACAAAGGTCTCTCTTTTTTACGCAGTTTCTTAGTTCATTGACTTTGGTGCAACGAAGAAGTGGGGGTGGGGGGTGCCATGAGGCAAAGCACTCACGTAGCGATGGGCAATCTGCTGTCTTTCGCTGGGGTCCGCCAAGGGGCACACACACAGATCAGACACGGAGACCCCCGAACACGGAGTAAGCGTGATCAGCATGAGGAGAGCCCCCACGCAGCTGTCCAGGGGCAGCTCCAAGCAGTTGGCTTGCTTGAGTGGGAGTGACGAGAGGTCCACTTTACATCTGCGGAAGCAGAAAGCAGAGAAAGCAAAGTGACGATCGCACGCCTACCTCGGAACCTCCACAGCACCTGTATTTATGTATCACTCCCGAACCGCACTCTAGCTGGGCGTGGGTTTCTCGGGCAGGGGTGCGTCTGGCTTGAATACTCACTCCCAGCCTAACACACTCTACAATGAAGGAGAAGAAGAGGTAAAGAATGAATGGCAAATGACAAAATCCAGCCAGATCCTTGCCAAATCAGGTCTGCACAGAGGCAATGAAGTCAAGAATTCAGGAGAGAGGAAAAGTTCCCAAGTTTAAGCGTCATGCTCTCTGTGGCTTCTCTACACTGTGTCTTTTTCCAGCAAAGAGAATAAAGGGGTCGGAAAAAATTACAAAAGACAAGAGAAATGTAAGCGGAAGAGGGTTAATGGAAAAACCATTTTCTTCCAGATTAATGCCAACTAGCAAGGTTGTATTTACAGAAACGTGTTAAGGTGTTCTCCTAATAGGCGGAGTTGCACAGTCTCCCCAGGTGGGTTTCTTTCTGGATAAATGGAGCGTGATGGAAAAGCTGTCCCCATCTGCTATAAATCACATGTTTTCCGCCTCTTAAGTCAATGATCTGGGGATGTTGAAAACCTCAAACACATTTAAATAGAGAAGCAAACATCAAAAAGGGGGGCTGAGGTGCTAAAGAGGTATTTGCTTTAACACTGAAGACTCTAGGTTTGCCTGGAACACACCTGCTTTGTTTATGAGTAAAGGGGGTGGGGAGGGGAGAGAGAGAGAGAGAGGGAGAGGAAGAGGGAGAGGGAGAAATTCTCACTTGCCCTCCAAAGTTATTAAATCAGATGAATATTTAATACTTTAGCCTGGCCAGTGTGACTCAGTGGATTGAGCATCGTCCCATAGACTGAGAGGTCCTGGTTCAATTCCCAGTCAGGGCACATGCCTATGTTGTGGGAGGCAGCCAATCAATGTATCTCACATCCATGTTTCTGTCTCTCTCTCTAAAACCAATAAAACCATATATATATATATTTTAAAGACTTGATAGAAGGATAGCAACCCTGCCTCTCCCCACAATGTGTGACAAGGATGGATTCTTACCCTAAATTTTCAGTGGACTTTGCATGTTTGCAGATACTTAAAAATTATAAACTCACCTAATATACTATAAAGTAATGACAATTTTTTTTTTTTATCCTCACCCGAGGACATTTTTCCATTTTTTGTTCAGGTAAAGTGGGAGGGAGAGAGAGGAACAGAGAGAGAGAGAAACATCGATGTGAAAGGGACACATCGAGTGGCTGCCACCCGCACGACCGACCAAGGCTGGGGACAAACTGCAACCAAGGTACACGCCCTTAGCAGGAACCGAACCCGGGTCCTCTGGACCGCAGGCCGACGCTCTAACCGCTGAGCCAAACCGGCCAGGGCTAAAGTAATGACAACTTTGAACCATGTGGATATGTAAAACAGTTCCAGTTTCATTAATTTGAAAGAAAGCTTGCAATCCCTTCCCAATTAAAAAGAAAAACATCAATAATACTGAAAGTCTATACCAGTTTTAATAGAGAATAAAAATATCTTAATACTGACATGTACATATAAAATTAAATATATGTGGGTGTTTATTTTCTAATTAACATGAGTAATTCCGGTTATGAGAAGAGGTGGCAATTAGCTTTTGCATCTAATAAATTCATCATGTATTTCTACAGAAGACACATTACAAAAGATATGTCTTTTAAAATAACCCTCTATGATTTGAATCAAAACTATTTTTTCTGGAGCTTATTTAAAGTTAAATCTTACTACTGTGAAAAGGGGGGTTAAAAATATTTTTATTTTATAAACAAGTAAGTAAGTGGAGAATTAATTTTGCTTGGAAAGAAAGTTCAAGTACTTTAACTACCATTTCTACAAAACTAAGAAGACACAAATTCATAACCAATGCAGCAAGCAGTGTTACGTCTGGCAGATATATTTTCCTTTACAGGTTTATATACATTTTAATTTAATAAAACTCTTTCTTATGGAAAAACAAATGATCCAAACTCAAGAATTTTCCCTAGTGGTCACTCTCATTAGTCCAAATTAGCAACAACTTATTTATAGCACATTCATTTTAATATCATTAATAATCACAATTTATTTTTGTCCTTCGAAGCTTACCACTTTATTATGGTGGTGGTTTTGTTATTTTTTTGAGCTACCAGAAGTTATTTAGAGACAAGAGCTGGGACAGCAACTAATCTGTGAGAGTCAAAATGATGTATAATTACGCAATAATAACAATTTTCTTAGATAATTCAAAATGGATGTGACATTAATCCTAAAATGTCATCTAAAAAGACTCTGAGCCATGTTAGCATATTTACAATAACTCTGCCAACTCTCTTGGTGATAGTTTAAAGCCACAACTTACTTGAACAGAGTGGTTTATTATGTTCAACAAATGCTAAATCACGGACCAGACAAAATGCAAAGCAAGTACTGAGTTTCTCCTTGGAAATTACACATTTCCATGAACCTACAGTTGTTTCCATCCAGTGGGAAACTTTTGCATCTATCTGGTTTTTAAAGATCATTCATATAATGAAGAAAGAAAACCTACAAAAATCAGCCCTGCCTCTTTTAGGTCAAAGAGCCCTATAAGTAACAGATTGGGAGTTTCAGCACAAACTAAATGGATTTGACAATCTCGGTTAACTAATGAGTGAATTCAGCCCAATACTTTAATTTCTTTGGGGCTTGAAAGAGCAAATTAAATTGATGAGTCAGCATCATGGTCATTGTAACTACTCAGCTCTCCCCTTGCAGCATGAAAGCAGTAATGAACAACGTCAACAAATGAACAACTGCTGTTTTCTAATAAAACTTTATTCACAAAACAGGCAGCCATCTGGATGTGTTCCGTGGGTTCCAATCTGCTGATGCCTGGCCTAGGAAAACGCTAATAATTTAGTTGTGGAAGTATTTTAAAAATTTACGAGGTTGGTTGCTGCAAGAAGAAAGACATTGATAACATTATCAGCAATCCTGACCTAAGAATAATTTTTTGTAAATAACTTTTAACTCACCATAGCCCAAGAAATCCTGGCCAACAATACGTTTGTCAATAAAAAATAAGAAGGCAATAAAACATATGAAATTGCTCTTCTACCTGGAAGATCCATGTGGAAAACACGGGCTCAGAGCATCTGTGTAAGAACGTGATTAATTAGCATTTGCAGATCAGCTCTGTTCCCGGGGCATCGGTGTGAGTTCACGCGCAAGGGGAGTGGCCATGTTTGGACAATCATTCGAAAGGTGCCACACGCTGGCCCCTACGTGAGCAGGAAAGTCTCATCCCAAAGGCAGATCTTAGAATATTTAGTCAATAATAGCTCCTCCCTGCTGACCAGCATTACATGACGGAAGAGAAAATCGCTGAGTCACCAGTGGGTGTGTCTGGAGAGGGTCTGGCATGGTTCATCTGCAGGAGACAGCCCGATGGCTTTGTGACCTCACTCCCACCCTCCTCTCCAGACTCCTTTAAGTCTCCACCACCCTTCTCATTCCTTTCAAGAGTCTTAGACTGCGTTGCCCCTCCTCTCTAGGCCTTTGCCCATGCTATCCCGTGTTTCTGGAAAGTTCCTCCTCCAATCTCCTTGTTGGGCTAACGACCTCTCATCTTACAGGTCTCAGCTTAGACCTCTTTTCTTCCAGAAAGTGCCCTCTTTCTACACCCCGAACCGCTGCCTGCTTAATTGTGTTGCCCCAAACTTCCTAGCACCTGAGGACAAGGGTCCACGCCCGAATCAGTTGCCATTGAACCCTCGGCGCTTTGCAAGTTGTCTGATACACGATGTGATACAGCATTGCTGATAATGTTATCACACGCTTACTCTGTATTTGTTGCGTAAGATGAACAGACAAATGAATTCCAGTGGCGTCACAAAATTCAAGGTCAAAATACCCAAATTATAAAGGCAGTGTTTTTTGTTAACTGACTAACTCTTTGGCAGTCTCTGTTTCCTCCCTACATAAGAAAGAAATGGATAGCCCGGCCATTGTGGCTCAGTGGATTGAGCATCGTCCCATGGACTGAGAGGTCCCGGTTCGATTCCTGGTCAGGGCACACGCCCGGGCTGCACCCTCAATCCCCAGTAGGGGGCGTGCAGGAGGCAGCTGATCCATGTCTCTTTCACACTGATGTTTCTCTCTCTCTCTTAAAAATCAATAAAAAACATATTAAAAAGAAAAGAATGGACATCCATATATTTACGAAGCACCTCCCCAATTGAAAAGCTCACGGTTCTATTCACCTGAAGAAAACAAGGCTAAATTACTTTTTTTCTTTCCCCCGCAACAGGCGTATTTTACAGCTCTGCTTCGGCCCCAGCAGGCAGCTAATGTGCTGATATAGCATTGTTTCTGACCTCCTGACCATGTCTTTCTCCATTAATCCCACAGCATTTTAATGTTTTAATTCAACACATAATTTCACCATATCAGTCAGCCCAACCTGCTCAGTTTCCCTGGCCATGATAGCTTTTAACCTCTTATTCATTACCATAATTCTATGTTTTATATTACAGACTGGTCAGCTTTTAACTTAAATGCAAGGGGCAGGAAAGAGCGCGCTAGTTTTAAAAGCTGTAAATCTCGGAGGTGAAGGGAGGGGGTGAACAGGAAGAAAGTGGTGGATGTGTCAGGCGTGGCTGGGCTGCAGTTTGTCCAGGGAAATAGTCCAGCCCTGATTCCCCACAGCATCAAAATCACGGATAAACTGGTAGAAATGTCAAGCCCCTCTCCAAGTCACCCTGTGGCACTGAGGGTCGAGGCTCTGTGGCAGCCCGGGCATGAGCATCCTCATTCCTACATTTTCCAAGCTAAATGATGTCTGGAAGATTCTCCAACTAGTTCATCTCTAGAGTCACCACAAAATGTAAAAATATACTTTCACGAAGTGATCGCTCATTTTGAAATGGTACCGATTTATAATGGGAGAGTCTATCATTCATATTCTTGCCATTTAAAAGTTGGAGCAGGTTAAATTCAGCTTTATTTCTTACTCCCCCCAAATTTCCTGGTATCTGGAACACGGACGGATTCTCGGATCAAAGACTGTGTTTTTGGGGGGAGGTGCCTATGAATAATCTGGAATTACGAGGCACCATGGTTTGAGGGGAAGCTGCCCGAGCACCTCATGTCACCTGCAATGACTCCCACTGGAGTTATCATGGCTCCGTGGAACCTGCAGATGCACAGAGCACAACAGGAGACTCAGGAGAGCCCAGAAGAGGCTGGGTGACAGGGACCACGTTTTAGCTGTCACCAAGCTAGCAACCCACCAATGCCAGTGTGACTTCTCGTTCCATAACCAACCAGGACGCTAGCGTTTTATCCACAACTACAGAACCTGGTGTTGTTCAGACCAATCTACACTGTTCAATCCTTCAGTCAACAATTGTCCTTCCCACTGTGTCCTTGGAGAACTCACTGCTCGCTGCTAGAAAACGTTGAAGATGTCTATACTGTTTCAGAAAAAAAAAAATGTGGAATGCTACTAGTTATGTTTCATGTACTTAAATTGCATTAACTTAGTTGCAATTGTTGTAACTGGAGTTGCCATACAGAAAAATCTCAGAGTCAATAGTAATAATAATATCTACAATTTCAGTGCTCAAAAAGCCCTAAGTAGCAAATAAACGTTGTCGCTGGTTGTCATGATGACCCTTCGATTGGCCAGCGGCCCCGCTACACAGATAGGAAACCAGATTCCACAGGCGAGTTGCTTGCTCAAGGTCACCTCGCTACAAACGGTGTCATAACCAGCAAGCCCACGATGTCCAACTCGAAGGCCGGTGTTCCTTCCTTCACGTCCAACTGCCTACAAGGGGAAACGTCACTGGCAAGAATTTCCTCAGGGAGACCATGGGAAACTTTCAATCACTAGCATCAAGGTGTTAGTCAAAAACCAAAGAAGACAGAGCAGCCTCAGGATTCGGTGCGACTCAGTCACGCTCAAAGCGACTCCTCAAGCGAAGAGGTTCCCAACATTTGAGAGATCAAATAACTGAGTCTTAGAACCACCACAACAAAGAAAATAAAATGAGGGAAAAAAATGAGTGAGACATGTGAAAAAGAAGAAGAATCCGGCAGGAACAGGCCTGTGGCATACATATGCTAGTACATCTCTCCTTTAGCTCTGAGACTCAGGATGTATTTTAGGGTGGGTCTCACCTCTCCTGAAAGTTCACTGCAGGGAAATGCTGAGTAACCAGCTCCCAAGAGATACTTTTGTTATCTCTTGTACTGTGGGAGCGGAAAAGGATACAAAATAAAATAAAATAAAATCCTTTAAAATCCACGAAGAAAAGGGTCAGGGTGACCACGAGGACAGGTATACATCTAAGTTACAATCAGGAAATAGCTCAAATAATAAATAAATACCCAAGGACAAAGCATGGCATGAACGGGACATCTTAAATTAGGGTTTGTGTCTGTGAAGAAACTTGACACTCATTGGGAAAAGCATTTCCTATTATGTGGAAAGATAAAACACATGGGGACAATGACATGTGAAGCTACTAAAATAACACACTTGGCCATTCATCAGTGGAGGTCCACATCCCCACCATTCAGATAAAACCTCGGGACACAGAGTTCCCTGCGTCTGCACGTTGGCACGGTGTATCCCTGCTCCATGGGCCAGCACAGTTTGTGATTCTCCCACTGATGGGTGTTGGCAGGGCACTGGTAGTCACAGCGGTGACAAGTGTCAGAGGGACTGAGATGTGCCCGAGGTGTCTCAGTTACCCCGTGTGGGTGGAGGAGGGAGAGATGAGGCCGGACTAGACGTCTGACCAACAATACTGTGAAAAGCTGGACCATTCTCCTGCATGAGCTGAGAGTGTGGCAGGACATACTTTCTTCTCTTTTAATCAAAACTAAATGGCATTACCAATTTTTTTTTTTTTTTAAACCTTCCCCAGGTTAGGGTCCAGCTTACTTCTGGCTCCTTGGGTTGGGGAGATGAAGTCTGACTCTAATCCCAGCAGACAAAGACCAGGCCCGTACAGAGAGCCCCACGCGGGACACCCACCCTTTGAGAAAGGAGAGGTACTCACGTGCCCAGACGCTCCTCGTGCTTTTTGCTGTCCTTTCCCCAGACTTCAATGTCCAAGATGCCCATCCTGTCAGAGAAGTAGTGAAAATCAAACTCTTCCCGCCACTGCGGATTTGCACTCTTACACAGTGTCTAGAAAACATGCGGTTACAACGTTTATTTTCTTCAAAATGCCATTCGTTGCGACAGCTCTACACATTTCATTTCATTTCTAACCTGCAGGAGGCGGGGAGGGGGTGCCTGTCTGTCCCTCGCAAAGTCAACCTCTCCTTTTTGTAAAAGGAAAGGGACTTCGACGTTTGGGGAATTGGCAAAACATCAGCCCACTTTTAACCAACCCCCAGGGGCAATCATTTATCCACCGAGTTAGAAAGAATACTGCTCCCCACAAGAAACCACAACTTTTATATACATATATACATGTAGATGACATATCTCCAAGGACGTTTTAGAGTTGTGCAGTCTTACAGAAAATATATTAATTGCTTAATCAAGTCCTTTTTATTGGCACATTCATTCAGCACTGGCTTAAGAACTATATAAATTAACAGTCTGGGGTCTTGATTAATATCTGTCAGAGATGGCTTGCCAGAGAAACCCGTAACTTGTCCATTGCTGCCTTGGACATTGGATTTAAATCCCAGTTTACGGATTCTAGTCCCTGGGGTGAGAGAGAGGAGAAACTTCCAGTGTGGCCGAATTAAAAAATGAGCCAACGTGGTTAGAGAACTCCACAAGTGTTTTGTGTTCTCTGAGGGGGTTTCCAAACTGCCCAAGCGCTCGATTTCCTGGCCGGGTGGGCATTTCTGTTTCACGTACACAGAGATTCAATTTGCGGCCGAAAAGGGAGCAGAAACGCTGGCCGCTGAGTACCAGACGCGACGGGCACAGCATCAACTATGAAATCTTAGTGCCAACTCTACCGCCCGGGAACACGGGCACGGGGCGGGCGGCAGCTGCAGCCAACATCACACAGCATCATTTAAGCTGTTTTTCACATTGGACTTAATATATCAGGTCACAGGATTTAGAAACCACGAAGGAAAAAAAAAAAAACCTATTAGACCACAAATTAAATGCAATATCCCCCAAGGGGGGATGGAACAGATATTGAACTAATTCTACACTTCACCTTAGTCCAGAGGGCTAAGTGTGCCTAGTGGTGAATAATTTTTCTATAAATCCTTAGCCCGACCCTGGCTGGCTAAAGGGATATTAGCCAGAGATGTGGTTACCCTGGATACACCCTCTGTGAGGGACGGCCTGAAACGGCCTGGTGAAAATAATTATCTGCATATTTCTGCCACAGTTCGCCCTCCGTTTTCCACATTTTTTACAAACGAGTCATCGTGAGCTTCCATTGTCTAGTCCTTGGGCTGGTGTAAATGACACCGAATATTTGATTTTGTGCTGAAAATCGTAAGCAGAGACAACCTCCTGCCTCCCTAAATCAGTTTCCAACTCGTCTGCCTCTGTTAATGTCTTCCACACGGGAAAACCCCAGCTGCAAACACCCTCGGCCCTATTTTCAAAATCTTCCACTGATGTTGGTTTTTTTTTTTGTTCTGTGGCTTTTGGCAAGTGGCTTCACTTTCAAGTACCCCAGTTCCCTCAATCCTTAAAACACAGAAAATATTCCTGTCTGACAGTTATGTAAAACTAATTAATTACCATGGTTTGGAGACGATGGTTTTTGAAATAGAAACCCACACTGAATTAGTAAGATTGAAAATTAAAAGGAATTTGGATCGACAGACTAAGATGACTGATTTTTGAAGACAGCTAAAAATGCCATTGTTTTTGTTCAAAACAAATCACTTTTAAAAGTTTAGATGGTTTTTTTTTTTTTTTTAATCATAGCAAAAAAAAAACAAAAAACCCAGCAGCACTTGAATCTATTTTTGGTGTAAATACTAACAAGCAAGAGAAAGAAAACTGTATATAATTTTGACAATATTTTTAGTTATCACAAATATTATAACTCAAATATAATACATATTACTATTTTATTTTTGTTTGTTAGATTTTGAAATCATTTAAGTTATCCTTTTCCCGGCATTCTATGAAACACAGTTTGCTTACTTCCAAAACAAAATACATTGTGCATTCAAATCTATTACTTAGTAAGTTTTCTGTAGCTCTAGTTACTGGAAAATAAACTATACTCAGCAATCGAATACCCCTATTAATTGACTGCAGTTATATAATTATTTTATTTTCTGGAATAATCCTTTCACAGTTAAGAGGGTTAAAAATAAATTATTTCTATTCTTGTGAAACGCAGAGTGGGAAAACATTTTTTTTTTTTTTTTTTTGCAAAATTTTTTTTTTAATTTTAAAGATATTCTTCTCCTTAAGGAATTGACAACTTACCTTACTTTTACACCTCTGGTCTCCCAGTTTTAACAGGACGAACATCTCTGTCATGTTCCCCACTGAGACATTCTTCCCTTCCAACAAAGTGATACTTAAAATCCCGTTCCAGAGTTGGTTCTTTTTCAAGGCCTCTGAGAGCCGTAGGTTTCGTATCAGAGAGGACTGAAATAAAAAATAAAGATGAAAGGTCAGCTTGCTGATCATGCTTGTGTAAGCCTTTGGTGATCACAGGCATTTCAGCATTCAATATTTGATTACAGAGAGCACTCCCTGCCTGAGAATGCTATTACTCTTCATTGGCTGTGGGGATCTGCGATCACATCATGGGACTCCCTTCTCCAGCACTAAACTTGTAGCAATATCGGGAAGATGAATACGAGCAACGCTTGGTTTTACACTGGCCTGTCCTCCCAGCCAGCTCTTGGGTAGGAATCCTTCACCTGGGCCCTTGGCTATTTTAATAATAGGAAGGGAAGGAAGGCATTCTGGGAAACAGACATATACGAACAAGGCATTGCTTTGCAGGGAAACAGAAGACCTCTGGGCATTCAGAAACAGTGGTTTGAATTTATCCTCCACACTGAATCTGTCCCCACTCCCCTTTATTCCTTGGGCTACTAAAATACTCGGGCCATGGAGAAATTCACAACTTAAAACAAAGTCTGTGATCAGCCAGCCAGATGAGCTTTGCAGATCAGGGGAAGGAGATGATGTATAAAGTACTGTGCACAGTGCCTGGGACCCAGTAGGGGCCAGTAACTAGCAACTTATATTTTTTTATTTTCTTAATTATGCTACTCACGCCCACTCACACGCACCTTGAACCGAATATAGAAAACGGCAAACATCACCCATTATCAAGAGGACACGCACACTTTATTTTTAATTTCCATGATGCAAATTTTTCAAACAAATGCAAAGGCAGAACAGTATAGGAGATCTCCACGAACTTAGTCACCAGATTCAAAACTTGGCCAGTCTTACTTAATCTACCCCTTCACTATTTTCTTCTGGCTGAAGTATTGGACAGCAACGTCCATGTTTGTTTTTTACATAAGCACCATGCCATGATCATACTCGACAAAAGTCATCCTAACTCCCTTAATATCATTAAACGCCCAGAACATGTTTACATCTCCCTGACGGTCTCCACACGTCTTTTTATGGTTAGTTTGTTCGAGTGAGGGTCCCAGCGCCATCCACACACTGCATTTGGTTGGCGGAGTTCATTTATGTTCTCCGTTCAATAAATGAAATGGCACGAGCATAGACCGCTTTATTTGAAGGAGAAATAAATGGACTGAAGAATGTAAATGGCGCCAAGTATCATAGTAAAGCAATGAATTTCTAACACTATATATTCTTGCTGTCATCTGCCCAATATATCTTCAAGATCGTTTAGACACCAATTTGCTCGGACACCGGTTAGTCACAATTTATCACAACAAATGGTGTGTCAGTGCCGTATTAATTATGTACCGGCTTACCTCATCCAACATACGTCACTCCGCCACTCGGAGCGAACGGTGCAAGGGTGTCACACCAACTATGCGGCTGATCATTTTATAACCTAGACATTGAAAGCAATCTATACTCCCCAACTTCATATCCACGCTACTTTTCTCCTAAAATGCGCGCACGCGCGCACACACACGGCTTTTGGAGGTGCCCAGACAAAGAAGAGAGGGCAGACAAGAAAAGAATTAATTTTAAAAAGAAGAAGAAGAAAAAAACCCTCTCCTCTGGAAAATATAAACATTCTTTTGCAACTTCTATTTGTCATCGGGTTGTGGATCGAATATACTCCATAATGAAAGTTTATAAAATGAAGTTCAGTCATTTTCTGTTTGTTAAGAACAACACACACCATTGCAATATATAGATAGACAGACCATATACATAAGTAGATATGTGTTTATCTATCTCTATGTGCACATTCAGATGTAGATACACAACATTTTATGGCATATTAAGCGCACAGGCTAAAAACTTCCACCTTTAAAAAGAAAATGAGATTTTGATTCACATTATCCTCCTGCAATTTCCTTTTTTGTTGTTTTTTTCTTCTTAGAGTTTGACTTGCCAACCAACAAGCTAATGCATGACCTGTCCCATAGCCATGCTTCAAAGCTCCGACAGACATATTCCTCCCTAAACACTGCAACTATTTCAAAATCCTTTTTATAAAGAAGGGAGTAATGTCCACAAGAGATCAAAGGGCATCCTACAGTCTGGCAATTGCTTAAGAAAAATGGCCGTGCTTCTATGAAATATGCCCTAAAATAATTCTGTGGCTTGGTATGTCCTAATTTCAAATTGGATGTTTATCTTGGAAGGGCTTCTATCTAACTTGTCCATAAAACAGCCCCACTTAGCTCTATGAGCTCTGTGAAAATGGGATCCAAAGCTGGTTATTAAGGGGGCCTAGAGATAGGTTCCATATGGCGGCCCAGCATGGGAGGGCAACGCTAGGGCCTCCGTCAGGCGCGGCTTGGCTGGAGCTCCTGATCTATCCATGGACACTCGCTGCATTACACCATAACATCTGGATTATTGCTTGCAATGTCCCTGGGAAATATCCACTTTCCATCAAAGCCTTTATCTATCTCAGTTGGACTTTGAACATTTTAGTATTTAACGCAGTCATGTTTGATGTGACAGACTTGCTCTTGGCTGTGCAAGATCCCCCCCCCGCCCCCCTCCAAAGGCAGGACAGGAGAAGAGACATATGTACGGCACAGTTCACAGACAGAAAGGAACATAAAACCTTTATTCTGCTTCTTTCACCCTAAATATTTCTGCAAAGCTCACTGGAAGGTTATGTCCAAATAAAGTTTCATCTGCTAGCAACATATTCCGGGATATGTGCATGGGCTTTTTTACCAAGTCCCTTAATTAATTTAACATTTCTCTTCCACCCGGGAGAGTTGGGATGAGGCTGGAGAGCAGAGTCTGGCTGGGGGCAGCGTCGGGCCATCCTGTGTGAGTTCCTACGCAGAGCCGGGCTCTCAAATTCTTCTGTGGTCTTCAAACACTCCCTTTCTCCCCACAATAAATCGACTCCTCCGCACTCACTCTGCTAGCTCAATAGCTCAGGTTTTCATGTCTGTTCCTGAGCCTGTAAGTGAAATTTGTCATCTTAATGCAGCTTGGAATGTGCAAGGAGAAAAGGAAATGACCGATCAAAGGAGAAGCCCACCCCACCTGAGCTGAAACAAACACCCGGACATGGAGCAAAGTTTCTGGGTCCTGACCCTAATTTCTCAGCAGACATAACGGATAAAATATAGTGCATTGGGGTTTTGTTATGTTTCTCCTTCCTCCCAAGGGATCAGAACCTTTTACTAGTTCTATGTTGATTCATTCATGGGCTCTGTCCCCCTCGGCCCTCGCCCCACCCACTCCTCAGAATTCTTCTAAACAGAGTGACTTCCATCTGCAACACACAGGTTATTATTATAGGGGGAAACAAGGTGTGATATTTAACTTAGAAATGTACTGACTTACATAAAAATGAAACAGCTTCGAAACCATTCATTTACTCTGGGTCATGAGAATTTCACAGACAAGGAAGGAATGAATGAAAGAAGGAAATGGGCTGGAAAGATGAGCTGAGGACCTCCTGCTCTCTAACAGGTAGAGAGTCCTCGGGACTTCGAAACGAGAATGGATCGTCCTTCCTGGGACACATACAATGGACCACAGCTCGACCCATATCATGGGGCAATTATTCCAAGTAATCCCTTGGATGTGACAAAACACACACAAAAAAATTTTATTTTCAAAGATAAAAATTAAAAAGAGGAACAGTGAGAAAATGTTTTCACAAGATTTTTCTAACAGGTGCCAAATACGCAATGGATACTTTTTATATAATCTCAGTTTTGGCACTAGAAAAATGTGTTCCTTGCCTGGCCGGTGAGGCTCAGTGGATTGAGCATCACCCCATGGACTGAGAGGTCCCAGTTTGATTCCAGGTCAGAGCACATGCCTGGGGTTGTGGGCTTGATCCCCAGTAGGGGGCGTGCAGGAGGCAGCCGACCCTGTTTCTCATATCGATGTTTCTCTCGCTCTCTTTCTCTCTCTCCCCCCCCCACTTCGTTTCTCTCTTAAAAAAATGAATAAAAACATATTTTTTTTAAAAAAAGAAATGTTTTCCAATGTTGCCAATGCATCTTATTTGGACTCTCACTCATGATTTGTTCTAAGTCACTGTAAGGAAGTAGGTGGTCAGCCCTGGCCGGTTTGGCTCCACAGTTAGAGCATCAGCCTGCAGACCCAAGGGTCTTGGGTTTGATTCCCAGTCAAGGGCATGAACCTAGGTTCCAGATTTGAACCCTGGCCCCGGTTGAGGTCATGAGAGAGGCAACCAATCTACGTGTCTCTCTCACATCGATGTTTCTCTCTCTCTCTCTCCCTCCCTCTCTCCCACTCTCTCTAAAAACCAATAGAAAAATATCCTCAGGTGACGATTAACCAAAGAAGGAAAGTAGGCAGTCAATGAAAATAAAATACATGAAAAAATTAACCGTGTAAACACAATGGTAGAAAAGCAAGATTGCAGCTAGGTAGGCACTCTTTAGAAAAGCTGAGGGGGAACTGTGGGTCTGTGAAAGGTTTCCCTGAAACATTTCTTTCAAGCGTTTTCAACATGTAAAACTACTGCTCAGTGTCAACAGCTTTTATAGTGTGACATGAGAAGATCCATACAGGCTCCCAGAAAACCTCCTACCCGCAGCTCCCTATATCATCGGAAGAGGATCCTGTAGGCATAAATTCCCCTGGAACTACACAAAGATCTTTGCGTAAGAATATAAAGAAAGCTTTTTAAATTTCCCACATGGACATGACATGGAAGACGAGATTTATATCCGCAGATAAAAACTATAGCCCAGTCCCAGGGGGATAGATAATCCGTGTGTACAAAGATATTAGCTATAAAAGTTTTATATTCTGTTTAATATTTTTTTAATTATGAGGGAATATCATCGCTCAATTGTCACACTTAAAAATAAAAATTAGATTAAGAGAAGATTTAAAACATTGATAAAGACTATAAATACTCCATGACTCTCAGGGTTTGGAACCGAGGAAATGCTTCTAATGCATTTAAAATCTAAAGAAAAAGAAAAGAAAATTAGATTTTCTTTTTTTGTGCTGATCTCGAGCAAGCTCATATGCGATCATGTTCTTCATCTAGTATCTCTCGATTCACGTGGGTCATTCTGTGGGCCTCCACCTCTGTGTTGCGTATTCCTAGGTCTCACTTCACTCACAGGCTGGCCCTGGCCGGGTAGGTCAGTTGATTACAGCGATGTCCTGATACACCAAGGTCGTGGGTTCGATCCCCAGTCAGGGCCCATACAAGAAGCAACCAATAAATGCATAAATAAGTGGGACAACAAATCAATGTTTCTTTGTCTTCTCTTTCTGTCTCTGTTTCTCCCTCTCTCTCCCACCCTCCCTTTCTCTCTCTAAAATATAAATAAACAAAAATTAAAAATATATAGTTCAGTGCTGGGACTGAAGCTAGTGAGGGCCTGGGGACAAAACATTTAAGGAACGGCTCACTCGTGGGCCTCTGCAAGGGCGGGGGGCTGGCACCTAAGTCCAATTGCCTTCTTCTGCTTTGCACCCTGGGCATCTCTTTGCCTTGCCCCAATGCCAGCCCTACCTATGATTTCGAAACGTAGCCACTGGCCTACAAGGCCTGCCCTCCCACACCTCTAGCTTTGCCCCCTACTCTGCCCAGCAGCCAGGGGTCCTCACACTTGACCATGCTTTGGACTCACCTGGGGGGCTCGCTGAGAGATTGCTGGCTTCCATCCCTGCAGTTTCTACCTCAAGAGGTCTGAAATCGGAGCCAAGAATTTGCATTTATAACCATTTCCGGGTGATGCGGATGGGGTTGGTGGAGGGGTTCCACATTGAGAACCCAGCTCTCTGGAGCCCAAAGATAAAGAGTTCAGGGTTCGAGCCGTGGCCCTCATTCTCCTACATTGCTGTATCTCAGCTCACTCCCCCTCCTCCTCATTCAGTAAGATTCATTCCCGGCCTCTCTCTGAAACTTCCCCATCCCCAGCATCAGCCTTCTCTACCCAGCAGAAAGGTTAGGCTGTGGGTGTAACCACACCCCCTGAATAGCCCCACTTCTGGACCCTCATCTCTCCTATTAGCTCATCAGTGAGGATGGTCAAGTCTTTGAATTCCCAGGACAGTGGTCCTGCCGATGTGGTATGTGCTCCATGAGAGGTTTCTGGCCAAATGCGATGCTAATGTCACTGTGAGAAGAGATTTGATGAAAAGCTTCAGGTGGCAGTGGGTATGTTCATTGGGGTTAAGATATCCAGCAGTAGCCTCTGCAGTGTTACTTCTAGACAAATAGGTAGATGATAGATAGATAGATAGATAGATAGATAGATAGATAGATAGATAGATGGATGATAGACAGATGATAGATAAATGATAGATAGATAGATAGATAGATAGATAGATAGATAGATAGATGAGAGATAGATAGATGAGAGATAGATAGATGATAGATAGATAGATAGATGATAGATAGATAGATAGATAGATAGATAGATAGATAGATAGATGAGAGATAGATAGATGAGAGATAGATAGATGATAGATACATAGGTAGATGATAGATAGATAGATAGATAGATAGATAGATAGATAGATGATAGATAGATACATAGATACATAGATACATAGATACATAGGTAGATGATAGATAGATGATAGATAGATAGATACATAGGTAGATGATAGATAGATAGATACATAGATACATAGGTAGATGATAGATAGATAGATAGATAGATAGATAGATAGATAGATAGATAGATGATAGTTGGATAGATAGATAGATGATAGATAGACATAGACAGAGAGACAACTAAATTAGAGTAGATAGATAGATAGATAGATAGATAGATAGATAGATAGATAGTAAAGAGTTCTATGCAGACAGACAAATTAGGTAGTTTAAATATATACAAAGCCAGAGACAGGTGCACAGGTACAGAGATTACAGTTCTACAAGGCTGTTTTGTTATATATATATACGCAATTCTCCAATCCTTTGGGTTTAACCAAGAAAATAAAAAGGAAAAAGGTATGAACGGGGTAAGCACTGAGTTAGGAATATGTGTCAATGACAAAGAACCAGACTAGCAAACAGAAAGCACTCTGTTCACTGGAGAAGTGTGCCAGGCGCCACGCCCTCCCGTGAGCGCCGCGAAGGACCACGCTTCTTGCAGAAGGCCTTTGCCTGCCAGGCTCCCTGGGCCTGTGCAGAGACAGGATGTGGCTTCAGTTAGACAACGAGGTGCATTAACAGAGGGCATTCCCTCCAAATTCTTTGACTCTTCTCCTTCTATTTAAGCACACACCCCCCAACATTTAACGAGCTTCATGGCAAAATATCTTCCAGAAGCTAAATATGTGAAAAGCATCTCTTACGGGGCGCCAGAGGCCAGCCCTCAGCAAAACCACCCTCCGCTCATGCCGCCTGCAAAGTGCTCAAACCTGCATTGAGCTTTTAAGTCTCTGCCAAGTGCTCAGAAGCAAAAATGCCACTGTCAACTGTACGACAGGGTCAAAGGCAAAAGTATAACCACAATAATGTGCTAGGACTTCCCAGGGTTCGCGCGTGTGGCCAGGCAGCTGACACACAGAGTCAGCCACCCCGGGCACAGGAGCCCATCCCAGGGGTCAGAAATCCCCCCATCCCAAGAGAGCAGGAGCTACAAAATATCCACAGGACCCCACCAGCACCCTGTCACATGGGCTCCTGCACGATGAGTCTGCGGTTGGCGGACTTTAAAAAGCCAGGGCAGAAGAATGAGCAGAGAAAGGAGGTTTTGGCTCATGCCACAGGACAGGACAGCTCTCAGCGTTCAAGACCAACCTAATCCGGGCATTTCTACCAACTCCGCCTTTCTGAGAGGCTGCCCGCCTGCCCTGCCTCCTACAGGTCAGAGAGGCGGAGGGACAGGCAGAGCCAAAGGAATAAAACAGAAAGTGGGAAACGAAAGAAGGCTGGGAGGGCCTGGCCTCATTCCACGCAGAACCCTCAGCACGTCCTTCGTGATTTTCACAAAGCAATCACGCTCAAAAAGTGTGCCCAGAAAAAGCCGAAAGCTAGGGCTTAGCCCCTCGGTTTTGTACTGGGATCCAGCAAGAAAAGAAAGCCACGCCGGTCTCGAACAGGGCATCGGATGCAGAGAACTGTTTGCACAGCTGACGGAGTGGCTGAGAAACCAGGAGGGCACTGACCTAAGGGACCAAGAGTAGGACGTGGCTAAGACCCAGGCTGGGGCCGGGGAGGGTGGCCTTTTCCTGCAGCGGCCCGGACAGGCAGCATTTCGGTTGTAGGCCACTAGGTCTCTGTCCGCAAGACAGCACACTGCCCGTCAGCCAGTGACAGTTACACACCAATGCATGCAGCTGTGTCCCAACACCACTTTTAATTGGGAAAAGGGACCCCGGGCTGTATTTGGCCCTCAGGCTGATGTTTGATGCCCCCCCAGGCCACAGAGACAAAAAGAGTAAATACTAAGGTCAGGGTCACCTGGGAGACCTGAAAACCAGCTGTCCTGGCTAACTGAAGATGTAAAATTCAGACACACCCAACTTCTCCCCTGTCCTGTCCTCCAGTTTCCTGCCAAGGCCTCTCACTGCACAAGGCCAGCTGACAGGGGACCTTGAACATGTATCTCGTAGCGATCAGCCTCTGAAATAACAGAGGAACAGAGACAAAAGGAAATGAAGTCAAACGGGCCAAAAACTGACTAGTGAACTCATTTCATAGGGAAAAAAAAAAAGTTACAGCAGTTGTGACATATCTCTTACCTGAGGCATGTCATGTCTCTTACCGTGGACTGTTGACATATGATTGCATACAATAGTGGGTGGAGAGAGGGGCTTTGTAAGAATGTGTACTTATCTCTGTGTGAATTAACCTGAAGCAAAGGAAATCCATAACTAGAGGGGTACTGGGCTCAGCTGTCACGCCTACCCAGACTCAAATAACTCACACAGCAGCAGGTGTGTGAGTGTGCAGACTTCTGAACACACTCAGTCACTCATCAATTCCATTTTTTATCATTGCAGGTTTCCCCGTCAGACTACCGGATGTAAAAGAAGCAGCCACCATCCCTCTTTTGTCTCTATAACTGTTACATATGTTACAAAGAGAGGAGTAAGGTTTCGAAACAGACCTATTCACAGCAAAGATTTTATACTGGAAATGTCCAAAAAGAATTAATTATCTGGTTCAGGTCCTGTGAAATCAATTTCTCAAGTCTCATTTTAAAATACTCCTTGCAAGATAAACAAAGGCTTTGGATGAACCCTAAATGTCCATTTGAAGGCCATGTACATTTAATACACTATATTCAGTTGACATAAGTCAAGGTCAGTGCAGTAAGGAAACACTTCAGAAACACTCTGAAAAGGCTGCCTTTGGATAATATAAACTTACGGATTAAAGGACCTAAATAAAGTTATTATGAGAATACAATGTGGGTGAAAAAGTCACCAACAATACTTAGAATTAGTGCATTTTTAGATACTCAGAGCTAAGCAATAATTGTCTTTATGTCAAACTCTTGCTGCTTAATTTTTAAACATAATATGGAAATCCTAAAAAAAATAATAAGCGTATGCAGGGGTGGGCAAGAATAGGTGTACAGTTGTAATACAAACAAATAATGGAATAAGTCATAAATAATAATGCAAGAATAAACTCTGGGTTTTGCATACTCACAACTGTAAACCTACTTTTGCCCACCCCTGGAGTTGAAACACACCAAGATAGGTGGATCAGGGTACTGTGACAACTCTTTCAGGCTAATCACAGCTCTGTAGATTTTCCAAGTGGCTCGTGTGCATGAAGAAAATTAGAATCTGCTCTCTTTGCCTCTCCAAATAGCAAAGAGTCAGCCTAATTCTTCACCGATGTAGAAATTGCATTTCTCATAGAAGGTCGGAAATAGCTTTCAATGAGCTCTGTTCATCTGAGGTTTTATTAAACACAGGTACAAGATTTGGGCATTGATTACAGCCCTGAGCCCAGTGCCCTGAAGTCAAATTTCTAGAAACTACCATGGTAGGGAGAGAAAAAAAAAAAGACAACAGCACAGTGGGAAGACACAAGTCTGTAGTATAGATATAAATACTGCTCTCCGGGACCCTCTGTTCCTTCCATATTTTTGATATCTTTATCCAGGCCGTCAACATTCTTTCTCTCCCTCTTCAGTCCTTGGGCCATTCTTCCATAACCTCTCCTGTCCTCCCCAGACTACAATATTCCCCAAGCTCACAATTTTTCTTTCTAGCCTTTATGTTCTTCCACAGGCCAGAGCTCCCTAACTAAAGATGGTTATTGATGTCCAGGCCCACTGTGTCAGTGCGGCAGCAGAATCAATAAACGAGAAAATACTGCTTTGTCAGGTTTCACCAAAGCATGCTGGGAAACTTTACTGCTTTGGATGGTTACAGAAACTCCTAATGTGGGAGATTGAGAGCCGGGCTCCCTTCTGCGGCGAGAAATTATGTTCTTCTACCCTCTAGTGACTATAAAGGAATAAGACAAAAGTCAGAGGGATTTTTAAGACAGCCTCACATTATTTATTGTCTCTTAATTTCTAAAAAGAACCAGAGTCCTGGAAACCAAGTGCCCTGGTAGGTAACAAAGCGCCTTATCAGAGTTGTTTGGGAAGTGTTCAAAATGCAAAGCATGTGCATTTCAGGAAGAGCCAGAAGTTTGATCCCTTTGAATTTGAAAAGGCAAACTTTGCCGGTCTTCCTCAATGATTGGGGGCTAGTTAGGTTAGAAATCTTTCCCTCTCCTCTTTCATACACACACACTTTTACAGATTCACAAAGTCTTTGTTTCCTTCTCCTTACTTTACAGAGAAGCGCAGTGAGGTCAGAAGTCAGAGCTGGTGTGTGTGTGTGTAAATCAATGGACAGAGGAGCCAGCTGACCCCCCAACCCCCCACACATACACCACAGCCCCCACCGTGTCACTCATTCTCCTTAACAAGGCAGCCGAGCTGCTGAATTAAGTTATAATTTTTTTTTAATGTTTTGTTGGTTCATTTTTACACTCATTTAGCCATTTAGTCGCTGAAGTTGCAACGTGCTATTTTAATAACCTGAGAATTCCTAATGCATTTCTACCTTGGTACACCTACACTTTTTACAAATTGGACAGCAGTATACATAATTGCTTAAGCAGATACTAACTGTAAAAATCACCAATACTTTATGAAGAAATATCTAAAAAAACTCACCAAAAAAAAGAAGCAATAAATGTTTTTTCTTCAGAAGATATGCAAAGTGTTTATAAAAAATACCATGAAAGCCCTGGCCAGTTTGGCTCAGCGGTTAGAGCATCGGCCTGCGGTCCGGAGAGACCCGGGTTCAGTTCCCGCTAAGGGCACGTACTTCGGTTGCAGTTTGTCCCCGGCCCTGGTTGGTCGTGCGGGTGGCAGCCACTCGATGTGTCCCTTCACGTCGATGTTTCTCTCTCTCTCTCCCTTCCTCTCTCTCCCTCCCACTCTATCTGTACAAAAAATGGAAAAATATCCTCGGGTGAGGATTAAAAAAAAAAAAAATACCATGAAATCCTTTCAATGAATCTTTTCATTGTTCCTATAACACCAAAGCTAATTTCTATCTAATGGTAAATAACCTCCTAAAAGACTAAATCTAACTGTACTACACTCTAAATACTCTAAGCTTTAAGAAGTGCAACGTTCTAACATGGCCGGTACATATAAAACATCACCACTAAAGCAAGTAAGTTCAAACATCTGGCTATGCCCTTATTAAATAAAATTTTATCTTATTTTTTATAAATATGTTTTTATTGATTTTTTTTTTTTTTTTTTGAGAGAGAGTGGATGGAAGAGAGAGAAACATCAACGTGAGAGAGAAACATTGATCGGCTGCCTCCTGCACGCCCCCTACTGGAGATCAAGCCCGCAACCCAGGCATGTGCCCTGACCAGGAATTGAACCAGGACCTCTCAGTCCAGGGGACGGTGCTCCATCCACTGAGCCACACCGGCCAGGCACAAATGAAATTTTAAAAGGGAGGTTGTGTCCTCCTTCACCACAGTAGTAAGAGGAAAGAACACTGCTCCCTGTAAAGGGTCACTTGCATTAATCACACAGACATTTGTATTTGTAATGAAGATGAACTTTTAACCAAATAATGTAACTGAAAAAATTTAAAAACCAGTGATATTTACCTTGCTGGCACTTAAGCGCTTCCGATTTGACCAGCGCTGAGGATCGTGTCCATGGAAGGGTGGAAAATGGCAAAATGAAAGAGAGAAATAGAATCATTAACAAGATAAAAAATATTATTATATTCGTTAGATGGTGCAGACTACATTCCAATGACAAACACCCAACCTTCCTCTGAGGTTACAGAGAAAACAGAAAAGTCACATTTCTGTGGGCGTTACACTATTTGCTCACAGTGCTTTCAACAATGAAAGTACAGGGTCTATAAATACCGCTCTGCCCCTGCAGTCCATCCATGTTTCTGAATTGCCTAAAACATTAGCTCTTGGTCTCTAAAAGCAACGGGGAATGGTCGAGTTCTCCTACTTGAAATACTCAGATAGTATTATTAAAAAATGTTTAAGAAATGCACAGACAATGTTAGTTCATGTTTAGGTTTCCGTGGTTCTCGACACTAGAAAAACAATTCCTTTTACCTCCACTGATTACATCTCAGTGTTCAAAATAAAACCTTTAAAAATGAAGTCCTTCTTGCGCAAGTTCTAAGGAAGGGAAGGAGAAATGTTCTGAGCAGCGAGTGGTTTCCCCACGGCACGTGTGTGGCCCCTTTCACACTAAGGCTGATGAGCTTCGCCCACAATTAAAATTGTGACATTCTACTCGGGCTGGTTACCCAGCTAACTGGACGTTCAAATTCGGAGAAATTTGGGAGATTACCACTCAAGTATGAATGTAATAGAGCAGCTCACGTTGACTATTATGCTTAAGAAAAAAAAAAAAAATCCTTCAGGCAAACGGCCTCATCACTCTGCTGATACATCTTCCTGATAAATTAGAAACCAGAAAAGAAACAGTCTTTGGGGGAAATCCACATGACACTGCAGTGACCGGCAACCAGAAACGTGGATGCCGAAATGACTTGAAAATATTCTTTATCGAAAACTCTTCCCCTGGGGGAACTCGGGGCTCAACACTCAGCACGTGACACGGGGTTGTAGATACTACGACCTGGGTGCTAAAATCAGTTCTTTGTGTATTTTCCCACGAGCATATTGACAAGTATTTCAACCCAAAACAAACACCAAAATCAATGATCATCTTAAAGGGACACAAAGCTACTTAGGGCCTTTTGACATATAATTATTTCGATTTTTAATTATTTTGACAATCATAAAAGATACATAAAATAGATATTGGTTATTAACAGAAAACGGCTATTATTGTCTGCTTACTACGCTATGAAAGCTGCCTCTACAGGTAGCCAACCTCTGTATTTGCTCATCTCAATCTTCACAATTCTGTGAAATAAATAACCCCTTTTTTATCCCCATTTGTCTCCTGAGGAAACTGTAGCTGAGAGGAGTTGTTAATGTGAATTTGACCTGAGCGCAGGACTTCTCAGAACTGGAAACTGTCGGAGCTGGATTCCCACCCAGGCATCTGAAGACAGAGGCCGTCATTCTAACTACAGCCCTCTGTTTGCCAAGGAAAAGAAACAGACACCAGATTGAGCAGCCTCCCGGCGACTGTCTCCCTTCTCCTTGCACCTTGCCTACCTACACACAAGTTCACACGTGAGGGTCAATTCACAGCCGTTTTGCACATGGTAAGATTCTCATCGGCTTGGTTCTAAAGCAACAGTGACCGCCTCAGTGATTATGGTAAGAAAATGGGTACAACACTGAGAACGTAATCTGAAGTCTCTCCATCAGACTTTCAATTAGAATGGAAATGTATAAACAAATTATTCCCTATCAGTGCACAACTGTCTCCCTAGTCTACAGTGTTAGTTATCCCCATTTAAAAACCCAATATAAGAAGACTTAACTTAAACTAAGTAAAACAAAAACAAAAATTAAAACACACACAGACATTCCCTGGTATCCAAAAGGCCCCAACTAGCCCTGTGAGACTGTGAGCTATGACTATGCACAGCTCAGGATACATTAGTCCTCGCTGGGGTAGATTTTGATCAAGTATAGCAACAGAAAAATAAAACTACCAATTGGAACAAAGGAGAGCAGGCAGGATTTTCCTCATTATAATAGCCACATAAAAAAAATATATAATAAATACATTGCACACTAGACCTCTGCCACACAGGCAAAGAACCAAAAAAAAAAAAAAAAAAAAAAAGTATGTGGCAAAAGCACATATTCAGTCTGGAAAACTCTCAAACACAGGAGGAGAAGAGACAAACCAGAAAAGATGGTAAGTGTGACCACTTTCAGGGTTCTGCAAAGATACTCCTTGAGATGCTTCCGAAAAACAAACTCAAGCGTCATCTAGGATTAATTCCTCTGCAGTTGGAAATAAAATTTTAACTAAGGTAGCATTGCTTTAAAACTCTCAATTATGGCACTGTTTAAATAGATTTTAAATGTCAGTATTACTGCTAAACATAATCCGTGTATTAGAGAGAAATTCACAAAGGCAATAAATACGCAGCTTAGACATGCAAGTATTTTCATGGGGATATTATCCAACTTTACAAACCCCACTTAAGTATGTAAGAAATGATTAGAACCTCTCAGCTAGCAATTGCTCAACCATGGTGGTAAGCGATACTTACTTACATTGCAGGTTATTTTAATCTGGCATCCAGCTCAAGTAACTGGTCACCTACTGTCACGTTGACCTTGACTCCAGTGGCAATGATGTCAAGACTAAGAGAGGCCACAGAAAATCCCTTCTTTGTCATGATAGATAGAAAAATGAGTACCTTTTCAGCAGCAATTTAAGACATTTCAACATAAAGTTATCTGCTTCATTGAGGCCTCAAGTTTTTGCACTGATACTTTTTTAAAAAATTGACGAAGGGATATTTTTTTTGGTTATTGTCAAGTAAATACTCATAAGATTCCGAATTAAAAACGGCAACTATGTCGTTGACCTTCTGACATTTGAAGAGTCACTGTGCACTTCTCCTACTTCTTGGATCCATTTTCTGAGTTTCCTAGTAAATCAGTCATAATTTTCATCATGAAAATAAATTATAACTACAAGCAAAAAATGATGTCAAAATGAAGAATATTCTCTTCATCGACCCCAGTGATTCAATTCAAGAAGCATTGTTGGAGGCCTAATTTATAAACAGGCTTCAGATTTTCATGCCAGATTCTAAACATGCTAAATGCTACCACATCTTAGTCCTTTTCGAGAAGGTGTTTCAGTGGCTTTAAAAATACCGTGCAAATAAATGAAAATCAAAGATGCTTTCCATTCTCATTTTAATGTATTATCGGCATTCATAATGACAGCGCCTCAGTCATATCATCACAACACCCAGTGCCTCGCTGGTGGTATAGGAGTCTTCACTGGGTTGTGTATTAAGTAGAAATTTCTATAGAATGGACCAGAAAACATTAAAATCTGTATCTTCCCAAAAGTACTCTCAATAAAAAATCTGGTAGCTAAAAACAAAAACAAAAACAAAAAACAAGAAACTAAAATGCTTCAAATATATACTTGACCGCCTTAATGTACAATGCAATAATCAAATCCTAGAGACTGCTTTTTTGTAACTGAACAATGCCCAAGTCATGTAGTGTTTAAGAAAATTTAAATATATATATACACACACACACACTTTAACACTTACTCAAAGTATATTTCAGATGATCTGCTAAAAGCAGACCACAAGCAACATTTTAATCATAGCAATACTCATCCATATTCCTACCCAAAATAGAGAGAATTCTTCATTGATTTTCTTTCCAGAGATCCAAAAGAGAGGACATACATAACCACAGACCGATTCTTTAAGTCTCTATAAAATGACTTGTTTCACTCTCAAAACAATTACACAAAGAGCAGTCATCTGATAGCCCAGTAACCAAAGGACAGTTGCAAGGAAGGATTTCCCAAAGAACAAAATGGTGATACTTACATGTCTCTTGAAATCCCCTTGTTTTACTATGAGGTTCAAGTTTAACACGATCACTCCCATGTCATCTTCTAAACTGTTAGGATCTTCCAATTTTAAAATATGTTCAGTTGTTCTACAAGCCAAAGACCAACAAATAACGTTAGCACTTATTGGCAGTACTGGGTGATCTTATAATGCATCAGAAGCCTATGGTAAAAGTCTCATACCTGTTAATAAGGGTGCTCAAGTTTAAAGAACCCCAAATTCAGAAAATAAACCAACCATTTTCAGAGTAGAGAAATTGTTTGGCATTGCCTAATTCAACAGTTGGTTAACTGCTTCTTCTCACCGATTCCCCCCAATAAAATGTAAACACTTGTTTTAATGTTTAGTTAGGTAGGTTAAAAGAAACCTGATTAAGAAATGAGAGTGCAAAACTCAACACACGGTTTTGAACACATTATAGAGAATTTAATATCTGACAGGTACTTTTGGGAGCTAAAAAAGCAAACATCATTAAAATATTACATTTTAAGCACTCTTTTATTTCCTCCAATTTTTTTGTCATTTGAGCTAAACAAATGCCACTTAACACTGTCTTGCGTTCCCTCTAAATTTCATTAACACTGTGAGAAGGTAAAAGTACAGTACCTGTCAAGTTCAAGATCACTGAGAGAGACAAATGCGGAGCCCATGAAATCAGATGTAGTTAAATCTCGATCGTATACCTGAAGAGAGGGCCAGTAACACACATGAACGTGAGAAACCCAGTCTATCAAATGATTCATAAATGTAATAGGCTGAGAACTTTACATGCAGTCTTCCAGATCAGAAAGTAATTTGCACAGGACAATTCAAGAGGAATTTAGCCAGGCCGATGGAGAAAACAACATTATTCTAACTTGCCTATTCTACCCACCCCAGCCAAAGCAGCAGCAGAAAACACTTTGGAGAAAGTCGTCATATGCATTCAGACGTTATGCACAATGGACTACTCTCAGCAGTTTAAATGGTCTCTCATTAAAATTTAGTATTTTCCATGGTGAGCAGGTCTGTCAATTAAATAGAAATTTGCTAAATATTCTACAGCAATCTCATTCTGCACTCAACTCATGCAGTTTTAACCCAGATGTTAGAGCAATTAATGCTTACAACCAGTAGCTTAAAGCGCTATTAAGTATAAAGTTATTCCTAATGAGAAAGGCTGTAGTACTCGTCGCTACTGAACTAGCAGTAATAAATCTTCTACATTCAGTAAGTTTAAATACAATCAATGGCGATATTGTTTCCACTCTGATTTTCTGTAGAGTGTATCTCATTGATCTGAAAGAAATATACAGTGTCGACAAAGCATCTAAAGTATCCTTCCCATACTGATCCTTTTAACTCAGTGCTTAAGAACAATGGAAGAATTCATTTGGGGAGGTCCGCTTTGCAGAGGGGAAGGGCTGCTGACAAATAGATGTTTTCGAGGACAGAGATCTGAACGCCATTTGTGATTTACCTTCACACGTAGCTTTTGATCAAGGCTTTGTATTGGCAACACAACTATCTCATCCCAAACGGGGTTCAAGTTCTTATATATGACTTTACTCTTGTACAGCGTCTTCCCGTTCAGCTTGAATTTCACGTAGGGGTCACTTGTGCCTTGAAAAGAGAAAGACAGCCAGACAGGATTTCAAATGCACATAAAAGCCTGGGATCTCCCCATTAAGTAAAGATTCTTTCCACACTCCTCAGGCTCAAAGCATTTCACCGTGCGCACCCAGAACAAATCTGTCCCTGGGCGGAGATCGAAGGCCCCAGAGGTAGAGAGGAGAGACGCATGAAACAATTTGGGGTAAATGACTGATTCTTCTCTGCCTTCCGTGGTAGAATATAAATAGGCTCCTTGAACTTTTTCTGTTTTGTTTCCTTGTGGGGATGTCATCACTACGCTACCCACAAAAATTCCAGAAATAAAACCCACTGGCACCGGCCCACAATGTCAGGAGTCCTGGGGAGAAGCCCACCCATCTTAAGAATGGCAGTGAGTCAGTGCAAAGGGAAAGAATGTATTTTCAAACACTTGGCCAGATGGCTGACTCCACAGAACCCTGTACTTTAGAATATAATCATAATAAATAAATCAATCTCTGGAGCCATTGGCTCAAAAGATGGGGCAACGGGACTGAGACTGGATTGGGGGCGTAGAGATTAAATGGACAAAGTTGCTATTCTTTGCTGCCGAGCACCTGCAACAAAGCAGAAAACAGTGTTTCACCCTGGCCAGCTGAACACCACATCAGCCAGGCCCTCAGCTGGCCTCGGGGAGACACCCCTGACCTGGCGGCTCCTCCCGCGGAGCTTTGAAACGGACGCCAAAAGAAATGAATAAGGTCCTTCCAGCCACTAAGTCCGAAGCAGAAAAAAGGGCCGATGACGGACCCTCCTCCACACTTTTCAGATCGGTTGAGAGGGGGGAAAACGCCTACAAACATAATACATGGATTACGTGTTGTGCATGTGTGTTACATGCATGCAAGTGTGCCATCATACGTGGGACTCAGGGGACACACGTGCACGGATACCTAGTGAATTATAAATAAAGGGGGCACAGACGAGACGCCAGCTGATATTGCTACAAAGGAAAAAAATTTGAATTTGGGGAGTTATAATAGCATAATTAATTGTGAAACACAGGGCGATGAATAATTTCCAAAAGACCACGGATGTATCCCAGGTGCCTTGGACACTGCCCAACACAGGCCCCCATACGTGGACTGAATTCAATCCCTGATATTAACGTCAAGCCAAAACAGTCTGAGAATATTAGATAAAAAATGAATGAGGCTGTTCCGTCACTAACATCGGCCCAACTGTTAATACCCCTCATGCATTACTCGAATCTTTTCCTTTTCAGCTCCTCGTGTTTCCATTTAGCTGCGGAACGAAAAATTGCTGAATTTAAGGTGGTACATTTCCCAGCTACTTTCACTGAGGGCCCCTGCACAGCAACACATTCTGTGCATTGTTTCAGTCTTAGAGGAGCAGAGGTATAATTTTGCCGAGTTTGTCTTCCAGTTTTACAAGGCTACTAACTTCAAAAAAAAACAAAAACAAAAGCAATAGACTGCAAAGATACACGTATACATAGTCAAGTCTCACACTTTAAGGTTGGCAACACGGAGGGCAGAAGCCCAGCCGTCTACAGTTTAAACACACACACATACACATGCACACACGCACACACGCACACACGCCAAGTTAAGTGGCAGTGCTGAGTGGGATTGTAAAAATGAGCACATTCACAGCCATTCCGTGGAATACTCACTAGTGAGTGAGGACTCTGGTCCCCACCCCCTGCAAGTCAGACTTTAACAATCATTCTGATATATATATATATATAAAAAAAAAAGTGGAGGAAAAACTATAATAAAAAGAGGCCTTTAATTAAATGAAATTGCCACTCTGGGATCAGGGCTTCATGCTTGTCAGCCTACGCTCAAAATAAACATCTCAGAACCAGGCCTCCGCGGTGTCACTTTCCCACAGGCAAAGCATACTGGGTAATCCCCAGGCATCTTGACAGCTACATAATGTTCAAACTGTTTCACGGGTGAATGGCAGCAATTGCGTGAAAGAAAATATTAATGTCTGGAATTAATAGAAAAAGGGAGCAGGGTTTACAAAGCCAAACAAGGAAGGAGGGTGTCGCGTTAGTGCGGCGTTAATTGTGAGGGAAAGTTTGAGAAAGGGGGGGGCGCGGCGTGATTTTTCTGTCGGAGACTAAGTGACTCACTGTCAGGGATGTGACATCTCAACTAGGCAGGTTCTGAAAAGGGGTCAGCCGCCCAGGAATGCAGCTCCCAGATTATACAAATGATGAGATGACACCTGAATGGGTGGACTAGAACCTCTTTCGCTGCAGTTCTGAGTGGGATCCGTGAACAATGAGCTGCTCGGAATGAAGAGGTGGGATGGTACTTTGGCAGGCTAGGAGGCCGGTGACCGATGCCCCCAGGCTGGGGCTGCCTTCGAGCCGCCATGTGGACCCCATGGAGTAACGCAACCTCAAATTTAGAATAGCCAGGCCGTCCACACCCCTGGCCCGACTTTCCTGCTCCATCTCAACCACACGACGGCTCTGTGTCTGCTCAGACGGGCTAACCGCCGTTCCTCAGTTCTCCAACAGAGTCGCCCCAATTTATACTCCCGACATGTGTGACAGTCCTCATTGCTGCTCAGTGACAATGGGGACTGTCTAGTCTCCCCGGACTGCGTAGCTGTCAGGCCTGCCAACATTGCTCCTGTGTCACAGATTTGTACGGGGGACAGCGCACGGCTCGGTACCCAGCACTGTAAGGGGGTGCAAGGGAAAATGAACCCCAGATTCTGCTCTTCTGCACCTGGCGGGCAGCAGGCAGACTGTAAATAGAACCCCAGAGGTAAGTGTCAAAAGATAACTGATCTTGGGTTCAGGGAGATCTGCCCAGCTGGGTCTGTGGGGGCTGGAAGAGATGGGGGTTGAAATAGGGGGGAAGCCAAACATGCAGAGAAAGACTGAGGTCATCTGCGCGGAAGGGGATGGGGACCAAAATGACAAGATTTGTATAGTGCCAGGCAGGCATTTCAAAGGATCTAGAAAATTAAGGGGGGAAGTAAAATAAGAAATGGAGTTTAAAAGGCAGATCTGAGTCTGTGTCCAAAGTATTCAAAAATAACCACACAAGCAGTTTAGTTTTGTTCTGGAAGAGGTCGCGAGAGGGCGGTTTTGTTTTTCTCTGTCGTCTTTCTTTTTTAATATTTTAACAAATGTAAGACATGCACACAACTCTGAAAGGCATGAAATAGAAAGTCAAGTCTTAACCTTTCCTCACCCCCATTCCTACAACATACCAGTTTCTTGGATGTTTTACAGAAAAAAATACACACACACACACACACACACACACAAGTTTTTGACTTGAATGCGTTCGTATTATAGGTACTGAACTTTGTTTTTTATTTCTACCACTTAAGTTTCTTCCAGTTCCGCTCATGTCAGCAATACGGACTCACCAGTTTTGGGTTTTTATGAAACAAATGCATAAGTTATCATTGTGTTAGTGTGTCTTAATTTATGTCACTAGTCACCAAGTAATGGATATTTTCATCACTTCCATTTTTTTTTTTTTTTTTTTTTTACTACTACAAACAATACCACAGTAAGCATCCTTGTATGACTCTTTTGGGGTTCATCAGTGATTACATTTAAAATAAAACTTCAACATTGTAACTGCTGGGCAAATCAATAAATGCCTTTTCTGGTTCCGATAGACAGGGTCAAGTCTCTTCCCCAAATCTGTCAAATGTATACTCCCACCAAGAGAATGTTTTTGTATTTGTTTCTCTATAACCCACCAACATTAGCTGTTCTAAACCATTTCTTAGGAAACCAATGACAGATGAAAAATTGTATCTCCATTTGTTTTCTGTTTTTAACATTTGAGTAAAGACCCGCATTTCTATTTGTTTGTCAAGGAAATTCTTGCTCATATTCTATGCCTCTTTCTCTTTGGGTTCATGGTTTATCATCTGCTTATGGGTTTAAATGGGCCCTTAATTATAGAAATCAGCCATCGGCTATAAATCTTACAATTTGTTTAAACTCATGTTTCTTGCAATAAGTAATTTTCATTTTGATTTGGTCAAGTTTACCAAATTTTAGTCAAATTTATGGCTTTGTAGTTTCCCATTCTGCTCCGAAGAAATTTTCTCACGACAAAATTTTAAATTAGTTCAGCTATGTTTTCTTCCACTGATTTTGGAGTTTTTTGTTGTGTTTTTTTTTTTTTTACGCTTAAGCCTTTGGTCCATCTGGAATTATTTTAGTGTGAGGAGGGGAGGAAATTCAGGTTTGCTTATGAGCAGGAGAGTAAAATGATCAGAGCCAAGCCTGAGAAAGATAAATCTGGCAGCAGCTTATAATTTAGAAGGAAGAAGAAACATGTTAGAACAGGAAAACCTGGGAGCTGAGATAACACAGCACCAGGGCATTGAGGACTTAGAATAAAACCGCCCCAGACCTGAGAGAGAACATCCAGTTTCACAAGCATGACCCACCGAATGTTCACCTCGAGAGATGCTCCGTGGTCTGAAAGGGCGGTACCGCCCAATCCACTGGGAAAAGCTAGTTCCCATTTTCTCACTTAGACCTTCACACTGTACAGCAAAATATTAAATTCTGCCAAGAACGGCATTAAAGACAGACAATGAGGATAACAAAAGCTGGAAGAGTTTCTACTCTGTCTTTCATGAAATTATTTTAACACAGAAAACATTTGATGGAGCATCTACAAACAGAATTTTATACTTCTCCAATTCACAGCACTGGAATATAAAAGTATCTCCAGAAAGACCTGTTAAGCATGGTAGACGTATTATAAAAAGGTGATGTGTGAATGAATAAACTTTGAATTAGGATGCGCATGATTCAAACCCCAGATCTTCCTTTTAGTGACTCTGTCTCCTTAATGTCCTTATGCCTCCTGTCTTCACTTAGTAGATGAAAAATACCAACCTCAAAGGATTATGTTAAAAATGAAATGAACCACCTTGGTTGGTTTGGCTCCATGGTTAGAGCATCAATCTGAGGACCAAAGAGTTGAGGGTTCGATTCCAGTCAAGGGCACATACCTCGGTTGCAGTTCGGTCCCGGGCCCTGGTTGGGCTTGTGCGGGAGGCAACCAATCAACGTGTCTCTCTCACGTCGATGTTTCTCTCTCTCTCTCTTCCTCCCACTCTATCTGAAGATAAATGGAAAAATATCCCCGGGTGAGGATTTAAAAACAGAATGAACCAATACACGTCAATGACAGCAGGTTCCAGCCATGGACTGAGCAAGCCCCATGGCACGTGCTAGTATTTTTAGCATTACTGTTCCAGTAAATTAAAAGGGGAGTGTCTAACAATATATGTAGTACTAATTAAATATCGTCATTTTATTTTGGCTGGCCAAGATAACAGGTGCTGACAATCTGTCTCTCCAATGTCCTTTCTTGTGCCATCTCTAGAGGTGTGAGACTTATATCACTTTCTCTCTTCATAAATTGAAGAGAAGACTCTTTACGCACGTCTTACAAGGATCCCACGTGTCTGGGGAACATTTCCATGAAACGACCTGCACTGTCCTGGAAGGCAAGGTATGAGTAAAAACTAAAAATCACTAAGCATTCAGAACTGCTCGCTGCCTCCCTGCTCCGATGCTCTGGTTATTCATCGAGGATTCCATAGCACTTTGCAGGTTAAATCTGATGACAGTAACAGGGAGCTCAGTGAGAAGGATACATGACAACTCAAATCTATCATCAGGAGAGTCATCAGGAACCATATTATTTTTGACGATTCTGCTCTCCTCTCGACAGTTTACGTTACCACACGGACAGTGTTATGGGAAGCACGGCCAGGAGCAGCACAATAAGTGGTAAATAAACCAACAGCATCACCTCGGCAGCTCGAGAACTATTCTAATATGCAAATAAAATAATTCTGTGACGACGCTCTGATCACAAACACCTTCTCTTTGCTTTTTCTACCATAACGACTTGTAGCAATGTTAGAAAAAGTAGAAAGTCAAGATACACTAAAAAAGAAAAAGAAATTAGCACCATCTATAAATTCGATATGTTGATACGTACTTAAACTAGACACACACACACACATACTTTGAACAAAAAGAAATCAGCCTTCAAGTATGTTTACCTACTTTCTTCCATTAATAACACTGACTCATTACATGCCCATGAATGTATTTCTATATATCAGTTTAATGCTCATCTATGTGTATATTTATCCATGTATATGAAAACTTACTGTACAATATACTTAAAAAAATAGCATTCCTGCCCTGGCTGGTTTGGCACAGTGGTTGGAGCGTCGGCCTGTGGTACTGAGAGACCCAGGTTCGGTTCCCGCTAAGGGCACGTACCTCGGTTGCAGTTTGTCCCCGGCCCTGGTTGGTCGTGCGGGTGGCAGCCACTCGATGTGTCCCTTCACATCGATGTTTCTCTCTCTCTCTCTCTTCCTCTCTCTCCCTCCTGCTCTATCTGAACAAAAAATGGAAAAATGTCCTCGGGTGAGGATTAAAAAAAAAATAGCATTCCTAATTTGAACTAAAACTCCACTACATTGAATGCAAAAGCAGTATTTACAGGAAAAACCTACTTGGTTGCTGCTATCAGCAAAGCTCTTTGCCAAGTTCCAAACTAGAACCATACAATCTCTCCCAAAGAAAGGTCGTCTTAGGCTAGAAAAGTGTTCTAATTAAATTTCTCGGAGCAGCTGTTGGTTCATGAAAGGAATTCACCTCCATATTTTTATACCAAGTTCACATTTTGTCATATCTGATAACTCTTGTCAGGAGAGCCTGACAGGAAGGGTTCAGAGTCAAGTCAGCAATTATTTACCAAGTGCTTAGGGAAACTGACCTACATAGAGAGGAGCCCAACCCGCATAAATAGTACTTGCAAACACACGAAAGGCGTAGATTTGACTTGTTCCCTCTCCTCTGCCTTATACGCATAGATTTAGAATCTTCTCAATATATAGGGTGCCCCCCCCAAAAGTGTACACATACACTTCGAATAATCACAAAGCCAGTGTTTATTATAATACATTCATTTTCCAAATGCAGCAGAATCTACAGACACCCTGTGCACATTTTTGGGGCGACACCCTGTATGCACAATCATTTATTTTTGCCAGAAAACGAGCTAAACCTGAGCTGTTTTTATCTGCCAGCATCAGTCAGACCTGATTTCCAGAACAACAGTTGCTGCTGCCCTCTAGCGGTGAAAGTATAGGGCTGCAGCTCCAGTAGTGGCCCAGTGCTGGGGCATTCTGGCTGACCTCCTTGGAAACCACGATGGAGAAGGAATGTTTCCTCAGTCACATGACAGAGAAGAAACTTTTCTTCAATGTTTTTCTTTCTAGAGCAACATCGACATGACTGAAGAAGACAGTAATTCCAGTCCAGCAGAATTCCACGCCAGGTTTCATCCACTACCATGAAAGGTAGGGGATTTGCCCAGCCCCCGCTTCTCCCTGGGGGAGGGAGACGGTGGTGACCACTTCTGGGAGCTCTTTTTGATTCCCAACTATAGAAAAGTATTTCTTTACAACTGTCTATGGGCTTCGCTCCCCATTTTGCCACCGAGCACATTCTGGTTGAGCCATTCCAGAACTTTCCTCCGCAGAATGACTGAGAGCCCTCCTCTTAGGGACCCCACCATGTGTAGAACCCCAAAGGCACCTAGAACAAGGCCTGCCCATGGGTGGACCCTGTGAGCTCCCAGTTTCAAGCAATTTACCAAACTCCAACTTCTAAAAGATGCCCTGGAAAATTCTTGGCCTACTTACAATGGGATCAGTGATCTGAAATCACCAAACTTAACAAAACTTATTTTGGCTATACGTAAAGTTTTACCAAAACCTGCTAAGTTACTTACAAAGTTTGTGTAAAGTAAATAAGGGGACATAAGGGAGGAGTGGGGAGTAGGGTTCTCCTGGGACCTTCAGATTCTGCCCCTACGCCAGGCCCTTCCCATTCAGCACCCCCACCTCAGACTTCAACACCTTCCCCTGTCCTCAGTCCCCTCCCCACCTGTCTCCCCTCTAATATGCTCTCCTCAGTCATTCATTTCTGGGCTCTGCAGCCAGGCTGTGACACTCCACTCTCTCCTGTCTTTGTTGTTTGGTTGGTTGGTTGCTTTTGCTTTTTTGGCCTGAAACAAGTGAAATATTACTTAAAATGCTGTTTTTGTTTTGTCTTCATAACCAACGAATGAATATCACCCAGAGACCTTCAAAGCTGTGTTTAATAACTTTCTAAATAAAAAGAGCTATAAACGTAAAAACAGCAGAAAGAAAAACATTGTCAATATGTGGATGAATTCAGTAAATTTCCTAATTAGGCCATTTGGTGAAACGATTATTGAGCAAACTGGCTTGGGGGAAAGTGGTCATTAAGAGATGCCTGGCCCTGGCCGGGTAGCTCAGGTGGTTAGAGCATCATCCGCATACGCCAAGTTGTGGGTTAGATCCCAGTCAGGGCACAGACAAGAATCAACCAATGAATGCATGAATAAGTGGAACAGCAAATTGATGTTTCTCTCTCTCTCTCTCCAAAAGCAACAAATAAAAGTTGAAAAAGAGAGAGAAGATGCTTGCATCCTGTTCTTTTTTTTTTAATCCTCACTCGAGGACATTTTTGCATTTTTTGTTCAGACAGAGCGGGAGGGAGAGAGAGGAAGAGAGAGAGATAGAAACATCGATGTGAAGGGACACATCGAGTGGTTGCCACCCGCACGACCAACCAGGGCCGGGGACAAACTGCAACCGAGGTACGTGCCCTTAGCGGGAACCGAACCCGGGTCTCTCTGTACCGCAGGCCGACGCTCTAACCGCTGAGCCAAACCGGCCAGGGCTGTTCTTTTTTTTTTTATTCCTCACCCAAGAATATTTTTCTATTTATCATCAGATAGGGAGAGAGAGAGAGAGAAACGTCGATGTGATAGAGCCACATCGACTGGTTGCCTCCCGCACAACCCAACCAGGGCCAGGGACAAACCACAACCGAGGTACGTGCCCTTGACCGGAATTGAACCCGCGACTCATTGGTCCTTGGGCCCACACTCTAACCGCTGAGTCAAACCTGCCCGGGCTGCACCCTATTCTTGACCAGGCAATCAGCAGTACACTGGGGTGTGAAATTCGACTTAGAGACATCCTGCAACAACAAAAATGGGAGGACCAGGGAAAGTTAGAAGGCATGACGACATGGATAAAAAAAAGGGAGAAAACGCAGCGATATAAATGAACTGGAAAGGGTTAAGGGGGAAAAGGAACACAAGAGTAGCCAGATTATGAATAGATGTAGTACCCGGCCTCAAATCCGGCATGTTGTGAACGTTTAGGGTATGATGGCGTGATAGAACTCACAGCCCAGTGCTGTACCTAAAGTCAAAATTAAGCCACTTGTAGATCATGGGACACGTGGAAATCCATGGATGGATTCCCCCTTTGTGTATTTCACCCTGTGGGTAAGCCATGCACACACCCTGAAGCAGAACACACCATATCAACACCACACACAATGAAACAGAGTAGAAAGGACTACTTGGAACGCACATGCCATTATATTGGTACAGAAATGAACCACCAATAAAAGTCTCATTCACCCAAATATAAGACGTGCTCGATTCAAGTCCAGTCAATCATCCTGGGTTGGGGGGAAAGCAATGTGTTTCTTGCAGCAGACACACAAAAACAGGACCGTTTTGCTCCAGGGCCCTTCATGGGAGTTGGGGTAAATCCCTCGAAAGGAAGAAATAACTGACTCTATAAAGCGAGAGACCTCCAGGACCTTCGAATCAACCTACGAGGACGCACAGACCCAAAGCAAAGCCCGACCACAACATCTCCAGAGGGAAGAGCTCAGATGTGGGGACACACGAAAAGCTATTGGGACAGACACGGCTGATCAATGGTGATGGGTATCGAAGGGAATCGAGAGGCAGGTATCACAACCCAGCTTCCCTGCTTACTGTGGGACCCACGCAGACTACCAAAACTCAACGGGGGGAGGAAAACCGACCACGACCTGCGTTCAGGAGGAAGATTCGCATCCCCGAAAGCTTCAGGTTTGCCCTGGAACAACCATCTCTCTGCAACACCAGCCAGCTGTGTTCTGGGGGCTCTCATAGCAGCCAGTGATCTCGCGCCATCTGGTGTTCAGAGAGGATACTGCAAGGTGAAGCCATCCTCAGGTTTTTGCAAATGAGCAAGTAGTGGGTGACCTTTCAATACCGTTCAACTGTGCAGTGATGCTGGCAGATGAACAAAACAACGCATCCGGAGGAATCAGAGAAATCCAAGCAGACCCTAATATGTACTGCATTTTAATATGCGATTAAAAAGTGGCAATCAAATCATTAGGGAGAGGAAAGTTTAGTCCCAGTTAATTAAATAGCCACTTGGCAAAAAAGTAAAACTAAGTTCCTACTCTGGGCCAGAAATCAAAATAAACTTGGGCAGATCAAAGAGATCAGTGAAAAGCAGACAGAAAAGAGAATAAATGTAGGTTAATGTGGCTCTCTCTCAAGACAGAAAAAGGCCTTTCTAGGTACAAAAACAAAGGAGGGAGCTCTCTAGAACAGGACTGTAAGATTTAAAAAGATTTTTGCAACAAAAAATTTATAAACAAGCCCGGCCAGTGTAGCCCAGTGGTTGAGCGTTGACCCATGCACCAAGAGGTCGTCGGTTCTATTCCCGGTCAGGGCACATGCCCAGGTTGTGGGCTTGATCCCCAGTGGGGGGCATGCAGGAGGCGGCCAGTCTATGTTCTCTCTCATCGATGTTTCTATCTCTCTAGGGTCAATAAAGGAAAAAAAAAAATTTAATTTATAGACAAAATAATTGTATATTACTATGTTACCCCCCTACCCCACACACATCCCTACAAGTCACCATAAACACACACACTAGGTTAATCCTTGCAGTCACTGCTAGGTGGTACCTGAGCTGATATCCAGACCTGGGTGGACTGTGTCCAGAGCCCGTGGCCCTTACCCGTCGTCCAGTGCTCCCCAACACTGCCGTCCAGTGCTCCCCAACACTGCACGACATGGCACCAAAGAAAGTGATCATTCTTGCTGGGCACAGCAGCGTGTATGGAAGAGACTGCTGAGGGGCTGCCCGAGCTCAACAGAGCTCCCCTGAAGGCTAGGGGGTAAATCCCTCGTCTACCCCACTCACAACACCCCTGATGAGCAGCTATGGTTGCTCCCCCATAATAGCACAGACTTCTAGAAACACCCCATCTGTCCCTCAGTTGAGGCTGTGTGACCGAGAGAGGGGCTGTGTAATGACAAAGTCTGACAAGCTCAGTGGGGCCACCTGCAGGCCTGAACAGGAAACACAGGATGGTTTGATCGCAAATTCCTCACTGAAGGCCACGGTGGGTAGTCACATCCCGGGCCTATTGCTTCCTTAGCGAAGGTCAATCTTTCCCTTAAGCGAGCCCTGTCCGTTGCTCTTATGCATCTAGAATAACATACCTTTAAAATGTCAGAATAGCCCTGGCCAGTTTGGCTCAGCGGTTAGAGCGTCGGCCTGCGGTCCGGAGAGACCCGGGTTCGGTTCCCGCTAAGGGCACGTACCTCGGTTGCAGTTTGTCCCCGGCCCTGGTTGGTCGTGCGGGTGGCAGCCACTCGATGTGTCCCTTCATGTCGATGTTTCTCACTCTCTCTCCCTCCCATTCTATCTGTACAAAAAGTGGAAAAATATCCTCGGGTGAGGATAAATAAATAAATAAATAAATAAAATGTCAGAATAATTTTCTTTTCTAGACCCCTGGGAGGCACAACCGTTGGCACCAGAACACGAGACCACAGAACCCCTCATTGGTATCTTGTCTCCAGAATACCATCTCTATGTGCTGAACGTGGTAATTATTAATGATCCCGCTTCCATCAATGTAAAAGAAGTATGTGTTTCTCAGTTCTGTCTTTTGTCCACCTTGGAGATTTCCGCACTTGGCTTTCTCCTGCCTCCTGACCCTTCCAATGGATTGCATGCATGTTCCTACATATTCTCCTTTGATTCTAAATGCATAAGAGAAACTGCAAAACCGCCGCTCTCTGGAGCATTCTGTTCAATCCATGGAGATTTTGCTTCCTGGCACGTCTTCAAATTTTGGCTCAAACAAACTCTTATAAAACCTTTCTATAGATTTGGACATTCTTTCATCAACTGCTGCAAGGAAGAAACTATGTTTTTCTCTAGGCCTAATACTAGAGTACTTTTTCTTTGTGTAATCATAAGAAAATTACAATCATAAAAATTAATCTGTTAAATAGCAAAAGGAAAACAGGTCTGAAATCAAAGGAAACTGACATTTGAGCATTTCTGTAGCAGTTCGGTAATTTACTAAACACTTATTAGATGACAGACGTGTTACTCTAGGGATTTTTAAATCTTTTGTCTAAACGATTCTTTCCAAATAGGGAACTGACTTTTTTCCTGTAAATGCATTCTCTTCCTATAATGTGTTCTGCAAACAAAGGTCAACGATCTACCTGTGCTGGGGATGTAGAGGGAGAACAGCCTGCTAGCAGAATCGGTCCGGAATTTCCATCACCACAGAGTCACATCAACCCTCAACCTTCCTGCCTACAGCCCAGGTGTTTATGGCCCTAGTCATGTTACCTTGGACTTCAAAGAACTTTTCTTTCCCTCTTGCAATACTGGACAATGGCCACCAGAGGGAGCCAGCAACACAGTCTTCCACTGGTCCACAGCAGAACACTGCTCCCTGCCCTAATAATGTAAAGCATGGGGGTCTAATGCTAGGCACTTGTTTTCCAGGAGTTAGTGCTCTAGGATTTAAGGGGAGTCGAGCATTTGTCCCAGAACAAGAGGTCTGCCCATATTACGAAGCGGTGCCAGCTGTAAGACTGTCCCTCCCACTCCTGGCTGTGGTCAGCCCTATTATGACGCAGTTGGACTTCACGTCGATTGGTCATATCAGATTCCATCTGCTTCATCAATGTCAAAATGGAAAATCCCCAAGAGTCGCTAGACAGCAACTTAAGGTCAAGAACTTAAAACAGGCATGTGTTGGTCTCTCTTGGTTAAAAACAATGCATCTTGTAGAGACTCCTGGGAAAAAGTGGGAAGGAACTGGGAAATAGGAGTGAAAGGAAGAAGTTAGAAAGGGGGGAGAGAAGAACAGAGCGAAGGACAATAAGATACAGGACGAAGGAGACAGAGACCCACAGACAGCCACTTGGCAGTAACGGAGACAGAGAGAAGAGGCAGGGAGGGCTCGGATTTTCCCCTGGAGATCGCTCACAAAGCTGAACTCAAGGCAACTCCCCGACCGTTCATAGCATGCGGGCAAGGCTCATTGTGAGACGCAACCCAAGTGCTATCAGCATCACCTGGGAAAATCCTTAGAAATGTAAATTCCCAGGCCCCACCCGAGACCTACGGACTCAAAAACTCTGGGTGTGGGCAATGTGCATTTTTCAAAACCCCTCCAGGTTGTTTTTAGAACTGTTGGTCCAGAGGACAGTGTCAGATAAAATTCAGAGGCGGGTTGGATTCCACGGAAAATACTGCTTATTGATAAATAACGTCGGTCCCCGCCTAGGTCAGGAGTGTGCACTCACACTTACCCTGATCACTAACAATGCTTGTGAGAATCAGGCATGAAAAACCCTGCCTCACACCTCAAAGTATAGACACAGAACGAGCTGGGAGGGGGATATTTTCTTAATAGATAATGAACCATCTTTCCAATGAATAAAAGAAAACTGACAGGAAAAATATTACTACTGGCTATAAAAGAAACAGGTGTTGGAACAGCACCGTTTATGACCTCAGCTCCTGTTTGCACTTGGATTATGTCCGGTTTACACAAGATAAAGCCAAATTGTCATATGTTTTAACTCTGATAGAGATGACAATGGTTGGGAGTAGGGCACAGACTATGGTCTCCCCTTTGGCCCTAAAACAGTGAGCTGTGAAGCAATGCACATACACCCCATTGTTTCGGTCATTTTCTTTATTTTTTTTAAATATGTTTTTATTGGGGTTTTTTTAAAAGAGAGAGAAACATTGACGTGAGAATCATCGATTGGCTGCCTCCTGCATGCCCCGCACTGGGTTTTGAGCCCATAATCCGGGCATGTGCCCTGACCAGGAATCGAACCAGCGGCCTTTTGGTGCATGGGAGGATGCTCAACCCACTGAGCCACACCGGCTGGGCTCTGTCATTTTCTAATGTAGCCAGTGCCGTCTCCATCATCTGCTAAGTTGCCGGACCAACTACTAGGTATCTGCTATACAAGTATCAGTCCGATACATTGAGGATGGTGTAGCCAGAAAATTCACATCAGGAAGTGAGAAAGAAGCAGAAAATAAGCAAAAACTGAAAAGGGGGTGTTGGGTCTCACAGAGACCCAGGGCCGTGCACCTCCCCAAAGTTACATGCTACTGGAGGAAGTCCAAACATTTAAAACAGGACACGCTTTTCAAAGGCGCAGAGCATCCTCCCCCCTAGTAAAGCAAAATGCGCTCTCCAAGGAGCCCACTTCTACCTCCAGACAAGTTGTCACAAAACAAGCTCAATAAGCATCATCACTGACAGCAGCACCAACGTACTCGGCAGAGCCAGGCTCCGGGTGTTTGCGGGAGGGCACTGGGTGCTGGTCTGTGGTCACATCCCTTAGATGTCATTTTAGAAATGCAATCTGCCCCAAATCACACGTCACAACGTAAGAGAGGCATCTATCAAAGTGCGTGCATTTAAGATTGTGCACAAAGAGAAAACACAGGAAGCCACACGACTGATCGTGAGAATTATGATTTTGACAGAAAACACCATTACCTACAGGAAGAAAACGACATTTATCCCACTATTTAGAAATCCTAAGAAAATACACAGAGTGAGAAAGAGAGTGAGAGAGATTGTTTTTTTTTAAAAAAAGTGGACATATTTGCCCAGCCGGTGTGGCTCAGTGGATGGAGCGTCATGCCACGGACTGAGAGGTCCTGGTTCAATACATGGTCAGGGCACATGACGGGTTGCAGACTCAATCTCCAGTAGGGGGCGTGCAGGAGGCAGCTCATCGATGTTTCTATCTCTCTCTCCCTTCCTCTCTCTCTAAAAAACCAACAAAGCAGAAGGCGACCTGAGCAACTCTCCGGGTGACTGGTTGGCGTAACACACACAGGGCGGTGGACGGGCCAGCACTGTCCTCTGGCCTTGGTGCCAAGCATGACCAGCAAAGGCGCTTGGCTGCAAGCAGAACAGGGAGTGTGGGGCAACAAGCCGGAGGGTGATAACCAGGAGCAGGTGATACCCAGGAGGAGTGGGAAGCAGCAGCCTGACCTACACTGGCTCAGCCAGTCCAGCTGGTTATTCCAACCCTGCCCACTGTTGGTGAAGACGGGACACCGCACACAAAATCAGCACACCCAGATGGCAGAGAGGAGACACACAAACATCGGCAACAAACACAACAAACTGTTATCCGCAGAAGGAAGCACAGGTCCTCAGATGACTCTGTTTCGTTCAACACTGTTTTGGTCAACACTGTCCCGTTAGAATGTTGAGGACAGGCGGTAGGAACTTAACCCGTGTTCCTATCAATGGGCCTGTGGGAAAACGGGTTTCATTGTAGGTGGTTTCACTCCAAGTTGCAGAAACTAGGACCAGGTTAAGTGAGGACTTACTGTGTACTTAACACTCTCAAAATATGAGAGAGAGAGAGAGAAAGAGAGAGAGAGAGAGAGGGAGAAAGGGAGAGAATCATCTCATGGGACAGAAATAGGCTGCTATAAAAATGAAAACAAAATGGCAATTGAGCCCTGACCAGTTTTCCCAGTGGTTAGAGCATCGGCCCTCAACCAAAGAGTCACGGGTTTGATTCCTTGTCAAGGATACATGACTGGGCTGCAGGTTCGATCCCCAGTGAGGGTTGTGCAGGAGGCAACCAATCACTGTGTCCCTCTCACATGGATGTTTCTCTCTCTCCCTCACTCCCTAGCACTCTATCTAACAATCACTGGGAAAGCACCCTCCAGTGAGGATCAACCAACAGAAAAGGTAATGGAAAGGGATTAGCACAAAGATAACTGATAAGAAAAGGATTAAGTGGAAGGACAGGCTGAGGAATTCCTCCCGAAAGGAAAGCACCATGGGAAGAATGAGAAAGGAAAGCGAAGAGACACAGAAGACAGAGGAGATGGCCCATGAGCCCTCCCTTCGTCCCTCGGGGCCCTCACCACAGAGCAGAGAGGAGGCAACAGGGCAAACTGGTCAAACCCACAGAGAGACTCTAAATCCTTTAGAATAACAGGCCCCACCTACTAAATAAAATCAATAGGGGGAAAAAAAAAAAGCCACAAAGGACAAACAGATATATTTGCCTAGAGTGTAAAATAACATCTTTGAAGGACAAGAAAGGGCATAGAAATGAGGGATAAACAACAGACTGGGAAGGGAAAAAAAATACTTGCAATGTATAACAAATGAATGTTGTTGCTGAAAATTGTAAAGAATAGCAAGCATTGCAAAGGGGTTGAAAAAAATCTCAATTGAAAACTGGGCAAAAAAATACAGAGAGAAATTCACAGAAGAAGAAACACAAACGACCGTGTTTATCATCATCCTGATTCCTGAAGTACAGATTAAACACGGGGAATCGACACCGGACCCAGGAGACTGGCAAAAACTAACAAGAGGGATACAAGTAAATAACCAATGTTATCAAAGTGGGGAACACATGCACACTCTAGGAGAGGGAGTATTGTACATTTGGGGGAGAAATTTGCCACTATCTCTTAAAATTAAAAATATGCATCCTCTGGTCCGGCCAGTGTGGCTCAGTAGATTGAGCATCGTCCCATGGACTGAGAGGTCTTGGTTGGATTCAGGTCAGGGCACATGCCTGGGCTATGGGCTCAATCCCCAGTGGGGAGTCATGCTCCAAAGAGGCAGCTGATCGATGTTTCTCTCTTATATCAATGTTTCTATCTCTCTCTAAAAAATCAATAAAAGCATATTTAAAAAAAACACCAAACCATAAACATATCCCCTGGATTCTGTCTAGCTGCTAACAACACCTAACTTTTATTAAGTGCTAGAAGCCAAGCATTGCTTTTATTCGTTTAATGTAAGCAATTACCTTTCATCCGCCCAATGGCCAATAGGGCAGATCCACGTTACTGTCCTTGTTTTACAGATGAGAAACCTAAGGCACAGAGAGGTTGAGGGACATTGCTTGAACCACACAGCAATCAATAGAGGAGGCAAGTTTGAGCCCAGGCATCTGGCTGCACCGTCTGCTCTCAAACACATGCTATTTTTATCAAAGACATGTTCTTATCTGCGCACAGAACCACATGCAGGATGCTCACCACAGCATCGTTTCTACTGCTGAGCAAGTAGGGAAATCAGTCATCAGTAGTACGGGGCCAGTTACAGAACACACCACACCCGGGACACTGCGAGTACGTGAAAAAGACGTATGCACACGGCAAAGCACGGTCAATCCGGGATTCATATTGTGAAGCAAAACAATAATAATAATACAGAATAATAAGGATACTGTAGCATCATTTTAAATTTTAAAAGCATGTGTGTCAATTCACAGAACACATGGAAAAGGTAAACAAATCATGCACTATCCTGAGGGAGGAGAGTTTGGTGGGATTTCAGGAAGAGGGGGACCAGAGGGCATTTCCATCTATGGGTATGTTGGATGACTTTATAATAAGAATGTTCCAAATCTTTCTCGTGAATGATTAAAGTTGGATCAAGGGAACACAGTTGTATGCTGGGTGTAAAGTTATTACAGTAACCTTAGTTCATTTAAAACAACTTTATGTGGTGATGATTATCATTATAATTATCATTAACTTACTGATAGTAAAGGACGATAAGGTTTGGTATGTTTAAATAATTTGCTGTACAAGGACCTACAACCAAGGTTACTCTACTCTGCGAAGCTATCATCCAGAATCGACGGACACCTAAAGAATTTCCCAGACAAGAAAAAGAGAAAGGAGTTCATCACCACCAAACCAGTATTATATAAAATGTTGAAGGGTCTTCTTGAAGAAGCAGATCAAAGCTGTGAACAATAACATGGCAATAAATACCTATCAACAATCGAATCTACAAACCAAATGAACAAGCAGAACAGAAACAGATGCACAGATACAGAGAACTTTTTGTTGGTTGCCAGATGGGAGGGGGTTGGGGGGATGGGCAAAACAAGGTGAAGGGATGAAAAAGTGCAAATTGGTTGTTAGACTGAGGGACCTCAAAGGGAAGGGGGGAGGGGGGATGAGAAGAAAAACCAAAGAACTTATATGCCTGTACGCATAACCAATGCACACAGACAATAGTGTGGGGAAGGCAGGAGTGAGGAGGAGGGGCCAATGGGGGAAAAATGGGGGACATCTGTAATACTTTCAACAATACAGATACAACAAATAAATAAATAAGTTGCCACAAATGCCCTGATTGCTGGAGAGGCTCAGATTTGAGGTCCTGCCTCTCGTAAACCACGCCGAGGTACAGAAGGCTGGCTAACCACGTTGCTACAAGGGTGGGAGGTCTGCAGGCTGCCAACAGCGTTGCGGAGCCGGGACTTACCGCAGCGATCGCGGATGACCAAGTTCCGGCCCTCCTTCAGGTGGATGGTCAGGAGGTAGGCGAAGGGGCGGGGCAGGTTACTCAAGCCATCGCTGGCTTCCCCGAGGGTCTGTAGAGAGGGACAAGTAAAGTCAGTTTTCTTGGGGATCCCCGGGAGAGAATTTCAGACGCACTTCTACACTGAAGGTGAAAAAAAATGGTCACTCCAATGGCCAGTCTCCAAGAGGGAACTCCATTCACTCTGATGACGCGGTTACTTTGCTCGGTTAGCATGGTCTTTCTATTTCTCCCCAGCGGGACTCTGTCAGAATTCAGAGACGGTCACGATACTATCTTCACAATGTTAACTGTCCAAGAAGAATGAGAACATGTGGGCCACCCTCCCCTCATTCGGTGAGGGCAGGACTCTGTAGTCAGTCACCCACGGTGGAGCCCGAGAGAGGGAAGAACACTCAGAAGTGAAGTCAGTCCCCACCAACATGGGTCCACCCTCCCAGAGTCAGAAGGAAAATGTCTCCCTCGTCTCCCTACTTCTCCCCGACCCCCATCAACTCTGGTACATCTCCTCCATGTAGAAGAAAAACAGTTCAGTCCACAAACACTCAGCTGACAGCCTACTGAGCCCGAATGTCCATCCGACATTGGCCCTGGTCTGTGTCCATGTGGGATGCACTCTGTCTGTCCTGTGCCCTCCTGTTTTTTCCATGCTTTTCTGTCAGCCCCTGGCCCCCCACCATGGTGTCTCTTACACTCGCCCTCACAGGTTCACCTCCCCACAGAACTGTCCACGCCCCCCTCTGGGAATGCATCAACTCCTATAGGCCATAATGTCCAATTCTCGTCTACTTTGAGTAGTTACTAAATGGGTCCAGGTAAAGCTTCGAACTTGAGCTTTGCACTAATTTAAATGTTTGTCATTCCATGGGGAAAGGACAGATGAAATAATTTATCGGTCACCTATTTGACATTCAAGTTCATCGATCCTGTGTTTAAGTCACCTAACAGTCTTCTTTTGTTTGTTTTTCTTTATTGATTTTAGAGAGAGAAGAAGGGAGAGGGAGAGAGAGAGAGAAACATCGATGAGAGAGGACATCGACTGGCAGCCTCCTGCATGCCCCCCACTGGGCATTGGTCCCACAACCTGGGCATGTGCCCTGACCGGGAATTGAACCAGCGACCTCTTGGTGTATGGGTCAACACTCAACCACTGAGCCACACCAGCTGGACAACAGTCTTCTTTTGAAAGTTTACCCATCCATGTTTCAAAGCACTTCAAAATGTCTTTGTCTCCTGTCCCATCTCACTCGATTTCATAGCTTTGCTGTATTTTTAGAAGAATCTATCCCAGGCTCACAAATCAATAGACACCGAATTAATCTTCTCCAGCCAGAATTTGCAAGGCCTGTCTTCATAAAGTGAATACAACTGATTGTTCTTTAGAAATAAACGAGGCAAAGAAATACAGGTCTGGACATGTAATGAGAAATGCTTACGACACTGACTTTCAGCGTTCATTTGTTTGAAAGGAATGTCACTCACCGATTGTTCTTCAAAATGCTGGGATGTCATAGAAGCATTGATATCGTCACGTCCACAGAGCTTCTGTAAATGAAAAGAGAAAAACAACCCTGCTTTTAAACAGCAAGAGAATATCAACCTACAAGGAAATCCTACACCAGTTGGTTCCTGCTGGGAGGCTGTCATTTGCATGTTCAGTTTGAGGTGCAAGGGCTGTTTCCCTGTGTGTCTAGCAAGTCTTGAAAAGGCTGACTCAGTGGAGTCCACCTTCATCGCTGATCAGAGCGTAGATAAGGCCGACTCTGCGCTCTCGCTGGGCCAATGGCCCACCCCTAGTTCATCAGATGCTTAGCAGGAGCAACAGGGCTATTGCACCACGACCCTCCCAGGTCCTGCCTGGCTTCCTCCACCACAGACCAAAGATGGCAGCTCAGGAACCAGAGAACCAAGCTTATTAATCAGGTGAAAAATATTTCCGAAATGGGATCTGAAAGACCTTCCCCAAGCCAGACCCTCGTGGGTCTAGAACCTGTACAACCACATGAGTGGGAAAGGCATGCTCTGGACCAACAGCCCCAGAATGAAGGGTGTCTGTGTTTCCTCATTTCAATCTTCCTCGGATGCTCAGGAAATGATTCCACAGGGCAGTGGAACGTACATGACTCAGCAGTCAGTACGGGATCCCGTAGACATCACTGTTGCCCGTTGCTCCGCACACAGGCAGGGTCCAGGGGCGCGCGGGCAGTTTGGGGGAGGTTCTGGGCTGGATGTGTCAGGGCTCGTGCACAGAAGGGCGGAGCAGAGGGGAAATGAGCAAACGGCCTCCCAGCATTTTGGTTCTATTCCAGTTTCTCTCTCGTGAGCCAGGGCTGATTTCTTATATAAAAAAAAACAAGAGATTTCCCCCTCCAAAGGCTGGGTAACTCCAAAGGAATGGGCAGATTAGAGATGCAAAGCAGGCCAGCAGAGGTTGCTGAGATGGTCGTGAACCACTGGGGGTAGAAGTGAGGACCAGAGACACGTGCTCATTGTTCCTTCCATCCACAGTGACCATTAGGGAGGTCCTGGCACAATTCGGAGATCCCGCCTGGGTCTCAGGTGGCAGTAGAACCCAGGTGCCCAAGCAGGTGAGCAATTCCTCAGCCCCGAGGAGGCATGGTGAGGTGGTGCAAACAAGCAAGCTTTCTGGTCTACCTCGTTTATACCAGGCGGAAACGGCCACAAGTCAGCTTGGAGCCTCCGCAACCCTCACCAGGAAGAACAGAAGCACCACAGTTCTTCACATCTGCCTCTTCCTCCACCAGCCCCGGGTCTAATGCCCCAGTACATCTCGTTTAGTCCAGATGAACTCACACAGGTCACAGGCGAGTTCAGACACTCCGACCTTTCCCGAAGGGGCCCCCACTTGAGTCACGGGAGCATCCTGGCTCTGGAAGAGCCACACCGGCCAGCCAGGGAAAGATCCCTCACTCCCGATGTGGGGCTCGACCTGAGAGCAGACAGGAAAGGAGGCAGCAGGGCCTTTGCTGAACACCCCAATCCTGGGACCCTGGTGCTCCGTGTCTCCTGTCTGTGTTCTATGTAAAAAAGACGCTCACCCCAGCTGGACAGGACTGTCTGAAGATTGTTTATGATGACAACTGGAACCTTATTCAATGTCAAAGAGTTCTCATGCCTTTGCTACCACACACTATGGATTCCCAGGAACTTAGTAATTCCTCTTCTGCCCAGTTTTCAAAATCAAACCAGCCCTACCAGGTCTCCACGCACAGAGCCGACAATGACATGCTGTCTGGTCCTCTGAAGCCAGAACATCTCCATTAATGTCTCCAGTTTTATTGAATGAACCAATGCTCGACTTAACCAATCCTAGCTGAAGGCAATTTCACAAAACTACCAGTGCTGAGATCAGAATTACTGTTTATAGTGCATGGTTACGCCCAGCAAGTGTGGCTCAGTGGATTGAGCATCGTCCCATGAACTGAGAGGTCCCGGTTCGATTCCCGGTCAGGGCACATGCCCAGGTTGCAGGCTCGGTCCCCAGTAGGGGGCGTGCAGGAGGCAGCCGATCAATCAATGTTTCTCTCTCACATTGATGTTTCTAATTCACTCTCTTCCCCTCTCTCTAAAAAAAAAAAAAAAAACAACAAAAACATATTTAAGAAAAAAATAATAATAAAGTGTATGGTTGCCCTGGCCAGTTTGGCTCAACGGTTAGAGCATCAGCCCACAGACCAGAGGCCTGGGTTTGGCATGTACCTCAGTTGCAGTTTGTCCCCGGCCCCGGTTGGGGTTGTGTGGGTGGCAACCCCTCGATGGGTCTCTCTCACATCAATGTTTCTTTCTCTCTCTCTTCCTCCCTCTCCCTCACGCTCCATCTGAAGATAAATGCAAAAATATCCTCGGGTGAGGATACATAAAAAATAAAGTGCATGGTTATTAGCCAAGGGTCGCAGTGGCTGGGTATCTTCTATCATCAGATAAAGTAGATATGCTTAAAAGAAAAAGCCTCACCCCTCAGACTTCCCACCATCGACTCTCCCCTAAGTTAGCCTCACCGCACTTGATAACGTTAATGAAGTGGCAAGATGAGTCCACACCCCACCACCACTTTCATGCTATCAAAAACAAATGCAGAGCTTTTCCTCAAACACGCAGTAAGTCTTCCACTTACGACAACATGGAAATTAAATATGAAGAATGACATTAATTCAGAATAACATGATGGCTGGTTTTACTCACAGAAAAGTCACAGAACTTAAAGTTATGGTTCCCATAGCCACTGTAACTGTCACAAGCTATATATACACATCAAGGAAGGGAAGCGGTCATCATAAAGAACGAAAATGTCACCCAGGCACAGGAGGACTGGGCTGCAGCGGGGGGGCCCCCATAAATGAATATCCCCTCCTCTCTGCATAGAGCCCAGGTACCCCCCACAGAGGCAAAACTGCATTATTTCCACCTTCCTTGTAAACCTGGTAACTACATGAGTGAGGTTTCATTAAAAAGGGAGTTTGGGGGCAATTAATATTCATACATAATATTAATGGTAATATTAATAAATAATACCAGGGGAAACCCTGGTAGCTCACTATCATTAGAAGTTTTTTTGTTGTTGTTGCTTTGTTTTTTAATCTTGAAAGGGGCGGGAGAGAATATAGAATAGAAAACTAGTCACAGTGGTGTACCAGACATCACAAAGATTAACGACCTGATTATCTATCAGAACGCTGAACACTGGACCCGTGACTGTGACTCACTGGATAGCGGCCCCTGCAGCCCCCACCGACGTTCCTCCCTCTTGCCTGTAACCCTTTACCCGTTTGTGTTTTCCTTCTTGCCTAACTGCCCTTTCTCACGTGGCCATTGTTTCTCTACCCTTTCAAAGCAGCTGGCAGTATAGCCGGCGTGGCTCAGTGGATTGAGCATCATCCCATGGACTGAGAGGTCCCAGTTTCATTCCAGGTCAGGGCACATCCCCCGGTTTCGGGCTCCATCCCCAGTAGGGGGCATGCAGGAGGCAGCCGATCAATGTTTCTCTCTCACATCAATGTTTCTGTTTCCCTTCCCCTGTCTCTAAAAAAAAAAATCAATAAAAACATATATTTAAAAATAATAAATGAAAGCAGCCGGCAGGGGGTGGGGGCAGATTTTATAGGATGATCCACTTGTCTTCCATACTGCCAGCAATACTGGAATAAACACTCATACGATTCAGCCCTGTCTCTATTTAATTGGCTCACGTGGTGACAGGTAGCCCAGACCCATTTGTTGCCTGGTTTCATTCTCAATAAGCATAATCAAGCACGCTGAGTCATGACACAGAACAGTTCTATCAACCCAAAGAAACTCCTCTGTGCTATCTCACTGTGGTCAGTTCTCCATCCCAACCCATGACCCGTGGTGACCAGTGATCTGTTATCAACAGAACAGTTTCAGCCTTTCCAAAGCAACATATAAATAGATTCATACACTGAAAAGTGTCACTCAGCACAATGCCCTTGAAATCCATCCGAGGCGTCTTCTGCATAAATAGTCCATTCCTTTTTATTGCCTTAGTAGTAGTCCATTGGATGGGTGTGTCGTAGTTTACCTATCCTTTAAGCATTGGTTTTAATTTCAAACAAATTGTTTCCAAAGACATACTCAGGGGAAGACAAATAATTTTGAATATTATCAATGCTACAAAAAAGTCTTGCTATGGCAAACTAATTCTATTCAGATATACAACATTAACATGTTGGTGTGAGAATTAGCATGAGGTTAGTCACTTCTCACACGACTCTTGTCACTGCCTTCCAGGTAAGTGGGTTGCGTGTGTGTTTAATGATAGTGAATTTGCATTGGTATTTCCTTCCTACCTTGCCAAATGGACAGTCATGGAAGCTAAAACATACTTTGCATTCTCTTTTGATGAGAATACCCTATCTGCAAGAATGCAAATTAAAATTCAACAGGATATGGAGAAATATTAGAATGAGTGGGTTGATTATTTTAAAAAGAAATTCTCCTCTAGTCACCAAGGATCTTAAAAGCTAGACAATGACGGGAATAAATGTTTTCCTTTTGTGTACGCTAAATGTGATCTTGTACAAATATCACCACCCACGTGGCTGAAGGATCTCACAATGAAGTACACACAGGAAGCCAACTGATAAACTATCGAACTCATTACTGGCTGTTTATACTTCAGTGAAAGGAAACAAACCCACAACTAGGAAAGCTGAAAAACAGTAAAAAGTTGGCTGAGAAGATCACTTACTTAGTCTTTGAAAAGTACTCTATTAAAGTATAGAACTATAGCAAATGATACATAGTATATATTTACTTAATTACTTAACCCACAGGTTATTGAGAATATGAATACTTTGTATCACAAACATAAATATCTCTAGGGCAAAGGGAGTAACAAAATGAGCAAAGGGAATTGGAGGCCTACACAGACGTCCTGCAGAACCTGGACAGACAGACAGAATCAAAACAACCCACACAGCAATCAGGGGTCAAAATTGGAATGTCTCCAGAAAAAGTCAGGTCTACCAGATGGCTGATAATAGCCAGTCTGTTAATTCCCAGTTTTCTTGTTTCTGGGTGGTTTTTTGTTGGTTGGTTTGTTTTTTAATTCTCACTTGAGGATATTTTTCCATTTATCTTCAGATAAAGTGGGAGGGAGAGAATGAGAGAAACATCAACTGGTTGCCTCCCGCACATCCCGACCAGGGCTGAGGACAAACCATAACTGAGGTATGTGCCCTTGAGCAGAATCAAGCCCATGACTCTGGTCCAAGGGCCGACGCTCTAACCACTGTGCAAAACCAGCCAGGACGCTCATACCCAATTTTTATGCAACATTTTGGGAGGATATTGATCATGCAATCAAGGTCTACATGTTTAATTTTCCCCTACCCCCAAGATTGTTCTCTAACAGTGATTACCCTAGAATGCTATCTAATATACAAAATATGTCATGCCTGTGTGCATGGGCATGCATGTGTGTGAGTATACCCTACTCAGTCATGTGATGGTATTAAACAGTGGTCAGCAAATTACAGCCCAACACTTGTTTTCATAGGTAAAATTCAGCCTCCCCTCCCCCATTTGTTTACATATGGTCTATGGCTGACTTTATGCCACAACTCCAGGTTCCATAGTTGCAACTGAGAGTTTTTATGGCAAAGCTGGAGATATTTGTTACCTGGCCCTTTAAGAAAAAGTTTTCCAACACCTGGTATAATAAACCTTTCTTCCCATATTTGGTAATATTTATCCACAAACGTTTATACTTTTTTTTTTCATGCTTGTTAGCAGTAGATACTTAAAAAAAAAATAATGGCCCTCTTGACATTTACAAATACGCGCTCCTATTAACTTCTTGGAAGGGGTCCATGGGCTGCCATTAGTGTTGTCAATTTACAAATCAAGAAGCCAGAGCTAAGAGGTGAGATGGTTGCCCAAGGAAAGCAAGAAGATTAGCCCCTCACCGGAGTTCCCCAGGGTTCTACAGCTGTACCCAAAACCAGGACACTCCTTAACCAGACCCCTCGTCTGATGTGCTGAGAGGCAGCTCCATAGGGGAGCAGACAGCTCTGGACTCAGAAAGACCTGGATTCGAATCCCATCTGCTACTTCCTAGCTCTGTGTCCCTGAAAAATGGTGCTTAAAGTTCATGACATGGGAACATCTCTAAAAGGGGCAAAAGGGATACTTCCTTTATCAGTTGTTAGGAGAAAAATTAAATCATTCTGAAGATATCTACTGAGCATCTTCTCTGGGCCAGACTCCATACTAGGCTCTTTGCATATAGAGCAAACCATATAGATGTGGTCAAAGGCGATAATACTTACGTTGCACTTAGCAGAGTTCCCTACACATTAGCTCTCAGTAAGTGGTCTTACATTGGTGTTGCTAGTCGATTATCATTGATACGATCATTATTGCCTTATGATTAAGACAGTGGATGTGTTTGGGAAGTGAGGAAAATAGAAACTCAATGAAGAGACTCAGCAACCCAAGTTCCTCCCTTAATTTGGACCATCCCTTCCCCATCAACGCTGTTATCCTGACAGAGAAAAGTGGCTGATGAAGACCCAAGCAGAGCTAGCTCCCCTTCCACACATGCCTGAGCACGCTGCCTCTAGTGTCTAAGGCAGGTATAGCAACACCCCTACAGGCCTTGGACCATCCTGCCCGGCCTGGGGGCAACAGCATGGAGCCCACAGGCTTCCTTGGATCCAAGCAGAGTCTCCTGGCAGGATGAGGAAGCCTACGTGATGTGACCCCAGAAGGAATTCTGGCACCTGTGTACCACTGCCCTTCACCCGCTCCTCTTCTTGCCCTTCCTGGAACCCCCAGGCACATCCCTGCCTCCGCAGTAGCCTCCACCCCTCTGTGCTGCCATTCAGAAATACTTTGTCCCCAGACAGGCACACGGCTTGCCTCCTCTGCCCTGTAGTTCCTTCCTGGATGTTATCATCTCAGACACAGCCTTTCCCGACCCCCCTGTTACAAACTGACAGCTCCTTTTCCGCGCTGTTTTTCCGCGCTGAAGTGATCACTCTGCATGCGTGTGTAGCCTGCACCGTGCGTGAGGAGGTGGATTTCTGCCTGCTTTGTTGACGGCTGTGTTCTCAGTGCCTGGGACAGGATCAGCACAGAGTAGGTGCTCAGCAGATGGACAGGAGGGAGGGATAGAGAAAAAAAAAGGAGCCAGGTCCTCCAAGGAAGCTGGGGATACAGCCACCACCCCGTCTCAGTAACACCATGATTTCTGAGATAAAACAAAAATAGTCAAAGAACACGTCATTGATTTGGGGAGCAATCGACGTACTCGTTTCGTTTTTCGAGCTGCAGGTAGTCTCCGCTCTGTGGTTTGTCATTCTGCGGCTGTGGCCACGCTGGAGCTCTGTGGTTGCCAAGCAGCTTCTAGAAATATCCCTGTGGGGTTCTTTTCTAAACCACTCAACTCATCCACAGAAGCTAGTTGTTTAAAACTCCAACTGCCAAATGAAACATTAGGGAAGGACATGCCCCACGCTGAGATCACATGGCCGATGGGGAGATAATCATCCTTCCATTCATCATCATTCGTTATTGACCATGATAAGAAGCCCATTCGACAACTATAGTTATCCCTGTTTTAAAAGGGTAAAGTGCACACAGAAAAATAAATGTCTTCTGTTGATCGCCAGCTCTGACTTCTGATGTGAGATGGTTAGTATATCAAAACCAGGAAGCCCTCCCATTTTTTCTCGTTAGTTATTAAGTGAAGATTAACACAGGTCCATTATTCATCATGTTACCTCCTTTGGACAAAACCAGTTTAATAATTCACTCAATTTGTATTTTGATTAGTGGAAACAGATTTCAAATTCATAAATATAGTAAAAATCATAAAACTGTTACCGAAAGGATTTCATAAATGTTAATGGCAATGGGAAAAAAAAGAGTTGCCCTGGCCTGTTTGGCTCAGCAGTTAGAGTCCCATGGACCAGAGGACCAGAGAGACCTGGGTTCGGTTCCCACTAGGGACATGTACCTCGGTTGCAGTTTGTCCCCGGCCCCAGTTGGGGTCATGTGGGTGGTGACCACTTGATGTTTTTTCTCTCTCTTTCTCTTCCTCCCTCTATCCCTCCAGCTCTATCTGAAGATAAATACAAAAAAAAAAAAAGTGTCCTCGGTTGAGGATTAAAAATAAAAAAGTTAAGTAAAATCACATAATGGGTAGTGTTGTCTTAATATAGTAATGTTTCCAGAAGAATCGGACCACAACAGCCTCTGAATATCCACAATGCCATTCCCCAATTAAACTGAAATACATGACATAATTAACAGGCTTTGGCTCCAAAAGCAAAACCAAAAATCCCAGTTGAATAACCAGATTTCTATGCCATTATCACACTAAACTAGAATAGAGAAAAATTAACCCCTTTCCCCAACAGTGCAACCTACTTCATGCCATGAAGGGGGGAAAATTAATCTGATTAAGTAGATGATCAAATCATGACTTAATAATCTGGTAATTATATTTAAATTAAACTTCTGAGAAATATAAGATTTATCTCATAATTATATCTGGCTGTTCTATCTTATTCAAATACTAAAATTGATAACAATTTATATCCTTTAGTATTTTTTTTTAATGTTTTTACTGATTTTTTAGAGAGGGAGAGAGAGAGAGAAATATAGATGTGAGAGAGAGACATCGATTTGCTGCCTCCTACACGCCCCCTACTGGGGATCAAGCCCGCACACCGGGCATGTGCCCTGACTGGGAATCACACTGGGACCTCTCAGTCCATGGGACAATGCTCCATCCACTGTGCCATGCCAGCCGGGCAGTATTTATTTATTTTAGAAAATGCAAGTGAAGTCACCCACAGGTAAGCGCAGACACACGCATACACATGTATGAAAAAGAAGGAAGTTCAAACCCTTTGGAGTCAAGGGGAAACATTCACACCTACATTTCTTAGGACCAGCAATATACACATTTTGTCAGCAGTAGGACTGGGCAGCGGTGTAGAGAGAGAGAAGAAGAGACACAGACACACACGTAAGCACATTTAGAGGGAAACGTATGCTCTCACTTTCTTTGCCAGGAGACGGAAACAGGAAAAGTCATCCCGTAGGGCTTTCAACGCCTTAAAGTGTCCTGGCAAAGGGTTTTTGTAATTGTTTCAAAATACAGAGAGGTCAACCCTAACACTGATGAGAACACTTGGTACAATCAATATTCCCTTCATTTAAAGTCTTGCAAATGACATCGTCTCCCTCCAGGCTAACCACGAAAATAACTCCTAATCAAATTTTCCAAGGGCACTCAGTGCAATTCAAAAGGAGAAAGCGACAGGGCAGTGCCGGCCCGGGCCTCACCTCTGGCTCTTCCAGAGCATCGTCCCCCAGGGTGGTCTTCTGCAGATCGAAGAAGCCATTGCTGGAAGCCCTCCTGCCCTCGGCCGGAAAGGCGAAGGTCTCCTCCGAGTCTGTTTCCACGTGGAGATGACCTGCTTCCTCCTGGCTCCAGTCCAGCTCTTCTTCAGACTGCTTCAAGGAGCTGCTGCTGCTCTTGGGAATGATGCCTGCAGTGGACAGGCTGCTGGGCACGGAGGTGTAGGACGCCTGGGCCCCGGAGTATGGACCACCCTCAGGGACAAAGTCCTCGGCCTCCAGGAGGTCAGGGACAGAGAGGCTGAGGCGCCGATCCAGATGATGCCTTTCCCTTGCGTCTAGGGGTTTGTTTGGGTTCTTTTTCACCTTCTTCTTGCTCAGGTTGAGTAACAAAGGCTTGGTCCGCTGTTTAAACGTGCCCCAGACAGATGGTTTATCCAGATCCATGGCTGCATGAAGACCCTGGACGTCCCTCCGTGAAAGAGACCGTCTCCTCTGAACCTTTCAGCGACTCCTAGGAAGCAGAACATAAGGAGAGAGAACATGAAACTTCTCTGTGGCGTCAGAGCCCAGGAAAGTGGGCAGCATGACTCAAAAACTGTGCACGTTCCAGGAAGTGATCAAGATCGAAACATTTCATGGGTGACATCTATAAATATTAGGAAAAGCTTAAAGAATGGAATTTTTAAAGGTTATTTTTCGTTAAAGAAGTTATAGAAAAGTTAGAGCAATAATGAAACTTAAGAGTGCTTTCTGTTTCTGGCTTATTTCGCTCAGTGTAATGTCCTCCAGGTTCCCCTGCTGCTGCAAATGGAAACACTTCTGTCTTTTCATGGGTAAATAATATTCCACTGTATATGCAGGGGTGGGAAAAAGGAGGTTTACAGTCACGAGAACAAAAAAAACCACGGTTTATTCTTGTGTTATTATTAATTATCGTAGTATGTTCTGTACGAACAACTGTAAACCTACTTTTCCCACTCTGTATATGATCCACATTTTCTTTATCCATCCATCTGTCAGTGGGCTCCCAGGTTGTTTCTGTGTCTTGGCTACTGTGAATAAAGTTGCAATGACCAAGGGAGTGCACATATCCCTTTGAGATACTGATTTCATTTCCTTTGGATATATACCCAGAAATGAGACAGCTGAATTATATGGTAGGTCTCCTTTTTAAATATTTTACGGAAACTCATTACTGTTTTCCATAATAACTATACCAACGTATATTCGCACCAACACTGTACAAGGTTTGCTGATCTCCACACCCATCAGCAGCAGAAGCAGAATCTCTCTAAAACAAGCAACCAATACTAAGTGGCTTTCATTTATTGAAGGAGAGCCTTCTGCTTCTTCAAACCACTAAGGGCAGAACAAGGGCTTTTCAGGGAGCAGCCCAAGCCAAGGAGCCTAATGGAAGTTTCAATTGCTGTGGTTTTAACCCAGACACCCTCCCTAGCTGGCTGCTAGCAATAGACCAAATGGAAGAAGAACAAACCTTTTAAATGCCAGCCCAAACTTTCTGATTGAATCTAGACCACAACCACCATCTGAACGAGAAACACAAGAAAGGGAGGAGCTTGGAAAATAACTACAGCGTAAGTGATCGTGTGAATTCGAATTCTTCAGTGACACGGACTCATGGTGCTTCTCAATGTTCTCCCCTAATGCAGATGTGATGAAAGGCCTTGTTTTCACGATCCAAATAGCAATTAATGTGACAGCAAGTAGTTATTACTGGCTAGAATGTGCCATTACTGAGATATCTTTTTGTTAACCATCAAGATTTTTTTTTGTTTCTCTCACCAGTAGAAAGATAATTTCACATTGCCTTCTGTTGAAAGGAGGGAGACAAAAAAAGTCTAAACTAAATTCAGTAAAAGTAAAAATCTGATGGCGTATGCTTATCTTATGGTGAAAGATGAAGACAAATGAAATTCTGTAGGATTGTTGAGCATTCTGATAGAGCTTAGAAAAGACTCTCTACACCCCTACCCTTAGCTAAGGAAGACTATCTTTACTTTTTTTCTTTTTAAGCTTTCTTAAATTTTTTTTCTTTATCGATTCCAGAGAGAGAGAAAAACATCGATGAGAAAGAACATCGATTAGCTGCCTCCTGCATGCCCCCCACTGGGGGTGGACATGTGCCTTGACCAGGAATCAAACCAGTGACCTCTTGGTGCATGGGTTGATGCTCAACCACTGAGCCACACCAGCTGGGCTAAGGGAGACTATCTTTCATGAAGAAGTCTCTCCAGATCAGTTCCATATAAAATACAATTTTTATTGCTGAATATTCTTCCATTATATGGATATACCATAGCTTATTATGTCTCCATTCACCTGTTGAAGGAAATCTTGGTTGCTTCCAATTGTTAGTGAATGTGATAAAGCTTCTGTAAACATCCTTGTGCAGGTTTTCATGCAGACATAAGTTTTCAGCTCATTTGGGTAAATACCAAGGAGCATGATCACTGAATCATTTGGTATCTATAGAACTTTTAACAGTCCTCAATAACCATGAGTTATATTTTTTAATTTTCATAATAGCCATCTTGCCTATTTTGCTAAACCAATTCCTAGGTACCTCACAGTTTCATAGTTATTAATGTTTTATATTTTCATTGTGAATTTCTAGTATACAGAAAAACAACTTACTTTCTGTACATGAATTATAATTCAAATCATCTTGCTGGGTTCATTTATTAACTCTAATATATGTCTCTAAATTATAACTGATTTTTATTTTCATTGTAGACTTCTAAATTATCTTCATATAAGGACAGTTTTGTTTCATCTTTTCCAAAACACCTCGATTTTTTCTTTCTTTACTGACCAGGGCCTCCAATTAAATATGTAACAGTATATTGGTAATATTCTTTATCTCTTGTTTCCCTGATTAGTCTTACAAAGAGCTTATTAGTTTATGAATCTTTTCTAAAACTCACTTTCCCTTTGTTGATTTTATTTATTGATGTATGTTGTTATTTTTACTATTTCCTTCTTTCTACTCCCTTGGAGTTTGATTTGCTATTCTTTCAAAAAATTCCTCACATGGAAAATGAGGTATTGATTTTAAGACCATATTATTTTCTCATTTATGAATTTAATGCCTGAAATTTCCCTATTAGCACTGAGTTTGCTGCATCCTACAATTTTTCATAGGTCCATTAAAAATATTTTCTATAAAAAATATTTCCTAAGTTCCCTTTTGAGTTCATCTAGACACACAGGATTTTTTAGTAGTGCTTTATCTCGAAAACGTGGGATTTTAGAGTTATCTTTGTGTTTTGACTTCCAGCTTAATTCCTAAGGATTAGGGATTAGATCGCTTCGTTTTCATTCCTTTGCAGGCGGAGGCTGTCTTTACTGCATCGCTTAACGCTTAATTCTGCACTTGCTGGGTTCCACGTATGCCAATTAGTTGAAACTGATTGACTGTATTGATTCAACCTATGTCCTTCTGCCTCCTTCTTGTTGCATCAGTAAAGAGGACGGGTGCTGAGCAATAGCAATGATGCTGAGTTGACAGTACTCAATAAAGAGAGTGAAGTGGGAAGTAGCAGGGTGGAGCCCCCCCAACTGAAGAGCACAGGGCCATTCATTCACTCAGAAGCGCGGATTCCAAGGGATATTCTGAGCTCGGTGCTGGCTCCTCTGTGTTTGAGAAGTTCAAGTGGAGAAGCCAAGTTGGCGGCTGGGCACATGCTATGGAGCTAGGAGAGGGGTCAGGTCTAGAGATAGACTTTGGAGAGACTGACATTCAGATGATAATGGGAGGCATGGAAATGCGGTGGAGGGTGTAAGACGGAAAAGACAGGACTGGGCTTTGAGGAACTTCAGCACCTAACAGCCTGTTTGAGTAAGATAAACTTGTGAAAGAGAGTAAAAACCAACAACGAGAAGAATCAAGAAAAGGGGGTGGGGAAAGTTCCGTGTCACCTAAAGACAAATAAAACTCAAAACAGAGAAGAGACAAAGGAAGGGCGTTGTGTAGAGGAAGTGGTCAAGAATATCACAAGCTTGGCAAGGTAGTAGCCACCAGTCCTGAGCCGGCTGACGTGGTGCAACAGAGATTATTGGTGATCCTGGTATGATTTGTTTTGGTGGCATTCAGGGGTAGAAAACCTGACTGAAATAGGCCCAGAAGGGAGGGGGAGAGAAAGAAATGGAGAAAACTGATCAGCTGACTTACAAACAACGGGCTGGAGGAGAAAAGAGACTTCGGTTGGTCACACTGTGGGGATTTGATCACGGTTAGAGTCAGATAAATGCCATCCTCTGAATGCTGAAGGTGCAGGCCTCCTGGACGACAGTGCTCAATCAATAATGACTTGACTCAGTTGCTCCCATCACTTGCCAGCACACACAAACACACACACATTTTCTTGATTCCTTTATGCGAATATGCACCCTCAGCCATGCAACTATGGACCCAGGCTTTGCAAACCACGCACTGTACAATAAACAGTTCCACCAACACATACCAAGAGGAAGAGAAGGTAATTCACTTCTTCGTATAATTGCGCTTAATGGTCCTACAGTAAGCCACACACACAGAGCGCTTAACCAGTTCCTGCATTATGGGCACACTGAAAGGCTTTCTTGGCCGGGAATTCCCTGCAGAAATAGAATATCTGAAGTATCTTTAGGACTTCATGTGCAGAGGGGTAGTGTGAGGGGAAGAGGTGAGCTTCCAGTAAAAATCTAACTGCAGCTGGGTCTTAGGTTATTAAAATGTGAAAAGGTTAAAGACACACATTCATTTAGAACAAAGAAAACTTTATATACATCTCCCTGCGCAGTTTCTGTTGTAACCTACAGAGTGTGTACAGCAAATTCGGTGTATCTCTGATATGCACAAAGCAAAATCTTTCAGAGACATGGTTTCCCCTGTCAAAAGCGCAGAGGAAATGTTACATACAAATACCTATCTTCTAAATAAACATCTCACACCATTTAGCATGCCTCTACTTCCAAAACACCAAGCCAGAGGTTCCCTTTTAGAAAATAACCTTTTGAAGCATTTCCACGCCCATACCCATGTCAACAGACACAGCAAACACCTACTAACCAGCCAAAGAAAACGCACCTCCTGCGAGCAGATTGGAAAACGCAGTGATTCTAACAATGCTATAGATAATTTTATTGCTGACCTCTAGAGATTTGTAACCAGTTTCCAAACATATACTCGACGATAATCACATCACGATACCCTAAGGCAGTCTCTTACAAAAATAAAAGAGTCATGCTTTTCTCAATTAAAACTGATGGAAGAATCACTTGGAAGGGACAAAATATAAGCAAAAAAAAAAGTATTTAATATGTTGGGTGGTGGTAGGGGAATGGCAAGAGCTGTAGAGAGCCAGGCTGGATTTTTCTATCACGCATCAAAAAAGCCCCTTAGATAAGGTGAGCAGAGGATGGAAGGAAGGAGGGAGAAGCCAAGTGGATGTGTGTAGGGGAAGCACCTTCCACCCAGAAGAGGAAGTACCCGAGATCCGGAGTGGGGCAGATCTCTCAGGGATGCTGAGAAACAGCAAAGAGGCCAGTGTGATGGAGCAGGGCCAGGAGGGAACCCAATCACAACGTCCCCTCAAGTTCACGTGCCTCTTATATAAGCCACACTGTTCTTGGTTCCTTTGTCTGGCTGTCCAACGCTTTTTACGGTCGTTATGAAACACCCAATGCCTTTGTCTGCACTTAGAGTTATGGGTATGTGACCCCTGATGAAATCAGAGAAACAGCAAACACACAGCTCTTGTAGAGACAAGTGTTTGGCAAAAACGTCGTCAGAAGCAAGGAAGTCCCAGCGGAGTGAGTGCCTGGTGGCTAGACCTGCGGATCTGAGGTTCAGTGAGACAATGTATACCCTCCAAGGTTCCCGGTTGAATGACATACACACAAACAAATTACAGATCAGCCTAACAGGCATCTGAACATCAGGTATCCTATGAAGAAACAAGAAAAAAAAAAAAAATGACTCAGTTCTAAATATACTTTCTAAGCAATTGCTTTTATCTAAAAGATAATGAGAATCAAGCCTTTCTTTTTTGGGACTGGTTGGAGCTCAGGGCCAAACTGAGAGTTCATTTCTCCCTAAACTCAGAGTTTGTTTTAACATCACCTCATCTTCACCTTTTCATACTTGAGAAATTTCTCCCCTTAATTCTTTTCCTTAACCTTTTTGGGAGAGTTTTGTTGTGTTGGTGGTGCATAATAAAATCCTTAAGAAAAAGAAAAAGAAAAGTTGAATACGGATAACTGAATTGCTTACATTTCTGGGCTTATGTGCCAAAGTTTGCCTTAAATAAAACTTGAGCCAGAAATTCAAGTGCATAATTCATCTGCCCTGCTTCGTCAACAGGCTGTGGTCACAAAGACTTAAGTCAGGAGTCCACTTGGTCCTACAAAGAAGAACTAATAATCTAGATTTTTTTCCATAGAGAAATTATATGCCCAGTTCATATACCTAGTCATCTCCCAAAAGTAACAGTTTATGTTTTAAGTTGCTAAAAAACAGACGGGGTGTGTGTGTGTGTTTGTGTGCACCTGTGTTCTGTTAGTGATGCATAATAAAGTCACACACACGAGAAGCACATTTTAAAATTGCAATTTTCGCCTGGCCGTTGTGGCTCAGTGGTTGAGCGTCGACCCATGCACCAAGAGGTCAACAGTTCGATTCCTGGGCAGGGCACATGCCCAATTTATGGGCCTGATCCTCAGTGGGGGGCATGCAGGAGGTAGCCAATCAATGTTTCTATTTCTCTCCCTCTCCCTTTCTCTCTAAGATCAATAAAGAACGATTATTTTTTTAAAAACTGCAATATTCAAACAATTCTTTTCAAATGAAGCTCTGTCAGGAAATGTTATACATAGTAAAGGGTATTATAAAATAATGTTTTAATGATAATTTTACAATAAGAATACTATAAAGTTTTACTTATTTGTACTTATTAAGACTATAATACTTATGTGACCTCAACTAAATGCCCTTTAAGTATAATTTATTTTCCATCTTTTAAAATAAGCTAAATTACTCTGAATAAAAGAATACAGATTATATTGCTGGGGAGAAAAAAGATAATGACAGTGATTAGAGAGGAAGAAAATAAAATTATGATTTCATTTCCCCAAAGGAATTAAATATCCATCTAATGTGGTTAACTGACATAGATAAGAAGTTATAATGTTTTTGAAAACCCCCAAAATAAATATGGTTCTCTACTAACAAAGGGGTGCAATCTCCCACAGACCACACTGGTTGAACCGGGATGCTCCAGCCAAAGTTATGCATCGTGGTAAACACTTAAGTTCATCACTAGTCTTCAACCATGGCATGAACTCATTCCCAAAAAACACGACTACCGGTCAAGCAAGAATTTTATTTTCTAGTCTAGTAAATGAGTATATATGTTCCTGATATAAAACGAATGACCTAGTTGGTGCCTAGGCAAAGGGGAAGAGAGGACTTGAAAAGAGAAAGCACAGGTTCGATCAGAAGGGTCCTCACCACGTGGACGCAACCTGGAAAGTACCATTACCCTGCAGGGAGGAAGACATTATGGTGCAGAGGGACTGGACCACAGTTATCCACCGTTCTATCCAATCACAGTCAAGGCTGAAGTGACAATATTGGTGCCACTGACCAAAGCAGGGCAGGCACACTCTTTCCTTTTTTAAATGTGTTTTTATTGATTTTTGGGAGAGAGAGAGAGAGAAACATCGATCAGGTGCCTCCTGCACGCCCCCTACTGGGGATGGAGTCCGCAACCCAGGCGTGTGCCCTGACCGGGAATCGAACCGGGACCTCTCAGTCCCTGGGACAATGCTCCATCCACTGAACCACATCATCCAGGCTACACTCTTTTCTATAGCAAAGACTTGAGTAAGCATGACCCTCAGAAGGTAGCAACCTATACAAAATGGTCTTCTAGCCAGAACTTGAGCCACAGGGCGATCCAGGCTTCCATGCAGAAGTAATAGCACCGCCTGCCTTCCCTTAAGTGAAAATCTTGGGCCGGGGGTGTTTTGCACTTCAGAACTGAAGATTTATAAAGGAAGTATTGACATATTACATAACCACCCAAACGGTGTTTGGAGCAGCTCCCGGTCATCAAACATATCAAGAGTCACGCTGAATGAGACAAATAGACCAAAGGGTTCAAGTCAGAGCTTGTTATACGTTAAAAAAAAAAAATTCTATTTGCAGAAGTGTTTGAATTCTGAAATTCTGGGTGAGATTTATGTAACCGCTGAAGTCATAGAACAGCAGCAGAAATAGACATCAGCTTCTACTCCCTGACCTAAAGCCATACCAAGCACCATGCTGGGCAGATGGAGAAAGAAGCATTCAATGGGCTTATCTGGGGGCCTTTAGCCAATGACTCTCCTTCCAGCCTCCCTGGGAAGAATATGGGTACCTATTCATGACGCACTTTTATTGAGATCCTGCAAACCTATGTTATGCACTAGGCGGGGGATGCTGTCCCCAGAAATGACTAAGCATGCCCCAGGGAGGGCCCAGGACACCGTGCAGTGTGCACAGGAAATTCTGGAACTTCCATTCAGACAGATCTAAGGTGTCCTTTTCATTTCTATTTTTGTGTGTCTTTAATAATATATGTAATATCAGTACCACGGTACATGTGCATAATTTATAAGTAAATATGTAAAGTCACACTGGGTGTGCCTGTGACGGGATGTGTTATGAGGAAGGGATGGGGTGAACATTTCGAAAGCCCCTGAACAATGAAATCCTTGACTCTGCTGAAAAGAAAAAAAAATAATAACCCACAATACTAAGAAAAGAACTCATTTTTCCCCTTCAGGCAATGGCTATTTTCAGAACCGTGTCTCTTCTTTCAGAAAGAAGTATCAGGTAGCAAATATAACACCAACCAGACAAGCTGAAATAGGCAAGATGCTTGTTTACAAAAAAAAAAAAAAAGCAAGTGTGATTTAAGCAAGGTTTTCGGTAAATACTGCTGTCACCTCCGCTAAAGGGTGTTTCTCTTGGGGAATTCATTAAGCATTAATTTCAACAAATGATCTCATTTGTCTCAAGTTTACTCTAACATTTACAAACTGCATTATGCTCTGCTTCCTCCAGCCCACTCACTTCATTTGCATTTTCAACAGTAGACACAGATGACTTTCTATGCACCCAGGTGATGTGGCCACGGTAGGGAAGAAAAGATTTGCATCTCCTTTGAGAGAGGAATCACTCATCATTAGAGCAGGAATCCAAACTCGCCACGTTAGAATGAATCCATCTATCTGGTGAACGGAAGCCCAGATGTAGCGGTGACATCATAAATAACACACGGGGAATACAAACGCTCAGGAGATGGGAACATAAGGAAAGGTCAGTCTGCAGAAATGACCGTAAATATTCTTTAAATGGCAATGTTTCCAGGAACAAAAGGTCTTTTCTTTCTGGTACTCCCAGGTCATCGTAGTTATTCTACCCACTGTTGCAGAGGCAACGTGTATGGGAGATGAGGTGGAGTTGGGCCCAACTTATCACAAACTGCAAGTTCCTCTTTTGAATGAACTCCCAAGATCACCTTCCACGCCTGACTTGACCTCTGATATATTTATCCATTCAGCAGCCAAGTCAGACAGGGAACGTGCTCTCTTGAGGCTTGTGTTCCAGAGGGGACATATATGTGTGGAGAGGGAGACAGAACCATGGCACAGAGGAAGAGGTGCCCGATGAGAAGGGACAAGAAGCGGGAAATACTAGCTATTTGGGAAAGAGGATTCCAGACAGAGGGGAGAATCCATGCAAAGCCCCTCAGCCAGAGCATGCTCCCTGCACCTGGGCAGAGCAAAGAGGTCAATGATCTAGTGGGCAGTAGGAGGAGATGAGGTCAGGGAGGGAGTTGGGACCAGCAGAGACTTGAGGTTTTATTTTCAGGGAGCTAAGACGTTGTGGCAGCAGCAGGAATGGGGAGGTGAATGTTGGTCAGAGGTCGGGTCTGATTTGGTGCATATTTTATGGACCACATTGGCTGCTGTGGAGAGTGTCCGCCACACAGAGCAAGATGGGAGAGAAAGACCAGCTAAGAGACAAGGATCAAAGGCTCTTTAATTTGTACCCTGGCCAGTTTTGCTCAGTGGTTAGAGCATCAGCCTGCAGACTGAAGGGTCATGGGTTCGATTCCCAGTCATGGGCAGGTACCTGGGTTGCATGCAGTTCAATCCCTGGCCCTGGTCTGGGTGGTGCCTGGGCCTTGAGGATGTGCCTCTCTCACACTGATGTTTCTCTCTCTTTCCCTCCCACCCTCTTCCACTCTACCTAAAAATCAATGGAGCCCAGCCAGTGTGGCTCAGTGGTTGAGCATTGACCCATGCACCAAGAGATCATCAGTTCGATTCCTGGTCAGGGCACATGCCCAGGTTGTGGGCCCAATCCCCAGTGAGGGGCATGCAGGAGGTAGTCAACTGATGTTCTCTCTCATCAATGTTTCTATCTCTCTCTCTCTCTCTACCATCTTCTCTCTCTAAAACCACTGAAGAAAAAAAAATTAAATAAATAAAAATCAACGGAAAAGTATCCTTGGGTGAGGATTAACAACAACAACAAAACGAAGTAACAGGATTGAAATGGCCCATGGAAGAAGTACCAGTGAGACCCAGGAGCAATTAGAAGCATGTGTTGCCAGTGACTTGCCACAGAAATAGCTAAAACTTTCCATCGTGCTACCCACCACTGCTCCATCCTGCGCACACATGTGCAACCTTAATTCATACAGTTCGAAACTTCAGTCACTGAAGGTGAAAGTAAACAGTGTCCTTTGGACCATAAAGAAACACGTTCAAAGCAGATGTTGATTTCAACCTACCAGTGATTTTTTTTTTAAGCTGCTGAGAAAACTTTCATTTTCCATCCTTTGCTATTAATGGTCACACGTGTACAAATAGTGCAACTGAACTAGATCTGTGACACGGAAAGTCAAGGAACTTTCGTACTGCTCATGTTTTTAGGGGTTAAAAAATCTCATAAATGCTAATGAAGGCATGATATTTTTTCCCTAGGCAATAGTTCAAGGGATAAAATATGCAACATTCATTCTTCTGAGGAAGTCAAAGTTCATAGGGGAGAGATAACAAAGCAATCCCAATACAACAGTGTGATCTCTGAGGTGTTATGAATGAGGCCCTAATGGGTCACACACAAGATGCATCAACCTATCATGGTCCAAGGAAATAGCAATCAGAATGGAGATGAGGAGACTGATCGAGAAGAGGAATTGTGTGATCCAGTGATAATGTGTGTTGGGAGGGTAGGGTGAGGCAAAGGCAGATGTCTAAGGTTCCCAGCTGGGAAGCAGGAGAGCCAGAGAGGAAGAGGGGGTCAGATCAAGAAAGCTGAGAGGAAGAAATTTCAAAGAGGGAGCATTCATTTCAAATACTCCAGAGAAGTTGGCCGAGAAAGGCTGAGGCACATCCATTGTGTTTGAGTATTGGGAGGGCAGTAGAGACTTTGGGGATACAGAAGCCAGAATGCAGGGAGCTGGGGATGCAGGAAAACAGGACATAACAAGAGACACCCTTTTAAGAAGCTTCGCTGTGAAGAGGAGAGAGATGGTCTGTAATTTTATGTTGGTGAACATAAAATAAATAGTACAATTTGATTAAGATAGTTTTAATTTATGAGTTTGACCTAAATAGAAGTTGTAAACCTATAGGATTTATATTTGAATGACAGACCCCCTCAAAAAAATCCCACAGTTGCCTTTTCCCCTGGACATAATAGTTTTCATGTCTTATTGTGATGGTAGGCAATCCTACCTAGTCTGAAGAGACTCTGGATTACACTTACAAGCTTAGATTACTGGTTTAAAACTTTAGAATTAGAAGAGATTTAAGCTTTTTGTTTTTTTACTTTCAGAGACAAGAAAACTCAACAAGAGACGGGAATAAAAAGTGTGTGGTTTGTATTTCTGTTCTCTGTGGCACCCAGCGCAGTAATCAGCTCTTGGCAGAGGCCTAATTAACATTTGTTAAATGGAGCTGAAGGTCAAATGGCTAATCAGGATAGATACATGGTTAGAATCTAGATATTTTGACTTTCCAGGAAACTTTTTTCAATGGCAATTCAAAAGGCTGTGTCTTGCATTGGCAAACTTTTAAAAAAGAAATTATACTCAACGGCATTAATTGTTAGGAAAATGCAAATCAAAGCCACCTGCCACCCTTGAGGACGGTCACTATTTAAAAACTAAAGTGCTAGTGAGGAGCAAGAGAAATTGGAATCCTTGTGCAATGTCAGTGGAGTAGAAATGTAAAATTTCTACTGTGGTGTAGTTGTTATGAAAAACAGCATAATGCCTCAAAAACCTTAAACATAGAATTAATATATGTTCCAGCATTCCACTTCTGGGTATATACCCCAAAAAAGTGAAAGCAAGGACTCAAAGAGGTATTTGTACACCCATGACTGTCAATCAGACAAAAGTCATCCAAGGGCCACTATTTTTTTTTTTTTCTTTTCTTTTTCTTTATTGATATTAGAGAGAGAGAGAAAGAAAAAGGGAGAGAGAAACATCGATGAGAGAGAACATCGATTGGCTGCCTCCTGCATGCCCCCCACTGGGGATTTGGCCCACATCCTGGGCATGTGCCCTGACCGGGAATCGAACCGGCGACCTCTTGGTGCATGGGTCGATGCTCAACCACTGAGCCACACCAGCCGGGCCCGAGGGCCACTATTTTCAAATCACTGTCCACAGCCATACTTTTATGTCATTACATAAATATCAGTGTATTGTTCCTCATTTGGATATTTGCTAAAACTTGATTATGGGGACATTTTCTACTGCTTCTCACTCTATAAATACTTGACACCGATTCACACTGAATGATACAAGGGAGACAGCTTTTTTGTTCCCAGAACAGATCATTTCTGTACTAAAACCGTTGGGCCACGCTGTCGATTTTGCTCTCTTAGCCCCTTCATTCTGAATTCTATAAATAAACATAAAAACCAAAATGTATTATTTCGGGCCACTTTTCTCTTAATATTAGTATGGCTCCTTGAGTGATTTCACCTTGCAGAGCCCATACGCAAAGACCCTCACTGAGCTCATAAAAGGGAAAATGCACAACTCTGTCTCCACAGGGAGGTAGAAATTCACGTAGATAAATTTGTTTGGAAGGTTATTCCATGGTGTTAGCTTTTTAGACAGCCCAGTGATTTGCCTTAATGTTGTGTTAGATTCAGAGTATTTTAAAGAAAATCCATACAAAAACACATGGTCCATAGGTCTTAGACTAACTCCCAATACATGCTCACCATGTGAAATATTAAATTACTCCATGATCACAGGTAAAGAAGGTATACAAGGTGACAATTGGGTTAATGTAAACTATGAAGGCACGCAAGGCTGGGAAATTTAGCATAGAAGGCACACTATTTCAGTGATGTATTTGTAGAGATACACACACATCATGAACAGAAGTATGGACCACTAATCTCCATTAATGCAGCCATTAAAATGTAACTTTCTGATGCTAGAAAGCCACCTGGAAAATGATTTATGATGTCATTCTAAATGGAAAACACACAAACTATAAAACGGCCCCTGAACTATGCTTACAGGTCTGTAAAACGATGTCCAAGTGCGGATGAGAATATAAAGTAACATGGGAAAACTTTCCACGGCTGTCTTCTCAGGGCAGAAAATATTCGCGTGTTTTCTAAACGTTTTCCTTTCGTCCTCTTTAATTGGGACATAATGTGTTTGTGTAATAAATATCCGTAAAAATAAAAGTCATGTATGCAGTGGTATTTTGTGTTTGTGTTATGTTTTCCTCCAAGAGCAAGGCAAGATCCAATCCAAAATGTTCTTGGAGAAAAACTGGGTTTCCAAGGGCCAGCTCAGACCAATACAGCAGCTGCCTGAAGAGCTGCTATTGCCAAGGATTCGGAGGCCGATGGAAACCTCCCGTCATCAGCATGAGTGGCTGGGCTCTGAGCAAGGAGCTGTGGTTCCATGCCAGTCATTTGCCATCTCTGCCTTGGCACTAACGTCTGACGCATAGATCCTGTGGAAGAGCTAAAAGTATTCCAACGCGTTCCTTAGGACAACCAACTCGAGAGGCAACTCAGAACATGACATGGTGAATTAGTTCTTGTGCAACAGCCAATATAGAAAAGTCTGTGTACACAGTTTTCGATGGGAATAGTCTAAAAAAAAAAAATTCTTCAAATAAATGCAGTCGCTTCCCTCACACGGTACAGACATGTTTCCGGGAAACGCACAACAGACATCTGGTTAACCTGTTTCGTCATTAAGTTACTGTAATTCCTATTTCTTTGCATTTGCTTTCATGTTGGTTGTCTCTGTACAGAACAGAAGCTTCCAGAGGGAGAACAGTCTTTATAAGCCTCTATCTACATGAGACAAGTGCTTGAGTGCATGTAAGTTTGGGGTTGAGACTTTATCTAGTGCATTCCTGCTTTTGTACCTGGTTCTGTGTAGCTACTTCTTTCTATTCTGAAGGAGCCAGATTGTGCTGCTAATTTAGAGTTAGTCAATGAGAAATGCACAGAGACAGCTCGCCTCTGTGGTCGGGTTTAAACCACTGGGCAGATTTCCACTGACGGAGCCGGAAGGGTTCTTGATTTGGACACTTGCACCTTTGCAAAGCCTCATCGCCTGCCTTTATTCATTTTCCACAGCTACGCAAAACAATGCAAACTTCATACATGATTGAGAAAGGCTAAAAATAGTCCCTAGCTGAGAAGAAGAGGAAGCTCTCATTTCCAGCAGGTGTCTTGACACTGTGGGCAGCATCCTGACTGTGTGAGAATATGACAGGCTGTGTGTCATTTGCAGAAAGCTGAAGCATCGGGTGAAATTACGTATGTCTGGGAAGTCACACGTGAAAGGGAAGTTACGCATGAAAGGGAAGTTACAGCAAGCCCTGGGCTCAGCTCACCAGCCAGCATAACTGGAAAGTAAACAGAGAGGGAGCTCTTTTAGGTGCAAAGTTCAGTGGACTTGAGGTGTGTGCAAGGAGGGAGGCTGACTGGCCCACAGGGAGGACCTCACTGGAGAGAGAGAGGCTGTCTCATCTCCAGGATGTTCATCATCTCCAGGTCTAGCCCGAATGAATGAGCAGGCAGCAGTCCCAAAACAAGGGGAAAAGGGTGTCACAAACTTTCAGTGAGGGTATAGGGATTTCGTTTTCGTTTGGATTCGGGGCTGTTAGCTGTGTAATCTGTTCTCCCCACAGGTCAAACACTTGACTCTTTCAGGTCCCAGATCAAGCATCATCTCCTTATCAAAGTGAGTTCTGATAGAATGAATGAATGAATGAATGAATGAATGAATTCAGAGGGCAATCCCTTCCACGACTATTATCACTGAATACATATTTCCCAGCATATTCCATCAACAGAAAAAGTCTCACAGTTAAGTTCTTCCATAAATGCTTAATGATTAATTAGTGTTGGGTAATGTAGTTATTGCTCTGGGATACGGTGTGTGAGCAGTTTCATGAGCAGATACAGAGCCTTAAATCAGTAACAGTGACCAGTCCCGACGGGGCCTCTTTGGAGGCTGGGCGTAACCATGGTGAGGACGGAGCATGCTCCATCAGCCTGGCCCTCGCCTCTGTTTTCCCCCAGCGGTTTCCTAACAGAACAGCCTGCTTCTCTTATCCTCCTCACAAGATCGGGTCAGCAAGCTGACAGGGAAGCCCTTGAACTCCACCCCAAGGGCAAGCCCCCTTCACTGATCTCTCTGTTAAGCAAGACCTGAAGGACCCAGGAACTGAGCAGGACTGCAGAGGCCATGACTCAGCCGGTCCCTCTCCTCCCCTCCACATGTGGGTGTCAGGAAGCTGAGCTGCTTTTCAGCCCTGGGGATCCTGGGCACAGCTGGTGTCTTCCAGCACGTCAGGCCCAAGAGAGGGCAACAGGCGAGGCCACCAGGCCATGTTCATGAGAAAGTGACTTATGCACATTCAGTCACTTCTGAACTGATCCAAGTGTCTGAGTCAAATGAGGACAATTTCTGTAAGTGAAGTAAAATGAAACATACACACACACACACTCAAACACATATACACTCACATACATACACATACATATATACACACACACACACACATACACACACATACATATATGCACACATACACACATATACTCACATGCATACACATATATACACTCACATATATACACACACATGCACACACATATATACACTCACATGCATATGCATATATACACTCACATACACACACATACATACATGCACACATACACACATATACTCACATGCATACACATATATACACTCACATATACACCCACATATATACACTCACATGCATACACATATATACACTCACATACATATACACACACATATATACACTCACATGCATACACATATTCACTCACATACATATACACACATATATACACTCACATGCATACACATATATACACTCACATACATATACACACACAAATATACACTCACATGCATACGCATATATATACTCACATACATACACATACATATATACACACACATATACACACACACACACAGCCTTTCATTGCCTGTGAGTTAAGAAAAGACTTTTTAAATATAGACCCATAGATATTTCCTACACTTTTATGAAATATGACATTTGAAAAATACCTTTCTAAACTTGTCCGTGAAGCATTAAATTTGCCCAAATCACAGAACTTTCTGTCTCAAAGCACCCGAAGGGGTTGCTCACTCTCAGAAGGAAGTCAGCACACACTGCTGTTGGCAAGGCATCCGGTATAGCAGCTGCTCACAGATGACAAGACAAAGAACACCGTTTTCAATGTGAAAACCACCCATCTTGTTAAAGGTTATGTCGAGGTTCCCCCCACCACCCTGATTCCACCAACGCCAGCTCGAGGAAGTGGACACTAGCATGTAGCCGCTTACATGGGTATTCCCAAATGAGCTTTCCCAAGTTTCTACTGTCTCTCATGCCGTGCAGTCTGCAACTTATTTCATGGAAGGTCAGCTAGGGAAAGGCTCGGGGTGGACAGAACTATGCAAACAAAGCTCCTCACTGAGCTAAAACACTGCCCCATGAGGCTTTAACTATGAAGAATCGTAGGTTCTACTGAGATAGGCAAACATGACACCTTCTAGGCCATCAAGGCCAAAATGAAAGGTTTCAACCCAGGAATGCACTGAGCAGCTCCTCCAGGATTCAGACTTTCCGGGGCTCTTAGTTGGAATTGGGATAAAATAGCGGGGGGCAGGGGGGCTTATTCCATTCGACTGGGTGACTCTGTCTAAGCTTCTCCACTCCTCTGAGCCTCAGTGTTTCTTTCTATAAAATGGGGATGACTCTTACCTAGCAGGCTTCCTGAGAGGATCGGGAATGAATTAGTGATTTAGGATCTTTTATTTTTTTTTCAATCCTCACCAGAGGACATGTTTCCATTTTTTGTTCAAATAGAATGGGAGGGAGGGAGAGGAAGAGAGAGACAGAGAGAAGCATCAACGTGAAAGGGGCACATTGAGTGGCTGCCAACCGCACGACCAACCAGGGCCGGGGACAAATTGCAACCGAGGTACATGCCCTTAGCGGGAACCAAACCCGGGTCTCTCTGGACCGCAGGCCGACGCTCTAACCGCTGAGCCAAATCGGCCAGGGCATGATTTAGGATCTTGAACTCATGGTGATAAAGCTAGATACTGACATAAGACGGGAAGCTGGAAAGAAAATAAATAACTGAATACCAATCAGTTATTAATGACCGGGACCAAGCCTATGTGCTCAACATTTGTTTGGTCGCATAAATAGTTCATGATATTTAAAAACAATTCATCATGGACCTTCTCGGTTCTGCCTTCTGGTTCAATATCAACACAGGGGACTTCCTGAGAACCTTCTTTCTCATTCCTGGCTAACGCTACCTGTGTCTGAGCCAGCTCATGTGATTTAGGAGCATGAGAGACATGACAGAGAAATCCTACCTGTTTAGACAGGCCTAAAAGGCAACTTCTACCGAGGACTCCTACAAAGTTCAAAGCACTAAACTGTATGGGAATAAAGTGCAGAACACACACACCAGAAAGAGGATAAGAAGGAATGCAGAGGCAGCCTCCTGGAGATAAAGACTCAAGAGATGGAGAGACTTAAATGTTCCCGCAACAAACAAGAAGCATTCCAGAGGAGCCCGTCACTGCAGGACAAGGAACTACAGACCCATTTCACTGGACAGACAGTGTTACCAGCTGACCATGTGAGGGGAAGCAAGCCTGAAGCATTGCTGGGCCCCAGCTGGTTCAAGGGGGACAACAGGAAGTTGAAGAGCCAACCCCAAAGGTCATTTCCAGACTCCAAACCTAGAAAACTAAGCTACTGTTGTATATGTAAAACCTTCTATATTGGGCACACCACTCAGCACAATAATGTTGTAGTCCAAGTAATACCGTGTTCTTTTCTGATTTATTACCCAAGTTCTCAGACTAAACCTCAACGTCTTTCATAATGCTAAAAATAGTTCCCCAACCCTCACCGAGAAAAGAAGAATTACACAATTATTACTTGTGTTTGTTTGTGGTGTGGTTGGGCTTTCTGTTTGCTTTTTGTTTTGTGCATTGTCATCGGGGCCGCCACTTGGATCTGAACATGGTCACAGTCACACGGACGCGCTGAATACTTTCTTTTTAGTTTTCCTGATTAGTTCGCAGACCTCTCACGAATACTCCTGTTTATCAGCCGACTTGTAACCCCTCTCCCGCTGACTCGCAAAGTTGAAACAAGCTATCCTGAACTTTCAGCTCCTCCAAAGCAAGCACCCATCGATTATACATAAAATCATCGGATTAATCTGTGATGAGTATAAATGATAGGTGAGTGTTTTTAATAAAAGACAATAAATTAAGAGGGTAGATAGGATAATGATGCGGCCTCAAATTCTGAAAACCTGGCCCTGGCCAGGTAGTTCAGTTGGTTAGCGCGCCATCCCCATACACCAAGGTTGTGGGTTCGATTCCCAGTCAGGGCACATATAAGAAACAACTAGTGGATGCATAAATAAGTGGAACAAATAAATCTCTATCTCTCTCTCTCTCTCTCTCTCTCTCTCTCTCTCTCTCTTTCAAATAAATAAACAAATAAAACTTTTTAAAAAAATTCTGAAAACCAGCTTTCAACAAGGCCCCTGTCACTGTCCTGCCCCTGCCTGTACCTGTTTCTTTTGCGAGTTGAGGTCTGCCTCCGCCCCCAGCTCAGGCTCTCAAGCACAAGAAAGTCCAAAGGGAGTGGAGAATTCCTCTCCACCCTCTAAAGCATGAGCGGAAGTAAACCTTTCTACCTTTCATATCACATTAAACCTGTTGCTCTGCTGCCTGGCCAGGAAAAAGTCCACATTGCCTTGGGGACCTCCTTCTCCCCAACCCACTGTCCCTGAGAGGCAGCTTGATTCAGTTGTTGATATTATTCAATGCACTGAAGTGCTCGGTTGTCATTCAGTTGGGTTATTCAATCAGTAGATAGTCAATTATTCAATGACCACCCAAAGACCAGTTCTCTCAAATCTCTGTGTGGCCAACCGCTTTCCTGGATGGTAGATCCTTATCCTAGTCAACCATCTACCCGAAACCTCTACCATGGGGTCATCCAGACATTGCAAACTCACAATGTCCACAAAAGTCATGAGTCTCTAAAAACATTCTTCCTCTCTAGTCATGACTTGTTACTGGTGCCCAACCCAGGGACCCAAGGCTCCAACCTTAGCCTCAGTGTTCCTTCTCTGTCCTCAGCCACATCCGCCTGGTCACCTGTCATCTCCCAGGTGTCTCTCAAATCCTTCCACACCTCTGCTTCCCTATCGCCTTCATCTAAGCCCTATAACCTGACTCCTGAACTATGATCATTTCTTAACTCCTCTCCCACTGACTCATAGCCAGGATTAGGGCATCTCACTCCAGTCACCCAGATCATTGCCAAGCAAGTTTTTCCCTGTCTGAAGAGATCCCATCTGTCTGGTCACCCCTGTATTAACATGTAGCACAACTAGGCAAGCAGCAAATGACCACATGAACGAATACTGCATGGATGAGGCAGCTGGTACTCTCCGAAATAAATTCTGCCTCTGGCCATAAATTCAAATTAATGTTTGTCTAAACATTTGACACAGAAGAAGTAAAGACCCAGGAACCTGAATTTCATAACCAAAGGCAAGCCAGACCATCTTTCTGTACACTCACCTGTATACCTGTATCTACAGCTGTGGATCCTTCACTCACGCTGCCTGACATGATGGGGCTGGTCTATGACAAACGTACAGAATTTGTGGGTGACAACTGTTTCTTCTAGAAAACAAAGATTACTAAAAATGCAAGGCATAGCTCTTCTGGGTACTTTCAAGACAGAATGGAAAAACACATCATAATCTTCAAGTCCTCTGTGGCCTGGGAAGGTGGGAGGGTGACCTTTAGGAGACAAGTCTCTCTGCCAACTTTCAGATCAAACCCCAGCATTCCGAAACAAGGCCACCTTCCCCTGCCACCCACTGGGAAAATCCGGATGAGCCCACAGTCACGCAGGGAGAGAGGCAATTCCACAATTATGTAACCAGAGATATGCACTTGTGTCCATTTGCTTGTGAAACTTTAAAAAGTTGCAGTAGGAGTGAGTGATAATGTCATCCTTCCCCTTGATCTGGCTGTCTATCTCTCAAGAAAAACGTGTTAACCCCATGTGGTAAGCAAATAGCTGTGATGTTCAATAAGGCCATTCCAAGCAGACCTCTCCCACAGCACCAACACGTAACAGTGACACCCTGAAAACTGTCCCGGGGAGTGCGGGGGAAGGTCACGGGAACCACACTGGCCCCTGCACTTCAATCCGTATAGCTGTGGGGCCTAGGACATGTCTCTTCCTGTCTCTGCTCCTCAGTTTTCTCACATCGAAATGGAGGTGACACTAGTCCTGCTTGATAAGATTGTGTTGATGATGAAGGGTTAGTCATTCTGCCCAGCCGGTATGGCTCAGTGGTTGAGCGTCAACCCATGCACCAAGAGGTTGCTGGTTCAATTCCTGATCAGGGCACCTGCCCAGGTTGTGGGCCAAATCTCCAGTGGGCGGCACGCAGGAGGCAGCCAATTGCTGTTCTCTCTCATCAATGTTCCTATCTCTCTCTCCCTCTCCCTTCTCTCTCTCTAAAATCAATTTTAAAAGAATTTTTTTTTAAAGCTAATCATTCTTAGCACAATCTGAGTGCCCAGCCAATGTCAGCGACAGTAATGGAAATCATAATGATATTACAATAATGAATATAGCCCTTGCATTAATCATTTTTCCTTCCATCCATCTCCACGGGGGAGTCCATGCCCTCAAAGTTCTATCAAATACTAAGAACGGTTCCCCAACTCTAGTGCCAGAACCCTGTGGGAGGCTTCTTAGAACTCAGACTGCTGTGTTGCAGACACAGAGCTTCTGATCTGAGGGGCTGGGCTGAGGCTGAGAAGATACAGTTCTAACAAGTTCGCCTCAGACGCGTGGGTGCTGCTGGTTGGAAGGACGTGTTGAGAAACACTCGGGGCCTTGCTGCATCCGTGGAGAGGAAGTCCCAACGTCCAGGGCTTTCTGTGGGGCTCCACCCACCCAGAGGCCCTTCCTGGACAAATCCATCTTAGTGACCCCACCGACAATTCCAAACTCAGCTCCAGCATCAGGAGCGCTCCGGGCCTGCGTGCCGGCATCTGCCGCGCTGGACTTTGCTCAATGCAGCCCGTTCCATGGCAACCAGGACTTGCCTTACTCAGTGCCCAGGACACAGAGAATTCCTAAGAGAGCTGAGAGAGCCAACACCATCCCTGGAGAGCCAACCAAACTGGAGATCAGCTCAGGGGCCTTCATCTCAGAACTGCTCACTGGACATGAAGCGCCCCAGTCCCCCATGAGCCCAGGATCCCTCCCACCCCAGCTAGAAGTCTCCTCTATGTTCACTGCACCATGAGTCCTTTGCCTTCAACCAACAACTGTTCTTTGCACTCCTGGGAGGTAATGGAGCTCGGTTCCTGGCTTCTCGCTGGCGTAGGCCCTACCAGGTGGGCCAGCTGTGGGCTGATGCTGAGTGTTCTCGGGGAGAGGGGAAGCCAGACTGCAATCAGGAAGCATTTCTTTGTAAGCATTTCTGGTCCGTGGCCCAAAAAGATCTCGGCAGACACAGAACGGTCACGCAAGTTGTTGCCATTTCTTTTTCTCATTCTGAATAAGTATGCGCCTTCATCCCAAATTCTGTATTATTTTTCTTAAAGAGGATTCCAATGTGTTTACCTTTTTTTAAAAAATTGTTCCATTGCAGTTTACATGCGATGTTATTTTGTACTCATTTCGGGTGTTTACCTTTTAGGTCTTACAAAATCTGGGTCACCCCGGTTGCACATTCTTGTTCCCTGGCCATTTGGCTTTCTGGGGTTTTCTTTAATTCATCACCCACCGGCCCTCCGATTACAGCATTGTAAGCAAGCCAACCACACCTTTCTAAACACCTTCCAGACAGGATTTCAAACGCTTCTAAAGAGGAGTTCAAGGTGTGTTATCCATGTCACTATGAAGAGCGAGATCCAGACAGAATATCCTGTCTGATCCTCCCAAAATAGGCATAAAGGCTCTCTTTAACGAAAAACATCCCTCAACTCCTGATGCTAATTTAAATACAAAACCCCTCAATTTTTGTGCGTAATCACCACTGATTACAAGGATAGCAAGTTTTGTCTGTGTCAGGAAATATTCATTAAAATTCTAAGCACTATTTTCATTCCCGTCCCACACAGTATAATAATTTTAATTGGAAGATCTCTTTGGTGGTTTATACACAAAAGAAATCGTCAGTGGAGAAGCTGTAGTCTCTTTACTCTAAGGCTAAATTGAGAGTTTTAGGATTTCTTTCCAAATAAGTTGTAGCATCCTACATCTCCAGAGGTATATTTAAGGAGAAATAGATACATCTTTTAAAAATAAATGTTAGCCATATTTTTTCACATATGATTATAGATGTATTCACAAAGACAAAGTCCCTTCTAGGTGACAACATGGTCCTCTAGTCACCTGCAAGCTACGGAAAGAAATCAGGCTGAATTGTGTAAAATCAAGCTGGTTTCTATAAACTATATAAATTATTTAAAGCACATGAATAATATGAAAATTAGCTGCTATCTCAATGTGTGATACACAGGAATACATATCCAGTTTTACTAATTGGTCCCACTTGCATACGTAAGGCCCTTAAAAATAGGTTAACGAAGACACATTTTATATTTTATATTTAAAAAATAGCTGCTCATCTTCCTGTCCGCGAGTGGTCATAGTTGAAGACACACGTAGAAGGAAAAGAGGGCTTATTCTACTCATGACACTTACTTTCACTTCCCAGGGTGTGGACTGTTTATGAATGTAAATTTAAATTCTTATTTCCATGAAATCTTCTGGATTTGCAATCGCTCCCAGTGGCCCAGAACGGTGCAGAAGCATGTATCCTACAGTCAGAAGTACCCACGCTGAACTCCCAGGTCTAGGTCCACCAGTCAGCACTATGAACAAAGTGCCAGATTCTTTTCTGCCTCAGTTTCCCACTTGTACAGGGAGAGTCACAGCTACTTTGCATATTCTATGCAAGGAGTTAAAGCGCCTAGCCTGGGCCCTTGGCAAAGAGTTGATTCTTAACCCTATTTTAAAGATGGTTTTGATAACCCCTGTCACTTTGGTTGGCAGACCAAGCTAATGACCTTCTTCTTAGAATTACACTCTCTGCCTTTAAATGGTTTTACCTGAGATTAAAGAGGTGATGCAAAAGCACAATGAGCCATTGGTCTCTCTCCAAACCTCCACCTGTGCAGAAAGAGGGCCCTAGAACTCCTGGTGTCAACCTGTGCAACCAAACCTGCGCACACCTGTGCACACCAGCCTGGCTCACGCAGAGGCCCCCTCTTAGCGGGTGCACAGCAAATATTTGTTCAGTTGCAAGTCTGCTGACCCCAGTGAAAACTGCGAATGGAAATCATAACATGGCCCTGTTGTGCCTCAGTCTCACTGAGGCCGGATTTCTAAGGTCCCGAGGTGCCCCAGGAAGCTGCGTGGCAACTGTGACTGCCCATTGCAAAGGTCACTGCCAGAGAACCCGAGGGGAGCATCTGGACGGGCGGGAACCCTGCGACAGGGCCCAGAAATGCACGCGTGCAGAGGTTCTGACCCAGGTTAGAAATACAACCACTTTTTAAAGCCGGTGGCGCGCTATTTGCTTAACAAATGGATACTGCGCTCAGGAACTAACTGCGGAAACAATTTGCTTTCAACTTCACCACCATCACCTTTTTTTTCTCTCTTAACGTGACGGGACACTGGAAGCCACACAGTGGTAAGGCTGTCTGCTCCAGGGGCGCCGAGCCAAGGTCTGCGTAGGAGCCCAAAGTGGAATCTGTGGGTCCCCACGAAGGGGCCGCATGGGATCCCACCCAAGTGAGGGGCTGACTTCTGCAGAGTCCTGGAGGCGGCGGTCACCATCTCCACTGCGCCCTGAGGAGCCTCCGTGAGTCTAGCAAATGCAAAGAAACCCGAGGCAGGTGTCCCCTCCCCGTGCGCCCCCAGCACCCCACACCTGAACCCTGAACCAGCAACTCCCGGGTAGTAGCTCGTCTGAATCCCCTCCCAGTCCCCAACTCCGCTTGAGAGCAGGAGCCCACCCGCAGGACCCAGCAGGTAGCAACCTGGGTGCCCTTGGCACAGCCAGGTGAGCCTGACCCCGCCCTCACCTGTCCGAGGCTGGTCTGGGCTGCACTGGGGGCCCAGCGCGCCCCTCACGTGCGGGGACCTGCGCTGCTGTCTCCACGGCTCAGGGACGCAGGGAGCAGCTCGGCCGCTGCGGGGGCGGGGGCATCGCCCGGGCCGCCCCACTTCCTCGGCCCCACACGGGAGCCCCGCCTTCCGGGGGGTGGGGGGAGGCGGCGTCACCTTGGAGCCGCCACTACCCGAGGGCGGGCGGGCGCGGCGGCGGCGGCAACTCGGGCTGATGCAAGAAGGCGCGGCCGCTGGGTCTGGGCGCTTCACTGGGCGAAGAGGAAGAAATTACTGCGGCTCATTAGCCTGGTTGGCTCGTGGGCAAAGGAAGAGGTGTCGGAAGGTACAGCAGTGACTGTGGGAGCAGAGATCACTTGCGTTTTAGCTCAAAGGCAGGCAAGGGGGTAAGTGTGGCTTGCAAACTTTCAGCTGCTTGGAAGCTGCCTTCAGTGATCCCCAAGTAAGTGCACCTTTGCTGCCAGAGGTCCGAGGGATCAGTGGGGACCCTCCCATTTTTACCCCCCACCACCACCACCTGGCACGAGGTGAGCCACGGAAGCAGTGCTGCGCGTGGACGTGGCACATCCGTGGTCACACCTGATGTTCAGATCCTAGTGAGGCAGTTCCTAATATCCCTGGTTTAAGATGAGGAAAAGCAGCCTCAGAAGCACCAGATGACCTGAATCAAGTTAGTAGCAGAGTCAAGGCAACCGGAGGCCTGTAGCAGAGGCAGGCTCTTCCCCTGCGCTTTGGAAGAGGCTCCGCGCCCCCTACTTCAAAGCCCTGGGAACCCCGGAAAAGAACGTATACAGGAAAGACCAGAAAGAGCCAGGAGGAGAAACAGCAACCACACCTTTAAAGCTGACTAACAACTGAATTAAAATAGTAAGGGAGCCCACAACACAAGCTTTTTCCTTCTGACTCCTGCCGAGGTGGAGTTCCTGTTCTGTGGTTCCTGTAGCCCGACCGCAAGTCAAAATTCACTAACAGCATTTTTTGATCATTAAATGCTATAGAAAGCGAAGCGTCTATAGCTACAGAATCCTAAGGTCATCCCTCCTTCCCCTCATCACCATACACGCCTCTGTCTACCTTCATTGAGGGGCTTTTTAAAACTGTCCAAACCATGTTACCTGCCTCTTTCTAGTATGTTTTAGCCAAGGAAGAGCGGAATGATGCTGTTGTTTTAACTACTTCACCTCCCCTACAAAACCACAAGCGGCACTTAGATGATCAGTTGCGCTCGTGTGGCTGATAAAGGTTCACTACACTGCGGTTGGGTTGGATTTCTGAATTTAAACAGGTTTTGAACCGGGTCTTATAGGATAGGCACGGTCAATGATGTCATGATTGTTATGTTTAAAAAGATAAAATCTGCATTTTTCGTCTCGGTCTTGCCTTCTGAATGTCCATAAGCAGCAAGGTGTTTGGCCCCTGAAAACCAGCTCCATTGTCAACATGATGATGGAAGCGGAGGGTTGTCCCTCCCCACACCAATGTCAGCGCCCGGCCAGATACGACGGCTTTTTTGTGTCACACAACACGTGCGTGGGTGCGTGGCCATCTCGTAATGCCACCCGTGTTTTCAGATTTGCAGTGGCAGACTTGCCAGCTGTGGGCCCGATGTGCCCTTTGCCGTCACAGCTGACGCAGCTGTCACAACTTCAGACACTGCAGCGGAGGCGTGTTAGAAATGTCACTGTGCCTGTTTGAATGAGCCCCCGCAATTTAAATAGGACGCATCGCCATGGCTGCATTCATCTAGCACCTCTGCCCGTGCGTGACAGGGGTTCTCTACAAGACAGAAGAACCTGTTGCAAATGCACAAGTGCAGGACCTCCAGCTCCCCTCATTTTTCTGTGCAATAAGATATACATTCATCAGCACCTTGATTCGCATAACTAACTAGGGTCACAAGGGAGCGGTGCCGGGCTCCTGTGTCATCCGCCAGAGCTGGACATGACTCAGTCCAGACCAGAACTAAGTTGGGTCTCGTGAGTGTAAGTGTCCTAAATGCCCCACAGAGAGGTTTCTGAGAGTTGCAAACAGTGACCTAAGGCGTTGGCATCGAGCAGCCTTCACGTTTTCCTTCTTGGGTGCTCTTGTCATTTCTGGCCCAATAAAAGCTGGAGTAGAAAGACAGCTGGTCTAGACTTACCAGGGCGGGAAGCCAGTGTTATGGTTCAGGCACAATGTGGACCACTGTCCAAATGGCAGATGCTTCGTGTTACAAGGAAGCACATGTACTTTGCCCACAGCGTTGAGGGGATGGCGTACATTTCATTGTGAGTGTGGCGGGCTTCTGTTATGACATCACTCACATTTTTTCCTTTCCTATAATTGTCATGGCAGGTATGGGAAGCACAGTCCCCTTTTATTGTGGCAGGTGCGGAGAGACCAAACTTAGTGACTCAGTGCGAACCACACTCTGCCACTTAACTAGCTGTGGGTTTTCCTGCAAAGTGGTTGGTAGAGTTTCAGCTTCTTAAACAGAGGAGTTGCCCTAACAGAAAAGGTGTCTTACTTTCTAATTACTCAGGAAGCTCTGTTTTAAAGCCTTTCTCTGGAAACCAACACCAGCCTTTAATTGTCTTGTTAATAATCCTATGTAGCAAATTCTTTCAAATGCCCAGACATATTTTGAACATAAGCTAATTAGCTGGGAATGTTCACAATTACTAAGTTACTCAGCATTACACTTTTATAGATATTAGAGCTTTTATGGGTAAGAATTCCATGGCCAGGACGAACATCTGGTAATAGTTGCTTTTAAAAAGTTAAAATTAATAGTGACATGGAGGGTAAATCTTAGAAGACTTAGTCCCCCCATTCACAAGGTGGGTAAAGCAAACCCAAATTTACTTTTTTAGCTAATCACCAATATGTTTGTCTGTGAAGAGTCCATCCATTTAGATAATTGCTTAAACCTTCCCCCAGATTAAACCAGGGCAAAGGAGTGTTTCCTACCACGCAATGCTGCCGTGGCCCCACGTGGCATTGTTCGTTGGATTGCACACTAGCGTGTCGCCATTGGCCATAGCGGGGAGCATCTCAGGATGTGCCTTGAGAAATGCGTTGTCGAATGTGCAGGGTCATGGTCGTGGTTCAGGGTTGTGGTTGGTCAGGGTCATGATTCTTAAAACGCTGGTGACTATTTTAAGTTTTCAGTCAGCTCAGAAATGCAGATCCAGGCTGTCCCACGACAGCTGATTGGTTGCGTCTTCTGGTTCTACCAAGAACACAACTGACTCTGTCTCCATCTCTCATTTGACTACAGGGATGCTGAGTGGCCTACCTCTGTCCAATATTCAGAAGAGCTTTTTTTGCACATTGTATAACTGAGCTGTCTTTTTCTACCTCGTTTTCTTAAGTCTGAGATGAAACTGAAGGAATTTGCAAGACCAGAATATTAGGATAATGATCATTTTTCTGTGCAATAAGATAGACATTCATCAGCACCTTGATTCGCACAACTAACTAGGGTCACAAAGCTGGGGTAATTACTGGGGCCAGGCTAGTGGAATAAATGTGTAAATGAGACCACAGACACGAAAATAGAGATGGTCACAAACTGCCCACCTATAGGCGTTCATTTCAGTTATTGTTAACTCTGTGTTGGCCAAATAATGCAGGTGGCTTGAAGCCAGGTGGCCATATGTGTGCCCTGATCAACAGTGTGTCCCCTGATCAACAATGTGTCCAGCTCTAAGGTAAACACTATGGAAATAAGAGAGTTCCTGCCCTCCAGGGGCTCACACTTTGGTGAAGGGAAAAGACATGGAAATAAACCAGAGCACGTGAGAGGGAGGAGGATCTGACAGCAGCACCCGCCAGGCCCCCAGGGGAGCACAAGTCAGGTACAGGAGACCAGGTAGAAAACATGCAAGGGAACTGGCGGGGACACTGACTCCATGTAGCCCCAAGTTGAGGAAGGAGACCCCGGGGTGAAACCTTGCCCACATCCGCTGGGATGAATATACAGGCAACCAGCCACAGAAGATCAATTGGAAGTTCCAAGCCAGACCTATTTAGTGGTATTTCCATAAACTGTTTGCTCAAGTAATCGAAAAATTAAAATACAGACGCAGAGGGAGCAATAAGAAGAACATTCTGGGCTGAAGACATTAACTAATTTTGGACTATCGAGACTGCCCGGGACACATAATTCAAATGTTTCCTTCACCCAACCTCCCTTTACTGGCTGTAATAACAACCTCCAAGGAAAGTACAGAATCTCTAATTAATGGATTGAAAAGTGGTCAGGAAACACATGGGGCTTTATTAAGTGTATGATAATAATATTTTCAAGCTGGCTTGGTGTACAATTACCTGTTTGACAGACTTTATTTAGGTACATCTTTTAATGACTGCTGTTAACACTTCCCAGGAAAATGTGGAGCCAACATAAGAATAAAATACTAGTAAGGAACGTGGCTTTAAAACGAAATGAGCCACCCTGGCTGGTTTGGCTCAGCGGTTAGAGTGTCGGCCTGCGGACCAAGGAGTCCTGGGTCCGATTCCGGGCTCGGTTCATCCCCAGCCCCGGTTGGGGTCGTGCGGGTGGCAACCAATTGCTGTGTCCCTCTCACATTGATGTTTCTCTCTCTCTTCCTTCCTCCCTCCCTCCTGCTCTAACTGAAGATAAATAGAAAAATATCCTCAGGTGAGGATTAAAAAAATAAAAACTAAATAAGCCGAGCTTGTGTGTCTCAGTGGATGGAGCGTCCTCCCATGGACTGAGAGGTCCTGATTCAATTCCCGGTCAGGGCACATGCCTGGGTTTTGGGCTAATTCCCCAGTGGGGGGCGTGCAGTAGGCAGTCAATCCATGCATCTCTATCACATCAATGTTTCTATCTCTGTCTCCCTTCCTCTCTCTCTAAAAAAAAAAAAAAATCAATTAAAAAAAAAAAAAAAAACTAAATGAATCTCTTAATTTCCAGTACACAAGTACTCAATTTTTTCTTTTTTTCTTATTGGGAAATACCTAACTATACTGAAAATTATACATTCTATAAAGGACTTACTCTTTTAAAAAAATAACTTTCTTTGCTTCATTTGAATTTCCTATTAGGCTGGTTTTAAAATGAAGAATGGGAAGGCTAAAACCTAATTATTTAAATACAAAATATATTTTAGATCATTAAGAGTATCAGCGTAAGAAGCATTCAAACCCATGAAGAATTTAGTGAGTTTATTTGAGCCAAAACTATTGACAATTGCCGGGTAGCAAAACCTCAACGGACTGAGATGATGCTCCAGAGAAAGGCAGTTTGCACCTTACTTTATACATTACAACCAAAGGAGAAGAGGTAGGTGGGTTACATGAAATCCTCCGGTGATGGATCAGGGAGGCGGGAGGAAGCAAAGAGGGGAAACTGCCGGGATTGGATGAAAAGTAAAATGATAGACACATCCTTCTTCCAAACAGGTGGGGACAGCATGGTTAACAGTCAACTATTAAGTCAATAACAATGAGGGGATTTGTGGTCTCTGCAAATTAGCGCCTGTTCTTTGAGGGGTCCGGAAAAAGGGAAATTACTTTGCCCTTCCAAAGATATGTTATTGTAGATGCAAAAAAACAACAACAGACAGGCTCAGTTAAGGTAAAGACTGACCTTTGTCAGGGAAGATGACAGCCTGGGACATGACGACCTGCCATAAACTGCTTTTAGTGTAAAAGTTTTCATTTCAGACCATCCTCTGTGGTTCCTTTAGGTGTTTGAGTTTGCAAGGGCCTCCCTGCAGGCCTCCCCTGAGCTTGTCTAGTTAGCACGTGGCCCCTTTTTGTCCACAAAGAGAGAGAGAGAGTTTCTCAGCGCATTTGCCGTGTCAGAAGTGTTTGGGCGTGGTAGTCTTGAAGTTTCATGGTGATCTTTGCACTGACCCTCAGAATGGCTTGTGACCTGTCTCCTCACTCCTTGGTGACATTCAGTGACACTGATGAATTTGCAGAGTGTGGCCCTCCTTTCCGTACCTCTCATTTGAAAAACCCCATCCTCACGTTGCCACTGAGTATGCTTCGCCATGGTGACACATCTCCGAGATTCCAAAAATCGAAGGTAGCGATCCAAGCCACACGCTGACATGGGAGATGGAAACACTCCGTGGCTTTGTGTCTGAAAGGCCTTACTTTGATCGACTCTGTCTTTCTTCCCAAGTGAAATGAGTCACCTTTCTGGAGAATCAAGCTAATCCCGCTATCCTGTTATTTCACCTGACCAAACAGTACTTTAGTGTTATTGCATGAATATTGCGATATACTAAATACTGCATGAATTCCAGGTGACTTCCAGCATCCCTCTTCCTCTGAGAGCTGGAGTCAGAAGAAGTAGGCTCAGAGGGACACTGCCTTGCTGCCTGCTCAGGTTCCCTTCAGCTCTGAAGGGCACATGTTGGCAAAGCGGGCTTCCGGTCGCTGTGTCCCCAGCAAGCTGGAAACTTCAGGGTCACTTGACGATGAAATGTGGCGGGAGAATTAGCAGCACCGTGTAAAGTCTGACTAGACGTGTAAAGGGTGGAAATTAAAAATGAAAGGCAAGCGATCGATGAGCGGTGTGGGAAAGCAAGCTGGAATTTAAATTGGCGAGGCAACGCTATAAACCTCCAGGACGAGGAAGTCTGAAGACAAACAAGGTGATAGGTTACATGGGCCCCGTGTAATCAACGTGTAGGCTTCGTGGGGAGCTGTATGTGAGACGGGGAAATGGATTTTTCTTCTTTGTGGTCACACCTCTCCCAAGATGTGGCTGTCACGGCAGTCGTTGGAAACGCAGCAATACTTGCCTGAATGAAGACTTACTTTTGGGTAATGCTTCGCTTTACATAGGTCTCTGGGAAGAACATGAGCTCTTTGGCCATTTGGGGGTTTTAACAGGTTTGCTTTACCAGGCCAGTGTGGCTCAGTGATGGAGCGCCATTCCATGGACTGAGAGGTCCCAGTTCGATTCCCGGTCAGGGCACATGCCCAGTAGGGGGCGTGCAGGAGGCAGCCGATCAATGTTTCTCTCTCACGTCAATGTGTCTCTTACATCAATGTTTCTATTTCTCTCCCCCTTCCTCTCTCTCTAGAAAATCAATAAAAACATTCTAAAAAACAGGTTTGCTCTAAGGATTACCACTGCTAATAATAAACTACCTGGGATTCAGCTTCCCTTAAATGGCAAAGGTCTCTCTGGCTGTCTAGCCACGAAGCAGCTGTATTGCTTCCTAAGCAAAGAACCGTAGGTTCTGGGTCTTAATGGATCCGGCCACAGCTACCTCCCACAGGAAAATACTCCAGGCTTGATAGGGGCACTTTTATCCTTATCTGCAGCTCTGTGAAGCTCTTTAATAGGTAGCCCGATATCTTGGTCGAATTTCATCTCAGATTGCAAGATTTCTCCCTTGTAACCGCCCACGTGTGTGAAATCCTGTCAGTTCAATGCGATGACCGGTTACTACACATCTTCTATCAGGGGAGGCATGAGAAATCCCAAGATGAATGAGATAACACGTGTGTTCTTCCTAAAGGAGGATTTTCCAAAAATGGTAAAATCGTGGCTACCATACAGCTGCGAAACGCACACGTCAGAGATTTGATTTTACTCGTTACTAATGAGGGGGCCCTCCTCGGATGTTACGACCAGGTCAGTGAGAGACGTCGAGAGGACACACGCCGATGCGGATGTTGGTTCACACTCTGGTCCACATACATGCAAGGACAGACAAAGAAAGAGGCAGCCACTTTAGACGGGTGGGTGGTGGGTTTCACAAGAAGAGAACTTACAAAGTGCGTTTTGGGGGTAGCTCTCCACACCCATCAGGATCTTAAGGGCTTCTCTCGAAGCCTTAACTCAGTACAGTTGAGGTTCCATCATGTATACCATCCAGGTGGTCTCAAACACCCCATTTTTCCCCAAGGCTGCATCCTTGGAAACGCTCCCACTGTGGGAACAGTGTGCAGAGCTACATTCCAAGGTCACGGAAGAGGGGAGGAGTCTCCCCATTTGGACCGAGCTTGAGGGTCCACTGTGGCCACATTCTCTCGATGACTTTTTCAACAATGAAGTAAAGGATGTGGAAATGAACTTGCAGGTGGATGTAAGGCTGCCTTTCCCGGTAGTGGAAGGGAAGCGGGTGCCCCCACTGGACAGAATTAATTTGCATTAGATGCCCAGGAATTATTTTGCATTGCTCTTAGTCATCTAAAGTTTACCAAGGGCAGGGAAAGGCTACAACCAGACCATCCGGAAGGTTCTGTTATAGACCATGCACGGTTTTCCGTGAAAGCATACATTTTTCTCTACACCTTGATGAGAAAAGATATTACCAGGTATCAAGTAGCTCTGTGTTGTCACCTGTTAACCAATATGAAATCCTCCTATGCACCTTGGAAGACCAGTTATCAGTTATTAATGATATTGGAACATGCCTTAGATCAGAGGTTCTCAATCTTCCTAATGCCACGACCCTTTAATATAGTTTCTCGTGTTGTCTATGGGTGCGGACCCGCCTGGAGACGGATAGAGGAGCCGCATCTAGGTTCCTAAGGCCATCAGAAATATGTGTTTTCCGATGGTCTTAGGCGACCCCTGTGAAAGGGTCGTTCAACCCCCAAAGGGGTCGCAATCCACAGGTTGAGAACCACTGCCTCAGAGAGATGTTCTGGGCCCCTGCTGGTAGGTTGGAAAGCTGGGGAGTTATTTATATTTGGATTTAATTATTCTGAAGACTACTATTCAGCCTATAAAACCCTGCCCCCCAAGGAAGTTAAGGTGTAGTGGAGGGAACAGATAGCACTCAGCACTGAGTTCCTGTACACCCTTCATCAAGGTCTTCCCACAGGTAATGTCTTAAAACACCTTGGTACACCTGTCAGTCAAGAAGCTGATACTGGTATCAGAGCATCACCTAAATTCCAGATTTTATTTTGATTTCATCAGGGTTTCCGGGAATGGGCTCTTTTTGTTTCAGGATCCAGATCCACATTGTATTCAGCTGTCTGTCCAGTCTCCTCCGGTCTGTGCCAGTTTCCTTGTTATTCGTGACCTTGACAGTTCTAGGGAGTCCTGGCCAGGTGTATGGTAGAATGTCCTCCTATCTGGGTTGGCCTGTTGTGTTCTTTTAAGCAGAATGGGGTCTAGCCCTGGTTAGAGCATCAGCTCATGCATGGAAAAGTCTCGGGTTTGATGTCCGGTCAAGGGCACGTACCTGGGTTGCAGTTTGATCCCTAGCCCCGGGGTGCATGTGGGAGGCAACCAGTCAATGTGTCTCTCTCACATGGATGTTTCTCTCTCTCACATACACACTGTTTCTCCCTCCTTTTCGGTCTCTCTCTCCTCCCATCGCCCTCCCTCTCTCCCTTCCATTCTGTCTAAAAATCAATGAAAAAAAATTATCCTCCGGTGAGCATTAACAACCACAACAAAAAGAATGGGTCTATTTCCCAGAAAGGTACATCTGGGTGAAGTGCCTATATTTTCACAGGGTATCACATATACAGTGTACGTGAGATCTATAGAACATGACTGGCAATGTTCAGCGTTGCGCTAGAATTCCCCAGAATTTGTAAGGATCCATCTGGATCGGGTCTGGGTAGTGCATCACCAGGATGATGGTTTCGAAGGCGGTACGGTCCTCTGCGCGCTGGCTGTTCCCACTGTCCGTGAGCCAGGAGCTGGCGTGTCCTGCGACAATATCCTTTCTCCAAACAGGAAAGGGCGAGAAAAACCACCAGCCCTATTCAGTGGGGCTTATTCCTGCACGAGCCCGAGAGGAGGAACACTGGGCCCTCCCACAGCGAGTCCTGAGAGCATTTCTTGAGCACCAGCTCGCTGCAGGGACCCAGAGGGGCGGAGTCAGCTTCACAGGGAAGGAGACCTGGCTGGGTCTCAGGGACTCAGCACCCCCAGGGCTATCATTTTTTTCACCCCAGGGTTATTGCTAGGTTTTATAGGGGTCTCCGCCACCCTCTTCAAGGATTAAAAAGATCCCATCTCAGACAGACCCTCCTACATATAAGTTCACAGGACCAAGGTGTTCCTAAAACATTGCGTGTACAATAGACTAAAAAGAATCTCTTAAGTTTTTTTTTTTCTTCTTCTTCTTTTTTACTTCTAGAGCCTGTACATAGGTGGTTTTTCTTTATAGAGATAACAGATTTTAAGGAACTAAATCTCTGCATACTTGGATCTTTTCATATAAAAAATAATAATAATAAAAAAAACTCTTTCAGGTGAGTTTGGGAAGGGTTCACGAACAAAAACAGTGGATTTTTTTTTTATTTGCTTATTGTGTGGGTGGTTTAGAATAGCCTGTGCCTACTTCCTCGTAGGAGAAATGCTAAAAGAGACTGAGTGTCCATGTCAAAGGAATATGCTTAAATAAATAAAGGGTGGCATTAGGCTGTCATCTCTTCCTCTAGCTTTTCACAGGCTGACTCTCTGGGGACAGAAGGGCCCAGACATCATGCCAGTGACAAGCATTTGCTGCCCAAAATGACAGTTTCACTAAAGGACACATTTCACAGTGGTGTCTAGACATTAGGCTCCGCTGTGTTTTCGATCTTAATTGGCAAGTAGGGAGACTAACACAGAGTGAACCACTTAACTGAATCTTAAACATGAAAAATTGTCGTGAGCCTATTAACCAGGCGAATTCTGTTTCGGTTAGACTAACCCAGAAGGAATGGTCAAAGCAGTCTACATTGTAAACTTGAAAATCAACTTCACTGGGTTCAAGTGTATTAAAGGTGTTACTATTTGAAATAGGTCCTACGCTAGTATTTCTTGCAACTCCTACTTAAAAAAAAAAAAAAAATTAAGCTACAGATTTTGCCAGAGTTCACCAGCTTAGAGTTTTCTTGGAAGGAATGCTTTTCACTAAAAGTTGAATTTTTTAAAATAGACTCAGGGCCAGACAGCCTATTTCTTGTTGCATGAGCTTTATTAGTTTGTCTTTCAGGGAATCTGTCTAATTCATCTACAATGTTAAATTTATTGGCATAGAGTTATTTATAACGTTCCCTAATACTCCTAACATCTGTAGAATTCACTGTGGTGTCATCTGTCTGGTTAGTATTTGGGTCTTCATTCTCCTCTTCTTTTTTTATTTTCCCCCACATTATGTCTATTTTGTCCACATGATATATTATCAGTCTTCTCAAATAATTTTAGTTTTATTTGTTTTCTCTGTTGTTTCCTCTCCTTTTCTATTTTGTTGATCTCCATGTTGATCTTAATATTTGTTTTCTTCTACTGATTTTCGGTTAAATGTGCTTTCTTTTCTAGATTCTTAAGGAAGCGCCCTGGCCAATTTGGCTCAGTGGTAGAGTGTCAGCCCGCGAACCAATGAGTCTTGGGTTCGATTCTGGTCAAGGGCACGTACCTCGGTTGTGGTTCATCCCTGGCCCTGGTCCGGGTCGTGTGGGAGGCAACCAATCAATGTGTCCCTCTCACGTCGATGTTTCTCTTTTTCCCTTTCTTCCCCTCTTTCCCCCTCTCACTCTGTCTGATGATAAATGGAAAATTATCCTTGGGTGAGGATTAAAAAAAAACAGATTCCTAAAGAAGAAACTTCAGTCATTGACTTGAGAAAATCGTTCTGTTTAATGGAATTGTTTAGTACTATAAATGCAACCCAAATATTGTCTTACAGCATTCAAAAATTTTTAATATGTTGTGTTATTCTCTTTTTCCATTCAAAATATTTCCTAATTCTCCTTTTGATTGCTTCTTTGAGACACGGATTAGTCAGATGTGTGTTATTTAGTTTCCATATTTTAGAAAATTCTCAAGAAATCTTTGTTGTTGAATTGTAATTTAATTCTAAATTTTTCATAGAACATACGCAACTTTGCATGATTGGAATTTTTCAGTGTTTTAAGATGGTTCTGTGGCCCAAGTTCTATCTTTATAAATGGCCCACGTGTGGTTGAAAAGAATGCATTTTTTTACACATCAAATAAGTCCATTCTGTTGATAAGTTTGGTCTGCATGCCTTCCTTGTTGTTTTCTTATCCACTTACCCATCAATTATTGAGGGAGGGGATAAAAGTCTCTGAAAGTATTTGTGAATTTGTCTTTCTTCTTGCTACTTCAATAGATTTTGCTTCATGAATTTTAAAACTCCGTTAGGTACATTTTGGATGGTTTTGTCTTCTTGGTTGACATTTTTATCATCATAAAATTACCTTGGTCCTCACTGCTAATATTCTTCGAAGTTTATTTTGTGGGATATTAATATACCTACTCCACTTTTTCTTAATGCTAACATGGTATATATCTTTTCCATTCTCTTATTTTCAATCTCTCTGCATCATTGTAAAGTTCATTTTTCCCAGGTGGGTCTTGCCTTTTTATCCAATCTGACATTTTGCTTTTGAAGTGGGGTGTTTGGGCTATTGACCTTGAAGGTGATTGCTGATTGGGTAGGTTTGAATTTTTGATACTCATTTTGTTTGTCCATTTCTTCTTTGCTCCCGTTCTCTCTTTTTCTACCTTCTTGGGGACTCGCTGACTAATTTTTTTGTGATTCCAGTTTGTCTCCTTTTGCGTTAGGCTAAGGTTTGACCGGAGCTCACCATGGTCTATAACACACTTCAAAGGTGGTATGAAACTTAGAAGAGCACACCTCCATTTCTCACCCCCCGATGTATGACTGTCGTGCATTTTACTTCATAATAAAACGGGGTAAGAAGGAAGAAAGATAAATAAAGGAAAGAAGGGAACAAAGAAGGGGAGAGTGAAAGAGAGAGAGAACAAACTAGAGCTGCAATCCCATATCTGCGATTCCGCACTCTGAGAAGCTCTGTAGACCATCACGGCACATTTTACAGCGATGTGACCTCATCTGAGTTGACTTGGTGGCGTGAGGCTTGTTACAGTCTTCCTGCTCCTGGTGTAATTATTCATACATTTCTCTAAAGAAAAGCCCATTTGCAAGACTGGCCCTTGCCTGGCATCAGGGAGCCTGGATTTCGGGTGGCTGCTGCCATTCCCTAACCCGTACGAGTGGCTCACTGTGCCTCCCCTGCTCATAGAAACAACACGGTTTATGCTGAACACCCCTTTTTTCCTCGTGAGAGTCTTGACTTGGGGTACGTGCTAGGCAGAGGGTGTATATGTGTAGAGCCCCAGTAACAACATTGGTCTTGAGCCTCTAATGAGCTCCAGGGGCAGAAGGCAGGTCACAGGCGTGGTCACCACCTGCCGCTGCAGAAATTAAGGGCACCTCGTGTGGCTCCGCTGGGAGGGGACTCTTGGACGTTGCCCCTTGAGCCTTTTATCTTTGCTGGTCTCGCTGTAATAAATCACGGCCGTGAGCACAAGGACACGCTGAGTTCTGTGAGTCCCCCCGGCCAACTGCTAGAGCAGAGGGGCGCTTGGGGACACCCCACACAGTGAACGTGATTGATCATCTAGAGTCCACTCTGAAATGAGCTGGGATCGCCGTGAGCTCTGGGCGCTGGTCAGTGTCCAGAATTGCAGACCACATGGACTTGTGATTTCAAATGAAAGATCATGTAACTGTGTCCTCCAACGCACACCCAGTGAAATAGAAATAGTTTACATTTAAAATTGGTTGAGATGCTTTTAATATGAGTCTTCCCGGGTCAGATAAACGGGGATACCTTAAGTCAGGGTGATGATGTTGAAGGTATTAGTGATTTAAAATAACAATAGCTGTCCGGCCGGTGTGTCTCAGTGGTTGAGCATTGACCCACGCACCAAGAGGTCGTCAGGGCACATGCCCAGGTTGTGGGCCCAATCCCCAGTGGGGGCACACAGGAGGCGGCCAATCGATGTTCTCTCTCATTGATGTTCCTATGTCTCTCTCCCTCTCTCTCTCTAATCAATAAAGGAAAAAAATGTTTTAAAAATAAACAAATAAAATAATAGCTAACATTTCTGAAGTTCTCTTGCCCAGCATCAGACACTGTTTTTGTTTTAATTATTAATTTGAGAGAGATAAATCTGTGTTTCCACTCACGTATGCATTCATCGGTTGATTCTTTTACGTGTTGGAGGATCAGGACCATACGGGCCAGGGCCCAGACGTGGTTGTTAACTCCACTCACTGAAGTCCATATTATTATTACTTTTCTCCTTGAAAATAAGCTCAGGTTCAAACTGGCTATGCAACGTGTTCACACAGCTCGATAGGGCTGGAGACTGGGCTCCGCCCCGAGTTCACTGGCTGGAGGCCTGGGCCCTGATCACAACGCCACCGGGCAGGCCTGCTCACGGGGCTCACGTCTGCTTTGCTTCATTTGCTCTGTCTCCATGGCTCACAGATTCCCTGCCGGCCCGGTCGGCTGTGCGTCGGCGTATTTACAGAGCTGCACCCAGACTGTGCACTGATCTGTCAGGGCTGCGGGCCAAGAGCCTGTGTCCCTACCATGTCCTCACCCCCTTGTGTTCACTCCTTTTCACACAGTGACCTTGTACTGTCTGAACCAGTCTTCTGAGCGCAAAGGCAAACTTGATCCATCCCACTTCGAATCAGCAAAACGAAGTCACGGAGCAGGGGCGGGGGGAGAAGGGAGTCAGCATGGAAGCTAGAACTCAGGTCCCAGACCAGGCTAGGACCGAGCAGCGTCATGGGTCAAGATGGGCTGACTTCCATGAGGCCTGTAGGCAGTGCCCCGGGCTCACCGCGCCCAGACAGCTCCTCTTGGGAGGTCATCGGTAGCAAATTGGTCGTACGGGAGATCACCTGTGGGGGGGTGGTCACCTGGCCACACCCCCAGAGGTCCTGATGACATTGGTCACAGGTGGGGTCTGGATAGCAGGAGTCTTTAAAACTTCCCAGGTGATTTATTGTGCAAAAGTTACGAATAACGTCCCTAGGGACTGTCCATGCGTTCCGGTATATTTTAGAAAACAGGCATTCCATAATTCATCTGACCGCTATCCACTGAGGACCCACGGTCGCCCCAGCCCCGTGCTAGGTGCTGAGGAGACAGACAGACAGAAAGACGACGGAGGGAGAGACGTGGTTCCGTGGATAAGGAGTGACGTGACGAGCACTCCAGTGTGCGGATGTGACTGTGTGCGCGCAGGGCAACGAGGCCCCAGGGAGAAAGGCTTCCTGAAGGAGCCTGGGCTTCATTTTGAAGAAGGAGGGTGTTTTGTGGGCAGAGAGTGAGAGAAGGAGCATTTCAGAGAGAGGCCTGCAGCTGGGAATGGACGCAGCATGTCTCAGGTGTCCTCAGGAAGCAGGAGCCTGGCCCCGGTGGTAAGTAGGGACAGGTGGGAAGTAGCCTAGAGCCAGGTTTGCATGCTCAGACATCACCCTAGGGGCCCTGGGGAGGGTTGGGACATACTAGGGGGAAAGTGATACAAACAGATTCGGTCGCTGGCTACATCAGGAGGGAGGAAGGCCTACCTGGGAAGTATTCTCCAGACAGCATGATCTCTATCGACGGGTATATAGCACATTCTCCAGATAGAAATATCACGACACACGCTTCCTTCTCTTTAGCTCACTCGCAAACTTCCGATCTGATTTTTGAAGGAAAAGCAAGCATCGGTTTCCATCCCAAGTCGGCTTTGGAAGTAGGGGTGGAGAAAGCATTCGTGGGGAGGAACAAAGACACAGATAGGAGGAAGCGGGGGGTGGAAATAACAGCGAGGTGAGAACCACCGCGGACGTGAATGAAAATTAAAGCTGTGAACACGAGTTTCCCATCTGTTTCTGCTTTTCTCCTCCCTTCTGAACCTGGTTCGCCCCAAGGCCAAAGGCCACATCCAGAGGCCTGCACTGCCCCCTGCAGGTAGAAATCCTAAAACAGCGACAACTGATGCTCCTTGAAGAAAGGGAGGTGGGTGGAACCAGAACATACCTTGAGGATCATCAGTTTGCCTCCCAGCGGGGCCATCCTATTACGCCTTTGTTCTTCATATTTCAGACTAGCTTTCAAATGACTAATTTTTTATCTTAAAAGGTATTTTCCTTTTACATGGCTGAAATCGGAATGTCTTGGAATCTGGGGTGGTCTGTCAGTTTAATCGGCAGATTTATTTTCCTTTGTGATACACGAGGGAGCTTACAGTGATGTCCTCTCACACTGGAGAAATATGGCAATATTTACTTTGCATTTATCAGATGTGTAGCCTGATGGGAAAGACATCACTTTTTTTTTTTTTTTAGTATAAAAGACAAATCTCTAAAATCCCTTCTTCCTTATAGTCTGGATCTCTAGTAATTTGATTTTTGGTCATTATCTTTCTGGGCCTCAAGTACTTATTTATTTATTTATTTATTTATTCATTCATTCATTTATTTATTTTAATCCTCACCTAAGGATATTTTTCCATTTATCTTCAGATAGCGTGGGAGGGAGAGAGAGAGAGAGAGAGAGGAAAAACATGGATGTGACAGATACATCGGTTGGCTGCCTCCTGCATGACCCTGACCAGGGCCAGGGACCAAACTGCAACCGAGGTCCGTGCCCTTGACCGGAATCAAACCTGTGACTCTTTGGTCCTTGGGCGACACTCTCTCTGCTGAGCCAAACCGGCCAGGGCAAGTTCTTCCTCTTTAACACTAAGTATCGTATATGGTTTGGTGAGAGTTAAATGAAATTACATACAAAGTCCTTGAACGTTCTCCACCTAGTACATTAAAGTACTCAATAAATATATATTTTTTTATCCTCACCCAAGGACATTTTTTTCCATTTTTTGTTCAGATAGAGTGGGAGGGAGAGAGAGGAAGAGAGAGAGAAAAACATCGACGTGAAAGGGACACATCGAGTGGCTGCTACCCGCACGACCAACCAGGGCCGGGGACAAACTGCAACCGAGGTACATGCCCTTAGCGGGAACTGAACCCGGGTCTCTCCGGACCGCAGGCCGATGCTCCAGCTGCTGAGCCAAACCGGCCAGGGCTCAATAAATAACTATTATCATTTCCAAACTGAAGTCTCAAAAATGAGCAGCTGCTCCTGCTGGTGCCCGAGTGAGAGGCACCTGACACACACTCCTCGTGCGTGGACACGTGAGAACGCGAGCGGCTTGCTCTGCGTGGACAACAGCAGGCAGGAGTGTGCAGGCGCCGTCTCTGGGGTTTTTTAAGCCTTAAGCAGAACAGAGCCTCTCTGCCCACTATCATTCAAAACCCTCCTGTCCCCGATCTGTGTTGTCCCCTGTGCCCTTAAAACTACCCAGACTGATGCCTGCTTTATTCTGATAAACCTGGGAGGGCAGAGCCCAGCCTGATGAGGGAACAGCTTGTCCAGTACACCAGGCGGCCGCACATAAACGCAGTGAAAACGACCGTGGTAACAGGTGATGCCATCGTTGCTGGCTGGATGTGCTGTGTGGCTCTCTCTAGCAATCACAGGATAACACAAATCGCGTGTTGAAGGGAAGCTTTTCTAATTGCTACCACGAGGACGTAAGCAGCCTGGTCCGGAAGCCTCCAAGCTCCGTGGGGCGGGGGGCAGCTCTGGGGCGCACCCCAAAGGGGAAGGAGCTTAGACGACACCGTGGGGCAGGCTTTCATGTGCCAAGCGGCGGCCCCCTGAACTCCTTAATATCCCTTCTTTCTGAAGTGATATGAAATTGCACAGTTCACGTTCTTAGCACGAGTCCCAGGGAGAGAGCGGCAGCCACAGACGGGAGAAATCAAAGCCTTCCCTGGGGGCTGCTATGGGTCCTCCTCCTGGGGTTTGTGTTGGGAGGAGGAGCTGAACCAAAAAAGATGGGGACCTTCCAACCCTCCTCCTGCCTGGGCCCTGCCTCTTCCTGTCAGTTCTTAAATCTTCTATTCAGCACTCACTTCCATCGGTATTATGGTCATTGGATGCCAGGCCGGTGGTATCAATGACAAAGCCAATGGCCAATAACTAACTGGGTCCCGCAGTGGCCAGGGCAGGATGGATTTGACAAGACTCATTCCTGGAGGAATATTGTGGGGATGTCTTCCCAACATTGCCAGGTCGCCTGATTCCTCGAGACCCGTCAGTAGCCCGGATATGGCGTGAATTCTGTGGATTTCTCACTGTTGACGTGAGTGTTAGGAGAGTAACCCTCTACACCCATTAGCAGGTGCATCTGTGACGTGGGCCTCCCAGGCGCCTGTGACCTCTGCCATGATCTGTCAGTGGAAATGGACTGGTGGGGGATCATGCCCCTTGGCCAAAGGTCACGTTCGTAGAAACGTGTTTGTTTCACAAAGGAAGTGCTGAGAAATGTGTTTGTCGGATGCCGTTATTCCCAACGGCGAAGTTGTAGACTGTTGCATGGTCAGGATAAAACTGCAAGAAGAGATGAGAGAAAGAGCATTTTTCCATGAAGCCAACTATTCATTTTTTAAAACTGCCTTTTACGCTGAGACTTTTATTCTGAAATGAAACATATAGGAGATGGCAGGAGGCTTTTGTGTGAGTGTATGTCTGTACTTGATACAGTTTGAGTCTGCCTCTTATTTTAATCATTCATTTAAAATTATTGATTGATTGATTGACAATTGATAGAGAAAAAGAGAGAGGAAAAGAGGTGGGAGAGGGAGGAGAGAGAGAGAGATTTTTGTCATTCCATTTATTGATGGATTCATTGGTCAACTCTTGTATGTACCCTGACCAGGGATCGAACCTGCAACCTTGGCATATCAGGACAATGCTCTAACCAACTAAGCTACCCAGCAAGGGTGCTAATCCTCAATTTTTTTTTTTTTTTTTTGTATGTGCCCCTGGCGGGAACTGAACCCAGGACTCTCTAGTCTGCAGGCCGATGTTCCAACTGCTGAGCCAAACCAGCCAAATCCTCTATTTTTAAATATATATGACAAAATCCAAAAATGGCAGACAACTGACGTTTAAAAAAAAAAAAAAATTCATATTATTTTTTGTTCTCTCCAGACACCAGACTGGACTTCACCTATGCATTAAATTTCACAGACAGTTAAACAAAATTGAGCAGGATGAGAGATTAAGCAACACATCAGAAAGTCCAGCTGGGGCGACGCACCAGTCTGAATTCAAATGAGTCAACTTCTAGCCAGGGACAGCGGTGTTTTCCACGGTGTCTATTTCGAGGGCAGGCCTGAAATTCATGGCCTCGCAGGAAAAGTCAAAGACCTGTGGGGAGATGGTGAGGAATTTGTCACGGCTCGAATATGGTGCTCAGCCTGGAGCTGGATTTCACAGTAATCTAGACAGAGGCACGTTTGGAGTGGGGCAGAGACTACGCAACGCAGCGAGGATTTGTTGAGCATGCAGTACGGACACCGTTTTCAGAGGGCTATTTTCCTTTTGCTCATTTGGGACCAGCTGGAAGACAGACCTGTGTGTTTATGATGCATCGTTTCTGATAGAATTGACAGAATAGAGAGGAGAAAAGTTCCTAGCGGGCAGGACCGTGTGAGGATGTTGCTGAGTTCTGTACCCTTCCGACTGGTTTGTCAAATAGTAATGTTCTATCAATGGATTTTTCCCACTGAATTTGATCCACAAGCTGACTACAGTCCTTACCCAATTCTATGAGAAAATAAATCTCACCAAGTAAGAATATATTACTCCTTTCTGCCTACAATTTAAAGGTAGTCGCATTTCCTTAACTGTTAACAAAACCTGTGATGCTGGCAAATGTTGATTTTTGTCAAAGCTGTGTTACATTGCCATTGTCCAGTTAGAAGGGTAGGTTGTTTCTCCCTGTTCTCACATTAATAAAAGAAAAGCTGGTAATACTTACACGACACCCATTTTTTTTTAAAGACCGAGACTTCAATACAGCATCTCAAAAATTGTCCACTGTTCTCCTGAGCACTGGGTTGAATTGGGACAACTGGGTAATTTGGGACAAAGATGGCAGCCATAGTGATATTCTGTTTTCAAACTCATTTCTTTAAAAAAAAAATGTTGTTATTGCTTTTTTAGAGAGAGAGAGAGAGAAACATCCATGTGCAAGAGGAACATGGATCGGCTGCCTCCTGCACGCCCCCTACTGGGGCTCGAGCCCGCGCCTGGGCATGTGCCCTGACCAGGACCTCTCAGTCCTTGGGACGACACTCAATCCGCTGAGCCGTAGTGGCCAGGCTAGCCTTGTGCCAATTTAGCAGTGACATCAACATTCTTCCAATTTATGCAATTTCCATGAAGGGTACCTCCCGGGTGAAATAAACAGCAAAGGGAAAAACTGGTGTAGGTTCGAATATTTGTGGAGAACTCACTCTGAGCCGGGTACTCTGATACGAACCTAAAAGGGGGAGATGCCGTGTGCTCCTAGGGGGACTTACACGCTATGGAGCACACGCCAGGGCTCCTTCTGAGGGCGCACCAGTAACATCCTGACACCGTGGGTGGCATTCCCACCGCCTATGGGAGGACACAGAGGTGGCACATTATCAGGGGACTGAAGGGTTTGAGAACATCTGACCCTGTCCCACTGTGATATGGTAGCAGAGGGGAAGATTATAATATAGGAAGCGAACACCTAATCAATTTCCTCACCCTGTGTTTGGAGGAAGAACGCAGGACAGAAGAAAGGTGGTCAGCACAGGTACAAAAGTCCTACGACACTGACTCCCTAATGTTGCCCATGAAAGGGTCTTCTCTGCTTCCGACAGAAGATGCTCTATTGAGCAGGTGATCCCTCTGGACTGCATAGGTTGATGCGAGTAATTACTTTTGTGCATACAACTGATATCTTTCATCTTTCCCCTCAATTCATGCAGACGTCTCACCACAGCTGCTATCTGAGCACGCTGGTGTACCCTTTATTAGATTTACTTGCCACTCTGTGGGCTTTTTAAAACTTGGTGAAATTAATTAGTATGAGAAACCTCCCTGAGGACTCTGTGTTCTGGAGTATTCAGGGAGCTGGGAGGCTGAGGACCAGATTCTAGAATGTGCTGACCTAGGTGAGCGTGCAGGAGGGGGGACCTGGAAGGCATCTTGGCAAACTGAAGACTGGCAACTGGCAACACCCCACCCCTGCCTCACGCTTCTGTGAAAATGAAACCCTGTGCACAAGGAGAAGATACAGATACAGTAGCGATAAGCATCATAATGGCTGTTTACAAGGAAGTGATACAGGGGCTCAATAGAGAAGATTCCATCGGGTTAGAGTTTCTGCAAAAACTTAACGTCGAAGTTGGCATTTGAGATGAAGCTTAAAGGGGGCAACACTTTTCTACAGGTAAAGATGGAATGGGTACAATTCCGGACAGAAGGGGCAGTTGGGGTCTGATCAGTATATTGGCAGAAAGAAATATTACTTGGTTAGGTAAAATGATTATTTGGTCAAGGACAGGCTATGTTCTGGAGGAATTGGGAAGCCTTCTTCTGCTTGAGGGCTACTGGTTTTGTTTTTTGTTTGTTTGTTTGTTTTGTTTTGTTTTTTGTTTTTTTATCCACACCTGAGGACATTTTTCCATTTTTTGTTCAGATAGAGTGGGAGGGAGAGAGAGAGGAAGAGAGAGAGAGAAACATCAATGTGAAAGGACACATCGAGTGGCTGCCACCCGCATGACCAACCAGGGCCGGGGACAAACTGCAACTGAGGTACATGCCCTTAGCGGGAACCGAACCCGGGTCTCTCTGTACCGCAGGCCGACGCTCCAACCGCTGAACCAAACCGGCCAGGGCAAGGGCTACTGGTTTTATCATGAATGATGCCTGTATCTTTCCTCAAAGCAGTATAATTTGCGGCAAAGCAGAGAAGAGTCTACCAAGAAACTAAGAATTATATAAGTTAACTGATTCATTAAGGAAATTGCAGCGACAGCCCAAGAAGTAGATACCACGGGAAGGATTTTAATCAGTGACAGAAGCAAATGTGAGCTCCTTCTTATATTTCCAACCAGAAGAGTCCACATATAATAATAGGTCTGAGAGAGTCTGAGTCAACTTAGGCATGTCCCTAGCAGACCTCACCTAGTCATGGAGGAGTAAAAATACAGATTTTAGGGATTTCTGAATTAATACCCAAGGCACAGATACCTAGGAAGCCCCCTAGTTGATTCTGATGCAACAAATGCGAAACATTTGGGAATCACTAACCCAAACCATCTCAAATGCATGAATGTCTTCTTAATCTGGACACTACCTGGTGTTCAGCTTCCTGGGGTGACAATCAGCTTCTGTTTTCAGCACCAACATGCTATGACATCACAGAAATTGAACTGAAAACGACGCGGTTACCCACAGGTAACGAGCCACTATCAGCAATCACACATGACCAACTTGATGGACATTTCGGTAATTATAGTTTGGGCCACTGGTCTCTTTTATACATGGCATGCCTTCTCACAAAGTGATTTTATTGGGGGTGCTTGAAATGCCTTCTCATGCTTCCCCACCAGATGGCAGGCATGAGCATGCATTGCAAGCAACCTCAAAGAAATCACTTGGTGAGATCATGCTGCCATCTGATGGACAAGTGCTCACATAAAATCAATATTGATTAGTGACAAGCAAATATGATTTTATTGGGAATGCCTACAATTCATTCTCACGCTTGCCCACCAGGTGGCAGCAAGAACTCACCAAGTGATTTTCTTGGGGCTGCTTGCACTGCATTCTCACGTTTGTCCACCAGATGACAGTATATGCTTACCAAATAATTTTATTGGGGAGGGGGGTGCTTGTCATGCATTCTCATCTTGTCCACCAGATGACAGCGTGACTTCACCAAATGATGTTACTGGGACCTCCAGGGTCAGTTCATTTCAGGTTGGGTTTTCTTCCTTGGATAGCCCGATTTAAATAATCTCCAGAACACTGCTTACTAAAAGAGACTGCAGATTTCTATGAAAGAATGACTGTCTTCAAAGAATGTCCCCCAAAGTTGTATTCACTATTTGAGTTTATAAATAATACTGAAAGTGTTCCCTCACATTCGTTTCTTTGCTTTTATTGGTAGGGAAATCATGTCTCGACTTGTGCCATAGAAATATTAGCATAAATAATAATTTCCATACTTTTTCTATGTGACTCATTTACATTTGTCTATATTGGAAGTCTATTTTTCTTTATTATGAAAGTAATACATGCCTTTGGGGGACAGGGTGTAGGGGGACCTCAAACACTATATGAATACTTTTTATAGGACATAAAATATAGAAAATCAATGTCTGCTTAGCATGCCTCCCTAATCTTATTTCTGCTTTTCCAAACTTTCTATGCGTGTCAAAATATATCAACAAGAGATAACTGCAAATCTAACTATTCATGGTTTATTTCCTCCAAAATGGATAATACTGACTTGTAATCCACATTGTCAAAGAGTAATATCATCGGATGAATTGATTGATATATTGATTGGATTCTTCCTCTTGGAAGTCACGATACATGATTTACCAGTAGAGAAAGATGCCAGCCTTTAATAAGATGTTTCTGGGTTTTAACAATCAGCATGAGGTTGGCTTAGGTTTAGTATGTGTAATACTTTGTAACGTGTTGAGGAAGGATCTGTAGTTAAATGAAACAATTGATATTTTAAATTATTGATGGACATCAGCTCTTATTAAAGTGCTGTCTTAATGTCTGAGATATTTATGACTTTTTTGACCATATAATATGGTTAATTATTTTAACAGATTTCCTATTAAAGAGCTATCCTTGCACCTTGGTACAACTTTTATTTCACTGTAACATTTCTTAATAATGTTATATGGACTTTTTTTTTTTTTTTTTTTTGTAGGAAGTGGGATTAGCCTGTGGTCTTCTTTTCTTCAGTATTTATGCAGACTTTCTAAGATTTGGTTTTGCTGTTATTCTGGTCTTATAAAAATTACTTTGAATGTTTTTTTTTTTCATTTTTCTCTGGAGCATTAAAATAACATCAATATAATCTTTGATAATACTGATCACTTGATCAATTCTTATCATTGAGCCTGGTACTTTCTATGATGAGGCTTTTTGGCAACTTTCTCATTCAGTTTAGATTAGTTTTGATTTAACCCCCCTTCCTCCTCCACTCCCATAATTCTAATATGTGGCCAGGATCAAGAAATGCAGCTTAGCTCTATCTCTTCTTGAGTCAATTTTAATAAATCTATGAAGGTATTTAAAACGTAAGCGTCTATGTTCACACATGTAAGATGGATAGATAGATAGATAGATAGATAGATAGATAGATATCTGTTTGGTTTAGTTGCTTGTTTAATACTGCTGAATATATATGTATTTTATTTGTGCTATAGGTATCTCTTTCCAAATTTCATGTAAGACTTTTGTCTTTAAAATCGTACCTTTTGCTGATTTGCTACCTCTTGGTTTTTCTGATTTGCCACCTCTCAGTTTTTCTCATTTGCCTGAACCAAGCAGAGATTTCCGCACTCACAGAACCCAACAAGTCCCAACCATGTTTACATTCTTTCCTGCATATTTCTTTCCCCTGCACCGCCTCAGCCCCAAAGAGTGATCAAGAGTCAACACGATTCTTTATATAGGCTTGGAGAAGAGGTAACCCAGGCAAACAGCATGTGACTCCAAGCCTTTGAAAGCTAATATTTAGCAACCTCTTGTGTTCTTCACTTTCAAAATATTTGTCTCTGAAAATAATGTGAGAACGAGTTTGTCAAGGGGAAGTCAAAGTGGACAAAACCCAACAGTCAAATGTTTCTCTCTCTCGATGTCTGAGACCCGGCAGATCAAAGGGCCACCTAACGCACCTGTGGTTATTCTGCAGCAACAAAAGCGTGTAACCCGAGAGGCACACTCCAAGAGGAAAGACGACTGGGGTTTCAGTCCAGGGAACTTAAAAAACTTATTTGGGATGAATAAAATAGTGTGGCGTCAAGACCAGGATGCACACAGTCCAATTTAGAGCCTTATTTCAATGTTGGCATCAAATTCAATATTTATAAAGGAAAAAGAAAGCCTTTGATGATAATAACAAAAATCTTGCTACTAGATTTGTTGTTTGATAAATAAAATGTTGATTGCATGGGTTCAATGAAGCATAAACTTGACATTTACATCATATTTTAAATAACTTTCAAAATGGATAATAAGATAAGTCCAATTGAATACAATCTTTGAAGCCAGTTAAAAAAAACACTTAGTAACGGATTATTGAAATCTGTTTAAGGGGTTGACAAATTCAAGATTACAATCAGATCCAGACAGGCGGTCGATTCTTTGCTTTGAGGGGCTCAGGGAACTCAAACCCACTTTTATCATAATTCTTGCAGGTGAAAAACCAAATATTAATCACATCATTGAGAGGAGAATCAACGTGATCTTTTCAAATTCAATACAAGCTTGAAAAAAAAGTAAACCTCATCTGAATACATAGTTTTAAGATTGCCACTAGAGGTGTGAGCTATCAACTGGTAATGCTGTAACTCGGTCATTCACAATAATTCATTCGTTCAACAGGTCTTGAATGATTTCACACGTACCTTCCACGTGTCTGGTTCAGTGCAAAGGGTTGGGGTAGGGTACTGAATAAGGCAGACCAAGTCCCTTGCCTCATGGACCTGAGTTTCAGCTTGGGAGGCTAAGTACAGACCGTAAGACACTTAAATGCTATGACAAGAGACGAAAAGGGTCCAGGATGAGGCATGCAACCCACCCTGAGAGTCCAGAAGGTGGTGTCCTCATGGGTTAGTCACACGACAGGTGGTTAGGGGTAGCCAAGTCACGGAAGCTTGGCTTTGAGACACTGGCTCTCCTGTGGGTCAACAGGCATGTTCAATGAGAGCAGGTGACACAAAGGGACATATATGCCTGGGGCTCGAGGGAGACCTGTACCCTCGAGGCTCCTATCCGGGGCTGGAATATAGGCCGCAGCCCAGGTGACCATGAACGGAGGGGCTTGGGGAGCTCAGCCTCATTCGGGCTGATCGATGGTTCGGTGCCGGCCACGGGGAGGTGACTTTGTCCTGGCTTCAAGGAAACGCAGCAAGTGGTAAGAGCCCGTCGACAGGGTGTGACCAGCACTGGGAAACGGGAAGGACTGCAGGGAGAAGGTGGAACGTTCTAGACCGAATGGAGAGAAGCTCATCAGAACCACACAGATGCCCAGTGTGACGACAGGCAAACTTCCCGGGTCCCAGCGGATGGTTGAGTCCAGCCCAGGAAAGGATCATTTCGGAAGTCCAGGGAGCCTTGGAGAGGCCTCCGAGAGGTAGTCTGGGCTGGGAGAGACAGGGCAGACCGCAGAGAAGCTGCTCAGCCTTGTCCGGGCCTAACTGTTTCCGCTCACGTTCCACTTGAACACAGGTTTCTTCAGCGTTTTAAAAGTTTGATAGCGTCGCCCTGGCCAGTTTGGCTCAGCGGTTAGAGCGTCGGCCTGCGGTCCGGAGAGACCCGGGTTTGGTTCCCGCTAAGGGCATGTACCTCGGTTGCAGTTTGTCCCCGGCCCTGGTCGGTCGTGAGGGTGGCAGCCACTCGATGTGTTCCTTTCGCATCAATGTTTCTCTCTCTCCCTCCCACTCTACCTGAACAAAAAATGGAAAAATGTCCTCCGGTGAGGATTAAAAAAAATAAAAATAAAAGTTTGATAGCATCACATCTAATTGTCAAGGCATACCTCTTAATTTGGTCCTCTAATGGCTATGACTCCTTGGGGAATTTGACCTCTCTGGGCTTTGTGTTCTCCCGTGAGGATTTAGAAATGAGCCCCCCATGCTGGGGCTGCTGTGAGGATTACGTGGTGACCACTTGTGAAGAGGTTACCAGGTGCCGGAAAGGCGACCGCGGGTGGTTGATAGTTGGGTAGACCGGGCGCCGCACAGCCTGGGGCCGGGGTCTGTCTGACCGTGCCCAGCCCAGTTCCAAAGTCCAAACTCTGCACAGTTGTGAACGTCAGCCCTGGCAGACACACAGTGGGGGTGATGATGGTGACCACCGTGCTGAGGATGAGGAAGAAGCCTGTTCTAAGAGGCAGGACCGCAACAGTTTGGGGTGAGGGTGGGGAGCGTCAGATGTCCAGGGGCAGCCCAGCCACAGCGCTGCTGAGCGGGGTGGCGAGATGAAGCCCAGGCCCCTGGCGGGCATGTCTGAGGCCAGCTGGAGGACGGGGTAGGACAGAGCCGTGCTGGCCGTCCTGAATATGAAGACGTGCCCTGCCTGCCTCTGGGGACCCTCCTGCTAACGTCGCCTTGAGCAAAGGTGCAGCAGACACCGATTATTTCTGTGGAACTTTCCAACGCAATAGACAAGGGTTCTGTGGACCTGGAAGATGGACGCTGGGGCTCTGTGGAGGGATCCAGACATGGAAGGTGCCCTCCAGAGCCTCATGGCAGCAGAGAGCTGCTCCCGCCTGGTGTCCGACGCTGGCAAGTCACCACGGCGACTGTCCTTGCCTGGTGACCTGGCTGCTTCCCTGGGCTCCGCAGGACTTCTCTGGCAAAGCTCTTATCCAACAAATTGTTTCCCTCCCAGGACAAGCTCACAGTGAGGGTGAGGAGAAGGGATGAAAAGGAAGAGACCCGACCAAGAGACGCTCACAGACTGTTCTCCATCCCGCGGGGCTGAGGGGAACGCACGGCCAGTTCATCTGAGATGTAGGGACAGAGAGAAGATCCACGCGGTAGTCACAGCTCGGTTCATCCTGACACCGCTTCCATCCTCTGGGCCTTCTCTCACACAGTTAGATTAGGAAACATCCATGGATGCTGCGTGTGTGCGTGCGTGCATGTGTGTGCGTGTGTACACGTGTGTGCATGTGCATGTGTGTGCATGAGTGTGCATGTGTGTGCATATGTGTGGGCGCGTGTGTGTGCGTGTGCGCGTGCATGTGTGTGCATCTGTGTGCAGGTGCATGTGTGCGTGTGCGCGCAGGTGCTTGTGTGTGCATGTGTGTGTTCATGTGTGCATGTGTGCACACGTGTGTTCATGTGTGCAGGTGAGTGTGTGTGCATGTGTGTGTGTGCGTGTGCATGTGTGCGTGTGTCTGCAATGCCAACCAGCAGAGCGATGCCTTCCTGTCTGCCTGCCTTCCTCTCAAACACAGCGCGTCTGTTCACCAGCACAGCTCATGCCCACCCCAGCCTTTCACCCACGCGTGGGGGGTACCCCGGGAGATCGGCTCGAGAACAACGAAGTCAGAGCTGGGGGGGCGGGACAGAGGAGGGTTCTGGAGGCGGCCGCGGGGTCTTCCAGGAATAAGGAGCGAAGGTGGAGCACACAGGGGCGACTCCACTCCTTGGCGCTGGAGAACCGTCTTAGTCAGGGCACGGCGGGCCCAGGCCAATAAACACTTCAGCCACAGATGCTGCACGGGCTGTGATTCAGGCTCTTGAACCCGAAGCAAAGAGGCAGACAACCATTGGTTTCGGAATCCCTTCCACCCTTCCAAATCCACGTTCGAACAAGAGCACACTTTTATTTTTCCGTCTTCTCTGGCGCGCGGGGGAGCCACGGACATGCAGGGACCAGAACGAAACCCGGCGATTCCAGACGATGTTAGGACTGTGGCCACATAGGCTCCAAGATGCTCCTGCTGCATCAGCCAGGATGTTCCAGGGACAGAAAAGGAAACTCATTCTACTGTGTGACATGTCTCCCCCAAAACAACTGTCCACTCTTTCCGCAAGAAGAATATTCTAGTTATATATTTTATAAAACCTAGTCTGGCCGGGGTGGCTCAGTGGTTGAGCGTCGACCCTGCACCAAGAGGTCGCCAGTTCGATTCCCGGTCAGGACACATGCCCAGGTTGTGGGCCCGATCCCCAGTGGGGGGCAGGCAGGAGGCGGCCAATCGATGTTCTCTCTCATCAATGTTTCCATCTCTCTCTCCCTCTCCCTTCCTCTCTCTCTAAAATCAATAAAGAATAAAAATTTTTTTAATAAAAAAAAAAAGAAACAACCTCTCTGCTACCCCCTTTCATAAAAGGGAAGCCCAGTATATTGCTAGCCGTCCAGCTGTAACATCTCCCAGTACCCGTCTCCCTCCCCATCCCTTCCATCACACACACACACACGCACACGCACACACGCACACACACACAGGCGCACGCACGCAGCTAATGAATTCCAGGCATTTCTGAGGATGAAGCTGAGGTTAGTCAGGACCCTCGTGGATAAACTGGACCTGTGATTTATGGCTTCTCCTCCTCATACCTCCCGGTTAAAACCTCCTAGGCATGATTTTACGGAAACCACTGTTTAGAAAGGACTACAAACAGTTATGATCGAATGTGTGCCTCCCCGTCCAGTGGAGGGACGGTTGAAGCTGGGTCTCCGATGAGTTAGGGGAACAGAGTCAGTCTCGTCTCCGGAGGCTCCCTACGGAAGAGTGGACCACGCTGGAGTTACCTACTCTGTTAGAACTGCAGCTGAGGGTCAGACACGGCACAGGCTGTGCGGGAGGGACGTGTCATCTCCAAAAATGTAACCCCTGAGGCAGTCTGCCGTTCCATCCACACAACCCGACGGTCGCATCTTTTTTTTTAATCCTCACCCAAGGACACTTTTGTATTTATCTTCAGATAGAGGGGGAGGGAGAGAGGGAGGGAAAGATAGAGAGAAACATCGATGTGGGAGAGACACATCGAGTGGCTGCCACCCACACAACCCCAACTGGTGCCGGGGACAAACTGCAACCGAGGCACGTGCCCTTAGCGGGAACCGAACCCGGGTCTCTCTGATCCAAAGGCCAATGCTCTAGCGGCTGAGCCAAACTGGCCGGGGCCTGATGGTTGTATCTCTAAGGGACAGTCCCACGGACATTTTGTAATGACCTTTCATAGGAGAAACTTTTTAAAGTCAAATTTCATAAACCATTCCTTGGCTTCCCCGTTTTTTCATGCTGCTCCCTGACCTCATTCTCTCCGGTGGACCCCTGGCCTGCCTTTCCTTCTCCGACACCATCATGCTTGTAAAGGAGACCCCCTTCTCTCTGCGTGCACCCCCAGTGCTCCCAGTGACCAGTGTGGGCGTGTTCCACCCCCGGCGCTCAGCACTTGGGGCACCCGGCCGAGAGGGACACGCTTGCGGTGACAGTGAGGGAACGCGCCACAAAACAGCTCTCTGCGGGGCCCTCAGAGGTGGTTCACAGTCAAGGGACATGAGATTTCTAGAAGTCCCGGAATGGGACGTGTCGGACATCCCGGGGGACTACTCTCTCTCCTTCGACTCTTGCATTCCGCCTGCTACCAAAATCAATAACGGAGTAAGCTGTGCAAAGCCCCCCCCCCCCCCCTCAAACACCACCTGCAATCGGAGCACTTGCTTAATTAGCTTTCTTCTTGATGGTCCCTTTCTCAGAATCTGTTCATATATTAAGATGACCGAGGAGCCCTCAAGACGGGTCTTTGGCCATGTGCCCTTCCCACCAATTCCTAGTCCGTGTGTTACATTGAACTGCCTTTCTTGGTATCTAGTCTGCCTCTTAGGGGCTAGTTCAAGATCAGCATTTGCATTATGCTGTTTATCCCAGATCATAACGTTTTGCTTCATTTCCTCCAGTGGTGGAGGGTTCTCCAGCTCATTTTGGCCTCGTGTCCCTGTCATCTCGGAAATGCTCCGTTCCTTCGAGGTCCCCCTCGATGTTTCACACACGGCTTCTGATCTCGTCCCGTTGGTTCCGTGAATCTGTTTTGGAATTGGTCGCCCAGTTGTGTGTTCATCATGGTCAAATTCCATCCACTCGAGTCAGCTAGTCTAACAGGAGTGTGATCGACCATCAGATGAATTTGCTTTTTTTGGCTTCTCCCAACTCCGTTCGCAACTTTGCTCAACCTGAAGTCGACTTCTGTATTTTGTGGTGGATAAAAATGCTGATCGGAACAAGTCTGAGGTCCGAGTTTAGGGTGCATTTGGGGTTGTCCAGCATTGCCGGAACCTGGTGAAAATGAATGAATTTAATTATACCCAGGTGCCGTCAGGGAGGGTTAAAGAAATACGCTAATCATGTTGACGCGGGTGCACCTAGGAGGGTGGGACAACTGACCTTGGCCCATGGAAGGAAAGTCTCCCTGGCTGTAATTTCACAGGTGGCTGAAATGAGAAATTATTCAAGGTTTACAGCAACCAGACTCCAGAAGACATCTAACTGAAGGCTCCTAGAGCCACATTCACTCAACCCAAACCTGGCACTTCCGGAGTGCATTCACAGCGTGTCAGCACACTTTCCTTGCGAAAAACAGTCAGCGAAAAGGTTTGGACAATGCTGGGTCAGGCACAGTGAAACGCATGCCTTCCATTGCCAGCCTCCCTGAAGTTTCTAACAGGCAGTTTTGCCAAGTGAGGTTCTTAACCGTGTGTTACCTATTGCAAGGTCTCACATTTCTTTGAGGAGAGGACCTGATTTTTTTTTTTTTCTTGGAGCACCTTAAAGGTTAGTGTTCGCTTGGGAAATGCTAAGCAGTCCTGGTGGGGCTAGCTAGGGTGATGCAAGCGAGGCATCAGCACCCACACGCCCGGGAGGGGTCCCTTAGACTGTGCACCCTCTGCACCTCACTTGCCTCCTCCTGGGCCCCACCCTGGCTCTATGCGGTGGGCAGTGGTGCAGGCTGGCCAGGAGAGGACCCGGGTGCATGCGCAAAGCCGGGCCTCAGGGTGCCCGCTGCAGCCAGGCGCCAAACATTTCCTGAACAAATAAATTCAAAGTGAAAGGAAGGGGTGGACCCTGACGACCAGCATCAAGAGCAAGCTGGAATCCGCAGTGATAGTCTTTCCTCCCCGTTTACACCGCGTCGTGAGCGTGTGCACGACATACACAGACACGCACGCGCAGACACGAACACATCCAAATGCACACAGACGCCACCTCTGCAATATCAAACTGCCCCGTCCAACATGGCCGCAAAGACGCCTCCTGGCTGGACACTGTGCTCACCCCCCACAATGCCCCAGAGCTTGAGGAGCTATCAGAACCCTGCGTTCAACCTGCCTCCGTCTACAGCACCTGCCCTTGGCTTCTACTCCCACCCAGGGAGGTGCGGAAGGCGTACCCTCCACAGAGCATTGCTTCAGGACCTGGGGACCTGCGTCTGGGGGAAGTCCCCTCCTCCAGAGTTCTCTGCCCCTCACCCCCTTATGTGACACGTTCCTCCTTTTCTTTCCTTCACCTCTGGGGAAAACATCTCCTAGAGTTCAACTTCAGGCCTTCACCAAGGTGTGAACACGTGGAAAGTCCCATCTTCTCCCCAACGTCTCATCCCTCAGCTCCCTCTGATTGGTCCCCTCCCCTCAAAACTCCTTCAGCTGACTTGTCTTATCCTCCCCAGGATCCTGTCACACACACGTGTCCCAGCTGAGGTTCTAGTCTCTGAACGATGGAACGGGCTGTTTCTGTTCTGGTCGGAGGGTCAGGTTACCACGGGCGCCATGAGAGATTGCCCGATTCTCTAGCAAGTTCCCAACTGGGATGCTATCGAGAAACCCAAAAGATTCAGCAGAAACAAAACTCAAGGAATATGCTTCACTACGTGGCCTTGAACTTTTGGCTCTAAATACGTATCTACACATTGTTGGAGACTGTCGAGAGGGTGGACTGTTTGTTCATTTCTCCCGATCGTGGTCCTTAGCTGTGTATGTTCCCGCTGGGAACTTAACCCAACCTCCACTCTGGACCTATTCGGCCAGAACCTCTGATTTGGGTTCTGGGTGTACGGAGTTTGGCTCTCTTGGGGCAGTTCTGATATAGTACCTGTCCATCAGGAATCACTGATTACCTCCTAACGTATACACTTGGATTGAGTCTCTTTGTAACAGAGTTCTGCTTAAGAATAAGTATTTTAGATGTTCCCCTTCTCATATCCTGCCCCTCACTCCTCCCCTTCAAAAAAGTTTTGACTGTATTACATTTTGGTACTTGACAAACTTCAGAAGAAAGAGCCCTATGAAAAACGTTTGTTGAATTTCCTGTAAAGATGTTGAAGACAGGCTCACAGTGTCTCCTTTAAATGGCCCACGGAAGAGATGCCTCTCTCTCTCAGATCTGGGCATAATCCGATTTTTCTTGAGCTTCTATATTATTTTTGTCATATCGGTCCTGTGAATTATAGGAATGATTGCACATAGGGGATTTGGGGTTGTTATTTTTGTTATTCAGTGAAAAATTTTAGAACTAAATTCTGGCCTTCTGCAGTTGTACCGAGCCCACTATTTGTAAACATTTTTAGAGCAGTCATCCCATTGAAACATGCATACCAAGTTTTATCTTTACCTGATATGTAGTGTGGGTATTAGAAGTGTGCCTGAAATTCAGTGAAATTTAACTTACTTCAAGTATTGAAAAATGGCAACTTTGAAGAAAGCCGGAAGTCCTGCTGTCCATGCCCGTCAAGGTAGACTTGCTCACACGGACTGTGAATGATCAAGAATGACTGGCCTTTCCCTCTGAGTTTTCCCGTTTATATTCCACTGTTCTCACGAAACAGTCTCGACGTGCATAGTGAGAATTACAAAGCACCTTTCGGTGTATTCTTGTGTTTGGCCTCCATGCAGTTCTGAATGAGGCAGGGCAGTTCATTATCTCGACAGGCAAGAAATACCACGTTCCCGTGCTGACCTCGAGTATTGGAGAAGGTTCACTTCCTTGTTAATTGCCCTGCTATAAACATGAAACCTCAATTCTTTCTATTCTGCAAACTTTCAACCAGACTTAATGACCAGGAACAAAAAGCACTCCTTTGTATTTTCCTTCTGGTTCTACAAAATTCTCGTTGGAAATAACGACCTGTTAAAGGAGAAGAAGCAAGGTCCTTTGGGTTGTGCATGGATTCATCACCGAGGCCTTTTCAAGGTGGAGGGGAACCATGTTAATACATTCCTTGCATTCCTACTGGCCAAGGCAAGCCATTCTAAGAGATATTTGATATGTCAAATCTTAGGCACAACAGTTTCAGACAAATATTTCTGATTCTAAAGCCAAATTTCATTTAGATTGAAGTCACTCTGACTCTGATCTTAGAAATATGATCCCCACCAGAAAAAACAAAAAAAACAAAAACACAACCCATTTTATAACCTACACAACTGACCTCTACGTCCAAGAGTGTTGGGGCTAAGCCTGTGTTAGTAGAATAGGTAATGATTCAGAGGGAGGGGGGAGTTAATTTTCAGTGAGTTTATTTCTCGACAGGCAAACTGTTGATGGTAATGTCTGCAGGTCCCCTACATCCTGCTCAGCTTCTGCAGCTCTGTTAGACTGGTCCAAGGCAGTGGAACTGGTCAATGTGACTCGTGAGCTCTTGTTTCTGGGTAATGATCCATTATATGTATGACATCCTCTGGCGGGGGCTGCGTGCTCATTTGAAGGTGTCATTGAATTTTGATCACGGTTATTGCAGTGGGCCTGATTAATCCACTTACGAGAGGAAGAAGCTAAGAGGAATCAAATTAGAAGCACAATAAGACATCAGTTGTTCAGATTAAGATGGAGAAGTCAGACTGAATCAGTGAAGATAACAACTGTGAATGGATTGAAAGAGAAGTTTGCTGTTAGAAAAGATATGAAATTTATTTGTCCCTTTCACCAAAGAGAGAAGCCTTTCAATCATTATTTACTTGTAAATAAATAGCGACAAAAATTCCTGAAAGATGAAAGTGAAGGGTGTTAAACATGGTCCTGGCGGCTTCGCTCAGCGGTTACAGTGTCAGCCTGAGGACCAAAGAGTCGCGGGTTCAATTCTGGTCAAGGGCATGTACCTCGGTTGCTGTTTAGTCCCCAGCCCTGGTCAGGGTTTTGTAGGAGGCAACCAGTTGATGTGTCTCTCTCACATCGATGTTTCTCTCTCTCTCTCCCTCCCTTCCTCCCTCCCACTCTACCTGAAGATAAATGAAAAAATATTCTCAGGTGAGAATTAAAAAAAAGAAGAAGAAGAATGTTAAACATAAAACTCAGGTTTTACCAGGCAGAAAGGTAGGATAATCCGATGGTGGAAAGTTGATTAACTCAATGTAATAAACATGCAAACCAAGTTGCAATGAGTGATGAAATTGTTCAAGATAGAAAACTCAGTGTTTGTTTGTTTTTTAAATCCTCACCCGAGGACATTTTTCCATTTTTTGTTCAGACAGAGTGGGAGACAGAGAGAGAGAGAGAAACATCGACGTGAAAGGGATACATCGAGTGGCTGCCACCCGCACAACCCAACCAGGGCCGGGGACAAATTGCAACTGAGGTACATGCCCTTAGCAGGAACCGAACCTGGGTCTCTCTTGACCGCAGGCCGATGCTCTAACCGCTGAGCCAAACCGGCCAGTGCAAAAACTCAGTGTTTTAATTCTCCATAGCCTCGGAGCACAGTTATTACTTCTAACCCTAGCTCCACCTCTTACTACGACAAAGTTTCATGGGCATTGTGATGTCTCCTTATGTCCTGGCAAGACCGTAAGACATGATTCTCTTTATTTACAATGGTTTAAGTAGAAAGGTCTTTAAAATATAGACTTTTCCTTTATTAGCAATGGGGCGCGATGTGACAATCGACCAAACTACTCATTTTCAGGTCTCCAGTGCTAGCAAAAGAGGAAGGAATGAGCAACCCAAATAAATGTAATAACTTTTCGTTGTCGGCTTCAGGCTATTATGATGAGCATGACCTTCATTCTAACTGTACAACAGGGATACCTTCAGCAGCTTTAGTTATAGACCTCAGACTGAATGGACTCAGCCATTGAGGATTGAAAATAACCATAACACCTATAAGTAGTTATCTCAGCTTTATTTATAATAGGTGAAAATCTAAAATGACCTGCTAACAGTATCCCCAGTCAGGAAGTTATGCAGCTAAATTATACCACAACAATATAATAAAATGCATCCTTAAAATGCAGTGCTATAGCCCGGCCCGTGTGGCTCAGTGGTTGAGCATTGATCCATGCACCAAGAGGTCGCCAGTTCGATTCCCAGTCAGGGCACATGCCCAGGTTGTGGGTCCATTCCCCGGGGGGGGGGCATGCAGGAGGCGGCCAATCAATGTTCTCGCTCATCAATGTTTCTATCTCTCTCTCTCTCTAAAATCAATTAAAAAAATTTTTTTTAATGTAGTGCTATAGAAGATGATGTAATAATGTGAAAAGATGTTCACAGTTTGTACTTCTGGGTAAAAAATACATAGGAACGCTCTGGCCGGTTTGGCTCAGTGGTTAGAGTGTTGGCCTGCAGTCGGGAGAGACCTGGGTTTGGTTCCCGCTAAGGGCACGTACCTTGGTTGCAGTTTGTCCCCGGGCCTGGTTGGGTCGTGCGGGTGGCAGCCACTCGATGTGTCCCTTTCACATAGATCTCTCTCTCTCTCTCTCTCTCTCTCTCTCTCTCTCTCTCTCTCTCTCTCTCTCCCCCCACCCCTTCCACTCTTTCTGAACAAAAAGTGGAAAAATGTCCTCGGGTAAGGATAAAAATAAAAATACACAGGAGCCATTATATCCCTGGGTGATAATAAAATTTAGAGAATAGGACAAAAAAGGACTAGCAGGAGAAATAACAAAATACTAAACTACCTCCTTACGCTGGGATTATGAGTGAGTTATGAATTTATTTTTTGGATTATATTTACCTGTTTCCTAGATTTCTAAATAGACAGATTTCTTGTTGAAGAAGAAAACAAAGCGATGTAAAAGACAACGTAGTCCGCCATGTGCGTACGCAGGAGGAATAAAGCGGTTGTTTGATTCGTGTATTTTCGAATCCCTGCAATAACCCAGCAAGGGAGAGGCTGTCACCCGCACCTTCTGGGAAGTAGCCCCAGAGCCACTCTGCGACCGGTCTCAGAGCCTGGAGCTGGTGACTGCTGGTCCTGCCAGCCCCCAGCTCCCTCCTCAGACCCCTGGGGAGTTTCGGTGCCTGTTTCCAGTGGTTTTCCTTCGTTTTTCCCCCTTTTTCATTGCGCTCATGACAAGGTGCTCTCCTTCCCTTAATATTCAGTAGCATTTTCCTCTGCACTTCCACCAGCTCACTCCCTTAGCAAATACTCACTAAACAGTAGCTGATCTATGTACGCATGGGTGATGCAGAAATAAATTCTATGCAACCCAAGCCTTGGTGGGTTCACACTCCAGCGCCCAGCACAGATCAGGAGTTAAACCAGCTCTAACTGCCGCGTGCCAGGCGATGAATTGAAGGCTTGGCGACCAGGGGAAGGGGCTGGGTGTGCCCGGAAGTAGGAATCAGGTGACTGAGTGTATTAGGGTTGCGCCTAAAATAAAATGGAACTATGCTGGGGCCGTCCTAGGCCAGGGTAGGGACAATGGATATCTACGTACCCGCTTCAGAGGCTGTGGCACGGTTGAATTTTTTGCTTAAATTGCATTTGGATATTGTTGGGATTATTGTAACTTTGTTACGTGGTCCTACTGATTTTGGGGGAAGGAAGGGTTGTTTTCACCATCACATAGCACTAACAAATTAAAGAAAATTGAATTTGGGGATAGAATTGATCCCTGAAGGGAATTTGTGCATTCTTACTTTTAGCAAAAAGCACTTTGTAAAATTAAGTTAGCAAAAGCAAAATAAAATAATTCTTATCATTTTAAACAAACATATCTTGTACTCAGAAACACAAACTGAATCCTTTAGCAACACAAACACATCATCCTTATGCGTGTGAATACGGTCTGTGTTAAAATTAAAAAACACATTTTGCTCTAACAGTTTATAATTCTTGTCCCCATGCGTTTTTCTGAATTTTATCCGTTGACAAACACAGACAAAAGTCGTACATGTAGGAGACACTGGAGGGGGCTGAAGTAAACCAGAAAAGGAATCGGGTTATATTATACTAAATTTCTGCCAACTGCATTCCTGGGAGACCGTCTCAGGAGTGTCAAACACCCACCAACCTTCAAAAGTAACTTCCGCAGCATCAACTTCTGAGAGGTCCTGCCTTTTCCTAATCCGTTCAAAGGTCCTAGAAGTGGAAATCTCATCTGCATGCCTTTGTGACGCCAATGCACAGATTTGTAGCAGCACAGATTTCCTGACAGCAAAATTATTCTCTTCTCCTAATAGGCCCTTTACTTGGCGTCGCTTTGTACTTATAAGCGGAGATGCACTTGGATTAGCTGGGTCATTTGGGAAAGAAAATCTGACAGATGTGCCCTGTATGAATCAGATATTGTTATTGCTGAAGACATACAATTTTTTTTTAATCTTTGGCAAGTTGGACAGCTGAATCCAAACACATTTTCATTGATTGCAGTGTTTGTTATATTTCCAGATACTTTAAGAGCCCCCGTGATTACTGTTCCGTGAAGAAAGAGTTTCTTTTTTTTCTCCAGGGAGCCCTCATAGGCCAAGACCGCTGTTCCCCAGGGAGTCCGGACAGCTTTGGAGCAAAGCGTGTGCGTAACTGTTCTTCCCTGTCTCGTTCCCTTTTAATCCTCACCCGAAGATGTGTTTTCATTGATTTTTAGAGAGAGAGGAAAAGAGAGAGAGAGAGAGAGAGAGACAAACATTGATCGGTTGCCTCCCACGCGTCCTGACTGGAGGGTCGAACCTGCAACCTAGGTATGTAGCCTGACCGGGAATCGAACCCGAAACCTTCTGATGTCTGGGACGAAGCTACAACCAACCTGAGCCACACCGACCAGGGTTCCTGCTCATTCTGAGAAAGGCAGCCAACAGTGTTTGCAAACTGAGAAAGAATCGGATGTTTCTAGCTTCTCAGTACTCCCGAAAGATAAAAAATCATTTTGTTTTTAATACCAAGAAGAATATGTTTTTGCTTCTTTTCTGCCTAGGGATTATATTGCTCTAGTACTGCACGTCATTTCCATGGTTGCGTGGGGTCATGATCCGGTTTATATTGATGGCGTAAGCAAGTATTGTAGAAATAGCATAAGTAAACAGAGAGAGTGGCTTACCCCTCTGAGACTCAGCCCCGTTACCTGTGACCGAGACCTCTACAGCCCTCACGACATCTTTGTAGGAATGAAATAAAGGGATGTGTGTGGATTTGTAGGACAGTGTCTGGCACACGGCACATTCAACAAATTAGATGATTACTTTGGCACGTCGAAACATTCAGTTAACTACGTGGTCTGAATCATACTAACCATTGTAAATAATATTTCATAATCTAACTTAAAAACGTTTGTAAGTGGGGAAGAAACGTTTGACAAAATACATCGCTCTGGAAATGTTCCTCTTTATTCTGGGAACTACACACATTAATGACCAACTGGCGAGTGGACTCGGTACAGGTCGCTGGAAATGCTTTCTTCCCGCTCCGTCCTTGGCATTACGACCCTTTTAAACTGCTCTGCTTTGGAATGCCAACAGCGCAGCCACTATAGAGAACAACATGGTGTTCCCTCAAATAAATAAATAAATTGATAAATGGAACTGCCATTTTACCCAGTGATCCCACTTCTAGGAATATACCCTAAGAAGCCTGAAACACCAATCAGAAAGAATATATGTACCCCCAGGTTCGTAGCAGCACTATTTACAATAGCTAAGATCTGGAAACAGCCCAAGTGTCCATCAGTAGACGAATGGATAAGAAAGCTGTGGTACATGTACACAATGGAGTACTACGCAGCTGTAAGAAAGAAAGATCTCTTACCCTTAGAGCCGACATGGAGGGACCTGGAGAGTATTTTGCTAAGCAAAATAAGCCAGTCAGAGAAAGACAAGTACCACATGATCTCACTTAGTTATGAAATATCATGAACAAAATAAGCTGACAATCAAAATAGATCCAGAGACATGGAAATAGGCAACAAACTGGGCAGGGGGGAACATCTGTAATACTCTCAACAGTAAAGATAGATAGATGATAGATAGATAGATAGATAGATAGATGATAGATAGATAGATAGATGATAGAAAGATAGATAGATAGATAGATAGATAGATAGATAGATAGATAGATAGATAGATAGATAGATAGATAGATAGATAGATGATAGATAGATAGATAGATAGATAGATAGATAGATAGATAGATAGATAGAGATAGATAGATAGATAGATAGATAGATAGATAGATAGATAGATAGATAGATAGATAGATAGATAGATGATAGATAGATAGATAGATAGATAGATGATAGATAGATAGATAGACAAACTGCTTCCCTCTTATTTTAAGCATCTAAAAGGCAGGTAGTGTGAATCAACCATCAGAAGGTGTGAACTGCTTGGTGCATTCTTAGTACCAATGTAGTTAGGGCTCACCACGTTGGCACTGACCTGAGACAACACAACTCCTAAGTCCAGCACCAGGGACATGAGCTTCTTTAATGGCTGCCTCTGGGGGAAACAGTACATGCTAAATAGGAAGGTATGTTAGTTTAAGAATCAAAAAAAATAGGTCAAGGTACACTCTTAGAGCTAATGTGGATAAATACGAGCAGAATCAGCGACTCTCGTATTTCCGACCACAGGTAACCTACTTCCATCTGTGTGGAATTGGCGAATTTTAGGAAAGCTGAGCTGAAATCTTTATGGATAAATGTTTTCAGGTTTACAGAGTTTCAGCCAATTATAGTAGCTTAAAGGATCCTGCAATCCCACCCCCCTGAAAATGTTTCCAGAATATAGTCTGTCAAGTGGCAGTCCGTGAAAATGTGTTTGATGTAGACAGAGAATTCAAGTGGCTGGCTTAGCCACTGGTCAGCTACGGATAAAGATGCTACAGGGCTGGGTCTCAGGTAAGGCTGGGATATGGGGTGAACCACACGAGGGCACCTTTTACGAAAGCAAATATGAAACCAAAGGCATTTTAAAGTGACCTTAGTCCTGACAGAAATTGAGCACGGAGGGCCAGAGAGGGTTTATGCTCAGGAGTGTTAAATGATAAACAAGGGCTCTGGAAGCAGGTAATGAGGGGGCCCGACCTACATGTTTGCCAGTTTCTATGAACAATCCACCATGGACGAGTCAAGCTACCAGTGTGAAGTCACCGGACACATTGGTGCATAGAGGTGCTAAGAACAGGCTCTCACAAGCAGGCTCCAGCACACCACGGACTCCTTTTTGTTTGTTTGTTTTGTTTCTTATTGATTTTTGAGAAAGAGAGAGGTAGGGGGAGAGAGAGAGAAACATTGATGTGAGATAGAAACATTGCTGGGCGGCCTCCTGCACGCCCCCTACTGGGGATCGAGCCCACAACCCAGGCATGTGCCCTGACTGGGAATCGAACCAGGACCTCTCAGTCCATGGGACGATGCTCCATCCATTGAGCCACTCTGACTCTTTCAGTGACACTGGGCACCTAACCCTTACTTCTTTGTTGGCTTATCATAAAATGGAAACTCTTGGGATTAATCAGTTCTTTAAAAATTCTTCTTATTATTATTATTTTAGCATAAAATGTGGGAATAAATATGGTTGAAGTAGACAGATCAAAAGTAGGCAGGTTGTATAACCCGGGGGGTGGGGTGGCATTCAGACCATCATCAATGGGAAGGGTGCCCCCTGGAGTTGTGCAGGGTAGAGCCTGCCCAGCCTTATGTGGGGCCAGTGCTCCATCTGCTTAACCTCACACCACACACGCACACTCACACACACACTCACACACACACACACTCACACTCACACACACACACACACACTCTCACACACTCACACCACACACACACTCACACATACTACTCACACACTCACACCACACACACTCACACACACTCACACACACACTCTCTCACACACTCACACATACTACACACTCACGCACACTCACACTCACACGCACACACTCACACACTCACACACACACACTCACACTCACACACACACGCACACACTCTCACACACTCACACCACACACACTCACACATACTATTCACACACTCACACCACACACACTCACACACACTCACACACACTCTCTCTCACACACTCACACATACTACACACTCACGCACACTCACACTCACACGCACACACTCACACACTCACACCACACACACTCACACATACTACTCACACACACACTCACACACACTCACACTCACACACACGCACACACTCTCACACACACTCACACCACACACACACTCACACATACTACTCACACACTCACACCACACACACTCACACACTCACTCACACACTCACACACACACTCTCATACACACACACACAGCATCTCAGGAGCACTGTGTCCAAGCACTGCCCCCCAAGGCAGCCATCCAGGCAACTCCGCTCGGCCCTGCGTCTGTTTGGACTCCAGTTCTGACTGTCCTCTCAGAAGGGTGATGAGGGCACGCTGACAGCTGGCTCCAAAGCTCCGTGCAGAGGTGCCCTAGGACCCAGCTCCGTGCAGAGGTGCTCTAGGACACAGCTACGTGCGGAGGTGCTCTAGGACACAGCTCCGTGCAGAGGTGCTCTAGGACACAGCTCCGTGCAGAGGTGCTCTAGGACACAGCTACGTGCAGAGGTGCCCTAGGACACAGCTCCGTGCAGAGGTGCCCTAGGACACAGCTCCGTGCAGAGGTGCTCTAGGACACAGCTCCGTGCAGAGGTGCTCTAGGACACAGCTCCGTGCGGAGGTGCCCTAGGACACAGCTCCGTGCGGAGGTGCCCTAGGACACAGCTACGTGCGGAGGTGCTCTAGGACACAGCTCCGTGCGGAGGTGCTCTAGGACACAGCTCCGTGCAGAGGTGCTCTAGGACACAGCTACGTGCGGAGGTGCTCTAGGACACAGCTCCGTGCGGAGGTGCTCTAGGACACAGCTCCGTGCAGAGGTGCTCTAGGACACAGCTCCGTGCAGAGGTGCTCTAGGACACAGCTACGTGCGGAGGTGCTCTAGGACACAGCTCCGTGCAGAGGTGCCCTAGGACACAGCTACGTGCAGAGGTGCTCTAGGACACAGCTACGTGAGGTGCTCTAGGACACAGCTGGGAGGGAGAGAGGAGGGCTCTCAGGTGCCCACAGCCCTGTCACCAGCCCAGGAACAGTGTCCACTGTCTGGGGAGGAACGAGAATAAATCGATGATTCTACATGCAGCTAAATTACTCTCGAGAGACTCACCAGTCCAGTGCCTGCCCCAGCTGAGTCCTCGCTTTCGGGGCAGCCAGGGGGCCTAGAGGATGCCCTGGGGGTGGCTTTGCACGGGGCAGTGATCCAGTGCTGACCCCAAATCTGTGGACATGCGTGTTTCAAAAAGAATAAACCCCGTTGACGGACGGTGTTATTTTGGCCTTTCGGGGGGGGGGGCGTGGAGCTCACTTTGGGCTTCCACGGAAACACTGTCGGCGTGGATGTTCTGTGCCTGCAAACCCAGGTGGGTTCCCGAGGGCACATGTCCTGTGCCCCATCTCGGGTGCATTGGACCTGTTACCTCCAGCCACCACCCTCCCCTGTGACCGTCTGGACAAACCGACTGTGGGCAGGAAACGTGAGGAGTCCAACACTCTTGGAACCCTGCGAAGTCCAGTTCCCATGGAAAAGTGGAGTCTTTCCACCCCAAGTCCAGTGAGGATTACAGATCGTAGGTATTTGAAAGAAGAGGGAGCTACGCACCCCCTGGCCAGGTGCTCCTTTGGCTGCAGAAAACGCAGGCCCCTCCTGAAGCTAGCGGTGTTCAAGGAGGTCCTTGCAACACATCTCTCCCCCCCAGACCTGCGAGACCTGAAGAGGGCGAGGAGGCCCGGACAACAGCAGACCACATCTCTCTCTCTGCTAAGGAGAGGCAACCCAGGTGCTCGGCACGGGACAGACTCGGCCCCCTGTGCTGACTGCACCGGACACAAGGTGCTCGGAAGGCCTGTGATCTGGCCCATGAGGCAACGTGGCTTGGACTAGGAAGACGCTAAAGACAGGGTTGAAGGCAATCAACGGAGAAAAACGCAAATGATGGTGCTCGAGATGCTGTTTAGAAAATCCATAAACATCATGGATGCCTAATAAATAGCGGCCACCTACTGAGCGCCACTCATATGAGCCGGACTCTTTGTTCAAGAACCAAAGGAAAAATGATGACGTGAAATCTTCACGATAACCGGGTAAAGGGGTTATTTTCATTCCTGGGGTACAGAGAAGGAAACTGAGGCCCAGAGGAGGTTAGTTAAGTTGCCCAAAGCCACCCAGCAAGGTAGCAGAGCGGAGCTGAGCAGGGGCCCCCAGGCCCCTCTCCCCGACACTGAAACCAGGTTGCCGTCACTTGCATCTAATGTTCTAACAATACATAATCGCTCGGTCGGGGATGTCAGTCATGTCCTTCTGGGAAGGACTCCCTGCGCGGTCCAGATTGCAGCGAGGATTCGGAGGGAGTCTGCTCCCCTAGTCCCCGTGGATCCCCGCACGGGTCCTGGCCAGCCAGAGCCAAACACCTGCTGTGTTAGACCCGGAGGGCTGCTTCGCCTCGCGAGCCCCAAGGTGCACCCTCAAATTCAAGGTGAAGATAACGTCCAAGTGTAAGCTCCGCTGCTCAGGCAACACTCTAGACAACGTCTCAGAAAGCGCTTCGGACGCTGCGGGACACCAAGCAGCCCCTGGACTCCGCTCAAAATGCTGCCACAGCGATTTCTTCGGGGCTGGGAGCTGTTCTCCCTCCGCCTGCCCGGCAAGTAAAATCGGAGCCATTCACTGCCTCCGTCTCTGCCCCTCTCACACACCCATTATGAGCATGAATCAGACGTTTCCAAATAACAAGTATGAGCTATTTTTTCAAACACCCACCTCATAGCCCAGGCCTTCAGCTGCCTCCCGAGGGCACTCTGACCAGCCGAGGGAGCGACGGGCTGGTGGGGCTATGAGGTCAGTCCCCAGGAGGCTCAGCACGAGCAATTTGTAGTGAAATTACCCGCTGGACTTGGTGGAGAACCTGGCTGCCACCCTCCCTGGAGGACGTGGCCTGAGAGCCCCGCAGTCTGCTGTGGGCAAAGCCTCGCGTGGACGTCTGGGCTGAGGACTAGGCCGGGGAAAACGGAAGGGGGTCGATGTACCAGCAAGGCTCTGGGTAGCAAGAAACTGTGCTCAGGGCCATTCTAGCTCCCTTTCCACCTCTAGAAACACATGCTAGGAGTCCAATAAACATATGAGATGCACAGGCTGGCTGGCTTGCAAAATAGCCCTGACAGCTTCTGGTTTGGGGTACAGGCTGGCTCACAAGTCAAGTTTACAAAGGGGCTTAGCCCTTGAGGGGGTCAGCTCTCCCTTCTAAGCTCCCACGTCACCCTGTGCAGAAGGCTTATGTCACCCGAGAGGGCTGTGTCCTGACAAGACAGGAACTCCGTGCTGCCCAGGGAGACAGGAATACCCTCTGAACGCTCAGCACAGCTCGGAGCAGCCCCCGATCTTTCAGTCACTCACAAAATCTGAATGAATGCTCACACTTCATAGCTGTGCATTTATTATAGATAAAGTGCTATCGCGGGTGCTATCGCCTTGAATATTTACAGCTACCCTGGGTCTGGTGCTTAGAAGTCGCAGCTCACAAAAGATCAAAGGAAAACAACCAAGTGTTGGGAGCGGCACAGCAATAGATGGCCTACAACCAACACTGGGCTTTGTTCAGTGTTTATCAATAAATTTTAAGAATTTATACTCAGAAATAAAGAGAGGGAGGGAGGGAGGGAGGGAGGGAAGGAAGGAAGGAAGGAAGGAAGGAAGGAAGGAAGGAAGGAAGGAAGGAAGGAGAAAGAAAGAAAGAAACCTACACATACAGCATCTTGCTTTAGGAGTCACAGTCCCTGTTTCTGATTAAGTGGTCATGGTGGCCGCTTCCAGGTGGCCAGGAAGACCAGACCAACAATTAGTAGGCAATTATTGCAACTTTATTAGCCCTCACACTTGGCATATTTGCTCTCTCCTTTCTGTTGGTTGCCTTTTCCCTCCTCCTTTGTAACCTGTTTGTGCACAGAGACTTCAGAGTCTCTGGGAACTGGGGGCCAGCTGGGCACCGGCCGCCACCACTGTGCCCTCACCTGCATGGACAGCAGGGCGCTCAGGCCTTATCAGAGCCAAATGGTCTGGGAGATCCTGGCCACATGCCAGTGGTAGTTTCTCTCAGCAGCAACCAGCAGTCTTTCCTTGAGGAGGGGAATTTAATTACAGAAGTTTACAAACATGTTTGGAGAGAAAGGTAGGGCAGTTATTCTTCAATTAGGCTAGAGCTGGTTTTAATTGCCTTCCCAGCAGCGTGGTCCTCGGGGGGCCGGAGTTTGTGCGGATGAAGGCAGAAGGGGGGTTAGGATAGGGGCTCTGGGTTCACTGTCCCTCCAGAGCTGTGTTGGCCACCATGTTAAATCCTAAACTCGAATCCGGCCAGTGTGGCCCACGCACCAAGAGGTCACCGGTTCGATTCCCGGTCAGGGCACATGCCCAGGTTGTGGGTCTGATCCCCAGTGGGGGGCATGCAGGAGGCAGCCAATCAATGTTCTCTCTCATCAGTGTTTCTATCTTTCTCTCCTTCTCACTTCCTCTCTCTCTAAAATCAATAAAGGAAAAAAAAAATGTTTTAAATCCTAAACTCGAGGCTTACATAGCTGTTTTCAGCTCTCTGATTCTTGCTGCCAGAGCTGGTCATTTGGTCTGCAGCTGCCTGGGTTAGAACAACAGGCCCCTCAGTGATGTTCTGCTGGGAAGTCCTCCACTCCTCACACACCTTCCAGGGAAGCAGACTGTGTGTGAGTGTGTACGCGGGAGAGTGTGTCTGCGTACACACGTGCAAGAGGCAGCCTAGGTATGTGTGATTGTGTGTGTGTGAATGCAAGGTGTGTGACAGCATGCATATGTGTGTGCATGTGTGGGGAAATGTGTGTGAGAGTTTGGAGATGTGTGAGTGAGCGTGCATATGTGTGTACACACATGGGGAAATGTATGTGAGCGTGCAAGGTGTGTGAGTGCATGCATACATGTGTGCATGCATGGGGAAACGTGTGAGCGTGCAAGGTGTATAAGTGCATGCATGTGTGTGTGCACGCATGGGGAAATGTGTGTGAGTGCAAGGTGTGTGAGTGCATGCATGTGTGTGTACACGCATGGGGAAATGTGTGTGGGTGTGCAAAGTATGTGAGTGCATGTATACATGTGTGCACGCATGGGGAAACGTGTGAGCATGCAAGGTGAGTGCATGCATACATGTGTGCACATGGGGAAACGTGTGTGAGTGCATGTTGCAATGAGAGGATGTGTGTGCATGTGAGTGAGCATGAGATTGTAAGTATGAGTGTGTACGTGCACGTGTGTCTGTGTGTGTGCCTAAGTGTGCCGAATGCGAATTGCATGAGTGAGTGTGACTCAATGGGTGAGTGTGTGCCAGAGAGCGTTTGTGTGTGCCTGTGTGTGTGTGGCCGTCTCTCTCTAGTGCATTAGTGGGAGGCACGGGGGGAGCAGAGCCGCTGAGAGGCATCTTGTTTCCATCATACTCTGAGGGCACAGACATCAAGGGCAGAGCTGGTGCCAAGGCCTGGAGACTGGTGTATGCTGAGAAAGGGATCTCTCCTGCCATCTCACGTCGTGGTCTGTCTGCACCCTAACGCTTCCCTGCCATCCCTTCGTATGCTGTCTCGCTCAGGGCTGACTTATTTATGCAGCGATACTACATGCTGGTCTCCTTTGCCCCTCACCCTATAAATCAACCTGCAAATTGCCGCGAGTGTTAGTCCCCTGTCCCGGGAAGTTCAGTGTCTCCCCGTGAACTAGAAAATAAAATTCAAGATATTTCTATTGCATCCAGGATCCATTCCAGTCTAAGGTCTACCTTATTTCCTAGGTACCTATGCCCTGATCAAAACTGATTTCCTCATTGCATAAATAATGTGCTCTATTTATTCACTCTTTCACTCAACATATACTCACTGAGTACTTTCTAGGTCCCAGTCGGCAGTCGGAACAGCATAATAAGCACGTACAGAGCACCAGGTACACGCCTAATTCCCTAGGCAAAATCAGGAATGTACAGACATCTCATGAACAACTGCAGAGGGCGCCATGTGCTCAGATGACAATGTGGTGGTGCTCTGCATGTAATCTTCACAACCTCCAGAGAGAAGTGATGGTACGGAACCCATCTCACAGTTAAAGGACCTGGAGCCCAGAGATAATGAGCGAGAGGTCCATCAGAGGACAAGTGTCAGTGTAGGCTGCACCCCGATGGCTGATTCAAGGTCTTCTGCTCCACGACCAAAGACCTGCATCACTGGCAAAGCTGGCGTCGCCTCGCAGGACCCCCGCCCGCTGTACCTAGAGTGGCTGCCACAGAGAATGTAGTTCAGAATGAGGGTCTGCAGAGACTTCATCCAAGGGGCTGGCGTTACAGAAAAGCTTTGCTCTTATCATCAGAAAACTGCCCCTAACATCTTTCAGGAACATGCTCCTCCATGGCACCTGTCTCCCACCCACTCCTACCAAGGTTACAAACACAGGGCAGGTGGGCCACGCCCACCCACATCACTCTGCCCGCTGAGCCTGCCGGCTGTGGCTTCAGACCCCTTCTGAACGCGGCACGTCATGGCACGACGCCGAAGGACCGCGTCTGCACGCACACTGAAACCGTCGCTCTCGCTGCGACAGATCCCTGAGCCGAGCTCACACCCCATCGGTCACGCACCTTGGCCTGAGCTGCCATGTCAGAGCGACATGCTCGGTCTTGTTGGGGTCCCATCTGTCATGTCTATAGTGATTGTTTTCATAGTTGCTATTAAGTCAAATCAGCCAAAAGGGCTTGAAAGGTCCAAGTGAACCAGAGCATATTTCCCCCTTTATTTTCTTCAAATCTTCTTCAAAAAATAGCAATAGCACCCGACCGGTGTGGCTCAGTGGACTGAGCATCGTCCCATGGACTGAGAGGTCCCGGTTCGATTCCCGGTCGGGGCACATGCCGGGGTTGCGGGCTCGATCCCCAGTAGGGGGCATGCAGGAGGCAGCCGATCCATGTTTCTCTCTCACATGGATGTTTCTATCTCTCTTTCCCTTCCTCTCTCTCTAAAAAAACCAATAAAAACATATTTTAAAAAAGAATAGCAAAAGGAAAAAAATAAAACGAGGAAGCACTGGAGACTTCATCCCCATTTCTTTTACTGCTGGGATAGAATTTGAAAAGATGCACTAAAAATGCCAAAAGCCAAGAGATCGGAATGAGTCTTTCCATCCCCGGGAATGAGACACACTCTCCAGCAAAGTGATCTTCAAAAGAGCTGGACTTGGCCCTGGCCAGTTTGGCTCAGCGGTTGGAGCATCAGCCTGCGGTCCCGAGAGACCCGGGTTCGGTTCCCGCTAACGGCATGTACCTCAGTTGCAGTTTGTCCCCGGCCCTGGTCGGTCGTGCAGGTGGCAGCCACTCGCTGTGTCCCTTTTACATCAATGCTTCTCTCTGTCTGTCTGTCTCTCTGTCTCTCTCTCTCTCTTCCTCTCTCTCCCTCCCACTCTACCTGAACAAAAAATGTCCTCGGGTGAGGATTAAAAAAAAGAGCTAGACTTGGCCACGTTGTTTTCAACCTTCGAGTGAAGAGTGCTGGCCCCTGTCTGTGCGTGCTGGACACAAACCTGCCCACAGGTACGACGGGAAAGCTGACTCCCTTCCCCGTGTCCATGTCCCATGGTGGAGGCATCTCTGCTTCCTGAGTGTGTCATTTCTGGGCACGGTGTTTCCAGGTCCTCCTGCCACCCTGCTGATGCTCAGGGACCACGGACCATCCCCTCCGCCATGCCAGAAAGCATCTCCCTCCCCCCTGACAAAAGTGTCTGACTGTTTTGTGAGATGAATATCCCAGCAGCACGCCAATGCGTCATGTCATGCTGCTCCTTCCTGCTGCCCTTGAAGTGTCATCTGGACCCGGGATTCCTTTTCACTTCCTGTTCTGGGCCAGTGTCCGGTGCTCATTACCCACCAGCTGTGGCCCAGCTGCTGCATTCCAATCAGAGGTGGCGTCACGCACCTGGCGTGGGAGCTGATTTCCCCTCTGCCTCTTACCATGGTGCATTAAGCCTTCTGGGTCTTTGTTTTGGAAACAGGCACTATAAATGTCAAATATTATTAACTGTCCAAGTGAGAGGTGGGAAAACCAAAGACTTCAGGAAGATGGAGAAGTGAACAGAACACTTTTAAGAAAAAATGTTCTTTTCCTTTTCTGTCTCGTTCTTTCCTTCTGCAGCTGCCACTTTCATTTGGATTTCCAGACCAGCGATCAAAGCGCTGAAATGATCATCCCCGTAAATAGGCAAGTTGACACAAATCTGGAAACAGTAACCATTTTAGAAGAAAACCAAGTTGTTGTTACAATGTCTCACAATAGCAATGATTTTGGCATACAAGATAGAAATTTAGGCAAATGTGGCTTATGATTCCTAAAAGCTTTTAGTCTAATAAAATTTAAAACTTTATCCACTATACGCGTGGTGTCAATGTGAGCTGGGACAGTTCTGTTTTGTCCAAGGTGGCGAAGTAGGTCAGTGCATGGCTATGCCATCTCAATAGGTGCCGGAGGTGTTTTTACAATAACCTCTCAACTCTCTTCTTGCTTTTGGTCTCTTTTTGTCATTTTTTTGTTAAAATGCTTAGAGGAGCCCAGCCAATGTGGCTCAGAGGATTGAGCATTGTCCCATGGACTGAGAGGTCCCTGTTTGATTCCCAGTCAGGGCACATGCCCGGGTTGCAGGCTCGATCCCCAGTAGGGGGCGGGCAGGAGGCAGTTTTTCAATGTTTCTCTCTCTCTCTCAAAAATTAAAAAAACAAACAAAAACAAAACATTTAAAAAGTCCTTAGAGGAGATCAAGGAAAAACAAAGGCAACCCACTCAAGTAAACAGAGATGCTGTCTGAATTCATCCTTTCAAAAGCTAAACACGTTTCTCGCAAGAGTAGAAATCTTTCAGGAACATATTGATACAATGACTCATTCTTAAATACGATTTTTGGCTTTTGGAAGAGATTTTGTCCCTGTTCATACCTTCCTCCATCTCTTTTCATTCATTCATAGCCAATACGTCAAACTGGGAAGAATTTATTTATTTTCCTGGTGTTTTGCCTTCCTTGGGATGTAAATATTCAATAACCAAACCCGAGGCAGAATTAACAAGTGGAAGCTTACAAAGTGCAAGGTGTCACGTGAGCACTGAGTTATTTAGCTGAGGGTTATAACCCATTGGAGCGTCCCCCTCTAATTGATTTCAGCTAAACTCCTGGGGAGCTCTGGCTGGAGTCCAAGCCTGCTGGATTAATATTAGCAGAGCCAGGCTGTTCCCACAGGGAGCATTGCTGGTAAGCTAAGAGTTATTTACTTCAGATGAATTTCTAAACAGATTTTCAAAATTGACTCTACTAAACGTCACATAGGCTGAGGTAGTGTCTAAGTATGATTTATCGTTGGACAAGGCTCATATTACATAGGCTGACCATATTGTCTAAATTTCCTATTGCTGATGTAACAAATTACCACAATTTTAGTGGCTTAAGAGACATGAATTTATTATCTTACAGTTCTGGGGGTCAGAAGTTTAAAACGGGTCTCACTGGACCAAAACGAAGGTGTGAGCGGGGCTGTGTTCCTTCTGGAGGCTCTGGGGTGAATGGTACCCAAGCCGCATCCAGTTTTAAGAAGCTGCCCAAATTCCTTGACTCGTGGTCCCTCCCTTTGTCTGCACAGCCAGCATGTTGGGCTGAGTCCTTTTCCAAGTTGCCATCCCTTTGGTTCTTCTGATTCCCTCTTTTACTTTTTTGTTTGTTTCTTAATCCTCACCCAAGGATATTTTTTTCGTTGATTTGTAGACAGAGTGGAAGGGAGGGAGGGAGAGAGAGAACGAGACAAACATTGACGTGAGAGAGACACATCGATTGGGCCAGGGATTGAAGCTGCAACCCAGGTACGTGCCTTTGATGAGGAATCAAACCTGTGACCCATCAGTCCATAGGCCGATGCTCCAATCGCTGAGCCAAACTGTCCAGGGCCCCTTTTTACTTTTAACCTGTTAACCGGGGAATTCCCTTTCCACTGTATGCAACGTCTGACGTATTTATACGTCCTGCTCGGTTAACAGGTTAAGGATCCTTGTGATTGTGCCTTCGTGGGAAATCCAGAATACTTTCTCTATATTAAGGTCATCTAAAGAGCATGTGTAACCTTAAATCCATCCTCTCTGCCATGTAAGGGAATATACATCTGCACACTCCGAGGGGCCCATCATCTGCCTACCATACATATTTATAGGCATTTGCCTGTGAAATCCTCACAGCGAGGACCTTTGCTATTTTTATCCTCATCACCTGCTTTTTTCTTTTACGTGGCTCATTTCAAACCTTGTCATGGGAGGAGACCTGTTGGCATGTGTGGGGGACCAGAGTGAGGTGAGAACTGGATGCAGGGTCAGAGGTTACAGGAAATGGTTGTTTATGTAGCCTATAGGTACTCAGGGGATTGCAAATGAGCCTTCGTTTCAAATGTCTGACTCGCTGTTCCTTTGAGAGAAGGACTTCAGAAAACACAGGTGTGCGGTCTACCAGCAGGTGGTTTCCTTTACAGTTTCTGCTGTAAAATACACTTTGACATTGTACCCCAGAGGTTGCAAAGCTCCGCCTCCCAAACCACCTTCTGGGGTGATGTGCATTTTAGAAACCTCAGGCGTGAGCTTGCATTTGGGCGGGGTTCACCTTTGGCGACACTGCTCACCTGGGCTTTACCTTCTCCTGCACTGGATGGTGCGTCCTGGCCTTCCCTCTGCTCCTTCTTTTCTGCTGACCCCGGAATGCTGACCACACCTGGTCAGCCTCGGGCCTCCTTCCCCTAACCTGAAAATGCATCCGATGGCTGCACCCGTCATCAAGGTGCACGGACTGCAAATTTCCACTCCTGACCTCATCTTATCATCACTTGAGCATCAAAAAACTGCTCTTTGTTATTTACATCTGAAGGTTTAGATGTAACCTCCTCCAACAGGCTTTCTCTGACTTCTCTCCCCCTGTTAGACTTTTTCTGCATAGAACTTATTACTATCTGATTTTCTTTTCTGTCTCTCTCCCTCCATCCATCCTTCTATCCCTCCTCTCCTCCCTCCTTCCCTTTCTTCCTTTTATCACTCCTCTACTAGATCATAAGCTCCATGAAACCAAAACTCTATTTAGTCTCATTTTGTGACTGTTACATTTATAGCAAGCACCGTGCCTGACCTATTATAATTGTCTAATAAATATTATGTAAGCAGGTGAATCTTCTCAAGGAATTGCCAGAGCTAAATTTTACAGTGAACCCTAGAAGTCTAGAACTGCAAGAGACTTTACTGATAACTGAATATGTCCAACCCCCCCAATTTTAATTGAGTAACCAAAGTTGCAAGACTGGGAATATTTGAAACACTCTCTCTTTCACTTGTGTTCTATGTTTCTATGAAGCGATTTATTCCAAATGTCTAAGTAGTTATTCTTGGAGACCAACAATTACCGTATGATCATCATTTGGGGTCAGTGATCAAATGAAAATGGTCACTGAGGGCCTGGTTTTCTTTGTTCTCAAACTAGTCAGGTCATTGGAGTCAGAGATAAATGTATATATTGACATGCTACCTCTCAGAGGATTTCAATAATCTGATGCGAAGAGAACATTTTTGCCATTAAACATCAAGCTTTGCAACTTGTAAATCCAGAGTTAGAAAACTGGGGCCCACGAATCAAACCTGGACCTCCACCCATTTTTGTAAATAAAGCTTTATTGAAACACAATAATACCTGTTTGTTCATGTATTGTCTATGGCTGCTTTTGCACTAGAGAGGCAGTGTTGAGTAGTTGCTACAGAGAGAGAATGTCCCTCAAAAGCTAAAATAGTTACTATCTGGTCGTTTTTTTAAAAGTTTGTCAACCCCTGTGATAAACCTTTCTTCCTGTAACCTTCACTTTCACAAATCTACTTCAACTTCTTAAGACATGGTACTTCCTCACTGAGAAAATGTAAAAATACACGCTACCTAGTATCCAAGTGCAGAACAATCATGCTTCCCTTTTTAACAATTGTATGTAATACAAAGTGTCCTTTCTGAGGACGATTCTAACACATAAAAATGTTTCCAAAGAAACACACAAAATGACAGTGAGCCAACTAGAGATTCAGGTGGAATGCTCTGTTGACTGTTCCCAATATGTATACTTTTTTTTTTTCCTTTGCTAATTGAACTGTTGAATTTCAGCTAGACAGGTTAACTACTCCATGTCTAATTTAAGCATCTTCTTATACATTTTATGAATGGAAACTGAAATTCAGAGAGAAGGATGTATCTAGAACACCACATAATCTGGATAGACCTAGAAACTGATTCCAAAGCAGTCTGGAGGAGATGTATTGAAATCTTGAACCAAAGACAATAAGAGAGGCGATCTGGTATCATTTAGGGTTTTGATTTGAAAGGGGGGGGTCACTTCTTATTTGATAGCGACAACTATAAAAGCAGTATCATTTATTAAGTATATAGAGTATATACAGCGGTAAGGGGCTTTGTGAGGGGCACTTGATAGCTAATACCTCATTTAGTTTTTTCAACATATCACTTTTAAAGTACAGAAACGGAGGCCAACGACATCTGAGTTGCTGGGGAGATGCTCTCACGTAGCAGTGTGAGTGAGATTTGTGTTCTGTCTTTGTTTACTCCCAACACTACCATCTGCACTCACCCCCCCTGGTGTCCTAGTTGGTCTTCTTTCATGTCAACACCCTGAAAGTGTTTTGAAATCTCCTTCTTAGTTTCCTTCATAAGAAAATGCAACGTCAGCTATCTCGGTGTTCTGTACGAAGACATTGGAAGTTGGCACCATTACCCAACTCCCAAGTCTCTGTTACACAAAGCCTTGACTTTTTTTATTTTTTATTTTCCTTTTTCTATTAGGAACTAATTCAGAATGACTGGATTCTGAAAGAGATGAACACTCTCACCTCCCATGGGTGTGGACGTCATTGATCAAAAGCGTGAGGTCAGTTTTTATCATCCTCTGATGGGTGCTCCTAACCTTACAGGTTGGGCAGAGGAGAAACAGAGAGGCTAAGACCACTTCCAATTGACAAAGGAAGCACCCATCAGAGCCCCTAATTCAAAGTCCTCATGCTTTTAGTGAAAAGTCGATACGTGGGCGGCCCCAATGAACCTCATCCTCTGGTGCTCAGTGTCCGGTGCAGTCTCCGCCCACGCTGACTGGGCGTGGCCAGGACACGAGCTTGGGCGTGCCGCTAGGGTAAAGCAGGCTGGGCTTGGTGAGTATTTACACATTGGGTCTTTTCCTTTTAGTCTAGTGCTTCATTTAGAGTCTCTGTTTCCTTGCTAATTTTTTGTCTAGAGGATGTATCCAGTGATGTCAGCGGGGTGTTGAAGTCCCCTGCTATGATTGTATTGCTATCGATTTCTCCTTTGAAGTCCTCCAGAAGTTTTTAAATATATTTTGGTGCTCCTATATTGGGTGCATACATGTTTATCAAGGTTATATCTTCCTGTTGGATAGATCCTTTCAATATTACGTAGTGGCCTTCTTTGTCTCTAATTATGGCCTTCATTCTTATTTTTATCAGATATGAGTATTGCTACCCCAGCTTTTTTTTTTCTTTTCCGTTTGCTTGGAAGATTTTTTTCCATCCCTTCACTTTCAATCTATGAGAGTCTTTTGTTGTGAGGTGGGTCTCTTGTAAATAACATATAGATGAGTCATGCTTTCTTTTTTTTTTTTTTATCCTCACCCGAGGACATTTTTCCACTTTTTTTGTTCAGGTAGAGTGGGAGGGAGAGAGAGGAACAGAGAGAGAGAGAGAGAAACATCAATGCGAAAGGAACACATTGAGTGGCTGCCACCCCACAACCAACCAGGGCCGGGGACAAACTGCAACCGAGGTACGCACCCTTAGCGGGAACCAAACCCGGGTCTCTCAGGACCGCAGGCCAACGCTCTAACTGCTGAGCCAAACCGGCCAGGGCAAGTCATGCTTTCTTATCCAATCAGCTACTCTGTGTCTTTGTATGGGAGCATTCAGTCCATTTACATTTAAAGTAATTATTGATATGTACTTATTTATTGCCATTTTTGTTTAGTGTGGTTCTATTTTTCTTCCCATTTCTCCTGGTAATTACAGCAGTCCTTTTAATATTTCTTGCAGTGCTGGTTTGGTGCTAATGTATTCCCTTAGCCTTTTTTTTCTGTCTGGGAAGCTCTTTATTTGACCTTCTATTTTGAATGATAGCCTTGCTGGGTAGAGTAGTCTTGGATTCAGATCCTTGTTTTTCATGACCTTGACTACTTCATGCCATTCCCTTCTAGGTCTTTTCCTTTTAGATGACTAGCTGTTAGGACACTTCCCTCAGAACCCAGCTGTCACGCTAAGAGAAGCCCAGCCAGCCACGTGGAGGGCCACACAAAGGCCCCAACTGAGCTCCCAGGGGACAGCCAGCACCTGCCTGCCAGCCACCTGCATGGCCCCCTCGGAAGCAAATCTGCTGGTCAGGGTCAAACTGTCCATCTGAACCCACAGGAGCAGAGATTGGAAGCCCTGGCTGGCCACATCCTGAATTTTCCCCAGCTACAAGCTGCTTTTCTGTTTCAATCTCCACGCGTGGGTTGGCCTGTTCCCTAGCAATGCCCTGGGCCACAGAAGAACAGCCAATGTTTTCCACACCAAGATCCCATCAACACCTCACCTTTATATGCCAAGGACAGCATTAGACCTAATCAACACCTTGCCTTCTATGTGTTGTTTTTACAGGAAAATAATGTAACTCCCTCACGGACAATAAGTCAAGTCCCTTGCCCCTCTCTCCATCCTGGGAGTAAGAGAAGGTACCAGAGGCTCCAAAGTGGGAAGGAGCCAGGTGGCCCTGAGGTTGAATCTCCATCAAATCTGTGGCGTTAGCCAAGTGACTGGACCTCTCTGATTACTTGCTTTCACTTTTCTACACTGGCAAAGATGACCACTCTCAGGTTGTAGGAATGGCTCAACTCACGTGTGTGTATGGTTCTAACATCCTACGTGTCCTCTAGAAAGTCCTTGATATTTGCAGTTGCACTGTCAGCTCTAAGTTATAACTAATATCTTATCCAGCTTACTGCCTGCAAAGGTGTGCTCTCCAAGAACTGATGAGCTGTCTGAGGTCTACAGTTTATGGGGGTACAGCTCGAGCTCTAAGTGACCCCAGACATTGTGATCGAGGCTCATAAACCCCAGCCACTGATAACGGAAGGTGAAAGACGCAGCAGTTTTTCCAGAAACGGAGTAGAACCCAGCTTTGCCCCTAACACCTCCTGGCTTCCCCCATTCCATGCACTGACTCCCTGGGACTTCAGAGCCTGAAAATATGAAAGCCAAATTGGAGGCGTCTCTTGCAAAGCGTTTTCCCCTCAATTACTCCTTCCCTGTCAGTTTCATCCTGGGGTAATTCAGCTGTCAAGATACGCAAATGATTTCCTCATTATTCTCCCTGAAGTGCTGGTGATAGATGGGAACTTTGGGAATGGGATCCTCGGAGAGGTTTGACACTGGTGCAGGGTATAAAGATGTTGCTGGAGGAGGGGCAGAATTGGGAAGGGGACACCTGAATGTCTCAGATGGAGTGGGCAATCATCTGTGGCAGCCAGGTGAGAGTTTGTCATTCCCTTTGCAAAGCACCCCCCCACCCCAAAACTCTTTATATTTTAGAGCGGTGTGTGCTCTCCACCAGAGTTTAGGAAGGAGATGTGGCAAGAAGTACACAAAGTCAATGCCCACACTCACATGCCAGGTTTCCCTCTGGGACATCACCTCGCCACCTGCAGGGGACACCCTGCTTAAGAGGCTCACAGATCTGAGCACAGTGGAAAGACAGATGCATGAAACTTTCTGCAAAGAGGGGACTTGAGGCAAGGAAAAAGCAGGAAATCAAATATGAAATGCCGAAATGCCGATGACAACCTGAGCAGGGCCGGGATCGCACATCTGGAATGCTTATATGAGTTTATGTGAGATCATTACTGGGCCTGTCGGCTTCCTTCCTGTCTCCATCACCGCTCAGTGACAGGTGGGATCACGGGAGCTCCGCGCTCCTTCGGTCCAGCCTGGGCACATCTTGTTTGTGGACATGTTCATTGCTCCATGCTGGGCATCGGAGGGAGCAGACCTCACACTGGACACCCGGTGCTGCAAATCACAGAGTACCAGAGATCCCGCGAGAGGAAGGAGGCAGGGTGACTGCCCACACACAGACCTGGGACATCCCAGGAGTTCTGGATTCAAATCAGTGCAGGAAGATAGGTCCAGCGTAGCCAAGAATGCCCGTGAAGGGAGAAGTCAGTTGGGCTACTACCTCTTTCAACTTGGAAAGAGAACCGCTTACAAACTACTATTCTATCTAAAAGATAAACTCGAAGGCTTTTCGCATTTATATTTGCTTGATGCGCCTATGCTGTGAATTTGGAAGGCAACTGAACTTGACTTAGTAAATGCTTACTGAGCACCAAAGTTCCCAGCACTAGGGTCGGCTCAAGGAACACAGCGGCGAATGCAGTGTGGTCCAGGACAGGCATGCTCAGTAACTGTTCATGCACAGAGCTGCAGACACGTCCAAATCGCCCTAGCTTGTCTCGGGGTGTTGAGATGCAGAGCTCAGGGAATGTGCTGGGACCACACTGCCTTCGTCACTGTGTTCCTTGAGCTGACCTTAGTGCTGGGAACTTAGGTGCTCAGTAAGCATTTACTAAGTCAAGAAATGTGCACCGTGAGGCCTGAATAAAGTCCTGGGTGGTAAGACTCTCTTTAACACCCACTTCTATTTTTGTTAAATCCTCACCCGAGGATATTTTTCCATTTATTTTCAGGCAGGATGGGAGGGGGAGAGAGAGAGACATCGATGTGATGGAGACACATGGATTGGCCACCCACCGCACGACCCTGACCAGGGCCAGGAATCAAACTGCAACCAAGGCACATGCCCTCGACTGAAATTGAGCCCCTGACTCTTCGGTCCACAGGCCGACGCTCTAACCACGGAGCAAAATCGGCCAGGCAACACCCACTCTATATGACCCGTGCCCACCTGTCCAACCTCCTTTCTCCACGCTTGCCCATACCCATCTACCTGCTACCCAACCCTCATGGCGTTGCCTGGGTGTGCCATGCTCTGCTCTGTCTGCATGCATTTGCATGTGCTATTTGGGGTCACCTGTCTTCTCCCCCTTTCTCTACTTGATGCTCTTGCTTGTCCCTCAAGAGTCAACAGGAATGCTCCTCACACCCTCCCCTGAGATAGTCTCATTGCTTCCCTGGCGCCCACTGAGCAGATTGCTGAGCCCATTACAGGCCGAGTGTAATTTTATTTTGCATTCTGAGCTCCTCGTGGGCAAACTCTGTCTTGTTGTTTCTTTGTCTGTACCTGGCACAGACTTGGACATGAGTGTGTGTCCCGTGTTGGTTGTCTGAGGTCAAGATGGATGCTCATGTTTACATCAAACAAAACAAGAACTAAATGTCACTGGGAATTAGGAGTGGCACACGCCAAAGGGACTGTCCCTCTGTCCTCTGGGGTGCGCGTTTGGACTACTGAGGTCACCTCGGAGAGAAGCCAGTGTCCGGGATGTGGAGCTCCATCCCACACCCTGAAGAGCAGCCGGGAAAATAGAGACAAAGGGGACTGTGGTTGTCTGCACTCTGGGCCCTCCGCTCCCCGAGGTCCCTCTTAGCAAAGTGTAATGTCGTTGTCAGCCACTTTATGTAAGTAAACTCAGAAGAGAAGCAGACAGGCTATGTTGAAATAATCACAAGAAACGCCATTGAAACCTCTTGAGAAATGACCACAACTGGTGAAAAGACAAACCACTAAAATGATAAGTCAAAACAAACAAAGCAAAACAAGACAAAACCGATCCCCAAGTGTTAAGAGCCTCTTCACGGGAACTGGGGGCCCGTTGAAGCTATTGCATGTGACACGGCCAGATCCCAGTGGCCCCGTGACGCCCCTCTCCGGAGGCTGGTGTTCTGAGATCCAGGGGGACTCTTCTCGCTAGGACACAGTCTAGAAAGGACGGTGCTGTCTTCGGTCTGGCTGGTGTGGAAGGCCACATTCCTAACGCTAAAGTCACCAACACATCGGTGCCCAGAGCCCTAAGCAAAAGTTGGCTGTGCATTTTTGCATAATTTCCACAGTCCCATCTTTCAGTCATGTCATGTGTGATTCCTCAAATCTTGGGCGACATACTGTCCCTCAAGTTCTTAAGAGGACTGTTTATGGCATGTGTCTTTTGTAGGAATAAAAGGAAAAACAGACACTCCTTCGATTGCTGAGCTTTGCTACAGAGAAGGAATGAGGCAGGTCCTTGAACACATTGATGAATCAGACGCTCGTTATTTCATAAAACAAATACATGGATTCCCATCTGTGAGAAATGACTTCTGGACTCTATGTAGAAGAATAGTTACAGGTAAATAATTACTTTGATAATAATATTTAAATAATCTAAATTCTGATCAGTCTAAAGGATCCTTTCATTTCTTCTCCTATTTCTCTCCTGTTGGTAAAGCTGTCTTTTCCTAGACTTCTTATGGGTTTTCTCTACTTATCTTCAGTCTATTAAATATTATTAGTTTAGTCTCCATATAGCCTCTCTTATTTGCTGAAAATTTCTTTAAAACCAGTCTTTATTAATGGAAACACTATATTCTCTTACTGCTCCAATCATACATAAACACACACAAACACACATGTGTGTACACACAAAGCAATACATTTTGATTGTGAAATAATCCATCGTGTAATCTTGTGCTCATGTACCAATAACCCCAGCGATGGACTGTGCCCAGGTGTATTTTTCTTTTGTATGCTCTGGTTTTTCAAGCATTTTCTTAAGAGGGATAGCAGACCCCCGCGGACAAGAACAGGGTCTGCCCATCCTAATGCGGCCCTGGCACTTCTTGGGTCGCGGGTTTGTTGAATGAATGCAGGAGTGCAATGGTGGAAAGGGCTAGCGAACTGGACTAGAACAGGGGCATCTTGGGGGCAGTGGCCAAGACAGGAAACTCGGTGAATGAGATTCCAGAGACAGATCCATCTGTTTTTGTATGTTGCTGGGCTGGAAAAAAAAAAATTAGCAAAAGAAAACTAATTTTTAAAATCCCTAGCTGAATAATTTTTATCCAAATGACCCAAACAACGAGAACAGCAAAATTCTCCATTTGAGGTTATGGATACTAATAGACGTGAGAAGGTCCAAACAGCACGCCACCGAGCATCCAGGAAAGAAAACTCCGACGGTCCTCCACACATGGCCTTCCCTATTAACCCATTTGAAAAATGACGGGGGAAAATTTGATCGTAATTTTCAGATCAGCTTTCCCCTGAGCCTTAAGGGAGCCTCCAATTTTATCCGCTCTCCAGGAGGCTTTGTGGAAAGACACACAACTCCTTTGTCTCTCAAAATAAGATCCAGGCTCTTCAGGCAGAGGATGCAAATGGCACTTTGTGCACAACCATTGCTTCCGCAGCTGGGAAGACCAGGCCCTGGTCTCTAACCAAGCCGCGGTGCTTCTCAAACCGTCTGGCACCTGAACTGTATCCGATTGCATCCGCCCTCCCCTGTCGCCCACAGATTCCCTTTAAACAGGTGAACTGCCAAATGAGGCAGGTTAAGGCAGGCTTTCTGATGAGCGACACAGTCGCGAATTTAGCATAACTTCCTCCTCGCCAATCTAGCAGGGGCTGGTGGTAAAATCAGATAGAGTGGCAGGCGCAGAGCGAAGTAGATTCGGCCCCTGGAGCCTTTTCAAATATTTCTACCAGGTTTTCAGAGCAGGGTCTGCTGCCAATCATAGCGGTTCACTGGGGAGGAACGCTGAGACAGGAAATAAATCATATGCTAATTCTCTACATCAGAGAGAAGCAGGGGAAGAAATGGGTGCTAGGGAGGTCAAGGAAATGCATTAATAAATAAGGACATTTTCTAAAAAGTGAAATGCACCTTTTGAAAACTCCCACAGTGGCTTATCTGTACAGTTTTCCAGGATATGCCCCCCTCCCTGCTGAATATTTCTCTAACATTCTAACGTCCTGATTTCTTACAATAAATGAGCAAAATAGAAGTTCTGTGAAATAAAGTCAGCGGTCAGAGCAGAGGGACCCCAGAGCGTTGGAAGCACACTCAGCTGCTCAGGAAAGTGCAGCTCACTGTTCCTGTGTCACAGGCTCTGCCCAGGCTCCTGTCCACCCAGCATCCGATACCACCTTCCCAGGAATGCGCTGCACGTCAAGGACAAAGGGCTGGCCACAGACCCGTTTTGAAATAGGTTAAGCTTGTTCTGGAGCACAGTCTGCTTTGTGTTGGGTCTCTGCCCTTCGTCTCTGGGTTCCAGAGCCTACTCTTCAGTACTTAGCTGCTGGACTGGTCCTCCCTCCATCCCCACGTCAACTCGCCAAAACTAGGCTGCCTTGGGCCAGCACCGCGTTCTACAATGTTGGGGATGTGAATGTCTGGGGATATAGCAATAATTACATTCTCGTGGTTACGACCCCATAGTCTGTCTGCCTTTCAACACCCCAGTCCGTCACTTACTCGCTCTGTGATCTCGGGACAGCTACCAAGAGCTTCTTTTTCTTACCTGTACAATGGAGATTATAATGATTATGATTATTCTATGTTAAAAAATTATGTGCATTGATGTGTGACCTTTGGAATGTTGCTCACACAACACCTGGGCAATATTCAATAAATAGTACTATTATCAGTATTGTTATTGTTGAAAGAGAGTATTTAACACAAACAGGATTTCTTAATGGTAGGCCCTTGTAAATTAAAGGAGATGCTAGTTGGAAAGAGTGTTCTGTAATAGGATAACTCTCTTTCTTCCTTCCTTCCTTTCTTTCTTTCTTTCTTTTGTTCTTTCTATCTATCTACTTATTTATCTATCTACTATCTATCTCTCTCTATCTATCTATCTCTCTCTCTATCTACTATCTCTATCTCTATCTCTCTCTATCTCTATCTATCTGTTTATCTCGCTCTATCTCTCTCTATCTCTCTATCTCTCTCTCTATCCATCTCTCTATCTATCTCTATCTCTCTATCTATTTATCTATCTATCTATCTATCTATCTATCTATCTATCGGAGCACACTGTGATCATGGGTAAGATTTGATATTCAGAATGCCTCAGAATTTCTAGTGTATGATTGTCACAGTAATACAAACAAGATGAACCTATATGAATCGTGTGTATTTATAATATCTCCAATTTTTAAGAATTTTAGTCATTCAATCAATGTACTTACTCTATGATTCAATCAATATTTAACGAGAGTCATCAGTTGCCAGGCCCTGAGTTAGATGCCGGAGCCACAGAAAGAAATATTCCAAAGTCCCTGCCTTTGAACAGCTAGCTCCTGGTTCCACCGTGAAGGTGACACTTCAACAGACAACTTCAACATGAGACCGGTACTGAATGTATGTGTTCGTCTTCCTCCGCAGAATCCCCCGACTCATCACTGAGGGAATGTTCTTATTAAGGGGCTCAGCCTCCCAGAGGGATGTTAACCAAACATCTCTCACTGAGATTCTTGCTGGTCACTCAGTATTCCTCAGAGGCTCATTGGAGAGTTTAAAAAGTCCGCAGCTATGACTTTAAAGAGTTTCCTAAAACATATTCTTGATGTGAGCCTGATCAACCAAGAACAAGGACTACGGACTTCATCACTCTGGTTATTCATTCGCTCTCACCCCTTTATAGTGGTTCTTGGTCTGATATCATTGGCTGGTTTTGAGGAAGATAAAGTCCTAGGGAAATGTTATTAGGTCAATTAAACAATAGAATGATGCTGCACCGTAATGACCCCCTCAGCCGTAACTACACCCTCTCACTGTACGTGCCCCTCAGCGTACCCAGATCTATCTGAAAAAGTGAATGTGCTCCCTTAACCACGCGTCACTCTCCAGCCACGTGACTGCTTCCAGGCTCAGGCTCCCAGCCACCTTCTGGAAGGAGCCGTCTTTGCAGATGGGCCCTACCCCTCACCCCAGTCAAGCCGCCATCCACCGCAATCTGGCTTTTAGTGCTCCCCATAAATGAGAACACATGATTGAAATCATCACTGAAATCACTTACGTTATGGACATCAATCTTCTCTTTGATGCCAAAAACCACAGACTTTTTCTCTTTTCACCTGACTTCACTGCCAGTGACAAGCATCATAGTCACCTGCTCTCTTCTGAAAATGCTCTCTCCTCTCCACGCCTGGCCTCCTGAATGTGGTCCCTCCTTCCCCTCCCTTGTTTGTTCCTTTTGTGGGTGACTACAGTTCTCCAGGACCTCGAATGCGGACTCATGAGAACCTGGTCCTTGGTTTCTCTTATTGTTATAAACTTTCCTAGGTTATCCCCTCTAGTCTCATCGATTTAACTACTATTAGTACTGTGTGTGCGTTTAAATATCCAAAGGTATATTTGCAATTCAGAATTCTCTCTACACTTTTTGAAATGTTTTTATTGATATTTTTGAGAGAGAGAGAGAGAGAGAGAAAAACATCGATGTGAGAGAGAAACATAGATCAGCTGCCTCTTGCACGCCTCCTACTGGGGATTGAGCCCGAAAACCCTGGCAGGTGTCCTGACCGGGAATCAAAGCAGCGACCTTTTGGTGCACGGGACAATGCTCAACCACTAAGCCACACCAGCCAGGGCTCTGAAGTTTTAGATTCATATGTAATTAACTGCCTTGTACTTAATCACTTACATTCATTGTCTTAAACTGAAGCATCTTGAACAGAATTCTCTATTTCCCCTTTATCAGAAAGGTATTTTAACATCCCATCTTTTCTTTCTCGGTAAATGACATCATTTGCACTGCTACCCAAACCAGCAACTCAACGATTCCTCTCGATCCCTCCCTTTCCCTCTGACGCCCCCTTTCGCAGGCACGGTCATTGGTTCTACTTTCAGAGTACACGGCACACCTGTCTACTCCTTTTAGTCTTTTGTGCCACCAGGGTGGTCTGGCCTCCTAGGCTCCCGCGTGGAATTCCACGACGGGACTCTCTGCTTTCACTTTGTTTCTAACAAAGTCAGCTATGAAGGCTCCATAGGGGAAGAGCTCAGTGTGCCCAGCGGGGGACGTGGATCTAGCACAACTCTCTTCACAAAGGGGCCAGTTTGAGCTAATTCTGCAAGAGAAAAATGTCACTCACAAAGGAGATGACTCAAAACAGAGAGGGCAGGGCGTATCGCGGCATAAGGTGGGAAGGTACAGCGCAGAATGGAAACCATGAATAAGCCTGCATGGCCAGGAGGAAAGGAGTGTGTCGGGGGATGAAACAGGAGGCAAAACCAGGAGCCAGATCCTGCAAGGCTTTGTCTCTTGTGCTAAGCAGTTTGGAATTTACCCTAAAGGCAGGGGTGACTCACTGAAGGATTTTAAACACGGGGATAACATGATTAATAAAGGCGAACATTTGGTAAGAATGTGCCAAGCGATGCTCTAAGTGCTTCCCATGGACTAAGTCATTTAATCCTCATGACAGTCTGGTGAGGCAGATGCTATTAATATCCTCCTTTTCCAGTAAAAGTGACTTTGAAACATAAGTTCCTCAAGGACAGGTTCTTTGCCTGTTTCCACATGGATCCTGAGGTTTTATCATTGGGTCTGGAATGAATGAACGAATGAATGAACGAACGAACGAACGGACAAATGAATGAATGAATGCATGCATGCATGAGACACACAGGTTATACTCCCAGGGAAGGACAGAACTCGGATTTGAAAAGGGGTGGCCTGACCCCAGAGCCCCTACATGTAAACACTATCACTGTTTGTACATTACAAAGGAAAAAGGTAATTTGGGGGTGGGGGGAGTAGAAGAGACTGGAATGTGATAGGCCCCGCAGAAGTTGAGCAATAAAATTAAAAGCATCTTCTAATCAGCAGAATGAGCGATTGAGCTGCAGGTTGAATCACCACCTCTGAGATCCCAAGGTTCTATAAATGACATTTCCTAAAGTGTGGTCCAAGGCTCATTCGCTTCAGAAACCCGAGATGTTGATTAAACACACATATTCTTGGACTCACCTTTAACATGCTAATTCTGGGGGATATAACTAGGGAATCTGAGTGTCATCAATCTCTATGAGATTCTTATGAAAAATAAATTTGGAGATTAAATGATCTACCATCTTTTGATCGTCTTCTGAATGTTTGCAAGGCAGTGACGGGTGTGTGTTGAGGTATTTTGAAGAAACTTTCGTGTACTCTATTTCAAGAGATGCCATCTGTCAGGTCAAAAAATTTAGATGAATCTGGCTAATTTTTAAAAATGTCACATTTTACGGATCTTCCAGAAGTCAACTAAGTCTTCAGCAAGAGAAATATATCTCACCCCCATGTAAGGAATTTCACAATCTACACAATTATAGAACTATGTACAGATGCCATCCCTTTCTTGCGAGACTGGTGATTGCCAAATCTGATTTTTATCATACCCTGAGAAAAATTAACTTATGTAGGGGGTCATCAAGTATTTTGAATACATTTCCAATAAAAATAACTTGTTAGACATTGCTTAAAATATGCATCAGCCAACACTTTCAAGAGAAGCTAAACAGACAGGGTGCATCAATTAGCAAATATGCTAATGACCTTTTCTTAGCTTCGTCCTCCTGAACAGCAAAGCTGGGGACAAGCACTTGGGTGTAGGTGGCTTGCTCTGAGACGTGAACTCAGAGAATGCACCCAAGGTGACTGTACCATGCATAGCAGGGGTTGTTGATCCCAGTAGGAACCGTTTGATAAAATAAATAGTATAAATGATTCTCAAAACTGCCGTGCAGTTGGACAAAAGAGGGGTGCATCTGTCCCCCAGTCCTTGTCCATCGTTGAGAAAGGATTTGCCCAGTGGTTTGCAGATTCCTCACACTTCCAGGCATGTGTAGGGTCAGATCGGCGGAATAGGTCTGTGCACCTACTCCATGCAGAGGTGGCCAACCGACCTTGGCACAAGGTGCTGAGAGTTTTCACCTGTACCCTGCTGTGGCTACAATGATGACTTCTGTAAAAAGGTGGGCAAAACGCAACTCTGGTCCAAGAGGAGTCCTTTTTAAGATATTCAATATTATCAGAAGTGATTCCCTAGGCAAAGGAGTGTGGGTTTTCTCAAACATGTGAATTATAAATATTTTATCTCCAGAGATGCTTTTGGGTTTTTAGTTTGGATTATGTTTATGCATATTTATTCTCCCCCTGGCCTGATGAGAAACATTTGTCCCTTCGCAGTGAACATGCAAAACTTGGAACGCACCCAGGAAATAAAAGCAGGTTAAAATAAATTCCCAGTGAGCTATGCCTCGACATTGTTTATTTGGTAACTGAAGAGAGTCTTGTTGGACACTGAGCAGATTATGAAGAGCCACCAGAAGGACTTCTAAGCATAGGTTGCTTTTAAATCATGCTAATGGTAACATAAGCTGCGGCAGGCACCCCCCCATGCTTTCTTAGGATAAGCACAATGAGTCATTTTTCTTCTCTGGATGGTCTCTAAGTCCTTCCTATCACTTTCTACTCCAGCTCACTCTGTGGTTCTCGCTGTTCCTTCCCGTAACCCCTCCCCATTTTCCATTCTTTTTTTTAAGCCAGAAAGGAAGGGAAGAACATTTTCTCCCTTTTCTATTATTCCTGCTGGTATAGATCCGTTTTTATTTACTCTGTATTCTTCCAGAAACGATTGACGTTGTGGACGTCGGTTTACAATCTGGGTCTTGTAGATTAGTGAGAACATAGAGCCTGGAGTTTGTCAACCCTGGGTTTGAATTCTGGCTCCACCACTTATAAACTGTATGACTTTGAAATGCCCCTTAACTTATTTGGAGCTCACGCTCTCTTCTGGGAAATGCGGCTAATAATAACATGCCTCTTGCAGGATAATTATGAACCCTAAATGAGGCCGTGGATGAGAAAGGGTTGATTGAAAATGGTGTCCGATACGAAGCAAACATTTGATGACATCATCATTATTTAGCGCTGTCCACAATACGTGTTTTCATCTTATCCTTAGATGTTATTGATGAGTTTAACAATGGATGTATAGACCAGATCACCAGTAACAAGAACTTGAAATCAATCTTATCAACTAGCTTTAAATTGATGCTCTTGGATCTAGAGTGTTTTTGATGATCTGAAAGCAGCAAAAAGAAACAAGACTGAGTGTTGACTACCAACAAATCTAGGCAATAGAAGCAGTTCTTAAAAGAAGCCTTAAATCAAAGCCTCTAGGCGTGCGACGCCATTGGGAAAAAGTAACTGAGAGCTGATTTACCTTGGCTGAAAACTTCAAATGTGCAGAATTCTTTACTGAATTTTTCAAAGTCAGACATAGTAATAGGCTTTGTCGCCGTTATCTGTAAAACTGCAAGCTTGGTGTGTGTCTTGTGAAGACATGACCATTGGCCCTTTTTGGTGTTCTTCAATCCCAGCCAAAGTGTAGCCAATGCCCACGGTACCACACGAACATTTTACTCGAGTTGGTAGTTCATGTGGGCAATGTGAAGGCCAAAATAAACTTGTTCTGGGGTCTCCCTTGTGGACTACCCTGGGAAAGGGAAGTCAGGGAACCAGAATTTCATAGGGTTTATCTAGAGACGGCCCAGAAGAGAACACCACTGAATGTGACAGGTGACAGTGTTGTCACCATAAAGGTGTTTTCCGCCAAGGAACAGTGCTAATCTGATCTTTATTGGCACATGGTAGCATGCTGGAATTCTCAGGAGACAACGTATTAAAACTCATGTTCAAGACTTGCTTGAAGGCAGAGCTATGGCTACGTCTGAGTTCTGATCATCCTGAGGTAGGAAACAAAGTCTTGAAGTTATTCATATTTTGGATAACCACCTTATCTGAACACAGACACTCTGCATTGTTGAAATCAAAACACAGGTATACATGCTGTTCCACTGCCCAGGAGTACACATCTCCAGACCGCACAAGGTGGGCCTATCTTATCCTTTTCATCAACTCAGGAAGCATCTTCCAACCAGCCTCTAAGTCAAATCACCTCTCTGCCATGGCCAGCCACACCCCCACTCCACGACTGGATCGCTCTCACTGTCCAGTGTGAATTTCTCTGTAGCAAGTTCACTATCTCAAACGACCCTATTACTTATGTATTCATTTTTTGCTGGAGTATTTCATGTCTCCTTGCAAACGTTAGTCACTGTCTGTGAAAATTCTTTTTAGTCTTCAATACCAGTCATGAATTTCTGTCTTCTTAAATATCTAGCTCAAACTTATTCAGCACCTCTCCCTAAGTTAGCTCTTCACTGACCATGATGGGGAAAACGTACCCCACGATTTTGTCCATTTTACCCATTTAATATTAGAATGCGTTACTTAAACCAAACTGATTTTCTTCGCCAGCACTATCCACAATGGTATCCACCAACCACAGGGGGCTCTTGAGCACATAAAATATTTCATTCATAAATTTTTGAGTACACGTAAAAAATGTTAGTATTTCAGATATACTGAGTTAAAAATATGCTGTTAAAATTTATTTCACCCACGTTTTTAGTGTTGCTAGTAGAAAAATTATAAAGTACATACGTGGCTGACTTATTTCTGATGGGTAGTGCTGGCCTTTGTAGTCATAGTGATATCAGTCTACTTGAAGTACCTTGTTATACCTAGAATAGATGATATTCTGTCTAGGAGACTAGCAATGCCACCCATTCTGATTTCTGGAATGGACACCTGGCATCAGGTCTTTATGAAATGATGTCCATTAGGAAATCCTCCGAGAGGGGGGCCACTCAGCTACTGTGAGGTCGTCGGACGGTTCAGCGTTGGGACTTGCTCACAACAGCTCATTGTGTAAAGCACACTTGGGCTTTCTTGTGTGTTCTGCATTTGTAGCAGCAATTACAGCTTCCAGGGTCAGGCACTTTAAGGCAGTTCGCAACCAGTTTGACTCAAAGTCCATCAGCTTTCTGGCCATTCATTAAATGCTAGGAAATGCCTTACCCCAAGGTCAATACTGCTTGGCTCAGTCACGCTCTGTGATGAAGAGAAAGAATGCTTTCCTTTTCATTGTCCACAGTATTGATTGGCACTTCTTTTTGGGTGGCCCTGGTCATTTGTATGTGCCCCTCTGTTGTTTACAACCGCCAAGGAGGTGACATCATCTTTCTCTCCACAATATGGACATTATTGCAGTGCTTAAAGCTTAGTACAAGGAGATCCACTGTCAGACACTGGACCTCACCTCTTTATTATTATTGAAAGTGACTCACAGGGGAAAGGCAACCGGGGACCGAGGAGGCCCACACCGGAAACTCCACAAGTCACCAGCCTGATAAACTACCATCGTTACCACCAGCCACAATGCTCCCATTAAACGCAAAGAGAAGAGTAGGTATGACTAATTCTTCCCTTTCCCCGCCGAAAATAAATCACAGCACTGAGCTGGAATGAGACACAGACTTTTCCAGGATGAAGAGTTGAGTTGGAGGCTGAAACATTGGAAACATTTTGAAAATGAGCCAGATGGCCTGAGCAAGGGGGACTGCGGAACAGACTCCCCGGACCAATCCTTCCATGAAAGCTGAGTTGTTAGAGGAGCTGTAATGACTCGCAAGATATGGTGGCATCGCTGGAGTTTTATGAGCTATTGAATAGGCGTTGATCTTTTCAGTAGGTCACTCATTCATTCATTTATACAACTTTCTGCCCTTTAAAGACCTTCGTATATCACTCATGTTTAGGGGTCGCTCCAGATCCTTCCAAAAGTCATGCATCTAAAATTCACATCAGCTTGTGTACAAATATTTTGTTCGCAGCCGATTCACTGAGGGTCAGCTATATGACTCAAGCAATGCCTACGACATAAGAGGTAACAGAAAGAACTTGGCTGTTGGGGCCAGACACGTGGCAGACTGAACTCTTATTATTTCATGTTGTGTTCTGGACTTCCCATCTATAAAATGGAAGCATTAATAGATATTTTGGAGGGTAAACTATATAAAAGACCTATTAACAGTGTTAGTTCCTGGCAGATATTATCATAGTGATTGGGGTTCACCCACGGTGGGAAAAAACTGCTGATGCTTTTTATCCCTTTTTATCAGAATCAATATATTTATGTGGCTGCTATATAGTGTGTTATGCATAGGAAGGACCAAGTAATGGTTCCTTTTATTACTACTATTATTGTTGTTCTTATCCAATCCTGACATTTTTGAAATAACATAGTGTAATTCAGTATCAAAGATCCAGTTTGGAAAATGTGTTATTAGAATGACAAAGATGTAATTCATACAAAAATTCTTGGTGCTTTCTAAGATCATGCCTTGGCTCCAAAATATACCACCCATTGCTATGGGACAGCACTGTTTTTGCAAAAGCTAAAGACAGAGGAAAAGGCCTGTTCTGCAGTGCCGACCCTTGGATCTAAATCTAAGTTCTATCACGTGACGCGAGGTAAGTTAACCTCTGCATGCCAAGGCATGGATTCCTCACCTATAAAACAGTCTCAGAGAGAGATTTGCACACCTGTGCTCATAGCAGCACTATTCACAATGGCTAAAAGGCAGAGGCAACCTAAGTATTCGTTGGCAGATGAACAGATAAGTAACTGGTGGTCTCTGCACACAGTGGAATACTATTCAGCCACAAAAGAAGGAAATTCTGGCACATGCTATATACAACGTGAATAAACTTTGACAGCATTGTGCTAAGTAAAATAAGCCAGTCACAAAAAGACAAATATTGTATGATGGTACTTATAGAGAAGCAGTCAAAATCATGGAGACAGCAGTCAAATTCAAAGTGGAATGGTGGTTGCCAGGTTTTGGAGGGAGAGAAGAATGGGAAGTTGTTTCATGGGGACAGAGTTTCAGTTTTGCAAGATAAAAAGAGTCCTGAATATAGGTGGTGCTGAGCTGCACAACAGCATGAATATAGGTTCTAACCTTACACTTGAACATGATTAAGATGGTCATTTTTAATGTATATTTTACCACGTTTTAAAAAATTAAAATAAAAAAAAAATGGAATAACAATATCAATGTCTTCATTTTTTTTGTTGAGTGGGTTATGGGATAATGTATTTCATGATGGAGCCCAGTACTTGGCACCTACATACCAGTCAAATAAATTGTAGGTATTAGAGAAAATGACAAACACCAAACATCGAAAACAACCAGCAATGGATTTTCTTTGAATCCCAAACTGCTAGCTCTGAGCTAAGATTGCTGAGGCTGTAAACAAGTCTAAGAAGTCCCCCCAAAACCTGGAGTGAAACAGCATTTGTTAAAGCAGATCATGGTGAGGTGCTCAGCAAGACAAAACACTCAATCTGAGCAAAGTTGAGTGCAGACTGAGTCCAAGACGGAATCCTAAGTAGATCCAGCAGGGGGCGACAAAGAGGGGAGGCAGAATGAATTAGAACAGGACCAGAAGGCAGGCCAGAGGGAAGTCTCCTGGCGGATGGTGTCCCACTGTGGTGGGAGGTTGCTGGGTATGCCCTCAGCCTGCCTCAATCCAGTCCTCTGAACAAAACCCCCAATACTCAATGAGGCAGCAAAATTCCCTCCTCTAAATGCTTTTCATGGGCCTTTACTCAATCGGATGTGTCTTTTCCATGAAGCTAACAAGTTTGGCAAATTGTTCTTCTGAATAAAACATTGTGCCATTAGGAAGAGGGGGAGGAGGAGGAAGAGGAAGAGGAGGAGGAGGGGAATGGGAAGAGGAAGGAGAAGGAAGAAGGAGAAGAAAGAAGAAAGAAGGAGAAGAAAGGAGGAGGAGGTGGAGGAGAAGAGAAGAAGAAGAAGAAGAAGAAGAAGAAGAAGAAGAAGAAGAAGAAGAAGAAGAAGAGGAGGAGGAGGAGGAGGAGGAAGAGGAAGAGGAAGAAGAAGAAGAAGAAGAAGAAGAAGAAGAAGAAGAAGAAGAAGAAGTCGTCTTAAGTCACTGAGATGGTTCAGTACCTGTCGGGTTTGCGGGGTGCACACCCAGTTGGGGCTACCTAAGGTCAGGCAGCAGTGATTTTTCCCAAAGGGCTGGGTCAGTTTGCTCCTCAGCTCACTTGCACTATCCCTGCAAATCTGGCCACACTTGCTCCGCTCCTGATCTAAAATATTCCAGTTTTTAATTAGTTCCAGGCCAGCCGATGTGACTGCCCCATCTGCACAATGCATATGTGCCAATTCAAAGTCTGAAGCCGGTGAACTAATAGAGCCAACTGAAGACCTGTTGAAGGAGGCAGATGGAGCCACACTGATGCTGGAAAATTCGCCCGAGTGCCTGCCAGCACCGAGCCCTTTCCAAGCCATGTTGAACCTCAGGCCTGTTATGAAAGGACTACTGAGTGCCATACTCTGCCCCCGCCTCTCCAGAAACCAAATGACAATTAAAGTGTGGGATGCAAACTCCCCCTGATCTAGGGGAAGTGTCCCAAGATCAGTGACATCCTTGGCTGAACACATAGTAGCAGAGATCATGGCCAAAATCCAGCAAGAGCCAATAGAATGGAGAAAGAAAATTAACACAGGCACAGTTTATTTTCAAGACGCAGCCTCGTTTGCCCCTAAATGCAGAGCCAAGCCCTTGAGTCTGCAGCTTAGTTTCACCTTCTCTTTGTGTTTGACAGCTGTAGGAATTTCTGTGTTCAACATCGCCCCTTTACTGTATTCCTTTCACTGGTTAACTATAAAGAGGAGAGAAAAGCATATACGCATATAACATATATGTACATATATATATATGATGTAGTCTTAGGTTTATTTGTGTGTGTATTTATATACATTATATAATTCCTATAAAAATTTGAGTTTGAATTAATGCATTTAAATTCAGTGTGTTCCCTCACATTGCCCTTTACCATAATATAAATATTTAAACCATCATTCCAGAAATAAAATAATATTCATCCAGCAAACATTTCTCCTGTCCCAGGGATTATGTTTGGTAGAGTTCAATTTAGATTTTATTAGACATGTGATGAGTGTTCAATTTTCCCATTTTAAGTGCCCTCTAAAAACATATTTTTAATTCATTTATTTTTTTTATTTATTCAATGTGTATTTATTCAGTGTTTACTATGTGGCAAGATAAATCTACTATTTTTTTTTCTTTATTGATTTTAGAGAGAGAGGAAAGGAGAGGGAGAGAGAGATAGAAACATTGATGAGAGAGAACATCGATTGGCTGACTCCTGCATGCCCCCCACTGGGGATCTGGCCCACAACCTGGGCATGTGCCCTGACTGGGAATCGAACCAGTGACCTCTTGGTGCAGGGTCGACGCTCATCCACTGAGCCAAACCAGCCGGGCTAAATCTACTCTTTAGCAGTGAACACTAATAACTACATAGACAAAACTCGTTACTTTATGAAACTTATATTTTCAGGGTATTATTTAGCTTCTACTTATTTGCTTTAAAAAGAAAATGAACACAGCCTGAATACGTAAGATTCTTCAGAGGATTATTGCCACCTCTTTGTCATAGCATCATGACTTCTCTTGGATTTAAGATCATGTTTATAAACTCTGGTAGTTGTTATCTCTGACCTTGACTGTTTCCTTTATGTCCTTCTCCTATCACAAGAAAAATAGCATTGCCACCTGCCCTCCCCCCCATTTTGCTATCCTACAACTCATTGACCCATGCTCCAAAGACTATTTGGGGCTCATACTGATTGAATCACACTTTGATACTGAAAGTACATGCTTGTCCAGCCTGGCATATGTACAGATTCTCACTGAGACAGAGGAAAAAGCCCTCATTTTCATTGCACCGAATAAAACAAGCTTGTTGCAAATACCCCTTAGCCGGGAAAGAAAACAAAAACGCCTTGTGTCCCGGTGACACCGGTGTGCAAACATCAGTCTCATGTCTACTCGGCAGTTCTGTCTCTGGCTCTTGAGTGTCCGGGCAACTTGCTCCTGAACACTGCCCAGGCCCAGGTTTCGGTTGGAAAATGTCATATTACTTCTCTCAGGATTTCTTGCACTGTCTTCTCCAGTCCCAGTGTGTGACCTAAACCCTTCTGCTACTAACCCCACACAGCTCCTCCCAATTCTTGGATATCTGGTTTTTAAAGAGCATCATCGCCAATTAGTAAGGGCTTATGGAAGACAATCGGGTAGACGGCTGGAATGTTTTTTTCCGGGATTCATCTGCACCGAGGCTGTAAGGAGAGCAAAAAAGATTGGGAAGAGGAGCCCACCTTGATTTGGCTTCACCTAGTAGGGGTCACCCAGGCTTACCTATGACCCATGGTGTTGACCAAGGCTGTCACTTAAAACTAAACACGTTCCACAGTGGCGGCCAGCCAGAATCATAAATTCTGCCCCAAACTAAACACTGCAGAAGGTCTGCCTCGTTTCAAAACGTCTGTGCCAACCACACAGTACACAGCACGTTGTGGGGTGGTTTTGCAGAAGCGTTAGTGGGGCAGTCTGCACTCGAGGGGTCAGCTCCTAAAGCCACCAGCTCCCTAGATTTTGGAAGGGTGTCAGGATATGTCTTTACTTCCTATGAAATCATCAAGGCTGGGTGTGGGGAGATGACTAAGAAAAAGGACCATTTAACTTGGTAATACACCCACTGGATAACTTCAAGAAAGGAAGTTTGTAGAGATTCCCCAGAGGAACTGAGGGGGAGGATGTGGCGAAGGGCAGTGGGTGTTGTGGGTCACTCCTTTAGGATATTTGAGGTTGCAAATAAGGGCAGAGAACAGAGTTGTGGAAGGGTTAGCTTAAAGAAATTAGGACTGTTGTTTTGTTTCCATTGTCCAATAGTTTAGTGTTTTTATTGTCGGTGGTGAGTTCTGGTGGGTTGTGGTTTATTCCTCGTAAACAGTTATTATGTAAACCAATGTTGAAGAAAATGTATGTGTTGTTATCACGATTATAAGTGTTGGAGTTGGGGGAAGAATCAAGCAATGATGATGATGGTGAGAATGTCCCCTTCCTGAAAAAAAGGCAATTTTTGCCACATGATTGGGAATAATTAGCCACATTAATGGGGGAAAAAGAGTTGAGATACAGAAATTTTCTTTGGACATAGGCATTTGCAAGTTCTCTAATGAGCCCAATCTTGGTATTTTATTTTATTTTATTTCATTTCATTTTATTATTTTATTTTATTATTTTATTTTATTTTATTTTTCCAAAGGATCTTCAATTTCAGCAACCTTGGCTTTTTAATAGTACCAAAGATACCTACAATCTGTTAGAACATTGACACAGATTCTTTTGGACCAAGCTTCCCTCCTTATTCCCACCCATCTCATTTTCAAGTCTATTTTTCTAGAAAAAGTTCCATCGGAATAACCTGCAGGTGAGGTTGTCTTTTCTGGCTTCCTTCTTTAGTCATGTTTGTATATTTCTCTTTGGAGTGCTCTTAATCCGAATGACTCCCAATGTGTTCAGAGAGCATTCCAGGAGGAGTTTCAGGTGGCTGACAAGACTAAACAAAAACCAGATGATTTGAAAGCTACAAAAGAAGCATCCACATCTTGAAGAATTTCTGAACATAAGGGAGTAGGTCAGAACGCCCCCCTTTGTGAGGTTTGTCAGCAGGAGTTGCCAGAGATGCAGAGCCCCCCTGGCGGACATCTGTGCTGAGGCACAGAGACCTCTGTCTCTTTGCTCATGGACGACAGGAAACATTTCATCTCCAACGAGTCAAGGCTTAGAATGCTGCCGAGTTTCATGGCTCAGGAAGCCGGTGACCCCTCAGTTATCTGTGACGGTTCCTGTTCTCTGCGGAACAGCTGTGCACCATGTCCCCAAGGCATGGAGGAGGGGCACTTCGTTGTCCTTGGCACAGCACACAGTGCCAGGCCCCGAAATCTCTGCTGTTCAAGGACTTGGTTTGAAGCTGCCAGATGGGTATGGAGCACCCAGAAAAATATCTTTGTGACTGCAACTTCAAAGGCACGGGGAGGGTGTTCCGTTATTAATTTCCATCTTTCCACTTTAGATAATCCTCTCTACATAAAAAAGAAGGCTACAGATTTTTTATAAATTAGTTACAGTAATCCAGGTCTTAAGAAATTTATGTTCCAACCAATTTTTTTTTTTTCACAGCTCTTGGTTAATGAAGTCCAGAATTTTGTACAGTGTGTTCTCTGACAGCCATACCATCCAGGCATGAAACTGCCCACACCTGGTCAAAATATTTGTGCTTGCCCTGGCCATCTTGCTCGGCGGTTAGAGCATCGGCCCATGGACAGAAGGGCCTTGGGTTCGATTCCCAGTCAAGGACATGAGCTTGGGGTGCACGTTTAGTCCCCAGCCCCAGGCAACCAATTGATGTCTGTCTCTCTCTCTCTCTCCCTCCCTCCCTTCCACTCTATCTAAAAATCAATGCAAAAATATCCTCAGATGAGGATTAACAACAACAAAGAAAATGTTTATGTGTTATATCTAGTAGCAATTGTATTTTAATATTTACAAAATTATTGCAGCACCTGCTAGCAAAACAAAGTGTATTTCCATTTGATGGGTGTTACGTAAATTTGAATCACTGTTAGATTCTATTATTGGAGTGAAAGATACTAAACAGCTTAATCTGTGTATACAATTTGCATGGGTGCATGTATGTGTGTATGTTATGTGTGTTATATGTGTATATATTATATTATATTATATTATATTATATTATATTATATTATATAGTATATATCTTTTTTAAACATATTTTCATTGATTTTTTTTAGAGAGAGAGGAAGGGAGAGAGAGATATAAACATTGATATGAGACAAACATCAACAGGCTGCCTCCTGTATGCCTCCCACTGGGGACCGAGACTGCAAACCAGGCATGTGCCCTGAGTGGGAATTGAACCGGGACCTCTCAGTCCATGGGATGGAGCTCAATTCACTGAGCCACACCAGCTGGGCTATAGTATATCTCTTGTTATATGTTACATAGGTTTTTTTTTTTTCTTCTCAAGCAGAACTTAGATTTTGATATCAGACACGATGCCTACATTAAACCCTTCATAAAGGACCACACATGCCAAATGACCCTGGTCGCTGGTACTCTTTCTTATTTACTTTGCTGTCCTGCAAAAGACTAGTCCCTGGACTGAGAACCCAGGGTCCACAACATTCCTCTGTGGTATTGCGTGGCACTGAGTCTTTTCGAGATCGTCTAATGACATTTAAACAGCAACACGAATCCTCTTCGAGTCCGTGAACCGCGTCCCTGTGTTACCAGTGAGGGTGTGAGGTTGTACTCACGCAGCCGGTCATGGACACTTCGGTGGCACCTCTGAGGGTTTGCAGCTCCTCTTCGCGATCGGAGAGAACTGTGCCAGCCCTCGGGGGAGCCACGCTCCTGGTGTTTGTGTTTCCCGGACTTAGACGGCGCAGGACTGGAACACTGAGCTTCGCCTTGAAACGCCCTGCATTCTCCCGCAGAAACTCCAGTGTGTCTTGAACAGGAGTTGTAAAACGGAACCTACCTTGTCGTGCCAGGACGCACTCTTCAAGGTCAAAGTTGACAGGATGGGAGAGGCATGCTCCGTCCAATCGACTTTCCAGCTGAGCGTAGATTCCACGCTCCCGGGCCAAAGTCAGCAGACTTGGGAACTGTAAACAGGAGGCCCCTCAAGCTTAGACGACTGGAATCTGGCAGGGAGAGCCTACAAGCAATTCGAATAGGTCCCCAAACACATCTGTGGAAGCGAGGAAGGGTCTAGCAGAGCGAGTCAAAACCAGCGGGGGGTTCAGATAGGAACAGCTGAAAATTGCCCTCTTAGCACAGACGTGAACTGACGACGCGTGTCAAATGACCAGGATGGGCCAAGCCCTGTGGCAGGCAGCGTGCAGGAAGGGAGAGGTGCATAGGAGCCTTCGACGGGGCCTTTAGAAAGATTACGTCTAATTGCTTTGGGAGATGAGGGGAAGCCAAACACTTCGTACACTTTATTTCCTCGTAAAATTAGGAACTTTATAGGCTTAATTTTTGGTCAAGTCATATCCAATAATAATTTGCAAGCCTCAGTCCCTTATCAAGTTTAAAACTTATTGGAGGAGGCCAAGAGAATGCTCAAAATGGAAAAGAAGAGGAAAACGATGGTTAAAAGTTGAAATGTTTTCATTGAAAGAGTGAAAGGCCTTAGCTGGGTAGCTCAGGGGTTTAGAGCGTTGTCCTTATACACCAAGGCTTCGGGTTCGAGCCCCGGTCAGGGCACATACAAGAATCGACCCATGGCCCTGGCCAGTTTGGCTCAGCGGTTAAAGCGTCGACCTGCGGTCCGGAGAGACCCGGGTTCGGTTCCCGCTAAGGGCATGTACTTCGGTTGCAGTTTGTCCCCGGCCCTGGTTGGTCGTGCGGGTGGCAGCCACTCGATGTGTCCCTTCACGTCGATGTTTCTCTCTCTCTCTCTCCCTTCCTCCCTCTCCCTCCCACTCTGTCTGAACAAAAAATGGAAAAATGTCCTCGGGTGAGGATAAAAAAAAAAAAAGAATCGACCCATGAATGCATCAATACGTGGAAAAACAAAATGGTATTTCTCTTGCTGTGTCTCTCCAATCCTCTCTCTCTCAAAGAAAGATCAACAAGAGAAAAAAAATTAAGAAATAAGCCCAGAGCAACAATAACAAAAACAACAGACTGAAATGACCTTTCAGGAGGAAACAATAGACAGAGAAACTTTTTTGAAAATGTCACCAAGGCTAACACTTTAGAAGGATAGGACCAAGACAGAAAGCTAAACTTCAGCAATGGGCTGGAGCTGTTAAGGCCAAAGGCCAGATTTCCAGGAATTTTGTGAGCTAGTTGTCAAACGCAGCCATTATTAAATAAGAAAACTACATAAACTTACAATGAAGTAAGTTATCATAAAAACAAAGGTAATAAATACTCAAAACTCATCACTCCCAAAGTATTTTACTCTTATTTATGCTCTTGAGGTTATTTAATTAAATACTATATAATGGTGAGCTACTTGGCCCCTCCTCCCAACTCTACTTTCAATGACATCAAATTGTTTAAAATCAGCCATGGTGCTTAGCCAGTGTGGCTCAGTAGACTGAGCATCATCCAATGGACTGGGAGGTCCCGGTTCGATTCCCAGTCAGGGCATAAGCCAGGTGTGGGCCCAGTCCCCAGTTGGGGGCGTGCAGGAGGCAGACAATTGATGTTCTCTCTCATCAATGTTTCCATCTCTCTCTCCCTCTCCCTCCTCTCTTTCTAAAATCAATAAAGAAAAAAAAATTTTTTTTAACAATAAATAAAATTAGCCATGGTGGTAGTACTTAAACCATGGGAGTCAGCAAAGCTAAAATTGTACAAATTTTATATAAATTATATAAAATTATACAAATTATATTATATGTAACTGGGAGCCAGGTAGACATGTCTTTACATGAGCTTGGTTTATTATTTTGCTGGTTGTCTACACTTAAAAAAGTGATTATGAGGAAAGTATTTATAATGCAGATAAAACTTAAAATATGTTAAGTCTTTATCCCTTACATGGTAAACTGCACAAATAATTAAGAAAATTTTGTTTCCGGTGTTGGGAAACTATTATCTGATGCAGCAGAAGAATGAACGAGGAGAATTTTTACACACATCTTGATTACTTTGCTTTCATCTCTCTCACTAAAGTAAAAGAAAATATCAATCAACTTTCATTTAGAAACTACATTCATTCATCCAGTGGTTGTGGATACAAGCGTTCAGGAAAAAACTCAAGAACTGCATTTTGTGAGAATCAACTGGAACAAATGGATGTGCCAACATACATTTCTCATGTATGTTTACATTCTCCTCCAGAGAGTTGGTTATTAAACATTTACCAGCACGTCACTGGATACAGTCCACACAGCGTCTTAACAATAAAAATCTGACATGGTGTAGTCGATGAACATAGCCGGTCGGGACAGAACCTAAAACCATCACGGACTCTGCCTCCAGACTGGGCAGTGGGCTGCCTCCTTGATAAGCCAAATGCAGGCCCCTCTGTGTGTTTGATGGCGACAGTGTAATAACACATGGTGGGTGCGGTAGCCAATAAGAAGTTAGAAGAAATGCCTACTTTTGTTTTGTTTGGGTATTTTCCTCACTATCTATACAAGAACTGAATTGTGATTTGCTGGATAGACTAAGAAATATATGGAACCTATATATGTGGCAGAGATAACGAGGGTGTCTCTCTCTTCCACATGTGTTCAATCGCACATAGGTTTGGGGAATGAACTGAATAAACGGAGCTCTTACTCACATCTAAACAATGCAGGGAATATGTCTGAGGTCCTGACCAGCAAACACACCCTCTTCAGGATGAGAGTCTGGCTTCTGAAGATGAAGTCATTGTGTCCCGCACTGGGTCCCAAGTCTTACAGGGGGCTTAGCTACCATCAGCCTAGATGCTTTTCCCAGGTGAGCCCACACTCCAGATACTGAAGGTTCTAGCACACAGGCCCTTCCTTCCTGAGGGTTGTCATTGACCCAAAGCCCCAGCCACAGCCCCACGCTTATGCCAAACTCTGCCTTGTTTTGAACCGGGGAGCCCAGCTGTTATCCATTCTCAGCAACCTTTGCCCCCTAGTGAAAAATAGAAATTTGGGACGAGTTAAAGAAGAGAAAGGCTCTGATTCAGTCAAGGATCTGGGCCATATGATATCCAGGGTCAGTCTCTCTCAAACACACAGGGAAATAAGATTTCCTGGCATGGATGAAGCTGAAAGATAGAGGTGCGAAGAGCTGGGAAGGACATAGAGAAGGGGAGCTAGAACCCTGATCAACACGTGCCTGAAGCTTACCCAACCGCCAGACATTTTTCTTGCATAAGCCAATAAATATTCTGAAATATCTGAGCTAGTTTAGACTTTGTTTTTTCCCTCTTACAACCTGAGTCTTCTTAACTGACACTAAGCAAGACGTGACATTGGTTTGGAAAGTGTATCAGTCACTCAGCCTGGTTTGTACCCTCTCTCCATCACTTCCCCAGAGAAGACGTGAGAAATGCCCTCCAGTAGTCCCTCATTTTGTTACTTCTTTCCCCAATACTGCACAGTCCCTATACATGTTGTCCAAATAATCACTCACTTTCCCTTCGGAATAAGAGAAAAAAATAGGAGAATTACCCTGATGCTTTTTTTTTTTTTGGAACAATTAACAGAAACCTCGGAGCAGTTCAAATCCAGCCCTTTCCTGTTAAAGAACACTAGCTGATGATGTATATTAGTTTTATTTTTCTGACATATGTTTTTAATAATAATGATGATATGAAACCCCACCCCCTCCCCAAGTTGATAGCACATAGAAAAATGCTAGTACGCACCAGGATTTTTTTTTTTTCCCCTAAAGCCAGAGAATGCATTCTTGGGATGACCTGGGGTCAGTCCCCATCATCAAAATCTTGCTGTTCTGAGCCCTTGTCTTCTGAAGATATTTCCTTCAGTGAATAGAGAAGTATTCGCTTTTTTAAAAAAAAAAACCTCTGAATTGCAACCACAACAATGTAGAAATATTCGTATTTTTATTTGGGACATCTTTTCCCTCTATTTCCTGTTTCTTATTACATTGTTCAGTATCCACTTCCATATTTTATGATTCTTTCTACAGATGAAGCATTTTGTCAGTAGTCAGCTAGACTGAAACGGGGGGCCAAGTTAAGACAGATGGTTTAATGACTGGGGAAGTTGAAGCTGAGGTCTTTCTGAAGAGCAGAACAACAGAGCCTTGTTCTTGACATTGCGTTAGAAGTGCTGATCTTTGACACCTTGCCACCAAACTCTTCCTACAATGTCTCTACCTCTGGGCATGTCCCCAAGCCCACACGGTCACCCATCCCTCCCGTTCTGGCTTGCTCTCCCAGCTTGAGCATTTGTGAAGCTCAGCCTGTCCTCTGTAATCTGCCAGCATGGGGGACAAGCCTGGCCCCAATTAGAAGCCACCCTTCAGTTTTGCATTCTACCCTGTACCTCTCACCTGTATTCTTCACAAGCCAAATGTTTAGGTATAACAATAACTTAAATATATATAAAATGTAGAGTTTGGGGTTTTGTTTTGTTTTTTATACACCGTGCATGTTCAGAAAAATGTCAATAAGAGAAAAATATACCCCAAATCTCACATTCCAAAGATAATTATGAATATTTGACGTATGTATTTCCAGATTTCTTTGCATATGCATATATAACAACATGTGTTAAATGTTAAATCCATATATCTATGTGAATTCGATGGATATATTCTAAAATAGTATGAATATATATTCCAATGTGATGTATATGTGATTATACTAAGCATATAGTTTTGTAAACTACTTTTTCATTCGCCACAAATGGATTATATTTCATTTCCAATAACTATACATATACTTCATCACAGTTAATGACTATGGGGTAGTCAGTCATATTAATATAACAATTTATTTTCCTGCAATAAATGCCATTTTATATGATTCCCAGGGCTTTTTTTTTTTTTTTTAAGTCATGAATGTTTTAGTGCTTTATTACCTGGAATGCATTCTTAGAAACGCATTTTCAATGTACAAGGATATGGATTCTTCTCAGAGCCTTTGATCCATGTCCCTATTTTGCTCTAGAAATGTTGTACAAATGCATGCTTCTAGCGGCCGTCATGTTAAGCTCTGACTGTAGTTGAATGTTGTCACCAAGACAAATGATTAGAGGGATCATGAAGGTTTGTTGTTTTTGTTATAAGTCAATTACTATTCAGACTGATCAATGGTGGTCAGTATCATTATTCTGACCATTGCCTTGGACAGAAAATAGAATTATCAAGGACCTGAAATACTTAAGAAAATTAAATAAATTAGTACTAAATGACCATGGAGTTAAAATAAATCAGACAGAACATTCATATATATTCGTACAGTGAAAAAACTCTTTAGCAAACATTGAGAAGAATAGTTACTGCATATAATGTTTATGTCAGAGATACAGCATTTATGTCCAATATATTCAGGTAAGTTCCAAGTAGGTAGGTCTTGCCCAAATTCTCTCTTTGGTTCTAGGCCTACATCTCTCTCCTAGAAAAGATACATTCACATTAGTCTACCGAGTTATATAAGTCAGCACCTCCCAAGTCCACTTTCCAATTCTTCTTTCCAGTTTTGCTATTTCTGGTGGAAGTACCATCGAATCTGTTTTCCTGGCTCAACCCAGCTGAACCCTCATCAGCACATTAAAATCATTGTCAATTGTCTGTCCTGTCCCCACTTTTCTATCCCCCCACCTCAACAAAACCTGGGACTCATAGGCTCCTCTGGACACCAGACAATTGCTGATTTCCTTGCTCTCTGGGTTTTTCCCATTTCTCATTCACTTGCTATTTATGACTAATCCGTTTTTTCTAAGTTGTGACTCTGACTCAGTTGCTCCCACATCAAATGCTATGAATGACTCCCTACTGCTTCCTGAATGACACCCAAATATCGTAGCCAATTTCTAAGCCAGTGAATTTAATAAGAACCCTCAGTCTTCCATTACTTGGCTTTCTGCCAGTGATAGAATTTTAATGTTGACACTAAGGCGGGCCACTCAGCTGCTCAAAACCCTCCGTGGTTCCCACTGTCCCTAAGGTGTAGAGCATGCTTGACCTGCTAGTCCCTCTACAGTCAAGCCCCAGGATATCCGTTCATTATTATTTCTCAATAAAAGCATCCAGACCTGCTATGCCAGGCTACAGCAGTTAGTCTACTGCAGTGGGAATCATTTACAACTCTTGATATGAGAGCAGCTGAGTCAGAGTCATAACTTATAAAGATTAATTAGGCATAAAGTAATAAACAGTGGCTCAGTGGATTGAGCATCATCCCATGAACTGAGAGGTCCTGGTTCGATTCCTGGTCAGGGCACATGCCGGGGTTGCAGGCTCAATCCCCAGTAGGGGGCGTGCAGGAGGCCTCTTTCACATTGATGTTTCGCTCTCTCTCTCCCTTCTTCTCTCTCTCTAAAAAAAAAAAAAAAAAAAAAAAAAATCAGTAAAAAGATATTAATAAAAAAAAAGTAGTAAACATGAAACCCCCCCCTTCAGAAGATCAAGGGAACATTTACACCTTCTCTTCTCAGATTGCTTTGTTTCAACTTTTCTGAAATGCTGATTACAGGGCTTTAAATCTCAGTCATCCTTCAAGGTCCCTCTGAACTACATGACAAGTCATTCCCTTTTCAGGCAATCTTCAGCACAAATTGTCTGAGCCATCCATGAGACATTAATTTGCTATTGCTTTGCTATATATCATTGTCATACGTTATCATTTAATGGGTTTCTAATGCATGTTATTTGTTTCTTTGATTAGATTATGCATTTCTTGAAACCTGAAGGTACATTGTACACATCTTTGGAGCCAAATAACAACTTTGCATAACAAAGTATTTACTGCAAATACATTATTGGTATTTGGCAAATATTGATAATGCATAATGAAGTTTGGGAAAGATGGTTACTCCGTTATCTCTGGCTCCCTCTAGCGATGTGCAAAATATAACAGGTTGCTACACATTGTCATTTCATCCCATCTGTTATAATTTTACAACTATCAGATATGACTCAGAGAACACATTCAGCTACCAGTAATGAATAATAATTACTATAGCCCAAGTGTATCAGTCTCTTCTCGTATGCCAAGAGCTGCTAAAGACATTATATAAATTATCTCATCTAACCTGCACAGAAATCAGGGGAGACCTTATTATTGTTCTCCAGTTTACAGACGAGGAGACAGAGGCACAGTGCATATCAAGTAACTTGCCTAAGGTCAAACAGTGAGATCTTCTCTCATTTTATCTTATTTTCCCCAGCTTTATTGAGATATGATTCACATATAACATTATAAGTTTAAGGTGTACAACATGATGATTTGATATATGTCTGTTATTGCAAAATGATAACCACAATAAGGGTAGTTAACACATCCATCACCTTACATAGTTACAATTTGTGTGTGTGTGCGTGTGTGCGCGTGTGTGTAGAGACCTTTTAATACCTTCCTCTTTTAGCAACTTTCAAATATACAAAACAGTGTTGTTAGCTGCAGTCACCACAGTGTACATTAGATTTTTAGAACTTATTCATTTTACAAATGGAAGTTTGTACCCTTAGACCTCCTTGAAACATTTCCCTTGCCCCCACCCAGTCTACTATCTATTTCTATGAGTTTGATTTTTTAGATTCCTCATAAAAGTGAAATCATAGAGTATTTGTCTTTCTGTCTGACTTATTTTGCTTAGCATAATGCCCTCAAGTTTCAAAGGGCAGGACTTCCTTTTTTTTTTTTTTATCACTGAGTGATATTCCGGTGTGTGTGTGTGTGTGTGTCATATTTTCTTTATTTCTCAATGGACAATTCGATGGTTTCCATGTCTTGGCCATTATACCTTCATTTTAGATTAGGTATTTTTGAATATTGGAACTATTGAATAATTGGGCTATTTGGTTGACGTGCTTTATTTCTAAATCTTATTATGACTTAATCAGGCATGTATGTTCTGACAAATACATGGGCATAGCAGGCAGATCTTAGTTGACTTTGAAAAGAATTGAATCACTGCATGCGGCAATAAAAAAAGGCAGGGAAAAGTGTTGTCCAAATGGCTGATGTACTCTCGAATTTACAACTATTTTAGAATTGGCCTTATTTAGTATTGCTTTGCATATAAATGGGGTCAATTTAAAAATGTTTATTATCCTTTAAAAATAGTCTTTTAAATGTCCAATTTTTCAATTAATGACCTACTCATTACATGAATTTGGTTATAATGGACAACATTTTGGTATAGAAATAATAAGATTGAAATGCATGACTTTTATTTGCAATGCAGTGATTTGCATAGTAACAACTCATGCACTTTCTCATCTATTAGTGCCACAATTTACACTGCATTAAGAATGAAACAGCATCATTTTAAGTGGGAAAACAGTATGTAATGTTAATATTAGTGCTGATCTATTCTGGAGAGAGGAAATCATACCAGTAAACAACAAGCAAAATATAAAAATAAAAATAACTTTCACATTGTATGTTACCTCCTCACAGGGAGGTACATGATGCAGGTGGCTTACATGATAATGGTAAATCTTCAGTATAAATATATTTTGCAAATTTACATGGTCTCTATCTAGACCATCCCAATATTTCAGAAAAAAAAAAAAAAACAAAATAAAACACTAAAAGTCGCTCTTTTGCTCTCCTTTTTTCTCCCCTGAGTATATGTTATTATTAACAAGAGGCAGCTGGTTCCCATTAACAATGAGAGAAGAGATCTATCTTAGGAATCATGATTTAAGTTGAATTGTAGGCCAGGAGAATTAGCTGGCCCTTCTGCCTCACATGCATTTGTCGTCATGCTAATCACCAGCAGGGAACAGATGGAAAGGTCTTTCACTGAACTGGAGGGCAAGTGAGTCATATGTGCATGTGTGATCCAGAGCATGTGTGTTTGTGTGCGCGTCCCTGTGTGTGCGTGTATATGTGCATGTGTGTGCGTGTGCGCTCGTGTGTGTGCGTGTGCGCTCCTGTATGTGTATGTGCATGTGGTGGAGAACGGCCTTGGGAGTACGCTATCATGTCATGCACTGCAGGCATTCTATCTACTCAAGCTCAAGTCTCACAACTCCTCGATGGTCTTGTAAAAACAACCTTTGGGTATTACCCAGGTCTTGGAAGCGCAGTTTCAAAAGTAAATCATTTCTCATCTTTAAAAAATGTGGAATCTGAAGATCTGACCAAGAGGTGTCTGGAATGTATGTGTGTGGGGGGAGTAGGAAGCAGAGCTGTTTAGTGCCCAGAGCTGGGAAGCCTAAACAGACAGAACTAGATTCGCAGCCTCTCTGAGCCAATCACCTGCTGGGTGGCCCTGGGAAAGTTACTCGGCCTTTCTGAGCCTCCTTTTCCTCCTCTGTAAATGAATGATATTTATTTCACAGAGCTGTGATGAGGAGTCAGCTAAATCAGACCTTCTCTCTGAAATAACTTTGAGAAGGCCCAGACTCACGGTATGGTTGTGTACTCTCAAGACATGTCCATTTGTTTTCTGTTTTCTTTCACCTGACCATGGGAAGGCCCCAAGTGTTATCACCTGCTTCACATAGCTGCACACAGCCACGTGATTCTCAGAAATGGCAGAACCAGAATACCTTTGATGAAGTCAGATAAATGAGTCAGAAGCTTCAATTCCACCCAGACCAAGAAAATAATGGCTTATTCATCTCCAATTTGGCCCCTGAGCCAGATGGGAGCCCAATACATCGGCCTTGACATTCCTTATAAAGATGCTCAGTTATCATTGCCAAAGAATGAAGAGCAAGGCTGAGATAGTTCCTACTTTGTATGGCCCTGGATCGGGAAGCAATTTGATCATAGAAAAGGTCTACCAATTTCACATTTGAACAAAATATGCATATAACCTAACTGGGGGCACATGTTTTGGAAAAAATAGGCCTCTTGTACGACAACTTGGCTTGTGAAGCTGAAGTCTTAAAAACAGCACTGAATGTCCTTTGACCAATGATTCTAAGGTAGAGGTCAGGAGGCGGAGAAGGCTCTTCCTACGAAGGCCCATTCGATATTCCCACAGGAAAGTCTCATCACTACACGAGAAACCAGTTGCTCACAAAATGCAGAGTGATGAGATAAGGCTTATTTCACACGCTTGCATCATTAGATTTCACAGATGTCAGGTTCGGAGGGAAGGATTGTAGGATGTGATCAGCCGGGCTAGGAAAGCAGTTGAAAGAGGGAAGGAGGGATCGAGGAGAGGTCAGACATTGCAAAATGGCAATAAAAGTGATGCCACGCAGAATGGAACGGGGACAATAAACCTTGACATGTCCACACTGTGCAAGAATTGTCTGGAGACTGTGTTCATAAGATGGTCCCTTGGAAGAGGGCTATTGACAAGTGTCGTCTAGAAATTGCCCGCAGTAGCCCAGAGGTGCAAAGCAAGATTCTAATTGGGTTACTGTTGGAAAAAGAAAAGGCATTGTCCTTGACCGAATGCCAACTGGCTGCCAAGCACTAAGCTATAAGCTAAATCATGCTCAATCCTTTTCATTTTGCTCAATCCTCAACAACAATTCGAAACTTTTGAAGTTTGGGATCCCCCTTTACACAGATGAAGTAGCTGTTCTGGTGCTGCTAATTAATGTGCCCAAGTGAGACATGGCTGGTGAGTGACAGCGATGAGACTTTTAACACGAATCCGGCTGTGCCATGAAGGAAAGAGGTGCATTTACGTGCAATCAGAGGTGAGTTTTTTCACCCAGTGTTTCCAAGGAGTGCTCTATGGAATGCCAGTCTCAGGATTTACTTCCCCCAGAAATTATTTGTTGGTTTGTTGTTAAAGAAATGTGTGTATTTTTTTATATTGGACAGTGCCTTTTCAGAGGGCCAAATGTATCTTAGCTTGCTCCAATCTCTGACAATCCCTCTACTACAAGAAATAAAACTATTTCACTCGGTTTAACTGAGCTTCAAATTTTTCTTTTGACAAAAGTGGAAGTCTCTGATGAAATCAGTGCTCTACCCAATATAGTTTTTTAAATGCTCTTCCAGAAGCCAACAGGACACTTCGGATGTTTCTCCTGTTGGGCTGTTTCCACCGGCAGTGGATGAACCGACATGTGATTGAAGTGCACGGAGGAGGCCAACTCCATTGGTGAAAGTCACGGGTGTCGCTGTGGAACACTGACCTAGAACGTGCTTTGCTGGGGGCTCTGATCAACACTGTTCAAATCCTACCACTGCCTCTTTCTAGACAGGTGACCTAGCACACTATTTCCATCTGAGCCCTGGCTTCCTTGTCTGTACGATGAGAATATTAGGCCCACTTAACAGGATAGCTGTAACAATAAGATGAAGTGGTAATCATTCACATGAAATGCTCTGTGAACCACAAAGAGCTATGAATGTCATTATTTTAATCTTGATGTTTCTTTAAATAATATCATTTTTACTTCATGTCTCTTTCTTTGACTGGTTAAGAGAGGAAAAGAAGTTAGTCCCACGCCTCTGTAGAATTTTATCTTGGGTCAGAAGGACATAGACACTTCCTCAATTTGATAAGTATTTAATTTTTTAAATTTTTTTTTTCTTTATTGATCTTAGAGAGAAAGGAAGAAAGAGGGAGGGAAAGATAGAAACATCGATGAGCGAGAACATCGACTGGCCGCCTCCTGCACGCCCCACACTGGGGATCAGGCCCACAACCTGGGCATGTGCCCTAATCGGGAATTGAACTGGCAACCTCTTGGTACATGGGTCGATGCTCAACCACTGAGCCACATCTGCCAGGCTGGTAAGTATTATTTTCCTAAAATCAAGTCTTATCATTAGGCCTAACACTAAAACACTGGACTCAAGAAGTTCTCACTAAAACTTGAAACAAGATTCTCATTATTACCATTATTATTCAGTTTTGTTCAGAAAATTCTGGACAACACAGAGGTTGAATTATATGAAATTGTTTTTGTAGGTCAAAAATGGGCTGGTATCAGCAATTTCCTATTGTTCTACCTAAAACATGTCTGAATATCCTCTGATGGACAAACTATGGGCCCCCGTGATGCACACTCCTGGAATAATGAGAAAAAGTACAATTTGTCAAATTGAAAACTTACAGATTTTTTTATTCATGAAATTTTTATGACATATTTAAGACTATATAGTGACCTTTATGGGAGAAACTGCATGACTTCCTCACAAACCTACCTTTGAATCTCTGCTCACATATAAGGTTGAAAAGGACATGGAGATTTTCACACACTGCCCTGCGCTATTGTCTGAAAATGTTAATGAAGTGGATCATTATAACTACAGTGTGAGAGCTGTAGATATTTACATGCAGGAAGGTTAGAGCTCCTGTGTGGTTGATATTGCCCACACCTACCTATGCATCGCAGTCGGCCTCCATGGCTCTACCGCCCTTGATTTCCAACTTAAGGTGAAACTCTTCGCTTCTGTTGTCTTTGGGACTTGGATTTATAATTATTACAACATGTGCAAGTATTTAAAAAGTTGTCCCACATGTAGACTGTAAAGACCTCCGGGACAGGAATGGTTTGCAGAGGTATTTGTGAGCCCCTCGGTAGATGGTTGCTGGGCTGAACTTGTGTGTCCAGAGATCCGGGCAGGGCCTCGCTGATGACTCACATGGTAGGAGACACGCCAGTCTAGGCTCCCTTCCACCAGCACCTCAGGGCCCCCAGGGCACAGGGCAGAACCAACTGTCTGCATCCCTCCCGGACCTTGGCCTCCGTGTCTGCTCCTCTGGTACAAAAGAATCACAAGGGGCAGATGTTAACGATGACCTACATTTGTGTTTGGTAAAGAAACTTCTGGAAACTTGCAGCTCGTGGCAGGCCCCCCAGTTCTCTCCACTGGCCTCCTGAATCCATGCCTTCTAGGTTTTGAAAAAGTCAGTGGAGCCTAGAGATTCCAAAAGAATTCCCAGTGCAGAGCAATTTGTGTGCCAGGAGTGTCTCTCCTCTCTGCAAGTTAGGTCATTCTTTTTATGCTTTTAGGTTCTTTGTAGAAAGTGGATTGAATAAGTGGGGGGAATAAGTTTGGAGGTACAAAGCCCCAGCTGAGCTGGAAGATACATGTTAGTTTGGGAGTTGAGTGAGGAGGAGCGGGGCTAGGGATGTGGGGAAGAGAAACGGATATGAATCGACCCCTTCATAGTCAGGATCGGTTCAAAATCCAGGTACTTTTTCACACCTCAGCTCTTGGAACCCAGCTTGGATTATTGTTTGTAAGTTTATTCTAAAACGTTTGTGTGCTCCTGATGGAATCCATGATTGATCTCTCTCTCTCTCTCTCTCTCTCTCTCTCTCTCTCTCTCTCTCTCCCTCCCTCCCTCCCTCCCTCCCTCTCTCTCCCATCTTCCATCCTTATCCTCAGCTCACCTCTTTTCATTCTTGCCTTCCCTAAAATTGTGTATACATGTTATAGCAAAGACTAAAGTCTGGCTATGTTAAGCATTTGCTTGCAAAAGCAATCATTCAGTCGATCACTAGGACATAATCCCCCAAATGCCACCCTTCAGGCTCAGTTGGAATCACTAGGAGCCACGCCACTATCCAGTATCTAGAGAGGACAAGGCAATCTGACAGGATGAGTTTGAGGACAGTTTCCCAGAAGCAGTGAATCATGGGAGTCCAGAAGGCTCCCATAAAAGACAAGTTCTCACTCAGATACAAAGGGCGAAAGAAAGGCATTTCATGAGACAAAATGGGGGAAAAGTCTCATTTTCTCTTGCTTTCTGCTCCCTGTTAGAATCGGACTGCACTCAAAACCAGGAACACAATAGGCCCAGCTGCAGGGGCAATAAGGCAATTTATTAGGGAGATGACATTTTTAATGAGAAACACTTGCTGGAAGAGAACAAAAGGGCTTGTTTGGTCAGAAAGATGCTCTTGAATCTCCTCTGAAGTGCATGAAAAAGTAATTTCATTTACGCATCATACTCCGAGCTGGGGAATTTCCTCGGGCTCCAGATGTTGTCCTGCACAGATGCTGAGCAAATGGAGCAAATGTCCTGAGACTTTAACCAAAAAAAAGTAACTCAGGGGAATTTTATGAGTTTTGTGGCCAAGAAAAGCATTAGCAAATAATGAGCTTAAGGGGGAAAAAAGGCTGAGGTTGGCAATGGGTTGCTGGATATACAAAATTTTCCCAATCATCAAAAATCGAATATGAAGATCAGTTTTCAACCTAGGAAAACAGAAACCGTGGGTGGAGCTGCTGTTGTTTGGACTTGCTCGTTGGCCTTCCGAAGATGCTTTTGTGAGTATTGTTTTGGCTGGATTCGCAAAATGGTTCAAAGTCATATACTGATAGTTGGAGACTTGAACATGTGACTCAGATGCTTCCAGAAAGGGCAGAGTGGCCATTTGGGCTTGAATTTCAGGAGTGTTCGCTGTGTCCTCGGTCCTGGACCAGCTGACACACACAGGTGACATGGGTGCACACAGCGACAGCTTCCTGGAACACCCAGAGTGTGCCCAAGGCGCCCCTCTGAGCCAGCTCCAGGGCCTGAGTCAACACAGGCCAGTGTTGCTCAGAGAGCCACCAGGAACTCTATCTGGGCTTTTCCACGCCAGCTTCTCCCTCACCAGCTCTGGCCTCTGCATGTAGCTTGGGAAGACCGTGCTCATACTTTAGGTCAGGGTCTAGGGACTAACTATGTTTGAAAATTCAGAACAAAACAAGCCTCTGATTCAAGTGTCAAATCTGCTACTAGGACCCAAGTCATGAGTGCAATTTTAGTTGGGAGGAATCCTGTTGGGGGGTGTTGATAAAGAAGCATGTGTCTAGTCCATGGGGCAGCCATGAGCAAGAAGATAAAAAGAGCCAAAAGATAGTTGCTGGGTGGAAAGAGCCACGTGTCCTTTAAATGTCTCACCACCAAGGCCCTTGCCAATACCAGCTGCCATTGCATTATCATGGCCACAACTATGTGTCTATCAGCACTTAGCAGACAGTAGGTACTATCTCTAGCTACGCACAATCCTTAATCCTCACCAATCCTCACCGGCGCAAATTCTATTTCCATCCCCATGGTTTAGGCTCAGAAAGATTAGGTAATTGTCCCAGGTCACACATGCAATTAGTGATGGGGAAGGAGGGCCACGGGTCCTCATCAGTTGATAATCCAAACAAGCATAAATTCGTGGGCCACATTTATAGTATTTGGGCCCAGAAAGAGGGAGATCTGCAAACTAGGGGAGCAACCCTACAGGCCAGTATTTAGAAATCCGGCCAGTGTTGCACCGGAGCAGTTCTCTCTCTAGCTCCGGGAAGTGGTTTCTAAATAACCCTTTTCGATGCAGTAAATCATCTTCCATCTCTTAAGCAGATGGGTGATAAACAAAGTCAGTGAAGTAATGCCCATGCATATATTAACCTCACAGCCGAACGTGCGTGGAGATCTTTAATCTGTCAATGAGATGAGTAGGAATGCAGCCAGCCAAGGCCAAAGCTCTTTATTATCCTGCATCAGGGAAGTTTCCACTGTTGTCGGTTTGCTGACGTTTGTCTACCTGGCATCGGCTCAGTAATGAGGCAGAAAATGATGAGGATCAAGACCAATTAACACATGCCCTACAGATGTTGATTGCTATCCACCGCGAAGACAGCGTCTGAGGAGTTCCCAGCAGCAGCTGCTGCTTTTACAAGCAAAAAGCAGACCTTCCAGCACAGAAATCAAGTTCGCCTTAAGCCAGCAAGGGTGATAGTGGTCTCAAGGATGAAAGACAATCAAAGTTTTTTTATCCAAAAATGAGTGAACTCTGATCAGTGCCTTTGAACACAGGAAACTGGCCAGAAATTATAATTTCATTGGTCTCCCTCCACCTAGTACTTATGAAAAGGGCATAGAGAGTCATGTTTACAGAATCCAAATCCAGAAAGGCGGTTTCCAACTAAAAACTGACTATAATGTGAATGGCTACATTTTCCCTTTTAGTCTTCCTGACAGCCCTACAAAGTGTTACTATTATTTTTCTTCGACTACATTAGGGAATTGAGGATGAAACAGATACTTTGTTCAAGGTGACAAAGCCAGTCGGAAATGGAGTCAGAACCATCCCCCTATCTGTCTGAACCCAAAGCTAGTAATCTCAAGTACTACATGATAAAATTAAGACCCTTCACTTGTTTCAGTAATCAACCAAAATAACTAATGACCACCCCATCAAAGCACCTGAATAGCAGAGGCTAAGAATTTGCGTTTGGGGATGAGAATTGCCTTGTTTGGAGAAGGTGATAGTAAGTTTTGGATAAAGTAACACAAAATCACTCAAAATAGGTCACACAATAAATGGGAAGGGATCCAGGCTAGTTTTTAATACGAAAAGGCAGGAAGCGACTTTGACCTTCAGAGGGAGTTGTGCCCGGATATAGAAAGCCATGGGCATCTTTCTTCATCCTTTCTTCCCTTTGTCCCTCATCTTCATCTCTGCTTCTTTCTGTCTATCTGCACCCTCTTTCTTCATTTCCAAACCAGCTTCCCCCACATGGCTGCTGACACCTCCAAGGTGGACCCCTTTCCAGGTCATACAACCAGCCCAGAATGACAAAAATCACAGCTTAGCAATTAGGATCTCCCAGAAGAGACTTTGATTGGGTCACTTTGAGTAAGGTGCCTATGACACCAACTTACTCCTTCCCAGTTTCATCCAACTCATTTGAACAAAAGTCCTAATGGTTGAAAGTTTGCAGTTTAGAGTCAGATTGACTATAATGGGTGGCTCTTACAAATACAAACAGCTACCAACTTGGTAACTGTACAAATTAGTTAACCATGCTGACTCTCAGCTTCCCCCTATAAAAAAGGGGGACCCCTACCATCAAAACAGATGCACAAAAGAGAATTATGGAGGCACGAGGCATAACACACTTAGAAAAGCGTAAGTGTGTATACATTGCAAATTCAAAGTTCTACTGTGTTTTGGGTCTTGGTATGGTGGTCACTCGGTGTTCTGGTCTCCTTCTGGGTGTGTGGTAAGACAGCACTTCTCCGTCCCCCTTGAAGCTAGGCATAGCCACATGGCTGGCCTTGGCCAATGAAAGGGCACATGTGATGTGCATCACATATGAACAGACCTTAAAGAGCCTCATTCCTCCCCCTCTGCTGAATTGATGGTAGAAGTCCTTGTTGTGATGGAACATTCATCAGCTTGGGTCCCTAAGGGGCCACAGTGAGCAAAGCCCCTCTGGTGATCTACACCAAATATGTAGCATAATTCAGAATTCAAGTCACTGTGTGACCCACTGAGTTTGGGAAATTGTATGTTTTTGCAGCATAACACTACCTATCCTGACTGGTGCTCTTACAACTGGCAATGTATGTGTGGAGGTATTTGGAAGGCTATTTTAGATTCCTGAAGGACTAATGATTAGCTGCAAACTCCATGGGCTCAGCAGCAGATATGATATTGGAGGCAAAGGGTGATGGGCTAGCTTGTCAATCACATCTTTGTTCCCTGATGAAACTCCCTCTCCATTCATCCTATCTTCTACTGGCTTCCTTCCAATGTGCTCTCTCAAGAGACTCTCCTACGTGAAAATTCTCCACAAGAGAAACTAGGAGATGCTTTCTTAACTCCAGATGGATGGGCACCGAGAATCTTAAGAGAGTTGGTCTCCTCTAAATCAGCTCTGATGGCTGTCTAGTTACCGTGTTGCACCTGAAATAAAAATACTGGTTCAAATGCAACTCTTATTTTTAGTAAAGGAAACATGGATTATTTGGAGGCGCACTGGATTTGGAATCAGAATATATGGTTCTAATGCAGAGATGTGTCTTGAGTGAGGTAAGGTGAGCTCAGATTCAAAACTATTTCTTGAGGATCCTTAGAAGCTCCAAGGAAATAGTTATGAGGGAAGAGGAATCTGACCAGGTGAGCTCTGGTCTCCACCCACTTCCCCAGAACTCCTCAGTCTTCACTATCTTTATCTGTTGTGCTTCTCAGGAAGATACGCATTAAGAGAAGTTTATTTTGCTCTAGCATTTCATAACTTAATTATTTAACCTTACCTGTGAGAAGCATTTATCTGATACTGAGCGATCTCTCTGCCCTTTCTGGGGAGCAGACAAAAACATGGGTTTGGGGAGTCAGAACTATTGGATTTGAATTCCAATTTTACTTTGGTTAAATTACTTAATGTTTCTTAGCCTATGAAATAAAAAAAGTAACACTTTCTTATAATGTTTTTTGAGATTTAAATGTATGTGATGTGTGAACACTTAACTGAAGCTTGGGGCTTCATTAATATGACTTCACTTTGTATCTTTCCTCTTCACCTAATGTTTTCCAAGTATGACTGGTTTCAGGGGGTCTGAATCAGCATTCCCCTTTTCTGGATAAGGACAATTTAAATTATTAACTTTTTTATAACTGAGATGGTTGCAAATGTACATTTTTTTAAACAGAAGGATTTGCATTACTCATTTGCATAGGAACTAAATAAGTATATCTCAATATATAAGTATATTCCCAAATCTCAACACTCCATAGCTTCAACTCTGCCTTAATATCTATTGCTTCTTATGAAAGAGTAGTGCAGTTGTAAAAAAAAAAAAAATTCCTTTTAGAAGGAATTTCCTTAGGAATCATTTTATTTTTCCATGGGATATTAGAGATGGACAGTTTAGTAAGGAAAAAATGTGAGACTTTAAAATAAGCCAACAACAACAAGAGTGTCCTGTCTGGTTCACTCATCCAAATTATCTCAGCCTTTCATTGTTTCTGACCCACTTAACAACTCTAAACTGTAGAACACTGATGAGATCGCAAATACTTCTTGAAAATTAACTGTGTCTAATGCAATGCAACCGATGACTGCCTTGTGGACAGATGCATTTTGCATCCATTTGTATGTTCATTTTAGAATTCCCAACCCCTTACATGTGCCTCTGCTCTTTCAAATTTCCTGTAAACTGATGATAACATTGTACCTATCTTTCACAACCGTCCATTTTGTATTTGCATAAGAGGCACAATTATACCATTTCTTTAAAAGTATTCTTTAATAGTTTTAAGGACAGTTTACTTTTCCAGCTTGGGGGGAAAAGGGAAAAGGAAAGAAAGCACATTATTATATATATATATGGTCTCAACTCTAAAGAGACATCACAGTTCGCCATTTTCCTTTCTCCACCTCTAAAAAAGATTGGAAAATGTAAACCTTAGGGAAAATTTCAAGCCAGATCTTCGGGTTTATAATGAAGCTGCCTGACATCAAGGGGAGAGGCGAGGAGATTATATACTCAAAGTCTCAGGGAAATTCATGCATTTAGAGATGTCTTAGTTTTATGTATCTTTAAAACATTAGCACACATAGAGGATCTACTTTGTAAGTCAAGTAATTGTTCCTTCTTTCCAGGTTCTAGATCATTTTCTTATCGGATGTCCCTGGACCATGGTCTAATGAATGTATTAACAGAGCACATCTGGGTTAGCAGGACAGAATGGTCCAGTATGATTTCCTCAAAAGAGGCAGCCAGCCAGCCTTACTGTGTGGACATTTCCATTATCCACAGCGGCCCTCTTGCTCAATGATATGCAGCTGAAGGAATTATTTGGGAAAAATGAGTCCTCAGGGAGAGCAAAAGGAAATTCAGCATTGTAAATTAAGAGACGTTCATGGTCTCTCCAACCAATCAGAGTAAGATAAACAGGGTCATGATGCGAACACAAAAGTCTGTCTGGAATATCCAGTGTATTCCCAGAAATGTCATTTTCTTCCAAAAGATTGATGAACTAATTCTCAAATATAGTAACTGACATTAATATAGAACTTCACAGAATTAAATTTATTTCTTAAGTCTTAAAGGGGATAAAAACTTTTAAGCAACCCCATATTTGTAAATGAGAAATGACAAAGGTATAGTAAAGAGAATAAAAAGTGAAGTAAAACACTTTCAGAGGAAGAGATTATAAGCAAAGAAAAAATGTTCCTTACTTTTTAAATATTTTTTGTTAGGGTAGAGAAATGACCGCTCTATTCTAAGATGTGATATTAGCAGCAGGAGTCCTATATTTTACTATTTTTTATTTTGCGTTTCCTCCATTAAATCCAGGATGTTAAACTACCTTTAAAATAATTGATCACTAATGGCTAGGTAGTGAAGACACATGTAATATTCCTAGGGGCATATCGAATATATACAAGTCACTGAGTTTGAAGATAAGTATACACCTGTGAACCCATCACTACAATTTATGACAGAAACGTACACATTCCCTCTAAGTTTCCTCCTGCCCTCTTTTATTATTATTGTTGTTATTATTATTGTTGTTGTTATTTTATGCATGTGATAAAAACACAACATAAGACCTACCATTTTAGCACATTTTAAAGAAGATAATGCAGTATCGTTTACTGTAGACACTGTTCTGTACAGCAAACCTCCAGGACTTACTCATTTTGTCTAAGTCCTCACATTGGACCTTTGGCTACGACCTCCCTGTTTTCTCTTCCCTCCAGCCTCTGGCAAACACCATTCTGCTCTCTGCTTTCAGGTTTCTGATACAAGTGGTATCGTGTATTTATCCTTCATTTTCTAACTTACTCCACTGAGCACAATGTCTTTCAGGTTCGTCCATAGCATTGCAAATTGCAGAATTTCCTTCCTTTTTAAGGCTGAATTATATTCTATTGTATATAGATACATTGTGTTTATCTCATCATTATTTTATATCTTGGCTATTGTGAATAACGCTGCCATGCACAGGACAGTGTAGATGTCTGTCTGAGATCCTGACTTCAATTCCCTCGGATATATACTCAGAAGTGGCATTGCTGGATTGCGTAACAATTCTAATTTTAATTTGAGCAAGCCCCAATTTACATTTCCACCAACAATATACAAGGGTTCCCTTTTTTTCCACATCCTTGCTAACGTTTATCTTTTTTTTTTTTTTAAGTAATAGCCATTCTAACAGGTTTAAGGTGATATCTCACCATGGTTTTGATTCATACTCCCCTGATAACTAGTCATGTTGAGAATGTCTGTGCTCCTAGCAAAAGTCAAATTATCATGAAAATAAGGACATTGTTTTCACATTTTTCTCTCTGCCATTATCAAAGCAGAGGACTCCTACTTCCCCTATTTACCAAAATCAAAACAAGAACACTTGACCCCCCTCCTCCCTCTGATGACTGTGCCATTCCCTGCCCCTCCCTACAACAACACTTTAAATGTATCTTTACTTGAGGTTTCTAATTCCTTCTTCCCATTATCTCTTAAATCCTCTCCAATTGGGTTTTTGCCCCCAAAACTCCACTGAAAATGCTCTTGACAAGGTCTTGCCTGCATGGGCTGGTAATTCTTTTTTTTTTTTTTTTTTTTATCCTCACCCGAGGACATTTTTCCATTTTTTGTTCAGATAGAATGGGAGGGAGAGAGAGGAAGAGAGAGAGAGAGAAACATCGACGTGAAGGGACACATCGAGTGGCTGCCACCCGCACGACCAACCAGGGCCGGGGACAAACTGCAACCGAGGTACGCGCCCTTAGCGGGAACCGAACCCGGGTCTCTCTGTACCGCAGGCCGACACTCCAACCGCTGAGCCAAACCGGCCAGGGCTGGGCTGGTAATTCTATCCTCACCGTACCCGGCCTGTCAGCACATTGGACAGTGCCCAGCAGCCTCTGCCCCTCAGAGCTTTCTTCTACCTGCCACACTCCCTGTGGCTTTTCCTTCGTGTCCCTGTCTGCTCCCTCTCTTGGTTTTCCTTTCTCACCTTGTCTTGCTGACATTTGATCTGTAGAACATCCTAGAGTGCAGACTTTGGGCTTCCTCTCTCCTCTATCTAAAACAATTACCTGAATGAACGTATTCATTTCCTGACCTCAAATTCCATCAAAGCGCCAGTGTGGTTCAATTGCTGGTGAGGGCCCTCTTCCTGGCTTATAGACGGCCACCTTCATGCTGCGCCCTCACCCAGCCTTTTCTTGGTATGTGCATATGGAGAAAAATCTCTCCTTCTCCCTCTTCCTATAAGACCACCAATTCTATTAGATAGGACCCTATCCTTATGCCTTCATTCAACCATGATTACCTCCTACGAGCCCACTCCACAACTGTCCTGTTGGGGTTTTGGGCTTCAACATTGGGAGGACACAATTCGGTCCATAGCAGGGGCATCTAATCCCAGACTTCCCCTGCTACCCGGGATGCAACCAAGAGTTGCCCTCCCTGTCGTCTACCCCTTTCCCGGGACTGGAGGAACAAATGTCCAAATTCTGGGACTTAGCAGTGGAAACAGTCAGCCCTTCAGAGGTGTAGGACCGACCACGAGGCAATCTGGTTGGGGCTGCCAGGGTCAGAGCCGAAAGGTATAGATGTCACCTCACTGTCGGAGCCCCGACCCCTGGTTTTCCTCTCCAGCCTGGACACTGGAGGTCAGATGCCAGACCTCTGAGAACTAGAAACCTGTGAGAGGATACAGAGCTGCTTGGAGCTGCTCTGTGGTCTTCCAGTCCACAGCCAGGACCCTGGCCCTTTCGTCTGAAACACGCACAATTCCGACTATAACAAATACCCTCTCCGTTAGGAGTAATAAATCTCCTTTTGTTTGAGAAATAGTCCTTTGGGATTTCTGCTTTTGCTCTCAGCAAACTCATATGAGAAAAATTGAATCCACATGGCCTGGAGAGAGGGAGGCAGGCTAAGTAATGAGATGGGTCCTGACTGCCTAGCAGCCAGGCCAAAGATGGGAAAGAAGGTTTGTGCCTTGTTAGGATTGCTGCACACCCAAAGGGTGTCCATTCTTCCCGGTCTGAGTCTCTTTCCCACGCATCACCGTGCCTCTTTCCCGAGCCACTAGTCCTGTGCTTAATCATCCCTGGGTCGCACCCGCAGTTGGCAAAGACCTCATCCAAGTGTTAACCACTCGAGATGTTGTGAAAGTGCATCCTCCAAAAGTAGAGGGGACAGGACGCTACTGAAATTAATTTCTAATAGGAGGTAAGTATAAAAAAAAATATTTGAATGTCAGTAAATATATACGAATACGTATTTTTTAAACCCAAGACTACTTTTTTGTGTTCCGTATAGCACACACTACATATAGCTTATCTTCCTCACTTGCAGTTTGACCTGCGTTTGGACTCATCAAATATTAAGTCAAGTTCTCTCTCTTCCAGCAGGACAGCAAAATGGTTACGTGCAAGACATCTGCACTGTTCTCTGAGGTCACAGCCTCTACTGCTTGTTGAACACTGGACAATTAACCTCACTGAGTCTAAGTTTCCTGGCCTATGAAATAGACAACATGATAGTACTTAGCTGGTAAGTGTCCTCTGATACATATGCAGCAATTATCATGGTGCCTACTATGTAGTAAATGCTTAATAAATGTCATTGTGATTATTTCCACATCTCCATGAATCAATTTCAGAGCTGGGAAATGAGGATAATACTCGTACTTATATCACAGGGTGCTGTATGATTACATGAGTACATGTGCATGTACAAGAATCTAAAACATTGTCTGACTCATAGTACATATCCCATAAAACTTAGATATTATTCTTCTACTGCTTCACCTTGTTCTTGGCTAAGCAATTCATTAGCTTTTAACAGACTCTGTTTCTCTTAAACAATGATAAAGAATACTAATAGGAATGACTACTTCTTGCTCTGGGCATAATTTGGGAACATTAATCCCATCTCTCCATTTCACTCTCTATTGTTTATATTGGGCAATGCCCTTCTCAGACAAATAGGTTATACTAAAATTAAAATGATTTTTCATGGCTTGAGGGCAATTCACCAATAAGAAAGATGACTTTTAAGAATTACTATGGGCAAAGTCAACTTCCCTGTTAGCATTTCTACATTTTAAAAATTAAAAGTGTTGTTGTAAAAAATGTTTTGAGCGTGTCTCAAGAAAAAGAATCAACTTTATTTAACCTTTGGAATTGAACTGGCTTTGTACTACTAATTCTTGGATTCTGTGGCCAATTGGTTTTAAATTTATAAAGCTAAGGCAGGCAAATTGGTTATTATGTCTCCTGGAAGGCAAATAGGGCAGGATTGACTAGATATGACAGATGGAGTCTATTACATTTACAAGTCTAAGTGAAACTGGCTAGTTACAATAGAAAGCCTTAATAACTGGAATCATAAATGATATTTTCATCAACCACATATGAAAAGGAATTTATAACATCAATTGTCTTAAGAGACCACCATCTACAGGGCCATGGACCAGTGCACTGGTATGTTAAAACACCTCTTCTAGACACATTTCCCTCAGATAAACTATAATATTTCATCATCTTGATTCTCTACAGTTTTTTGGTGCTTTTTGTTATTGTTTCTTTATTGATTTTTAGAGTGAGGGGAAGGGAGAGGGAGAGAGAGATAGAAACATTGATGAGAGAGAACATCAACTGGCTGTCTCCCGTACTGCCCCCACCCCCAATGGGGACCTGGCCCACAACCTGGGCAAGTGCCCTGACCAGGAATTGAACCAGCAAACTCTTGGTGCATGGGTCGACGCTCAACCACTGAGCCACACCGGCCGGACCTCCACGGTTTCTGAATGCACCTCGACTGACAGTTAGGGTAGGGTGGTGGCCAGTTAAGGCTAGAGCCAAGTTTTACATAAAATCATGGGCAATTCTTCAAGGACCTTTACAAAGTTGAAAGTTAAGTAGGAAGCTAAGGTCAGTAAATCAGAAAGGGAATCTGAATGGATCACTTAAGCAAAGAGATGGACCAGATAAGGTACAAATATTTAATCCTAAATTAGAGCCAGGGGTCATATATTGAGGGAGCTGAAGAAGCAGGGAGCGACATTTCAGACGGGGGGGGGGGGGGGGACTGGGTTGGATGAAATATGAGATGCACTATTGCTTGTGTCTGGCTTCTGGTATTGCACATGACTCTCATATGTTTAATAAATCAGAAATGGACTTGAGTAACGTAATCCTCTGAATGGTAGACGTAGTATATCCATGTTCTAACCAGGAACTATTAGAATCTTATTTCTTAATTATGGTCAGTTCTATTGCAAACAGTAAGGATTGACCGTGGACACAAAAAGATAAAAAAATATATAAAATAATACATATTGTTAATAATCTGCCATCTTTACTTCAGAAATCATCCTTTTGCAATCTCCTGAAAGATAAGGACTATGATTTATTCATCATTGTAGGTGACACAATCCTAAATAATATCTGAATTATATTTAGGAAACAGATTAAGAATAGTTACAGATGGTAGAAAGGAGTTATCAGTGCCAATGCACAAGTCATTTCTTTCATTGTGCACATTATGATTATTACTTTTATTGTGGGTAGGGAGTGCATACTAGAATCTTTGCATAAAACACACAGCATATGCAAAATAGATATGTATAAAATACATGCAAATACATTATTTTAAGAAATAGCTTGAAAATATTGTGTTTAACAGAATACTGATTTTGTTTCCCATGATAATCAATCTATAAACCTATATGTGACTAAGCGAGAGTAACATCTGGCAGACCAAAGATTTCTGTGGTCTTCGTTGGCTTGGCCAGGAGACAGTTTTTCTAACTTGACATGGGAAAGCCTTCACAAAAACAGACAACAGTAATATGACTCCATGACTGAGAGTCCCATGTCAAGGAAAGAGACATAATGAGGGAGTGACAAGTTATACAGGAAACTGAGTTCATTGATTATATTCATATGGGCCAGGGTCAGAACTAAATTCATTTTGAGAAATCCAAATTTTAATGATAGCCAAGAGTCTAAACATTGAGCTGTTAACTTTCTATTGTGATTTTTTAAAATTCCTCTTGTTTGTTTATACATGTCCTTTTCCCCTAAAACCATTACAACTATTTTTCTCTCCATTTATTAATGGAGAGTTGGATTCTTTGTGGATTCATGGTATCATACTCTTCGGATGAAATGAAGCAAGGGGGGAGGGGAAATGTGGACTTTCCCCTTCACTTGCCCTTTCTTCTTGTCAATATTTGTCTCATCAGAAACACCATCTTTCAATTACTGCTGATCCCCCTTTCCATTCGGAATTATTTCCACCAAATCAATCCAAATGACCGATTCCTTGTGCTACCCTCTCCCCTTCAATCAGGCCTCTGGGTTCCACACTCACATTTGAAAACACATGGGATTTTTAGACTTAATTATCCCTTCATTTTGCCCCATAGATTTTATTTTCCACCCCTTTTTCGGCATTTACCCTATACTCTGGATATGTAGGTCACCTCTCCACCCTGAAAACATACAAGCTCACTTAGGTATATCTCACAATTTCTTTACCCAATCATCCACTGATGGACACTTGCACAGTTTCCTTATCTTGGCTATTGTAAATAATGCCGCAATAAACATGGGGCTGTGTGTATCTTTTCCAGTTAGTGTTTCTGTTTTCTTTGGATAAATACCCAGAAATGGAATTGCTGGGTCATACGGTAGTTACATTTTTGATTGGTGAGGAACCTTCATACTATGTCCGTAATGGTCGCTTCAATTCCCACCAACAGCGCACAAGGGTTCCCTCTTCTCCACATCCTCGCCAACATTTGTCTCTTGTCTTTTTGGTAATAGCCATTCTAACAGGTGTGATATTTCATGTGGCTTTTTGTTTGCATGTATCTGATGACTGGTGATGTTGAGCATCTTTCCATGCACATGTTGGCCGTCTACATGAAGGGAAAGACACTCTATGTTCATAGATTGGAGCACCCAGTATGGTAAGATGGCAATTCTCCCTAAATTGATCTACATAGTTAATGTAAGCTCTATCAGAATTCCATAAAATACTTTATAGAGATGTATAAGCTTATACTGAAATTCACATAAAGAAGCGGTTCCTCTTTGGATATGTTTCCATCATCCTTGAGCACTTTGTAGGTCTCCAGCACTGCAAGATGTTCTCGGTTCAGACTGTGCTTTTCCTGAACCAGTGTGGGGACTAGGGGTGTTTAAAATTAGACACTATGCCCAGACTGTGTGGCTCAGTGGTTGAACATCGACCTCTGCACCAAGAGATCGCTGGATCGATTCCCAGTCAGGGCACATGCCCAGGTTGTGGGCCTGATCCCCAGTGGGGGACATGCAGGAGGTAGACAATCGATATTTTCTCTTATCCATGTTTCTATCTCTCTCTCCCTCTCCCTAACATCAATTTATTTAAAAAAATTTTTAATAAAATTAGATGCCATTTCTCCTTTAGCAACTCCCCACTCCATTCAATTTAAAATCTAATGAGTGCTGAGTCTATAATAAATATCTCCAATAAATGCTGGTGAGATAAAATCTTATCATAATCACCTGGGAACACCTGAGAGTCCTGTGATAAATGTGCTGGGGAACCAACAACAGGGAGGACCTGGTTCCCGCTGGTATTGCTTCACTGGGAGGCATGTGCAAGTGTCTACATGGTCACAGTCTCTCTCTCCAACTGTAAAAAGAACTATCTGCTTCCTAAGAGTTCTGGGAAAATTAATTTGCTCATGCTTTTAAAGAGGTTTGAGGGTCAACAGTTCTATGTATATGCTAACATCATGATCCGAAATGGTCCTCTTGCTCTTGACTGGAAACCAAGATGACTAAGTCCCAGAGCCATTATGAAACCATACATGAAGCACAATCACATTTGTGCTGTAGCACAAATCCGAGGGGTGACACTGCAATGGGGACATGCAAGAAGCAGGCAGGCATGAGTGGTCCCCTGATCCGCAGAATCCAGGTGTGCTGGCCATCATTGAACCAACATCCATGGACTCTGCATCATGCCTACCTCTGTGTAAAGTCCTGGCCGTGGTCCCATTTTCTGACTCTACTTCGCTTTATTTCTCTCTATTATTAATTCTGAACTTGGAATAATCTCTCTCAGAGGGCGAATAAAAGTGTGCAGAGGGAGAATTATGTTAATGTTGGTAGAAGTTGATATAGGCAACGATGAGATCTGGGTTCAAGTCCTACTAATAATGAGCAATGGCCCCAGGTGAGGCACCTATCACACCGAGAAGCAGCAATGTTGTGGCTCTGGTTGTGTAGGCTATTGGTGATGCATGAAGAACTCCAGAGACTATAGCAAGGGTCAGCATGTAATGGACAAGTCAGGAAGAAGGAAGCAAGAACGTGTGCACTACACAGGATGACCTTGCAGCCAGATCTGTAGGTCAGTCCCTAGTTTTCAACCACCTACCCAGTCATGAGCATAGCTGGAGGAGGGAGACTGGGGAATATCTAATTTAGATTCTTTACAGAGGTGGCTGCAATAATTCGACCCGTCTCTGTGTGCGCTCCCCTTCTGCAATGTGAGCTTGCTATGCCTCCCATAAAATAAAATAAAATAAAATAAAATAAAATAAAATAAAATAAAATAAAATAAAATAAAATAAAATAAAATAAATGGGCTCACTCCAGGACTTGCTTACACCAAGAGAATGCATTTCAGCAGATACTCCTGAATAAATGGGCTCACTCCGGGACTTGCTTACACCAAGAGAATGCATTTCAGCAGATACTCCTGAATAAATGGGCTCACTCCGGGACTTGCTTACACCAAAAGAATGCATTTCAGCAGATACTCCTGAGCCTCAGGCTTAAGAAGTCTTGGAGCTTGTGCTTCAGTTTGTTTGACTCTGAGACAAGTGTGCAGTGAAGGTGTCCGGGAGGAAAGACCACATGGGGAGAGGCTTAACCATCCCAGCCAGCTCTGCCACGCCCTGGAGCTGAGACCCTGCTGTATGAGCGAGTCCCGGGCAGGGCCAGCAGAGAAACCACCAGAGCAACCCCCAAACTCAGGAGAAATGACAATGGCTTGTTGTTCTGTGCCGGAGTGGTGGAAGCAGAAGACAGAGACTGAGGGTCTCCAACAGAAATATTTATTGAGCACTTACTATGGGCCAGGTACTTGTCCAAGACCTTTTAATATAATAACTCAGAATCCTCTTAACAACCCTCTGGGTTAAGCACCATTCTCACTTCTATTTAACATATGGGGAAACTGAGTCAGGGAGGGCTTCATCCATGATTCATCGATCCTTAGCTTTGGCTCTGAAGCCTATGTCTTAACTCCTATACAATGCCACCTATGGTGGGCATTTTCCCTCTGGCCTGTAGGGCATCCCTCTGGTGTCTGAATTTTTGCAGACGGCACTAGGCATGTGCCGCACTAAAGGCTGCCCGAAAGAAACCACTGAGCCACATTTTAGATGGCTGTTGGACTGGGGGTTGTTTCCCTATGCTGAAAGACCATTACCAAGCCCGGGTATCCATTCTTGACACATCTTCAGTTGGGAGAGGTCCCAGACATGTACAGTCCAGAGAAATGTATCACCAAATGTGTTTTCCTGGGCTTTCAGAACAGGCCACCTGAACGCAGCCAGAGGGTAAAGCAGGGAGCAGCTCCACATTGCTCAGCGTGCAGACCAAAGAGAGAGTCACCCTGTAACGTGATCGGATCTGACAACAGTACAAATGAAGTGTCAGAAGCAATTACCTTCCATACACAGGCAGGTAAACAATCGCCTGCCCTCAGGATCGGATGCAGGCAATCAGGACAGTGAGATACTAAAGAAAGTGTGGTGCTGAAGTATCAGACAACAGCGAAGGGCTCCTGATAAAGAATGAAACCAACACTGTGTTGGGATCATCGTAATGAGTAACATCTCACGTGTCTTTGAGATATTGATGAACGTGATTTCACAGAGAACGAAAAAATATAATTGCAGGATTGGTCTGGACTGTGAATGTGAAGAAGCTAAAGGGTACGGAAAGGTGGCCTTATTTAGGTCAAGTTTCATTGTTTATGGATGAGAGTTCATAACCATGAGGTGTTTTCATGTCCTTGGCAATGTCTCTTATTTTAATGTAACAGAGGAACATTCTCTGAATGCAATCTAAACTTCCCAAGGAATTGAGCTGGTCAATATGTTTCAACTCTCACCATTGTGGGTTTTATTTTAAAAATTCAAAATACTTCCAAAGATAGAAACTGAAGAGCTGAGCAAAAAATATACGCATCAGCAAGAGTATTTCCAGTTTGCGCCATGCACTGTAATTCTGTCTAGTCGCAATAAGGCAACTCTAGGTCTCTGTGAGAATCCGGCTGTGTGGAAACACAAGTCCAGCTCACAAACGATTCTTTGTGGCAGTAAACCCAGCTATCCCTTCAGGATCTTTGAAAATATGGGTAACAGGGTCAACAGTGGGAGAAGTAGATAAAAATAACAATGGCCAGAAGCTATTAAGTCTTTATTTACTGTAGGGTAAGCAGTGTGAGTAAAATCTTAGTTTGTAGAACTTAATGAAATAAGTTTGCATTTTCAAGAAAATAGGCTCAGAGAATAAGGAAGTTCTAGAAGCTTACGGCAGATACCACTTGGACTCTGACCCTCCTGCATCCTAATATATTTGTAGGGAGCCGGACTCTCGGGCCCCATCCCAAATCAACACTCCAGGCTTAGCTCCGAACATCTTCACAAGTGACATCTTTGTGCCTCCACTTCGAGTCACCCACACTGTGCCTTACTTTGTCCTTGATCCACTTTTCTAAAGGGTGGAAAATCCAGGAGCACACAGCTGACTACCTTGAGAGATGTGGAACTCCCCTCATTTCCGTACGTTGAGGAACTGGCACATGACTTACGTCTCCTATTTCTTCACTTTTAGTCATTCCCTTTTTTTTTTTTTTTAATCCTCACCCGAGGACATTTTTCTATTTTTTGTTCAGATAGAGTGGGAGGGAGAGAGAGAGAGAGAGAGAGAGAGAAACATCGATATGAAAGGGACACATCGAGTGGCTGCCACCCACATGACCAACCAGGGCCGGGGACAAACTGCAACCGAGGTACGTGCCCTTAGCGGGAACCGAACCCGGGTCTCTCTGGACCGCAGGTCGACGCTCTAACCACTGAGCCAAACCGGCAAGGGCTCTTTTAGTCATTCCTTTAACATTTCCATCGAGCACGTGTTATATGCAAGGTGAGATACACTAGTCAGTCAACAACAGACACGTGTAAATGGCTCCTGCCTTAAACAAAGACTCGCAGAGACAAACAGGGAACTATAATTGGTACCCAGTCCTACAAAACAGCAGTCTATGATGCTATACAGCAGCCAAATACCACTACTCAAATTTAAATCCATTTAAATGGAATATAAACGTATTCTGTCACACTAGATACTTACATACATATACATATACACATATCCTCACTCAAGGACTGTTTTTGCTTTTATCTTCAGATACAGTGGAAGGGAGAGAGGGAGGAAGAGAGACACATCAACTGTTTTTTACCCACACAACCCCAACTGGGGCCAGGGACAAATTGCAACCGAGGTTACATGTCCTTGGCGGGAACCCCACCCGGGATTATTCTATCCACAGAATAGCTATATATTTTTAAATGCTCGATTAGCAACTGTTTATTCTACACCCAGTCTGGCTTGACCAGAGCCTGACACCCCATCTTGTCCATCCCGGGTGCTTCCTTTGTCCACAGATTCTATATATAGTTTGACAGGACAGTGGCCCCTTTGATGCCAAAATCTCCACCAGCGTGGGCCTCTCTCTATTGTTGTTACCAACAGCTGCTCAACCTGTACTTGAACTGGCTGCAAGCTGTTATTAGTTCATCGGATAACTCAGCTCCCCTTGAAAGTCATCCCCTGGAGGCGGGACTTCCCAGAGCACTTGTCCAGCGCACGGTAACCCCTCTCTTCCCTGTTCTCCACCACTCACTTGTTCACTGTGCTGAAGTCCCAGCATGCTTTGCCCCTCAGTTTCTCTGAGGTCCTGGAGTCCTTCGCGTCCACGTGTGAGCTCCCCAGTGGCCCGGTGAGGACCTATGAGGACCTAAGAGCTGCACTTTCCATGCTAGACTTGGTTCACCTCTTCAGGTACAAATAAGATGCCTCTGCTCTGAGAAGCCAAAGGAGCTGGCGATGGAAATCAATAGGACACTTAGAAAGAGTCTCTAAGAAAGAGGCCCTCGTGCCGAATGGTCACTCAGTGACGATGCTGTTTTTAGCCCTGGCTGGTTTGGCTCAGCAGTTGGAGTGTTGGCCTGTGGACCAAAGAGTTGTAGGATCGATTCTGGTCAAGGGCACATGCCTCGGTTGAGGTTGACCCCTGGCCTTGGTTGGGGTTGTACAGAAGGCAGCCGATCAATGTCTGTCTGTCTGTTTGTCTCTCTCTCTCTCTCTCTCTCTCTCTCTCCTCCTTCCTCCCACCTTCCCCCAACTCTATGTGGAAATCAATGAAAAAATATCCTCAGGTGAGCATTAAAAATTAATAATAACAATAATAATAATGCGGATGTTAGCTGAACTGGATTGTGCTACACTAGCTGACTCATATTTTTAGTAATTTGGACACTTGGCATAGGACTTTAGGAAAACAATTTGGGAATATAGAAAATTAGGAGTAAATATATTATAGCAATCAAATTTGTATGTGCATATATAATATATGTTATGTATGTATGTGTGCGTAGATATACAGATTCATGAATGTTTCAAGACTCTTTTCCTTGCCCTAAGACAAATACCCTTTTGCACACTCAACCCCCCCCCCCCCGCCACACACACACACACACACACACACACACACACACACAGTCTGACTCTTTCCAGAGAGCCTTTGGCAGGTCAGCTCCTGGGCTCCTGCTAGCTTTACACAAGGTAAGAGGTGGGTTCAGAAAGGCTGGGAAGTCACTGGCAGGATAGTTAACAGGCTTATGGAAGGAATCGGATGGGAATCAGGGAGGGAATTGGAGGAGGGAGAAGGGAGGGACTTCGGGGTAGTGATAAGTTGGTGGATGAGGAGGGAGACAGATCTGTGAAAAGAGGGCTTTAAAATTTGCTGCTTAGCAGGAATATTTTTTAAATGATGCAATAAACATTTGTATCATTTTAATTTTTCTACACTAGGCTGATTTTTTAAGGGGGCACTGTACTGGGATGTGGTTATAAAAAGAGTTTTACATGGCTGTTTTTCAGATATTCAAGTGATAATTTGCCCTGAAAGTTTCAAAGACAAAGAAAAGTTATATGCACAAAAACATTCATCTAATTGCTACTGATAATATAAGAAACTGAAGACATTCATGTGGCCACCAAATAGGAAAAGTATCAAGAAAATCCTGGCTGAGATAAAACAACCCTCTTTAACCTTCACTGAACCTTTAGCACGTGCCATTTTTCTAAGGACTCTGCACATCGTAACTCACTAAGCTTTCAGAATAACATCATGAGGTAGATACTTGTGATTGCCAATTTTCAGATGGGAATGTTGAGGCAAAAACAAGTTCAGCTACGTGATCGAGGCTATAGGTTAGTGAGTCGCAGGGTCGGTGTTTCTGATCCAAGCAGTTCTATTTCAGGGTCGGAACTTTCTGTCAATGCGCCACACTGCTCTGAACACTGGCATGCCAGACACGAAGCAATCGATGACAAAAAGCCACGTGTGACAAGTCAGATACAAACGCAGAAGCAAAATTTGATGAGGTCTTATCATTGCAGATGCTCACAAATGTTTGTGGGTATGAGCGGGGTCTACAAAGAAGTCCTGTTGTGGCGGTGGGATTATGGCTAATACACCTGATTATTTTAAACTTTCATAATATTGTGAGTTTTACAAACAGAAGCACAAAACCGAGGTAATTAAATGCAAATTTAAAAGCCTATTCCAATTGCTTGCATTGCCTCCATATGCTTAATTTTATATATTTATTTGAACATGTTTTCCCTTGCCACTGTCCCCCTTTGAAAAAAATTGTCACACATCTTTTTTGGTAGGATTTTTAAAGATGGTAATTAAATCCATATAAACAAATGGTTATGTCTAGTTACACAATTAATGTTAATATATGGCATGTAATCATCATCTAATTTGAATTATATAGCATGTGGTGACATAATTATAGTATGCAATGATGGAAGGATCCTTATTTAAGCCAAGTAAAATGGCTGCAGTTTAAATTGGATGATTCTTAAATTACAATTTGTTAGTTGCTTTAAGGGTCCCTCGGGGACGGGACAGGCTAAGCTGGGCTTATTGTTAGGAGGAAAAAAGAAAACCATTTAAATACATAAGAAAATCAGGTGATGTGAAATGTGATGTTCCTGGTTTTGATCAGACAGAAAAGAAAGAAAGATATTTGCCAAAGGTTATTTTCAGACTATTTGTTAAGCAGAAATGACTTTCAAGCTGAGACAAGAAATGTATTATTTCAGGTTGTCATTTAAGGTTCACTTCATCGGGGTGCAGAATGAAGGGACTGCAAATCCTGGTTATCTTCACACACACACTCCCCCGCCGTGTCCCCTTCGCTCTGGTCCCTCCCGGCTATTTTTCTGGGCCAGGCGTCCCTGTTACAAATGTGTCGTCCTTTGCAGAAATCTCGGCTCCCGGAAAGGACAGCAAAGCCGACATCCCTAACTCACAGCCATCGTCAAAAGCAGGGCCACGAACTTCCCTTCGGTGGAGAAAGCGAAGAAGTTCCCGGGGCTCTGGCTAATGACAGGAAACGCGTAAGTGGACGAGGTACCGGGTATCAGACGATGAATCTGGGAGTAATGAAACAAATTCGGGATGGGGAAATGGCAGCTGAGCATGGACGTGTCCCCTCAAGCCAACCTGCATTAAGTCGTGGACTCGCCTGCTCAGGGGAGCGATCTGAGCCGCCCGCGTTTAATAACTGAAAACCCCACAGGTTTAGACACTGGAGATGGGATGCGGGGGACCTGCTTGATAAGAGGTGACCCTTAACACTTGCAGGTGATGGAATATTTTTGCTTTGCTTTGAATTTTTTTTTAAAACTGGGGCCTGCGGGCTTGGAATGGATGTCCTTTGTTTGGAAGTTGTTTGGGGCGTGTCTTTCTTTCTTTAAATGAATGGCCAGGAAGCTTTCAGGAAACCTGTGGTTCTTGTCCAGTCCCTTTTGGAAACCCCCACGGGGGCTGTGGCTTTCTCTGCGGGGCACCAGCGCCAGAGTCCCCGGGGTGAGGGGGACCCTCCGGCCCCCCGGGGGGCTGGAATCCTGGCTCTCTCTAACCCTCTGTTACAGTGGATGGGTCACGTTATCCCTCCAGAATTTTCCTCATCTGTCACATGAAGCATGAACTGGACAAGCTCAAGGTGACCTTGGAGCACAAATAGGCCTTTCCTGGTAGAAGCCCCTGTTTCAAGTGCTGAGCCACCCAAAAGGTCAGTTTTAGGGGGACAGCCTGATGGCAACATCGGCATCCAGGTCAGCCAGAGAATGTCAGCCTCTGGCTCCATGCAGCTCCTCGCAACATCATTCGCTCCGCCAGCAGGTCGCTTTAGGCCGAACCAGAACTAGCACTAACCCTGAGCAATACAGTGGAATGTGCCTCAGGGCCACGCTGAGGTACAGACTGTCAGGATCTCAGACCCGGAGGGGTCAGTCTCAGTCTGGGGGTTCTTGTGGGCCAAACCCCACCCAGAACCAAGCCAGCCCTGGGGAGTGCAATTATTGTCTGTCATTTTCTCCTTTGTGTGGGTGTCTCAAAGGGTGGCCCCTGACCCCTGAAGGTCCTCCCTTGGGTCCTTTAAGGCTAGAAGAGCCTTATGCTCTTCTGCGAGTAACCAGGGAAGGCAGAAGGGGTTGTCCTCCAGGCTCCTTGGGGTGAAGGAGCAGGGGGGTGCCACTCATTCCTGGGGGGCTGCTGTTCCCTGTTCTGCTGTGCAGGTGACCCTTTCCAGAGGTGGGGGTGAAAGGGACCTGAGAGGGTGAGAGATGGGTGGGATGTTAAACCAGGCACCTTGTGTACCTGGGCCTCCAGGTCCCTCCAGGTCCCTCCAGGTCCCTCCAGGTCCCTCCAGGTCCCTCCAGGTCCCTCCAGCCCCAGTGCGGTGGTGATTTCCCATACACCTCCTGCCCTCACCCATAGCCTGCCCCATTGTGAACATCCCCCACTAGTGTGGTTCATTAGTTACAACTGATGGACCTACACTGTTACATCGTTACCACCAAAGTCCACAGCTTCCATGAGGGTCACCCTGAGTGTCCTACATTCTATGGGACTGGACAAATGTTTGACATTGTATCCACCAGTACAGCATCGTACAGAATAGTTTCACTGCCCTAAACATTCTCTGTGCTCCACCTATTCAGCCCCATTCCTTAACCTCCACCCCCCAGCAACCACTGATCTCTTCACTGTCTTTGCAGCTCTGCCTTTTCCAGAATGTCATCGAGGTAAAATCATATAGTACGTAGCCTTTTCAAATGGGCTTTTACCACTTAGTAGTATGAACTTAAGTTTACTTCAGATCCTTTCTTGGTTTGATAGCTCATTTCTTTCTGGTGCTGAAAGACTTTCATTGTCTGGATGGACCACAGTTTATTTATCCATCACCTACTGAAGGACTTCTTGGCAGCTTCCAAGTTTAGGCAATTATGAATAAAACTGCTATAAACATCCATGGGCAGATTTTTGTGTGGACATAAGTTTTCAGCTCCACAATTGCTAGATTGCATGATAACAGTATGTTTAGCTTTGTAAGAAACTTCCAAACTGTCTACTAAAGAGGCTGTATCATTTGTTAAATCAAGCTTTGATAGTCTAATTTTTGCCACTTGAAGTGACCTGCACGTCTGTCTCTTACCTAAGGACGGAGTAAGCCACAGGTCTTGCCAAGGCAGTGGGAGACAATAATTAAGTTGTTAGACAGACTGAACTTGTCCTGCCCCTGCTTGTAAAACCTTCACCTTGAAAAGCAAGGCAGCAGCCATGGGGAAAACACCCGCCCCCCTGGCCACATGACTAAGCAAGTCCAGGGAAGATAGGCTGAGGTTTGAATTCTGCCTCTGTTGATGTCTCACCTCTCTAAGCCTCGGTTTCTCCATCAAACAGAGATCCAGTGCCTGTTCGGTAGGGTAATGAGTCAAATCAGCAGAGTCACTTAGCCCAATGTAGGTAGCCAATAAATGCTAGTTCTAGTTCCTTTTTTATTATAAAGGGGGGGGGGGCGTTTAAGCATAAAAGATGAACCACAGAGAAGCTTTAGGACCAAAGATTTATGGGAGTGGAGTTCATCATCGGGTTTCTTAGAAAAACTCAAGCTTATGAACCGTTTAATTATGTGGAACAATTAAACTGAACATGTGACTAAGAATGCGAATAAGCACAAATACTCTCTGAAAGCCCAGCTTTGAGAAAAAGATATGTGTTCTCTAAGAGTCCCCAGGCAGGGAAGCGGCTGTCTCAGAACTTCTGCTTAAAGGGCGTGACCACGGCTCTGGTTTATTGTGTGCTTACTGTACCCACAATATGGTTCTAACCATCTGACTGACAGCTGTCATTATTTCCTCCACCTCCACAGGCGAAGGGATGGAGGCAGCGAACAGTCCAGTCACTTGCCCAAGCAGTAACTCAGTGACAAAACAGCCTTTGCATTGGGATATGCTTGCATGCTAATCAGATGCGATACAGACCTGCCTTTTGAGACATAGGGAGCCAGGATGGACTCTTCCGGAAGCATCAAATGAACAGAGCCTTGGGAAATTTTTTAGCAGTGACAGTCGCATGTCAGAAACGGCTGCTGAGCAGAAACAGGACAGCCAGACAGCTGCTTCCCGATCGAATGGCCTCCCTTTCTAAAGGGCTGGCTCTCCTCACCTATTACGTGGATCAGATTTGAAAGCAGGGCTATGTTTCTCCTGGACCCAGGCAGCTACCTTGAACACAGAAAATACTCGGCTATTCATTGCTGTCATAAATCACTCCTGGCGTGTCGTGAAAGGCTGAGGATCCTGCCAAGCAGGAGCCTGTCAATATAGTCAAAAGGTTCTCCGCCCCATCCCAGCCCCAATCTGTGCATTGATTAATTCTATAAGGCCAGTAAAAAATAATAATTCAAACACAATTTTAAAATTAATCACAAGGCTACTCACTAAATATATGTATGCGCATGTGTGTTTAATATATTAATTTATCGTGAAAAGCCGGAGACTGTGTCTTCAATCATACAGTAGTTTGTCCCTGCAGGAATACCTGATCCTTACTCATGGCTGCCCTTGGAGGAGCATCATTTGCAATGTGGTTGTTTTATGTGTAATTTAGATCGTTCGTGAAACAAATACATAAAATATACTAAAACCAGCAACAACTCGTGTTTTATAACAGTATTCAAAACTAGCATCTGTGAGTTGCACGACTCATTTTAAAAGGCTAAATTGTTGGCTGGCGATTTAAGGACATTATGTCCTTCATGGAAACATTTGTTTTGGATGGTTAATCAGGGTTTTATTTTTAACCCTATACCAGATTCGTTTTTATTTTTTAATTGGATCAGTCCAACTCAAATATCATTGAATATTTTAATCATTTACTAATGTATTTTCCAATTTCTGTTTATTTTGCTAATGATAAAGAATTTAACAAATAAACGTGCCTTTCAAAAACAGGCTTTCTTTCTTATGCTGCTGATAAAACGTTTTACTGTGTGATTCTGACTATATTACGCACATATAACTAACGATGTTTGTGCATTCACTCATTGATTTGTTCATTAAACATATATTTATTAAGCTAGAAGTCTGTACCTGGGAGACTGTGTTAGCTACAGGGGGATAAAATGATGAGCCAGATAGACACCCTCCCTTTTTGAATGGAGCTGGTGGTCTTGAGTAAGAGATGGCAAACTTTTTCTGTAATGAGCAAGTGAAATACTGTAGGCTTTGGGGGCCACACAATCTCTGCTGCAACTATGTAGCTCTGCTGTTACAGTGTAAAAACAACCATGGACAACATTCAAATGAATGAGCCCTTTACAGGGCTGTGGTCCCATCCAAGGAGCCAGCTAGGCATAAGAAGCAACTCCGTGAACTCTGAGCTGCAAATTGTAATTGAGAAATGGAAACTGAAATGTCCTGTTGCGCCTTGGCCGGTTCGGATCAGCGGTTAGAGCATCTGCCTGTGCGTGGATCGAAGGGTCGAGGGTTTGATTCTGGTCAAGGGCACGTACCTGGGTTGTGGTTCAATCCCCGGCCCAGGTCGGAATCATTCAGGAGACAACCAATCGACGTGTCTCTCTCACATCAATGTTTTTTTTCTCTCTCTCTCGGTCCCTCCCTCCTTCCCTTCCACTCTATCTAAAAATCAACAGAAAAATATATGCTGGTGAGGATGAGAAAATAAAACAAAATGTCCTGCTTCACCTCGTTCAACGACTGTTTCCTGATCTGCGCTCCCAAGTGTGGCTCTAGGGTTCGATATTCCAAGTCAGAGAGCCCTATCTTTTTCACACAGGATAAACTCCACTGAAGTCAGCAGGGTTCCCTTCCTCTCCACATCCTAACTCCACTGGGAGCGTGCCACCTGACACACCGTGGGTGGCATCTCATCATGATTCTCCTCATGCTTCCTTTGGATTTAGTACATTGCTTCCAGATCCTTGCCTTTTGCTGCACAGATCTGCAAAGTCTTGCCTCCACTGGTGAATGCCAGAATCAGGCCAATTCTGGTGAGGAAAGGGCCAACCTCATTCCTGAGGTTGGGCTCAGCTGCACGAAACCTGGTTCATTCCAATTTGGAAATGTACTAAATCTAACTACAGTTCCCTCCATCCTAGTCTTTTGACCTCTACTGGCAAATATCCAATCGGACAAGCAGCAAACAGTTCTGACTTTTCCAAGCCCTTTTGGCCAGAAACGGCCTTAGAGAAGTTACTGCCAAAGCAGACAGGTGGCCCAGTGATTTTAGCTGCTTGGCACATTAAATTAGACAGCCTTATCCTCCAGTTCCTCAACCCAGCATATGGGAGACAGACAGAAGATGTCCTAATAGCCCCTGTCATTAAAATCTCTGCCTGTGTGAGCTCACAAAGCCCCTTGTCTCTGTTCTAAGCTGGGTCCTGCATTTCAGCATTACTGTTGGCAGCAAGACAGACGTGGGTCCCTGCACCTGGTCCTCAAATGTGCGGAGCTCCTGTTCCTCCGTCAGAAAATTGGAAATCGGTCGTGATCAAGAGCATCTGCTATTTGGATTCCCACAAGGCAATGTTGTAAAATATCTACTTGTCAAATTTTATGTTGGTTGATTATACATGTATCCATTACTCCTCCACAGCCCTGAAGAGGGATAAAAAAATAAAATAAACCTATTGAGTTATAAAAGAATCAACCATGTGGGTGTCCTTTGTAAATTTATGAAACTAATTTCAAATATTAATGCTTTAGACTATGGAGAATAAAGACCCAGTCTGCAGAAAAGAAAAAATAAATAAGCATAATGAAAGCTGCAGTCCAGACGAATTTTTAAACTGCTGCTAATGGGAAAAATAAAATGAGGCAAGTGGAAATTTCAAGAAGCATGTTTTTGAGATTGATCTTTAAAGAGAGAGACTTCTAATGGCTGCAGAGATGTGTATTCCAGAGACCAGGGAAGTAGATTTATTTATTAATTGTGTGATAATGTATCATCTTCTATCAGTATCAAACGCTAATGCGAAGTCTGACCATTTATATTCTGTCTCACCAGCGAAGGTTTCAGTATAGGGCTTTTGGGTGCAATAAGGTGTTCCAAAATACAGAGGGAAATTCTCAAGGGACCTATCAATGCTTCCTAGTCAAGATACCACCTGGAGCAGAGCGAACAGCCCTGAACTAATATTAAAATGTCATTTAAAAAACAGTTACTGTGTACCAAGCATTTTGCATGCATTATCAAAATCTTATAACTTAGGGTTATGCTCTTTACAAAGAAAGGTGTGCTGAAGTTGACTTATACTAGCTCGTGACAGCTGATTTCTAATTTTCAGGAATTTTGCAAAAGCCATTATTTTTTATAAACAAAGAATTTAAGTATACTATTAAATAAATTAAAAGTAAAAAGGCAATACTCAAAACTCATCAATTCCTATTTTACTACATTTTACTAATATTTATGCTCTGAAGATTATTTATAACTATTATAACTGTATGCTATAAAGATTGGTGCGATAAAGTGCATCTCTTCCCACCTCCACATATAGTGGGGTCGTCTTGTTGCTTAAAATAGACCACAGTGGAAATATTTACACCACAGAAATAACAATTGCTACAAACAACAGTGTGACTTATTATTTTTGTTGTCTAGACCCAAGAAATTTATGGAGAAAATAGGAATGATTGCGATTAAATGTAAAAGAATATGGTGCTCACAGCCATCATATAATTAATAACACAAAAATTAATTAACTATTTTTTCAGTACTCCAACATGATCATCATTCAATTCTGCAGAAAGGTCACTTTGGCCACTGATGAGCAAGTGACATTCTTGCATATGTCTTTGTGGCTTCACTTTCATTTTGTAAACGCAAACTTAATATCAATCAACCTTCATTTCAGAACTACACCTGTTAATCAAATGCAACCTTAGGTTGGCTATGGGTATAAGAATTTGGCAGAAATCAATGAAAGTCTTCTGTGATAAACAATCAGCTATAGGGAATTTACAAGAAAGAGTATTGTATATTTATTATTATTTACAAAATGCCTGCTACACATCTTTCATATCAGTAAAATTAATAATAAATCTACTTATGTATATACATGTATATATTTTTCAACATTTACCAGCACACAAATGAACAAGGCTCAGAGAGACTGTTTTAGCCAAAATCACATGGTGAGCAAGTGTTATGGGAGCAAGTGTGGGGAGAAGGAGAGCCTGTCAGAGGAGGTGAGATATTTCTAGGCCCCCAGGGGCTTTTGGCTTCATTTTCACTGGCTCTCAAATGCCTGACTTTTGAGATCTCACCTCTATTTTTTATGCAATCTCCTGTTTATTTTTTCTGATGGTTCTTGGGAAGGGTTGTTCTCATAAAACACATCCTCACCTCCACTGACACTTGTTCTTTACATTTTATAATTAAATATACACATTTCTCACCAAATCTGGTACATGGGGGTCTTACAACATTGGTATCTCCAAGACCCATCATTGTCAACCCTCTGACTCTTTTTCTTTCCTACAAAGTTTAACAAAATACAGATTTTTAAATAAATCATTTTCTGGCTTTTTTGAAAGGAATGCCACTGTCAGTCACTTCCTGCTATAGGAGGTAGCAATTAGAACAGGCGGGTGATCATTTTTATCTATGGCCTATTCTGTATCGTACCACAGCAATAAAGCCATGAAAAGCGTTTATTTTTTTAATCCTCAGCTGAGGATATATTTTATTGGTTTTAGAGAGAGAAGACATGAGAGAAAGAGAGAGAAACATCTATGTGAGAGAGAAACTTTGATCAGTTGCCTCCTGTGTGCACTTCGACCAGGGATTAAACCTGCAACCTAGGTAGGTGCCCTCACTGGGAATCTAATTCGCAACCTGTTGGGTGTGTGGGATGATGCTCCAACCCACTAAGCCATTCCGCCAGGGCAAGAGTTTATATTTTATAGAACTTTAAGCTGCACAATGCACTTTGCTGCCATCGTATCTGTTGGTCCTCATAATAGTGGTGGGATGGATCTCATTTAACCTAAGAGGAAATTGAGGCTCAAGAAGATTAAAGACATCCGCATGGTTATAGCCTTATTACATTATAACTCAGGTCTTATTTTCCATCATCACAGCACCATGCACCCCTGTGGTGGGAACGTGAGCGAAATCCCTCAGGTTTATTGAGTGAAGCAAGGCAATAAAGAAAGATGATGAAGTCCAAATAAATCGAGCAGCAAGAAGCCCATCGGTTTCCCACTGCAGAAACAGAGCACTAGGAAAGGAGAGAGAAGACATTGGAGGTAAAGCTGTGTTCCTTCCAAGTGCTTTTTCTCATAGAAATAAAGAATGCAGCTAACTGTCGAAAGTCTCATCAAACTCAAGTGGCAAATGAGCTGATTCTCTTATGGTAGAATCAGTAGCATGGAGTCATTGAAAGGGTAATACGCAAGATCGGGTCTGTGAGCAGTTAGCATGTGCCAGACGTTTTACCCGGTGTTTCAGGTCCATCATCCGTTGATTGCTGAAAATATTTCTAGGAGGTGGTCACTATGATCATCCCAGTTTAGAGATGAGGAAACTGAGGCTTCGAGAGATTAAATAACTTGCCTGAAGCCACTAGGGTAGCAAGTCTCAAAACTCAAGAGTTGAACCCAGGTTTGTGTAACTCCATCACCTGTACTTCTATTTATTTATTTTAAATATGTTTTTATTGATATTTTAGAGAGAGAGAGAGGAAGGGAGAGAGAGATAGAAACATTGATGAAAGAGAAACATGGATCGGCCGCCTCCTGCACGCCCCCTACTGGGGATGGAGCCCATAACCCGGGCATGTGCCCTGACTGGGAGTCGAACTGGGACTTCTCAGTCCATGGGATGCTGCTGAAACTACTGAGCCACATCAATGGGACCATTAACTGAACTTTTAAAACCCCTGTGCTAATCTAGGTAGAAAGCGAACTGCTCATTTGGTGAATTCCTTACATACAGTCCCCTACTCTCTGCAGCCCACTGGTCGAAGCAGCCCCAGGAATGAGTCCCCGCCGGAGGGCTGGGAACAGCCCCAGAAAAGCTCCCATCCCATCTGACTCAGCTGCTTCCTGCCCAGGCTGGAATCACACGTTGCCAAGACAGCTGTGGAGAAAAAAAAACAAAACAAAGAAAAACCCAACTTTTCAAAAGTAAACTCCTACGATTTAAATGCGAGTTAGTCAAGTGGTTGAGTTTGGACAAAAATTGAGGTTTCTGGGTAGTAAAAGCAACACACTTGCCCAACACCACCAGCAAGTTGGGTCCCAAAGCCAAAACCCCCGGGGCTGACTCCCAGCCCTGGCTTCGGTGTTGGTTAGATCCGGACTCCACAAATTCTCCTACGGTTCACCTGGATGACTGCTCCACGCAGCCAGGTCGGAGCAGAGTGAAATCCGAAACTCATCTCCTTTCCTTTCCTATTTTTTTAAACCAGTAAATAGCCAATTCTTACAGTATTTATTATTTGTACTGATTAGAAAGGCACTGAGTGATTATAATACCAAAATAGAAAATTCAATAAAGCACTAATGGAAAAAGCCATCCAGAAATAACTGCTATAAAAAAAGTAATGACACATATTCTTGTTCCCTGTTATGGATGTGTGTATATATCTGTGTGTGTGTGCGTGTGTATTATTTATATATTATAAGTGACCTCATGTTATATAATCTAGGTTGTTAAAATTATTTATAAAATTATCTTTTAGAGTTATGACGCCTTTAATTTGCCCTCAAGTTATTTCTCTAACGTCACAGAGCTAGAAAGAGGCGGTGCCAGAGCTTAAACTAAAAAGCTTACACTCGCCCTGGCCGGTCTGGCTCAGTGGTTAGAGCATCAGCCCTCGGACCCAGGAGTCACGGGTTCAAGGACATGTACCTAGGTTGCGGTCAAGGACATGTACGTAGGTTGTGGTTCAATCCCCAGCTGTGGTCAGGGTCATGTGGGAGGCAACCAATTGATGTCTCTCTCTCACATCGATGTTTCTCTCTCTCCCTCTCTCTCCCTCCCACTCTATTTGAAAATCAATGGAAAAAAGTCCTCAGATGAGGATTATATGAAAAACAAATAAATAAACAAGGGGCTTAGACTAAACATCTCCTACTCAGTACATATACCACTTACCTATATTCAACCTATTGTTCCTTTTTATAAAAAAGATACATCTTATCATGCAATAACTGTCCTCTACTCTTATATTTCAGCAAGTTAGCATTCATTCAACAAATAATCATTGACTTCCTGTGCTAGTTATCGGGAATACATGGTGTTAGAGGAGACACGGTTACGATTCACTCATTTCTTTATTACAGAACTGTTTCTGAGTACCACATGTGGGCATGGGCCCAGGTGCTAGAGCTATAACAAGGAACACAGTGGATTTGGTCCCTGTTCTGTAGAGCTCACAGGCTTAGTGGACAGACAGAAAATAAAAGCTGAGCAAAGCAAACGAAGATATACTATAATGTCAGGCAGCGGCCAGGGCTGTGGAGAAACAGCAGGGCAAAGGAAAGACCTGGAGGATGAGTACCACTTAAACGATGACAAGGGAGCCCCACCGGTGTGGCTCAGTGGTTGAGCATCGACCTATGTACCAAGAGGTCACCGGTTCGATTCCTGGTCAGGGCTCATGCCCAGGTTGTGGGCCCGATCCCCAGTGGGGGGCGTGCAGGAGGCGGCCAACAATGTTCTCTCTCATCAATGTTTCTATCTCTCTCTCCCTCTCCCTTTTCTCTCTCTAACATCAATAAAGAAAAAAATGTTTCTAATAAAATAAACAAAGACATGGCAGAAGGGAGGAAGTGAAGCATGTAGCTATCTGGAAAAGAGCATTTGTAGCGCATTACAGTCCAGAGCGGGTTACAGACATAAACACATAGGAGAAAGAGGCAGAGCAAGGCCATAGAAGCCAGAATATACTCATGACATGGCCCAGGAAGAGCAAGCCATCAAAGGTGGCAGGGAGGGGCGCCGTGATGTAGTAACACGCTGGTATAGCGTCTTTCATCTCCGGAATTCTGTCATCAGCTTATTCTCTAACTAACATTTCGTTTATGTTTTAAATTCTGATGAGGTTATAAATGAAGTGATGTTTAGGACTCAGGAGCCACAAATTCATTTCCAGTAATGAACAGTATTGATAAACAAGTGAAACTAATGTTAGCACAGAATTAAGAAGAATCCTAAGACTGCTGAGAAAATAGGTTTCTAGTGAAGAGAGCCCAAAACATTCTCAATCACCTTTACATGTGGCCAACGAAAACATTTTTGAAGAATATTATATCACGTTTTCAAATGGGCCATCCTGCCCTGGCCTGTTTGGCTCAGCAGTTAGAGCAGCAGTCTGCGGTCCACAGAGACCCGGGTTCGGTTCCCGCTAAGGGCACGTACCTCAGTTGCAGTTTGTCCCCGGCCCCAGTTGGGGTCATGTGGGTGGCAACCACTCAATGTGCCTCTCTCATGTTGATATTTCTCTCCCTCTCTTTTCTCCCCTCTCTCCCTCCTGCTCTATCTGAAGATAAATGCAAAAATGTCCTCGGGTGAGGATGAAATAAAACAAAACAAATGGGTCGTCCTGAGAATGTCACGATGTCAGGCACAGTCTTGTCTGCACTAGCACTTCAGATGTGTTTAGGTACAGTCTTCCTCTAGAGTGTCCTGAAAGCAAGCTTCTGGGGAGCTCAACAGTCTCTGCGGACAACGTGTCTACCTCAGACAGATGGCCTTTGTTCCACTTTTACATTTGTCACCGCAGGATTAATTTTTTAATGGACTTTATGATTGTTCAACAATGTGAATTCTCATCTGCTGTTAATCATCATGCAGATTAATGTGGACTTTGACTCCAGTGACTATTTTTCATCTCTGAGAAACAACACAAGGAACAGGGAGAGTGAAGGACAAAGGAAATGGGAAACAGTTTTATAAAAAACGCAATGCTCCAAATGTTATTTTAGGTTATCCCTGTATTTGGGTTAGAAAAAGTGGGATAAAATTAGCAAGTGATTTTCTGCAGTGTTTTAGTGACAGACTCGTGGAATAATAGATCCAGGGAGAAATTATATGCGATTGCTGAATTCTGTAATCAAAATGAGACAATACTCGGTTGATTAATTTCAAAATTGGATTAGAGAAAGAAATCATTTTAAAAATGACATGCATGTCTTACAGAATGTATTTTAAATTAATAACTTATATTGATGTACTCATTTGCACAACATTTCGTGTGAGACCAGAGCCAATTTGTGTGTGTGTTTACCACAGACAGGGTCTGCTAAGTGAATATTTCTGTCGTGATTGTTGTACAAATTACGGCCATGATTCATCATGTAAGATCTCCAATTTTTGTTTCTTGGAAGGATGTCTGGAACTTAAAGATAGAAGCAACGCTATGTAAGTGCAGAATTCTTCTACATTTTTAATTTTTTCCTTAATGGTTCTTATTTAATGGGATTTTTAAATGAATTGCCTTGGTCAAATTTTTTCCAAAGCTTTTAACTTAGTCTCAGAAAAACAAATCTCTTTTTGTGCTATATTTTATCACTTTGAGTACTTCTTATTTAAATCCAGTAATTAAAATAACAATTATATCCTACACAAATAACCTTGGAAGGGGGAAAGAACAAAACAAAAGCTATTTCTTGATGGGAGAAGTGTGGGCCTTCAGTGTACTGGGGGCATCCATGAGGGACCAGTGTCATCCTGGATGTAGGTTAAGTGAAGGTCACTTAAGAGAGATTTCTATCACATTTAACACAATATATGAAGAGCAAGAAATTTTTTTTCTTTATTGATTTTGAGAGAGAGAGGAAGGGAGAGGGAGAGAGAGATAGAAACACAGATGAGAGAAAATATCAATTGGCTGCCTCCTGCATGCCCCCCACTGGGGATCTGGCCCACAACCTGGGCATGTGCCCTGACAAGGAATCGAACCTGGGACCTCTTGGTGCGTGGGTCAACGCTCAACCACTGTGCCACACTGGTCAGGCACATCAAACTATAAATTCGTATTAATGGGAATGTGTAACACCAATATAAAGAGAGGCTGACATAACAATATTTTTTAAAAAGATTTAAAATATGCTAACACCAACTTTGGGCAAAAATGAGGGGAAATGGCCAGAGTCATAGAACATTAATTGAACATAAGCTAATAATAGTCCCTCAAGGAAAATCTAGGAATGTTCATTTAAAAAAAAAAAAAATGTTCTTAAATATATACACCCATCACTCAGTACTTCTGCTTCTAAAAATTTCTAGCAAACAATCAGAAATAACTAAAAAGACATGTGTTAGAAAGTTCTCAACAGAATTATATATGTCAACAAAGAATGGAAGGAAAAAAGAAAAGAGGTAAAATATCATCGCCGTTAAGCTCAAGTGTGTCATTCTGAGCTTAGTTATGCAGAACCCTGTTGCCAAAGCTCTTTCTGTATTTCGGGTAAACAAACAAGCGCAGAGAACCTGCCAATTGCCAGGCACTCTTCGTGATTTTGGCTCCCGTGTGGAGTCCTGCATGAGGCTGGTCCAGGCCACCTTCGGGCTCTTCTCTCATGACCCAAACAAGAAAATTCCTTAAGGCTACTGGAACAAGGTAGTTTAGAATGAGGGAGACTGGAGCAGGAAAACCAACAAAAACTGTCTCCTAACCAGGGACAAATTATGATGGCCAGCATCAAAGGGGTAAGAGTAAAAATAAATCAAAGGGGAAAGATTCAAGAAATATTTAAGAGGTAGAAAACGACAACATGCGGTGATTAACTGGGATGACTTGAGACGTTTGGATAAGAAGCAGCTGCGTCCAGGATACATCTCAGATTATTTGTTTGTTTGTTTTGAGTATCCGTGAATGGGCTGAAAATGTGGCCACTCTGCTGATTTTAGGTTGATCAGGTTAGTGGCCCGATGAAGAGTCAAGTGGACAAGCCTAAATAGCAGTTGGATTATAGTCCAGAAGAGAATTATGCTGGAAAGACAAATGTGAATGAACAGGTAAGAGATGGGAATGGATCACCCAAGGGGAGCATGTGTGATACTCATGAGGAGAGATCAGAAAAAAAATCAGTGCTATAAAAATGCCTGGCAAGTAGCTGTTAGTTAACAATGGCATGAAATAATTTTGTTGTTGTTGCTGTTGCTCAGTGCATGAAATAATTAACTAATAAAAGGATAAAGAGAGACAGATCTCTTTCTAATGAACTGATAGATATATAAACCAGTAATGATCATTCCACATGTTGTAAATAAAGTGCTATGGAAATAAAATTATACGTCTCCTCCAATAATTTATTAAACGTTACAATAAATACAGTGGGTTATGCATGGAAGATATTGTTCTTATTTTAATCACAATACAACTGAGGTTAAGAAGGGCGCTTTGTCCAAGGCTGTAAGGATGCTGTTAATAATGGCAGAGCCAGGAGTAAAACCATTGTATAAAATTGAATGAGGAGTTATTAAAATAACAGTCTTATTTATGTCATTAGAATCAGAAGAGAGAATGGGGGTAAAGGATGGAGAATTTGCTCCTTGGACTATGATGCAAAATCACAATGTCCCCAAGACAGCTTTGCAAACTGAAGGGCATGGATGAAGAGGAGACATTTCTGCCTTCTCAAAACCAGCAGTACCCCCTTCCCGAGGTTCCAGAATGGGCCCCTTTCCTGCTAGGTTTACAAACCCTTGGGCCTGTCTCCCATCAGTGCTAACACAGCAAGATTTGAATTAATAATCCTGTTCCACAAATGTATGACCTGAAATTCCTTTCAGATATTCCAGTTGTTGATGGGAATTTTGCTTGGAATTTAAAATGTATTACAAATTGAGGACCCCCTTTGCCCTCTTACATCAGAAAGCCTCTCGAATGTGGTTTGAATTCTCTGAGTTGCATTAATGGGTGTTTTAACATGTCGGAGAGGCAAGTATTCTTAATGTATGTAATTATTCTTTTTTATCCATCAACTAATGTCTCATTCCCAAACATTTTTGCTTTACAGTATGTGCCTCTCTCCACCTACCTGAAAATTGTGGGATTATGTGGAGGAGGAGGGGTGATCTCTTTCCTAGTCCAATCAATCAATCTGCCCCAGGGACCTCTAAGGAGTTAGGTTACATGGGACTTTAAAGCATATTTCTCTTCTGTCCCAAGTGAGAGTTCCATTTTTATAGAGTGAAAAGGACCCAATGATTCTCAGTGCAAATTCACTGCATTTTTTCAGTGCAGAGCATAGCACTGCCTCTCGGGAATCCTCAGGGAGGAAATCTCAAGTAAAACAGCCGACAAAGGAATGCTAATTTCATCATTCTTTGGGGAAAGAATCTTTACCATGGAGTGCTGTCACTGACACAGTGTTCTAGGGGTTCTGGCCAAGGAGAAAGGTGCTCAGACTTGGGGAGCCTCTCTCAATTATTCAGAACTAAATACCTCTCATGAGATATTTTTTTTATTCAGGGATCTTAGTTATGGGGATATTGCAGAAGAACATCCATTCCCCATTTGATCTAGTTCTTGGTGCGGCATGCTACTCGGTAACAGAGCCCTTAACTGGTGCGGTTTCTACTGCCTGCCTCTTGGAACCCAGCCCCGATGTGGAAAGTGAAACTTCCTTTAAACATCCACGCTGCGAGATGCTAAGCCAAGTGGAGAAGCCACTGAGAAAGACCAAGGAGCTTGGAGACACCAAACGTGCGTGTGAAGATCGTGGAAGAAGAAACTCCCGCTCCAGCTGATGCGATGTTGATACGAAACAGCCACCCATCAGAACCAGCCCTGTGTTCCTGACTCACAAAATCGCGAGAAAAATAAAAATGGTGCCCAGCCGGTGTGGCTAGGTGGCTGAGCGTCGACCCATGCACCAAGAAGTCACCAGTTCGATTCCCGGTCAGGGCACATGCCCAGGTTGCGGGCCAAATCCCCAGTGGGGGGCATGCAGGAGGCGGCCAATTGTTGTTCTTTCTCATTGATGTTTATATCTCTCCCTGCCTCTCTCTCTAAAATCAATAAAGAAATTTAAATTTGGGGCTAGTAAGCTATGCTGTAAGAGATACTAAAAATAATGAGCATGTTGCATCGCACAATCAGTAAGTCAAAGAAGCCAGTCGCTGAACCCAAAGTTTAACATTCTCAGGGTGCCTGATAAATGCTATTTAGGGAGTGCTGGGCAATCTCAACTCTTCCAAATGGCACCGTGACATAATTTGAGTTGTGATTGGATATGGTCATAATGGGGAAGAGGTGGATGACAGGCAACAGAGAGGAAAGGCTGGAGGAAGGCAGAATCACCCACATTTTCTCTGGAAACTGTCCTTACAGAAATGATGAAGGCAGAAGTATGGAAGTGTCATGTCAAAGAGAGGAGCGAACACCGTCAGGGACGCTTAGTGACGAGAATCACCCTCTTTTATTAGGAAGGAGGAGCTAGCTAACAACGGTCACAGATGACCCCAGATTGCGTAGCCAGCCTCTAAGACAGCAAACACAAAGGAGTAGCAGGTGTGGGGGCCAGGGGTGGCTAATGACTTTGGTTCTAGTTGTGTTAAATCTGAGTGCCTATGGGACTTTCAGTGTTTGCAGCCAAGTCCTGGAAACGTCACTGTGCTGTGCGCTCATCATACCATAATTTTCACTTTTCTCTCGCATTTCCTAGTTATTTTCAAGAGAGGACAGCAGTCCAAAGGATGCTGGTTGCTACTGCTTTCCCTCTAACAGTTCCACACAGATCCTTACATTGTAACAGTCCTCACATCCCACCAACCCTCTTTTTCCATGTGGTATTTTTGATGATCTCTAATTATAGGCATAAGACCCAAATAATGACTGGGTTACATTTTCTGCTAGACAAATTATGTACATAATTATAGGCGCATGTTCACTGAGATATTGAAGCATCTGATGCTTCTATAGAGAAGATAATTGTCAACCTTTGCACCATAATTAAGTCTAAATGGGAAGCCTAATCGTTCTGCAAATGAGCGAACGGCAAGTCGGTCTTGATCGGCTGGGTCATGGCAGCAAATAAAATGGATTTGCTGCACAGGTTAATTAGTCATCTCTGAATGTCACAACCCTCGGAAAACCTCACAATTAGATCTAAGCACTAGAGCTAATTAGCGGTACATTGTTGAACTTCTACGTAATTTTTACCTGGCTTATCCTTGGAACTCTAGCTTTTCACAATTGTTGTATCCCCCCTGAATCTTTCTTCTCCTAACAATTCATATCAAGTCATTTAAAGTTTCTGCCCATTAATTTCAGTACAAGCAGGAGAGCGTGGAAGAAGCAAGGATGTCGTGCGAGACAGGACTCAGTTCAAATCCCTCCAAATTTCATTTTTACTAGTGAAAATTGGGACTCGTTGTTAACCTTTCTCAATTTCAGCACCTTCTCTAGGGACTGTATGTGATTCATCTAACTTTCGATGCATTTCCAAGTACACTGTAGACATTAACAATCGTTCTCCTAGGTTTTACAGCATACAAAGACAGTCCAATATTCCTTTAGCTATTTGTTAGATGTGAGATTTATACACAAGGAAGTGTACAAATTCATTGTGTATCTGCTGGCCTGGGAAAAGGCATGCCCTTGTGCACCTTAAACTCCTATCAAGATACAGAATGTGAAGATAACTCCAGAAAGTTTCCCCATGCTTTTCCCAGTCAAACCCCACCCCGCCCCTCCAGAGGCAACAGGCTTTCTGAGGTGTCCCCATCTGCCTGCTCTAGAGTGTCATGTGAACCTAGAACTGTCACATTCTTTCAGGTAAGGCTTTTCTCTCAGCATCATGTTGTTGAGGTCGCCCCATGTCGTCACATCAGTACATCCTTCCTGCCACGCTGCCCTGGCCAGTTTGGTTCAGTGGCTAGAGTGTTGGCACTTGGACCAAAAATTCAGGGGTCCAATTCTGGTCAAGGGCATGTACCTACGTTGTAGTCCAGTCCCCGACCCTGGTCAGGGTCATGCAGGAGGCAACCAATCGATGTGTCTCTCTCGCATCAATGTTTCTCTCTCTCTCTCTCTCCCTCCCAATCTATGTGAAAATAAATGAAAAATATCCTCAGGTGAGGACTGAATAATAAAAGCTGCCAAGCTGCCCGATGCTCTGGCCTGAGGTGACTGGCACTGGCCTGTCCTCTGTGGGGAGAATCGGTTTCAACTGCTTACATTGAGAATTGGACTTCAGTGTCCCACAGGGTTAGTGGAGACATTGGCCAATACCAAAATGAAGAATACTAAAAATAATAAAAAAAATGCTGATTGACTAAGGACAATCTGATTTCTGATTTCAGGGCACAAATCTATATTGATGGATTGCATCCAAAGGGAGAAAGCTCTGCTAGGTGTCCTTTAGAAAAAGAGAGAAAACTATAAAAACATCAGTTCTAAAGCCCTCACTTTAGAGACCACTCGTCACTTCCTAGAAGGCAATGAAGACATGACGTTGGATAACAAATACTGCTGCCATTTACTGGGACACAGCACGTATTCAGCACTTAGTAGTATGCTCCTTACAGGGCCCACGGGGCCTTGCACACACATGCCAGGCTCGGCCTGTGTCTTTTCCTTAGAGGTCTCCTGGTCTCCTTTGAGTCTTTCAGGCATTTGCCCACACTAGATGCTTTCCCCTCTCCGCCCTCGACAAAACCTCCTTTGTCTAGCTATTTACTCCTTATTTTTCAGCACTCAACCAGAACGTCTAGTAAGAGGTGGATCAGGGATTTCCTACCTGGGACACTTCCCCTGAACTTGAACTTGTATATTGTGACAATTTCTGCCCGTGACACCAGACCACGTGGATCTCATGCTATGAATTCTCGACACATGCTTTCCTTTTCCTTCCCAACACTTCCCACACCTGTGATTGCTTAGGCGAGCCCCAGAAGGGGTCAAAGGACATTCCTGTCTTATTCACATCTGCATCCCCTTCCCTTGGTTCAACTCTTGTAGGAGTTTAAAAATAGAATGACAGTCCTGCAGGTGGGCTCAGCGGATTGAGTGTTGTCCCATGGACTGAGGGGTCCCGGTTCTACTCCCGGTCAGGGCACATGCCCAGGGCTCCATCCCCAGTAGAAGGCGTGCAGGAGGCAGCCAACCAATGTTTCTCTCTCACATCAATGTTTCTATCTCTCTTTCCCTTTCTCTCTCTCTAAAAAAATCAACAAAAACATATTTTTTAGAAAAATAAAAGTAGAATGCATGCATCTTTAGTGCATTCTGACATCATTCCTCAAGATAGGAATTACTGTTCTCAATTTACACATGAGCACACTGAAGGTTAGAAAAGAAACTTCTCTAAGATCCTTGATGCAAACAATGACGGGACATCTACCTTTCCCCACACCCATGCCTTCGAGCCTCATGTGACAGTGTCTTATACTTTAAAAGGAATTCATACTCTGTGAATTTAAGATATAAAAGTGATGACAGTGTAAACAAATGCCCCCAAGACATTTTCCGTGAAATCTGTGTAACCAATGGTCAGTGGGTGATGCCAGTTTGACATGATTAACCCGAATTTTCTGCTTTGCACCATCCAGGCATTAGCAGAAGACCCAGCAGTTCCCAAGCACACCTAACAGATGCCTAAATGGAAGCTGGGCGAGGCCAAGCTGTGTTTCCTATCTAACCACAGGGTTTGAAATTTGTAGGCTTGAGCTCACAAATCAAGCTGAGGCTAAAATACACCACAAGGGTGAGGGCCGGTCTCTCTGATGGGGACAGACAATAGCCATAACCTATCTCTACTCTTTTCTTTTTCTTTTTTTTTGTCCTCACCAGAGGACATTTTTGTATTTGTCTTCAGATAGAGCAGGAGGAAGAGAGAGAGAGAAACATCGATGTGAGAGAGACACATCCACTGGCTGCCACTCACACGACCCCAACGGGTGGGGGACAAACTGCAACCGAGGTACGTGCCCTTAGCGGGAACTGAACCCAGGTCTCTCTGGACCGAGGGCCGACGCTCTAACCGCTGAGCCAAACCGGCCAGGGCTCTACTCTTTTTTTTTCTAATTTGTGCTGTGGCTATTTCAGTTAGAGGGAATAAAATTATAATTATGTCAGCCCTGGCTAGTTTGGCTCATCAGTTGGAGCGTCAGGGTCACAGGTTCGAACCAAAGGGTCACAGGTTCGATTCTTGTCACAGGTTTGATTCTTGTCAAGGTACCTGGGTTGCGGTTTGATCCCTTACCCCGGTTGGGGTCATGCTGGAGGCAACCAGTCAATGTGTCTCTCTTACATCGATGTTATTTTTTTTCTCTCTCTCTCTCTCCCTTCCACTCTCTCTAAAAAAATCAATGAAAAAAGATCCTCAAGTGAGGATTAACAAACAAAAAAATTATAATCATGTCAAACCACTTTTGAAAGAAAGATTATGGGTCAATTCGTTACCATAGGACACCCGCTTAAGTTTTATAAGTATGCATGATAACTTATAAAATCCCTGAAAACCTTTGCAATAACACACGAGGGGAAACATCACCATTTTCTATACTGGAGTGCCTGTGAGCAGAGCACGTAGGGATGGGCATGCAGAGATGTCTTGGGACTACGCAGACTTTACGGGAGAGCTTCATAGCTCCAACGGGGTGATGATTTCTCTGAGAATTAACAATGACAGAAGTCAAGGACTGCCACTGTCTGACATCTCACCATGCCGTCAGTCTTACTAGAAAGAATACATCAACCTTTACCTGACGCTTACCAGTGAGCAGGGAAGCATACACTTGCTCAGAAAGCCAGCTGCTCAGATTTCTAGACCAGAGATACAGCCAAAGCAGTACAAAGTCACTATGTGTGGCCCGGGCTCCCCAGGACACTGCCAGCTTTGATGCATTTAATTGTAAACCCCCAAATAGGGTGTTACCCCAAGACATGGAAGGTATGGCCCAATGGTGGCTTGAGCAACCAGTGGAGCAAGAAGTGGACTCCAGGGGGATTTGTTGGGCCAGAGATGAGAGGGATAGAAGAGGAAGTGGACCAGACTGGCAGACTGGGACCAAGGGTTACGAGAGGAGCATCAAGTTCATGGCCAGGAACTAACTTTGTTCACGTGTTAAATAAACCCACGTGACACATTTTTATAAGCCAGTTTCAGGGATATTGCTAAATCCTGGGAATAGGAAAAAATAATTTCACAAGGTAATGAATGCATTATTTCTCTGCAGACCGTCTCCTAGCTTAGAGAACCCCCGGTTATGTGGGAGACATTTATATTGTTAGTAGAGACGACATGGATGCATAGCACAGAGAGCTACCAACCCGCCAAGTCCTAAGAGGACTTGTGTAAGCAAAGTGACCCTGGAGAAATATGATCCTGAATGTTAGTTATGCAAGACACTGGAATGGCCCAGTGCTGAAGGGAGGAAATGTCCAGAATGCTACTGTAGCAATCCGGGTTCCAGTGGCTAATGTCGGCAGAAGTAATATTTGGCATTTGAAACTGACTTCCTGAGTTTTAAAGGGCAAAGCTGCTTCCTGTCCATTCCTTGCAGGGCTGGGCCTCTCTCATGGTCTGCAAGTGCCTCAGAGCCTGAGGTACTCAGAGGCGTGGCTCACAGAAGTGCACAGTCACTCACTTCATCAATCCACACTCATTCAACAGCTACTTACTCATCGTTTATTGTGCCCCAGGACCTGAGCTAAGACTACCAGGGCAAAAGTAGGACTCTGTGCATAGATTTTTTTTAAAAAAAGCTTAATGACTGTGTTGCCTACCTAAAACTTTACCAAAGACTGACAGTATCTGCGTTTCCTATTTCTTCTCTTCCTCTATCTCCAGGAAAAGAGACAGTCTTCACCTGAGGGCTGGTACCCCCACAAGCTCAAAAGAAGCTTTCTGTGTTTAGAATATGATCAAACTTAGGTCAATAGAAAATACACGCATTATGGAAGAAAACAAAATTGAAATCTGCAGTTCACCTAAATACCCACTGCCTTCAGCCTTAGAATCATCATTAACGAACTGCCTGAACCTCGGTGTGCCCTTAATCAGGGGACCAGCTAGCTGGGACCAAAGGAGCACCCTCCCTTAGCCAGGCTTAAACTCACACAGTTGGGGAGCCCATGAGGCGAGACTCACCATATTCGTTTGCATGCATTTGCATCTTGAGGTCAACATTTTAATGTGCAAACTGAAAAGAAAGAAATTAATTGGCACAATTTCCTGCAGGACTATGTGGCTTTGAAAAAGAGCAGTTTCTGCTCAACTGATATGTGCATGGGTGTTCTCCCTCAGCTTGAGTCTGGCTGGAGCCAGTATCAGCGGTTCTCAACCTGGGGGTTGCGACCCCTTTGGGGGTTGGACGACCCTTTCACTGGGGTCGCCTAAGACATAACAGTAGCAAAATTACAGTTATGAAGTAGCAACGAAAATAATTTTATGGTTGGGGTCATCACAACATGAACTGTATTAAAGGGCCGCGGCACTAGGAAGGTTGAGAACCACTGCATCCTGTCCTGCTCACACACGGGGCGAATCAGCCACTATTCCAACACTTGTCTGAGGATTCCTTTGCTGCACATCTGAGGCACTGTGGGGAGCAGACACACTGCATTTGGCCGAGCTCTAAGAGTGCAGAAAGCACTGGGAAGACTTTGCAAAAGGAAGGCTTCCACTTTGGAAGAGGGAGGATGCTCGGGTCCCACCTGAACTGTCTTCAGCCCAGCGCTTGGCACGTGAGAGGCTGCCCATAAGTACTTCTGAATATGGAATTTAGTAGGGAAGGAAAAAGCCAAGGTGAGTTGGGTTTTACACATGAACCTGCAATACATGTGCCTTAAAATATTCCCCAGTAAAAAGTCTTGGCTTTTCATGCATATGTGTCTCTTTTAAATATGTTTTTATTCATTTTTTTAGAGCAAAAGGAAGGGAGAGAGAGAGAGAAACATCAGTCAGCTGCCTCCTGCACAGCCCCTACTGAGCATCAAGCCCACAACCCGGGACCTCTCAGTCCATGGGACCATGTTCAATCCACTAAGCCACGCCCACCAGGTGGTGCGTATAGGTCTTAGTTTTCCATGATAAGACCTTCTCAAGTGTAAAGGTATAGAAAGGTGACTACTGTGGTGTCCCGCAGAGGAAATGCCTTAAATAAGAGGTCATTATCTAAGATGCTTAGTGACACTGAGCCACATCAGGCCTGACTGTCAAACCTGGCTTTTGCAGATGGTGTATGGATGTGAAAAGTTTTATAAGCACTTCTCTTCCAAATATTAAAGAATTTTAATTTTTTTTCTTGTTATAAAATGTTGATGCTCCAGCCATTAAAAGTATTGCAATATGAAAACTTGCTGATCTGCTTTTTGTCAAGAGAAGAAAACAACGTGTTTGGCAAAAGTCTTTTTTCCCCAGCAATATGAGCAATAAAGGGACTAAATTCTTAGAAAAGTTCCGAATCCAACCCCACCTGCCTAATGTTTCCAGCAGGTCCTGCATATTTAGCTCAGAATCTGGAAACATTTATAATTTGTAGTTCTTAATGAACTGATGGAAAGAGAAAGGAAGATGTTGATAATTTCTACATTTTACAAGCTATAGGCATAGTCACCACTCCTAAGCTATTAGAAACAAAATATTTAAACTCTTGGCCTTGATCTACCCAAAAATAAAGTAGGTGAACCAAACTACCTGCTCCTCCAAGTATTTTAACAAGGAAGGATGGTAATAATAACTCCTCTTTTTTAATGTTAGCATTTCCTACATGTTAGGAATTATGCTAAAATCCCTACTTAAATTTGCTCATTTGGTTCTTACCACAAGTGTGAAATATATTCTATAACCTCTACTTTATAGATTTTAAAAAAAAAACAAAAAAAAACTGAGGCTTTTAGAGAATAAACAACTTCTCCAAGTCAATCAAATAGATGCAAGATCAAAATTTAAGTCTGTCTCACTACAAAACTAGTGTTCATAAATACTTTTTAAAGTGAAATATAAACTCTCAAAATCATCACTTCCCTTTTTACAAGACCTGTGTATAATCACATATTCATAATTACATAGGCAGATAGATAGATAAAGCCTAAATACACACACATACTTCACACACACACACACACACACACACACACACACTTCACACTTACTTTATTTTCAATCCTAACTGACTACTCTGGGTATTTCCATGACCCAGAATAAATTTTTTTCCCTGTGATGCTGAATAGATGGATCAATTTCATAGCTCAGGGGGGGGAAAGAAAAAGAAAAAAAAAAACAGTCACATTTGGACACAAAATGACTTTTTTTTTTTTACAATTAATATGTCCAGTTAAATAATAAAAATTAAAACTTATTTCACAGTTAAAACTTTTCCATCCCCCAGCCAGGATCAAATCCAGCTTTGGGGGGGCCTAAAGCATATACATCTTGGGGGAGAAACTATTTACAAAAAAGGATACACAATTTTAAATATAAAATTAAGCACAAAAGAGAATAATAATTATAACATCATCAAGATGGTGAACTAGTGTGTCCAGGTCCTCATTTCCCCAAGGAAACATCAAATGAATAAACAGCTAGAAACTGACTAATAGCTTTATGGAGCTCTGGAAACCATCCGAAATCTATAACAACCATGCAGAAACACAAACAAGAAAAAGCCCAGTCAAAGTGGCTCAGTTTGTTAAGCATTATCTAGTGCACCTAAAGGTGTCAGTTCAATTCCGGGTCAGGGCACATACCTGGGTTGTGGGTCGTGGGATTGATCCCCAGGTGGGGAGCATACAGAAGGCAACCAATTGATGTTTTCTCTCATGTCGATATTCTCTCTCTCTCTCTCTCTCTCTCTGTCTCTCTCTCTAAGCATGTCATTGGGTAAAGATTAAAAAAAAAAAGTGCATTCAAATTGGTAAGAAATCCTACAGCATTATTATTTTTTTCTTTTTTGATTTGTTTTTTAGAGAGAGAGGAAGGAAGAGGGAGAGACATAGAAACATCAATGAGAGAGAACATCTACTGGCTGCCTCCTGCATGCCCCCACTGGGGATTTGGCCCATAACCTGGACATGTGCCCTGACTGGGAATCGAACCGGCTATGTCTTGGTGCATGAGTTGATGCTCAACCCCTGAGCCACACCAGCAGGATCCTATGACATTTTTATTCATCCTCTTGCTTGGCATGGCATAGTTGGGAGGAAGTGGCCCAATTCTCAGTTTCTTCCCTTGAGTTGAGCCATTGTTTTATTCTTGATCTTTTTAGCTTCAGCCAACTCTGAGATGGAAGGGCCAATTTTACATCCCATTACAGATTGAAAAATATTAGAATAGGGAGGAAAAATATCATTGAGTCCAAACTTTCCATTTCATATCAGAGAAAAATTAATAACCCTGGTGTCAAGAGGGGTTGATATTGACTCTGTTATCAAAAGAAAAGGTTGGCCCTGGCCGGTTTGGCTCAGCGGTTAGAGCGTCCGCCTGCGGTCCGGAGAGACCCGGGTTCGGTTCCCGCTAAGGGCACGTACCTCGGTTGCAGTTTGTCCCCGGCCCTGGTTGGTCGTGCGGGTGGCAGCCACTCGATGTGTCCCTTTCACATCGATGTTTCCCTCTCTCTCCCTTCCTCTCTCTCCCTCCCACTCTGTCCGTACAAAAAAAGGAAAAATGTCCTCGAATGAGGATAAAAAAAAAAGAAAAAAAAAAAGAAAAGGTTGGTCCTACTTCAGAATAAAAGATTTCATATAGCTATCATCTTCATGCATTCTTCATCATCATAAAACATTTACTAATTTCCTGGGCTGAGCAAAATGGTTATATCAATTCTGGTCCCAAAAGCAGTATCATCATTGCAAGACTAGCAAAATAATCAGAGAGAGCAAAGTATTGGCCAGAATACCAGTACATGGTATACGTGGATCATCCATCCCAGTCCTCTGCATGTACCACTAGTGTGATCCTCACCAAGCTGGATCAACATAGATAGTATCCCTGTTCTTATACCTCTACGCTACCCTCCAAAGACTAAAGGGGAAAAATAAGACACAGGGAGAAGTCTTTCCTTAAAATAGATTCTAGCTACTTCATGCACTAAATATGAGAGACAAAAAATACTTGACACAGTATTCACATCTGGAAACTGGTCCCTTGCCATAAATACTGCAAAAGTTTAAAAATAGAACTAGCAAAAACAAAGGAGATTAGAGCTGACAGCAAATACGTATGATGTCTTCTTGAAGTGGCCATCTCCATCACAGCAGAGAGAAATCAACATTGGGCGTTTGAGGTTTCAAATGTGTGAGTTAAGGGGGTTGAAGCTAGAGAAGCGTGGCTTCTCCATAAATTTAAAGCAATGCCAAAATTTAAAGCAGAATAGACTCAGCAGGGTATGTAATCAGTTCCATTCAGGCCAATAGGAGTTGGCTCAGGCCACTACTCACCATGGTTCTCAACCTTGGCTGCACATTATAAAAACGTAGGGACCTTTACAGATGCTGGACCCCACCTTCAGAGATTCTCACTTACAGCCCTGGCCTCAGGCCTGGCATGAGCAGTTGGGGGTGAATCTAGGTGTCCAGCCTGGACAACTGGACAACTGGATGGAAAGTACACTAAGTAATAGAAGATTAGGTTTCAGGGAACAGGAGAAGAGTTATAAACTTGGTTTTGGTCATGTTTAGTTTAAAATGCCTGTGGCCTTCTATGACTGACATGTGAAGAGAAAAGATGGTAAGATGGATCTGGTACCTGCAGGAGAGACCAGAGATGCTACTTATAAAGGATCTGTGTGATGGAGGTAAACAGAGCCAGGAGAATGAATGAGCTCACCTACAAGAGATTAGAGCAATGGTTTCCATCTTACCTGACAGTTCTGAAGACTTTGTGGTTGTCACAGCTTGGGGGATGCATCTCGTGGATAGAGGTCAAATATTCCACTAAACATCCCCAAATGCACAGGATAGTCTTTTCCTTCCCTGTGACAAGGAATTATGCAGTCTAAAATATCAATAGTTCCAAGGCTGAGAAGCCCTGGGATAGAGAGAAGAGGTCTTGAGCCAAATTTTTCTACGCCAAGATTTTCATTTTCAAATACATAAATTTGTCCTCTTCACTTTGGAGGCAAATTACTATGGTGAATTGGTCCCTGCAACTTTTTTTCCTTAACCTTCATAAAGAATATTTCTGGATATTTCAGGGAAATTCTGACTTTAGGAAGAAAGTGATAAAAGCTGGACACCCTGGAGGCTGGATACATGAGCTCAACATGCCAAGGTGTGGGAGGTTTCACATCCTATGTCGTCCAAGAGCCTGCAGCATCAGCATCACTTGGGAACTTCTTAGAAATGCAAGTTCTAGGGCGCCCCCTAGATGGGCTGAACCAGAATCTTCAGGGGTAGGACTGAAGAATCTGCATTTCACCTACCCCGCAGGTGATTCTGATGCATGCTGAAGTCTGAGAAATACTCCTTAATATAGTCCAGTGCGGTAGTCTTCTCTAGGGAACTGTTCAGCTGTGAACTACTGATTTATTTTAGGCAACCATTCACCTGGTTATCTGAACCATACCAAGTTATTCCTACCTGAGATAAAGGTATCTCGAAGGTGGAAAGTTATAACAGTTGATCCTTTTTTTCTTTTTTAAATATGTTTTTATTGACTTTTTTTGAGAGAGAGAGGAAGGGAGAGATAGAAACATCAATATGAGAGAGAAACATCAATTGGCTGCCTCCTGCACGCCCCCTACTGGAGATCAAGCCCAAAACCCAGGCATGTGCCCTGACCAGGAGTCAAACCAGGACCTCTCAGTCCATGGGACCATGCTCAATCCACTGAGCCAGCTGGGTGACAGCTGGGTGACAGCTGATCCTTTTAAACAAAGAATACTGAGAACCATCTCTGTCCCTCCCCAAAAGGCCTGACACTAACTTCTGGCACAGTTAGATCTCCATTGTGATGTCATGGCAACCATGATACTGTCTAAAACCATGTTACACGGTGCCGCTTTAGATTAGCTATAGAGCTTTGCGGACACGTTGATAAACCAAAGATATCAATTCTTGAGAATACTTTCTGCAGTACAGACAAGAGAACCTGGCTTGTGTCAATGAGCATTACAGAAAATAACAAGAAAATGGCATTTATTATATATCAGAAATTGGTGCTTTCATTCATTAATTATGTATTTCAATTCTCCTCACAACTTTTGGAGCAGGTACTGTTGTTCCCATTGTACAGATTAAAATGTTGGGGTCACACATAGAGTGATTGGCAGGGCTAAGATGAGACTCTAAGGCAGTTCTCTGTTAACAGGACATCATGACTTCATGTAGCCTCGATTCCATTAATACATGAGGCTTTTGAGAATGAAGCAGTTCCAGCTATGGAAACATTAACTCCAGGGCTTAAAAACTGAGCGTGTGTTCACTCTTCTGTTACTGTTCATCTATAGTGCTGAACTCTGCAGGGGCCAAACAATGATTTCCAGTATGGTCTCCAATCCCAGCGAACAAACGTTGATTTAAAATGAACCAGAAGCCCTAGCCAGTTTGTCTCAGCAGTTAAGAGTGTCAACCAGTGTACTAAAGGGTCGAGGGTTCAATTCCTGGTCAAGGGCACATACCTGGGTTGCAGGTTTGATCCCTGGTCCAGTTGGGGTCATGCAGGAGGCAACTAATCAATGTGTCTCTTTCACATCAATGTTTCTCTCCCCCCCTCCCCGCCCTCTGTCCCTCCCTTCCACTCTCTCTAAAAAAAAATAAAATAAAAAATCAATAGAAAATATCCTCGGGTGAGGATTAACAAAAAATAAATAAATAAAAAGTAAAAAAATAAAATAAAATGAACCAGAAGACAATACATGGTAATCAAAACAAGTTCCCAAATGAGCAGCACAGAGGCGAAGGTCTTTGCAGTCTGGAAAGGAGGGAGAGGCGAGTGTCCTGAAGGCCTTGGGGCAGGATTCCTGGAGGAAACAGGACTAAGACAGGTTTGGGAGCTGAGAAATATTTAGACAGCTGGGGGAAGGCAGCCGTGATTGCCGCTCCTTGGCTAAGCAGGTTTGTAATATAGCAGATCTTGTCCAATCTGCAGATGATGAGATTAGGTTATTATTTCCTTCCTTCCAGGGGGAATTCATTAAAACATGGACTCCTGCAACTTCTCAGGGTGCAAGATTCTCCACTGGTCCTGCCTGGACCACTGACAACTCACAAGTCGAAACTCAGAGTGGTGAGTAAAGGTTGTTTGGTGACCAGCTTCTGAAAAGAGTTCAGAGTTATTCCCTTTGATTCATGTAGAAACACAATGTTAGCAAAACACATACTGTTTTATCAGCAAAAAGTGGATTTCTTTTTTATTTTAATATTTTTTCTTTATTGATTTTAGAGAGAGAGGAAGGGAGAGGGAGAGAGAGATAGAAACATGGATGAGAGAGAACATCGACTGGCCGCCTCCCGCACGCCCCTCACTGGGGATTTGGCCCACAACCTAGGCGTGTGCCTTGACTGGGAATCGAACTGGTGACCTCTTGGTGCATGGGTTGGCACTCAACATTGAGCCACACTGGGCAGGGCAAAAGTGAATTTTTTATAGCTGAATGTATTTATTTGTTTTATTTAAAATTTCCTGTAAATCTGTGCTACTTTCAGTATAAACAAATATAGTAACAGAGCTAGTGCTTTGAAAAGAATTAATAATACTCTCCTGGGCAGTGTGCTGGGTGGACACTAAGCCTTCAGAGGGTTAAGTCACTTGTCCCAGATTGCACAGTGCCTATTCCAGGTTCCAAGAGGCTGAAATTTGTTTCCCTGAAGTACTGTTCCCAATTCTCAACATGACTCCAGACACCAACACTGGGTAAGCTCAAGCAAGTAAGTCGGGTGGACTTGGGTTTTGTCATCTGCACAGTGGAGACCCGAAGACCTTCCCGAATGACTCTGAGGATCCCGTGAGAAAACATATTCAAAGCTCCTCATCCAGTTACCTGCTCACAGATACTACTGGGGAGGCACCTGTGGTTCATCCCATCATCACCCTCTCCTGCACTGACCAGACCCCTGCTTGCCCAGCTGAAGCCATCAGAAAATGGAACCTTCTTTTGTTCTAAACCCAGTGCCCTCCTCCCAAAAAGAAAGGGTTGCTCTGACATGTCATTGCTTGGAAAACAAACAACGACCATCGATTATAGCAAGATCAAGTCAGGGAGTCGGCTGGTAAACATTTTCTCTGAGGTTCTATTTCTGTCAGATTCTCATACTTTTAGGATTGGTTCCTAAAATGTGAGTTTTAAAATGTCATCAACGCTTCCGGCCCTTACTCATCAAGGGGTTCTAAAGAATATTCCTCACCAGGAGTTAATCATCAATGTTAAAACTGCATTGCTAATTTGTGCACTATGGAATATAGGAGATAAAAAGTCACATTCTTTTTTTTTTTAAAGAACAGCTGTCTCCCTACTCTACTGGCAGCTGCTTTACAAATTGCCCAGACATTAAGTAATTATTTCCTCATTACAAGAGCAGCTGGGAGAGATAGCCTGCCTGCCTCCCTGCCTCCCCAATCCACCCACTTCCTTCTGCGTCCTCCTGCACCTGCCCGGAATGGGCCAGGCCCGGAGAAGTACGTTACTGGTTTTCTTCTTGTAATTGAGGGCTGTGACTACGCATTCTGATCACTGATTACTTTCCAACAACCCTTCAAGACAACAAAGGAATGACCTAACAGTATGAGGTGCTAAATTCCGAAGCAACATGGACTATCATCTAGGGCACGTCCCTAATTTTGTCGGCAAGGAACTTTAGTGTAGAGAAGTGTTTTGGTAACGGTCCTACCTAGCAAGTGGCAGAGATGAGTTTTGGATTCAGGTCTTAGCCCTTCTGGCCCAGTGGAAATAGGCCTGGGCCATAAGCTTCCCTTGCCTTCCTAATAGCCATCTACCATCCGGTGTTAGAAGAAACGTATATGAGTTACATTCTCTTTTGTTGTTCAGAGGAGAATAACGTTGGAATTTGAGCAACCTACATATGTCTTTTATTTCTGTATAGTTGCCACATAACATTATATTGGTTTCAGGTGTTTGACATGTTGATTCAATATTTGTATATATTATAAAATGACTACCACAATAAATCTAGTTAACATCCATCACTACACATAGTTATATATTTTTTTCTTGTCCTGCGAACTTCTAATATTTACTCTCTATGGATGTTTCAAACAGGCAGTACAGTATTTTGATTTCCATTTTGTATCAGTCTGGTAAGATACTGACATACTTCTATACCAGCGGTGACTCTGACAGGCTCCTGCGCTCTGGCCGCTCCAGGCCCTACTCTGGGTCCCCTCCCTTGGACCCTCCCCCTTGACCCCTTCCCATCGCTGCTTTCCCGTGAATTCAGTGACTCACATGGTAATGCTTCAATCTCCAGTATCTGCCCCTGGGTTACGCTGCCATCCATGCCTTGCCGATTTTATATATTTGGATGATCACTCCTGATGAAAAGCAAATTTTGCAGCTACTAAGTGTTAAGCTAGAATTTAAACTGAAGCAGGCAGGTTACTGGCAAAAATAAGGGCAGATGGAATACATTGTACAAGACAATAAACACATGAACCGAATTTAAAAAGGAGCTTTAAAATGGTCATGTGATGAACTATTATCAACAGAGACAGAGGGTCAGATAGAACCTAGAAAATGAGCCCCCTCACCCCCCAGCCAACTAGGGGATGGATTCCACATCTTTCCCATCATCCCACTGGGTGAGCTCAGACTAGACTATCAGGCCCCTCATCTCTGTTCCCTCAAGCCTTGCAAGGACTATGAAAGTCTTCTTCATACTCTGGTGATAGCCATGGCAGAAACCACGATAGTAACATATTTAAAAAGATAAAAAAAAAAAAAAAGAAAGAAAAAGGAATTGAAGAAAGTGCAAATGTAGCAAATGTGCTTATATTAAAATGGCAGTAAAAATTGAGATGAACAACATTACGCCTTAGTTACAGCACCAAACAATTTACATACTTCCCATCAACCCACAAATCCAGGTCATTTAGCGCAAGAAAGACATTTTACAGACCTGATACTGAAAATCTATATTCCATAATTTTCAACCTGCTGACTACCTTACGCCAAGTGCATGGTAAACAAGGTATCCGTCAATGTAATGCATGAGATTTCTCCACATTCTAATTCTGTTAGGAAAGCTCATTTTCTGCCTCACTCATGCACACCTGGGTCGCTTTGCTTTTCCCCTAAAGCACAGCGGTAAAACAAGGCAAAACGAAACTGGTGGGTTTTTGCTCTTTACTAGGCACCCAGGAGTCCCAAATAAAAGTATAACGAAGATGCTTTTGTGTGTGCGAGCCTCCAGGTCAGATCTTGGGATCTGCTACCTGTTTCCAAGGTTAGGATTGTAAGCAGAGGCTCCCTGGCTCATAAAGATGAATGTTTGAAGAGTGATTCTCAACCGAGGGCAATTCTGCCCACCTCTCCAGGGGACATTTGTCAATATCAGGTGGCATTTTTGTTACCACAGTGGGGAGGAGGCTACTGGCATGAAGTAGGTAGACGCCAGAGATGTGGACAAATACTGTATAATGCTCAGGGCAGTCCCTCCAATGAAAAGAAATATTCTTCCCCAAATGTTCACAGTAATAGTGATAAAGTTGAGAAACTCTGGAATAAGGTAATATTAAAGGCCAATCGATTAAACTCATCCATCATGGCACATTGCTTATATCCTTGTACATGAAAAGGCAAAGAGTTTGATTTGGAAAGGTCACTGGTTCGTGTGAAGGAAATACATACTGTGTGCCCTTGTCTATGGGAACCGAAGTTCATTTCCACAAGAGCCATGGGAACCATTGCCTTAGGAACCACAGAGTCTCCTCCACTTGGAAGACTGACGATGATCAGTCCCCAAACATGAGTCTGGAGGCCAAGCCAAGACAAGGATAGCCCAGTCAAGTCTACCAACAACAGAAACAGTCACAGGGAGGCAGCCTTAGAGAGACTCGGAAGAACAAACTGGCGTCTCAAACTCAAAAGAGCAGGGAAGTCCCAAGATGGGTAGACAGGTGACAACATCAAGCATAACGCCATTGGCCTCAAGCGTTCCCTTGATGACGGGGAGGACAGTTTGCAAAGAACGACATCTATGTGACCTGCCAGAATTTCGGCTCACATCGGATGATTTTTCAGCCTGACACTCCAGCTCACTGGACCTTCTGCTTCAACGAAAGAGGACGCTTTGGCCAAATGGGGTGCTGTTCACGTGGAGAATGCAGCTCACTGACATGAGAGTTTCCATCCCCTGGAAAGAGCTCTTTGCCAGCCACACCCCTAATTGTCTCTGGGTTCCAGGAGAGAGGTCTGTACTAGTCACAAAGGCAAGTCGGTGCCTGTGAGCTCTGACTTGTTCTCCCGATTTGGGTCCTCAGGGTTGAAGGGAAGCCAGACACTGTGGAGTGAACCCTAATCCCTCCGAGTTAGGGTGAATGTTTGTGTAGAGTTTAATGCTAACTCAATGGGCAGGTACCGACACATTCCTTAAGAGGGGTGGGTGGCAGCGACGGGGGGTTGAGGGAGAAAACAAAAAATTGCATCAAGCACTTACAAAATACTTTGAAGACTGTCCCCATTTTTATAAGAATAAACTACAGAAGACCAATATAAGTCCAATGTTTTTCTTCAAACAAATATAAGATTCCCAAAGTTTTAATTCCACTGTAAGAACACATGTTGGAAAGTGAAGCACTTTGGGTTTTCTGAGATTATGGACAACTCTATTTTTCCTTGGCATGTATATTTTCCAAATTCTCTGCAATTATATTACTTCTAGGAGGACGAAAGAGGAGGAAGGTCATCGGGGGAGAACCCGGTAGCTTGAAGCCTCACTACCTAGTACTCCTCCGTTCTGTCTGGGTGGCTAACGCTGGACATCCATTGGTGGATTTTCTGAAGGTTGCTGGGTTGACGAGACCAACATTTAAATAAATAAATAGTAATGAAAATTTGCTCTTAATATATGTACAGAAATAAGAAAAACAAGGTCTTAAGGAAATGGAAGTGTCTAAATGCCAGGGGTGAGTGTAAGAATGAACCCCAGAGGGGGCCTAGAGGACACAGTGTCTGACTCACCTATATGTCTAAACAGATCCTGGAGGTTCTGGGTTGGGTCCCTGATCCAATTCTGCCCTAAGTGACAGGAGTCTGCCAGCCTGAGGGGGAGGATCACTCCCAGGCTGGCAGAGCAGAGATGTTTAGAGCTTGATGCTATCAAGCAAGCCCTGATCAACCACCTGCCTCCCTGTTACGTGAAATAATGCCTGTCATCATTGCTGGGCCCATTAGGTGTGCCTCCTGCTACTTCCTGCCCAGACTTCCCCATCTGCACGAACGCCAAAGCAAACTTCTTCACAATTTCTCTTAAAGTATGGGCTTACGTTGTCATCCCCTATATCTCCATCATTTGTCCCCACTTGTTTGTTTTTTTTTTCTAATTTGCTGTCCTTCTTTAGGATAGCTTCACTTCCTGATCTTTTATGTCTGTGCAGTGCACATTGTAAAAACGTAACAGTGTGATTTATTGCCTTTAGCTGAAGGATTATGTACATAAAGCACATATTAGCATGTTAACTTATTTTGACTAATTGAGCCCATTGAAGTGGGAATTTTCATTCATTTGAAGGATGGTACGTCAGTCTTGCTCTGGGAAAAAAATACTGGCATGCAATCTAATAGTAAGTGCACACACACATGCACACACACACACACACACACACACACACACACACAGAGTTAGCACTTTCTCATTGCTTCTTTGCCCATTTAAAATTTTGGAATTATTTAATGAAATAAAGACAAGCACAGAGAACAATGTAAATTTTACTTGTGAACCCAGATTAACAAATACTAACATTTTTGCCAATTTTGATCTAAAGTGTTTTACGTTAAAGAAATAGGAGATTAAGTATAAAGTTGAAGTTTCTTTCTCCCTGGTCCCATTTCTCAATTTTCCTTCCCCAAAGTAACCATAATCAAGTATTTCTTATAATATTTTAATATATGTTTATGTCCCTATGAACAAATTATGGTATCATTTTGTTTCTCTTTTTTAATTGTTGTATACAAGTTCTTCGATGTGAATACCAATCTTCAACCAGTATATGAGTTGTACATATACTCTCCCAATTTGTAGCTATCATTAGAGTTGAATTGGTGTCTTCTTTCCCTTTTTCCCTCCCCACCCCCACTCCTATAGAGCTCTCTGTAGAGATACCTGTCATTTGGTTTATTAAACTTATTTATGTTTTCATTTGTAGCTTGGGGTCATTTTGTCTTGTCTAAGGAATCCTTTCCTATCTTAAAATAACCCAGACTTTCATATTCTCCTACCAATTTTTAAAGTACTTCTTTGTGTGTGTTTATTCAAAATGTGTTTTGAAAAGTCTTTTAACTATAATTTTCTTATTGATTTTCTAATTTAACAGAATTGTTAGCAAAGCATATAATGTGAATGAAATTGATACTTTGGATAGGGATTAAGTTGTTTTTTTCTTGTTAATCCTCACCTGAAAATTTTTTCACTGTTTTTTTAGATAGAGAGGGAGGGAGGGACGGAGGGAGGGAGGAACATTGATTGGTTATCTCCTGCACAACCCCAACCAGGGCTGGGGACGGAGCCTGAAGCCCAGATCCGTGCCCTTTACTGGAAATCGACCCTTCGCACCTTGGACCAACAATCTCACCATTGAGCAAGACCAGCCAGGGTGGGATAAAGTTTAATCAAGAGATAAAAGTAATGATCATCCTGGAGATATGGAAAATATAAAATTGCTTATAATGCCCTTTACCTTCAATTGATTTTCTCGGATAGTTTGCTGTACCAGCTTTCTTTCGGTTAGTGTTTGTTTCAACTGTCTATATTATTTTGCTTCAAAGATGTTTCGCGTCAGCAATTGTGTATTTATTTCACTCGGACCTTGTTCATTTGTCGTGTTCACTAGTATTTTAATGACCCTCGTTTTCCTTCTCTCCGAAGTCATTATTAGTTTTTATAATCAAGCAATGTTAATTTATATTTAATCATTTACTTGTTCATTTTTTTTTAATGCTACCCTTCTATGTTGAATTTTCTTCACTCAATGCTTATATTTCACTGTCTAGAAATGTCATTATTTTTCTCATCCTATAGCAGGCTTTGCGATTCTAAGTTGGGAGTTTGACCTTCAATTCTTAGGTATTATATTCACCTACTGAACCTGAGTTGTGTCAGTAGCCCTAGCAGGCTGTTTTAAATGTGCCCCAACCTGGGGCTCTATTAAGCCATGAGCGTTCATTTTCATTTTTTGGCTTGGGGTCCCTGTACCATATTAGTAGCCTGAATTCAGAATTCACACCTACTTATGGGGCTGGCCGGGCTGACTCTTTTTCCACCCTGAGCCTTGGGAGGGAGGCAGGTTTCCTTGCCAAGGACAAGAGTTCTCACCTTGGGCAGCGGGGAGACTCCACCCCTGCGATCTCAGCTGGTATCATTCTCCATGTCCCCCCGAGATTGCTGCCTTCTGTTTCCAGGCACCATAGACTTTGAGTTCCTCTCGAAATGTTGCCCCAGGGGACTGCTTTATGCAGAGGATTTAAACAGGTGTATATTGAGCAATTTTCATTTATTTATTTTCTTAGCTGTTCCATGTGCTTGAAATGAGAAGGGGGATTTCTCCTGGCAGCTCGGTCTCCCTAACTGACCACATGTCTCTTCAGCATCCTACTCATTAAACCATAACTCTCCTAGAAACTGCCTCCTTAGGGTTTAGCTGAAGAATGGGGAGGACCCTTGGAACCACCAGCGTATATGGAATCTTCACTTCCACTCATTGAATGGCCATGTCTAGTGTTCCTACATGAGATTCCCGCCCTATGGGTCCCAGCTAACAGGAGAAAGTCTTTAATCCACCCAGGCCCTGCCAGGTCCACTCCTCCTCTGTTCATCTAACTGTCCCTTAGCCTCAGGGCTGCTTGCAGCTCTTGCTGCTTCTGGAAGACACGGTCAGGACCTGCCTCACTGTGTTCCCTGAATGAGTCACTTCACTGACGGTCTAACCCCTTCGGGATTGTCACACCCACCTGGCTTGGCGAGCATCATCTCAGTTACTCGGAGCCTCAATGAAATGACCTGGCTTCCTCATACGAGGACCCTTGATGTCGGATTAGGGCCACGCAGGTAATCCAGGACGATCTCCTCATCCCAGGTCTCTCGTCATGGCTGTGAATACCCTCATCCCGCCGGTGCAGTTAGTGCTACTTAACACAGGCCATTGTTTCAAAAAGGAGGGCTCGGCCCCACAGCGATACAGGGAGGGGGCGGAAAAACAGCATGAACACAGTCCCAAGGAGTGGGATGGAAGAACATGATCGAGGCTAGGAAGGAACAAGAATTCTCCATGCCAGTTGATTTGATTGGAGAACCGAGATCAAGAAGACCAGCAAGCAATGAACTTGGCGAGGCTGATGGGCCTGATTCTAGTTCTTCATCTCTCAGAAGAGCTCGGGACCACCATGTTGGATCAAAGGCCCAGACATAAGACCCCTATTGCCTCCAAGTCTGCTGCTAAGGTGTCCCCTTGGCTTTGGCTCCTTTGACATTGATATTGGCTGGGCCAGACCAGGTTCGCTGTGGGCTCCTCCTGGCAAAGAGTCGCCTTTTCTGTTGCCACCAGTTCACACTCTTTTTTGCTCTGGGCCATTGTGTTTCCCACCTGCATTTTCAGCAGGGACTCCCAGAAGGCCTTGTAACTAAGGACTGTTGTCCTGGTTTCTACAGGATATGGGACTTTCTTTCAGTGCTAAGACCTGGACAGTCTTCGGCCAACTGAAATGGTTGGGGACCCTGTTCAGGACCAAGATTATGTCTTTCAACCTTCAACAGGTGTGGCAATTGGCAGCCAAGCATCTGTCCCCTTACGTCCGACACCCACATATCTGAGCACCTGTTGCTGCTTTGTACAGTGTGTCTCAGCCGTGACTGCATATTTTACCATCACCTGGAAAACTTTAAAAGTTCCTGTTGCAGAGGCCACACCCTGGACAATTAAATCAGTGTTTCCTGGGTTAGAACCAGGCATCCATACTTGTTTAAAGCACCCCTGCTGATTCCAATGCACAGCCAAGGTATAAACCACTGGCTCAGGGCACTAGCAGGACTGGCTGTTACAGCAGGTAACCCTCATCTTGAGCTGGCTCTAGTTTGGAGAGACTGCAGATTTTTTAACCTTGATGATACAACACATATGCCTCCATATAAGTTACAAGGACTTGGGTCTGTTGATATTTTGGAAATTAGAGCCATTAATTCAAGAGATAAAATTAAACTAAAATTAGATGGAGAAACGCTTTCTTTCTAGTATCCACGTGCCTTGGGTTTTCGTCCTTCTGAATTCCTGTTTGGCGGGTCAGAACCAATGCAACAGGGCAGTAGGTGTGCAGGATTTTCATCCCGTGGAGAGGATCGGAGATTTAAAATCGACCAGTAACACTTAAAACTAATGGGTCAGCCCTGGCCAGTTTGGCTCAGCGGTTAGAGCGTTGGCCTCCGGTCCAGAGAGACCTGGGTTCGGTTCCCGCTAAGGGCACGTACTTCGGTTGCAGTTTGTCCCCGGCCCTGGTTGGTCGTGCGGGTGGCAGCCACTCGATGTGTCCCTTCACATCGATGTTTCTCACTCTCTCTCCCTTCCTTTCTCTCCCTCCCATTCTATCTGTACAAAAAATGGAAAAATATCCTCGGGTGAGGATATAAAAAAAAAAAAAAAAAACTAATGGGTCACTGCTGTTAACAGCTGGGAGACCTCTCCAAAGTTGGCATGAGTAATCGACAATCGCTGCCATCAATAACCCTCCCTGTGGTGTGCTCCCATGGTCCCTGGGGATGCTGTCACCATTTGGAAGGATTAACCATCCATTTGAATGGTTAGCATGCAAGGAGCTGCTTGCTAACATATGAAAGAAATAAAAAAGGAATTAGTTTGCAGACAAAGTGCAGATTCATGCAAGAATGTCAGCTTGCAGTCTATGAGGGCATTAGGTAGGCATTGAATTTAGACACAAAATATTTCTAGGACCTGTCATGAAGTCAAACTTAATAGCATTTTGTTTTTATTATCTAATAATAGCATATAGCAAATAAGGAAGCAGCAACGTCAGCCCCTTCTAATTGCAAATGTATATGAAGTGAGCTTGAGTCTGATTCAAAGGGTATTTAAAACTATTCTTTCAGGCCCTGGCCGGTTTGGCTCAGCGGTTGGAGCATCAGCCTGCGGTCCAGAGAGACCCAGGTTCGGTTCCCACTAAGGGCACGTACCTCGGTTGCAGTTTGTCCCCGGCCCTGGTTGGTCGTGCGGGTGGCAGACACTCGATGTGTCCCTTTCACATCGATGTTTCTCTCTCTCTCTTGTCCTCTCTCTCTTTCTCCCGCTCTATCTGAACAAAAAAATGGAAAAATGTCCTCGGGTGAGGATAAAAAAAAAACACTATTCTTTCAGGGGTAGAAGCAGGGGGGCGGGGAGGAGGTCAGTGGGGGAAAGGGGGATAATATCTGTAATACTTTCAACAATAAAGATTTTTTTAAAAAAACGTTCTTTCACCGGTGGGTCTTAGGTAGAAGAAGAACACTATGCCTGTCTCCTGTGCAGAGAAACAGCACGCCTGCCTATTTGTCATGGGGATGATGCTCATGAAACTGTCAACTGCTGCATTTAATCCTGGAACACCCCAAGCACCTGGTTGTCCCTGGGTTTCAAGGGGACGAGTCTGAAGCACTCAATCATATGCTCACGAAGGAGAGGCCACAAGACCTCCTGCCCTGCAGACTGCAGCATCCCACAGCTTTTCTGGATAGACTGGAAGACACAGCAGAACATCTGCCCGAGCTGGTAGCTGAGTGTGTGCAAGGAAGAGACAGAGAGAGGCCGACCGAGTGGTCCTGGGCCCTCCGCCCGCAGACCTGAATCCTGGATAAGGTGGGAACTTGTTAGGTCTGGGCACTGCCTCTCACGATCGAGGGTCTAACTGGCCCTGTGAATTGTGGGGAGCCCCAAGGGACTGTTAAATGTCTTGGCCTATGTACTTTTCTCTTAACCTAGGGCCTGAAGTCAATAAATACTACTTTTCTTATCCCTTCTGTACTTCAAAAACTTGTTTAACTTTATTTTTTATTGACTTTTTTCTTTTTGTACGTGCCCCTAGCAGGAACTGAACCCTGGACTCTCTGGTCCACAGGCCGATGCTCCTACTGCTGAGCCAAACCGGCCAGGGCTGTTTTTATTGACTTTTTAGAGCGAGAAGAAGGAAGAGAGAGATAGAAACATCCACATGAGAGAGAAACATCAATCGGTTGCCTCCTGCACGCCCCCTACTGGGGATCAAGCCCAAAACCCGGGCATGTGCCCTGACCGGGAATCAAACCAGGACCTCTCAGTCCATGGGACGAGGCTCAATCCACTGAGCTATACTGTCCGGGCAAAAACTTGTTTAACTTGAAAAGAGATCTAGCAACACTTACTTCTTCATTGTTGTTGAGAATTCAATGAAAGGATGGCCATAAACATAGGTAAGACCATGGGTGATATTGCTGAGTTCACTGTTTAATCCAGAAAAAAAAAAAAAAAAAAAAATCAACTACCGAACTAGTTTTGGAAATAAATGCTCCCAAAATACAGAGTGCGGCAAAAGTAGGTTTACAGTTGTGAGTACGTAAAACACAGGTTTACTCTTGTATTATTTATTAATTATTGCATTATGTTCCACACAGATATCTATAAACCTACTTCGCCCCACCCCATATGTACCCGCATGTCAGCATTTCCAGGTCCTAAGGGTCCTTTCCCTGCAACATCTGGGGGGTCTGCTTGGCTATGCTCGCTTCACATCGTAGCTTCTCTCGCCTTCACCTTCACCTCTCCATGGGCCGTCACTCACCTCTCCCTGGAAAGCAGTTGGGTCCGTTCTCCCAAGTGCCGCTAAACCAAAACTCTATGCAGCCTACATAATTTATTGTAAGACTGGGAATATCTAGAAAGACTGAGGGGGGGAGAGGGGATGCTTAAGCATTTCATTAGAAGCCTGTTTACATTCACACACACTCCAGCAAATATGAGCATTATATCTCTTTTTTGAAATCTGACCTTCTTTGAATATAGTCAATAATATAATAACTGTGTCTGGCCCTGGCCAGTTTGGCTCAGTGGTTAGAGCATCGGCCTGCGGTCCAGAGAGACCCGGGTTCGGTTCCCGCTAAGGGCACGTACCTTGGTTGCAGTTTGTCCCCGGCCCTGGTTGGGTCGTGTGGGTGGCAACCACTCGATGTGTCGCTTTCACGTCGATGTTTCTCTCTCTCTCTCTCCCCCTCTCACTCTATCTGAACAAAATATCGAAAAATGTCCTTGGGTGAGGATAAAAAAAAACAAAAAAAAACTGTGTCTGGTGCCAGATGGGCACTAGACTTCTCGGAATGATCACTCTGTAAGGTATATAAATGTATAATCACTACATTGTACACATGAAACTAATATACTATTGTATGTCAACTATAATTGAAAAATACATTAAAAAATAATTACTTAAATCTAAAAATAATAAAAATCCACCCTTCCTCACTCTCTAGCAGAGAACCATGCCCTTCAAGTTTTAATTGTAAGACTTCTTACCCTGTTTAGAAAAGTTCTACCTCCTGTCCAAAGAGACATTTTTTCTAGGACCCATTTTGCTCTTCCAATCAAGGAATCTCGGGCATGAAAAATCCCTAAAATACATTTCCCCAACTGCAAATTATTCAGCTTGTTTTAATAAAATGTGCAGAGTGTTGGCCATGATAAATGCATTAGCACTCCAAGTCTAGCTGCACCTTCCAGGAAAATGTTCATGTTCTAGGCTTATGTTTCTCCACTACTGCAACAGGGACGTAATTCCCTTCACGCCTTCCTCAGGAACGCCTTCATTTCCCCCCTTTAATTTCTGTAAAAAATCCACACTTATACATACACTTGACTATGTACACACACGGGTTGTTCTCGCTAATTCCTGGAAATAACACGCAACACACACACCTTCCAAGGACAAGCAACAATCCTTAGAGGGAAATGCAATGTCCAGTTAGGATGTGATGAATGCAAAGGACTTTTGCTTCCATGGTAGCAACAAGAAACAGGACAAGAAAAATAATTGCAGCTTTCTATAGGACTAGGGAAGAGTGAGGATTGAGAGGAGCCTTGATGAATTCCAGAGAACAAGGCTTTCTTAGGCAAGAAAGACACGAAAGTTTCCACAACTGGGGGCAAGAGTCAGACGTGCCCTAGCCCAAACCTGAGACCAAGCCCAATATCCTTTTGCAGGAGAGTATATAAACACACTGTGGTATGCTCATACAGTGGAATATTATTTAGCAGTGAAAAATGAAGTGCTGATGCATGTGATGATACAGATAAATTTCAAAACCATGATGCTGAGTGAAAGAAGTCAACCCCCACTGTGTGATTCTACTTTTTATGCAATTCAGAAATAGACAAACTCCTTTCCGTTGACAGAAATCCAAAGAGACCTTGCCTACGTGACATAGGATGAACCAGAAGGAAGTCTAAGGGACATTTTCTGGGTCAATATAATTTTTTAATATTTGGGGGGGGTTTCATTGACATGTGTTTAATTTGTCAAAATGTATCAAATTATACTTGAGATCTGTACAGGTCATAATGCCAATTGCGCCTCAGATAAAAAACACACAGAAATATATCAAAGTGCATGCTCTAATATGTGTCTGTATCACTGAAAATAAATTATACCTTAATTTCAAAAACAATATTTTAAAAATCCGTAAGTTTTCCTTATATATTACAACATCCTCTAAATTAAAGCAATATTCTGCATGGTATCTTATGTAGTGTTGTGACAGGCTTATTATAAATACTTATCGGATGCACCAAAACACACACACACACATACACGCAGCCTGCAGCCCTCCTGGACTGACCCTTCTGACCCATGCCCCTCCAGTGGCACCGTGTGATGAGGCTGGTGATGACAGTGTCAGAACCACACACACCCCGACAGCTGCTGTCTGAAGCCTATCACTTACTTTGGCCACATCCTTCAGCTCATTGTGGCAACCAGGGGTTAAGGGGAGAAACACTCACTACTCTTGCAGTTTGTGTAACAGTTGACTTCCCCGCACCCTCACTTCCTGATTACAGAGACAAAGTCATCATGCGTTCAGATGTGCCAATGACCCAGGGACACCCACTTGCTCTGTTAAACTCAGACTGATGCACAGAATGAAACTGGGAAGAGCCAGGAAGGTTGGCTGTTTCTGGGTCAGCAGAAGCAGATGCTCTGATTCTTCTCCGCCATGGCTCTCTGCAGGGGAGACCCGGAAAGGGCAGGGGCGGATTCCTCAGGGCCTTGTGTACTGCCTGAGCAGTCAGACGAGACTTGCCGTGGCTGAGACTCACTGTTTCCCCTGTGAACTTTGACTATGAACTTTGGTTTTCAGTCTCCCAAACAAAAGGAAAGTTCATGGAATTCCACACAGTCTGGAGGAGAATGAACACCAGTCAGGCAGGAGGTGAGAAGACATTGGTTGGGAATGTGTTTCCTTACTTGTCTGAGAGATTTTCCAGAAGTAGCTCTCTCCAGTGCTCGGGACATCCAAACGCACAAGCGTTAGCTGGAAAGGCAGGGGCCTTCTGCTCAGCGCGAGGCTGATGTCGACACGTGGAGGAGAACACAGCCAGGAGCAGACCGAGAAGCAGGACCAGATCCGTTCGACTGCATTCACCTCACGGTCCCTTTGCTTCTGGGCCTCCAGTCACGCAAGACGATGAGGTCCCTTACTGTTCACGCAATCCTGAGTTGGCCTTTTGTTTACTAGGGCCCAAAGACCCTTACTAGTATCCTGCTCAATATGTATTTTGTTGAAATCACTTACGGCGTTTTCTCCAAAATGCACAATTACCTTTTGGGAACGATTGACTGTAATTGTCATATATGTGGTCCGCAGGAAGAGAGTTTAAACCAACACATTTTACAACATAACCTGATATTTAGAGTAAGCGCAAGAAAGAATGTAAGGATTGCTCCTTAAGCAGCTTATATTAATTACATGAGAACTTTGCTAATGAGTTTGCCAGAAGCACCTACCACTGTATTAGTGACATCTAATCACTAACGACGGTTCTTGGGAAACCCTTGCAGGTTACATAAACTGGTCATTCGCTGACTGGAATAAAACGGTCTCTCTTTGAGTAACAGTTGTTCGTACAAACCCTGTGAGGATGAAGATGGCAGTGAGGATCAGGAAAAGCCATTACTGTGTGCACATGGAAGCCATCCCAGGCACCCCAACTGTTTCTCACAGCATGAGTTCACTTCCCTTAACCACACTTCACGCTCTCCAAAAATAATGTGGGGGAAGCATACATTAGGCACTTAAAGACAGACCATCTGTTTTCCTTCTCTGCCAAGAGAGAAATTCCTTATTAAAATGAAAGCCCCGGGTCATCGCAGGAAGCAGAGAGCAAAGATAAATGTCTCCCCGCCCCCAGCACATGCAAGAAATGCTTCCCGTGGCCACTCAATGAAACAGGTGGACGCACTTAACGTTCACACGAGCCACTCCTGAACGCAAACCCACGGCCTGAGATTCTGTAACACAAAGGTGGTGCGTCTGCTAGAACAACAGAAACAAACGAGAACAGAAATGTTTGAATTCTCAGCCAACAGGGCAGGAATTTCTGGAGGTGAGGATTTTGGGGGAAAACTCTGTATTTCCCAATCCTAGCTCTGCCAGGCTTGGAGCAGGTGGAGTAAATATTTTCCAAATGCATAAAAATAAAAGGACCCATATTGTTAGGCCAGTGATTGTAACCACTGAACATTAAAATCACCTAAGTCACTGATGAAACATATAGGTTAATATTCTCCCCAGATTAACTATATCAGATTGTAATCTCCAGATGAGTCTGATGAAGTGACCATCTGCATATTTAGCTTATACTGAAGAAAAATGTTTAAAAATGATTTGAGGCCCACCCCGTTCTAGCCCACGAGGAAATTTTTTGGTTAACAGAACCACACCTCAATTGAAATCAAGTTTGGATATGGTGATAGAAGTGTGAGAAATAATTTTGAAGTTTAGGAATTTTTAAAAGGTATCTTTTTTTATTACTATTAATTTCAGCAAAACTCAGGAACACTATCACAATCAATTGAGTCCCAATCCCCTCAGATTAGACCAAACTGCAAACAGAAGATATTTGATGAAAATAATTGGCTTTATGGGATTTCCAGATGTGGAATGTTAACTCTTGGAGACTAAATAGGCCTTCCAATTGCTGAGTTTCACCCATCCTGGAAATTCTTCTTTTTACTAAGACCTTTGATAACAAACCGCTTTATTTCACGATACCAAACATTGTATCAACTAGATCACGTTGTCCTTTACCCTGAAAATAAAGCTTGATTCCTGGTAGTCAGAGCTGTGTGCTCTAAGCCACACCTACCGAATCAGAGCATGCGTGTTTCTAAGATCAGGGCCCACCCGTGTGCGCGAGAAAACTCCCAGAAGCGCTGGGCGGGGCTAAGTGAACCAGACCACACCCATCTGAGGACCACGCGGGCCCATCCTGTGCGCAGGAGGAATTGTGGCCATTTGAAGGGCCTGGAGCTCAGCTGAACCTGCGTCCCTAAACTGAAGCACTCGAAATTAAAAAAAAAAAAAAAAAAAAAAAAATCTATGTCTTTACATCATCTGCTTTAAGACCGGGCTTTCTGGCAGGGGCTCACAGTCTCGAAAATATTTCATGTCTCTGGAGAAAAAGACATCTTTTTCCATTTTGCTTTTGGCTCGGGAGCGAGGACCTGCGTTATGTTGTGTGAAGGTCTAGCGTGGGCCGACGGGGCTGAGCACAGTGCGTGCCCCGTCCAGAGAGCTGCTCTCCAGCGAGACAAGGGAGATCGCCCTCTATGGACTCTTGGGCGAAAGACCAACGGGGATGCGGGAAATAACATGCTGAGGCTGGAAACATTTTCCTCTTTTCAAACTATGCACTTGGCTCCTTTAGATAATCTTCTCCAGCACAGACAGTTCTATTAAGAAACATGAATTTCCACCGTTAGCATGTTAACCAACCAATTTATTCTGCCTCTTCCAAACTCACTCTGTGAGAGAAATGAGACTTGTCCATTTCCTAACATGCCTCCCCAAACCCATCACAGTGATGCTTCAGGGCACTCTAATGCTTTCAAAGCATATCTCTGTTTGCTGTGGACCATCACCTGCTTAGATGGTATTATATCTTTGGGTTTTAATAAGATTGAATGGCCCTGAGCTAGGGATATGAACGTAATATTAGGATGCAATGTTAGGAAGTTTCTATATTCCAAAATGCAAGATGGATGCATTCCTAAAATATACACAACGGAGCGTTGGTGTTAATTATTTCTGAGTATCCAAGTATTTGTGGGAATACTCCATAAGCTGTGCAATGAGGAACTAAGAGAATTAGCAAATGTGCTTAAATCTAGAATACCCAGCTTCTCCACCACCCGCAAAAAGCATGCCTTATGTTATTATGTCAGAACCTCTGTAATTAGAATGGTTTTGTTTCTAAATATGTTACGATATTCTTTCTTCTTCCTTCCATGCTTAAAATATATACCAGTTAATACTGGGGAGAATTAAATGAGATAACACATGGCTTATTTCCAGCACACAGAGTGAGGCAAAAGGAGGTTTACAGTTGTTTGTATAGAAGAGAACAATAATTAATAAAGAATAACATGGGGCCCTGGCTGGTTTGGCTCAGCGGTTGAAGCGTCGGCCTACGGTCCTGAGAGACCCGGGTTCAGTTCCCGCTAAGGGCATGTACCTCGGTTGCAGTTTGGCCCTGGCCCTGGTTGGGTCGTGCGGGTGGCGGCCACTCGATGTGTCCCTTTCACATCGATGTCTCTCTCTCTCTCTCTGTTCCTCTCTCTCCCTCCCACTCTACCTGAACAAAAAATGGAAAAATGTCCTCGGGTGAAGATAAAAAAAATAAAAATAAAAAAAAGAATAACATGGGAATAAACTCTGTTTCAGGCACTCACAACTCACCCTGTAGATCCTGATAAAGAACTGAAGATCAATAAGTGTGTCCTCCCTTCCTCCATCTCTAACATAGAGGACTGAGCAGAACTTCGTGGAGGGAGGAGCGTTTCAGTGAAAACTTGAAAGAAAGAAGGGTTTACATAGTTGAAGAAGTTGGGGATGGAGGAAAATCCAGGCAGAGACAAGAATAAGTAAATTCAAATAACTATGAAAGTCAGCAGAGACCAGCAGTGACCGAATGCATTTAGAAATAGTTAGAAATGACTCTGGTAAGACAAGCTGGGGGTAATTTGTGAAGAAAATGTCTCTTGCAATATAGCAATCTTTTTCTTTTAATGTTTTTATTGATTTTTTTTTTTTTTAGAGAGAGAGAGGAAGGGAGAGATACAGACATTGATGTGAGAAACATTGATCAGCTACCTCCTGCACGCCCCCTACTGGGGATTGAGCCCACATCCTGGGCATGTGCCCTTATTAGGAATCGAACCAGGACCTTGCAGTCCATGGGAAGATGCTCAATCCATGGAGCCACACTGGCTGGGCTTGCAATAAAACAATCTTAAATAAAACCATGCATTATAATGAGCAAAAGTTTTTATATTCTGCCAATATATGGAATAGTCCAATTCATTTTTTTCTTTATGCTCTGAGAATTCATACTTGGAGACTGCTATTTGCCTAGTAACATGGAGAACCATTATTTAGGGTTGAGCAAGTCTATTCTGCAGCAAGGCAAGAGACAGCTTTTTCAAGTCACCTTCCTAAGAGCTGAGGCGCTGAATGGTTCATTTCATCTTAATGCTGTTCACTTTCACAAAGCTTGCTACTCTTCCGGGTATCTGATGAAACAGTGTAGCAAAGAACAAGTACTGGGCTAGCACAGACTAGGACCTGGTCCACAGAAAGTGTTTGGTAATTTATTTTCTTGGAAGTAGACTTGGTTTTAGTCCTGATCTATTCATCCTGACCCACCCTTATGACTAATTGACCGACCGAGTGCCTTTGGCGAGTCATAAAAAATCTCTAAGCCTCAATTCCTTATTTGGAAAAATGGGATTATGGGGATTATCATCCCTACTTCATAAGGATGGTGAGAGAATAATATCACTGGCTGGTATATATGAAACCAGCATTTTAATAAATCTTTTGCAAGGTAGAATCAGTACCCTCATCCATAAAATAATTTCCCAGCTTGCCTGCTCTGAACATTCCCTTTCCAAGCGACATAAAAATATCCTGTCCCTCCCAAAGAGCATTGGTGCAGCCAACATCATCTGGTTTGGTTAAATGAGTATCTTTAAACAATTTGAACATCCGTATGATACAAATACCAAGGGACTTTCCATTTTGCTTACAAAGAGATGGGGCTTGACTGGAAGAAAGAAGGTTCTTTAGCAGGAAGAACTTCATTTAAAAATCCCCCAAACAGTGCTCAATGAGATAACTCCATGGACATCCACAATAAACCGTTGCTTTGGGGCTAAGACAATAGATTGGCTTCTCCGTGAACTTTTCACATTTTGCAAACCCAGAGAGTAAGATGAATTCCAAACAAAATTAAAGGCATGCTTGGGGAGTTCCCTGGGATGCTGGGATGCAGAGCCCAGCGCAGTGCCTTAGTAGTTGGTGACATTTATGGAGCTATCTTGGAAAAGGGAGACGCTTAGCAGTTGAACCAGATGTGCTTGGGTCCCTCCCACTTGGGCTGCATCTGGTGCCTGCACACAGAGGGGGGCTTTGTGCACACATATCCCCCACACAGGCACACACACGGAGCACATTGCAAAATAACGTGCCAGGTGCTCAGAGTGCACTTTGCTTGGCTGCTGAAGCCCGAAAACAGAGCCAGGACGCAGCCCAGTTCAGATGGCTTTTCCTTCAGCTCGAGAAGCAATCCCTTCGAAATTAAACGCCAGGTGTGAAACAGGTTTTCTTCTTTACGCTCCTCTGCTGCAAATCAGCAGAAAGTCCTGTGCAAGTGCAAGATGATCCTTGCATAATTCATCCCGGGGCTTCGTTTTCCAGGTGCGCGGCCACTAGCTGCTTCTCAGAGACGGCCGTGTGGCCAGATCTGGCTCCGGCTGCGCCCCGCACCTTCCCCGGCCCGGCCGCCCACGCTCCCCAGCGTGCTGCTGTCTGGATCCTCTGTTCTTTGGCTTACGTTCACTGTTCATACTTTAATTTTATCCTTCAAAGCTGAAATTGAATTTACATTTCTAAAGTAAACGCTTCTTGTTCAACATGGAGGATTTGGAGTTTCCTCTCGCCAGCCTGTGGAAGGCCTCTTTAAAGACGGAGAAGAAACGTCGGACGTTTTTGAGATTATGTCTTTTTACTGTGAAAGAAAGGAGCCCTAGAAATTGGCTTCTCCCCACTGGTATTTCTGTGCTTACTGTGTGCCAGGCCCAGCTGAGCACATTACACATGTCACTTACATGTAACCTTTCGGGAAGACAAATGTCAAATGCTTACTCAGTGCTAGTCAGCATCCTGTCCATCTCTCTAGTGGATGGACTTTGGAAAGGATCGCCAACTTTGCTGGAGGTTGTGTGGGTTTATCTGGCTGCCCCTGTGTTTTCCAGCTGTGTGACTTCGGAAGTTAACCTAGCCTATCTGCGCTTTCTTCCTCATCTGTAACATGTTATTATTATGAGGGCCAAGAGAATAAAGTGCTTACAGCAGTTCCTGGCAACAGTAACAATTTGAACATCTATTTTGTAAAGGTTCTCTATTGTTATTGTGTTCTATTTCAGTCAAAGCTGAAAGTTGCCATTTGTATCCTTATATTTACCTAAAAAGAAACAGTGGAGGGCCTTTTTATTTTGCCAGTCCCTAAGCCAGGAGTTTCTTGAGGACAGGGATGGTCACTTACTCATTCCTGATTCTCCGAAATCTGGAATATGTGTTTGCACAACATCTTTTCACTGAACGAAGGAAAGCAAACCTGACACAACCCCTTCAGCCTAACATTTCAGTAACAACATTCCCGCAACTTCTGATCAGTAGCAGAATAGACGAGACTTCATCTCAACTTCAAATTTCTCTCCCACAAGGAAAGCCCATGGTGACCATTATATTCTTCTTTATTTCTTCTCTCCACTACTACATGTGGGAGAAGCCAGGTAAAAGAAGAACAGTCTAGCCCAGCCGGTGTTGCTCAGTGGGTTGAGCATCATCCCATGGACTGAGGGGTCCTGGTTCAACTCCCAGTCAGGGCACATGCCCAGGTTTCAGGCTCAATTCCCAGTAGGGGGCGTGCAGGAGGCAGCCGATCAGTGTTTCTCTCTCGCATCAATGTTTCTATCTCTCTCTCCCTTCCTCTCTCTCTAAAAAATCAAAGTATTTTTTCAAAAAGAAGAAGAAGAAGACGACAACGACGAAGGAGATAAAGAAGAGATTTAGAGACAACCAATATATTGTAGGATTCCTGTGTTGGGAAAAAAAAAAAAAGTAAAGAACATAAAATTATTTTGGATTCCTGGACCCAATTCCAATACATGTGGGGGCTGGTCCACCAACTAATTCTCCATGACACTAGTTGGGTTTCCTAGACTTCAACTCGATTCTGACACTACCTACCTGGAGATAACATTATATTCCATAGGTTCAGGGCTCAGTCCCAAAGACTAACAATCCCTCCCAGCCCCCCACTCCCCCTCAGAAATCAGTTGCAAGCCCAAGTTGTCACCTGGGCTTCTGACCGACTGGCTACAAGCTGGAGATTCCAACCACCTGCCTCGATTTGATTAATTTGCTAGGGCAGCTCACAAAACTCGGGAAGCATTGTTCTTACTAGATCACTGGTTTATTGTAAAACAATAGAACTCAGAACAGCCAGATGCAAGAGATGCATAGGGTAAGGTACGAGGGAAGGGCATGAGCTTCTGTGACATCCCCAGACACACCATGGTCCCCCAAACTCCAACCCAGAAACTATCTGACCCTCATCCATTTGGATTTTTATGGAGGCCCCACTACATAGACATGGTTGATCAAATCACTGGCTATTAGCAATCAATTCAACCTCTCGTCCCTCTCCCGTCTCGAGTTGGGGGATTGGGGGATAGAGAATACATGTTTCAACCCTTTAATCACATGGTTGGTTCTCTTGGCAACCAGCCCTCATCCTTAGGTGTGGTCCAAATGCCACCTATTAAGATAACAAAAAACATATTTTCTGCTCGCATCACTTAGGAAATGCCAAGGATTTTAGGAGTTCTGTAGCAGAAGTAGAAACGAAGGCGAAATACAGATTTCTTATTATAAGTCACAATATTGCAAAAATCCGTGTGTGTTGAGTGTCCGTACACCAGCTGTCTTAATGATGGTACCCAAACGGTATTATGTGATCTTCACCTCCGTGTCCTTGAACGTCACGTGTTAAGCACCCAGATGAGCGGCAGAGTCCCTCTGCTTTCTGAAATGCAGACTCCTCGCGGAGAGGTCGGAAGACCAGCAGTGACTGCAGCAGACTCTGCCTTCTGCCGACATGGAGGGTCCGCAGCTAAGGGTGCAGAAGGGTCCAGCTCTGGCTGGGGTGTCTCACGGAGAAGGGTCACCTCCCTTGGCCCTGGCTGCCCACACCTTCACCACAGCCTCCTGGTTCTTGTGTCTCAGAAGCTCATTCTCATCTCAAGTACAGCTCGTTCATCGCCTCAATATCAACATTGCCCTCGACACAAAATTTCAAGGGGAGAAAACTAAGAAGGTGGATGGGGGCAGGGATGACATGACAAACTACACACAGCTGACTTCTTGTTGAAAAGGTGCCCCTGGGGGGAAATTTTAGATAGAAATCTATAGTCAGGCATTGGAGTGAACATACATCATTTTGCAATTAATTTGGAGAGTTGAGAAGAAACATTAACTATTGATTCCAATTAGCTTTGGGGTCTAAATTAATTGTTTTCTTACTTGAAAATTCCTCGACTGATGGCCGAGGGGTGGGGTGGGAGGAGACCAACACGATGAGCCAGCAGCATGGAATTAAAGCAGCAGCTCAGAAGACACCTTTGTCTGATTGTGAAGCTGCTTTTATAACCACCAACCCGCTCTATGTGATTCCTTCGAGAACCACAAGAGATTCAGGGATCTCAAGCCATGTTGCAGGCACGGTCCCAGCCAAAGGCAAACATTTTCAAAGTCGTTTAGAATTTAGTCGGTTTTGCCATTTATAAATATTCAGCATGTGAGTGGTGGTGATCATTACAGTTAGAGGTTTATGAAGCAGCCCTTCTTACTGCCTAGGCTCAGGCAAAAGAAAACTCTATCGATGAGAAGATCTAAGTGTCTGGTCTGGTGTCTTGAGGGCTGATGTGTCTCATTCGGCCCCTTGGTTCCAGGTGTGAAATTTGCCCTCCCCACAGAGGCCCCTACAGTTTCACTTGCTATAAATCCTTAAGCCCACTGACCTTCACATCTATCTTCATGAGCCTCTTCCAAAGGCCTTTATTTATGGTTTACAAATGCATTCATTTCTCCTATGTCCCTGCCAGGGATCTTTTCCAATTCTTTGTTGACAAGATAACAAATTGGCCCAGACACAGAATATAATCAGGTATCGACGCTTATCACTTGCAAATCCTTAGCTTTGTTGAGGGAAAAATGGGTTTTCTTAGCACTTCTAAGGCTGACCTTTTATTATTATTATTTTTTTTTATCCTCACCCGAGGACATTTTTCCATTTTTTGTACAGAAAGAGTGGGAGGGAGAGAGAGGAAGAAAGAGAGAGGGAAACATCGATGTGAAAGGGACACATTGGGTGGCTGCCACCCGCACGACCAACCAGGGCCGGGGACAAACTGCAACCGAGGTATGTGCCCTTAGCGGGAACCGAACCCGGGTCTCTCCAGACCGCAGGTGGATGCTCCAACCACTGAGCCAAACCGGCCAGGGCTAAGGCTGACCTTTTAATATTAGGAGCCAAGCCCAGAAAACTGGAACAAAGAGGTTTTATCTATTTGTAAATAAATAAAACCTGAGGAATGGGATGTTAGGTTCCTGTCACACTAGGGAAAACCCTTCCTGATGCTCACGGGTACACAGGGGCCAGGGAACGAGGGAGATGGGTGGCTGTTCTAACCAGTGCTGGCTCCCCTGCTAGACCTGACGCACAGCAGGTGAGGGCCTCGCTCCTTTGAGCATGCGCCACCAGTGGAGGAGGAGAGACTCCCGGAGAAGGCAGAGTCCAACCCCCAACAGGGTGCCCAGTGACATGACAATGGCTGATGGAGTCTCTTGGGCTGCTGGGGCTGGGGCAGCAACACAGGGATCTGCTTGCTTTTCTATAACACAGAAAATGTCACTCAGAGTTATTGAGACCCCAAGATAAACACAGAATGACTACACAGGCCTGTGGCCTGGGAGGGGACTGGAGTTGGTACAGACCACAGAGATTGGTCCAAAGACTACTCCATAGTATACATCATCTTTAATAGCCACTCCAATGGGGACTTAAGATAATATAACAGAGGAGCCTTAAAATTCCTCTATAGGTCTCTTTTTATTTTATTTATTTATTTTTAATATGTTTTTATTGATTTTTTAGAGAGAGGAAGGGAGAGATAGAAACATCGATGTGAGAGAGAAACATCCATCAGCTGCCTCCTGCACGCCCCCTACTGGGGATTGAGCCTGCAACCTGGGCATGTGCCCTGACTAGATTTTTTTTTTTTTTTTTCCAAAAGTAGACATTGTTTATTAAGGTAAAAAACTATGATGTGCCCAGGGCCGGTGTGGCTCAGTGGATGGAGCATCATCCCATGGACTGAGAGGTCTGGTTCAATTTCAGGTCAGGGCACATGTCTGGGGTTGTGAGCTCGATCCCCAGTAGGGGGCGTGCAGAAGGCAGCCAATCGGTGTTTCTCTCTCAAATTAATGTTTTTCTCTCTCTCTCTAAAAAAACAAACAAAAAAAATCAATAAAAAAGTATGATGTGTAGAAAGGAAGTATCAAAGTGACAGGTTTATATTTCCTTCCAAATTATAAAATAACTAAAATTCAAAAGGATATTGTATGTCTCAATATATTACATTGTTTCACTTGGCTAACAGACAACCATGCTGGAGCTATCCGGATGTATGAGAGGGCTCCTCGCCTCCTGTGCAACGGACCAGGGCAAGTAGACCTGTGTATGGCGTGCCAGGCCACGCACAGGACCATGCCAGGGATGCCCCCATGTGGAAGCCCACCTGTCCACTCACACTATACCCCCCTTTACAGTGACACGATTAGTATCACTTATTGATTCACATCATCTAAAGAAACAATAAAATGGCAGGACTGTTGTTTAGTCAAGTTTTCTCAAAAAGAAGCAGGAATTGAAACCATTGCTCAAACTCTTGAACGGACCTGGGTTTACAATTGAGCTCTGAGTAAATCCTGGGGAGGTTGGAAAGGTACCATTTTTGCTTTTCAATAGAGTGCATTTCAGGACACTGCAGTTAGTACTGAGAAAAATGTTCCCAGAGGTACAAATGAAGAAATGTGTGCGCTTGTGTGCTGAAAGTCTACACACCAAATCTACGATACACATCATATTTTTGCCGTAAGGGTAATCATTTTATACTCTAGGAAAAAATGATACGCTGCCTTTTTTCCAATATCACTAATCCTTCGTATGCCATAATCAAGAAAACAAACAAAAAACACTTTGTCCTCCCAGAACTCTAACATTTAAACCAAAAGTAACAGGGTCACCCTGTTTCTGCTCCCCCAAATAATAAGCCCTTGAATATTTCCCATTAACTCAGGCTCCACCATCATGTAAATCGATTGCTCTTTTCCAACTCTGAACAGACTAATATAAACTTAATAACCTTGGGAATTGAACTTTTTTTCATTAAATGCTTGTGGTTTTCACTTGGTGATGGAAGATTTCAGTCTTTCCAACATTTACTCACTGACACACACTGAAAATGAACTTTCTTAGTATTTCTCACTGTGAGTCAGTGGTTCTCAACCTTCCTAACGCCGCGACCCTTTAATACAGTTCCTCATGTTGTGGTGACTGCCAACCATAAAATTATTTTCGTTGCTACTTCATAACTGTAATTTTGTTGCTGTTATGTCTTAGGTGACCCTTGTGAAAGGGTCGTTCGACTTCCAAAGGGGTTGCGACCCACAGGTTGAGAAGCCCCTGTGTGTCTTCCTTTTACAGTGACTCCTAGAAGTTCCACTAAGATAAAGTCTACCTGAATCCAACAAGTCGTCATTCATCCTCTTGCCCACCACAATATAATTGGGTAAATGTGATTTGTAAATGTAAGCAAGCACAAAGGTCATTTAAATAAGTCAGGCATGCTCACTCTTAAGGAGTAAAAAGAAGGTTTCATGTGTAGAAATTATATCTACAAAGTACTCCCAGGGAAAATGGACTGACACTCGCTGCATGACTATGAAATCTCTTCACAAGTGGTAAAGAATGTCACCCCTGGCAGGCCAGGGGAATGAACACATGCGTGGAGGTCCCAGACAAAGGAGGTACACTTTGCACTTTGAGGTACACAGGTGCAATCTACAAAGGTCAATGAGAAGGTTCTCGGTTCCCAATCTCAGTAAAGCTGATATGCACAGTAAAATACTTCCGACTCATAAAAGTAAATTACAAATCCAGGGTTGTTTAACACTTTCAGACAAAGCTTAACTTTTAAGTATAATAATCATATGTCTCTAGTTTTGTGAATAATACCAAAAAAAAGTATGTAAGTATTAATCAACACTTCTTGTTACACCTATATAAAAAAGAAAACGATTCAAAAACCACAATATAAAATGAATAATACAAAATCAGAAAATGTATAAGCAACTTTTATGGTCAAACCAACATCTTGATAGCAGGAAATTGACTATGAAAAGGGATCATAGAGAGGAAAAGGTGATACTTGTACCACTTCCAATATGACTAAGAAGTTCATAAACCACAGGTAGACAAAAAATAAAACATTTTATAGTTGACAGAAACCAAACACAGTAGAGTCACCCTGACTTGGTCTGGACCCCAAATAATAAAATCTTCACTGTTTCCTATAAATCTGAACTTTACTAAAGCATTTTTATTCCCGGTGTTTTGCTATGCTGTTTAAAGATATGTCTTAACAGTTTTAAATATGATAATCATTTGAGAAAACTGTTTTGTGTTTTTTTTTTAAACAAATATATATAACTTAGAAATCAGGGTATTTGAGTTTTTGTCTTTTACACTGGTTACATTTTTATTTGCTGAGCTGTTTCTTCTGAAGTCTGAATCCTTGACACTCATTTCCTTCATGAACATTTCTGTCTCTGCGTCCTCCTGTGACAACACAGTATAAGTTCAAATATTTTTTAAATGATTGTTTAAATGGAATGCCATCAGTTATTCACTGTCTAAAACAGTTACCTAAAATAATTTTAGATTAGACTATTTTTTATAATGAAAAACTTTTATTTTTCTAACTAAAAATAAATTGTGTGCATATTTTAAATTAGAGAATACATAATTATTTTTTCAAAAAAGTATAAACTGCCTGGCCAGTGTTGATCAGTGGTTAGGGCATCAGCCCACAAACCAAAGGATCTTGGATTCGATTCCCAGTCAAAGGCGTGTACCTGGGTTACAGGTTTGGCCCCAGTCAGGATGCATGCGGGAGGCAACCAATCAGTGTGTCTCTCTCACATCGATGTTTCTCTCTCTCTCTCCCTCCCTTCCTCCCTTCCACTCTCTCTAAAAAAAAAAAAACCAAAACCAGAAAACAGTGTCACTGATAATATACATATATTATACATGAGTTGTATATATATATATAACATATATATATATACATACACACACACACACACACATATATATGGATACAGTGCATATCTATACTGATATATATAGGATATACATAGAATATATATAAGAAATAAATATAGGCCCTGGCCAGTTTTGCTCAGTGGTTAGAGCAGCAGCCTGCGGACCGGAGAGTCCCAGGTTCAGTTCCCACCAAGGGCACATACCTTGGTTGCAGTTTGTCCCCGGCCCTGGTTGGGATCGTGTGGGTGGCAACCACCCGATGTGTCTTTCTCACGTGGATGTTTCTCTCTCTCCTCTCCCTCGCTCCTGCTCTATTTAAAGAAGAAAAGATATAAATAAATAAATAAATAAATAAATAAATAAATAAATAAATAAATAAATAAAATATAGAGACTGTATACAGAATATATTATTCTAGTTAGCAAATTCACATTGGGGGACATTTATGTTGTGTTCAAAATTTAGCATAATAGATTAAGCTGTTATTAATTCTCATGGATCTGAAACCTTTCTCCCACTCTAATCTTTTCTTTTCACTTTCTTTTTTTATCCTCACCCGAGGACTTTTTTTTTTATCCTCACCCGAGGACATCTTTTTCCATTTTTTGTTCAGATAGAGTGGGAGGGGGGGAGAGAGAGAGAGAGAGAGAGAGAGAGAAACATCAACATAAAAGGGACACATCGAGTGGCTGTCACCCACATGACCAACCAGGGCTGGGTACAAACTGCTACCGAGGTACGCACCCTTAGTGGGAACCAAACCCAGGTCTCTCTGGACCGCAGGCCAACACCTTAACTGCTGAACCAAACCGGCCAGGACGATATTATTTTCTTAAGTTAAATTTCTAGAAACAGAATTGCTGAGACAGTATTCACAGAATTAAAGTATTTGAAACTTTGTCCAGTTGTCCTACATAAAGATAAGGGTTGTGCCAATTTATTTTTTACTTTTTTTTAAATATGTTTTTATTTATATTTTAGAGAGAAAGGAAGGGAGAGAGAGATAGAAACACTGATGTGAGAGAGAAACATCCACTGGCTGCCTCCTGCACGCCTCCTACTAGGGATCAAGCCTGCAACCCAGGCATGAGCTCTGTCCGGGAATCAAACTGGGACCTCTCAGTCCCTGGGACGATGCTCAATCCACTGAGCCACACCGGCTGGGCAAGGTTGTGCCAATTCATACAATGTATGGACTATTATGTTTTGCCTATCTGCATCATAGGTATTAGAATTTTTAATTTATTTTTTCCAATTATGGAATCTGTTTAAATTATGGCATTAACTTTTTAATGCTAGTTTTCAATTATATTGGAATAAAATAAAAAGCATATTTATGTTTGGTTTTACTTATACATCTATTATAAATTCTTATGCAGTGATTGGCAATATTAGTACTCAAAAATCTTTACTGTGAAACAGAATATTTTCATGCATGCTTACAGAAATTTCAATACAGTTGCCAAAAAGTTTAAGCTACTAATACGCATACTAAGTTGTTGTGGCTATTATTTAAGAAACAATTATTTTTTGAAATACTAGTTTTAATCAAAACCACATGTGTGAATTTGCAAGTTATTCCTTCCTACTGTGTACACCAATTGCCACTTGAGTTTTAGCCCTGACATATACGAAGCCAAGAATATAGTCCATGTGTAAACACACAAATCACAGTCATGGTAATACCAATTCAATACTGAATTTTGATTCTCTAGGGAGTTGGCTTTGTAGTTGGACTCCGTATTGTGTTAAAGGTCATACGAGTTATGGGATTGAGTAATAAATATTAACTCAATTTCCTGGTTGCCCCTCTTGTACTAAAGACCTGTTGATAACTGGTCCACACAAAGGCACCTTGAGCTCCAATATTTCAGTAAGGCCTGGTCCCCGTTCACTCGTCCCACACTAACACACACAAACCGCTTTAAAAGGAACCAGATGCCGGGTGCACGGCAGAGGCCTCCGGCAGAGACTGCACAGTCTGGAGGTTCGCTTCATGGGGTGTTGTCTCATGGTTTCAGAAGGGGCAATTAATTTCCTCGCAGCATGAGGCCAAACACCACGGAATGCCAGGGACCGGCAGGTTTTCCTTCTGCAGTACTACGTTCGCACATGGTGTAAAATATGACTTTAATAAAAACATGACAGTGTGACAGCAGTGGTCAGTAAGTCATCCACGTGGTCCACGGGTCACTCCGATTCCATGCTGGGAATTAATGTGGCCCGTACCGTGGCATGGTGCCGGCAGCGAGCTGGCCGAGAAGCAGGAGAGGATGGAGAATGTGTGTGTCCTCATTTACCACCGGCACTTGGATTTTTTTTTTCTCAAAGTCCCCTAAGTGGCTTCTTAAAAATGCAAATTAAGTCTCAAAATGAAATGTGAGAAGAACCCCAGAGACACACCGAGAAGCTAGATTAAAGTATCACATTTGGCTTACAGATGCCTCTCACTGATTAATTAACAGAGAAAGAAATAAAACCTGATAACCGAGGCATAAATATGCTGTCATTTTAATATGGAAAAGGCTTTCCCGTTTTGAAAAACTGAAGAATCTATGCTCCTAACTGACAGGATTGTTTTTAAAAAAAAACTGTTACTTGCATTCTTTTTTAAAATTGTTTTCCTTTTATTTTGTCTCCATTTGATTTTTACCCTATGGTATTTTCTTGGTAAGGAATAAATTATTTCCTTCTAGGTTTGGCGGAGCTCCTTGCTCTCTACGTGGATCAATAAATACTGTTTCTTGCTTCTGAAGACAGTTTCCATCCCTGCTTCCTATGGGCAAAGGTCAGGGAGCCTCTGAAACAGCACACACACACACACACACTCACAAACACAGACACACACACACACAGACACACACAGACACACACACACACACACACACACACACACAGATACACACACATACAAACACAGACACACAGAGAGAGATACAAACACAGACACTCACACACAAACACAGACACACACAGATATACACACAGACACACACACACAGAGATACACACACATACAAACACAGACACACAGAGATACACACACAGACACTCACACACAAACACAGACACACACACACAGACACACACAGATACACACACAGACACACACACACAAACACAGATACACACAGACACTCACACACAAACACCGACACACACAGAGATACACACACAGACACACGCACAGAGATACACACACATACAAACACAGACACACACAGAGAGATACACACACAGACACTCACACACAAACACAGACACACACAGAGATACACACACAGACACACACAAACACAGACACACACAGAGATACACACACAGACACACACACAGAGATACACACACATACAAAACACAGACATACACAGAGAGATACAGACACTCACACACAAACACCGACACACACAGAGATACACACACAGACACACGCACAGAGATACACACACATGCAAACACAGACACACACAGATACACACACACTCACACACAAACACAGACACACACAGAAACACACACACACTCACACACAAACACAGACACACACAGAAAGACACACACAGACACTCACACACAAACACAGACACACACAGAAAGACACACACACAGACACTCACACACAAACACAGACACACACACAGACACACACAGAGATACACACACAGACACTCACACACAAACAGATACACACAGAGATATACAGACACACACACACACAGAGACACACACACACAGTCCTTTGCTCAACATTGACTTGGAAAGCAATATGCATGCTATTTACTTTTACTCATTCGACAAGATAAACCAAGTGAGATTTTTTAAAAATGTATTTGATAGCCCCAGGTTTATTTAAAGTTATCAGGTCGAGTTGTTAACCATTCCAGTTAGGTTGTTAAGCCTGACACCCAAGCTGTTCGAGATGGGGCCCAACCACATTTAAAGTACTATCTGACGAGACTGCCCTACCTCAAGAAGGTTCCAGTTGTCCACTTGCCCTAGGCACCCAAACACCATCTTGCTGGTCTCCCCCACACATCACTCCTCATCGGGAAGTCCCTCCCTCCCTAAGCTTGGAGAACAATGCTCCCACCTCTGTCCCTCGTTCACTGTGGGGTCTCAGCCCGGTCCCCTTGCCCACAGCTCAGTTCCTTCATTTTCGATGGGGGCACCTGCCATGAAGACGGCGTCTGTCAAGCACCCAGCATCTCCCTGGCACCAAGCAGACCCTGACTGCACCGCAGCCGGATTCGTTCTTGGCTTCAAAGGGCCACAGCACAGCATTTACGGCAGCCGCTCTTGCTAGTCTCAACCCAGCCAAGTGCCACGGAGACAAACGTAAAGGCTGCAGAGAGGTCCCAAAGCTAGAGGACAAATGCTGTTCCTGTGACAATGGGAGAATTCCTGTCCTGCTTCTGTAGGCCGGCAGTGCGCGGAGCACCGCCCAATGTGAGAGCATGTGTACGTGAGCGCGTGCGCGTGCATGGGCGTGTGCATGTGTGTACGCATATTCATGCCCAAGCATCACCCTTTCCCTCTCCTATACGTGCTTTCACACTTACCCTCAGCTTTCGCCCTCTGTCGGGGAAAAAAGTGGGGGCCAATAATGAGAGAAAACTCACCCACATTAGAAACATCTGACCCCACCACCCCATCGGCAAAAACAAAAGAACACAGAAGGCCAGCCTGCTGCATGCCCGCTCTCTGGAGCCCCAGACGATCTGAGCATGGTGACAAAGCATGGTACGAAAGGACAGCACGCCAGCCAGCTACGCTTGCTCAGAGAAAACATCCCTGTCGTGGCAATCTTATTAGGGGAAGAGAGCGGGTGTTTTTGTCTCTCCTTTGTGAAGAGCCATTTATTTTTACGGCTAGAAAGAGGAAATAAATTTTCCTGAAGCGGCTTCTTGCTGGAGCAGGATCCCCGCAGCTCATTCTGCGTTTACAGATAAGCAAAAGGTCAACTGAATGTTGTGTCTTTTACAGCGAGGCTCAGTTAGACACTGCGCCGTGTGGCAGGGGAGGGAGCCCCTGGGCTGATTCAACTGATTCCACTCCCCTTTAGAGGCTGCTGGAGGGGGATTCTGTGCCAGGGGCTGTCAGGGGATGCCTGTCAATCGCCTGTCACCAGACCTTTGTTTTGCTGGTGAGATTTAATATTCGGTAGGAGATTCAAATGTCACTGTGAAAAGCACACAGATAATTTTTCAGGCATGTGTTTTACAGGTTCCAAAAGACTGGTATATGTGTGTCTGATCAGTGACTTCCACCTGTGCTCCTGAGAAACTGAAACATTGTATTAAATGTAAAAACAGGCACCTGTTTAGAGAGAGTGGAGAGAAGCGGGGTCCAGGGCCCAGAAACGGAGAGTTTCAGACTCAGTTCCTCTCCAGACACAATCAGTTCTCACTTGGGAGTAGCCACACTTTCCAAACCACATTTCCCATTTATTCAACAAATACTTAATTAGTAGACACCCAGCACATGTTCTCCATGCCAGACCCAGAGGGGCCCCTGCCCTTAAAATGTTTAATTGCTAATAGAGACAGAAAGAAGAATTAATTCAATAAGCTCTGAGTGTCTCGTACACTCACACACCAGCTCCTGGGGGAAAGAAGGTCTGATATTTAGTAATGGTCTAGACGGTATGTTAGGCATTCGCACAAGATTTTTCTCATTTTATCCTTGTAAATATTCTTATCTCCATCTTTTGGGGTAAAAAGAACTGAGACTCAGAGAGACCTGGCAATGGAAGTGATATCAGAATCCACACCCAGCTGGTCTGGCGGCCATGCAGAGAGCTGGGAGTGGGGTGGGGTGCAAGGCGCGTGTGTACAGAGGAAGCGGAGTTGAGCTGAGCACCGACGAGGAGCAGGGTACAGAGGCAGACAGAGTCTAAGGGCAGGGGAAGCATGAAGCTGCTCTGGGCAGACAGGAGACCCTCGCTGCGGCCAGCCTGTGCTCTCTTCAAAGAAACTAGCGAGAGTGAGCAATTCTCTTCCCTACCAGACCCAGCCGGGTGGAGAAAGGGATACTGGGGGCGGCGGGGTGCCCACAGAAGGTAATCAGTGTCTGGGCCAGCCAGTCCCTCCTCCTGAGCTCTCCCTCCGTCCCGTCCCTGACCACTGTCTCCTTCCCTGCTCCTCCTGCCTCTCCCTGAGGCTCCCTAGGCCTGGGCACCGCCTTCTGACTCTGCCCCTGGGGTGACTTTCTCAGCAAGCGAAACACTACCTCCCTCTGTCCAGCTCTGCCCAGGTGACCTCTGGCTTCTGAAATGTCAGTTCTGACTTTGAGTCACTCCATTCTTTCCCACCCCTTTTCCCCAGCTCAGTTCAAGTTCGAATTCCATCCCACCTGGACTACAGTGGTCCCTTAATAGCTCCTCCTAATGGTCCACTCTTTTTTTTTTTTTTTTAATCCTCACCGGAGGACATTTTTCCATTTCCTGTTCAGATAGAGCGGGAGGGAGAGAGAGGAAGGGAGAGAGAGAAACATCCATGTGAAAGGGACACATCGAGTGGCCGCCACCCACACAACCAACCAGGGCCGGGGACAAACTGCAACCGAGGTACGCGCCCCCAGCGGGAACCAAACCCGGGTCTCTCCAGACCGCAGGCCGACGCTCTAACCGCTGAGCCAAACCGGCCAGGGCCATGGTCCATTCTTAAAGCCCATGTGAACAGTAGTGAGCCTGTGCTCAGAAGCATCTCTCTATTTTGTGAGCTCTTCTAGATAGGACCGCTGTGGTTCCTTTGTGCCTGTCAAGCATCTTGTGCTCTCTAAGTTCTCAGTGACATCTGTGGGATGAACAGCTCATCTGTTCCCCTCAATCTGTCCTGCACACAATGGCAAATTCAGCTTGCTAACATTTTCCTAGGAAACTTCAATGGCTACCCATTGTACACAGAGTAAACCTTAAGTTCCATAACCTCCCGTTGGAAGCCACTCAGGAGCTGGCCCTGGTTAACCCTTTCAGCCCTGTCTCTTACCACTCTCGGAGAGTAACTCTTATTCCAGCAAATTCTGCTCCTTACTCACCCATCAATCATACTTTTGCTTCCTTTTGCCTGTCTTCATTGTAGCCTGTCCTCCTTTCTTCCTAGTTAAATCTCATTCATCTTGCAAAGCCAAATTAAATCCCGGCCTCAAGTTATCACTCCCTTCTATAAACTCTGTTGCCACTGAAGGTCTAAAGCACTCAGACAGCATCCCCTAGATGCCCCTTCTTGTGAGATATTCTTTATGGGACTCCAGCTTTTCTCTCTACTAGATTCTAAACACCATGAGGCCCAGGAACGTACCCCACAGGACATTTGCACCTCCAATGTGCCCAGCACAGGCAGGATGCTGAATAAAGCTCTCATTATATTTCTGCCTTCCAGAACTTACAAAAGGTCATTCTTGCAAATGCACCCTCTCCTGCTTGCATGAGTCAGATTCCAATCATTATTCGACATGCACACACAACACACGTCAACTCAGGTCCTGCGAGTCAAGCCTGTGCAGGGCTTCCTCCGAGGCGGCCCTGTCTGCAGGACACACACCTGTCTGAGTGGTGAATAGGCTGGGTGTGTGACATTTCAAGTGCAGGTTTAATTAGGGACGGCGATCAATTACAGTGTTTGATACCTGTAACGGGAGCCACTTTTTCTTTTTAAGTGAATTTTGAAAAAAAATGAAAACAGCCTTCTTGTAATCAGAAGTTCTTGCTGAGTCAGCACTTGGCTCACTTTCCATTTGTTTCGTTCTGCTTCGTACTAAAATTCATCTTATGCTTGGGATACATTATGGCCCAGAGAGTAAATGGTTTCTGCTGAAACATGCTGCCTAATAGATGGTACACTGACTTTCTCAGCTTAATTAAATATCTACCTAGAGGGATTACAGCCAAGCAGTGGCTGAAGCTTGAAATCCTACCCATTTGCTTTTGCATACTTCCTGCACCTGAATGGCCGGGCTGAAATGCCCCAAAGAAAGAGGCTGTTGTTGTGGAATGAGGTTTCATTACCTGCCCATCCAGTGGGGTGAATTTTCATCACGCTGAAAATCTTAAGCTGAGCAAGATTCTGGGATCCTTGCAAAGGAGCAAGGTGACTGGGAAGTTGCAGTGACTTTGCAAAGTAATCCCTGCCCTGAACACTGATACGGGAGCAAACTCTCCCCTTCTGAACTGTCTGAGAGAGAAACACAGGGATTAAGAGAGGGTGGAATTTCCTCCTCAGCCACTTTTAACTCTTTAGGTATGTGCACAGTTTCCCCCAGACAATGACCTTGTGTTTCAGAGCCTCATGGAAGTATCAGTTTGCTCTTATATCGAATATTTTCAGGTGTATGTACAGTTTGCCAGCTGAAGGACCAATATCTAGTTCTTCCGTGTCCATTCACTTTCCATGCCAAGAGGTCACTGACAGTACCCTGGTCATGGCAGCATTCCTGTGGTGACACACAAGAACATGCCACCTTAAGGTGGAGCAATTCAATTCAATACTAAGGTCTATATTCATAACTCTATGATGCTGTGTAATTGTGGTACTATTCCTAAAGAAAGAGTATTTCCATTCAAATTTCAAATGCCCACACCTTGCCTAACATGTGAGTCTGGGATAAGGAAATCTATATCTCACACCCATTTTTACTGGTGGCTCAGTACCGGTCTGGGTAAAGGTCACGGCATTTGGGATCAGATGAACCAGAGTTTGAATCCTACACTAAGACTTTGGGGAAGAGCCTTGATGTCTCTGCCTCCTCTTCTATACACGGGGGCAGGTGGCAATACCTGGTTCCCAGGATTGTGGTGAAGATTAAAGGAAACAATGGTTTCAAGGTGCTTTGCACCATGCCTAGCACGTAGCAGGTGTGAAATAAATGGTACGTATTTTGTTCTCTCTTTTCTAGCAGTGACATGGGTGGTATTCATATAATGCCAAAGGGGCTTGCTACTTTAGTTCGTAAAACTGGAATAACTTACTACCAATAAAGAACAGAAGGAAGACTATGGCTACTGGTGTCTCACAGCTTATTCAGAGCAGAGTCAGTCATCGAATCACTGCTGGTGTGGCTCTCGTATCAGGAAGCAAAAAGTAGTGAGCTTCATGTTTGGTGGAAATAGAATAAAGAGGTGAGAGAGATTGCTAATGAAAAAATGAAAGCTTTGCCCAGCTGGTGTGGCTCAGTGGTTGAGCATTGACCCATGCACCAAGAGGTTGCCGGTTCAATGCCAGGTCAGGTCAGGGCACATGCCCGGGTTGTGGGCCAAATCCCCAGTGGGGCGCATGCAGGAGGCGGCCAATCGGTGTTCTCTCTCATCAATGTTTCTGTCTCTCTCTCCCTCTCCCTTCCTCTCTTTCTAAAATCAATAAAGAAAGAAAAAAAAATGACGGCTTCACCTCGAGTCCCTTAGTTCATTGAAGAAACTGGTATTTTTTCAATCGGTGCACACGTGTGTTTATTCGCTGCCTTTCTTTAGTTTCATCACATCTGTCTTTCTCAATTGCTCAGCTGCAACATAGTCTCAAATGTTTTATGATACTTAATTTCAAGAAAATTGTTTCACCAGGGTAACAAAATAATAACAAATGTAATGGGTAATTTATTAACTGTAATTCCCTACTGCACAGAACATTATAAATGCCATCTCTGTTTATATGGCATGTACGTGGAAAATCAAAGATTTCTGAGGCTAAGGCAGGGGGTGTATACACATAGGGTTCCTTCTTCATAGAGAACTTTTCTCTACTTAGATTAGAGAAAGATATTCTGGGATGTTACTTCACGGAACATTTTCCAACATGTCTGAAAATTGCTCTCTACTCTAAAGGCATCCCATTTTTCTCATTAGGTCAATTGTCTTTATTTACTTTCTGATAACAAGGTTGCCTTTGGTCACATCGCTGTGGTATGACAAATATGACAATATGAAAGAAGGTGGGGGCATCAGAGCAAAAATTAAGACACTTTATACAGGTTTGCAATCTTCATCACAAAAAAAGGAATCAAATCAGTGTGTAGAAATGGGGTGCGAGTTCTATTGTGTTAAAGTGAGCCAGTTGGGTATTTTTCCACTATAGCTAGGGAGAATCCAGCCTAACTGGAATGAAATAGTGTCTCTGAAATCTACAATAAAGAAAAGCGTGTTATTTTGATAATGTATTAAACTGCCATTACTGCCCTGGTCAGAGCCTCCGTGTGTTGCCCAAAGAGTGGCACAATCAGGGGTCCAGCCAGAGAGAGATGTTCAACTACAGAGCCCTGGTTCTCTGGGCTGCACCTTGTGCCTCTCGGAATTATTACAATTCACGTCATGTGGACAAATGGCCCCCAACAACTTTTGGTGGTGCTTTCCCTGATGGCATTCTAGGGACTCTGATCCAGACATGGTTTTAAAAGGCAAAGACAGCCCGGCCAGTGTGGCTTAGTGGATTGAGCATCGTCCCATGGACTGAGAGGTCCCAGTTCAATTCCCGGTCCAGGCACATGCCCAGGTTGTGGGCTCGATCCCCAGTAGGGGGCGTGCAGGAGGCGGCCAATCCATGTATCTCTCTTTCTCTAAAAAATCGATAGAAACATATTTTTAAAAATAGAAATAATAATAATAATAATAATAAAGGGCAAAACCATTTTTATCAAAGAGATGTTACACAAAAGGTTTTGATGTTGGAGCAAGAACAGCACACTGTGTTTAACGTAAATGAACTGGATTCAGATCTGGCCTAATGTGTGCCCCTGACCCTGCCCTGGCTTTCTCCACAGAGGCGAAGGAGGGGTAGGCTGTGTGCGAACCCTGCCGCAGCGGGTTTTCTGTAGAACAGTATCTTCCCGGAGAAGAGCACTCTCATTGAATATTGCTGACTGACAGCCTCTTAATCTCAGAACTAGCACCTCGATTTCGGTAGTTGCCAAAACAAGACTGATGCAGATAAGGCTGAGGGGGAAGAGGTCATCCCAGTGTTGCCAAGAGCTGAGTCAGCAGGCCGTGTTCACAAACGACCTCGGGCACGTTGTACCTCCGCTGCACAGCTGGCTCGTCCCGCCACGGGGTGTCCCCATCAGCAGATGTGCTGACCCCAGCGCAGCCACAGCTCCCGTGTATCTGACACACACGCATTCAGTTCCCAGGGTCGCCACTCTCCCAGGCCAGCGGTTCTCACTTCTCAAGTAAACTGGACATGGCGGATCACTGTGTCAGCCTCGCCTTTCCCTCCCAAACACCCCACTCAGTCAACACCCGTCCCCAGTGGTTACAGCAGAGGAGAGTGTTTTCGCCAGGGGCCGGTGCGCTCCCAGCCAGGAGGTCTCACAGGGCCGAACAACACTGAATGGACAGGTTGGAAGTAACACTTCGCCCCAGTAGCCTGCCCCAGGAAAAACTCATCTTCCTCCCAGTGTACAAGCCCAGGGAGGTCAAGGGGGAGGAACCCATACGCTTACCAACTTTTTCCTATCTAGCCTTTCGCCAGCCCTTAGGAATATTTCCCGCCAATCAGACTGTAAGGTAACGTTTTTCCTCATAGATGGTATCATAGAATATTGACTTGAAATTGTGAGCTTAAATGTAACTGACTTGCATCTCGATTGCTGAGGTCCACTCATAATTGCGCTTGAAATGTAGGGAGCGTAAATGGTCATCTAGTAGCCACTAGCTTATTAAGTCATCAAAACAGTCAGAGATTTTGACTTTATACCTGAAACTAGTCTCCGGCTTTGTCTTTTTAGAGGAATTGAAAGTTAGCATGGGGTCCCTTTCACAGCGAAATCTTTTATCATTGCATGTCATTGCTAGGGGCCTGGATGTTTGTTTGTTTATTTGTTTGTTTGGACCGCATCAGCTTGGAGCTGGCAGAGGCTTTGCCTGTTTCGTTGGTAAGTGTGTCCCAGGGGTAAGAACGATGCTCAGCATTTGTAAAATGAATGGACTATTGAAAGTCCCCAGTGATGAAATTGTGCCTTTCGGCTGCAACTTGAACCGTTTATGATAACCCTGCATCACTGAGGCCGCCCACGCTCTGTCCCTGTCTCCCCTGCTCCCTCACAGTCACCCCGAATGCCAGCCCGTGCCCCTCCAGTGGTCCTCCCTCCCTCCAGAGCTGCCTCCGACCCTCTTCTTTAAACATTTATACACTACAAATATATGTACGCATCTGGAGCTGTGTGCGGAATCAAATCCCCTCCGTGTGTGTGCATAATGTCACATGTATCCTATAATGCTTCAGAGTGTGATGTTTGATGCTTTTGGTTGCGATTCGCTGTATCATTACATTTTAATCTCCAGGAAGGATTCAGAATCTCCGGGGATTCTGAGGTCATACAAACGGATATAAGTAAGCGTCCGAACCTTGTGGGGGACGCTTGCTGTCTGTGATTATCCCATAACACCACAGTCTTCAGGGTAATGCAGCTAAGCCTTTATCAATGCTTTTTCAGGTTTTTGCAGTTTGAGCATAACCCCCCTGGAACGTTCTGAATCTTATCCTGCACGTGACCTTGCAAGAATCAGCGTATGCGTAGATTCAACATGGCAAGCGCTGGCCACCTGTCTCAGAAGCGCTGGGTAGAAGTTGACAAGGAGTCACGGGAGTGGGTGACTTCAGTTAAATTGCCCTTGGAACCTGCTTTCTTAAGGATCAAGACACCACAGTCATCTCACTAAAAATAACCCTATTTGGTATCTCACAAACCAGAGAGGAAACCTCAGATTTCGGTGGGGAGCTGATCCAACGGAGCTCCGCCTTTCAGATCGCACCCGGCCCAAACTACACTTCCTGGACTTCCTTCCGGCTCCGAGGAGGGGCCTGGTTACCAGGTGTGTTTCTCAGCTTCCTCGCTGACGAAGTGAGGTTAGTAACAGCACTCATTCCGTGCCGCTGTCAGGATTAAATGAGAGAACACACGCAAGGGCTTAGCACAGACTGAGCCTCCAGCCAGCACACAGTGGTCTTCCATGAGAGGAAGCCTTTGCTCTCGACAAAAACCTTCCCTCTTCTCCAACAAGGAGCATGTAGGGGTTGGGATGAGGGAAGCAGGAGGTTTCGTGGGGAGAAAACTCTAGAAATTGGATGTGATTAACAATCTAAAAGTAATAATGTGGTGGTGAAATCCTTCTGGACCGGGAGTCATGAGGTCTGGATTGAGTTCGGGCTCTGTGGCTAATTAACTGCGTGCCTTTGGCTGGATGAGTCTCTTCTGAACACCCACCATTTGCCAGGTACTGAGGATTCAGAGGCCAATAAAACACTGTCCCCGTTCTCCAGACTTTCACAGACGTGTAGACGAGAACACCGTGAACACAGAAATAAAACACTATGTGTTCACACAATAAACAAGTACAGAAACGGGAATCCTGTTTACACCCTGTGCAGAGTCACAGAGGGCTTCTCTGGTTGGGAACGAGGCTGGAATGAATGGATATGGACAGAACCGTGGAGGGGAGGCAAACAGACTGGGGTTAAAACCTCAGACCAGCGCCTGAGACTTGCGTGAACTTGGGTAAGTTATTTCCACAGCTCTGAGCCTCTGTTTCCTTTTCTGTAAACCAACTGGTTTGCAGGATTCTTAGAAAGATGAGAAATAAGCCTGGCCGGTGTGGCTCAGTGGTTGAGCGTCAACCCATGCACCAAGAGGTCGCCAGTTCGATTCCCGGTCAGGGCACATGCCCAGGTTGTGGGCCAAATCCCCAGTGGGGGGCGTGCAGGAGGCGGCCAATCGATGTTCTCTCTCGTCTATGTTTCTATTTCTCTCTCCCTCTCCTTTCCTCTCTGAAAATCAATAAGGGAAAAATATTTTTTTAAAAAAGAAAGATGAGGAGTAAGACATACAAAGCATCCAGCTGGAGTCATCCCTGGGGGTTAAGTGTTGGGCACATGGCAGGGACAGCGCTGTGTTCCTCCCCCTCTGAGAACCTTTCAGCCCTCACACCCTCAGCCTCTATGCAGACCCAAAGGAATGTCAGGCTGTCCCTCCAAGTGCCGTTTTAGAAGCTGCTCCGAACTTTACTGGAACTGAAAGTTTAATATGGAAAGTTTCATGAATAGCTGTTAGTTCAGGTAGAGAGCCTGGGTGAATAAAGACACAAATATATTTCTAAATTTCACCAGCTTGTCTACCAACGCAAGGCAAAGGTTAGTCATCCCTTCTGCCTTCCACTTCTTCCACTTCTCGCGGGAAGTTGTTCCAACCAACCAACCATCACCAATCCTATGTCCTCCTTCCCGGTGGGCAAGACACACCATCTGGCAGTCTAGGCCCCACAAGGAAACATCTTCTCCCTCGAGAGAAAACTCCAAGTCTCTCACCCCACTCAAACCAAGGAAGTCCCTTCTCTAAATTGGGAAGCCCGAATTTCAAAAATCAGTCTTATTTATAAACCCTTCCTCGTTTGAAAACTCAGCTGGATTACAGGAATGGGCCCACATTCCACCGTTATAGGATGATAAAGGGGGAGGATGCTCAGAGAGCATCTGGTCCTTCTTATCCCTGGATGAGATCCAAGGACAGAAAGGGACATTCAGTGAAAACTGAGGAAATCTGAGTTAATTATGGACTTTAGCTAATAACACATCAACATTAGTCTCGATGTCAAATGTATCCCACTAATGTAAGATGGTAAAAATAGGGAAACTGGGGTGTAGCTATGTGAAAACTCCCTTCTTGGCACTTTTTCTATAAATCTGACACTATTCTAAAATTAAGAAGGATTGAATACGATGGCCACATCAGCTATTTAAATTCTGTCGAGTGAATCACAGGGTGGGGCCTTTGCAGAGTGAGCTACAGGAGAGTCTAAATGATCTGCATAATTCAGGTCTCAGAACAGGTCCTTTCTGGTGACTAATCCTGTTATTTTGGATTAGAATTGTGCATTTCAACTTTTTCCACACTCGGTGAATTTCCCCCTGCTGGTCCCTGCAAGCTGATAGATTTGACCAAACAGATCCCTGGAAAACGTATGTGTTTAGAGAGTATGGGCAGCAGATGGCCATCTGTGGTACTTGTGTGGCATGAATAGTACTTAGTCCTGGGAATACACTATATTTATTTTTAATCCTCACCTGAGGATATTTTTCTTTTTATATTCAGATAGAGTGGGAGGGAGAGAGGGGGAGAGAAAGGGAGAGAGGAACATCGACATGAGCGGGACACATCGACTGGTTGCCTCCCCCACAAACCCGACTAAGGCCAGGGACGAACTGCAACACGTGCCCTTGACCGGAATTGAACCCGAGACTCTGCGGCCCGACGCTCTGCCGCTGAGCGAAACCGGCCAGGGCTGGGAATACGCTTTATATCAGGCTTCATTTTTAAAGGCAGCTGAGGAGAAAAACGTGGCTAGGATAAACAGCAACACGGTAATTCCTCTAGGCAGGGATTAAATCGGGGAAACAGGGGGTGCAGCTTCCGGGTGAATGCACCTGAGTGCTATTTTACTATGAAGGAGCAGAGGAGAGGGTAAGGAAAGAAAAAGAAAATGTCTAAAAGAACAGAATTGGACAGGCTTCCAACGCTCTGCTTTTGCTCAGAAACAGAGTTCACTGAGAGTAACTTTTTCCTCCACACATGAAAATGGGATTGTTTCTTCAAATTATTCAGCTCTCGAAACTGAGCAGCACGCTGTGGATGACACGCTGCCTCAGAAGAGCCCTGCAGTGGATGGAGAACCCACGGACTGGCACATGCATTATTCATCGGGTCTGGAAAGAACCTAATCATCCATTCTTTGTTAATGGCCTGTAAATAGTTGCTTTTGACAAGAACATTTAACGCCAGCAAGAAGGGAAGTGTGAGGAGGGAGGGAGGCACAGGACTTGAAATAACAGGGTTGAGAAACAGTTTGGAGCTTACTTGTTATGACAGCTGGGACTGGTACTAGAAAGGCAGCCTCTCAGCTGACAGCTCGCGGCAGAGCAAGTGAATGGTGTCCTTGAACTACGGACAGAGTTACCCAAACCACTTGGTAGAAAATGAGGATATGTCTGTAGTGATGCCTCCTGGGGGAACAGGTGCAAGGACCACACATGGCACCGGGTAGAGATGCCCCCAGGCTCCCTCTCACACTCTGAGCACACCCCTCCCTGCTTGCCCCTCCCTCCATCTGGCCTCCCCAGAGCTCCAGAGCAGACCATTAGCCCCCTCTGAATTCCCGCATAACCTCCAGCACCTGCGTGGGTTCAGTGGGATGCACAGCAAAGCCCAGCTGGCCCCGCTCCAGAGCCGTCACTGGTCAGCCCATCCCAGAAAAGGGGTTTCTGAGCCTCAGTGTCCACTTGTGGTCATCAGGAAAATCCCTGATATGGTGCCCAGAATGCATTCAGTTCTTAACAGATGTGCATGTCCTTGCCCTTCCCCCTCAGGGGCGGGTCAGAAAGCACAGCGCCTGTCTCGGAGGGCTTGACATGACGTTTGAGAGAGCCGCTCAGTTCTGTCTAGGTGAATTTTAATGAGTCTAGCCATTTGTTAGAAATAGAGTTCCCTATATTTATTTCTCTACAAATGGGGAAAAGCCGATGGCTGGAAATACAGAATTAACGTGTGGCACACACAGTCCTGGGGAAGAAGCAGGGAGGGAGCCAGCAGATTCCCAGCATCACCCTTTGTAGACAGCACGGGGCCATTCACGCGTCCCTGAGGGGTGTCTCCTGCCTTCCAGTGGCAGGACTTCCAGCTCCTCGTACAGTCCCGCCTCTTCCCAGAGGTCCTCGGATTATTCTACATATACCCCAAACCGGCTGCCCCAGGCCTCTTGCTGATGTCATTTCCTGAGCACCCAGGGTCTGCTAAGTGCTCGAAACTGAGCAGCATTCTAAGTGTTCCGCCTACTCAGGCCTCTGAAGGTCATCGACCCAAATAGCTCTTCTGACCCTTTGGTTCTGGCCATCCAGGAGACAGCGTTTCCTTCCCAGCTCCACATCATTGTCTCCTGGACACGGAGCAGGGCTGCTTGAGTTCCAAGTCCCACCAAGGCCCCGGGGAAAGTGCTCTGCCTGCTGTCCTGTCTGCTCGGCCTCCTCCCAAGGATTCCACTCGGTCTGAGATGGTCCTGAAAACAGCATCCTGGGCTCTCCATTCCCATCTGCCTTCCAGCACCACAAACTCACCTCCTTGCAGGGCCTCCTCCCTGCACACCATGGAAGCAAATGCACGACCGTGGTTCCACTACAGTCACATCACACACCACACACACACACCACACACATCACACACACACCACACACATCATACACATCATACACACACCACACACATCATACACACACCACACACATTACACACACACACCACACACACCACACACATCACACACACACCACACACATCATACACACACCACACACATTACACACACACACCACACACATCATACACATCATACACACACCACACACATCATACACACACCACACACATTACACACACACACCACACACATCATACACACACACACCATATACATCATACACACACCACACACATTACACACACACACCATACACATCACACACACACACACAACCATACACATCATACACACACACACCACACACATCATACACACCACACACATCATACACACACACACCACACACATCATACACACACCACACACATCATACACACACCACACACATTACACACACACACCATACACATCATACACACACACACCACACACATCATACACACACCACACACATCATACACACACCACACACCATCATACACACATCACACACATTACACACACACACCATACACATCACACACACACACACACCATACACATCATACACACACACACCATACACATCATACACACACCACACACATCATACACACACCACACACATCATACACACACACACCACACACATCATACACACACACACCATATACATCATACACACACCACACACATCATACACACATCATACACACACCACACACATTACACACACACATCATGCACACACACACACCATACACATCATACACACACACACACCATATATATCACACACACTCCACACAAATCATACACACACCATACACCATCATACACACACCACACACATTACACGCACACACACATCATACACATCATGCACATACACACATCATACGTACACATACATCATACACAAACCACACACACACACCATACACACACACACCATACACACATACATCATACACACACACCATACACACCACACCACACACATCATACACACACACCATACACACCACACCACACACATCATACACACACACACACACACTCTTGATCTAAACCTACAGCCAAAAATTGATTCACATTCACATGGGGACTTTTTTCCTCTCTTGCTCATTTTCACTCTCTTTGCTCTTAAATGTAATTCAAGGGAAAGGGTCTCATGTCTCCTGGCAAGTTTTAAATAAAGCAAAGTGAATCCTGTATCTAATTCCATTTCAAAGCAATAGCTATTTAAGCTCTCCTCGCCTACTGTTGGCTTCATAGATACCAAAGACAGATGCCTTAAAACTATTCCATTCAGCGACTCGACTTCAGGAAGTTGTCTTAGCATGTCTAATGGGGGACAGTCCAGACCTGCAGTGTAGACAGACAACTGCTCCTTCAAATCTACTTTTTTTTTTTTTTTTTTCAGCTAAACCAAGGGAAAGCAAGCTTGGTGCCTAGTTGACTCCAAAGACTGCTTTACCTGGGACCTGCCAACCAGAGTTAACTGGAGCTGAATGGTGCCCCCTATGGAGATGAAACCAAGGGAAAGTCAGAAAAAAATTATAGACTTTATATCCATTTGCTTAATCACCACGCCTAGCTTCTGGATGCATGGAAGCAATAGACAGATACCTCATTGTATTTACGTCAACATTGCTTCAGCTCTGTCTTCACCTGCATTGCATGTTGGTTCACCTTTTTTTTTTTTTTCTTGCAATACTTGCACTGTGAGAAGGATTTCTCCCTGGCATCTCCTTTCAAGGTTGCATCAGATCATTTAAACAAAGGACACTTCATGAAACAAACTTAGAGGGTGTTTGGCACATTTTTTCCCCCAAACAATTCACATTTTGCTCTTTATCACACCTTCAGTTGCAGTAATTGGAGAATAAATATTTCTTTTCTTAAAAGGGGAGTCTTAATCAGTCCTTCATAGGGGAAAAAATGCCTCTGGAAAGCTTTTATAATAAAAAAAATAACAGAATAACAGAGATCTGAGAGAAGAAAGATAAATGTCCATATCTGGCCCTCTCGCTGAGGCAAAATGTTACTTAATTTTTTCTGACTTCGAATGTTGAGGCTTGTGTCCTTGGCCTCCATAAGGAATTTCTCAGTTAACAAGTGAACCTCTACAGAAAAATCACATATTTTATCGTGCTAAAATGCACGCAACATGAAAGTTACCATGTGAACTATTTGTAAGTGTCCAGTTCAGTGGCATTAGACATTCCATTGTTGGGTGACCATGCCCACCATCCATCTCCAGAACACTTTTATCTTCCCAAACCGATACTCTGAACCTGATAAACAACAGCTCCCCATTCTCCAGCCTCCCTTCCAACCCCAACAGCCACCATCCTACTTTCTGTCTCTGTGAAGTTGATGACTCTTGATACCTCATCCTAGTAGAATCATACAGTACTTGTCTTTTTGTCTCTGGCTTATTTTAACACAATTTTTCGATTAAGGGCGACACCGATAGAAGGTAGTAGATATTTTGAAAGACCCAGGCCTGGGTTTAAATCCTACCTCTGCCCCTTAATTCCTCTGTATTCAGAGAAATCCCTAAGCATATTTCATTATCAGTCCCAAATGATGGTATTAATGATGGGCTGTGACTATCAGGAAGACTAGTGTGTCCCCGGTGTGACATACAATATAGAGTGAACCCTCAACGTATTCTGTCTTCTTCCAACTGCGAAGTCTAAGAAATTTGAGATAAATCCAGCTTGTCTAACCTTCAAGTTAAACTGCTACTTCAGGGCCTATCAGACACGCACTGAAGTGACTCTTTAGAGTGGGAATGAGTAAGAACATCTTCCTCAAAGGGTCACTGTGGTAATAAAGTGGGAATAAATGAGAGCTTGATATACACAGGTCAATAACGGCCGGTCCCGTCTTGGTGGGGGGGACTTCAGAATGGCATCAGATGATCTGTGATCTGCGTGACCAAAGTGCACAGTTGTCAGCACCCCCGAGGCAGGGGAGAAGAAAGGATGCCACAGTATTTGCAGCTTAAAAGAAAATAGGTGTGGACTCATTAAAAAACAAAAAACAAACAAACAAAAAAAACCCTGTATTTCCTGCAATAAAAATACCGTTGCTCAGAAACATACGTTTGGCAGAATCTTTGTATTTTATTGTTGGAATAAACACTAATGGTCATCTACGCCAATATTATTGCTTCACACAACAGCTAAGGGGTCTTTGCCCTACTCCCTAACTCTGCTTCTGCCATTTCTGAGATGACTTGATCTCTAAGAAACTAGGCTGAAGGGTGCAGTCAGCAGAGCCTAACTTCTAACTCATGGGGTGTAAAGATTTTGGACCTGCTCTCCAGGACAGGGAAAATGCAAGATATCTGAGTTTTCAGCCTGTGTGCTTGTGGAAACCTATCTACAGCAAAGGTTGTATTGAATCCAATGAAGCATAATATTACTTTTATATACATATTTAAAAGTTTAAAATGAACTGACCCATAAAAGTCACAGAAGAAATAGATACGTAATTTAGATGCTAGGAAAGGAGTTCAGAATAAGGCTGCCCCCCCCCCGCCCCCGCCCCCAAGACATTAGGTCCTAGTTTCTGGGATCTGTTCATGTTATTTTATTTGGAAAAGGGTTCTTTGCGGACGTGATTAAGTTAATGATATTGAGATGGGAAGATTATCCTGGATATAAACCTTTTGCCATCATTCTGATCATGAAAGGTAAGACCATTGTTATAGATCAAACAATAGAAAATTAATTTTTGATCACTGCTTTCCATTAGAGCAAATATTGCATTTCTCTCCAAGTGGACTATTTACTTGAGACTAATTTTACAGCTACATAGAGGCATAATCGTCTTCAAAATGATAGATTTCTAAGGCCAAGATGCATATGATAAAAATCCTACTATATAATTTAATAATCTAGAAGAATGGTTTGACCATCACTGGATTTATAGACCCTGTGTATTAAGGAGCAGACATGAGCTCAGACTTTGCTGGTGATGAATAGGTACAGGGGTATGAACAGTAACTATTCATTTAAGGCCAGGGTCTCCTCAAGTCATTTCATCTTCGGGTCAAGATGTCCACAGACTATTGCGAATTCTCTCAACACCTATTAGAAATGGAAACACTATGAGGTGCGAGGCCCACGGCTGAAAAGGGAGGTTTCATGGCTTCTTGCCCTTTGCCAGCAGAGTCTAGTGCTATGATGTAATCCCGGGCACACACTGGTTTCTAATGTTTCTAATGTTTGTAGGTCACACTGCAAGCAGACTCTGTAGAGGGCCAAGGCACAGGGTACGGGGCATCTTTCACTGCCGAAGCGTGGGTCAAAGGTCATGATATGACCAGCACAAGGCTGGGGCTTTGGGAAAGAACAGCTGGCCCAGAACAACAGCACCTGAGCTATTTTAGATTCAGGAATATGTTTTTATTGATTTTCTTTAGAGAGAGGGATAGAAACATGGATGTGAGAAACACTGATCGGCTGCCTCCTGCACACCCCCTACTGGGGATCAAGCCCACAACCCAGGCTTGTGTCCTGACCAGGAACTGAACCAGAACCTTTCAGTCCGTGGGGCGACGCTCAGTCCACTGAGCCACACCAGCCGGGCAGTCCTAGTCTTTTTTATTCTATGATGCCTTTGTGTCTGTTTGCTTGTTTCCGGGAACAGCTCTAAGAACAGGGTAGACATAAAGAAATGTAACACTGCATCAATATAAGCAGCTTATAGAAGGAAAAACTCAATCAATGATTTGCATCTACACAAGGCCAAATTTTAAAGCAGCTGACTTTCCCCACTCGATCTATGTCACACATCATGGTGGCACAGGCCTAGGGAGGGCAATTGTGTTAAATCTCTACAAGGGAAAGTGATCAGTAAGAAAATGAAATAAAGACCAAAAGCCAAAACCTAACACCAAACACTGTCCCCTAAAGTGATATTTAAAGTGATGGTGCCTCCACAGGTAAACGAGTCTGTGAGATGGTATTGATCTTTGTATGACAATTCAAAACGTCCGGGGTAGTCAGGTGATGCAATTTACACAACAGCCTGTAGGTAGTAAGGGATGGAGTCAAGATTCAAATGCAAATGTGTCTGATGGAAAAGCCTGGTTCTTTTCCAGCGTTTCATGCTGCCACCCCCATCATCTGGCCCTGAGTTCTACTCCATCTGAAGGCAGGGGAGGGGTGGGGAGGGTGGGGTTACACCCACCAAATGAAAATTCCATTTCTCGCCTGTGAGATTACATTTAGCAGGCATTCAGCACACGCCACATTTCCCCCCAAATTTTCCTCTTTGACGTTTCACAGGTACCACCTCTGAGTTCTTCCCAAAAGCCCTTGCTCCTTAGTGATGCTTTACAGATCGCGGTGAGAGAGGAGTCCAGGGTGAGGTTAGGGTACACGGAAGGAACTGACCGGCATTGAACGCACTCCAAATTCGCTATAACTAAAGACACGTTTCCATATTTACAAAAAAAAAAACATAAAGCTCCAATATTTCAAGTTTGGTAAGAAACAAACTTAAAGAACAGAATCCCTGGAGATAAAATATGACAACCTATTCTTAGAAAGAAAAAGGAAAATGCTTTAAGCGTTTGCATTTTCTGATGAATTAACCAAGAATTCTGCAAAGCAAGACTTATTTAAAACAGTAAGTTTTAATATGAAAACAGTAATAGTTTTTTCTCTAGGTGAAAAAAAAAACCCACAATAATTTGTTTTCAAATTTCTTTAATGTTACATTTTCTAAAATGAGTCTATTACTTTTACATGGAAAAACAGAAACAAACTTCAGCATTTAAAAAAAAAAAAAAGCAGTAGGAAAAAATTTCTGCACTGACAAGCTCACCTTGAAAGTTCTTTCTGGGGATTTTGTGACACACACGCCATGTGATACGGCTTTTAAGATGATCTCTGACTTATTACCTGCGTCAATAAATTTCAGTTCAGGGAAGAATTTTCCTCAAGGCTTCTTGGCAAGAATCATGCATACTTTTCACCTTTCCCTGGAGTTCTGGAGGTCTCTTCCTCATTTGCTCCTATCTGCCAATTTCTCATATTTGACACATCTGCCACCCAGACAAGAATTCAGCTGCTTCCACCCCAACCTGCCCCAAGCCCCCCAATGTAGCTCCTTCTAAATTACAGAAAGATGTCTGATAAAGTTAAGAAGAATTCAAATTAAGGGCCAAAGAGGGAATCATCCAGATAGAAATTTACATAGCTGCTGTGCTGTGTCAATCATATTTAATTCTTCTTAATTTTAGAATCGCTTTAGATTTATAGAAAAAGTGCCAAGAGGAGACAGTCTCCACATAGCTTTACACCCAGTTCTCCCGATTATTACCATCAGTGTGGTACATTTGACACCATGCATGAATTAATATCGATACACTGTTATTAATGAAAGTCCATCCTTAATTCCAATCTCCTCAGTTTTCACTGAATGACCCTTTCTGATCTAAGATGTAATCCAGGGTCCACATTGCATTCAGTCATCATGTGTCCTTAGGCTCAGTTTAGCTGTGACAGTTTGTCAATTGCATTTTAATCTTTTGAAACCTGCAAGAGATAAAGGGGTGCTCTTGTTCTAACACTTTAGGAACTTATATGTGACTAGATAGTCCCACGAAGGCATCTGAATCCCTAAGATACAACGTACCTCTAAGATTTATCCAAATGCTAAGCAAAAGAGAAAATAAGAGAAGAAATTTGCCAGCATATTTACAGAGGAATGAGTGTCCTTTATTTCATGCAGCTGTCTGATCAATTTCAGGGTGGGGGAAGCCCATCTGGCAGACATCCAGTGCTTTTTAACAAGTAGAATTCAAAGACAGGGTCCACCCCACAGGAGAAAAACAGACACCAGCCCAATGCCTAATGGGTCAAGGAAATAGCACAGACAGTGTCATCTGGAACACAGCACCGAGCATCATGCCTGGTGCACGTGTCAGATGGATGAACGTAAGTGAATGAACAGTCCTAGAAGTACTGTGGATGGGGCCCTGAGAACAGAACTTAATTTCAAAGGGTGAGACGATTTATGAGCAATGTGAAATCTGCCATCAACTCTAGAAGAATATAAACCAAACTCAGAGCACAGTGATTTTTTTTTTTTTTAAATTCGAGCTCATGATTTCAAAAAGATATATACCATAGAGTACAAAGGGCATATCGTGAATTGCTTCTATTTATTGGTTGTGGAGCATTTAAGGGAGTTATTTAAACTCTTTGAGTTCGTTTCCTCTTTTGTGTAATGCAGACGGTAATAGTTTCTATGGAGATTTGCTGAGAGAACTAAACAAGACCATGTCTGAGAATATTAGAGTAGTTGGCCTGATAGAAAACTCAGCCAATGGTGATAAAACATCATCATCAGCCCGGCTGGTGTGGCTCAGTGGATTGAGCATCGTCCCATGGACTGAGAGGCCCTGGTTCAATTCCCAGTCAGGGCACATGCCCAGGCTGCAGGCTCAACCCCCAGTAGAGGGTGTGCAGGAGGCAGCGACTGATGTTTCTCTCTCACATCGATATTTCTCTCTCTCTCTCTCTCTCTAAAAAATCAATGAAAACATGTTTTAAAAAAACAACTCATCACCATCATTGACATCATCATCAGAAGTGAGAAAACACATCCATTTGTACTGCTGCCCAAAGGTATCACCTACAAAGTAGAGCCTCGTCTTCTAATTCCCTGCTCCTCCCCACCACCTCTCTCCAGTGTGAAGTTTTCACCTGTGAAGCGGCCACATTGTGTCCTGTGATCTGTCTGCCAAATTCCTAACCATCTTTCGAGATACACCTCAAAAAGCATCTCCCTGAACAACTCTCTGTGCCCCTCCTTAACACCGAGTTAATCTCTCCATATAAGTCTTATGTCAGATGGTGTAAATGGTTCCATTCAGCAGGGAGTTCCTGAGGGAGCGGGTAGGAGCGTGCCCATCTCAGTACGCCCAGCACCAAGCGCACGGCCACGTTCGTTCCCAGGGCTGCTGTAACAAAGGACCACAAACCTGGTCTCTTGAAAGAACACGTAATTATTGTCTCACGGTTCCAGAAGCTAGAAGTCCAGAATCGTGGTGTCAGTAGGGCCATGCTTCCTCGGATGGCTCTGGGGCAGAATCCTTTTGAGATTCTCAGGGCTCCTGAGGATGATGGCACCCCTTGCATCCCTTGGCCGACAGCTAGCTGCGTCACTCCAGTCTCTGCATCCATATCACTCTTCCTTGTGTTTCGGTCTTTATTTGCCCCCTCCCCCCTCCCCTCCCCTCCCCCCTCCTCTCCTCTCCTCCTCCTCCTCCTCCTCCTCCTCCTCCTCCTCCTCCTCCTCCTCTTCCTCCTCTTCCTCCTCCTCCTCCTCCTCTTCTTCTTCTTCTTCTTCTTCTTCTTCTTCTCTCTCTCTCTCTCTCTCTGTCTCTTTTCCTTTTCTTTTTTTTTTCTTTAACCCTCACTATAGGCTATTTTTCCATTTATCTTCAGATAGAGTAGGAGGGAGGGAACAAGGGGAGGGGAGAGAGAGAGAAACATCAATGTGAGAGACACACATGGATGGGTTGCCTCCTGCATGAACCCTGAACCCTGACCAGAGCCGGGTCCAAACCACAACCAAGGTATGTGCCCTTGACCAGAACTGAACCCGCGACTCTTTGGTCTGCAGGCCCACACTCTAACCACTGAGCAAAGCTGTCCAGGGCTCTTCTCCTGTTCTTATAAGGGCATCAGTCATGTTGGATTAAATGCTCATCCTATTTCATTATGACCTGACTCTAATTACATCTACAAAGACTCTATTTCCAAATAAGGTCACATTTACAGATACTAGGGGTTCTTCATACTTTAACATATCTACTTAGGGAACAATTCGACCCATAACACTGCCTAACACACAGTAGGTGCTCTGAGATGTCCTGATGAGGAAGTCAATGGATCAATGACTTAGGGGAAAGAATTTCTGCTCTCCACTAACAAGGTGCATGCGTGCAGGTGCTCTCCACTAACAAGGTGCATACGTACAGGTGGTAGCTCATTCTTCTGGATCCACAACTCTGCTTCGAAATCCTGTGGCTCCTTGGCACCCACCGAAGTCTTTTTTAAATCCACGATTAAATAATCTCATGCTGAATCTCACAGTAATTCCCTTCCAGAGCTTCATATTTGCATCCAATTATGGAACACCCAAGCCAAAGCCTCAAAGGCATCACTTCCAAACTACTTTTCCCTTGTGAGTTAGCTGCTACAGGAGCCAGTACACGAATGGCAGGAGGCATGGTGATAACTTGAAGGCAAGACAGATCTTTGCAACCACATCCAACTGATGAGTCCGGACAAACTGACGATGTTTGAGGACAGAAGTCTGCTGCTAGTTTTCCTCAGTCCTTGACTTTTTAACAGGCAATCAGCCTTAACTTGCTCACCTTTTCTTCTATGTTAGAGCAAAATGAAGAGAAGTACTGCCCAACACCCAAGACCTAAGCTCCTGGTGTAGTGTATTCTGACTCATGCATTTCCATTCCTCTCATCTTGCTTCCAACTCACAGAGAGATGAAAGTACGTAGAAGTACTTCCAGGGTACTTAGTTATGCATTCATTGGTTGAATCTTGTACGTGCCCTGAGTAGGGATCAAACCTGCAACCTTAGAGTATCGGGAAGACACTCTAACCAACTGAGCTACCCAGCTAGGGGCCATTAGTCCTTTTCTTAATCCTCGCTGACTGGCCTAACCCCAAAGTCAAAATTTAAAGTGACTTTTTCTTAAGCCAGTAAATGAAGAACACAGCAAGCCTACTGGCTAATTCTCCTGGTTCTTCATACCACTTAGCTGGCATGTTATGCTACATTAGATTATCTACCTATAGCCTGGGGAGGCATACATTTTTTAAAAAAAGGGAAAAGACACCAGCATTTGGGATGAAAGAAATGATAAAAGAGATGAGCAATTTCATGCACATTTACTTGTACTTAGGAAAATAGCACAGGACGACATCCTTGGAAATGTTTGTAAAGCTTCTCCTACTGAGGATGAGAAACACAGGTAAGAAGGTGTGTGTATATATACACACACCTATATGCATCTGTATAGATAGATAGATACATATATACACATGGATGGATAGCTAGCTAGCTAACTAGATAGATAGATATTTCCTATATTTCTTTATCATCGCTAAGTTTTGCTCTCTTTTAATGTGAGATATGAATTTATAAGACCTTAATGGGAGAGCCTCACATTTAGTATTAATCTGAGACCTTTTGACTAGACACAAGGTTAAGTACATGCCACCTCCTGATTGGGTTGTTGTTATTCAACACCTTAATCCATTCATTTGTCCCTTGGTGAAAGAATGAGTTTTAATTGGGCATTTTCCACTCGGTGAAAAAACTGCTTCTTCCTATCCTACATCTTTTATATTTATATTCATATTTAGATTTAGCTTCTTTTAGATTTTTCTACACATTCCAACCTTATCATCTGTGAATGGCAGTTTTATTTCACAAATGATTAGAATTACTAAGGGAATTTTTCAAGCTTACTAGATACAAATTTGACAAACAAAAATCAATTCTGTTTTAAAGTCATTGACAATAAGTTAGAAATAAAATGTGCTCTTTCATTTTAGAGTACAATTTATAGTGGCATCCAAAATAGCAAATAAATATATGTTTTCTAACCCTAATGTGATTTCATCTTTGATTCATGGGTTATTGGATGTATATTTGCTAATTTACAAAATTTAGTATTTTCTTTTTATTGTGGACTCATGTAGCTTATTTCTACTGTAAGAAGGTAAAATACTTTGAAGGAATTAAATCCTTGGTTGTTGAGACTTGTTTTTATGACTCAACATTGTTTATTTATTGTTAAGTATTCTCTCTACTCTCGAAAAGACTATACATTTTTCAGTTATTGATTGTAGTATTTTATGTATACAAATTAGATTCTGTATGGTAATTATGTTATGTATACATCTTTACCTTAATAGGCTGCTTTTGTCTGCTTTTTCTATCAATTACTAAGAGAACAGTGTTAACATCCCCCCAAATTATTATGAATTAGTATGTTTATTTCTTTAGTTATATTTATGCTGAATATACTTTGAAGCTATGTCATTAAGAGCATATAAATTTAGAATGTTTAGGCCTTTCTAGTAAATTGAATCTATATTACTATGAAATACCACTCTTGATCTTCAAAAATATTTATTTCCTAAAATCTATATGATCTGTTATTAACATCATTGCACTGGCTTTCTTTTCATTAGAATTTGCATAACATAATTTTCTCCATCTCTTTCTGAATTCTTAAATTTAATGTGTTTCTTATAATCGGCACACAATTATGTTTTAATCTAGTCTATATTTTTCTTTTTAACTAAAATATTGAGTCTATCTTCATTTAATAAGTTGAACCTATAAACAGAAATAACAAGAAAAATAAGATATTTTATTCGGTGTCTCCGAGTACTCAGAATAGTGCCTGGAAATGGGAGATAGGCACTCATTAAAAACTATTAAATTAATACATAGATAATGAACATTCAGAATTCAGGATTCTGAATTATATTAAGAACATAAGGGAGAATGAATTTTAAAAACACAAATGGGGAAACACACCGCATTTTTCATTTTAGGATCGGTGTTATTGAGTTAACATGCCCCACGGACCAGGCACAAAACATGACCACTGATGCATGGAAGAGAATTTCATTTCTAAATCCATCAAAGGAAAAGGAAAAAAAACTCATTTCTAATAATTTGTTGCCACAGGGGATCCTCCAAACCCAGTTTGAATGAATCAAACCACAGATTTCAGCAGCACCAAGTACCAACTATAATTCTCAGGACACAGGGATGATACAAGCCACTGTTTGGAATAGTCCTCACCAACTAATGCTAGCACATTCCCCATAGCTCTTTATGTTTTCACAAAGGATGTTTGTCTACTGTATGTTCCAATTTTCTAAAGGTTTTTCTTTCTATATCCTGCCCTCTCCAATACCTCTGGCCAGAATAGAAAGGGAAGACCTAGGGACTTTACAGCTCAAAAAATAAATCAAAATGTCGCGTGCATCTGACGTCCTCCGGATTGCCCGTCTCTCTTCGCAGACCCAGCGGCTCTGGCGCCTGGTATGTGGGGGCCCCCAGGTGAAGGGGTCTCTGCGTCACCAGGCTGCCACCACTGCGGCCCTCACATTGAGGCTTTCTCAAAGTGACTGCTCAGAAGTCTCACATCTTTCTCCAGGAAGTCCCCTGGATACTCAGACCATGAGAATGTTTGATAGGGGCTCAGGAGTATGACCTGGATGGAGCGGATCTGGGGCAGATTCCCAGCTGAAGTTATACTGCTCCATTCGGTATCACAGAGCTGCAAATCCGTCAGGTCTAGGAGGCTTTTAGAGATATGGATTCCTGCCCAGCCCATGTGGCTCAGTGAACTGAGCACCATCCCATGAACCGAGAGGTCCTTGTTCAATTCCCAGTCAGGGCTGGTGCCTGGGTTGTGGGCTTGATCCCCAGCAGGGGGCGTGCAGGAGGCAGCTGTTTGATGTTTCTCTCACATCGATGTTTCTGTCTCTCTCTTCTTCTCCCTTCCTCTCTCTGAAATGAATAACTACATATATTTAAATTTTTTAAAAGATAATGGGTCCTTCAGGTTCCACTTGAGATCAGTAAACCCTCTTTCCCTCAGACTCTTAGCCACGTTAGTACAAGTTTGCTGCCCCAGAGAGGGAAGAAAGGAGTGGGGGAAAAAGAAGAAACATCTGTAACAAAAATTAATAAAATAAAATAAAATAAAAAGAAAGGACAGAGCACAGCTCACTAGGTTTCTTCATTAGACTTTTAATTGAGGGAGGAGGCAAACACGCCCAGGGCAGAACTGACATCTGCTTTGCCAACCCTGGGAGAACATTCGCTCAGCCCAGGGAGCTGAACCAACTGCCCCCCCTTTAAGTCACAGTGGCTCTGAATAACCATTGTTGGGCTTACGCAGGGTTATCGAGCTTTGGACACAAATGGTATCTGACACAATCCCCCTCTCTTCTTCTTCTTTGTTTTTAACCTCCGTTTAGTTCGCTTTCATAATATCAGCACATAACCCAAAAGCCTGAGGAAAATCTGCAGCTGCACATCTGGACATAAATCAGCTAGATAATTGAGGTTTAAAAAATAGGCTCTGGACTTTGCCAAATCAATCAATAACTGAGCCTCAAGGTATGCCTTGGAAGCATTGGTCTGGGTATTTCTAGCAAAAACAACAAAATCTAAACAGATTGCAGGAAAGTTAATAAAGAGCTCAAAGTGGGCATATTCGTGCATCACAAAGCCAATCAAAACAAGAATGAAATGAAATAAAGGCACAAGAACTCCAGCTCCAGCAGAGAACATCTCAGGATGCTGAGGTGTCTCTCCCCTATTTTCCCACTTAAAAAAATTAGCCTTTGCGGGGTCTATATTGTTTCAGTCCCCCTTGGACTTTGCTCCTCATTTCCTGCCATAAACTTGGTTCTTGCACTCGAAGACCAATTTAGTGTTCCCAGCACTGGCCCTTGGTGCACCTCAGATGTAGCTGTTTCTCATGCTCTGGACTTTCCAGTCTGTGGTTGTTTCCAGTAACGACTCCATCTGACCTAGAGCCCTTAAATCCAGCAGTCTCCGGAGATCACCCCCTGTTTTCCGTGTGCCCTGATCAAGCCACATTCTAGCCTTTAGGTTCACCACTTATCCATGACATGGAATGAATGAAGTTGCTTACAATGATGTAGGTCTTACGCACCAGGGTGTCTGTGAATGATTTATGGGGCATGGTCAGATCGTGGCATATTCAAATCTAGTATTCTGTTTCTCAGTCAAGAAGTATCTCCATTCATTCTCACTAAGTGCCGCTAAGTGCCCACTGGACATCGTGGAAAGCGCAGGCTTTGCCAGGGTACGTGTGCACCCTATAATGGCAGAACATTTCACCCCACATCAGCCATGATTGATGTAACCACACTGTCTCTCAAGAAACCCCCAAGACCACCTTGCCCAGAGCACACTCTGGAAGCCTGGCACCGACTACTCCGTGCAAGCTCCGCCGCGAATCTCCCCCAAGGCATTTTGCCAAGCGGTGTTGGACCCGGCATGCCACAAGCAGGAACCGTGTTGCGTGGTCAGCTCTGAGCAGGAAAATCTGAAGCTGCAGGAGCCATTTGGAAAAGCAGGTCTAATTGGGAGACCTGAAACATGGCCAGGTCAAGCAGCTTCACATGCCATTCCCAAGGCTCACGAACTTTCTTCACTCACACCCAACTGGCACCAGCTCAGAGAACACAAGCCACTTACCAGCAAATCAAGGAGCAGATCTACTCTTCCTGCCCCCAGAGAGGAACCGCTGCACCTGAACAAACTTGCGAGGTTACGTTAGCAGGCAGTTGATGAAAACCCTCCCTGGCTCCCACTCCTAACAAAAGCCGAAGACAAATCAAACCCAGGTTTGCTGGCCTTTGGCCCACTGTCCCATGTCCCTCACCTCGCTCCCTAAACTTCATCATCTAGCTGTCCCGACAAGAGACGTTCTCACATATCTCCCGTTGCATCTACACCCGTTCCTGCTGCATCTGGGGTCTCCTTGGGGGCCTCTTAATCGAAGTCTGACTAAGCCTGACCTTGCCTTGGTTTATGGGGGTAATGAAATCACAGCCCCAGGTGGCACGGCCAGGTGCGCGCGCTCGGCCACTCTGAGCCTTGTTATTTCTGTAATTTGTCACATGCTGTCTCCTGCTTGGGGTTGTACTTACAACCAAATGAATGCGTTCTCTTACAAAGACAAATCTTGTCCATGCCAATCCAATTACATCTATAAAATTCGCCTGGAAATTTTAGAGAAATGGGCTGCAACGGAGTTGGCTTGTTTTCCCCCTTCTTTTTCTATTGTAAGTTGTTGGACCAGGACTGATTCTGATTTGGGGGAAGCAAAGAGGTTGGTGGTAAGATGAACCAATAGATGTCGGACGACCTATGTCTTATTCCAGTTCTGTTATGTGATCTCGAGTAGTTATTCTCCAGCTAAATAATGAATTGTCAAATAGTTGTGTTTGGCAATCTAGTCTTGATTAGATTTCCAGGCCGGCTCTCTTAATTTTTTGACCTGATAAATATCCTGGGTTGTTGTTGTTTTTTCCCAGAGGGCTTCCACAGATACTACTTCTCATGGACTATGGGTACTATAGTCTAATTTAGGGACCGGTGAACATTTTATGTAAAGAGCTGCAAAATAAATATTGTGGGCTCTTCAGGCCTGATGGTCTCCATTGAAACCACTGTAGTGTGAAAGCAGAAATAGAAAACTGAAAATGATGGGGCATGTGTGTTCCAATAAAACTTTATTTACAAAAACAGGAGGTGGGCTGGATTTAGCCTGTGGGCCATAGTCTGCAAACCCTAGTCTAACTTGTGCTTCGAGGTGCCAGCTCAAGTTTTATAAATATCTATGCAGCAGTATCATGTTCTATTATTTGCACTCTACACGTGAAGAAAATGGCACTCTCTCTCCTACATCAGAATAAACTATGTATTGGGATAATCCAACCAATCAATCAATTTGATTTTATGGAGAAAAGTAACCCATGAAGTTGACAGACATAAATTAAGCCCTGACACTGCACTGGAATTTTGATTTTTCCGAGTGACTACAGTGACCTTCATATGAAGAGAGTGTGAAGTAGCATCAGAGCCCCGGAGCAAGCAGCTGGCCACACCTGCATTTCCTGTGGGCCCTTCCCGTGTCAGGCTTGAAGGGAAGGCTTTGTAGACAGTTCCTCTTCTCGCTTATTGTCTCTGGGTAGTGATCCACCTTGCACATCAAAGGATGCCACCTTCTACTGGAAACTAGGGCTGGTCAGAAGACCAGAGTGTTGTTCCTCTTGGGTGTTAATTCTAAATGTTTAAACAAATGGGTCACGAGACTGAAATGAGGTCAATAAAATCTGAGGCACGCTCCTGACAGATGAGCTGAATTGAAAACCATTTCAGAGTCTACTTTCAGCAGAATAATGAATCCGGTGTTTCCAGTCATTAAAGTTGAAATTATAATAGATAGCATTCTGCCCCACTGTTCATGAGAGTTAACTCTTCAGAGATCATAAGAGATGTACCCTATTAAATAATGCAGGCCAGACAATGCTGACTTAATAAAACTGAAATGTCACTTTGGGTTTGAATTGATTTTCTTGAGGCCCTTTTAAGCTTACAAATCAGAACTGCCTTGTATCTGCACGTCTGAAAGAGGTTGACTTTCCCAGGATTAGTTTGAAAAATGCAGATTGATGGGCAAGGTTTGTGTTGGGTCAGTATTAAATAGCCTTCTCTCGGGGGCTGGAATTATTCATGAGCATCCATGTGTTTTGTGTTTCTTGCTTAACACTGTGGAAGGTGGGAACAGGAGGAGAAAGCAGCCAGCTGCAAACATCGATTCATTCCTTCTTGAACAGGGTTAGCAGTTAGGGGAGGCGGGGGGCTGGACAAGGGTGGAGGCTGGGTCTAATTTTACAGGAATCTGAATCAATAAGACTTGAGACTAAACAACCAGCCAACAGCTGAGGATACCCAAGTTTGATGTTATCCACAGTACCCGTTGGACAAGCTGTATGCTCTTGAAGCAAAAGCAACAAGCCATAAAACCAGGTGTGTCTTCTGACTGTGAATATGGCTGCTTGTGGCTGCCTCCCCTCACAACTACAGCTCTTGGAGATGGGTAAGGATGCAAATGGCACAGGGCTGTAGGACTCCAGCAAGCTGGGTTCGATTCCTGACTTACCTTCCTCTTAGCTCGGGGACTCTGAGTATGCTCTCTCCCATTTCTGCCGTTCAGATCCCACTACAATTCTATAAAAGGAAGCACTTTAGGCCTCTTCAGTGGTTTTTAATTTTTTGAAGATGCAGAGCACCTTCTTCAAATAAGACATTCCCTACAAGTCATAAAACCAGAAGCGTCACAGAACTAAAAGGGGTGGCAGATGGGGGTGCAGGGAAGGAGAGGCTGAACCTCTTGTTTTCTCAACTGGGTAGGATTGGGTCTAGATATTTTTGCTGACCCCGCTCCCCGAAAGATCAAGTCTGGGAAGTCAGGAGAGAGGCAGAGCCAGCTTTTCCTCCAATCCCCTCTCCTTACTGCCCCTCATCCGCCCTCCTTCCCAGGGTTCACCAAGTCCAGGTCTTACAAAGTTCCTCCGCTGAAATACTGGGAGGGGCCTGATCTTCCAAGGAGACCCAGAATGGACGCACGGAAAGGGATTCTTTTCAGGAACTGCTTCCTGAATCCTGTGTGCGCTACTATTTTTGCAGAAAGAACAGTGAAAAGTGAACAGAAGGAAGGATCCCTGGATTAATGCTCGAGTACTGGACCAGGAGGAGGGCTACAGCTAAAACTAACATCTTCATTTGGAAGAAAAACCTGAGCGAAGTTTCTCTACCCCTCTTTTCCTTACGGATTCAGCACCTCTAGGGAACCACGTACGCCCTGGGGCTAATGGCTACCTCGTTACTGCAGATGTGTATTCAGTGTCCTTTGTCAGCAAGACTTTCATTTTGTTCTCAGCCTTGGACAAGAAGACGGTTATATAATTTTTTTTTTTTTGACAAAAGGAAAAAACATGCCCCCTTTTAGCAGGATACAAACTTCATCTAGACAAGCGGTTCCAGAAAAACATCCAGAGAAAAACCTGTTTTGGCCTCAAAATTCTGTAGCTGCAATGCTAAATGGAAAGGGGGGAAAAAAAAAGGTGATCTAAAACCAAAAAAGAAATGTCTGAGGTTCAATTTATCTTTCTTTCTTGCTGCTCATTAAGGCAATGAGGACAGTGACTTAAGAGTGTCGCATTCCTTTAGACAGGGGAAGGAATAATAACCAGCCCTCAAGATCACCAATGAATGGACAGAATATGCATTGACTATGCGTGCAATTACCCAAAACTTTGTTATTTTACAAAATTGAATTCTTTCCCGCTGAAGTCCAACGCTGAGTAATTAGATGCAGGCTGTGCTTAATTTTGTCAGAGAGTAAATAGCAGCGGTTATGGAGTGTTATGGCTGGCTCCACAGTCATTAATATTCCACTGGCGTTGGGGTAGATTAGCAAGTGAAGAACACAGCAGGTCAGGATTATATGAATCTATTCAAATCCCACGTAATGAATGTAGAGAAGAGTGATCTGAATGTCTAATATCAGTCACTTAGCATAAAGAAAAAATTCTCAGACTCCCTCCCAGGGCTTTGAAAGAGCTGTTTGTTTCATCAATTTTCACTCACTTCCTCTCGTAATCAGACCTACTGAAATAAATTGCCAATAACTGCCAAGTGAAGTAAACTCTTGTTTTTTCCTAGAAAATTTTCTAAGTTTCGCGTGCTGCGATAAGAATCCCCTTTTCGTTGTGCTCCTTCACCCGCACGGATTTGGAGCTGCAGGCAGCCCCGGGGATTCAGACGGGCCTCCGTTTACTGCCTCCCTCCACTCCCCCTCGGGGCCCACACCGTCCTGTCCCTCTGGAGTTCAGTGGCCAGACGCGGTGATTTTCACTGTCTCGTGGAGGTGGCTGAAATGCATCATCATTTATGTCCCATTTCTCCCCACTGTTTTAGGTACATACTGCCATTATGGGATGAAAGAGAAATGCCCCAATTCAAAGATGAAAGGGCGTCTATCTGGAACCCCCAGTGGTCAGGGCAGGGAATCAAACAATAAATCGCGGGGAAAGAGATGGGCAGAAACAGCAAATGTAATCTTGAACCCTGGGAGAGCGAGGAAGGAGATGGGATGCTACAGGATCAAAGAGCGTCGGGGAGGATGGGCAGCCATGGAAAGACCACACCGCGTCTCCCCTGCCAGGTCAGGAGATGCCTTTGTGAGAATATGATGGACCATAATTACGGAGAAATAAAAGCGGATTTGTCAGTAATTTACCCAAGACTTTGAAGGCCCTTGACAACTACCATCATTTTCTACTAAGTCAAAGCTGCAGGGTTGCCCTGGAGTGTGAACACCGACAGCATGGAAAACGGGGACCCGGGTGACAAAGCTTTCTTTCCAAAATAAGCGCCACTCTTTCTAAGTGTATCCAAAGCCACCACCGTGACATTACAAATGAATAAAGGTAGAAACAGCAAATGTAGAGGTTTTCCTCTATCTATGGGACTATAGCAACAAGTAAAAGATCCTGGTATAATAAAAACAGTGGTGCTAGAACAGAGTAATAATTTTAAAAGAGGAGATGTGGGAGGAGGAAATTGCCTTGAGCTTCCTGTCAGTGCACCCCCTGAGAGCACAGATGGGAACTGGCTTCCAGTCCATACTTTACTGGCTCTTGCTTCTTCCCGCTCATGCAAGAAACTCTATTCCCTGCAAAGCCTCCCTCTGCCACGGAGGGTTTCCAGGAGCCCCTACAGGAGATCTCCCGTGCACCCCAGCATCCAGGGAGCATCACTGCCAACCCCTGGGAAACTCATCCCTCTGCCTCGTGGTTGAGCGGGATTCTAAGGAAAGTGTTGTTCCTCACTCAACACAGACATCACTCACTCCCCTCCAGCTGTCAGGTTGTTCTTCTCCTTCTTTCTTTGAATGAGTGATTAAGTAGGGGTTCTCATGCATACAGATTCCTGATGGACCTGCCCTACAAGCTCAGCAGACCTGCCCAGACCGACTCTCAGGTGGAGAGACAATGTAGACCCAGCCAGAGATCCTATGACAAACACGAGGAAAATCTCCCCATATCCGTCTAGTACATTTACTTTTTAAAAAATCTGTTACATTATTGTCTCTTAATCCTGTCCCACTGAACGTGGCACAGAGTTGCAATCACTGGAACACTTCTACAGAGCCGGGCTCTTAGCATGTTTCTGGCCACCTGAGCAAACAGAAACCAGTGTCAAAGCAAGAACTAATCTGCAACCTGAGCTTTTAATCTGCACTTCACAGTCACACGGTAAGCCATCATCCTATTGATACTGAAGAACTTGTTTTCTTTTTGCAGAGTGAGAACACTAACATCCTCGTCCAATCCGGCCACGGGCTAACAGCAAGGAGAGGAAAACTCTGAGCTCCCACATGTATCATCACACTGTACGGCAACTTCTTTTTCTCTGTTCCCACCAGCTCGTGGCTCATGTCCATCTTGTTCACGTGGTATCCCCAGAACCTAGCCCAGTACCTGACAAATCGGATTTTCACAGTAAATACTTTTAAATGAATGACTTGAACATGAAGTTTGATTACAAGACTCCTTTCCATTTTTGTTTTACCTCCACCCTCTTCCTTCTGTCTGAAACCTGAAATACTGAGCGCTAAATCAATAATTGATCATTAAATTCTTTGGATCAGATGCAAGGTAAGAAAAATACATTGATTTACGTTTCCATTGGATTGATAATATAAAGAGAGTCACCTGCCTTACAGAGGTAGCTACAATTCCCCAACAAAATACAGCCTTGGGAACAAGGAAGTTCATCAGCATGCTCTCGATATTTAACATTGATTCTGAAATACACAACGGAAGAGTTGTACCATCATCAGAGTGGCCCCCCTGAAAGACAGTTTCCAAGTGTGTTATGCTAGGACTAGGGTATTTCTCAACCCTCTATTTACAAAGTTCAGGTGCTATACTAATCTAATCAGGGGGCTCTTTCAGGGAAGAAAGTATGACTGGTTAGAATGAAGCTATAAACTTAATCAAGTAGGAGATAGTCTTTGCAAATTATCGGGTTGACCGTCCTTCCCGTCAGTCTCTGGAGTCCAGTGGCCTCTGAGTTGCTTCTGCAGAGCAGGTGGGACATCCACGAAGGTGCCGTCCCCCCATGATGCTCAGGAGCAATGGTCAGCCTCTCCGCGTAGCTTTGTGGCTTCAGTCTTCCTATTTTTAGTTATGCCTTTGTTTTTCTCAAGTATATGACCTCAGGTCATGTTCATCTTTAAAACCTCAATATCCTCATGGAAGAACAGCAGTTTCACTCAAACTATCCCCTTATCACCTAAATCTGTGACACTGCAATAGGTCTCTCCTTGGCAACTCTTCTCCTTGGGTAGGTTGGTCAAATCTCAGTTTCCAATGCTATGATTTCTTCCAATATTGAAATGAAAGTCCCCTGCCAATGCCTTTCCCATATCGATCGAACCCACCAATTCATTGGTCTGGATAGTTCTGAATGTGAGCGTGGGCATCTCTGAGCCTGTAGGTGCTGCTGGCCTCTAGTGTCAGGAAACTGCCATCCCATGGGGGTACCCACAAGCAATGACTCTCAAGAGCTGGTGTATAAATCCCCCAGCTGCTTGCCCTTCACCTGGGTTAATTCCACGCCTTGGTCTACACCATGTGCCAGACTTTGCTTTCAGGATCAAGTACGGATCACCCACGGTGGCAGCTGGCTTAGAACACATTGTTTGCTGCCTTCCCCTCCCTGTGTCTCTCCCCACACCCAGACAAACCATTTGTACTCAAATCCTGTCTCAGGGTCAGCTTCTGGGGGAATCTGAACTAAGACACAGATAGATATTAAACTAAATTGAAGGTATTGTTTCAGGTATTTGAGTCTCTCTACATTTTCTCTCTTCTTTTAACCTGCAGAGAACAGAGGGATGATGCCTCAGTATCCTGGGAGGTGCCTGCCTGAATTGTGGGTCATCACTTGGCTGCCTCCCTGCCCGTGTGTGTAAGCCCTCAGCCCTGTGCTGCCGCGTGCACCCAGCAGAGGATTCCACACACACTCACATCCCCGCCGGCTTTGCAAGGCACCAGGCCCAGCGGAGCCGCCGTTTGTGATGAATACAGCACAGGCAGTGTCCCCATATAGCTCGGGAGAAGTGCGAAGCAAAAAGAAATGTGCAGAAATGAAAGATAAAGACAGCATCGTTCAATTTTGTAAAAATGATAATCCCAAGACCCTGGGTCGTAATTGATTTATAAATGTAGGCTTATGTGATTTGTGTATTTAAATGACAATGTTATCAGCCATTTACACCTTGACAAGAACCACTTAAGAGATACATTGTCAGGTGAGGAAAAAACCTGAGATTGCAGAATAGAAATGACACATTGGAAGTCAGAAAACAAACTTCCCAGCTGCTCGATTCTTTCTAACTCACTTCTGTGAATTGATGTGTATCTCAGGTGAATAAAATGAGATCAAATGTCACCTAACGAAGGCCAGATTGCTGCTCAGACAACACAAAAAGTGAAGTCAGCACAGTGCAGAATGTAATGATCAGGGAGACTTTGTGGAAACACTCAGAGTAGCTCTGTCTCCCAGGAACAAGGTCACATTTAAACAGAATTCCACATATTAACTTAAGATGGAAACACTACCACTCTCAGTTGGACTCACAAACTCATTCCCTTATTATGAGAAAAAAAAAAATACTAAATGGGAAGTCACTGTTACTTGGGAAAAAAGAAATACAAACAAGAAATGTCAGCTGATCTCAAAAATTAGTTCTCAGGTGGGGAGGCCTGAGGAAGCCCCGGTTTGCAGGTGTAAGCTGGTGAAGGGGACCATGGTGCAGCAGCCTACGAGCCAAGACCAAGTAGCTGCTGGTGCAGACACAGAGTGCTTCCCAAGACCTGGTACTCTTCTTACGTTATGCTCCCAGGGCTGAACCATCTACTCTCCACGGGCTTTCTCCAAAGACGGTAAGCACGTGTGATGAGATTTCAGATGCTGAACTGCATCGGCACGCATTCCACATTGCCTCTCAGACAACCTCCAGAAAGCCTTAATGACCTTTTTAGATGTTCCCACGTCCTTTCTGCATATATTCTCATTCACAGTATTGCGCATCTCTGCACTTACGATGAGCAGATTTTTGCCCATGTAATTCTCAGAGGGTGCTCGCATTTGTTCTCAGGAACAATGTCTGTGGCCCCCTGAAATAAAAGGCTGTCCACTTTGGATGAAGGCCATGACTTCATTTTCAATGGCAAATTATGTTGCATTTAACTTAAAGTTTTGATACTCAGACAGGAAGAGAGGAATTGAAAATGAGTCCCAATAATTCTAGACTATATGAAAGACATAATCAGGCCAATGATCAGCCTTTTTTGAGAAAATAATAAAGATGGGTTTCCTTTTAAGTTGTTTCTTCAAATGCAAATTCATTTTCACTGAAAGGTATTAAGATATTATCTACAAAGAACAAGTTTATCAAACGTTTTGTCAGGAACATCTCATACATACATCTGGAAGCATATATATATATATATATATATATAGAGAGAGAGAGAGAGAGAGAGAGAGAGAGAGAGAGAGAGAGAGGGGAATCTGCTGCTAGTGAGAAGTTTTCAACATGATGCCGAGAGTAGGTCAGCATAATGACCCACTGCACTGGGATGACAGTTATAGAAAAACAACTAGCATCAATAGCATGCATGTCTATAGATAAAAACAGATGGTTTATCACACCACACATTTTCGACAATGATAGATTTTTCTCCCTAAAAAAGAAATACACCTGTGGCTCAAGTTCAACCATCCTTGACATTCCACTCTTTTATTACTTGTGGGAGGTTAGAGTTGACAATATCTTAGGGGTCTAGTTGCATTCTCAACCAATTAAAAAATGCAAACAGTGCCGAGACTGGTAGCAAATCGAGACAATATTTTTCCAATGTCAATTAGAGAATACCTCGGATCAGGAAATCTAAGTTGCATGAAGTTATCAGAAGTTTTACATGGCCCCAAAGCCATTGATTTCCATCTTTATTTCTCCTTGCAAACAAAGTAGGTGAGAAGAATCCTATGGACTATGGCTTAGCATACTCTTCTCAAGGACAGAACTCTGAAGAGATACCCTAATTAGGAAATGAGGAACCACATCAACTCATGCAGGGCCAGGAACCAAAAGGAGTTGATGAAACCTGGGCCCAGTGGCATCGGTACCTTTAACCTCCCTCTGAAGGGAGCTCACATCTACTTGAGAAGTCTTTTGCAAATTAACATCCAAAGGCAAACTGGTTTCTAGCAGAGCCCTCTTATTATGCAATGCCAAAGCCTGGGTGGCAAATTAAAAGAAAAAAAAAATTATCTGAATAAACTTATTATAATAAAATTCATGTATTGATTGTTTCCTTCACCCAAAATATAACTTAGAGTGCCTAATGATCCATGTATTTAGTCATATAACAGGTATTTATTGAGTGCCTACTAACATCAGGCATCATGTTATTTCCCAATAAAAAATAAATAAACAAATCAATAAGACAGAGCTCTGCATTCAGAGATCTTACATCTTAGAAGGAACACGGGTGATAAATACACAAGTGCCCACGTAGGAGCATAGATGTGTACATAAAATAGTTCATACACTGACAAGTGCACTAAAGGAAATAAAAGAGGGAAATGAGATTGTGAGCGCCTGGGGAGGGGAACTCTGATTTTGATATGTTCGGGCAGAGAAAGCCCTGCTCAGGCGGTGACATTTGGATGACATTTTGCATGGAAGACAGCCAGGCACAATTTAGAGGAAGTGAGGTCCCAGCAGAGAGAACATCAAGCAGGACAGGTCAGAAGTGGAAACATGCCAGGGATTTTGAGGAACAGAAAGAGGAATACATGCAAAGCAGAGGCCAACATACAGAGCACCTCACAGGCCGCAGGGAGGAGTGAGGATTTGTTCCAAACGCCCTGTGCCTGGCGGGCCATGGGGACTGCAATCACACTCTCTGCCCTCCTGCCTTGCAGTCTAGACCGAGGGCACAAATACTAAACAGAGAGTCACAAAAATAAAAGTGGAACTACAGACTGAGACATGCCGCAGAGGAAGACACCAGCTCAACCCGGGGTTCAGTTGGGGCGAGGGAAGGCTTCTTGGAGGAAAAAACCTTTAAGGAGAAACTGGAACAAGACTTGTATAAGTATAACCAGTTACATTAAATCTAACAATTTAAATATATGTAAATAAATAAAGATGGATGGATGGATGGATGGATGGATGGATGGATAGATAGATAGATAGATAGATAGATAGATAGATAGATAGATAGATAGATTTATAGGATTCATTCACTTTAATTAAATTAAAAACCAGTGACCCCTAATGCAGCTTCTGATGAAAAGAATGACAAATTTTCCATCAAACTGAATCTATCCCACCAGACATGAACATCTTATTACCTTTGCAATGACAGATTGATTCACTATACAGGCCTTCATATATTTAAAATTAGGAACCTGGCATTACAGTTCACGATCTGATCACTGTAATTACAGTTCATTTTATCTTGATTGCTTTTGTAGGGACTCCTGATTAAATCTGTCTGCCCCTGTAATTCCTAAAGCTTGTTTCTTGCAAAGCTAAAATTTCTTGGGATAATAATTCAGTGTTTCCCTTTCGATCCTCCCCCTCTGCCCATACCACATTGTGATGGTTGTTCTGATCATATATACATAAACTTAGAGTTGTAATAGTCCTATATGGTTCGCAAATATTTTCACTGAACAGTATTTAGACACCCAGAACAACGTGGGGAAGGCAAGCATTGTTTGTTCTATGTACACAGGAGGAAACTGAAGCCCACCAAGGAGAAGTGCACTGTCCTTAGCCACATAAACCCCTTCTGTGTTATTGTCTCTTCTTCAAGTAGCCAGAGAACTCTAGGATGTTGGACTCACACAGGCAAGAAACCATCCATGCATTCTTCTTCACCAACAAGGAAACGTACTCGAGAGTCATGTTGCTTCATTACCACTGGAGAGTGGAGAGGATACAATGAAGCAGAGGGCGGAGGACACGTTCCCGTTGGAATGCACAGGCTCCTGACCACCCTCCAGCTCTCTGAACTCTCAGCTGTGCCTCGGAACAGATACTAGCAGCCAAACAAGGAGTGGCTTTCTGCTCCCTGGGCCATGGGAAGAGGCTGAAAGGGGGGCAGGGGGACTTGTCCCTCTGCAGACATTAACTTCTGGAGAGAATTTCTGTAATTGAAAGACCTGTTTAAAGGTCTAGAATCATAGCCACTGTGGTTGTACAGTTCTCAACTTGCTTTGGTTATTCTTTAGTCTTTAAGAGGGCTTCACAGACTTCCTAGCAAACCAAGGCTGCCAGAGTGGGGGTAGTAGATGGTGGCGCTGTTTTGGAAGACTTTGGCCACCAGGTGAAAGGCAGAGCCCTCTGTGAGGAGATGAGGAAGGTGTCTCCCAGTGAAGAATGTCTTTCCCTCCTCCTCCACAATACAACACACAAAGAACCACCCCACCCTCGGAATGAACCATCTCCTCGGGATTTATGGGATAAAAGGAAGTTAGGTTGTTCAAGTCTTTACAAAAATCCTTGGCACAGGTGGGACAGCTTCTGGAAAGAGGAAATCATGATGTAATGGTGATTATTTTCAACAGTCTCACCCTTGGCATTCTGCTATTTCCTTTTCTTTTTTTTTTTCCTTTCTTTTTTTTTCTGTATTTAGAGTCATAGCCACTGCGGTTGTGCAGTTCTCAACTTGCTTTGCTTATACTTCAGTCTTTACAAAGGCACAGAAAAGTATTCACACGAGACACGGTGAGTGAGAACTGAAAAGAGAGAATGAGTTATTCAGAGCTCTGGGGAGCACGGGAGGCCACCTGTGCTGCTGGGAACCCAGGCTGCGGTGCATCAAAGCGATGTTGCCATCAGAAAGCATCCCCACCCTCGGTGCTCCAAGTGGGAAAATACCAGGGGGCACAGGGAGCGGGGCCAGTCCCTTTCAATCTCCCTGAAGACACCCTTAACGGAGCGAGCCGGCAGACTGATGCAGGGTGGCCCTTCCCCTCTGGGGAGGAGGGGGCCTCTCATGCCCTCGACCCAGCTGATCTGAATCAGAAGAATCAGAAGAATCAGCAAGTCTATCACTTGGCGATTTAATTACCTTTTCTTTAATCAAATCTTATAATGAACAATTCCAGTAGGTTATTAATTTTTCATTCCGGAGTGAACATGTAAGGTCTCCTAGTAGGGAGTTTTGAAAAATTCCATTCGGGCCTGGGTCTGTGCTGTGAATGGGCTACAGTCTCCTGATCAGCACCCTGAGTCACATTGAATCTCACTGACAAGGGCGCAAGACAAGGTCATGCTGGCGTGCACCTACACGTCTGTTAACTGTGGTACAGTAAGTCCTCAATGCCATCAATACGTTCTGTGACTTTCCGCGAAATGATGTATAATGGAGCCAGATATCACACCCCACCAATCTCTTCTGGTGGAGAAATATCGGGGTGCTCGGGTTTGGACCACTTCTTCGCTGCTTTGAGGAAATAAAAGAACACATCAGAAGGCTGCGGTGTGCTGTGGATTCAGTGTGATTCAGTGTGCTGTAAAAAGTCTCCGATGTGCGGTGAAGGACAAATTAGGCTTCTGTATTCATGTGTCCGATGTAACTATGCGCAGGGTGCAGTGGGCACTGATAATAGTCAGCAAATGGCTGAGGCGGCTTCCGTACGAGGTGGTCGTGACATGTTCACAGAGCCGAGATTCCGAGTTACCATTTCTGAGATTGTCCACTTCCTTTGACTCTCTCACTGTCCTGCGTGGGCAGCCCGGGCGCCCCTCCTGGAAGACAGGACCACACCTTCTGGAAGTGTAGGTCCTGCTCTGCGTGCCTGTTTTAAATGGGATTTCTTGCTCTTTTCCACCCTGCCTGACAACAAAATGGAGGCGTTGGTAAAGGGAAGGTTTTGATCTTCAAAAAGCAATACGACTAATCAAGGCCTCGTCAGTGATATAAACTCCCCTCCCCCCTTTTATGGTCATTTTATGGCTGGTGCTCCATCGATGCAAATTAAATGAGCAAAGGAACCTTAGGAGCAGCTCCTTGCTCTCTACATGTTGTGTTATCAAGTGACATCTGCTTCTTACTTCTGCCTCTATTTTTCTTTATCATATCAAGGCCTTGTGCTTTTAATAGCATCTCTAATCCTCCAGTTAACAATGATTTAATTAGCATCTACTAGGTACTTTAATGATCTTGGAGAGTCATTTTTATGTTCAGCTCTTTTTGTTTTTTCTTCCTTTCTTTCTAAACTCCATGACAGTAGAGACCTGTCTGTCTTGCTCACTATGAGATCTTTGGCACCTGGGAAACAGCAGGTACTAAATGTATGTGCACTGACTGCAGGAATGTGTAACTGCATCTACACTCTCAACAACTGAGCCTGTTAGGGTTTTCCCCTCCCCACAGTGCTTTATTTTTCATTCAAACAACATCAAGGTAAGACAACAAAAAAGAGTGTTTGGGAGGACTCTCAAATTATCCACTTGACGGTGACCGCCGTTTTCACTGGGTCACCTTCTATGCACCCTGGCTCACCCTTTGTCCCCAACACTGTGCGTTGATGGGGACTCTGTCGGAGATGCTGGAATGGCTACTCCATGGAGGACACAGCAAAGCCCCTTTTCCCAGCAACAATCTGAGCCCATCAGTGACACATCCATTCTCCACAGCCAGGATTACAGTATTTTCTCGGTCAGATTTACTTGCTTGGGATAAATCTTGGAGGCTGTTAAATCTGACTGTCTGATCCCCGCTAACAGAGCACTTGATGGACTATCAGAGGGACCCTGCCAATGCCTCGTGTGTTACAGGACGCCCTCGATAGCGGCCGTGTATGCAGCTGCACGATGAGGAGCATTGTCTAAAGATAAAAACAGGCAAGCAGGCGGGAATCAGCCCAATCCACTTAATTTCACACATGCACAGTCACTGATGTGTCTGCAATGAGATTTAGGCAATGCCCTTGTTGGCAAACTTATAACTTTTCTTGAACAACCAATCTCTGATTAGTTCATGAGATGGCTTTGGTGCGATGAAGTACGAGAAGGGAAGAACAAATAGTATTTGATCCCGAAGGAGCCCGGTTGTTTAAAAAAGCTTGCCCGTTAACAAGGCAAATATCAGACAGGAGTGTGTACAGAGAAGAATGTACATTTCTTTTGTTTTAAAATAGTTGCAGGTGTGGATCAGCAAAACCGACTAAAAGCTGCTGTCAGAGACTCTCTCTCTTTTCTGCCTTCAGAGCTGAAAGGGACATTCTGAGTTCGTTACAGGCTCTCTATTCGAGCATCATGTATGTTCCCTACACAATGTGAAATCTCCGGCTGAGCACTGTGTTTCTCTGAAACAAGCAAGCCCCATTCAGGACAGGAAACACGGTACAGATCAGCCCTGTTGGATACCACCTGTGGTTCCGATGATATTTCAAAGCCAACGTGGAGAGAGACCAAGGTCAGAAACACCCTGCGACAAGCAGAATACACTCCTGCTTCTGAGCAAAAACAAACAGAGGGAGGGGGGACTCATGGTTGGTGAAGCCATGAGGTTTCCGAGGACTGATGTCTTATCACAGGTTTGAGTATGCAGGAGATGCCTTGGGAAGAAAAGACAGTACTTACTGGGCAGAGTAAGAGGCAACCCAGACACAATTCTGAACACTTCATTCAAGGAGAGAATGGCCAGTGGGACCGGAGGGGCCTGGGGTTGTGAAAGGGGGGGGTTCATGCTGAGAGCACTACAGTCTTGTCACAGATGGGCAGGTGCACTTCAATGAATTCACAGAGCCCTGATCGGTTTGGCTCAACAGTTAGAGCGTCCGCCCTCTGACCAAAGGGTCTCGGGTTCGATTCCCGGTCAAGGGCACATACTTGGGATGCAGGTTCGATCCCTGGCCCCTGTTAGGGCCTTGCACGAGGCGACCAATCAGTGTGTCTCTCTCATATCAATGTTTTGCTCTCTCTCACTTTCTCTCCCCTCCTCCCTTCAATTCTATCTTAAAAAAAAAAAAAAAAAATCAATGCAAAAATATCCTCAGGTGAGGACTAACAAAACAAAAACAGAATTCGCAGAGATCTGACTCTATGCATTTCTGCACCTATTATGTGAAATGTGTTTCTCTTTGACACAGTGAAAGAAAAAGGACGTACTGAAAAGCATAGTTATTTCAGTTGCTTTAATACTGGAATGCTTTAATATGGTGTATTTGCTCATTTAATTCTAAGTATTTGCCTCATACCCTCCCACAAAGTCAAAGGAAATTGCAGGCAGGTACCGCAGGGCCATAGGTAAGAAGTCCTTCCACTGTGACATGCCTGCTTGTACCACTGCCCGGGTCCCATGCAGGAGATGACCTGTGTCTGATGGGCGAGGCGCTGTGAATTCTGAATGCCACATTATCTTGCTTTATAACTGTGTTGCCTAATAACAGAAAGAGGGCTTTGGGCCATAATTAATAGCCATTCTTACAGATCTTTTAACTTTCTGCAGTCTCCAAGGAGCTTGCTTTCCATTACCATTTCCAGAAATAGCTTACTTTACATTATTAAAGCGCTTCGAGTGATAGTTTCCAAGTTATCCCTAAGCTAATTATTAAAAAATTATTACTCAAAAAGCTTTTCCCACTTTAAGAGTGTAAGGTACCGTTAAGTGCCTTGCAGTAAATATGAAGATAGATCCACAGCCACTGGGAGAATCTCTGCTTGTGATACAGCCATTTCCATTGAGTCAATCTTTAGTGTACTCTAAAATGTGTTTTCATTACAAGTATGGCACTAAATACCATGGGGAAAGATATGCAAATCAGCAATATTAACTATGCCAGTTGAGACGAGCCAAACTAAACTAATGAAGGGGATATAGCCACTATAAAGCTATGTGTTGCTTTTTTAAAAGGTTAATTAGACTCCCTAATTATCCCAGACTGAGCGCACATTATTCTCTTGGAAAAGCAGACATAATTAACTTAGGCTTTCCCCACAAGCAAAACAAGTAAATAGGAAAACTCCAATCCAAAGGGGTTTGCGTCTATTGAAATCCAAAGGGTGGCTTGATGCTTATATAAGCACACATGTGTGCGTGCACGTGCACACACACACACACACACTCCAATAGTTGCTAAATGTGGCCATCCTGTAAGTTTACAAGATATAAGAAAGCACTGTCTGCCAATACACATCCATAATTAATAATCCATATAACATATGCTTCTCAAAAAGACGAAATGAAACTAAACACAACTTCCCAGGGAAGCTATGTACATGGGACATTTGTCGCTTCGGGCCGCCTAGTAACAACCCCCTTTCTGCTGCTGACACGACACTGATTTTCTGTTTGGGGAATTATCGGCTACACACCTACACTGCAGTTCAATTTCTCCTCCTGCCCAATCCTACTTCGTTCACCTCCTTACGGGTAATTTCCCAAGAAAACTCCCCAGTCAATCAACTGCACACAGTGCCCACTTCAGAGTCTCAGGGAAGGAAGAGCTTCTTTCCCAGGGAAGCCAGAATATGGTGAGGGTACCAGGATGGGTGTGTCCCAAAGGCAGGAACTAAAATGAAATTTTGAGTTATATCCCTTGCCTGTTACATTTACCCCATTCGACAAGCTGTTCTATAATCCCCTACACTCCGTCCCCAATACATTAAGAGAAACAGATACATACTGAAATTAATTCTTCTACCCCACCATCTCCATCATCAACCTGTAATAATGAGAACTCCAGGGCTCCTGGCCCTGCCTGCCAGCTGGGAGCCTCAAGGGTACGTCCTTTGGTTAGGGGCTGCAGCTCCCTGCTTGCAAATGCAGCATCGGCTTTGGTCCTGAGATGTTTGCAAACTTGCAAACGTTAAATGGCGAGGCAAGCCCAGGAAAGGATTGGAGGGAAGACTGTCAGACCATTGAAGTAAACTGAGCCTTTGGCTACCTCGCCTGAAGGAAGAGTTGATTTTCCTGGGCTTTCTGTCTGTCTCTGTCCAGGACATCGGCAGGGCTCCATGGCCACACCAAGGAGAGGACAAGTGTTCACCCCTCCCTGCCAGGGAGCAACGGCTCCACGAAGAGTCAGCGAAGCGTCATCTCTGCATCTCTGTGCCTCTCGCATGAGCCCAGAAGTATCCCAACACCCCAAGATCAGCACGAAGGCCCTCTCCTATCCTCTGCCCCAACCTGGGAGAATTTTCTCCTGCGTGTGCAGCAGCTTGCCCTCTGTTTCCTCTTCCCTTCCAGGCTAGCTCCCCGGTCCTGATTGTTTACCTCTGTAAACCAGAAAAGGCAGCAGAAATTCGGAAACTGAAATGGCCATTTCCGCTACCAGCGGTCAGAGGCTGCTCAAGGCCAAGTGTGGCGGGGTCATCGGAGGCCAAGAGAAAGCACTTACTTCTCACAACGTTTCATCAGGGAGTCAAGTGAAGGGATTCCCTTCCCCTCATCGAGTGAATCCCCTCAGTGAGGACACGGGACAACGTCCTACAACTCATCGGAGGGGGACACAGCCCTGACCTGCACCAGTGACTCCTGGCATCAGCCCACATTAGAATGCTCGGGAAACCCTTTAAAACATAAATCCTGGCCCCGACGACCCATCTTCTGATTCAGTCATTTGGGGAGGGGATTAAAGATGTGAACTTCTGGCATCCTCCAAGGTGATGCTGACCTGCTGGCCCAGGTCCCCGCAGTGTGGACCACTACTTGCACCACACCAAGACTCTGCCATGGGTACAGGGGCCGCAGGTAGCCCCAACCAAGTGGCTCATCGCTGACCACTTGGGATGACGATGTTGATTTAAGTAGACCACAGAGGCAAATCAATAGGAAGAGGAACGAATGAGTGTTTGGGAGAACCCTGACCCTAAGAGGTAGGCTTTCAGTCTTACCCTGATCCACAGGAAACCAACGAGCCGATTTCAAAGGCGAGTGTGGGTGGAGAAGGAAACCTTCCACTAGCACATCTGTAACAAGAGGTGGTTCACTGAATATTCTTTGGTTCAATAATCTTATCAGCCAGGCCCTGGAAGTCCAGCCAGTGGAGGGTTTGTGATTTTTATTCACCCTGAAAACTAAATGCTGGTTCAGATGAGAATTCAATTGACTTGCAAACAGTGTTTACTCTGTTTCTTGTCATCGATTAATGACATGAAAGAGGAATTAACAGAAGCGTGTGCACCACCTGCCTAAGAGACGGTTAAATTTGGAGTTGTTCTATGCTCCTGCACAGAGAGGGCAGTAACCCGCAGTAGTCAAAGGTCCAGTGACAGCCTGTGTTCTGGGTACTGAGTCTATCCAATCAGGAGGAGATAAGTTTCCTGAAAAGCCAAGTAGGGAGACCCAAGCTGCAGCCCAGCCTTAGCCGCCCTGTGACAGCAGTTGGTGCGAACCTGAGCCAGCAAGCAGCACCCCCGCCTTGCCAGGGGGACGAGTCATCACCCAGACCCCTGGGGTCTCTTCCCTCCAAAGAGAGCAGCCACCGCCCAGATCTGGCTCCCCATTTCCACACCTTCCGGCTCTCTTCACCCCATTTTCCCAGAACATTCTCTTAACCTAAACCATCTTTTCTCAGATGACTATACTGAGGCTACTCATTTCCTTTTCAAAGAAACAGGTATCAAAAGTAAGGTGCTCTCATTCATTCTAAAAACGCAAATCAAACGGAAAGTTTAAATGAGATCGGAAGAAGGACGTGATCTCACCAGATAAACCAAGACCACTCTGGCAGCTCCCACTGGGAGTACTTCACGTCCACGGTGCATGTGTATTCATCCATCTGTGTCCTATCCCATTAAATATTCCCAGCAGCCTGCGGAGTGGACTTCACTGATCTTTCCACAGATGAGGAAACTGAGCCAACGTGAGTGTGCAGAGTCTAGAGAGAGGAGGTGTCAAAGTTTCCCCAAAGGTGCTCACATATCCATTGAACAGCTGTGGGTTCTGTCACTGAAGAAGGGACTTGACCAGACAGGCCAGAGCAGTTAATGATGAGAGAAAAGTATAGAATGACATAACTTCTAAATCTAAGATAAGCAGCTAATCATTTAAATATGCAGTAAAAGGACGGTTATCGCTCATGGATCAGTAATGTGACTGGATAGAGCAGCTCTTATCCAGGACACATTTGAGAATGGTGGGGGACAAACAGGGACCCGTGGCTTGAAAACAAATCTCCATTACCATTGACATTTGGGGTTTTGGTATTCTGTGTATTGCTATTGTGGGCGCCCCAGAGACACGTAAGGCTAGAGTGGAGAAATGTGATGTCATTATCCAAGATGAATTTCCTACGTGCTCCTGCCCAGGAAAGGGTCCTCATCTAAAAACTGTTTTAAAAACTACTGAAAGAGACGTATAATCATAAGGGAAGGAGGAAATAGTGTCCGTTGGAACATTGAAGACAATTTTATGGAAGGAGTGACATTTAAGTTCAGCTTTGAAGGACCAGTAGACAATCTATAGTAAGAGGAAGAGAAAGAGCATTTTGAAGCTAAGGGAATTGCCTGAACCAATAACCCAGGCAATATTATGGAGGTACGAATGTCATGTTATCCCAGGGAACAGTGAATAGTCAGACTTTAATGGCAATTTTTATGTTCTTTTAATTTAGTTTTTTCCTCTTAAAGAGTAAGTGAATGCAGATTCCACGGTAAGCTTAATAACATACAATGTTATCTTATTTAGCATGAACAGTGTTCTCAAGAAGTTAAATAAATATTTATGAAGTTGTAATTTACTTCAGATAAAAGATAAAATTTGCTTTAAGTAATATTCAATATAAGAATTAAAATGGTAATTTGAAAGGCCATTGGTTGCAATGCTCGATAACATTCGATGTAATTACTGCAAATGTTACTGAGCCAGCAGAAGACAGTGCAAATACGTGAAAACCTAGGACTGAAATGACTCAGAACTGGTAACTACAGTCTTGGGAACAAACTCAAGAATAAATGTATCCATTCAAATCACCGGATAACATAGCTTTTCTCATGCAGTGAATTGTTAAATGTGACATATTTAATTCTTCACTCAAGTGCATCTGCAGCTAGAGAGTGGGTCATGAGGAGATAAACAGGCTGGGTTCCACACCTTTGTCCTTTCCCGATGCTAAGAAAGCACCCCAGAGATGGTGACTCAGGAGAATTTTGAATGAATACAGCGATTAATAAATCCAACACAATGCTGAAGGAAATCCCATAAACCAACACAACTCCGTATGGTCACTTGATGTAGCATAAAGGAGACACTGCAGTCCGGTGGGGCTGGGTGATCTTTTCTATTCAAGGTACTGGATGAATTGATAGCCACAGAGGACAAAGTGAATCTTGACCGCCACCTAATACTAGATACAAAAATCAACCCCAGGTAGATTACAGACCTAAGTGTAGAAATAGAAATAAAAATATTTATGACTATATGGTAGATAAACATTTCTAAATATGCTTTTAAAACTCTAATCATAGAAAGATGTGAAATTGGACAAAGAATTTATGTTTTTAACCAATTATGATTAAAAGAGTAAAAAGACAAACCATAGATACAGAGGAATAACTGAAATATATATATATTTGTATATGCACACATTATATACAGAAATCCAGAAAATAAAAAGAACTACAATAAAATAATTTTTCAAAAGACAGACAACCTGATAGGGAAAAAAGGGAGGAGGCAACAGAATTAGCAAGTACTTCACAAAAGAGGAACTCTAACTGGCTGATAAATATATTAAAAGGGCTCATATTTATATATTATCAGGGAAACTCCAATTAAACCAACAAAGCAACACTGCTTCATACACATCCAAATGTCCACAATGCAACAGAGACTAGACCAAGCACTGACATGACATGAGGTGGCAGGAACTTTCACATCCTGCTGATGGGACGACAAATCATTTCTCTTTGGGAGCCCTTCAGCGGGATCTATTCAAGCTAAATAATCGAGGACCCAGAAATCTCACTCCTCAGTATACACCCAAGAGAAAGGCATAGATAGTTCACCTAAAGACACATACAAGAGTATTTATAGCTGCTTTATTCCTGGTAGCCAAAATCTGAAAACCACCCAAGTGTATATCAGCAGGAGACTGTTAAATGCACGGTGACGGTTGTGAGCAGCGGAACACACAGGTTATTCTTGCATTATTATTTATTAAGGTTTGTATTTTTCCATATGGACCACTGTAGACCTAGCTTTGCCCCACCCTGCATTCATCCAATGGTGTGCATCCCGCAATGCCGATGAAATACACACAACCACCACAGACCAGAGCACAGAGGAATCTCACAAACACAACACGCAAAGCAGTTCCTACTGTGTGATTCCAATTATATAAAGTTCAAAAACAGACGAAACTCATCTTTTGTGCTAAAAGTCAGTCCAGTATGTTGTGGGGTAGCACCTGTTAGGGAGGGGGACCTGAGGAGTACAACTCTGGTTCTAGTAAGCCTCGCTCTCGGTCTGGGTGTGGATGACACGAGTGAGCTTACTTTGTAAAAAATGTATCAAGTTTATTACATGTCAATAAAAAAGGTTTTTTAAATCTTCGGAAAAACAACCAAAGACTCCAACGTGTAGAAGCAAGGGAAGGACCCTGTGAGAAACAAGGCAAAGAGAAAGGGCCAGCAGCCTTGCAAAGACACACAGGGACCCTCTGCATTTGTCCTGCAGACCCCTCCACCCCCAGCTTCTGATGTTTGCTCTAGCCCTGGGAGCGCCCAGCCTTCACGCTCATCTCATCGTGAGAACTAAAGGATTTCTAAGGCGCATGTGCTCTTAAAGGAACACTCAATACTTTTATTTGATGCAGGCAACATCCTTATGTTCCAAGCTCCTTTCATGTTCTGTACTGAGGCCTGTGGCTCTTTCCATTGATACCGAAATGTGGCCTTGGCTTTGTCTAGCTCTTAAAGGAGATGCTTCAAATTGCTCAGATGCAAATGGCAAAGTCTCCAGGTTGAGCTGTGAGAGCTTTGTTTGGAAAGAACCGAGGAGGCTGCTTTTCTTCACCACTCAGAATTCCCCTCCAAAGCTGATTCTCTGCTGTGCGGTTTGGTCTGAGTGGTGGCTGAGGCTAATACTGCGTCCAAAGTTCTCACTGCAACTCCTATGTCCTCTTTACAATCTAAAAACTACCAGCAAGGATCAACCACAGTGCTTTACAGACTCATGCATCTATTTGCGATTTCAGCAAACACCTACTAACTGCCTCACGTGCTGGGTTATCTGCCTGGAGCGTGGCTGCGGACAGATGTGGGTAGGTAACTCGGTGTCACACAGTGAATGGCTACAGCACAAACTTGAACTCAGGGCCCTTGCTTTCCTGTTGGGGCTGTTTCCAGCCCCCTTGCCCACCTTTCCCCCACCGAAATCTGAGGTACTTCCTTAAGATGCTTGAAACTGTTAAACACAAAGGGAAATGCTCAGGGAAAAACTCCTCGTCTAGTTGCCAAAATGATAAATATTTGGACAAGATAGGAGCCAGATGTTTCCGTTAGAATTTTTTTTTCTTCTTCTTTAACAATAAGGAGAAGGTGAAAAAAAGGTTTCACCACCATCCTTTACCTCCAAAATGGAGATCAGACCTGCATCGCTGTAACCAGGAAAGAGTCAGAGACGTGGGTGACTCCTTTGAAGGAAAGATGCACAGGAAAGCCATGATATTCTATATTCACTCTCTTGGGCTTTGTCTCCAAATGCGACACATTTGTTTTCTGATCAACAGTCAAGTTTCAATAAGGTGTTCTCACCTAGATAATTAGATAACGAGATACATGGGGTGCACTTGGCAGGAAAAAATGCACCGTCACCTCGGAGGACCTTTATAACACAAGCTCTCTCTATAATATACTTGACAAGTGATCATGACATCGGTGAACAAAATTGATTGCATAAAATTTCTCTACTAAATTAAGCCAAATGTCCCTCCCTGTGATTTTTGTCCTGAGCTTGCCCTTGAGGGAAGCATATTACAAGTTTAATCCCTCTTTACTTTGACAGTTCTTTAAGAATTTAAAAAACCACAAGTATATTATCCACCCCCAGCTTTTCTTGTCAAGATTAGAACCTTATCCCCTATGATTACATTTAATTTTAGTCAGTATAATTTTTTCAAAGACCAGTTAAATGATAAGCCCTAACCTTTATTTTAGATTATAAAATCAATATATGTGACTGTTAAAATAATTTTAAAGTCCAGATAAATATGCAACATAATAAAAATCACAATTAATTTTCTCACTCCTAAAAATGTTAATATTTTAGCCCTGGCCGGTTTTGCTCAGCGGTTAGAGCGTCAGCCTGTGGTCCAGAGAGACCTGGATTCGGGTCCTGCTAAGGGCACGTACCTCAGTTGCAGTTTGTCCCCGGCCCTGGTTGGTCGTGCGGGTGGCAGCCACTCGATGTGTTCTTTTCACATCGATGCTTCTCTCTCTCTCTCTCTCTCTCTCTCTCTCTCTCTCTCTCTCTCTCTCTTCCTCTCTCTCCCTCCCACTCTATCTGAACAAAAACTGGAAAAATGTCCTCAGGTGAGGATAAAAAAAAAAGAAATGTCAATATTTTATTGTAAATTTCTTTGAACTATTTTCTATGCATATTTATAAGTATAACTTGCATAGTTTAAAATAGGTTAGTACTATGCATACTATTTCAAACCTTAGCATTTCACTTACCACATAATGAACATTTCTTTTCTTATCAAAAGTGGTACATTGGATACACATCCAGTTGTCGAAAAAGATGACATAAACTAATTTGTCCCTATTCTCAAACCAAATACCTGGAAGTTATTCAACAGACCATGATAAATGGACTTTGAAAGCTGAAACGGGGGTGGACTGGCTAGGAATCTGGTAGCTTGAGGAACAACGACGTGGGGTTTGCTGGGTTATAGTCTTAGGTCCCAGACACTCCAGACTGGGCTCTGGAGAGATCCGCAACCCAAAACCACCACAGACAAAGACAGAAAACAAACAAGCAAGGCCTGCATTCTCTGGCTGAAAGACAAGAGAACTGTCTCCCTCTCTCCATAGCCAGCATTTGGTCTGACGCACCCGCAACAAGCGGCCAGCCCCGGCCAGCCTGATCCCAGCCACCACCAGGGCACCAGCAGGCAGCCCAATCTGCCAACAGCAGTGCCGGCAGTGAAGCTTTGCATCTCCCTGACATCCATTCAGAGACATGAGGACACTCAGGTTCACTGGCTCTGTCCCCAACAGCCCCACACACAGACACACAGAAGGTGGCCTGGTGACACCAGGTACCCCAGAGAAGTGTCTTTCACCCAGCAGATGTTGCCATCGGGGATTGAGTAGGGGCCCACAGCCCCACAGGGGGATAAAAAACAGAATTGTGAGGCACTGAGCACTAAAGTGTCATCACAAATAAAGCTCACGGAGTAGGCAGAATTTGCACAATAAATATAAGCAAGGCTGCAGCTTGCTAAAATAGAAGATTTGATTAGAACCAAGGTCTTCTAATATCATAACCAACATGTCTGAATAAAATAAAACATAAATGGAGCAAGAAACCAAGAAAGGTGCTATCTGAATTAGAAATGACAAGCAACCAGTGTCAACAATGTTAGAATTATCTGCTAAGGATTTTAAAATAGCCATCAAAAATGTTTCAACAATCAATCGCAAATTCTCCTGAAAAAAGAAAAAAAAGCAAAAGCAAATCTCGGCAAAGAGAGAGAAATTATAAAAAGAACCAAATGGAAATGACAGAATTACAAAAACAGAATAACCAAAATGTAACTGTGGGTAGAGAGATTCAACGGTAGCTAAGCGAAGATAACAGAATCAGCAAACTGAAAACATATCAGCGAAACAACAGAGAGAAAACAGACTGAAAAAGAAAATGAACACAGCCTCAGCGATTCGTGGGACAACAGGGGAAAAAAAAAGAAAATCTAATTTCTGTACCATTAAAGTTCCAGAAGGAGAATCTGAGACTGAAGAAATATTTTTTGAAATAATGGCTGAAAATGTCTCAAAACAGGCGAAGGCATAAAACCCACAGATTCAAGATGCCAGACGAACTTCCGATAGGACACTCCTAAAGGAAGTCACACGAAGAGACAACATAATATGCTTCAGCAAGGAGGGAAGGGACAGAGAGGCAGGGGCTCAGAAACCAGTTTTGAGAAAACCAAGATCTTGTCTCTCCTCTTTATTGAAACACTTCGCGCTAGCGGGAATGGTGCTGGGTCTTGGTCACAGCATTAACGGCGTGATCTAAGGCGAGAGTCCGTTTCTTCGGCTGTCAATGGAGACTATAAAAACATACCTCAAGGAATCACATGAGAAATTACAAGCACAAGCTCCTGGTTCACAGCAGATACTCGGCAAACTTTGCCGCTTTCTCTCCCACTCTGTTCTGCTCCTCCAACTCGTCTGCTTTCAGAGCTGATACTTACTCTCTGGCCACGTGTCAACTCCGACCTTCGCTGGTGACTGTGGTGGATACACAGAACCTTGCTAAATGCTCAAATAATTATTTTATATATTATACCCTCCGAATTTCCTTCTTAAATAATGGAAACTATGTGTTTAAAGCATTCCAACCTTCCCTTTATAAAGCAGTATCTAAAATGTGTTAAGCCCTTAGAAGGTGCCAAGATCTATAGAATATGAATGATTATAAAAGGCAAGAACATTAATGTCCCGTTCCAGGTGTCTTTGTCAAGCTATAATTTCCCCCATTTCTTTTCACAGAACCCCTTGGTTCATCACTGAGGCCTGTATTGTTAACTCTGAGTCCTTGGGACCTCGGTGCACCTAGCCCTGAGCTATTCAAGATGTCTGGCAAAAAGACTTCAAGGGTAGGTGTATGTAATTAGGATCAGGTGGGCTGTCCTCTCTGTTCACCCGTCTTTCCATCTGTTCGGGTCCGCGCCTGTCATTGATCGTGCCAAATAACTGGCTCCAGATTGAAGCAGTTTTCTCCTCCACTTCCCCAACCATAAGCAGAAACTCAGAAACCAGCTATTTTGCATTATGACCACTGTACGTACCCTTTGGGACAAATCAACTGGAATTAAAAATAGAACTTTCACAAAATGGCAATGGGGAACTGGGGACCAGAGGAGCCCGTGATGGGAAATACTAGCACACAGGCAGCAGACCAGTTGGAGCACAATGCCTGGCGTCCCTTAGCCGAGTTGAAGGGCATTGACGAAGGGATTCCAACTGGCAGGATTGCGCCTGTAATCCATAAAAATGTTAAGTGACGTTTCGTGCATGAGTGGCCAAGTTCACAAATCAGCAAACAATGGGGTTGCAAGTGCAGTGTTTTGTGTCTGCAGAATTAAGGCTCGAGGAGTCCATGCTTGAGAACCACTGTGAAATGCGGGTGTGTTGTGATGGGAGAAAGCAAATGCACAAGGCACTTGGATGCAGAGGTAGAGCCGAGAGAGCTTTCCAAAGCCCTTACCTCACATTTCTCCACATTGACTACGGAGCTCATACCTACTCTACTAATACAGTAGAGGTTTCAAAGAACAACAAAGTGGGAAGTGTAAGAACAGCTCAAAATAAGAAGTGACTATATAATTTGAAGACATTTTTATGACACAGGATTATTTAAATTATTTACTCTGTATTTAAATTATTTATTCATCAAGCCTTACTAAATTTGGAAATATCAACATCAAGTAGCATTTCTTTAAATATTGCCTTTTTGAATCTATTCATTATTAAGCTAAAGTCAAATGGAACAGGTCCAGTTAGTTCTAAGATAATACAGTTTAAACTGAGTCCAACAATATATAGAAATATATAATTAAGACCAACAACTATATAAATAGCTGTGGTTACATAAATTAATAGGGTACTTTCTAATTTGTTTCCATTTTAACAGTACATTCTAAACTAAAGCAATTTGTCATTCTCCCTATACACCCCACCTCAACTCCATCAACCCCTGAGCTCAAATCTTAAATGAGGAAATGTCATATAGATGGACTGGTGATAAGCAACTTAATTTCTGGGTCCTGCCATAGTATGTTGACGTTTTTAAAAAACTATGTTTTTCCTGATTTTTTTAGAAAGAAAGGAGGAAGAAAAGGGGAGATAGAAACATCCATGTGACAGAGAAACATCAATTGGCTGCCTTCTGCACGCCCCCTACTGGGCATCCAGCCCACGAACCAGGACCTCTCAGTCCATGGGATGATGCTCAACCCACTGAGCCACGCTGGCCAGCTATGCTAACATTTTTTTTTTTAAGCACCAGTAATAATGTGTCTAGGTACAGCGTGAAGATAGGCAAAGGAGGATGGATCTGTATTTCCCCTGGTGCTGTACTGGCCGAAACCAGCCAGCAAATCAGTTCTCATGATTGTTTCTATTATGGCCCTTCACCTTTTATATTTCATCTTCAAATTAATGCAAACAGGGGTGCAAATGCCATATTGCCTCCACGCTGTTGGCCAGTTGCCCATCTTCTGCCTCTGCATTCCTCAAAATTGGGTGTGGCTGGTTGCACAACTGAAGGACAACTGCTTCTAGAAACATCTCAAAAGTCCTTGCTGATGAACAAGAAGGGTCCCACGTACAAAGAGGATCCCAAGAAGTAAGCATTTCTTGCTCTCCACTATCCACCAGTATTGTCTTTAAAAAATAATCATATCATGACACCCTTTGCCTCGATATTCTTTGCTAGTTTTAAGCAAAGGTTCAAGGCATTCAGCGCAGATGCAAAGCCCTTCTTGACGGAGATCCTACCATGTCACTTACTCCAGCTCTCTCTACTCTCTCATTCACACCCTAAGCTGTGGCCCTATTAAATTAAACATGTTGTTACCATCTGAATCTTCTTCTAGCCAATCAGAGAAGAGATGTAAAAAAGAGAAGGCGAATCTCAAATTTCAGAGGACAGGTTGGGGGTTATTGTCAGGTTCTGATGCCCGGTTTTCCTCTGACCTCAGCTCAGCCAGCAATACCCTCTCTGGCTTCCTCACAGCACTTATTGCAAAAATCTATACTTTTTCTATCCAGAGTCCTCACAGGTCAGAAAAGCTGGAGCCTTAATGGTTTTCTTATAAGCTTTCCCACACTCTTTGCCTTGGCTCAAACCTCAATATAGTATTATTTATCGTAAGTTAACTATGTGACCTTCAAATTCAACCCAGGACCTGGCAATGCAGCCAACTACAATGGCAAGGAGAGCTGAGAAACTACTTTTCTCTTTAAAGGGCTCCTTTTCAAAGGTGCTTAAGTTTCTTTCTAAGCAGACTCAGAAATTGGTTTTAATTATATTGGCATTAGATATCTTCGCCAGGACACTGAACAGAGTGGTTAAGTTCCTATAGTTGTGTTGTGTTCATTTAACATTTCTGCATTTAAAAAAAAAAGAGAGAGAGAGAGATGGCATTCCTATACCCATTTTCCAGATGCCTGATCAAGAACACTCCAGATATAACACAACTCGAAACTACCACAACCTTCATAAGGGGTTTTTCCTGGGAGAGGATTGAGAAATAAATGGGGTGCCCTGAAAGTCCTGGAGCAGGGTCTACATACCATAATCCCATCATGGGGAGTGGGTGGGGGTATCAAGACTGGAGGGGGACTCGGGCCATCCTAGTTGAGGATGGAACCAGTGATGACAACCCAAGTGCCAGGAAGGAACAGAAGCAACTCTTCTCTGAGTAGCACGGACTAGCCTGACAGGACGGAAGATTCTGACGCTCCGGTATGAATGTTTCCCATTGCACTTGTGAGTCCCAACTTCAAAAGCCTCAGTATCACATTTGTTCTGGCAGCTCAAAGTGGAGGATCTTTGCTACATGACCCTTCCCGCAGACAGCTCCATTCACTCCGGTGAGCATCCTGATTGGCTGAGGAGGGCAGAAACAAAGTCATAGAAATTACTTCCCCAAGGGTTGTTGTGGAGATCCAATCAGCTGCTGTCCTGGAGTATCTCTCAGAGTAGCTGGACCAGGGTCACTATGTAACTGTTAGTTCTCTTCCTGGCAAAGGTATTACACATCTGCTGCTGTTTTAACAGAAGATAAAGTCCAAAAGATTATATTTCTGAGAGGATCCGAAGGCTAAAACTAATACATAGCAAATTCCAAAATAGGCTTTATTTTACACATTTTATTTTAACTCTGACTATATACCTTCTTTCAAAGAAATAAATATCTTTTATATATCTACCCTCAAGGATACTGAGGGTGCATCACCTAGATGTCATTGAATATCTTCATTTTTTTTTTCTTCCTTTTCATCATCTTGCTAATTTACCAAGATATTCACATACCCAGAGTAATTTAGGCTAAAAAATAGAAGTCACAATTAAACTGAATAAAGATAAAAGGATGCGTGTTAATGAAAATCTAATTTACATACTGTTCTATATGGCAGTCAGATGAAAGGAAGAACAATGGATATAATAGAAAGATTACACCAAGGATTGGATTTCACGTGGACCATTTGATATTCTACCAGTGCTGTGAGCAAGTCATGTTGCATTAGATCAAATCCTGATTTCCTTCCATCGCTGGGTATCTGACTGTTGCACCCTCGCCTTCTGCCGCTTCATTACAGCGGTGGAATCGCAGGATGAACCCCTGAAAGCTTGCTGTTTAACTGCCCATGTGTGCATTTTTCACACTCTGCCATTGTCATGAGATGCTCCGGCTAATACACAGATAATGGGATATGCAAATTGCACGTACCTGATGAGGAAGAAAAAGCGTGCTTTCGCACCTTTGCATAAATACCAGCCGGCTTCTTTGTGACCACGAGAGCATCCTTGTCTGGGTGATTTATGAAACATTCTGTTCAGGCAGGAAGAAATATCCCTTTGCCTTGGGAAATATAGGTCATGGAATAGTTTTTCCTGCAATTTACAGAACTTGGGGTATGGGCAACTCAGAAAGGTCGGAAAACAGAAGGCTCTTTTTAAAAGGGGTGCATTAAAGCATGAAATAAAACAAGCCCCACACTGCCAAGTGTTTTTAAGCAGACCCTAAAGAGATATAAAATGATAAGGTCTGAACAGGTCTCAGCAATGCTCACAACAGGTCAAACTGATATGGACACTCACCACAGGCAGAAACGGCAGCGACTCAGCCCTGGCTCCAAAGGGAATTAGAAGGTGATGTAGGGAGTTTTAAACATCAGGAGTTACTCAGGTTTCTGTATTATCCTTCTCTGGGACAATGTTCCATTGACTGTGGCATCGGGATGAACAGCCCATCACGAACTGTTCTGAAGCAGAGCGAGCGCAGGGCTGGTAGGCAAAAGATGTGGGTCTGACAGGTGACCTAAGGCATGTCTCTCACCTCAGTTTCCACCTCTGTACCTGGAGATAATAACTGTGCAGCCTTTTCATAGGATCCTCGCAAGGGTCAAAAGCTGGGTAGCTTTTCTCCGCCCGTGTTATTGCCCCCTCCACCCTCCTCCAGCTTCATCTCCGCTCAGGGACACCCACCTGGATAGATTGTGCTGGCCTCATACCTCTGGCTTCAGACTGGGTTTGGAATGAGGAGCAAAAGCCGGGGAAGCAAGGGAAAGTGGGTATGAGGGTGTATGCCTTTGGCAAAGTCACCCCATGCTAGTCATGCCCTTTGACCTGAGGTGGTAGCACCCATCCTCTGTTTGTGGGTCCCAGTAACGGTCCTTCCCTCAGCCCTTTATGTGTAGGTCCCCTCACACACACACACACTATTTTTAAAATCCTCACCCAAGGATATTTTTCCATTTATCTTCAGATAGAGTGGGAGGGAGAGGAAGAGAGAGAAAGAGAGAGAGAAACATCGACGTGAGAGAGAAGCATCGATTGGTTGCCTCCCGCACAACCCCAAGTACCCCCAACTTTTTAACTAGCCCAGGGTCCTGCTTTATCCCCTCTGGTTTTCTATATCCTGCTCACACCATTTTAAGGAGTCTTTTATTAAACATTACTGTGATTATTCTGATGTGAATGTGCCATCTATTCCTGCTGGGTGCCTCAATAATGCATGCTCTGAAAATATTTTATGGGCTAATACATGTAACCGTTCTAATTTAAATAATAAAAAGAATTTCAAAGCTGACTGTCGAGTTCTCCACTTACAATTTCTCATTCACGATCCCTCTGTTGCAGTTAAATCGAGTAGCTATGACAATGACCAACAGAAGGGTACACATAGGGAAAAAATCAGATGGATCAGGTTCACGTCCATCTGAGTTCCGCCTTAGTGGCCTAGATGCTAAAACCCATATCACTGCGCAAACAAGCACACACTTCTACTTATAGTTTACCTGGTGTCAGTGTCATCAAGTATCGTCTAAGGGCCAGGCTGGGACCCCCATCTTGTGCAAACTTTTCAAAGACACCAGCTTCCTGTTTCTGGCATGGGATTGCCCCCCCCCCCACCTCCCCAGCATAACAGACCCTTGAGCCAACTGCAGCTACAGTGCTCACTGAAGGGGGTCACTGTTCAGACAGTGACTCCCGACGGCACCACCAGAAGGCCAGGGTACCACTGTACCCGAGTTCATTTCCAAGGGTTCTCTCTGGCTATCAGAGCAGCCTCTTGCCGGAATCTCAAGTCATCAAACACAGGAAATTCTCCCAACTGGCTTGAGCTCTGAGCCCATGCGAGATGGAAATTTTACAAAATGAAACCCAGTCATTACACCTCCACCACAGACACGATGTGGCGTTTTTTGGTAGTTGCCGATGGACTAATTCAGAACTTGCCTCTCACATACAGATAATTTGAGAATAGGAGCACCACCATTACACAGATGGAGACGGCGGAGTCTCAGCGAGGCGGCAGTGGAACGTGCGTTGCATTCAGAGTAGGGATTCCTGAGTTTGCGCTCCCAGAGCTCCCTCTGATTACCTGTCGCTTTAGGTCAAATTTAATTTAACTCCATTCACTTTCATCAGCTTCGTGGCACTTACACTGAGCCCAGGGTGCTAGGTGTGGATGTTAGAGATGGGAAAAACCACAGCTCTGAGCCCCCCAAGGAGATCAGGGTCTAGTGGGGAGGGTGTGGGGACACCACACAATTAACCAGGTAAGACAGGTGGTGGTGAGTCCTGCAGACACGTGCTGATAGCATCAGCTGGGAGCTGGCGAGACGTGCAGAATCTCCAGCCCAGTAATAATAAAAATAAGAATAGGAAGAGGAGGAAGAGGAGGAGGAAATAAGCACTGTACTGCAGGGGGAAAAAAGAAAATGTGTTAAAATTGTAACAATTGGGGAATGTTGATAAAAGATACTCATGAGTTCTTAGCACTACTCCTGCAATTTTTCTGTAAGTCTGAATATATTTAAAAGTACAAAGTAAATATTTTTAACTACGTACCCTCTTTCTCCAACACCCTGCACTGCATCCTTACTCTCTTAATCTGCTGACTCACATTAGATAAGAGACTTGTTTTGATCCTCATTAATCTGTCTCAAACACCATTGACTCCACGCTCAGGAGCTGGGGAGAAGAGGCCCTTTATTAGCCATCAAGAAATTGGGGAACATCTCCATTTGTTGAATAAAGTTCATAATAAAATAAAGGAATATGAGTCTTAAATCATGACCACCTTTGGAAATTCCCAGCTTCCTGAAAACTGATTCTTAGTGATATTCTTCTCGTGAACTTATTCAATTATATGTCAACATTAGTTTTTTATTTTTTATTTTTTTCTTTATTGATTTTAGAGAGGGAGAGATAGAAACATCGATGAGAGAGAACATCGATCGGCCACCTCCTGCACGCCCCCCCACTGGGGATCAGGCCCACAACCTGGGCATGTGCCCTGACTGGGAATCAAACCAGCGACCTTTTGGTGCATGGGTCGACGCTCAACCACTGAGCCACACTGACCAGGCTCAACATTAGTTATTAATGGAAAGGTACATAATCACATCTCAGAAAAAAGAAAAAAGGCTGAATGAGCCTAGATTGAACAGTGGTTACAGAAGTCAACAAAAAAATGCAAATATTAGCCCGGGTTTTCTAGTTAAATTGAAAGTGTAATACCAGATCGTTGTTAAATGGGAAAGCACTATTTATCCATCCCCTCCAACATCTCAGCAAGCATAAAGAACATAGATGGTTCACCTGGAGCCTGAAATGGCAAACAGCAATCGCCCTCCAACAAGACGAATGGACAGCCGTGCAGAGCTGGACTACATCATTTGTCGAAAAGACACAATCAGCATTCACTGAAGATACCAAGGTTCCATCACCTCCCCAGTTTTTCTAAGGTAAAGCCAAATCTTTGATGACATTTTAGTTCTTAGGATTCAAGAATTCTCTGGCATACTCTCTGGTTTGGGGGTTGTTACTTGGATTCATTGGCAAATTGGTGAGAGGTCAGAGAGGAAAGAAATGATCCCATAATGATATTTCACAGAGGACATTATCTCTCAGTTACTGTTGCCCAACTCTTATCAAAAGCCTTGCCAAGAGAGTTGATATTTACACTGGATGGTTGGAAAATCAACCAGAGAATCCACTTCTCACTGTGCTCTGTGCTTCTATGCCATGCCCAGAGCACAGGAGAGCTGCTGGGGTCTGAGCAGAACTGGCTGTAGAGTTCTCCAATTTGCACGGGAGAGTGAGCCAGCAACAGACAACGCTGCCGTGCAGGGCACGCTCCTTGGAGCTGCCCACCTGCACCACTCAGATGGGATCGAGAATTCCCGCGTACCTCGGTTCCCACCCTGCTGTGTGGCTGTCTTTCTGGGGCAATCCTTCTCTGCGATAGCCTCACAAATTTATTTTTTATTTAAAAAAAAATTGTTTTTTACTCCTCACCCAATGATATGTTTTATTGATATGACAAAGAGAGAAACATTGAAAACATTGATTGATTGCCTCCCATATGTACCCCAACCAGGATCGAACCTGTGACCTAGGCATGTACCCTGACTGGGAACCAAATTGCAACCTTTTTGGTGTACGGGATAACGCTTCAACCAACTGAGCCATCTGGCCAGGGCTAGCCTCGCAAGTTTAAATGACAGCAACAGAACCCAAGTAGACCATAATAAAACATAAATTTAGAAACATATTGGGGTAAATGAAACATTAGTAGGCTCCTGAGAGACATGAACAGTATGGTTCCTTCCTTCCTTCCTTCCTTTTCTTTTTTTTTTTTTTTTGCTTCCAGAGTCCGAGTTGAGATGGCCATGAAAATCTCCACGGAATTCGAATAATATCCCTTTGCATGTAAGATTTCATGGGAACATTCCCACAGTTGTTAGGGTCAGATCCAGATTATAAACAAGTCTAATAAATTAAATTTAAAAAAAAGAAAGAAAGAAGAACCACGGTCCCTGGGTACAGCTGATCGCTACCATTTTGCAAAGGCAGCCACAGCTGCAGGAGGCAAAAGCCAAGGGAAGAGCTAGACCAACAACAATGCTCTTCCCAAGGGTCTGCATTCCCTTGTTCCTTCAGCTGGCGTGTTATCTCCCTCAAACAGGACCATAAATAAACGCTGCCTCAGACGGGAACGCAGCATTGAATATAAAAGCTGTGTATTTGAAATTAATTGTTTTCTGGCATCATTGCGTAAAAGAAAATGACATGCTTTCGGCTGAAGCACTTCCATGTAAAGCCAATTAAGCAAGAGAAGCCACAACCAGGCTGAGGTCAGTAAAGGATGTTGGTTATTGTTCAGCCACGAGGCAGGCGGTGCTGGTCACCGTCTGCGGACGCAAGTTAGGACACTATTTTCAACACAGGTTGTCAGGACCCGCTGGAAGCAAAATAACTAGTGGAACAGAATTAGACACTCAGAAGAAAATCTTCCTCTTCTTCTAGTTCTACCTCTTTATTCTTCAGAGAATCAGAGACACCTCCATTCTTACCAAACCCTATTCTTGGTGAAGAATTGGCCATTTGACAAATAGACATACCTTGGCATGGGGGGAGCTCTGGGTCTTTTTGCCCAGGGATAGCTGTCTCCCTAACCCATACTTGATTTGAACAGCTTAACTGAGGTGTAATTTGCAGATCACGGAATTCATTCATTTTAAATGCACAATTCAATCACTACAGTCCGCTCTCAGCACATTTCCATGTCCTCCAAAGATCCCTCATGCCTGTTGTAGCTTTAATTCCTGTTCCTACTCCCTGGGCCAGGTACCCACTAACTTCTTTCTATATTGATGCATTTATAGGGAATCTGGACATTTCATACAAATAGACTCATGCTGAGAAGGGAGGTAGCTAACAAATTTCCAGTATGCCAGATAAAGAAATCAAACTTCTTTTATAAATTCTCTTTTTCCTCCCAGAATTATAACAAATTTTATTTTTCACATTTAAATCTCTGATCCATTTACAATTTATTCAAAGTAAACGTTCACTTTTCTGTTTTTCCAGAGAGTGACCCGATTGATTCAATTCCCCATTTGATTTCTGTAAGTTTCTGCTTTTGGTTTCCTGTTAATTCCATATTTTCCCACTCCATCTATCTTTTCATGAACTATCACCATACTTTTAACATTATTTTCATATCTTCACTGTTTGTTCTTCTTTTTAAAAACTTTGTGTTTTTGGTTCTTGGGGGGGGGGTTTTGCCTGTTTTTTCCCAATAAACTTTAACTTTGGTGGGGAAGATCTTTCTAACTCCAACTCAAAATTCAGAAACTGTTAAAAGGCTGATACATTTGTCTGCATGATAGTAAGTTCTTCTGAAGGACAAACTAAAAGAAAGAAATAAAAACCTATACACAGAGTGAGAAGACAAATGGCAAATAGGGGAATAAATGTTTGCAGCTCGATCACAGATCATGGGTTACTCCCCCTAATACACAAGGAGTTCCTAGAAATAAAAAGACCAACAACACAAGAGAAAATAGGCAAAAGATATGAGCACTCATGGAAAGGGGTTGCTATAACACTTTTAAACAACCTCACAGTCTTGCCGGGCCGGTGTGGCTCAGTGGATTGAGAGTTGGCCCATGGATTGAGAGTTCCTGGTTCGATTCCCGATCAGGGCACATGCCTGGGTTGTGGGCTCGATCCCCAGTAGGGGGTGTGCAGGAGGCAGCTGATCCATGTTTCTCTCTCACATAGATAAGAGAGAACACCTCCTGCATGTCCCCCACTGGGGATCGGGCCCACAACCTAGGCATATGCCCTGACTGAAAATTGAACCAGCGACCTCTTGAGCATGGGTCCATGCTCAACCACTGAGCCACACCAGCCGGGCAATAAAAACATATTTTAAAATAAAATAAATAGCCTCACAGTCTCACTCTGTTTTTTCCTTCTTATCTGGAGATGACAGCAACAGTGAGAACAGTAAATAAGATCAAAGAGAAACTCTTCCTTTCCCCTAATTAAAGCTGGGCTTGGAAGGATACTATATAAAAGGAAAAAAGAAAAAACAATTTCTGCACTCAGGGACTCTTAGTAGTTATTGATGCCCACAGACAAAGACCACTTGAAAAACTCATTGATCGAACAAAGTTTCAGAAGTGTCTCAGAATGAGAATTTGGAAAGGGAAGTTATAGGTTCAAGACATATATTAATCAAGACTTGGTCAGGGACTGATCAGAATTTATAAATTGGATGAATTGCTGGGATAGTAAGCAGTCCTATTGCTAGGACATGTGGATCCATGCGGAATTACTAGGAAAGTAGGTTTTTAGGGTCCAATCTCAGAATACACAAGTTGGAAGGAGTTGGTATTTGAACAACTCAAGTTTTGATAGTTTTGTTGCATGTCATCATGTGAGACATTTTGTCTGCTTTGCGAGTTATAGGGCAGGATTATGAGTTGTGATTTTTCTGTTTTCCTTTCTCATGGTTTATATAGCACTTCAATATCCACCATATATCCACCATAACGAATTGATTAGATACGTACTATAATATTCGTTTTATAGATGGGGAAACTGGTACATTATGATTTTCAGTATTTCGTCTGAATTCCCACAGTTATAAAGTAGCAGAACTGAGTTGCAAAATCATGTCTCTCTAGCTCCAATGCCTGGGCTTTGAGCGCCTACTTTATGTGCTCTGAAAGCAGGACCCCTTTACCTAGTGTGCATGGAATGTCTTCGGGATGAGTCACAGCTCCTGCATGTCATATGCTAAATTTTGGATGTGTACAGGGGTGAGGGAAGAGCCTACACATACTCATCCGATTCTCAATAAGTAGGTTAAAATCTTGGCCCTAGAGAAATTGTCTCCTGACACCTAGGACAGCTCAGTCCCACATTAGGGTGAAGAGAGGACGCTTTTTTATTTTGGAAACAAAATGAGCAGGGAAATCTCTTTCAGAGCCATTATATGACTGGGGGGGTCTCGTTCACAGCTTCTCTGGGATTAAAATGAACAGTAAGAGGAAGCCGACCATGACCGTGGATTGAGAACTCATGGAATAAAGAGCCCACAGGTTCCATCTCAGCGGAGCAATAGCCTTGGGAAAGTCACGCAGTGCATCTGAAGGTCATCGAGCATCTCTGGCTCTCTAAATCAAGTCCATTTACCCCAGAGAGATCCAAGAGAAAAGTGATCTCAAAATAATAATAATAATAATAATAATAATAACAACAACTCCATTCTCTATGTGGTTCATGCAAATTTGAAATAAAAATTAGACTTTCAGTTCCTTTCCAACAAGATCTCATCTCAGAAGGTTGCTTTTTTAAATGAAGGGGGAAAAAAAGGAAAGAAATTAAAGCCATAGCATAATAAATGAGTTTGTTTTCCCAAGAGCAAGAAAACTTGCTCTAACTCATTTGTTCATGTAACCAGTTATTCAAGTACAAATAGCAAAGGAGTTTTGGAAATAACAAAAGCAAAAACTGTAGTTCATACAAAGAGAGAGAGAGAGAGAGAAAGAGAGAGAGCAAGCCCGAGTTTCTCCCTGATGGTCTGCTGCAAACTGTAATCTCCAAACACTTGGAATAAAATTTCTTGAGGAGAAAGATTATAAGCTAACAGGAACAGCAAAAATCCCCCTACAGACAGAAGGATTTACCATCATATTTTGAAAAGAGACAGGAGACAAAACAACCACGCCGCTCACAAGACTTGGCCAAAGTAATTGCCTCTACTTTGTGAGGCCTGGCAAGTCTGTCTGTTCTAAAGGCTTCACGGCAGGCGACTTTTTCATATGCTTATCACATTATTGCACCCAACCTGCAGCTGTTATGCACATTTCTGAATAAATGTTAATTTATAATAGTGTATTGTTGGTCACAGAATCCAAGGGGGAATTGACGCGCTCTGTCCATCTGGAGATGGTGAGCAGCTGGTTAAAATCAGGGATTTGACATAATTCATTTCTGAGGAGCTCACCACCTTCACACACCGCCTAGCTGCAGCTCTTTCTGGAATGTATCTTGGTCTCTGTCACCTAACCTTCCCCATTCTTCTTCAGCCACCTGGCTGGAGCTTTGTCCTCACCCTTGGAAGTGCTGCTTCCTGTGAAACAAGTGTCTAAGAATCCACGAGAAGCAACTCAGTGCCATGCCAAGGCAGAGGTTCTGCAACAGCCAGACTCTGAAATTAACCATAACCAGACTGCGCGCATGCCCGCAGTCCAATTATTCATGTTACAGGGGAAACACAGCAGCCAGTTTCTGGCTGAGAAAGATCACCTAGACCAGGCCTGTGGCAACACTATCCACACGCATAAGAAACAGACAGACAGACAGACAGACAGACAAGCACAAGTGCACTTTCATCCCTTCTAGTGTTCAGCTGGTGGAGGGTCACCCTTGGATTCCGCGCTGCTGAGAAACACAGAGTGGAACTTCACAAGAAACGCTGAGCGTCGAGAGATGCACTGGTGACTTCAGAAATGTGCACGTGCATCGAATGAGACCATCCCACACCCTGTCAGAGGACAAGTTCTTACTCTAGACATCTGCGTTGTCCCAAAGCTTCATCATGTGCAGTGAGCACATTTATATGGCTGCTCCGTCACACGGCGTATATAATTTACATTTCCTGTAGCTCCACTAGCCAAAGGGGGTGGGGGGAATGAGTGAATCTGGATGTAAGAAGTAGTGGCCAGCTTGGCTCCCCCCCCCCGCCCCCAGCAAAAGTATTCCATTGTCAGTCCATAAATTCCAAGGGTCGGGATTTCCGAGTTATTTTTTCATGGTCATCATGGGCTTAGCTTTTGCTTATATTTGGAATCCTAGAGAATGGGAAGATAAATCCATAGATAAACTAGACTGAAGCACAGAGAAAGCAGAGGTGAGAAATTCAGGAAGGAGAATTAAAATACATGAGGCTCAATGAAAACTTCTAGTGTACATGTAATTAAAGAAAAAGAAAGATGGCAGATGGTTGGGCAGTACTTGAATAGACAACAGCTAAGAAATTTCTAGAACAGGCATCAGACATTAAGCCATAGATTCAAGAAACTCTGTAAAACAAAGGAAAACAAATTAAAAAAACAAAAAACAGCCACCTGGAAATTTTATAGTAAAACTTTTCAAATCAGAGATAAAAAGAAAATCTCAAAAGCAGCCTAATGATGCATGTTTATCAAAACCTTCAGATATCAACCAAACTAAAAGAATGAACTTTAGAAATATCTCTAATTAAGTGAGGAACAAAACTTGCTGCCCAGTTTTTAGTTGTTGTTGCTTTTTTCTTTACTGATTTGAGAGGGAGAGATAGATAGAAACATCAAGAGAACATTGATTGGCTGCCTCCTGCATGGCCCCCACTGGGGATCAGGCCCATAACTGGGCATGTGCCCTGACTGGGAATCAAACCAGTGGCCTCTTGGTGCGTGGGTCAACGCTCAACCTCTGAGCCACACGGGCTGGGCTCGCTACCCAGTTTTTCAAGCACTCAATTCCACCTCATTTCTTTAGGCCTCCTCTGGCCTTCCAGTTCATATTTCTGTGGTGTTTTCTCACATTTGAGACAGCCCAAGAAGTTGAAATACCCATGAGTCTAGCCTCCAAATCCATGATGAGTACAACTACAAACAGATGTTGTTACCAGCCAACATAGTAAAATAAGACCAAGGAATGGATTATAAGAATTTGAAGGACTGAGATTTACTTTCCTTATTTAGAAGTTATTGAATTTTATATATATATAAAATTTATATATAAATATATACATATAAAATCTCCAAGACAGTCTACTGGCCAATGTCAGAACCAAATTATAATACATAAGATTAATTTATAAAACTTGATAGCCTTCCTAAACATCACTAATCATATAACAACAAAATGTTGTGGAACTTGACAAACTGATCCTAAAATTGATATAAAGCAGCAAAGGTCAACTATAACTAAGAATTTTTTACAGAAGAAATACAAAGGATAGGAACCTGATAACATGATATTAATTCATATTTCAAAGTATAGTGATTAAGATATGTGATATGAATACATTGAGTATGGAAGAAATTAGATAGTATTAAAATAAATCCAGGAGCCCTGCCAGTGTGGCTCAGTGGATTGAGCGTCGTCCATGGACTGAGAGGTCCCGGTTCGATTCCCAGTCAGGGCACATGCCCGGGTTTCAGGCTTGATCCTCAGTAGGGGGCGTGCAGGAGGCAGCCGAGCCATGTTTCTTTCTCACACTGATGTTTCTGTCTCTCTCTCCCTTCCTCTCGCTCTAAAGAATCAATAAAAACATATCTAAAAAAAATAAAAGAAATTCATGACATATTAAAAATTGACATGACTGAAGTTAAAGTGAGAGGCACACTTTCTCTGACAGGATGATAACCTACATAGTCTTAAAAACCTATTGTGGGAAAATCACCAAAAAGAGTGGAGACACACATGTGTATGTGCACATGCACATAAACATGCACACACATATATGCACTTCAATTTTGAACAAATCCCTTTATTTGCAAGAAGGTTAAAAAAGTCTTCAAAACCAAATATGTAGTGAAAGTGTGAAACCGGAAGGTGAACAATCTCTGAATTGAGTTCTTATCCTGGGTTCATCAATCGTGATGAACCATGGTTTTTATCTCCAAACTTTTATGCAGAATCGAGAATGGGAGAATAGGCCCAGCTCTTCCCCAAGGTTAACTGTCAACTAAGAAATTCCTGCCTACGATGGAGCCCCAAAGGCCTATTCCCTCAGTGTACTGGTGAACAAGGGGAAAAAAGTCCCAGAGCAAAAAAGAGACCAAAATATTTGCCCAACTCTTACTTGGTGTTGGGTAGAGAGGGAGAAAAAATTCCCTGAGGATTTGTAAACCTAAGTCAGACTTTACGAGAATCTAAGTGCACAGTCACACTGTACGTGTCCAGAACACCTCCAGCCAAGACTTCACACTACGGCTGTCCTCGGTTGTTATTGTTTCGTGTATCTACAACAAAGAAAGTACGACTCTGCTCTGGAGGAGAAAGTGCCAGCAGAAATTAGAGAAGAATATATAAAAACAAAGCAGCAGTAGAAGAAACAACTCAAGATAGTACAGTTATCAGACACAGAACATAAATGTGTGTGCTAAGAAACTTCCAAAAAAATAAAGGAAATTGGAAATATTTTTAAAACATGAAAATAAACATGAGACTGTAACGTGTGACCAATTGGTGGGAAGGAACTGAAGCATGGAAGCAGGATTAGATCCTGAGGCATCTCTCGCTCTCGCTGGGATTCCATGACTGCATGTCAGAGGCAGAGCAATCACAGTGAGTAAAACCGGCTTGTGCAAACCCTGGTTGCATCGCTCAGCCTGGGACCTTAGGAAATGCCCTTAACTACTTTCAGATGCAGTGTCTTCATCTATTTCATGAAACTAGTGATAGTAACCGTCTCACAGGGTTGTGAGTTTCCTTGACCGAGATGATCGATGTCACATGTTTACTTTCAGCGGAGTGCAATCAGCACCCAATAATATGTGCTGCTGCTATTGTTTAGAAATGAATGATGAGACTCACGCGATCCAGCTGACCTGCATTGTGCAGATTCTGGCAGCGGTGGTAAGAGTCAGCAGATAGACCATGAGGTTCGCAAGTGTGTCGACACAGCGAAGCCAAGGACAGAGACCAGAAAATGTGCAACTACCATGTCATGCAATATGTGCTCTGGAAGAGGGGAGAACGCGTTAATCAGTGATCGATTTCAGGAGCGATTGCCAATCTGTCCCCGTAAGCCGCAACAATTAGCAAAAGGAGCCAAAGCAGAAAAGCACCATTTTAAAAATCAGTGTACAGCCCTGGCCGGTTTGGCTCAGCGGTTAGAGCGTCCGCCTGCGGTCCGGAGAGACCCGGGTTCGGTTCCCGCTAAGGGCATGTACCTCGGTTGCAGTTTGTCGCCGGCCCTGGTTGGTCGTGCGGGTGGCAGCCACTCGATGTGTCCCTTTCACGTCGATGTTTCCCTCTCTCTCTCTCTTCCTATCTCTCCCTCCCGTTCTATCTGAACAAAAAATGGAAAAACATCCTCGGTGAGGATAAAAAAAAAAAAAAAAAATCAGTGTACAAAGGATGATCTTGGAAGAAAGTTTTTCTTCTGTGACATTCTCAGAAAATGAAGTCATATATCAGCATTTACGGACCGGGAGGAAAGGCAGAGGAGAGGAACTTGTCTGGATACCACAGCAGATCGGGAGAGGAGAACACACTGGAACCTGGAACTGGAGGTAGTGAGGGATGGCGGGGAAACCACGTGACTTGGACCTGCACTAATGCCTGTTAGACTCAGTTCTAAGTGTTATTATTTCTCAAGGAAATTGCCAGGAAAATCCAGGCTATCTCGGTTAATCCCTCAGAGTCTTCATTCCACCCACTACAACAACAGACTACAACATAAAGCTGTGCGACTGGGGGGCCTCCCCGCTCTCTGCTGGCTCTGCGTCCATAAAACTATAAACCACAACAAATCACCCTTACGTTTCCAATTTTGCAGGAATTTAACTTGTGTGAGTAACGACCTATAAAATTCCAGCAAAAGAAGTGTGTTTCTTTCTCTCTCTGACAGAAATAGTTGGCATTATCCTGGAAACATCATGGGCAAAAATATGTGTGAAATTGAATAACTCTAGCATGGGAAGATAGATTATAGGAATATCCCAAGAGGGGAAAAAGGGGGAACTTGGATGCTTCTGGATACTGGGTGAGGAGCCTTCGATACACTCCGTGAAACCTAATCAACTGCTTATAATTAGATGGAAAATAATTTCTGCTTTATTTATATTTTTCCTTCTCAAATGCATAATCAATTTTATAATTTTGGCTGAACTAATTTGGGGGGCATTCAAATCTAATTACTGTACATTAAAATGCCAGAAATAGGAACTAATTAAAAAAAATATTAATGTAGCCTTGGCCTGTTTGGCTCAGTGTTAGAGCATCAGCCCGAGGACCAATGAGTCGAGGGTTCGATTCCGGCCAAGGGCACATACCTCAGTTTTGGTTCATCCCCAGTCCTGGTTGGGTCATGCAGGAGGCAACCAGTCAATGTGTCTCTCTCATATCGATGTTTCTTTCTCTCTCCCATTCTCTCCCTCTCCCTCCCTCCCAGTTTATCTGAAGATAAGTAAAAAATATCCTTGGGTGAGGATTAAAAAAAAAAAATTAAAAAAAAAAAATACTAATGTAATATGACTTCATTCTTGGCTTCTATTGTCATTCTCAGCATCTGAAGTTATAACTGTTGAAGAAAACATGCCGTGTCATGATCCTCTGTGGTCCCCTTAATAACTGGGATCACACCAATAACGACGAGGGCTGGTGACCAGAGACTTGATTTTGCTGGAAACACACATCTTTGGTATGAGTTAGAAGTGCCTTTACTGTTTGGGCTCTGGATACAGCTACCCTTGCAGTGACGTAAGTCATACTTCAGCCCTTCCTTTAGCGGTCAACACTCGGTGCTTATGTGAAAGTCAGCCCACCTATAATTAAATTTCAAAATCAGAATAATAATTCAGACTTCATAAAGATGTCAGGAATATTAAATGAGGATTTATATCCAAATGCTTAGATAACTATAAATCAGCTTATAACATTGAAATAACAGTATTATTTTACATAAATTAATTGTATTCTTTGGCATAAAGAATAGTATGCAAAGAAGCACAATGCCCCACCTCCACTCCAAACTCCAGTTCAGACTTATTTTATTGTTGGTTCTAGAGGTTGCTGCATACGTTGTGTCTGAACTTTCTGCAGGTGAGTTTGTTGATTCCGCTTCAGTTTCCCCCAGGCCAGGTACATGAGACTGGGAAGGTCACTTAAGTTTCTTACTTTATTCAGATGAAAATGTGGAAGCTGGACCGAGTAATCCGTAAGGCCCTTCCCGGCACTGTTTCCATAAATCACCCTGACTGTGAAATGTCATTTCCCCACTTGCTTTTTGTTCTCTTCAGTTTTGCCCTTAGATCACCCAAACTTGACATTTCTGCAAACCCAGAAGAAGAGAGGGGAACGTTGTGGGGAGAGAATCAGGCCTGGCAGAAGGGGAAGCCGACTGCTACCAAGAACTTTCTCCTTCGTTGCTTTCCTCAGTCAAATCACCAAGGTCTGACTGTTTGTTCCAAATGTGAGTCAAAAGTTTTAGCCCAGCTGGTGTGGCTCAGTGGTTGAGCGTTGACCCATGCACCAAGAGGCTGATGGTTTGATTCCCGGTCAGGGCACATGCCCAGGTTGTAGGCCAGATCCCCAGTGGGGAACGTGCAAAAGGCAGCCAATCGATGTTCTCTCTCATCAATGTTTCCATCTCTCTCTCTCCCTCTCACTTCCTCACTCTCTGAAATTCAATAAATAAATTAAGAGTTTTAGTCACAACGCAAACATACAGTATTGAGTTGGCAGCCTTGTTCAGCAGGGGTCATCTGTTGAAAAGGGGACATGTGTCAAGGTATGTTAGTAAAAATAAAATGTAGACATAAGTACAGGTTAAAGAAACAGACAAAGCTGCAGAAGTATTCGGATGATTTGCACAGTTTCAACCACCAGTGGAAGACGGATGCCTAGAACACAATGGGGTCCTGATGGGTTTCTCAGTGGCTCAGACAGGGGCCTCGCCTTCCAACAAAGATGTGAAAGCGAGGACCTACATGAAATGGAAGAAACAGCACCGAACAGCAGAGCCACTTAGCACATGGTTGCTTCTCCTCAGAGGGAGTCTGGGAATCATGCCAGACAAAGGATGAGGTCATGAGGGAAAGGACCTGTGTTTTGTATAAGATTATTAAATGTAGAATATACACAGTCTGGTTTCATGGCCCGGGTGTAGAATGAATCACCTGTGTGCATACCCACATGGTCCTGCCTGCTGAAACCAGTGGCCTTCATGGCACTGGACGTGCCAAGGCTCGGTCTCATGGTGACCGAGATGTCTGGCATGAAGCGGCCACAGCAGAGGTGTTCTCCTGGCCCTGCTTTGACTCCATGACAGCAGATGCTCACCATGCTGATGTGTAACTTTGTTTTTCTAAAACTGAGCTCAGTTAGCCCTGGACCCCAGGTTTGCTGAGGGCAAAATCAAAACCCAAACAAAACCCTTCTTACTCAACAATGAAAAGTATTTAAAACCATCTCTTGTCATTCTTAGTAATTAATTCTAATTACTAAGTCACGTTCAAGTTTAAACTCGGTCTGTTCCAGATTCTCTTAGTCCCCTCCTCTTGGTCTCCTGTACAAAAAATGTCTTTTTCTTGGGGAGCTCACTTACCTCATCCAACCAATCAAACCCCATCTTGGCTCCCGCTAGAAACGGTCAGTCCCTTAACCTGGTCCCAGCTTAGAGCCTTTACATCCATAAATGAAAAATAAATTGTATTATACTGCAAATATTATTGATCTTATATACCACAATGCTTATCGGCTGCATGTTAGAAGAAAGCCACATTTTTTTTTCACGAGTATTAGACATTAAGATGAGAAAGCAGAAGGCGGGAAGGGGTAAAGAGGATACGGAAGTGGGCAGGATGCTTCTTTCTGCCCCTTAATTTATTACACCAGGAGCCTATTAATAGCATTTCTCTTGGTTCAAATTTTGCACGTTAATGAATAACCTTATACATATATCTATTCATACACAAGTATTTCTGCTGGATAAATTATTAGAAGTGAATTGCTGGATCACAGGTCAAGTGCATTTAGAACTTTAATAGATAATGTTGATTTTCTGTCCAAAAAAGTGGTAGCAAGTATTCATTTTTGACATCTTCACAAGCACTGTACATTGCTTTCAAATATTTTGCTAATATAATAAGCAGCATTACTTTAGGTGGCATTTGTTTATTAGTAGGATTAAATTTTTTCAGCTATTTATTAGCCATTTATATTTTGTCAACTGTGAAATGCCCATTCGTAGTTTTACTGTTGTTAGTTTTTGTTATTAATCTATAGAAATTCTTTATTCTGAATATTAATCTTTGCCTGTGCTTTTTGTTGCTGATAAAAAACTATCCCAACCATGTACTTATTTCTTATTTATGGTGTTTTTCATCCTACAAATGTTTTGAGCTTTTGTGGGGGAAAATATTTTTATCATTTTTCATGATGAAATTTGATTTTTAAATGTTTCTTAGGAAAGCCTTTCCTGCTCAGAATTAAAAGCAAAACCCTCCTTCTTTTGTCTACAATGCCATTGTCCTCCCTGTACATATAGTTAAAGATTGTATTGAAATAGATCTAGATTATTGCTGTGTGTGGTGCGGGGTATTTTTTCAACTAGATAAGCAATTGGCCCCAATATATTTGTATCAATCTATTATTTTTCTTTCTAAGGCAAAATGCTATTCTTCCAGTCCACCCAGTCCCCACAGACACATGGCTTCATCTCAGGTCCCACTGCAAGGAACTGGAGACATCGGAGAGGTTGCAGAAATCCAGTGGACTAAAACTGCATATAGTAGTTCCTTATTCCACAACATTATTTTATTTTATTTTTTTATCCTCACCCGAGGACATTTTTCCCCCCATTTTTTGTTCAGATAGAGTGGGAGGGAGAGAGAGAAAAAAACATTGACATGAAAGGGACACATCGAGTGGCTGCCACCCGCACGACCAACCAGGGCCGGGGACAAACTGCAACCGAGGTACGTGCCCTTAGCGGGGGCCGAACCCGGGTCTCTCCAGACCGCAGGCCAATGCTCTAACCGCTGAGCCAAACCGGCCCGGACCCACAACATTATTAAAAGCAAAAATACTACATGCTTCGTCTCTGGAATGTTCTGTTCCCGCTGACTACATGCGTCAAACGCTCCTTGACTAGCACAGCGCAGCCGGGGGAAGGCAGAATTCCTAGGGACGGTCCATGGCAGTGTCCCCACAGACTGAGCCAGCCGCAGAGAAACGCGCACGCGGACGTCGGAAAGGTGCTGAAACGCCGGTGTTGGATTTAGGAAGGTCAGAAAGCCTTTTCTCGCTCAGGCAGCCTGGAGACGGGCACCTCTACTGTGAGCTCAAGCTCACCTGTGGGCCCGCAGGTGCTTGCTGAGGCTGATCTGCTCACACAGCTCTGGGACGTTATGGGGAACTTTTCGAAGCCAGGCCTTTCAGAGGCGGTTCTTCTAAACAGAGAACTGAGCCGACCGGGTTGTGACCTCCTAGGTGAGGGGTCATCTGAGGGGTTCTTTGCCAGTCGCAAATCAATGTGCCATGGGGAACATACCTCTTGGTAAAGCAAAACCCGCCTCCAGCCCGGGCCTGTGCAGTCGGCGTGGTTACGAGAATGGAGAGGGTAAAGTTGTTTCTGTGCTTACCACCTACTGAGTCAGCTTCAAGAGAGTCCTGGATTAGCGAGGCTGTGTGGCCAACAGAGGGCTTTTATGTTACAAGATAAACACGCGCTTTTTCAGGCCGTGGCACGTTCAGGACATCCTCCCAGTTCAGGGAACGCACCCAGCGAGGACCTCCTGCTTCCTGGTGACTCGGGACCACGCGGACATACTTGGCCTCAGGGTGGCTTCCTTGCACCCAGAGGAAGCCAGGACCCTGTGCAACGGTGAAACAAGGCTGTTCAGCCACCACAGGTCTTTAGTGCCAGCGAAGAGTCGCAGCCAATTCGGGAGGCTACAAATGTCCTCCTGCAAGGAAGCCCATTCAGCCAGGTGTGTGTCTGTGGGCGGCGGGTGGGTGTGCATGTTGAATATTTAAAAAAGCAGCATTATACCTGTGAAACCTTTGACTTCCCTTCACTCCCACATCCGGGCACCCACTTCCTCAGCAGCCTAGTTCACAGCTAAGAGCGTCTAATACGGTAGCCACACGGGGCTATTCAAGCTTAAATTTAAATGAAATAGAATGTAAAACTGGATTCCTCGGTCACACTGGCCATGAAGCACATGCTCAGTAGACGCACGCGGCCCGTGGCTAACCCTAGAGGATGGCTGAGAGAGGGCGGCCCCGTCACTGCAGAGGTGCCATGGGCCCTCGAGCAGCATGCAGGAAGGATGTTTCCCACGGCAGGTGTGTGACGGTACAGAGGGAGAAAGGGAGTGGAGCATCAGCGGAGCAAGATCCCAGAATGTCCTGAGGCTTCCCTGCCTCTGCTCTCCGATTTCAAGCCCAAAGAGACTCTGCTCTCTGATTGGTCCTGCTCCCAGCTATGTCCCCAAGCTCCCAATCACAATTAGGTTTTGCCCCCACACAACTAAGAAAAATAAGAACCCGCCCTGGCCAGTTTGGCTCAGCGATTGGAGCGTCGGCCTGCGGTCCTGAGAGACCCGGGTTCGGTTCCCGCTAAGGGCACATACCTCGGTTGCAGTTTGTCCCCAACCCTGGTTGGTCGTGCGGGTGGCAGCCACTCGATGTGTCCCTTTCACATCGATGTTTCTCTCTCTCTCTGTTCCTCTCTCTCCCTCCCACTCTACCTGAACAAAAAATGGAAAAATGTCCTCGGGTGAGGATTAAAAAAAAAAGAAAAATAAGAACCCTTCATTCCTAACATTTAGATTCAATGAAACTGCCGTCCTTTGCGTGTCTTGTGGAAAACCTCAGGCTCTAGTTGCTAACTGCCCCCTGGCTGAGGAAGCCAGGTCGCACCTGTGCAGGTGAAGCTTGGCGAACTCACGTAGAGAACCGTGGAGTCAGAAGTGACCTAGAACTACATGGAGGGAGAAAGGGGAACATTAGAAAAAAAAATTCAATTTTCTCTGGGAAAAGGAAAGTGATGGGAGAGAAAAGACCAAATGCAAATGAAATTAATTAAACAGAACATTTGGCTGATAAATGAGGCTGAGCTGACAGAGTTTTCATCGGAACATTATTTATGGAATTATTTTATGACTTACATGTTTCCTCCATAAACAGATGTTTCAAGAACAAAACTGTAAGGGAAGGCCAGCATTTACAACAAAATTTCCAAATAATATGCTAGTTTGCCTAATTGAAAGAATAAATATGAGGGTGGAACTGAAAATCTAATTTTAATAAGCAAGTAACTCAAGTTGGAAAACAGCAACTATTCAATATGGCTTTAAAAAGCAATGGAATAAAAATGAGCTTTAGGCTAGCTATTCTAATGATAGAAACAAAGAAATTATTAAAAGAGGATTCTTAAAATAATCTGGACATTGTTTTCATAACTGATTTAGCCGAGACCTACACAAGAAATTAAGAGAGAAAAGAAGAATATATAATGTGTCATTTTTTTTTAAAGCAAACAATGAGAAAACCCTTACATAAATAGAGAAAATTACAAAAGATGGGGACGAGTTCAGGATAATTAGTAAAGTACAATTCTCTTTTAATAAAATCAGACAGAGAGAAGTCCTATGTACGTATGTTTGTGTAACCGGCTTATGCAACGTTCATGTCTCTTTCATTGCACTCCCCACATTGCACTGTCATTACCGGTGTGGTTGGTGTTTTCTATGAGACCACCTCGCGTCCCTCATCTGTATTCCCAGCACCTAACTACAACTTCTAGCACACATTAGGCATGGGATGAATTGTTGCATAAATGATACCAGACCAAAGGTGGCAGGGGGGGTTGGGGGATGAAAAGGGTTGAGGGACACGAACTGTGACCTGCGTGTTCTGTCAGGGAAGCTGGTCATATGGGCCTTGAAGGCTCTTTACAGGGCTTGGATTCTACACCAAAGACAGGACCAGCTGCACAATTTGCAGAACCCAGTGCAAAGTAAAAATTTAGGGCCCCTAGTTTAAAACGTAGTAAGTTCAAGGTAGCGACTGAAGAGCATTAACCAAGCACGAGGCCCTGGGCAGCTGCACAGGTCACACCCCGTGAAGCCTGCCCTTTGAAGGCCACCAAGGGTCCCTGACAGGTTTTAAGCAGAGGCAAGTTGAGCAGATTCAAGAAAGATCTGTAAGACAGATCAGCAAAGGCACTGAGACAACTGTTAGCAGGAGAGCTGGGGACCCTGGAAGAAACCTGCACTAGCCATGAAAACTAGGAGGGCCTGAGCAAACCGCAGTGGCAGAAGGGCTGGAGGCGTGCAGAGGGGTCCAAGAGGAAACTAAGGAATTAGAAACCACGGCCCTGATTTTACTGAGCAGGAGACTGGAGGGCATGTGGAGGGGGCAGGGCCGAAGAAAATGGAAAGGCAGCCGGTAAAATGAGCAAGTTTCTGTCTCTGGCAACCAGGTAAATTGAGCTGCAGCAGAGCCTGCCCACAAGGACATCTAACATGCTCTTGAGAATGATAGTAAAATGTAGAAAGTGATAAATAACATGGATGTTTTCGTGAAAGAACAGAGATATGTTAATCGACTCAGGGACAGACATGAATTCCTTCAAAGAACCTGGGGGACAGGAACTGTCCCAAGGCAAAGCTGACATCTGTGCTGCATCTCAAAATATTGTTCATTTTTGTGGGAAGAGCAGCGGGTGGAGAGTCCAGGAGGAGCTGGGTGCGCAGGGAGGAAAAGGGTGTGTAGAAAGAGCCGCAGGTGTTCTGGACTACAGACTTCTGTGAGCCAGGTAAGGCCTGTTTACAGGTGAGAAAAGGGAGACAGAAGAAAGCCAGGTAACTTTCCTAAGATTACAAAGAGGACTAGAAAATAGTGTGGCCAGACTCCTTATGCACGGTTTTCTCCAACTGACCACACTTTCTCCCCAGAAAGTCTTCTGTGTTAATAATCTATTTAATGATCAACACGGCAAATTCAACACAAGACAGAATAGACATCAGGCATTAAGACCACCAAGGATCTTAATGGTAAGCAGTCGGATGGCTGGAAATAAGCTGGGCTCCAGGGTTAGCTTAATCAAAAACAATAAGCTTCTGGTACTCCTGGTTTTGATCAAGTGAATCGCTGAGCCAAATTCATTGCACAAACGCTCACAAATCCATAGACGGATTTTTTTTTTTTTTTCAGGTTATGCCTGAATGCCCAGTGTTGTCATGAGAAAGTGCTTGTTGGAACAGTTGCTTCTTTCTCATTGATGAGCGGCTGTGGGTGACGGAAACATAAGACTCAGGAGTTGCTGTCCCTTAGCTCTTCCGGTCTATTCTGGGTTAAGATGATTACATAGCTGTTTTATATAACCAGAGCTGGTCAAATGGGAAAGACAAATGGCTTTATTTCTCAAAGCAGCCTCCTTGAGGATTACTCAAAGCATTGTCTCACCGATCTTTGCACAGTTTTATTCTCCTAGTAGGTTGGAAATGAGGAGTCATTTTTCATAAGGTCGATGTTAACTGCTCGGCAATGGAACTGTTCACACTGGTGCATCCTGCAGAAGAGGTTGTTTGCTATCTGATCCCTGGCCGAGGCTGCTCCTTAAGTCCCCATTCATCGTCACCACCTCGGACAGCCTGGCTCTGCTGTTCCCAAGGCCTTCACGTGGCGTCCCAGGGCAGGAGAAGGAAATGGTCAAGAGAAGTACTTCCCAGAATCTTTCAAAAAGAGCCACAAAACCACTGTTTCTGACACAAGACCATGTAATATATCATCCAAACACTTTCTGCATCTCCTGGAACACTTTTGAAAGTAAAGGAAGGTTTTATTAAAAAGTACATCAAATCAATAAGTATAAATCAACCCTAAATGAGAAAAACCAGGACGTATCTTCACTCTACCTCTTATCAATATAATTTCAAAGGTAAGCCAGAAAACCTTTCTTACAGGGATCGGAACCTTGCATGGTATATAACTATACGTCTGCCAAAGGTAGAAATAAATCATATCAGGCAACTGACAACAGAATCATATGTTAGTCCCCCCCCACACACACATACATTTTGAATCAAATGACTCTCACATAGTCCCCGTTGATCAGGAAACTGGATTTTTTTTAAAACTTAAAGTCAAAAGAACTTAAGTCTCAGGACTAAGAAAATTACTATAGGAAGTATATACATTTTATTTTGGCTCACTCCATTCACCATGTCTAGAATTAATAAGCATTTATTGAATAAATAAATGAGGTGCTACATTCATTTCATCAAAAGCTCATCTCCTTGCCTCTGATGTTCTCAAAACATTGTGTTGAAGAATAAACTGGCAACAACAGTTATCATGAGCAGAGGGACGGGAATGACCATTTGGATGCTTATCACGTGCCAGGCAGTATTTAAGGCCCTTTATGTAAATTCTCTTTTTTAATCCTCACGTCAATTCTGTGAGATAGATCTTATTATCCTCATCTTACAACTGAGAAAACAGTGAACTAACTAACAGATCAACTATATGATGACCCAAACCCGTGGCCATCTGGACTTCCCCCTTCCTTTCCATTATGGATCATATCCACTTGGCATGGATCACCCAAAGGAAAACTGTTAGCATTCATAGAAATGTTAAGATGTTACAAAATAGGTAAGGGAATTAAAATTTTAGAAGGAGAAAAGAAATAATGTAAATACACAAAACAAAGCAAAAACAACTTTCTCATTATGATAGGGTCTTAAAAATGTATGTGTCCCAATATCACAACTAGTCATCCTCCTCAAAGAGCATTCATTGAGTTCTGGGTGACTTCCTGTGTCACTCACAAAAGGACAGTACATTCCTTGACCTGTCCTTTAGGGAGTGTCGTCCCTCATGTTTCAAGTCAATGAGAAAAAAGAATATCCACAGAGTTCAAGAAATCTACTAATCAGTGGATGATGAGACAGGAGGCCGTTTGAGGAGAACCAAAATTACAATGGTCTCAACAGTGTCCCTATGGAGTCCTATAAAATGTTTTAATAAAAGCAGCTGGAATCTCCTTCTGGCTCACGAGCCTTCGTTATGTGTCCCAAGCATTTCCATCTCATTTGCCAAATATCAGAGCCTCGAAAATACTGGAGAGACTGTTTGCTTTTCATTTGGTTCCTTTCTCAGGTTCCTTTGGCAAGTGTGTTTTGGGCTCAGCATTCCTTAGACACACTTCTTTGCAGTCAATTATTGAAATGAGTGTTTCCTTGTGACAATGTTTAGCCATAAATGCCACTCGGCCATTAAGATTTAAGGCATATTGCTGACTTGATGTTCCCCTGAGTACCACTGCCCTTTCCTAAGTACTGTAAACTCAAGGATAAATTTTTAATTCTTACCGCAAACCCCATGGTGTCAGTGGAGGTCAGGAAAGAGCAATGTTAGCTGATGTTCTGCACTCGGTTCAGACCTTTCTCACCATTTCCCCTGGAGAAAGCAGGCTGCCTTTGAAGCCCACCTCAATGTCCCTGGGGCATCCATCTGCCAAGGGCAGCACTCAGCCCGTGGAGGGTGATGAGTACCATCCTAGGCTGTCGGCCGGGCCAAGCTGCTGTCTTTCTACAGACCAGGCAGCTAATGAGGAAACAATGAGACCCGGAGGCCACAGCCCTGAATGTCAGTTCCAGTCCTTTAAGTAGTAATTGGGATCTCAAGTATCTGGGAAGGTTATTTCAATTCATTAATCCTACTTCCCTTAAATGGGCTATTCATATACAGTGATACCTCGGTTCTCGAACATAATTCGTTCCAGGAGGACGGTCGAGAACCAAATTGTTCGAGAACCGAAGCAATGAAACCCAATAGGAAATAATGGAAACTGGATTAATTCGTTCCAAGCCCCAGAAAATGCCTATTTACTGGCCTAATTTGTATATAAGATGTAGAAAAACATAAGTCTCAACAAGAAATAAAAGTGTACAGTATGTCCAAGGGTTAAATTCAGTGTAAAGCGTGACTCTCTCCACAAAGCGTGACTCTCTCTCTGCACTCACACTGATGACGCGAGCAAGGCGCGCTGGGCCGAATGAACGCCATTCGGCTCAACTCGGCTCATCTCGGAAGTTCGAGTTCCAAATATTTGTTCGGATTCCAAGACAAGAGTTTCTCGAATCTCCTGGTCGAATACCGATTTGGTCGAAATCCGAGGCGTTCGAGAACCGAGGTATCACTGTTATTTCAATTCATTAATCCTACTTCCCTTAAGTGGGCTATTCATATATAGGAAAACTAACCCAAAAGAAGGACATTGCTTTGAATATAAGCACCTGACCGCAGACTTGTCTACCTTGTGTGGCTGGCAACATAACTGTCTGCAGTGTTTAGAAAAATGCCTTGATGTGGTCTGGATGAGTTGCTGGCGTTGATAAAGAGGACAGCACACGGGCAGAGCCTGGGTGGACTGCAACATTAGGAGAACCCGATGTCTATGCCCAACAACATGTGAGGAACTCTGAGCTTCTACAGGTAAGCCTCCATCAGGGAGAAGGGGTCCAGAAACCCAGGAAGAAGAGAGGGATGGACGGTCACTGAGGGGTATTATCCCAAGGATTTGTGGGAGGTGGCAAGCCCACTGGGGGACCTTAAACCTATGGGTCCTGCACAAATGTAGCCAACGAGGGAGGGTGAGGCTTTGGGGCTGGAATTCTGATCCAGCCATGCCAGGCATATGCCCTGGAGGAAGGGCTACCTTTTCTTTCAGGCATCAGTACCTAAGGAAGCCACAGCCCTGGGCAAAGGCCTACGAAGAGACAGAGCCCACGTGACCATTCCCAGTCAACGAGGAATCAAAGTGACAAATACACTCAGAACTTGTATCTCAGGCCACTCAAGCTGTCACTGGACCGGAAGGAGAGCAGTTCTGATTGAGGCAGCTGCTGGCCTTCGACTGTCTAAACAGCAGATTTTGGATTTTCTCCGTAATGAAACTGTTTCAAAAACTGCTTTAGACTATACAGAGTAGCAATAATCAGCTCATCCATGAATGTGGATACAAACAAAATGTGGACACAATGTATCAGGGCCAATGCACAATGTATCAGGGCCAATGCATTAATGTCATCCACTCATTCATCCATCTATTCAACAAGCCTTTGTTGAGAGCCTGCAATGGCCAAGCACAGACCCTAGAGTCGGGCATCTGCAGATGACTAAACCAGCCCCACCCGCTCAAGAAGCTCAAGATCTACAGATAATTCAACCAACAATGATCGGACATAGAAGTCAGTGCTTTAAACACAACTATGGGAACAGAGTGGCAAGGCACTGGGCAGAGCCTGAGTTGGGACTAGAAGAGCCAGAGAGACAAAGCTCCCTTGAAATCATGACATTTGAGCTGAGTCATAAAAGATGGGGGCAATTCTCTATCTGCAGAATCAGCTGTTCCAGAATATCCCTTTACAGGCTGGCCAGAGGGAGCAGCGACTGGGGATGTTAGGCCAAATGTTTCACATGGAAATCAGTGGGAACTCCAAGGAAACCTGGCTTCCCAATATTGCTCTGTAGAACTCTGAGTAAGCGCCATCTCTCTCTCTCTCTCTCTCTCTCTCTCTCTCTCTCTCTCTCTCTCACACACACACACACACACACACACACACACATAGTGTGTTTTACTCTCTCTTCCAGGAAAGCAGAGAGACGATAATATGAGAAAAGTGAGGTGAGATTTAAGGCTGTTCTTTGAGAAAGAGAAAAGAAAAGAAAAGAAAAGAAAAGAAAAGAAAAGAAAAGAAAAGAAAGAAAAGAAAGAAAAGAAAAGAAAAGAAAAGAAAAGAAAGAAAAGAAAAGAAAGAAAAGAAAAGAAAGAAAGAAAAGAAACGAAAAGAAAAAGGGCGTTTCTTTGGTCTGCTGGTACCAGTCCCGAGGGTGTTTAGCTGTATAACCCATGTTAGGTTTCCCGGGTAACAAAATCACTCAGACTATGAAATCTTGCATCGTATCACTTCCCAGGTGACTGAGCAGCATCCTGTTTACAAGGGCACAGAGTCCCCCACTTGCAGTTTGCATCTGTTGTTCAACTAATGCCCTGTGGCAGCTGCCGTCCTAAGGAGACACAGACCAACCTCAGCTGTAGTGTGGATGGCAGTGCCCACAACACCAAACTGGGGCACAGAGCACAGAACCCCAGAAGTACCTGGGGATCCCACACCTGCCTTTCAGCAGGACTAACCCATTGTCAAGACTTTTACTCATAGTGACCACATCATACGAGGACCTATTCATTCTAAGACAGCATGGGTGCCTTCTCTGTTCGTGCACCCAACTAGACCTCCGTACCCATCAAAGGCCAACTCAAGTCCTCAATGTGCCCAAGAAATCTTAATCCCCATTTTTTCTAAAATCTTACAACAGAGGAAGTGTGCTATGCCCAATTTAGCCCTAAATTACTTTCTTTTTACTGTTGTTAGCTACAAAGTGTTACCTTGACCTCACCAATAGATTTTAAGCTCCCTAAGAGAAAACAAAAACAAAAGCATACCTTATAAGGCATCTGTATCCTTCATATTGTCATCAAGAAGTATTCCCCTCCTCTGATTCTAAACCCCTATTTCTATCTGCCCATTGGATTTCCCCAGATGGACAGTGTACAAAAACCAGAACCTCAATACATCTAAAGTTGAAATCATCTTTCTAGCAAGTCAAAGTCCTCTTTTGGACTACCTCTGTTTCTCGTAAGCTTCGACTTTTCCTGTGTTTACTTTTCCTGGCAGCCATACCCTTTTCTACTCCTCTCTCTCTCCCTTCCCATCTCTTACATTCCATCTCTCCTTTCCATTATTAATGGCATTGCCCTGATTCTGACCCTTCTCATTGCCCATCAAGATAACTGCAGAGTCTCCTAACTGATCTCCCTCGAACCTTTCTCTTCCAAGGCCAGTTACCCACACGACTAACCAGGTTAAACTTTCCGTAGCATCTTATGAATGGTGCCCATCCTGTGGCTTCTCACTGTCCATTCTATGAAGCATGATATGTTTCTTTATCTAGTGTTCAAAGCCCTCTGGGTCCCATTTTTCCAGCTGTGTTTTTTCCTACTTCTCAGCCTGTACTCTATTCTAACAAGGCTATTTTTGCCGTCTGAACCTCCCTAGTGCCTCTCTCGCTCCACGCCCCAGCTCAAGTCATTGCTTTCACATTAAATTCCTTTTCCAAGTATCATAATCTGGCTCTGTCTTCAAGGTATACTTGCACTGAACTCTTCATATGTGAACCCATTAAGAATTAGGCATGTGTTCTTTGCTGAGGGCATTTTTAATTTAAGTGATTTTATGATGTACCGAATATATTAAAGGCACTATGCGAAATGTTGAAGGATTAATTTAGAAAACCCAACTTCCATTTCATAAGCGGTCTGAAGCATAGAGACGGGAAAGGTAGAGATTAATTAATCAATTGATATCTGAAACAAATGTCCTTCATGTGAAGAAAGTCATAGCTCTTTACACCAAAAACCACACTGAATAGCAAGTTAACCAATTTATAAATGACTCATATAAAACACAGCCTAGCAAAACTGTAGAATTCCAGGAATAACAGCAAAAGCACAAGATTTTCAAAAAATGAACAGACATCCCTTTTTTAAAATTTCATCAAGATCACTAGATAATTACTACAAATCAGAAGCAATATGTTTGAAGTTTCAGGAGTAAATCTCTGGACCCTAGGGTTCTGTACATAGTCAAGGGTGGAAAATGTATATATCAAAAGAGAAAATAAATATTTTGGCCATGCAAGAGTGCACATGGCTTATCACACCAAACCTGCTCTGCATCACTCAAGGATGCACTAAGAAAAATGAAAAATTAATTACGTGATAAGGAAGATGATGTGATACCCCTCAAAATAAATTATGGTATTCTTAAATAATAGTTGATGCATAATCTTTATTGATTAAAGAAAATAAAAGACTATTAGAGTAGATTATGACATGATAGAGTAAAAAGAGATGGTACCCTAAAGTTCTTTCAGCGGTCTGAGAAGAACTTAATGACTAACTTTAAATGACTATAGAAAAATATGAGTTTCAAAATATGCATTAAACATTTTAACATGCCAGGTACCAAAAGTAGATATTGGACCATAATTCCAAACCACAAGAGAAAGGTAGAACCAAGAAACCTGATGGCCATTGCCATACTAGTAAACTAGCCACAGAGCATTGATGGGGAATTTTATGACACACATATATCGCTACAACACATAAGTCAACTAGAAGGAAATTTTATTCAATTGCTAAAATGGGCAAAGAAATATGATGTCCCCTGGGTGGTTAGAGCATCAGGTCATGGACCAAAGGGTCACAGGTTCAATTCTGGTCAAGGACACGTATCTGGGTTGCAGGTTCAATCCCCAGCCCTGGTCAGGGTTGTGCAAGAGGCAAGCAATCGATGTATCTCTCTCACATCAATGTTTCTCTTTATCTCTCTCCCTCTCCCTCCCTTTCATTCTCTCTAAAAATCAGTGGGAAATATCCTCAGGTGAAAGAATTAACAACAACAACAACAACAGAGAGAAAGAAATCTGATGCATTAACTTATGGCCAATTTATTTAGGTAAAATAAAGATGCTAAAAAGTGTAGCCCTTAGCACATGCCACAAGGATTGGAAGGAAGCTGTCAATGTTTAATCAACATTCGAATTCTGACTCAAGCACTTTTTAGGTTGTAAATTCTACTACAAAATTAGTACTCATTGCTGTTAATATACAAAAACCATCTGGAATCTCAACTATGAGAAATGGTAAACTAGACCCAACTATTTCCTTCGTATAATTCTCTGGAGATTTTCTAAACAATGCCATGAGATGATCTGCAAGACCACTGCAGAAAATTCTGCTCCATCTATTTATTTGAGTCGATTCTAACACCGGCATCATTTCTCTTTGCCTGGTCACTCCTGTTTCTTCTCGGTTAATTAAGATAAGTTACTCCAAAAGCCCAGAGTGTGGCAAAAGTGCTCGTGGTACAGGCACGAAACAAGATGAGAAAAATGAGTGTTTGAAATGGTCATCTAATCTTGAAGCTATCCTGCATGGGAAACGTCTTTGATTCCCAAGCGATAGCACACAGATGTCTATGTGGAATAACAGACGCAGACAAGAATGCAGAAATGACTAGAATTAATGGTGTGGTCATCACAGAGAGCCAGCTCATTGGGTTAAATCTGGTTTTCCCTTCCCTGGCATCTGACACTAAGACAACTGGAGAAGGCTGTAAGGGAAGGAGGAGTCTGAAGTCTGAGTCGTGGACCCTCTGAGCAGGACAGTTTACCTGCCTGTGCACTGGTCTTCACCTGTAAGGCACAGGTAGTAACACTGACCTTAAGAGTAAGTTGAAGAGATTACACAAGACAACACGTCAAGTCCTTTAGCAACTGCAGGGTTCCCCAAGTGATCATTTTCAGAAGGATGTAGGGGAATCTACGATAGAAATCCTGACACCCAGGTCTGCTCCGCACTAGACAGTTACACGTTCATGCAGAAAGAGCAGACAAGTGAGAAAAAGACAAATCCACACTCCACTGAAAGCGGACACAGGCCCTCCGGCAACACTCAGTGTGGGAAGCAGCACCCCGAAGCTGAAGTGGGGTTCAGAGACCGGCCTTTCTTCAACGAGCCTGGCCCTGGTGGGCAGCATTCAGCCTTGCTGGGTCTTACTGATCCTTCTCTGGTCCACATGGATTTCTCCTTTATTTTCCCATTTCACACCTTGCTGCTTTTCTGAATGATTTTATTGGTGAGTTATTCAGCAAAGCAAGTGTAAATTATTCCATTTCATCAATTTTATAACTGCTGAAGGAAAGTGTTGAAAGCATTTCTCATGGCTCCTGCTTGCCAGGTACCTGGAGCCTTCGACCACAAAACACAGCTTTGCTCTGGGTCATACATGCAGGAAGACTCCGCGATCTGCTCAGCTTCACCCAAGTACCCACGTGATAGGAACATCTACTCAAAGGCCACGTTGGCTGTGTTTGCCTTGGACGATAAGCATGTACTAGCTGTGGGACCTTGGTCAAGTTATTTAACCTCTCTTGGCCTCAGTTTCCTTATCTGTAATATAAGGATAATAACAGCACCTGTCTCATAGGAATGTTAAGAAGATTAAAAATGAGTAAATACTTGTAAAGCACAGGAAAGAGTACCTGGCATACGGTAAAAGATGGAGTGCTTATTAAATAAAGAATTGGTTTGTGGGTAAAATCATGGACGAGTCCAGAATAAGAAAATTTTAGGTGAAGATGAACATATATTAAATTCTTATTATAAAAGAATACCCCAAGGGTTGTTGTCTCTGAGACACTATATATTTGTCAAAACCCACAGAACTTCACAGCATAAACACTGAGCCTTAATGTATAGGAATTTGAAAAATCATTTAGGAGGTCAGGGATCCCAGGATGGATGCAGACTGTGAGAAATGAATCTAACTGCATTACAAGTGTAGTGTAAATGAAACAACCTCACTGAAGGGGATGGGGAGGAAAGGCACTGACCGAAGTAACTCTGGAAATGAATGAAATCTGTGAGACTAAAGGCAAAAGGAAGTGTACATAACGATAGTAGTCTGGTTGTTAAAGCTGTTTTCCATGGGGGTAAGCATTAATAATTCTGATACTGCTGTATGTGTGTACTGGAATATAACAAATACACGGAGGGTGGATGGTGGGAGCCAGGTTTCTCTCTGTTGAGTGAGAGGTTACACACAAGCAAGGTGGGAGGTTAGAAGGATTAATGAGATAATGGATTATAATTGGAGATATCAGTGAGAAATCATATGTAGCTGAACAGAGATACTGATGGTTGCGTGTAGCTATGCGCATATACACACCAACACTTCCTTGCTCTGTCAGCTAAGAGGACTTGAAGAAACAACACCCAGTAGTGACAGCGACCAGATCTAGTTCTGAGATCAGTACGAGAACCAGGAGCTCTTGGAGAAACGGCTGATCCTCATCTCACCCCTCCTGCCTCCCGCCGGCTCCACCTCCAGTGCTATCACTATGAATTTCAGGGGTTACAGACATTCAGGCTGGAACTTTCACTCTGAGGGTAATGTTAGGTATCAACTCGACTGGGCCACAGCGTGTGCAGACATTACTCTGGGTGTCTGGGAGGCTGCTTCTGGATGACAGTAACTGTGTCAGGAGGCTGAGGGAAGCAGACTGCTCTCCCCAGTGTGGGTGAGCCTTATCCAGTCAGTTGAAGACCTGAATAGGACAAAAGGGGCTGAGTAAGAAACCTCCTGTCTGACTGCTGAGTGGGGACATTGGCCTTTTTTTTACTGACTTTGATTTTCATAGGACTATTCACTTGACTTATTCTTCAGATCACCCAAGGAAATATGTAAGAAATGACGAACAGGTAAATTGTGATTTCTTATATTCATGCCGTTTGTTCCTATTATTCGGCACAAGAACAGAGGTTAACACGGCTCAGAATGTCCCTTTGGTATGAGTCACTGCGCACAGCCACAGTGATGCTGTGCGTGTACAGATGCCTGCACGGACGCCCTGCACTACCCTGCTAGAAACCCCGAGCCTTTCTTCCCAGTGTGCAAAATGGAAGCGATTCATTCGAATTCCCAAATGTAGCCCCATATAATTTTTTCTAAACATTTCTAAACCATTCTAAAAAAAAAAAAAAATCCCTTTGGAAATAGCATGGTGTTCTCAATACAGTTCTTAATGTTGTTTTCATAAGAAAAGTTTCAGGACTGTTGCCTCTTGAAGTCGAAGGAAGTTGCCAGAGAGTGAGCTGAGTGTGGGGGGAGGGTGGAAAGAGAGACACAGGAAAATAAATCTCTTTGTTCGCCAGAGGTTTTTGCACCTGAGGGTTTTTCTTTCTGATGGCAAAGAGATCAAACCTAGTTCAAGCAGTGGGTAGTTCCAGCACCTTCAAATATGCAGGGCAGTTTCGTACCTTCCACACAGTCTCTGAAGTAGAAGCACCACAGGTAGAAATGGCCCTCGCACACCGTGGGTATCATTAGTGTCAGAAACTACTGGCCGCCCCTCTGAACACAGAACTTCAAAACACAACTCTAGGCCACGCGCTATGAGGTCTCCAGCTATGCTTACCTTTGTCATCGTGGGAGCAAAAAGCATGTTTGTTATTTCTCTTACTTCTATTCGGGAGCACAGGTGTACAGTCGGTGACTTTGAATACCACCTCGTTGGTATTCAAGGTGAAATCTTTATACACCTCAAGCAAGCGAGGAAGAGGACGCAGTGGAGAGAGTATAAATGAGCCAGTATCCTCCGTGACCTGCTTGTTCAGACAGCTTCGCGCCATGAGCCACCTCCCTGAGGGTGACAACCACACTTGCTGGGGTCCTCTGTCTTCCCCAGCACCTTCTGGGGGTCCTCCTACCACCCACGGGACCACATACTCCTCAGTGTTTTCTCTGAAGACTGAAAAGGGTTTTATGCACTTCAAACCACAAAAGCCCAGAGAAGAAAGCACAAATCCAAGGAATGAATTCAACTTGCAACTCACAGTACGTGAGAAAGCCTGTGTTCATGGCAGAGTTTTGCAGAAAGGACACCTGGGGCCAGAGGCACTAAGAGGACAGCTCTGCCATCCCACGTAAGGAGGGGCGATGAGTGACGACCTGGGGTCCACAGGCCAGAGGCCAGGGCTGCCGCCTCCGGTATTATCTGCATGCTCTCTGGCAACAGAGAGTCCCTTGCTGTCCATAATCAGATGAATAATCAAAGGACAATAATAATAACAGTAATCCACTGTTATGGGTGAGGCGAAGTACAAGCCACTTTTTTGAAGCATCTCCAATTCTCCACACCCCAAGAAGGCACTGTTATCATTGGTAATTTACAGATGTAGATACCAAGGCTCCAAAGGATGGAACAATTTGTCCATGTCGTATATGCAGTATGTGTGGAAAAAGGATTTGAGTCCCCGGATGTCTCCCAAACCCATATTCTCTCCAAAAGCAACACTGCTCTTCTGGAAATATTCTCCTTCCTCCCTCCCTCAGGTTGTCATGAGAATCACATCAGAGGAAGAATGAAACATTCTCTGAGGGCACAAAGTGGGTGTGACATTCACTGCCCAGTGCCTTTCACGCAGTAGGTTGTGGATAACTGAAGGGGAAGAAGGGAGGCGGGGAGGGAGGGTGTCTTCCTAGGTGGAAGGGGATATATAAGCAAGGGAAACTCAGAACAGAGTAGTCCTTGATTCCAAGTCCTTGATTCCTTGGTTTAGTGAGGGCTGACTTATGATTCTAGAATCCGAGGTCGTGAAAGAGGAAGTTCTAGATGTTCAAAGAGACAGGCCTGGAGAGGAGATGTTGGGGGAAATGATCTCCAATGCAGTGTCGCAGGGGTAACCTCAAAGGATCTCCTGGGAGCTCTCGGAGTACAGTTTTCGGCAACCCCGTGATACAATTCCACAACTGCAGTGAGCCCGCGCCAGAAGGGAAACCCTTCTTTCCTGCAAAATTGGCCCCGACTCACGCCCAAAAGGAAGGGTCGCCAACCGCGATAATTGACCTGTGGCTTCTGTTCCAAACAAGAATGTGGCCTTCAGGAGCCAAATTATAGGGTTACAGTATTTCCCAGCCATAAACATCTAGTCCGCAGCGCATGCTGAGGGCTCTCCCCACTTCTGGAAGAGCTGTTACGAGTCTCGCATGTCTAACGTGTTATCCAAGAGGCTCTTACAAGTCTTCACAGTGTGCCCAGCGAGGAGGAGGGGAGGGGCCTCTCTGCTCGGTTTGCCTGTTGTAGTTTTCATCTGAGGCCCTTCCCGCAGGGCTGATTGTGGAAACCTGCCTCTGTCCTTACTGGTGTCCTTGCCTCTTTCTTTCTCTGACTTTGGAATGGTAATTTGCAGTGAATTAACTGATTACCAATTCTCATGTCTATTTGAAACATGTAGTCACCTAATTACCCAAGAGAGGGCCTTTTCTTAAGATTGGACCACAGAGGTAAAACACTTATATAAATACATATATATACTTATATATTTATATACATATGTATTTATACACACGTATATACATACATGTAGCAAAAAAAATGTTATTTCAAAAACCTAAGAAAATGTATGTACTCCTAATCCCCTTTCAAATAAAATAATAATGTGCATGTGTCTATGTGTATATGTATGTGTATTTTTAAAAAGAGTAGCCAGAGCCACCTGGCCATGTGGTCCCGTGTGCAGGGCAGGGGAGCCAGAGAGGTTGCCTGGACCCTCACCCACCGCCAAGCCGCGGCAGCTCCGAACCCCAGGAGCCAGAACACGTCAGCAGTACTATTAATTCTATGTCACTCGGGAGGAGAACCAGCTAGGAGGGATCAAATCGAGACACTTAAATGTTTCAAGTCCCAAATGCAAACTTGCCCAAAACTAGAAAATGGGAGGCTGAGCTTCTCTGTCAGAAACTCAAGCAGCCCTGCCATGAAAGAGACAGAGCAGCAGGGAGAGGGACGACAAAGGACAGGTCACCTTGATGCCAGCATGTCGCTGCTGCTAATCACCTCAGCACTGAGCACAAGCAATCTATTCTGTGCATTTGAAAATGGAAAACGGAAGATATGCCATGCACATGTGTCAATCTTTCATAAATAATCCAGTAAGTCATATAGTTATTATCAGAAGATATGAGTATCCAAATCTTAATTCTCTCTACTACAAGAAACCGGCATACGCTTTCAATGGAAAATAGGTATACATTTCTAATAAACTGGCTTTAGACTCACGAATTTTTTATCCTCACCCAAGGATATGTTATTATTAATTTTTAGAGAGTAAGGAAAGGGGGTGGGGTTGGGGATGGGGGAGAGACAGAGAGAGAGACATTGATGTGAGAGAAAAACATCGATCAGTTGCCTCCAGTACACACCCCAACCGGGGGTCAAACCGGAAATCTTTTGGTGTACAGGACAATGCTCCAACCAACTGAGCCACCTGGCCAGGGCAGACTCACTAATTTGTAATAAGACGGTAATCTCAGGCTGACTGATTTAGTCATATAATAATATACCTGGGCTCCAAGGTTTAATAGTTAATTGTTCATCGCGAGGGTTTGCTTCTGGGTCATCCCACCCCATTCTGGTCATCACCTCATTACTGCTGGGTTCCTCACATCAATTCCTCATTCATTCCACCACACACAGAAATTAATGAACAACTCAGAACATCTTTTATTTTCTTTGGGGGAAATAGTTACTTTGGCAGGAATCGGGAATGAACAAATGGAACAGCAGTCTAGAGCAAAGCAGCCCTTCTCTGTATGGGATAAAAGAGCAGAGATGAGTCACAACATGCCTCTAACTGGAACTTCCAGAACGAGGCAACCTTCCAAGGGCCAAGAGGGAGCAAACTGGTGACCCTTCCCCTATTTCCAAATGCAGACGTTCGAGAGGCGATCAGACCCGCAGTAGGGAGCGGAGCATCTAGGGAGTTCGATGTAACCTGCAGCACGGCTTGGGTGGGGAGGAGTGGTGTTTTCCCCTGTGGCACGGTGATACAGTGTCTATTTTGGTCTAATGAAAGGGACACCACATAGTTACACAGAGTCATCTGAGTGCCAGGGATGACAAAGCGAATTGCAGGGCAAGCCAAATCCATTTTGCTGAGGCAATGTCTGTCTCCCTCTCTAGCCCACTTCCACGATCCACAGGGAAATCAAGGCAGACGACGGGAAGCATCCAGGACACTGCCCATCCCGTTTCCATTTTGAACAATGCATCTATTTTTATCACATCCTCCAACCCTGTAACCATCACTGCCTCTCCCAGAATGCCTTTCTTTGGTCCTTGCACTTGCTAGACGCGTGAATTTACGAGGCCAACCCTCACAATAATCGTGCAGAGCAGATCATTACTGCGGGCGACGAGGAAACAGATGCGCGGAGTCTAAGCCCCAGCTCACTCCGCAGGAAGTGACAGAGCTGAGACTCCCTCTGGCTTCAAATCCGTGCTCTACCAACTACACCTCATCTGCTGCTTTGCACTCTCCACAGAGCTACTTCTCAGGATGTTCCCTTTCCTTGATAACAAAGTCACCTCTGGTTCCCGTCGTCGTGTAGGCCTGTCCCCTCCAGCGCCGCCCCCGCCTGGAGAGGAGAGGTCAGCCAACGACAGGTGTGCCATGCAGAAGTCCACTTGGCTCTCACCCATAGCCACCTTCGCCACCAATACGAATAACATTTTGTTTTCTACTTACCTTACTCCTTTATCTTACTTTTCAAAATCCTGGAAGGGGCACGTGCTATGAGCTGGCATTGCTCTGTTAGAATTATGTGCTCCTAAGCCTGGGTGGATTTTGCATTTTCTTATCGAGCGAGAAGAGTTCCTGGTGCAAATCAACACAGCAAGCGAACACGGCAGCGCTTTAACCCACATGCCCTCGCGCGCGCGCACACACACGCACACGCATGTGTGCAGAGAAATTAGGTTAAGAACATACGTGTTAATTCGCCTCTGAGGAACAATTTTAATTATAAATGAACCTCTTTTATTCCTTAAGTAGGCCCAGTAGGACTTCTCTTTGGCAGTACCAACTTTTTTTTCTTTTTTTTAGCAGTGGTTAGAAATGTTCTTTGTAAGTGAAAGCAGTGACGCTATTCTAATTAAGGAAAGGGTAGGAGAAATTCTACCAAACAGATTAAAATTCTCCCGCATCAACAATGAGTCATTAAGAATTGATTTCGGCGTCTCCAACTTTGCCCCCTGGTTAGTGAATATCAAGACTCCCTCAATTCACAAATGGAAAGCGGCAACGTAGCTTGCTGGGCTACCAAAACCAAGACATCTCACGACACACAGGGAGCTCGTGAGGGGCAGAACCAGTCTGCTGGGCTCCTCAGGGTCCCTTCGAATACAAGTCCCTCACCGGCAAGCGACATATTTTCTTAGCAGGAGGAAAAAGGTTTCACAGCATGTTCCATTAGTAGCTGTTGTTTTTTAGCTCTTAAATAATAAAAGTCAATAATTAGAAAGGCAAATAATGACTTTAAACTCACCCAGGCACGACCAGGTGAAGATCTGGTGGGTCAGGTTACTAACCACTGCAAGAAAAAGAACAAGTTTAGGATCAGATGGTCCACATCATTCATTAATAGCTGAAAATTCAATAGTCAGGGATTTATTCCAGTGCTTCATGACTCACACTTACATGTTCAAGATCGTGCGGAGTAGGAGTAATCATTGGGACTAGTGACACTGACCTGGGGAGAAATAGAGGATTCCCTAACTTCTGGGGTTCATGGGTAGCACAGGGATCATCGGGGACGCCATGAGTGTACATTTCACAGCTCACCTCGATGGGCATCCTGTGTGTTACAACCCCACACTCCAATGCCTGCAGCTTCCGTCAGGTAACAAAGATAAGTGGCATGGGCCCCACGGGCCAGTTCACACAACTGGTCCTGCAGATGCCCCGCAGGCCTGGCTCCATGACCTGTGGGGTCCAGTGCGAACTGAAAGGCGGGTGGACTCACACACAGCCCTCCCTGTGACTCCACCGACAGCCTGTGCACTTGCCTGCCCACAATCCACCACCTCCAGGGCCCCTCCCGCTAGACCGGCACCTCATGTCCCACCCACGGTGAGGGAGCTGAGGCAGGTATCTTCTTACCATGAGCCTGCCCCCTCAACCCAGGGCGAAGGGACACTGCAAGCTCTGGGCCAGGACATGCTAGCTACCCAGGCACCTTGGCGCTGCCAGCCCCGGTGTTGCTGCTGCCGCCATGTCCTACGTCAAGATGCCATGCGCAATGCATGTCCAATCCGGACGCGCCCCACATCCATGCTTAGGCCCCACTAAAGGCGGAGGGCGGCAGCAGTCATGAGATTAGAGCAGGGTAGTGCCCTTGGGGACAAGGTCAGAGCCTGAGCAGAACTCCGGGGCTGACAGGCAGAGTCTTCCACAGGACTCAGATCAGACTGACCCCCACGGCTGAGTTTATCCTCCTTTCTACTATCACAGTCAATGCAAACAGCCTTCCTTCTGGGAGCAGGGACCTCAAACCCCATGTGTTTTTGCTATATACAAAGGGCCTCGTTTCCAGTGCCCAGAAAGTAGCATGGAACCTTGGGAATACCTACGTGGTTTGAAACAATACTGGCCATGTGACCTTGGAAAGTCACTTGACTTCTCGGAGTGTGTATCACTTCATTAAATCAGTAACATCTCCTTGCGTAAGGCTGGTCACAAAGAGCAAATGTAGAAGAACATGGCTCTGGGTAGAGATTGGTTCCTAGACGGAACAGGTTAGACTATGTCTGTCCACTCTTCCCTGGCGACTTTTCTCCCAGCCTGGCCGCAACTCTGCCTTGTAGGCATGGATGAAACTACTTATTATTAACTCCGAGTCCCTGGGTTCCACGTCTACCCAATTTCCATGTATAAAAAGACTCAAATTGGAAAATATATATCTTTGTGACCACATTGTGCTGGACTGACTGACTGGTTCGAATTCTTTATGCTTTCACAGGGGATGAGGGCAATTTTGTGGTTTGGTGTTCCTTGAACATGAGCCAGACCTTGGGCCAGAACCTCCAACTGCTGTGGAAGGACCTACTACAGGCTGAGGCATTCAACACACTCTTTCCTTTGGTACTCGCAGCAACTCTGCAACACTGCATTTAGCAGCAGGGCGTAGAGAAGGTGTGTTTCTTGCATCAAGAAAAGAGCAGCCTGGCCAGTGTGGCTCAGTGGTTGAGCATCGACCCTGCACCAAGAGGTCGCCAGTTCGAGTCCCGGTCAGGGCACATGCCCAGGTTGTGGGCCCGATCCCCAGTGGAGGGCGTGCAGGAGGCGGCCAATCGATGTTTTCTCTCATTGGTGTTTCCATCTCTCTCTCTCTCTCTCTCTCTCTCTCTCTCTCTCTCTCTCTCTCTCCAAAAAACAAAAAAAGAGCAGACTGGGGAGTCAAACTCAGTCTCTGGCCGATGCCTTTCCCCGATAATGCTGTTCTTTGGCAACAGGCTACACGCGCTCCTGATTCGAAAGGGCACAGCAGGCCCCCGACGCATTCTGTCACACCAAGTCAGGCTAAGGAGGAGTTGTTTGGCAAACAAAATCAGAATCACCCTACATTTCAGGAATCCACTCAGTATGTTCCTTTCAAAACAAATGTTGAGAAAATCTACTCGCACCTTCAAATATGAAAACGTGAAGACGGTCCGAGCTGCTGTGTTCCCCTTTTTGAGAGACTCAGGAACGTAACTCACAGCAGCTTTGGTCTTCATAGCCTCTGGGGTTCGGCTTTCTTTTCGCTGTGTATGCTCATGTTAATTTCACACCCCCCAAATGTCCCAGATTGGTGCTAAGAACAAGAATGTTTTTCAAAATTTAATGTGGTAGAAACCGACATGTTAATAAACGTATGTAAATCTGTTAAGGAGGGGATACATTAGGGCTATTGGGTTACAATGCACATCCCTTCGATGGTGGGAATGTGAAAGGGATGCCAACTGGACCATCTGCGTGATGACAAGGGTCACTCACCTCTTCTTGTGTGTGATGAGCTCAGGCCATGAGTTTGGTGAGGACAAGAAGAGCAAATGGGCAGGTTGTCACCAGAGTCTAGAGGTGAGGCAACTGTCTGAGTCGGTGGTTAAAGTTGAGAGCGGTGGGCCAGCAAGACAAAGAGATGGTGAGGCCAACACCATGCTGGGAGGTCATGAGGGATGCCGGAGCCAAGCAAGACAGATAGAAGCCAGCAGCCAAGGTCTCTGAAGACAAAGCACAGGAGACAATCACCAGGTAAGTCACCAGATCTGAGACCAGACCTCCGATTACCCATGGTATCTACAGGTGCTGCCTATATATAATATGAATTTCTGAACGTGAGGTTGTTCTAGGTATACAGCATATACTATGAATGATGGCACCTCCAAGAACACCTTACATCACTCTTCGATTTCTTTTGTTCGTCAAATTCTATTAGATTTACCTACAGCTTTGGCCAGTTCAGTTAGAGCATTAGCCCGTGAACCGAAGAGTCTTGAGTTCGATTCCCAGTCAAGGGCACATACCTCAGTTGCAGGTTTGATCCCCAGCCTCGGCTGGGGTTGTGTGGGAGGCAACCAATCGATGTGTCTCTCTCACACTGATGTTTCTCTCTCTCTTTCTCTCTCCCTCCCTCCCTCCTTCCCACTCTATCTGAAAAAAAATCAATGGAAAAATATCCTTGAGTGAGGGTTTAAAAAAAGAAAATTAAATTTACCTACAAATATCTCTACAATCCCTCCTCTTTTTTTTTTTTTTTTTTTAATCCTCATCCGAGGACATTTTTCCATTTTTTGTTCAGATAGAGCAGGAGGGAGGGAGCGAGAGAGAAACATCGATGTGAAAGGGACACATCAAGTGGCTGCCACCCCCACAACCCAACAGGTCCGGGGACAAACTGCAACCGAGGTACATGCCCTTAGCGGGAACCAAACCTGGGTCTCTCTGGACCGCAGGCCGACGCTCTAACCACTGAGCCAAACCGGCCAGGGCTACAATCTCTCCTCCTTTCTTCTTTCTTTCTGCCATGGCCATTATCACAACTTATCCAGATCAGAGTTTCCGTATGACCAGACTTTCTACCTCTGTTGATATTTAACCTCTCCCAGTACCTCCAACCCTGATAATTTTATTTCTCTGCTTAGAGACTGAGAGCATGCAATCTAGAATCCCTTGCTGGTGTTGGTGTTGATGTTGATGATGCTAAAACTAATGAGATACCATGTGCCTGGTTTTGTCGCAAGCCCCGGCGATACAAGAAAGAATAAGGCAGAGTTCCTTCCTCCCAAAGAGTTCACCATACTTTGGAGAATATAATCAACTTCGTCTCCTGCCATCCATCTCTATTCACATCATACTCCTGCCACACTATACTCTTTTTAATTCATGCTTTTTAATAAGTTCTCGCCTCTGTCTGTTATTCCACTGCCTGGAAAACTCCTATTCATTCCTCAATGCCCAATTCATTTATTATCTTGCACATAAACTTTTTCTCAGTTCTCTAAACAGAATTTGTCTTGTGTGTGCTCCTAGCGTGCTTTGCTGTTCTCTTTGTATAGTGATCCCATTAACTGTAAAGATCTGCTTAAAAATCTCTCCCATTAGACTTCATCCGTTTTTCCAGTGCGAAAGCCATATTCTGTTCACATTTGCATTGCTCAGGTGCTAACGAAGCACTGAAATAGAGGAAGCCTAAAGAACATGACTTTACAGTGAACACCAGCCTCGTTTCCAGGCTGGAGCCCCAAGGTGGTCAAAGACGTCCTAGTAAGAAACCTAGATCCAGGGAGTCAGGCTCAGACCCCGGAATTTCCCTCACTGCTGTCCTTGGTCACAAGGTGAGGGGCTCTGCCTGAGAGTCCTTGGGACCATTGTGTGATAATCCCCAAACTGTACGATCCTCTCTCTGTGCTCAGGAGAAGTTGACCTCTGATGTGGACTCATCAAGAGCTTCGCAGGGGCTCACACACATACGCGCGCGGTTTTAAAAAATAATTTGTTAATTAATGTATGCATGCAGGCAAGGTTGGGGAAGCCATGCTGAAATTTGACATACAGCAGTCACGCAAGCATCTGCATTTCACTGGGTGTACTGACAACTGAAGAGGGACCGCCAGGGGAAACACCCAGCATTTCTGACGGGTAAGTGAGAGTTTCTTCACTTTAGGAATGTGACAATCGTATTTTTAAATGACTTGAGAAGACTCTATCCATCACATAAATTATTTCCTCAAAAACATTTAAGTTGTATCTCTCTTATCAGCAAGATCATCTATTCTTGTCTCTTAATCTCTTCTTTGGCTTGGCGTTAAATTGATTTTATTAGATCTTTTTTTCTCTAATTAAAGGCGCATTTCAGGGGGGTGGGAGGTAGATCAAGCTCTCCTGCACCTCCCAAGCCATCCTGAGAGCACCCCGGGCAACAAGAGCTTGGATACCAGAGACAGAGAGAAAGTCGAGAGCAAGGAAAGAACCCTAGGTATTGCTCATCTCCTCCGACCTGGGAGTGGAGACACGGCCACAGAGGTCAGCGCCTCGATAACGCTGCTTGCGCTGGAAGGGAGATTTAAGGCAATTTAATTTAGCCCAGAGTTTCTCGGCTTTGCTGAGATCTTGGACCAGATACTTTTCTGCTGAGAGGGTGGGTGGGGCCTGTCCCGTGCACTACAGGATACTCAGCAGCAGCCCTGGCCTCTGCGTATTAGACACCAGGAGCAAACCCAAGCTGTGACAACCAAAATACGTCTCCGGACATCGTCAAATGGCCCCTCTGGGGTGGGGGGAGGAGGCTCAATTGACCCTGGGTGAGCACCACTTCATTATAGAAAGGTATCTTTTCAAATGCTTTAAAAATGACAAAATGTAGAAGAGTGTCGAATTAACATTTAGAAATGATACTGTTCATATTACCCTGTAGAGATCAACTCTAAGCCCCACTGCAAGAGCATGGAGCCGACGCTGACACAGCCTCGGTCAAAGGCCTGTGCTGGACGAGGGGTGGAGGCGACCTGCCCTGCGGCAGACTCCTTCCCTGACATTTCCCAAGGGCAGGGTGTGGCTTGCTCTGCACAGAACCAGAAGCATTGAGCAGGGTCTGGCTGGATGGAGAGGAGCCCGCCCCACATACACCTGAGCCAACAGCATGGTGAGGTCTGAGATGGAACAGTCTTGCATTCCTATAAAGGAAATCTACGAGACTGGGCGTGGTATGTGGACTGAGGCAAAGGTGTGATGATTCCATTCAAATATTTGTATACATGTCCTACAGGTGACAATGAGAAGCGCTGGAGAACACAACCAGGAGTGAGGATGGATCTGTGTTAGAAAGAGCGCTCTAAAAGCAGAGGAGGGACTTAACTGGAGACTGAAGAATTTCGGGATAGAAAGACCCCAAATTAGGATGCCCCGATAGCATAGCTGAGGGGAGAAATGAGCCTGAGGACACAAGAGATAAACAATGGGGGTGCTGGGAGTTGCAGGAAGAAAGGGATCAGGGGGAAGGGGGGGTACCCCACAAAAGAAACTGGTTGTAAAAACCTTGCACAAACTTTAGTATCCAAATAGCTCCATACAACCTAAGTTTACATGGGCATTATTGCTTAAAATGGGGATATCCTATATTAACTCTAATAAAAGAGATGTGGCAAGACAGAGAAGGGCCCTAGTACTCGGAAAGCATCAACCCTCTGCCGGGTGCTGCACTGGACATGGAGCATATGCTCCCTCAAGGACTGCATGTTCCTGCCCACTGGTGGCTCTGCTCACGGGTGATGCCAGACATCCACCTCTTGCATGGGCTGGCTCTAGGGATCTCCCCCAAATGGCCCATCTTGCTCCGTTTCTCTCTCCCAGCAGCAAAGTGAATCGCTCTTTCGGTGACGTCAGCCCTACAAATCAATTCAGGGAATTAAAACAGGCCCTGCTAGATCAAGACACTAGCCAAGGGTGTCAGGTCTTCTTTCCTCTGATTTGCACAGATTGAACACCGCCCCGGGGTTTCTGAGGAGAACAGCTCGGGCCCCGCCCTCCCAGCACCACACGGGGCTCCCCCCCCCCCACAGGAGACCAGAACACCCTTGGGGGCTGTCCCGGTGCTCTTGAAAGGTCAGAGGCAGTGCTGCAAGCCCGGTCCTCCGACCCTCCGCCACATTCTAGGCAATGGTTATTGATTTCAGACACTGTTTCAGAGCAGAACTGAAACGTGTGTCTTTGCAGCTCGGCAGGCGCTCCGGTTCGCGTCTTACGGGGGCTGCTGCAGCCTCCTGCCTGGGGCCTCTGAACACAGAGCCCGGCCTCCCAGGCTGGCTGGTTTCCTCGCTCCCTGAGATGCGATCAGTGACCCGGCCAGTCAACATTTTCATTCTGTTAACAAGTGGACATAGAGTGCTCAGAGCAGGAGCAAAGGAAAGTGAGGGAGGGAAAAATAAAAGGCCCCCGGTCATTGGTGCGGACGAGATCCAAGCAGAATAAAAATGGCAACAAGCTCTGATGTCTCTGTCCGGGGTACTTTTCGGGGGGCTGTTATCCTTTTGGACATTTCTTACACATTATGGCAGGCCTTGTGGTGGGGAGAAGAAGATAAATAAGGAAGTCTTTGCCTCAAAGAAATTTGCAGTCTAGAAGGGAAAACAGATACAGATACAAACGTTATGAGGAAGCAAATCAAGCTGATGAGAAGGAGAAGCAGGGGATGCGGTCAGAGCTGCACTGATGCTGGGTAAGAATTTTCAGGCCAGTCCCAGATGGATTATTAAAGGGAGAGAATATTAAGATCAAAAGAGACACTGTTGTTCTGCCATCTAGTTGATGATGAGATCCTAATATCCATTTAAAAAGCTTGAATTTGAGCTCATCCTTGGATAGATCATCAAGCTAAATATTCCCACCACATTTGAAACCCAAACGACACTTGATTGATTAGGTTAATCTTGGAGCTTCAAATTTTCCAACCCTACATTTTGCACATAGGATACAGTGCTGCAAACCATCTTTTCATAAAAAGGTGCAGAATGTGAAGATAAAGAAGCCCTTAAACAGGAATGTGGGCCCACACCAGTGAAATTGTCTGACATTGAAAGTGACCTTGAGGTTTCTCTCTTCAACCTCAGAGAACCACAGGAAGAAAAAGCAAAATTAGTGGTGGAAATAAAATAACATAGGTGTTTAAAATGGTCTAAATGTATCTATTTTTAATGATCGCGGATGCTGGAAACCCAAGGAAGGAAAATCAGGTTTAAAAATAACCAGTGCGCCTGTACTTGATACCGTATTTCACAAAGTTGCTAAACTTCCCTGTATCATCTTTCACAATATCTTTGTTGTTGTTGTTGTTGTTGTTGTTAATCCTCACCCAAGGATATTTTTCCATTGATTTTTTTTCGAGAGAGTCGGGGGTGGGGAGAGAGAAAGAGAGAAACATCAATGTGAGAAAGACACATCAATTGGTTGCCTCCCGCAAGACCACAACAAGGGTCAGGAATCAAACCTGGAACCCACGTATGTGCCCTTCGTTGGGAATCGAACCCGAGACCCTTCGGTCCACAGGCTGAAGTTCTAACTGCCAAGCCAAACCGGCCAGGGCATCTTTCACAATATCTTAAGGGTATTAATGTCCCCGACGCTTAGGGATTCGACGGGGACAGGAAAAAGAAATGTATAAGGGAAGACATATAATAAAAGACCTCTAAACTGCCTGGCCAGTGTGGCTCAGAGGACTGATTGTCGCCCCATGGACTGAAAGGTCCTGGTTCGATTCCCAGTCAGGGCACACGCCCGGGGTTGTGGGTTCCATCCCCAGCAGGGGGCGTGCAGCAGGCAGCCGATCAATGTTTCTCTCTCACCTGGATGTTTCTATCTAGCGCCCCTTCTCTCTGTAAAAAATCAATTAAAAAAAATTTTAAGACCTCTAAACTTAAGCTAAATGATTAAATAAATTAAACCAAAGGTCAACCTACATATATATTTTTTTTATTTTTTTATTCCCTAATGAGGAGATAAAGGTGAAGGGATTTAGGACTTAGATATCTGTAGGAGGACCTCAGACCATTTGTTCATGCAGCTCATTCATTCAGTCCATGAAACTTGACTGAACTCCACATACGTTTCAGGAACTGGGCTAAGGGGCTGGTATTCTAGAAGCTCACCGTCACCCAAGAGATCACGCTAGGAATATCTATAGATCTCAAGTTGTGAATAAATCTTCTCCTCTTTTTTCACAAATTAAAAATAAATAAGTTATTCTCCTTCTATTTCTCTTTCATTCAGTCAATCAGTCAACTGCTTATCCAACTGCGATTGAAGTCTTCTGTCTGTACTAGGCATTTTCCTACACCTTTGGAGAATAAGTGAATAGAATACAACCCATGCCTTTAGAGAGAGCCAGTCAAGGATTTCTGGTCATTCCAGTTCACTGTGATCAATACAATTATTACACAAACAAAATGCTAGAAAACATACCAGTGAGAGGTGGGAAGGGGCGGGAGGGTGGTTTAAAACTTTGGATCTGAGTCACCGAAGTGTGTAGGACTTTTCCAGGTTCAAAAAAAAAGATAGAGAAAAGAGCATTCTTGACAGCCAGACATGTGAAGGGGCAGACGGACACGAGGCGGGGGTGCCCAAGAGCAATGTGCTTTGCCAAACAACCTGATCGCACACCTCAGGGCGAGGCACCGATAGGCAGAGACTGGCAGCTCTGTGAGGGGTTCGGACTTAACTCGGCCCACAGCAGGTGTGCTTTCAGACACCTGCGCCCACACCTTATCAAGCAGGGCTCAGAACATTCCAGTGTCGCCCCAAAGCAAGTCCACCAACAGGTAAAGAGCCATTTCATTGTACTGAGAGAAACGCTGCAGTCCTCCACGCAGGGCTGAATTTGAGTGGACACCGGAACGCTGACTCACTGGAGGCACACGGGGTATCTGTGGGGCTCGCTGGTCATCCCCCTGCCTCTATTCAGCAGCTTCCCGAGAGTCCATGCCGGACGCCAGGCACCACGCTAGGCCCTCGGAGTATAAGTCACGATGAACACAGACATCTAAGAGTTTGACAGAGGAGTTGGGAGGCCGGACGGCATCAGTGCAGGGTGTGCAGCAGGCCCCACGGCAGGGACCACCGATGCTCTAGCAACGAGCGCCTCGTGGCATTTCATTTGGCAAGCTCGCCTGGAGGGGCCCCAGCAAACCTCGCAGCCAACATGCCCCGAGCGGGTCTCATCCCACGGAGCTGCCGCCTCTCCCATGGGTGTGTGCAATGACAGCAAGGACTCACTCCAGAGTCGCCATTTCTCTGTCAGTCTAAAGCAACCCTGCACTCCCGTCCGTAACAAACGTGTGGCGTCCAGAAGCCGTGGCTGACCATCCCTCCCGTCGGTAGATGGGAGATTCCAGGGCAACTCTGTGGAATTACCCACCACGTCTCCAACACAAAAGCACTGCTGCACAAGGGAGACACACTCCACACCCGTTCTGTACGACTATAAAGGGACAGTCGGACTACACGTGCCATGAGTGGGACAGGTAAGCGGTAGAGATTTTCTCTGGCCGCTGGTTGATGCCTTGTGATGATATATGCGCTACAAATTTGTCATCGCCTCTGAGACAGGAGATACATATTGGATTTCTCTTCCGATAATCACAAACTCTCCCCACCCCCCCTTCACGGAGTCCCCCTCACACTCCCCAGGGACCTGGACAGAGTGTGGGACTAGGAGTCGAGAAAAGTGGGTTCTTTCTTAGACCCAGTCACAAACCACTTTTTGTGGGCAAAGCTGTTTGATTCCTGCTCGGTGTGCTCATCCGTGCTCTGTGCACGGAGGCAGCACCCCATTGACTCCAGCCTGCGGGGAAAGCACTGGATTTAGAGTTAAGAGGGCTGGTTTTGGTGCTGACTAGTAAATAACCTCACGGAGACCTAGGCAATTCACCTGTCAAGGGGCCTAATTCCACCTGCCTCGTAAATTTGTCCTGAGTAAAGTAAGCCCATGTGCTTTATAAACCACAACTACTTACGGTGGCATAAGGTGTTATTAATTAGGATCAAAGAAGATCACAAATGAAATCGTGTAACCACAGTGTTTGGAGGAGCACTCGGTATATGCGCCGTTGACTTTCCCATGCAGCCAGCCATGCTGGGCACCTTCTCCTCTGCCAGCTCTCACCTCTAGGCGTTTAGGACCTGGTCCTTTTATCATCCGCTGAGGAACAGGCCGGAGAACCGAAGGGCCAGGATGCCCGGGCAGCCCAAGCTGCCTTGCACTGGGCACGTCCTAGGAAGACTGGATATTGCTCAGCAACTGAGGAGTGGTGGCCTGATGCTGCTCGGTACTGGGGAAGGTGGGATGGAGGAATAAGATGCTCCTTTCTGACCCGGGAACTCTAAGCTTTACTCGATGAGGGGTTTTGTGCCATCTGCCCCCCCCCCGCCCCCGCTATGGTCACACCAGTCCAGCAGTTGGACCAAGACTTGTTCAACGAGAACCAGAAGGAGTCCTTCTAGGACAATGACACCTGAGACTGAACTTCAGAGAGGTTTTTGGAGGAGTCTCAGTTTCTAAACCCAAGCTCCTTCGTTTGTCTGCCCCCTCAGTCTGTCGGACATTGTCGCAGCGCTCAGCCTGCTCTGGACTGACCCACTGATCCACTGCACAGCTGGCCAAAGGGAGACGGGACATGCTGTCCAAATACCCCCAGGGGTCCCCAGCATGCTGGCATCTTGACCAGGAGTAGCAGCCACACCACTGCACCGTCCTGCTCGGGCCTCCGTTTGCAGCTCTGTGGGCGAGGCTGCCACTAGGGGGGGACACGGGGCCCTGGGGACACGGGCACCAGTTTTGCAGCCGAAGTTCCCCGGGGTGACTTTGATAGCTCTGCTAAGACTTACTTTTTCTAAGGTCAAGATTTACATGTTTATTTTGACCGGTGTTTCTTGGCCTAATCCAGATTGGAAAAAAAAAAAGAAAGAAAAAGAAAAGAAAGAAATGAACGCAAATAGATTAATAGTTTGCAAGTGAGATCTGCAGCTCCTTTTGGGACCTCTCCAGTGAGAACCTCGCTTTATTTCCTTGAAAAGGGCGAGAAAGAGCGACATTTCTGTTGGGCTTGGAGCGCCCACGGGGCCAAAAAGCGAGTCCCAGAAAAGAACATCTGGTTGGCGAACACAAAGGAACACACCACCTGCAAACTCCTCATGTGTTTACTCTGCGGCTGGCTGTCTATTATCCACACACACAAATACGTTTTGGGGCTGAAAACGGCTCGTCCGTGCCAAGAAAGTCTGGTGTGATAGCGCAGGCTGTTTACCTTGGAACCCTCCCCATCCCAGCATGGGCGGGCCCGGCTGCACCGAGGCAGCTCTGGCACATTTTCCTGCCTCGCGCCTCGGCCGAAACATCCAGAGCTCTGGAGCTGGGGACCAGAGCAGGGGCGCGGGGGAGAGAGTGGGGGACGACGCTGGGCGTCAGGACGCGGTTCCGATATCCTTTACTCCTCTGTGATGACTTTCTGGCAGCTCTTCATCTCTGAGCCTCTGGACGGAGTTGCACATATTAAAAACAACACCAAAACAGACCTTTTAACACCCACACTTACAGGAAACTTTACCCCAGGGGCTCAGAGTGCTTCTAACGGAACAGCCGGCTGTGGGCAGCTCGGCCCTTGGCAGCCGGGGTCGCCAGCCCTGAGCGCAATTCACTGTGTCCTTTGAACAACTCTTGCTCAGAATGAAGCATCTCCCATGGAGACCTTGCTAAAAGCAGCTGACGGTGCTCACGGCAGAAGAGTTTCCATCCGAAGGCAAACCCTGCACTGCCGGGCGGGCCCCCGAACCCAGCGCCATCCCCTGTCACCACCCTGAGTCAAAATTGCAGAAGTCTGATGAGTACAGTGGACGCATTGGCTTGGGGACAATTTGAAGCCTAAGATGAAGATGTGGGAAGAAGTGGGTGGAAAAACAACAGAATTCACATTTATTGGAGTCCTGCTTAAGGCCAGTCTAGACGATTAGCACTCTGTATGCCTTTTCTCCTGTAATTCTCCGAACGGCTCTGTTCTCCTCATTTCATAAGCTGGGGAAAGGAGGCTTAGGGAGGTTGAGCAATTCTCCCAGGGCTGTTACTCAGGAAAGGCTAGGGTTACAAACCAGTCCTATCTGGCTTTTTTCCACTACATCATGTGGCCTGCAAAAGGTTGACATGCATTTATATTCCTGTGCCTCCAAATTTTATGCAAAAAGGGCCTAATGTGGTACTGGGTTGCTTGTCTGTTTCTAATGGCTGAGCCTGGTCTCTATTCAGTGCCCCTGCCACCCCGATCTAGGAAGGGATGGCTGGAGACTGAGCTCAGTCACCAGTGACTAATGATTTAATCAATCGTGCCTTTAGAATGGAGCCTCCATAAGAACCCAGAAGGACAGGCTTTGGAGCGCTTCGGAGCCGGTGAGCACACTGCGGTGCTCAAACAACGCTGTGATGGGAAGGGGCGAGGGACACTCCGCACCCTTTCCCCATACCTTGCCCTGTACATCTCTCCCTGGGTTATAGCCTTTTACAAGAAATTGGTAATCTAGTAAGTAAAACGTTTCTCTGAGTTCTGTGAACAGCTCCAGCAAATTCATGAAACCCAAGGAGGAGGTCATGGCGACCTCCGAACTATAAGCAATTGGTCGGAAGCTTGGGTGACAACTTGGTCTTACAATTGGCATCTGAAGGGAGGCAGGCTGTCTTGCAGGACTGAGCCCTTCACCTGTAGGGTGCCATCTCCGGGAAGACAGTGTCAGCACTGAGCAGGACACCCAGCTGGTGTGGGGAAACTGGTGATTAGAAGAAAATAATGCACCCCATAATGCACTATCTCATTCAATCTTATCATTATGGATCCTGTGAGGTACATACCAAGGGGCACTGAGGCTCAGAGAGGTGACGATCTCTGCCTGAGGTCCCTCGGGAGCCCAAGTCACTCCAGGGTGCTCAGGAGTGGGGAAGAGAATGGAGACACCTATTGGGTAGGGCACCCAGTGAAACTTCCAGAAAAGCAACACCAAGTTTTTGCATTCATCTTGATTTGAAAACAGGATTCGGTAGCTTCAAAAGATATGAAAATCAAAGGTTTAGAAAATCAAAGCTGAATGTATTAGCTTGGAAACCTAACCCAAGGGTCAATGCAGCATAACGGAGTCGCCAATGAGAGTGCCCAAAGATTTCCAATTGTCTAAACTCATGTCCACCTCAGCCTCACTGCACTGATCCCCAGGATTTCACCCACAACTGCACGCAATCTGTACCCAGAAACGCCTCACACTAGTGATTTGGTATGAACTTGAGACGGCTGAGGGGCGGGGAAGGGATGAGAAGAAGGAGGGCAGGAAGGGAGAAGATCATTAACTTGGGCAAGGCTGAGGCCCCAGATTGTGGTCTTTGAAGAAGATGCCAACTCAAAATGCTACTGCACTGCAACCATGGCCTAGTCAGGCGCAGAATGACCTTTTCATTGGGGGCAACCCCTGCTTTGTCTGCTCCCGCGAGGGGACTGATTATCACGTAGCCTTTGAGCGGAAGCACAGCTCTGCACTCGGCGCCCGTGTCACGGAGTCAGTGAAGGCGATGAGCATCCCATCTGCACAACTCCGGGGCCCCCAGCAGCTTCACAACTTAAAGAAATCCTAGGTTTGCGTTTATGTTTGGCAGAACCCTGTTCACTGTGTGGCCTTGGGCCAGTCAGGTGACCTGCTGGAGTCCTGATAAGTCAAACCAGCTGGAAAGCGGAGTGAGAAACAGGCCTCACTGCAAAACAGATGCTGCAGCTGAGCTGAACATTTTAATTTTAGCCAATGAATCGGAGGCACAAGGGAAGGAGGAAGTGGGGAGTTGTGTCAAATATTTAAGAGCAGAGAGGGTTGTTAGAGTCTTTTTCTAGCACAGTCACCAGAAGCAGGTCTTCAATGGTCAGCATGGCCGCCCACTCCAGAGGCATGGAACAGAGCCCCTTGGCACCATCAGGGTCCAGAGAACCTCTGCAGATCCTACTGGATCACAGGCGGCCTCCCCTTAGACAAGCTGACCCTTGAATGAAGGTCCTCGGGGATCAAATTTGTTACACTATCACCTCCTTCAAGCAGTACTGGTGCCTACGGACAACTGCAGGCCCTCTTCACCCTGACGCCCCATCCGCTCCTCTCGTGATTGTTAGTGGTCAGCACCTTCATCGCTACCCAGCATCTAATGCGCGTTACTTGTTTGCTACAATGTAAGCTCCTCCAGAAAAGTGACTTGAGTTGATTTCCTTCACTGCTGTGTCCCCAGTAATGGAGATGGTCCAATAACGAGCCTGTTTTCCTAGGCTGGAAAAGCGTCATCAGTGATGACACACGGGGAAGCTGCTAGTGTGTGCTTATGAAGCAGCTGCTCTAGTGAGTCTTTAAGTACGGAGAGCACAACCTACCAGATGTTCTTAGCATGACAGGATGTGAGTACAAGATAGATGCTCCCGACACCAGGGCAACAGACTCTGAGGGTGTGGAGGTCACGTTGCTCACACCTGGGTGGCTGAGACTGGACTTCCACAGGCTGTTCCTGCCTCCCCGCCTCCAGGCTCACTGTGCTTCCATCCACCTCGGGATCTGCCGAAAATACAAACCTGACCCTCCGGTTCCCCGCACTGCCCATTCCTGCCTGCCTGGTGAACTCCGGACTCCACATGAGGCTCTTCTGGATCTGGGCCCAACCCACCTTTCTGCCCTCCCTCCTGTCCCCACTCCATCATCCCCAACCTGCCAGCCCTCTCCGTCCCCACCGCCCCACCTTGCACTTTGCTGAACCGTGCTCTCTCTGTCTTCAAATGTTTCCTTCGCTCCTCCCTGCCTGAAACTCCGTTAACCGGCCAACAACGGCTGGCCTACTCCCACTGAGCTCCAACAGCAGCTCCTCTCTGCATGGCTGCCTGTCACTCCCCACCCCCACAGAGGGCCCTCCTGCACCTCAGGACAGCCCCGATGACACAGGGCACACTGCGCCATGACCACCTGGCTGTTTCTCTTCCCCACTAAACGGCTGAGGTCTCAGGACAGGAAGGAGTCTTATTTATCTCCATGCCTGGCCCAGGGCTGGGCATGTGCACAGGCCCTCCAAGACTCTCGAATGAACAAAACATCAAGTCAGTTTCCTTTCTCAGCTTAACAGTCCCCTGGCTTCCTTCACCTTTATAGACCCTTTTAATTTATCAAATGGGTAATGAAAAGCTGCTCTCAAACTAAAAAACAGCCCCTCTTCCGTCAGAGGCTGCATCCCGTGTGACATTCTACAATTCTCTAACCCCAGACAGAAAGGTAAGAATGAGGCTGTTGAAAGATAAACTGAGGCATGTTAACATTGTTAACAGTTTTGGGGTTGTTTTTTTTTTATAGCAAAAATAAATTCCAACTGGGCAACGCCTTGGCTAGGAGCCAGAGGAGAGCCCAGCCCAGAGAAGGTGCCGAAGAAAGGTAGGGAATGATGTGGTTGGCCATGGCTTAGACCCGACCGGCTGCTTGTGACCGACTATTCTCAGCATGTGCATTTTGTGACCTTGAGGTGCAGATTTGGGTTTGCGTAGGTAAGCCACCACAGTCTAATGGCCTCGTTTAATTAACAGGGGTCTGAACGTTTTTAGCTTAAGGGGCTACATCAAGCAGGTGCCTAACTAGCAAGCGTGCTGCTGGGAAGCACAGACGTACAGGTGAGGAGGAGGGGGAGGGGGGCAGAGGCTACTAAAGGACCGAGAAGGACGCAGACTGGGTACACCAGCCCAGCAGAAGCCTAGGCGTGCAGGGCACGTGATTCCGCCCCTCTCCGTTTCATGCCTTCCCCAACCTCCCAAGGGCTCCAGGGCCTCCTACTGGCTTCTGACTATCCTCCTAGAAACCCCCAGAGGAGTCAGTGCCCCCTGTCTGGGAGAGGAGAAACCTAAGGGTAGTTGCCTGTTTATACTCCACCTGCTTGAGGGGCTCTCTTGAGAATGGGCCCTCATGGGCTCCCTGAGAACACGACACAATGCTGAGCCAAGATTTCATGAATCTCACAAGTATCTACAAGGTTCTGCAAGACTCCATTTTCATGCCTGAAAGTGTATACACTGCATTTTTAAGGGCTGGTCTTTGTGTCGAGACAAATGGCCGCTGAGGGGGAGAAACACTTTCAGAAATTAATTTTCTTCCAGGTGGGAGGCCAGAGCAATCTCGAAACAAATGAGTGGACTTCACTATTCAAAGAAACACTCATTTTTCCTCCGGCCTTGGGGCTCACTCATTTTCTCCTCTGGCTCGGGGAAGAATCGGCAATAGAAATACATTGTTATTCAAAGCCCGTCCCTTTCTGAGCTCACACTGAACGAGAGACCAGGCAAGTCTCTGAGTGGAGGGAGCTGGCAACAGGCTCCCGTGGATTCGAAGAGCCCTGGCTGACTCAGACACTGGGCTTGGGGGCCTTTGTTCCGCCAGCTCCCCAAACCTTCCCCATTCATTCTTGCCCTCACGGTTTCCTCCTTTCAGCCTACCGCCACTCCGATGACTAAAACCTTGTCCTTCCCGCCTCTGGGAACCTGAGCTTTCCCCCGTGCGCCTCGGGTCCAAGCCTGCTCCTTAAACAATGGGCCCAGCGCCACGCGGGCAGGGACTGTGTGCTTTGTAGTCAGCCACGCACTGGCCCCAGCGCCCAGCCAGCACCTGGAACAGAGCAGGCGCTCGGCGACGTTTGCTGCAGAATGAAAGCTGTATGCTTTGCTTTGTGACTCCTGATCCCTTTGATGTGTTTTCAGGCCAAGCAAAGGTAGCCCAGTACCCCAGCGTGGCTGCTTGAAAAATGCCTTTGCAACTATTATTTTCCAGTTGACTGTGAAAAAGGAATCAATTCCCATGACCACTGAGAAAGGAAGAGAGAACCTGCTTGCATGGCCCAGGCCCAGCAAACCCGGGCGGGAGACGGAGCAACCCACAGGAGCCCATCCCAGGCGCCCGGTGGGGAGGCATTACTATTACCTTAGTCATCTCTTTGCTCAAGGTGGTGGTTGTGCTTGGGCTGGTTTCGACTCATTGATCTTCCTGAGAGATCCTATCTCCGACTTAAAAAAAAACAATCAGTGTTTTCAAGCTTCTCTTATCTCTTCGCCCGTTTCTTTTTCAAGACTTTAATTTATACCAAAGTCGTTCATGAAAAATGTTCGCAAGGCTTCTTTAGGTCCTATAATGAAAACTCTTGCACGGGTCTTTACATCGGCTTTCTTGGGCTGCTATGAAGAAACGCCACGGGCTGGGGGCTTACCCGGCAGAAATGTGTTTCCCTGCAGTTCTGGAGGCTGGAAGTTTGAAATCGAGGTGTTGGCAGGGTTATTCCCTCTGGGGCCTCTCTCCTTGGCTTGTACAGGGCCACCTTCTTTCTCTCTGTTTCTTCCTGTCACCTTCTCTTTGCGCGTCTGTCTCAGTATTCAAATTCCCCCTTTTCATGAGGACACCAGAAATACTGCATTACGGCCCACCCTACGGCTCTTAACTTAATTACCTCTTTACAAAGAACTTATCTCCACATAAGGTTATCTCTTCACGGGTACCAAGGATGCCTATGTATTTTGGAAGGGGGACATGATTCGGTGTCTTTCTGCACTATTGGAAGCACCCATACTAAGAGTTACATGAATAACATAAAGAAGCTGGGGTTTTTTTAATCCCCGTAATGCTGAAAAGTAACTCACTGTAGAGATCAGCAACTCCTCCAGCTCCAAAGGCCAAACAAACCACGTTCCCAACTGCCTAAGTGTCCTCTGAAGCCACCCAAGCCTGCCCACTGCGCCCCTCCTGAGCATCCCTTTGTCTTTGCTTCTGCGTGACTGGACCAAATTCCTCTGAGGCAGGCCTGTGAGCTTGAAGCAAATCCAGGGCTTGACTGTTATTTGGTCAATCCAACTGGAGGTGTGCTTCCCCCACCAAAGTCAGTAAGTTAGGGAGGGGTGGCAGGGAGAAGGCAGGCCCACCCCCGGAAGCTCACACAGAGAGCAACCAGCACATCACATCTGGGCTGAGAGGTGAGAGGCAAGAGCCCAGCTGAGGGGCGAGTCAAGTTCAATGGTCAGAGGAAGACACCAGGAAACCACAGGCAGCATTCGAAATCCGAGTCGGGGTTCACCCTCCGCTGGGACAGAGCACCATCGTGCTGGACAGAGTTCTGCCAGCTCAAGCCCCTTTAAAAGGTCAATAGAATGCGTCTTCCAGTGCCATCTAGTTCTGCCGTAAGTAGGACAGACAAAAGATTCTTTGAGTTCCTAGAAAAATGGAACGGATGCCTTCCTCTCAGACTTGAAAAACTGAAGACATTTTCCTAGGCATCAGAGACATTACAAGCTCTTTGCTTTCTATTTTTCTCCTTCCGGAAGGTACTTTAAAGAGATGTTTATAGACTGATCAAAATGGGGGACATGAGAAGTAGTCAGGAGCCAATGAACCGTGTTCGCGGGGAGGCACGCTCCTGCTGGCCCACTTAAGTGTTTTCCCACTTGCATTTCACAGCTGCTCACCACAAAAACCTGTGACAAGAGAGGAGACTCGGGACTGTAACAGTTTCATAGATCCAGTCATTTTTCACGGAGCCGGGACTGGGTGCCAGGCCCGGCAGAAACAAAAGCCAGGAGACAGCACCCTGCCTCGGGAGCTCCCCGCCTGGTGAGCCAGACGCACAGCAAGTGGAGAAGACCAGCCGGACGGGACAGGGACCGCTGCCATGCTCGCCTGCCCGGGTGTGCCAGTCCTGGGCTGCCCGGGAAGACTGGGGCGGAGCACTGAGTGCCTAGGGGATGAGGCCAGGTCGTCTGGAACACACGGGACAATGGCAAAAGTCACTCAGGAACGTCATCTAAATTATTCTGTCAGATACAAACCCCAAGCAGGCAAATGCTTTCCTTGTTTCTTGAGAAACTGTCCAACTCCTTCGTTTCCTGGTGCAGCCCAATGACTAGGTGCGGGACCTGGGTGAATATGCTAACACGGAGGAAAGCTAAGAACACTGCGCGTGGATATAAAGGGGACTCTGCCAGCCCTCCAGGCCAGCAGCATGTGTGTGTTATGATGGTCCCTCTGCTAAGGGCCCTGAGGCCCACAAGGGCTGACCTGGGATCAACTGGGTGCTGTCCAAACACTGGTGCCTTTGGGCACCTGCTCCTGGGGACATCTTTCCTCCAGCGGTACCGTCACTTAGCGCGGCCACAGTTCCATGGGGAAAGTGCACTTGAATGCCTCTGGCGACCAGCCCTGCAGCTCACACAGCGAGTGTGTGCCTTTCACATGTCATAATGGCAAATAAAAGATTTGAAGAGACAAGACTGAACCACTAGGCTAAATATTCTTGCTGAGCCCTCGGAAGCTGCTCAGACGGCATCACAAATGGTATTCTTCCAAAATCCTGAAGTTTCCTAAGAAACAGGGTTTCTTAGCAGAGCACATTTAAGTGTTTTTAACGGGATAAAGGTTCGTAGCAGACCGAAGGAAACACTAACTATAGTCTAACACTTCTTTCATAAAGTTGAAATGTCTCCATTATTAAGGTAACACTAGATGCTAATTTTTGAGATTTATTTTTAAATCAGAATGAGAGCTCAAACAAAGGAATATGAACCTTTGGGTAAAAGCAGATGTTTTTGCATATATACAAGAAGAAGAATATTTTGAAATTTCAGAGTCTTTCCAGAAATTCAAGGTGTTCACCTTAGACTGAACCAAATAAGCATGAATAGATGTCTAATTTAAAAGACAGTCTTTTGATCTTTTAGAGATGGTAAAATCACAGTGCTGCATAAACTTCTACATGTCTTGAACAGAGACATTTACTTTGACAAGAGCTGTTTTTCCAAAAGAATGCTTAAAAAAAAAAAAAATGTCTGGCTTTCAAAAATCTGCATTTCTATTCTGAGACTGAGAAAGGTGTTTTTTATCAAAACTTTCAACTCTTACAGTGGGTTCACATTCAGGCGAAGAATCAACGTGAAGGATCAGGGAGGTCTCTGCTTTCTCTGGACCAGAAAGAAGTGCAGGCCGAATATCTCTGAGCGTTCTATAAGATGCGTGTGGGTGTTACCAGCTGGCCCTAAAGGTCTCCCCAGCTTGGATTACATTATGGAAACATCTATAGCTTTGGGGGCTTCACCGCAGGCCCTCGCTATAATTATTTACTGCGGCAAAGTCAACACAGCTTTTGTGAACCAGGAGCCCAATTCAGTCACTGAATACAAGTCAGCAGCCTGCTACCCAAGGGCCAGAGGGGAGCTCTCCACCCATTTGCGGGCCGCAGAGTCACAGACAGTCTGCAGTGCGGATGCTCAGCTTTGATTTATGTCTCGTGATTCAGGAAAATGGACTGACCTAAGGATCCTTGTCTCAGTCAGTTGACCACCAATGGCAAACATATCTGGAAGAAATGACAGTCATAATAACCACCCTCCCGTATTAAAGAGGGGGGAGGGGAGTTCATCTTTCTCTGCATGGGTCAACCCATGACCACTCCAGCTATTATGTCCTCATTATTGCCTGCGTCTAAGAGTAACCTTGCAGCTAAACAAAACCAGCAGGGCAATTACATTGCGAACTTCTCCTGGAATCTAGACTCCATGGTAACCCTACACCTCCTGCCACTGACCTCCTGGGAAGGAAATCGGTGTCCTGCTTACAGAGGAAGTAAATTCTCCCCGGAGGCCCAGGTCTCAAGCTGACATTCCATTCTGCTTATGGGCAAAATGGTTCCTTGTTTCACGATTTTGCTATTAACACCCGTAGGCAGTGATTTCATTGACCTCGAAGTGAAGTCACCAGAATTGTCTCTTCAGGAGGAAAAAGATTGTTTAAAATATGCTTAAATCGTGGCCAGTAGAGAGATGGCTGGTTTATTGCTGATTGCCTACAACTCTTTTTCAACATATGGCCTAACTTCCTTAAAGATTTCATCAAGATGTTTACCAGAATGTGCTCCACAAATTTAAACATATATACTTAGATTTTTTCTAAAAATCCCTCAGCTCCCCAGTCCAGGGAAAATGGGATTAAAGGGATTGTCCCTTTAAGCCATGAACACAGGCATTGCTTCAGAGGGTTGACTTGCATTCCTGCATCTGACAATTTTTTGAGTGTTGGGCAAGTTACACTCTCCCCATGTTTGTAATCAGCTCACACTCACACACACTCTCTCATACACACACACACACACACACACACGTAGAAAAAAATTGTCTCAAGCATCCAGCAGGAGGAGGTGTTTGTGGTGATTACTTTTGAGAATAAAATAGTTAAGTCACACTGCAAATACTAGGTACTAGATTTCTTTTTAGAATGATGAAAATGTTCTATAATGGTGTGTTCACAATCTGTGAATGTGCTAAAAGCATACTATGTGAATTGTACACTTTAAATAAATGAATTGTATAATGTATGAATCACACCTCAATAAAGCTGTTACAGTTACAAAACAAGTTAAGTCATGATGATAGTTTATCACACAATTATTTTTTAGAGTTAAGCAATATAAATAACCACTTTCGTAGTGTTAGGGAGAAAACCGCATCACTTGTGAGAAAGCCCAGAATGCCAAACCTAGATTTAGTACCTGACCTAACTGCTGTTTCAACCTCTCCTAGAAACATAATGTCAATCAAGCAGGCTGGAATTTTCCGGTCAAGCATCAGTGAATAAGGGAGTAGAATGGCTGTCCCTTTTAAAACAGCTGTTCAAAACACAAGCTTTGACGCATATGCTGTTATAAATACTATTCCTTTTTAAAGATGCTACTGACTCATCAAGAGCAAGGCCATCATTGATCTGTTTACTTGGTCATTTGGGAGTTTATACTGATGCAACCATATTCTGTTCTCCAACACTGTTCTGACAAGTGCTTTGTAAGAAGACCATCTGTTAGCTTTGTGGTCCTGGGTACTTAGCCTCTCTGTACCTCAGTTTCCTTAGATGTAAAATGGTGATCACCATGTCTTTCTCAGAGAGTGGTTGTGAGAGGTAAATAAAACATGCAGAGCATCTCAGATGGGGCCTGACCCATCGGGGCTTTGCAGAAACAGGTCCGTTATTAAGAATATTAAGAGGACCACAAACAACAGATGATCTGAGCAGTCAGTTTGATGGGTAAGTCACGTGCTAAGCAATCGGAGGGGTCTGTCACGACAGGCCCAACCAAGGCAGGGTCACTGATTTCGTGGATACCTCGACCCTTATCGCAACGCCTTCTTTCAAGGAAAATTATCCTGCTGACTTGCACCTAGAGCTGATTTGTCACTGCTGGAAAATGACTACATGGACTCAAAGCTTGTGCCCATTTCAATCTGCCTTAATATGATTTTATTTATTTTTTAATCCTCAAATTAGCCCTGGCCAATGTTGCTCAGTGAGTAGAGCATCGGCCTGTGCATGGAAGGGTCGCAGGTTCAATTTCTGGTCAAGGGCACATACCTGGGCTGTAGATCCGATCCCCCAGCAGGCGGGAGGCAACAAATCAATATGTCTCTCTCAATAAATGTTTCTCTCTTCCTCTCTCTAAAAAAAAATCAATGGAGCTCAGTGGTTAATCGTGCACTAAGAGGTCACCAGTTCGATTCTCGGTCAGGGCACATGCCAGGTTGTGGGCCAAATCCCCAGTGGGGGGCGTGCAGGAGGCGGCCCATCGATGTTCTCTCTCATCGATGTTTCTCTCTCTCTCTCCTTCTCTCTTCCTCTCTCTCTAAAAATCAATAAAGAAAAAGTTTTTTTAAATCAATGGAAAAATGTCCTTGAGTGAAGATTAACAACAAAAACAAAATCCTCAAATCACGGCTGTTCATTTTTGATCCCATCGAAAATCAATCTCAAAACTTCGGAAGGTGGGGCTCCAGCTCTTCCAAAGACAGAGTGTGATCGACCAGGCAGCCCACACACAGTGAGGAAGTGATGGAGGGAAGGTGTTCGCTGGGTTTGCAGGCCACCCAGGCTTATTATTTTTAAGCACCAATTTGTTTGTGTGTTTTTTTTAATTTTAATTTTTTATTTATTTTTTGTTACAGATGTTTCTCCTTTTTTACCCCATTAACACCCTCCTCCCCATCCCCCCCGCCCCATCCCCAGCTTTGTTGTCCATGTCCATTGGTTATGCGTACATGCATATAAGTTCTGTGGTTTATCTCTTCCCTCCCCCCACCACCCCCTCTTCTGAGGGATGTCAGTCTGTGCCCTACTTCCATGTTTCTGGGTCTACCGTATTCCTCAGACTGTTATGTTCATTATATTCCGTATATAAGAGAGATCATGTGGTATTTGTCTTTTTCTGCTTGGCTTATTTCACTTAGGATAATACTTTCCAGGTCCCTCCATGTCGTCTCAAAGGATAAGAGATCTCTCTTTCTTACAGCTGCATAGTACTCCATTGTATATATGTACCACAGCTTTTTTATCCATTCGCCTACTGATGGACACTTGGGCTGATTCCAGATCTTAGCTATTGTAAATAGTGCTGCTGTGAACATGGGGGTACATATATCCTTCCTGATTGGTGTTTCAGGCTTCTTAGGGTATATTCCTAGAAGCGGGATCAGTGGGTCAAATGGCAGTTCAATTTTTAATTTTTTGAGATAACACCATATTGTTTTCCATAGTGGCTGCACCAGTCTGCATTCCCACCAGCAGTGTACTAGAGTCCCCTTTTCTCCACACCCTCGCCAGCACTTGTTGTTTGATGATTTGTTGGTGGCGGCCATTCTGACAGGTGTGAGGTGATACCTCATTGTTGTTTTAATTTGCATCTCTCTGATGATTAGTGATGTTGAGCATTTCTTCATATGTCTCTTGGCCATTTCTATGTCCTGTTTGGAGAGGTGTCTATTCAGCTCCTCTTAAGCACCAATTTGCATTTGACCACAGCTTGACGCATTTCACTCAAAGGTGGTGTGTGCTAATAATAGGGTATTTAGCCTAATTCATCTTTTAGGGCAAAAGATCTTTTCAGCTTTTAATTAAAGACAAAAAGAAGGTGAAAGTGTGTGAACTGGGCTAAAACAGAGAGTGTGTATTTTTAAGGAATCAGCAAATGCTCCCTTTTCCTCAGGAAATCACATGACTCTTGCCCACAGAGTGGACCCGTCATAGTCATGATGACTTCTCCCCCCTGGAAACTGAAACCAGTTCCCATGGCCAAGGCATGACAAGATCCCAGCTCTCACGGGGCCTCGGATCTACTTGGGGCAGCAGTGGGAAGAAACAGACATCTCCGAAGGGGCGAGGGATATGGGAAACAGAGCTGTGACCCATCAAGTCGAGCAGGGATGGGTGAGGGAGCTACTTTCAACCCTGTCCTCAAGGAGGACACCTGCGGGTGGTGGCAGGCTGAAGCCTACTTATGAGTCAAAAATAAATGAGCAGGTCCAAGGCCAAGTGCTGCAGGCAGCGAGAACCGTAAGTACAAAGGCCCTGGGACTAGAACATGCTTAACATGGCCCAGGAAGAATGAAGACCAGCACGGCTGAAGGAGGGAAAGCAGCCACCTGCGGATGGAGGCAGAGGCCACACACGGTGGAGTCTTGGGTCCCCAGGGCATCTGAAACAACTATCTTCCTACACCTGAAGGCCCATCTCCAAGGAGAACCCCTTTTGCAGGACCAAGTGGGTAACAACCATAAAGGGCTGTGCACGTCGTCCACCAGGAAGTGAAGAGCCAGGAATGTCACTATCTGACTCACAAGACACCTGCTTCCAGACAGGTGCTCGCCCAATCACGTTCCAGGGGCAAGCTCCCTTAATTCCGCCAGCCGTCCTAACAGGTAGGTATTTCCTCATGCTACACGTGAAGCAGTGATGCTCTTTTGGGTTAAGTTACAGAGCACAAGATCTATGACCCGAGCAAACGTGGCTACAAAGGTCTTCTTTCCGGCAGGTACGCCATGATCTTTCTGCCCAGCTCCAAGCTCTGAACCCACACCCTACAGATCCCACTCTCCTTCCTCACAACCATCAAGTCATGCACCTCTCCACACTGGGCCTCTGGCTATCACCAGGTGCCCCCCACCCCAATGCCTTTTCAGATCCAAGTAACTTAAAGCAATTGAAGAGCTGTTAGAGACAAAACAATAGCTTTCAAACCACTTCGAAACTCCCTTTCCTTAACTCTTTCATTAACCAAGGTGAATCAATATGAATACAATTAATAATGTGGTTTTCAGAAGACGTAATTCTTTCTTAGCATCCACCACCTACTGTACGCGTCATTTCTCTTATCAATTTGCCTTGATGAGTCTATTTCACCACTGTGGCCCCAACCTGAGTACGCTCCCTGGAGGTTGATGGAAAAAACACACCATCCTCCATGTGAGGTGCTACCTGACCAGGTGTTAGGATCTGGGATAAAGTGAGCCACGGTGGCAGGGCGGTACGCACATACAATGGGTGGGGATGCAGGACCCCCTTTCTGAGGTATGACTCCTTGTTCTCATCACATTAGGTCAAGTTGCTTGGTGGATTTGTGTCCTAAAGCTGCAATCTGAGAGAAAAAACACGATTCATGGGATCAGCACAGAGAAGCTTGTCCCCTGCTGTGCCACCCCCAGCTCACTGACGACATCCACACCTCTTCAGCGCACTGAGCTTTCCCCCTTGCAGATACCACCACCTTCCGTCACCGGGACAATGCTCTGAGCCATGCACTGGGCTAGATTCAATACACAGCTAAGATGCCTGATCTTTACAAAAACTCTGGGGTGTTCTCGTGCTCCCATTTTAAAGATTAAGAACCTGAGTCTCCAAGAGATGAAATAACTTGTCAAGGGTATACATTTAAAAGGTAAATGAGGCCCTGGCCAGTTTGGCTCAGCGGTTAGAGCGTCGGCCTGCGGTCCGGAGAGACCCGGGTTCGGTTCCCGCTAAGGGCACGTGCTTCGGTTGCAGTTTGTCCCCGGCCCTGGTTGGTCGTGTGGGTGGCAGCCACTCGATGTGTCCCTTCACGTCGATGTTTCTCACTCTCTCTCCCTTCCTCTCTCTTCCTCCCACTCTACCTGTACAAAAAAATGGAAAAATATCCTCGGGTGAGGATAAAAAAAAAAAAAAAAGGTAAATGAGCCCTGGCCGGTTTGGTTCAGCGGTTAGAGCATCGGCCTGCGGTCCGGAGAGACCCGGGTTTGGTTCCCGCTAAGGGCATGTACCTCGGTTGCAGTTTGTCCCCGGCCCTGGTTGGTCGTGCGGGTGGCAGCCACTCGATGTGTCCCTTTCCCATCGATGTTTCTCTCTCTCTCTCTTCCTCTCTCTCCCTCCCACTCTATCTGTGCAAAAAATGGAAAAATGTCCTCGGGTGAGGATAAAAAAATTTTTAAAAAAAGGTAAATGAGCCACGTTTTCAATTAGGGTCAGCTTCCCTACAAAATCCTCTTTCTACTCAAACTCACAACCCCCCTGACGAAGCCCCTACGGATGCCTGTTTATGGAGAAATATACACAGGGTGGGGGAGGGGGAGAATGGTCGGAGCCAGGCCCTGTGAGACAGACTCCCAGATGAGGGCCTGGCCAGCATGCCGCCCGCCCACCCCAGTGTGTGGCCCACCACTCGACCGACAGCCTGAACTGGCGCCATTGGCACGCCCATCATGTAGGCTCCGGGGCTTTTAAATAGTGTTCTTCTGCAATGTACACAAACACCCTTCCTCAAACGTGGCCGGGCCAGACAGACTGCCCCAGGACCCGGTGCGAGGACCGAGACAGCAGTCGGTCCGCCTACAGTGCCAGCTTGAGCTGCTGTAGCCTTGCCAACCCGATAAACTGCTCTGCCTCTCGTTCCTCTTAATTTAGAATTCATTGCGTCTCTCTTTCCATGAAAGATAAACCAATGGCTGCCCTTGACAGCTGTTTTCTCTGGGGTCATTCCTCCTATCCGCCCAGCTACTCTTTCTTTGGGGATTTGAGCGATGTAATGTTAGTCCTATCAATTTCATTCAATCCTTCCAGTGTAGTCTACGGTGACTGGGGAGGCAGCCAAGCCAAATGCCCTTAACCGTTTGTGCACACGCAAGCCAGAGACGGTGGGAAGGAAGGACACAGAGAGCAAGGTTCCAAAAACAAAAAACAAAAACTGTAGTGCCAAACCTGTGCAAAGTAGACCAGAGTGAGGACAGTAGCAAAGTGGAGGGTTCAGATCAACTTGGACCAGAACCTGCACCTTTGCTGGGTCCGGGGGGGCATGCTTCAAATGTGACACTTGGTTCTGGAAGCACAAGCCCAAACACACCCAGCAAACTACCTGCAGCCAAAGAGGGAGCCCAGCCTTTGTGCCTTCTGGAGCTCAGGTGAGCCAGTGCACTGTGGACAGGCCTCCGGGGACATCCAGCCCCGTGAGAATGGTGGAGAGGATTCCTTCACCGTGGAACGCTGGGTTGGTCCTGGGGAAAGTGGACCGGGTTTTCCGAGAAGTCAGTGAAGGGGTCAGCATCTGACACGCATTACCTCATGACAACCCGGAAAGGTACATGCAGTGATCACCAGTTCTCAAGTGAGTAAACTGGGGTTCTTGGGGTTCCAGTAACTTGCCAAAGACCTTGCTACTCAGATGTAAAGAAGCTGGCATTAGAATTGAGACTAGTGGTTCTCGACTGGGGTAACATGTCCCCCAGGCGACTTTGACCATGCCTGGAGACATTTTTGATTGTCACAGGTGGGGTGCTACCCTTAGTGTCTACTGGGACGAGACCAGGGAAACAGTTACACCGTCTACAATACACAGGCCAGCAAACCAGACCAAAGAACCATCCAGTCCCACATGTTAACAGGGTCTTGGTTGAGAAACCTTGGGTTAGGCGGATTCAGACCCCCCAAGGCTCAGGAGGTTAGGGAGGCAAGCACAGGAACAATAAAAATTACTCAGCAGAACTGGTAAAATTACATAGGACTTCTACAGTTTTCTGTTCCAGCCGGGGCCAGGGTGCCTCCCAAACTTAACGGGACACATGGGAAGAGTGATTTCCGTGCACAATTATAACAGTTTGTCTAGCAGAAACCACGTGGCCAAACCCCTTGAGGTTCCATCCCGTTCTTCCTGTGCCTGAACTGAATTTGCTGAACATATAGGAAGTGCTTCTTAAATGGTAATGAAAAAAAAAAACCTCCCTGCAAAAAATAAAACATAGTTCAAGTATTGCAAGGGGCAAGGGAGCCCGCATCTAAAACACGGCACAAACATCTGCTTCATCGGGCCTTTGGGCTGGAGCCATCCTGACAGTAACCCAGGCTCTTGTTAGCTAGACCTTCTTCTCCTTGGAGGAAGCAGCCAACCGAGAGACCAAGGAGAAAACGCTCCTGGAAACAGACTAGGGTCAGAGATAAGAACTTCTCCCACAGACATCTGGAAATGGAAGGGCCTATCTAGTGAGCTAAGATGCAAAGCCTGTTTCTTAAGCACGGGTGTGATCTTGGTCGTTTCCCTGCCTACGGCCCCACTGAGCACCTGTTCCAGTCCAAAGCCCACCCCTGGCAAGTGTCGCCCTTCCTGGTTTGGCTCCATGCAGCCCACCCCAGATGCTTATCGTCACGCAGACTCCCAATCTCCCTGCGGGGCCTTTGGCCAGGCTGTGCCTTCTCTCTGGAAGGTTCCTAGAGCCATGCTGACCCATCCTGGACACTCAGCATCCCCCCACCCCGTGTCTGCAGCACCAGGGTCTCCGTGGCGGTGCTGGGTCAGCTCCCGGCCTGCAGCTCCCACTGCTCAAGCACAGAGCCCGGCCCTTACACATTTTTGTCCCGAGCACCAGTGGACAGCACGTGAGTGAGGAGAGGCAGCGGGGAGTTGTCCTGAGTGATGACCGACACCACATGCTAACTAGATGGCAGCTTCATGTTACGTCAAGGGGCTTTGGAGTCAGAAAGCTTAAGTTTGCTCATACGCGCTTGTCATTACCTTTATGCGTGTGACTTAACCTGTCTGGACCTCAGTTTCCTTATCTGCAACATAGGGGGTTATAAAAAACAATGCCTCTCTGGTAGGATTACTGTGGGGATCAATGCACGCAAAGCACTCCATGAGCACCAGGCCTGAAGGAAAACACTCCATGAAAACAAGAAAGGCATCCTTTGGGCGGAAAGATACCACTGTGGTCATTAAGAGGTGATTTTGCTTTAGTTCCACAAAAACCAACAGAGATCGAAACTGATTCATCCAGACTTCTATACCCCTCTTCTTTGCCACCAAGGGGGGAAGGGTTAGAAATGAGGTTTGGCTATAAAATGCCCTCAGGAACCAAGTGCTGACTGAAGGGAAGAGAAGGCCCCACACTTTCTACCAACAGCGGGCCGAAGAATAGCACTAATTGGTGCAGGTGGGCAGAGTGGCGAGCCGCAAAAATGGGCATGATCTTTTCAGAGGCCCAGCCAATTTCCCGTGAAGAAAGCGATCACCATCTCTCTTTGGGGAGTGATTTGAGGCAAAACTACAAAATGCTTCTGCGGGAGTCACACAGCCCGTGCACTTCTCCTCCCTCTCTCCCTCCTCCTCTCCTCCAGCCACCCCCTTCCAGCTCACTGGGGACCACCTTCTCTGGTATCCACGGCTGGCTTCTCATTAGCACTCCAGGGAGGCAGGGAGCTGTAACCAGACCAGGGGGCGATGGTATCAGCTGCCCCCAGTGACCGGCACTTGGACTAAAAGCCTCCTCCCGCTCCTGCACTGTGATTGAGTTTCCCTCTCCCCCCGGAGCTCCCTCCCTCTTACAGGGAGTGTCCATGCCAAAGGGCTGGGCACTCACCCCTCAGCCTGCAGCACCTGCCAGCGCGAGCCAGCCTGTCTGAACTCAGAAACCTCTCCGTGGAGCAGAGAGCTGTTAGCTCTGGGCAGGCTGGGAGCGGGGCCAGAGGAACCTGGGGGCAACTCCATTTCCTTGGTTCCTGGGATTCTGGGGTTGAATGCCCGGGGAGGAGGGGCAAGAGGTAATGCTGCCATCTGCATCTCCATGAGAGGCATCTGGGCAATGTTCAAGGAGGTCTCAGCACTGGGCTCTGAATGAAGCAAGAGGCTGAGCAAACACAGAGCAGAATGGTGATGAGTCTGGGGAGGGAGCCCCGACCTGTCAGAGGAGCCGGGGCCCTCTGTGTGGCCTCAGGTAGACCTAAGGAGCCTCATAATGCTGGTAACTGACAGGCAAAGGAACCCGAGAGAGGGCGTGCTGGACAGAGCAAAGCCTCTGCTCACAACCTTTACACACAAGTCCAGGGAAGCTGTGACTTCCGGCCTCGTCTGCTTCTTCCCATTTCCCTCTCGTCTCCTTATGCAAACAGACTTGGCGGCCAGCCAGCATGGTCCCCGAAAACGTGGCTTAGCAGAGCTGAACCACTGCTACCATGACCCTGGATGAGCCAAAGGCGGCCCAGCTGCACTGCAACCAAATTTCAGCGGGAATCTTGGCCATTTCATAAACCCACGTCTTCATTTTATTTCCAAATACTAATATATTTGGAATGCACACCTGCAAGGAGAGGGGGAGGACTGACATTTATTGGGACCCTACTGTGCGCCTGGCCCTTCCACGTCACCGCCTCCAGAAGGCACACACAGCCTGCGGGGAGCTTCTCTCTTGCATGCGCACCAAAGCTCACACAGACACCTCGGAGTTGCCTGGCCGTCCCCTCTCCTCACAACCGCAGCCAGCAGTCGCAGGCACGGTCAGTGTGACCTCCGGGCAGATCTCGATTTGATTCCCCCCCTTGCTCAACTGTCCAGCTTCAAAACACAGCGTAAGTACCGCCTCAATGGAGTCCAACTGTTTTCCAGCTCCTCAATCACGTTCCCTTTTATCTTTTCAGTCATTTACTATAATTTCTTAGAAGTACTGATCTCCCCTGATAGACCATCAACAGCTGGCAGGTCCAGCCTGTGTGTTGTGCCCCCGAGTTCAGCTGTCTCTGTCCAGCACCGGTGAACGGAACGAGGGAACTCCAATTCAAAGAAGTGAACTATCAGGTACACATCCCGAGGACCCGGACTGTCACCCAGGCCGACGGCTGCAAAGCCTCTGTGTTCCTGTCCAATGTCAGCCCAGCATTGTTCAGCCTACTGGAGGGAGTTGGAGAGTCTGTTGTCAGGGGGACTCACAAATGTCCCCAAGGCAGCAAAGGGCATCCTCAATCACATCGACAAAATGGATGGATGGCTGCACTGTATTCTACAACGGCGCTGCAGCCCAGTGACATCATCGATTAGGGAAGTTTAGATTATCCTAGCCCCCCCTTGATTCTGAGCTTCACGAGCTTTTAGATCCCAATTCTCCATCAAAGTGCTTGGTAGACACTGGCTTGTCTAACCTGCATAGCAACCCTGCGAGGCGAGGGAACATAGACCCTGCTGCATAGACCCTTTGAGAGTGATGTGTGTGATGCTCAGACTGAGGTTTCAAAGTATAACGAGACCTGCTTCGAGGACACTCGGCTCTGGAGACCATGGCATCAAACACCCGCTCAGGAGACCCCTGGCACAACTCCTGCCGTCGGTCCTTCCGCGCTGTCCCGCGCCCACACTGCTGTCTCCTCTGCCCCCACCCCAGCCCCGGCTCTCATCTTCACACACCATCCCCCTTCCCCTCACATCTGTATAACTGTCGGGTAACCATCCCTCTCGGATTCCCGCATTCCTCGTGAAAGAGAACTGTGAGCATTTTACGAGCCTCTCCTCGGGGAAATGGATGTCCAGTTTTCATCATCAAACAACCTTCTTTTCAGTGGTGTGTTCCTCCCACAGCATCAGATAAGCAGCCTCTTCCACGGAGCACACTCATGACCGCATCCCATCCAATATCAGGTGTCCGAGTGTCTGCCTGGGCCTGCAGGCTCCGGCCACCTCACCTGACATAGGACCCAGTCCGTGGACCCCGAGATGAACAGACATATGGCTATGGCACAGACTCTGCCTCCAGGCCAGGTAAGAAAATACACACCCAGGGAAAATAAGGATTCCAGTTTTGTTTTTACCTTTTATTCAGTCCATATCTTTTTCAATAGACCAGTTTTTAAAGGCGCAGAGTTCTGATCCTAGACCCCCTATACCTGGCCAAGACAGAAAGAAACTGTTGTCCTTTGCAATGAGGCATGTCCCCACCACATCACCTACAGACCCATGTGGGTTGCTTTTAAGTCACAGGGGTGGCAAGGGGGCCACTAGACCTATCTGTCTGTAAAAAAAGTGGGAGATTAGGTGGAATGACTTCTCTGGTCCCTTCCCCATAAGATCCCACACTCTGATCACAAATACTTGAATTTCCCTTTTGCTTCTTTAGTTGGGTGATGAGACACAGAGAGGGACAGATGGGCATTCACAGGCGAGCCCGTGGGTTCAGAGTCTCCTTTGAGGGCTGGAAGTTCTGTATCATGTCAGCTACCTCTCTCCACCCGTCCGAAGGCTCGGCTGGACTGATGCCGGGTCCTCAGACTTCATGCCTGCTTGTCCGGAGCCCTCGGTGCTGGGATGAGGGACCGCAAGCACAGAGCAGCAGCAGCAGCAGCAGCATCTCCTCCCCGGCTGTGCCTATCACCGCCTCTTCCCCTCCATAAACAGCGCCAGGTGGAGTTTAGTTGGGATCTTAAGAAGAACGCGAGACCCCCACGGGCGTTTTCCCGGTCACCTGTGGAGGAGGGGCTGCGAGGAAAGGCAGAGGATACAGAGGAGACTTCCCCTCAGACCGCCAGCGAAGCTGAGGGTCCTGGCTGGGTGGGCCTGAAGCTCTTCCCCAGTGAAGGCTCACACCGCAGCTCTGTCTAAGGCCCTTTTCAGGACACACATGTGTAAACACATTTTTCTGGAGCAAAAACATCTTTTTAAATAGCCTGGGATTTCTTCATACCCTGTGGTCAGAGACCCAGGGGACCCAGGGCTGTTTCCCCCGGGTACACACACCTGGTAACTCAAGGACCCACCGAGAGGTTGAGTTAAGTCCCGTCAGCCCAGTTGGCTTATCCCAAATCATGCAGCGTTTAACCTTCGAGCAAACAAATGCCTTCTACATAACCCTTCATTTAAAAGCCAGCGAGTTAGACACTGCAGAAATAGAGCAACCACCGTGAGATTGCCATTTCTAGGGTGGGTCACCAATGTGAGAAATATTCCCGGGAGGAGCCGCTCCCTCGAAGGGACTGATTCACGGGATTGGAACCGCACTGCCCCCTGTGAGCAAGCCGAGGAATAACATCCCTGGGTGCCATCTTCTCTGTCAACTGCAGTTGCAACCAGACCAAGTCCCTCCTATTCTCACCCCCCCCTTTGAGCTTCTCCCCAGAAGAAGCACTGACAAATGACGGTTCATTTGATTAGGTACCCCAAAACTTCTTTAAAATGGCAAAGCATGCTCTCCCATTCTCCTACCCAATTCCCAAACAGGTCAAGTTCAACACGTACCTGTACACACACCATGACTGAGAAGCAATCCCTTGGCAAACTGGGTGGCATTTAGAATGTTCTGCCAAGTTATAAGGTTAATTTAGTGAAAACAACCAAAGCTGCTGCGTTTTTTTCAACCACATGTAATAATGCTGCCTTACGTTCTTTAAAGAAGATAGGAAGCAAGTTGGCTCCCCAACCCTGCAGGGCTGCCCAGAGAGTTGGGATCCATCCACACTGAACCATGGATGGCTGTCTCCCTACTGCAGAACTGATGTCCCTACAGCAACCACAAAGGGACGCTAACCCCACCCCCTTGTTCATTTCCCTGCCTCCACAAGGCAGTAAACAAGAGCCCAAGGAGGGTGAGTAGCTGGAGGATATGCCATGCAAATAGATCCCTGTGAAATCCCACAGGAAAGTCAGAAACACAAAAAACTCAGGTAGCTACTTATGACCTAATCGGAGTAGAAGAAATACAGGTCTGAGAGCCTCTCACACAGTGTCCTCTCAGAACCTGCCACCAACTGGGAAGTGAGCTGGAGGCCACCGGGGTGACCTCATTTCACTGCGGAAGTGATGGAGGACAATCTATACACTCGGTGCTGAGGATGGGGGAAGAGGAGCCAGGAAAAAAATGGACAAGTGCTGGGATTGAGCACCTTTTGGGGGGTCGGGGAGCAGAGAGGAGGGCGGACACACACACACACACACCATGAGCACACACAAACACAAATATTAGGCCTGTGTAAACTCGCTCTCTGCCCCCTTCCTTCCCTGTAAGCGGGTCCCTCTCTCTTCACCGCAACTGAGCCCCTTCACCCCACAGAACACTTGCTTCAGGGCTTTGGTCTCCATCTGAACTTGGCCTTGCTGTGTCCTACTCTAGACAACCTCACCAACCGGCTAATGTTTCTTTCTCCCTAAATGTTCTCAAAATTACCAATGCCGTGACCTTCACAGAGGGGACACAGAAGCTGTGGGCACAGCCTGGGTGGTCAGCAGCACGGCATGAGTCCCAGCCCAGGGACGGGCCTTTATTCCAGAGGACAGCCATTCACGGAGTCATTCCTTTTGAGCGCTCGTCTTCCTCTGCTGTGCATGTGAAATAAGATGTTTCTGCAAACCCCCAGGACGTCTGGATCCTGACCGCACATACCGCCTTATAACTGAAGGACTGCACGGCAGCCAACTGTGCTTTGCATAGATGCCTCTTGTCTTCGGAGTATCTTTCAATTCATCAAACATTTGCTGACAATCTGCTAGATGGAAGTCACATTTCTGAGCACCTAGAGAAAAGGACATCTGCCTCTGTTTCTGCAAGTTAATGGGGGCTTGGTGAGGAAGAATAAGTAGAACTAACTATGTCCTTCCCCTAGGGTTTGTCATGTACTGAACACAGACATGTACCAACTGCTCCACACTGACATTTTCTCACCTTCTCAGCTTTACAGAAACCTAGAGTGTCCCTCGCTGTCTAAGACTGAGCTTGGTCATCTCTGGTCCCCAGAATCACTTTCATCTTTCCTGAACACCCTTACCTGCACTGCTGTTCACGACTCCAAGGTCATTTCTTCTCAAGATGACCTTTAGCCACTGTCCCCTCCCCCATGCTATAGTCAGGTGATACATGAGAACCAAATTTAATAAATAGAATAACTGAGAGAAAATTATCAGTGAGTTCTTTCCTCACAGACTTGTCTGTGCATCTGTCTGGTAAAAATTAAGTTTTTTCCCATCATTTCATTTCATCCTCACACCCACTCTGTGTGGTCAGCTGAAAAACTAGGACTAAAGTCATTTTACAACTACAGAAATCAGTCCTCACAGCGGTCCCAAAAGTCACCTAATTTGGAAAGAAAATCACTTCCTCCCCAGAATGCTCTCCCCACCTCCCACTCACCCCTCCCCCTGCTTTGGGGAGGCCAAGAGCTGGCTTCATGACACTTTATCAGGGGAGGTTTGCACAACCTAGAGTTAAATAACCTTCATCCTATTATTCCCAATGGGTTCTTCCCCTTCTAGAGCATTAATTAGAATTTGTAATTATTTCTTCCCAACAGTCATCAGCTCTGCTGATGCAGGCGGCACCTCTATCTTGATGCTTACTGCAGTTCTGGGCCCCGCACATGGAAGATGCTCGAACAATTACTTGCGGGCTTCTGACTTCTCATTCTGTACACCTTTCACTCTAATAAGCATTCTTAAGAAAAAAATTCTCCAAACTGATCCTAATAAGTCATTCTAAAACCGCATCTTATTCTCATTACTATTTATTCCTTAACTTGGGATGGCGGCTTTTTGAGCAGCATGGGGTCACATCAACAGATAATGTGATCCGAGAAATTCGTGTAAATCAACGGTGCCTGGGAAATGATGAAAGTAGGAACCAGTATTTGTGATGTTCTAAGTATTCCATATCAAAATTAACTCATGAACTTTCTCAACCACCCCTGGAAGCAGGGACTACTCTACTGTCCTCATTTAACAAGTAGGGAATTGAGGGCTCGAGGTGCGATACTGCCACCCCAACCTTGGGAGAACCATGGAAACTGTCCTTTAAGAGTCCTGGCAGCCCCCTCTGGTGCCCACGCTGAGCCTCCTGCTCCCCCTAAAAAGTGATTGCCTCAATGCATGTCTTAGAGGGCACAAAAAAGCCACACCCCAAAGGTGGTCTGAAAGTATTCCTTCTGCCCCATCCCACCCACGCCCCTGCTCCCCTCCTTCCGCAGCCCCACCCGCAAGCCTACACCTCGGCAACACCACTCCGCCTCCACGTGGTGAGTTCGCCACGGTGGTCCAGCTGGGGCTGTCTGAATCGGCCGGTACACAATAGCAGGTGGCCCCAGGGGCTTGAAGGGGTGCTGCGTGCCCGAGCTCTGGCATGCTGGCCAGGGCGTGGTTGAGGGATCTGACGGGCTGCCTCTATCCGCTGAGGGTGTCTTTACTTATGGCCACGTTGCCTTTCCCAGCTTTTCTCAGACTGCCTCTCCTTTTCCCTGGACCCCACAGATGCTCTGATCAGCTCTAAAAAGCCTGGGGTGCGCAAGGAGGCTCAGTGCGCTTCAGATACTCTCTCAGAACCCTGTAAATATGGAACAAGAGTCCTGCACCCTTGACCTGCTTCCTCCAGGAATCTCCAGATCTTCACTAGTTTCTCTGATTCTAGCCTCTGCTTCCCTCTGACTGCTCGCTCACGTTTTACATGGACAGCTTCTGCTTCTTCCCTGGGAAAGGTGCCCAGGCCAGGAAGAAACGAGCTGGTCCTGTCTCGAGACCCGGCAGACCAGGGAATCTGGCCCGGCCAGTGGTCAGAGCAGACCCTGCTCTCCCGCTCTGAGGCTTCCTCATCCCCACGGCCTCTCCAGAGAGTCTTCTCAGCTCCTGTCCCCTGGCCTCCTGGTTCCCTTTCTTTAGAATATCCCCGACTCACAGCCCAGGGACCTGTAGAGAGAAAATGTTGCTACCAGCTTGAACTTCGACGAGCTTCCCCGTGCCTGCCCCCGACTCTCAGAAGCACCTCTTGCTGCCACCAAATGGAATCAGATTTGCCAGAGACTTCCTGGCCCTGCCCCTGACTTTGAGAGCACCCCATGCCCTTCCCTCCTCCTCTCCCTACATGTCAGCTTCAGGGTGAAGATGCTGGGGAGGAAAGCATCTCCCAGGTGAGGTGTGTGCAGGGCGGCAGAGACTCTTTCGAGGCTGTGGTGCCGCCCCCACCCGGTGTCCTTCCTACTTCTCTGGGCATTCCTCCTCGGCCTCCTTGGAGACCTTCCCCCATTTCTGTAAGGCACCCTCAATTTCTAGTCTGTCTGTTTGGTAAGCTCTCTCATGTTCGTGCAATAATTACATATAAACAGGTAATTCGCCTACTTCTACCGACAGGTCAGATCTCTCCCAGGAACCCCAGACCTGGATGTATCCCTCAAGTATCCATCAACAATCCGTGCCCCAAACCGAACTCATCTCCCTCAGATGAGCCATCCCTCCAGGGCTGGCTTTCACGGGAAGCGATCCCTGTTCCTCGGCCCCGCCCCAGCCTGTCATCGTCCTCCACCTGGGTTGTCATTCCAGCCATGTTGACCCAAGCTGCCCAATCCTGGAAACCAGAATCTCCCCGCGCACCTCCTGCTCACTCTGTACTCCTGCCTTCTCCAAACCTGGGTTCCACACAGCAGCTGTGTCTTCTTTGTTTAGAGAGAGAGAGAGAGAATAAAATGAAATAAACTCAAATGTAATCCTTCCTCTCTTAAATATTTTTATTATTATTATTGATTTTAGGGAGAATGAGAGATAGAAACATCAATGAGAAAGAACATCAATTGGCTGCCTCCTGCATGCCCCCCACTGGGGATCAGGCCCACAACCTGGACATGTGCCCTGACTGGGAATCGAACTGGCGACCTCTCGGTGCATGGGTCGACCCTCAACCACTGAGCCACACCAGCCGGGCAAAATCCTTCCTCTCGTCTGCTTAAATTCCTTCAATGGCTCCCCAGGTCTTCTTGGATACAAACTAAACATCTAAACCTGGTCTGCAAGTTCTCATAGTATCCCGGCTTCCTTTCCCGGCCTCGGTGGGTACCACCAGCTCACACACCTCCCTCCAGCCAGGCCCCTCACAACCTGCTCCATTCACACAGGGGATCTATTAGACTGGGAGCTCTCTGCGGACAAAACTCTGTTAGCCTGACACTTTCTGTATCCCCGCCAGTACCTGGCTGATGCCTGGCACATAGGTGTCCAATGGATATTAGATAAATGAATGGGTGAATGAATGATTAGAGGCAGAAAGGAAGGAAGAACAAACTATGCCCTGTTCCAGAAGGTCCCAAGAGTGGCCAGAGTAAGCCCTGGGGCCCACAGCCAGCTCTGCCTGGAGAGGCCTCCAGCTCCCTACAAAACCTCAAGGCTTTATAAAAGACAAAGTCAAACAAAGAAGGAGCCCCAACTTCCCCAGTGAAGACAGAAGCCCAGAAGACGGGCTGCGCCTAAGGCACTTGGTGGAGGACGTAGTTCATATTTCTGGGAGCTAAAGGCATTTGTGACGCCAGGGGGAGCCACTGCAAGCGACACCTTTGCACTATCCCTTGCAGCCAGCATGGCCTGCCCTCCCCTTCCAGGACCTGGCCCCCGCCCTGAGGCAAAGAAGCCGAGTGGCTGCAGGCAAGGGCCAGGGTGACCGTGAGGTCTGGGCCAGGTTAGGTGGCAGTCTTTGGGCCCCCAGCTTCCTTCAGCTTGGACTGCCAAGGTGCCCACAGCAAGGTTCTCCTCAGCTAAGGCGGCAGCACTCGGTCAGGGGTGAAACTGAGCAGGGGGGTCCGGGCGGGGGTCAGGACTGCCTTGCTAAGGTGAGGGACACGTGGTTAGACGTAGGACCACCACGTGCCGCGATGTGGTTCCTGAACACTGAACGCTGAGCCCACTCAGAAGGCTGGAAGCTGGGGCCCTGCACTCGAGTCCTGTGGTCCACTTGGCCGCAGAACCCGGCTCCAACCCCTTAGAATTGTAAGCACAGGACATTCTATTGGCAGTTGAAGGCAACAGTTGAGGCCAAGGCTGAGAGCAGGGCAGAATTCACAGTCCAGGGTAGGACACAGATGCCCCAAAGAGGAACTCGGGGAGGGGGGCCCCTGTAGGCCCTGAAGATGGGGATGGGACGGCTGCAGAAGACAAAAGAGAGCAGGGAAGCAGGCACGGGGGTCTTCAAATATCTGAAAGGGGACCGAGGGTCCGGGGCACCCGAGGCACTGAGCATCCGAACAGGCCAGTGGGCCAGGCGGCAAACTGACCACTTTGTGACTCTGCTGGGGGCCTGTCCTGGGGAAAAGAAGCCAAGCCTCTTCCCCAAACACTGAGCCAACAGGCTTGCTCCTCAGTGGGCAGGAGTCAGGGCAGCCTTGCCTCTGGGGCTTTGCAGAGAGTGCTCCCTGGGAATAGGACAAGCCTAGATGCACCCTCTCCATAGACAAACAACAAAAACAGGCATTCGTTACTCAACAAATACTTATTGAGCACCTAGTATGTGCTGGATATTAGGACTGTAAGAGTGACTGGCAGGACAGCCCCTGCCTGGCGGAGGTTACAAGTAATACTCCATAACACGTCCCTGATGGGCGTTTTAAAAGAGCAAGTTCATGGCACTGTGGGAGCTCCTGGCCCTGATTTAGCTGCGGGGCTCTATAAAAACCAAGGAGCTGAGATCTGAAAGCTGAGTAAGAATTACTTAGTTGAAATGGGCAGAGGAGAGGGCAATGGTGTTGTGGGTAGAAGAAACTGCAGGGCAATGAGGGGGGCATATGTAAGACGGCGAGACATAAGACCTCGGGGGGTCTGGCAGGAGAGAGGCTGCAGAGGCAGCATGGGCCAAACCATACATGCTCTCGGAGGTCATGGCAAACGTTTACTTTTTGGAGCTCATGTCGAACTGTTTCGGTCATGATGCTGAAGCCAAAAGCACAACAGTCAACGGCAAGACTGTAGCAGAAGCCAAATACAGGTTAGGACGTGTCCATGTGCACATCATAGGAATGAGCACTGGGTGCTCAGGTCCCAGGGGGCCCTGCCTCCATCACTATTAAGAAACCCCCTTTTTTTTTTCAGTTACGGAGGGGAAAAAAAAAAAAAAATCAGGCATCACCAGCACAGAAAACTACCAAAGATTTAAACAAGGTTTCAAGAGTAACAGAGGGAGCTTGGCACAGTTGTGTTGTGTATGTGTGTCTATGTGTGCATAATTCTCCAAATTAGATCTATAAATTGAGGTAGAAGAGACAGATTGCTGTCTCATTTCAAAACTGGAGAACTAAGACTTAGAACAAGGAGAGTTTGCCAAGTCACAAAGGAAAAAAAGACAGAATGAAGACGGGAAGCTGTCTCCTAGCTCATCTCACAACATGCTTCCTCCAAATGACACAGGCCCAACAATGCTTGGGACTGACGTTTGAAAAGAAAGAAAGAGCAATTTACCCCCAGAACCGCATTCCTACATGCTCACGAAACAGTCGGATAAGGTATTGACTGAGTTCCACTCTACATTTGCCACTGAAGATGGTAAATACTGGATAATTTCCTCACTTCTGAACTAAAGTGGTTTGCTTAAAGCGAAGAGATTCTCAAAGTCATAAAAGGAAAAAGTAGAAGCAGGGCTCTTAGCAAAGTAAATGATGATGATGATGATGCAAACCCATCTGAATACGATTTGTGTGTGCGATGCTAGTTCATACTCATTCGTTCCGGAACTTGAAAACTCCCGGGTGAAGTTCATCTGGAAGACAACGTGGACACATCTGCCAGAGGACAGATGCCCTGCCCACTCCAACGCACAGAGCAGGCACCATGGCAACCGCCACTGAAGCCACATCTAAGTGGGTTAGAGAGGGAGGGAGGGGACTGCATATGGTTTGGAAAAGAGAATCTGAGAAACACAAGTGTGACCGCTTGTGGATAAGAACACAGTGCCGGAGTCCTCCCCTGCTGCCCCTGGGCCTCCTGCCCGCATCTGCTCACCTGTGGGCTCTAGCAACCCCGAAATGCTTCCCACCCGGGCACCTGCCAGGCCCTCTCAGGAAACGCTCTCCAGTGGGCCCACGGTGGCCAAGGCTGTGAACATCACCCTGAGGTTCTGACAGGCTCACCTCTTTACCCCTGAATCCAACCAGTTGCTTCTCCCTCCTCTTCCTCCAAGCACACCCAGCTTGCTTCCTCCATTTCGCCTATACCAGAAGCTAAACTAGCCCAAGAAAAAAGGTCCCCAGAAACAGAGACTCCGCATACATGAGTCCGTTCACAGCTGAACTTTGGGGTCCTCTAAAGCTACCAGGGCACAGCCCTCCAGCCCAGACCCTGCAGGGACTCACAGGCGGGCTCTCAGTCCTAGGAAGCATGAGCAAGACAGCGGCAGAGCCTGAAGGGCTGAGCCGTTCCACAAGGGGACAAAGGCAGAGCCTGTTCCTTTGTTCATGGACTTCTTCCCGAACTGGGATTGGCCCCCCTCTGTGTTACTCCAAAATGAGCTGGACTCAGCTGTGATGCTTCAGAAAGTGAAACATGTCTTCCAGTACTGTTTTAGGGAGTGCAGAATCTGAACAAATCTGAGAGGCCTGGCCACCGCCACGGCCCCGGGGCGGGGTGAGGACGCAGCTGCCCTGCTGCGTGGGGAGTGTCTGCTCCCAGTGAAGTCTCCCGGAGGCCCGGCTGGGCATGGGCAGGGCTCACCCACATCCCTCTCCATGGCTGCCTTCCCTGGACTTCCCCACCCTCTCATTCCCTCCTCCCAGCGCGTACAAGAGTGTGGGGTGCCGGCAGCGCTGGTGGGTGGGGAGCGGGTGGGAGACATGGACACGTGGTGGAGGAAGGTCAGTCAGATCCCTGCCCGGGGCGGCGGCACGGCAGCCAGTGCAGACTCAGCCTTTGCCCTCTTCCCTGCTGGGCAGAGGACCCTGCCTTTCCGCTCCCGACACCTTCCTGCACCCAGAAAACCCTTTCATAACGGACACCATCCCTGACTCTGAGGACCCAGTGGAGGGTGGGCTGTGGCCCCCACTCCAGCAGCTGGGGTTTTGTGTCTCCCTGCATCCTCATGGACCCTCTGAGATTCCTTCCCCCAACCAAGGGCTCCCCAGACACGGTCCAGTGCAGCTGCGTGTTCCAGCCCTCGTTTTTGGATGACTCCCCTTCCTTCTCCCCCATCTTCTCCCTCCCTCTCTTCTGATTTCTTCTTTCATGAGATGCTGTGAACTAAAAAGAATGATACTGATCCTGCTCACCACTGTCAGCTCTTATTTTCCTTGACATACACCCACACCCCACACTGCCCCCAAGAAATATTCAGCACTGGACCAACCTCTCCTTCCAAGAGGCTAAAGGCCCTTGCTCCTGATAATCCTTTCTTCTCGCTCTTCTTTCAAACGCCATTTTTGTGTTTGTAACCCAGAGCACAAGGAGAAGTTTCGTAATTAGAGCCCCTTGTAGAATTACTTTTCTATCTCTCAATGTTATATCCTTCTCTATACCTCGAGTTGAAATAAATCCACTGGACACTCCAGAAGATATTCTACTTCCTCCGTTGCCAGCCACAGACATTAACTAGGCACCATGCCCAGCTGTGGGAATTCATGGACTGTCCTCTAGGGGAACTCAACTTGCTCATCACACCCCCAGAGAAACTCTGAAATTACTGAGGCGTGAGGGTCAGGGCTGCGCTCACATTTTAAGTCCACCATCGGGGGTGAAAACCTTTCGCTTGAAGGGCTTAGGTTAGCAGATCTAGCACTTGTTTCCCATGCATGTGCTATGGACTAATTGCCACTTTTCTCTTTTGAGAAGTATGAGGCCTTTAACGTGTGCGTGCGCGTGTGTACATGTGTGTGTGTGCACGAGCGTCTGTGCGTGTGGACGGTCGTCACTGTGCAACTGAGCACGCCGATATTTCCACCTGCCACCTGGAAGTGTGGAGGTGGCGGGAGGGGTAGAGCGGGCTCTCCTTTGCTGTTTCTCGTCGTCTGTTAGTGACTTAAGGATGAGGGAATAAAGAGAAACTGTTCAGTCCTCCACTCTGCCAGGTCTCTCGGGGTGATCGTTATCATGATGGGTGTTAATGCCAACATCATGGCTCCTCCCCGGCAGGTGGAGCCCCTACAGGTCTTCCCTTTTCCTGGCTCTCTGGCCACCCAAGTATGGGGTGGCCCCCTGGGACCTAGGTCACTGACAGAGGTGCTGTTTGGCAACTAACGCTGGGGCGGGAGCAGGACCCTGGGAGGCGGAGGCAGAGAGAAGTGGCCTGGAAGAAGGCATTCTTTTTGGATGAGTCTCAACCCTCTCAAGCTGATGCACCCCAACGTCTACTCCTCTATTCGTGACCTCCTCTTTCCAGGGCAAAACAGTATGGTGGTGGGGCTTTGGGGCTTTTCCTACAAACTTGACTTTGATGATGAGTATTGGTCCTCTGACAAGTCTGGGCCTCTGTGGTCTGACGTTGGATGTCTCACCTCCATCTGGTGACAGAGCTGGGGCCTGTCCGGCGCCCCCGGGCAGCTAGAAGCTGTGAGCAGACCGTCAGAGCTCAGCTCCAGGCCTCCGCACGGAGCCGCAGGGACGAGGTCCAGCCTTTGCATCCTGGGTTCCCCACAGCCGGGCACCTACGGTGGCATTTCTAGAAGAGAACCCACGCTGCCACCCCCAAGCACTGTCATGTAGATCTCAAAGGATTAGGCCAAAGGAAGGAATCCCCCCAACCCCAAAGGCCATGTCTGTCATCCTCCTCCGAATGAAGGCAGGTGCTGAGACCAGGACTGAGCCAAAAGGAACCCTCCAGCCTGGATCTTACTTCGCACAACATGTGGGCTCAGGGGGGGCAGAATACTCCAGGCTGCATTAGAAGTTGTAGTTTGCCTGAGTATGAGAAAAAACGAAAATCACAGAAACTCTTGGTCCCTTTTCCTCTGATTTGGGTTCTTCATGGTCTTCGGGGGGGTCCCCTGCAACTCGACGCCCAGAAATGTGAGAGTGTTTCCCTGTGAGGACTCAGCCGGGTGGCCCTTCCTCCAGAGGAGGCGGCTCAGAGACTCCTCTGCATCCGAGCGTGTCCGTGCCGTGTGCCGTGGTCTGGGCCCCATGCAGCTCTTCACATTAACACTTGGCATTGAACAAACGTGCGGGCTCCGGAGCAGGCAACCAGAGCTTCAAACCCCAACCCCGTGGAACTGTCAAAGCATTTCATTCCACCAGCACTTACTGAGTACTTGTTATGTGCCAGCTGCTCGGATGGGCAGCGCGTCGACAACCTCCCCTGCCCCCAAGGAGTTCACAGTCTAATTGTGAAGAGGCAGGAATGGGGGGAGTAGAGGGAGACGGCCCATCTCCAAGATGCTGGCCCGAGCCAGGGAGCAACAGCCCCCTCTTCTGATTACCAGGCGACTGAAAGAAGTTGCCATCCCCAAGGCAGATTTCAGGGACAGACCATTCCTTTCCCAAATCTCGTTGCTGTTTGCTGTGAGAGACATAGAGATGTATGCTCAATTTCTTTTTCTTGTTTTAATTTACTGGTAAAGAAAGAGATGTACGCTCCAGTCTTGAGGTTCTGGCTGATTAGGATATTTTCAGTACAGCGGCGGCGAAGTTCGATTTAAGAGTTATAGGTGTTTGAGCAGCTGGGGCCTCGATTCCTCGTGCGTTTCCTCAGGCACAGAACTGCACTGTGGGTGAGTCTCTGCACCAGGCACGGGACCAAAGGAAGCTTCACGGCTGCAGGTCCTCGTGGGCCAGCTCGCGGAAGCCTGTCACTACCAAGCCCTGCGGAATGGGGACAGAACTGTGCAGACACGTCCAAGGGGTCCCTCCCCTTTGCTCTGAAAACGGTGTGGGAAGTCAGTATCGTAGGACACTAGGGAAAACCCAGACCTTAAAGGGGGCAAAAGCTTTCATTTCTTCATTTGGGTGAAAATCTTAAGATGCCAGTTACAAATGATTCTGACACATGAATGATGGTTTCTGCCCAACATTCGGGGCGCCCGTCAGGGCAGGAATCACAGACCTTAAGAGTTCTACATGTTTTTGCTTTTTCTTTTTTAACTCCGATCCATGCGCGGACCTGAGTATATTTCAGAATCCTGAAGATAGAACGAGAAAGTTCAGAGAGCTGACCCCACCCCAGCAATCTCTCTCTTTCTCACTAATCCGCTCCAGCGGAGCGCCCGAGGCGTAGTGTTCTGTCCCCGTAATTGGAACAGAGATGTTGATTTCTAACCCTTCCCTGGGCTATTTCCACTCAGGACTTTTTCTAATTCCTGGCTGCCTTGTCGATCTTTCCCGGGGTCTTCCTGCCTCTCTGCCCCCCTCCTCATTCCGACTTCCCATCGCCCAGAGGCCTGATATACTGCTGCGTCAGGTACGGGCTTGGCCTCTCATCTCTGCCCTCCCACAGCCTGGGTTGGGGAGGTTTCCCTTCCCTCAACAAGCAGCCGCCAGTTACCGAGAGGCTGCCCTGTGGGCGGACACGCTTAGTGTGGCCCTGAGAGCGGGACAGAGCTTCCAGTGTTGGTCTTGTGACAGGTACAAGCCACCTGCTATTGGAAGCCACCCTCCCGATCTTCATTTCCAAATGACGCAAAACAGCCCCCACGGCCCCTCTTTACCAAGCTCCTGGCTCTGCTAGCAGGCCCTCTCCTGGCTGTCCTCCCTCTGCCTGGCTAAGATCCCCAGGCCAGACCTCCTCCCCATGCTCAGCAACACAAACTCTGGGAAAGCATCTCTCTGGCCAGCCAAGGCCTTCTAACAGCCCCCACCTACTACAGGAGTCGGGCGCATGGGCCGCATCTTTCTGGGATGAAAGAGAAAGAAGAAGACCCTGCCTGGGACACCACTGCCTTCTCTTGGCAACATGTAACCGTCAGGCTCAGTCCCTGCTGGCTCATGAAGCTTCCTTAATGAAACTTGGTCTCTATAGGCAAAGGAGCTCGCCTCGGGGAGGTCCCAGCAGCCCCCAGTCAAAAGCCCCACCGAGGACCTACAAGAGCCTTAGGATGCAGGATGGGCCCCGCCCCCCAAAGGGGGCATCCAGAGGATTCAGTGTGCTGGGATGATCACACGGCGCCTTGGGGGGAGTTCGGCAAAGTAATAGAAAAAGAAACCAGAAAACCAGCCAGCCCAGTACCTGGGGAGACAGTTCCCTTTGATGCACCAGGAGATGACCATAGAACAGAAACTGGAAGAGCAGTCTCCGCGTCTCCATCCACCTCCCTCGGGCTGGGCTTGCGGGTCTCCCTCTGCAGCTCTCTGCCCAGAACGTCAGCTCCCTTCTGTGAGGAGGGTCTGTGTTCACTCCTGGCTGCTAAGTACCATGACGGCAACCTTGTGGGGATCCTGGGGCAATCCCTGTCCTCGTAGGTACATGACGGTGCACAGCAATGGCTAACTACAGTCCCTTCTCGAACCAAATTCTCCAGACAAGTGCTCTAAGAATTGATGCTCACCTGACAGCCTCCTTGCCCCTGGGCTCAAACACCCACCCCAGTCTAATCCTGTGGGGACAGGAGAGCCAGGATCACCTTCTGGGTAGGGGCGTGGCCCAGATGGTAACCAGAACGGGAGCTCAGAGACAGGAGCTCACCTCTGGTGTGGTGGAGGTTCAGGTGCCACGTGGGCCACGGGAGCCCTGCCCACGGAAGGCGGCAGTGTGGCAGCACAGCAGAAGCCCGCAGGGACGGCCTCGAGAAAGGAGGGCACAGCCTCCGAGGAGCCGAGGACAAGTCCTCCGAGTCTTGGCCCAAAGAAAGTCTTGGTGGCCTTTGACTGTTGCAGCCAGAGGCAACAAAGGGAAAGAGAAACAGAGAGGCCAGCCACCTGGGCAGAACCCATGTGAAGACAGGAAGACGGGGGTGACGTGAGAAGATGAAGGAGGGAGTTGGAATGAAGATGAAGTTGTCAGAGGTCAGGCCTCCTTGGCGCTCCCTTGTCCCAGGGGACACATGTCCAAGGTGCGGGGTTGGGGACGATGGGCTTGAAGTTTGAGCTAACCAGCTATTCAGGTCCACTTGGTGTCTCAGTCTCTTCTTCTGTAAAGTAAAAGCAGTCCACATGTCACAGGCTTATTTCATAAAGCTTCCTTCTTTGACATACACTGAGTTTGTGGTCAGGGCTCAGTAAACCAGAAGCTTCGTATGTGAGGAGCAGCGATCCCCTCCTCTGGGTGCACACCACCCATGCTGACTTTCTCTCAGCCCTCACCACCCTCCACCCCCGGTTTCAGTGTCTTGGGTGTTCTCCCAACTCACTGTGTAACTGGCGCATCCCCCTCAGAGCAGATGCTTAGTGGGGTTAGGAACCTGCCCAAGCAGGAAAAGTAATCTAGCTGGAGAATTGAGGGAGCCTCCTCCCGCATCCCAGGTTTGTCCAATCACTGGCCACGTGCAAGTCAAGATGCCACGTCAACGGGCCTCAGTGTATCTACCTGTGAAGTAGGAGACTTGGTCTTTGAATCCTCCAGAGGCCTCTCTTGGAGAAGAAAAAAAAAGCTGGATTTTTTTTTTTTTTAAGGACAAACACCCTCATCTTCTTCTAGATTTAATCAACTGAGACATGGAAAAGATATTGCCACAGAAATGTCTGTTTCAAAGGTGTCATTCGGTTGCCAGAGGTGATACATTTGGCCAGGCAGAGTAGTTCTATATTAAAAAAAAAAAAAGCTATTCTCTGAAACCAGAGAGATATATTAAGAGGGGGATGTAGACGTGAAACTGGCTCTTTCTTTCTGGAGAGTCTCCATTCACTCCTCCCTGGGTGAGCCCAGGCCTCCCGATTCATGCAAACCTCTTCCTGGGGGAGGGTGCTCCTCAAATCCCTAGACCTAGACCAAAGCTGAAAACTGAGCTCACTGCAACTCACAGCTGCTCTGAAACCCTCAGGCCCTGTGCAGGCTCCCCGCTCCCCGACGAGGCCTGGCCCGAGCAGAGCCAACGCTGGCCCTCCTTGCCCTGACTTCTGCAGCCGTGCTGCGGTCCAGCACGCAGGTCCTTCTGTCCATGGGGGCTGGTGTGTCTGCCACCACCACTAGACTGTGAGCTCCTTGAAGGCAGGGACAGTGTCCTCCTGTCTCCCTCCAAGGAACACGTACGCTTTCAGAGAGCTGACCTACAGATGACTAACAAACACTTCAGGCACATTTTAGTCCAGTCATTGGATTGGAAAAACAGTAGACCAGTGGTATCACTCACAAAACTAAAGTACACAGACAAAAGATTTGAGGGGTAAAGATCACGAGTTGACTTGGGGACACTGAGTTTGCCGTGCCCACTGCAAGGACCGTCCAGCTAGGTGCAAAGTACTGCAGATATAGCGCTGAGGCTCGGGTGAGCAGCTGGGAAGATGTTTGGGGGAATCGATGTATGTATGAGACAAGTCTAGGGGACAAGGGTGGCCAGGCACTGTAATTCTAGAGATGTCCATTTTTTAGAGGGCAAGGAGGTTGGCTTGGAAGAACAGAGAAGGAGAGGGAGAACCAGAAGGAACAGGGAAGAAAAGGAGGAGGACGTTTAAAGAAGAAAGGGTTGGGAAATGGGTCAGGGTCTCTAACAGAGTGGTATTGGGAGAGGTGTGGTGGGCGAGCCCTCTGCTTCACAATCCCCCTCTTCAATCTAGAAGTGAAATTTTCCATACTCTGGTCAAGCTTTAACCAGGAGACAGGGAGTCGAGATTTCCAAAGACTTCTTCAAACTCTTCATTTTGGTCAATCTTTTCTCCTTCAAGTGTGCTAATCTTTTGGGAGAATGGCAAGAGAGACAAATTCCATTTTGGAGTCTCCTCGAAAGGACAAATTGGAACCCAATGCCCCCTCAGCTCTATGCCCGGTTGCACAGGGCACAGGAAGTGTGGATTCTCATGAAGCTCAAATGAGAAAGTTGGCTTTCCCAAATCACAAGCATAAACTACACACAGACCACAAGGTAACCTCCCGGCCCTTCCTGCTCTACATCCAGTCTGCCCAGAGGACTGGGCAAGAGCAGCCGAGACAACGGACACAGCGCCAAAGCACCTGTACTCCAGACGTTTGCAGCCTCGTCACAGGTCGTCCCTGTAACTCCACACGAAAGTTCCAACGTTCTCTTGATTTCTGGATCATCCAGACTTGAGGTCGGGACACTGAACTCATGGATTACTAGCCTTAAGTAATGAGCATAAACTCCCTGAGCCTGTGTCTTTGCCTAGAAAACAGGAGGAACTTCTCTGCTCTTTTGTAAGGACTGGAACACTCCATGTCAGGCGCTCGGCATGGTGGCCATCAGGCGCACCGAGGAGCTGCCACTATCCCTGCGGATGCAGTGTGGGGTGGAGTCCACATCCTCTCTAGCCAGGCTGGCGGGGGAAGCACTAATGGCTTCTTGGAGAAAGCGGGAATTCAAATGAGCCTTAAAAGATAAACAGGGTTTTACCTGAACATTCATCCATTCGTTCATTTATTCATTCAACAAACATTTTTGGAGTGGCTAAGAAAATGACAGGCACTGTAAGATGTTGGTAACAGTCACAGCAGATCATTCATTGAATCTCATGCCTTATGCAAGTGTTAAGGCTGGGGTACTTGGTCCAGGTAACACAGCATCTTCTTCTAGTTCTCCAGTTTTTTTCAAACTCCTGCCGTATCTTAATCAGGTCGGCCTCCATGCTATTATGTGAAGTTCATGGCCTTGAGGTACGAATCACCGAGTTTTCTCTTGTAGTGCAACTTCAATAAAGTACAAAACTTTATTAAAGCTTCCAATACAAGGTGTCTCCAAGACTAGCCTCATACGAAGAATGCTCAGTAAAGGTCCGTTCTGCTGTTTCTGCAGAAGTTTTGGTGCTGACCTCTGCCTCTCATTAGTCTTCTTGAGTTTATCTGCTAATGAAACTCTGCCCTCTATTTCTTCTAGGTAGAGTTGTTGTTATTCCAAGTCTATTTCTTTAGAATCTTGAGACATTTTTATTTCACGTGGTTTAGACTCCAGATCTTTAGTTCTGAGTTCCAACTGACTTCTTATTTAAGCATGAAGATGCTGTTAACTAGGTGAAAGTACAATGCTTTTCCACTTGCCTTTCTAAGAGCAAGCCAGCAGGAAGCCCACCCCACCCCAAGTGCAGCTCCAGCGAGAAACTGCAAGGGAAAAGACTGAAGCCCCTCAAGGTCCTCCACCTGTTGAGCCTGATCCTGAAAGTTTGAAGGCTCCTCAACCTTGGATCCAGCTCTTCCCAGAGTTCTTTACTCTTAGAAGTCCTATGTCCCAGTCAGAGAGGAAAGACTAGGTCCTGTCTCCCCATCTCAGGTGGGACCCGGCAGAGCCGCAGGGATTCCTTTGGAGCTACTTTTCCTATGGCTGGATTCCCTGTGTCTCTCACCCATCGTGGTGGGTGGCTTGGATTCCCTCTCCGGAACAGAGCCGTGTTCACTGTCTGCAGTTAGCTGGCCAGAAAGGGCACCTGGGTACCAAGCAGTTGTCTTCAGAGAACTTACTGGTGGGTACAGCACTTGTAAAGCAGTAATGGAGACAGACTTTCAGTCTTTCTTGTGGGTAATAATGGCTACCTGTTAGTATGCCAGGTGCTTCTCTGGGTGTTTCTTACATTCACTGATTCACTTCAGGTTCAAAACAACCATTAAAAGCCTTGCTACTCAAAGTGTGGTCTGTAAACCAGCAGCATCACCATCCGGGAGCTTTAATCATAGAGGCAGCATCTTGGGCTGCACCACAGGGCAACTAAAGAAGAATCTGCACTTAACAAGCTGCTGTCTGTTTATATTCCAGTTTGAGGAATGCTGCTCTGTGGTTACTGCTATTATCCCCATTTTATAGGTAATAAAACCAATGCACAGAGAGGCCAAGAATCTTGCCCAAGAATATGTAGATAGTAAGGGGTAGAGCTAGGCTTCAAGGCCAGGAAGTCGGGGGTCCAAGCCCCTGCTCTCACACCACACGCCACCGACATTCAGTCACCACTTACGTATCTTCCCAAAGTAATTTCTTACTCCCGTGGCACGAGCCATCCCCTTGGACTGCAGAAGGATTTATTTCAGTTGTTCATAACTTTGGGTCACCAGTTACTCCAAGATGCATTTCCTTTTACTGAATTTCAGTATCTTATGCCAAACCAACCTGCCCTCTAAAACAGCTTTTTGGGAAGTCCCGGCACTTTAGGAAGCTGTCCCGGACACAGAACCAGCTCCTGGACCATATCCACCTACCTGGCAGCATTAGGGTTTTGAAAAATCTCAGATGCTTCGGGTCATGGGCAGACAATATACAGAAGTGTACTGTAGACTTGTATGCCTGAAACCTATATAATTTTATTAACCAATGACACCCCAATGAATTCATAAAAAAAGAAGGAAAATCTCAGATGTCAACTCTTTCAAAATAGTCAAAGGAAAGCCAAAACACAGTGTCAGAACAGAGTGCCTGAGGGGCCTCTCACTAGAGAATATGCCTATTTGGTGAGGATCTCCACTGTGAGTGTCGTAATGGGTATTTTTATTATCCCTTGAATTTTCACGGCTTTGTAATATTTACGAGGCTTTGAAAAAGGTGATCCTATCCAAGACCTCTTTCTACTTGTCACCCCCTGCTGTCTAGAGACAGTAGCAATGGTCTGTGCATGTCTACCCTGGAACATTCCTTTACCCAAGGACTCTCAGGACACACCCCACATACCGCCATTGTCAGCCCCAATGGTTTATCTCACTAGCTCTGTCTTGTGAAAACAAATTGGACAGCTTACGGGCTTTAAATGTGCTCTTCCGTGTACCTATCACGCTGCCTCACACCTGCCCTTTGGTCGTGATTCTCAATCCAGCCAGTCTCTCCAAGTCTGGCTCCCCCACCGGCACGGAGCAGGCCTGCAGATCTGCGTCAGGAGGGCTCCTCCCACCACACCACGGTGAAGCTCGCCCCGCCACCTCCCTCACCAGCAGAGAAGGTCTGAAACTCAATGGTCATTGATCTTTAACGCATCTGATCACGTTTCCACCATCTCGATCGCGGGAGCTACATTATACTGCATTTGTTTCTACCCTCATTGCTGGCACCTGGCAAGTACTCAATAAATGTTTGTTGGAGTAACGGAATGAACGCCATTCCCTACACCTATGTAAGTGCTAGTTTGTGATTATACACAAATGTGTGTGTATGTATGTGCATGTGTATATATATGTGTGTATATATATGTGTACACATATATATACATATATATACACATATATATATACATATATGTGTGTATATATGTCTTTCCTAAGTGCAAATTTAAATGTTGCCATATTAAAATGAGGCCAATTCAAAAGAGTAAGAATATTGAGAAAAGACTTACTCATAAAATCCTTGTCTGTCAATATTAGGAAAAGTGCCAGTAGCTTCCAATAAAACGGTGCTCATGTCCCCCACATAATGGGTATGGCAGAGTAAGGCAGAAAGCCCAGGTGAGCCAGAATTTTGCTGCACAAAGGTAGCTTTTAACCTCAGTCACTACTGCTGACACAGTGGGAGGTGGGAACGGTATTTATAGGGATATTGGGAAATGCCATGGAGGAAAATGTTTTGAGTGAGAGTGGACACATCTTTTCCAGACAACCCTCAGACCACAGGGTCTCCACCGTTTTCATTTCTTTTTTTTTTTCTAAAAGAAGACTACAAAATCTTTCTCTGTACCACAAGCACCACAGTTAGAGGGACTTGAAAAACACCTTCTTATTCACAGAGGGTATTAGAGTCCCAGCTCCCAAGGTACCACTATGAAAATTTGCATAATCAGCAATAGAAATAGATATGGAAAAAATATATAGACTCTACATTCCGGGTCTCTGAACCCAGATGTTCCCGCACTTATAACATTTTGAAATTTTACTTTGAAAGACTGCAGTACAGAGACTGACGTTCCTTGTAGCCTTTACCTTATAGCAAGAAGCACATATATTGGTTAGAAATTTACAGTCGGGCTGCCTGGGCTGGAATCTGGACCCTCTACTGGCCAGCTGTGACTTTTAGCAAGTAACCTAGCCTCGCTGTGTCTGCTTCCTTCTCTGTAAAATGGGGATAATGATACCTTATAGGGTTGCTTTGGTAATTAAATAGGTTAACTGTCGAGGAATGAGTGAGTTAACATTGCCAAGTGCTTGGAAACATATTAAGCACAGGTGTTAAACAACGAGCAATGACCAACATAGAAGTGGCCACATGAGTCAGAACAGATACAAAGCAAAGATGGATGTTCACATCACCTTTCATAAATTGTCTGTTCGAGTCTTTTGCCCATTTTCACTGGGTTAGCTGTCTCTTGATTATTGATTTCTGAGAGTTCTTGATTCTAATACAAATCCTTTTGTTGGATATGTGCATTTGAAATCATCTCCGTGGGGGACGCTCGTTATCATTAGTTAATAGGGGACGGCAAACTAGAGCCACAGTGATGACACGTACCCACTGAAATAGCTGACGTTACAATGACAGACGGCACCAAGCGTGGGAAGCAGGGAGTCCCTGCAACCCCCGTGCCCTGCTGTTGGGCGGCAAAAGGATAGAAACATTTTGGAAAACTCTTAGGCAGTTTCTCATAAAGTTAAACATTCACCTAGCATATGACTTGAGTATTCACCCAGGAGAAATGAAAACATATGTTTACACAAAGACTTGTACAAGAATGTTTCAAGCTGAGTGCCCTCAGGGGCCCCCGGATCTGGCTCTTGCTTCAACGGTTTGGACAGAACAGCCCCAGGGACGCCCCTTCTTCCAGCCTCCGACCACCCTCCAACCTCTTTTCTAGTCACCACCTTGGGAACCACCTCCGCCTTCCTCAGCCTCTGAGACCAGCCAACACCGTTTTGTAACTTAACTCCTTTTGCCGAACAAGCCTGAGCCCCCGAATTCGTCAGAATTATTCCACCGAGGTGCGGGCTGCCACCGACCGCCCGGCCCACCTGCACCTGTGGGCCCCCCCACTCACCTCTCTGGGCGTCTGCTTCCGCGGCCACGAGGCCGCTCTGGGGGGCGGGGGCGCTTCTCCCCGAGCTGGGGAAGACCCGAGAGCACGCCGAGCATCTCTTAAAGGTGCGAAATCAGGGCAGCGGCCACGTTCTCCTCCGGACGAGCTGGCGCCATCCCACGGTGAGTGGAGCAGAGCTCGGGGGCCCTGGGAGTCGCCGTGGCCCTGGAGAGGAACCTGACCCGGGGCCCTGGGGATCCGCAGGCCCTGGGCGCTCCCCGCACAGACCCTCCGCTCTGGGACTTCCTGGAGAACCACTTCCTGGGTGAGGAGGTGAACCTCATCAAGAAAATGGGGAACACCTGACTCACCTCCGCAGGCTGGCGGCCCCCAGGTGGGCTGGCTGAGTGTCTCTTCCAAAGGCTCACGCCGAATGGGACTCGGAGCCTTTGGAGACCAGAGGCCTTGGAGGGGTCCCCTGCATCCCCCTGGGCCTCTCTCTCCCCGAAACCTCTAGCCACTCCTTTAACCACCCTGGAGCCCTCTCCCATGCATCGGACCAAATGAAAATAATAAAACTTTTTGCAGCCAAAAACAAAAGTTTCAAGCTGGTTTGTTCGTATAGCCAAGAACTTGAAACAACCCAAATGTGCATCAGCAGGAGAATGGAGAACTCACGGTACACTGATAAGGCACAATGACAAAGATGAATCTCACGAACAGTATGTTGAGCAAAAGACGCCAGACACAAAAGGGTACATACTGTGTGCCTACCTCAAGCACAGGCAAAACTAACCTACAGAGATAGAAATGGCGAGTAATTACCTCGGTGGGGGGGCGGGGAGTGACTGAAAAGAACCAGCAAGGAGCATTCTGTGGTACTGGTTCTAACTGGGGTGATTTTGTCCCCCAGGGAACATTTAGCAACAACTGGAAACATTTTGATTGCCGTGCCTCTGGCCTCCAGTGCATGGGTGCTGTTCACTATCCTACAATGCATAGTACAGCTCCCAATAAAGAAGGATCCAGCCCTGGACAGGTGGCTCAGTTGGTTGGAGCATTGTCCCGTACACCAAAAAGGTTGTGGGGTCGAATCCCAGCCAGGGCACATACCTGGGTTGCAGGTTCAGTCTCTGGTTGGGCACATGCAAGAAGCAACTGATCCATGTTTCTCTTTCTCTCTCTCTTTCTCTCTCTCTCCCCCTTCCTGTCTCTCAAAAAGTCAATACAAAATATATCCTTGGGTGAGGATTAAAAAAAAAAAAAAAAAAATGAGCCAGCACCACATGTCAACAGTGTACAGGTTGAGAAATCCTGGTCTCAGGATTGTTCTAGACCTTGACTGGTTACATGGGGGTTGAACACATTCGATAAAGCCCATCAAACTATGTATTTTGCTGTATGTAGTTATACCCCAATTTTAAAAGACTGAACAAAATGGCAAAGGAGCCAGATTAGGAGGGAGATGTCCCCTTGGGTACAGTTGGCTTCGTTATTAACCTGCTGAGAATGTTCAATTTTACTAACCCATGTTTACTTACACCCATATTTTATGTATTTTGCTGTAGTTAAGCATTAGTACATGTGTATAATTCGAGTGTGAGTTCACTCCTTCTCCATGAACTGTTTTTGGATGACTGTGCACAATCCTGAGTTCACCACAGTTCCTTCCGGGGTTGAGACAAGATCTAAGCAAGAAGAGCCAGCAACGTCCTGGTGATTAGAAGCCTTACAGCGCATGGAAAACCAATGTATGAAACTCATTCCCACAAACACAATTTGAAGAAGGGTAACCGAAGGGGAGAATGTTGCAGACTGAACAGAGGGGTTTACTTCTCTGTCACCAGAAACATTATTTTAAAAAGACAGAGCTGACCAAACAGAGCCCAGTGGGGCCAGGCTGGCCTCTCGGGCCAGGCATGAGTCTGTAGTGTGCAATGGGGGTGCATGTGCACAAGCATTTTTGTGTCCTGTTACGCCATGGAACTTTCACTTTGCTTTTCATTTGTTTCCTTGCTGTTGGTGAAAACCAGGCTCTTCCACGGACTCACAAGGAAAGCATTCCACGGACCCACACCAGGGAGACTGGTGTGGCAAGATTTATTTGTAATGCAAAATCAAAGGAGTTTCCTTTCTGGGTTTCCAATGGCCCATCTCCATCTGTCTTGCCAAGGAAAAAGTCCAACCGTGTCTTGAGCAAGGCCAAAGCTAAGGCCAGTGTCCAGAGTTTCTGTTTCTTATTAAAGCTGAGGTCTGCCGTGGGCCTGGTAGCTAGACCTGCTTGGTGGTGTGTTCCCCAGCAAAACAGCATGCAAATAAATGGGCCAGTGTGTTACTGGGTGTGCCTGAGAGAGGGAGAGAAAGAGAGAGAAAGCTCTTCTTTGTTCCCCTGGGACTATGTGTTCTCAGGCTTGGGAGAAACCAGGAGCTTTTTCAAAACAACCAATCAACTTCCCAAGCTTTCGTGGGTTTCTGATGGGTCCACCCCTTGACCAATCCATTGTTTCCCCAGGCCTCTATGGTCAAGCACCTCCCCCTGTGCATTTTGACTTTTAGTGCACATGTGCTTTGCTCCCATACTCCCCAGCCCATTAGGCTCAACAACATCCAATTCCCTTGGCTTCCTTGTCTTTAATACTTACCTACAATAGTAACATCCTTACATTAGACACAGCGTCAGAAGGAAATTTTCTCTGCCCACTGAGGGCTAATAGTGGATAAAAAATGCATTAAAGTAATGTTTCACCTTTAGCGATTTTTATCATTTCTACAACTTGAAATATAGGGCACAGAATCCTGGTGTTCTGCTTCCCAAGCTATTGGCTTAGAAACAGGCCTCCGATGATCTCCTCCGCTGCCACCAGCAGCGTCTATGGCAGAGATCATTCCAAAAAGCTCCCCTGAGCTGGAACATCTGTGGCTCTCAGACCTTTTATTCCTGGCCCACCCTTCCTGTCTATGTCAACCACTAAGATTAAAAATGCATCCAAAGTAAACCTCAAACAACTGAACCTTCCTCCACAACGTGGGGGGCACTTAGCATTAGAGGGTGGTCACCCTGAGTCACTGAAAACGTTGCCCCAGGTGCTTGGCAGCTGGCTGGAATGGCTCATGAAATTCAATCCTTCCAGCTCCCAACACACTGAGAAGTAACCCAGGGAAGCCAACAGCCCTGTCCCACCTGTGGAAATGAATGGTGCCAGCTCAGCATACTGGCACAGAAAAGAAATTTACACAGCAAACAAACCTGCTGAAAAATTGGAAATATTTGCTTAACAGAAGCACATTGATTAAAGTCGCTCCAAGATCAAATTACTCTCCCAGCCCAGGTAATTTCACCCTGGGGGCCAGCAGACTTCTATTGGCAGAGTATCGATGAAAAAAAGCTCATGCCATGTCTGGATATTCCATACCAGGGGTGTTAATCATACCAGGGGCGTTAATCTCAGAAGTGGCCCATAATTTTTCTCCTACACCCAGTGTCTTCATTTGGAAGAGTTTAATTCCAATACAAATAATAATAAGGAAATAAAATCACTGATGTATGTCTTTCCAATATCCCCCTTTGGTTAAGAACTTCATTTCTACGGTCAATTAAAACTCACCTTGAATAGAAATTAAATTCATTGCAGATAGGTTATTTGGTGGGGATTTTGGTCTATTTTTTTTTTTTTTTTAATCCTTCACAAAGGGAAATAAAGGTTAGAGACATAGCCAGTTCACTACAAAGACAAGCAATTCACCAAAACAGTATGTTTAACATGACAGTTATATCACCAAGGAGGGAAATCAGCCACCCTAAGATGGGTCCCTCGTCTGGTATCTGAAGAGAGAGGCATCTGAGGGCCTGGCCAAAGTCAGCCAGCTACTAAAAGAAGTTCCTCAGCTGTTTGAAGCAGCTGATTAAAGTCTCTCTGGGTCCCTGTAGTTACACAGCTTAGACACTGACTTCTCCCTACAACTTCTGCTTCCTAAGGTCAGTCGTGATGAAATAAGACCATCTCAGGTGGGAGAGGGTGTAGGGGAGATAAATGGTGATGGGAAATAAAATAAAAAAGAAATAAGGCTGGTCGAGCTCGGGCTCAAGCGGGCTTCCCTCGTGCCCTCTCAGCCAGAGCCGGAGCCCGGCCGCAGGTTGGAGAGAGCTCCAGGCTTCCTCGCCCACGTGCCCACACACAGCAGCAACAAGCCCAAGGGCCTGAAGGAGCACGAGGAGAGTGGCTAGGCATGGGCACGGGGCGCTGACCGGACACACCTGGCTCCTAGCCAAGCCGAGGGGCTGCCCACCGCTCCTGTGCAGCGTGTTTGGACGACAGCTCCAACGCTGAGCTCAGGCCTGGAAACACGCTCCCTTCCTCATTCTCCGTAAGTCCCCAGGCCGCCAGGGCACGCAACCTTCGCCTATTCAGGCCACCCATCTCCAGCCTAGCACGGCCGGCACTTGCAAAGTGAGCACCCAAGCTACAATGACGCTGACTGCTCCCAGATGGCACCCTCGGGGGCAAAGGACAAGTTCCTACACCCTGGCAGAAATCATAGATTTCCCATTTCCCACCCAAACCACCTGCTTCCAAAGAAGGTACAAAACCCATCCTGTATGGGTGTGCACACGAGACAACCGGCACTTAGATGGGGTTGGCAAAGGGTTTGCTCACGTGTTACCTCTTCGGGAACCCAGGTGGGACAAAGAAGGGGGATGAGGGGATGGAGGAAATGGAAGATGGGGGGGCAGGGGAGAGAAAGGGGACATCAGAGAAGGCAAGGGAGGGAAACCACCATGTATGAGCACCTAGGTTCCAGGTACTACTCTGGATGTGTTTTTCTTATTTTCTCATGTCATCATCTTATGACTCCTTTGTGAGAATCCAGGGTTCCAACTATGGCTGCACGTTAGAAATACCTGGGGATCTTTTAAAGGTTACAAGTGCTGAGCTTCAACCTGGATCCGTTGAATCAGAATCTCTGTAGGGCCCATGCATCCATGGTTTTCAAAGTGTCTCAGAAAATTCCACGGTGCAGCCAGGATTGAGAATCGCCATGCAAGAAACCGCTAAACTCCTTTTTGATGCTTGTATTATGAAACATCCCCATGGAGGTAGGGAAGAGCAGCCAGCAGAGGGTACCCAGAGACGCACCCACAGCCAGCCTCACCTCCTCCCCTTCCCCAGGCTCTGGACCTGCTGAGACTGCAATCAAGTGTCACCCAGAGGAATGTGGACGTTCACTTGGCATGACTCGGAAAAGGACTGAATTGGAGTAACTGGAGTGAAATTTTGCTTTCTTAAACTCAAGTTCCTAAGTCTTGAAAGTATGGGCTCACACATCTTCAAAGATTTACAGCTTTTCATAAGCGTTTTTTTCCCCTTTTCACCAGAATACCGAGTGAGCACTGCGCAGGCATGCACTATGGGTTTGACATGCAGGGAGCAGCCAAATGTCATTCTGAAGGGGTTTTTTTGTGTGTGTTTTTTTTTTTTTTTTTTGCTAAGGAGAAAATGCATGCTCTAGTTCCTGATCATTGATTTGCAAGGTTCCAATTTAAGCAGCAAATTGCTCCCATTGCCCAGGTATTTCATATCCTTATATGAGCACTTTGATAGAAAACTCAATATTCCTTATGCTGACCAGGAAATGACTAGAAGAATTGCAGTTTAAATTTGGATCATTTTTCTAGCCCCCACCCCCAGTTTTTTTTTAGTATCATTCCAAAAGGCCCTGATTACAGACAGATCAGAGTTGTTTAAAAAATAATAATGTTAACAATGTCTTTAAGGAGCCCTACACGGTAAGAAAAGGCTCGGCACTGTCCCTAGCCATGTAATCAATCCTGATGATAACAGCACCTGAGCCCAGGAGTGGGCCACGCTCAAGGACTCTGATTTAACCCAAGGAAATGCGAGCCTGGGGTTCACTCAGCTCTTGATGCTGGAACCAGGGCAGGAAGCCAGGCTCCTCAGCACCCAAACAAGAGAGAAAGACCAGGGGACCCAGATCAGGATTCGCAGCCATCAAATCTCAGCTCTGACATCTGTTCCAAATGTCAACCCATGTGTTTCTGTCTGCAGGCAAAGAGCAGCTTGGAAGAGAGACTGTCAAGTGTCTTTTTCAGTTTGAACACCTTGTGGCCTGAGGATCCTCTGTCCAATGAGTTGTCAAAGCTCTGGTCTTAGGGTCAGGCTGAGGTTCTGGGTCCATCTAGAACTCAGCTTCTAAGCTGTTGCCAAGAGAAAGTGCTGCCAATAAATAGGAGAAGGTGGAGGACTCATGGATTCCGCATCACCATGTGAGCTTGGACAGGTATGATCTAAAACAATGGTGAGAACAGCTCACTTACAACTTGAATTGGGCAATATTTCTTCTGTTACCATGATTATTATCTGATGTTATTCATGTGCAATATGTAAAGTATAGCAGAGAAACAGTCACACAGACTCAGACACAAGCATGTGTGTGTACACACACACACACACTCACACACACTCACACTTTTGCTCTCTTCAAGATTTAGCAAAGAGAAGAAAAGATGATGCAATGAGCAACAACCTCAGCCCTCTGCTATGGATTTGCAGGTGTTCCACACATCCCTGCATGGAGGCATTATTCTTATTTTACAAATTGGGAAACTGAGGCTCAGACATGTTAAACAACACAGGTTCCACAACTGGCTTACTTAAAGCCAAAATTCAAATCCTTGTCTGTCGGAAAATTCAGGGGTCATGGAGACTGGCATCTTCTCCTGCTCCCTGCCCACTGTAACAGCATTGGAGCAGGCTTTATTTCCACGCGTGGCCAGAAAAGGTAAGTGGGTTGGTTGATTGGTTTGTTTGTTTGTTTGTTTGTTTGTTTGTTTGTTTGTTTCAGGGAAGAGCCAGCCACAGTTTTCATCCAGGAGGACTCCCAATATATTAATTACTGTAGTTTCCCCTTCAAACTTTGTATTAGGTAAAAATATCTCCTCGAGTGGCTCTTCTTCAGGGTTGCCTTGATTGTGCGAGGACCCTTCATCGCCCATGAACATTTCGGAACTAGTTTGTGATAGTTCAAAGTCCAGTTGGGATTATTATAGATCAACTGGGGGAACATTAAATCCTTAATGATATTCAGTCATACTATCCATAAACGTGGTATGTCTTTTTGTTTATGTAGGGCTTCCTTAAAGACTGAAATAAAGTTTTACATACATAGATTATATACTTTTTGACTGCAAAGGTCTTGGATATCTGTTTCTAGTTTTTTATTTTCTGTATTCATTTTGTATCAACATAAACTAATAACTTTAACAATTTATAGATTTGGGGGGGGGGTGGTGTAGAGACAGCCCATCCAAATAATGGCATTCTTTAAGCTTCCTTTTCACTTAATTTGCTGCTTTCTCTAGGACTGCAATACAAAGGTTAAAAGAGTCAGCTAGAGCAGGCATCCCCTGTCTTGTTTCTCACTGTAAAGTGTTGCTAACGGTTTATCATCAAGTATGAGAATTGCCTTCATCGGACTTAAGGACTTCTCCTAGTTTACTAAGAATGATTATCATGAATAAATGCTAAATTTTGTTGAATAACTTTTCTACATCTACTGCAATGATCATTTGTTTTTTCTTCTTCAATCTGGGTAACATAATGAATAACATTAATTAATTGCCAATTTGAATATATCTTTCATTCTGGGGTTTTTCCCCATAAAGCATATTTTGCCTAATATCAATACAGCTCCTTAAATGAGCACTCATGAACTATTTGCTAATAAATTTTTTCCTATCCATATGTTTTCAAACTTTGAGTGCACTAATGCTTCAGGTATAAAGCATACAATTGGGTTTTATTTGTAATCCATTCTGACAATCTCAATTGGCAAGTTTAGATTATCATGTGTACATGGTTATATATATATAGTTAATGTTGACATATTTGAATTCATTTTATTCTTTCTGTGCTTTCTTCAAGTTGTTTTTTCTTTCTGTTATTTCCTCCTCCTTGTGGCCTTCTTTAACACTGATGATAATTTGGATTATTCCATTTTTTTCTTTACTTGTGTGGAACTTATATGTGCTATTTTCTCTTTGTTAATTCCTGAGAAATTTGTAGAAGTTCTTGGAGGCCTCAGTAAAGAGTTTTTTTTTTCCCCCAAAGAGGATTTGTATTTTCCTTACGCCAAGTGGCAGGAGGCACCAGCAGACTCAAAACTCAATTAATTCTCAGCTTGAGGTCTTTTGGAATTTCAGAATTGGTGTGAATTCCACTTGCAAACCATGTGAAGGCCAGGTCGTGGTTAAGAATTCTCAAGAGACATCGTGTTTATTTTTGATTTGGGTTTTGTGTTGTTGCTCTTGTCTTCCTGAATCTGAACGCAGACTGGTTCGGGGAAGTTTATTTTTGCGGGGTTGAGTACATGCACAGCCATCGGTTTCGTCAAGGCCCTTCTATTTATTGTTTTCTTGCTTGTTTTTGCCTATGTATCTTCATTTCACATGCCCCTCCCTTTCCCTATGTAGCCAACCATTCTCATCTATTTGATGTACTGTACGTGCTTGATTGAATAGTTTCTACCCCAAACTCACGTCTATCCAGAGTGTGACCTTGTTTGAAAATAGGGTCTTTGTAGATATCACCAAGTTATGACCAAGTCTTATTGGATTCGGTGGGCCCTAAATCCGATATGACTGGTTTCCTTATAAGAAGAGAGAAATCTGGACACAGAGACACAGACATGCAGAGAAGGAAGTTGCAGGCAGAGACTGGTGTGATATATCTACAAGCCAAGTCACGCCAAGGGTTGCCAGCAACCACCAGAAGCCAGGAGGGAAGCAGGGGACAGATTCTCCGTCAGAGCCTCCATAAGGAACCAACCCCATCGACACTTTGATTTCACACTTCTGGCCTCCAGAACTGTAAGAGAATCATTTCTGTTGTGTTAAGCTACTCACTTTATGATGTTTCCTAGCAATCCTGGGAAACTGATACAATGGAGATCATTCCATTCATTCTTGCAAAACACCAACTGCTCGGTACGACCATTTTTAATTTACATAAATGATGTTATGCTGTGGATCACTTCTGCTGCTTCTTCATTTCCCGGAGCACTTTCTTTGTGATATACCCGTGGCGTTCCCACGTTCCCAATCCACTCACAGTGATGGGTGCCCAGCAGGCTTCGAGCTACCTGTCATCATAAACATCCGCAACACATGTCAAATGATGTGTGTGACGATTCCTTTCGTTCATACGCCCACAACTAGGAGGGCTGGGTGATAAGGACTATCCCATGTAATTGAAATAATGACTACTTCTCAGAACTAGCAACAGTAAGGGAGGGTTTCTCTATCCTCACAACCCCACTGACACTTGCCATAATTTGGCTTTCTGCATTTTATCAATAATATAGAGCACTGTCATGTTTTCACTTGCATTTCTCTGATAATGAGTTCAAGCAACTCTTGATATGTGTATTGGCTTTTTACATAAACTAGCTGTTTGCATCCTTTGCCCATTTTTGCTTTGGGGATCCTGTCATTCTCAATTTGTAGGAGTTATTTTATATGTTCTAGATCAGCAGTTCACACATTTTGAGCATGAAGAGAGGATGAGGGGTAATCTTTACACTCTTAAAAATAATTTAGAACCCCAAGAACTTTTGTTTACATTTGTTACATCTATTGGTATTTAACATTTTTTAAAATAAAACTGAAAAAGTTTTTAAGAATCCTAACTCATTAAAAATAACAATAAATGCATGTGTAAACATAAATACTTTATGAGAAATAACTGTTTTCCAAAACAAGTAATTCAGTGAGGAAAGCAGTAATGTTTTCATTTTTCCAAATCTTTTTCCTGTCTACCTGTTGTATTATTGTGGTTGAGGTATATGAAGATATGTAGCTGGGAAAGGGAAGAATATCTTAAGAACCTTTGCAGATAATTTCAGATCTTTTTCTTTGATAATACACTAAAACTCAATACAAGGCAGTTTCTTAAAAGTTATCTTCAGCGTGAATCCAAAACGATATCAATGTTCTGTAAAAGGCCACTGGTCTCTCTTGCACTTTCAATATATCTTTAGTCTGTGAATGATTTGGTCGTATCATCTATTGGTCATTTGGGAAATATCAGTTCACAGAGTTGTGCAGATCTTTAAATGTTGACATATTTCATTCTACTAGATCAAATAAGTCCCATTTGTTAACATCTCTACCAATCTCATCAGAAAAATCTTTAAGTATTAGGGGGTTATCAAGGTCAAAAAGGTGAACAGATGTTTGCCAAAATTTATAATTTTGCTTGAACACGTGAATCTTATCACTGCCAACACATATTGCCAGTCCTTTTTTCTTGAAGTGACAAGCTCACTTTATTTCTGAAAAAAGCAAGATGGGACAAGTGGTAGGTTGTTTACTTTCGGTCTCAGACTCTATCCTGAACAGCTACCAAGTCCAGCAGCTGGGCCGGCCAGGCCGTAGCTCGGAGCTGGAGGGTGAGTGAAGCCCGATCAGACCGATGAGACCCGCACTCAGCAACAGAGGGCAAGCTCGGCCTGTCCTGTGACCGCTCGGCCTGTCCTGGGACCGCCCGCCCTGGAGGCCAGGGAGCAAACGCTACGCTTTCCCCAGACAAGGGAGCTGCCTGCACAGACCACTCTCTAGCTGCGCGAATTCCTCGTAGTCTCAGTTGACTTGTGTGTGAAACAGAAATGACAGCAACCCTCAACCACAATTTCTTGAGCACTTGTCTTTCTGACTCAAGCTCCCAGCACTGAACTGGCCAGACAAAACTCAGCCTGGAGGAGCTTCTGTTCTGGTGGCGTGGCGGGCACACATGCAGACCCCTCGAGGGAGAATGGGTGGGAAGCGAGAGAACAGATTCCACACCTGAAGAGACTTGGGGCATCATCCAACCTTCCGGCTCCCATCTCGCTGATAATTGTCCAGCTCCAGAATCCCAAATAACCATAAAGGGACAGTCACACTGCTCTGACCCTTGAAGTTTCCGTTAGCTCACACAGCATTATTGCAGCCACGTAAGCTATTAACAAGGGTTCCTGCACACTCCACCATGAGTACCCCAGAGGCTGAGCATCACAGCTGATTCATAAAACCCTCGTCCTTCAGTAGAGCAGACATTTAAGATTTGAGGAATTTTAAAACCATCTCTCTCTTTCTCTTTCTCTCTCCCTCCCTCCCTCCCTCCCTCCCTCTCCCTTCCCCCCCCCTTTCTCTCTCTCTCTCACACACACCCTTTTTTATGCCTCCATTAAGGCTTCATTATTTTAGGGTCTTCAAGGAATTTTGGTCTCCTAGGAGTGCATTATAAAATGCAAATAGCCCAGGAGGAGGTCACAACTAATGCCATCAACAGTTTACACCTGAGTTAACAATTAACTTTAGAAAAAAGTTTACAGCTAATAGGGTCTTTGTAGATGTCATCAAATTAAAATGGGGTCACACTGGGTTTAGTGTGGACCCTAATTTAATGATTAGTGTCCATATAAGAAGAGGAAAATCTGGACAGAGACGTAAGGCAGACAGTGTGAACAGAAGCAGAATGGCCACGTAAAGACCGAGGAAGACATTAGGGTTATGCTGTCGTAAGCCAAGAAACACTCAGGAGTACAGGCCACCACCTGAAACTAGAAGACTCTTCCAAGGGAGCGTGGCCTTGGCAACACCGTGATTTTGGATTTCTAGTCTACAGAACTGTGCAAGAAGAAACTTGATGTTTTAAAACAGAATAAGTTGGGGATATTCTGATTTATTTCAGCCACCAGTTGGCTCTCTGACCTGAAGGCACGGTGGTACAAAAACCCAGGTTCTGTCTTCCCCCACCTTCCCTCCTCCCAACCCCCTCTGCCCTCCCCCCCTGTGTCCTCCCCCCCTGGGTCCTCCCCCCCTGGGTCCTCCCCCCCGCCGCCCCTATTCATCCCAGTGAGCCTTCAAAGGGTTAAATGCTACAGAAGTGGCTTTTAAGAACAGCTGGAAACAAAGTGCTGCCCCAGGCTGACAGCAACCAATAAAAGGTCAGGAGGTTGAAGGAATCGTTTTCCATGGGAATAATTTTCTAAGGGAAATGGTCAAGTTATTTGAGTCACCAGGTGGGACACAGAAAGGGACAATCTTTCTTGGCTCTCAAGAAATGCATGCTGTTTGACCTCTCAGATTTTCCTGTCTCTGATTTACATAATGAACCCAGAGCCTTGGTAACATGAAATAAATTTTAAGTCTAATGTTTTATCTTCCCCAGATATATAAACATATATAATTATATATATAATTTTTAAATGTTTTATATATACATTTTTTAAATGTTATACACACACACACACACACCATTTTTTTTTAAATTTTGTAAAACAGTGTTACCTCTTTGGGAATAAATATGAAAGAACGGAGAGAGGGACATAAAATGTTCATACCCTTTGACCCAGCAATCCCACTCCTGGGAATACAACCCCAAGAAATATACTCAGCAAGGGAAATAAAGCTTTATGGGCAAAGATGTTCACTGCAACATTATTTACGATACAACAAAACCCTAATGGTTCAGCTAAAGAGGGTGAGTTAGAAAATTATTGCACATCAACATGAGAGAATATTGTGAGCCATTAAAAATACAAAGTAACAACACTGGAAATGTCACCTTAAGAAAGCAGACATAAAACAATATGCACAGGATGATTGTAACTATGTTGCTCTGTATCTTTAGAATATAATGGGGCAACAGTGTATAAAGTTAAATTAAGGCAATAGAACCATGAGAGATACTCTCTTTTTTGCAATTTTGTTTAATGTTAATTTATTTTCTTTTATTAAAAATGTAATATTTAGCCTGGCTGGTGTGGCTCAGTGGTTGAGCGTCGACCCATGCACTAGGAGGTTACCAGTTTGATTCCTGGTCAGGGCATTCGCCCAGGTTGTGGGTCCAATCCCGAGTGGGGGGCATGCAGGAGGCAGCCAATCGATGTTCTCTCTCATCGATGTTTCTATCTCTTTCCCTCTTTCTTCCTCTCTAAAAAAAATCAATAAAGAAAAAAATTTTAATTTTTACAATATTATTGACTATTTCCTATGCTGTACTTTGCATTGTGCCAGGTGGGTACTGGAAATATTGGGGGAAATGCTTTGTAAAGTATACGATTGTCCAACCACTATGCTGTACACCTGAAACTAATACAAAATAGTATTGAATGCACACTGTAATTGAAAAACATTTTTTTACTGAAAAGAATCCTTTAAAAATGTAATTTGGTGGGGGAATCGAATGTTCATCAATGGTAGCAATGGTAGACTGTCACCTCTGCAAATAAACTAAAAGCCACTGAATCATACACCTTCAGTGGGAGAATTGTATGGTACATGAGTTATATTTCAGGAAAGCTGTTATGAAACATTTCATTTTGTTTTTAAAAATATGAGCCACTTTCCGTGGAGAGAAGGAAAGATCTTCGTTTCCAACTTGAAAGTGCCATTCAACAGCTGGATTATACAAGGTTTTTAGATAAAGTCTCAGCACACTTTATAAAGTTAGTGACAAATATGATCTTGGACCCTATTTTAACCAAAGCACACCCAATGTGCTTAAGGAGACTGGATCTTGGCTAGTCCCTCTTGAAAAAGGATAGGTACCAGTGGGGAAAGGTTCTGAAATCAAACAGATGGCATTCAAATCTTAAAAAAAAAAAAAAAAAAAAAAGACTTAATCATAGTATTGCTTTGGGCCGCTTACTTATCCTCCTGAGCCTCTGTTTTTCCCTTCCATAAAATGGGGCCATTCCACCTTCCTGATAGGTTGTAAAAATTAAAATGCATCATACATGTAAAGTGTCAGGAGATGCTATATTTGTATCAGAATATAATACAGAGATGCAGCTAACCCAAGTTTTAAAGTTACTTCGGGGTTTGTTCAGGGGGCCCACAAGGTCTAGTGCTTCTTCTTCCCATGATGAGTCTGGGGAGTGGTCTGCACACATCTGTCTGTCAGAGCCTCATCTGTCTGTACTACCCCTGAAGAACCTCAGGTGTTTTCTAAGAGGTTGACTCAACATCCTGACCCAACGGCAACTATGTTTGTTCATACCGCCCATCCCACATCACTGGACCCTGGAAAGGAGAGAGAAATCTTTATCCACAGGCTCCAAAAACAACTGCTCATTTCAGTAAAATGAAATCGGCTAAGCCATTTCCATTAACCATCCAAACTCCAGCTGGAGATTTCCACTCCTAGAAAACTGAGTTCCTCCCACAGTGAATATCCTGCAGCCTAGTAACAATGATCAGGGCCTTGGGGTCATAATGTCCTGGGGCTGAATGCTATCTTCACCCCTTACGCCCTTCAGTCAAGTCTCAGATACTATATGTAAAACACAGTTCCCTCCTTTGGCAAATGGGAGTTAACACTTGCCAGCTGATATTGTGAAGGTTAAATGAGACCAAACAATTCTCTGGCACATGGTAGAGACCCAATAGATGGGAGTATCAGGCCCCTTTCCCCGTTAGGCTTTAATTGATGGGCTTCTCTTCTGCTGAAATAAGCTCATTCATCCCCTTCCTCATTCTCCTTCTCCTCTCCCCGAACCCCACTCCCACCCTCTGATTTCTTCCCCTTCCCAAACCATCAAGTCCCAGAACGTAAGCCTCCAAATGTCAGTCAGCACCAACTCGGCCCGCAGCATATGGCTCCGCACACTGTCCCCATGATCTCATCCAGTTGGACTGTTATTTTTATAGGCTGGTATTAAGGAGCATAAGCCAGGAATTTTATAGACACTGTCACACTGGGTATTCTCAGGCTTGCAGTGCAGATGGAGCGTTCCTAGAATTTTATGGTACAACACATGGGTCTCTACCCTCTTTAGACCCCACGCTCTCCAGGGCCCAAAGGAAAGCAATGGAGGGCTCTGTGCCCCACTCTGTTCTCTCCACCTCATGTGCCAACCGAGCATTTCCTGTCCTAGCCAGAGTCAGCAACCACAGCCACTCACTGCTGGGGGGTGGGGGTGGCCACGGAATCAGAACGGCGCAGGGGGGTGCCACGGAATCAGAATGGCGCAGGGGGGAGGGTTGCCAGGGAATCAGAATGGCGCAGGGGTCCTGAGCAGCCCACCACGGCAGGTCAGCAGTTGAACAATCCATAAACCAGGAAGCGAAGCCGCTTGCCCCGACCAGCCGTCCTGTCCCTCTGTGCCCAGCGACCGCGAGCTTAGTGTGGAGGAGGTTTGGGAGAGGGAGCGTTCCTATCCCCAGCTTCCTGGAGGCAAACTTCCAGGACATCACAACTGTCGGACAGGTAAAGGAAGGATCAAAACAGCAATGTATCATCTGTGTAAATTATGAAATATAACCATGGTTTCTTTGTTCTGCAATTATGTAATATATATATTTTCCCCCAAAAGTGGAAGAGAAAGCAAAGAAAGATAAAAGGTGCTTTGGTCGGATGTGAGGGAGGGTGGAGAGGTCAGCAGCATTCCATCTGTCACCCCACCCACACTCATTCATTCATTCATTCATTCATTCATTCTGTCTGTCTGCCCACCCCCTAGCTCACACTGCTTTCCTTTGCTGATTACATGCATTTCTGACTCTCGGGCACTCGATAATTTGCTGTCCTCGGTTGTGGTTTCTTTCTGCAGTTATTTGAAAACAATGTCAGCATGAAAATCTTTCTTCTGCCTCCCTGGCAACCACTTCACATGCCCGGTCTTGCCGCCCGTCCTGCCCCTTTGCTTCTCTCCCTGCTCTGCCCGCCTCACCCCTTGCCTGGTTGGGAACGCCCCTGGAAGAGAAGGGACAGGGTCACCAGTGTCTGTACATGAGGATCAACCACAGTGACCTGACACACAACAAATGGGTTCAAGGCCAAGACCGGCAAGCATGCCAACCATCCCTCTGAATACTGTGATGCCAGGGACGTACCCCCCAGGGCAGGCCCCAGATGGGACACAGGTCCCCTCTCAGTTCTTCGTGCTCCCTCACTGAAATCACCTGGCAGAACAATTGCCAAAAAATAAATAAAGGACTTATTCCTAGCCTGAGGTTCTAAGGACTCAAAGCTCCTCAAAGAAAGACAAGACAAAAGTTCACAACTACTTTGGCATTTCAAATGCTGATAAAATGTAGGCAATGATCCACTAAGGGGCTACCAGGCTGGCTAACGTGTCCTCTTCCTCCAATTTGGCTCAACACGGCCAAACTGGCAAGCTCACAGCGATCAGAGCCCTGGAGAGGACAAACATATCCTTCATCAAAATAAAAAGTGAGGGAAATAATGACTACTCAGAAAAAGAGCATGTTTAGTCAGGGAAAAAAAAAAAGTATTTCTAAACACAAAACTAGTAGGCAAAGAAGCTTAAATGAAATGGTCCTTAAGAGAGAAATAATCAGGAATCTCTGAATTCAACCTCACTGAAAAAGAAAGACACGCCCCCTTGGTCAAAGGCCACTGTAAAGGTGACCCTAGAGTGACAGACACTATCCCTGCTCTTAGCCTGGCTGTCCTCACGGCTACCCAGGGCAGGTGCATAGTGGACATCTTCATGACTCGCTCCCCGGGCCCTGGGAAATGGAAGAGTGACCATCTCTGCTTGTTGATCCAAACCCCATCGGCCAAGGAGGGCTGCTGACGGTTTCCTAGCATCAGGTGAGTCCTTTCTAACAGACCCCACAATGACCGGCGTCGAACGAGACAGCCTGGACAGCACATCGCTGCAGAGGAGTGGCTGGGAAAGCTAGCACTCTCTAGAACAGTGCGTGGGTCTGGAAATGCATCAGGCGAGTCCTTTCTAACAGACCCCACAATGACCGGCGTCGAACGAGACAGCCTGGACAGCACATCGCTGCAGAGGAGTGGCTGGGAAAGCTAGCACTCTCTAGAACAGTGCGTGGGTCTGGAAATGCACTTCTTCTGCTAACCTGCTTAACTTTGCCATCTTAACAAATCTCCTGAAATCCGGCCTCCTCCAAAAGCCCAGGGTAGTGGTGATCGCGGCAAGCAATTCCTTGTACCTACCACTTCTCACAGGACACGTGGAGGCCTGCATATAGAGGGTGTCGTGTCAATAACAACAAGCCAAAGTTAGCTGCTATTTCCTACTCGCACTTGATGTGACAGGGCCTTCAGCCCCTCCCGGTTATTTTAGGGAGGCCCAGAAGTGTATCATACGTGTGCTCCAAATAAAGCACATGACTGACCGTGACCTTAGCACTTCAGGGATGTCCAAGGTGAGACCGCTGCTGTGCCGTGCATCTTGTCCTGTGCCCAGCGACCACGGAGGAGCCGCTCCTGCCCAGTACTGCTACTTCCTGCTTCGCCATCTGCGATGCTGTCTCTTCTAGGGACCACCAGGACACATGCTACAGAAACTCTTCCTCAGCCAGCAAACCAGAGAGAGGCTCTTGTCTCTGAAGTACCGATCTCCTAAAAAGCCGTGCTGATCATCCGCTCTTCGGAACCCTCGGAAAATCTGTCCATACACTAATCCGATAGCCCACACCTGCCATTTTCAAAAGTCTTGGTCATCGTTACAAAGAGGTCTCCAGCTCCTTCAGAAGAAGCTCCCCAACCCCACTCTGCCTACCACCACCGATCCAGCCGCCCCCGTTAGTCCACAGCTGAGTTAGCGGAGGACCCGTCACACTGTCTGGGTCCTGGATGTGAGGACATCCTGTCAATCGGCAAGAGAGGGAGGCACTGGGAAAAGGTTCGTGCTGGACTGTCAGTTTCTGCCATGAAAAAAGATTGATGAAAAACCATAAGAGTTCCTGGCTGAATCACTGAACAAAATAGATATACAAACGAAACACCCTGGGGAGTCCTGCCTAAGAGATGACAATCCAGAGGCGCCGTAGCAGTGGTTTCGGCTGAGCACTTCCTCGCCTGGAGATAAAGACTGCCCGCAACTCAGAGAACTGAAGGTGGAGGATGCAAACTCCTCCCAGGATTCCGCTAATGGGGGCAGGGGAGGCTCCCTCAGGGAAGCCAGAGCACAGGTGGTCAGGGTCTGGAGGGAGAGATGGAGAGAGGGTGGCTCCCCCCTGGAACTGGCCAGCAGACTACAAGGGGAGAGATTCATTTGTGACTTCATTAGTAAGTTCACTCTACCCACCACCACCATTCCTACAAGGACCTACAGGGCTGCAGGGAGCCTGCCTGGCGGTCAAACCAAGCAGAGGGGAGACACGTGGAGCAGCGGGCTAACACTTCTAGCGCATCTACTGTGCACAGAGCCCAGCATGACCTCCTCTCATTTCCACCACTGTGACAGGTCACGTTTCCCCTGTTTTACAAATGAAGATAATGAAGATAAAGCCTGAGAGTCATGAGGCTAGTAACAAGGGACTGGAGATGAGAATGCATATCTGTCTAAATCAGGGCAGCATTCTCTGTAACAGCTCTCCATTCTGCTCCAAAGAAATTAGGTTTTCCTTCCACTAGAAGGACTATTTCTTTGCCTCCTCAGTCAGCAAGCCCAGCTCCCAGCAGGCAGGTTGATGCCATCCTCTGCCCCTCCTACTTCTAGGAAGACCACCACCAGCCCACCTTTTGCTAAATCCCCCCCAACATAAGGGCCCCCAATCTGGAAGCATAATCCCCATTAATGGAGTATTGTTTACCAGTAATTGCCTTCCTTGTGGCCTCCACCTTTTCTAAAGCCACAAGCGATTTCTCCCAGCGTCCACCTTCTTGAAGCTTTTGTTTAAGTCCTTAAAAGACATGGTTTTCCAAAGAAATAATTAAGGCTTTCATGCCCCACACTTTTAACAAATATATTTTGACCTCATTTCATCCCTTTTGGATGGGAGCCGTTTTCTGGCACCTTAAAGGGATTTCCATCCAATTATCCTCCAGAATCCTCTTTTCTCCTTTGCTTTCTTTCAGCACAAAAAGCTCTCCCATTTGCCTCCAAAGGTAAAATTAGGTGCTTGCCCATTCATCACCGGACAGAGTTTTCAATTGGATGAAATGATAATGCTGCTTTGAATTCAGGGCAGCCTTCACAGAGAGAAATTAGAAGCTACCCTTCAAAGCAGCTCCACCATTTGTTGCCTTTCTATTCTCTCTGTGCTGGGAGGAGAGGGGCAAAGAGTCTTTTCTAAAGTTGATTCAGGAGTTAGGATAAAAGCAGGGCTTGCTTCGGTCCCTGGTCCACACTCGCTCGATTTGACACTCCCACAACCTCACCTCAGCCCTGTGCTGGGCCTGCAGGAAAACCTGCAGGACAGGACTGAAGAGCTGTGGGTCCTGCCAAGCTCTGGGCATTTTCTTTTCCATGGGGCAGAATCAATTTGAAAGGAATGATGATTAAAAATCAAACAGAATGCACTGGGGGGGGGGGGGTGAAATGAAATGATGGAGAACAGCTTGATCTGAACCTCTGTCCTTTAACTTGAAACAGACATCTTCCCCCCAAGTATCGCATCTGTGGACAGACACCCTCCTTAGATAGTGCACAGAACATCTAGATGCCTCCTGCCGTCCAGGAGCCCCCACGACACACACATTCTCTTCCTCTCTCTGTCTTTCAACTCTTCGAAATTATAAGAGAAACCTGACTAGTTGGCACCCTCTATTTTAAATAACTTAGATGGGAAGAATATCATCCATAGGCCTCCTAGAATGCCCGATACACCTGCCACCGATGGCCATGCTGTAATAACGTCATTCCTAAGGAAAAGTGGGGCATAGGTAAGATAGTGAGAACATGTGTTCAGGGTAACCTGCCTGACTTACAACAAAACTGAGAGATTTGCTTGTCTAATCCAGTGTCACCTGGTGGAGGACAGGGCCCAAATGACTTGCACAGAAAATAGCAAGTTTTGATGAAGGTCTGGAAGAGGTAATGCAAGGTGGGGATAGGGTGGGGGGAGTCCGAAGCTCACAGGAATCCTACAGGAGTTAGGGCACAGGAGAGAACCAAAAGTCAGAAACAAGCTTTTCAATTGTGCCCAAGGCCAGAATGGGTCTTATTTTATTCAGCCTCCTAAGCATGGAGCATCTACTGCACTAAAATCCATCTACAGAAGAGCCCTTATGTTTTATGAGCATATCCATTCAAATGAAAAACATCCACAGATCTAAACAGGCCTCTCCATTTTAGAGCTTCTTCCTTTAACAGACACAATATCCCCATGGTGCCTCTGAACTTATGTTCATCTTCCTGTGTTGTCTAAGTGGGAAACAGAAACAGTGAAAATGTTTTTGTTTTATGTGTTTTTATTGACTTTTTAGAGAGAGAGACAGAAACACCAATGAGAGAGAGACATTGATCAGCTGCCTCCTGCACGCCCCCTACTGGAGATCGAGCCCATAACCCAGGCATGTGCCCTGACCGGGAATCGAACCAGGACCTCTCAGTCCATGGGACAACACTCAATGCCCTGAGCCACATGGGCTGGGCAAAGAGAAATGGAAACATTTAAAATGCAGGTTGCTCCAAAATGTACTAGAACACCTGGACCTACCAGGCACTCTCTGCGAAAAGAAAAGAAAAAAGAAAAGAAAAGAAAAGAAAAGAAAAGAAAAGAAAAGAAAAGAAAAGAAAAGAAAAGAAAAGAAAAGGAGAAAGAAGAGAAGAGAAAGAAGAGAAGGGAAGGGAAGGGAAGGGAAGGGAAGGGAAGGGAAGGGAAGGGAAGGGAAGGGAAGGGAAGGGAAGGGAAGAGAAGAGAAGAGAAGAGAAGAGAAGAGAAGAGAAGAGAAGAGAAGAGAAGAGAAGAGAAGAGAAGAGAAGAGAAGAGAAGAGAAGAGAAGAGAAGAGACACCAAAAGCAAAAGGAAAAAGAAAAAAAAACAACCATGGTATTCAGACCCCTGCCCCCTCAGCCCAAAGGGAACACAGCTTCCCATGCCCAGACACACCTACCCTGTCTCCCTTTTCATGAAAACATAAAGTAGCTCAGTTATTACCTTAACTAGTTTTTCTCAGAAAGTTAAAGCACACATTGCTGGGTCAAACCCCAGAGTTTCTGATTCAGTAGATCTGACCTGGACCTGAAAATTTACATTCCTAACCAGTTCCTGGGTGATACTAATACTGCTGGCCCAGGGACTCTCTGTAAGAAACACTGACTGTAAGGCTACATTTCTTCCCCAGTGAGAGGTCTGGCCCCCGCAGTCAATCCCAGAGGCCAGAGCTGCTGCTGACAGTCCTAGAACGCTCAGCACAGACAACACAACAAAGAACTATCTAGCCTTAAACATCAACAGTCCCAAAGCTGAGACGCTCTGCTGCAGGGACCTCTCCTCTGCCCTCTGTACCACTGGCTCCAGTTTGAGTCCAGTTCTCCTCATGGTGCAGAGAGCTGCCTCTCACCATCTTTGTTGTTCAAGTCTAGGGACAGAAAGTCCAGCTTTCCTTTGCTCTCTCTTAAGATGGAGAAAGAACATTCTCTCCCCCAAATGAGTCAAAAGTTCAAGGATTTATTTCTGTGATCAAAAGATAAATCACTATTTTAATTAATGAATTACCTACATAATAAAAAATATACTTCTATTGTGAATGTTGTCCATCATTATTCTCTGAAACAGACCTGGTATCCGAACTTAACTGTTACAAAAGTAACAATTGTTATGGCTACCTTAATTGTTATGGCTACTCTTAAGCACAGTATAGGTCTCATGCAGTCACTGTGAAAGTGGTACTACGTAATTCTCAGTATTTTCCATTGTCAAATGAAGACTTGTTCTTTCTTATCACTGCACTGGCAAAACACGGTGTTCTCAGCAAGTGAGGTTTACACAATTAATTTCATTTCTCCCCAAATGAATATTCAAACATCGATTTGCTTGGTTATAGGACCAAACCATTTTTCTTGTTATTTATTTTTAGATGAAATTCAATACACCATGCATGATACTGTCAATTCAATTGACTTCCAGAAAATGTAAAAAAATTATGTGGACAACCAAAAGGAAGATGAACTGCAATGTTTAAGCAGAAAGAGATGTCCTCCATTTTGAACCAAATCAATCGATATTCAATCACCTTAGTGCCCAGAAAAAATATCCTCACAAATAAGGGAAGTGACGTGAGGTTTATGTTACAGAGGAGGAAATGTGCTTTAAATCCTTTTCTCCGCAGAGGAGGATCCAAGATTTTTGCAAACAGAAGGGCAAGTGCCCCTGGTTTAGTCAGAGTGAGCAGACACCAGGCTAATGCCTCTCAAGAAGTCATTCATTCAGGATACCTCTGCTTCCTTATTTTAAAGACAATCCATGTTAGTTCCGTTTTCTCTCGATCTGAAGTGATCTCCTCCCTGTCTCAGACACTCATATTATTGAAAATGTGCTGAATGGGCTACAGGAAAAGAGAAGACGCTAGAATAAATGTCACACCTTAATTAAACCACTTCAAAGACTGCCAGTCCCCTCCTCAGATCAAAGGGTGGGGGTAGCGTGGGATGGGGGTTAATGTTAACTTGTTTGGGGGTTTTCAGAGTAGTTCTGGGGAAACCTGAAGAAACCCATGCATGGATCTGGACTTCTGAGTCCCTGCCGGGCTGACCACAGGCCTGGAAGGCAGAGGCACTGGAAATAGTCTTACTGTTTTCAGGGGTGTTGGAGTCCAGCTGCAGTTGCAGATCCAACCCAGGAAAAGTATTCCCCAACTCCTGCTGGTCCCCGGAAGACGGGCCTCCAGAATCCAAAATCTAAAGCCCTCCCATTAAAGATTCAGGGGGAAAGAGGGAGCCAAGACAGAAAAGGCTGAATAGCAAATCGTAACTTGAGACCCTGTCATTTTTCCCCAGAAGTTCAGCTTCTGGTGACAATGGATGACACGCACAGCTTCGATTTCCTCCACGCTGGCCCAGCGGGTACGATCCGCAGGACTGTGTCCACTTGCACATCCTCACTTGGGTTTTATTTCAGACCTGTAAGGGTGTCATTTTTGGGGGGTGGGGGTGGCAGATGGAGAATCTTGGTTTGGGTTGTTTTTTTGTTTTGTTTTGTTTTGTTTTGATAAGAGATATTGGTGTTCCTATTTGAACATAAACTTTTTTTTTTAATCCTAAAAGTCCTTTTGGCTCAGAAAAGGAGAAAAGCAGACAGACAACCTGTGGGAGACGATAGCTTTCTGGCAGGGACTGAATTGTCCCGGGGAACACTGTCCAGGCTCCAGGTGGAACTGTGCACCGGGCCTGCAGGGTCTGGGAGCCATTAACCGAGACCAGAAGCCTCCACGCCTTTCAGGGCCGTGTGCAGCTGGCGGGAGAACCCTGAAGGCAGGATGCAAGGTGCCCTCTGAGCGGAGGCCTCCTCTGCAGGGAGCTGCGTGCATCCTGCAACCCCCTCCAGCCCCGCCAGCCAAGCGCAGGCGTTGTTAAGGGGATGCAGGCAACGCCCCGTAAAGTGATGAAAGAGCACACCCTCCAACCTGAAGGTGTTCCCAATTACAGGAGCTAATTACCACACCCTCACTGTATTTATTGCCACAAACAAAACACAAAAGAACAATTAACAAGCAAAGGCAGGCACCAACAGTTGATTCTAGAAATAAAGAAAATGAAGAGAAAAAAGGAAGAATGGGAAGAAGGGGAGGAGGGGAGGGGTTAACTCCCCTACAATTTGTCACAAACATGTAGAGGCTACTTTCATTTTATTTTATTTTATTTTATTTTTCTTTATTGATTTTAGAGAGGGAGAGAGAGATGGAAATGTCGATGAGAGAGAACATCAATCGGCCGCCTCCTGCATGCCCCCCACTGGGGATCGGGCCCACAACCTGGGCATGTGCCCTGACCGGGAATCGAACCAGCGACCTCTTGGTGCCTGGGTCGACACTTCCATGCACCAAGAGGCTCACTGAGCTAGAGGCTAATTTTAAATCATCTCTATGCTTCTCAGTCATCCCATGAATGTTCACTGTGAAATCTCAGGGCACTGAGTCCGCCGGAAGCATCAGCAGAGAAGTAAGGCAGAGAAAGCAGAGAGCCAGTAGAAGAGGACCCAAGACCGATCATTATTGTTCGCCTGAGTTTCCCAAGCTTCCCCTGGGCTCATATGCATCTCCAGTCTACCAGAGACATCTATCTGGTTTTTCCAGTTTTGTCAACAGTCCCTTTGCCTAAGTTATGGCTTTGCCCCAAACTGAGAAACCAGTGTGTAGATTTCACAGCACAGATTTGGTTTCTTTGTAAAGCCAGCCTAGTGCAGAAAGCATTTCTGATTCCAGTGCCACAGGAGGACCATCCTCAGCACACAGCGCCGATGCAGGAGTGAGAACTGGTTAGGCTGGGAGCACTCGGGCAGCCCCCCGCTCTCCGGGGCCCAGGAAGACAGAGCTGGTCTAGTCCCCGCACACAGGAGCTTAGCACCCAGGGACTGTCAGGATGGTGAAGGTAAACGTGACGCGGAGCAAGCAGGGAGAAGCTCCGTCACAAGTTCTGGCTACCCTGCCTGCGCCTGCACCACAGCTTGGAGGGTGGGGAGGGGTGACACCGAACGAACAGATGAGTTTGACCTCCCTAGCAGCAGCCCTCTTCCTGAATGCCCAGCTTCCTGCCACACACCTGTGGCCAAAGTTGGGTAGACTCTGAACAGGTTTCTTGCTCACTGGAATCTGGTGTATTTTCTGGGCAGTGGCGTGTCACCGTTAGACCTACACTTCACTGAAACTACTCCTGCTGTACCAGGTACTCCTGCACCAGGTACTCCTGCTGTACCAGGTACTCCTGCTGCTCGAGGTAGTCAGGACTGGAGGGTTAGGGAGGAAGGTGCTGCTTCATGAGCCCTACAGACTAGCAGTGGGTGCCCAGCTCCAGCCTCTGAGCAAGCCCCGCGGGCTTTTGAGCTAAACACTAGCAAGACTGCTTCTCACATGCCTCGTTCTTTTCCATGAACTGGATAATCTTTTCTTTCAGGAAAACAGATTTTCCGTGGTTTACCCCACTGAAGAAAAAGCATTAAGAAACATTTTGGTAAGCTGGGGAGAGAGGGCTAACAGCTCGTGTAATTATGCTTTATTTCGGTTCAAAGACTATGGAAAATCTACCATGGGCGGGTACTAGGCAACGCATCCTACAGTCTAGCAGTGTGGGTGCCTCTGTTCTCAGGGGCCCTTCAGGACCTGTGTCCTTTCAGCTACGGAGAGGGAACAAGGACAGTGTTTTAGTGCAGGGAGCCAGGATGCCTGCGTTCACTCTTGGTCCTGGGTTGGTCTGTTCCCTTGTCTGTAAAATGGGTGAGAGCAACACTCTGGTGAATTGCAGAGGATTCTTTGGGCAAATATCCAATTATTTCCGTAGGGCAATTTATTAAAAGAAACCGATTTTAAAACTCCACCTATTTGTATAGAATCTCTTTACATGTGAAAGTATTAACCAGAAACACATGCTAGTGAAGGAGAGAAAGAAGCAGAGGGAGAGAGAAGGAAAGGGAAAGGAAGGGGGGGGGGGACAAAAAGAGAAAGAGAGAGAAGGAAGGAACCCATAACCTAAGCTAAGAAAGCTTTGTCTCCCTGAGAAGTTCCATCCACGGAGTCTGCTGTCCGACCAGTTTCCTAGACGCACAGTGTGTCTGTGCCAAGCCATCCCTGGGAAAGGCCAAGTCAGACACTCTCAGATCCCTAGGTTGAAGATGAGAAAGACCGTTGGAGGCAGGGGTGAAGCAGTTCAGGGCTTTGTGTTCTGCTGCCCCTTTGTTCCAGCGACTTCTCCCGTCTCAAAGGATTTCCACAGCACCAAGAGCCGACACTGTGCCCATCCTGGTTCTCACAGACTTCTCCAAGGAAAGACAAAGTGATGTTGGCACTGAGGAGGCCCGCAAAGAAGGGAGACTGAGAAAGAAGAAAGCGCCTGGCGGATCTGGCCGGCCCAGGATATTCAGTTGCTGTAGCAACTGAAAGTTAAACAATGAGGAGGAGAGGGGACAGCCATTTTCTTCACTTGGTCCAGTTGTCATGGATACTGGGGTTTTAGAAGGAAAGGGGTGAAGGGTTTTCTTTACACTTTACAATCGATGCCTTTTTTCACTCGCTTGGCCTGTGTCCTTGCTCTGGGCTGGGGACCTTTCATCCTGACTGCAGGAGGCTAGGGAAGGGGAGAAACCTTGAGATGCTCTCAGTAAAGGTGTCCTTCTCGCCAGCAGCCCTACAGTTTGTCCCCATCTAATGCCAGGCCTAAAGGCCTAAACTTTAATGGAAATTTTCATCCACCAAAAAGATCCCCTCTACACTGCAGGAAGGCCATCTCCGTCCTTGAACACTGTCCTCCCAACACTATGACTCTCCCAGGGGTGCTCACACATGGACAGTCGCCTAACATTCCCGCCTTGCATGCTTCCTACCCCCAGAGACCCCTAGCAGCTTCCTTCCCTGCTTCCTTCTCCAGGACTCTGCAGAAGGAATATAGTCGGCTTCCTCCTCTGACACTGTTTCCCAGCTTCGTTACCCTGAAACAATGTCTTGCTGAGCTGTGCAGCACGGTATGGTGAGGTCACCAGCTTGACTGACCTAGGGCCGAGGCTCAGCTCTGCCACTCACCACAATGACTTGGGCAGGGGACTTAGTCTCTCTGAATCTTATTTCTACATCTGGTATAACGCAGATTATAACATCCTTCCCGTGGCATTGCTGAGGGTAATAAGTGAGAAAATGTAAGCCATATTGGGGCTAATCGCAGGCACTGCAACAGAGTCCTTCCTGCCTCTTCATCACCTACTCCCTCACAGGCCTCCCCACACACAGACCTCACACTCTCTCACTCATACACAGTCACAGGTGGAGACAGAACTATTGGGGAAGAAGTGAAACTTGTACTCAGTCTTGAAGGGTGAATGTGGAGACCATTCGACATTCACATTTAACTTCCAGCCAATACAGGCATTCATACAGTGCACCGAGCATTGAAGAAGGCACAAGATAAACATCGGTGGGATGAATCTAATTGACAAATTATTTGCCCAGGATTTTAGAATGAAATAGATCTGCTCAGTCATTGTCTATCTGCATCCATTCATTTTTGCAACTATTGGCCAATGAAGGCAAAAGTCAGGGATAGAGGATCGATCTTCCTTTTTTTTTAGTTGTGAAGATACTGGAAATCGCTTTTAACACATATGGAGCATTTGCCATGAGCCAGACACTGTCCTGAGCACTTTCCACAGGTTACCGCCTTCATTCATCATTTTAACTGTGCTACATAGAAGAGATGTGAAGAAGAAAATGTTAGCTATTATTATGAGCGCAATAGTCAGAATTAGTTTCACCCAATAGGGTGATTATATAGAAGAGAACTCCGGCTTGGGCCAAAGTCAGGAGAACCCTGGCGGGAGGTCACAGGAGTTGGATATTCTGTTGGGAGGAATCAAGGTGTCAGAGCAGGTGAACAAAGCGATAGACTAAGACTTCTCTCTGATATTAAGAGATAAAGGAGAACTGGCAATGAAGGATGTAGAGCTATGGAGGGAACACTGAGGAAGAATCTGGCATCTCCATCACCATCTTCACTGTAGCCCCTGCCCTCTGACCCTCACGGTGTCCCCACGAGGTAGAAATGATCATCTCCATGTGATGTCTTAGTATCTGCCACGGGCATGTTTTAACCAGCACCCCAAATAGTCTTAAACTATCACCTCAAATAGTTCTAACTCAGGGAGCACCTAGTGTCTGAGAAATACTGGCCCTCACAGAGACCACGGCCACCATACCCCCCACCTGGGGCTCCCTTTCCTTTCTCTCGACCTCATCGATTCTCCTCAGAGTCTCGGTGGAAACCCCACCCCCTGGCAGAGGTACTGACCCTGGCAGTCACCATGATCCTTTCGATGACTCTAGGCTGGCGAGGCCTTGGGATACAAATGATTGAGCCGAATTTATAGATGGAGACACTGTAACTTGGAGATGTTAAATGCATTAACCAACATCCCAACTTTAATAGTTTCCCAGCTCAACAACAGCCCTGCTTTTGCACAGTGGTGCCTCTTACCCACCTGGCTGGCAGCTTGATGCAAGCCTGCTGCTCAGAGCATCTGATTGTGGGCTCAGCCTCCAGGAGCCTGGCCTCAGATTAGGTGGAACGATCCGCAGGGCAGGTGGGGTTCAGGCCCGGGGGCTGTATCTCAGCACTCCAGAGACCCCCCCACCACCACCATTAGTTCAGAGTGTCTACTGCTGTGCACCGTAATCCAAATTGGGTTCAAGCCCCCAGTCTCCGAACTCCATTGTAATGCTATATTTTTATTCAGCACAAGATCAGAGATCTGCTAAGACCTCATGTTGCCAACATAAAAGAAGAAGAAGGATTTTGTTAATCCCTAAGAAAATGAATTCCTCTTATATTTTCCTATGGAAAAAAGGAAAACATGAGGGTATTACATCGACCTCTCAAAAACAAAAACAGAAAAATCCCTGCCATCATGGGATGGTTAAAACGTGCGGCTTTAAGAGTTGACACAAAGAATAGCAATTACACACCGCTTCACCTCTTGCCGGCTTGTTTTATTATCCTGGATATTCCAACTGTTTTTTTCCTGGGATGCTTTTGGATATGCTAATCCCTCCAGCCTTGAATAGAGTATCAGAGAGGAAGCGGGGTCAGAGGGGAACGCAGGGTACACAGGATCTGAGTACAGAGAAGAAGGCAAAGAGAAAGAGGGTGGCAAGGAAAAGACTTGCCCTGAAAACCTGACACGTTTCTACAAAATCCAACAGTCACAGAGCCAGAGGGACCTTGAAGATAACTAGTGAGACCTTGCCGTTAACACACACACACACACAGCAAGTAAGGTTGGGATGAGGTAGGATTTATCCAAGGAAATGGAAGCTTCCTTTAGGCCTATTCTAGAATACACTTTTCTGGGCATTTCCCTGGACAGACCACACCACCGGGGCGCGGACACTAATCAGCCCCTGCCAGTTACAGTCTGAGGCCATGCTTGCGCATCTCTTACATGCTCTCGTCCTTTACCGCCCGAGCTGCCCAGCTCGCCAGCCAGTCTCTCCCTTGGCTCGGTGCGCAGAATCAGATTTGGAGTATCTCTCAAATGAATTGGGGTTTTGTTCTTTCCAACCTGTGTTGAAATTTACAAGACTAAAACAAAGGCCCTCACTGTGCCCTGGTCTTGGCTTCACCTGGGACACTAATTACTCAACAACTGCACACGTGGGAGAAAGGGGCCGACTCTGAGTAAGGAGCCCCATGGGGAGGTGCTGAGAACAAGCTTTCCTTTTTCTTCCTGCAGTTGCCTGTGTCTCTGTCGCCAGTGGCCCCTCTGCCTCCATGCTGCTGGGCATCTGGAGGTACAAAGGAGCTGTTGGGTAGACATCATGCTGGAGCAGGAGCCCCCGGTGCACTGAGCACCTGCATGTGCCAAAGCTGCCCAAGGTCCTCTTATTCATGAGCACTGCTCCTCCACCGCTCTGAAAAGTGAGCATCATCATCCCCATTTGACAGATGAAGGATCAAGAGTCCAGAGCCACAGAACCAGAGAGACACTCTGCGGGACTATAACTCAGCTCTGGCTCAAAGCCACGGACCATGCTTCCAGAATAAACTAGGAAGTGTGGTTCTTCCCAAATCCTGGAATCACGACTTTTTACAACTGGAAAGGACTTTTCCTTTTACATCTGGAAAGGATCATGTTCATCCAAGACTCCAACAGCGAAGGGACTTGATCTAGAACACACGTCTGATAGGTTGACTGCCACAGACCCAGAACCAGGACTTGGAGGCCAGTGTTCCTTGCCTTCCATCTGCTTGCTCACCCCTCACTGTCCTGGACTTCTCCAGGGCCTCCCATCCCCGACTGCTGATCAGACTGGTCTATGTGGAATAGGCAGATTACATCGATTCTGGGGTGTTGAGCATCTCTGTGAATGCAGCCAAAAACAAATACTGATTTTCCAGCAACAGAAGGAAGAATCTATAAATACGCATCAACTGGGGACATTTGCAAGATCATGTGTGTGTCAGAAAAATAGCCATTATCTGTGCTTCCAGATAGAGTAACTTTGGAATAATCCCAGGAGAGCCTAACATACTCCCACATGTTAAAATAAAAGACCCTCAGCAATGGAGGCGAGGTTTGCCTGCCTGAGAACTTGGGGCTGCAGAGTGAGGCGCCTACCTAGGCGGGTACCAAGAGACCCACAGTGTAATGAGTTGGCGTCCGATGCATAGAGTTCAGGTACATAGAAACACAACCAAAAGCCTTGCTATTAGAGGGGAAAACCCTGGAGGGGAGACCAAACCCACAGTAAAATAAACAAGGACCAGCCCTCCTCCCCAAACCTGAAGAAATCAGGTTGAACCGGATGAAAATAGGCAGCAAGCCAAATCAACTCTACCTGGCCTATGTAACCGCTCCCTGTTGTGTTTTTATGGGAATGGACACCCCATGTACCAAGCAAGCAGCTTTGCCACTGACAGGTATTTCTCCTCTGAAAGTGGCGCACATGAGGAGGTAGGCCAGGTGGTGGCGAGTGGACAGGGTGACCATGTTCAAGATGAATGTCAGAGAATTAAAACCCTCTGTACCAGAGGTAGGAAATGTTGAGGTCGCATGTTATTAAATTCTTCAAGAAAATAAAATATGAGATAAGTAATTCTAAACAGGCTTCTTCTTTTAACTCACTAAGTGCAAGATAAGTGGCAAAGATTTTAATTGAAGTAAACACTGCGTTAAACATCAATCGTAATGGGAACAGCATTTAAATCAATTCGATTCAGTTCAGCCACGGAGCATATTCCCACCGTGTCAGGCTGCCCGGATTTAACTGTGACGCAGGCACTTACAAGATACCTGACTACGGATTGTGGAATAAGCATCCACATCTCAGCTTCACGCACCACATGAGTCATAGCTCTGGTCTCGCTGGAAGGAGTTACTAGAACATTTAGTGTTTATGACACCACGATCACTTTTCTGAGCATTCCACATGTTTGTTTAAGCCTCATGACAATTCTACAAGGTTCCTCCTCTTACACACACATGCTGCACAGAAAAGGAAACCGCGGTGCCTCACGGTGAGATGGAAGGCCCACCATCACCCACAGGTAGACAGAAGAGCCAGGATTCAAACCCACACAAATCTGTGTCTCATCACCACACCATCTGTCATTCAGGTGGAGGTTCACCCTGGTGCCTGGACCGAACAGTCCCTCAGACGCCTTCGGCTTCAGCACTGTTCGGATAGGCCCTGAACTGTCAGCAATCACTGCCAAGCAAGGCCTCTCTGCAAATCTGGCTGGGACACTGAGCTGGAGCAGGGCTGTCCAGAGACCAACAATGCACTTGAGGTAGCTTAGGGCTTTCCTCAGACATCAGATGTGGAGCCGCCGCTCTTTAAGCCAAGCCTGGAAACCAGGGTAGACACAAGACGTAGAATGTGGAGGGCCAACCAAAGCTATAAAGATGATTCTTTCTTTTGCTTTGAAGTCTGAGCTTGGGCTTGTAATCCCCATCTTAAACGTCCAGTTAGATTCCACCCAAAGTGTTGACCACATGTGTTCCTACAAGTGACAGGTCTAATGCTCAAATTGACAGATAACCTCCTGGCTGGCACCAACCAGGCCCTCCCACAGACTCTCCCTTCTTCATAATTCAGAGTATCTCAGCTGGTGGCAATGACTTGGATGGGCACTGCCATGGTCTGTGCCTTTTGTACCCCTGAGTAGCCTTGGATGGTTTCAAGCGATGACTCAGAGCTGGCAAAGAAGAGCATACCATGCGTGCACACCGCAGCTGCTGCTCACAGCACACCACCACCCACACGGGCTTACACAATAAGCATGTTTCACCAGGAGGCCCAGGGGCCTGCCAGCATTGTTTATTGGCCCGTGTTAAAAAGCCCATGGGAACCTGGCCCCCCTGCCAGCCAGCCAGGCTGGTTCCTGCTCTTCTTGACTTCCCACATGAATGTCACAGCAGGACTTTCCAAGCAGAATTTCTAAACCCACAAGACGGAGAAATGGACGAGTGTGGCGATGTTCACCTCCTCTTACTCATCCCCCATCAGCAGCTCTCCAAGAACACCAAGACACCTGGAAAACATTTATTATCATTTCTGTTAGTCTTAACTACCCTGGCCCCTGGAGCTGTGATCCTTTGCTCAAGAAGAAAAGAGACTTTACCTATGAATGTCTGGGAGGTAGCCCAAGGCCCAGGACTGAGGCCACAGAAAGGTATGTCACAAGAGAAAGAACCTCACACATACACAGATCCTTCATGACGGAGAGAACTGGCTCGGTCTCAGAGAACCCGTGACTCCCCCACAGGTGACTGGAGCAAGCATTCTGCCGTATTATCCTTTGGAAGTCTAAGCAACAAGGAGAAACCGCACCAGCCAACTGTTCTGAGCTTTCTCCAGTACCACGCCCCATGCTCACCACCTACGGTCACCATGAAGGCCCAGGCGACAAGCTGGACATTTGAAGCTGATCAGTAACCCATTATAACTTTTCCTATTTAAAATAATAAGCATATTATTATATGTTTCTTATACTATAATAAAGAACTATCTGTCCGGCTGGTGCGGCTCAGTGGTTGAGTGTCGACCCATGCACCAAGAGGTCGCCGGTTCGCTTCCCGGTCAGGGCACATGCCCAGGTTGTGGGCCCGATCCCCAGTGAGGGGCATGCAGGAGGCGGCCAATCAATGTTCTCTCTCACTGATGTTTCTATCTCTCTCTCCCTCTCCCTTCTTCTCTCTCTAAAATCAATAAAGAAAAAAAAATTTATTTTAACAAACAGAACTTTCTACCAACAGAGCTATAGGATAGTGGAATGAGAAGAAATGATCTGCTTTCAGAAGATGTGCCCAAACACAGGATGGACATCCACGCAGTGGGGACATTCAGGTTCTTGCCAAGGAGAACCTCAGTTGGGCTTTAGCTCTCTAGATCCTCTCTTTAAAAATTCAGAAACCCAATTTTTATAAAGATTTTTAAAGACATTGCCCTGGCCAGTTTGGCTCAGCGGTTGGAGCGTTGGCCTGCGGTACAGAGAGGCCCGGGTTCGGTTCCCGCTACCTCGTACCTCGGTTGCAGTACCTCGTACCTCGGTTGCAGTTTGTCCCCGGCCCTGGTTGGTCGTGCGGGTGGCAGCCACTCGATGTGTCCCTTTCACGTCGATGTTTCTCTCTCTCTCTCTTCCTCTCTCTCCCTCCCAATCTATGGAAAAATGGAAAAATGTCCTCGGGTGAGGATAAAAAAAAAAACAGACATTTATCTTTTACAGATGAATAATTGAAGCCTAGTGATTGTGATGTGGGGGAGAGGGGGTGGGGGCGAGATGAGGACGTGGAAAGAAGCAGGATGGAGGGAGTGGGGTGGAGGTGGGGATCCATCTGGGGCTTCCTCTGCACCCAGACTCCCCGACGTGGACCCCGTGGAGCCACTAGGAAAGCAGCACACTTTAGACCACTGGTAAGTGCTGGGCAACCCTTCTCTGCACTCCGCTGGCACGGATTTCTGTGAGGCTGCTGACGGCCGCTCTTAAGGAGGCTGTCCATAACCCAGGAGGCGCCCTTCCTGTGGGGCAGTGCCAGAGGGAGCGTTTGGACACACTCAAACTCTTTGCTCACAATCGCTTCCATCACGTAACATTTGCATAGAACACCACGAAGAAGAAATTCACAAGAACCTCTGACCTACCTACCTAGGAAACAGCCACTGATAGCATAGCTGGGGTATTTCTTTCCAATCATTTAAAAATTAATTTTATTTTCATAAAATTGAGCATCTAGTATGTTTATCTTTTCATTCTCACGTGATATGCTATGAACATTTTTCATGTCTGTAGATGTTTTCTGACTGTGTAGTTTTAGTATGTATTTCTTTGATTTCTAGGGAGGTTTTTGTCTTAGATTTAGTAAACATTTTGATTTTTTTCTACTATTAAATTATTTGTTAATATAGTTTGACCATTTTATATTTTAAGAGTTAGATTTCTTTTCCCTATTTATGGTGGTCTTGTCAATTTTCCTGAAAGTACTTTTTCAGCTTGATGATAGCTTTTTTCATTGGTTTTGATGGTTAGATAATTAGCTTTCAGTGTATGAGCATCCCATCTATGAATAATTGCATTCATGACTTTTCCACTTCTTTCATGCCTTCGAAGTCCTTCCACATGACTGAAGAGTTAAACATTTATTTCTCCTTCTTCCACTTTTTTTTTGCTTTATTTATTTTACCTTAAACTCTTTTTTTAGTGTTTTATTTACTACCTGTACCGCTTTCACTGTCACATACCACTTGACTATTTAGCCCAAATGGTTTTGATTGCCAGAGAATAGATTAATTTTCTTCTATTGCTGTTTTGGACCATAACCTATATTTTGAAGTGTCTTGTAATTACAACAATGCCCACAGAAACTTGGCTTGCAGGCGTCAGGTGCAGACTGAGAAAGCTGAAATTGTTTTTCATATCACTCAACAAATAAAGATGAAACCTACATATCACAAAGGTAAATATCCCTCCTTGGAGTCCCCCAAGTCCCAAACCTATATCCAGCCACCACGTTTTTTAAAAATCAATGAATCCTTTTAGGAAAGATTAATAGATATTTTTATTCATATACAAACCTAGGTATTTCACACAAGCATTATCGTCTATGGGCCCCACCCTCAGATCCTATGGAAAAATAGAAGTGACCAATGTCACCTTAATAAATGTAATAAACATGTTTTAAAAGCACATCAGTACACTGCACTGAATCTGCAGCCAGTAATTTTCAGGAAAGAAAGTAATTACCCTGACAATTAGGCCCAGAGCAGCGTGCTCTTGTCAAGGAAGGCCAAGATGCTTTTGCACACTTCTGCACCACCTTTTAACAGCTCAATTGATTTGCACACTGATGAAATCTCTAGGAACGCACCTGTTAATAAAATGATGAATGAGATTCATGTGGGGTTTTTTTAATCCTAATACCCAGATTATTTGCATATTAGAAAGCCTTTGCTTCTCTTCCTGAGAAGCTGTTGATTTCCAAGAGCTATTCACAGCGCACAGCTATTGCCATAAATCCAATTACTCTCATTAGTGTAAATCCCGTGTATTCCACCCGGCAGATGGGTTGTCATTTTTATACAGATTGCTCCCTGCCCTGGGGCGACCGCCCTTCAGTATAGCCTCAGATATTTTTCGATTCCACATTAAAGAAGCTCTCCTTTGCAGAGCAGGAGTGAAATCCATCTGAACACCAATCGGGCTTCTCAGAACTGACATCCAGGAACCTGGCTCCTGCTGGGGCCCCTTCACACTGTGCTGACCTCCCAGCTCCCTGCTCAGACTCTGCCCCATCAATCAGGACTTCGCACAGCTGTCAGACAGCCAGATAGAACTCTTCACTTGGGGAGGCTCCGTGAACCCCACACCCCACAGCTCAGCTGAGCACAACAACAGACCAGCAGGGTGGGGGTTCCATCCGAGGCCGGCTTCAGGTAAGAAAGTGCAGTGCTCTAAAAATGTGTGCAAAGTGTGAACGGGTTTAGGGAGAACAGGTGAACGGCGGGGTGAGATGACTCCTCCCGTCCCTGTTCTCTTCCCTCATTTCCCTGCTTCAACATCATTTCAAACGTCATATTTAAATGACATTAAATATGGATTCTACCCTCCAGGGAAAGAGGTGAGGGAAAGTGCAGGCAGGAGACAATTTGTAAAGAGCTCCAGCTAAGTGCCCAGCAGATTGTCGCACACACTTAAATGTCACAACCCCCTGAGATTGGTCTGATCAGTCCCTGTTGACACATCAAGAACTGGAATCTCGGAGATTCACGCAAAGCCATTCATCACGCAACAGGAAAAGGGCGAGGGGCCACAGCAAAGATTCCAGAACCAGGGGGGTTTCTGCTCCTCTGGGCATCTGATTTCTTCCTCTCTCCTCTCTGACTTCCAGGATCAACAGACAAACCCAGGCAAGCAAAGGCTGCACTTGGACAGCTCCGAAATCCTGACCTAGGCGCCAATAGGAACAAGAGACACAAAGCAAGCCAGGGCCTTTGTCATCACGAGTCCTGCTAGGAAACCACTTTCTGCCTCACTGGTGTTTCTCTGAGGCTGATTGATACCGTGGAGCGGGAAACCCATGAGAAAGTCCCTTTCCCTCTCAAAACTGAGGGCTTCCAGTAGGCTTGGCAAATGTGCCAGCCCCCCCCCCCCCCCAGCTTTCCATGGTGAATGCCTGTGCGGGGCAGGAAGTAAGCCTGCCAAGCTCTGTTCTCAGCAAAACACTCCCCAAGCAGACACCAGGTTCCCATGTCAATGCTGAGCGCCTCAGTATTTTCTGAAGGCCGTGGGCTGTGATGAATATGTGAGAAAAACAAACATTGGTCCCAGGGTTGGGAAAGAAAGGAAGGGAAGCTTGCAGAGAGGCTCCCCCAGGCAGGCCTGGGAAACCCCAGGGGTCTAATTGAAAGGGTTTAAAATAGTAAATATAAAATCTAAACCCAGATGGTGCTTTTTCAAAGGAAGCAAACCACTCATTAAGCTGATTCCTTCACATAAGATCACCTTCAAAACAACAAGAAGCCAACCTTCCACCACCATCATCTTTCCACCACTCTCTTGCTTCCAAACCCCATTTTTATAGCACAGCTGGGCAGAAGGAGCCAGGAGCAAAGAGGGAGTCACTGGGAGGAGGCGGTGAATTTCCTCCTGATTTGCTATTTGGGGTCAAGCAGTATTAGAGATATTGTTGGCTCCTGCTGCACCCTGGGTTCAGGTCTCAACATCCCTGAATGAAAAGGGACCCAACAAGGAAAAAAATGAATGCTACCGATGCCAAGTGGACCAGAAGAAATCCTACAAGGCAAACTCGGAGATTCAAGGACAGACACAGAAAGCAGCGCCCTCACGCCACCTGCCCCACCTAGTTCACGGTGCCCTGACTTGAAGTCTCCCAGCAGGAGCCATGAGCAGGCTGTAAAAAAGGGAGACTGAGCAAGGGCACCCAAGATCATGGAGGCCCCTCCACGGAGTGGCAGAGCCTCCCACCTTGTTCATTCAGCTTTCCCTTGACTTCTGCCTGTGTGTCCATGAACCACTGGGCGAGGGACACAGCGTAGACACACCTGAGAATCCCACACTTCCAGCACCCTCCAGCAGACTGTATCATTGTCAACATGCACTCCAGGAACCCTCACATGTACTCCATTTCACCAAATCTAAGACACCATCTATCATAAGATGCCCCATTGTTTTAGAGACCACCAAAAAGGGGGTGAAATGCCACCACTGAGACCATGACATGCCATCAATTTTAAGAAGCAGGCTGATTTAAGAGATGTTAATATGCAAAAAACATGAGCATCTAGAATCAATGAAACACATTAATAGCTGACACTTACTGGGAACATAGCCGGTGTCAGGCCCAGTGCCAAATACTTCCCATGGATTATCTCATTCACTCCTTACAACTATAATTATCTCCATTTTTCAAGTGAGGAAAGCAGGTATTCAAGAGCTGAATTAACTTGCCTAGTATCACACAGTGTGACCAGTGTGCACACTCAGGCCTGCCTGGATCCAGAGCCCAAGCATTTGCACTTGTGGGGTCCCTAAACTGCCCTAGGATGGATCTTGGAAACACACATTTTCAGCCCTCACCTTTTCGGGTTTCTGATTCATTAAGTCTCGAGTGCTGTTGGCAGAACTGTGTGTTATAGAAGCATCCAGGCCGTTCTGATAAAGGGGGTCCAGGCGCTGTGCTTGGAGGAGATGGAGGAAGTCACCGTGTGCAGGTTCCCAGGTGTCAGTCCTGGAGTGTCAGTCCTGGAGTGTCACCAAGGCATCGTGAGTGCCGGGAAACACCACTTCCTGTTGGGAGTAACAGCTGATGGTCAATGAGGTGCAGTAATTCGGCGGCCTGTGGCATTTTAAGAATTCTCTCAGTTGAGAGAATCCTTCTGTCCTGGTACACCAGCCCGTGCACAGTGGGAAAAGTACACTCATTCCAAAACCAAGGTCCTACTTGATATCTGAGAATTGACATAAGTCAAGGGCTGGGCCCTGAACATGTGTTACTTAGGGGCTGCTTCAAGTGGAGAAATGTAAGTCCACTGAGCACACGGAGGGAAAAATGTTTCTTTTCAATGTCGTCTTCTTTGGAACCATCCCCAGTCCTCAACACAAGTCAGCATCCCCACAGCTAATGACAAGCCTCTAAAGAGTGCGGGTGATGAAAATTCTTTCTGTGAGAATGGAGCCTGTTAAAATGGTGGCAACTCATTGGCCGGAAGAGCATGAGCCTTGGCTGGGAGGGGTCCAGGTTTGACTCTCGGCTCTGCTGCAGTCGCCTTGCAACCATGGGAGCCTCCCTAAACCCCAGTGTTTTCCTGTAAAATGAGGATCACTCTTACCTCCCTTATGTGGCTGCTGTTAAGACAGAACAAAAACGTGTGCTCAGGCATTAGACATAATACCTGGCACCTATTAATAACTCAATAAACGTGTATGCCTTTCATTTGCTAAAACTTAAACATACATAGCGCAGGATTTTACATGGACCAAAAAATGCATACATCGAGAAATCAAATAGCACAACAGCAACTCCAAAAGAGGGCTGATCTCTAGTTCATGTGTAGGTCCTTAAACTTTTCTAGAGGCTGAGCCGTTGCTAGAGACACTGGCTCTGGGTTGCTGGGGTTTGCATTCTGGCTCTGTGAACTTGAACTTATCCCTCACGTTTTCTAAAGGTATGAAAACCTGGGAAAGACTTGGAAAGGGGCCAAAAACACAAGTGAGTGTTTAGGCTAGTGACACCCTCTGGGTTATCATCACCTTCATTGACTTAAAGCTACTTTAGAGTTCTGTATGTTGTGAAAAATTTAGAGTAACGTGAGTCATTCCTGTCCACAGAGATGCGGACCGGTCCTACTGAAGGCAACGGGTTGTTGCCCTGTGGGTGCTGACCAGTTCGATCTGGTTCAGTGCTCCGGACTGCCCCATATGCTCTGGTCTTTGACTTCTCCTTCGAATGACTGGTTCTCTTATTAATTAATTAGTTAAATAAAATCTTGGACATGCCCTGGCCAGTGTGGCTCAGTGGACAGATTGTCAGCCCAGGCATCAAAGGGTCATGGGTTCGATTTCTGGTCAAAAGCATGTACCTGAGTTGCAGGTTCGATCCCTGGCTGTAGTTGAGGTGTGTGCAGGAAGCAACCAACGCATGTGTCTCTCTTACACAAATGTTTCTCTCTCTCTCCCCCTCCATCTGTCCCTTCCACTCTCTCTAAAAGTCAGTGGAAAAAATACCCTCGGGTAAAGATTAACAACAGCAACAAAAATCTTGGACATGTGTCCATTTTATAGTTATATGAGAGTCATTATTTTACATTTTGAAAACACTGAATCTTTAACACTAAGCCTCTGTTTCTGCCTTAGTATGATAAAAATAATGAAAACGTCCACTTCATGGGGTGGGAGTGAGAATAAATGAAGTAATCCATACACAGCCCTTAGCTCTGTGTCTGGCACATCATACATGCACAATTAGCATCAGTAAGCAAGACTGTTCAGCTGTCGAAATGAAGTAATGATTAATGGATAGAATGTTCTGAATTTTAAGTTGTTCTCTGACAATCTTTTTCTTAAATATTTATCACCTTCTATTGCTTCTTTAGTGAACACTCACAGATCAAATGAATAAACAAATAAGAGCAAATGAATATTAATAAACACATTTGGAGGGATAAAAGTATGATTTGTTTGAGGACTTGGATTTTGTTTGTTATGGACACATGCCCTTGGCTGCAATCTTACATTGCTTACGTTCATCATATATGCCAATAGTAAGTTACGTCTGAGTTCGTGTGATGAAGACTGGATCACTATCTCATAGTGCCCTTTAAAGAATACAGCACATCCCAGCTATTCTTGAACAACCTCTCATCAACTGACCACACATCTAGGGGGTTGTCTGACAAGAGAAGACAGAGGTCAGAGCACCTATTCCTGATACAATTACTTTACAAGAATAGAATGTGATCAAGTCTTTTAAGTTCATCTGGGATTGAGGACTCTTTAGAACGGGGACAACTTACAGAAACGCAGAAAAAATAGAACAACAGCTACCGTTCATCCAGCACCTAAATCATGTGTTTGTTCATTTGGCAACAAATATCCCACGTGCTCAAGAAGCTCAGAGTCTAGTGCAAGAGAAGGACAATCTCCAAGAAAGCTTTCCCAAATCCAGAGTATGATGAGCTCCAGCAGAGGTGAACAGAGGTGGAAAGGGTGTCACAGAAAGGACATCAACCACGCTCTGTGATGACTCTCGAAGGATGAGCTCCGTTAGAGAGGTGAAAAGCTGGGGGAGTGGTGCTGCAGGCAGAGGAAGTTACAAAGGCATGAAGGAGCCTGCGGACTGACGTAGGGAAGAGCGAGGACATCACGTGGCTTGAGATGTTGGAAAAAATGGCACAGGGCTAGAAAAGTTGCATGGGACCACATCAATAAACCAGCCATTGGAACCCCAAGACCTCTTGAGGAAGGTATTATGACCCCTATATCAAAAGTGAAAAAACTGGCCAGCCCGTGTGGCTCAGTGGATGAGCATCATCCCATGGACTGAGAGGTTCTGGTTCGATTCCCGGTCAGGACACATGCCCGGGTTGTGGCCTCAATCCCCAGTAGGGGGCATGCAGGAGGCAGCCAATTGATGTTTCTCACATTAGTGTTTTTATTTCTCTCTCCCTTCCTCTCTCTCTAAAAAATCGATAAAAACATATTTTGTGAAGAATAAGAAGGACGAGGAGGAGGAGGAGGAGGAGGAGGAGAGGAGGAGGAGAGGAGGAGGAGGAGGAGGAGGAGGAGGAGGAGGAGGAGGAGGAGAAGAAGAAGAAGAAGAAGAAGAAGAAGAAGAAGAAGAAGAAGAAGAAGAAGAAGAAGAAAAAGAAGACGACGACGACGAAGACGACGACGAAGAAGAAGAAAATTTAAAACCAGTGAAGTTTGAGGATCTATGTATTTTATAATCATTAGAGCTGGGTTTTCTAAAACCGATATATTATAAAAACCTAGGAACCACAAAGAATCAGAGAAGACAACTAAAAGCCCTAACTAAAGACAAATGTCAACAATACACCTCAATCCTGGAGAAAGTGTTCCTTCTTTATGTTGAAAAAAAAAAAAATTGTTGTCTGACCAGACATGAATGCCCAAGCCTCCTTTTAGCTGCTGCTCAGCATGGTGGGTGCTGATGAATGAAACCATCCATGGAAGAGCCCGGCTGCTGCCTGCCCGGCTGTCTTTTCCTTCCCCACAGTGGCTATTTGCCAGGGAGGCAGCAGCTGGTCACCCTTTCCCTCCAGCTCTGTCCTCCCCACCGTGAACTCTACCTGCATCACCACGTGGACACTGAAGCTGGTACAAGAAAGACACCCTGGAGGATGGCTGATCTTGGGTCATCCTGAGCCCTGGGTGGGTCACAGCCACAGGCCTCCTTGCAAGAGATTAAGAGGGTTTCCTTGGTTAATCTTTGCATTCCGTGGGCCTTGGGGAACATCCCCTCAGCAAGAAGAAAATGGCCAAGAGATGACCACATGTGCACACATTGCTGTTTGTACGTGACGGCCAGCACCTAGGTAGAACCAAGCGCCAGAAGCAGCCGAAGCCTGTGAGCTGCATCACAACCCTCAAATACGTTCACCCAGTTGAGGAATAAGCACAAATAAAGTCTGCCTTTCCCCCACGTTCTCCCTCTCCCCCATTATCATCTGTGAGAGGTCACAGTCTTTAGACAGCCAGACTTGAAAGGCTGAGAGTCTCTCTTGGACCAAACTCTGGTCGGGCTGCTCTGAAACTTCTTCCCAACTAGACCTCAACTTCAGGTTTTGTACTGCCTTTGCATCGCCGAGTTTTAGCAAGGATCCTGCTAAATCAGGTTAGCCAGAATCCCCCACCTTCAGTTTCTGGTTACTTTATATTATCTGATCAAATTCCACATTCCCCGCCATTCCCACTGATGTCTGATCACCCTGGCCTTCCCTCAGCAAGAACCTTGTCAGGTCAGCTTATCAAGAATTCTCCCTTACCCCTGATGTTTCGTCTTAGTGACTTTCCATCCACTGACCCCCACCCCGCTCATGGACTATAAAGCTCCACTTGTCCACGCTGTAGGTAAGAGCTGAGCCCAGCCCTGGCTGGTTGCTCAGTGGTTAGAGCATTGGCCAGTCGACTGAAGGGTAGAGGGTTTGATTCCTGCTCAAAGGCATGTACCTGGGTGGCAGATTTGATCCCCGGCCCTGGTTGGGGTTCTGTGGAAAACAACCAATCAATTTGCCTCTCACATCTCTCTCTCTCTCTCTCTCTCTCTCTCTCTCTCTCTCTCCCCTTCCCCTTCCCCCGTCCTCCCTCCCCTGCCCCCTATTTAAAACTCAATGGAAAAATATCCTCAGGTGAGACTTGACAAAAACTAATTCATCCCAGTTCTATACTGAAGTGTCTTTTTGTCCTTTCTTTTAATCCTCAGCCGAGGATATTTTTCCATTTAGCTTCAGATAGAGTGAGAAGGACAGAGAGAGAGACACATCACATTGATTGGTTGCCTCCCGAACGGGCCGGGGAGGCTGAACCGCAAGCGAGGTACATTCCCTTGACTGGAATCAAACCTGAGACTCTTTGTCTGCGGGCACTAGTTTATATCTGGAAACAGGAGTCAGGACTTTGACCTTCATGATACAGTATATCCAAGCCAAGAACTTACTTACCATGGGACATATATCAAGAAAGGGACTCAGTTTTGACTCTGAGGCAGAATCACATAAAATTCAAATAATAACTTTAATACATTTGGGAGGTGATGTCGGGGAGGGGGAGATGAGAGGCTTGCAGAAATCTCTCGATATTAAAAGAGGGTTGCTTTATAGTGATGTCCACTTGTCCCGGGTTGTCCAGGATAGTCTCCTTTAAAATCAGGTGACTGGTGTATCTTGATGTGGGGGTGGAGGTGGTTGTGCAAAGCAAATCAGTAGAAAGGCCGACCGTAGGCGGGGAGAAGTTGGGTAAATGGAAGTAATAGCTTGGAGCACAGGAGAGATAACAATCATTTTTTACTAAGAGAACCATCAAGTGTAAACCATATGTGATCAGAGAAAAAATTATAAAACTCCACTGCCTGTTTTGAAACATTTTAGTTATTAGTCAATTTGCTTCTGATATGCCAAAAACAATGAATTTCTGCTTTTGTATTATAATATGAACAGTTTAATTACTAGGAGAATTTAATTTGGACAACATAAAAAAAAATGGGAATACAGTATCTAAGGGGCAAAAGTTAGTTTACACTCTTTTTTAAAAATAACTTTGTTGATTTGATTTTTTTTTCTGATTATAATAAGAATACTTGTCAATGTCAAAAACTCAGAAACTACCATAAATTATAAAGATGATAAATATTCTACCACACAGACATAAACATCTGGCCCTGGCCAGGCGGCTCAGGTGGTTGGAGCATCGCCCCGAACACCAAAAGGTTGTGGGTTTGATCCCGAGTGGGGCGTACATGGGAGGCCAGTGATGAATATTTCTCTCTCATGTTGATGCCTGACCCCCTCTCTCAGAAATCAATAAAAGCCTATCCTTGGGTGACGACTGAAGAAAAAACCTGGATGTCTATCCTTCTAGACTTTTTTCCACGTATATAACTTAGGGTAAAAAATAAAAAAAAAAGAAAAAGAGCTAGTCATAGTATCTTATTAACCTACTATTTCTGTTAGTTTTTTGTGAATATCTTTCCACATCAGCAAATATAAATTTATGTGATTACTTATAATGATGGTATGCCAATGTTTTGGGGGTTTTTTAATCCTCTGGTGAGAAAAAATCAGAATGGTCCAATCGTACTTAATAAAACCGTTTCTGGGGCAAACATCCTTGTGCAAACTTTTTGCTTACTCGCCTAATTATTTTCTGAGGAATCCCTAAAAGTGAAATGCTGGATCAATCATTTGCACTTTCTCTCGGGGTGTTGACCCATATTGCCAAAAAGCCATCTGGGACAGCTGGACCAACTCGCCCTCCCCGGCAAGCTAGGAACACACCCATTGCCCACACCCTCACCGACTCTGGGTATTGTACAATGGTTCGCCCTCAGTTTACGCATTTTCAATAAAGCACATGGCTGTTTTGTGGTGTCCTGACCTCCGGTGCTTGGACAGAAGCCCCGGGGGAGGGAAGAGGAGAGAAGCAGCGAACAGAGCAGGCGCTCTGGGCACAAAGAGCCTGGCTCCACTCTCCCTTTCGGGGCAGAAAATGAAAAAGGCCTGGGGGTGGGGGGGGGGCTATCATTTATGTGCCAACTGGAGGTTAGAGGAGTTTGAAAAAGAAGGGGGCATGGGTGTCACAGCTCACCTCCTTCACATTCCCAGGGGGGAAGCATTGCACCCCCCCCCCAACCCCAGCCTCCTTCATCCCAAACAACATCTGCTGGTGAAGCTGAAGAAGGGAAAAGCAAATAGAGGGGCCAGAAGGGAACAGCTTGGACCTGCAGGTTAGAAGGGCAGCCCCTTCCCACCAGGGACCCCTGTTCAGCTGCAAACTGCTGCAGTTGACATTTCAATGAGACAGGGAGGGGTGAGGAGGGAAGGGAGGGAGCACAGGGGCTGCAAGAGAGACCTGAATAGGCACAAGGAGACAAAAAAATCTGCATCTCTTTAATTCTGCCACTTGTTCCTTCTCCCCCTTTCCCCTCGCCCGAATGTGACATTCAGGAGCAAAAGGGATTTCTCTCACTCTCGCTTTTTCTTTTCCCTTTTCCCTTTGACATTTGAAAACAATATACACTCGGGTGCATTGAGAGCCGGGGAGGGGAGCGGGAGGAGGGAGAGAAGATTGTTCCTGGAAGAATTGAACCTCAGGAAAGCTGCTTTCATCTTCCTGGGACTTGTCCTGGCAGCCGGGCCCCTTTTCATCACTTTGGAGGAAGAAGTGAAAGGACTTGGGTTTTTGCAAACAAAAAGTAAAATCTAGCCCTATCTGGGGAATGTGCTTTCTGGGGGGCGGGGGGGACTGCTTATTCCTTGGAAAGGCTCTCGGAGCTTTAAGGAACAGTCTTCTCCCGAAGCGAACCTCAGACGACAGTAGCAACAGCCCCTGCCAACGGAGCGGAGCGTGGGGTTAAGGTGGGGTCAGAGCCCGGCGGTCCTCTCCTGCCCATTCCTAAGGCTGAGTTGGCACCCGCCCACCAGGCCGGACAGTTGACCCTTGAACAACATGGGTTTGAACTGCAGAGGTCCACTTATACATATGTTTGTTTGTTTTTCAGTAAATATTGTAGATATATTCTCTCCTCATAATTTTCTTAACATTTTCTTTGCTCCAGCTTACTTTCTTGTAAGAATACAGTATATAATACTAATAACATACAAGATATGTGTTAATTGACTGTTTATCAGTAAGGCTTGTGGGTTATTAGTAGTTAAGTTTTGGGGGAGTCAAAAATTATGCATGGATTTTCTACTGTACAGGGGTCAGCGTCGCTAACTCCTGTCTTGTTCGAGGGTCAACTGTACTGTCCTGCAGGCTTTGGCCTCTGGGGACACCAGTGGATGGACCAGATAACATTTAGCAATCAGGCTTGTGTTCTCCAATTCTTCCTCTCGCTCCGGTTTGCAGACGAGAGCACTGAGGCCCAGGAAGATTAAGCTCAGTAACTAAACGCACAGAGCTAGGTGAGTCAGCCCCAGAATCCAAGTCCTTCCTCTTCTGGGATCAGCCGCCTCTCACTGAGGCCTCCTGGGTCTGTTAAAAGAGACTGAGTCACAACTCTCCATCTAAGTCACAGGGGTTTACTCCACCCACGACAGAACAAAAATAGCAGAAAAATCACGAGAAGTGCTCCCCTGAGGGAAGAAGGGGCAGGAAATGGGCGGGGCTTGACACTGAGAAGAAAGGACGAGGTTTTCCTTCTGAAGTGGACTCCAGGTGACTGAGCCTGGAGAGGTTTCCTGACCCGGCCACCAGGAACCCTGAGGGCACCTGGGAGGAGATGGCCGTGTGTTCATGGTCTGGAGCGCTGGGAACTGAAGGAGCCCAGGCCTGAAGCAAAGATGCACAGGTGCCGTGGGGACAGTGCCCATCGAGGCCACAGGCCACCCCCAAGGGCGCACCAGGCTGCCCTGGCCAAGAGCCTAGGAGTACAACGTTCTCCAGCACACCAAAGGGAAATGGAAGGCCATTAACATGTATATTTACAAAGATGTGACCTTATTCTGTACCCCAAGCTAGTAATGTGAGACATATGGATTAGATAAGTTAATGTCTAGACCTACGTCATAGTATTTTAAATCCCTTTGCCTCCATGTAAGACCAGAAAGGACTAAATGGAATTAAAAATAACCTTTTCCTACAGTAGAAAATATTATGTAATGGAAGAGAACTTTTTTTTAAATCAACTTTTAATTTTAGAATGGATTTTTAAAAAAAATCAACGATAGTACTCAGAGTTCCCATATATCCCATCTCATCTTACATTATTACTATGGTATAGTTGCTACAATTAATGAACTAAAATCAATGAATTATTAACAATAATTCATAACTTTACTCAGATGTCATTAGTTTATAACCAATATCCTTCTACTGCCCCAGAATCCCACCCAGGATAGCACATGACATTTAGTTGTCATGTCTCTTCTGGCCAGTTCCCAGATGTCCTTTGTTTTTGATGACTTGGACAGACTTGAGAGGTCTGGCCAGGTATTCTGTGACATGTCCCTCAGCTGGGATTGGTCTGCATTTTCCTCCTAACTTGACTACGGTTACGTGCTCTTGAGAGGAAGACCCCAGAGGTAAAAAACCATTCTCATCACAGTACATCAAGGGTACATCCTATCAGCCCGACGCATCACTGTTGACGCTGAGCTTGACCACCTGGCAGACGGAGGGCTGGTCAGCTTCCCCACTGGGAAATCGCCCTTCTCCTCCTGCCTTCCACACACCCTCTCTGGGAAGAAGTCACCATGCACAGCATACACTTATGGAGCGGATGCCATGCTCCACCTCACAAAGAGCAAAGTAGTGACAAAAATCATTTAGAATTATCCTGCATGGAAGACTTGTAACGAACTCTTTGTTCCATGTAGGCTGAGATGACTAGTTTGGCACCTGTACTGGTAAGAACCAGGTCTCGGAGTGTATCAGAGATTCTCGCACTGGGTGCGCAAAGCTGTGGAAATCCAGAGGGACTGCAGGGGCTTCTGGAGAAGGAAGGCAGTGAGCAGGGCTGCAGTCTGGCCAGCTCACCCCCACCCATGCCCACCACTGTGGCCCTGAACCATGCCCACGGTCCCCCGCCAATGTCACATGCTTTACGTAACCCTCGACTGGCTTACCTTGTTCCCCCACTGAAGTCCCGTGTCAGGTCATATTCAGGTCTCCACCCCTGAAGCTCACTGTGTGCCCGAGCCAGAGCAAAGGGTCCATAAACGCTCATTGCGTGAGCGGTTCCCCATTTTACTGCTTATTAGCTAACAGGTCGTGGGCCAGGACTTTATCCCCTTGAAGTCCCCAATGCCTCACTTTTCATCTGGAGATGATAATGACTCGTCCTCAGATTGCTGAACCAGGCAATGTGTGACAGACACTTCCGGGCCTGGCCCAACCTGGCCCAATATAGGTTAGTGATCCGGAGTAGCTTCCCCACATCTCTCTAGGGGACTCAGAAACGGGCCGTGTGAATTCTGAAAGAATGAGCACAAAGGCTCCAGTGACTAATGCGAGGGGGACGCGAAGCAGCAGTCTAGGAAAGAATAGGTCAGGTTGGCCAGCGGAGCGCGCTGAGACCACCTGGAAGGAGAGGCAAGGGAGCCAGCCAGGAGAAAAGGCGAAGCTGTTCCCAAGGCTCCCCACTCTGCCTCACGGGCAAGGCGATGCTGCCTTAGCCACTCTAGGCCCCAACAGCAGCAGAGCACCAGCAGGGCCCGCGCACACGCCGGCTCAGCCGCAGCCCTGCGGGCTCGGGCTCTGTGCAGCCCGGCCCGGCTGTCCCACGAGGCAGGATGGCTGAAACCTCAGGAGGAGGTCCAGGGGCTGAGGAGGGGGAAGCAGCTAGGCCCAGCGATGCGGGCTGAGTGATCTCCTGGGTTAAGAACACGCTCACCTGTGCCAAAGCTTCTTTGATTATATGTTTGAGAAGAAAAGAGACAAGAAAATGTCTGGACTTGGTGGCCCCAGAGGTCGTAGATATAACTTTTTTTTTTTAATTCCTCACCCAAGGATATTTTTCCACTTATTATCAGATAGAGTAGGAGGAAGGGAGAGAGAGAGACAGAGAGAAACATTGATGTGATAGAGACACATCGACTGGTTGCCTCCCACACGACCAGACCAGGGCCGCAACCAAGGTATGTGCCCTTGACCAGAACTGAACCTGCGACTCATTGGTCTGCGGGCCAATGCTCTAACCACTGAGAAACCCAGCCAGGGCAGAAATAGCTTATTTTTAACAACAAATTTGAGGCTACTCTGTTGTCATCTCCCCATGACAGAGACAAAATTCCCACTATTTATGTCACTTCTTTGGGCCAAAGTATTGCCCCCGAAACCCTCTGTGACATAGTGACCCAAACCTGCCCATCAGAATAGTTTATTAGTTTTGAATTTATAAAAAGAGATTTCTTTTTAAAAAGAGCAGCTGTAGGCAGAAAGAACTGGTTGTGGGGTTCAAAAGACCAGAACACAGCCTGGCCAGGGTACCTAAAGTCACCATCCTGGTCCTGAGTTAATAGCTGGGCCAGAAAAAAGTTAGAAAAGCATGTCCTCAAAGAAGCCCTAGATGTTCAACATCGAGGACTGGAATGAAACCCAGAATGAAACCCATCTAGCAAATTTCCTCCCCAAACAGTGTACACATGCCTGGACACGCCCAGCCACCTGCCACCATCACCCTGTGAAACTGACATATGTGGTCAGATGTCATGCTAGCAGAAGACTTTAATTGAAGCTGAGTTAGATTGATTACATCATTTTGCTGTCCGAGCTTAATTCCCCTGAAGTTACATCATGAAACCGGGGCATTACAAAGGATTAGGGACCAAAGGAAGGTAGAAGTGAATAAGGTTTCCATATGGCCATGACTCATGTCTGCAGTCAAGTCCCAAACGTGGGCCCTCGTGACTCACCACTGATATCAGCTCGTTTCGTGCGGCCTCCACACGCGTGGATCCTGGACCTTGCCCCCTGCTGCTGAGAATCCGGAGAGGCCCAGAGTGTCACCACACACAGGACTCACCATCCCAAATGGAGCCTCTCAAGGTGGCTCTGCTTATTCCGAAAGACTTCAGGACCATCTTAGTCCAGTGTTGCCCCAAAAGCGATGCTGCCTGGGATGCTAGCAGGTGCTATGTGGCAAACAAAGGGTCCAGTGGTCAGATACATTGGGGAAAAGAACTGATAAATGAGTTTCCTCACTGCAAGCCTCCTCGGGGTCCTCCATCTGCTAGGGCTCATTGTGAATGCCCACGAAGGCAACAGTGTAGGCTGCATTTCCCAAGGTTGGTTCACTGGGGAACCCTTTTAGAAGAAGAATCCATGGGGTTAGTGCACTCAAAACCACACTATGGAAAAACCTTTTTAGTTGCAGCTTCTCCTTTTACTGTTCCCCCTTGCCACAAAGACAGAGGCCTCCAGACATTCGTGTTTCTAAGATCTCTCCTCCTTCTGACCTACCCAAATGCTGCAGACTCCGCAAGAGAGAAGCAGAATGAGAAGGAAGAAGGGAGAGTAAAGAGGAGAATAGGAGAGAGAAGATAGGAAGAAGGACACTAGGACACTCCAGCACCACAGACTCTGCCAGGCAGGTTCACACTGGAGGCTCAGTCCAAGCAACACCACTTTGTGGAACTGTCTCCCCACTTCAGGCATAAGGATCGCCAATGCCTTCCCGTGTCCTGCACTGCAGCTGCCTGGCAAGTCAGCACCATGTTTCTCCTACCACATGCCCTCTGGCACCTTAGGCTCTGGCAATACCAAGAACCAAGAACTTGACGTTCCTCCAAACACACCATGGCAGCCTACCCAGTATCCACTCTGCAATTCTTCCTTAATAACAGACCTTGAGGTCTATTCAGGGCTGCAATGTGCTCAGCTAGAAGACTGTATTTTACTGTCTCCCTCGAATCCAGGCAGAGACTGAGAAGTCTCTTTCTAGGGAGCTGATTCAGTTGAAGGGCATGACTTTTTGCTCCTTTCCCCTCTCCCTTCTCTCTGCTTGGAACACAGACATTCTGGCTGGAGCTCCAACAGCCGGCTGTGACCATGAGGATAGATGTCACGTGCCAAGGATGGCCAAAGCAGAGAGCAAGAAGTTGCCTCTGTACCAGCTCTGAATTGCCTGCTTTTGGACTTCTGTAGGAGAGAGAAGTAAGCCTTCATTTAACTTAAACTACTTACTTGGTTTTCTCTTTTAGGCAGTAAACCCTTAATCTCACCCAACAGCCATGTGGTTTTGTGCCTCTGGGCCTTTGCATAGCTTTTCTTAGCTGTTCTCTCCACCAGGAAGAGAGCTCACAAGCAAAGAAACAATGGTCCAGAAAGGTAAGAAATTCCAGGGCTGCACAGGTGTGTGTTCTGCCCTAGCCCCTCACTTCTCTATGTGTGGTGCTCCGAACAAGAGCCGCTTGTTAGAAATGGGTGACAGAGTTCTTTAATAAAAGTATTTGGCCCTCCTCATCACCCACCAAAATGTCACTATCCAGGGCACTGGCTCCTTTTTCTCAGCTGCCCAACCTGCTCTGTGACATCTAACAATGACTCTGAATAGAAGCAAGAGTCAGGGCTCGATGCCCTGGGTGGGAAGCCAGGGCTGTGTGACCTCCTTGTCACTTCTGCCTTCTAAGGCGGTGCCCAGTTTGTTTTGAGTCCACAATATCAGCACCAGTGCCTCTTCAGGTGGCCAAGGGCACATGACGGTATGAAGAGCATAAACCCGTGCCCAGCAGACTTCCATAAACAGCAGCTACTGACCCAACAGTCAAGAAACGCACTTCAGCCACGGAGTCTCAAAGCCAGCCAGTGACGGAGCGTTTCCCCTAGCTCTCCTGGCAAAGAGCTGTTCCCACGTTTCTGGTGGCAGATGTGGCTCTCATTTTACCCCTCCCTCCAAAACACGCTGTGGACCTTGTGCAAGCCCTTTGTTCCCAGAGCAGCTTAGCAAGGAATCCGCAGCGCTGCTGTGGGATGCTATCCGGCATAATCACTAGTGAGAAAGCAGCTGGCCCTCCAGCTGGGCCCAGGTGGTGAGGACACAGGCCCGAGGTGGGTTTCGTGAGCTCTGCAGCAGCAGATAAAGGGGTGCTCAGCCCAGCAGCAGAAGCTCCTACTTTCCCAGCCCCCAGGAGAGGGGTCAAGGGCTTGCTGCTCCTCTGCCCAGGCTGTGTTGGTCGCTCACTCAGCTAACCTCAGGCACAGGACCTGACTTTTTCTTTTCCATAATGCAGGCCAGTTTGCATGGGAGAGCCTGGCCCAGATGGGCACACAGCATGTGAGTGGCCCCGTCTGCAGGGCCACCCTGGAGAGTTCAATGCTCTGAATTATCATGGCTACATGGTAGGGATGAGGGGTCTTGTTCTAACGCAGAGTTGGGGTCATCGATTCTGGGCGGTGCTGAGATTCTGCATTTCTAACAAACCCTCAATTGATGCCTAAGCTGCTGGACCACAGACCACACTTGGGAATAGTGAGGACTCAGCACATCAGGTTTGAATACTTCACCCCCACCCCCTCGCACTCCTGCCTACAGGGCACTGAGAACGGCCTTTCACTCTCTGAGCCTGTTTCCTCATCCACACGATGGAGGGATAATCAGCAGCTGGTCCAGAGGGAGGCGGGACCCTGAGGCCCGAGCTCCTGAGGGGAGGAGCTGGAGCCCCCCGCAAGCTGTGCTTTCTGCACGTGGGGCGAAAGATCCCCTAAGGGTGTCCAAGCAGTGCTTGGGGCCCAGTGACAGTGTCACTGACAAGAGACCGTGTCACAGCATGGGTTTTAAATCAAACAGACCTGAATGGCTCAATGGGTCTCAGAAACGCCTCTGTAACTTACGGGCAACAAAGGAAAAATAATTTTGTTGTCAGGAAGTTAAAAAACAGAAAAGAAAAAAAAAGAGGTCTTTCAAGCACTTAGCCCAGGGCTTGGCATGTAGGAAGAACTCAAGAAATGTTCATTTTCTTTTTCTTATGTTAGTTTCCCACTTTCCTGTCTTCCTAGAGAAAATGCAACTACAAGCCAGCAGGTCCACTAGGAGCTCCTGGGGGAAATCGTTCAAGGACCATGAGCACAAATGCTTGTCTCTAAATCACACTTATATGTCAGGATCCTTTGGTCACAAGTGACAAGAGCCCCAAATCAAACTGGCTCAAAAGGGTATCATGTCCCTTGACTGAGAGGTCCACGTATCCAGACAGCTGGACGCAAGTGGTCAGGCGACGCCATCGGGACCCTGGCTCGGTCTCTTCGCCCTGCTCTCCTCAGCTGTGGCTTCACTCTTGGCCGGCTCTGCGCGTGGGGTAAAACTTCCCTCCAGCAGCTCCAGGTTGACAGATCTGACGGGAAGAAAAAGATTCTCCTTCTCGAACAATCCAGAAAAGGCCTCAGGGCTGATTCTCACTGGCCCAGACTGAGGGATGCACGGGTCCCTGAGTGAGCTGCTACGCCTGCTCAGTCCTGAGTGACATGCCATCTGGAGGCACGCAGGGAGCCGGCCACCCGATCACTTCGGCTGAGTGGGAGAGCGGTGTGCTCATTTCCCAGGACTGCCAGACCAGGGTCCCCGAACTGGGTGGCTCAGCCAGCAGCCATTTATCATCTCACTGTCCTGGAGGCCGGAAGTCCAGAATCAGGGTGTCGGCAGGGCTGGTTCCTTCTGGAGGCTCTGAGGGGACTCTGTCCCCTGCCTCCCTCCCAGCTTCTGGTGTTCCTTCAGGGTAACTGCACCGCTCCAGTCTCTGCTGCACTTTCTTCTCTCTATTTGTTCCTCTGTGTCTTCACATGGCCTTCTTATAATGGCACCCATCATTAGATGTAGGGCCCACCCTAACCTAGTATGACCTCCCCTTAACTAATTACATCTGCAATGACCCTACTTCCAGATAAAATCACATTCTGAGTTTCCAAGTGAACATGAATTTGGAGGGGACCCTATTCAACCCAGTTCAGGTAGTAAACCAGAAGAAAAATGGGGTATGGATACAAAAAAAAAATACGACGTGGATGCTTGGCAGGCAAACTCTAAAACCAACAGATGTTCATAATACCACATAAGTCACCAATCATCAAATCATCAAAATTGGGGAGATCTTAAACAAGTCTGTTCTCCCAGTGCTTAGAAACGACTGTGCCTAGTTACACACGGGAAATCCCACAGGGAACCCAATTCTACAGCAACCAGAGATCTCTCTTTGATGGGAATGGTTCTTAGACGCTGAGCTAAATTTGTAACAAGTCAGGAGACTGGAATTCTCTTTCAGGCAAACTTGCAGCAGCGCCCCACCCCCAACTGTTCCGATTTCACATGTGTCTAAGATATTGAGAGCCCTTTCCTCCAGAGATTTCAGCTTCCGGTCCATAAGGCCCAACTGTGTCTAAAAATGTAGAGTTGCTTTGTGAAGGCAAAGTCAACTATTTCTGAACCTCCAGCCTCAGGAGGCTACCCGCCAACGTGGCTGAACTGGCCCAACTTCTCAGAATTACCATCACCAAGACTCTAACCCAGTTATAGATTGTACTTCTTTCCTCCCTGCAGAAAACAAAACTAAACAAAAAAACACTTTCCATTTTGGGGGGCAAAAAGATCTAGGAGAATTTAAGTCAAACTCTTTTAACAATGATCATCTCTGGATGGTAGGATAAAGGAGGGTTAAGGAAAAATAATCAATGTTATTTCTAAATTTAAAATATCTCCTAGGGGTTCTGTGAAGCTACCACACCAAGTTGGTGAGCTAACAACTTTCAATTTAGGATGTGTAATGAATTCGAAAATTTCTCCCTCAACAACAGGGAAAAGAAAATCTAAATGAAAAGAAAGGTGTGGAAATAGAAAAGTGCATGTGAATAAAAAAAACAACAAATCCCAGCCAAGCGACATTTTACATTCTCATTTCCTCCGAGAAGCAGAGATTCCCCATTGGATGCAGTGAAACTCCCTGGGGACCAGAGACTCTGGATACAAGACTCCCAGGTCTGACTCACAACGTTGTCACTTCCCAGATGAGTGACTCCAAGCGAGTCACTTTACCCATTTGATCCTCAATCTCCTTCGTTTCTAAAAATATCTCCACTGTCCCACTATATTTATGTAGTTGTCATAACACTCAAATGGGTCCACCTATGGGCAAGAGTTGTGAAAACACCGTGAACATTATAAGGGGTTGTTATTTAAGCATGTGCGGCACCCTCCGAAGCCCCAATAAAGCACATAAGAAGCAAAAGGTAATCGTTTTCCTCAAAATAATGGCCTTTTAGGCTCATTTTACCCCTGGGTGTACTGAAATCACCCCACGTAGCCCATGAGATACGATAGCTGTGGCTTCTGCAAGCTTCCACTCACTACTACTTATCCCGTGTTTGCTCCATCTCTCGCTGCCATTTGCCTCCTCCCTGCCTGTAGGCATCACCTTTATTCTGGCTAATATGTAGCCTTCCGTACATATTCTTTAGGAGCTGTGTGTATCTGCACATTGCTCGGTGTCCCACTGTGCTCCTCAGAGCTCTCCCTGTGTCCTTAGGACCCCGCTGTGTCGCTGTGCGTCTGACCTGTCTCCTCTGTGGGGTGCCCTGCGCGGCGGCCACGGCACTCAGCCCGCCTGGTCTCCGAGCGTGGCGAGGGCTCCCACGGAAAGAGCGCCCAGCCCTGGTGCAGGCCGGCTCCCGAGGCATGCGCACACTGTTTGCTTGCTCTTCAGTCTTACCTCCTTGCGTCCCCACCACATGTGGCATTATTTACACAGCTTCCGAACAGACACCAACGTATAGACATTCAGGGACATCTCAATGGTGTTCCATTTTCACATAACTGATTACTAATGATATTAAGTACCTCTTCGTGTGTGTATTGCTTCAAGTGTGGGGGAGGAGTCTTCTTCTAAAGACTGCCCACTCGTATCCTTTTCTATTTTGTTAGACATCGTTCCTTCTCCTGTTTGAGGGTTTTCTTGCCTAGTCTAGGTATATCTTCTTCCGTTCTGCCATCTGGTGACTTGACCAGGGATCCTGAGTTCTGAGGATGTCAGCAGATTCATCTCTTTTCTGCATCGTGGTCTGCACTTTCTGCTAGACCCTCTCCGCCAGCACTTCCATGAGCTCTCCACCCCCCAGCCAGCCCTACACCCATGGGCGGTCCTATCCTCATGGTTTCTACTCTTGTTGGCTCAAGGAGGAAGTCAAAGCACCTTACTCTGGTAGAAAGGATCCTTATACACATAATCCCACCCTTCCTGACTCGTGTCTACTGTAAGCCTCCCCTTTCATCCCAGCCCCTTCTCTCCCCCCTTCCACAAGTCTGTGAGCACACACCACTCACATTTTAAAGAGCCCTAGGTCTCTCTCTTCAGGAGGTAAATGTAAAGGCTCTTTCAACCGTTGCTTTTGCCCTTTTGTGGCTGGGTTTTTTTTCCTACTGGGCACACTGTTGATATTTGCACATGAAACACATGTGGTTTCACATCAGGAGAGACTCCTAATGGCCCATGACATGTTACTGCCAGTACAGTCACAGTCGCAGAGAAGAAGGAACAGTCCCACTTCCATTATACACGTTGGAAAGCTAAGCCTTAGTCAAAGGAAAACAGCACTGGACATGTGTTCAAGGCAGAGATTATCCAGATTACTGCCATAGAGGAGGGAGAGCCCAGTGTAAACGGAGCTCAACTCCAGCTAAGACAAAGGTAACGGGTTTGTAAAGGGAGCGCAGAGAGGAAACAAAAATAGGTCTATGGAGAGGTGGAACGAGGGTAAGAGAAAAGAGACTGGGTAGACGATGAGGAAATGGGAAATCACAGCCAGGGAGGGAGGGGAGAATTGATGCCATGGTTTGGCAAAGTGAGTTGAGACAAGCACATTTTTAGATTTGATATCATTGTGCTTTTTTTTTTTAATCCTCACCCGAGGATATTTTTCCATGGATTTTTAGATAGAGTGGGAGGGATGGGAGGAGGGGGAGAGAGAGAAACATCCATGTGAGAGAGACACATGGATTGGTTGCTTCCTGCAGGACCCCCACCAGGGTTGGTGATCGAACCTGCAACCGAGTTACATGCCCCTGACTGGGAATCAAACCCGAGACTCTTCGGTCTGCGGGCTGACATGCTAACTACTGAGCCAACCAGCCAGGGCAATCACTTTGCTTTCTTGAGCACAAACTCAGCAAGGGGGCTGAGGTCACTTTTAGGGACACAGTCTAGTGCAGGTGGAGCCAGGCTACCGCCTCCCAGCACAGGGTTCAGGCAAGTCTGTGCCACGCGGGGTTCACAGTTCACGCCTTCGGGTGGTTCGGTACCTGGCATATGGCTATTCAAGCAGCAGGGCAGAGCCTCGATTTAAATGCCAGACTGCCTGACCAGAAAGTCCAAATCCAACCCCGGATTTCGTGTGGTATCTAGAATGTCACTGAGGTGCGTCTTTGGAATGAGCCCTGAGGGAGGCTGCGCAGCTTCCCTCGGGGCTGTGTGTGGGTCTCCCTCCTCTGGCCTCAAGGGAGAAGCAACTCTAGCGAAGAAATATAAAAAACATTTTTTTAAAAATCACTTTAGAAATTTGCCACCATGTGAGAAAAATGAAAACCTCACAGGAAAGTTGAATGAATGCTACATTTAAGGTATAAGAGTACGGGCCCTGGCCGGTTTGGCTCAGCGGTTAGAGCGTCGACCTGCGGTCCTGAGAGACCCGGGTTCGGTTCCCGCTAAGGGCGCGTACCTCGGTTGCAGTTTGTCCCCGGCCCTGGTCGGTCATGCGGGTGGCAGCCACTCGATGTGTCCCTTTCACGTCGATGTTTCTCTCTCTCTCTCTGTTCCTCTCTCTCCCTCCCACTCTACCTGAACAAAAAAATGGGAAAATGTCCTCGAGTGAGGATAAAAAAAATTAAATTAAAAAAAAAAAAAAAAGGTATAAGAGTACGAAAGAACTATTTGCTTCTTGATGGAAATTCAACTTAGGAGAAGGCCTAAACATCGCCCTCACAGACATGGGAAGGAACTCTCAGAAGTTTCCAGAAGCAGCCTTCTCCGTTGTCACCTGTCTGAGAGACACAATGAACCCCCTCAGTAGGTTCTGGCAGAGTGCAGTTTTAGGGATCCCCTGGACATTAGCCAGGGGCACTTGGCTGCAGGCCACACCCTTAGCAGAGAGAGACATTCGCAACACTGCTGTCTGTGGCAGCAGCGTCAGACTGTAAAACTCAAATCCCCCTCCGAGTCCAATTTAGATAATTATAGTTTGCCTCCTAGGACTCTCCCAGCAGATCCGACTGGCTTTGGTTGTCATCATTACTGCTATTCTTCTAAATTACTGGGTAGAGCAAGACTGAAAGGCCGAGCCTCCTGCAGGGAGAACTGAGCGGGGCAGGTGATTTCCTCTATCAGCTCACGGGGCCCTGCCCACAGAAATGCTTACTTCCCACAGAGCACATCGCACCTCCTGGCCTCGCACTGTCCTGGGACCCGAAATCACTCCCCAAAACAGACCAGGTTCTGGAGCACCAGCTGGCCTGACTCCGAGGCAGCATCGAAGAGAAGGGAACGTCTTGTGAGAGCCAGACCGTCTGAAACACGGGGATAATAGTCGCCTTCCTCACAGGTCCTTAGGAGGAGTAACTGAATTCATTATATGCTCCGGGCACAGAAGAGGCGCCAGTGTATGCTCAACAGCTGCAGCTCTTACCTGTCCATCCAGGATCAGGCCTCTAGCCTCTCAGAGCTAGGCCACCGCCAAGGTCGTGCAGTTACTACAAACGATGGGAGTGATTAGTGCAGTGCATATATACACTTGACCCTTGAACAACATGGGTGTGAACTGCGTAGGTCCATTTATATGCAGATTTTTTTCCGTTGAGCCACAGTTCAAACCTGAGTTCACGGTTAACTGTGTAAGCTGTTATAAAGAGGTGAGCTGTTTGACAAATGGCAGGCCCCTGGTGTGTGGAGGACAAAACAGGCCGCGGGTCTGGAATGGGCTCTCACAGACTGGCTGTGTGGTCTTGGGTCACATACCTCCCCATCCTGTGCCTCTATTTCCCCATCTGAGAATATATCAGTTCTTATTTCTCACCTCCATTCTAAGGCTTCCAACCTCTGCCTACACCTAGCTGAGACATTCTTGCAAGGTCAGATTTTATAGTCATCCCAAATTGTGGTATTTATATCTATATTGAAAATAAATCACCTGGAGTAAAGACAAAAATTTGAAACCTAGGAAAAAGGTACTGAGATATCCCCTACCAAGAGAAATACTGAGATTGGGGGCTGAGGAGGAGGAGGGGGTCAGGAGGAGGAGGAGGGGGAAGAGGAGGAGAAGGAGGAGGAGGGAGAAGAGGAACAGGAGGAAGAGGAGGAGGAAGAGGAGGAGGAGGAGGAAGAGAAGGAAGAGGAGGAAGAGGAAGAGGAGGAGGAAGAGGAGGAGGAGGAAGAGGAGGAGGAGGAGGAAGAGGAAGGGGAAGAGGAGGAGGAGGAAGAGGAGGAGGAGGGGAAGAGGAGGAGGGGGAGGAAGAGGAGGGGGAGGAAGAGGAGGAGGGGGAAGAGGAGGAGGGGGAGGAAGAGGAGGGGGAGGAAGAGGAGGAGGGGGAAGAAGAGGAGGGAGAAGAGGAGGAGGGGGAGGAAGAGGAGGGGAGAGAAGAGGAGGAGGAGGAAGAAGAGGAGGGGGAAGAGGAGGAGGGGGAGGAAGAGGAGGGGGAAGAAGAGGAGGAGGGGGAGGGGGGGAGGAGGAGAGTGAATTCCTCACACCCACTGACAAAGGATGGAGGAGAAAAGCACTTGCCAGGAGGCATTTCGGAAATCAAGAATGGAAGGGGTGTTCAGAGGCACCCCCAGGGACCTGATGCCATCACTACCATAGCCACAGGCGACCCCACAGTCCCAAGACTTCTGGTCCCTTAGAAAGGGACTGGCTGAAGCGCCACTGGGGAGCAAGCTTCCAACTCATTTGGCCTCAGCATCAGAAGACTCAATGAAGCTGTCTCTTCCAGCCCTTCCTGACACTGCGTTTATACAATCAATCTAAACATCAATAACATTTACTCACTATTTGACTCTGCTCAGCCATCCTTGGCTGGGAGTTGTGGCCTGATAAGCAAAGAGGAATGAATTAGACTTGAGAAGGACCAGGGCCAAGGTCAAGTACATTGACCCAGGAGCCAAGTGCCCATCAACTCAGGAAGGTGGGACCTTGAGCTCAAGGCTGCCCAGATTCCAGAAGCATCTATGCTCTGCCTTCAGTTCACACACAGTAGAGAGGGGTGGGGAGCGAGGGACTCCAACAGTGCCCTCCAGAGAGGCGAGGATTCGAGTCCCCCTAGAATGGGAATGGACAGCCCTGAGCCCCCACTGGCCAGGGCTGGAGCCCTCAAGGCCTGCCCGGAAGGCAGCACCAGAACCTCTACCCAGCTCTCTGCATCTAAGCGTGTCTGGGCACGAGCTTTGCCATGATTGCTGAATAAATGATCCCACGGAAACAAAAACTACATTTTGAACGGTTTTCAAAAAGCCTTCCCATTCAATGGTTCTATTTTATCTGCATGGCTCTCAAGTAAACAGGCTGTTGACCTCTGATCTGAGGTGGCGGTTCTCAAACAGGGCAGCACATCATATCAACGGGGAAACTTTAAAAAAAATACGGACACCCCTGTCTGTTCCTTTCTCCCACCTGAGCCTCCCATGCAGCCAGGATGAGGACACAGCCTAAGGGCCACAGTGCGAGTCCGTCTTTGGGCCCAGGCACCGGGATGCAACAGGTCTTTCGGTCTGGAAAGCCCATCTGACTTGAGAAGCAGCCAAGCCCTCAGATACGGGCAGTGAAATAGGGTCGAGCCCTGTAATAAGGGACAAATAAAATCCAGGCTAATTGTCAGCGCCGTCACCAAGCGAAAGAGAGAGTAGGAACCGGGGCAAAGGCCTAAACCTGCAGACAGAGGGACCATTGTGTAGGAGGGCCGGCTACCAGGGGAGCCGGGACACATGCTCACGTGGGCTGACCTCAGGCTCACAGAACCAGCCCCAAGTTCGGCGCCCACCTGCTCCTGAGGACAGGGCCCTAATGAACTACCGCAGGCCTCTGCTTTGTCTCAAGCCCAGGATGTCTGACACGTCAGCCTGAAATTCTTCAGGGCCTTAAGTCTGCTGAATCTGGGGACAGCACAAGGACAGCCAGAGAAATTCCTCTGTAATTTTCAAGGCCCACTTCGAGTTTGATGCTTAGAAAGCAAACTCTTTTTTTTTTGTTAAAATCCAAAGCGCTAAAAGTCCCCAGTGGACAAAAGCGCTATTTATGAGCCCAGCCCCCACCCCCTGTCCTCTTCTGGGCATCGTTGGCCAGCTCAGCGTGTTCGCTGTTTTTGTCTGTTTGTGTTTTGTTCTCATGTTTAAAGTTGGTTCTGTGCTCCAAGAAAAAGACAAGATTGACAACTTGAAGAGAGAGCAGCCCTCTCCTCTCTGGTCTGGAAGGGCCAACATCTCCTTGGCAATCAGCCAGCCTAATTTAATGTCTTTCCTAATGATGGGAAAGGGCTGCTCATCAAAAACCTGCAGACAAGGCCCCATCAGGAGGCATGGCAAACCCGAGGGGACCCCAGTGGCTGCACAAAAGGGGCTCCCGGTAGCTCGTACCCCAGGGAGAACACACCAAAATGGTTGTATCTGTCACCAAACTATACTGCTCACCGACACCAGGCTTCTGCCACCCGATGCCAGTCCACGGGCCTGTGGGGGGGGGGGGGTGGCATTTGTAGTAAAATTGGGTTTAGCCCCTAGATAGTGTGGACAACAGAGAATTACCCAAGGCCCTAGTAAAAAAAATGGGGGGCACAGGGGTGATCAAAGAGCTGTATTCCTTACCACGCAGACAGTCAGATTCCAGGTAAAAGGGAGGTGGGCCAGGACATTAGAACCTCAAGAATTGGAGGGTGTAACTTGACTGCACAGATCCTAACGCTATACCTATAACCATGACCATGAAATGCTTCATCGCTAACCTGCCCTGGGCTACAGAGCATACACCCTTAGCTACCCATCCAGTATCTCTTCTGGCTGGAAAAGGCATGTTAAGTATACTCATTGTGTGGTTATCCATTCCTTTTTATCCCCTGTGAGTGGAACCTTGATTTGTGTGGGGTGCAGTGTGCTCCCCAGTGTGTGGCTGTGAACACAGTCGTGGCCAAAAAGACACAGTGGAGGGTCTGGGGGAACCTGTATTTTCCTGATACAGTTTCTGGCTTCCTACACTACTAACCTCACCCCACTTCCTGCTTCTTCCTGAATGGGGATGTGAAGCTGGGGGGATGGGGTGGGTGGTGATCAACTATGACCGAAAAGCCACAAACATAAGCACAAAGGTGGCAGAGGGAAAAGGAGCAAAGAGTCTAAATGTTTAAGGCCTTTGGAGCCACGGCTCCAGCGGTCCTCTGGCTATGGAGGACACGCAATGCCACTGTCTACCGCACTCTTCTGCCGCACAGTGAACTGCACACATCCAGGGCCACACCAGTTCTCCCAAACCTGGCTCTCTGCCAGTCTTTGCACATCTGCAAGTCAGAAATCAAGGGCCATCATGAATTCCCCATCCCCCTCATCCTCTGTGCTGAGATGGATCAATTATCTGCTATCTGTCTTCATCTCCTCCTCTTCCAACGGACCACAACACCCCTCCCCCAATTCATTTTCTACCCAGCCACCAGAGTGATGTTTTCCAAGTGCAGATCTTCTTGGGTCATCCTTCTGTGTACAGCCTTCAAGGGCACCCCTCATACACCTAGGAGAAAGACCTTCACCTGACCCCCAACCCGACAGCCCCACACCTCCTATTCTGGCCTTCCCCCCCTCTGTGCTCCATGCATTCTAGCCTTCTTCTAGTCTACTGGTTCCCAAACTTGTCCTACATTAGAATCACCTGGGGTTTTTTCAAATAACGAAACATAACCTCTAGGGGTGTAGCCTAGGCATCTGTATGGTTTAAGGTGATTCCAGGATGCAGACAAATTTGGGCACCATTGTTTCCTTAACCAGGGGGTGCTCTTGCCATCCACTCAGGGGCCTTTGCAGATGGTTTTGCTCCTGCCTGGACCGCTCAGCCCATCCCACCATGCTTCCTCTTCCCCTGCATCTTCTCATCCTTCAGCTGACAGTTCAAACATCACTGTCTTGGGGAAGCTTTTCCAAGCACCCAAACTATGTGGGGTGGCCCTGTTCCAAACTCACTGTCTATTTTCCCCACCAGACTTTAACGTCTCTGAGCTCAGGTCCCTTCTATTTAACTTGCATTGTGTCTCCAGGTCGAGCACACTATCTGGGCTTTGTAGATGTGCAACACATGTTTGTTGAATGAAGAAATGGTCAGCATCATCTCCACCTTGTAGATGAGGATCTGAAGCTCTAAATCTAAGGACTGCTCAAGCCCAGATGTCAACACTCTTCTAATCCAGAGGTTTGCAAATTTCCAGTTCATCAGCATCACCAGGAGGGCTTATTAAACACAGATCTCTGCAGGGCTGGGGAGGTGCCCAGGAATTTACATTTTTGTCAGTTCAGATAAGGCTGTGGCTGCAGGTCTGGGGACCACACTTAAGGACCACTGCCCAGGCTCCCCTTCTAGTACCTTCCAGCCGTTGGGTACACTGAGGGCCAGGGAAAAGTCAAGGTGAATTTAAATCCACCTTTAATCTAACAACTATCTTCTTCGAAGCTTTATACAAGAGTTATATTCATATCGTTAGAATCTGGTGTTCGTACGAGGCTCCAAGAAGGGCCCCCTGCCTTCCTACCGCCCTACTGACAGAGCAAGTCCAGCTGTGGCAAAGCTCAGTCTCCCCAGGGGGCTGGCAAAGGTTCCAAACAGATTCCTGCCAAGTGGCAAAGGGGTCTGGCAAGCCCGCTCCAATCCCAGCACACCTGATTTGTGTCCAGAAAAGAAACAAGCATGAAATTCTGCCAGGAGAGAAATGGGCCGACCGCAGCTCCTCGCTCTCCTTTCCACTACTCCTGAAGCCCTGGAGATTTCCAGAAGATTCCCGGAGCCACACTTTCAGATAACCCAGCCCGTTTAAAATCCCCTTCCTCGACGCTTTCTTCTTCTCTTCAGTGTATTTCAGCAAACTGTCATGAACAAACTGGTGCCTATCTGGAATGCACATTTGGGTGTATAGGGACAAAAGGTACAGATTTTGCATCGTTTGCTGCTGGCTCCACCCAGATAATTAATATTTTCAGCCTGGGAGATTTATTTATATTTTGAAGTTCCAGTCCACAGATGTGGTGCTCATACTGACTTCCTTGTCAGGAACAGTGGCCACAGGGAAAAAAAAAAATCCTAGTTCATTTCAGGACTGAGATGGCTGTGTCAGAGACCTTGTAAGTAAAAGCAGTTTCATGACAAAAATTGAGAAGTCTGAAACATTCTTAACAAAAATCATTGGGTAGAGGAGTAGACATTTTTCAGCTCATTATTAGCCAGAGTTAGGCCCACGTACAACACTTACTATTCTGCATTCCACACCCTGGGATTTGGGAAATACTTGTACTGTGACTGAGTTTACCCCAACACAACTGGGGAAGAGTGCATGTGTATCTATTGTTCTAACTGTTAATTAACTGTGTCAACAAGATTGTAGAGAAAATGTTTTTAAAGCCTCTTAAGAGGGCAAACACATTTTAAGCACCTCTAAGTACTTTAGGAATACCCAAGGATTTAAATTGACAATGATAAACAATCACTAATTATAGTCATTCTTAACTGGTTCTCACCAAGGATCTCTTTATTAGATAACACTTGTTAACCTAGTTTCAAGTACAGTGTGTGTTTAAGAAAGATTAAATTCAATTTGATTCGAATCTGCATTTATCCAGTTTCCTATAATGTGTCAAGTAATGAGACTGATTATTCTGAAATATGCTATCATTCTGATTGGCCCTTCCCCAGTTAGCCAAAAATAGTAAGATTTAACTCTACATCCAAAACCTGTAACCACAGAAATATAATGCATTGTATTTATTATGCATTGTATTAAATTGCTAAGATGTCCCATGACAAAGATCGAGGTATCATATCATCTTTGCATCCCTGGCACATTTGCTTATCACAAAGAAGACCCCAAAACACATCTGCTGAAAAAATGAGTCACAGAAACAACACAACCTTCATGATGGATTGTTCTAGAAGATGAAAGGAGAGGAATTAGTGTCACCAGTTTTTGAAAACAGAACCTCTTTCTTTCATTGCACATTTCATTGCTTTATCTTACTCAAGCCTCAGGACAAGCTCTGAGGAACATTTTCTCAATGGACCCATTTTACAAACACAGACAAAGGCAATGGTGCTGTGAAGGGTGGGGAGGAAAAAGAGAACCCGGGTCTCTCTGGCTCCAGGCCAGACCCTTCAACTGCCAGCAGCCATGCTTCCCATTCGAGTCCAACCTGGGTCCACATCCAGGGGCCCTGGGCCTTAGCCCTTCTGACTGCTGAAGAAAGTAAAAGACTCCTGAAGTAACATGGTTATCAAGTGTGAGGGAGAGGAGGGGGCTGGACATGAGAGCAAAGAAAGTAGAGGATAGGGGAGCACTTTGCACAAAATGCACAAAGCATTGCTGTATTTTCTCTCCTTTCTGCAGTCAAAGCAACATGGACACACAGAATAATAGCCCTGAACAAGCCACATGCATCTCATTCACCACCAAAAAAACCCGGCTTTCCTGTCATTGTGATCTTTGAGCAAATTAACTGAGTAGGAAATACATCAAGGTGTCCAGCATGTTGTAATTTGCAATATTATTTTATTACTTCAATTATCACTTATTCTTGGAATCAAGTAGGTTTTGAAAGGAGAACAGGAAAATGAGATCGATTGTGTGAGCCTTGTTTTAATACAAGAAATGGGGGAAAGAACTACAATTCAAGAAAGTGGGTCTCGAATTTCAGAGAACGTAAAAGCTCCAGAAGAGATCCTTAAAAATAGATTCCAGAGCCGCATTCCCAGAGATTAGGCTAGTGTGGGGCTCAGACTTTTTATTTTCACCTCCAGTATCCAACCACCTTGTCCATTCATTAATCTGTCCACTGAACAACTCCTATGTGTCAGGTACAGGTTCTAGATGGTGGGAATACAGCAGTAAGCAAAGCACTCAAAACCCTGCAGTCAGAGTAGGGAGACAGGCCATAACCAGATAAGGCTACAGATAATGTGTCCACCAGTGATAAGGGTTATACAAGGAATAAAGTAGAGGTAGGAGAACGAGGGGCATTACCTCCCTTTTTTGGGTGTTGTGAGAAGCTTTTCTATTAAAGAAACAAAGCAGATTTCTATATAGATTTCTAGGGAAAAAAGTATTCCAAATAGAGGGAACACTAAATGCAAAGACACACAAAATGCTGATGCAACTGGTTTAAGCTGCTTTAAAGAGCACTTGCTACACACCAGATGCTTTGCAGCAATGATCTTATTTCAACAATACAGCAACTCTGCATTGCTAGTTATTATGACTCCCTTTTTACCCCATGACTACAAGGGGGATTTGGCCACAGATCTAGCAAAGGGTGGAGCTGAAGCATGACCCAAGGATCTGATGGAATTTCCCCAAGCACAGTGCCTTAGGGGTGTCCACCATGGGGAATGCCTCCCTCCTGGTAAGTGGTGAATATGCAGAGGGTTTAACTATAAGATAGTACATTAATGCAGCCGCCTAAATAATATTAAAAAGAGTTTAACAGTTTGGGCAACTGCAGTGCCACCAGAAGCAAAATAGTGAATAGAATTATGTAGCTAGAAAGGATTTAACTATAGAAAGAAAAAACTGCACAAGAATATAAAATGACTGGGAAACAGGCAAAAATGTGAGCTTTTTGGTTGCTTCTAAATGTACATATCTTTAACTCTTCAGTTTTCAGTACTTCCCAAATGTGTCCACTGTGATACGCAGATGTTTCTTTGATCATCAGGGAGGAAAATGAAGAATGTCGTGAAGACGTGCATTCCCTTTTTGCGTCCGTCTCGCCGCCTTTCCACCTCGTTTGGTTCCTATGAATCATCCTCATCCGACGTCCTCGGGAACTCGAGGTTATTACTGTGTGGTTATCGTGATCAGAGGGTACAGGATGAGTCTTGAAGGAGAGGGTCGTCTCTGGGCCTCCAAGGGAACCCCGTGTAGACATCAAGAACCTTTGGGTTCCTGACCTCGGGTTTACTGTTGGCAGAAAGCAGACTTTTAGTGGAACAGGGTGAATCCAGGAGTAGGAAAGGACTGAAGTGATGTGCACATTTCTCCTAAGTACCCACGTCCACGTGGCCGAATAGACATAGAATGTGGAGAACAGAGGAGGTCAGGAGCCCTGTGTGCCACTGGGCAGAAAGAAAGTAGGTTGATTGCAGTCTGATATCGCCCTTGGTTCAGTCTGTCCTAACAGGAGTTTCTCACCGCTGGAGTTGGAATACAAGGTCTTTTGGAAAAGACTGACCCTGTATTTTCATGAAAAAGCATAATATAATTTTGTAGGTTTCCTAACTGTAAAAGAAAAATAAAAAATCCTTTAAATTCCCCCCCCCCAAATAAGACGTGCATTCCTCGTGTTTGGAAATTTGACTAGGACCCCACCTGCAGGTGTGAGTGACCACCTCACTCTTACTAAGATCATGTTACACTCCACGCCCGCGCACGTCCCTTTAGGGACACCCTGAGTCAGGATCAGCCAACAGTCCCCAGAGCCACAGTCTGGACAGTGCTCCCCCGGCTGCTGAGGGGGAGACAGGGAGGGAACATGAGCTGTCTTCATCCATCATGTGGGCTAGCCAATGGGGTCACATTTTACAAGAGATATGAGGCCTGCGCTGATGAATCTTTCAGCATTTCACTGCTATAAATTCTCCTGGCTCTTATTAATAAAATATAATGGTAATTCCTAGAATAATGGCAAATTATCCAAAGTCACAGAATGACAGAGCAATCAAATTCAGAATGAATTCTAGGCCTGAGGACATGGTGGAAAGACAGGGGAGCTCTGGCTCCCTGGGGAGCAGGGGAGGCCCACGCTGCCAGTTAAAGGAACAATAGTCAAGACAATTGCCTACACATTGTTAGAAGAATGGGACGTTTATAAAGCAAATGCTATCCCAGAAATGGATGATGCACCAGAGAAGTTCGGTGGACATTACACGGGCCACACACTGACCCCCCACGGGCCACACTGGTTTCGTTTTCTGTACTGTGGCTACTCCCTTCTCCTCCCAAAGTGTTTTCATCTTAATTTTGCTTTGAGTTTGAGTTCTGGGTGGACAGCTCTACATACGATTTCTTCTTTCATCAAGTAAAAACCATTCAACACATTTAACCAAGACATGACTGAGCCATTTTGAGAATAAAAGAGAAGTCTTTGAAGTCAAAAAAAAAAAAAATCCCCTGGGGTCATCTCTAACAGAGAACCAGAACAACTAAGGGACCCACACTGTGGTCTCCCATCACTACGAGACTTGTTGACTTCAGAAGTCCTCGACAGGAACTTACCAGACAGGACTCTGAACCACACACTGAACTTCTTCGACCAGAGAGGCTGATGCCACCTGCTGTGAGGAATTATCCATGACTCCCCCAAGTAAGCTTAGAGATCCATCTACTTCCACACAGGGGGTGATTCCTAACGAACTATCTGTTACATTCTTGCAGTGGGGAGAGTTTTCATCATGGTGGCCCCCCAAGGAGCCTGCAACCCATCTTTTATTGGGCTCTATGGCAATGAGTCAACCCTAAAGATATGGGGAGTTTTCAAAAGCATCCATGACTGGGATTCAGCCACAGGAGATTGTGATTTCATTGTTCTAGACCCTCAAGCCAGCAACTCCAACATCACCGGAGAGCTTGTTACACACACAAGATTTCAAACCCCACCTGGGACCTAATTCATCAGAATCTGTGTTTCAACAAGATCTCCAGATAATTCTAATGTACAGTAGCGTTCAAGAAGCATTGGTCTAGGGTAGTCCCCAGGAAATGTTTTTTAATTTCTTCAAGTTATTCTTATGTTCAGCAAAGACTAAGAACACCCCACTTAAATTCCACCATTGGTCTTTCCTTTTTCTTGCTGACCACTGCCAAGTCCAGGGTCCTGGCCCAGATCATCATTCCAACTACACCCCTCACAAGAGGGACTATTGTGAACTGTGGAAAATTCCCTCCACCCCACTCCTGCTTGCCTGAGGTTTATCCCAGCTAACCACGTCTAGGTTGGTCTCCCCCCACCCAACCCTAGGAATTTTGTATCCCTTTCCTTACCCAGTCGATGACCACCTTCCCACCTGGTTCTACCCTGTTTGTGGGCTCTGTCCACTCCCCATGGCCCACCCTCTGCCCCGCCATCTTTGTCTTTTGGCAGCTTTCAGTACAGGGGTCTCCACAACAAGAAGCAATGAATGGAAGAGGGGAAGCCTCTTCCTTCTCTCATCCTCAGGCCCCATGTCCTCACCTGCACGTGGCTTTCTCCATGACACATGTGTGAGTACCGCCAATGGCGTGAAGGCAGAGGAAGGGAGGAGGGCAGAGCAAGCGGCAGGCTGAGGGAGAGGCACTATCTGAAATCTACAGTTAAGAGCAACAGGACAGCTTTTAAGCAGCAGCAGCAAATCCCTGTGAGGCCAGCAGAAGACAGAAACTTGGGACAAACACTGCATCTAATGTTAGGAGATTCCATAAATGACTGAAGTTATTAAAGGCAGCGAAAGGTCCAACAGTGAATATTGTCCAGTTTCAAATTGCAGCCCCAGTGAGAGAAAACAGCCAGATCCCCTAAATGGCCACGGTGACTGAGGTTCATGTTGCTGTTATCACGTTTCAGGACATGGTTACAGGAACAGCGCCCAGCTGCAGAGATGGCAGGGTCTTTTTGAGCCTCGACTACAGGCATTAAAAAATATATACAGACTAAGATTCTCCTGTGAAATTCAGAAGCTGAGAGTAGCCTGAACATAGGTTCAAATACGTCTTCACTTTACCCCATCCCCTCAAAAACATCCATTAAGATTAGAATTAAAAACTAGGAAGGTTTCTACATCTGAAAAAGTTATCCTGCTTCAAGCTACACTGGGTTGGTTCTAAAGGTCACCTGGTAGACACTCTCCCTGGTGGCCAGTCACAAACATACTCAGAAGCTGGTGGGCAATGCAAATGCCTCGCTGTTTTGTTCTGCTTTTCCCTTGGTACCTAAAGTGTCAAATCAGCCTCTGTCAGGCCTCTGCTGGTCTCATCATCTGTCTCCTTTCCTCTCTCCCTCCTCCTTTACCAGGTCCCAGCATCATCTTACCGGTTGCAAAGGGCCATGGCTGAGAAGACCATCACTCCTATTTCCACCCTGGGAGGGCACCTCTCCACCCTTAGCATCTTCCATCTCCTCCCTGACCTTCAGCAAGAAGCACCTGTAAAACAAAATGACATTTTTCCTGAGAAATGGCATCTCAAGACATAGCCTGAATGCATCATGTGGCAAGAGACCCACATAAAAAGAACTTGCTCTTCGATCACTCTTTTCTTGCTTACTCATATTTTTTCTTTCTCCCAGTGTATCAGTCAGTATCAACTAGACTTGTGTTTGTGTTTAACACACAATCCCATCTCAGTGGTTTTAAAACAACAAAGCTTTATTTCTCACCTATTTCACAGCCCATGGCGTGTTGGCAGGGGCTCTGTTCACCATAGCTATTATGGGGCCCTGGTGGGCTGCTATGCCAAGGAGAAAAAGGTTTCTGGGGGTCTTGTGTGTCCTTAAAAGAAGTCATGTCACCCCTGATCATAATTCTCTGCTCAGAACTATTCAAATGTTCTATCCAACCACGATGGAGCCAAGAGGTGCAGTCCTACTATGTGGTCAGAAGTAGAACCAGGAATAATTTTTGAAATGCATTATTTACTACCATTCCATCCTAAATTCAAATTACCAGGAGAAAGAACACAACTGGCCCCATCTGATCATGTCTTCCCACTTTGATTAGTTAGCGTACTGGCTGGAGGGGGCGGGGAGAGGGGGGAGGACTGTACACTTCATGTATGTCTGGGAACATGGGAAGGATGGGTGAGGATGAGGAAGGCAATTCAAGGGTCACAGGCCAAAGAAATAAACCATAAACTATACAAATAGGACCCTTGAGTGTGGATGAATTGGAGACAGGACTAGTAAATTAATCAGCACAAAACAAAGCAGTACAACTTGCAGGGATGACAATGGCAATAACCAAAGATGCTAATGTGCATTTACAAAACTCAGTCTCCAAACATTCACGGAAATGCGCCGACCATGTAGCTACTGACACACCTGCAAGGTAGAAAGGCCTCTCAATCAGCTAATATGAGCACGCTCCGATTCTCCTGCTGCTCCTCACATAATTTATGTACTAGTCAGACCAATTTTCATTTAATCAAGAGCTATCTTGTCCAACCTTTCAGCTGTGAGTAACTTTGTACAAGATGAAAATAACCTAATCCATCATGATGATAGAAATTTTTCTACTTCTTCCAGGCCCTTACTGCCAACAAAATGCCAGGAATCTTGCTTCCCTGGATGGCTTATTAAAATGCAGCAGACCCAAACTGCATTAGGGCTGTGTAATAGCATGCCCTGCCCACCAACTAATGCTTGCCAGATGTTCAAGCTCCACCCATCTGTAAGCACCTGCTCAGAGGAGTGGGCCTCCAGAGCCAATTCAGGGAGAAGGTGGTTATTGGCTTTATTTGCCCTCCAACTGATGCACCCTGCAGCAAAAAATTAAATTAAAAAGGGGAAGGAGGTTTGCCAGGCTAAGATGGCAATGGTTCCCACTAGAATTTTGCAAGCATATTCGCTGGACTGCAGCACCCATACATTTCTGAAGCTGAACACCAAAGTTCCAATACCCACCACAATGACCTTGGGTAAATCCCTTCACCTCCCTGCGCTTTGCATTTCTAATTTGTAAAATGGAAACAACTACAGGCACTTTCGGGGCTGCTGTGAGGATAAATGAGATGAAATATGAGGAACTGCTTTGCACAGTAAGAGGGACATAGATATTGCTCAATAAAAGTCCAGTCCAGCCCTGGCCGGTTTGGCTCAGCGGTTAGAGCGTCGGCCTGCGGTCCTGAGAGACCCGGGTTCAGTTCCCGCTAAGGGCGCGTACCTCGGTTGCAGTTTGTCCCCGGCCCTGGTCGGTTGTGCGGGTGGCAGCCACTCGATGTGTTCCTTTCACATCGATGTTTCTCTCTCTCTCTCTGTTCCTCTCTCTCCCTCCCACTCTATCTGAACAAAAAAAAAATGGAAAAATGTCCTTTGGTGAGGATAAAAAAAAAAGTCCAGTCCACATATGCATTTTTAACATGTAGGTAGGGCCATAAAACCTGGATTTCTCTTTCATTCTCAAACCATATCCCTACACACACACACACACACACACCCCTGTCTCTCCTTCCTTTCCTCTCTCCCTCCCTCCCTCCCTCTTTCTCTCCTGTCTTTGTCTGGGACTGTACTATAATGCAGAGGCTGGCATAAGGGGAGGCAGCTTATTTTTCTGAAGGTTCAAGGTCAGAAACAGGCATGGAGACTGAGTAATGGAAGCCCCATCTCTCCACACCTCTCCCCTGCCCCCTGACGCATAAGGCAGTGCTGGCATGAATCACTCGCTCTACCCACATATCCCTAAGCAGTGGATTGTTTAGTGTGGTATGTTTTTAGACTTTATATAAAAACGTATATATTCCTATATGACTTGCATTTTATACTCAACATCTTATTTTCGAGATTCAGGCCTGTTGATGCATGAGGCTACAATTTACTTATGTTCACTACTGTATAATAAAGTATTCTGTTGCATGACTATACCATCATTTATTCTACCACCGACGGACATCTGTGCTGTTGCCATTTCTTTTACTATTACCGATAGCATTGCAGTAAACATTCTTGTGCTGGTGTGCATGGTCAAAAGATTTTCCAAGGCATGCAGCTAAGAGAACACTGCTGGGTCACAGGTTTATGCATATTTTTAACGTTAGTTTATGGTCCCCAATTATTTTTCCAAAGAGCTTGTTTCCGTTTACACTCTGACTTCCCAGTTCCTGGCAAAAACACTGCAAACTACCTTGGAGAGTGTTATTCCTGCAAGTAGACGTTGCTGGAATTTCAGAACACTGGCTGAATTGGTTCCCCCACATGCCACCTGGAAGTTCACAGGCACAAACATCCCTCCAGGGGAGAGAGAGGTTTTGTCGCAAACATAATTTATAACAAAGAGGGTCTTCAGATGAGTGGTTTTGCGGCCCCCTGGCTTTAGGGATGAAACCTCCCCAGGATTACCTTGTACTATTCAGCCCATGAACAGAACACTCTGTAGCTACTACCTGTTTTTCACATGGGGGTAGTGGAAGCTGGCATAAGACTTTCAAACAGCTTTTCATCAACAGACTCCAAGAGCTAGACTGATGTCTTTGAGGACAAGAAGCACACTTTTCTACCTCGTTTGTATCTGTGATGCTTAGGATGGTGTCTATACATCATAGCTGCTCAATTAAACTTCATATGAAATTAAGAGTTCATCATTTTGGCAGATACTGCTATGTGTTGTCGAAATCTGTCTCCTCCACCTTCTGGAAGCAATGCTAGACCATATTCCCCAGCTTGCCTTGCAGCATACTGTGGCCATGTGACTGATACTGGCCAATCAAATGTGAGCAGAAGGGCTATTCACCACTTCCGGTCCTGGTCTATCGAAACCTCCCATAGGGCCCTCCATACCCTCTTTTTCTGGCTTCCAGCTGGATGCTTTTCCCCCCCTCAGTCATCACCTGGGTTCACATCATGAAAAGTGGCAATGGCATCTTTTTTACATCAGCCAAAGAAACAAACATGTTTTATCTTTAAAACAAACAAAGCTGTATCAGAGCCTCTGAGTGTTTTTTTGTGTGTGATGGAGAGAGCAGATGAGCACATTCGTGATTCAGAGCCTCAGGTGATTTGCTGTTCAGCTGCCCAGACTAGCATCCCGGTTGGCTCTGAATAAAGTTGTATTTCTGATCTCATGCCTTTATACCCAGATACCTCTTAATGTATACCAACAGGAAGCATGAAGAACAGTGCTTTGAAATTCAACAAGGAAGTAACAAGGTCTATTAACTATCTATTGCAGCATAACAAATTACCCCAAATCTTAGTGGAGTAAAACAAAAGCACTTATAGTCTCACATTATTTCTGTGAGTTGGGAATCTGGGCACAACTTAGCTGAGTCCTCTGGCTCAAGATAGCTCACAGGCTGCAATCAAGCTGTTGACCGGGGCTGCAGTCATTTTAAGGCTCCACTGGGAGGCATCTACTTTTCCACTCACTCTGTTGTTATTAACAGCATTCAGCTTTTCATGGGCTACTGGACTGAGAGCCCCACTCAGCTCCACACCAGCTGTTGGCTGCGGGCTGCTCTACAGGGAGGGTGTGAAGGCTTCCTCACAACATGGTGGTGGCTTCATCGGAATGAGCAAGTGAGGAGAGAGAGGAAGAGAGCAAGCAAGCAAAAGAGAAGTCACAACCTAATCTTGAAAGTGACATTTCATTGCTTTCTTCATTAGAAATAAGTCACTATGCCCAACCCACACCCAAGGGTAAGGAACCTCTTAGAAACTGCCTTCCACACAAGGAGCTTTAAAAAAAATCACAATTTTGCCAACTCACTCCTAGATTTATCTGAGCCTAACCTCTAAATTTCACTTATCTATTCAAAGGTCTTAATAGTTCTTCAAGCTATCATCAACATTTCAGAAGCAAATGTTAAAGTGAGAAAACTATAATGAGAATTACATCCAATTTGCTTCTTCCTTTACTGGGAATAAAGCTGTCCATTTCTGCAATGGGATACTTTGGAGAAATAATGGCAAGTGGCCTATTTTCCTCTTTTATGTCAACACTTAGAAATAAAACTCAAAATTCACACCAATTAACCCGTTAATTTTTTTAAGTCAAAATGCAGGAATTCCAAACATGAGGTCACAAAAGCAGTCTTGCGTATTTTCTTTTCTTTTTTTTTTTTTTTATGCTCACCCGAGGACATTTTTGCTTTTATGTTCAGATAGAGCGGGAGGGAGAGAGGGAGGAAGAGAGAGCGAGAAACATCGATGTGAGAGAGAGACACATCGAGTGGTTGCCACCCACACGACCCCAACCAGGGCTGGGGACAAACTGCAACCGAGGTACGTGCCCTTAGCAGGAACCAAACGCGGAACTCTCTGGTTAGTGGGCCAACACTCTAACTACTGAGCCAACCTGGCCAGAGCTCTTGCATATTTTCAGTGCTAATACATAATTAAATTTCCATCTACACCTTAAAATTACATCTCTCAAGCAAGTATGATAAACTATGTAATTTGTGAATGTACTTGTTGACAAATCATGCTATTCTAACATAATTAAAGTGAATCAAACTGTATGCATCACTTATTAGATAGAAAAAAAATTTTTAAGTTCTTAAATTCAATTTTCACAACATGTAAAAATGACAAAATGGGGTTTTGTTTTGTTTTTCTTTTCATTCCTATAGGATGAGAAGAGGTAACAGATTATACGTTCCCAGAAGAAAGATCCAGGTACGAACTTTTGAGAAGCATCTCTCTGCCTTACACACCCACCCTCCTCTTATCCAACTCATGTGACTATAGACAAATCAGACCTCTTGGAGAGGACCCATACTCTGTTTCCATAGTCTCATGAGCAGCACAGATTTGGAAACATGAGTCCCCAGCAAGCCCACACATTTTAATGAGCCGTGGCCAAGAGGAATGACGGAATCCTTCAGTGTGTCAACTGTGCTGCCACAGCTGGCCCGGGGTGGCAGAAGCTGCCTCCTTCTCAGGACACCACCCTGTGTCCAGTCACAACCGCATGAGCCTTAAATGCAGAGCACATCTTGCCAGCTCTCAGTGCCCAGGAGAAACTGGGCTCAGTGGAAAGCAGGGAGCCACGGCAGTCTAGCCGAAGTTGGGGTGTACTGGAGAAACATCAGCTGAGGCAAGAAATGGGCAGATCCGGTCAGTGTGGCTCAGTGGTTGAGCGTTGACCCAGCACCAAGAGGTCGCCAGTTTGATTTCCGGTCAGGGCACATGCCCAGGTTGTTGGCCCGATCCCCAGTGGGGGACATGCACGAGGTGGCCAATCGATGTCCTTTCTCATCGATGTTTCTATCTGTCTCACCCTGTCCCTTCTCTCTCTCTAAAAATCAATTTTTAAAAAAGAAAGAAATGGGCAGGAAATGGGGTAACAGGCAAGAGCAGAAAGGCAAACCTAATCAGTCCAGCAATCCTGCAAAGACACCTTGAAGTGTAAAGTCACTCTGAGTTCAGAACCAAGAACATCTCCAGATGTTGAAATGGCTTTTGCCAAATGCAGCCTTGGAAAATTTGTTTTCCTTTGGTTCATTAAGAGAGGATAAACAGCCCTGGCCAGGTGGTTCAATTGGTTAGAGCATCATCTTATACACCAAAAGGTTGCGGGTTCAATTCCTGGTCAGGACACATACTTATGTTGCAGGTTCAATCCCCGGTCAGGGTGCACACAGGAGGCAACTGATAGATGTTTCTGTTTCACATCAATGTTTCTCTCTCTCTCCCTCCCCTGTTCCTCTCACTCTAAAAATCAATTGTAAAAAATATATCCTTGGGTGAGGAAACAGAGAAAAACCACTTATGCATTTGTAGAAAGAAATATGACCACCCAGGGTCTACACGCATCCACCTGTGCGCTGACACAGACTCTCCCTGTGAACCAGCTCAGCTTTTTCTTTCTATCAGCAAACATGTATTTACCAAGGGGTGTCAAGGTCCATGAGAAACAGTCTCTGCCCTCAAAGAGCTTTCAGCCTGGTGTTGGGATTGACAGGTATGTAGATGATTATGCCACAATGTGAACTGTGGCCCATTCTCCAGAAGTGGGGATTACCAGCTACTAAAGCACATGGAAGAGAACCCAAGTCTAGTTGGGGATGGCGATTTCAGGATGCTAACTAGCTATCATGAAAGTGATGGTTCAGCTGAGACTTCAAGGGTCTCAGGACTCTTAGGAGTGAGCCAGAGAAAATGAGAGTAAATTCAAGGTACAAATTCTCTGCATACAAAGGTAAGAGAAGGTGGCTAGCTCAGGTCAGCACATAGTGCCTAATTAATTTATTTCATCCTCAACAATCCCACACAGGTGTACTATTAGCCCATTCTACAAAAGAGGAGACTGAGGCATGGGGAGGTTAATTGACGTTCCCAAGATTCTCAGCTAGTGACTGGCTGAAAGTAGCTCAGAATGACTGGAGCTTACTGCGGATGGGGGTGAAGCACAGGCTGTCCAGAAATATAAGAGCAGGCAGAGGACAGATCACACATCGAGTTGAAAATCTGCAAACATCTAAGCAACCCCTGAAGGGGGCCCAAGTTGGTGATGCTAGGAGCTGATGTGAACTCCACAAAGCTCACACCATGTGCCTTCTGGGAAATGCACTGGAGATAAGCAAGGCTGGTGGTGGGAGATGGGCAATTTGGGGAGAGATGACGGTGACCTGAGCTAGAGGAGTGGCGATGAGGATGAGGGGGGCTAGGATTCCCAGGACCTTTGGTCAGTATGAACCACTGAACAACAGCTGCTGGGATGGGACAGGATGAGGAGAGGGCCAGGTTTCTGGCTGGGGTTCCACACAGATGGTGGGTCCACCAGAAGAATTCTCTGAGAGTCTAAAATAACAACAGTGGGCTGGCTTTGATCCTCGACTATTTCATGGCACCAGGCTGGACACTTGAAAGAATACATCTGCCCAAGAGCTAGTCCTGCCAATGTGACCAGCAGGTCCCCAGACACCGGCTCCTTCTCCTTTGCACAGTGTTTGGGAAAACAGGGCCAGCACTCGTGTCTCCAAGTCTTCCTGGTCTGGTTTCCAGAAAATTCCTTTTCTAACCGGGCGGGGCTTGCTCACCCAAGAAGAATAAGCAGATACACCCAGTTGCCTTTTGACTTTTCCATCTTCACCCAATAGGATACATTCTTTTTTGAACACAAATCAGCTTTGGCCCTAGGCATATTTTCCTGACATATGTGGGTTTTAAGTGAAATTTAATCTATTTCTGATTCTTCTACACTTAACTCATTCACAGGGTGTAAGGAAACAGCTACTTGATATCCAGGAAACTTCCCGGACTTTGTATAACATGTTAAAGACTCCTTTTCTTTTGTCTTCGACACAGGAAGCAACAACTCGCCAAGCATAAACAAACCTTCTCTACGATGTTGGCGTCTGGTTTTAAATGTCTTCTCAGGTGGAAGAGAACAGAGAAGGAGCAGAAAGCATAATGAAGAAGAAAAACAGTTTGGGCTTTTGGCTAAAACCAAAGGACTAAAAAAATAAACCAAATGAAATGATTAAATAAAATACAGGAACCAATGATGTGATAAGCACCAGAGTCACCCCTGCCTGTCACATTTCTACCCTGAGGCCCCATCTGATGTCCCTCCACAGTAGGCATCTAAAGAGTCAGATACACTGAGCAACAGCCTTTCACTCTGTGGCTATTTCCAACTATTCTAATAGCCACAGTCACCCCAATGTCCTGAATTAACCAGTGCTTCATGTTTGGGCCCTATAGGTTGCCATAAGAAAGAGGTCAGTAGATACGTAAACCATTGGAAATCAAATTACTTTTTCATTTTGGAGACTTTCTCCCGCTTCTTGGGTCAGAAACCCTAAAGGTAACCCAGGAATGGTCATTTTTTGACTGCTGACACATCTGGGGTTACGAGAGAGTCTGCATTCTTTCCCTTCTTTCAGCCAACACTTCAGAGAGTTTGCTTTGGATTCTGCACTATGCCGTCTCTTCTTTCTAGACCGGTTCAGGCTCGTCGCTGTCTTCTTCTGCCAAGCCATTGCCCTGGGCCCACCTCTGAGGCAGTTCGTTTATAAACACTTTGGGGAAGCAAGGGGTTAGAGTAGGCAAAAGCTTGTCCAAGGATGCCCGTACAGATGGCGAAACTCAGGCAGAAATGTACACTCCAAAGAGGGCAGCCTGTGGTGAGTGATACAGCTGCACCCAGGTGTTCAGGGTCTGGGATGGTTCCCCAATGAGGAAAGAGGCTGATGACAAAACCCTGTGGGCTGATTTGCAGAGAATGACCACTGATTACTCTGGGCTTGTTAAGTCAGTAGCCTCTAGACCCTTGGTTCTCAACCTGTGGGTTGCGACCCCTTTGGGGGTCAAACAACCCTTTCACAGGGATCGCCTAAGACACAACAGTAGCAAAATTATAGTTAAGAAGTAGCAACGAAAATAGTTTTATGGTTGGGGGTCACCAAACATGAGGAACTGTATTAAAGGGCCACGGCACTAGGAAGGTTGAGAACCACTGCTCTAGATAAAAATGTAATCCAAAAGATAACAAGGTGAACCAGCTGAAGCCACTGTCACCAAGGGCTCTGTCCACATACCCAAACACAGCAGAAAGACAGCAAGGCAGGAGGCAATCCAAACGGGATGCCATCTGCCAACTCAGTCGCTCTATCTTGTTTTGTATCTTATCTCAGTGGTTCTTATTCACACTCAGACACTAAGGAGGGGCCTGGCTCAAAGGCTGTGACTTAACTGCTGTCATCAGCATTGGTGAAGGATTTCTCCATCTCTTCCTCCTCCCTCCCCTCCCCTGTTAGAAAAGGAACACTGCTGAGGAATCATTGGCAACATTTTTATGTTTGTTCGTTTATTTGGAGTATTTACCAAGTTGTGCCCAGCCCTTTCCACATAGAAACTGAAGTGGCAACAAGAAAACCATAAAACAGAGACAGTAAATAAAAAAATATCAGAACCAAGCCCCAGCCAGTTGGCTCAGTTGGTTGAAGCGTCGCCCTGTACACCAAAAAGTCTGTAGGTTAGTTGTCTAAATCTGATCAATGTTTCTCTCTCACATCAATGTTTCTGTGTCTGTCTGTCTGCCTATCTATCTATCTATCTATCTATCTATCTATCTATCTATCTATCTCCCTCCCTTCCTGTCTCTCTAAAATCAGTAGAACATATCCTCAGGCAGAGATTAAAACGCATACCTATCAGAACCAAGGGAATATAAATTGGTTGGGAAGCAGAGGCATCCAGCTCAACGTGGCAGCCTGAGATCTACCCAACCCAGCATCTGTTGTCCCTCTGAGAACCTCTGAAAAAGGTATGTGGCACAGACAGGAACACACCGACACGCACTATGTCGAACAGAGGCTCTAATGAGCTACAGCTGAGCTCATGTCAGTCTGGTCCCCAAACCTTTGCGCCTTCCACCATGCTAGGGACCCAGTGCACAGGAAGGAGAAACTGATTGGCTCAAACAAAGATAAAGCTTACACACATAGCCACAGGGAGTGGCGCCTTCTGGCACGGAGCCAATCCACAAGCAAAGCAGCTGACATTCGCTGCCTTCCTCCTGGCCAGAGCGGAGAAGGGCTGTCTCTGTGCAAATTGAAACAGGCTTCATTAAACCAAAGCATTGTACTCAACTGAACATGAGGCAAAGATTCCACGAAGAGACTCAAAGTCAAGTCACCACTGGGTTTTTCCTGAGAGACCCAGCCACCAAGATTTTCCCTGCAGATGTTGAAAGGGAGAAGCTTGTGAACAATTGGAAAACACCACCAAGCAACCCACAGAAAAGGGATGGAAATCGAAGGCTGATTCCAGACCACTGCACATATTAGACTGTCTTCAAGCTAACTAGAGTGATCCAAACCCCTCATCTCTAAGACCCAGTATCTTCATCTGTAAGTGTTCATAATATTACCCACTCCATGGAGATATTTCAGGGTTCAAACAAATAAGTACGAAATAGTTTAGAGTGGCATCCACCATATTGGAAGTATTCCATGAGCAGCTTTTATCATTATTATTCTTATTACATGATATTCACAAATTTTATTTTTAATTAAATAAATAATACTTAAAGGCCATAGATGCAGAAAAGTGTTTGTTTGCTTATATATTTGTTTGTTTGACACACAAGGTGAAGCCAAATTGCAAAAGTTACCACAGTGCCTGATGTGAGACAGCTGCACCATAAACTTCTGTTGATTGATTGAGTAAAATAAAAAATATTATCAGGTTTCTGGAAAGAAGAAGAGTAAACTAATAATCAAGACAAATGCCCAACTCTGAAAGCTAGAACAGGTATATAAACAACCAACTGGAAAATTCAGACATGAAACCAAAAGATCTTCATGAATTTCACCAAAACTAGCTCAGCACAATGATGTCACTGAAGTTAAGTCAGACGTGTTGCTAAAACCAATTAGGCTGATCAACTGTGGTGAGTCATGATAGAGTGGTAACCATTATGTCAATATAGGTTGGCAAGAAGCAGCTGTGCTAATGTTGGCAAGCAATATCTCGAGAGGAACATATAGTTTACGAATAAGTATAGGTAAACACATGAACGCAGCGCCAAAAGTTTCTCTAGACATTATTTTAAAATAAAATGGCAATAGCATGCACCTAGGAAGAACCATAAGAACACATCAACGTAATGCTAACTGAAGAGCTAAATATTGTATATTTCTAAAATAATAAAGCAACTGAAAACTTATTGATATATTTCTCACACTTGGTAAGAATAGTAACAAAGTCTGTTTTAAAAATTTGTAGTTCTGAGAGAGGAGTTTTAAAGAAAAGTACCAGGAGCCTTCCATCCCAATTTGGTCCTGTCCATGTTTCCATAGGTTGCTTAGCCAATAGGAAGAATCATATTGCAATGAGTTAGCCCCAAATTCATCTTCCAGACCATCCAGTTGGGGTTTTTTATTAGAATCATCTAGGAGGTTTGAAAAAATAACCATGTCCAGATCTCACCAGCAGAAATTTACCACTAATCCAAGAGGACTTAGATTCGGAATTTTTAACAGATCCCCGGATCTGAGAACTGCGGCTCTAATCTGTACAACTGTTCCTCAATACTGGACAAAGGCAAGACCCTAGAAAGCATGTCCCAACTGGCATGTCAAAAGCAAATTCTAATCATTCTAAGGCTACACTGTCCAGTCCAGTAGCCAGTAGTCATATGTAGCATGTAGCAAGTAAGCACCTGAAATATAGTCAGTGCTACTGAGAAACTAATTTTTTAGTTTTGCTTTACTAAATTTAAATGTAAAGACTGATACACAACTTAATAATTGGAAAACATCTAAGTAGGTTTAACACAGCTTGTGTACATGAATCTACTTCTTTCTCAACTGTAAATTTTGTGAATTCTTAATACAGACCAAGTGTTTCTGGTAAAGTTAATGTCTAAACTGAGAAATGTTGGATATGTAAAATGCACACTAGATTTCAGTCTTCATAAAAAAATGTAACTATCTCAATAATTTTTATATTGACTACATGTTAAAATAATACTTTTGATATATTGGGTTAAATAAAATATATTATCAAAATAATTTCATTTGTTCCTTTTTACTTTTTTAACACAGCTACTAGAAAATTTTAAATTACATGTGTATGTTCCAAGGGAAATGAGCAATTTCCAGCCAAACATAACAAAAGACACATAGAAACTAAGCATCACGTGAATATCAGCAGACACAATAGCTGAATCAGACTCACTAATTTTTAGACATTGAAATTATCAGACACAGAATGTAAGTTTTATATTTAAAGAAATAAAAGAGAAATCGAAATATAAATAACAAATAAAAGACTTTTAAAATGAGTAAGCATAATTGAAAAAGAGCCAAACAGAACTTCTAGAAATGAAAACCATGGCAATTGAAATTAAAACCTCAACAGAAAATGAGACACAGCCAAATGGAAAATTAGTGAATGGAAAGATACAAATAAATTATCCAAAATGCAACAGTAAGAAACGTGTTTGAAAAACGTGGACCTAACATTAAGAGACATGGCAGACAGAGTAAGAAGTTTAACAGATATAAATCACAGTACCAGAAACAAATGTCAGCGAAAATGAGGAAAAGCTAATATTTCATGAGAAAATAATGGGTTGGACTTTTTCAGATTTGTTTAAAGCCATTAAGCTTCAGACCCAGAAACTGCAACAAATCTCAAGCAGGATAACCTTCACAAAACATAACATAATGGCAGAAAACCAAAAGAAAAAGCGGACCTACTAAAAGTAGCCATCAAATGAAAATACAGCTTATCAAAACTTGTAGAATACAGCAAAAGTAATGCTTAGAGGAAATTTACAGCATTTAATGTATATGTTAGAACAGGAGACATTTTAATAATGAATAGTGAAGTAAAAAAAAATTTTCTAAACTATCAGTGATACAAACCATGCTAGGAGAAAGACTGGATCATATTTGCTATTTCCTCGATAGAATATAATACTGAAAATGATTGACATATGGACCGATGATCAAAGACTACACTGCCAAAAATGTAGGAGAAATTATTACAGAGATATATCAGACAGTTGTACAGCTCTTAACCACAAGCCTCTTCTCCGAACAGACCATAATTCTGCCCAGTCCAGCAGTAAGAGTCTCAGAAAACTCAGCAAACAGCTTTCCTCCACACCTCTGAAAGCACACATGTTGGCCAAGAGCCTGGTGGTGACTAGGCCCTGGGGAAAAGTGTATAAAAGGGGGTGGGCCTCCTCACTGTTATGTTTGCCCTGGGCTCACTTAGAGTGGAGCCTGTAGAAACTGCTTGGGGAGCTGCCTTTCTAGGTTGCTGGGGACCAAACAGCGTCATTGTCTGATTCCTGGACTCCAATAAAAATAAAGTCAGAGAACGGGGTTCTGGACATCTCTATCAAAGCTGTTTCAAAACACAGAATTGAATGTGATGGGGTGTCATAGCACATCCATCAGCAGGTTCTCACTGAGCGCCCATGGGGAACCCAGGTCTGGATTAAGCCTTCTGGAGCCATCAATAATGAAACATCCAGTTTTTCAAACTCAAAGGGCCTTCTCAGAGATTTCCAGACAAGCTGAACTAGGTCAAATGCAGCTTTCAAGCATTGCTTTTGGTACTAGAGGCTCCGGGTCCTAGAGGCTCTCAGCATGCTCTGGGGTATCGGCTCTGGGTTCTGAGTTCAAGTTGGAAGCCTCAGGCTTACATCCTCACAGCTCTCAGCGCAGTGGAAGAAACAATACTCCTTTGTATGTTGCTCAACCAAAAGTCCTGAGATGAACTCTACTGGGATCTAATTGATTTATGGGTCAACTACCCATTCCTGAAACATTTATTGTGACCAAAAAGATGCCACATTCTGGCCACTCTGGTTCCTTCTTCAGGGAGAAATATGAACTGGAGATTAGAAAGAGCTTCACTCTGAGTCTTAAGAAGTTGTCCTCTATGTAGAAATTTTATTCATCCTTGTTTCAGGTCTTCAGTTTTTTTCTCCAGTGAAATTGAAAGCAGAGCTAATCTATCTAGAATAATGTAGAGGAGTGGTTTCCTAAGAAAGAACTCCCATGTGGTTGATACCATTAAGGACAAAAGGAGAAGCTTCAGGAACTCCCATTCTGTGAGTGGCAAGAGGAATCCTCTGTCTCCCCAACCCACAGACCAGCCTTCCTGACGTGTGATTCACTTATTAATGGGTGAATCAAAAAAGATTATTGATTCACCAAAAAAAAAAAAAAAGAAGAAGAAGAAGAAAAAATCATGATTTCCTGGTTAATTAAGTTCGAGAAGTGTGGGGCTCAATCAAGTTAAAGAGTATTTTTGACTCCAGGACATTTCAGAGTCTCTAGGATTCCAATATGTGCTCATAGTCTCAAGAGGAAAACACAGCATGCAGAATTTCCCAAACCTATTTCATCCTAAATCTTTTAGAGGATCTCTTGGGACTGATATTCCCCGGAACAAACGCAGGGACATACTGCTCTGGAGGAAACAGCTCATTTTCTGACCCAGCCCCACCTTGCCCTGCCCATTATTTTAACTGAGATCACAAAGCAGTAAAAGGTCACTGAGGAAGGCTGGTGTTGTCCCTCCATCACCTCTGGGATGTTTAGAAATGAATATAACAACAGAGATAAAACCCACCGACTGCCTGGCTTCTCAAAAGAAACCCTTTCTTCATCCAACCTGCTACAAAGTCACTGGAATCAAATTGCAAAAACCCTGCACTAACTCCAGGTCCGGTGGGAGGAAAGACCACTGGTGGGCTACGCTGAGAGGACTTTTGGCCTCTGCGGGAACTAGTGTTCACCTCTGGCAAACCTCTGTCTGCAGCTGCAGAAGATCAAGTCAGGTTCACATCTGTTCCCCAGACACCCGACACCCCACCCCAGCTTCCCCATCCAACAAAGCCTGGCCAGGTTTTCACAGTTAGTTCCTCCAGGGCCCCTGGCTCATCTCCTCCCTTCTTGCTCCTATGAATTCTCAGAGATCAAAGCAGCAAGTTAGCCAAAGCTTTGTTTGCTCAGCATTCAGCAAAACACCTTAAATTCCCAGCTTGAAAGGAGGCTGAATGAAGGTCAAACATACTCTATTGTTGAAAAACTTTAAAACAGCAAGACATGGCCAAAGTATTAGTACAGGAACCTCCATGACTTCTCTGGGCTTCAGAGTCCTGTGAAGTAAAGGACATCCCCCAGCAAATTTAATGCAGGAGTCAGAAGGCAAGAGAGCCAGAATTTTCCTTGGAGGTCACTCTGAGTTGACTCAGGCAATACACTGATTCTGAGATGGAAATTGGGAGCTACTACCACAGCCCAAAGGGTGAGCCTCAGATTTAAATGAAGTCTAAAATGTCCATTCTGGATTACTCTTCTAACCAATGCAATCCATGTTCTGGACTGTTCCTCCTCCCCCTGGCCTTAGTTCACAACATTTTATGGCATTTAGAATTGAAAGGTCACCTAATTGGAAGATTTTCAAACTGTCTAGCAGCATTATTTCTCCAAACAAAATCTTAAATAGCACCCCAATATAAAGTAGAGTTGGGGGCGCTGGACGATGGTGGGTTGAGGCAAAGCCGGGGCTTCCACATATTCGGCCACCCCCTCCACCATTATGGCTTTGGGTTCCCACAGTTTGAAAAGTCTCCGATGGGTTCGACCATTTCAGTTTACACAAACGCTGGGGACCAGATGCAAAGAGAGGGCCCAGTCTCACACGCTCAAAATCTGTAGTGCTCATTGAGGGCATGTTCTTTTGCTCTTCACGTTTAAAGAAAAATGTCTTCAAAGTGGTCAGCCCTACTTTCAAAATACTCTTTTTCTGTTCTTACCATCACTACCTGCCCTCTGGGAAATACCTGGCACCCTGATCTGCCCCAATAACTCCCCCAAGCTCTCCAGTTGCTACATTGTTTCTTCAACCAAGTTAATCATTAGGATCTTGAAGATTCCCTGGCCCAGCACTGGACCTAGTGAGTCAAATTCCCAGGAGGTGGGTGCAAGAATCTGTGATCTAAATATGCACCCCAGATGATTCTGATGACAAGCCAGCTTTGGAAAGCATTGTACTGAACCTAAGTTATGTTTCTTCTTCAAATCCAACACCAAAGTTAAGGAATTCTTACATTAAGTCACAGCCCTCACTGCTGGTAGGACCATACTTTCACATGACTTTCTCTGGGGATCCTTTTGGGATGATAGGAGGAGAAGAGTCTCTGCAAGAACTTTTCACTCGTGTATTCTAAAAAAATAACCAAGACTTGTGCAAATATTTACCTTAAAGAATGTGCATTGCTGCATTAAAAAAAAAAAAAAAAAAGCTCAACAATGAGAGGATTGAGTCAATAAATGTTGGTATGTGCACGTAATGTACATTTACTAAGAAATGTTTAGAAGATTAACATGCAAGTATATTCACAATACATGTAAAACAAGCACAACATGTTGAAACAAATGTATAGTAGGATTCCACTTTTTCATATGCATAAGAAAATGTTAACATTATCTCTGGAATGGTGGTGGAATTAATAGCAATGTTTATTTTTTTACTTGCATTTCTTCTAACATTCCAAAACTTCCAGAGAACGTGAATTTTAGAATCTACCAAAAAATGCAGAAATTATCTTTAAAGTATCTTTGGGGTGGAAATCAATAAATGGAATCAAAAGGATGATTTAAGATATTAACTACTTACAATCTTGCCCATATCTCTTAAGATGATAAAGAATAGTGCTGTTGTTTTATTACTATTGTTTTTAGAATTCATAAAATCTCTAGAAAACAAGAAGGCACACTATCCATAGACTAGATAAAGTAAGAAACTTCTGGAATATAGAAAGCAAATGAGATCCCTAGATACTTAAAGAAGAGCAATTGTATGAAGAAGAAGGATCAAAATAAAATCTCCTAGTACATAAAAAAGGAAGATTTTTAAAAATATCTTTTTATTTATTTTAGAGAAAAAGGAAAGGAGAGGAAGAAAGAGAGAGAGAAACATTGATGTGAGAGAGAAACATGGATTGGTTGCCTCCTGTATGCAACCCAACTGGGGATTGAACCCACAACCGGGCTATGTGCCTGACCAGGAATCAAACTGGTGACCTTTTGGTGCATGGGAAGGCATTCAACCAACTGAGCCACACCAGCTAGGCAAAAAAGGAACATTTTAAATATTAGAGAAAAGTTAAGATGTTTGAAGAATCTATCTAAGAAGTCCAACATCTGTTCACTGGGAGGAGAAAAGAGAAAAAATAGAACAGGCAAAATCAGAAAACTAACAGAGAAAAAATGCTCAATGGAAGAAAGGCATGAGTATTCAGATTAAAATAGCCTGCTGAGTACAACAAAGCAAATAATATAATAATTCAAACATGCATCTCTGTCAGAGCAAGGCATTGAGCTAAGTGGTCCACAAGTGGTATTTGCGCTCATCCTCACAGCAAGCCTGAGCTTGGAACCATCATTTCCCCATGTCATAAATGAAGCCACTACTTGAGGGAGCCTAAAGATACTTGCCGGAGCCCACTTACCACCTACCCAGCACACACAATATTCTTCCTTGCTTAGTTAATAATCTTAATACCAAGGTGGAGTTTCCATTGGCAAGAGTGTCCCTATGATATATAGATTGGTATAAAAATAATGAAAGATTTCTCTTCTGATGCAGAATATTCTTTCATTAATTTATGGGCTGGTTAATTCTTCAGAGCTGCAGCAAATCAACGCTGGCCAGCTCTGGAAGTCAGGGCAGTCCAGCTGTGTCATCATTGAGGGATTTCAGCAGAAAGGGCTTGGGCTTGACCCACATTACAATGCAGGGAGGTCATCTGTGTAACGCCAGCTCTTGCCCTCACCGCAAATGGCAGGAACTAATACCTGGTGACCTTGATTGGGTCACTTGGCTTTCCTGAGATTGAGAAAATAATGCAATAAAACAAAATGATGTAGAAAAAATACTCAGTTTCATGCCTAGCATATAGAAAATGCTGAGGGAAATAAGTATTCACTTAGCAAATAAACAAGAAAATGTCCTTATGCCCTGGCCAGTTTTGCTCAGTGGTTAGAGTGTCAGCTTTCAGACCAAAGAGTTGCAGGTTCGATTCCTGGCCCTGGACAAGGCATGTATAGAGGCAACCAATTGATGTGTCTCCTCCTATCAATATCCCCCCCAACTTTTGTCTCTCTCCTTCCCCGTTCCCTTCCATTATCTCTAAAAATCAATGGAAAAAAAATCCTCCAGTGAGGATTAACAAAAAAGAAGAAGAAGAAGAAGAAGAAGAAGAAGAAGAAGAAGAAGAAGAAGAAGCAGCAGCAGCAGCAGCAGCAGCAATTTCTTTCTGTCAGCACCAATATCAAAAGTTAAGGTCTCATTCTGGCCGGTTTGGCTCAGCAGCTGCAGCATCAGCCTTCGGACCAGGGAGTCATGGGTTCAATTCCTGGTCAAGGGCTTGTTCCTCATGTATGGGTTCAATCCCAGTCCCAGTCGGGGTCATGCAGGAGGCAGCCAATCAATGTGTCTCTCTCACATCAATATTTCTCTCTCCCACTCCCTCGCTCCCTCCGACTCTATCTAAAAAAAATCAATGGAAGAATTGTCTTAGGGTGAGGACTGAAAAAAAAGGTAAGGTCTTCTAGAAGGAAAATGATTCAATTTTCTTTCAGAATGTAGGGATTAATCCTGTGATTGTGGAGTCTACATTGTGGGAAGGATGAGAGAGGCAGAGCAGAGTAGAAAGAGGGGAAGAAAGAGAGGAAAGAAACGGAGGGAGAAGCCAAGGAATAATAATACACCAAACATTTCCACCTCCTGGGAGCCAGACTCTGCTCTAAGCGCCTCATGCATATTTACCTCATTTAATGCTACGAGTCAGGGACTCACGCTATGTCCATTTCACAGACTGGTGAACAGAAATGCAGAGTAGTAAGTAACCCACCCAAGATGTACACAGAGCCAAAACTTAAACCCTCCCCTCTGTCTCCAGAGCCCAGGCTCTTTGCCACTACTCCATCGCCTCTCAGGAAAATGATATGAAGAAACTTCCCAAAGCTTCCACTGTTGTCCTAGAAGACGGACTGGGCTCTCTCCCCTGTGTCTGCTCATTCACAGCGCTGTCCACCCTCGCTGGAAATCTCAGCTCACAGGTCTACCTCCCACGAAACTAGCTCCCTGAGGGCAGAAATGCATCTTCCATCTGTGGGTCAGGGTTGCCACGTCCTAACACCTGCCACTCATTAGGCACTGAATCCAGAGGAGCCGTCCGTGGGTCTGCAGGCGTCAGGTTGCAGCGTTGCACTTCTAGGAGGCTGGTATGTTTGGAATTGTCTTCTTATTCTGATGGAACCTTCCAGCTTTTCCAGCTGCTCTGGGGAGTCACCCCTCAATAATGCAACGTGCCTGCTCCCCAGTACTGGTGCACACTCTGTACTTCTCCAGGGCAGTCTCAATTTCATGAAGCTGACTTTTTCTCAACCAAAGCAATGTGTTAAGTGTTTCAGTTACAACTATGCTTTGTTAAATCAATGTAAGATTTTTACATAGATAAACACAAACCAGAGAAATCCTTTGATGGTCCACAGATCTCTGCTTAGTTTGCTGACAATCTTAAGGAAACACGACCTTAAAAGTCAGTAAAGACAAATATATATATATATATATATAGTATATGTAAGATGAAAAATATATGTATATTAATATAGGGTGGGGCAAAAGTAAGTTTATAGTTATTTGTATAGAGAATAATACAATAATTAATAAATAATACAAGAACTGTGTTTTGCATACTCACAACTGTAAACCTACTTTTGTCCCACCCTGTATGTATCATACATATAAATATATACAACATATATATATTTAGAGGGAGAGGAGGGAAACACATTTTATCTCTTATATTTTTAATATGTTTTTATTGCTTTTTTTTTTTAGAGATAGAAAAAGGAAGAGAAAGATAGAAACATCAAGTGAGAGAGAAACATCAATGGGCTGCCTCCTGTATGGCCCCTACTGGGGATCAAACCTGCAACCCAGACATGTGCCCTGACCAGGAATTGAACCGGGACCTCTCAGTCCATGGGATGATGCTCAATCCACTGAGCCACACCAGCCTGGCAGGAAACACATTTTAAAGAAGCATTATAAATAGAATATGCCAATAAGCAAAAAGGGGAGAGAAAATTACATTGACAGAAGTAACTACCTTTAGTTTTAACACAGACTCGTCCACACATTTCTCTATATGTACGTAATTCTATACAAATGTGATTACAGTCCTGTTTTTAACCTGCCCTTTTCCCCCCTTAACATTATGAATAATATAATCCTTGTTTTCCATGCTTTTTATCATCACTCTGAAAGTACTTTGTTGAAACTTTCCATCATTTTCTACAACTTCAAAGTATTCTATAAAATGAATGTATCCTATTTACTTTACAAATCCCCTACTCTTGGACATTAGACTGATTCCAATGTTTTGCTCTTATAAACAATTGCTTAATTCACTTATCGTTTTGAAAAAATGCCACACATCTAAAAAAAAAATGGACTTCAAGCCCTAGCTGGTTTGGCTCAGCGGTTAGAGCATCAGCCCATGGACCAATGAGTTCGATTCCATCAAGGGCACCTACTTTGGTTGTGGTTTGTCCCCAGCCCTTGTCGGGTCGTGCAGGAGGCAACCAGTCAATGTGTCTCTCTCATATTGATGTTTATCTGTCTCTCTGTCTCTCTGTCTCTCTCTCTTTCTCCCCCCACCCCATCCTCCCTCCCTCCCACTCTATCTGATAATAAATAGAAAATTATCTTAGGGTAAGGAATAAAAAATAAAAAGAATGGAATTCAAAAAACACGCTGCCGGCAGTGGTCTAAAATCATATGGAATCCACTTTTGTCCTAAATTTCATTTTGTCCCTGGATTTTTTACTTTTAGATTCCTTCTCTCCTGAAACCGCGCCATGCATCCATCCAAACGTTCTCTCTCTTGATCCGTTGGCCCCTGCCTAGCTATTCCTCTACCAGTTTTTCTGAAACAACGTTCTCTTTCCCTTTGTGAAGTCCATGTCTGCTGCCTCCTCTCCTCTGCTTTCATCCACGCACCCCCCGTCCTACAGACTCATCCCATCCTTTGAAGCCTGCTGTACAAAAGACACACGCAGGCCTCGCGGGGATCAAAGGGGGACTACAGCACATCCTGAGCCTAAAGGAACTTGGAGTCTAATTGTAGATGCAAGGTACATATACACAGTGATACGCCAGTAAATTGGCTCTCTGAGGGGAGAAACAAACCTTGATTTTTTTTTTTTTTTTGTCAATTTCTACTCTATAAAATATTCCCATTATGGCCAAGCTACCCACATGATATCACTGAGCCCGGAGGTGGGAAGAGATGCACACAAGCCAGCTCCAGGAAAATGGCAGTGCGTGAAAAACTAAAATACATATGTGCACTCATACAGATGTGTGTATATATACATGTGTATGCATGTGTATATACACAAATATATGTATGTGTTTTAGCTTCTCATGGACATGCAGTCCTGTATGCATGCATATATAACCAGAGCAGATATTTCTAAGTAGGCAATCATATCATCATCTTCTTCTTCATCAGTAACATTTTTTGAGCATTGACAATATGTCCAGCCCTGCATTCAGTGTTTTATATGCATTGCTTTATAACAAACTCCCAGGAAAAGGTATCATGATTACTGCCGATTTCACAGTTTTACTCTTGCAAGAGTGGAATCTTGAGGGATATAATTTTCCCGTGGCCATTCAATGCAGTGAGTGGAGAAGTCAGGATCAAACCGGGGTCTATAGGATTCCAGAGCCCAGGCTCTGATGACTGGCCTCTTCTTGCCAGGGAGCTAGGACTCAGGGCTGCACACTGTGGACTCCCAAGGGCAGACTGGCCATGAGTCCAAATGGGTGGACTGGCCCTCTTGCTTCCCCGTTACATCACTTCTCCAGTGCACCATCAAGGCTGGTTAGTAACACCCAAAGCTGCCCTTCAACATACGCTATAATTCTCTCCTCATTGAGTTACCTTCTCTTTCCTACCAAAGCCTCCGGAGGTACATTTTTTTTTTATCCTCACCCAAGGACAACTTTGCATTTATTTTCAGATAGAGGGGGAGGGAGAGAGGGAGGGGGAGAGAGAGAGAGACATCAATGTGAGAGAGACACATCGAGTGGTTGCCACCCACGCAACCCCAACCAGGGCCGAGAACAAACTGCAACTGAGGCACATGCCCTTAGCGGGAACTGAACCTGGGCCTCGCTGGTCCATAGGTCAACGCTCTAATTGCTGAGCCAAACCGGCCAGGGCCCTAGGTACATTTTTTAAGTGGTGGCTTTCTCGTGCCTTTTTATATTTATCTCCTGAACTTTTTTAAAAAAAAAATATTATATCTCCTTATCAATTGTCATTGATAATTCCTCATTGTAGAAACCTGGGAGACAAAGAACTTGTACAACTGGAAAAATGTACATATATCTGCGGGGCAGATGAAGGCCCAGGGGGATGGCCAGATTACAGTGTGTCGGCAGGATTAGGTTGCCATGCAGGAGGCACACACTGGTGTGGATGCAGGGTAGTGTCAGTGCAGGAACTTTGTGATAATTCTCCCGTTCCTTGGCCCTGGGGAGTCTGAGTCTAGTTCCACAGCGTAAGGATTTGAGAAAATTGGACAGAATTCAGCAGAACACCACGAAAATGATTAAAGAATTGAAAAATGAGACCGACAGCGGCAGTTTACACACACCAGGAATCTTCCTGCTGCTGGGGAAGGTTGACGGGAGAATGAAAAATCGTTTTCCACTGAAGGCAGGAATGAGGAATTAATATTTCTTGAGTATTTACCATGCACTGGGCATTGTGTCTGGCATTTTATGTGCATTAGCTCAAATAACTTACAGTTATTCTGCAAAGTGGGCTTTATTAATCTATAAGCTTTCATACGGGTAACACAGTGTCCACAGGGGTTTGGGAACTCCTTCCGGGCCACACGGCGAACACGTGTAGAGACAGAAGCAAACCCCTGACTCAGAGACTCTAATGCTCATCTCTTTCCCACTCTAAGGATGCCTCCTGTTCAGGTGGCAGCTTCTCAAGTGCACACTACTGACATAGGGGCTCAGATAGCTCTTTGCTGTGGTGCTGTCCTGTGCACTCTCAATACTTAGCAGCATCCTTGGGCGTTACCCACTAGATGCCAGTAGCATCCCCACTGCTCACCAGCTGTGACGACCCAAAATATCTTCAGATACTGCCAATGTCCTGGGTGGGGGTGGGCACAGAACCACCGCTGGCAGAGGAACCGCTGGGACAAAGGAAGGTCGTATCATATGTAGTGCTCACTGTCCCCATTTCCCCTAAGGACTATTTCAAGCAGTCATATTGGTCGGAAGTAAGAAAGAATGCACTGACCCGGGAAGCTATTAGCTTCGGTGCATTTTGCTTTGAAGCAGGTGGGCTTTGGGAAAGGTGGAGTACCGACAAGGAGCTGTAAAGGCCTTTCATTCTCAAAGATCACTTGAAAGGAGCTAACTCTTCCTGAGTTACTAGGTCAGGCTGGGTACTGTTCTAAATGCTTAATATGTATTAACCCATCTAATCCTCATAACATGCGATAGGGACTATGCATATTCCCATTTTAGAGATGAGGAGACTGAGGCAACTCAAAGGAAGTAAGGAAACTGCTCAAGGTTCCAGCACTAGTGAGTGGCAGGGCTGAAACTTGAACCTGGAGGGAAGGCAGCCAGCGCCTCCGCTCTTAACTCCTTACACCCACCAAGAGCCAAAACTTTATTAGACACGAATAAGCAGCAAGAAAGAGACCTTTTACCTGAAAGCAACGGTCTCTGCCAGAATGAACCCTGCACAGAGCCTCAAGGAGGCTTTCCGATAGGACTCCACACCCTGCCTCCAGCACACAGCCAAAAAAAGGGAAAAAACTAGTATGAGTCCTGGTCCCTGGAAGAGTGATAATATCTGCAGAGGAGTGACCTAAGCAGCTTTTTTGAAATGAAAATAAATTCTGAGGCCCCAACCCTGAAGATTCTGATTCCCCCCAAAACTGTGGGGTGAAGCACAGAAATCCACCTCTTAAACCAGCTAATGGGGTTCTTATAGTTATGATGAACTTGGCTCAAGTACCACCTGTTGCGAAATGAGGCCCTGGGTCCTTGGATCTAGGTCAGCATACATGCCCCACTATGGTCTGTGTGTTTGTGTCCCGCAAAAACTCATACGTTGAAATCCTAACCCTGGTGTGATGGTAGTAGGAGGTACAGACTTCGGAGGGTGTTTAAATCATCAATGGGATTAGTGTTCTTACAAAGGATCCCTTGGATTTTCCCAGTCCTCCACCACATGGGGATATAGTGAAAAGGCACCAGCTATGAACCAGGAAGAGGGTCCTCACCAGAACACAACCATGCTGGTAGCTTGGGTTTGTACTCCCCAGTGTCCAGAACAATGAGAAATAAATTTCTATTGTTTATAAGCTGCCTGGTCTGTGCTATTGTATTGTAGCAGCACAAAAAGAGCAAGACAAGCCCATAGGACCCAGGAGAGGTAATCAATAAGCTTGATCCCTGTGCTAATTTCAGAAGGTAGTGGTTTCCTGAGAAAGATCATGAGATCAGCAGAAGGATTAGTGCTGCCTGCCATGGAAGCCGGAAAGAAAGTAAGGATCTGTTTGCTATCTGTCTGCTGACCCTGATCAAGGGCCAAGGTGAGCTTCATAGCCACTTTAGACTGCAAGCTATCAATCTTCTGCAGCTTCTGACAAGAGGTCTTGCCATAATAAGCCACACCCCTTCCACTGGACACTGACTGCTAGCAGGCATCATGCAACTTTTGTTACAGCATCACTAAGATTAAAGCAGGATTAAAAGCCTGGGTGTTATTAATGGCAACCCTCCCAGACCTGCCTTTCCATTTACAGGGCCTCCTCCCACAGCTCCCTCCCTCCTGCTGAGCTCACAGTCAGCAGCATAGCACGGGGCCTGGGATGCACGGGCTGTGGGGGGGCCTGGGATGCACGCGCTGTGGGACAGACTGCTCCTCTTCCCCTCTCCAGGAATTAGCCCAGCCAGAGCACCTCGACAGGAAGCAGACAGTCCTCTGCAGACGAGGACAAATGCCACATGAAACAAGCAGCTGAATCCAGCCCGTGCGCCGCTGTCTGCCCAATATCCAGCGCGCAGCTGAAAGGCCCAGAGCATAGAACGAATACGTGTCTGTGGGATGGATGAATGAATGAGTGAACTGGTGCTGATTGGGCCAATCCAGTGACAAATAAAAAGCAGAGGCTGTGATAAGCCTGGTCCCTAGCCCTTGTAGAAAGTGGCAGATGAACCCCACATAAGGGTTTCCACGGGCAACAGGGTCTCTGTAGAGACACTGAAGACCTGCCCCTGTACAGCCAGGCTAACGGAGGGGCCTGGCTTCGCTCTCATTGCTTTGTGAACAGAGCAGGAGCTAGCTGTTTGGTGAACAATTAGCCAGTCTGGACACGGTGAGGGAAGACGTAGGAAGCCATCTCCAACCCAGAAAAGCAACTCGGCGTCAGCAGGTCAAACGCATTATTTTTAACTAGAAAAGACAGAAAGAAAGACGGTCCAAGGCACTCCCCTGCGTTTGCCAGGACCCTGCGCATCTCGTCCTTGGGTCACTTCCGGCCAGAATGTTCTTCCCTGACAACATTACAGGTCTCTGCTGACCCCATACTGAAGCCTGTCTGGACCGGTGGGAGGCCCGAGCAGGAGGAGACTGGGGGCCTGGCCCCTGTGAAGGTACACTCTCTCCTGTTTTCCTTCGGCTCAGGATCCCAGCCCCCAGCAGCCAGGCTTCTCCCGAAGCCACAGCACACATGGCAAATCCTCTCCCCACCCAGCCCAGCGTGGTTCCTTCCAGCAAGTCAGCCCTCCGGCCTGTGTTTACGCCCTGACCCGTGGCTGAGGCCTATTTTCTCTCCCCCGGCTGTGACCCTACCTCCCAGGATGCCTACCATGTGTCTGTTGACTTTTCTCCTTCCTGTCTTCTCACATTTGCTCCGTCTACCCCATCTGTAAATGGCATTTCTTGGGGTGTGAGGGAGGCCCCGGACCACAGGTATGCGTCCTGTCTCTGCTGGGCCGAGGCCTGTCCCAGTCAAAGGCAGATGCCTGTGGTGCCCTGTCCGAGCGGCAGAGAGAAGCGGGGCCTGGAGTGTGGTCAAAGGAAACTCTGTGTGTCTTCATGGCTCGTGTTTGGATAGCAGCTCTCTTCTCGTTTCTCACTATTTTCACTCTGGAAAAACTCCCTCTCCTGTCTGGGGCTCCTACTCTGCCGAGGGAAACGAGATGCTATGAAACCATCAAGTGATTTTGAGCCCAGAGAGTCCTGGGTTCGAATCCTGTCCTGTCCTGTTTTAGCGGCCCCTCCCCTTCCTCCTCTGAAAAGGGGGACACTACATGAGGGAGCTGGGGACAGGAATGCCTCCTACTTTGGGTCTTGTTAGGATGAGGTGGCAGAGCCAGTACAAAGGTCCAGTGTCTGGTGGGCACTCCCTGATGCCAGCCACCTTCCCATCTCGGGGCTGAACCCCTGCGTGAGAGGCACTAGGGACCCCCATCGCTCCTGCTCACATGAGACCTGCCGCTCCGAGTGACTAGGAAAGAAGGCCCCACGTCATTCCACACCGACTTCTGTGTCCTGGATTTCTGTGTTTTAGCAACTGTGTTTGGCTCATTCAGGTGACCAAAAGGCTCAGGGGTGTTCCTGGCACAGTTCAACCCACAAGTATAAACTGAATGATATCAACTGGTGCTTTCTCTGTCTCTTTATCTCTCTGTCCCTTCCTCTGTCTCTCCCTACCTCTGTCTCTCTCTCTGTCTCTGTGTCTGCCTCTTTCTCTCTCTCTCTCTCTCTATTTCTGTTTCCCTCTGTGTGTCTCTGTATCTGTCTCTTTCTATTTCTCTCTCTCTCTGTCTTTCTCTCTGTGTATCTCTATCACTATTTCTGTCCTTTTCTTTCTCTCTGTCTCTCATATGCTCAGAGGTGTTTATGCTACATGGGTGTTTCACAGAGCTTTCGAGTCTGAGTTATCATCTGGGATTTCTATCAGGCTCCATCTGCTTCCAGAACTGTGTGCAAACAGTAACATCTCAAGCTCAGAAAAGAAGGGACATAAAATATTTTTATTTTTCTGACCTAAAAAGCCATATGATCTAGAATGTGTGAAAGGAAGTCAGAAAAAGGCAGGAAGAAGAGATTGTCAGGTCTGGTCACAGCCACAGGGAGACTCTCAGACCAGTTTTAATCAAACCAGCCCGAGCATGTGCCTCGCGTCCACAGTGCAGCTTCCCAAACCATGAGACCTTGTCTATCAGGAGAATATGCAGGCCTGGGTTCAAATTCTGACTCTACAGCTTTCTACTTGTGATCTTGAGCATTTTACTTAACTTCTCTGGGTCCCAGTTCCCCCCACTATAAAATAGGTCTAATAATTCCTACTGTGGAAGAGTATTGTGTGGATTAGACCTATGTGAAGCCTTTAGCACGAAGCCTGGCATGTGACAAGTGAATGGCGACGGTGGCGGTGAGCACGACGCTGGCAGTGAGGGGACAGGCAGAGGTAGTTCAGATGGTGCTGGTGAAGGTGGTGGAGTAGAATCCGGCTGTTCATTCCTCTCCTTCCTACAACCCACGTGCACTTCAGAAAGACCTGCCTTTCATAAACACTTCTCCCTAAGGGACTTGCAGAATTCCGTTCAGCATTCCAGCCCTCTGCCTCAGCCCCACAGGGGCTGAGCGAGTCACCTCTCGGTGAATCCGAGCCGGCTCTGGGCTAGGGCGGAGGGCGCTGTGAACAGACTCGGGCTTTCTCTCACTCCTGTGCCCTCCGTGCCCTGCCTCCCGGGCGCCTCGCTTTCCAAGCACAGTGTGCTTCCCTTCCAGCTTCCCCACTTTTCTCCCATCTCCCTTTCCGCCCTGAAGACCTGGCTTCTTGGTTCCTGTTGTGCATGAGATCTCGCTCTAGGGAAATCCAACATGAACAACAAAAACACAGATTTTCCCCCTTAATACAAACCAAGAACTTCCTCCTGCCTTCTTCCAAAGTTACCATGAGGAAACTCCTGAACATTCAGAGAACACGCTGTATAAACCAAGGTGAGCCTCATCACTGCCAAATCAGATTCACAGCCGAAGCACGAAGAACTGCGTGGCAAATTTTAAAAGACAATGTTAATTCTTAAGTGAGGTGAAGGTTCTTGAGAAACAGAGAGATGCTGTCCCATCGGGTGTTACAGAAAGCACATTGTCTATGGAGATTTCGAAAAGTATGATATAAGGGGGGGAAACACGTAAGATCCTGAACCAGAGGCCTGGGTTCAGGTCCTGATCCTTTAGTAGCTCAGTCTCCCCGAGCCTCAATTTCCACATCTGCAAATTGGGGATAAGCATAAAACTGGCCTCCATGTGCATGTAGAGATTGGTTTTTAAACAATGAAGGGCTCTACAAAGATAAGTTCTTTTTATTCTTTCGAATCATTTGAACATCATTATAGAATAATCACCCTTTCAACCTTCAGGGGAGGGCTGAAGCTCCCACCTGTCCCATTACAATGTCCCTGAGCCTATCTCATCATTTTCAAGCCCCTTCCTGAAAACCTAAGTTGTAATGAGATCAGTGATCAGCTCCCTTGAAAGAGAGTCGAACAGGTCCGCACAATGCATTGATGAATGTTATGAACAGAAGCCTCTGGTGCATTGAGGTTAGGGAGCCACAGAACATTTCACAGGGTAACTTGCATGTGTGTGTGTCTTCCTGGGCTGAGAAGTCTGTTCCTGGGGAACTTGCCAAGAAAACAGAGACTGGAGTCATCTACCTTTGAGACCCAAGCCCTCTTGAACAGAAGCACACCAAAGTCAGGAAAAGAGGCTGAAACTCACAGCAGGTTCGGCAGCTGGTCTGAAGGCCTAGGTGAGCCCAGGCGGAGGGCGATGAGTTGCAGCAGGTTTTGCAAAGGTGCTCCTGCCGGGCCTTCCCTTTCATATAGTGACCCTCTTCCCGAGCCGTACGCTCAAAGCCTACGCTGCCCAGTCGCCATCATTCTGTCCCAGCAGCACCAGGCAGACTTCTGTCACGGTGCTTTCGTTTTGTCCCTTGATCCTAAGGTTTGCATCCTGGGATGGGAGCTGACGCACTTGACCAGAGTCTCATGAGCATCTGGGTGGCCAAACATCCTGCCACAGCCTGCAGAGGCCACCAGGTACTCCCTCCAGCCCCGCCCCTCAGAGAGCCAACAGGTTCGAAGAGACTGGGGAAACAAGAATCAGTGAAGAGAAGAGACTGCAGGGAAAGCTAAGTTCCGCACAGAACCAAACCCTCAGCTCTCTGGGAAAGGGTGTGGGTAGCGTTGACCCAAGTTCCCAGTGAGCTTGGCAGCTGGTCTGGGTCACATCTGATGAGGAATGAATGAAGGTGAGAATGAATGAATCTCACTGCTTGCACTGTCACCTGTTTGTGTCAGACCAGAGCAAATGATCAAATTCAGTGAACAAAGCATGGGACACCAAGTAGGTACAAGTACATGGCTACTGCCCACTGGCTAGTGGGACTGGACAAGCAATTTAATTTCTCATTGCTCAGTGTCTTCCTCAGTACAATAGGGGACCCTGTGATATCTCCCTCCAGGGTTACTGTGGGGATTAAATGAGGTAATTCATGAAAAGCATTTAGGACAAAGCCAGGAACAAAGCAAGAATCAATGAATGGTAGCTGTCATTGTCACAATCATTACCACTAATCAGCTATATCAAAAGAATGAAGCAGCCAAAGTTGAAGTAGTAAAATGTTGATGTTGCTCACAGACTTAATGAAAGGGGCCAACTTAGCAGGTTCCCTCGCAGAGCCTCCATCACTGTTATAACAAGAAAGTGCGTGGATAGATTTGTAATGGTCCTTTTTTATCTCCCAGCTCCCAGGAATGAAAGCCAGTAATTAAACATCTCCTGATAGCCTCATCACATATATATCATCCCTGGCATCCTATGCAAGCTGTTGCTAGTTGTGCTCTGTTTGAGTGTTTTTCCATCACTCTGCTGGGCATATTTGATATCCTCATCAGCTGAAACACAACCGGCTGTGATCTCAAGTCTTCAGAAGGTGAGCATGAGAAGCAACATCTTCCTAGCAACAGTTGCCAAGGAAGATTACGAGGGTGGACTCAACTCCCGGTGGAAATGAAGACACGGAGGGCCATATAACTGGCATTTGTTTGAATGAGGCGGTGGGGGGCTGACACTGTGAAGGGCATATGTAACCTCTTCAGTGAGGAGTCTGGCTAGCCTTTTTGTTTTATTTGATGTTGTTTCATTTTCCTAAATTATGAGAACTCAACAGTATCCAATCCAAAGGACCCTAACCCTGTTAGATCCAACATCCCAACATTACAGCAAATATTTTACAATATCTCCTTTGCTATCCTTAAATGAAAGTACAGTTGTATAGCCTACTAAAGTGCATAATTTTAAAGATAAGTATAACATCCTATAACATAAATGAGAAATAATTTATAAGACAAATTTCAATATGCAAATGCTGTGCACAAACATACTTAGAAGGCCTAATAAACAAAGTAGATGCTTATATCTACTTTTGCTATGTTATCCAGGCTTGTTCTCTCTAGGTAACATTTTTAAATAAGAGCTAAATAAGCACATTATCAATAGGGATAGCACAACCACAAATTCTCTGCCTGAGCGCAGAGGGGGAGAGGGCCACACGGGCACCCAAACTCCAGGGATGATGCCAGCAGTGACGTGACTCTTCAGAGTGATGAACAATCCTTGGTAAAGCTCTAAACAAGATGAAGTACATGCCTTCTTCCATTTACAGGGTACTTGCCTTTCTAGAAAATTCAGTGTGTGTTAAAACCATAAAACAGCGGTTCGGTTTTATATGTAAAATAGAGTTGGGCTCAAAGCCCAGGTGATGATAAACAACATTTTCTAAAGAACAGAAAAGGGAGCCCTGGCCTATTTGGCTCAGCTGTTAGAGTGTCAACCAGCAGACCAGAGAGTCCCGGGTTCGGTTCCCGTTAAGGGCACGTACCTCAGTTGCGGTTCGTCCCCAGCCCTGGGTTGGGGTCGTGTGGGTGGCAACCACTCGATGTGTCTCTCTCACATCAATGTTTCTTTCTCTCTCTCTTCCTCCCTCCCTCCTGCTCTATCTGAAAATAAATGCAAAAATGTCCTCGGATGAGGATAAAAAAAAAAAATAACAGAAAAAGGGGAGGGGCATGATGCCAGTATAACCCGGTCCCGTCACTGTGACCATCAACAATGTCCCCACAAATTTCCAAAATATCCCCTAGGAGCACTGGTGATCTAGTCCAATCCCCCCTTAAAGGTCGGTAAAATGAGGTTCACAGAGAAAAAATGACTTGCACAAGGGAAAGCCAAGATGAAATTCAGACTCTCCTAACTCTCAGGTCAGGGATTAGGACAATTAGCTAAAATTCTGTGGCTCCCCATCTCTCCCTGATGTGTAAACATTAAGCTACAAGAACTGCTGACATTAATCATGGTTCTATTTTTCTCCTTCTCTGTCCATTTTCAAAAATAACCTTGATTTCTGATTGCCAGTAATGTCTTGCCATGTACTAAGCTGTGAGCTATTTCAAATCTCTGCTTCTAGAAGAAGGGCATTGTTCTTGGAGAAAAGGCTCACTTCTTGCTGTGATTATTTCACCTGGGCTAGGTCAGCAATAGAGTCTCAACACTCAGCCAGTGGAGGGAGATCAATAAAGACCAAGTGGCACTCCCTGGCCAGTTTGGCTCAGCGGTTGGAGGGTCAGCCTGCGGACCAGAGAGTCCCGGGTTCAGTTCCCACTAGGGGCACATACCAAAAAAAAAAAAAAAAAAAAAGACCAAGTGGCAGACTACAATAAAGAGTTTTTACTTCTGCTTACGTGTAAAGGGTAAGAGTTTTATCATCTGATTTATTTTTTTAAATTATTTAATGTCATATATTAACATGATCTTCATTAAGAGACAGGTAGTTAAGAAACTGGACACCAAGTGAGGAGGAGAAGGCAGAACAGATGGTGTGAGGAGGAGGGTGGGAGAGCAAGGAGGGCTCCCACGTGGAGGTGCCCATGAGACCTCCACACGGAAGTGCCCAGCAGGCATTTGGCATTGTGGTCTGAGCTTCACCGCGGAGGGCTGTGCTGCAGGATGTGGGGGTCCTAATGAAGGAGAAGAGAGTTGACACCATAAGACTAAATTAAATCACCTCCCAAAATATGTAGAGTGGAAGGAAAAAGGAGGTTTCGGATAGAACACTCAGGAAAGCCCATATTTGAGGGGCATATTGAGGCAGAATTCCAAGAAAGGATGACAAGGAACAAAGAGAAGAAAAACGTAGCAAGCACTGTCAAATAAAGAGGAGTCACCAAGGACAGGACCTTGTGCTGAGAGTTACAACATACACCCTGTCGTTTCACACTCACGTTGACACTAACAAGAAGGTGATAGTGCATACCCCAGTTTACACCTGAGGAACCGCAGCGCAGAAGGGTACCTGACTCACATATGCACAGCTAAGAAGGGGCTTAACTAGAACTTGAAACCAAGTAGTCTGAACGCAAACATTAGACTTTGGCCTCCAGCTAAACTAAAGAAAACTGAGGACTAAAAATTGTGTCTTGGCCGGGTCGGTGGGGCTCAGTGGACTGAGTATTGTCTCATGGACTGGAAGGTCCTGGTTCGATTCCCAGTCAGGGCACATGCCCAGGTTGCAGGCTTGATCCCTGGTAGGGGGTGTATGAGAGGCAGCTGATGAATGTTTCTCTTTCACATGGATGTTTCTATCTCTCTCTCTCTCTCCCTCTCTCTCTCTCTAAAAAATCAATAAGATCATTTAAAATAATAAAAATTCTGTCTTGGATCTAGCATTTATAGCACAATGCTGAGAAAAGCCCAGGGTGGCTGCTCACACATTTAAGTTGGGCTAGGACCCCTGCCCCCGGCAAGCTCTTCAGGCCTGGGGCCAGGCCGAGGGCGAGGGCCAGGTCTGCCTTTCTCCACCAGTGCAAGTCCCACCTTTGTGCAGGCCTCGGCACAAGCGTGAGGATGGAAAATCTCTCGGTATGGATTACACTGTCTTCTCAATAAAGCAAAAATTAGTCCCCCAAACAGATCTTCCCAGACAAATGAGTAAATGGATGAGCAGAAAAGGCATGAGTCCAGACTATTATATAGAGCCAGTGAATTCGCTATTAAAATGTGAAAAAGCAAAATTGATTGTAACACTGACACTGGCAATTCCTGGCTCCTGTCCTTAGCAGTCTGGTCACCACATGAAACAGCAATGCCTCACTCTTAGGAAGAGTTTCCTGGCACTTAGTAAGAGAAAAGCTACGACCCCATCCCACAAAAGAAAACCAAGCTTGGGCCCATTGGTCTCAGCCATGCTGCCTCTCTGGTCCACGCCAAGAATGGTATCCTCCCATACTGAATGAAACTATCCTTAGATGAAAGTCATTGTTTGTCCTGAACTTTGAGGAATACTTGACTTTGCCAATCTCCCACAGATCTGGGAGGGGCCAGGAATATGCGCTTTCAGCTATCATCCAGGTAATTTCTAAGCAGGTGGTCCTTAGAAGGTGCCCTGAGAAACACAACCAAGTGGGCATACTTGGCTAGCCTCCACCAGGAAGGAGACAGATGCAGAAAATTGAGGAGAGAACAATGACCTTTTGTTCTCGGAGCAAAGAGATCGGTGAAGCAAGAATCCAGAGTGTCAGGGATTCAACTCCTTAGAAAGAGTACTTCGATCAATACCTGCTGCTCTCACCAAATCATAAGCCCCAGGGGTCTCTGCTTGCTTCCTCTGTATTGTTACTCGAGTGTTTAGCACATAATAGGTGCAGAGTAAGTATTTTTTGAGTGAATGATGAATAAATGATGAATGAATGAATGAATGAATAGGTGAACAGTGGAAAGGCACAGGACAGTTTGGAAGGAGGTTGGGGGCTAGAAGGCTCTAACTGTGGCCCCCAGCATGGGATAAAGACCTCTCTACAGCAAGGGAGTAGGAATAGAGATGCACAGAACTAACAATCATTCTGGTATATTCAAGGCCATAGAGACCTCACAGTGCTTCTTGGAGGCATTTCCTTATGTCTGGCATATTTGAGAGTATCTATGAAACTAAAACATTTATGAGACATAATCAGGACTGAACTGTATTACAAAGCCTGTCCTTCACCCCACCCCACCCCTGGGGAATACTATTCTTCAAGCACAGACAGCTGGGCAATGGGATAGAACTCCTGCTTTATCTAGACCAGAGTATATCCAGACCAGGCAGACACGTTTCCTAGCTCATTCCAGCTAGAGGTTTCATTCTGGGTTTGGCAGTCATTTTGGGGTTTTTGTGTCCTAGAGACATTTAACTCTGTATTTAATTTAAGTTTAATAGGCAGCTATTATGTTAAATAGAGACCAGCTGAACTGATTATTTAAGACATAGTTATGGTTGTTTAACAACTATGTGGTTTGACTGCTACATCTCAATAAAGGTTTTCCAGTCCTCGGCTATTATTGCGATTTTGTCTTTGGTAACTGTCCTCACCTAGCTACTGCCCTCTCTTTAACAACTGCCTGGGAGCCTGGGAGCTCCCAGCTCTGCTACTTCCCCTGGTTCCCAGATTGCTGAGCGTCTGAGAATCCATGGGTATCTGCAGAGACCAGGAAACTGGAGCTGAGGACACCTGTGGCTATACAGGAGGGCCTAGCTCCGCACAAGGAGCAGGCTCATGGCTACGTGCCAACTCCAGCCCTAAACCACCTGTCAGCAAAATTCGGGACTTGCCTACCATGGCAGCGTGACTTTGCAGGGAAACTCAGAGGCCACAGCTAAGCCCAGGAGGTGAGGCACTTGGGACTCCTCTAGGAGAAAAGAATGTGTGTAACAAAGAGAACTAAGAAGAAAACTGACTCTCTAGAGGAGAAGGGCCTGACTCTCTAGAAGTCTCATCTAGTGAAATATTGCTTACAGTGTGATTCATGGACCAGTGCTGGTCTCAACTGGTCCACAAATTGAGAATAAGCATTTAGAAAGTGTTGCAATTTAATGTTGCAACAATATCCAAGCATGAGCCCAGCTGGTTGACCAGGGTGCAGGCCAGTTGGGGCATTGTTGAGTTCACGTGCAGAGATGCATGTGGCCCAGTTTATGACAAGTCATGTGCACTTGGACCACATTATCTGTCTGCCAAGTAATGAAAATGTGAAAACTAGTCTCTCAGCTCAGACGCTTTGGGAACCATTGCTTTCTTGCTGTGTATCTCTCACCTCGTTTGTTTCCCCACCCTGCCTGTACACTTTGGGATACGTAACAAGGCTTTTAAAATCTTCCTTATGTACATTTTTAAATGGCTAAAATTGTAAGTGTTGTGTATATTTTACCACAATAAAAAAAAAACTTTCTTAAGCTGAATGTTACTGTTTCCAGAATCAAATTGAACCAATCTGTTCCTAAAAAAGAAAGAAAGAAAGAAAGAAAGAAAGAAAGAATGTTAATAAAAATCACTGGATTGCACATTTTAAAGGAAGAAATGTTATGGTATAATAAATACTTTTATAGTAAATTTATGTGAATTGTATCTCAATAAAGCTGTTATTTTTTAAAAAGATAGAAAGATAGGTGGGTGGGTAGATGGATAGATACATAGGTGGATACATAAATGAATACATTGATGATATATAGGTGGACACATAGATGGATACATAGGTGGATACATAGATGGATACATAGGTGGATACATAGATGGATACATAGGTGGATACATAGATGGATACATAGGTGGATACATAGATGGATACATAGGTGGATACATAGATGGATACATAGGTGGATACATAGATGGATACATAGGTGGATACATAGATGGATACATAGGTGGATACATTGATATTATAGGAATTGGCTCACACCAGCAATTTTCAACCATTTTTTCGTCTTATGCTGCACATAAACTAACTACTAAAATTCTGCGGCAAACCAAAAAATATATTTTTTGCCAATTGACAAAAAAAAAAGAAACGTAATTTTTATTCAATTCACACTGAACAGCTATTATTGTGTTGGCAGTTGTCATTTTTCTTACTTGAAAATCTAAGGGGAAAGAGGTCAGTGCCCCTAACTAGTCATGTATTGCATGTTTTAAAAAATTCTTGCGGCGCACCAGTTGAAAATCGGTGGCTCACATCATTACAGAGGTTGAGAAGTCCCACGAGCTGCTGTCTGAAAGCTGGAGAACCAGGAAAGTCAGTGGGATAATTCAGTCACCAGTTCGAAGGTGCAAAAATCGGGGAGCCAACAGTGTAAGTTCTGGTCCAAGTCCAAAGGCTGAAGAACCAGAAAGGCTAGTGTCTATGGGCAGGAGAAGACGGATGGCCCAGCCCAAGCAGAGAGAGCAAATTTACCTTTTCTCGACCTTTTTGGTCAGTTCAGACCCTCGGTGATCAGATGATGCCCACCTGCATAGATGAGAGTGATTTTCTTTACTCAGTTTGCCAGTTCTAATGCTAATCTTTTCTGGAAACACCCTCACAGACACACTCAGAAATAATAATTTACCAGCTATCGGAGCATCTCTTTAGCCTGTTTGAGTTAATGAAATTAACCATTATACACCCATTCAACAACCATATGTCAGTGCCAACTATGCCTCACTTAGCCTAAAGACTGAAAACTAACCTAAAACACAAGTCTGCCCTCTGAGGCCAATACCAGCAAAGAGAGAACTACATGCACGACCAATGGTGACTCTTCAGGTTGCAACCTAACTGGCCACATGAACAAAGGGCACTGAAGAGGGAGCCATCAATGCTTGTCTTGTTCACATCAGGGACTCCCCGAGATTGCTGACATACGTTCACCACTTCTCCCCTTCCAGTTAACACAGATACATTTCAACATGGCTTTTGGATGCAATATTTTTACTTCTAGGCATTTTGCCTAGGTCCATTCATGGACTGGACTGCTCTACACACGAGCTCGTCAGACAAATGAGTCAACACTCCCCACCCACTCCTACAGACTGAAGGTTTGGGACTCTGCTGACTTTCAATAAAACTGGCTTTGACATGCTAAAGCCTGAGACAAATTTAGGGGAGGAGGGCCTCCCTGCAGGCTCATCATAAGGCCAAGATACTGAGCATCAGAAACAGATTTTTAATCTGAGCCTCTGTGAAGTAAAAAAAAAAAAAAAAAAAGTGAATCAGATGATAAAGCAGGATCTTTGCATTCATGGGCCAAAGAGAATCATGATCCAACTGAACTGATAAATAGAATGGCAAATGAAGTCATTAAAAGAAAAGACTTCAACAGCAGCTTTTCCAACGAGGAAAATCAGACTTGTAGAGGCAATTTCTCAAATGAGGTTTATTTCAGGCCTTGACAATGAGCAGGAAAAGCCTTCGGGAAGCATAGCTTTTTGAAGGCCTGGGAATAATGCAGAGGTCAAGTTGGAATTATTTACACTTATCAGGGTGGGCCTAGCGTGGATGATTTAAACCTAAACCAGCCCGACATGCCCATCAGTCTCCACCTCCACTAACCTCTGGGCACACTGCTCACCAGACACATTTAATGATTCAACTTCAGTTGCATCTTCTGTCCAGAAAACACCCTCTGCTCAAAACTCTCATTAAATTCTGTCCCAAATATCCGTGTGTGTGTGTGTGTGTGTGTGTGTATGTTTTAAGTTACTTTAGCTAAGGCAACTTGTAACTGAAACCACGATTTCTAATTTTTGCTAGAAAGTTATTGACTGATTTGTGAGTCAAAGAGCTGTCTTTAGCCAATTCCAGCCTGAGTGGAATGTGCATTCCCCACCTCCCTGCGTTACAAACACAGGACTGTTGTCCATCACAAACCCCCAGCTCTCAAAATCCAAGTGTTCACCATAAATTCCGAGGGCAAAGACTGGCCGGAGTGTCTGCTCACCAAGTCCGTGTTCTCAGACAACTCACAGGCATCCTGATCTTCGTATGTCTCCCCGAAGGCCTGCACTGCAGACCAGCCAACAGCTGAAAGTTATAAATAGGACAGCGAGAGAGGGTGGGGAACCGAGAAGCAAAGTCTGACAGGGATTCAAATGCAATGGGCCAAGAAAGATCTTTACAGGGACAAAGGAGAAAAATATCTGTGCTGTGCTTCTAAAACCAAACAAGGTTTACACCAATTTCATTAATCAACTGATGAAGAGAACCTGGGAGATTACTCTAGCCCAGTGACATTTTTGGGGAATGTCACTTCCCCAGAGAATATGTAATCCAGGTGAACGGCTGCAGGGCCCTCGTAGGCCCCTCCAGAACAGGCATCCATGGGACACCTGAACTTGGCGCAGGGGCACACACTAACCATGAAGCATGACCTCATGGCCGGGTGTGCCCATGACAAGGGCAGTTTCTGTTTGTTGGGGTGACTGATTGACATAGTCTCCCCAGCTGGATCCTAAACGCCATCTCTGTCCTGCTGGCTCCTGACAGCCCACTGCCTCCTGCAGTGCTTGGTGTGTGGAAGGCACTCTCCATTCGTGCCTCTCGGCCTGGCCTGGCGGCCTCTGCACACAGCACGCGCATCCCTCCTGGGACCTCTCAGGTCAGGCGCGGTGACTCTGCTTCCCCATCTGTCTCCTCTAGGCTCGTCTTGGTCAGTTTCACAGCCCCGGCGCCTCGCATGCTGCCTGGCTCACCACTGCGTGTAGGAGGAATAAGTTGCTCTCTAAGGAAGACAGACACAATTTTAAGAAGCTCTGCTATGACTGTCTCCCACTATATACGTTAACAATTTCAGACTCCTTGGTTTATTCATGAGGTTATATATTCCTTCCTTACGAGTCTCTTTAGTTTGAGAATTATGAGTAACCTGTTCCTTTCTAAAACAGCTCAGGAAAGCTGGCCTGCAGCAGAGAGGGCAGAAGGAGAAGCAATACTCTTCACCTCCTATAGGTTTGGTTTTTTGTTTTTTTTCAAAATATAGTTGGTTCAGATGGAGCCCATGGTAAGCGAAAACCTTCAGACTTCTTTTCTCATTTAGGTTCTTAGGACCGTCATCCTCCATTCTGGGTGTGTGCAGTTAATTTAATGTACCAGCAGGTGAGGTCCTTTCATTACTGTCTCTATGGGAAGCCTGCCACCAATAGCCACACTGTTCCCACTGCCAAAGCCTTGTTCCACGGCTCCGTGATGCTATTTCCACCTGGGTTCCTGCCAAGGATTTTCTTGGCTGGTTCTTTGCTCCTGAGAAGGAACAGCCTGAACCCTCTGTGCTGTGGCCTCCAGAAGAGCCCATCACTACATCTGCCTTTCTCTCCGTCTCTCAGCTGAGCCCCGGGGCTACTGTCTCTGGCACCACCCTCCCCTGGGGGTGGCATCCACATTGCTCCTGAGGCTGCCCTGCAGAGCCCTGCTCCTGCTATGTGGGCAGGACCATTAGCTACGTCTGGGTGCATTTTCCCTCAAGAATTCCTTTTAAATGGGTGTCTTTTCTAATACCCAGAACTCTCAGGGAGGGGTGTGTGTGAGAAATTCCACTATCATCGTATAGTTTTTCAAACTCCAACTTATGACCCTTCAATAGAATATAAAATTGATGTTGATTATATAGAACAGAAGTTCATTATAAACAGGAGAAGTAAGGAGGAGCATCTCTGTTAGTTAAAGGTGAGAGATGTCTTATGTGATGGTGGGGGCTGCCTGGCAAGCCTAAATCTAGCGGACTGGCCAGGAGTGTCAGGCTGACCTTTCAGGCTGAAGCTGCCACCCCCAGGCGGGATTTCCCCTACTTTCAGCTGATCAAATCGGCCCACCCAGATGATCTAGAACAATCTTCCTGATCTGAAGTAAACTGGCTGCAGATTTTTATCACATCTCCAGAATACCTTCACAGCGGCGCCAAGCTTCCTGTTTGAATTGCTGGGGACTAGCCTAGCCAGGTTGACACATAAGGACAGAGACAGAGGTTTCTGTAGGGTTTTTTAACTGTAAAATATTATGGTGGTACAACCTTAAGCTAATATATTTGAAAGTCTCAATGAAATAAATCATTTTCTGGGAAAACACAAATTAGCACATTTGTCTCAAAGAGAAATAAAAAAATTTTTTTAAAAAGGCAAGAACCAACAAGCAAGGAAGACGGCAAACCAGTATGGAAGAACTGCCTCCCTGAAAAAGGCTCTGGGGTCAGACTGTGGCCACAGCGTGTTCTTTCAGATGTTCACGGAACAGATAATTCTCACATTATGTAAACTGTTCCCAAGTGCAGAAAAAGATGGACCACAATCCAGTTCATTTCTAAATCTAGCAGAGCATTAAGGCTAAAACCTAAAAAAGGGTAGAGTATGAAAGTGAATAAATTAATGTCATAATAAATAAAGATACAAAGTGAAATCCTAATTAAACATTAGCACATTGAAGTCAACAGTACAGCGAAAGAAAATGCCGGCGTCTGGGGTGACACGGTGGGTTGCACACACTGCTGCCATTTGCCACAGCAAGGATGCATGCATTTCCTGCGGGCTGAATGACACCTGCAAGGGAGACTGGCACCTCACCCAAGAAAGAGGGCAGCTCACTGAGCAAGGAACACCGCCCAACTTACCCACCCAGCAAGAGGACAGACCTAGTTTGTAGGAGCGCTGACTGAGGGAGTAAAAAGAACTTGGTCTCCCACATCTGGAAACAGCGCTGTGAGGAGCTCCACAGTTCCGCAATACCCCTTGGTGTGCCCCACAAGATGACCAACATGCTCTTGCCTGCCACAGAGGGAGCACCCACAGCCGGTTAGAAAAGGAGGCACCAGCAGCAGGCGAGTCAAGGAGGGTGCTTTCCCATCCCAATGCAGTTAAAAGGGAAGGAGAGCAGACAGGGATAAGAGCCTGTGTGGAGGAAGGCGAGGAGGTGGGTAAAAACTGAATTTGAGAGTAAAGCATACAACTGGGCTGAACAGCAATAACAAAGAGTACTCTAGTGCTGCAGAACCAGCATGCCTCACGGGTCTAGCAGAGGAAGACACACGGAAGAGGTGTGGCTGAAAAAAGTGCCCAACAGATTGGTTACATTTTTCTTTGTATTTTGTTTAATCTCTACAACGAGCAGATACTCCCTTTATAAAATAAAAAAAGTTAAGATTGAAACTGACATTGTAGATCGTATGGAAAGGAAAAGTTTGCCGTTTAAGGAACATCTGAAGGAGGCTGTGACATTTCACCTAGAGAGGGTTTCAGGGGCCTTTACCATCACATCTCGAAAGAGGTGTCCTTTGTAACTATCGACTCCATAAAAAATGTGAGCTATGAATAATAACACTGGAAAGGAGAGGCTTCATCTGTGCTCTCGGACGCCAGAACAAGGGCAATGCTTTCCAGCCCCAGGGAGACAGATTCAGTTCTGTGTGAGGATAGCCTGTCTCCCACAGGGACGGCACGGTGTGGACCAGGTGTCCCCAGGTTTGACATTAAGCTGCATTACCAACTTCTGAAGAGCCTCAGGAGCCCGTCCACCTCCAATGGCCCGGGACTGCTGCCTACAGGCCGGCCTGGAGCTAGCTGCTTCATGCTCAGTCCAGCCGGATGCTAGGCCACCGCCGGTCTCATCGATGAATACTGTGGACCTGTGCCAGCTCACGTCCATGAATGCCACCTCAGCCCAAGCACTGTCTCCTTTGGCTTTCAGCTTTTCAACTTCCCCAAGTAGGTCCCTCACCAGAGGTCACAGTTGCCCAAGTGTCACTTGATTGAAAAGCAGAGCAGCACAGTGTTCTCTCCTCTGCTCTTTGTGATAGAATGGTGAGATCATTCTCCAAGCCACCTGGGGGAAACCAGACTTCACAATGCCATAGAAATGACGGGTTTGGTTAGAGACAACAGAGCCTGGCTTTGCCGAAACACTTCAGCGCTCCTGCTGCGTCCACTGTTTCCAGCAGCTCAGGCGACCCTATAGTAATGACACTACCCTGTAGTGCCACAAAGAATCGAACCACCAGAGTCTCCGAGTCTGAGTTACAACTAGATTTCCCTGTAAAGCAGGAGTTAAGGTTCTATGCTGACTCCTGACAGGCACAGAAACTGTGCTCTCGCCCCTGGAGACCTGTCCATCCTCAGCTCGTCTCACCATCCCTCCAGCCCCAACATTCCCCATCCTCCTACAAGTCCCTGGGGTCCCTCCCCCTGCTTTCTGCCTCATCCCTCAAGAATCTCCTCAATTTTCCTGTCTCACATTTTGCTTCTCCCTCCGTCCTCTCCTGGTAACCTGGGCATGCCTCTCTCACAGCCTGCCCCTGTCATTGCCTGCCTCAATCTAGGCCATGAGCCCTCTGGGAGAGGACCTCTGTCTTCTCAACTCTGCATCCCTAGTGCCATGCCTGGTGCACAGTGGGCACTCAGCAAGCGATAGCTGACTGAATAAAGCAGCCACACCACCGTAGCTGTGTTCCCTTTTTTAAAATCCATGCAGCAGTATTCTGAAGCCAAAGCAACTAGGTTTGGCAGTGCTTGTAACCCCGATCACTCCCTCTGTCTTTCATAACTCTCTGAAGCACACTCTATGGCCCACAAATCAATTGAAGTTCTCATGATTGTTGTGCACTTTGGTTAATTACAAACCCAATCAGTTCCCATAAAAAGCTGGCATTTTACATAAAGTTGAAACAGGCCACTGGTTTTGAAAGTGCACGTGATGTGGTTTCCTGATGGGCAAAGGAACTTAGGGGAATATTTATGATGCTCATGGATGACATCCTAGCTATTGTCCATGTTCCTTTTTATGGCATCATAAAGATTACTTTTTACGGTCAGGCTGGCTGACATCTTCATCAAATCCCCTAATGTGCACATTCACCGAAGGAGCATTTGTGCAATGAGTAACATTTCAGCAACATTCAACAAAGGTTTATTGAGTGCCTGCTATAAGCAGGGCACTGAGTAATGGGATTTGTCTCCAAAGCTTTCAAATCTGCTAAAAATATTCTCAATTTCACAAGCAGTCAGGACAAAAAACGTAGTTTGCTCTAGTCTCCCCTCTGGGGCCCACTGGGTGAAAATGCACCTAGAGCTGCCCAGGGAAATAAAACCTCCCTTCATGGGCCTTCTAGATCTCTTGAAAGGTTCTGTCTCCAGCTGGCTCTGGAGAACATGCTCGTTAAATTTTGCACACAAGCTCTGTTTCCAAGCAGCTGAGTTTTGAGGCACCCTGCAATCCCTCAGCCCTGGGAACTTGCTTCACCAAGTCCCAGAGAGTGGGAGGGAGCACAGATGACACCATCCTCTCCGCTCCCTTCCTCAACAAAGAGAAGGAACTACATAATTGGTTATTCCCTTTGGGTCCGTTTCTTCACCTGCCAATGGAATAATGCTCCCTTACCTCTACCCCCTGGACCCCCACTACCACACAGAAGTGCCTGGAAAGATGGAGAAAGGGGAGGAGCATGTCAGGAGATTCAACCAGCCTCAGGCAGGGGCCAGGGAACCCAGAAGCCGTGTGGATGGTAACTCTATGGACCACAGCAGGGGGCGGGTTGCCACACTTGCTTTGAGAGTTCTGGGCTCTGACTTTTGCTGTGACCTCTGTCCCATATCACTCCCCTTCTTCACTCACCAAACCCTGCTCCCCTTTAAGCCACAGTGTTTCTTCCTCCAGGAAGCCTTCCTGGCCATTAGAGGGGAAACAATCTGTTCTTCCTTAGTGTGTGTTTCCCACAGCACTCTGTAATCACTCTTATTGATCCCCCTCCATTAGACCAAAATGATGTGCCTGGGTGCCTGGGACAAGCAGGTGGAAGACAGGTGGGGCTGAAAAATCCAGGTGGTATGTCTGGAGGCAGAGGCCTGCGCTGGGAGCCCACCCTAGAGGCAGGAGGGCATGATGACTAAGCATCAGAGCTAAGAAGTGGAGGGGATAGTCCAGGGGGAGTACAGGCAGAAAGGAAAGGCGTCGCCCTAAGTATTGAGCAGAACGTAGAATATATGTTGGACAACTGGTGATCCTCACCCAGGCACCGTTAGCGCTTGGTTCTCCAGCACCCTGCCTCCCGAGCCAATGCCTGTTGGGACATCCTCTGCCCTTGCATCCTCCAGGGGCCACTGTCGCAAGGTAGCTGAAGCCTTCCACTGCCCACAATCCCCTTGCAATCAACAATGCCACCTCTTCTAGCCCTGAACTCAATATTCTTTGCCTTTGATGACTGAGAAAAAAAGGAAACACCCCACTCAAAAGCAAACAGCAACACTCTTTAAATGTGTTTCTTTTCGGGGCCTGGCACACAGTCCTGTATGTGGGCTACCCTGTCATTACTGAGTAAAGGCTTCTGAGGCAGAGCTGATGAGGACATTTAAATTGGTGAGAAAGCTATTGATTGTTGACATGCTGCTGGCTCCTTGGGTTTCAGATATCAATAGCTCATCAATGCCTCCTTCTGAGTGTTTAACAATTTGCCCTCTCTCCACTCCAGACAGAAAAGGGGCAATTCCAACCTTGGGAAACAAAGAAGAGCTAGCCTACGCATCACATGGCACAGGTTTTGTTTGTTTCAAATAATCTGGGTTCTACTGCTCCGTATTTACTAGGTATCTATTCACCTCCCAAACACCCACGATGATACTTAATACACTCAATTTGAACTTCCATCCTTTGACCATGAAACTGGAGCCCTGCTGACACAGGCCCCTGAGGCATCACAGCAAGGTTCTCACGCAGGCCCGGGGCTGACCCCTGTAGGACTAAGTTTCCCAACTGGCTACAAGGGTTTCAGACCCCTCTCTCAATGTCATCAGAACACTGGATATGAGAAATTTTAAATGCAAACACTGTTGACTGATCAGGCTCAGGTTCATTTAACTGGAATCTCCCTGGGCAACCTCATCCACTATGGAATCGATTTCTGCTTGGAAGCTGATGTCCCCTGTGTCGGAACCTATGTCTAACGCGACAATGTCTTTGAGCCTCAAACTGGAGCTCTCTACCTTCCGGGCATTCTCAGACGACCTGCAGACACCTCTATCTCAATATGTACAAAACCAAACTCGGGCCCTGGCCGGTTTGGTTCAGCGGTTAGAGCGTCAGCCTGCGGTCCTGAGAGACCCGGTTTCGGTTCCCGCTAAGGGTGCGTACCTCGGTTGCAGTTTGTCCCCGGCCCTGGTTGGGTTGTGCGAGTGGCAGCCACTCGATGTGTTCCTTTCACATCGATGTTTCTCTCTCTCTCTCTGTTCCTCTCTCTCCCTCCCACTCTACCTGAACAAAAAATGGAAAAATGTCCTCGGGTGAGGATTAAAAAAAAAAAAACCAAACTCGGTATCTTCCCTCAAGATCTGATCACCTAACCATATCTTCTCAGTCTATTGAACGATCCGTATCCTCAAGCTATATTCATGAAAAATACTCTACACTCCTCCATAACCACCTGCACCGCCAGAGCTTGTTGATATTAAGTGCTTGATATCTCTGCCACTCACTCCTCTCCATCCCCGCAGCAGCCTTGGCCGGGCTACAAAACACCCTTCTAATCGATCCCTCATTTTCTCTTTCAGTGTGCTTTTCACCCTGTAGCCAGAGTGAACCCAACCGCGATCTGCCCAGCACTGACCTGGGTAAATGCTCCTTCTAAACCCAATGCTCCAGCCACAGATGTTCCCTCAGATGCTTCCTACCTCCAGCCTCGTTCAGGCCATCTGTTCTCCAGAAAGCCCTCTTTGGAGCTGCCCTGCCTGACTCCTTTCCCCACCCTCGGTGTTGAGCACCCAGTCTTCTGTGTCCAGAATGCGAATCTCCCTCTAACTTTGTACTCATGCCTAGCAGTCCTTCACTTCTGGGTCGATCTCACTTATTAAAAATGTGGGCTCCATCTGGCTGGTGTGGCTCAGTGCACTGAGCATCATCTCATGGACTGAGAGGTCCCAGTTCGATTTCTGGTCAGGGCACGTGCCGGGGTTGCAGGCTCAATCCCCTGTGGGGAGCACGCAGGAGGTGGCTGATCAATGTGTCTCTCACATCGATGTTTCTATCTCTCTCTCCCTTCTTCTCTCTCTAAAAAATAAATAAAAATGTGGTGTTTTTTTTCATGTGGGTTCCAAAATTTACCCCCAGCTGAATCCCCAGCCTCCAAGCAGCATTCAGAAAAGCCCTGTTGACTGAGGACTAGAAGGAGAATTTCTGCCTCACCAACAATGTTTCCCTTCTTCCTAGGATGGCCCTCACGCTGACCTCAGAAAGCAGCCGGTTTTGTTGTCTAGACCCCTGTGGACAAGAACCCATGAGGTGACTTAGATTGATGAGCTAAAGGAAGGTGCCCCAAAAGTTTGCAGCAGGGAAGCCTGCAATTTCAGGGAGGGGGGAGAGTGGCACAAGCCCCTTCCCCTCCCCAGCAAGCCCAGTGTCCTCCAGAACTCCTCTCCCCCATGCATTTCCTCCCATCGCCTAGGAACACGGCTTGGTATTTATGAGTGGAGGGAATGCTGGTCTCACGGGCCTTTCTCTTTTTCTGTTCCTTTAGCCAGGAACATTTTATGGTTTAATGCTTGCTCTTCTCACATGCAGACATGTGAGTGGCTCCCTACTGTGAAGATTGTCTTCATTCCCAGAGGGTCTTTTCACTGGGGCCTGGAAATATACCAGGGACTCAGCCCTCAAACCCCAGAGGTCCCAGCTCAGAAGACAGTTTAGCACTGAAGGAGGGCAAGGCATCCACCAATAGAGTCGGGCCCTTGCCCTGGTCTAACATTCCCTGAGGCCTCAGACAAGTCACTGCACCTGTTTAAGCATCAGAGCCCCCTTCTGTGACATGAGAGAATTCAACTCGACGATGTAGCTGTGCCTCTTCGGTGCCACAGCTCGGAGCCAATCTCTTGGACGGGCACAGTGCCGGGTCTGGGGCGATGGTCACACATACTGAAATGGCCCCTGTCTCAGGAAACTCTCCCATAAACTCAGAGAAGCCAGCCAGGGTGAAGAATACCATACAGTGCATGGTGGATGTCTCCAAAGGTACTGATCCATGGAATGAAGTTCTGATTTACTGGGAAGGATGCCATCTCCTTCTCAGTCCCTGAGAAAAAAAATATCTCTTTGTGATGGAGGCAGCTGAGAGCCACTGATCACTGCCTGTGTGCTACAATGTGTGTTACAGGCAAAGCCATCAAGCATCTAAGGGAGGAGGGCTTGAGAAAATGCCTTGAGAAGTCCTTGTTCCTTAAGCTCAGAGGCTGGCGACAAGATCCAAACGGCTCAACAACCACTCAGTGTAAGAATCTGGTTCCCACCGTGGGGGGTGAGCTGGGGGGAGGACAGAGAAAAAGAGGGAGGTGAAGGGGAGAAAATAATGCTGCTGAAAGTAATTACAAGTAATTACTGATTGTTATAAAAAATAAAATATACATACACACAGTCTAGAACTAAAATCCTTCTGAGGAAATGACAGGGTGATGATGAGGGCGTAGGGAAGTACATTGCGAACATTTGGCCATGAATCCATAGAGGCAGAAAGTGGATCCATAGTTACTTAGGGGGAAGGGGGAACTGGTGGGGGGTGATAACTAAAGGGTCTAGGGTTTGTTTTGGGAATGATGAAAATGTACTAAAATTCACTGCAACTATACAAAATAATACACTACTTTGGGAATATACAAAAAAATCATTGAATTGTATACTTTTAATGGGTAAATTATATGTGAATTATATCTCACAAAAGCTGATACATATATACTTTTCTAAGTGCACCAAGGCTCTTGTTCTTGTTGTATTGGGAAGAGATGGTTATAAATACAGATTAGTTCTAAATGCTAATAGATGAAATGCTGGTTATTAATTCAATTATCAAAGTAAGAGCCACTCCTCTGACACAAGAGAGCAAACTAATCAAGAAATGGCACTCTCAAACACTACTTGCTGAACTCACTGTAGTCCTGGATCCATTTGGGGGTGGAAGAAATGTCATGTTAGTTGTTTGGCAGATGTGATAAAATGAAATACTTGTTTCATAATAAATGCTACTTCTGTCAATTCTGGCAGTTGCAATATGTGCAAAACCAGAACTCTCCCTGTAGGGTGTGAAGAGAGAGCTATGCTTGGAGGAGCTGTGGAGCAAAGCCAGAAGGATGTGGCATGCTAAGGCCGCGAAGATGCTGAAAGGAACACAGTGGGGGCAGGAGTCTGGAGGGGGTGGGCATGAGGACTGAGAAGACACATAACTTGCGACTCATAATCCTTGTGGACCACAATAAAGCAAGCATGATAGATATTAACACTGGACTCTAGCCCAGCTGGTGTGGCTCAGTGGATTGAGCGTCATCCCATGGACTGACAGGTCCTGGTTCAATTCCCAGTCAGGGCACATGCCCAGGTTGCTGGCTCAATCTCCAGTAGGGGGCGTGCAGGAGGCAGCCAATGGATGTTTCTCTTTCATATCAATGTTTCTCTCTCTCTCTCTCTCTCTCTCCCTCCCTTCCTCTCTCTCTAAAAAATCAATAAAAACATTTTTTTAAAAAAACTGGACTCTACTTACACTCTCTGTTATGATCTTAACGCTTGGTTTTGCCTGAGTCTAGTGGTTCTGAAACTTGTGTGTGCACCAGAATTATCTGGAGGGCCTGTTAGAACACAGCTTACTGGGCCCCGTTCCAGAGTTTCTGGTTCAGTAGGTCTGCGATGGGGCTGAGAATTTATATTTCTAACAAGGTCTCCCGTGATGCTGATGCTGAAACTGAAGCAGCCATTCTGTGGACCACACTTCAAGTGGCAGTAGTAAAGGGACCCTGCCAAACGCATTCCAGTGCTACATCAGATTACACAGAGGACTTCAACAGGCATTTCTTAAGACTGTTCAGGGGCAGACAGGGTTAATGAAGAGGAGTCGTTCTGCCCTGGAAAGACGGGTTGGGGCCCTCATGTAGTTTAGATTGGATTCTAGGCTTCTTGCTTATTGACTGCAATAAGTCAGGTTACCTCATAACAAATTCCGTTAAATGACTGCAATAGTAATAGGCGCAGCTGGACGGTACAAGTCTATATTCATTAAGAGGTCATCCACACTGCACGTCTCCCACTGGGTCTGACTCAAAATGATTTGTTCCAACCAACCTGATATTTCTCAATGCTTGCCCATCTGCAAACTCTGCATCTCAGGACACTAAAACCCCTCGTGCATTTCTTCCAGTCTCTGAACATAATCTTCAAGGTTTCACCACACGTATCCACGGAATGGCCACAAAGACACACATCCCAAGTGTCTTGAAGCTTCTTAACAGCACATATGCTAAGTGCTTAATAGCTGCTGATGATAATAAAACTCGTGATTAGAAACAAGTTACTCTCAATTACAGGCTGCATTAGAGGCAAATTAATGAATTTGAACCCAAGAAGCCTTTGTTTCCAAAATGCAAATTTTTTCCGCAGCTTTCTGGAGATATAACTGATGAATAAAACTGTATAAACTTAAAGTGCACAACGTGATGATTTGATACATGTATTATTGAGAAACGATTACCACAATGTCAGCTAACACATTCATCACCTCGCATAGTTACTACTGTGTGTGTGTGTGTGTGTGTGTGTGTGTGTGTGTGTGTAACATTCAAGATCTACTTTCTTTGCAGATTCAAGTATACAATACAATATTGTTAACTACAGTCACCATGCTATACATTGAGATTTTTGTCCTGGTGAAAGGAGCATTAGGAAATACAATCTTTTCTTAAGGAAACTTCCCCTGTAATGAGATATAGCAGAGATTAGCTGTGGTAGGCTGATGAAGGTTAAGATAGGCTCCTTAGACATGAACATGTAAATTACCATGGAAACCGAGCCATGTTTTTATTGTATAATAGGTTTGCTAATTATACTAAAAAGGTAAGCAAGTCCACAGCCTAAGGGAAGATCAGGGTGGGTATTAATGAGTAATACAGTGAGAAAACGAAAGAATAGAGCAGCTAGGAGTATCCGGCTGTCCCTGACCTGCCAGGCAGGTGTGATATTCAGGGCTGGACAGTAGGGAGTCTTTCTGTCCTGTAGGATGGAGGCAAATGAGGATCGGCCATGTTTCCCCAGCCTCTGTGCTGCCTCTCTGATGGTTCCAGTACCCACACAGCCTCCCAGATCATGGGGGAGCAGACCATGGGAGCAGACTGTGCTGCTGCCACCAAACCCCTGAATTTAGCCTGGTCCTGAAGTATACACCTTACAGCCAGGACAAGAAGACAGGGAAGAAGGATGCAAGCCCATCCTGGGTACCTGAGCAAGGAAATTTCACCCACATTAGCTCACTGAATGCTCTATTAAAACCTTTTCTAGACAAAACTTAACATTTGCTGAACACCAATGATGTCTGAACACCGTGTCCTTTTCTTTTTTAATTCTAATAATCTCAAACATAAAGGAATATGAAGGGATTGGACAATCCTCTAAATACACACAGGGCCCTGGCCGGTTTGGCTCAGCGGTTAGAGCGTGGGCCTGTGGTCCAGAGAAACCCGGGTTTGGTTTCCGCTAAGGGCATGTACCTCAGTTGCAGTTTGTCCCCAGCCCTGGTTGGTCATGCGGGTGGCAGCCACTCGATGTGTCCCTTTCATGTAGATGTTTCTCTCTCTCTCTCTCCCTCTCTCTCCCTCCCACTCTGTCTGAACAAAAAATGGAAAAATGTCCTCGGGTGAGGATAAAAAATAAATAAATACACACAGGTTTGTTTTAACACATATATTTGCCACAATTATTTCAGACCTTTTTATTTTTAAACACTAATTTCTAATATAATTTAAGTAACTTCTGAAATACTCACCCCTAGCTGGGTAAATCCTTCCTTCCCTATCTCTATGCTTTTACTAATCTAAGTATTTATCCATAAAAAAGATAGTATTTTATTTTAAATTTTACATAATTGGTATCATCTTACATTTAGATTGTGCAGCTTAATGTTTTCATTTGACATTCAGCTTTCAAGAACTGAGGATATTGAGCGCGCCCAACGACTGAGCTCAGCAATGTAGCTGGACTCATCCCACAGACACACAGCAGATGCAAGTAATAAATCCGTAGGACTTGAGACTTTGAGACCTAGAATGTGGCCAGTTTATGGAATGTCGCATGTGAGCCTGGAAATCATGCACTGTTTCTGTTTATGGGGTTCTTCAAACATGTAAGTGGTATATAGTTACTAATTAGTGTCTACATAATCTCATTTCTGAAGAATTATGTCTAAAATTACAGTAAGAAAACTTTACCTGTATCAGTTACTTTGGTCATCACAACTTTTCAAAACCATGTATCATATGAGTCTTGCAGATACAGAAATGTGAGGCTCAAAGCTGGGAAGGGACAGACTCAGGGTTGGAAACTGTCTCCTTCTAAAAGTCAGTACCTTCAATCAAAGAAGTGATCCAGCCACTGGAGCAAAAAGAGGCAACCTGGCCTATGTTTAAGTCCATAGCTGTGAAGCTCTGAAATGGTAACCCTCAACCTCTAAATGATGTGCAAAATAGAGCAAACAAAAATCATACCTCTCTGAATTATATCCTGCCATTCTGCACTTGGCATTTTGGTTGACCTTGCCTGCTGACTTTGGACAGATCACCCCAACTTTCCCTAGGTGTACAACCTCCCATGGATGTCCCTATGGGCACCAAGCCCTCCCGGCTTCTCATCTACCCTTTCCCACTTGTCAAGGCTCCCCCGACCACCAGGTAGTCCAGTGATGGCAGGTTCATAAATTAATAACCAAAGCCCAATCCAAAATGTCTTCCCAGCCTCATGTCTGCATTTTGTTCCTGTTAGAACAATGAACATAGCTTAGGCGTTAAGACCTCTCTCACACAAGGGCCCCCTCTCAGGCTCTGTACTTAATTCTGTATTTATAATTTTGTTTTCTCAAAGAGAACTCCAAAAATCACATGAACCTCTGGCCACCCAAAACCTGGACCCATCCTGCAGAAATGACACCTTTACCTTAGAGATCTCCTAGTCAAGTAGTTAGGTGCTGCAGGGGAGTTCACAGGTCATAATCTCAGGATTACAATTTAGATCAGAGACACAGACACTATGTCCATCCTTTCCACTTTTGTATCAGGCTGGACACCTCCCCTCACCCCATGGGACACAATGGCCTTGGTCAGCCCTGCTCCACTGTGGCCTTCAAGACAAGGGAAGGCAATAGCTCCCAGCTCAGCAATTCGCCTGGGCCCCACCCTGCTCCAGCTGTGTCCATTGGGCTCCTGGGGAAGGGCCAGCCCAAGCCAGATGATCTGACATGATGAAAAGGGAAATTCTCAGCATTCTTTCAGCAGAAGACATTTGCCAGATTCTATGCAGAGAGGAGAAGCAGGCTGGGGTTTTCTTGAGCGGCCAAATGCATCTTCAACCCTAATATAGTTCTAAGGGGTGGGGGAGGGGACTGATCACATCTAAGCAAGTCGAGCTTCAAGGGGAACTGGTGTCTACTGTGAACAGAGCAGGGGCCAGGGAAGGAAAGCCAAGGAGGGATGCAGGACAAAGCACTGAGATACTCTCCCAGTGCACGAACTTCCAGTTTTGGAAAAATGTCTTCATATTCCCAGAAATGACCCAATGGAACAATCAGATTACATTATTTTCTCCAGTCATCAGTGCACAGTGATGGTTCCAGATGGAAAGGGCCAAAGTCCTGTTTTTAACTCTGTCTTGACTCTCACACTAACCAATTACTCGAAGTTTCTCATGAAGGTCCTCTTTCCCAAATGCTCATTTCCGTCTCTCACCAACAACTAAGGAGGTCTGGTGGGGAAAATGTCAGTCTGTCAGCGTGAACTTCGCAAGCCAGCTTCAGCTGGTCGGCTTCCACCAGGACACTTGAGGAGTGCCCAGAAGGCTGGCCAGAGCCCTCTTGCCCCACAGACAGTGGGCAATCGATAGCTCTAGAATCACTTCTTAACACACCCTCCCAGGAAGCCTGTGCATTTTAGTTATTAGAAGCATTATGTTATCTGGCCATGCCAGCAAACCAAATATTCCTCAGCTGGTCACCTCCTCCATGAAGCCTGTCTGATTGCCCTCCCACTTTGAGACTGAATCCAGCATCAGCCCCCAAATAGCTCCCTGGAATATATTATTTTCTGTAACTGTCTACATCATTTCTATCTTCCTCACCAGTCTAGAAGTATAACATTTCCATTCCTCCCCTCCTGTGATTCTCTATATCTCTACCACTCTTCGGAGTTCAAAAAGACTTCTCACTTACTGCCCATTTAATTGCCATTTTATAAATAAAGGAGCTGAGACTTGGAAAGACTGTCAACATCTGGACCTACACCCAGATCTTTGATTTTGAGTCTGGCATCACTTTCCCTGTTCAGGGCTACAGGTAACAAAGCTTTAAGGGAATGAAGATATTGGAAGGGCAAAAACTCAGAACATAGCTTCCCTGTCTTCAAACAAGTTAGATAATAAATTATAGCCAGAGGTCCCAAAAACACACACGGTCACGAACTAAAATGTCTACAAAGGCCAAGCAGGGACTGTGAATGACAAAGTAGTGCAGGCAGAGACTCTGACTCAACTGAGAAGTGTGTCCACCTAATGGGCCCATCTTTCATTCAAAGCCAACAGATCACTACCACACAAGAACACAGCCCAGAATTACCAATTTTATTTTTGTAGTTGGTAATCTGGACTTTAATATAAAATCTTCAAATTTTTTAAATCCTCACCCGAGGATATTTCTCCATTTATCTTCAGAGAGAGAGAGAGAGAGAGAGAGAGAGAGAGAGAGAGAAACATTGATGTCAGAGAGACACACTGATTGGTTGCCTCCCACAGGACCCTAATCAGGGCCAGGGACTAAACCTCAACCAAGGTACATGCCCTTGACCAGAACTGAACCAGAGACTCTTTGGTCCGTGGGCCAGTGCTCTAGCCGCTGACCCAAACTGCCCAGGGCTCCAATATTTTTAATGTTGGCAGCCAATTCAAAGTTTTTAAGGAAATACTTAAGGGCAAACAAACACATCTGCAAGCTGAACATGACCTACAGGCCACTGGTTTACAAATTCCGATGCAGGTCCACTCCCTGGACATCTGATCAACTCGTACAAATTAATCCAACTCAGTTCCAACACCCCTGCCCACTCACCTGGCACCATCTTGCCATGTAGAAAATGGGATGGAATATCACATTTCCTAGTGTATTGCATGCATTGCTTTGACTGCTACCTCTGTTGGGGAAGTGGAGTTTCTGAGGATTCAAACACAGAAATGGTGGCCTTCAGCAATAAGGCTGCCACTTGGACTTAACTTTGTGCTCCTCCATAATACCTTTATTCTCACAACTCACAAAAGAATAACCTCATGGTTTTGATTAACCAATGGGCCATTCAGATCAGTGAGCCTCACAGAAGGAAACTAATTTTTTTTATTTGTGTCTGATTTGGCATTTATTTTGTTTCCATCAGACTTCCATCTACTTTCTCATAGGATCCCTTTCAGATTTCTGTTCAAGTGCCCCACAGAGCCTCGCATGACATTTATGCAATAGTGAACATTTCACAAATGTGAAATAGAAGAACAATGGACTCCAAACCTTCAAATGCCCCCTCTTCCTGTCCTCTGTGGGCATTTTCATCTTAGACCAGCTGAAAGGCTGGGTTTCCACTGGCTGATATGCCTCTGCTGTTCCTACCACTATGAGCACCTGCCACGCACCAGCCCCAGTGAATCCTCACAACAATCCTCCAAGACAGGTATTAGTTTGATCCCATACTACAGATGAGAATAAGACCCAGAGAAGGTAAAAACAAAAACAAACAAACAAACCTCAAGCCACAAAGCTAGGATTTAAACCCAAGTCAAAGTAATTCCAGGATCCACACCCAGTGATACCAGCTGGACAACCTTCATGGGTCCTATTATAATCCCCATTGTACAGATGGAGAAAGACGTCAGAGAGATCGTAAAACGTCCTAAAAGTCACACCCATCTAGTAAAAAAGCAGATTCACGATTACATCAGGTCAACAATAAACTCAGTTCTAAATACACTTCTAAATTTTAACACAGGCTTAGTTGAAATGAAAAAAATGATAATAATAAGCGTAAGAAAAAAGTTTAACACTGGCTTTGCTCTAATCTCTGCTAATTATGCCTTTAATTAAAAAGCTAAAAGAAAAAGAAAAAAAAGTACACATGAGCTTAGCATGTTGGATCTTCCCCTCCATTTGTAAGTCTGATTTCTCCTCTATATGCAAGTTTGTTCTTGTCTCCGAACCTCTCATTACTCAATGTGTGGTCCATGGATCAGTAGCATCAGCAACATCTGGGAGTTTCCCAGGAATGTGGGATCTCAGGCTCCCTCAGTCAGAACCTGCATGTTAACAAAACCACCAGGTGATTTGTGGACAGAAAACTTTGAGATGCACTGACATGACCCCAAGATATCTCAAACATCAGCCATTTTATGAATAATTCTCTTCTATGTATCTAAAGACAACATTGGCTAATGACTGCTGGCTTTTTTTTATTGTTGTTTGTTTGTTTTTTGTTAATCTTCGCCCAAGAATATTTTTCCATTGATTTTTAGAGAGAGTGGAAGGGAGGGGGAGAGAAAGGGACTGAGAGAGAAACATCGATTGGTTGCCTCCTACACAACAACCGGAGCCAGGATCGAACCTGCAACCCAGGTATATACGAACCAACGACCCTTCGGTCCACAGGCCAACACTCTAACCTCTGAGCCAAACCGGTCAGGGCTGAGTGCTGGGTTTTAAATACAAATCACTACCCAGAGACACAGCTCCCAACAAGAACAGTCTGATGGAATCACAATGAAATGTCTCAAAAACCTCAGTTTGCAGGTTAGAGAGTCCACTTTGGGGGGCCCCAAATTACACCTGAGTCCTCGATTCCCCCTGTACCCAGTCATCAGTGTCATCTGCCACAGCAATCCTGCCTTTTCACTCAAGAGGCTCACCCACCCTTCTACATGGGTTTGTTTTTCACAGAGAGGCAGGGAAGGTGTCATGGCTTTCAAACAACGCCTTGCTGAACGACTGGAGAAAAACGGATCTTTTGCTACATGGAAAAAACGCACCCAAAAATGAAGTAATAGGGGAATAAAAATGAACCTTAGGGGCTGTCCATAAAGCAAGCCTAGGATGGGTTTGAGAACTTCCTTATAAAGCCATATGGTGGTTCCCCGTGGCCGAGCTGTGGGTGGTATGGGGCTGAGACCAGAACCGTGGAATCCTGGGTTATGGAAGGTCGGAACAGCTTCCGTCACTGGCCAAATCTTCAATGATTCCTGGGGGAGACGCAGGGGAAGGGACCCTTGGCTAGAAGAAGGACCCAAGCTGAAGAAAGCCAGGAGCTTTCTCCAGTAGGCGATGCTCAGCTTTTCGTGGGGCCTGCTGGAATTTCATTATCCTGTGCACACTCTACAGATGGGAATTTAATAATTAATTAGGGAATAGCTCGCCTGAGAGCCCGTGCAAGGGGATTAAGCAAAGCAACTGAGATGTGGCAAAGGGCTGAATATTTTATAGTGTGTTTAATTTGCAAATACTACTCACCCAGAAGGCTTAGGCAGAAAACCTATCATCATAATAATTATTATTACTCATGCAAAACTACTTGAGTTTCCATCAGACCTCCTTCCTTTCAACTGCTTTCACCAAACACTTCTCCCCAAAACTGTAATTTTTTTAAACGAAGAGAAACAAAGTAAAAAATTCAAAAGAATATCAGAAATGAAAGAAACATGTTTGGATTTTTAAAAAACTAAACTAAACTAACCTAGATGCTACTAGGTTAGCCTACAATTTTTGTTAACACTGAAATGGGTTCCATCCCGATAATTTTCTCTACCGTGCACACTCTCTCTGAGATAATTTTTTCTGAGTACCAACTGTGCTCAGAAGCTGAACCCCAAAAGGAACCAATGTTTTAGTTCTTGTGCACTCCACACACACTTAATACATTAATTAAGCCACCCATTGATTCTGAGTACCCCGATATTCTACCTATAAATTCGCCTCTGTTTAAATAAACCAGAGTAGTTGTCTATTGCCTCCCAACAAAAACCCTAACTGTTCTAGATCGTGGGGATAATACAAGCTAGAGGATTACACACCCAAGGCTTTCTAGCTCATTCTATCTGTTCCACAACCTCCACAGGTTGAAAACTCAATCACCTACAATAAGGTCAGCAACCTCTTCCTGTAAGAATCCAAATAATAAACATTTTAGGCTTTGCAGGCCTTACAGTCTCTGTTGCAACTTCTTACCTCTGCAGCCATAAGCAGCCACAGATGTAAACAAACGTGAGCATGGCTGTGTGCCAATAAAACTGCATCTACAAAAGCAGGTGTCATTCCTTGAGGATCTGCTATTGCATTTTTTAAGACTTCATGCCATTTTATTCTTTAAAAAATATATATATATATATGGGCTCTATGACGCTGAGCATGTTTATATACAGATATACATACATTAGATTAAACCGGTGGTTATGTATTTGGCAATTCTGGAGACCAGGGTCAGTTTCAGAGGTGTGTATGTTGCACCACAGAAAGCAGTACCAGGCTTATAAGGGCCCCGGGCCCATGCACGATTTAATACTCTGCTGTCACTGTCTTGACTTTATTTTTTTTTTTTTAGGAGGGAGAGAGAGAGAGAAACATTGACATGAAAGAGACACATGGATTGGTTGCCTCCCGCAGGACCCTGACCAGGGCCGGGGACAAACTGCAACCCAGGTACATGCCCTTAACCGGAATCGAACCCCCAACTCTTTAGTCCGAGGGCCGAGGCTCTAACCATTGAGTCAAACCGCCCAGGGCGCCCTCTTGAAATTCCTTATAATTTTTGAAATTTAAAAAAAAAATTTTTTTCTTTTATTGATTTTAGAGAGAGAGGAAGGGAGATGGAGAGAGAGAAACATCGATGAGCGAGAACATCGATTGGCCGCCGCCTGCCCGACCCCCACTGGGCATCGGGCCACAACCTGGGGACGTGTCCTGACTGGGAATCGAACCCGCGACCTCTTGGTGCGTGGGTCACCCCCAACCCAAGCCACACCACGGGCCCCACATTTTTATTTCGCACTGGACCCCCCTAATTATGTCGGCAGCCCTGCGGGACCCAGAAAACACCCAAGGCTGAGGACTTGGCCTTGGCTGAGGGGGCAGCGGCCAGGACGCGGCCCAACAGCCACAACTCACCGGACCGCCCTCACCGGACAGTCAAGACCCATCCAAATGCCAGGGCAGGGGTGCCCCCTCACCTGCGGGCTCACTTACTCGGCACTGGCTGCGGTCTGAAAATGCCCAGCGAAAACTTCCCCGGAGAAGCCATCAGTAAGTTCTCGCCAGCGCCCTTCTGACAGCCCTCGGACGAAATCTCGCGGGACCCGCTGTGTCTCGCGGGACCGGCCGCTCCTCCGGCGGCGGCTGCGCACTGTGGACGGTGCCCGCGGGCGGCTCATCAGCAGGTTGGCTGCGCGGTGTCCTTGCGCCTGGCTTCACCTTGCGCTTGGGCGACCTCGCGGTGGCCTCCGCGTGCAAAATGGAGCTGCTGGCCACTGGGAAAAGGCGGACAGAAGCCGAACATGCTCGGACAGGTACATGTGGAGAAAACACCGTACATATAGGATTCAAGACTCTCCGTGGTATCAGGCACCTTACTGGGGGTCTTGGAATGGATCCCCCAGAATAAGGGACCACTGTGGTCCCCCAAACCCCAGGGTAAACCATGTGAAAGTGTCGCCATTCTACCTTTTTTTTTTATCCTCACCCAAGGACATTTTTTTCATTTTTTGTTCAGATGGAATGGGAGGGAGAGAGAGAGAGAAACATCGACGTGAAGGGACACATCAAGTGGCTGCCACCCACACAACCAATGAGGGCCGGGGACACACTGCAACCGAGGTACATGCCCTTAGCGGGAACCAAACCCGGGTCTCTCCGGACCACAGGCCGAGGCTCTAACCGCTGAGCCAAACCGGCCAGGGACTACCTTTTTTGACCAAGTCACTTGGTATGGTGTGGCCCAGTTGGACAGGTTTTCCATGTTTGTAAGACAGAGACATGTTTATGAAGCGGGAAAATATCTTCTATCAATCTGTGCATTTCTGATTTCTTTTCATCCTCCACTCATGTACTTATTTGTTTCCTGTTGTTTTCTAAAACAAAGGAATACATGCAAGTGGCAGAAATGTTTACGATTCTGGAACATACTCAGAAAAGTGAATCTCCCACCTACCCTGCCCCTCATCCCTGGGCCCCTTCTCAGAACAATCTCATTTATCGTCGCCCCCATCCCGACATTCTGCAAAAGAGGCATTCTATAGCGGGTTACACTCTTGTTTTATGTAGGATGTCCTTTTTCTGCCCGTCTCAAACATTTATGGGTGATGCCCTATGCGTGGTCCAGTCCTGCTTGCCTTCCCGTTTTTCCTGGGTCTGCTACTTGACTCAGAAGGACTCCAAATGTTCCAGGGCCTCCTCCTCCACCAACCCTGCCTCCTGTTTCCCGTCGTTTGAAGTCACAGCGCAATAAAAAGTAGCATTCCATTTTCCATTTCCTAATTTCTCTCTCTCGGTGCTCTTTATCACAGAATGTATTATTGCTCTATTTAAAGTCTGCTGGGACCCAGGGCCTGTCAAAGTTGTTGAACAGAATAAAAAGCTCTTGAGCTTGATTCAGGCCAAACCTCTATACATAGATTTGGTGCTCGTTTCTGTTCCAAAAAGAGCAGGAAAAAGACGGCCTGATGTTGGAAGCTCTGACTTCCCTGGTATTGATTTTGACCTGAAGAGTAGAGAGGCTGCCTCTCCCTCTGCGTGTGAGCCTGTAGGCGCTCATAAATTGTTAATACCACTTTTGAACTAAAAAGAGAAAATGACAGCCCAGCCCATGTGGCTCAGTGGATTGAGTGTCGCCCCATGGACTGAGAGGTCTTGGTTGGATTCCTGGTCAGGGCACATGCCCGGGTTGTGGGCTCGATCCCCAGTAGGGGGCGTGCAGGAGGCAGCCAATTGATGTTTCTCACAATAATGTTTCTATCTCTCTCTCCCTACCTCTCTTTTTAAAACACAATATTTTAAAAGAGAGAGAGAGCCCTGGCCAGTTTGGCTCAGCGGTTAGAGCGTCCGCCTGCGGTCCGGAGAGACCCGGGTTCGGTTCCCGCTAAGGGCACGTACCTAGGTTGCAGTTTGTCCCCGGCCCTGGTTAGTCGTGCGGGTGGCAGCCACTCGATGTGTCCCTTCACGTCGATGTTTCTCTCTCTCTCTCCCTCCCATTCTATCTGTACAAAAAATGGAAAAATATCCTCGGGTGAGGATAAAAAAAAAGAGAGAGAGAGAGAGAGAAGCAAAAGCAACAAGAAAAGCATAAGCAGGCAGAGAACACCAATTCAAAACAATGATGACGTATTTAGGAGTATTTAACCACTATCTTAAATCAAGGTTAACATTTCTACTTGGGAGAAGTGCGAAGCCTGCAGGGAAAATATGGCTCTGACCCCAGACAGCAGCAGACGGTTGTGAGAGGGCACCAGGTCCCTGGGAATCTGCCCTTCTTTCCTTCCTGACCTTTGAACTCCCAGCCGCCATACTTTGTCTCCCAGAAGGACGGCTGCAGGCTCCAATGCTCCAAGGAGGTGAGAATGAGATGCCCAGGAGGCTGGTTGTCCTGGCAGCTGAATGTTAGAGATGGCAGCTCTGTGATAGAGAGAAGACTAGGCCACATCACTGCTGATGGGGTCACCTTCCCCAGAGCACTACTGTCCTTACACTCCAAGGTGACGCTGACTGGTGCAGAGGATGGGAAGGCAGGAGACAGGGGTCTTGCCATCACATGGGAGGAAATCCCTCCACCAGCTCTTCTAGCTGAACCCTTCCACCTCGCACTCCCTGCTACCTTGTCCTTCAGGGCATGTTGGACCCTTCCCAGGTCTAGCTACATCTCTGTCTAAATGGATGCCTTGAAATGGTGGGAAAGGATGCAGAATAAAGTTGGGGTAAAAGAATAGAAAAGAAGCCCTTGGGATGGCGAAGTAGTCTCAATTTTAAGTTCCCAGACTCACTACAGTAAAAAAGCTTGTGAAGCCCTGGCCGGTTTGGCTCAGTGGTTAGAGCGTCAGCCTGTGGTCCAGAGAGGCCCGGGTTCAGTTCCCGCTAAGGGCACGTACATCGGTTGCAGTTTGTCCCCGGCCCTGGATGGGTCGTGCAGGTGGCAACCACTCAATGTGTCCCTTTCACGTCGATGTTTCTCTCTCTCTCTTCATTCCACTCTATCTGAACAAAAAATGGAAAAATGTCCTCTGGTGAGGATTAAAAAAAAAGCTTGTGAAGATTTGTGCTGTGTTGGGGGGCAGGGGTTAAATACATCCAAATAAAATTTACCTTTTTAATCATTTTAAATTGTTTATTTTTTTTAATCCTCACCCGAGGACATTTTTCCACATTTTGTTCAGATAGAGTGGGAAGGAGGAAGGGAGGGAGGGAGGGAGGGAGTGGGGAGAGAGAGAGAGAGAGAGAGAGAGAGAGAGAGAGAGAGACGTCGAATGGTTGCCACCCACACGACCCAACCAGGGCCGGGGACAAACTGCAACCGAGGTACATGCCCTTAGCGGGAACTGAACCCAGGTCTCTCTGGACCGTAGGCCGATGCTCTAACCGCTGAGCCAAACCAGCCAGGGCACCTTTTAAATCATTTTAAACAGTTCAGTGGTATTAAATGCATTCACACTTTTGTGCAACCATCACCATCATCCGTCTCTAGAACTATTTCATCATTCTAAACTGAAAATCTGTTCCCATTAAACATTAACTCCCCATTCTCCCCTCCCCCAGCCTCTGGCAACCACCATTCTACTTTCTGTCTATGAATTTGACTACTCTAGATATCTCATATAAGTGGAATCATATAGTATGTGTATTTTTGTGACTGCCTATTCCACTTAGCATAATGTCTTCAAGGACCCATCTGTGTTGTAGCATGTATAGGAATCTTCTTCCTTTTCAAGGCTGAATAATATTCCGTTATATGTATGTACCACATTTTGCTTTTCCATTCATCCATCCATGAACAGCCAGGTTGCTTCCACCTTTTGGCTATTGTGAATAATGCTGCTATGAGCATAGGTGTGCAAGTATCTGTTCAAACCATGTCGCTTTTTTTAAAAAATACATATGCCCAAGCCTTACCTTGTGAGATTGCATTTCATAGTTCTGGAGTGAGTGCTGGGAACCTGAGCTTTTAACAAGAACCCCAGTTCATTCTAAAGCCAGACTGAGTTTGGGAAACAAGACACTAGATGCCTGACAAATTGTGCTGATCCCAGGGAGTCTCTTTTTAGTGCCTTAGGAATCCCTGATGATGAACGTAAAAACAGCTTCGATTTTGTAAACGTCAGCTCCAGCAGTCTGAACACCATCTGATTTTTTCTGTTTACGACAGGGAAACTGAGACTGAGAGACAACATAAGCAACCAGGATTCAAACTCATTCTCCGACTCCAAAGACCTTGCGATTTAGCACTTGGACTGTGCTATGCTGGCTCCCCTAAGCCTGTGGCAACTGTCCTGGGTGACACCGGTTAACATCAATGCCAGGGAATATGGCTAAAAGGGGAGAAAAGGCCTGCACCACCCAGGGGCTGCTGCAGGAGCGTGAGATCCAACGTCTGTCAGTGGTAGCTCTTTCTTCATTTCTGGAAAAGTATCCGCAGCTTGGAAACAGTGAGTATGCCTTGTGTTTGGCTTTAAAACTGTCGATCATCTTCCTGTTTTCAATGCAAAGAAGATGAAAGGAGACCTAGAAATGCTGGCTGCCTTCTGCTGCACTCCCCCTGCCCAGTTCAAGATCCTGTTCTCGGTATTTTATATGACTTAGCATATTGAGTCCTCACCCATCCTTCAAGGAAAGACCTTTCCACTTTACAAACATGACAGTGAGAGTTAACGATGTTGTGTGATTTGTACGTGGTCACTAAGCTAATGCCGGAGCCAGGGTTTAAAACCAGATCCTTCAGACCTGGCAGTGTGTGTCTTCTCCTCCTCACTGTTTACTTTCTCGGCTCTCCTCCCCCACCTTCCATCACCCAAGCAGCCCCAAGGTCATTTTGCCCCAATAAAACATTTCACAGATTAAAAAGATTTAAAAATCACGGCATTTGAAGATAAGTCGTGGCCAGAGGAAAAAGTATCCAGGAGAAAAAGAAGGTTCTGGTTTTTTTGGCACACTCTGCGAAACTTCTCATCTTCTAGCCATTAGAGTTTAGTACTCTGCAGTTCCCAGAAAAGGGGCCACTGCCTAACCAAACCTGCTACATGTCTGGAGCTCCTATGACGTCTAACCAAACCTACTGTGTGTCTCTGAGCTCCTTAAAGCTTGGTACCTGGTTGCTTCATTAGATTCTCCTGGGCATTTTCAGGGAACCATAATAGGAGTCCATCACCCTTCTTGTGATATCTTACAAATCATGTCCAATGCCCTCCACATGTTTATCTCAATAAATTATTACTGACTAAATGAAGGAATGAATGGATGAATGCATGCTTCTCACATGTCTTGAATGGACCTGTTTAAATGCTGTATTAGTCACGGTTCTCCAGAGAAACAGAACCAGCATACATGTAGATTTATTTTAAGAAATTGGCTCCCATCATTATAGAGGATGACAAAAAAAATAAAAAATGTTGAACAGGACAGCAGGCTGGAAAGTCAGACAGGGTTTCTGTGTTTCAGTATCGAGGCAGAATTCCTTCTTCTTCAAAAACCTCAGTCTTTGCTCTTAAGGCCTTCAACTGATTAGATGTGGCCCGCCACATTATGGACTATGACCTACTCTACTTAAAGTGTCTTGATTGTAAATGTTAACCACATCTAAAAATATATATATATATATATCTTCCAGCAACATCTAGACTAATATTTGACCAAACTGGGCACCGTAACCTAGTCAAGTTGACACATAAAATTAACCATCACAAGTACATACCTCCAAAATCCAGAGATTTATAAAAATACAAGATACTGTAAATATTACCAAAGGAGAGAAAAATAAGAATGTTGCAGATGGACAACTATTAATCATAATATTACTGTGAATGTATAACCCTAAAGTCTAGTGTTGGGATGTTGTTACTATTTATATCCTGCTTGCTTACAGAAAATATGTGAGGAATCAGTTAAGAGCAAGAATCCAGAAATTATCAAGAGAATTAGAGTTACTGAGCTTTGCTGAATATTCACTCTAGCGAATAATAAAATTATATATATTTTATCCCCTCTAAATGATAAGATTTTAGAACTATCAAGGATCTTAATTTAGAGACCACTGTTTTATGCAGAATAAATCAGGACCAGAGAGGAGGGAAAAAATGTACCAAAGGTCTATTAAGCCATGTGTTCCAGCCACTCATTGCAACCAGGCCACACACTCAAATTAACAAACCTAGAAAAGGGATCATTTTTTTGTTTGTTTGTTTTTTAATTGGGTTTATTCCAGAGGCCAGCTTCTGGGGATCATAAGATCTGACCTTCGTATGTTAATGTATCATTTTCGTTTTCAAAGGTGTCAGTAGGTTACTTAGGGAGCATGGTGGATGGATGAGGGACCTTAGTTAATCAATGAGAATGAACTAATATCAGCCCATGAGCTTCTTACCAAAGGGTCCAAATTTAAATACCAAGGGAAGATCTTCAGGAACAGGTGTGACTCAGTCACTTCCTGGAAAGCTCCCCTGAATACTTAAAGGAACCAGATGTGTCTACCCTTCCCTGCAGTTCACGGCCTGACGACGCTCTCCAAAGCCCTGCAGGAAAACACCCACCATCGGAGCTTGCTCTGTGGACACTGGGGACGCGTGGTGGGAGGTGACAGCACTCCATTCTTACTCTGCCAGCTTTGCCAGCATTGCAGAAAGTGGGACACAAGCTGACTTCCCAGGGTGGCAGGTGTAGGAGTTTCTGGGTTAAGCCCAGCAGGAGAGGTAGGGGAGGGATGGTAAGGAAAACAGGCCACATGCTTAGCGGGAAATGCAGCGGTTTGGGACTCAGGTGGATGTGGATTTGAGTCCTGATTCTACTAACACTTAACATTTTTGAACCTCAGTTCCCGCAAAAATGTTCATAGAGCGTTAGGAGGACGGAGGAGACATCCGTAACAGATACAGAATGTCCTGGCAGGGCGAGTGCTCAGGAAATGATAACGAAACAAACGCCAAACAGGCAAAAAAGTCAGCAAGCCTGTTCAGCTTGCCGAGTCACCATGAGGGAATGCAGCATGCCAGCGAGCCCCAAGGTTTCTAAATGGTCAAGGACAGGCGTCTGTGGGTGCTGTTGTGGGATGGGTGGATGTGCTCACTGACCACATCCCAGCTGTTCTCATGGCCAAACCAGCCAGCAAACCTCACAGAACAGTCCGCTTTTCGTCACCTTGTTCTGTTGTCTAAATACATGGGGAAAAAAAGAAGAAGAAATGTGTTATTTGCTTTCTGTTCCTGAGGCTGATAGTTTTCTTGTTTAACAACAACCAAATCTTCATTTTGCGTTGATTGTGGTCCTTACCATTAGATGGCCAATGACTAGCCTGTGAGAAAGAAAGTTAAAGAGAAACAATGAATTAATTAGGCCCCTTTTTTCCCCCTGGTGGGCACAGGCACTGGGTTTTTAGCTTAAACACACGTACATGCTGTCAAATATGGAAAATCCGGTGATTTCCTCAGTATGGTTTTGGGGCTCCCTCCCATGCCGAGACCATGATGGTTGGTCCAGTGGCCATCCACCTCCCCTTAATCATGTGATTCCCCTGCCTGGAATACTCTCCCTCCACCCCTGTCATCCACACACTAAAATCAAATCCATCCATCAGGAGACCATCTCAGGTGACGCCTCCTCCATAAAGACTTCCCTGATCCTTCCACGTAGCAGTACATCTTCCCACCTTTTAAATCCCTCGACATTATATGTGCACTTTCTTCCGCCTCTCGTTCCCTCCTATCTTCAAGTGTCAATTCCAAAATGTCTGGAGGGATTTCTGAGCAGCAGTCTGGTGGGAAGCGAAGACTGGGAGATGGGCCTTCAAGCTGCATTTGCAGCCCTGGCCAGTTTGGCTCAGTGGTTGAGAGTCAGCCTGCGGACCAGAGAGTCCCGGGTTCGGTTCCCGCTAGGGGCACATACTACAAAATAAACAAAAAAAAAAAAAAAAAGCTGCATTTGCACAAACACCCTGTTTCACTAGAAGTATACGAGGGGGCTGATGAGATGGAAAGTGAAGCTGCTGAGGCCCACCCCTCACCCTGCCTCAGCCACTGAGGTCTATTTGCTCTTCTTCTCTTTCTCCCATTGGATGGCCAGTGTCTTAAGGGTAGAGGATGTGTTCCTCTACCTGCCCGGGGTCAAGCACGTGCCTGATGCAGAGTACGTGCGTGCGTGACAAAGTGCCTTGGATTTATTAGGGCAGACAGTGCCTCTGAGAGACATCCAGCCCACACAGCTTCTTCTGGTCTGTGCAAAACAATTCAGTGCCCAGCATCCCTTCCCTCCCCGGTGGAAGCCAAGGGTGGGACAGTCAGCCCCTCCTTTAACCGGCTCCTATGAGAGCTCCTGACCTGCTTCTCTCTTAAGCTGCCCTTTTACTTTTGAACCTGAATTTCCCCAGAAGAATGTGGTGGGTGGCACCCAATTCAAAGACAGTCCCCAGTGCTGGCCTGGAGTGAAAGGTTGTTCCAATTCCCTTCGTACCGTTTTGTCAGGAGTCCACTTTAGGAGGGTGCATTCTGCCCTAGCAGGTGCCACCCTCACTGGAAACAGAGACAGCAAATTGCTCAATGCCTCGTGGCACCTCCTTTCACCAGCTCCAGACCCATCGGGCCCCACCAAAACAGGACCCTTCTCTGTGGGCCAAAGCTCTCCCCGTAAGCTAAAGTTTCCTACAAGGTCATGGAGGGGGGTCGCTCACAAAAAGAGAAAAAAAAAGAATGGCCAAGAAAGGGTGGAAACCCCAGGTCTCCTGTTTTCCTCTATAAATATGAGGCCAGATTTTTAGCCTCTCCCTTGGCAACACTGTGCATTGGACAAGAGAAAAACTAATGGGGATATTAGTCTTGCACTGCATTAGACATTCCCCCTCGCCACCCCTTGTTTCTTAATGGCCTTCCTTTTTTAACTCTTGAACTCAGGTTAGCCTACTTCCTGTTCACATTTTTAAGGAATTCAGGCCCTTTGCAGTAAAGAAGACATGTGTTCCCTGGCTCTTTCTATTAGGAATATTTCTAGATTGTCAGTTGAAAGCACGTACATTTGTTAATTTGCACCCTAAACACACCCCATGGCCTCATTTAACTCTGAGTGCTCATCTGTGTATTACAACTGCCTATGCATGGTTCCAACTTAATCAAGTACTTAATGAGTAGCATTAATATTCATTGTCGTCTCCACAGGAGCTCACGCTCATCAAGGTAAATAGCTGCTGGCCAGCAGCCTGTGCAGCCTGTGGTTGAGCTGAGAATTGTCTGTTCTCATCTAGACAGTGGACTGTTTGTCCCACAAGATGGGGAAGCCCTCCTGGGTACCTTCCAAAGGCTTCATTTTAAAATGAGATGTTTCCACTCACAAATCTTTTGAAAATGCCAAGTGACTTGGAAGAGCAGTGAGAAATCTATTAGCTGGGTGGTAGTCATCCCAGAATCTTGTAGTGTGCCTATTATGCACCAGCAAGCACTGTTCTGAGTGCTGGGGATGCACTGATGACCCCAGGCTGTCCTGGTCCTGCACTCCTGGCTGTGTGAAGTCTGGTGGGAGAGGCCCACACTTATGGAAGGGTTACCATAATGAGTGCATAATTGCAAAGTGAGATCAGTGTCAGGAAGCAAAGTACGGGGTGTTGGGAGAGCCATTTCCCAAGGAGGAGATGATGGAGCTGAGCTGAAAGGTGTGTAAGGGGAGAAATCAGTTATTCACCACCAGTTAGGGCTGGAGCCCACACGGACATGCACACTCACCCAACATGTAGTACAGCTCTATTTACAGATGAAGGAACTGAGACCTCAGTTTGCCCAATGTCTTTCCCAAGGTCAGAACCAATTATAGAAACCAGCCATCCCGATACCCAATCCCTTCCTGCTAAATCCCATGGTTTTATTTATATTCCAGCTATAGATTCTCTCAATACACTTGGCTGATAAGATGCAGGCTATTGTGTTAAAACCACATCCCTCCAGACCACAAACATCAATAATGATCGTGCTTTAATGTGGATGACGTCTTTTCATTTGCAAATCCAAAGGGTCCCCATCGTAACAAAATCCAAGACAGTGTGTTTTCTGTAAGAACGAGAAGGTCGGAATCCTGTCTGAAAGGTACTGGCAAATCTACCCCGTGCGATGCTCACTTGGGAGCGAGCTGTGCGTTCAGGCTGACTTCATGCCCCAGCTGGCGGTTCACGTGTGCACATGGCGTTTGGATGGCTCTTTGCTGTTCCTCTCTGAGGGTCTTTCCCTGGACTCCGGAAGCCTCGGGGTTGACCCGCTGCCGAAGTGGCGTGGTGGTGTTCTCGCCAGTGTGTGCATGCGCTGCATGGTAAAATATTCTTCTGGAAAGCCCATGAGAATCCACTTGCCGTCTGTACGTGTGCGTGCAAAAGTGCGGAGGAAGGACTGGGAAGCACCGCAGCGGAGCACACCCCGACCCCAGGTTACCTCTGGGGAGCGGCTGCAATGGGCTGGGGTGTGTTGTGGTCTCCTTTTTACTCTCAAGTCTGAGTTGTGTGAAACCGGGCGCAAGACCGCATTTGTTACACATTTCATACATATGTATAAATTTGTAAAAATAAGATTCTTAACAATAACATCTCAATAGAACAAAGGTGGTGTCCGCAGGGAGCAGCAGCGTTTGTCGGGCTATGACTGTCTACCGCAGAGACTTCGCAGTCACTCCCCCTTGACCATCAGGGCATGGGGGGGGGGGGGGGGAACGTGCTCTCCACGGCATCCAGCGGGAGATTTGGAAAGTTGGGGGCCTCTTGTAGATCGCTGCATTGGCCCACACCCTGCAAAGCGTGTGTTCCACGAAGTCTTGACTTTTCACCGTGCGCAGCCCCCACCCAGCCACCTAACGTGTGCCGATGCGGGAGGGTGCGGCCGCCGTGGGGCGGGGCAAGCAGAACCCGCACCCCACCTCCGCCTCCGCCTGCGCTCGCCCCCCACCCTCGCCCCAGGCGCAGGCCCGCCCCCTCCCCTCCGCGCGCAAACGAACCTCCGCACTCTCGGCAGCGGCAGGCGGGGGCCGGGCGAGGGAGGGGGTGGCCCGAGCCACCCGACTCTGCAGTTGTCTCCGGATCGTGGGCTGCGCAGCCCGAGCCGCTGGGCTGGGGTCGCACTAGCCGTTCACTCCCGGGCCGGCTCCTCCAGGCGCTTGCAAGCATGCAGCCCGGGAGCTGGCGGCGCGTCCGGTGCCGCTGCTGAGCCGGCCGGGGCGGCGGGACCAACGCCTGCCGAGCCCCTCCCCCCTTGCCCCGGGGCAGACTAGCGGCTCCCTGGCACCCTCTCTTCGCCCGCAGCCCCACCACGCCACCCCCCGCGGGCCGGGCCGCAGGGGCTCATGCAGCCGCCAAGGTAAGCGCGGGGCCGGGAGCTGGGTGGACCCGGCTCCGACCTCCTGAGGCGCCGCCGACACTTGCGGGGCCACCACACTGGTGGGGTCCTCCCCAACCCCACATCTCATCTTGCTCCCATCTTGCGGGGATTTGGAGCTTCGCTGCGCCTCGATCGCTTGAGCTCTTGGCAGCAGTAAAGTTTTTGTGGTTTGGTATTTGCTCTTTTTTCCTAAAAGGCTCTCCCCAGGCAGCCGGCAGCGCGCGTGGTTGGACAGCCCGGCAAACGTCTCCACTGTGTGCAGGCTGGGAGCCTCCTTTCTCCTGCTTGACCACCTCCTCCCAGGGGCCTGGGACGGAGCCGGCCGCCGGGCTGTCCCGCCGAGAATCCCCTACTGGCCCGACTCCCCGGGCTCCCTGCTCCTCCCGGGAGCCGGGCTTCCGAAGCCAGCCGCGGAGCCGGGAGACGCGCCCAGGGGCATCAGCACAGCGCTTGGTCTGGGCTGGGGTCCCAGCGGTCCTTTGCTTCGAGCGCAGGTGCGCCGGAAAATGCTGGACTCGGCTTGAGTGTCAAGGGATAGGATTCCCAAGTGGTCCTGGCGTCCCTAAATAGATGGTTGGGCCAGTCGGGCCCTGCAGGTCAAGCGCAGGGATGACTCCTCGCCTAGCTCCCTTGGTGGCTCATCCCTGGGATCCTGCTGGGGCAGGGGTACAGGTGTATTTAGGGGGGGGGCGGAGGTGGGGGTGCCATCCTGTTAATGTAATTACATTGGATTTGCCCGGAGATAGAATCAGTTCCCCAAATTGCCATTTTAACAGGGGCCTTCGAGCGGCTATTATGTAGTGTGGTTTCGGAAGGCGTTGGATTGTATTTATTTTATAAATAGGGTGTCTTGCGGACGAATTAGGGGAAATCGCGCCATCTAGAGGAAGTTGTGAGCTTCGAGTGCTCTCTAGGATGCAAAGTTGCATGTTCTCTACAATAGGTATCTCCTGAGGCAGGTGGGAGGGCTGCAATTAGCCTCCAAGGAAGCGTTAATTCCCTGTGTGTCTACAGTAGCACTGAGTCCGAGCATCTGAGCTCAAGGAGATCCATCACCTTCTCCGTCTGGCTTTAGGATCCTCCAGCAGAAATATAACATAAAATGTTACTTGCTGGTAAGAGGATGCCTGTTCTTCAGGCATTTACGGCAGAAATCTGGAAAACCTCTGCACCGACCTTGCTCTTCTCCCGTGCATCACAGACGAGTGATTTTTCAGGGGACCCTTGAGCCATGTACCCTGGAAACGAAATTGGCTGTCCCCTGAAGGACAGCTGAAGGAGAACTTGGAAAGGGTCTCTTACCAATCTGTACAGGAACTGTGTATTGTAACAAAAATGGCATTTTTACATCTACAAAGTAGAGGTTTTCTGCTGCTCTGCCACCACAGCAGGTGACCGGCAAGCCCCCTTTATAAGGGACATGATTTCCAATTAACAATGGGGGCAGTCAGAGCAGAGGAACGCCCTGGGTGGGGCACCCACACATCCAAGGAGCTCCACGTTCTCTGTCATTGGATTTTGCTGCCACCTTCCAGGCCGGATGGTATTAACAATGAGCTGGGTTCTCCCTGTTCTGGAAGGGATGTTGTTTCCTTGTAGATTCGGGTCCTGTTCTGCTTGTGGTGAAGACCCTGCCCCATGGAGATCCTCTGAGCTGCGGGGGTGGTCAGGGAGGTCCCAGTCTCCTTGTCTCACTGTCTCTGCTCCCATCATTCCTTCCCAGGTGACAGACAGGTGCTTACTCTCTGAATAGACATGTAGAATAGCTTGTCTCCCCATCCCCCATCCTGTCTCCAGCTGTCTCCATTTGCAGGTATTTATTTAATAACTCAATATGTGACCGAGAAAGGGTCTTGCGGTCACCTGGCATTTTTTTCAAGGAGGGCTTCTCTGACCTTTGCTGAGAAACCTGTCTGCTTTCTCTTCCTCCAAGCCTCCCCAAGGCCCAACTCATTACCTCCCCAGTGTGTGTAGTAATTTTAGTGCGACCCTTGAGTATGGCTCTCCAACCACCCAGTGTGGGATCAAACACAGAAATTCTTAGACGAGGAGATGTGAAATAAAATGACGAGGGACTGGGCATCTCTAACAGTGGGGACAGGGAGTTTTCAAGCCCCACTTCCAGTGTTCCTGCTTGTGCTGGGATTTCCGTTTCTCAAAGGAAAAACTGATGCCCAGAGAGGTGAAGGGGTACAGCCCGGGTCTGCAGAACTGAAGTGCTTTTCCTTCTGCAGCCTTGCTACCAAATGAATTAAACTCAAGCACTTGCTTTTACCATGTGTGGTCCCCCAATGTGATCATGCCTTGGGAGGTAGGATCCCCAATCTCTCCAGAAGTCTGCCATCCAGGGAAAGGGAAGGGATATTCCCAAGTGAAACTGAGCATAAACAAACTTAGGATCAGAAACCAGTGCAGGCTCGTTGGACTCTGTTCTGCCTTTGACACGGAAAGGCACTACTCCTTCATGAGCATTGTTCTAGGACTTGACTTACAATCGCAAAGGGAAGTTCAAATAACTTATAGGTGTCTGCGGTACTCCCGTGGCTCTTAAGGAGGTGGCTGTGCTTTTCAGACAATATCATTTGTTTATTCATTCAACAAACTGAACATACGTTTAACCTGAAAAAGGGAGGTGCAGCTTTTCCCACCTGTGTGGCATCCAGCCCTATTCAAATGACAGGCGATTCTTGTTAACTTTGACCCAACGACAGCTCAGTGTCGGCCTCCCTTCCCTTAGCTGCAGAGCTATGAAGGAGCAATGAACAGGGCAGTGGGAAAGACTGAGGACCGCCTCACCCAAGGGTGCATACAAGGTCAGGCTCACCTGTAGGCATCGTGAAGTTCCCGATGGCATCCCCGTCTGGGTCCAGACACACTCCTCATCCCTCACTGCCAAGTTTCGGAGGTCATTTTGTCCCCAAACAGGGGATTCGTGGGAGTTCATGTTTTGCATCAGTCAGTGCAGCTCAAATAGTTTGATAATTACATTTCAACATACTGATTTCATTTTTTTTTTTTTTTTATCCTCACCCGAGGATATTTTTCCATTTTTTGTACAGATAGAATGGGAGGGAGAGAGAGGAAGGGAGAGAGAGTGAGAAACTTCGACGTGAAGGGACACATCGAGTGGCTGCCACCCGCATGACCAACCAGGGCCGGGGACAAACTGCAACCGAGGTTCGTGCCCTTAGCGGGAACCGAACCCGGGTCTCTCCGGACTGCAGGCCGATGCTCTAACCGCTGAGCCAAACTGGCCAGGCTCAACATACTGATTTCAAAAGGCCTCCCTCACTGTCCGGAAGCGTACCTGGTTTTGTATGTTGGGTAGCTCAAGATCATATAGTAAGAGAAAGTCAGATGCCAGTCTCTTCCATGCTGTGAGGGTTTCAGGTGCTTTTATGTTTCTCTGTTGAGAGCATTTTGAGAAAGGAGATCCCTAAGCTCCAAATGTCTGATTTCTTCATGAGTATATAGATGCAATTGGCAGTCGACTGACTTTGGACCTGACTGGGGATATATTGCCCCTCTGAGCCTGGGCCAAGAGTTAGTGAGGGCAAAGTAAACCCAAGCCAAGATGGTGCCCAAGCCCTCCCTTCAGGGCCAGTAATCAATTTCTAGGGGCAGAAGCCCATCTAGCTTTGAATTGGAGACGTGCTCTGAATGGCTTGTAGTCTGAAGGACTGCAATGAATTGACACTACAGGTTTACCTAAACATCTTGTTGCGTAATACTTACCTGTCATTCAGAGGCTATTAAGTCCAGCTAAGTACCATATGGAAACTTGACCTATAAGTACTATTTGGCATCCAAAAGAGGGAAAAAAAAAAGAATTCTATAACTATTTCAAGTTTACTATGGTTTTAGGGGACTGGGGGAGATTGCAATGAAACTTTTCTTAAAATACAACACGTTTGGATGTTTTTGTTTCTGGAAAACAGTATATCTCTAAACCTATTCCCATTTCTAATTCATGATCCATCGTTACACATACAAGGCATATTATTTGACTAACAATAATACAAATCCCTGGGTGAAGAGGAGAAGCAGCCGTGGTTTGGTGGGAAGACCACTGGAACTTGGCATCACAAGGCCTGGGTTGAGCCTCTCTCTGCCGTTCATTCATTCATTCATTCATTCATTCATTCATTCAATTCCTCACCTGAGGACATTTTTCCATTTATCAATAGATAGAGTGGGAGGGAGGGAGCGAAGGAGAGAGAGAGAGAGTGAGAAGCATCGATGTGATAGAGCCATACCTACTGATTGCCTCCCGCGTGACGCAACCAGGGCCAGGGACGAACCGCATCCGAGGTACATGCCCTTTACTGGAATCAAACCCACGACTCATTGGTCCGCGGGCCGATGCTCTAACCTCTGAGCAAGACCAGCTAGGGCATCTGCCATTTATTTTCTTGGTGGCTTTGATAAGTCATTTGCCATCCCTGAGTCTCAGTGTCCTCATGTATGAAATGGAGATGGCTAGACCCATCATATAGTTGAGACGTCTCTACAGTTATGTGGGGAACTTTGTCTCATACTGGGAGCTCACCAGAACTTGAGTATAACTGATAATGCACTTAGAGCCCACCAGAGGTCAAGTTATCTAGGAGTTCTTGGGGAATTTTGCGTATTTCCTCCTGCTTCCCACACACACAACGGCTCTAGCAGGATCAGGCGCGTGGTAGACACTCTCTTATAATCCAAACAACGGTTCTTATCCATGATATAAAACTAATATTGGCAACTACGTATCAACACTTTCTCCATGACAAGCATCTGTACTAAGTGGTCTATTATTGTATTAACTCATTTAATCCGCACAAGAACCCTGTGAGGGAGCTAACGTCCCAGAGTCTCTGTTTAGGCTGCATGTTCTCAGCCAGCACGTTCTGTTGTCTCTCAGTGTGACAGTGAAGAGATCCCCTTAGCCTCCAACAAATGTTAAAAAGAAAACCAGGGAGGTAGAGGGGAACTTCACATAAATTTGACACATTATTCTTTCTGGATTGGCGCTCTTCCCCACGTCCCATCAGCTGGGGATCTTCTTTTCTTCAGCTTTGCATAAGCCATTCTAAACAATTTTGAATTTGATGAATAACTTGGTTATCTGTTCCTATTGCTAAATGTCTATGGTATTTGTGCTTGGCACCAAATTGTTCATTAATCCAAATACTCCAGCCTTCTGCTGGTTGAGAGAGACACACAGACTCACAGTCAGTTCAAACCCTTGCCTTTTGGTGTGTAAATGGTTCCAAGCCTGGTTCTTCTCCCAGGAACTTACTGGAACGGGCAGAGGTAAACACTGTCTGTTCTCCATGACACGAACCTGGTGCATATTGACACGGATACCCAAGAGCTGCTTTAGGACAAGAGGTGACTAAATGTTTGTAAGGTGTGGTGTCAGGTATGTAGATGTCTTGCTGGGGATTATTACTGAATCATGCTGACACTGAAGCACAAAGCGTCACTCTTCGAACAGCATTTCCACTTGTTCAGCAACATGTTCATTTGGCGAATTCATTTGGAAATGTTACAGTTGAGGCTCCTCAGAGTTAGGTGTGGGCAAAGCCAGCTAATTACACAGCCAACACCAGTTCACTGGATCCCTAGATGTGTGGGATCCCTAGAGCTAGAAGAATACCCGTCAGGTAGCCAAGCCACAATTCTGCAGACAGAGAAGCTGAAGGTCTAGAGATAGGACAGGACACCCAGGGGCTACAGAGCTACAGGTAGAGTCACCCCATATCCTGCGTCTCTTTCTCCATGTCCACTGCAGTGTCTAGAAGTCTCCATCTCAATGCTGATGACAGTTCAGCAGTTCACTTGCTATCACTTTCATGCATGGCTTCGTAGACAGAAGAATGTTCAAGCTTGTAGACCAGATAGTAGGTGTGCCCCTGAGTCTCAGACAAGAGGTTCAAGAGGAAAGTGAGACTTTCACATATGAACCTCCAGTGAAACGCTAGTTTATAATCCCTGCAGGGAGACATGGGAGAAGTATCAAAAGAGAAAATGTGGCTGCTCCAGGTGCTTACTGAGAAGCTCCGGGGTCAAGAAGGAGCGGTGTGAAAATGTGGGAGGGGGAGGTTTAAATCCAAATACCAGGGAAGTGCAACCCCAGAAACTGTTACAGGTCACCAGGAGGGCTCCAGCCCAGCCCAGGCTGAGGCTAGGGGAACGAAAAGGGAGTCCCTGCATCTGTGCACAGCCAAAGGATGGAGTAGGGTTAATAGAGACAGACGACCAAACCTTCCCGTGCCTGGGAAGGAGTTAGTGAGCCCATTCGAGGTGGCATGACAGCCGAGAGTCACCCAGACCTGCTGGTCAACTGGGTGGCTTCTGGCAGGTGACTCTCCTTCTGCAATGGAATTTGGGATAAGTGAGTTGTCTGACATCCCAATGAGAAGGGAGAGCATTAATGTCTTTAAATGGGAATTGAGGTCCCAGAGAGGAGGTAGCTGTGTAAGGCCATCTGGCATCCCTCATATGAACTGTCTTATATTGAATTCTGTCTGTACATCTGTACACCCCCTTTGGCTGGTGAACTCAGTTCTTCTTTGACTGTTTGGCTCCTTCCATGATGGAAGGGTTCGTAGGACTGTGTAGCTGAGAAAGGAAATGAGGTAGGACATACCCACTGGGTAGGGAGCAGACAGGAGATTGCTTGTTGTTTTTGGTAAAAATGATTGGTAGTTAGATGGCTTGATTTGATTGACTGATTGATTTCATATGTGCTTCTGTCTCTCCTGGGACCCTCTGGAGGTAAGGGACCAGTGATAATTAAAGATGCCAGTGATACCTAGTGGCCAAAATGAGCAACTGTCCTTCCATACCATGCCTGTTCCCAAGGGTACACACGCTGGGCCCCCTGCCCACAAAGGGAGCCCAACCATCTAGGAAGAGTCATCTTTAATGACTTTGGTGGAATATACAATAGAAAGTGATATTACCAAGCACTCCTTAAAGTCCCAGTTAACTGGACAAAGCATAACGCACTTTATAAAAAGAGACCATGAAACCAGACCAATCTGCTAGCATTCTTTGAGGAGGTAGAAGCCGGCCTGGAGACGAGGGAGAAACCCAAGGATGAATTATGTTTAGACTTCCAAAATTCCTTTTGACAAAGTCCCCCCCCCCCCAGGGTCATTTATGATAGTATGTTGTTCCAGAGTGGGGGGATCGCCACGGACCAGCATTGTTCACAGAGGCTGGAAACAAACAAACAAAATAGGATAAACAGGTACTTTTCTGGATGATGAATTATAAACAGTGGGGATCCCCAGGGACCACTGGTGCTCCCAGACTTGGTTTAAATGTTCATATTTCATCCGAAGGGGAGAATGCTCTGCCGGTTCCAGGCCTGCAGATGCAATGGAAGCTCTGGAGAGATGGCAAACGGATGGTGATTAACCACGAGACAAGCTTAGGCATTAGCAAGAATATGCATATTAAGCTTTTGCAGGGGCCAGGCTCAGTTAATGCATTTAGAAGAACATCATCCAAATTACCAGAAAATGGACTCTGTCCAGTCTGTTTACAGCCATAAAAGGGATCCTTAGGGGGATCCTGGCCAAATGTTTGTTTGCTAAAGGCCACGCAGGACCAAGTGTTCAGAAGGTATCTGCCAGGAGGTCCAGGCCACAGCCTAGGACAGAAGACGTAAGTGGTCAGATTAGAATAGGAGCTGTTTGTCTGAAGTCAACTACACTTTGCGTTTCTTTGGCAAATGACGTGCCGAGTTCCAAAGCCCAACGTTTCAAGAATTTCTTATTTTCGCAAGGAGTTGGGGAGTTGTCAACAAGCTGGTCGGTTTGGCCAGTAAAGATAGGCTCATCCAGGTCGACACAACCCCATACTGCTCTAATGGGGCTGGATTTCCCTTGATAGTCTCAACCATGCAAAAGCCAACTCTACACTTTTGTGATGTCCAAATTCACAAATTTCTCCTTGTGAGAGAAAAAAAAAAAAAAAGCCCTTGGCATTACCATTCCCAGATTATTTGTTTCTGCCATACAAACAGTTTCTCCTCTCCAAAGGAAGGGCAGTCAGTCCCTCAACAGGAGCTCCTGTGGCCTAATGCCCCTCCCAAATTGTATTATCAGCCTGAGCCTTACAGAGGAAGAAATTGAGGTGTAGAGACCAGAGGTCTTGCTGTTAAAGGTCCACTCTTGGGCCAGGGCAGGGCTGGAAGAGGCTGCTCTCAGGACTTTCCAAGTCACATAGCCTCTCCGCTGTGTTCCAACCCGGAGATGCTACAGCGATGGTGGTGGCGGATGTACTGGTGGCAATGCTAATGGGTCCCTTCTCTCTCATTAGTGGGGACGCTTTAGGCCAACTTGGGGCAGGCGGAATCCAGCAAATGGTGTTAATGGGTGGATCTGGAAGGAAGGTGCCTCTGTGCAGTCTGCGCCTGCCTCAGTGTGCCGGGGCAGCCCTGGGGTTCTGAAGAATACATTGTTGGGTCTGGCCCGAGGATGGGCCAGCTTTGAGAGGAGTGCCATTCGAGACCTGGATTTCAGTGGGCAAACCTGTAGCCTTCTGCCAACCAGGTTTTCAGATGAAGCTCACTTTAGGGGAGTGATCATTAGATGCAGCCTGCCAGACAGCCCAGCTGTGGCCGGCATAGCACAGCTGGCTGGAGACTCAGTGCCCTCTCTTACCTGTTGGGTAGAAGCCGGAATCAGAAGTATTACCCTTTGGGTCGTGTCTTCAGACTTAGTGCTCTCTCCCCTTGCCCAAAGCCTGCTCCTCCAGCGAGACTCCCCCCCTGGCAGGCAGGGGCCCTGCAGCCTGTGTGGCCTCCAGCAAGTGAGGACTGTGATAGTGCTTAAGAGAAACATCTAAATTGGATAAAAACTCAGAGTTCTTTTCCAAAGAACCAGATGAGTAGGCTGGGAAGTGAGGTGAGGGGCCAAGGGAGGAATTGGTTTGACTAAAAACACTTGCTCTGGCTTATTTGTATTCCATCCAAAAGATGTTTCTCAGGGGAAGCTGCCAGCCTCTTAAATATCCCAAGAGCAGCGGCAGAAGAGCTCCAGGACTTTGGGAACCTTGGGGAGGAGACATTTTTCTCCTAGAAAAATAAGCGACCAAGAGAAAGAAGTCATCACCCTGATGTCCCCCCAAGAGCCGCCTTGGTGGCAGCGCCCTGAGCTATTCGAGGACTGCTGTATCCACACCTCCGCGGGGGTGGCAGTGGTCCTGCCTCCCACGGGCTCGCAGGCCCCCCGCTCCCGAGTGCAACCAGGGCAAGTCGCAGGGAAGCGGCGCGGCGCTTGGAGGGGATGCTGGAGGCCGCCGAGCCCTGGCGGGGTGGGTGGCCTGGGTGGCCCGGGGCCACGGCAGGCGGGCGGCCTCGAGGTGCGCTCACGGCCGCGGTCCAGCGAGCCATCCTGCCTAACCCCAGACAACTGGGAAGCGGATTTGCAGCCTCTAGCACCGGGGACCCATCCGAGGGAGAGAAATGAGAGGCTTCGGGACGGCAGTCTAGTTGGAAAGGGGACCTGGGGTTCGTCTCCAAGCACAGTCTCTACTTGGGTTGGATATTTTGGGGAAAAATTAGGAAGCGCCCTGCCTTCCTAGCGCTCTGGAGGGCCGGCGGGCCCGGGGGCTGAGACCTTTCTGCGTGGGGAGCCGCGGCGCGCCCTGGGTCCTGGGGTCCCCGAGGTCCCCTCGGCCAGCACCGCAGCCAGACCGCCTCGGTCCCCGCCCAGCTTCCCCACCCCTCGCGGGCGGCGCTGAAACCCGAGCGCGATGGGGCGGGCGGGCGGCGGCGGGGGTGGCAGGGCCGGGCTGACATTGGAGGGGACCGGGTGATGGATGGCGAGGGCGGGGCGCGCGGGGAGGGGGCGCGCCGGGCGCCCGCGGCCGAGGGGAACCGAGCCGCCCGGCTCGCTGCTCCCGCCGGCGGAGCGAGGCTGCCCTTTCTCCGCAGCGTGATTGATTTTCTGCTTTTCTTTTAAACTCTTCTTCCAGGGAGAGGCTAGTGGTAACAGGCCGAGCTGGATGGATGGGTATGGGGAGAGGGGCAGGACGATCAGCCCTGGGATTCTGGCCGACCCTCGCCTTCCTTCTCTGCAGCTTCCCGGCAGGTAAGGCATTGCCCGGGCGCAGGGACGGCCGGCCGCGGGCCTCCTCGCAACCCTGGGCCGTCTTCCCGCGAGTCAGAGCTGAAGTTCGGGGGCGCCCCCCTGGGGGATCCGGCCTCCCATGTCCACGGGTCTTTGTTTCTCCCACGCCCTGCCGAAGGCGCGGCGGATGCCCTTGGGGACCCAGGGTGGGGACCCTACTCGGGCTGCGTTGAAAAGGGGCAGGACGGAAAGGTCGTTGGGGCCGGAGGCGCCTCCTACCTTCCGAGAAAGGAGGGACCACGGACTCCCTCCTTGGAGGCCCTGGAGGAGGGGGAGCAGGGAGCACTTCCCGGCTCCTCTCCCACCAGTTTGCAAACCTGCCGGGTGCCCGGGGTGGACCCCTGGGCGCCCCTGAGATCCTAGCCAAGTCCCCGACGTCCTCTCCTGCGGGATGCGGTCCCAGCCCCGCGCGCGGAGCCCAACGGCTCGGCTCAAACCAGCCTATATTCCTGCTTGATAACATCCCGCGTCGCCCTGTTTGTTTTCATTGTGTCAGAAAGGGAGAGAATTTCAGAATTAAAGCTGAAAAAGCCCATCTGTTTCCAATGAATCCCCCATAGTTTTTCACAATGTTTTTGGCAGATCGCTGCTTTCAAATTCCTCCGAGCCCGGACCTCTTGTTTTTGTTGGGGGAAGGGAGACCAACTCCACAGAGAAGCATTTGTTCGTTCCCAAACGCTCCAGTTTCTTGACTTTTTTTTTTTTTTTCCCCTTTCAGGGGGAGGGGGAAGGCACGAAACTTAAATCCCTGCTCTGTTTTCTTTATAATGTTTCATAAAACTTTATTTCATTTTTGCCATATGCTACTCACAGCTGGGAAACACCAGTTAAACCCTTTATACCCTTTTTTTTTTCCCTCTTGCTAAAAATACAAATAAATCCAGTGTCACAGGGCCAAAGGGTTCCCTTCGCAAGGCAGAATCTCCCAGCCGCTCCTATTGTGTTGCCAGGCTCGGAGGTGTCTTCTTGCAAAAATGCGAGTTTGTTTCGCTCCGCAGCCCAACGCGGATGCACAGCCACGGTGCACCACAGGCTTTGCAAGAAAGGACTTGAGTTAGACTGGGATTGGGTTGTTTTGTTTTGCTCCTCAGCCAACTGGGTTTCAGGAACTGGCAGAACTGGGCCATCCAGGCTGCAAATTGTGGCTCCTGGCAGGGGGCACCTTGCAGGCAGAGTGAAGGGCCAGGGATCAGTTTACCTTCCCGCCTCAGCCCTGCTTGGGGTGCCTCTGGCGCCCTCCTGGTCCAGCCCGCCCAGGTCACACTCAGCAGCTGCACCCCCAAGAGCCCCGCAGAGCCCTACCTTGCTCCCAGCCCTGGATTCCCCTGGAGAGGCCCAGGCCACGGACAGGGGGCCTGAGTGTCAGTTCCCCAAAGAGCCCGTGGACCTTCTGGGCCCTTGAAAACCTCCACAGTGGGTCAAGCAGCAAGGAGTCCTATTCCCCCACCACCACCACCCCCTTTTTTAAAAGGCAGTTTCTCCGAGACAGAGGGGTCTGGCTGAAATGGCTGATTTCATTCGCTCCCAAGAACTCAAAAAAGAAAATTAAAAAATGACCCTCTCCTCCAAAAAGAAGCCCCCCTTTTGGAGAGCAGGAGTTTACATGTGTGTGCATCTCGGTTTGGTCTAGATAAAGATCCAGCCCGTTGGAAGTTTTATCAGATGGGTTGATAAATGGCTTTTGTCCCTTGGCTGCCATGGGGGATGTGATCTCAGCTCCAAGCTGAAATTGAGAAGGGGGGCTTAGAGGCCCTTAAAACAACACCTTCCTGCTCTTAAAGTGGCAGCGCTTGTTAACTTCTTGGGCCAGAGAGGGAAGAAGGGCTGACAGAGGTAGTCAGAGGCAGGAGGGAGCTGTGGGGGCTACTGGTGGTATTTTTGTTGTTGTTTTTTTATTATTTTATTTCCCCATCTTTAAAACTTTTAAAGTATCCCCCATAGTCTGGGGAAGGCTGGTGGGTTATGTAATTCACCACCCGAATTCCATCACTTTTGTTTCCAAGAAGCCCATTTCTTTTTGGCTTCAAGGCTGGTAACTCAAACCTGGCAGATCGAGCAGATAGCCGCGGCACTGTCATGCCAACTGGCTAATGTTTCTTCTAATTTGAGGCCTTAACAGCTGCATTTAGTCAAAATTGCCCACCTCACTGAAAACCGAGCCTTCGGGATCCCCAAACTCGATACACTGGGGGCTCCGAAAAGTCGTGTGCCCGAGAAACCCGGGTCAAAAGACAGTTTGTGAAGGAAGAGATGGAACGGGCCATTTCAGCCCCAGAGAGGTGGACTGTCATATCCTTGGATGCACTGGCGGAGGGGCCGAGAGCAGGGTGGACGTTAGAGGAAAACAGGGGCTCTGGCAAGGGGGAGGCGCAAGGACACTCAGCGACCCTTGTGCCGTGGCCTCTGCCACTGCAAACAGGTGGACCGCGGCCGCGGTGGCCCCGTGAAAGCATAGGTTTGTTCGACGCGAGTCGGCTTGAACGACTGCCAGGAGCAAACCCAGGGGAGTGCAAATTAAATTGGACGTAGTTATGTGGAGAAAGACTCCTTAACTTCTGCTAGACTGAGCAGATTTGTCATTCAAGTGTGTTTACGTGGACTTGGTCCACGTTGATGGCGCACCTACTGTGTTCCTGACTTGAGTGGCACTCGGGGCCTCGTCAGAGCTAGGCTGGCATCTGCCATCAGGTAAAGGGAAGGGGTCTCTGCGGTGTCCCTCAGGCTGTGAGGGTGTCTGTTTGGCCAATGCTGTGTCTTTAGTGGATGCACAGAGTAGCCACGTCTAGCCGGGGAAGTGGGGGGCAGAGAGGAGGGCAGAAAAGGCTCCTAAGAACAGTCTTCCACAAACAGTATCCTCTTCAAAATGCAATGAAGAGATACTTTTAAAACTTTGAAAGCATTGGCACTTTGAACACAGATTTCTGAGGAACCCATCCAAGGCATGTGCTCTCGACGTGGCTGGCGTGCCTCCTGTAACCACATATGGCCCTTCTGCTCCAGCATGGTGGCTCTCACAGGGTGGGCCCGGGACCAGCCCCATCTGTCCCCTGGGGACTTGTTAGAAATGTAGGTTCTGGGCCCACCCCAGACCTGCTAAAGCAGATACTCGGGTGGGACCCTGCAGGCCATAGCTTAACAGGCCCTCTGGGGTGTCCTGGTGCACGCCCAACGGCGAAGACCACTGTTCTAGGACTTACGTCCTGCAGCCTTTCGGTTCTTGTCATTTTTCGCTCTTTACTTTTAAAGTGCAGCTGTTTTGAAAATGCCAGTCTTCGATGGGGAGACCGAGGCCCTCTGCAGGGTATGCGTGCGCCTGTGCTATCGCTGAGATGAGGGTATTTCTCTCAGAGCTGTTCAGGAATGCAAGCGCATCAACCTGCCTGCCGCATCACTGCCCTCCCAGTAGGACTGTGTGTCCCAAAGGGAGAGAATGAAATGATGTTCAGATGCAAGAGCCAAATGGCAGCAGGACCACCTGAGGGGCTGGTGGTGACGCAGCAGGTCTGCAGGGTAGGGCCTTGCCTCCCAGGGAGAGTGGGGTGTAAAATACACAGACAGCGGCTCCTTCTCCTTCGGCCTGAGGGTGAATAGGGGAGGGAGGGAAGGATGTCCAGTCTTCTGGGCAACCTCTCTGCAAGGTTGGGGAAATTGCGAGCAGTCACTCCAAAGCTCCAAGGAGAACTGGAGAGAGGAGGTCCATGCACATTCCATGCACATTCCTGTGGAGGTGAGACATTGGGGTAGGACCAGTTTACATTTGGGGGGCATGTGGCTCCTGCTAAAAATCCTCTCTGCGGTGAAAAGTGCAAGGCACATACACCACCACTGCCCCCGACAGAATGAGGCTAGAGAACCCCGACTTCATGCTTTGGTCGAACGAAGAGGTAGCACGTGCTGGTTTCAACTCAGTATCATGTGCTTGGCTCAGTGCAACCTGCCAAGGATTGAAGGCCCTGTTTCTTCTGGAGTGACCAGCCCATCTGAGTTTACCCAGGACTTCCCTGGTTTAAAATCTGCAAGTCTCTCTGTGCTTAGAAGCCATCTCTGTCCTGGGCACACCCGGGTGGTTGGTCACCCAAGATTCCTCCCCTCCTGTCCCCTGGACTAGTACCTGCCTGTGCCTACTGGGGACCCCACGGCCCAGGCCTAGGTGTGAAGTGGGCCTCTCCGCTCAGTGCGGTCACTAGGCTGGGCCTCCTTCCTCGCCCTTTCCTGCCCGTTCTCATTGTCACTTTGCGACAAGCAGCCGCCCAGCCCCGGGACCTGCTTTCTCTTACCCCCGCCCTCACCACGTTGCCAAATGAACTGCGGTCTTTATTCCAAAAAACTTTTTTTCTGATCATAAAAACAATACTCATTTTTAAACCTAAAGGCTGAAAATGATAAGAGGATGTAAACAACCCAAATTCTACCCTCTCACAGACAACCGCCACTAATGGACATGCATGAAAGTTCTCCGAGACATAATACCTTTCTATCATTCTCTCCCAGGGATGGTCATCTGCAGGAGAACAGTTGTTGAGGCTCTTTCATTTACTGAGTGGTTGCTCTGCTAAATGCTTTAAATGCGTCACCCCATCAGATCATCACACCTTCCTCCTGAGCATCATCATTCCCACTGAGGGATGAAGAGACAGAGGGTCAGAGTGGCTGCCTGATAGTACACAGCTAGTTAGCAGCAGAGCCAGCGGTAGAAAGAACCCAGACCCCGGCCCTTTCCGATGCAGCTGATTTTGCATAAACACACTTGGTAAATTTGCTATGTAGCATATTAGACTTTGTACTATGAACATACAAAGGTGTTTAAGGTGGGGGACAGTTAAGAAACAAACTTTGGAGGTAGGATTAGGTAGCAGAATGAGGAGTGGGCCCGTTTTCCATGGATCCAGCATTCTAGCCACCTCCTGCGACTCCTCTTCGCTCCCTTTCCATCCCCGGCTTAGCATCCCAAAGAAGATGCCACCCAGCCATACATAGGTCAGGAAGACCAGTTGGCAGGGCCGTCGCTGTGCAAATCTGCTCGCGTCAGATTATGTCTTTTGGGTTTTGCTTATTTATTCATTTCACGCGCCATTTCACCCGAGCCGTCAGAATACTGAGATGCCTATTAAAGTCGCCCGTCCCTCTGCGCCCAGGTCCCTGCAGAAAGGAGCCCATTCTTGCTCCCCATGCTATGGAATGTCCCAGGCTCACAGGCTCACAGCCGTGTGTGCGCCCTGGGCACGTGCCCAGCTGGCCTGCGTTTGCCCTCCCACTGCAGGAGGAAGGCCTGCCTGCTGATGGTGGTGAGGGAGAAAAGCCACTTCAAATGAATGTTGACCTGGGCTGCCGAGCAGATGAGCCCAGGGCTGCTGGAGGCCGAGCCAGGATGGAAAATTAGCATCTCTAGAGCTAGCCCTAGACTCGGGGAAAAGGGTTATGCTTTGCCTCAAAGCAGAAAGACCAAAGTGCTCGCCAGCAAGCTTCAGCACTATCTAAAAAGTGGTGTCTTTCTTTGCGCATGACCACCCTGGGTGCGGAAGGAACCCCGGTAGCTCAGTTGTCTGCCCTAAGCCAGGATGGTATGGAAATGGAATCCTGTGCCTGGCCCTTGCCCACCATGGGTCCCTCCTACCCAGAGAAGCCCTGGGCTGCCTGACTGGCAGTCTTGTTTGCTGTTGATCTGGCTCCTTGTGGGAGCTGGGGGAGGGTGTCCAGTTTGTAAGCTGAGGTGTGCCCTCTTCTTTGGCACTCGGCATGGTTTCTTGCAACAAGTTGGCATGTGTGGAGGCTGGGGCAGAGCAGCCCCGGCTGGGTGTGGCCTGGGGGGTGGGGGGCAGTGCCTACTGCCTCAGCTCACTGAGTGGCATTTAGCCACCTCTGCCCACACTTGGCAGGGAGTTAACCCCCGGCTCCCCAACCCACCCTCCTCCTCTTCTGAGTTCACTTGAGATTCTCCGAGAAAATTCCTCTGCCTCGTTCTTTCTCCTGTAGGCCAGTTCCTGGAGGGAGCCCCAGAAAATTCCCCGTGCCTTCAAGGGGCGGAGTCACGGGCTTGGTCAGTTCCCCGGGACATTCTGAGGCTGGACTGGGGAGAAAGGCCTTTTCAGAGAGGTGGCCATTTCTGTCCGTCCGTCGTTAGGTAAGCCAGTGTCTGCTGTACCTGGCAAAAAGTCCAGCCCGCCACCTGGGTGTGTCCCTTTCGGTGTCTGATGCCAGACACCTGCATGTTTACGTCAGGGTGATGGAGGGAAATTCCTACAAGAGTGACAGACAGGCGGCCTCGGGCATCTGTCAAGCAAGGGGACTCCAGAACATTGCCCAGGGCAGTTTACCAAATATTGGCCCTAGATCGGTGTGCTGTCCCCTCCTAGACTCAGAACTAAGATGACAGAGGGTGCAGAATGGCCCCTTGCTCCTGCTGCTGCTGGTCTCACACCGGCGAGGCCTGTGGGGCTTCTTAGCTGGTGCTCTCGCCACACCCCCCAGGCCCGCAGGCCGGCTCCCTGCTGAGAGAGGGGCCTCAGGGTCCGTTCACTGCTGCCGTGTGGCTGGGCAGTGAGCACAGGGGACAGGGGGTGGGACTCGGGCTCAGCAGCCTTTCCACAGAGGCTGCGCAGTGAGTCCCTTACCCTCTGCGTGTTTCTATTCCGATTGGAGCCAGCACCTCTTAAGTTACACTGCGGCCGGAGTGTTCCGGTCATGCCGTGTGCTCGCTGAAGTTATCCAGGGCCCCTGATCAGCTGGACCTAACCTGAAGCCCCGAGAACAGAAACCACACGGGTTTGTCCACAGAGGGATCTGAACATAGGGGAGGGTCAATGGGTGGGGGAGGGAAAAAGCCATGAGGGGTCACTTAGGCACACGGAGTTGCAGGAAATCGTCTCCACCCCTGGAGCTGGGGGAACAAAAGGAGAAGCTTGGGGGCCCAGGTTGGGGAGGAGGGCCCCCTGCCTGGCTGCTGGCAGTCCTTCGGAGTGCTACCAGTGATGCTGGGGGAGGGGCACTGCCCAGGGGTGGTGGTGGGAACAGCCCGGGGACAGAAGGGAAACCACTGAGCCACTCCAGCCTTCCCTCCTCTGTCTCGGGCCCCCTTGTGGTGGAACCTGACAGGAGCCCGGTGACAGAAAAGGGTTTGCAGAGTCCCAGCCCACACAACAGAGGACAGCACAGCGACACTGAGCGGCATTCGCTTTGCAAAGGGCACAGCGGACCACGAGGCTGTGTCCGGCCAACCCCAGCCGTGCGGGAGGCCCCCCGTGTTCCTGGGCCCTTTCCTGACCTCACCAGGCAAATCCCACTGCCCTTCCAGACCCGACAGAAATGCTACTTCCCGATACCCTCTGTTGCCTTTTAGTATTCAGACAAAACGTGTTTGCTGTGCATTCTGGGAGTTGTCATGGCCCCCTCTACCTGAGCACAGGAGCTCCCTGGGGCTGCTTCCAGAACTTTCAGCAAGTCATGCAAGTTACCATGCAGGCCACAGAGTTGGCCACCACCAGCTGGGCCATGGGGCTAGCATTCCAACTGAGCTTTACCCCTTTAAGAAGAGGCAGGTTTTTCTGTTTCCTGGCTCACCCCACCCCTCCTACCCGGCATCTGAAACCTGATCTAATCCCTTTGCACGCGGGTAATTTATTGGTCTATTGGGCTTTTCTTGGTGGCAAATTGCATTGTCTTTATTCCTGGGTTCGGGCTATGGAGCGGCTCACCGCATTCCTGAGCCTCCTTCTCAGGACCCGTCCCTCACACCCCCTCTGCGCACAGTAAAATAAGTTTTATTGGGCGTCTTTGTCATGCAAACAAGGCGGTAATAATCAGGCTATTATTCTGAAAGATTGGGCTTGATTAACAGTTCAAAGGAGGTCTCTGAAAGCAGCTAATGCCACTCTGGTGCATAAATATTTCCATCCTGCTGGGGCTGGTGCAGCTCGTAGTCCCGCTCCCTGCCTCCCTCTTTCTGTTTCTGAGAGGCACTGGGTTGCTATTTAAAGGACAATAACGAAGCCAGGCAAGCTGTGTGGTTGTGATTTGCTTCTCTGCTGTGTCTCCGGCCACGAGGGAGGCAGTCTGGAGCTCCACCGCCCCCAAATGTGAACTGTTACATTCGTGGGGTGCCGTTGAGTGAGGCGTGTGGGAAAGGATTCCAGCACGAACCTGAGGGGCCCCTGCTCTCGGGAGACTCCAGGGCAGGAGGTGGCACCTGAGTTGGGGTGTCGCGGATGACAGACAGCTCGGCCACACCCACAGAGCCGCCAGAGGGTGGGGCCACAGAAGGTGCTCAGGGAAGCTGAGGGGCTGTCTTCAATATACAGGATGCGGCATTTGAGCCTTTTCTGTGTGGCCCTACAGAAGGATCGAAGCCCCGTGGCAGGTCCTGGGAGCAGATGTGGGTCCACAGCTGGGGCATTCCAGAGCAGCAGGGACCAGCCCTGCCCTGGCACAGACTAGTAGCTAGAGGCCAGATGTCCACCCGGCAGGGGTGCTACACGGAGATTTCCTGCCCTGGAGGCTGGCCGGAGGTAGAAACCAGTGACCTCTGCCCCCAGGTTCTAAAACTCCATGGAGCATCTTGAGAAACCAGCCCAGAGCTTGGTCACAAAGTGATCCTTAGGGCTCTCGATAAAGTCAGTTGCAGAGAGGAGCAGAGGGCTCTGGCCCTCATTGCACGAGTCAGAAGCAAAGGGTCTGATGGTTGCCCAGGGTTCACTCCACACCCAGTAAGTCTGGGAGACCCGAGTATAGGCATTGCCTGCGCCCCACCCTTTACCCAGGCCAGCCACTGTCTTTGCAGCCTCTGGGTTCTCTCTTTGTCCCTCTGTAGCTAATCCTGAAAGTCCTGGGTCAAAACAAAGCAGGCACAATGGACTTCAAAGGAGCATCCGTCTCTGTGTGGTGCCCTTGCATTTTCCTGGGCGTCTAGAGTGCTGTCCTGGGTATGAGAGTTAGCAGAGGCTCCGAGAGCAGTCTCGGCCCGAGGACACAGTGGCCAAGATGGAAATGGAAGCCCAGGAGAAAGTCTTGCTTCCAATCAGGTTCCCGAATTCCCTGGCTCTGACCTTGTTGGTTGTCTTGGATCCATTGAGAGGCGGCAGAAAGGCCAGAAAGGGGCCCTTTGCCTTCTGCAGGGACCAGGCAGGAACGAGACAGCTGGCTGCCTTCTGTCACGCCGAAAGCACCAGGGTAGCTCCCCCTGCAAGGCCGGCTCTTCCTGCCTGCACCAGCCGTAACCAGATCCGTTTCCAGCTCTGACTTTCCTCTCCTTGCTTCTCGGACACTCACGTCAGAAAAAGCCAAGGTTTACTGCCTGGAATTCAGGTCTCATGCTCTTTATTAAAGACACTGAACATAAAAATCAGCGCCTCTGGGATCTCTTTGGCAGGTGACGCCACAGCTGAGAGCTTTTCCTTTTGATGCCGGGCCAGGTTCCACTCCGGTCCCTGCACTGGGGAGGCCTTTGGCCCGTGATTTAGTGGAGTGGACATGGAGCAGCAGGATGACTCCCCGGGGGTCAGGGGGCCCCCCATCTCAGCACCATGGGGACTGCCCAGCCCTGGCATCCCTGACGCCCTTCCCCAAGACCCCCAGGAAATGGCGGCCCTGTGCGTGTCCACTGTAGGCAGACAGGCCCTGAAGAGCTGCGTCGCCGCCTGGAGAGGTGGCAGAGGGCAACGGGAGTCATCAGTTTCAGTCCCAGAGTGTCCCTCTCAGTGGCCTCTTGCAAGCCATTCCCCCACCCTGATCTACAGCTTCTCCGTCCAGCATGGTTCTTGGGCTTCCTCCTACACTCCTAGATGTGCAAGGGCCACAGGTTTAAGCAGCCAGGGACACCTGGCAAGTCAGATGTGTTGAAGCCGTGATTCTCGGGCTATCACGAAGGTCTCAAGGCGCGTGAGTGACTAAAAGTTAACACAAAGCACTATTGAGGCGAATCCAGAGTCACCCCTTTCCGTTGCTTCCTAGCTTTCTCCCCTGAGCGGGGTAGCGAGGGATGGAGCCTCACAGACAAGCGGAGCGGCCCAGGCCCTCTGCCACCAGGGCTGATACAGTAGCATACTAGCCTGCATTCATTGCGTTCCCTCTAAATGCTAGCGCCTTCCTAAGCCCGTTAACACGTCGAGCAACCTCAGGGGTAGATACTGTTACCCACTTCCAGATGAGTATAAGGAGGCACAGAGACGTTAAGTGATTTGCACAAGGTCACACAGTGGCAAAGCTTGGGACACACACTGACACGGGGGCTTCATTCCCTGCCAAATTTCTGTCGCTTTTGCCAAGTTTTGGGGAGATGGCTGTCACAATGGTAACGGGTGGTCCGCGTGCTGCCCGGAAACACTGACCAGCCCTCTCCACAGGCCGGCTGCTGTGGGTCTGCGGGCCTGGCCCCTTGGGGTAACTTCCGGCTGCGCGGAAGAATCTGGACAGCCAAGAAGCGCTGAGCCTGCACTGACTGCTCCTTGGGGGGTTTTCCACCCTCTGCGCCTGTGCGGAGTGGGTGGTGCCGTTTCAGATGGGGTGTCCTGGTGCCTGCGCCCATGCTGACGGCGTGTCCCTCCCTTTCTCCGCAGCCACCTCCCCGTGCAAGATCCTCAAGTGCAACTCTGAGTTCTGGAGCGCCACTGCGGGCGGCCACTCCCCGGCCTCGGACGACGCCCCCGAGTTCTGCGCCGCGCTGCGCACCTACGCCCTGTGCACGCGGCGCACGGCCCGCACCTGCCGGGGCGACCTGGCCTACCACTCGGCCGTCCATGGCATCGAGGACCTCATGGGCCAGCACAACTGCTCCAAGGATGGCCCCACGTCCCAGCCGCGCCTGCGCACGCTGCCGCCCCCGGGGGACAGCCAGGAGCGCTCCGACAGCCCCGAGATCTGCCACTACGAGAAGAGCTTCCACAAGCACTCGGCCGCCCCCAATTACACGCACTGCGGCCTCTTTGGGGACCCGCACCTCAGGACTTTCACAGACCGCTTCCAGACCTGCAAGGTGCAGGGAGCCTGGCCACTCATCGACAATAATTACCTGAACGTCCAAGTCACCAACACACCCGTGCTCCCCGGCTCGGCCGCCACGGCCACCAGCAAGGTAAGAGACGGCTGAGGCTGGGGCGGCCCTGTGGGGTCCCATTACCCAGGCCCTGCTGTCACCAGGCCCAGCGTCACCCCCCTACCGACCCAGATGCCTTCTGCACCCACCATGTTCTTAGTTTCAGTAAATGAACAGATTATTTAGAAAAGAAAGTTCTAGAGGTCTTATCATTGCCTAGAGCGCAGTGTTCCTCAGACTGCTGGGCACCAGCACTAGGGGTTTGTGAAATCAGCTTTCTGGAGTCAGACACCAATAGGTATACGCCTTGTTTGTTTAGGTGGGCACGGTAACGTGAGTGGCACACACACAACGCAGTTTGGAGTGCACTGTACACGGGAAGGGTGTATGTCTGACGACCTCTGGTTTCCGTTGTGTGCGTGTGTGCATGCACGCGTGTGCACACCTGTGGCCACGTCCCCTCCACCCCGGTTCACCTCCCGCACTCTGCCTGCGGGTCTCCCAGGACCTCACGCGCTCAGCCAGAGGGAGGCTGGTGGACTCTCGGAGTCCAGGCAGCGGGGATACTTCTGCCTCCTCAGGGCTGAGGTTCCCAGGCTGGCAGTGGGTCTGTCTTCCCGGGAAGACCATGTTGCAAGGGCGCCAGGCTGACCCACGGGGGTGTTTCTGTTCCTTCCCCTCCCTCCTTGCCCCAGAGGACAGGGCGGTGACCCGGCAGCCAGGAAAACTCCTGCCACGTCCCGCTGTGCCAGCGGCCCTTGCATCGCCTGCGAGGGGGTCTCTTTCCGAGACCAGCTGCCGGGTAGGACACAAGCAGGTCTGCGCCCCATGGATGCCCTCGGCACCCTGCTTTGAAGCCTAGCGGTGGCGGAATTGTGGCCCGTGCGCTCTCTCCCCTGTCCCGTCCCAGCCCCCCGCTGCCATGTCAGGACCCCTCTGCTTCTCTGCAGCCCCTGCACCTACTCCCTCCCACCCTAGAGCCGGGATAAATGATGCAGGAAGCCTAGGGCCGCAGCTTCTATGTCCAGCAGCAAACACTGCGGGAGGGGACCCCGCCTGTGTGTCCCATCCTGGCAGGGCCACATAGGGAGCGACCTGCCCCTCCTGATACCAGGGTGGTATCAACACCAAAAGTGATAACAGGACCAAGAGAGGCATTGTGGTTAATGTCCCGCCAGGCTGGGCTGCGGCCCCTGTGACTGGAGGGTGACGTGGTGGAGCGAGAGATGTTAGGCCGCCTATGGCCGGAGCCTGCGGGCTGGGAAATGTTCCTGGGCTGGGAACCCCCGGGGAGCACCCTCAGCTCTCTGCTGACACACACGAGGGCCCTGAGCCTGCAGGCTGGGAAATGTTCCTGGGCTGGGAACCCCCGGGGAGCACCCTCAGCTCTCTGCTGACACACACAAGGGCCCTGAGCCCAGCGAAGCTGTCCAAACCCCACGTGGATTAATTACTCGTTCCTGCACTCCGTTCATTCACGTGGCTGCCTTTGTCCAGTGCCAGCTCTGTGGCAGGCTCACTGCTGGGCACTGTGGCTGCAGACCTGCCCCAGCAGGGGTGGGAGCACCCCCCTTCCTGTATCAGCTTCCAGAAGGACAGGGGGCCCTGAAGCAGAGCGGATCCACCCAGCCCCTCTCTGCTGCGTCCCTGTCAGCCAGGAGGCAGCACACAGCCTGCTAGAGGCCCGGAAGCGACAGGTCAGTGTCTGTGCACCAGTCTCGTGTCAGGGCAGATGGGGGCCTTGTGCACCTCGGTGGAGGCCTCGTGGCTGGTTTCCAGCGCCTGTGGCCGGCCCTGCCTGTCCTCGTGTGGGGGGGTCATTCACTGATGCAGCAAACATCCCCTGGACACTTCTCTTGTGCAGCGTCTGTGCTGAGGTGGCCTGTCCCACAGCTCCCGGGCTGACACAGGAGCTGGTGCTGGGGCAGCAGGATGCCGCGTGCTCTGACCAGAGCCTGGGGAAGGCCTGCAGTCCTTGCACCGAGCTTGCCCCCGAGGACGGGCGTGAGCAGCTGCAGAGGCCGAGCATGGGTCCAGCCTGGACCTGCAGGGAAGGGAGAAGCCAGGGGCCTTTCATCAAGCTGATGGGGACCTGGGGCTTTTTCAGCCCAGCGGGAGCCCTCTTGCCTGACACCATCGCCTCCACCTGCCCCTCGTGCGGTGCCCCACCAGGGCCCTTCGCTCTCTTCCCGTAATGGCTCTCTCCAGCCAGGTCCATTCTGTGGGTCTTGTGCAGAATCCAGGCAGCCATCTTCCCCGGGACCACCTCCCATGCCTGTCCCTGTCCAGCTGTGCTGGTGGCACCCATGGTACAGGCGAGGAAGCTGAGGCCTGGGGGCAGAGGTACGCGGGTCACACACTCTGCCACGCCGCATAATCCGTCTGCTTCCTCTGACCCCGCCCGAACGTGAGCTCCATGAGGACAGGGGTCTTGAACTGTTCCCACCCCTGTGTGGGTGCAGCCCCTGGTCCCAGGCCTGGCCTGTCGTGGGCACTCCACAAACAGTTGGCGAAGCCGGGTTCTGCCCTGTGCCCAACGCGGTGGGAGGGGAAGGGGGCAGCAGAGACGGGAGCGGCAGCCCCGCCCGTGGCCCCCTGGCAGCGAGCCGCCTGGCTTTCGACAGTCCCCTTCATGCTGTTACTTGTGGTTGAGTCCCCGGCGCTGGTGCCAAGAAGAGCCCAGCAGCCTGTCAGCCTTCCAGGAGACTGTCTCCACGAGAGGGCGGCTCGAGCAAACCCGCCTTTCCTGTTCCAGGGACACGGGTGGCACTTGGAAGGCAGCCCCCACCCCCCCACCCCCAGTGTCTGTGTGGCCCTGCGCACCAGGCAGGGACACCAGAGTCCCTCATCCTGCGCCCCCTCCTTCAGTGACGGGACCACCCAGTGCCCAGACCACCCTGGTTGGCCCACCGCCCAGTCCCCTGCAGGGGGCCTCCACATCAGGGCAGGAGCCCTGGATGGAGAGAAGGAAGCAGCAGGAGGTGGGACCACAGGAAGTCGCCGTTTTTACGGGCCAGGGATGGTGGAGTGGCGGCCGTTGCGTGCAGTTCGATGCAGAAGGCTCCAAGCGGGGTGGAGAGGCTGCGGCCCCCCTTAACACCCCACAGCACCCCACCGGGTGGCAGCGTGTCCCATGTAGACAGCAGAGTTCCAGGGGGCAGTGGCCTGAGAGGTTCTCTCCCAGGTCCACGCGTGTCTCCAGCCCGAGCAGTCCTCCGTGTTAGGGTCACAGAGGAAAGAGCAGGCAGACATCTCTGCCAGGATGATGAGGGAGGACTCACACTCGCTCCCCGGGCTGCTTGTCTCCCATCCTCCCCCCAGGCCTCCCACCCTGTGGGCTTGTGGCCAGGAAAGCCCAGGGACTGGAAACCGAGAGACTAATCCCAGCTCTGCTGCTAGCTGGCTGTGTGACCTTGGGCAAGTTGCTTTACCTCTCTGAGCCGCAGTTCCCTCGTCTATAAAGTGGAGGTAATGTCACCCTCCCCTGCAGTGTCCCACAAGACTAGAAGTAAGAGCTGTGGTACCCGGGACATTGATGCCATGAGTGTGCCCTTGTCCTCGGTTCTCGGGAGGACTAACCAGCCAGTCAGGGGCTCGGCCCAGCCCCGCCCTCGACTGTAGGCTGTGGTGCAAATGGGCCTCCTTGCTCAGGCCCTGGCCAGGGTTTTGCATTCAGTCTGGAGACCTTGTCTTCTTGCAAACCTGCACCTTCCTCCTCTCCCTCTGCCCCCAGCTCCCTTCCAAGGCCTGGGTTCAGGACCCCGGAGGGTAGCCTGGGAGGTCTCTGCTGGCCCCTGCCCGCCTGTGTGGACTTTGCCCCATCGGTGTTTCCTCTGGCACCGTCTTCTGTCCCACCTGCCCGTCTGTCTGGCCGTGGCTTGCAGTCCTTCAGGGATTCTGCGGAGGTCACCGGCCGCGGGAGAGATCGTGTTAGACGGTGGTGGACCGTATCAGTTTCCTGTTGCTGCTGTAACAAATACCATGACATAAGCGGTTCAAACAAACAGACCTTTGTTCTCTTGTGATTCTGGAGGTGAGAAGTCTGCAACAGGTCTTACCGGTGTCACCAAGGTGTCAGCGGGGGCCGGTCCTTCTGGAGGCTCCAGGGGACACTGTGCCTTGTCTCTTCCAGCCTCTGGTGGCTCCAGCATTCCTTAGCTTGTGGCCCTATCATTTGAGTCTGGAAACATAGCCTTCCTTCTGGGGTCCAATCTCCTCCGCTTCTGTCTCCTAAGGATACTTGTGATCGCACCGAGGGCCCACCCGGGTGGCCCGGGATGTCTCCATCTCGCAGGCCTGACCTGATCCCTCCGCAAAGCCATTGGCCCTGTGAGGTCACATTCACCGGTTGCAGGGATGAGGGCCAATATCTCGGGGCCACTATTCAGCCGGCTACACTGGATAATGACCTTTTACTTTTAATTAGCTGTGCTTTGCTCTCCATGGTTCCCCTTTCTATATAGCAAATGAACTGTTTTATTTTCCCCCCTCGGGGCATGATCTAAAGTTCCTATTCTAAGTCGGTGTTTTAGGTTAGAGTAAGTTTTAAAGGAAAATAGTAAGTGCCTAATTGCGCAGGTGGTGCTCAGCGGGGACCAGGGCGGGGAGGGGACGTGCTGGGGCCCGCCCGGGCTGCTGCCCTGCAGTCGCTGGCCCCGCGTAACCCCATCTCTGCTGCCCCCCTGCAGCTCACCATCATCTTCAAGAACTTCCAGGAGTGCGTGGACCAGAAGGTGTACCAGGCCGAGATGGACGAGCTCCCGGCCGCCTTTGCCGACGGCTCCAAGAACGGCGGAGACAAGCATGGGGCCAGCAGCCTGAAGATCACGGAGAAGGTGTCGGGCCAGCACGTGGAGATCCAGGCCAAGTACATCGGCACCACCATCGTGGTGCGCCAGGTGGGCCGCTACCTGACCTTTGCCGTCCGCATGCCGGAGGAGGTGGTCAACGCCGTGGAGGACCGGGACAGCCAGGGCCTCTACCTCTGCCTGCGGGGCTGCCCCCTCAACCAGCAGATCGACTTCCAGGCCCTCCGCACCCTCGAGGGCCCGGGCGCCCACCGGCCCCAGGCCGCCAGCCCTGCGCCCGCCGCCCCCGACACCTTCCCCTACGAGACAGCCGCGGCCAAGTGCAAGGAGAGGCTGCCCGTGGAGGACCTGTACTTCCAGGCCTGCGTCTTCGACCTGCTCACCACGGGGGACGTGAACTTCACGCTGGCCGCCTACTACGCCTTGGAGGACGTCAAGATGCTCCACTCCAACAAGGACAAGCTGCACCTGTACGAGAGGACGCGGGAGCCTCCCGGCCGGGCCGCCACGGCAGGGCTGTCCCCGGCCCCCCAGCTCCTCTCGGGCAGCCTCCTGCTCCTCGCCCTGCTCCCCGTGTTCCTGGAGGCCCCCGCCGCGTAGGACGGCGAGCAGGGCGTACTGCCTGTCCCCGAGCCGGCTGGCACCCGCAGGATGGCTGGTGGCTCCCCGGGGGCCCTCAGCCTCTGCAGGGGTCAGAAGCAGGGGCAGCGGCCGGCCAGTGAGCTGTGGGACGCATACCTCAGAGCTGCCTTGGGCTGTCCGCTGGCAAGGGCTGGGGGCGCGGGGCGGCCCTCACCCTCCCTAGGGCCCTGGACGGTTGTGGTGACCGACTGGTGCTGTGACGTCTGGGACAGTACAGCTGCTCCCCTCCGCCCTCCCCACAGTGTGAATGTGCAAAACCGAGCCCCTCAGGCTGCAGCCCGCCCCACCCGAGGCCCCGGGCGAGGTCGAGTCAGCTCCCCAGCCCCTGCCGTGCACTGAAGGCCCGCCCGCCCGCCCGCCATAGCGCACACTGACACTCACACACTCAGCACGGGCACGGCCGAGGCGTCCTCAAGGCCCATCCCCAGGCCGTGTGTGTCGCACATGCTCTGAGTGCTGCCACTCGTGGACGGAGGCCCTTCCCTGGCCCCTTCCTCCACTGCCCCCCGCGCCCCCGTACTTAGGAAGCCAAGTGGAGTTTCTAAATGTCTACAAGGAAAACTGCCCTTTGATTTCTGTTTCTTCCCCTCCAGCAGACGGCAAGAGCCCCTGGGCAGGGGGCTTGGCCAAAGGGCGTGGGCAGGAGACCGGTGGACGGGGCCAGCTGGCCTGCCCTGATCCTCTGCTCCCGCCCAGCTGCCCCCAGAGCCCTGCCCCCCGCCCCGTCCACCCAGGGCTGCATCTGGGAGAGCCGCAGGCTTGGCAAGGTCTGCCCCGTCCGGTCCCTTCCCTAAGCCCGGGGCCCTGCAGCCGGTGACCTGCAGCAGGGAGCCCAGGGACCTGCTGCCCGGCCCAGGGGCACCCTCCCAGAACCCCCACAGGCCTCATTGTCCGCGCCTGCCCCCTGGCGTCCACACAGCTCCTCTGCTGTCCCAGGGACCTCTCATACACTGGCCCAGGAGGCTGGGGCACGTCCCCACCTCCCCCTCCAAGAGGTCCCCTTTCTCTGCCAAACCAGGGTGGGCGGGTGGGGGGGTGAGGCCCCTGCTGGGTGTAGACAGCCCCGATGTTGGAAGGAAAAAGTGAAGCACTTTATTTTGGTTGTGTTTGCTCTCATGTTCTGCTTGGACGTGGGGACCCCTCACTGCGTCCTGTGTCTGTGACCGGTGTGGAGTGTCACCTCGTGTACATACTGTAAATTATTTATTAATGGCTAAATGCAAGTAAAGTTTGGGTTTTTGTTTTATTTTCCTTTGGACTATGTGTCGGGGTTTTGTTTCCTGAACCAGACTGGTTTCTTTGGGGGGGTGCAGAGTTGACTTTGGTGGTGGGTGTCCCCGACAGTGTATGGACAGTGTGTGTTTGGTGGGGGCAGCCAGCATGCGTGTGTGTGCGTGTGCGTGTGTGTGGTAAATGTGTGCAGAGGTGTAGCAGCTTACAACCCAAGTCCCTGCTTCTCTAAAGTTACTTTTATCCCTTTGATGAGCTGCCTTTGGGGCTGCAGGGGTCCAGGTCCTCGGGCCCCGGTGGAGCTGGAACAGTCTCAGGGACATACGGGCACATTGCGGAAGGACATGAGATGCCCCCAGGGGCGCGGTGGGGTGTGCTCCCTCTCAGCCGTCAGTCTGGAGCCCCAGACCCGGGACGGTCCCCTGCAGCCTGGTGGAAGAGGAACACTCACTGAGTCCACACACACCGCGAGTTGACTTGCCAGGGATTCCTTAGCAAGGGCAGGGCCCAGACGTACAGCGAGGTCCCTTCCTGCTCTTACCGCCAAATGCCACGGAGTCAGAGTAGCTGCCCAGTTAGGCCAGGCCACGGTACCGAACCCCCGCTTCCCTGTGTGACCTTGGGCGAGTCACTTAACCTCTCCGAGCCTGCATCCCTCCGTCTGTAGAGCGAGGAGTGCCCGTCACAGAGGGTTGCTGGAGACTCCAGGAGTTAATTCCTGGCCGGTACCCAGGCCAGGGCCCTGCTCAGTGAGTGTCCTGTGTCCCTCCCCAGCAGAAGTGGGTGGGTGAGAGGAGGGGAGAGACACACAGAACCATCGAGCCAGCAAGGGGAGGAACCGAGGGAGCATGCACCCTGGTCCCAACCTAAGAAGAAAGGCCAAAAGTCAGGGGAACTTTCTGGACCCCAACTCTTACACTACCAGAAAGAACTCAGTAGTCTAGACTTTGGGAGGAAGGAGCCAGCCTGGAAGGGACAAAACAAAGCCAGAACATACCCACGCGTCTTACCCGGTTGCCCTAACTGTCAGCACCCATGGACCTCCCCCCGCCCCCCAGAATAACTCCCAGGAGAGGCGCCACCAAGGTGGCAAAGCCATGGACACATGGCCAGCACAGAAGAACAGATGATCAAGAAGCCAGGGCACACAGTTGTTTTTTTTTTTTTAAAGAAACCTTGTTCACCATTCGACGAAAAGGCTCCATTCCTTGCCAGCAATACTCTCGGTTTGGACTTTGTTCAGGACCTTCCATTTCGGCGGAGATTCCTTTCCAAGGACCTGCTGCCAGTGCCCTCGTGAACATGGGAATTTGCATGTCATGTGAGTGTCGGAGTCTTCAGCTACACGCTTCCCGAGGAGCTGCCGTGCCGTGCACGGTGGGCTGGGTGGGAGCAGGACTCGGTGCCAGTTCGCTTGTGACCCGCCAGCCCCGGTAAACACATTTGCAGACGGCGGTGCGAGCCCCTCTCCATCCCCATTCGGGTTGGTGAACCAGAATTTATAAGGAGAAGACAGGAGAGAACGGGCTGTTTAAAAACAAACGAGGATCATTTCTAAGAAAGGGGGCAAACTCGGGGTGAGGAGAATTAGAACACGGGGGCAGGAGTGGGGCTCCTCAGGCGATGCCAGGGAGCGGCGCGGAGCGGGGGGTGGTCTCGGGCGGGCGGCGGGACGACTTGGCATCTAAGCTGGCTCTGCCCGGCGCTCGCTGTGTGGTCTGCCTTGGATTTTTTGAGCCTTAGATTCCTTATTTGTAAAATGGAATTATGAGTACCTACCTCCCAAGGTCATTCTAGAAATCCAATGAGCTCATGCTCATAAACCGCCTGGCACCTGGACCCTGGTGCAGCGCAGAGGCCTCCGGGGATGGCGGTCCCTTCCCTCTGCAACCGTGTGTGCGTGCGTGCGTGCGCGTGTGCGTGTGCATCTCCTTCATCGACGACTCTCCCCCTCACTTTGCTGGAGAGTACAGCAGACGACCTCGCATTCTCTGTGCAGAGACACGTCAGTCAACAGCGGGTTGTATCACTGTCCCATAGTGACAAGGATGCCCCTGGATGTGGGGAGAGGGGGACAAACTTCCCTCTCTGGTGGGGTCCGGGGGAATCTCTGACTCACTCACCCACAGGCATTTGGGGAGCCAGACATGCAAAGAGGGGGGGAGCATTCTACACAGAAGAGTGTGTTCCAAGAGCCTGGTGCCGTGGAAACAAAGAGATGGGCCTTATGATAGGGAGGGGACACATCACGGGACACAGGGGTCACAGAGAGGCCAGGCCCCACAGGCCTCACCAGCTGGGGCACAGCTTAGCATTTTTTTCCTTTATTGACTTTAGAAAGAGAGGAAGGGAGAGGGAGAGAGAGAGAAAAATTGATGAGAGAACATCGACTGGCCGCCTCCTGCATGCCCCCCACTGGGGATCGGGCGCACAACCTGGGCACGTGCCCTGACCGGGAACCGAACCGGTGACCTCTTGGTGCAGGGTCGACGCCCAACCCCTGAGCCACACCGGCCGGGTGACAACGTAGCCTTTTATCGCAGTTGCCATGAAGCCATTACAGGTTTGAGGATGGGAGCCATGTGCCCGACCTGGGTTTGAAGGAACTGCTGCAGCTGCCGGAGCCCGCTAGGCGCAGGACCGTCAGGAGAGAGGAAGTGAGCCGGGGGCGGTGGCACAAAGCCAGACCAAAGTGGGGTGGCCGTGGCCGAGCTGGAGCTGACACCAATGGCCGGCTTTGGGCCTAATAGGAGCAGGGTTTGGGGAGAGAATTTGAGAAGGGACGAGGCGGAGGTGGATGTCCTACTGCAGGGGTGCTCAGGAAGACGCATACGAGACATTACAAGAGGAGGGCACCCCGTCTGCTGTGACAATGTGCAGGCGCCGAAGTGTTCAGGGCTCGGTGGCCTCTGTTGGCCCAGGGAAGAAACCACCAGGAATGGGAACCCAAAGAGCAGGGTCCGAGGTGCTGCTCAGAGGAAACTAAGCTCGAGCTGAACTGTGACAATGACTAAGACCCAGCAGGCAGCTGGAGGTGACCAGGGAGGGGGAGGAGGCAGGGGCCCAGGGCAGAGCTCCCAGAACAGTCTGGCTGCAGTCGGGACGCTCAGGGGGACAGAGAAGTCCTGAGTGGCCAGCAGGGGCAGCTCACAGAGGGCCTCGTGCCCACAGTGAGGGCCGTGGGGGGCAGCCATGGGGTCTGGGCCTTGAGGCTCAGGATGGTCCTCTGGCCGCCACACAAGTGGGAGGGAGGAGGGGCTGGACCCAGAAGCAGGTGATGGTGGAGCAGGAGCTGCCCTTCAGCCCTGGAGGGCACAGTGCCCAGCTGCCGGGCTGGCTGATGCCCTAAGGAGGCCAGGACGTGGCTGGTCAGAGCGGCGCCCTGGCCTCCCCTTGCAGCCTCTACCCTAACCCTCCCCTGTCATGCCCCACTGTCTGCTGGGACAGGCTTTGGTCGTAGGCTCCACAGCCCAGGGGAGCGGCCTGCTGGGCAAGGGAGTGAGGGCTGAGCCTGGGGCCGGGAAGGCCATTTGTGGGTATCTGCTACCCTCTGCTGGACACTCCTGGAACCACATGCCCTCAGGGCCCTCGGTCAGGGAAAGGGAGCTGCGGATCCCCAAACACAGAGCAGACCCCACCTGTGGTGGCCTGTGTCACCTCCAACCAGCACCAGGATGTCCCAACACTGTTCTCTGACACTGATGGGTGCTGAGCCCCTCACGTGTCACCTCGGTGACCTCACTGACCCCGCCACATGCCTTTAACTGTAACTCTAGGGGCAGGGGTGGGGGCCGCACGCCCCAGGCCTGAGATACCAATACCAGCTCACACCACACGTCTCACCAAATGAGCCTGACCAAACATAGACTGATTTTTAAGTGGATGATTTGGTATGGCCCTCAAATGATGTTATAAATACCCGAATGGCCCTTGGCAGAAAAAAGGTTCCCCACCCCTGCCTAGAGGGACAGAATGCCAGACGGTTCCCGCTCTGGTCTGCCCAGTGCGGGGCGGCCCCTCCCGCAGCCCTCCCTCAGCTACCAGCACCCTGCCCCCCTCCCACACCTCCTGGGTCTCCTCTCTGGCCTTTTCACCTGACATTGTGTCCCCCGGTTTGCTTGTCTTGGGTCTGCGTCTAACTCACAGCCCGGAGGGCAGGGCCCCATCCTGGTTCGGCCTGTGTCCCCAGACCAAGGCCTGGCCCACAGCAGAGGTTCCGAATCTTGGTGAAGGTAAAAACGGTCTCTGTTTGGTCTCAGCTGTACCACCCCTTACCTGTGTCCCCCCGAAGGTTCAGGATGGGCCTCCCTCCGGGGGTTCGAGTCCCCCTAGAGCAAGCCTCATCCTTGGTCCCTCCAGGGTGCTGGGCTTGAACCCTAACTCTGGCTCTGGGTGAAGGCTGCTGGGACACAATGCCAAGCGGACCCACCCCCCAGGCCAGCAGGGTCAGTACCCCCTCCCAAACCTCCCTCCTCTCCCCCACCCGCTGTGCCCCAGACTGAGAGCAGTCACCCTCCTGGTGGGCCTGAGGGTTTAGAAACCTTTTCGTTTTACCTTTGAGCTCACTTAAAAACCACGCAAACCCTAGAAGCTGCTTCCTTTGTTTGCAAATGACAAGGCCATCTGCCAACCACACGCAGGGAAGGACCAAATGGGGGCAACACAGGGACCTTTCCTGCCCAGTCTTCAGACCATCCCGGTCCCGAGTCCACCACGGTGCCTGTAAACCCCCCCCAGGCAGCTGGCCCAAGGAGTGGACATTATTCTGTCTTTGAGGTGGAGAGCCCATAGGTCAAGGACTTGTCCCCATTCCCACACAAAGCCAGGTCACATGACCAGGGAACGGTGCCGGGAGCCTGATGTCCAGCCTAGGCCAGGGACCGCCAGGGCCCAGGGTTCTACAGGCCAGAGGGCTGGTCCAGGGCTTCAGTTAGCACCAACCTGGCCCTGCTCCTTTAAGAGTCCCGGGTTGGAACCCAGAGCCCAGCCTGGTCTGGCAAACCGCAGGGCCTTGCGTTTCATTAGGTGACCTTTCTGTTGGCACTAATTGAGGACCTGCCTCCGTGCCAGATGTGTGAGGCCCCGCCAGGGAGGAGGGAGGGGGCCTGGGCCCGCTTCTTCCAGTAAAAGGCAGGCGTTTTGGCAGGAGTCGGCCGGACGCTTCCTTGCGGTTGTAAATCGCAGTAAGCTGATTACTGCAGCACTTGTTCGCAAAGTTTCCCCAAGTCCGTCCAGCTGAGTGGCGCTCGCAACAGGGCGGCGAGGCTGTCGGCAGGAAGGGACCCCATTCTTCTTTGGGTCTTGTAACTTAAAAACGACCTGCCGTACAACCCAGGCTCCTTCGAGGACAGCCCACACTGCGGCCCGGTCTCCTGGACAGACCAGGGGTCCAGAGCTTCACAAAGATGGGAGTTTGCTTTCCACAGTCACTGAAGTCGCAGAAAGACCTGTGGGTCTGGCTGCCCGAGCCGCCCGAGCCACCCTCCTCTGCGCCTGCCCCGGGCCAAACTGCTGAGTGAACGTGTGTGTCAGTGTTTCCATTATAAAATGCTCTCTCCCTTCGAGAGTATATAACCCAACTGTTAAAATCACCCTCAAGGCTGCAGGCTGGCAGACACGGTGTTTTTATTTCCTATGGACAGAGGGGGCCGCGGGACCCGTGTGGACGGACGGGCACAGGTCTCCAGAGGCACCTTCAGGTCACCTGCAGCTCCTCGGGTCCTCTCCCCAGGGCAGGGACCAGGGCTGCAGACCAGAGCCGCTCCAGGGGACTGGGAACCTGTGACACTGGCTGCTCAGGGAAAACCCCAGAAACCCCGGTGAGGTCCCGGACCCAACACAGATGTCGAACCATCCCCAGGACTGCGACCGAGGGACGGAAGATGAGGTGCGTCGTCACAGCTCACGCAACGCAACGTGTTCACCCGATTCTAGAAATCCTTAGTGACACTTTTTAATATACAAGAATCAAAAGTACAGCAGTTTTACAATGTAGGAAAATTTAATACATACTATATAAACAACATTATTTACATCAGAAATCACTAGGACAGTGGCATTTTTCACAAATATAAATTAATTACTGTTTAGTCAACAGGTTTTAAAAGTCCACAATTTTACAATAAAGAAAAAAACATCTGCCCCCAAGCGAGGGGGCGCAGATGGACTAAAGCAGCCTGGACCTTTGGCCTGGCTCTCCTGGCCGGACGCGGCAGCCCCGACAAGCCGGAGGACCCCTGGGGCTGGGCCCCGGGCCAGCGGTCCTGCTGCCGAGTGGATTTTGGTCTGTGGGTATCAGTGTCTGTGCGTCTGCGCCGTACGTCCTGGCACAGCGTCAGACACCAGGCTGGTCTGCAGCACGGCGTGAGGAGGATTCTGGGCGCCCATGAAGGGCTCAGGGAATGACGGGAGAGGGAGCCGGGGCCCATCGGGTGGGCCCCATGGAGGGCCTGGCTGCTTCCATCCAGCAGCCATGGTGAGTCTGGGGTCCACGTGTCCTCTTCCAGGGTGACAGCAGACTGTTCATCCTTGTTGATGTTCGGGTTTCGGGTGAGGCTGACTCCCCTCCTCCTCACTCCCACTATTTCTCCCGTTAGGAAACCTTTCCCAGCTGGCTCCACGGAGACCAACCTCAGACTCCTGGGGCAGCTCCTCCCACCAAGGGAGAGAATTTCTACCTGTGCAAATTTTGGTTTTTAATCTCAGCATAGGGTGTTCATACTGACTAAGGTCAATGAGGAAATGCCTCCCTTCTCCCAAAGCACCCTTCAAACATTCAACACCTACAGCAGATGCTTTTACGGGGATACTGCAATTTTATAATCACTTTAACACTGATCGGCTGATGCTGCCTCTCCTACGTCGTATGGCACTCCAAGGCCTGCATGTGAACAAGACGTTCCCGCTCCTCACGATGAGACTCGGGGGTACCGCACATCTCCTAAACCACCACGAGCTCCGACGAGTACTGAACGCAGGGCTGACTGCTCTGGCCTCTGCAGGAAAGGCAGCCGTGCCTCCCGGAGGCCACGACCCAACCCCACTTCCCCGGGGGAAGACATGGGGCTCACCCCCTGCCCGCCCGCCACCATCACTCAAGGACCTGGCCAGGCAACCCCACCTCCCTCTGTCCTGGGCGGCCCCACACGGGCAGTGAGTGCCGTCAGCAAGAAGCTGAGCCTGTGGCGGCAAAGCAGAGACCTGATCTCCGTTCTCCCGCGGAGCAGGCGGGCACCGCACGGCCCAGTGGATGACCAGCCGGGCCTCCTATGCAGTCCTTGGGCTCCCTCAGGGCATCATGGTGCAGCCTAGGGAGAAGAGCCCCAAGTAGCAGGAGGTACATGAGGTGGTGACCCACTGACTCACAGGACGAGCTGAGGACCCAGACCCCTCTAGGACCCCGCACTGGCCAGCCCAGGGGTGCTCTGCAGCAGGGAGCATCGGCCACCAGAGCCCTGCTTCCCTGGGGGACGCCACTTGGGGTTAGCAAAGGCATCGATGGTGCTGCCCAGGGTACCAGGCAAGTGAGTGACAGTGATTTCACGAAGTCCCCACAGGTCAGTTCAGGGAGGCTAATGCCGTGTGCGCCCAGTGGGAGGGTTTTCACCAGCTCTGAGCCGGACACCTACAGGAACACTGTATGTTCAAGTCAGTTACGCTGTCTCCATCCAGAGAGGCCTTCGGATACGTACGCTAACAATACTGGCAAGCTCTACTTAAAGTGAATGAAACCAGGCCCCAGGAGCAGTAAATGAAAGGAGCCTGCTCAGTGGATGCGACCACCTGGCTGCCCAGTCCTGACTCACTGTCTGCAGCTAGTCCTCGGACGCCCCTATCGTGGGGGAGCTCCTAGGGTCTGTGCTTCAGCTTCAGGTCTAGTGTCAGGGCAGCTAGTCCTCGGACGCCCCTATCGTGGGGGAGCTCCTGGGGTCTGTGCTTCAGCTTCAGGTCTAGTGTCAGGGCAGCTAGTCCTCGGACACTCCTATCGTGGGGGAGCTCCTGGGGTCTGTGCTTCAGCTTCAGGTCTAGTGTCAGGGCAGCTAGTCCTCGGACACTCCTATCGTGGGGGAGCTCCTGGGGTCTGTGCTTCAGCTGCTCTCATTCTGAACACGATGCAGGTCTAGTATCAGGGCAGCCTGCTCACCACGGGTGACAACTTACTTTTCATCCGTCCCCCCAGGAGTCAGAGGTGACGGTGTCGTCCACTTTCCTGGAGCTGTGCAAAGGGACCTAAAGCGCAACCGGCACGTGCTGACCTAGTGCAACACGGAGCTCCCAGCTGGGGAACCTGCCCCCACCTGCCGAGTGCCCCACTGGCGCCCGCTCTGCTGCCCGCCTCTCCAGGCTCTGGGCTTTTCTGCTTCTCGTCGGGCTTCAGAAATCCACCAGGGACCACAGTTTCTGGCCACTCCCAACCAAGTCAGACCCGTGCTGATTCTGCTGACCCCCACTACACAAACGGCAGCCGTTCGGACCCAGGTCTCCCTGGCACAGCAGGCACAGGAGGCCCACTCGGAAGGACCACACCTTCAAAATGTGGACAGTGTGGGAAAAATTAGTGTTTGTAGGGAAGGGGCCATTGTGAGTTGTTCCCCTCTCTATCCCCCCACCCCCCGCAACACAGGTGTCACATGACGCCCAAGGGTATCACTTCTCCCAAGAACACAGTTGAGGGGTGTACCTGCTCCCCCCTTAAAGCCCCCACCCGCTCATCCCCACGCCCACTCCCCGTCAGCAGCATCGTCACGTCCTGTGAACAAAGTCACGCACTGCCAGCAGGTCCCGGCAGCCGCATGCACACATTCCTCCCCCGACCCACCGAGTCCTGGGTGCAGTGACCCTGGCAATGAAACATTCACGACTACGACCTTCCTTCTTCGCTGGGGAAGCACAGCCCGTGAAGCTGGGACACAAAAGTCACCTCTTCTCCTAGCACCCAGCAGAGTGGGAGGCCGGAACCAGGCTGCAACGGCGTGGTGCCAGAGCGCAGGAGTGGTGACCACACCGCGGCGACCGAACGGAAGCCCCCACTCCCAGAAGCGCCCCTCCCCCGCCACGCTGCCGGCAGCAGCATGTCCAGAAACTCCACTTACTGGCCTAGATCACTGGCTCCCGTTGGATCAGACCGAAAACATCCAGGTGCTTAATGACTCTTGCTCTCCCCTTTCTTCCAAGCTGTCCTTTATGTTTTCCGAATATTCCAGTTATAATCTGGGTTGTTTTTCTGTTCTAGTGACCTCTCCAAAGGAGACCTATGATCCAGGGGTGACTTGGAGTCATGAGGAGATTTCTGAGAAGGGGGCGAGCGAGGATCTGACACTGCAGGGTGCAGCGGGGGCAGAGGCTGTTTGTACTCCCCCAATTTGTCTGTGTGGAAAGAGCGGTAATGGTCTGAGGGTCCCTGGCCATGGTAGCCCATAGGGGGGCGGTGATCAGACATTCGTCGGAAATCCTGCTGGTGGTAATTCTGAGGCCTAAATTCATCAGATCTCCTCCGCTTGGAGTCATGGTGGTGCCTGAAACAGAGACGCAAGGATTAGCCGGGAGACCACGCCGGTTCCCCTCCCTGTCTTCCCGCCCAGTGCTCCGCACACACTCATACTCAAGGACACCTCCAAAGACTCACAGCAAGTGCTCACACTGCCAGGAGTCCGAAGCAAAACACAAGTAATCTCAAAGGGCTATTCTGCACTTACTGGCAAAACGCACCCTTTGAAATGACATGAGCGTCATCAAGGCTCAATGCAACAGCAACCTACTGAAACCACTGATGGATTTGGACACTCACACTCTCTGCAGAACTGGCAAGGTCTACACAAGTGCTCAAATTCTATGACCCAGCCCAGGAGAGAAAGAGCCACAGAAATTATTCTGTAATTTATTAGCAATAGCAAAAGCCATAATCAACCTAAATATTCAACAATAGGTGAATTATTTTAAAAACTGGACCCAGGCTGGTGTGGCTCAGTGGCTGAGCATTGTCCCATGCACTGAAAGGTTGCCGGTCTGCTTCCCAGTCAGGGCACATGCCCGGATTGCGGGCTCGATCCCTGGTAGGGGGCGTGCAGGAGGCAGCCAATTGATGTTCTGCTCACACATAGATGTTTCTCTTTCCCTCTCCCTCTTCCTGCCTCTCTAAAAATCAATACAAATATATTTTTAATTGGCGCAGTGCAAATAATATTATTTTACTTAGGACCTATGTAAACTGCTTGTTATCCTACTATAAAAGAACTGGTACAAATAAGTCTAGAACAAAAAGACAAACAACCCAACTCAGAAGTGGGTGAAGACCTCAGTAACTATCCTCTCAGAGCAGACGTACAAATGGCCACTAAGCACGTGGAGAGATGCTCGATATCCTAGTGAACATTAACCATCAGAGAAATGCAAGTCAAAACCACATGAGATCCCCTTTCACACCCACCAGGATGGCTCTACTCAAAAAAAACAGAAAATGAGTACTGGCAAAGACGTGGGAAACTGGAACCCTCACACACTGCTGGTAGGAATGAAAGACGGTTCCGCCTCTGTGCACCACCTAGTACCATACGACAGCAGCACTAGTTCTGGTAGCCGAAAGGCAGAAACAGCTCAGATGTCCGATGTCCGACAACGGGCGAATGGACAAACAGTATGACACATACATACAGTGGGATACTGCCGGCCATGAAAAGCAGTGAAGTCTGTCTGATACGTGCCGCAGCGTGGACGAGCCTCTAAAACCACTATGCTGTGTTCAAAGAAGGCAGTCACAAAGGCCACATTTTGTATGATTCCATTCACGCAAGATATCCACAATAAGTAAACCCACAGAAACAGAACACACACTGGTCACTGCCAGGGGCAGTGGAGAAGGCAAAATGGAGAGGGACTGTGCTTCATGGTTCGGGGTTTTCTCGGGGGTGACAAAGTGTTTTGAAACTTGACAGAGGTGGTGGTCATACTGAACAGGGAATACACTAAATTTCACTAAGCGGTTCCATTTTAAAAGAGTGAACTCATGCTATATGAATTTCACCTCAGTAACGAGAGAGAAAAATAGAAAGATGGGGGTGATTCCGTGCCAGTCAAATGGAGGAACGGAGACCAGATGTACCCTCCTGCATGAAACACTCAGAAAGAGACAACGTGCATGCAGCTGGGTTTTCCAGACGTCACGGGAAGTAGGGCAACAAATAACAGCGCTTCCTGAGGAGCGGGAAGCAGGTGGGATGGGCCCTGTGAGCCCCTCCCGGCCTTCCCTCCGCAGGTCCCAGGCCCGCACGGGGAAGGGAGGCCCAGAAGCCCAGCAGGCGTGCTGCGTGGAGCGCCCAGGGCGGGAACAGAACCACGACCGCTGGACTGCACAGGCCGATGCCCAGGAAGGCGCTACAGAGGTTCCCCTCCAGCACGCAGTGAGCTGGCTCCGCGGGTGCCACGTGAGGAAACGAGAGAACCAAATGGCTCCTTAACCCAGAGAACAAAAGTTACAACCTACAACCTGGCTTTCAGCACCTCCCACCTATCCCCTCTGTTCACCTCTGGGTGTCCTTTCCTGGGTGCCCATCAAGGCCTGGGCCTAACCCATCGCCCTGCTTAGCTGACTCTTCAGGGCCCAAATCTAGAATCAGCAGCCTCACCTCCTCCTCAGCCCTCAAGAAAAACACACCAGTCCCTGCTACCCAGCATCCAACTCGCATGTCAGCTGCCCACACTATGACCCCGCCCAGCACTGCAAAGGCGCTGTGAAGGCACCAACCTCTACGCAAACTCGGGGCCGCGCCTGGGCCCACGATGAGCACATTATCAGCTCTGCACCTGATAAACACAGTAATGCACATGTTGCTCATCCCCCCTAGGAATAGGAAAGCTCCCAGCAGAAGCCAGCTCCTGGTGTCCCAGAGCCTTTGCGTACCTGTCATAGTAATCTCGGTGTCCCCGGTGGTCTCGGTCACTGCTGTACGGGTCATAGGGCCTCTTTCTGGACAGATTGTTGGGCCGGTAGCTCCCGGAACGGTGGCTGTCCATGTGTCGCCGGTCCCCGTAGTGGTGGTCCTTGTACCAGTGCTGCTCATACTGGTGGTGCCTGTCACTGCCCCAGGGCGGATTGCTGCCGCCGTAGCTGAACTTCCTCTCCCTCTGCCAGTCTCCTCGATCTGCAGGAGAAGAAGGGACGGCCTCAGCACGGCAAGGAGGACTGAGTTTCACTTCCCCCGAAAGGCTGACACATGTCGTAAACAGGCATTAAATTTCCTCCTTTTTGCTGCTGCGAACATACTAGTGCTGAGTCCTAACATTCTTCCCCCCAAACTGTGAGGCAAAAGAGAATCCGCCTCCTTCTGAAATCTTAAGAACGATTGCTTTTTATTTTCCGCCCACTTACCTTCCCATCTGGGGCAGACCATACAAACGAAATGTCACTCAAAAGACAACATTAATTCAGAAAATAGCACTGCTGAATTCACAGCTGCAAAGTAATAAACTGCATGTCTGAAGTTTATCTACCCGCTAGTACCATAAGCTGTTCCGGGTCTCTGAGAAGTTGACTCCAAACTACACTTGCCGCCCACACCAAAATAAGGACCTCCTCCTCTAAAACCAATCCTCTATCTTTGGAGTGGGGTCAACACTCTGACTCTCAAGGACAGAGCCAAAGTAAAATTTGCTTTAGCTTTTGTATCCTCCATTTTCCCCTGCAGGGCAGAACCATGCTTATTTGAGTCAAACAAGGCAGTGAGAACACAGAGGTCCAGGCAGGGACGCCTCAGTGAGATGTCCACTCAGGACCCAGGAGTGTGATTTTACTTGGAAAACAGGGTCTTTGCAGATATAACTAAAGATTTCAAGATGAGGTTGTCTTGGATTTAGGTCCAGCCCTAAATCCAAGGACAGATACCCTTTCGAGGGAAAGGCAGGAGATCTGAGGTCCAGAGACCCCAAGGAAGGCCATACGGAGATGGAGCAGAGACTGGGGTGACGCAGCCACCAGCCAGGAGAGAAGCAGGGAACAGATTCCCCCTAGAGCCTCCAGAAGGAACCAACTTGCTGACACCTTGATGTCAGAGTCCAGCCTCCAGACTGTGAGAAAGTAATTCCTGCTGTTTTAAGGCACCAGTCTGTGACCCTTGGTGACAGCAGCCTGGGAAAACGAGCACAGAGACTAACCAGAAGGAGCTCTGTGGCCTCGTGGGAAATTCCATCTTCTATCTGCAACTGTGTTAAGAACAAAGACATGCCACCAAATAAATGCCTCTGCTCACTGCTGTTCTTCTGCATTTTTCTACGGAGCCAAAGAATAACACCACCAAGGAAACTACGGGCTTGGAAATTTACACCATTAAAATACCGTCCAGTCAACCAGAGGCTTACGTCCATTGTTGATCCAGGAGGGATCAGGCCAGAGGACTGAGGGGAAGAAACTTTTGACTCTTCTACCTAAGAATTAACAAACACATTGAGATTCCTCCACAATGTGAGAGGGTCACCTGATGATGACTTCAGACCAAACGGAAGGTCAGATTTCAGACAGGGCGTCAATGCAGTGGCACAGTGCAGATGCGCGAAACCCAAGCCAGTGCCATTCATTCCCAGAGAAATACAGTGCTTCCCTTTCTTCTGGACCCTCCGTGAGGTGAGTCGTTGGTGAGAAGTGCTGAGCTAGTAAGGACATGGGTGAGGAACCCAGGGCTTAAATAAAGAGTACAGTCAGCTTACTGAGAAGAGCTACTTCAAAGGATCAGAATATAACATCGGTGACATCACAGGAACAACACAAGACAGCGTAATCCCAGGAAAAAGTCGGTACAACGAACACAACCTAAGCACATGGAAACAGTCCCCAGCCACCGGTACAGGCGACACCTTTCCCCTTCCATAAAATGGTGATCGGCTCATTTGAAGCTTTTTATATTAGAAGACGTTGACATTCTGCTTCCAAGTGGTGAAGAGTAGCTTGCAGCAGAAATTACACGCTGCCAAGAACATCGAGAAAGGCGAGATAAACAAAAAAAGAACCTGTTTAAAACCACCACAGAGCAGCCAGAGCCACCGGGACCGGAAGGAACGAGATTCCAGGGCTGGCTCTGCAGCCGCTGGGAGCTGTGCATTCTGACCTCAGGCAAGGGTGGGTGTGCAGCTTTTCCCAGGCTGAGGACACCACCGCAGAAACAGACCCCAGCAGAGAACTGGCTACAGTGTGTCCTTCACATCGTTCTCTAGCTTCCGCAAACACAGTATTCCAAAATTGACTAGGGAAAACAGTTTGCTGGTTCCTTGAACATGTTAACATAGAATTGCCATATGACCCAGCAATTCCACACCTGGATATACACCTAAAGAATGGAAGACAGGCACTCAACTCCTTGTACACAGTTTCCACAGCAGTATCATTCACAATAGCCAAAAGTAGAAACAAAACCAAATGTCCATCAGCCGATAATGAATAAACAAACTGTGGTGTCCATACCATTGAACGATATTCAGTCACAAAAACGAATGAAGTATTGACATTTTTACAAACATGGATGAACCTTGAAAATAGTATGCCAAGTGAAAAAATTCAACACATATCATATGTTTCCATTTATAAGAAGAGTCCAGAATACGTGAGTCCAGGGAGACAGAATACAGATTGGCGCCTACAGGGGCTGGGGAGGAGGGCAGGATGGGGAGAAACTTAATAGGTATGGGATTTCCGTTTGGGGTAATGGAAATGTTTTGGAATGAGATAAAAGTAGTGGTTGTACAACATTATGAATGTTCTAAATGCCATTAAACTGGTCATTGAAAATGATTAAGTTCATGTTATATATGAGTTGCCACTTTTTTCCCTCCATTTTTTAATTGATTTTTTTAGGGAGAGGAAGGGAGATAGAAGCATCGATGTAAGAGATACAGCTGCCTCCTGCACACCCCCACTGGGGATCGAGCCTGCAACCCGGGCATGTGCCCTGACCAGGAATCCAACTGGGACCTCTCAGTCCAGGGGAGGGTGCTCCATCCACTGAGCCACACTTGCTGGGCCCTCCATTTCTTAAACCTGTAAAGCCAACCCATTCTTTTTAACTGATGATGATAATAGAGTACAAACATCCTATTATTCATCTAACCTTTCTCCTATTAATGGGCCTTCAAGTTATTTCCAGATTTTTGCCATTATAAGGCTGAACTAGACCTCATGTGTTTTCATTTCTGCAGGTCAGACTCCCAGAAACAGAGCCTACATATTCAGATATTTCAGATTAGGCTGTGGAAAGATTGCAGCAAATTTATACTCAGCTACTTGTGTATATATCACACGTTAATTTTTGCTGATCTGAATGGGTAAAAAAAACTCAGATTATTGCTTTAATTTACATTCCCTAGTAGCGATGTTACCAGCTTGTCACACTGGCCATTTGAATTTCCTCTGCTGTATGAATTCCCTCTTCCTAACCTTTGCTCATTGTTCTTTAAGAAAATAACAAAGACTCATCCAGCTTTACTTTTTCAACCTAAGCCTAACATCCCACATTTAAACAATGTCAAGCTTACCAAGCTGCCAGCACACACATGCACAGGGAGAGAACACCCTCAATTATATTAACCAGAAATGGGTCACCACAGACCCAGTAAATGTTTCAATACTAAGTACTCAGAAGAAACTAAAACAACACCATTTTTCTATTTGGTTATCCTTTTGTTATCAATTTACAAAGGCTCTTTCAATAGCAACAGTTTTAATCATTTAGCTGTCACGTATAACGTAAACTGTTTTCCTCAGACTATCACCTGGCTCTTGTTTACGGGGCTGTGTTCTTTTCAGAGCTGGAGGAGCATCCTTTTGGATCTTTATTTCATGTGTTATCTCATTCAGGAAAAAAGAAGGCGAATACAGTGATGCCCGAGAATAAAGCACAAAGGGCCAGCTGCTGTCTCTGGAAAATAAACGATTCTTCTTTGTCACCTCTTTTAACAAGTCACTTCATGACCTACCTGCATTACTAAAGTGCCTCTTGTTGGGGTGATTGTAGTTGTCTCTTGGGTGTCCGTGCATCTGTGGGCCATGGGAGGCAGGCAAGTGAGACTTCTGAGGGTGAAGGCTGTGCGGGGTGTGGGCCTGAGACATCAGGGAATCCCGGCTGGAGCCTGAGGCCTCCGGTCGAAAGGGCTTCTTACCACCCATCACGTCATCTTTCTTCTTTTGCTCCTACAGAGTAAAAGGAAAGAGACTTTCAAGATTCCAGGCTGAATTCTCAAGACCGGTATGAAGATCATCACTTCCAACAGTCCCCTCTTGCCCCGCTCGGCTTCTGACCTGCCATTTAGTACCTTCTTTCCAAAACAACCTCACCAATTCCTGAGCTCCCACAGCATGAACAGCCTCGGAGCTCCACCCGCTGCTCCGACCTACTAGGCCAAGTGCACAGACTGCTAGATGTCCCCGCAGGGCCATGGGACAGGTGCCCAGGCTCTGGGCGTTCTCAGACACTCCTCTTCCATGTAAAACCAGGACCACCAACTTCCTTGGGCTAACTAGAACAGAGAGCCCCTGACTAGTCCAGTGGAAACCAGTTCCTATTCCGAAGTCATCAAGTTGAACATCTAAATGTTTGAGTCGTTTCAGTTCGCCACACAAGCAAAATATTCGCTATACAAACGTCATAAATACAGAAAGAAATTTAAAAATGTATAGTGATTTAAAATCTCACCAACAAGAAATTAATGTAAAAAATTTGGTCTATGTCTTTCTAAGCCTGTTTGTTTATTTTAATCCTTACCCGAGGATATTTTTCCATCTATCTTCAAATAAGAGTGGGAGGGAGGGTGGGGGGGGGAGGACGAAGGAAGAGGGAGAGAGGAAAGAAGGAAGGGAGGGAGGAAGAGAGAGAGAGGAGAGAGAAGAGAAAGAGAGAGGGAAGGAGGGAGGGGAGAGGGGAGAGAGAGAAACATCGACATGAGAGGGACACATCAACTGGCTACCTCCCCTCCCGCACCACCCTGACCAGGGTTGGGGACAAACAGCAACCGAGATACACGCCCTTGACCAGAATCGAACTCCCAAATCTTTGGTCCGTGGGCCAACCCTCTAACTGCTAAGCCAAACCAGCCAGGGCCATTTTGTGTTTTCTAATGTATATGCATATTTTAATAATATTATTTGGTATTATTTTTTCACTTAATGTATTGTGAAAATCTCACATGAATACTTATTTCCAATAAATTATACTTATGGTTGAATAATATTCCCCAAAATGGATATACCATGATTTATTTCATCTATTTCTTAGTATTGAACCTTCATTTCCACTACAAACATGTTTAAATCCTAATTACCTCCTTAAACTAAATTCTTAGAGGCAAACTGTACATCTCCATCTGTGCAGATCTTCCTGAACTGTCCTGCGGAAAGGCTGTGAGCATGCAGACGCCACCTGCAGGTCACTGCTCCTGCCCCTCCGTGCACACTAGCTTCCAGCGCCCTTCACACGCCACGTCCAATTTCCCACGCTCGTCCCAACTCACTCTTCCCAACCTCTCCACTCTGTCCCGGGGCCTTTCCCGGCTATACTTTCAAAGACTTTCAAAGCATTTCAAAGATATAATGCTTAAAATGGAAACTAACATTTAGCAATGTCAGTACAGCTTGCTGAATTTACTGCTGTGTATGTAGCATATCCTTCCATGTAAATTATAGTACTAGTTACTTCCGGGTGCTGCTCTGCAGCTCAACCCAGTGCTGAGCACCTGCCCTGCACTGGCACTGCACCAGGTGCGAAGACACAGCGGAGGACAGAGACATAAACCCCACAGCATTGCCAGGGCACTGCTGTGCTGCCACCACCACGGGGAGGCGGCTTCTTGGCACCTTCTCCTGCTTGCTCACACGGGAGCAGTTGAGACCCTATGTATAAATGCCGGAAGGACACCAAGCTCTCATGGCCCAGAATCCTGTCACAATACATGTGCACGGGAAAGAAAAGCCTGGTGAATAAGTGAGTCCAGAACAGAAGAACACAGGGAGGGTAACAACCCCTTATCAGAATTCAACTCTGTCTAAAAGAGCCAACAAATATACCAGCTACTTTCCCACCGGGCTTCAGGTTGGCTACCAGTGCAGCGTGCTGAGAAACCACACGGCAGCCATGAAGGAAGGGCGCACAGGACCAGGCAGGATGGGCCTGGGCCCTGCACCCCTCCCCGACCACGCCTCCATCCCTAGGTAGGGCAGAGCCCCCGTGATCCTGCGATCATCCCCCAGGGGAAACAGTAATCAAGGGATGTTCCTGCAGAACTGGTGTTTGTCTGTTTGAATGAACTGGGGTATTTGTAGTTTACCTCCTCTTCTTGAGATCTTTTCTTATGAGCCATCTTGTACAACTTGTGTAACTTTCGAGCATCAAATTCTGTAAACTTGGAAACAAAAATCCATAGGTTCCTAAAAAAAAAAAAAAAAGTTCTGGTGATTATTGAATTTAAAAAATAACTCTTCATTCTCTTTTGATTGATGGCAAGCTACTGAGTGTTGCTGTGGAATACTTCCCAAGTGCAGAAATCAGATTACAGAAAGAAAACTCTTCGTGAAGGTCTTTGCGTCAGTAACATGTCTACACGCTGCTGTCAGGGATTTGCCGCGGTCTGGAGGCCGGTCCTGTCTCTCTGCTAAAACCCACCTACCAAGTGCACTGCGCCAGCACCCCGGCCCTCGGCTTGCCCTGCCCTCCGCACTTCTGCACTCTGCCGAGCAGGCCCTCATCACCTCCACCTCACAGCCCGGCACCCACGTGCAGCAGGCGTCACTGGGGCTGCCCCTTGTCTGCTTCCAGACGCCAGCAAGGCCTGTAATTTTCCCCATGAAACCCTAAGGGACTCCCCCCTCCATCGCACTGCACCCCACCCGCACAGCGTTCCTGTCAGCGGGGAGGGACAAGTGTCCAGGACACAGTGGCACGGGCACGCCCCTGAGCCGGGAAAGGAGTGTCACAGCCACGGACTCCTTCTGAGAGCGGTCTCACCCCGCCAGGCTCTGCCGCTCACTAGCACACCTGCTGCACATGCAGAAAGCCATTTCCCGTTCTAACGTCTGCTAAAATAGGGCTTCAGTCATCTTAACCAACTGCTTTCAAACCTAACAACCTCCCAGTGCCCTCACTGGCCCACTTCGAGCCTTTGCTGAAGGCTGAGACACTCTTCATCTAAGTCCGCTCTGGTTTCCTAAGACCAGGTCAAGGGCACCTGCCTGCTCTCAGAAGACGTCCCTCCTGACTCCTCCTCTGCACACACCTCCTCCTTCTAAAACTCCTACTATACTTGCAGTTACCACTTCACCACGGACAGTTTCTCAGGAGTGAGCAAGGACCTGCCTATGCACTACTGCCAGCCAGGACCACAGTGCCTGGTGCCTTCAAACACAGACAGGCTTTGCCTGGCCAGTGTGGCTCAGTGGCTGATAGTCGACCCTGCACCAAGAGGTCACTGGTTCCTGATCAGGGCACATGCCCGGGCTGTGGGCTCCATCCCCAATGGGGGACGCGCAGGACGCAGCCAATCAATGTTCTCTCTCGTCAATGTTTCTTTTTCTCTTCCTTTCCCTTCCTCTCGCTCTTAAAAAATAAATAAATAAAATAAACACAGGCCCAGTGCACACAAGAAGCCCAGCCTGTGGCTCTACGCACCAGGAGTTTCTGTCATCTTCCAACAGGGATGGAGTCTGGTTAAAGAACGTCGGATGGCTAGCTATGGGAAGTTGGCACCAGTGTAAAGGGGAAGAGTGACATTTTAAAACTTAACCAAAAAAAGTTTTTATGAGTGTGAAACATCTTATAGATTGCATCATGACAGACGGTTTTATTAAAACCATGTTTCACTCCAAAATCAATCCACTGACACTGGACATACTATACAAAGATGAGTATGTTAACCATGAAGTATATGAGGTCAAAGTAACTATGGATCATGGCGAGAGAGTAATGTTGCAATTGTCTATGAGAAAAAAACAGCAAATTTCTCAAAATGTCCAAAGGGAATATATTATCAATAAGTCATAATGCCTTACAAATTAAAGTTCTGCATTATATGAATTAGTCCAAATTATTGCTCGAGTTATTTCATTATCATAGTTGGGTGACTTTAACCTATTTCCCCCGCTATGTTAGTAGAAAGCTAACCAGTAACTTATTACATCTGAGTATCAACCTCAGATGAGTCAAGCAGTAAAACTAGATGATTTCTGTGGCTTCATTTACAGGCTAGGTCTTTATTCTAAGAACAGGCCAGCAAACCCAGTCGCACTGTCTTAGTCTCACCAATTAATGACATCATCCAATGCACTCAGAAGACTGGTCTCAGTGGAATGGCCTAGGTCAAGAAAGTAAACTGAAGCCTGTTGGCAAAAGATGGCTTTTGGTGGGAAAAAAATGTTTCCCTAGGAGGAAATATCACCTTTTACAAGACAAAAACAGAACACACACACACTCTCACTCTCTCTCTGTCAAATCCGATCGGGCTCCCGGAAGCCCACGGGGGTTACCTCCTCCACAGCTTGACGTGCTCCTGGTCGGAGTAAGCTTTAAGGCACTCGGCTATCCGGTCTCCGATCTTCAGCAGGCAGTTGCGGGTGTGCTCCAGCTGCTCTTGCACGCTGAGCCCCTTGTCGGGCTTGTCCAGCTGTTTCAGAGCCTTCTTCACGGGCCTCATCCTCTCCTTACACTGAAATAGGCCAAGAGGGTAGAGACATAAAGCATCTGCGGTAGAGCGGTCTCCCCCTTTGCTTACTGTGCCCTGAATTCCCAGAGAACACACAGCCCGCCCTCGTGCCCTGTGATCACTAGAGAGGAGAGGAGAGGAAAGCCAGTGGACCAAGTAGCAATGTCCGAGTCAGAAACACCTGAGGTGCACGTCCCAACACCACCGCTTAGAGCGATGACCGTGAACACCTTACTTCGCCTCTGAAAATGCTGGTGTTTCCTCATCTGCCAGAGGAGCCTGAGAATCCCATTAGGCCTTTCTGAAGATCAAATGAGAAGCAAAATTACAGACCTAGCCTGAAAATCTCCCATCGCCAACTAGCTTAAAGTGCAGGCTGAAATATTTACCAGTTCTGCAGGCTTTTAAGAAACAGTGAACTGAACACAGGAACCTTTTTCTCCCTGTCCCCAGCCCCGCTAAAATGACAGTAAAGGGATTGCCTTAAAAAAGAGATAAACCCACAGAGACAGGGAAAATGAGAGAAAACAACAGCAACAAAATAGTGGCAGCAAGGAAAGTGACTTGAGAGTGCTGAGCCACCTCATTCACGTCGCGAAACTCCCCAAAGCCAGCTATGTGTCTCTCTGGGACGTAGGGGTGAGGGCTAACAATAAGGATTGGGTTTTTAAAGAATGACAAAGAATAACAGGTACTCAGACTCTTACAGATACCCAGGTCTCCAACCCCACCCAGCAAAAGGCAGGGACGTGTATTCGAAGAGGGTGAGAAACGTCTCTGAACTGGGCTCTGCCAGCATCGCCGAGGGGCGCGGTTACCACACTGAATTACATGGACACGTGCGGACTAAACGAGCCCCGGCCCGGCCTTCTGCCTCCCAGATTCCAGAAGGAAGAAAGCCAGGCCTTCATCCTCAGTAAGGAGATGGAGAGATTTTTCTCCATAAAGTCTGAACACCCAAGAGGAAAAACCAAATGATGCTGACCAGCCACTGAAGTTTCCTAGAGAGGCAGCCCAGCCAGATCACCCCCAGCCAACATTCTCGGAGTCCGTTAAGCCCCACCCCCACGCTCAGCATGCCCAATAAGGTCATTCCTCCCTCTTAACCACGAGCAGACGACCTAGGACTGCCGAGCCATATGACGAAGTGTCTATGTAAACAACAGAAAACAAATTAGAGAGAAGAGATAACTGAGGATTACCAAGCCATCAAAAGGTAACATCAGGGACTACTTCCAGAGTCCAATATCCAAAAACAAGAAGTTTCATAAAGATAAAACTAAGAACTTAGGAGGAAATTATCACAAAACCTGTAGGACCTGGTTGTCAGCCACTGAGTATATCTGGTACAACGAACAAATGAGGCCCACGACAGGATCATGGCACTTCAGAACAACAAAAGTCCTACCCTCTCATCACTGTGCAATTCCTGTAGCTGTACATACACTTACCATCTATTTGTTTTCCAGTGTTGTACTTCAGTTTAGAAAAAGAACAACATTTTTAAAATACCACAAACTGGAACATACAGATAAAAGAGCAGTATTATGAATGTATAAAGAATTCCTACAAACAAGGCAAGGAAAGACAAAATTACCCCAAACAGAGCAAAGAATAGGAACAGGTAATTCACTGGAAACATGAATGTCCAATAAATACAAAAATAAGTGATCAATTACAACACTGGTCAGTATTTCATACCCATTGAAGAGTGGCTGAAATTAAGAAGTCAGAAATAACCACGTATTTCTGAGACCGGGAAAGCAATCTTCTAGGGGTGTAAACCTCTACAAAGGCTTTGAAGAGTCACATTCTAGCTTATGCAATCAAGAGCTGGGCACGCGTGCCCAATGACACACAGCACGTCTGCTCGAGCTGTACCCTAAAGAAGCTGTTACAGTGCACGAGAAAATACTGACAACTTCATTGCAGCCTCTCTGCAGTGGTAAACATCTGAGAAAACCCAATGTCCATCAATAAGATAAATTAAACTGTGGAAATCATAAAATGGAGCAAATGGAGAAGGGGAAGTTACAGAATACATGCAGCGTGGCATTTCTATAGGACTTTTAAACACGGAAAGCAATCTTACATGCTGCTATGGACACATGAAGGCTGTGTGGTTCGATGGGTCAGGACCCAGACTTCCTGTCAAACTTCCTGGGGGGAACTCTCTGCTCCACATCGTAATTCTGTCACACAGGACAAGTTCCTTAACTCTCCACCTTATTGCTTAATATGTAAAATGCAGGTAATCACCTACGTCATAGAATCATTGTGGAGAAAAGACACGTCAAGTGCACCGACAACCCTGGCTCTTTGTAGGAGCCGTACTATCCTTAGAGACCTAAGTAGGGAGACTCTAAAACCCCCGAGAGAATGACCATCGAATTCAGAATCGCGGTCACTCTGGGAGTTGACAAAGGAAAGGCATGGGTTAGAGTGAGGAATAGCAGGGGCTTCAACTTTATATTCTGAGCTTGGAAAAAAGGCAGATTTGACAATTTCATGGCAGCATATCAATGTCTATATTCCTGAAATTTATCTGTAAAGATTTCATGATATAAAAACAAGAATAAATGAGCCAATATGCAAAAGTATTTTTAAAAATAGTATGGTACCATAGAAGCATTAGTTATGATTTTCTCTTGTAAGTACTGGGCTAAGGAAGTAGATCAGATAGCTGGTTGTGTAATGAATGTATTCATTTACTGATATTCTTCTAGCAGCTACATGTAAAGACAGACACAGTACTTGCCCTCAGAGAGCTCACAGGCTGAAGAGTCAAGAATTAACAAAAATGAGGTGAGCACAAAGAAAAAGGGAAAAAAATATATAAATACATGTACACACACACACGTACACACATACATATGCTATAGGTTTAGGGGAACCCAGAGAAAGAAGACTACCTTACAAGGACGAGGTCAAAAATCTAGCCTCTACTGCCACCGAGCAGGAGTGCTGAGACCTGGAAGGTCGCTTCCTCTTTGGGATGGAACTACCTGCTCAAGTGCACTGTGATCCACGGACACCGGGAGCGAGCGGGGAAGAGAACGGCCGAGTGCAGCACAACGAACTAGACGCACGCAGCTCCAGGGAGGGCACCGAGCCCCGAGGACACCTGGCGTGTTTGCAGTCCAGGCGAGGCCTGGTCCAGGCACACCCTCCTCGTCACCTTCCCAGTCCCACATCCTAGGCCGTGACTTAGCTGCAACCACCACAAGGAAGCACCAGGATACACCACCTTCACCACTGCTCTAGCTCACTCAGCCAGGACCCCATCCCATGTCATGCTGTCCCCCTTCTCTCCCCACTCGAGCCACATGGCCTTGTACCTCCTCAGCACACCATGCTGGGCCCTCCCACACAGGCCTTGTGTGTGCTGTTGCTCCGCCTGGGCACGGTCTTCCCTCCCCTCTTCTCCTATGACCTTTCCTCTTCCTTCAGAACCCAACTCACGTCACTTCCTTAAACATGCCTTCCTGATACCCCGACCGGATTAAATTGCCCTTCTCACAGGATCTTTGTGGAATCTGACCTTTCTCCTCCACTGCTCCATCACAGTAGCACAAACACGGTTTGTGTAGATCTGACTATCCCCCAACTCACATGTGAAGTCTACAACGATAGAAACAGTTATCTATTCACCATGGTAGTAACTCCATGCGCTGCACAGACAGTATTCAGTAAGTGTTAGGTAAGTGCACACTTCCGCTTTCCAGATGCTACTAAGGGCCCTGCAGCCCTTTCAGATAGAAGCACAAGACGTGAACTTGATTCCCTAAAATTCTTTCTCCCTAGAAGTGGAGTATAAAGAGCTCTTCCTATCAGCCTGTCCCAGAGCTCAGGTCTTTTGATCTTAGAAGTAAAGTGTTTCCAAAGTAATTTACTGAGGCTCAGACCAAATGAGGCTGTGTGGCTGGACCTATGGAAGGCAGAGCCCCGGCAAGCACTGTGGCTGCTAACGCTGGTGTCCCTCAATGTCAGGACTTACTATGCTGAATGTCTCCTGGTCCAGATCATCATCCTCATCCTCGCCAATGGGGACAGGTTCACTTCCTGCTGTAATATGGACAGGACCCTGAGATCGCTTTGATTTACTTGAAGATTTGGCATCACCACCTTTAGGCTTTTAAAAAAGAGTTACAAGGAGTCATTGTCACTTACAAAATCCTGCCTTGCAATTTGGACTTCCTACCTAAGTCCCATCACTACAGCAGGTCAATATGACGGCCTCAGTTTATAACAAAGGTAAAATAAAGTCCTCTGGGACATCATGAAGCCAAACCTATATGATTAACAGCTTCATCAATCACACATCATTCCCATTGGTCTCTAAACACACCCAATTTTAACTTTTGACTAATCAATGCTGTTTTGGCTTTTGTTTCTTCTTCCATAAATGCACAAAAATGTCATCAAGAGGTTAGAGTATAAACTGGCAGAGATCTGGTACAGTATCATGTAGCAACTTTTTTTTTTCCCTTCATTGACTTTCAGAGAGAGAGGAAGGGAGAGGGAGAGAGAGAGAGAAACATCAGTGAGAGAGAACATCGATTGGCCGTTTCCTCCATGGCCCCCACTGGGAGTTTGGCCCACAACCTGGGCATGTGCCCTGACCAGGAATCAAACCGGCAACCTCTTGGTGCATGGGATACTCAACCACTGAGCCACACCGGCTGGGCTCATGTAGCAACTTTTATTAACAGCTTACAAATATACACTTTGATCTAGGAATATTTATTAATGAAAATATTGTAAATAACTAAAATCTGCATAAACCCAAATGGATAAATCTCATTTTTCCATGAAAGGTTGCAGGAGGAGGAGATATATATATAGATAAATCTATATAAAATGGCTTCATACATGAACATTTAAAAACATAAAACAATACTACGCTTTGTTTGTGATTATATAACAGGTAGTAAAAGCAGCTATAATATCTGGGTAGTGGATACATGGATATTTGTTAAATCATTCTGTATTCTTTAATTTTTGAAATATTTTTTTTTTAAAGGGACCTCTGCGGAAGCACAAATGCAGATATCTGTCACAGGGTGATTTGCAACATTAGAAATTTGGAAGCAATTTCAATCGGGGAGACATAAACTGCTTCCAACCTGTTATAACCAAACAGAATCTTCCTCATCCATTAAAACATGACTTCCAACATGTATTTATTCTCTTGGAAGGTTGTTTGTGATATATTGTAAGTTGGGAGAAAAGGCTTCTAAAATAGTCTGACCTGATAATTATTTTATAAGACAAAAGTTCCAAAGGTACTTAGTAAGAAATCTACTGGAGGTATGTCTACATGGTAGAATTATAGCATTTATTTGTACATTTTAATAATGATTAGGAACTAATTGCAAAGTCACTTCATTAGAAGTTGGCAAGCATACATGAACACTGTACCAGAATTCAGTGGTTGGAATAAACTTCACAAAACTCCCAAAGGGAAGGTTATAAATAGCAGGGCCTTTCACCCAATTCTATTCCAAAAGCTTAGCTTTGGGTAGTATTAGGTTTGAATCTTAAACCCTTCAAATATTCAACTTTATCCGTAGAGTGTGCTCTTCTATCATGAATCTGAGAACGTATCTCAAGCAGTTACCTGTAAATGTGGACTTCTCCCACCTGTCCTATCTCACTCAAACATCTCTGAAATATGTTTAAAAAAAAGTGCAAGTGAAGGCCTTCCATATCAAAGAACAGACTAAATGTTCACGCTCCCTTCTCTCTGCAAGGAGAGGTGCAGGCCTCACTGATAGCCCCCTCCTTCCTTTTGAAATGTACCCATAAAAAAAGACCATTGTTTCCTCAACCCCCGTTCTACTTCTAATTCCTGGAATGGACTGTCAGAGGCTACAGGGATATCTCAGCAAGCAGAACAACACAAATACCTTCTCTTTCTTATCTTTCGACTTCTTCCTTTCCTTGTCCCCATCTTTGTCTTTCCTAGAGCTCATTTGTTTCTCCTTGTTCTCCTTGTTCTCTTTCTTCTTCTGTTTCTTTTTCATTGGACTTTTTTCTAAGCCATCGTCCTAGAAGACAAACAGGGCTATGAGCTATGGCCACACATTTTATATGGACTCACTGACTTTCTGGAGAAGGAAGCCCTGCCCCCAATGGCTCATGGCTGCGTCTACACTTGGAAGCGTGTTTTCAAGCAGACAGCCTTAATGCATATCCACAATTCTAAACTCTGCTCATCACCAGTTAGGCCAGTAGAGGCTTCACTAATATCTTTCCCTTTAATTCTCACAGCAACCCTTCAACATAGGCATTGTCATTCCCACTTCACAGAGAAACTGAGGACCAGAAGGTATATAGCTGTCAGATAGAAACTGGAGAGAGTGCTAGGATTTGAATTCAGGTTTGCATGACTCAAATCCATGCTATCCCTGCACCCACTGCGGATCCTCTTGGAGCTAATCTCGAAGTACAGTTATACTCGAAGAGTAACAAAATCAAATCCCGTCAAGTTGTCACCCACTGAAATAACACACTGAAGGATGCTGTTTTCCACTTGGCTTAGACCAGAGGTCACAAACTGGCAGGCCTTGGGCCAAACCTGACCCACAGACGAGTTTTGTTCGGCCCAACAACACAATGAACTGCATAGCAGCTGTCCCTGGCTGTCCCCACCACTCCCTGGCTGTTCCCAACAATGAGGAGAGAAGTCCTTTGATATTCAGCATCGAAATTCCCTGGTTCTCTTCATGTACTTCCATTACCTGTGAATGTGCAATGGCTGACTTAAATGAAAACACATTCCTCTTAGGCTAAGCAAAGACAGATCTATTCTAGTTGATCTATTCTACATGTAAACCAACATGTTTTGAATGGTTTTATACCAACTGGCACAGTAAGTGCAGCTTAAAAAATAACCCTCCACTGAAACGCAGCCTCGTACCTTCACTTCCCCCTCCTCTGACGGATTATCCGAGTGTCTAGGCGATGAGAAGTCAAGCCCGTGCTCATCTTTCAGCCTGGGCGCTTTGTTCTCCTTCTTTACTCGAGGCTTCCGCTTCTTTAACTTGGCCTGGAAGAGGAGAGAAAACGGTAACAAAGCCTCAAGTCTCTCAAAAGCATGACCAAGGAACATGATGACTCTCTGGAACAGGAGCAGCCATATAATTCAAGTGAGCAAACTCAAAGGCGTGTAACCGATGTTACTGGGGCGGGAAGACTGTGGGTCTTGTACGTATCTCACGTCACACGAAAACACCCACAGCTTTGAACCTGCTGATTCCATTTTCTTGAATTCATCCTCAAGATGTAATTCAAATAAAGGAAAAATACCTGGTGTACAAAGACACCATATAAAAGACAGTAAGAGTAACATTTAAAAAACCCAGAAGCACACAGTATCTAAAACTAAGGAAAAGGTGTTTATCTCCTCAATCGAATCTAATGCGAGTATAAACATGGTCTAATCTGTCTCTCTAGAACAGTGGTTCTCAACCTTCCTAATGCTACGACCCTTTAATACAGGTCCTCACGTTGTGGTGACCCCCAAACATAAAATTATTTTCATTGCCACTTCATAACTGTAATTTTGCTACTGTTATGTCTTAGGCGAACCCTGTGAAAGGGTTGTCCGACCCCCTAAGGGGTCGCCACCCACAGGTTGGGAACTGTTGCTCTAGAGCATACCTTACGGTATATACTCAACATACTATCTGGAGAATAACACCGTGTATGTGACACTATTACATGGAAAAAGACAAGGGATGGAATTGGGGTAACTTTTTTCCCTAAAATTGTTGTGATACAGAGAAATTAATACGAAGGGCTAGCTCTAAGAGCACTTAAGGAATAGACACACACGGCCTGCTAATACCAGATGTAGCTTATCATATCTTCGAACTGTGACTGACATCTTTCTAGGCCTGAACTGAAACGAAAAGTTGGGGAAATAAAAGGAGATACAGCCCTGATGAGTTCGTTTGCAACTCACTTGGTACTTTTCACTGAGCAAGTAAGGCCCACTTCTGACTTAACTGTGGATTCCAATTACCCATGGGCTCGTTATTACAATTAGCCCAGAGTTAGCTGTAACAACAGGCAGACCCAGTGGTGTCCAGACAGTTACTGAACTATGGTCCAAAAGTCAGGAAGCAGCACAAAGAAACAGCAACAGTGTGTCTGGACCAAGCCGCTCTGACAGCAATGAGGATTATTTTGAGACCATATTATAAGAAAGTTGCCAAGATGTTGAGGTCAGTAATTAAATGAACACTTTTAGGACTACCAACCAACCATCACTACTGGAACCTCAAAAGCAGCACCCAACTACCAGAAGATACCATCCTGGGCTGCAGCCGCAGTGGGCCTCACCCCACCCTCACTGCCGGGCCGAAGCCACGCCCTGAAGGACGCCAGCGGGCAGCTGCACTCACCTCTTCGCCGCCCGACACGGCCCCCTTCTTCTCCAGACTCTTCCTGAGCAGCTTCAGCAAATAGTCCGCTCGCGTCTGCAGCTGCTTCCCCTGAGGCTTTTTATCTGTCTCCACAGGCAGAATCTTCAACAGCAAAGGAAGAGAAGCACCCGCCACCACCCACGTCCCGGTTAGTGGATCAGGAGCAACAGAGACAACAAAGAACTGAGCAGTCCTTTCCCTCCCCACCCACCCGAAATACAGACACAGCCTCAGATCCTATCTCATGTCCATGGCTCCCAGTCACTGAAAATCCCTTATGAGCCGTTCTCGTTTTACAAAATGGGATGGAGAAATCCAGCTCTCCCACTGGCTCCTACCTGTGCTGTTAACTGGGTAGAACAACTCAGGTAGGAGGGGCTTGTTGGCTTCATCTGCTAGAACATCCCAGCCGTCGTGGATTTCCTCCTTCCAGGAGCAGGGAATCCCTGGAGCTAGGTTAAAGCTTCGTTTTAGATTGAAAATGCTTCTTAGAGCATTGCCGGAGAGCACTGAGCTATGCCAGGACAGGAGCTGTCCCGCTACCATAGGTGGACCTCTCAGGCCAGAGTGGATTTGGTCTCAGTGCTTATGGCAGGGTGCTGTCACCCTCTTAAGACATTGCATGTGGGATGAGCATTGTTTGACGTGCCAGGAAAAGCCCTGCCGGGAGCACCACATGGAGCACATCCTACCAAAATTTGAGCCAGTCAGCTTTCCCTGCTTACAGCTAGCTCTGAGCACGGCCTTACTACCTGGTAGCCCGCTTTGCAACGGATAGGGTGGGAGGCTCGATTTTGTGGGAGAAATACGGCCAATGTTGAGTTCCATTACAAAAAACACCAAGGTGGCTTATTCGTTCTTTGTGTATAGAACTAAAATATGGTTGTTTCAAATACAGTTGCAAACAAAGGGCCAACAACTAAGGCCAAGGGATGCTTGTATTATTAATAATCTTACCCTGGTATTTGTTGCAATGAGACTGACCTATAATAAAAATCAGAATTTTAAGATTTCTCCTGTAATTTCCCCAAGATTTTACCTGGCTATCACCTTCATCTATGACACAGTGTCACAGTCCACTAAAGATGATAACGTTTCCAAGGACAAAGAAATCCCAGGAATTCACTATTGTACTAATTTCCAAGTTGATCCCCACCCCCGAAAAATAGTTAAAAATACGTAATTAATATGAAAGTATTATGCAACAATCTTCTAGAAATCTCCAGCATCACAGTGTTACTTACTTTGTCAGTTAACTTTAGCTCTGGATCCGTTTTAATTAGCTCCCAGTTTCCATAGCCGTGTTCATAAATTCCCAGCAAGAGGCGAGAATCATCTTCCACTCCCCACTCAACATCAAAATGTGCAGCTTTGACACGACAGGTTAAGCAGTATCTACAGGGATTTCAAAAACCGGAGGACATCAGAGGAGGGGCCTTTCTGATTTGGAAATGAACACGAACAAAGTATTCTGATAGAGTGAAGAAACCACAACAGCCCGGCTGGTGTGGCTCAGTGGATTGGGCGTTGTTGTACTGAGAGGTCCTGGTTCGATTCCGGTCAGGGCACATGCCCGGGTTGTGGGCTCGATACCCAGCAGGCAGCATGCAGGAGGCAGCCGATCAACGTTTCTCTCTCATATCGATGTTTCTCTCTTTCTCCCCCCACTTCCTCTCTCTCTAAAAAGATCAATGAAAACATATATATGTTTAAAAACAGCAATAAAAATACTACATAACCACACATAACTGTAACTTGCAGGTTATTTTCCGTCAACACGACCACCCGAGCACACGCACATGCCACACTCACTTTTTTTTTTCTTCAGGGTCCACGGGGATGGATTTATGCAGCATCTCAAACTCTTCCTCATGTTGGATGATGGATTTCACATTCACCTGAACACCAGATATCTTGATTGTTGGGCCTCTCTTTTTTCCTGGTCCTTTCCCTAAAGAGCAACTTCACATTAGTTAACTAAGAATTTGCTGAAGTTCCGCAAAAAACATGTATCAAACCCTGAAGAATGCTTACTCCCTCAATCTCCCTCTGTCTCACTATTAACCAAAGATACAACCTATAAAGCAAAAGGACTGTCTCAATCAATGTCTGTAAAATAATCTCTGAACAATTCAGTTTAAGATTTAGAATTTCTTTAGCCACTAGTGTTTACAATTGCATTTTAATCTGCCTATTTTATACTTCGGTTCTACAATTAATAAAAGACTGAAAGAATTAGTGCTAGAGATTTTTCTTTTGCTTTTCTAACTATTCCATTAACAGTTTTACTTAAAAAGTGTTTTAATGATGATCTCTACTAAAAAAGTGTGAGATCAAGTCAATGCCTAAGACATTGGAAATGAACAAAAGATGCTATGGAGAGGTTACCCTAACCCTCGTTTCAAATGAAAACAATCCTAGAAGTAAAAAAAATACAACCCAGACTCAAACCACAGTCCAAACTGAAATCCATGAGATGACTCTTGTCCGTCAGGAAAGACGGCTCCACGTGTGAGAAAAGGCCTCATTTTTATAAAGACACATAAGTCGATGAAATGGCACTCCCGTTACAATTACTTAGGGATTCTTTTGTAACCCACTGGAATTTCACTTACAAATGCTATTATTCCCAACAACACTGGCGGGAACTGGAACAGAAGGTGGTAAAATGGAAAAGGCCCTGCTCTTGAAAATCAGAAATCTGTCATTTATTCCCAAATCTCCAAACACTATCCCTTCTCTGCTCTCGCTTTTAGTGATCAACCTCTCTGGGTCTCAGTTTCCTGAACTACAATAAAAAAAATAGATAAAGGATAATGAAACAATTCGCAGAAAAGGAAATTCAAGAGGTTCCTAAGCATACGAAAAATACTCAACCTCACTCATGATAGTAAAAATGCAAACTAAATATATACGCATGCCACTTTTACCCTATCAGGTTGGGGAAAAGAAAAAAATTGAAAATACTATGATGAGACTGAGGGAAACAGACGTTCTCACTCAATGCTGGCGAGACGAAGGGTGCAAAGGGGGATAGAGCAGGGTTGGTTACCACAACTACAAAGCCACAGATGGGAGAGCTGAATGTGCACCAGCAGGACACTCATACTGCATATCCGTAACAGAGTAGGAAGCTCTTAAAAAAACAAAATCAGGGCAGTGGAGAAAAGATGAACCATTTTAATGCATGGTGCGGAGGCATATATTAGCTACATCGGAAAAAAAAAACTGGATCTATTATACCAGGAAAAACTCCAAGTGTATCAGAAATATAAACGTAAATGAAATCACAGAGGTGCACGGTAGGTGGAAGTTACAGTGAATTCCTTTATATCCTGGGAGTAAAGAAAAACACTGTGAACTTCAGGTGTACTTCTGGATGCATTCTGGCTGCTAAAAAAAGCACATATTTGGGGCATTCTCCAAACCACTCATGTTACTGAAGTTTCTTTTACCTCTAAAATGTTTTACTGTATTTAAGGTATTTTTCAATTGCATTCATTAAAATAATATCCTTGAGAAGAAAACCCCAAAGCGCAAACACTTCTTTACTTAATGACACTAGCTAACACTGCAGCCAGACTAAGCCAAGCAGCACTTCTCATGCACAATTACTCAAGGAATCACCCGGCCCTCTGGGGCAGGTACAATACGCCACTTTCCAGAGAGACCGCTGAGAGGCTACCACTGCTCTCAGGTCTTGCAGCTGAGAGAGGACAGAACCAAGACCCCAGTTAGACTGGCTGCCGCCCCCAGGGCCAGAGCACTAGCCACAGCTCAAAGAGCCTGGGCTGAGCGGTGAGAGGCGACAAAGAGGAACTGGCACAGATAAACCATGACGCCCTCGTCTCTGTCTGAGATTCAACTATGAGGGTGGCTTTTAACCACGAGGACGTCAGCGCTCTCTCTTCACAAACCCCATACCTGCTTTTAGAGGACAGGCAGAAACACCTTCTGGTGTGTAAGAGAAAACAAACTGGAGGTCAAGTTCAATTACAACAAATTCTAGTGGTATGAGAATCTCAGGGTAACAAAAATCTTTACAGTATGCATCCAATATTTTACTCCAATTGATTCTCTAAACCTTTTAAATTTGTCGCAACAAAAATATATGTGTATATATATCCAAGATAATTACTGCTACTTGTGACCTATAAACGTCCTCGTTCACAACCAAGTAACAGATGTGTCTGCTCAGTTTGGCCCATTCAGGTCTTCACATCAAACCCATTTAAACTTTTCATGACAACATAAAAAGAAACCATTTGCCTTGTTCATCACTTCTGCAAATCCACTTCATCTGCAAGTCAGTGTCTGGAAATCTCACAACACTGAACTCATAAAAAGGCAGGAGAGAATACGCACCTCAAAGGACAAGGGACGCATGGGATACAAGTGTAAACTTCTAAGAAAAGCCCTAGAGCAACAGAAACCCTGGTCCCCAAGTGCCCGGTTCGGGAGAATCACTGAAGTTGGCTTGGTGACTCACCCTCGCTGGCATTTTCTTTGAGCTGTTCTTCATATTCCTGCATTGCTGACACACAGCTGTTGTGAATCAATTCACCCAGGCGCTTCAGGTCTGCCACAGACTTATCCACCAGCTCAGCATCGCGTGCTATGCATTCCAGCCTGAGGACAGACAAATATGGGGACCCTTCAAGGCCCTGTGCCCATTGTTCTGTAACATGGAATTCCACTAGGTCTCATATAAGCTTGCTCCTGCAAGAACACTTTTCTCTGCATTCTTTAATCAACAAGAATCCGAGACACTGACTGAGGGCTAAATTACTCATTTTCCATCATAAAGATTTATGAAATAGTTCATAAAGTAATTTCAAAAGACGAGGGTTCCGCTCTCTGTTTACTACGTGGGCTGTCTAGTAACGGTAGCAGGTTAGTACCCAGAAACAATATGGCACCAGCCTGGTTCTTCGGTGTCTACTGTCTTTCTCTCATCAGTGCTCCCAGACACAGAATACAGTTACTTGTACAATATGTTTTGTTGATGTCTAAGTTATATGCAGCATGTCAATATATTAATGTCTAAAAATCAGGCCGTTACAAGGTGCCAGACCTTAAATGGAAATAGTACCCAAAAATGAAATTGCCACCTAATAAAAATAAGAAAGGCAGGTAAGCTTACCGTTCAAGAGGGAGACCAAACTTCTTATATGCCTTGATGAACCTAAGGAGATGATCGATAAATCACATTAAAAAACAGAGGCTTCAGTTATGTTAATGCAAACATATCCTGTGTTAAATATGAGGCATGTAAACTGTCAAAAATAGAATGGACCCGCCCTGGCCAGTTTGGCTCAGCGGTTAGAGCGTCGGCCTGCGGTCCGGAGAGACCCAGGTTCGGTTCCCGCTAAGGGCACGTACTTCGGTTGCAGTTTGTCCCCGGCCCTGGTTGGTCGTGCGGGTGGCAGCCACTCGATGTGTCCCTTCACGTCGATGTTTCTCTCTCTCTCTCTCTCCTTCCTCGCTCTCCCTCCCACTCTATCTGTACAAAATATGGAAAAATATCCTCTGGTGAGGATAAAAAAAAAAAAAAAAAAAAAATAGAATGGACCCAATCCTTACAATAGGTCTTTGAATGCTGAATGCCTTTGCAAATGGCCAATTTAAAATACTGAGTGCTGGAAATCTATTCAAACTGAAGACTAACTTTATTCTCGTGACTAATCATGAAACTGCTTAGGGATATATAACTGAGTCTAATGACTTAACGCTAATGTTATCCATTTTACAAGGTACAAGTTTAAGTCATACACAATTCAATCACCACAATTAACTCTGGAGATAAAAATCCCCAAATAGCTAACTGGTCTATTCAGTCCACTACTGTTACTTTCAATTCCATACTGCAACATTTCCATCATTTTCTGGTCCATAATACAACAGATGATTTTCAGGACGGCCTCAAATATTTCTGGGAATGCAAAGTAAAATAAATATATGATTTAAAGCTTCTTAGGCAAAACTATTTTGGAAACTGCTGACTCCTGCCCCGCCTCATCTCCAACGAAAAATCCAACCTACCCTTGGATGAGTCTCCACCCTAAACCAAGCTATCTGCCAATCTGTCACCTGTTCCTTTCCCTGCAGCTAACCACTAGCACTGTCAATGAAAGCAAGATGTCACAACACATCAAGGGCCTCACTGAACAGGACATGCCAATCACTGAAATAACCTGGTTGGTAACAGTGTAAAGAGCGATACTACGGGAGAAAACACTGGACTGAAGAAAATGGGGACGAAGGTGACAACAGCTAAGAAACAATACGAGCCCCAGCCGGTTTGGCTCAGCGGTTGGAGCGTTGGCCTGCGGACCAGAGAGTCCCGGGTTCGGTTCCCGCTACGGGCACGTACTAAAAAAAAATAAATAAATAAAATAAAATAAATAAAGAAACAATAAGAAAGGAACAGTGGATACCAGGACAGGAAAGTGTTACATGTGAAAGTGAACTTGGGGATTAGTCCTCAAGTCTACATTCTCCCTGACATACACTGCACTAATTTATATCAGAAGTACTGTGACATTTGGGATTTACTTCAAAATAATGTTGAGATGGAGAAGCATTTCTGGGACGATGTATGACACAGTCTCTCTTGCCCTCCCTGTCGTAACTGACAGCCCTTCCAAACAAGGCCAAGTGAGAGCAGGGCCTCCACCAACCTGCGGATCTCTGCGTCCGTAAATCCCTCTACGAGGTCCTTCCGCACGCTCCGGGGCCGCCCTCTGCGCTTCGGCTTCTTGTCATCATCGGAGTCATCCGTCTCGCTCTCAGAGGCAGAGGACCTCTGGGCCTGCCTCTTGGACTCAGTGTCAGAGTCACTGTCATTTGTCTGAGCCTGCAATGGCAAAGTCACACTGTAACCCGTGCCAGGTGCAAAAAGCGTAAGGAGTAAGACCAGCCCTCTTAATTCCCTGGGACTCAGAACTTCCCATCACACTGGACAAGTCCATTTTTCTTTGGGAAATAAGGAGGTAGATGTCATGTAATGAAGGAAGACCAGAAAAGTGTGAACTGTGTAACCTAAGAAGTAAACTGGAACAGAACGATTTGGATTGTAGGTCTATGTTGACTTCCTTGGACAAGTTACTTCTTTGTGCCTTTGTTTGCTATTTGTAAAATAGGGAAAACAGTACTTATAATCAAGGTTTTATAGGATTACATGAGTCAAGTGTAAATACTCCAGCTTATGCTTGGCGCACAGTTAGTGCTCAGTAACAGTAGCTACTATTAGCTAATACTGATTTACTACGATCTTGGACAGTTTATCATCTCCAACAAACTGGGTCATAACTACCTACTTCAATGTTGTTGCAAAAATTAACATCCTAAGCTGTGAAGTACAGCTCTGTAATCTCTTATGAACTCCAATCCCATTTAGCCGTCTCACAAAGAGCCAATGAGCAGAGTGCAGTGCCTCCCAGCTGTGCTCACGAGCCCTGGGCATCCCGTTCCTCTGCTGGGTCTCCCAAGCCTGCCCTGGAGCCCGGCAGGTCCCTTCCATGAACAAGCGGCACTTCTGCAGTCCTCAGAGACGAAGGAAGAAGATCACATTTTCATCTCACTCGGTCACCTTTTTAGTGGAACTCCGAATTCGAGGCAACATGTAAATTTCCTCCAGCTCCTTCTGCCGCTCCTCCTCCTCTACTCTCTTCCTTTGGTCCTCAGGAATGATCTCGTCCCAGTCCCTGTGCGGACGTTCTTCCAGCTCTTCCTCGTCTTCCATTGTGGCGAAATTGGCAACCTTAACACAAACGGACAACTAGTATTTCTCTACTTCCCAAATACCATCCACTAAAAAAACCCAACTGGGTGTTTTTAATCTAAGTAAGGTACTACAAATAGTAAGAGGAGTCTTGTGATATTACATGATCAAACAATCAATTTTCTACTAATCTCTCCCTTATCCCCCAGAAATCAATTTTCCAAATTCTCTAGTTCATCAGTAACTTTAGTGAAAAGTAGGGAAACAGATATAAAGACATAAAATGTCTTGTAAGTTTAATTGACATATATGTTAATGCAGATGACTATAGAATTGTACACCTAAAGCATAATTTTATTAACCAATGTCGCCCCAATAAATTCAATTTTAAGAAATATGTTGTTAAATCATACACTTTTTCTAATGTTAACTAAAAATCTTAGATTTAATCAGATTATAAATGCTGAATACCTAATACTAATCCATTATGAACTTACAGCTTATAAATTATAAATTACTACTGAATAGAGCTCATTTGAAACAATGCATAACTCAAAGCACTAGCCAACTATTCCTTTTTATCAGAAGTATAGAAGCTAAAGGTATGTAGTAAATCATGTGCTCAAAAGTGCATGTTAAGTCTTAAGAATGAAAATGAGAACATGCAAAAAATTCAAACAACCCTGGATGAATATTCCATTTACTCTTTATCAAATATTTAATATCTGCTATTTGCATTGAACTATATGTATCCAATCTCTTAAATTAAGCACTGTTTGCAATTACTCTGGATCTGACTCTTAAAAGAGCCCAATGAAAATTATATTAATTGCTATAAACACCAATACTGCATATATGTAACGTGTATTAGTGGTTCATGCAGTTGGGAACTAAACTTTCCCAAGGGTGGCATAGTGGTTAGGGGCCAGACCACCTGCCTAAGATATAATCCCAACTCCATGTATGTGTGACCTTAGGAAATCTACTTAGCCCCACTGTGCCTTAGCTTCCTCATCTATAAATGAAGATAATACATCTACTGTTGTAAGGACTTAAAACAGTGCTTGAACTACAGAGTTATACAAGTGTCGGTTATTATTACTTCAGAAAATGAAAATCTTAAATTATCTCAAAAACGTGTGCTGTGTTTCCAACATGTTAAAATAGGGTCACAAACAAAAGATCATTAGGAAAAATGAAATTGATTCAGTGAAGCACTGCAGAAAAAACAGAGTAACGCCCCACCAGTGTGTCTCAGTGGCTGAGCGTGGACTCACGCACCAAGAGGTCACCGGTTCAATTCCCAGTCAGGGCACACGCCCAGGTTATTATGGGCCAAATCCTCAGTGGGGGACATGCAGGAGGTGGCCGATCGATGTACCCTCTCATAGATGTTTCTCTCTCTCTCCCCCTCTCACTTCCTCTCTTTAAAATCACTAAAGAAAAAAAAAATTAAAAGAAACAGAGTAAGCAAACTCCTACTTGAATCAAACAAATCACCTGACCAGGTGCCGAAACAAAATTGCCAAAAGGGCCTTAGAAAGACAGGAGTCACTGGTAATGTGACTTAATACTCCTTATACTCCGACCAAGACACTTCATGAAGATTACTTCTGTTTAAGAACGGAGCAGTCACAGACAAGAAATCCAGCTGAAACACTGATAACTCACCTCCAACCTCAGACACATGAACTCTGATACTAGAGCTCTTTGATCCACCCGCTCAACTCTGTCCCTGTTCTTCCACTGAGACACTACCTGTGGCCAACCTTGACTTCATTACATACTGCTTCTTTCCAAACACTTCACCCAGTGGTCCTGCAGTCCTAATGGATCTCGGCACTTAGTCATCCCTGTAACCTGCATGCAACCAACCCATGGTCAATCGTTTCAACCGTGTTCTCATTTGAAACTGGGAAGCCTTTGCCACTTTGACTCTTCTACGCCTCGCAGGCCAATCTCCCACCTTGGGATTAGCAGCTGATCCGATTTCTCTGACCTCAAGGACTGCTAGACAAGACATATGACCCTGTTGACTGGCTCCAAAGTGAAGCCCTATTTTCTAAATTCAGCTCTACTCCCTATCAAGTTCCTCCCCGAAACCCACAACCGCACCCATGGCTGTACCAAACCTTTTCCACTTCTCGGCAAACACCTCATTTATTTTACTAGTAATTAAGGTCACCAACTAGAACTCCCACATCGTCTCTCCCGAAAGTGTACTTTCCCTTTTCTTTCAAAGGCCAACTCCTCCGTCTGTGCTTTTGATTCCATCCCTGCCAGTCTCCACTGCAACAAGGTGCCATCAGACTTTCCTTCTTCCCTGAGAACCTTCACTATATCTCCCTATTCTCAAATTCCTTCCTCCACCTAGAAGCATGGCAACATCTAAAACAGCAACAAGAAACACCCTACCTTGCCTGACCCTTCCACCACATAAATCACCTTCACTCTGCTCTTCACTAGCTTTCTGATGACTCGATGCTGGTGCCCAGCTTCTGCATTTAGCCCTGATCTCATTTAATTTTCTGTTATATCAGATACCCTTGACAACCTGGTAATTACTCTAAAAAAAAAAAGAAAAAATCCACCAAGAGCTTCCTATCACCTTCTGTGTTTATACCTCTGACCTCTCTGTCATCTGAGTCTATGTCTCCCACACGCCTCCCCACCCCCAGAGCTCCACACCATCAGAGTCACCACCTTTCCCACTGACATCGTATCCTCAGCCCCCTTCACAGACTTCTCTCCTCCATCCACTGACTCTGAGCAGGACGGACCACTTCAGTGGTTTACCTGCGTGGGGTGGACTACAGATTCTACACTCAGAACACACTTGGAACTCTAGAGAATGACACTGAAGACATGAGTCCATTAATATAAACGCAAAAGCAGACTGCATGCATTAGTCATTACTGGCTAATGAATCAGTACTAAGGACTTTCTCCCATAATGACTTTTATACCTTAAATTGGGACAGCAGCTCATCTGTCGCACTTGTTGACACTTCGTTCTCTCTGGTTTCGGCCAAGCGCAAAATCTCGTCTATATCCATTTCCTAGAAGAACAGCAACATAACTATGGTAAAAAGGCAGCAGTGTGGAGCAGGTACCGAAAATGCTGGGTGCGAATAAACCAGCTCTCTTTTCTGACATTCCGTGTTTCATTTTCTTTTACGGTCTCAACTTTACATCTAATGGTTCAAGCTATTATTTATTTATATAAATAATAAGGTGAAACTTCAAAATCACAAGAAATGAAATTGGAATAAAAAAGACCAAAGACAAAATCCTCAAATGCTTTTCTCATTCTTTCCTATTCAATGTAGTAGGGGCTGTGAGCGTAATTAGAAAAAAACAAAAACAAAAAACCTCCGCCCTTTAAGTGATTACTGCTGCTTGATAGAAGCCTGCAATACAGACTCAGAATCTGCTTCCGAAGACGTGTATCTCGAAAATGATACTTGTTTCCTTGTTGTTAATTACCTGAGGCTCTGACTCCTCCCCTTCAAGTTCTTTGAAAAGATCCTCTGCTCCAAATTTCAAAATAGCTGTCAGCTCCTCTTTATTAAAAGGATTTGAACTGTAAAAGAAAAATGTAGTTGTAATCTCTTAGGAATGTTAAGTAAGCTCTATGGAGTTCTACTACATATCTATCCTTCATTAGGGGGTCCAATTACTGGTGAAAATATAAATTCTGCCCTAAGAAAAATGATCTCTCAAATATTTCATGTTTTTATCCACAGGATAGGACGGCAGTGTTAAATCTAATCCAGCAGAAGACTAGGAAATCAATTATTTTCCCGCTGGCTCATCTATCACATGGCTAAGCAAGATGGGTAATTAGCAACATGAAAGAAGAGATTTCTCTGTCCTTGGACTCAGAAAGGCACCATTCACCAAGAATTTTCAACCTCCTCACCTCTGGTCAATAAAAGAACCAAGCTTCTTCCACCTACGTTGTTCTATAATGGAAGCATATCTTAAAATACTCCTATTTAGGAAGAGCTCACTTGATTCCACCTGTAACTAAGCTACAAGGCCGCCACAGAACACACTCAACAACTTAGTCAAAATGTAAATTCTTTAAGAGAGATAGTTATGCTTCCAAAAATGCCAATCAAAACTTGACCACCTTCCTCTGTTTCAATAGGAAAAACAATTTGTACACAAACATTTTTACCAATAGTGAGAAAACAGCTGCCAACTCAATCCGGTGGATTCTCACTGCTGAGAAGTCCAAAGCAACACCGTGTCAGAAGGAAAGCCTAATGGAGAGCACACAGCTGCTACATCACATGTCACATGTGGAGCCAAACGCACAAGGCGAGAGGGGGCAGGAGAAAGTGAGCTCATGAGCACAGGGCTGATAAGCCAATAAAGAGAACAGGAAAACAAAATGAAATGAAAACGCTATCTCTTGCAGCCTTAGCTTGGCCCTGTCCAGGTAACTAAAGACCTAATGTCTGTTGTACAAAATTCTATTAGAAGAGTGAATTATACCAAATGTGCATGTAAACTCAGTTTGACTCTGCTCCCTCCCCCACCCCTCTGGCACTTACTTGGACCTCCCCGAGTTGTTTTCCAGGACTGTCCGGCCAGTGGTGTCCATGCGCTGAATCACCAGATGGTCCAATACCATCTTCTTTTTGGCCCGTTCTATGATCTCTTCCTCCACGGTCCCCTTTGTAACCAAGCGGTAAATATTTACCTGCAGGAAAAGGAAATGTTATTCTTATGCCTGATCACACGTGAAAATAAAGTTGCCTCTGTCTAAAACCAAGAGAGAAAATGAAAAAAGATCTGGTCTCTAGTACTGTAAATGACTGTAAGCCATCCAACCACACCGACCCTTAAAAAGTAGACGCAATATTTTTACTATCTGCGGCAGGTTACATTCTTAAGTAAAACTGCCTTTAAGGAATTTTTATATAGCCTTGTTCTTATAATAAAAATCTTACTAAAGAATAATCCATTTCACCAAAATTGGATCCCTGGCCGAGTATGAAACTTATGAGTTACCCTCTATTAGAGCTGACTTTGAGATTCATGTACAAAGGAAATAAGCGTGTATTTTTCCCAACATACCTCAGAGCTAAGATTGGTCATGTATAATAAAAATATGCCACACACTTTTCCATATTAAAACAGATGGAAATTTTCAGTTCTAGGTCTAGCCATCATATATTTTTCTTAGAATAAACTAGAAAGTCACTGGTGATGTACTTTTTAAACAGCGAAAGAAAACAGCTTCATAATAGGCTCATCTTAGCCTCAAAGACAGCTTCTCTGTACTAATTAACAGATACCTCCCCCTGGGAAATGAAGCTCGAGAGGAAAAAAGCATTTTATAAAACCTTCCGAGAGGCCTGAATAACCCCTCTCCCCACCCCCCAAGCTGTACCCAGAAGCCTCTCCCCACTGACCTGCTTCTTCTGACCAATTCTATGGGCTCGGGCTTGTGCCTGCAAGTCGTTCTGGGGGTTCCAGTCAGAGTCAAAGATGACGACTGTGTCCGCTGAAGCCAAATTGATTCCCAGGCCACCAGCCCTTGTCGAGAGCAGGAAACAGAAGTCCTGTACACAATGCAATACACTACTTTATGCAGTGGCCTTCTCAGAAACAGTTTCACAGTCCAATAAGCCCTGACACCTGGAAACCCCTGCAGGTGTGAAGAAAAGTGAGATATGATGGACAAACTTTATGAAGGCTAAAAGAATGTCAGGGACTTGATGGCAGAGTGAATTTTCATTCGATTAAGAGGTAAAGAGTCAGTGCAATGAACTAAGGAGTAAAGTAGGATCTGATAAGGCAACAGCAGCAAGAGAATTCGTGTCCCTACCTGACTATAACTAGCATCCAAGCAATCACTAAATCCAGACCAACTTCATTATCAAGGGAAGCATTTCAGCAAGTGGCCTAAATACTGATTTTCTGGGAAAGGCAGATGATGCCACGTAAGGCAGTCAGGAAAACAAGGAAACTGTATTCTCTAAGTGCCCCGCAATTTTAAGCGGGTGAGGAAAAGAAACACTGCACAGAGACCCCATGATGGAACTGGAGAGAAGCACAGCAGCCTCATCTCCACAGAACTTGCACAGAGAAAACCAGAGCAGGTGCGGCCGAGGAGCTGTGTGGGGGGAGGACCCAGTCACTGACATGTTCCAGCTTTCAGAGCAGTGACAAGAGAGATGGGCAGGCACGGCACACCTGTATCGAGTGCTCAGAGAACACGGACAGGAGGCAGAGAACAAATGATATGAGCTACAGAAAAAGAAGTCAGACCTGTTTTCAGAGGGTCTGATCACGTATGTCAAAGGCTGAAAACACCTTCCTGGCACAGAAGTGGCACTCAACAACTGGTAGTTCTGATAAAGGGGTACATTCAATATACATACATAAATGGATGACAAGGTCTTCACATTGTAATAGTCACACTGGCCAACACTGTGCCATAGAAATACCAATGGAGAGAACTGTCTCACAAAATCATTAAACAATTCCAATAAAGAACTGAGTAATAGGTGTGTTGACCTCACATATTCTGTGATTCTTGGTAGAAATACCAAGTAACACCATACTCTAAAGGTGGACAGGACACTTCAGAATGAGATACCTGAAACTTAAAATCTGGGGTCTGAGTGATCATATAAGCCATTTGCAACGTCATGCTTTACCAAAGGTAGTATGAATTACAATAAGGTGTTATTTTGCAAAAGTTAAACATTATGAAATTCAGTGAAGCTAAGGATGAGGTAAAAGTGGAAATATTCATACATAAACAGCATGAATATCAATTGTTTGGGGAAAGTTGATTAGCAAATGTATCAAAATCTTTTTAAATGCTCATATCCTCTGACCTAAACATCCAATAACAAAATGGTTAAAATAAGTAACAGTATAGACATGAGTAAATATTAAAAATTTTAAAAACTTTTTAATCTGTAATGACATGGGAAAATATTTTGAGTATAATATTGAATGAAAGGTGACAACATGGTCACAATCAGTTCAACATATAAAGAAATAAATGGTCTCATTCAGTACAAATGAAAAATACACCCAAATATGAATAAACAGCAAGTTGTCTCTGGGACAGGAGTTTTGTCCAGTTTATTACTTTGTATTTTTCACCACCTTCTAAATTTTCTAAATGTGCATATAATATTTACCCCCAGGGATGAAGTATTTAATTTTTTAAATTAACTTAAAAAGACTCAAATTTGCAACAAATGGCAGAGAACCTGCATTTTATATGTAGCCATGGGGGCAGGGGGTCAATTGAGAACTATTAAAAAAGCAATTTTAGCTTTTTTCTTAGAAAGGGCAATATGAAACACTTGACTCATACTATGTTTTAAACTTAGAGCAGGGAACATAAAAGCAATTTCAACAAGTACTAAGTAACAGAATAGCTAACGTTTATTGAGTGCTTACTATGTGCCAGGCAATGTGCTCACAGCTGTGAGTTGACTCCCTCATTTAATCCTCTCAGCAGCATTATGAAGCAGGTATTGGAATTACTGCAATTACCATGATTTTGCAGTTGAGGAAACAGAGAGGAGAGAAAGGAGGAATGGGAATTAGGTTATCAATATTTTTAGTAATTCAAATCCTCTTCTCTGGAACTACTCAGAGCCTTGGTTCTGAAGAGATTAGTGCCCAGAGCTCCTCAGGGAGGACTAAAATGTTAGGCTGGAGAAGAAGCCAGGATGCTACAGTTTAACTATGACTGTGTGCAATTCTGGAGGCAGAAGACCACCATTCTGGATAAGAGACAGGCATTAAGCATGTGCAAAGCTCTTCAGAAAGCAGAAAGTTACGTCTGTTCCATTTACGCAAAACAGTGGCCCCCAGCCTGGCTGGTATGGCTCAGCGGATTGAGTGTCGTCCCATGGACTGAGAGGTCCTGGTTCGATTCTCAGTTGGGACACATGCCCACGTTGCGGGCTCGATCCCCAGTAGGGGGCATGCAGGAGGCAGCCGATGGAGGTTTCTCTCACATCGATGTTTCTATCTCTCTCTCTCTGGGGAAAAAAAAAATCAATTAAAAAAATATATAAAAAGTAAATAAATGGTAAGGAATTTCTTTTACAAAAAAATAGTGGCCCAGATTTCAGAAGTTCTACTGTTCTCTCCAGAACTCGGTCGGTTGACTCTGCATCTTTCCATAGCTTCCTTTCCCTCCGCCTACACTAACCTCTTCTCCCCACTTCTCTCCAATCCCAAGTACTCGACACTTTGATATGCACAAACAACAACGTTACCACAGTTTCCACCTTGTCCTCTGTGGCTTTTCTGTATGTCTTAAAAGCAAAATACTCTATAATGTCACATTCAAGCTGAACACTTAACTAAATGTTGTTGCTATTAGCCAAAGCAAAAACATTAAGCCACATTGTACCAGGGTCCAACAAATGTGACACATGGAAAATATACTTAAGACTCAAAGTCACCAGGAAAAGTACAGATCAGAACCTTCTGATATTTAACATACATATGTCAAAATCACCCTACTGGCTAGCGCTCCCCCATCTTTGCCTGGCTGCTTTCCTAGGCCTAGAAATTTGGTATCTGGAAGTCACCAGAGAAGACTCAGCGGACATTAGAACTACTCTGTCATTAATCCACACCAGGGGAGATAACCAAGCAGGCATATGCTTTCCTGGAGAGATAATGACCTTAAGAAACATCTTTTACATTAGTGATTTCTCATTCCCTTCTCACGACAGGAAAATTGCACCGTGAATTGCTCCTGAAACAGAATGTATTAAGCCAGAAAGGCTTTGCCCTTCATACTGAGCCCAAACTGCCCCGGTAACAAAGCCATGCACGGTGTACCTCAGAACCATCTGCATTGAAGTGGTCCAGTGCCTGTTTTCGGATTTCTCCCTTGATGGAACCATCCAAACGCTATAAAAATAAACCACAAGGAAATCATAAGGCAGGAAGATCAGCTGCACTCAGAATAGACCACCAGACTTGCAACCTTTATCAGTGCGACACCCCGTGGGTAAAAATAGCTGGAATGAGCTGGCAATGTGCCGACTGTGGCTGTGCTTAAGCACCACACGCTACTTGCCCCAAGCTCTCAGGTTACAAACTCAAGGTCAGAAGCTTCTGAATCCAAGGGCTATCTGGGTTTACCCAAGGATCAGAATGGCTGCCTGGACCTACAAGGAAAAGCAGGCAATCCAAGCTGTGCTTCGAGGCTTCGTTTGCTTCCACATCTGCGGGTACTGAAGAGATGAGAATATACTACCCTGGTCACCTAATAATTAGCTCCTGCAGAAAAATGCTTAACTGATGTAGCTAAATGTTGCCCAGTTATTGAGTGCTACACAAGCCAAAAAATTATTTTCATCATTTTGTTTGGAAAACATTTTGCCATAACACTGAATATGTTAAAAATTAAGTTGATTCTATATCCCAGCTTTTCCACAAATTGCACTCTAAAATCAGAGCAAAGTTCAAGCAGCCAAAATGTACCTTCAAGAGAGCCTCTGGTGTTTACTGGTACACAATGCTTTTTAGAGTATATGTCAGTTTTAAGTCAAAAAAATGTCATCCTGGAGAAAACCATATATATAAAATAAAAAGTGAAAATTGCCTGTATGTTGTACATATAAAGCACTTCTCACTCTTTAAAATCATTTTCATATTTCTCCCCCTCACAATCATCACTTGAGATAAACAAGAGACTTCTCTTGCCCTGTCTTCCTTTCTCTAATCCACCCCACACACACACTGCCCAAAAGAGAAAAATGATCTTCACCATTTTCATTATAGGGTTATCCTAAAGGCATGGAAGTAAAAATTAAGACCCTCCTGGAAACTTAATCTTAGTTTGTTTCAAGCAAAAAAAAATCCCGTTTTCTAGTTTAGGATACTTTGGAACCCAGAGGAAGAAAGGGAAGGCGGGCGAGAGTGCAATTCTGAGCATCCATACCTGGAAAGGGTAGTGCTTAATGGTCAGGTACTCGGCCAGGATATCCAACATCCTCACCATTTGGGAGAAGATGAGGACTCTGTTGCCCCTTTCTCGAAGTCTTGTCAACAGTTTATCCAACAGGATCAACTTCCCGCTGCTCCTGATCAGGGACTGAAAATTGAAAAGACATTCCGATGTTCAAAATACATCAATCTGCCCTCAATCTCCAAGAGTTCAAATTTTAAAAATCATATTCAAGTCTTCTGAAGCCTTCTGCAACCTGGCTGACAAGCAATTCCTGAAATGCTCTTTACCTCTTATCAATGACACAGTACCTTCAGATGGTTCCTAGCGGTGGAACTGTTCTCACCTGTTTTTAAAGCTTCTTTTGATGCTTTAGTCATTTTTTGATTAAAAAAAGCATCTATAGTAACTAAACTTTCACTTAGAAAGCTATTACGAACAAGGTAAGCACGCACCAGAAGAACCTCCTGTCCATTCTCCCTTTCGTTTTCTTCAGGGGGTTTAATCAGGTAGCAGTGGTTGCAGCACTTTTTCAGTTCCATCACAATATTCAGAAAGCCAGATGTGCTGCCTCTCGTTCCTTTGGCAAGAGCCTTGTAATTCCTAGTCAGGATCCATCTGCAAATTAGAGACCATCATGCTATTATTAGATTCAGACAGAGAGCCAGGGCACTGTGCGAAACACTGACATGGAATCTGAGTCTAACCAACCCACTACATGCGTCTGTGCACGCACACGATGAAAGTGTCCAGAGGTCAAGTAATAAATGATACACAGAGCTGGATTCAGCAAAATCCAGGCTGTGAGGAAAATCTGTATGCAGTTTCTTCACTCAAAGACGGGGAAAAATGAGTTAAAATCAACTTAAGGGACATGCCAACTGACCACAATGTATGGAGCTTACGTAGATCCCAAAGCAAAAAGGCAAAACGTGTGTGTGTGTGTGTGCATTTATTTCAACCAAGAAAATGTAAACACTACACGTTATAAAAATATTAAGGAATTATTGCTCTTTTGGCATGATAACAGTGTAATTATGCTTGAGTCTTTTTTATAAATTAAAGTATAACAGACATATAACATTATATTAGTCTCAGGTGTACGCACTATGCTTCAATATATATATTGTGATTTATATATAGTCAAATGATCACAATAAGTCTAGTTAATAGTCTGCACTATATAGCTACAAAATTTTTTTCCTTGTGATGGGGACTTTTAATCTACTCTCCTATTGACTATAGTTACCACACTGTACATTACATTCCCATACCTTATTTATTTTAAAACTGGAAGTCTACACCTTTTGAGCCCATCACCCATTTTGCCCACCCCACACACCCCCACTTCTGGCAACTACCAATCTGTTCTGTGTACCTATGAGCTTGAGGTGACTTTTTACATTTTATTTAGGGTTTTTAAATTTTTGCTTAACTCTTTTAAGAGTCTCTCTCTTTTAGACATACAGAAACATTTAGAAGATGTCCCTGTTTCAAATTATATGGAGGTGGGAATGGAATCAAAGGATTTGGATGAACTAAGATTGGCCTTGAATCAATAAGTCGATAATTGTTGAAGCTGGATTATGGGTACATGACTCCATACTATTCTATTTCTGTACATATTTGAGATAAAATGATTTTTAAAAATCAAGGTAGTGTTAGGCAGAAGGGCCGGACAATAATTTTTGAAAATTAAATTCTTGTTTTTATTCAGTTGTATATCAATTAAGAACAAGGAAGAAATATTATAAGATTACCAGACTTCTAACTTTAAAAAGCTGTCATGTTTAAAAAGCAACATAGTTAGTTCCAGTTACCCAGGATCCAACTTTAAGTCTACAGAACTAAAGGCCGTAAGAAGCACATTAAATGCTACCCTCTGTCCCAAGCCCATCGCTGTCTTTAGCCTGTTACAACCTAAACCACATCCACGCTGCCCCTGCCCCTGCAGTGCTAGGAGAGTCTTCACCTTCGAGAGGTGAGAGCTTTTCCGTCTGAACTTCCAGCCCCCTACACACGCCTCATTTAAACAACACTCTGATTTACCTGTCTCTGCTCTGTCTTCCCTACTAAACTAAACAAGGCTCTGGCAAGAACACATTCCATTCAGCTTTATGTTCCCAGTACCTGAAGAATGGCACGTCTCAGGACCTTCAATGACTGAATGGATGGAGAGAAGTGTATGGATGAGTCTGCTTATCGGTAGGTCACCACTTACATAATGAAAAGTGCTGTGCACAGTCTCACCCAAATAAAAAAGCAAGGACAATAAAACTTCCTCTGACCATAAATAAATTGCTACTTACATCTGTGTTGAAGCTTCACTGAAACGGTTGATCTGTCAATTATCCACCTCATGGCTTCATCACGGCACTGATCTTAATGCCATTCAGACCTCACCCAGGTGATAACTTACTTGTAATACTGTTTCTGAAGGGCCGACATCTCCACCCTGAGAATCTGTTCCACTTTGGCAGGAAGGGATTTCTCCACGTCTTTTTTGACTCTCCGGAGTAGGAAAGGCTCTAGCACCTTATGGAGACTCTGGTAGCCGTTCTCTCTCCCTTTCCCATGGTCTTCTTCAAAATCTTCCCAGAACTCAAACCTGGAGGTGAAATAGTGGAGTGTTACTTGGTTACACAGAAGAAAAAGGCAACTTTCCCCAAAAAATCTCTTTTAAAAAGAACTAAATGAAAAAAAAAAAAAATCAGTAAAAAAAAAAAAATATTTCCTATAAGGACAGATAAATTTTATCAGGCACTAGCTCTTGAATACAGGAGTGAGGAAAACCAACCGAATTTGATTTCATCGGTCTACACTGAATAACAGGTTCCAATTGAGAAACTGCATCTAGAGTTCACAAAATTTCAGTATAGCATGCAATTAATATATACACAAACACAGTAAGTTATTGTGTAAAATATGATGCAGAAAAAATAGCAACTATTTTCTAATAAGCTGCAATTTCTAGGGAAAATAAAATTCAGAGGTAAAAGAACCAGGGGCAGTATTAGCGCTGTCACTGCTCAAAGGTGAAATCTGTATCATTTCCATCACTGATCTTTACTGCTCATCAGAAATTCAGGGATTACAACAAAAACAACCAAGACTACAGCCCAGACAAGAAGAACAATACCAGTGATATCAATGTAATAGTGGAAGTTGGGCACATACATTTTATTAAGGAATTTAAAAACTTGCCACTCATTAATAGTTCTGCCCAAACTCTAGATAAAAGTTTCTTATGTTTGAATTTTAATTCAATCATCTTTGATTCACTAAAGGATTTGTGGCAGAAATCCAGAATGGGGCATTATGATCAAATTTCCTTCAAAAATAAGAAGTAATGAAGGACATGTTTTGTGAGCCTGAGAAAGCATGCGTGGGCTGGCCACCAGAGCGCCCGCTGGGAAGACTGGCCTCGCCCTGCATGCAGACAGGGTCCGTAGGTGAGAGCGCGCCACTAACCGAGCTACAACTGGAAGCTCAGGAGGCCCCGCTCTGCAGAGGTCACAACAACAAACTTGAACAACTCGACCTAGGGCTATGTGATTCAAAGCATGTGCCTTCTGATAAAACGAAAGTCAGCCCTGGCCAGTTTGGCTCAGCGATTAGAGCATCTGCCCATGGATCGAAGGGTGGAGGGTTCAACTCCCAGTCAAGGGCACGTTAACTGGGTGCCGGTTTGATCCCCTGTCCAGATCAAGGTCTTGCAAGAGGCAACCAATCACTGCCTCTCTCTCACCTGGATGTTTCTCTCTCACTCTCCCTCCGTCTCCATCCCTCCATTCCACTCTATCAAAAACAAACAAACAAAAACAAAACAATAAAAAAATATCCTCAGGTGAGGATTCAAAAACAAAAAACTGAATGTCAGAGCCAGCAAACGCCAGCACTGCCACCAGGCACAATGGCAGCAACAGAGTCGGCTGCCCTGTCTGACTCGTAAATGGCCAAGCACTGCGTCAAGTACTGCTGGGTGAGTCAGCATCAGCCTCAGAAACATCCCCCAAATAGTTAGACCTTTATCTAAAAATGACCCAAGAAAAGAGACAAGACACAAATTACCGTAATCAAAAAATTATTTAGATCACTACTGATCCTTCAAAATTTAAAGGGTTATGAAGAAATACTGTAACATGATGCCAATAAATACGACACGTTAGATAAAATGGACAAACTCAGAAAGACACAAAGACACAAATTAACAAAGCTAAGTCAAGAAACAGAAAACCTGAATAGGCCTACAACTAGAAAATAAATTAAAACATTTCTCACAAATACAAGAGGGAACATCTTCTAATTCGCTCTACGATCCTGACACCACTCCGGGCAGACACCAAAACAAAACAAAAAACCTCGAGACTAATACCCCTCAAACACACGGAAGCAAAAATCTTCAACAAAATATCAGCAAACGGGATCCAACAATATAAAAAAGGATTAAACATCAGGATCAAGGCAGACTTATCCCAAGAATTAAAGGTTGGCTTAACATCTACAATGTAACTAACATAATATACCATACACTGATAGAATAAAGAGCAAAAAACAGTCATCTCAACATACACAGAAAAATAACCTGAGAAAATCCAACGCTCATTCATTATAGAAACTGTCAAAAACTAGGACTAGATCAAAGCTTCCTCAGCCTGATAAAGGGTATCTACAAAAATCCTATAGCTAACAGTCTACTCCTACCAATTCTATTCACCATGGAGGTTCTAGCTAGCACAATAAAAAGGCAAGAAATAAAAGACATCAATTCCACAATGAGGAAAGGAAGTGTAACCACCTTTACACCTAGACCCTGTGTCTAGAAAATACTGAGAAATCAAGAGCCACAATAACAAAAAACAGTGGAAATAAGTTTTGCAAGTTCACGGGACACTAGATCACTCTACAAAACTCAACTACTCTAGAACAATCTGAAAATTAGAAAAACAATTCCATTCAAAGTTAAATAATGTAGGAATAAATGTAACAGAGTATAAAGACTTATAAGGTAAAAACTACTAAACACTGCTAAGAAAGATTATAGAAGATCTAAAGAAATGGAGAAAATTTATCATGATTATTGTTTGAAAAGCTCAATATTATTAAGATAATTCTCCCTAAGTGGATATATAAATTCAACAAAATGCCTATCAATATTCCAGTTTTTCTTTTCAGAAATTAATAAGCTGATCCCAAATAATACATGGAAATGCCACTTACATCTAGAATACTAAAAATAAAGAAAAAAATTAAAAACCTGTTCAACACAGAAGACAGACAATCCAATTTTAAAATAGGCAGAAGATTTGAAAAGACATTTTACCAAAGGTCTATAAATAGCTAATGAACACATAAGAAGATGTTTATTAGTCACTATAGAAATGCAAGTCAAAACAACAATGAATAGCCTGGTAGTTTCTTAAGAACCATATACTTTCCAAATAACCCAGCAATTTCCTAAGCATCTCAAGATAACACACACACACACACACACACACACACACACACAGCCAGCCAGCCAGCAGGCCAAAACTAAAGCAATGCAAATGTCCACTCACTGGTAACAGGATAGTCAAACAATGAAATATTAGTCCTTAATAAGAGAACAGCTCCTGATAAACAAACAATGACATAAATGAATCTCAAAATTATTATGCTAACTGAAAGGAGCCAAAAAGAGAAGTGTACTTGTTAAGATTCCATTTATACGGAATCTCTAGAAAAGGCAACGCTCCAGAGATGAAAGCCGATGAGTGAATGCGTAAGGCTGGAGGTGAAAGCAGAGATCAACAACAGGCAAGGAGGAACCGTTTTTAGGGGAAAAAATATTCTAAAACTAGATGATGGTGATGGTTGCACAACTTTACAAATTTGCTAGAAAACAATGAATTGTATACTTACAACAGTGTATTTTATGGTATATAAAATCTCAAAAAGTAGTTGTAGCCCTGGCCAGTTTAGCTCGGCGATTACAGCATCGGCCCATGGACCGAAGGGTCATGGGTTCGATTCCTGATCAAGGGCATGCACCTGGGTTGCAGGTTTGATTCCCGGCTCTGGTCATGGTCATGGGGAGGCAACCAATTAATGTGTTTCTCTCACATTGATGTTTCTCTATCATTGATGTTTATCTCTCTCTTCCCCACTTCCTTCCCTTCCATTCTATCTAAAATTTAATGGAAAAATATCCTCAGGTGAAGATTAACAAGAACAAGAAAAAAAATTGTTTTAAAAGTTAACAACACATAGGGGAAGGGACCATTTCTATGTTGGTCATGAGACTATCCAAAATGCCTTGATTGGTTTATGACACATAGTAGCCACTCACATCTTTCCTGAATTTTAAAAAAGACAAGAGCATGTACCATCAATAACTGAATTTTTTACTACGTGCCAGGTCCTATTCTAGGCAATGTAGACCACTGATAGAGTAAACAAGATCCCTGTTCATTTGAGCTCATAATTTAATGACATGAGATAAATGAGGAAATAAATGGGGGGAAAAGAGGTGCCATATAGAAAATACAACAGGGTAGAGATGCTAAGTCTGTCTAAAAGACTACTTTAGGTTAGGTGGTCCAAGACGATCTAAAAGGAGGTGGTCACATAAAACTGAGGCAAAAATATTAAGAAATGACTGGCCATGTGAAGATTAAAGAGGAGAAAAAACATTCCAAAGGAATGGCAATGGCAAGACATAATAAAGGAACAAAGAGATGGCCTGCACGGCTGAGGCAGATAAGTGATGGAGAAAATGGTACAAGATGGACCAGAGTACTGTCAAGGGGCCAGACTGAGTCGCATCCCTCAAATTAGGGCGCTGAGTTCAGATTTTAAGTATCATCAAACACCACTAGATAATTTTAACTTTTATGAAATGTGCATACCATCTCTCCCATAAAAATCTTCTCAAAATAGACACCCCACTAATTTTTAATAATTTAAAGATTTGAATAAAACCTAAAGGTGAGACTTCTGTTAGCAAAGGTTTAGATTTAAGGTATTTTTAGTATTTGTCAGGTTGTGTACCTTTGTAGACTTCATTTCAAGTTTACTGATTACCTTATAACAACTGTGAGAAGATCTGATGTTTCTTATCTACTAATTACTTCCCCAAAGCAGTAACTGATTCAAATACTTGGCAGACAACCTACTTTCCTCCTTAACAGGCTGATTTCTGTGCCTTCTCTCATTTACTATGGAATGTTTTAATAGGTTCCTAACTCAGTTAATGCTTTGCTTTCCCCAAAACATGCCATCTGTTTTCCCTAAGGTGTACTAAAAAAGTTAGAAAGCATTGGCATTTCAGACATTGCAGCATGTTTTGAAATACACAGGAAGGAGCTTACTTCTCCGGCATAATAAAGTGCAGCAAGGACCAGAGCTCTTTGAGGGAATTCTGAAGAGGGGTCCCCGTAATCAGGAGCCTATGGTTGGACTTGAAATCAATCAGAGTTTTATACAATAAAGAGTCATCATTCTTCAACCGATGGGCTTCATCCACTCCCAGAAAGGCCCAGTTAATACTGCCCAGCACAGTCTAAAGTAAAAACAAAACAGAACGAGCCACCAGGTCAGAAGGGAACCCAAAAGTACTTTCAAGTGTTAATCATCTCTGTCACAAAGGTATACACAGAAACATTTATTTTTCACTGACTTAAAGCATATGAGGACTCTTCTGTACACTCTGTTGGTTGCCAGATTGATGTCTACTCAAAAGAGCACAATCTCCTCTAAAAGGTACAGGGGATCTCTTAGGCCAGGTACTGCTGCGGGCCCATAGGCAAGAACACAAAAATTGGTATGCTGGGCAAAAACAACACAAAAAAACCAAAAACGTAGTTTTGCGGTCTCTCCTTAATTAAGGTTCTTCTCTCCCTGTTCTCCTGAAGCACGGAAACATCAAGAGCTACCAAATTGAACTGATTTACGAAAATCTTATTGTCACCAATGGGATCACCTGCCACATACATTTCTTACTACCTGTATAAAGAAGATAATTTGAAGAACTTCGTTTTTCTGTCCTCCTCAGAGACCATCCACATCATCTGTTCTGGAGAAATGCCTTAACCAGGACAGGATGGCACGTGGGCCCCATTTCCGACGACTGACAGGAATCTCAGGAAAGTTATGGGCCTCAATACCCCTTCACCCATTTAATTAGACTAGGCAACAGACCTTAAGTTTCTATTTTTTATTTATAACCTTAATATTCTTTGCGGATTGTTTGTTTATTTTTTAAAGAAATAAACATAACATGGCAAGTGGGAGGTACACACCCCACCACTTGGACAAGCCACACTACAAAATGAAGCCTTTTAGTTACCAATTACACACCTTATCTTTCAAGAGGATCTCGTATGTAGTTATAAGTGCATTGAACTTGAGCCTTTTGGTCTGGGAATGAATCCATTCATATTCCCGTATCTATAAAAGAAAACGGTAATTAAGATACAATTTCTACTTTTACCTTTCTGTATCACCAGCAAGTCTTATGACAGATGCAACAGAAACATGCCCAATAAAAAATCTGATTAGAATACCTTATAAATTCTAATATGATCTAATCAATCAAAGTATAAAGCAGTAAGAGTTGGAATTAAAAGATCTATCACTGAGTAGCAAAAACTTGACTGCCGGAATTCAAATAATTTGTCTTTTCCTTTCATCCCTTCAGCCCCAACACAACTGACCGAAAAAAAAAATGCATTTCATCAGCAATTAAACCCCCCAATCCCCAAAATGGAAATTTTCATAAGGAAATATAATTTGATTACTCTCTGGGCAGGGCAATACAAACGTCAACCACTAGGTAGGTCAGATATTTCATTCATCACAGAGCAGACAGATGTGGCCCCAAGAAAAGGGAAAGGGAGGCTTACTGGATGGAAATGTAGGTTAACATAAATGAAAATAATGTCACTGTGAAGGAACACAAAAGCTAACAACACATTCACGCTGAGGTGTGACTGGGCACCCAGCCAGCCCAATGGCCCATGACAAAGCTCAGCTGTCAAGTTAGAGAAAGGACAACAGGACAGGGAGTACGTGCAGGTGATCATCACCAAGTGGGAAGAAAAACAGTAAAATAAAAGAGTACTGGAGACCACTAAGAAAACTTCCCTGGCACCACAATTTTTCAGAGTTCTCCTTGTCTTCGTTATTGAATGCACTGCTTAAGGCCATTTTGCATAATCCAGGAAATTGTTCTTTTTCTTTTGTAATGGTTAAAAACATGAACTAACAAAGCTAAAAACTACTTTATGCTTAGAAACTCAAAATTTGGGCAATGAAATCTGCCAGGGTTTAACTGAGACAATGAAAGTATTTCATAAACATAGATGTGAATTAGCATGACAACCCGCGCTCACGACACCTGTCCACACGGTGCGCGGATTCCTGAGACTGGCTCTTGTTACAAGCCATCGCCCAGGAAGAGTCTAGCACACGGGGTGAAGGAGTAAAGGTGTGGGGACAGACACCTCTCTGTGCCGGCCGCACGTTCTAGCGGGCCTGGGGACAGGTGTTAACCTCTCTGAGTCAGTATCTTCATCACTCGGTTGGAAACAATATGATCTACTTTGAAGACTATCATGAAGATTCGAGACAACATACAAAAAGCACCCGGCATGGGGCCTGACACAGAACATGTCCTTTTAAAAAACATTAGTCATCCTCAAGAAAAGACTTGAGTTTCTGATGCTGAAGTTTGGTAACAGGCACATCTCACTTCTGCTGCCGTGGAATGGCTCGCTGTCCTTTCCCCTTATTATTCCTTTCCTCTGAAGTTACGCAACCTCACCGTTTACAGTTTTTTTTTAATTTTTTTCAAGTAAAGCTGCAACCTCATCATTTTAAAAGGTTGGGAAACACACTCTAAGAACTCGATTATGTTCAGTAACATCTCTGTTCAAATAGCAAAAATAATATTAACATTCTGCAAGGTGTTAACTGCTTCTGATAACCCTTCATAAATAAAGTGGTCTTGGGAGTAGAGGACAGAGAGAAGAAAAAGTTGATAAATATTGCAATCCAACTAAAAGATTCCCCTTCATGTATTTTCCTTAAATATAAGCATATTTTAAAGCTGCATTTTTGTGGTACATATATCTCCCAATATCGGGGGACAATACAGTGTCAAATCATACACTTTTGCTAAAAGCTATAACGGCTTTAGGTCAATTTCCAAAATACATTTATAACACAGATTCTATCCCAGGTCTTTTTGTTTACACACCGTATTTCTGCTCATCAGGTCACCTATGTAAACCACTACGTTAATCTCTGGTGCCCAGATTTCAAACTCCCTCTGCCATGAGGTGAGGGTGGATAAAGGGACGACTATAAGAAAGGGGCCATACAGCTGGTGTTGGTGGAACAGGTAGGAGAGGAATGATATGGTCTGGATGGTCTTTCCTAGGCCCATTTCATCAGCAAGGATCACACTGTTACTTCTGCAGGGAAAGGGAAAAGAAAGTTAGTTAAAAAAACAAAAAAAACAGAATGTGCACAAAGAGCGAGGACACCAGTGCCCCACGATGTCACCAAGCAAGACATTTCGGTGTGAGCCTCAACTGTATGTCCTCTCACGTGCAATTAAGTCTCCTACATAAGATAATAGAAGCTACAACTAGCACAGTAACAAGTGATCTAAGCATGATCAAGATTGGGATTATTACGAGAGCCTATTCAGACTATGTTCTTGACCTTGCATTTTGATCTTGGACATCTATCTGTCCCTTGTGAGAGAGGGCAGGTGCACACAAGCACATGAGCTTGGCTTCCACCAATACAGAAAGCAGGGGCGGACTGGCTACCCCACTGGTGAACCTTACAGCCTGACAGTCACGTGCCCTTTGCTCAAATTACCCACCCAATCCACTGCATGCCACCAGGCTGCTCAGCGCTCCACCCATGCTGCTGTGCACACAGCCTGTTTTAAATACACTGCAGGCTACAGCAGGGCGAGGCTGTATATTTCTGAATCCCATCCTACGCCTGAACCAGAGTATCTGGGAAAGGACTCAGGAATCTGCATTTTGTTGTTGTTAATCCTCACCTGAGGATATTCTTCCATTGATCTGGGGATGGGGGAGGAACAATGGTGTGAAAGAGACACACTGATTAGCTGCCTGGCTCCTGCACAACCAAGACTAGGGCCTGGGATCGAACCTGCAACCCAGATACATTCCCTTGACCAGGGAATCAAACCCTCAACCCTTCAGTCAGAGGGCCAATGCTCTAACTGCTGAGCCTGTCATGGCAGAAATCTACATTTTTAACAGGTACTTCTGCATATTCTAATGCAGGTGTACTCTTGGTACCACCCTTTGAGAAACACTGTTTTAGCAGATAGGCTGGATTTTAACAGAATACTCGTAAGAAAAGGATTGTGCAGACATCAGAAAAAAATTTGATAAAATGGCCACAATTAAGAAAATTATGTTTAAGAAATAAAAAATAGCCCTGGCCGGTTTGGCTCAGCGGTTAGAGCGTCGGCCTGCGGTCTGGAGAGACCCGGGTTCGGTTCCCGCTAAGGGCACGTACTTCGGTTGCAGTTTGTCCCCGGCCCTGGTTGGTCGTGCGGGTGGCAGCCACTCGATGTGTCCCTTCACATTGATGTTTCTCTCTCTCTCTCCCTTCCTCTCTCTCCCTCCCACTTTATCTGTACAAAATATGGAAAAATATCCTCGGGTGAGGATAAAAAAAAAAAAATCTCATTAGGAGAAATAAAAAATAGTCCATTCAGCAGGAAATTAGGACTATATGTATGACAGAAGTTGCAAACATTAAAAGTTCCTTCAAAATCAGGCCAATGAAGGTTTATACATATATAATACATGCTTAATCGTTGAGCCAGAGAGCACTGGAAGGGATATACAAGTTAAAGACAACTTAATTGATTAGGAAAACAAGACACTTAAATCACCAAGAAATTTTAATTAGGGGAAATGCTCACAGAACAAAGCAGAATATATGAGGAAAGGAGAATAAGAAGGCCTCTATAAATTTCATGCCTCTACAAATCTCAGCTACACCTGATTTATACACTGCTGAGATACAGTGCATTCCCGAGTAAGTTCCCTCATCTCTCTGACCTTCCTGCCCCACTGAGAGGAAACGGTTAATTTCCACCAACATTTCCTCTCCCTAACAAACTTTTTCCCCCAGAACATCTTCAATCCAAAATTGGTTGAATCCATGGATTCAAAAGGCTGACTATACTCTTGACTTCAGAATAAAATGATACTAGAAATACATGAAATAAACTCCCAGAAGGGACTTCTCTCAGTCACATGTTTCAATTTCTACAATACAGAGTAGAAAGAAGTAAATTCTTTGTCTCAAACAAGAAAGAAACCAAGAACAGTAAAGAAAATCTCAAACATCGTCTACCTACTTGCACCAGGAATGAGCAAGCCAGTTGAGACCTTCTAGCTGATAGTCACGGAGCTCCAGATTCTCCCCTCCTAAGTATGCCGGCTGTTTCTTTAAAGCCACAAACCGTGGTCTCTGCTTCAGGGCCTGAAAAACAAAAATTAACAAAGCCCAAGTCAAAACAAAGCTTTCTTCCTGTTCCTATGTGAAAAGGCTAGCCATGATCTATGTGTTGGGCACCAAAGCAGAAAAACACAAATTTCACCAGCCCACCGCAACTCCTTTCATCGTGGTTCACGTTCCCAAAACCAGATGGCCTCCTGAAATATTTTCTAGTGCACTTGCTCCTTTCCTGAAGTAAGTTTGTGAACATCATTAAATGGCACTTATTTACGTCATCTCTACCATATGGCAGCGAGTGAAAAGTGCTGTGTTCACTTCCAAAGGTATGAAGAACAGTGGTCGAGTAAAGCCGTCTCTATGGTTTGCACAAAATGGGGATTCGGCAGCCAATTCAGTTTGGGAAACAAAGGATTAAAAGTTATATGAATTTCATTACTCGTGACTTTTTCAAAGTCTAACATGCTTGTGTATCTGGTGAATTTACAGGAGAAATTCAAACGGGAATGCTTCCCACAGTTACTCGGCCACAGCTATTCTTGTCCTCACACTAATCCTCCCTCGTGGACTTCCAGGGTATCTTCCCAGCTGGACGGGGCTCTAGTTTCCTACACACTGCCATGAGATGAAGGTCTCTAAATAAAGTACTGTTTCCATTCCGCTGCTCTGCTCGGTAGGGCGGGCATTATCACTACACACAGGATAAAATCAAAGTACCCTTCAAGGTATTCAAGACAGACACACTTGGACCTAAAAGCACACATCAACATCACCTTCCCCCCTTCCAACCCTGGGGTCTGGGATTCCTATGCTCTTCCTCTTGGCATCATTCATGAGAGGGCAAAATGCCCTGGGCCCCTTCTGCCCATGGACCCAGCACCAATCCATTCTCCAAGGACAGGGCAGTTCAAGTACCACGACTTCCTCTTTAAAAGCCCTTCAATAATTCCTGGAGCACAATGACTTCTACCTCTGTACCTTTTCAGACCACGTCATTTTTATCACACTCACTGGCCCTCAATTACACACTGCTTCTCACAGATAGATGTTTGGTGCAATGAACTTGAATATCAACTTCTTAGAGACATAGTCCATGTTTTATATATACCTGTATTACTGAAGACCCAAGGATACCATTTTACACAGAATAAATTCCAACAAAGGAAAAGTTGTTTACAGCCAACCTAGCCAATAAAAAGTTGATATATTTATTTAGTTTCTAACTTAAAATTGAGAGATATTCCCCCCTGCATCACTTCTCTTAAAAAGTGCTTAAATTCCTCCCAGCCGGTGTGGCTCAGTGGCTCATCCTATGGACTGAGAGGTCCCGGTTTGATTCCCAGCCAGGGCACAGTGGGGGGCATGCAGCAGGCAGCCAATAGATGTCTCTCTCACATCTATGTTTCTATCTCTCTAAAAAACAATCACGAGAAACATAAAAAATTTTAAGTGCTTAAATTCCTTCAGGTATTCTCCACAATATCCCTAGTTAAATACATCCAATTCTGTAAATTATAAGACTAAAGAAATAAGCAAAGCCATGATACAACTCACCCTCTCCTTTTAATTATTTTTCTTTGCTGTAAAGGTTAATTCATCTTCTTTAATTTCCATAATGGAAATTATCACTTACTTTCGTAACATTTTACCTGCCCAGTATCTGTGTGACCAACCCTTTGTATCAATACAGCTTTCCCCTAAAAACACCAAAGCCAGCCACCACCTTGCACTCTCTGGTCGGGATGGTTTTTGAGTTGTTCCGACTGTGGAAGCTGTCGATGCAGCCCTGGAATTTCTTTCCAATCAAGGCTTCGTCTTCCCAGCTGCACTCTGAGTAGGGCAGTCCCATCCACTTGCAGAGATACTCGGGTTCATTGGAAGGTGCTGGCTTCCGACTGTGAGCTATTAGATGTACAAAAATCCAGGTCAGCCACTATCCATTCAAGAAAGGGAGTAACATTCCTTTTTGCATATAACCAGTGAAAGATCATGAGACAAAATTGTGAACACTGCAAAACGTGAACTGCTTATAAATGCTCAACATTTACAAACAAGATATCTTGCTTACCTGGAAAATCTGTCTGACCCAGTGTAGATTTGCTTGTCTTCATAGCTAAACAAATGGACAACAGAGAAAAGTTATCACTATAATCAAGCAAAAACTGACATTTTAAGCTCTTTGAATAAGAATACAAATATAGTCTGGCCGGTGTGGCTCAGTGGATTGAGCATCATCCCATGGACTGAGAGGTCCTGGTTCAATTCCCAGTCAGGGCACGTGCCTGGGTTGTGGGCTCAATCCCCAGTAGGGGGAGCACGCAGGAGGCAGTCGATCAATGTCTCTCTCTCACATCGATGTTTCACTCTCTCTCCCTTCCTCTCTCAAAAAACAAAAAATCAATAAAAACATATTTAAAAACAAAAAAAGAATACAAATATCAGGAAGAAAACCTATCATGTTCTCATGACCCTGTCTAGCTATTACTCCATTTCTTTGTTCCTCTTGACAACAAAACTCCCAAGGAAAGCTGTTTTTACTCCCTGTCTCCCTCCACCCCAATTCTTTCTTGAAGCCACTCCAATCAGGCATGTATCCCCACCACTCCATGGGTCCATTTGGCCAGTGCCATACCTATGGCCAGATTCAAGAATCAAGTCCCAGTCTACACTGTATTGACCAGCAGCACTTCCTTCCTTCTGAGCCACACAAATCACCTGCCTTTCAGTAGACCACCCTCATGGCTGTCCTCCTTTCTCATTGGCTGTCCTTTCTCAGTCTCCTTGGCTGGTTTCTTTCTGATGTCCAAGGCTGGAATGCTCTGACTTCCTATTCTCACCATGTATACTATTTCTGATAATTTCATCAAATCTTAGGCTTTAAATACCACCTATATACTGATAAATCCCCAAATCTAAATCTCCAGCCCGGACTAAGAGCTTTCACAGTACTCTCTGTTTAGATGACTAAGAAGTATATCAAACTAAGCTCTTGTTTCCCACTCCAAACAGCTCTTCCCTTAGTCTTTCCACTTCAGTAAGTGGTACCTTGCCCTAGCCAGTTTGGCTCAGCGTTAGAGCGTTGGCCCGCAGACCCGAGAGCCCCAAGTTCGGTTCCTACTAAGGGAGCCTGGTCACGGTTGGGGCCGTGTAGGTGGCAACCACTCAATGATTCTCTCACGTTGATGTTTCTCTCTCTCTCTTCCTTCCTCTCTCCCTCCCGCTCTATCTGAAGATAAATGCAGAAACGTGTCCTCGGGTGAGAAAGAGAGAGAGAGAGAGAGAGAGAGAGAGAAAGAGAGAAAGAAAGAGAGAGAGAAAGAGAGAGAGAAAGAGAGAGAGAGAGAGAGAGAGAGAGAGAGAAAGAGAGAGAGAAAGAGAGAGAGAGAGAAAGAGAGAAAGAGAGAAAGAGAGAAAGAGAGAAAGAGAGAAAGAGAGAAAGAGAGAAAGAGAGAAAGAGAGAAAGAGAGAAAGAGAGAAAGAAAGAAAGAAAGAAAGAAAGAAAGAAAGAAAGAAAGAAAGAAAGAAAGAAAGAAAGGAAGGAAGGGAGAGAAAGAAAAGTGGTACCTCTAGTCTCCTGTTTACTTGGGTCAAAAATCTTGGCATCATCTTTCCACCTCTCTCTCTCATTCCCCTACCTCCAAATTTACCAGCAAATCTTGTTAGTTTTTCCTTCCAAATAAATCTAAGCTTCTGTCTATTCTAAAAAAGTAAACCTATAACAAAACATTTTTTAATGTACATCACTCCCATTATTCCTGGACCTCAAACACTGCTAAAAGAAGTTTCCATGCCTTACCTATTACTCTTTCTACTATCTGATACTGTTTGTTCAGCTCTGAGGCCAGCTCTTGTTGGCAGTTAAAATATTCCACATCTTCAGGAGAAACTTTCCCCAACCTGGACAGAAGACAGAAAAATTACATACTCATTAATTTAGAGGCTCTATCAAAGCAAAGTAAGAGGTAGGAAAAGAATCTGGTCTTAACTTCCATCTGCCCTTTAATACTCTCTAGGCCAGAGATTTTACAAAAATATACACTTTTAGAAAACACTGAATACCTTAGACTCCTCTCTGATGTGGTTCATTTACAAAGAAACCTAAAAATAACTATTTTGTGACAAATTCATTGGGATAAAATCATATATCTAAAAAGACCGAGACAATAAAACTGTCTTCCAGATTTAAAACATGCCTTTTTTAATACATAATGGGCTTTAGGAGTGATTAAATGTGTTTTTTTTGTTTTGTTTTGTTTTTCAGAGAACTAGTCATTCTTAGCACCAAAGTTCTTTAAAAAGACAACAGCAGCCACCTGATATTAGGTATTACTGTACCTCTGAGAATTTTAATTCCTATGCTTTGTGAGTACTTCTGTCTTAGGGATACATATTTTTCTTTTTGACTCAGAGGAAGAATATGAGATTTAATGGGGTAGCATATTTTGCATAGTAATAAAACAGGAATTAGAACACATCGGTCCCTATTCCTATTACAAAATAACCTGACAGGTATGATGCTCAATTATATTAAATCTTCCTGTCCCTCGGGCTGCAAATGCATTTCTTTAACCCACAATGGAAAATGTACCATTGCTTGATTTCATCCTCTTTCTTCTTGAAGTTCTCGAGTTTTTTTAGGCCCTTCACTTTCTGTTGCTGTAAGGACTCTTCACTCTCCCACGTGCTATGGATATAAGACCAACCCTTCCACTTGATGAGATACTGGACTTCGCCTTCCTCCCTTTCCGGGTCAAAGTCGCCACTTGGGTCTCCATTAGCTTCAATCGCATACACAGTAGTAGACGCTCCAGTGGCTGCAAAAGGATTCAGTTTTTAACAAACTTGAGAAAGTATATAAAACCAGACATTGAAAAGTTTCCCAAGTACGCAACTGTCTAACGGAACAGCAACAGCCTTTCATTTCGGTCCCTCCTAACTCAGGAAACAAATCTGTCCCCCGAAGAATATTAAGAATAAGGTAAGAAAATAAAAATATCTCCAGCAATTACCCATCTACCCAAAGTTCTCTGTTAACTCTCTTAACCTCAAATGAGGCTGGATTAAGAAAAAGAACAGAAAAATTGAATTAGGTATTCTCTCGGTATTTCCTATACAGAAAAGTTACTTTAAAGAAACTAAGTTAGCCAGGCTGGTGTGGCTCAGTGGTTGAGTATCAACCCATGCACCAAGAGGTCACTGTTCAATTCCTGGTCAGGGCACATGCCCAGGTTGTGGGCCTGATCCCCAGAGGAGAGCATGCAGGAGGCAGCCAATCGATGTTCTCTCTCAGTGATGTTTCCATCTCTTTCTCCCTTTCCCTTCCTCTAAAATCAATAAATAAAAAAGAAACTAAGTTATCTCTCAATTTTAATATAAAAAAATCATTACCATCCAAATATGCACTTAACCAGTTTCATTCTTTTCACGAGGAGATTCAGAAACAATTAAATTTGCTTAATGCTAGTGAGCATGAACCTCTGCTACATCGTTGCTTTTTAAGATAGTAACATATCTTTACTAGCTTAATTTTAAAAATTTCAAAAACATATTAACTATATCCCTCTATTCTCAGCTATGAAACATGAAAATGGGGTCAGAAAAACTCCGTTTCACAACAAATATGGGCATGGACTAAAATGCATCATTTCAGAGTTGAACTATGTAAAATCTGAGCCTTACAGAGCAGGTGTAAAAAGTGATTTGCTTGCCCTGGCCGGTTTGGCTCAGCGGTTGGAGCGTCGACCTGAGGTCCTGAGAGACCCGGGTTCGGTTCCCGCTAAGGGCATGTACCTCGGTTGCAGTTTGTCCCCGGCTCTGGTCAGTCAGTCGTGCGGGTGGCAGCCACTCGATGTGTTTCTTTCGCGTCGATGTTTCTCTCTTTCTCTCTCTCTGTTCCTCTCTTTCCCTCCCACTCTACCTGAACAAAAAATGTCCTCGGGCGAGGATAAAAAAAAAAAAAAAGTGATTTGCTTGCCAAAGGCACATACCTCCTTTCTTCCCCAGCCTTGAATCTAAGACCTTTTCAATGGTTTCACTATTATCCTGCTGGTCATCAATTCCTTCGCCAGTCATTTCAATGAGATCGTCTGAGTCAGTCTCAAAGTCATCATCTTCTTTGTAACTGCAGGAGGAACAATGACGAACAAATGAGAAACTATCTTTTCAGAATTTAACACCGCCATACATTACGTCATTGTAAGGAACCACACCTGGTTGGCTCCAATATGCTGTTTTACAGATCGGTGACAGATGCAGTGGGCTCAAAGGTCATTTTCTTCCTATTTAATGTACTAATGCATGTTCACAGATAACTACAGGAAGGCTAACTCATATTTCAAAATAAAAACAGACTATATTTAGTGATTAGTGTAAACAAGATATAGAAAACTACAAGGACACACCTATGTGTTCATTTTTTAGTGAGATCATTACTATATAAATGTGAAAACTACACAGAAAATGTATAATGAAAAAAAAACTGCTGTTAAGCAAAAGACACACAGTAGCTCTAAGATTAAATGATTTAACCCTATATTTTGCCTCCCAATAGCAAGAATATGAAATTTAAGTATTTTGGAACTGTTGAGAACTTCAACATGCTTCCTAGTAATAAAATATTCAAATGTAAATTCCACTATATATTAACAGCAAGTGGTTTGGGAGTCACACAAGAGCAAACCACAACTCTGGATGCAAGTTCGGCTGTAGGAAGAAAAGCTCTACGTCAGCAAACCCAAAGCTTCGTCCTAGCTTTGGAATTATCAATTGGATACATTGGACAGGTTATTAATAATCTCCAATGTATTGCCCTTTGAATCATGTAAAGTAAAATATTGTCTGCATGTTATCTATCCCTTTATTCTGTTTTCTGTTCATGCTTCATATCCTATTAGTAAGCTTGATGAAATTATTATACCCTAATACCAACATGTAAGCTGAACTTCAGCCCTGGCCAGTTTGGCTCAGCGGTTAGAACGTCGGCCTACGGACAAGAGTGTCCCAGGTTTGGTTCCCGCTAAGGGCACATACCTCGGTTACAGTTTGTCCCAGCCCTGGTTGGAGTCATGTGGTTGGCAACCACTTGATGTGTCTCTCTCACATCAATGTTTCTCCCCGCCCCCCACTCCTGCTCTATCTGAAGATAAATGCAAAAATGTTCTTGGGTGAGAATCTTTTTTTTTAAAAAAAAAGCTGAACTTCAGAAGAATTTGACCCACAGAGCAACTCAGAAACAAGACCCAAACACCCAAACATCTTTCTTAAAAAAGGGTGTTTTAAAATAAAGATAACATCACTAAGCTACCTCGACAGGACACGAACTTGAAGCAGCTCTCTTGAAAGAAATGAAGGCTTGAAATGAGCTACCGCTACTCTTTCCATATTCCTGTTGGCCATCCAATCTCTTTGCAGGAACACAGACCAGATTTCCAAATACCTCCACAGGACGCAGGTCATCATTTTTACCTAACAGGTGCATAATCCGGGGCTTAGAACCAAGCCCAAACCAATCAAACTGCCACCCTCACAGTGATGAGAAATCCGGGGGCATAACCTACCTGACATTTTTAGCCGCTCTGCGACGAGTCTGCCTTTTGGGAGCTTCGTCGTCCTCATCATCATCATCAGAAGACTCCTGCTTTTTTTTCTTTCCACGCTGAGCTTTAGGTTGCTTTTTAACACGGGATTTGGGCACTGTTCTACAATGAGAAGATTAAAAAATGGCAGTTTTACGCTATTATTTGGTGTTGACTTCACATCTGTCTAACTGTATTTCCCAAAGCAGGGGTAACATGTAGGGTTAACCAGGGGGATGTCAGAGATGTATATTCCTGGGTGCCATTCTCTGAGAGTCTAATTCACTGGAAATCTGCATGTTGAACATTGAAAGTGATTCCAATGCTAATAGTCCTCAATCATTTATATGAGACATGGTGGGTTCTGAGGCAATGCTTCTCCACCATTCCTCAGGATCACCGACATAAACACACTCAGCTGATGGCATCTGTGGTGGGTGATCTGGAAATACCTCTCAAACTTACTAATACAACAGTGTTACTTCTGGGGATTGATCTTACAGATACACACCAGCACAGGCATATTCAAGTATTCACTGGAGTATTATTTGTAATAACAAAAGATTAGAAAAATTCTTAGTGTTCATCAACTGGGAACTGGTTCAATAAACAGGATACTATGGAGCCATTATAAAAAAAAAAGGGGGAATTTCCACGTACTGATATAGAAAGATTTCCAAGATCACGAAAGAAAAATACACAAGAAACACAGAATGTATAATCTGTATAAAGGGAGAAGGGACAAGAAATAACTACACCTACTTTTGTTACATGTGCACAGAGTGTACCTGGAAGACCACCGGAGAGACTGCCCTGCCCCAGATCATGGAACAGAATGAGGACATGGCCCTCTGCTGACTCCCATGCACAGCCGAGACTGAGGGCCATAATCTAGGAACTCACCAAAGAAACCCCCAAATTATCACTCCATCCGTGGTGAAAGGTGAAAGGGGAACACAGGAGACAACTCGCAATCACACCTATCTGTTCTCTCAGATCTACCGTGACCAATGCTACACAGAGGATTCAAGATCAAGGGTTCAATAAATGACAAGTAAAATCTAGAAGACAGACTGGAGTGCCTTCCCAGTCCTGAGAGCTTCAACTTAGATTGAAGGAGACAAAACTCAGTTGATGCATTTCCCTTTGGTGGTGGGGAGACAAGTACAATGTCTTAAACCAGAGGTAGGCAAACATTTTGCTGTAAATAGCTAGATGGTAAATATTTTTGGCACTCCCAGACAAGAGGCAAAACTGAGGCCACTACATAGGTACTCATATAGTGAGAGAAAACAAATTTTCACGTGCTTTTTTATGACAAAATTCAAAAGAAGATAATAATCACTGAGTCTACTTTTTGTAATACATATCTAACTAATGAGAACAGCATTCTTTTTTAAGAGATAATATTTCACTTCATTGGAATTCAAACGTAGTATTCCCTACCATCAAACCACAAATGTTCATCTGTAAAGCTACACTTAGCTGGCAGGCCATACAAAACATAGGGGTGCGTGGGATCTGGGCCAAAGGCAATCACTTGCCAACCCCATCCTAAACCATAGACAAGGTCAATTTCCCGGGGCCTGTATGCCTCCTGCCCGCCTTCTCCGAACACCAGTACCTTATGTTGCCATCTGATCAAAAATTACCAATTTCCTGCCACCTGGGACTACTTCCTTTTCTGACATTTAGATTCTGTTTAATGTTAAATAGATGATATGAACAAGGTAATAAACAGTGAAGTATGCTTTCAACTAGACAATCAGTGTTTTAAACTTAAGAATTAGGTCCCTAAAAAAGAAACTTAAACAGGACACAAGGAACTTTTTAAAAGAGAAGAGACATTTTCCCTCATAACTAATCCACCATGGAGTCACTCTGAGCTACAAACCATGTCAACACCCACAAGCAATACAAGCAGCCCAGTCATCCAATCACTTGCTAACAATGGAGGCTGGCAAGAAGTGAACCACAGACACTGAAGACCCAGAGCCATAACACATTGCATCCCATCGATTTAGGCTCTCTTGCTAGCACCGCATCCTCTCGCTCTAACACCAATTAGGCTCCACCAGAAGCAGAGATGTTCGAGAGCAAACACTGCACCTTCTGGGGACAGGCCTCTTGGCTTTCACTTTTTTTTGCTCTGGTTCACTCTCTGCACCGGTGCCTTGTTCCTGTTCATCTTCTGAGGGCTCTCGTTTCCATTTTTCTCTGTGATCAAAAGCAAAGCAGAATGATTTTTTTTCTAAGAGAATTCCTCCAGATTGTTTAGCTTGAACAATCTGACAACACCAATTTTGAGCTAATTATCCAAAACACAGAACACGTATATTTTAGCTATTATGCTAAAGAGATTTCTTCTAACTCCATTTAAATTTTGGTTGTGTTCTCCTAGACTATGTAATATCTATTCCTGTTTATTTCTCATAACAAAATAAATGAAAATGAACACTAAGGATACATTTTTTAAATTAACTGTTTTGAGGAGAAATGCTGCTAAATCTCTCTCGTATTCTATTTTGATTTGACTGCTGTCATTGACCCGACTGAAGCCATAATATATATTGAGTCAGTGGTTCTCACATTTTAGCATCAATCAGAGCCACAGAAAGGACATGTTAAAACAGATTTCTGGGTCCCAGACAACTAGATTCAGTAGGTCTAATGTGATGCCTAAATATTTAGTTTTAACTAGCTCACAGACAATGCTGATACCAGTTAGAGACTTCTTTGAGAACGCTCATACTAAATATTTTAATATTAGAACACATTTGAGGAAACAGTTCCTAAAATTATTTTTCAACAATAAACCTACTAAATTACCTGTTCAGCCAAAGATATAGTTTTAAAAATTTATTAGATATGGAAGGTATTCCTTTGCTCTTTAAGATTTTAGAAGGCATGTAAGAGCCACACCCTACAGATGTCCTACTTCCCCAATTTTTGAAAACCAAACAAGTTACCACAAGGACTTAGCTCATTCTCACCTGTAGGGAAGAAGGAACATGTAACAGCTACTGAGCATGAAATGTCTAGGGGGGATAAAACATAGGCAAGTACTACCTGGGTCTCTCCGCAAATAAAACAATGACCACTGTGCCTCTTGGTCTCTGTATAGGAGATGAGGTTATGCTGAAGTCAATTGTGGCAGAAGTGCAAAGTCAAATCGATGTTCTTCATGGGAGAACAGGCCAAAGTAATTAATAGCAGAAGCTTGCTGTAAGAAGGTAGCTGACTTGCGGATTCCTTCCTAAAATGTGCAGGAACCACTACTACACCTGCCTTTGTGGAGACTTTAGGGAAGAAAAGGTTTTTTCAAGCCTTCATGAAAGGCAGTGGAGCACTTTTATGTCCATTACTTAGGTTCGAATGACACTGTTTCATAACCATTTCCCTAACAGCAGCTGAGTCCCTGTGGGCAGAGCCATTTTTGTTCATCTTTTACCAGAGCTCAGCTCAAAGGCAGGCAAACAGAGACACTCCTTTGTTAGTAAAGCAACAATTAAAGAAATGAGCCTTCTCAGTGTATCAGTCACACAGGTCAAGTGCTTCTGGAAGACACTGAGGCCTATTAGCACTGCCTAATCTTTCGGTCTCTCTTTAAAACAAAGACCTCCTTATGCCTAACTAGTCTGGGTACCTATCCCATTCTCTTTCCCCAGGGCCTAGACAATATGTCTGCTAAAGCATCCAAGGAATAGAATGGCAAGCAAAGAAGACAGGAAAATGTCTCCTGCAACTGGGAGACTGCCACACGAGGCTGCAGTCTCCCTAGGACCAAGTCCAGAACAGCTGGCCCTTCCGAAGTGGTTTCACAGGAAACAAACTTCAAAGAACATGAACAATTAAGACCTGAGGGACGGTTGATCAGAAGAGAAAGACCCTCAGTCAAGCATCAGTTGTAATTTACATAACCCCACCAGGTATGAGAATGTAAATAATGGTCTACTTCTACACTTTGGGAGACTCAAGTGGCAGTGAACACTGAGAGAAGGGATGTTGAGGCTACAGTTTCCCAATTAAATTGCAGATGTATAGACTTAGGGAGAACCAGGACTCAAGACAATATGAGAATGTACAAAAACTTAGCAAATCAACTGTTTCAAAGGCCCCCTATTAGAAAAGGTAACTAAAGTCCCATGAAAACAAGTTGTCTGGATACACGTCAAACCCCTGAGACTCTCAACCATAATCCCGAAAACCAAAGAACCAGGAAAAATTACAGCTGAGCTTATACATTCTGGGAGGATCTGAACAATCGGAGGTCTGCTTGATTTTGTATGTATATGTAGCTGACACTGAATTGATTATTTTACATTTTAATTTTCAAGAATGGGGAAAAGAAGTAATTTAGGCTCAGCAATATTAAGTCACTCTGTACGTGAAGGGAAGAGTGATGGGTTAGTCATACGATCACTTCCCGCCCCTGCAGACGCACTGTGCAGGGACGTTATGCTGCGTTAACATCTAAGCTTCCTTAATGCTAATTCACACCATGACTCTGGGAACCGAGTCCCTGGTAAGGCTGTATTCCTCAAATGTCAATGTCATAAAAGCAATGAAAGCCTGCAAAAATGCTCCAGGTTAAAGAAACCTGACAACTAATACAAGATCTAATCACTGCCTGGATCCTGTAGTGGAGGTGGGAAAATGTCAGAAAAGACATTATTGGGTCAACTGACAAAAATGGGAATATGAACTGAACAAAAGTATTTCGGCAATGCTAAATCTATTTATGTTACAACTGTACTGTGCTTATGACAGAGAATATCCTTAATTCTTAGGAAATACACACTCAGATATTTAAAGGTAAAAGGCCATGATGTATATCTTAAATGATTCAGAAAAAATAGTGTGTGTGTATACATAAAAAGAACACCCATGACAAAGGAAATGGGGCAAAAATGGTAACCTAAGTACATAGGCATTCTTTTGTGCTTTTATTGTTGCAACTTTCCTAAAGTTTGAAATTAATTCCTAAAAAAAGAAGTATTAAAATATAGTTCTTTTTTAGTCTTTAAAATCTGAGGTTTCAGAATAGCATTTCTCTGTGCTGATATTTCAGACTTTCCCCTCCCTACGAGTAAGTCTCTCTCCAATCTGAAATCCACATGCCCGCACACTGGGTTTGCTCACACTTGCTCAGATCACGGAGGGCGTCTAGCACTGTGCCTTACAGCTCGAGTCTTAGCCGCTTACTCCTCCAAGTAATCTTACAAATTAAACCACTCTGGAGAAGAGCTCCCCATACGCCCAGTTCCCCAGAGGATGGCAGGAGTGAGGCTAGCCCAGTGCCCAAACACACAACCTCCTGGGCAAGAGCCGTGGGGCAGGGAACAGCATTACAGAAGACACACCCCCCTCTGCAGAACTAAGAGGTTCTACTCTGGGAAAAGAAAGGTCTGTGAAGGCCTCTGGAAGTTCCCAACTTTGGGAGCTCTGAGGATTGACAGGAGAGGGAAAATAAGTATAGCTGCCACTCAAAAGAGGAAGATCGGTGAGTTGTAAGATGGCTGGAAAAATGTGGACTTTGCACACTCAGGGAAGGCCGTTAAAATGGGCGGCCAAGGTCTTCGAGCACAGCACCATCTGGATCCCAGCCAAGAGACCAGCAGAATGTAGTGGGTGGTGGAGGAAGGAGCATGACCATGGACTTCTCAGAGGCCCCCAGGAAGACCTTTAGACTGGAGAGCTGAGAACAGGATCTTCCAAGCAGGCCATGAGACTGACGTAGAACAAAGCCTTCTAAGACATCAAGAAGTGCAGGCTTGCCTACAGTTACTATTTCTCCAACTTGAACTTGATACTTAGAACACAAATGAAAATTGGGTGTGCTCTGAACAGGTCAATATTAAAAACCTGATTTAGCATACTTTCTAATAACTGTTAGATCAGCTTTGCAAATGAGGAAATGGATTTTAAAAGCTCAAATCGCTTTGCCTGAGGCCAAAGACTGAAGATTACTAATATTTTAGAACAGAGAATACATAACTGGGGCTCTTAATAGGGACCATGGACAAATGTTTACCATGAAATGCCCTCAATCTGGGTGCAAAGCTTTGGATATCTACATTTTTCTTTCTTTTTTTTAATGCTGCTATACATTTTTCTAAGGTGATAGGCTGTCAAGTCCAGACTTTCAAAGGGATCCACACACCCTCCAAAAAAATTTTTCTTAAATTATTTCTTAAAAGAGAAAAAGAATCAAATATCTTAAGTAAAATTATTAAAATAAATTTTAAAATAATGAGTATAGAGCCCAGCCAGTGTGGCTCAGTGGACTGAGCGTTGTCCCATGGACTGAGAGGTCCCGGTTTGATGTCTGGTCAGGGCACATGCCCAGGCTGCGGGCTCAATCCCCAGTAGGGGTGTGCAGGAAGCAGCCAATCAATGTTGCTCACATCACTGTTTCTCTCCCTCCCTTCCTCTCTCTCTAAAAAAAAAAAAAATCAATAAAAACATTAAAATAAATAAGTAAAATAATGAGTAAATAATCTATGTTATAAAGGAATTTTACTTTAAGCTCAAAATTAAAGTGTTCCGGCTTATGAAATGAAATGGAAATGACAATATGAAATTTCATATTCAAATGAGTGTCCAACCAATATAATTTTGCCATGCCAACACAAAGAACATATGAAAATTAAAAAACGGCAAATCTAAATTTGCCCCTTGCTTGAGTAAAACAGAATACCAAATACCTATATATTTGGTATTTGTACACATTTTTAGGGAAAAAATAATTCAGCTAATCGGGCCAACCAGACGAAATAAGGTGGCGCTGGCCCCCAAGGAGCGCAAGCACGTGTGAAATACTTACTTCCAAGTCCAACACTGAGACTCCTGGGCTCTGAACGCTGCTGCTGCCGCAACAGGTCAGGATGGGCAGTGACCCAGACAGTAAGAGACAGAAGCAGACCCTGGGGCCTGGGGCAGGCTGAAGACACAACGAGTGCAGTCCCGGAAACGCTGACATGCTCCAAACTACTAAGGCGAAGTGATTTCCCCCAGAAAAGACTTACTGTTTTTTCAGCTGCCTCTGGCCTCTTCTTTTTGGGCTCCCACTCTCAGACCCGCTACTTGCCTTCAGTGTGTAGGGGGGAAAAATGATTAGACTTTAATTCACAGTTCTTAGGGTCAACACTATCCCCTGGTTCAACAATCTACTCAGTATAACATCATTCAACACGACCTTCTAGACAGAAAGAAACCTAGGCATTTGTTCAGTGGTGCTCACTCTCCTTTTGCTTTGAAAATTAACTTCTGTGTCTCAGGGAACATTCCTCTCAGCCGGACTCCTACAAGAGCACAGTGCAGTGCAGTTTCTGGGGTGATGGCAATGCCCTGATTCTGCACTGTCCCTACCAAATATTGCAGCCAGCAGCCACATGCGACTCCTGAGGCCCTGAGGCGTGGCTAGTGTGACTAAGGAGTGGAATTTTTCATTGTATTCCATTTTAATTAATACAGATTTTAAATGTCGCATGTCTAACGGCGGCCATGCTGGTTTCTGCAGATCTAGAAAGTCACAGGAAAACACAACACTGAGTGTGCCATTAGAGGTGGTGGCTACCGACCTATCTCATTTGAGACTCATTCATGAGCACGTCCAGTCATAAGGCCACAGCACCCTGCTAACAGCGCTTGGCCAAGAAAAGTTTATAGTCAGAGACATCTCTGAACAGTTCTTTTTCTCCAAAATTAAGCAAAATGGCAAACTATTCCTGTTGCTCTTAAGTCTTGTGCACTACAGAGAACATGTTAATGTATATACGAAAGATCAAAGGATTTACACAACTAGGTGGTTGGTTATAACAAACACAGCTCAGTGACCCAGTCCTAGATGCGATTGAAAAAGAAAGCTGAGGCAAAGCAAGCTCAGAAGTTACTCAGAGTAAAAAACTGGAAAGGCAATGTTAATGTTACAGTCAATTCTGTATTAAAACCCATCCCAACTCACTAACCACTATCAATATTTAGCTTCTGGCAGAAAGATGTTATCATTAAGAATAGCAAAGAGGACCCGGCTGGTGTGGCTCAGCGGTTGGGCATCAACCCATACACCAAGAGGTCGCCGGTTCGATTCCCGGTCAGGACACATGTCCAGGTTGTGGGCCTGATTCCCAGTGGGGGCATGCAGGCGGCGGCCAATAGATGTTCTCTCTCATCAATGTTTCTCTCTCTCTCTCCCCCTCTCCCTTTCTCTCTAATATCAAGAAAAAAAAATTATTTAAAAAAGGGGGATAGTTCACCGAGACAAAAAAGTATCTCTTCAGAATAGAATCTATAAACTTAATATACAGAGGTAAGAATCCACAAAAATACACAGAGAAAAGTCTGATTCCATAGAAACCCAGAATCCAGTACATAATACTAATTTTAAAAATCACCAATCTCTCACAATTAGACCACAGAGTAAATGTGTGTGAAACATTTTACACTGAGCACTAAAAATGAACTAGGAAACCAAAGGTAAAGAAATGGATAAAATACATTACTTGTGTCAGGTGCACTCTCTCCTTTCTCGGGAATAAACCTTAAAACTACTCCCATTGCTTTACACTTGCCAGGCAAGTTATTCACTGAACAAACATCTAGGAGATTCAGAAACCTGATATTTAAAAAAGTAAGCATCTTGCTATAATCAGTTTCACTATGAGAAATGTAAACAAACACATATTTCGAGGCCGGCTCTATAAAACACTCAACACTGCACTGAAGCATTCACTCTGACACGTTCTTTCTGGTAAATGTCACTTTGTACAAGCCACCGGTGGCTTTTCTTGTCCTAGGCTGAGACTGTTCACATTAGTCACTTAACTCCCATCCTGACGTTAAGCTGTGGTAATGGTAATACATACCAGAGTCGGAAAGGATGAGGTAAGATAAGGAGTTTCAATATATCCCCTTAAAACATTGCTTTTTCTTACCTCCTCCTTAATATTAAATCGTGATGGTTCTTGTCTGCTTCGGTTTGACCGCCTAACCCCATAAACATCAGGATATTCTTCCCACATCTGTAAAATTAACAGACCATGCATGAATCTTTTTTTCCTGACCCCCCCACCCCATTTACTATTTTTATTACTGGAACATGTATTTTAAGACCATTCAAGTAACTATCAAAAGGGTTGTTTTGTTAGTTATGTTTATGAGACAATAAACTGCCATCTTTAAAGAGAATAAGGCATATTACCCTAGAATACATAAAAGTTTAACAATGCCTCTTCGTTACTAAAGGCTATTAAACTGCATGGTACACTGCTTACCCATCATTAAAACATAAACTTACAGCTGAATAATACGGCAGAAGAACACTTGCTTCCACTAAAGACAAATTATTTACTGATGAATTTTAAATCTCTAATGTTTTCCATTTCAGCTTTGACTATGTATTGACCCATCTGAGAAGCTCATAAATAAGCAGGGCCCCACCTCGTCTAACTAAATAAGAATCAGGGCATTTATGTATTTCCTTAAATTCCACAGGGCGTGTAACATATCAGATACAAACAAATTAGGTATTTCTTTTTTTTTTTAATTCCTTACCCGAAGATACTTTTCCATTTATCTTCAGAAGCGGGGGGGGGGGGGGAATCGATGTGAGAGACACCGATTGGTTGCCTTCCACACAACCCTGACCAGGGCCGGGGATTGAACCACAACTGAGGTATGACCAAATCGAACCCGAGACTCTTTGGTCTGCGGGCCAACACTGTAACATCTAAGCCAAACCGGCCAGGGCCAAATTACATATTTCTAACTTTAGCTAGAAACGCTCAGAATGAGTCGCTGCCACCCTATCTCTAGCACATCTAATTTCATTCTCTTAATAAGTAGCAGTCCTTTGCTTTTAAGAACTATTTTTAGTAATAATCCTCACCAGTGATCAAAAAAATAAAGTTCAAAGTGGGGATTAGTTGAAATTTTTTCACAATATATTTTAGCACCATCTTATAAAAGTCTCAAGTCAACAAATATATAGAGAAAACAGAAGGTCCCGCCTTCCTCAACCTCTAATGATTGGTCTAGCCCGCAATCTCCCTTCAATTCAACAGATAACTGCTGCTAAGTATACTGCGCACCTTTAGTAAAATCAATCACACATAGGCAGAATGAATTCAAACAAACTGTGGAAGACCGAAGTGAAAATGTTTAATCAGAGTTAAACATGTAAAAGAGATGCTTGACAGCCAAGAACAGAAATGAGGGCTTGTCATCAAAACATGGGTGACAGCTAATGTCATGAAAATATTTGGAAAGTGAGGCAAGAGGAGAATGCCACTGGCCGAGACTAGTGAAATTATGTGTAAAGTGGACCTCAAAAAAGACAAACTTGATGAAAGATGACTCAGAAAAAAACCAATGTCATCAAGCCAAGGGAGGACATTCTCGAGAGTGCCTTTTAAAAATGCTGAGTCAGCTATAGAAAGACAAGGCCTCCAAAGAAAACAAGCGAGATAGTCCAGGATAGGCATTTTAGAACTAGAATCCAATATAATCACGTAATCCAGTGTCTTCAGTTTATGAAGGTGAAAAACCCATAATAGCTCTAGAATCATCTGAGAGTCAGAATACAAAAGGTCCAACCAGGAGGAGTTAGGAATAACCAGGTGGTAGGAAATCTGGGCCAACAAGGCAGAAAACACTGAACAGGCCTGGCAGAGAAAGGAAGGAATCAAACACCCTCTCTCTAGTCTTCTCTGCCAACACCCACCCCCACCCCCTTTTGAATCTGCTAGAACTGTGAAATTATGCGATACGGGTATTTACGGAGCTTTTATTAACGGGGATGGAAGCTAAACTATTTAGGGTCACTATATCAACTAGCTTCATCATTTAAAAATATTAGACCAGCACTCAAGCTCAACTGATGGGACTTTATTACAGTATATATTATAATGCATGCATCTGAAAATTATCTTGGTCCTTCCTTTTCAGGGTTAATGATATCTAATTCAACTCTTCAATGAAAAAACCTCCATGTGAAAAGGAATGTGTATACAGAAAACAAAGAACTTTCTTTAGAAACTCTTTTTAGAATGATAATCATTAAAGTCACCATCTAATCTTCCTAACTGGCTGGTGTGTCCATCCATGTGTTAACTTTATAGAACTGATCACCTTCACTTTCAAAGCATAATTTAGTATTTCTGCCTGAAACTGTACTTCTACCTTGACATTCAGTCAGTCTTTGTAATGATTATTTCCCTTCACAGTTCCCCTTCATCTTTTTAAATGAAGTTAAATATGTAAGGTCTTACAGTGAACAGTTTTGAATGTTAGACAGTCAACACTATTTCAGTAAAATTTTAAACACACTATGCCAGCCATGGTTTCTTTTCATCTCTACAAATAAAGAACTCTCTACTGTGCAGAAGGAAGTTGTATCCAGACTCACTTTTGTCCCTTACACTTCAAACATGTGTTTTGGTCCCTGGGAAAAGAGCACCTGGTCTAGATGTACACAGGAAACCGGGCTAAGGTATCAAGCTCTGAAGATGGCCAAGGGGGCCTTCTGCTGCAGGTCTGGGTGGGAAGTTTCCGAGTTTAATGACACTCAGAGCAAGACTGCTCAGTGGTACTCTCACGTGCAGGGTCTTTTTGAACGGGATGAGTCACCACTTGAATGGTCTCTTGTGAAAGATCCAACCAACACATGAGCAACAACAGGCACAGTCTCAAGGGTCTGAAAGGTACTTCTCTGGTGAGGGGTTAACTAGCAAGGACAACCTTCACTTTCCTGTCCCTATCGCTGCCACCAGCGTTTCCCAACCTCTCACCATCTCCTAAGAGTCACTTACCATTAAAATATGGTTTAGACTGGGAACAGAAAAACTAAAGTAACATAGTTAATGCCAATTCTGCCTCCAGAGTTCAAAGCCAAAAGTTTTCTTACTTTTAGATTTGTTGAAGCTATTCTGTAGAACTCGCAGGTAATGTAAAATCATGTGTACTGCTATGAAAATCTGAATGCACAGATGCGATTTATATCTTAGTAGAAAACCAATTTAGCATAAAGCTTCTCATTCCATTAGATTTTCTTTTTAAATTTCTAAAAGCAATATTCTTATGTGTGAATCACTGAAAATACCAAATTCTCTCAAAATGGAATTTTAAAAAATCAGCCGCATTCTTATGATTAATGAGACTGAGCCATTCAATTTTCCCTAATAGCAATGCACTCTAAAGTTTAGGCATCAAGAAGAAAATGCTATGCAACTCAATTCTTGCCTTTTTGCATTTTTTTTTTTTTTTTTTTTGCTAGAAGGCCCTTCCCTGTTGAGCAAAGCCTCCTAACCACATTGCTTCAGTACAGAGAGCGGTCTCTCTGTGAGAGGTGTCTCTCTCCCATTCTTCAGACGACCAAAGTGCCCTTTTTCTTGGATTGTGATTATTCGTCACTATCCTTGACAACTGCACTTCACAATCATCTGCCAATGACTCTGGTAGTTTTCAGTACTGATTATAAGAAAAATGTCAACCATTTTTTTTAAATGTTAAAAACCAAAATTATAGAAATGTGTCCTTTTGCCCTATAATCTGACAGGTTATGTAATTATTTCCTTTACAGTCTATGGTCGACTAATAGAGCACAAAGCAGTCCCCATATGCCCAGAGACTATGTTATTAGGAGAGGTGGCTGGGGTTTCCTTATCAAGACGGCTAATGAGTTTTCCACAGGAAATGAAGGTCTGCTAGCTGGTCCCAGCTGGCAGCCAATCTGCAGGGCACAGCAAAGGAGATACCTTCTTCACATCAGCTATCCGCTCCTTCTTAGAGGCTGGCTTCTCCTTGGCCTCCGGAAGGACTGGCTGGGATTTGGAACCTGCCGATTCGCTCTCGGATTCCGACGGACTCTCTGAAGATTCGGAAGTGCTGGACTCGCTGCCATGTCCACTCCCCGGATCACTGCCCGGCTCGCTCTCCGACTGGCTGCCTGAGTCTGAACCTGAAGCTTCTTCAGATGCTGAGTGACTTTACAAAAAAATACATATATATTTAAAGAGATTTAAGAACTGCCACATAAATCTGTTTTTAAAAATTCTCATGGTAAAATGACAGTGTATAGCAATTCTGGTAATACAAGATCCAAATTTACTTTTATATTCTTACATTGCAAATAACATCACTACTATCATTCTCAACATCCCTAATTAGCTACCATTTCCTGAGTGTTATATGATGCCAAATATCAGCTAATTTACATAAGAGTAGCTCTCTTACAGAAACTCACACAGGAATATTACTTTCTCCTTCACCCAGGTGAAAAAAAAACCTGAAGGTCAGAAATACTTAAGTAACTCTCCCAGGTGACACAGATAGGATTTGAAACCAGGTTGATCTGTCTGAATCCACTAAGTTTATTTGTTTAGTATCATCCCTCCCTCATCAAGACCAAAACAAAAAAAACAAAACAGACAGCAATACAGACCCAAACCAAACCAGGGCAAGGTTAGCCAAAAAGTAAGAGTGCATGCAATCTGGCTACAATTTTGCAATCAGTGTCCTCAATAACAGGTGCACATCAGAGTCTGGGCAGCTCCATAAAAAAAACATACACATTAACCCCAAACCAGAGGTCCTGCCTGGGAACCTCTTGCAGGGAATCCCAAACCTGGACCACCTAACAGAACAAAATAAACACAAAGAACATTCTGATTCTAAAGATTGCTGCTGGCTACCACACACCCCTCCCTCAGGCAGGTGACAGGAGAAACCACAACACAACAGGAACAGAAGGCTGCAGGATGATTAGCATCAACCTTGGGGCCAAGAAGGAAATACACCCTCCCAGTTCTGAAGACACTTTAAAGAGAAAGGACCTAGTGGTGGGCAGCTCACTCAGCTCTGCTGCTTAAAAACTAGCTTTTCGCGTGGCCGATGTGGATTGAGCGTTGTCCCGTGGACTAAAAGGTCCTGGTTCAATTCCCGGTCAGGGCACATGCCCAGATTGTGGACTCGTTCTCTCTCACACTGATGTTTCTATCTCTCTCTCCTCCTTTCCTCTCTCTCTCTTAAAAAAAACAAAAAAAATCTATCTTTTCATTCAGGAGTGGAACAGAGAAGGGGAGGCAGAACCTAAAGTAACAGTAACTTAACATAAAAGTCCTTGAGTATAGCAACTAGGAGATAAAAGACACATAGCATGAAACCCCAAATAGTCAAGAAGGGAGGCTAAAGTAGGACTGACCCCAAAATCCTGTGTGAATCATAGTAATAAGCACAATACAGTATGGGGCCTTCCTGTTAAGATGAGGAAGCAATGACAATAAATGGAGGGGGGGGGCGTCTCTACCTTGGAAAAGGGAGAACTGAACCATTTATTAACTGCATGATTATCTAATAGGTGCCAGGCATAATTCTAAGTGCTTTATATTTTATTATTTTGGTTATTCCCCAGGAAGGCAGGGATTCCACCCCAAGTCTGGCTCTAAAGTGCATATTCTATTTTACAACAGGGACACAAAACCTCAGAGACTCAGCAAATAAATCTTATCTCTGTTATGCCGTGCCGCAAACCAGTCAGGCTTCCCGGTAACAGTGACTCAGCATGGTCAAGGCCTCCTTGTACTTACTTGGCCCTCTACAGTCAAAGCTGACTAATCACTCATTCTCCACCTGTGACCAATGAGAAGGTGATCACCAGGCAAGAGAAGAAAGAGGAAAGAAAGAAGAAAGAGGACAGCACAGTCAGAAAGCAGACTCTGGCATCCATGGCTTGGGTCTCAGTCCTTGCTCAGCTCAGGCCTGTGCTGTCCTCTGGGACATTATCAATAGGGTCTTGAGAGCACCAAATGACAGCTATGAAAGCAGCAGTCTACAAATGTCAAAGCCTTACCCAAACATTAGAAATTTTAGAATTTCACATCCAAACTCAGATTCCCCTTCTAACACCAAGCTCTTCCCAGCTATTACCCATGGGTGAGTCAGGGCCACACAATTCATGGCACTAACTGGAATTTATTAACAGTTGGGCCTCTACCATGTGCTCATAAAAAGGTACAGAGAGGCAGCTCCAGAAATGTCCTTATAAGTTAGGCATTTAGAAGGGCAGTCTATGTGAAAGAGGATATACCTAGGGATATACCTAGAAGCTGAATTTACTCTGTCAGAACAGCTAAGTAATTGGAGAGACCTGAAGGATGAGCTAGTAGGGCCCACACCTCCTCCCGGCCACCTTGGGCATGGTTACTGACAACATCCAATCTCAGCAAGTCCTGTAAAACCCCTCTGATCGCTCAAGCTCAGCACTTATACATTCTGTCCCTTCACCACAAGAACTTGCAGAGCAGAGTAAGCCCTGGTGCTGCTCACCTCCTATCTTGATGCAGCGTATGCATCAAGCTAATTCTTGAAGCCTCAGGTATTACCTTCTCTAGGAAAACATCCTTTGTGCTCGCCAACCCTAAGCTCAGTGCCTACTAGGTACTCCCATAATTCTTTGTCACAGGATGTCTGCCATAGCAGTCACTACCCCTGGGAAATGAAAACAGGTAGCCTGACTTCAATCTCCTTCAACCCCATGCTCCAAAGGCTCCCACTTTCTAACACATCCCGGAACAGAAAACATTTTTTTTTTAATCTATAAATACCTCCATATTTAAGGCACTGATTGTCTAATCAGTGGATATTTCTTGAAATATTACGCAGATTCGCTATTAGTGCCTAATTATAATACCAAACACTAGCAATGCTAAACTGCAGTTTGCATAACTGATTTAAAGTAGAAGATGTGAAAAGTCCATAAGACTGACAAAAAGGGTCAAATCAAGTTAGTTGATGAGAAATCCTTTAACTAAGCTTTCCCCTAAACAATAAAGTAGTAAAATTACCTGATTTCCAATGGCATGAATAGTTATAAGGCAATTAAAAATGGAATTTTCAGGAATTATCCACCATACATACAGAATCCTCATGAAAAATAAGTGTCTGAACCTGAAACTAATACAAAATAATATTGAATGTAAACTATAATTAGAAAATAAAATGAAAAAGAAAAATAAGTATCTGAAAATTACTTAAAGTCAAAATTGGAAACAAGTTTCATAATATTTTACTGAAAAATCAATACTTGTGTCCCTCAAGTCGAAACTGGGATTTTAGATTCCAATAGAAAAATGAATGCTTATGAGAAGTTTGACACGGTTTTCACTTGTGAATAAGAAGTATTTGGTATCTATTTGAAATCCCTGAAACTGGCAAAATGGGGTGATTAAGTATTTCTCACAAATAGACTTTGAAGCAAGCCACACTAATAGCTATTGTTCCATTTCTATCTTTACAATCGCCATTTCCCAAATGGCCACAAGAGGGCAGCACAACAGCACGTCACTGAAAACAAGCCTGGAGGGTTCTCTGCCCAAGAGCTGCCATTTCATCACTTGAATAGTGTTTGTTTTCCTAAACTTAACAAAATGGCTGAACTGCTTGGCAGAGCAAGTTTTTGTTGCTGGGCAAAGCAAAATCTGATAAAAACACAGAGCAGTCTACACTGGGATTTCATAAAACTTATTTCCAGACTAAGCTCTACCAATGCTAGAACAGCTAGTATTTTTGGAGCACTTATGCACCAGGCACATGCAAAATTTCTCCTTTAATCTTTACAACAAATTATTCTCATTTTACATTTACAGCTGAGGCTTAGCCCAAGTGTGGGTGTATAATGCCATTCATCCCCACCCCCAGTCTGGATGATGGAATCCACACTACTTAACCTCTAAAATGGTACTGCTACCCTACTGTGTCATTCACACATTCTTCAGTTCAACATATTATTAAACTGCCCAAATTTGATGCAGGACAAGTCCTTCTAATCACTTCTCTGTCAAAGATCTTTAAGACCTCCTTCACCTGTGGCTCAACGTCCATGATTCTGAAGATTAAATCATATATATTATAAACAAGGTTAAAAGACAAAGAACAGAGAAATGTCAATGTATACACAACAAAAAAATTATCCATACAACATATGAAGACTTATAGCAAAGAAAAACAAAAAACAATAGAAAACTGAGCAAAGAAAATGGATATGCAACTACAGAATTGAAATGGCCAATAAATTTATGAAAGGTCATTAAACCTCACCAGCAATATGGGATATATGCATTACACAGATTACTTTACACTCATTTGCATTGCAGAAATTTTAAAAGTCAGAAAATACTAAATGACGGTGAGTAGGGAAAACAGTAGTACTCATATGCCATTATTAAAAAAGTAGTCAGTAGAAGCTTTGGAAAGCACCTTGACATTATCCAGTAAAACTCAAAATATCCTTTGGAGCCTTGGCTGGTATGGCTTAATTGGTTGAGCATTATCCTATACACTGAACAGTTGCTAGTACGATTCCCAATTGGGGCACATACCCAGGTTTCGGGTTGCATCCCAGTAGGGATGTGTTCGGGAGACAACCAATCAATGTTTCTCTCTCACTCCCTTCTTCTCTCTCTAAAAATAAGTACAAACATATGAACCATGCGATTGAATCCATGGGTATATAATCTAGACAAATGATCAAACTTGTGCAGGGGGCAGGATGTATAAAATTGTTCAAAGCTCTGATCCCAAGATCAAAAAACAGAAAATAATCTAAATGTTCACATATGAAAATGTAAAAATCAAGTGTGAAACATTCATACTGTGCAAAACAAACAACAGACTGGGGATGAATCACATGTATAACTATTAACATGACAATGTCAAAACTATTATATCTTTTAAACACAAAACACTATGTAAACCATGTATGTTTTAATGTTTTGACATGCCAAGTTCATGAGAGAGACCAGGGAGAAGGGGTAAACTATACCTAAGTTGCTTAAAACTTTCATTGTATTCTTTGTACTTTTCTGAATTTCTCAAAAAAGAGTTGTTTCACCCTGGCTGGTGTGGCTCAGAGGTTGGAACATCAGCCTGAGGACCAGAGTCTCAGGTTCGATCCCCGGGGTTGTGAGGGAGGCAACTGATCAATGTCTCCCTCCCACACAGCAATGTTTCTATCTCCCTCCCTCCCACTCTATCTAAAAAAATAATCAATGAAAAAAGATCCTCAGATGAGGATTAAAAAATAATAATAAACTTTAAAAGTGCTGTTTCTAACATTGCAGAATTGATGATCAGTTTTCAGGAGCAGACCTTCCTAAGATTCAACAGTTCTTCTGGAAGTTAGTACACTGGTCACACTATGGATCCTCCTCCCAGAAAAATGCACATGCACAACAAAAACGCTGCTTATAGTTTCAGGAAATAAAGACCAAGTCCCATCAGACTGAGAAATCCAGTGGTAAAAAAGGCGGGGAGCTCGGCCGGTGTGGCTCAGTGGGTTGAGCATCGTCCCATGGACTGAGAGGTCCCAGTCTGATTCCAGGTCAGGGATCATGTCCAGGTTGTGGGCTCAATCCACAGTGCAGGGCATGCAGGAGGCAGCCAATTGATGTTTTTTTTTCTCTCACATCAATATTTCTCTCTCCCCCCCTAAAAAATAAAAAAATAAAAAATAAATCAACAAAAATATATATTTTTTTAATCCTCAACCGAGGACACTGTTCCTTTTTTTGTTCAGGTAGAATGGGAGGGAGAGAGAGGAACAGAGAGATGCGAAGGGACACATCGAGTGGTTGCCACCCGCACAACAGACCAGGGCTGGGGACAAATTGCAACCGAGGTACGTGCCCTTAGCGGGAACCGAACCCGGGTCTCTCAGGACCGCAGGCCGACGCTCTAACCGCTGAGCCAAACCAGCCAGGGCTCACCAATATTCTTTAAAAAAAAAAAAAAAAAAAAAAGATGGGGGGTGGCTCTTTAAGTATATTTCTAAAATTCTCAACCAATACTAGACAGAAGTCATCTTATCTTTATCATGCTACTTAGGGTGCATCAAACACGGGGCCCAGGCACACCCATCTTAGGGAGAAGTGAATTAGAGCAAGAGTCCGGAAAAGGTACAGCTGGACAATCTCACCATCCCTACCTAACCCAGCTCCGGGCAATCAATCCACTCAGGACCGCAGAAAGGGCAAGGCAAGCTCTCTCAAGAGCAGGTAAGAACGTAAGGCTTTGCAGCCCACCACGTAGTTAAAAGCATTCTGAGGAAACCTCTCCCGCTTTAGTCCACCATCTCGAGTGATGTACTGCCGTCCTTCTAGGACCCTCAGGAGAGATGGACTAGTTTGACCAAGAATTCCTTTCAGCCCACTGAGTCCTGTCTTTCCTGACTAAATTTTGCACTACAATCTTTAGACTCTTTAACACAGCAACTCCAGAGTTCAAAGGAGATTTGGAAGGCGTGGCTGCCAATCTCAATAGCAGTAAATGGCACTTATGCCCATAGTGTCATAGGAAGCAAGCAGGGCTCCTGAATCAAGCCACAGAAGAGATAGGAAGGGGAGGGCTCACACTTTCTTGGTAACAACCAACCGTCATGGTGGCAAGCAATTGGCTGAATGTTTCAGACCAGTTTCTCTGGGGCAGCATTATGGACTTTCTGGACTGGATAATCCTCTGGGGTTGTCCTGTGTGCTGTAGGTTGCGATGTCAGTGGCACCCCAGCCCCAACCCAAAATTATTTCCAGCCAAAAGTCACAGGAGGCAGGGTGTGGGGGAACAGGAGCTGTCTCTAATTGAAAATACTTACTAAGTATTATTTTTTAAATGCTAACTTCCCTAAAGGGCACACAGCACACATTGAAAAATTTGTTGCCTAGAGGACACACCTAATCCCAACCCTGGCTATGCAGCAGAAACACCTGGACACACCTACTATTAAAGCCTTAAAATCTAAACAGGTGTGGGCTGGTTTTTCAAAGTCATTCTGATGCAAAGCCTATTTGCAAACTAAGTTTAGAACAAAAAAAGAAAGAAACAAATTAGAAGCAAAGTCCAATCTTCACAAAAGGGAGTCAAATTGCACAAGGACAGAGTTCTTCTGAGGTCTCTAGGACATCCCTCCCTCCAGCCTCCACAACTTTTCCTCATACCACCCCTACGCTGTTTCTCAAACTACCCCATGGGAACCACTTCTGACGTAAAATTATGGCCCTTTGAGCAGCATTGTTTTCTGGATCAATCACACTTACAACGCAGTAACTGAGTTTCTGGTCTCTTAAAAAATGAATGTCAAGATAAGCAGAGTATAGAATTGTTTTATATCTTTACTATGTTCTACGATCATTTCCTCTTACCCCTCTAATGTGACAGAAATGTTTTTTAAAACACATTTATTGATTTTTTAGAGAGAGAGGAAAGGAGAGAGAGAGAGAAACATCAATGTGAGAGAGAAATATCGATCAGCTGCCTCCTGCACACCCCCCACCAGGGATCAAGCCCACAACCAGGGCATGTGCCCTGACCAGAAATCGAACCGGGACTTCTCAGTCCATGGGACGGAGCTCAATGCACTGAACCACACAACCGGACAGAAGCAACCTCTGACAAGATGTTTAAGTGGAGCCAAACTGCCAGTCTAGTGTTTGACTCCAATTCTACCATTTATTCTACCTTGTGCTCCGTTTTCTCATCTACAAAATAGGAATGGTAATCACACTTCAGATTTGTGAGGATTACTCAAACTGACGCTTATAAAGGACTCAACAAGTCCCAGGTTCCTGCACAGTAGGCACTTTAATCACAGCTCTTAATTGAATCTTTCCAAAGCAATCAACTTAGTCTTCAGGGAAACATCTCTCACACTCACTTCATCTGTTGGTTTGGTATTTAACTGAAATGCACAAATACAAGCACAATCAGAATAAACAAATTTGAGAAGTAGCTACAAATTCTGGTTAAGTATACAAGTCAAAGGAAGGAAGAGAATAGAATGGTTCAGGTATAAAGAAACTCAGTGGGGTGTAGGACCCCCCCCAGACCTGCAAAGAGATTTCAGTGACAGTTAATTTAGAGAGTGGTTAGCCCTAAGGAGGTCACTAAATAATTTTGCTACACTAACCCCCACAGTAAATAAAATCTACATTAAAAGTCCCTTAAAACATGCCTGACTACATCAGCACTCAATAAAATGTAAATCTACTCTGGTATTTTTCCATAAACTGTTCCCCATGTGCTACTGTTCCTCCAAAATGAAAGATGACCAGCATCAGAGGCATCACAGGCACGGCTAGCTTAAGAAATAACCCAACAAAATGCAAAACCCTAAGGTTCATTTTCATATTCTGTTCTCTTCCTTTTTTTACTGCTGGCTACAGTTCACAATCCACCAATAGTGCCAAACACCACTCTACACGCCACAGTGCAGCCAACACCCACTGACACAGCCCCTGGTTTCAGATAGTCACCTTTATCAGCTACCGGGAAAGGGGTTCTGAAAGGACAGTACTGAGTTGAGAGTTTAGTCTGGGTTCCAAGGTTTTGGAGGGATCTGAAAAGGAAGAGATCACACCCGAACTTAAAGTATACACAATCTAAAGGCACGCTCCAGCGGATCTGGCAGGACAGTGCAGAAACTTCCTCTCCCATCAAGCATACAGCCCACCCCCTTTACTTCTAGACCGCCAAACTCAAGCTGCTGTTAAAACTGTCCTAGAAAGGGAACAGAAAACAGGACAGGCGATGGGAAGACCACGGGTTAGAAAACACTGTAAGAACTAGTGCTCCATCAGAAGATTCACACACGGAGACACATGCAAAGGGATGGAGACATGCAAATCTGAAACACACGGGGAGCTTTTCGGCTAACTGAACCCCAGGGGTTGAGCTATCCATTGGTATTTTTACAAACTCTTCAAGGTCTGATATTAAAACAAAAAGGATAAAGAATTCAACTGTTAAATAATCATTTAACCACGTAAAATTTAAAGTCTAATTGGCTTTACTGAACAATTCAGCAATCAGGCAGCATCCCATCTAGCAAGTAGAAGAGCTCCAAAGGCCTATACAAAATGGAAAGTTAAAAAAAATTTTTTCGCCCTGGCCGGTTTGGCTCAGCGGTTAGAGCATCGGCCTGCGGTCCAGAGAGACCCGGGTTCGGTTCCCGCTAAGGGCACGTACCTTGGTTGCAGTTTGTCCCCGGCCCTGGTTGGGTCGTGTGGGTGGCAACCACTCGATGTGTCGCTTTCGCGTCGATGTTTCTCTCTCTCTCTCCCCCTCCCACTCTATCTGAACAAAATATCAAAAAAAGTGTCCTCGGGTAAGGATAAAAAAAAAAAAAAAAAAAAAAAAAAAAAAAATTTTTTCTTTATTGATTTTAAAGGGAGAGGGAGAGAGATGGAAAACACCAATGAGACAGAAAATCGATTGGCTGCCCCCTGTATGCCCCCCACTGGGGATTTGGCCCACAACCAGGGCATGTGCCCTGACCGGGAATCAAACCAGCGACCTCTTGGTGCGTGGGCTGACGCTCAATCACTGAGCCACACCAGCCAGACAAAACGGAGTTTTTAAAGGCAGAAAAAAGGCAGGAAAAGAAAATTAGTAGGAAGTCCATTTTTTCAGACAAGGTCCCCTCCAAAGGGAAACCAAAGTGGTCTATCAGCAGATTGCCTTCTAATGGTGACCAGGAAATTCCGGGTTGACTGGTTAAAAGTCACGTTCCTGGGGAAGGCTGAATGTGATCAGTTTACGTATTCAGTCCTGGTTTGTTGGCATGAGGCCTTTTTTTTTTTTTTTTTATCCTTACCCGAGGATATTTTGCGATATTTTGTTCAGATAGAGTGGGAGAGAGAGAAGAGAAACGTCAACGTGAAAGGGACACATCGAGTGGTTGCCACCCACATGACCCAACCAGGGCCGGAGACAAACTGCAATCGAGGTACATGCCCTTAGCGGGAACCGAACCCGGGTCTCTCCAGACCGCAGGCCAACACTCTAACCGCTGAGCCAAACCGGCCAGGGCTGGTATAGGGCTTTTACACAAGCAACTGTTTGGAGTCTGTTCTCTTTTTAATATTAACACAACTGATTCGTTAACCTTAAAGAAAATGAAGGAAGTAGAAGAAACCAAAAACACAAATACTGAGACTATACAGTTCTAACATAATAAAGTGGACTTTACGCATTATATTAAATGAAATACACAGTGCTATGGAGAAGACTGATTACTAAAAGAAAGCTACAACCAATAAAAAAATTGGTTGCAAATATTATTATTGCTGTTACATTTATACCCAAATAGCGCTGCACCTTGGGATTCACTATTCTCTCTTGCACAGCCTCGGAGGGGAAATGAGGTGGGTAAGCCAGGGCGATAATTACCAACTCCAGAGGGGGAAAAGTGTATCTGCTCACATGACTGCCAAGAGGAGGAGTGACTCAAACAAGAGGCTACTCTAGTCCAGAAAGAATCATAGACTCCCTTCAATGGGCTGGTGTTCTCAGGAAAAAACCCTGGGAGAGGATGGACTGCAAAACCCACCCAAGATTTCAATTAACTAAAAGGGAGCTGCCTCCTAAAATCATCTTAACCTCTCTCCCAACTGGCATAACCTTGTGGGAGACCAGAAAACCGATCACAGCCCTTGGGGACAACCTGGCTCTTATAAAGGAGCTCGGAAAATGCAGAAGGGTAGGAATGCAAGCTGAAGCATTAGGAATAAAATGTCATGACTAATAGCTTACATTTATGGAGTACTTTCAATATACCGGGCTCTTTGATAAGCACTTTATAGAAATGATATTATTTCACCTTGAGAATCCAGTGATTTATCTCCCACATTTTAAAAAAGAGCAGACTGTTGCACGGCCGATGTGGCTTAGTGGATTTAGCATCATCCCATGGACTGAAAGGTCCTGGTTCGATTCTTGGTCAGGGAACATGCCCATCCCCAGTGAGGGGCATGCAGGAGGCAGCAGATGGATATTTCTCTCTCCCATAGATGTTTCTATCTCTCCCTCCCTTCTTCTCTCTCTCAAAAAAAAATCAATAAAAACATATTTTAAAAAAGAGAAAATTACAAGTTCAGCCATGAGTACTTCACTGGCCTAAACTGGGAAAAACTTTTCAGTACTAAAATACACACTGCACGGGTGTCTTTTAGGTACACAGCTCTTGCCAGGCACCGAGGGAACAGTTAAACACATCACAAATCACAAAACAACTCACTACAAATGAATCCAAAGTATAAAATCAGGACTAACCTTAGGATGCCTTACTCGGGGCTCTTATACAACATTTGCCCCTGCAGACCAGGGTGATCACATAATTCCCCCAACTATGGGGGCTCTCCAGGAAAGAAAATTTAAATACTTTTCAGTATGAAACAAAGTCCAGAAGATGTCATTGAAATACCAAAACGTTGACTCTTAACCAAACATGTTAACAATGAAATGCTAAACTGGAACTGTTTTAGAGATGTAGCACAGATGGCTTCCACCCACCTCGGTTCTCCATGATTTATTTCATAAAGCAAGGCCCTGTCCGGCACCTCATAAACTACACTCCAAGGCAGACAGTACAGGAGCTTTTTTACTTGCTTATCATTTTAAGATGAAACTGAATGAGGTAAATAAGGTCCTAACAGACAAATAAATAATGTGTTCCAAACCTGGCATTTCATGAGTCAATTTAGCTCAGGTATGAATTTGTCTTCAGGCTGGGACAAGCAACCAGTTATTGTGATTTGTACACAAAATAACTTAGGTGACTTAAAAAACAAAAAACCACTTATGTGGCCTGTGGCTACTTAATAAAGCCAAGAGATGAAAAAATAAAAAACACAACTGTTTCTTTGCTAAAGTGAACCCCCTACTTCAAGGAAAAAAAGACACACACAAAAATTTACTGGATGTCACACACAGCATTCACTCAGTTTTTATGTCAGGAACAAGTTTATTGTGTTACATTTTATGGGAGAAATGACTGGAGTCTGTAAATCTCAAGTGGCTTCAAGATATATCACAAATGTGAGGGAACTGCTGTATTTGGGGGTGGGGGGAGCCACTGTTAAATTGTGAGTTTCAGATACTGTCAGGCAGAATGCAACTAAACTTCCAGGTTCGGTTCTCAAGCAATAACCTGCTAAAACTTTTACAACTAAAATTCCTTATCAAATAGTTTGCCCACCTTCCTGTGATGACCTAATCTTCACAAAAGATGTTAATCTCCAAAGAGCCAAATATCAATTGGAAACTGCAGATTTTCAAAGCAAGAATCCAGAGAGAAAGATTTCAATCAATACATTTCCATTGTGGACACAGGAGGAAAACACAGAGTAGGTTCAATAAACAGACCTAGTACTCTGATTCTTTAAAAAGGTAATTGGTTCAAGGGAAATGCAAACAGCTTATAGATAAATTGCTACATTATCAGATGTGTTTTAACTCCTATAGCAGTGGTATCTATTTTAGGGTAAAACATCAGCAGAGTAGTTTAGATCCTGAAACATGGCTGCAATGCTATTTAATTCTACCCCACTTTTAGAAATTGAAGGTGAAAATTGTTAACAATTAAACCTCAGTAAACAATTAAGAAAACCTTTGTTCTTGTTGCTTTACATGCACTTTAAGAGATTGGAAACACCAGTTAATGATCAAGTTCTACAGTACTTGTCTCTTAAGCTGTTAAATGTGTTCGAATTTATTTGACCATAAAATTGAAAAAAATCACTTACAAAACCTTTGATGAGCAAATCTTTATAAAACAAAACGGGAAAACCCAGTTTCACATAAAGTTTCCACAAACTATCCAAAGAATTCTTCCTAAAGTACCAAAACTATGAGAACCTACAAAACCAATATAATGAATTTTACCTTTTATAAATTTTATTCAGAAATTTAACATACGCCCAGGTAAACATCTCTACCTACACTCAGAAAGGCCACCTCTCCTGAAATTTTACTCAAGTTTCTGACCTGTGGCCAAACTACATGACAGTTCACTCCTGTTCCTGTTTAAAAAATGCTCCAATAAGATTAAAAAAAAAAAAACAACTTCTCGTTCAGTACAATAGAAAAATGTTAAAATAGCCTTGCCTTCTTGCATAAATTTATTATTTGTGCCTGTATACTGTCATCATTGGTAAACTATGACTTTTTTTTTACCCAGAAATCCTTTCGAGAGTTTCCAAACAAGACAGACCACGAACATCACCACGAGTATTTCCACAAGTTCATCAGGACTGAATTAAAATGTCCAGAATGGGGATTCTGAGCTGTCTCCCCAGATTCTGCCAAGTGATTTTACTATCAGCTCAATTTGGGGAGTCACTGTGCTTCAGCTCGTGAGATTAACCCTTTAAAAAAGAGTGTTTCCTCACATCTCTTTGCACAATAGCGGAGGCCGAATGCTGTAGTCCAGAAAATTAACCGGATATTTAAGTTATTAAGTGAAAATTCCTAAGACAGTTTCTCCTGAACTGTACCTTAAAAAAAAAAAATCACTTTGCACATACTGACCCGAGCTTTTTTCCATCAAACCCCAGTTCCCAGACTGCACGGTACCGAGAAAAAATGCTCGGGGACAAGTGGGAAGAAGCGTCCCTTTGTTTAACAGCCATGTGTTCAGACGGCTGACACCTGCTCAGACGTCTCGACGCAAATAAAACTGCTCTGAGCGCGAAATGGTTTGGGTCAGTGGCAACAAAATTAAACTCACGAATCACATTTGACCATAAAAAGGAAAAGAAAAAAAAAAACTCGCTAGGATAGAAAACGAAAAATGTCAAAAGCTGGCAGGTTTCCGGCCCGAAGGCTTCCTACTCGTGCCTTTTCCTTTCCCTCGGGCAGAAGCTGCTCCTCACAGAGGAAAACCATTTGCGGGGAAGGGCCAAGAAACACGCGCTGCGGGGTGCGGACGGGGGAGCAGGAGCGAGATCCTTCGGGGAAGTGGCCGCCCACCGGAAAGTCCCGGCTAGAGCTCCCCTCCCTTCTCCTTCCCCTCCGCGGCCGCCGCTCCCTGGGCTGAGAGGAAGCACCCGGGCTGCGCACGCAGCCCAACGTCACGGCGTCCGCTCGTATCAGCGGCGAGACGCCTGACGTCACGAGGCGGGGCTGACGCTGTTGACCTGCTGTTACCAGGCGTGCGCTCAGCCAATCAGCTCTCGGCGCCTGCGCCGGCCGGCCTTTGAACTCGGCACGGCAACTTCCTGCTGTTTGGCGAGTACACAGTGCAATGCAGTATGTCTGTCAGCGCTGCGGCACAAAGGAACAGCCATTTTGTGACTGAGCTGGACCTGCACCAAGATGCCAGGGGCTCGCAGAGCTGCTGTCAGCGCTCAGGACGGAGATGCCGTTGATTTTAGCACCCGAGAACCCAATCGGGAAAGCGGGGGGAGAAAAAGAGGTTTGGGGATTTCAGGGTGCTGTCCGCTTTATTCGCAGTCTTCTCAAAACTCCCGATCCGTAAGAATGATCGGGGCCATAAAATGGCTGCCACTTAAAAAAACCGACTTTAACACTCCACAAGCAACTGCATTTACCGTTTCGAATCACCCCCCGGGGTTTTAGAATAACTGCCAAAAGCTGATTCAAAAGCAGACGGTTCTCACTGCATCCCGGGTTATCAAAACAAATCTGGCCCAAGGCAGACGATCTGGAGATAAATGCAATGAAAGGTGTCGGTTCCCAGAGAAATGGCAAAGGCGGAGAAGTCCCAGCACACAGCACTCTGAGTGCTCACACTGCCCCTCTGGCTCCCTCGGCTTCTGCTTCCACTCGGGGTATTACTGGAGTTACCCAGAGCGCAAATCATTCGGATAAGTGCGGCTTCCATTTCTACACGGGCCCCTCACTGCAACTGTTCGCAGTAGTTACAAACTTTACAGGTGTCAAGCATCGAGAAAGCCTTCTTGTTGAAAACGGACTTTTTACCATTCGAAAGTCGTGCCATATACAAAGTGTAACATTATATACTTCAATATTAACTTCAAAAGAATAACTTGCAGAATGCCTGGTCAGTACTGCATTATTTCCACAAAGGGGAAATTTGCGCTCAATCCCTTCAGACCCTAAAGTAATTCTCAGACCGAAGTTTACTTGACCTGCAGAACTTCTCCCTGACTCTCCTGCCAAGGTGGTTTTCGTAGTTAGTACTCCCTGAGCACTCACTCCACTTTGTGACACAGAAACAGGTCCTTAATGGAGAAATTCTGATGGATTAAGGGACAGTCTCCTTTATTTTAGCTCACTAAAAATAAAAATAACAATCTACTACAAATACACCACCATTCCTATCCTTTCAGCTTTGCAATTTTAAAAGGAAGTGATGTCATAATTATGTACATGTGTTAAGGTAGTCAATTTAGGGTAACCATAATTGATTCAAGTATTTAAAACTCCACGGTCTCCTTCAAGGAGTCTCGAAAATATTTTTGGACATTCATCAGGTATACGAATCAAAGTGTGCTTGACAAAAAAAAAAGTACAGTGCATGATTATTAAACTGAAACCACACTGCCAGTAGGCAAATGCATGACAACTTCAAAGTAGATTTCCAGGTGAAGTCAATTATTAAAAGAATAGCAACACTGCTTGATTTTTTAAATTAGAAAGCAGAGTTTGATCAACGTTAACCACAAACCTTGCATAAGAAAACCAAAACCCAGGTGGGACTATGCAAATCATACTCAAGGGAGTATCAATTGTAGGTACCAAATCTTTAGTAATTTGTTAAATATATGTGGGAATTCCTATTTCTTCAAAATACTTTCACTTTTCAGAAAAATCAGTTTAGGAGTAGTAGGGAAGTTTGCTGTCCTAAATCTAACCTAGGTAATTACAAGGGCATTTCAGTTCAAAAGACAGCAGTCCAAACTGTGTGACAACTCAATTTGCAAAAGAATGTGGAAAGGTATTTTTGAAAGCAAGGGTCAAAATGTTTGAAGTCTAGTGATACAAATAAAATTCAACATTTGCAATAAACCACATTAAAAACTTCCATATTCACTAACCTAATAATAAAGTATATTATTATACAAAATTATAAAAGTGAAAGCCAAAGTGCAAAGAAAAATCAAAATCACTTCCTTGTTAACATGATTTCAAATTCATAACATGACAATTTATAAGAACACATCAAAAAATGCATTCATATCCTCTTAAAAATTAATATACAGATCATACAACAAAACATCTGAGGCTTTATTACTTAATCACTAAAATAAGGTAATCCAACAAACGTGAAACAAATCGTGATTTGAACAGTACATTTGTAAGCTTCAGAAGATAAAGCATTCCAGGAGACACTGTCAAAATAAATCAATAAATGTAAAGCAGCTACAACTAAAGTGCCAGGATAATATACTACTACATCTACCAACCAGAAAGCATTGTCTGAATATAAGCACACAAATGTATACCTTAAAGTATTTTAAATGTAAAACATACAATTTTAATCTCAGTAACAAACACAAAGCAGAAGTATATTAAGAGTACCCCTGGGTTTCTGGGATCATAGGCATAATTTCATAAATTAAATGTAATCATCGACTAAAGGTTTTGATAAATCATAATAAAAATGTCCTAAAATGTCAAAGGTATCACAAGAAATACAGAATCAAATAAAAATATAAACTGAGAGGCATCAGTCAAAGGCTCGTTTTTGCAATTTCGTTTTAAAATGTACATTTTTTCATTCATATAACTTTCTCAAACGTCTATTTACTATAATTTACTACCACAAGGCTTCTCTATGGCCTTCAGTTACAAGTTTGGGTATCCTAGTTTCTTCAAAGACAAAATTTGCCTTGTATGTAAAATGGTGCAATGCAGCAATGGCTAAACCGACAAGGTCATTTTTCTACAGCACAAAAACCTAAAACCTGAAATTTATTGACAGAAAAACTGTAGTTTACAAAAAAGGCCCCCTTGAATAAAGGTACCTTACCTTTAGACTGCTGTAAGAGGCCTTAAGTCAACTCAACTTTCATAAATTGCTACCAAAAAATTAGGGTGTGGCATATTAGCAATCTCAAGGTCACGCTTTATAAAACGAATCCAAATCAGTAAAATACTTAAAATAACACCGACAGCTACCCTAGCCTGTCAAGGTAAACAATGTAAGCTGAGGTTTCCCCAAAAAAAGAAAAAAAGGAAGAAAGTTGATAGCTCATACCTCGATGCATTGCTGTGTGGCGAACTGTCCTCCTCTTGGCTTTTGTCCTTATTTCTCATCATCTTTTAATTCTTAAATATTAAGGGGGAGGGGGAATCTGTGTTTGCTTTGAAGTCCTGTGCCCAGGTATTTACTGTCAAAAGTTGAAAGAAAGGTAAGGTCCCAGCTTCTATCGATGGTTTTATTACCAGGAACAAAGTCCTGACCATGTAACGATATTGTTATAATGCAACAGCGGTAAGCACCAGAAAACAAAATATTTCTATTTTTACCTTAAAAAAAAAAAAAAAGCAGGATACACCGACCAGGAGGAATCATCTCTATGAATAAGGAAAGTTTCTTAAAGTAACACACTGGATACAAATAACAATCTCTGTATCTTATTGCGTCATCCAGGAATTTCTCATATTTACAGAAAATAAAGCAAACTTTAACACAGAAATCTTTAAAATCATCACTAATGATCATGAACTTACCTGATCCATGTAGTAGGTCCAAAGCAAGAGTCCTATCTAGTAGAAAAATATCAGAGCCCAAATAATTAAAAATAAAAACAAAATTCTTCGTTAAAAGGCGAAAAATAAATAAAACAATCCTCAAATATGTTAACTGGTCAAAAAAGAGAAAGCAACAATTAATACTAAAAGGGGTACGGAAGAAAAAACCTCATTAGGAGAGCGCACAAAAATGGAGGTGCGCCATGGCTTCTAAGCTGGAAAAAACAACGACCTGGGCTCTCAGTACGGCTGCTTCTTTCCAACAAGGCACGAAAAGAAAGCTCCTAAAAGCTGCTTTTCTCCCTAAAAAGGGTTCGAATCGACCCCAGTAAGTCACTAGGAGAGGCAGGGGGCTGCGGGGGCCCCCTGAGGCGGCCCGAAAGTTAGGGAAAGTTGCGTAAAGTGAGGCGAAGGCAGGGAGCAGAGCGCGCTCTCTCTAAGGCACAGCCGCCATCTAGAGCCTCCTTCCCAGCTCTGAGAGCTCTGCCTTTGATTGACACTCTCTACATTTACCCCACAACTCAGGTGATGTACCATAGACCCACCCCTTCATCTCCACCAAAAAAAAAAAAAAAAAGATCTTCCATCCCAGGGAGCCTAAGGACCCCCACCCCCACACCTCCCTGCCCCTCCAGACCACCCCATCAGGGGAAGGGGGGAGGGTTTCTTAACCCCCTCTGGCTCAAGCACCCTTTTTAAGCCAGAGAGAAATGTAATTTGTTCCTTTTGTCTAAAGATCTGCTAAATATTTCAGTCCTTGAGCTAAAATAACTTCCTCTCTGGACAGGAAGTGGTGTTTTATAAAGCCATTTTGAAAAAGGGATAATTCTTAAATAATTTTAAACTCATTTTAGTACTAATCCTTTTAAAAATTGACCCCACCCTAGGTAAAATAGATTTCTAAATAAAAGCAAAATATCAATTTCCTAAATTAAATTCCAGTTTTGCCTTCTCTAGGAAACCTAAAAATGATCTAAACACAGTTTCAGGGGCAATTTTCCACCCCAACTGGAAGAAAGGGGTACAACTCAAGAGCGCCTCCCTAGTGTTCAGTTGCATTAGAGCAAAAATTAATGCAACTAGTTTTTATTGGACATTCTCAATTTTTCTTTGTACTTTCACAAAATTCTTTAACCCATTATATAACCCACCAAACTTTACCACCCAAACATCTCATAATCACAATATATTGCTTCCCTCATGGATTCTGGCAAAAAACAAAGTTATTTAATTCAAGAATATGGAACTACCATAGTCACCTTGAAATAACAAATCCAAGATACTCAACCTCCAAAACCAACACAACACACATACCCCAAACTCTTCCCTTGTATTTGAAATCAATTGCCAAGTATGATTACATTTGGACAAGGTTAAGTTAATAACAATTAACTTAATGTCACTGGGCAAATAAATTCTCCTTAACATCAAAACCAGAAGATCTATGGAAACAAAATTAATACTAATGCCAAAAACAAATTGTTCAACACTTTTTCTGAGAAAGCACCCAAGAAAACATTCACACATCCATGAAACAGTCAAATAAACTTTCCCTACTCAACATTATAATCTTCCAAAACAATGTCCTTTCTTCACCAAGGATATCCACTTTCAATTTATACCCAACAAAAGCAACAAGTTGCATCTAGGTAAATGGAAACCCCATATAATCAAAACCCAGTTTCAATTCCATACTTTCTACACAACATAAATTTGTACCAAAATCAAAATCCAAAACTGCACTTTTGATATATACAAACAACTTCAAATTAGTCAATGAGAACACATACTGCACATGCACTGATAATGAATGTGTGTCGCTCTAGTATTTTACATTAATCACAAATCACAGTACGATTAACTATTTCTCACCAAGAAAAAAAAAGAAAATCAAGCTTAATTTTTCCTGTATAATGGGAAAATATTATCAACAATTCATTTGGTTTAACAAAATAAAGCCTACCACACACCTTTACAAACAAGTGTCAGTTGATTATCAATAAATAAAATGCCAATATTCACCTGGAAATCAAATGTCATCTTGTGACATGGTGATTCATTTACTCTAAGTTACTAAATGTACAGAATAAGAGAAATGCAGAATATTCCTTTTATAGTTACATAAAGTATGTTGTAGACAATATTGCCACCAAGATTTTAAGGCCTTTCATGAATATCCTAAAGGATACTTCCCTAATAAATCCAACATTTCTTCCTCTAACTAAAGACAGCAGGAGGCATCAGTTTTGTTCACATAAATATTCTACTGCAAGACATTTTATTTACAACATTAAGAAGCACAGGTGAAAAAAAAAACTTTTCATCAACACAAAATAACTCAGAAAAATGCTGTTATCACTCATCCTGAATTTTGAGACAAAATGCATTATGTTTTAAAATTAAAATCATGTGGCAAGTTAAAGATTCTATTATTAACCATTGGTTGGTTATTTTGCAAGGTATTTTAAGAAAACATAACACAGCATTTCAACCAAATGACCATCTCTTAAAGTACAAATAAATTTTTACAACTTTGTTGAGAGAAATCTTAATCAACGAAGTAAAATATTTTCCAGCACACCACTGCCATTTTATCAGCTTTATTCAATACACTTCACTGCTGGGAACTGTAAAGGCCAAAGTGTTATTTACGGCGATAACTGAACATTTAATGTAATGAATCTTCAGCTCAAAAAAAAAAAGGCCCAAACTGAGAAATTTTAAAGTGTTAGAAATTTTATTAAAAGTTAACATTTCACAAGGTCATATTCATACAAATCAAGCTGAAAAAAATTCCAGGCATACAAACTATCATCTCTGTTAAGGTACCATTTTTCATCTCCAAATGCCAAAAATGGACTTGTTTTAATGATACAAAAAGTCTTTAGAAAGTCAAATCCACTGTCCATTTGTGTTGGGTAAGAAACCTATTGTCTTCATTTCATGAAATCCATGTTAAAAGAACCCTGTCTTGGTTGTATATTATCACAGCACTCGTATTAATCCATTTTCCTCTATTCCCCATAGTGGACTGCCATCTTGGTTTTTCAGTAGTAGGGTCCATTTGAGACTCTTCAAGCTGACTGGGTGCTTGATGAAAACATTAAAAGAAAAAAACGCTGTTGGAATACCAATAATCTTAATCCTTCAAACAGAACATCCACCCACCTTGAAGATACTCTTACCATATACAAAAGCTTTAATTTTGTAACAGCTTTAAACTATGAAACTCTTTTTTAAAGTTGTATGTACTAAATACACATACAACTTGTCAATGAGAAAATCAAAGTTCTTTTACTATCAGATACATACGTAACCATAAAAAAGGCAGCAGCAAAGAGATAAACTTACTAGTTAAATGTGGTATTGTTATACTGTCTGTGAGAAGACAAAAATTCAAATTCAAAAACCCTGAAAAGCTAAATTACAGCAACACTATGGATATTAAACCTCCATGAGAGAACTTTGCAAGCTTCTTCAAATAAAACTAATTATGTGAAAGAATCTTAAGAGATAAAAAAAAAAAATCCAAAGCAGTGGATCATAGCATAGTTTTCCAGTCCAATAGATGTTAATTAATTTTGCTTAGAGAACGCAAATAGACAATAAAGATGCTACCATCTTTAGCTACATATCTAAGAATGCAGTAAATGTAGCCACTAGAAAAAAAATTATAAAAATTGCAAAGTATCAGCCTGGTTTATTTGATATTTGCCATTAAATACTATCAGACTGCAAATTAAATACAAATAAAACACTCCCACTGCCAGAATATCAAGTGTTCCTCCTAAAACAACAAATGCATTACCTAAATAATTTTAATTAAAGGAGTAAGCAGGAAGCCAGGTGATTTTACCATTAAATAAATAATCCTGATACATCAGAATCAACATCATTGCAAAAATAAGTTTTAGCCCTGGTCTTCTCTATAAATTTTGCAGCTTTCAAACTAAATTTATAGAGATACAATCTAGGTGACTAAGAGGTTAAGGTGATTGAATATAAGAGCATTTTTGCTCATTAGGTAGTTAATACCTTGTATCATAAACTATAATTAATATATGTTGTCTACTATATACAATAAAAAAAACTACTTAAACTATATGGTTAACCAAGACACACTACCACCCATATTAAAAAATGACTGTCATGAAATTGGGAATAAACAAGATATTTCTGCTTCATTATTTTGCCCATTTCTCTCTAGTCTAAACGGAGAACTAAACAACTCATTCGTTCTTACATCAGTAAAATATCTTCCATTTGAATTGTCCATTCCTTTAAATTAAGGTACATACACTTCTATATAGAACTGTATAAACAATTCCTCTTGCAGAGTTGACTATAAACCAATTTCCCCCCAATTTCTATTCTTTTAATATGGTTTTTAATTGATTTTTTTAGGGAGAGGGGGAAAGAGGAATGGAGGGAGGGAAAGGGGGAGGGAGAGAGGGAGGGAGAGAGACAAGACAGACAGACAGACAGACAGACATTGATCAGCTGCCTCCTGTATGCCCCCTACTGAGGATCAAGCCAGCAACCCCAGCATGTGCCCTGACCAGGAACCTCTCAGTCCATGGGATAATGTTCAATCCACTAGGCAACACTGGCTGGGCCCCAATCTCTATTGTTTTCATGCAAAATCAAGCTCTAAATGAAGTTGGGGAAGTAAATACTATGATGATGAACAATAAAACTAAAGCACTGATATCAAGTTACAATCATTTCAATGGCTACTGGTGCAATTTATTCAATTTAGTACATGAAATGATAAATCAATGCTCTATATTCTTCTGCCACAGAACAGTAGGGAAAATTTAAATCAGGACTTTATATAAAATTTCCTTTTAAAGCCTATTATTTTTTTTATTGGGGAAAAAAAAAACTACTGACATTAAAATCATTCCAAAATTACTCAACAAAATCACTAGTTTGTATGATAAAAATAGATATTAGAAAATACTAATATATCAGTCATGCTCTCACATATGTTATTTATTTAAGGTGTTAGAAGGGAGGGTTGAAATAAAGAACATTAGAAGAGAAAGCAGACATCTCTATAACATTAAAAACCATGATCAATCTGCACTCCTGTAAAGTCAATGAAAAGCCAAAAGTGAGAATCTTGTTAATAAGTAAAGGTGCTCAGTCAAGCATTAAAGCACCTAAAAGAAGAGTGAGGGATTTAGGAGTAAGTCATTCATTTTCATGGAATTCCAAATTCTTACAAAATCTAAAATTACTAATAAGCAAAGTTATGTTAAAACACTAAGAAGAAAGCAGGCAGTTCTGTAAGCCTAGAAATATTCTTGGTAACAAAATCCAGTTTTTCATCTGTGAAATAGTAATAGCAGTACCTACCTCATGTGGCAGTAGTGAGGCTTAAATGAGATAGGACATTCATAGCATTTATATTACCTGGCACACAGAAAGACCTCAATAAATTTTAGCTATTACTCCGATAAACTACAATAACCACAGTACCTGAGGGCCTACAAACTAACTTTGCTAAATTCAAATAACTTATATTCCAATAGTAATGAAATCTCTGAAGAAATAAAATCATGGAGTCAATTATTTAAAGAAAAAACACTTTCTACTTAAAAAAAAAGAATGTATAGTCTTGCACTAAAGTATCAGTACAAAAAAAAAAACTGAGTAGGGTTTAGATATCAAAGCCCTACTATTCCATGTTTCTTCCAAAACGTTGTGAATTGCTGCAGACACAAAGAGGTGATGGTTTGATCTAGAATTCCATCATCAAACAGATCCAGACCTTTCACTATTTCACATACAAGCTAAGCTTTAAGCTAGACTTTTCTACTATGCTGTTCACTAGTTTATGCCTTCTTTTTATGAAAAATTGCTTGTTCTGAGGTAAATCCTACAAGCAAAGGTAAAGGCTACTATGTTTAAAAAAGTAGGAAATAACTGCTACTTCTTAAAATTCCCAAATATTAACAAAAATTAACAAAATTGAGCAAGGAGAGCTCTTTAGATTCTAATTCAGTAAATTTATTCCAAAACCACTGAGACATAGTAAAATAAAACACTGTTAGTTGAAATGCAAGAAAATGGTTCATTACAGAACTGAGTTTAAGAGGTGCTCTCCCAAAAGCCATCTCTGTACCTCTACTTCCCAACAAATCCTCAATTTCTAACAGCAAAAAAATGTGGAGTACAGGGAGAAATACAAGGACAAAGAAGTGATTATTGACTCTTAATTTTAAAAACAGCGGGCTCTAATAATGCCACACTTTATTAAATGGTCTTAAAACTAAAACACTTATTGCAAAACCATAGGGACAGATGGATATAGTTACAATCCAGAGCAGAAACTGATCGATCCTTCCTATCTTATAATTAAGGTTTGGTGCTTACGGCTTGATTTCAATATTCTTTGTACTGGTCTTTAATTTGAAAACATTTAATAGAAAATTCACATCTTTTGTCTTACTATCCGAGAAGAGCTCAAATCCTCTATATTACAATATATTAACAAATCTGAGTCTTAACAAAATGGGCATAAAAACTAACTACAAAATGATCTGAGAAAGACCAGCCAACTGTAGATTAATTATAACTGAGTCATCCTATTTAAAGGTTCTGCAATCAAATCAAATCTTCCCCATTGCCCCTATTAGTTTAAAACTGTTTTAAGAGACTGAAAGTTATAGTTTCAATGAGTTTTACTTTTTACTGAGTCGAAGCTTTCACTTTCAGGCACACCAAAAAATTAGTAATTAAAGCATAAGCACTGAAACTCATGTTTCAATAATAAATTTCACTTTGATTTTTAACTAGACCCAAAAAACTAGTTGATAAATAATGATTAATAGAAACTATATATAATAAATCAACAAGTATTTATTGAGCATCCACTATATGCCAGGCAATTAATCTCTAAAATATAAGACAAGGTCAGTCATTGTACTACATTAGAAAAGTTATCATCTCTACCCCCTGACCATGCCCCATCCAAAAAAAAATGTACTACTTGGCAGGCCTTAATAGCCATTTATACATTGGAAGTTGAAGTAGTAATTAGAAGCAAAAATTATCATCTAGAATCTAGATTCCCAAATGTGATTCAAAAATAAGTATACTTAAGAAACAGCCAGTACGTAATCATCATACCTAAAATTGTGTCAGTAATAAATAAACCCTTTTGAGAACTCATCCAAATTCCTTTATACAGCCTTAACACTAACTCTTTTCCCAGTATTTCTCAGGTTGGTACTTAGAAAGACTATTCCATAGTAATTGTCTTCTAATATCAAAGCACAGCCCCATTGTGAGAAGAAATTTTGGTTAGGTCTTCAAGTTAAAAGGAAGTTCAGAATTACTTAGTTTATTAGAGTTACTACACAGGAATCCATTAAAAAGTATGTTCTACTACCAAGAGAGAGAACCAAAGGACTTCTGATTTCTACATAGTTAGGGTAAAGTTGAGAATCGAGATGGATCTAGGACGAGGGTAGGCAAGCTTTTCCACAGGACAAAACAGTAAATATTTTAGGGTTTGTAACCATTAGCTACAACTATTCTCAACTCTGCAGTTGCACTGGGGAAGCAGACACAGACACTGCATAAAGGAAAAAGCATAGCTATGTCCCAATTAAACTTTATTAACAAAAATTCAGGGGAGTTTACCAACACCCAGATCTATGGTGGTGTTAGAAACATGTTCAAATGTGGGCTTCTCTGCACTGTACTTCTTGCCTCAGTTTAAGTGAAGAAAGTAGAAAATAATAGGTTCGAATAAATTAATAAGCAAAATATAAATAATGAACTTCACACACATCTAACCGTTACTTCTATAATTTTGTGCTGCTTCGAGCTTCACTAAAATTCCTCTGTATTTTTACAATTCTGATTCAGTTACTCAAAATTTCCAGTCATATTTAAAATTAAAAGCAAATAAAACATGTAAATTGAATATAACTTACTAAATGCTTCCACCAACATCTATTACGTTGTATGGGCCCTTTAGAGATTCAGTCTCAGGAATCACATTTCTGTAGGAAACAGAAAGAATATAATTTTATACACACAAAAAATACAGTATTAATATGCCATGATTTATTCAGAAACATCTTGTAACGATCACTTGTCAGAAGACCAAGACATATGTGTATTTATGGACAATATAGTCCAAGCAGAAGATAAAAAGTTCTACCCCAGAGAATCTTAAATTTGGCTATACAGAGGGTCTCACCTATAAAGTAAGTCACTATGAAAACACATAAATAAGTCTAAATCTCAGTCTCAAGAACTCCAACATAGAAGGTAACAACCTGGGCTCCCTAGGTAGATGTAATAGGTAGCAAGGGTTGAGACCTAGCTGTTTAGCAGAGCCAACATCACTCCTTAACATTACAAACTTACTTTATCTTCTGGTTTTTCACCTCATCTACCTTTAAATCTTCTAAAGGAAAATTCCATCACCTACCTGCAAGGTAATGTTTTCTCACTTTATATATTATCATATTATTTCCCATTAACATGTACACTGTTCTAAGATAAAGTATTAGACAGGACCCCTTAGGCACAATTTCAAAGTACTTTTACTAACTGTACTGATCTACTTAACTCAAACACTAACCTTTCTAAAATACGTACTTGATAACAAAAATATATCCAATAATTTTCACTAGTTAAGACTGAAATACTTCATAAACTAACTATGGAAGAGTTGTTTCCTATATCTCCGATACCTTCTGAATATGGGTAAATAACTTTTCAGTCACTCCTGCTCCAAAGTATGATTATGATAATCACAATATGTTGAGCTACCAAAAAAGCTGTTTAAAAGTTCAGTATTCACGCCCTGGCCGGTTTGGCTAAGCATTTAAAGTGTGGACCCACAGACCAATGAGTCTCAGGTTCCATTCTGGTCAAGGGCACAGACCTCGGTTGTGGTTTGTCCCCAGGCCTGGTCGGGGCTATTGGGGAGGCAGCCAGTCAAGTGTCCACATGGATGTTTCTCTCTCTCTCCCCCTCTCCCTCTGTATCTGAAGATAAATGGAAAAATATCCTCAAGTGAGTATTTAAAAAAAAAAAAGTTCAGTATTTAAGTATGGTAATTTAAAAATTTTTAGAATGCAAAAAAATAGTTTAGGATTTAAGTTAAACTGAACTACCCAAATGCTTTTCCATGCTAAGGTTTTAAATTTTCAAATTATAAAGCCAGTTCCTGATTTTCTTACCAAATCTAAATCCCTTTAGGGGTCTTAACCAATCATAGCCAATACAGCAAAAATCTTCAAAATTACCTTTTAGAGTAAGGTGCCAAAATATCCTCCCAACAGGCAACAAAGCAATTTACAAGAAACACAGCATTACTTATTTTTAAGCTTCCAATTTAATCAGACCTTATAAGTAAAAGAGGATTTTCTGAATAAAGACAAATCTGAAATCAACCCAGTGAAATAAACTGACATAACCCCTAAGAGAAGGGTGGAACTGATCAAGGAATATCTGTGAAAGAAATGTCACAATGGTCTGATAAAGTGCTTATTCAAAATAAAAAGCTACCTACTAATACGAGTATGTACCTCTGGATTTAGCCTCCACCAAATACAGAAAAGGACTTGGATCTCACTTTGTGCTAGCACTGATGCAATCTACCATGCTGGCTCCTTCCCAAAAATTCACAAAATAGTACTTTGCCTTCCTTTGAAGGAGGAAGAAGCCAAGATCAGCTTAAGCAGACATAAAAGTTATTAATTTTGCTCATGTTCTACCTATCTTTAATATTTTGCAATATTATAAATTCTCATTTCATATGAAATTATAAAAAGCAAAATTCTAATAAAAGGCAAAGACAGCCCTTGCCGGTTTGGCTCAGCAGTTGGAGCATCGACCTGTGGACCTGGGTTCGGTTCCCCCTAAAGGCATGTACCTCAGTTGCAGTTTGTCCCTGGCCCAGGTTGAGGTCATGTGGGAGGCAACCACTCAATGTGTCTCTCTCACATCGATGTTTCTCTCTCTCGCTCTTCCTCCCTCTCTCCCTCTTCCTCCCTCTCTCCCTCCCACTCTATCTGAAGCTAAATGCAAAAATGTCCTCAGGTGAGGATTAAAACAAAAAGGCAAAGACAGTTTGAGTCAAGTCTTATATTATCATCATTAGCCAGTTGTGCTTTTCTTATAATAGTATCAAGAGTATAATTCTTTGGGAAATATTCCATTTAGATAAATGGTTTAGTTTCAAAAAGCAAAGGATTGCTTTTCTTTATTCCTGTTTTTAAAATTTATTTCTTTATTGGTTTTAGAAAGAGAGGAAGGAGGGAGAGAAACATCAATGAGAGAAAACATCAATTGGCCGCCTCCTGCATGCCCCCCACTGGGTATTTGGCCCACAACCTGGGTGCATGGGTGGATGCTCAACCACTGAGCCACATCAGCTGGGCAAGGATTGTTTTTCAAACCACAAATCTAGCTTTACACAATGTATAAATCAAATTGTTGTAGAAAAAAATGCTACTTAAATGTTATATTAAAAAATCAAGTCATAGTTTTTTGTTTGTTTGTTTTTGTTAATCCTCACCGGAGGATCTTTTTCCATTGATTTTTAGATAGAGTGGAAAGGAGGGGGAGAGAGAAACATGGATGTGAAAGACATTGATCGGTTGCCTCCTGCATGACTGCAAACGGGGTGGGGGGTGGGGGGGTTGAACCTGCAACCCAGACAAGTGCCCTTGACCAGAAATTGAACCCTTAACCCTTAGGTTGGAGGGCCAACACTATAACCACTTTGCAAAACCCATCAGGGCAAGTCACAGTTTTTATTTATAAGGTTTATAACATCCTTGAATCTAAATTACCCTCAGAAGTAACAGCCAATGTGAAAATAAAGTTTGAATTAAGCACTCAATCTAGAAAGGGAAGGTTATCTGGTAAAACAAGGATTTCTATCTTTGAAGTATAGAGATTTCTTAAAGGAAATTAATTATGCCAGACATGTAAACTATATTATTTATAATCCCAATAGTCAGCCGCAAATGTTTCATCAGATACAATAAACTTATTTTTTAATTTTAGAGAGGGAGACGGGGGTGGGGGGGATCAGATTTGTTGTCCCATTTATTCATGCATTCATTGGATGCTTCTTGTACATGCCCTGACAAGAGATCGAACCTGCAACCTTGGCTATAGGAATGGTGTTCTAACCAACTGAACTACCCCAACCAGGCCTAAAGTTTAAATATATTTAATCAAATAATTATTCTTAAAACTCCAAATGCTTTTATTACAGCATTCTAAATCTTAATTATTGAAAGACAATTTAACACCTTAGTTTAAGATAATTTTCCAATGTCTTCATATATACTATTTATTAATATCTGAAAATGGCTAAAATTAAGAACGCCAGGTAAACAATTGCCCAGGTCTCATGTTATTCAAATAGTTTCAACACAAAATTACATGATTTGCAATGCAAAAATTACAAAAACCATTCTCTAGTTTAAGAGAATTAGATACTCCTTACCTATTATTTTTATTGCAGAACTTAAGAGCTAAAAGGTATCTTAAAAGACTGGAAACTCCAGATACTTTATACTAACTAGGAGACTAAGGTATATACTGAATAAAATGTCAACACTACAGGGCTAATTTAATTTACATTAGAAGCTGGGTCTCTTGATTGCTGGATCTTAGTTATATTTTCCACTCTATCAGACACCTGTACCTCTCATTAATGTAGAAGGTAGAGATGTCCTCAAATTATCTTTGTCCCCTTATGCTTGCCCCTCAACAAAGAATTAAAACTGAAAGGAGAAAAAGTAAAGTAATTGGCTGTCCACAGTTCCAGTGTTTTCATTAAGATATTGAATTAACAGTGAATTAAACTTGAAAAATTTTATACTCAAAATTACCATTTTCACGTAATCTAGCCTCAAAGTGTCATTTCGTGGTTCACAAAAACCTTGTGATTAATTATGAGCATGGCTTCTTGCATTTCTGTGGAATTTGAGGTAGATTTTTTAAACAGTTAGTACTATAACAAACACAATCCAACCCAATCATCAACTTGATGGGGTGAAATTTTTTTTATGACTTAAGACTTAGTTCAAAATGATAAATTAAAAGTAGTCCTGGCTGTGGCTTAATGGTTAGTGTCTACCTGAGCACTAAAGAGTGGTGGGTTTGATTTCCGGTCAAGGGCACATGGGGGAGGCAACCAATCAGAGAGAAAGAGCGCGAGCGCGCGCGCGCTCTGTCTCTCTCTCTCTCTCTCTCTCTATTTACATAAAAGATCCTCCAGTGAGGTCTCTGTCTGTGTGTATCTCTCTCTCTCTCTCTCTCTCTATACACATAAAAGATCTTCCGGTGACTCAACAAAAAAAAAAAAGAAATGTAAATATTTAATCCTCTAAGCAGAAAACTAAATAATTTACTTTTCTCATGAAATATAATAGTATCTACATTTATATTTGTCTTCATGTATCTATTACTTTTGTCCATCAAAAATATCACCGCCCATTATTCAAGCTTGGCTCAAGCAGCAAATATCAAAACAAAGAATATAAGCACTATCATGAAGGTCGAAGTACGTTTTTAAAATGTGACCTATTATATAATCCTTTATCTTGTGGGTGATAAAAAGTTATATTCCATTAGTTTGGAGATTAATATAGAAGTTACTATATCATTTAGGTTTTTCTGTAATTATTGATACTAAAAAACAGATAAAAATCTCCATTTAACATTTCTAACCTTCAACAGTTCATATTTTATGGGTTAAATTTTACCTTTTGTAGGCCATTATAAATTTATTGCCAAGTTATACTTATGTTTACGTTATACTTCACATACACTTGTGTATTAAGAGGCCCAATTCTCAATTTTTATAAGTGGCCAACAACATGTGAATGACAATCTAATATCCAATCATTTGCATAGAGGAAACTCTAACATTGACATTTGTGTTAAAGAAGCTGGGGATAAAATATGTTTTTAATTTTTTGCGTGTTACATCTTTAAAACACTATGTTTAAAGGTCTAATGTTCCATTTTCTTTTGTACACTATAAACACAAATTTGATCAAGCTGCAAAAGATTGGAAAGGAAAAATTAAACTAGAGCAACGGCAAGAAAAATATTACCCTTATCGTCTATTTGAGAATCAACAGAATAAGCAAACACCAATAGATAAAGATTCCACATAAATTTCAAGAACCAAGGTAAACTTGCCCTTATATTAATTAATGGTTATTTGGCTATTCTTAAAATTCCCCAAGATATCTATTATTGTATTACATATTTTCTCTGGAAAATCCTTACTAATATCAGCTTGACATTAATTTTCACATTCTGCAGTAACTTATGAATCAAGAATATTTTCTGAAAAATATCAGTGGATGTACTTTTTCACTCACATATCCAGTTTTGAGATGTAAAATCATTGTATGTATATTGAATATTACTTCTTCCTTTTATGACTTAAAAATAATTACTAAGCTATGGAGGTCTCTTTAGATGCATTATTCTAGTTTCCGTAAAATAACTCATTTTTATATGTTTGCAAACTCATAAAAATGGGTAAAATGACTATTTAAAATCCATTAAGTAGCAACTAGAATGGGAAAATTTATATTTAGTTTTTGAAATATAGTTCATTTAAGAATGCTAAGATCTGCAAATGCAAAATTCTAGGCCATTTCTAAAATGTGATCAGTATCACCAAAAGGAATGTACACTTCAGATCATAAAGATAATTTTGAAGACTAAACTGATTTACCCCTAATCCTGAAGCACCATTTTATTGGAAAGTACTTATTGTCTTATTGTTCTGATAGAAACTACATGTATCAACTGTTTCAATATTAATACAAAAGCACTTTGATGTAAAAAAATGGAATTTGATGGGCGTTTTCTCATCCCTTTTTCAATATAAAGAAACAGTCTACAGTTTATGTTTCATTGACAAACTTTACTGATATTTTCCTACTCAGATGGTAGTAGCTATTAAAATTTCAGATGGCAGATAAAAACATTTACTTACTTGCTATATAAAATATAGATTTCCGCAAAGATTTCCTTTATCCTCAGATAAAACTCCACGGTCTCAGTCTTCAGAATAGTTTATCTTTTGGGGGGAAAAAAAATAGTCTAAACAATTTATTGATGCAACAGCCAATAGCAAGTAAGGACAAGTATTTTAAAACTTTTTATTATATAAAAGAAACAAAAACTAAAATCTATGTTCTCAAAACCTGATTTTTAAAATGTTCTTCCCTAAAATCTATTAGAAGTAGTAGAAACTAGCTCAAATTTCCCAATAAATTTATTTATTTACATATTTAGAAGATCAAAACTGTTTGCACAGTATATTAGAGAGCTAAAAAGAAAAGTGTTCATGGTTTTGCTCAAAATATAATCAGTCTTTTCTTGTTCCCAGAATTAAACAAAGGCGTAGAGGCTCTTCAGTATTTTAAACTATTCAAAAGGCACATTAAGTTACAATGGCTATGCATGTATACTTTCTATCCAATTAAATAATTTAAAGGCTTTGTGAAATTATTTCAGATATTTACTCATATTCATATTCACTACTTACTGGAAATACAAATTATCAAAGAACAAAAACAAAACCTAGTAAGCTTATTTTTATGTCAAAGTAATAAAAATTTACCCAGTCTTACCTCAAATAAAAGAGCTGTATTTGTTCAGAACCATCATCAACCAAATTTAATTTTAATCTTGTAAGTTACCTTCAAAAAAAAAAGGAAGATGATGTTAATGTTTTGATTTTTAAACATTTCTTGGCCTAAGTTTCAGTATAATGAAACAATGAGAAAAAAATATTCCACAGACACGATCTACGGATAAATTTATGAGACAGATCATCCACACACTACCTGTACATTTTAGGTTGCAGTTATTTCTTATCTTAACATCTATCAGTCTTTGTTTTCCTCGTCTTTTGGTTGCATGGACTAACACTTGTGATTAAGGCATTTAAATAAAAAAATACAGAAGATTTACATCTTTGGACAGATTTAAGATTATGACCTTGTTTTCATCTTCTTCTGATGACAGGCAATACAAAATAAAACAAAGGAAAACTTTACCATTTTTAAAGACAAGAATCTTAACGTTTCCCTTGCCACCTAAAAATACCTTTTAAAATTATGAGTAATTGAAAATTTACTCTTCCAGGAGAAATTAGTGAAGTTAAAATGGCCACTGGTTACTTTTAATTTTTAAACTACAAGTTATTTGATCTCATCAAGTGAGATATTAGCTTTGTCTTTTAGGCAAGTTTCAAACATGTAATATCTGTGACATTTATTCAATTTCAAACCAGGGTCTTGAACACTTTCAGTCTCTCCCTTCCCACATTAGTCCTGTAAAAAGATCTTATGAGGTTAAACTACCAGCAATTATTTTGCATTTCACTATTCAAAAAGGATTCTGAAACACCAGATTCAGAATATTCATTTAAAACTACTTTCAGTACTCAAAAAATTTCAAAAATGTTAGTTTGAAAAACACAAAACGGGTACTTAAACAACATAATCTGTAAAATCAAGATATGCGCAACTGATGTAACATGTAGCACTATATGAACGCTACACGGAAATAAAACAATTTTACTGACAAAAATACCGTCAGAAATGCGGTGGATTACAGCAGTATCTTTGATCTTACAAGTCCTAGGTAAAATTGCCCAACAGTGTTTTTACGTAAATCTGCACCTTTACAACACAGAAGAGCTACCGCAGAAGGAAAGATAAATATATTCTAAAATACACAAAGGTTTTTTGCGCTTGTGGTTTGTTCAGACCATTCAACTTAAAATTCCCTCTCAAACATTTTTTTTCAATGTCATACACAGAGGACTCTGCAAAATTTCTTGAAGCCAATCTATATTAAAATACTGTTCGGTTTTAAGAATATCTGGATTTTCAGGCATGCAACAAATGCAACAAATATGGCTCCTCTTCTTCGCCCATTACTGAGAGCAACCCTACTTTAATATTTACCCTGCGAGAAAGTAACTTCACAAAGGGATGTGGTGTCAAAATATCCCTTGGTAAAAGTTTTCTCGACCGTGGCTTGTGATAACAGAGATTTTATTTTATTTTATTTTATTTTTTAAAGAACAACATGACGAGCTTCAACTTTTAAAAGTCTAGGAACTGATTCAAGTACGTTCTACCGCTCAGGTGGGATAAGGTCCAGATAGCGGCTCCGTAGGACCTTTCGGAAAGTGTTATTTTGGAATCATCATCCAAGGATCAGACTCTCCAAGAACGTCGTCAGTTAAACTCGATGAGCCCAACGTCACCCTCTAGCACCGTGATTAAAATCGACTTCCTTGACATCACAGTCAACTTGGCTTCCCAATTTCTGAAAACACCCGACGCACTCCTCCCTCCAAGTTGCATTTTAAAAGACAACCTGAACGTCACCAAGGTTTCAGCCCCAGCCAGTCCCTTCTCCTCGGTGAGCACGGCAGCCCTGGGCAAAATCGGCTTGGAAAGAGTTAAGAGCCAACACCCAAAAGGAGAAGGAAAAAAAAAAAAAAACACAGACACACACACACAAGTTTTATTTTTCTTTAAACGTAGCCAGGGCTTCCATTGTTCTGTTAAACTCGACCGTCAAGATGAGTTCCCACCTTTCCGGAAAGGGGTTAAAAAAGCTCTCCCGGTGGAGACCCTGAAAATGATTTTTTTTTTTAATTTTTTTTTTTTTTAATTTTACCTTCAATTATCAAAATAACTCACCGGAACAGAGAGGGGCTCTCCTCGCGCGGTTCCCCCTCGGGCTCCCGCCGGCGGTTCCCCGCCGCCGCCCCTTTCCCGGCGGGGCCGGTCGGGGCAGTGAGGCCGCCCCCCGCACACCGCAGGGTCCGCAGCGGGGTCCCCCGCGCCCCCCGGCCCTGGGCCCCGCGGCGCCGAGGCGCTTCCCGCTCGGGGAGCCAGCCTACGACGCCGGCAGGGTTTTCAAAGAGGCGGCCGGAGAGGCCCAGCCCGCCACCCCCTCCTGCTCGCACGTTCAAGGACATTTTGCTTCTCCTCCCAAGGACAAAGGACAATAAAAGGGGCCGCGGAGCCACTTACCGGGTCCGAGCGCAGCTGCCGGCACCTCGAGGTCGCCCGCACGGGATTCCCGCGCCGGGCCTCTCGCCCGCGCCGGGTCGAGCCGCCGGGGCCCCGGGGAGCCTCCGCGGCCGCTACCGCAGCGGCGCTTTCGGCGTCGCGGGCCCGGCCATTCCGGGAGCCTCTGCCGCGGGATCCGACCCCGGCGCGCGGCCGATCTCGTCTCAGCCGCGGCCGCTTCGCCCCGCGTGCCTGAGGGCCGCCCGGGCGCGGCTCCCCGCCAGCCGGCGGGTCCCGCGGCCGCGGCAGAACGCCTGACAGCTCGGGGTGCTGCTGCCTCTCCGGCCATCTTGTGCCGTGTGTGTGGTGTCTCTCTCCCGTCTCCTCTCTCGGCTTTACTCCCTCCTCCTCCTCCCCCCGCCCCACACACCACACAACATGGCCTCTTCGCTGCGGCGGCTGCTGCGGCGGCGGCAGCAGCTCCGCGGCGTTCCTGCCCGATCCCCTCCTCCACCCTCCCGCCTCCCGCCCGCAGCCCCAGATCCCAGTGCGCACGCGCTTGGCCGCCCGCCCACCGTGGCCATTGGCTCTGCACGCTTCCTGGCACGCCTTCCCAGGAGCGGCCTCACGCACGCTCGCTGGCGTCTCTCTTCCTCCTAACAACAACTGCTTCGATACTATTGGTACATTCCGACCCCGCCCCTTCAGCTTTTCCCACGCCTATAGGCTGGCCTTAATGTCATTTACTTCCCGTAGAGGTTTATCGTTTTTCTGGAAGGGCCGCGGCCAGCGATTGGCTGGTGCTGAAAACGTTTGGTTTGAAGCTGTGGCTTTGCGCCCCGCAGTGCGGACCCCTCAGGGCTGGCTGGAGGCTTCCCAGCGCGGTATCCAGGCCAGGTTTACTATTACAGTTTCCTGGTGATACGGGCTTCGCCTCTGGAAAAAGCTCAGGATTCGATGCTCTGAATTCAGGTTTTCTGCATTTTTTTTTTTTTTTTAAAACGGAACATGACTGACAGGATGACAAGCAAACAGGACGCAGGTTCATGGTGCTAGGACAAGCAGCCATGTCTTAGCTGCGGGACTGAAGATTCTTCTAAATAACCAGGCCTTCCCCCAGGCTCATGGAGTCAGAGCCAGGGGTTTTACAACCCGTGCGTGCCCCTGACCCAGTATCTGATTTGGGGTGCTTTTACTGGAGGGCGTGTGTGCTTCCTGTTGCCCATTTCTAGGAGACAGCCTATTATTATGTCCATTGTCCTGAGTCCTTAATGAGTCAGGATCTCATAATCCTCGTTGGGCCAGATGCCAACCTCGAGGGCAGTGTTTGTGAAATGGGTCGTTGGAGCCTGAACTCATTACGGGCTATCAAAAACAGTTTGTTTCCTTTAAGCAAACCTCCCTTTTTTTTTCATTATTTCGTCCTCCTCCGACCTGAAAGCATCTCTAGGCAGACCACAGGAAGAAGTGAAAACCTAAACTTGCCTGAATTGAATGGGGAAAGAAAAAGAGGTGGCTCTCTCCCACTGCCAGCATTTTAGAAATCTTGCCCCTTTTGGCAAGGGACTGGAGAAAAGGAAAGGAACCCCCAGAAACGCTTAGTTTTAACAGATTTTTTTTTTTTGAGGGGAGGGGACTTGAGGCTTCTTAAATTCTCTTGAAACCCTGCCCCTGGATTAGAATCAAAGGATGTTGAATACTCCTAAGGGTTCGGAACTAGTTCTGGCCCCTTCTTAAAATGACAGAGTTGTTCATTGACTTGGCTCCATATGGCATCAGCTATTTAGGGCAGAGCTAGGACTAGAACCCAATTCTCCTGACTTACAGATCTTAGGTTCCTTCTATGTAGCCTGGCCACCCTCCTTAGCAATATAATGTGTGCGCTAACTGGGCGCACATTTCTTTAAAGAATGCTTCTTTAACTGCAAATAAACTCTCTCCACTTATTTTCCAAGAGCCATTCCCTTACACCGTCTAGCTTTGAACAGGTAGACCAACAAGGAGGCTGTTTTCTCTGAAATGGCCCCACCCTGGACCCTTTTTTCCTCCTCCTTCCTGGTGTGTTCTTGCTGTGCTATTGTTCACTCCCCTTGTCCCTCCTACCACTATCTGAAATCCATCTACGATTCTGCTTTTCCAGATTCATCACCAGGTACTTCTGTGCCAGCAAAACAGGCCTGAACAGGCCTTTATTAAAAGTAGCAGTGGCTGAAAAGCACTGAGTTAGCTATGTGCCTGGCATTGTTCTAAGCCCTCATTGTAGAGTAACTCAATCGATCACCCAACACCCCTACTAGAGACTATTATTATAGTTGTGTGTTATCTCTATTGGGAAACTGACACACAAGGAGTTTAATTTGCCTGGGCTCACACTGCTAAAAAGTATTGGAGTCGGGATTGAGCCCAGGTAGTCAGGCTCCAGACCCATTTCCTTCTGCCCTTTCCCAATTTCTTTTTGAAGACAATCCCATTGCCAAGTAGGTTCAGCTGGATCTTCTGTTGTGTGGAGCTGCCTAATTTGCCATCTCCTTCCTCCTCTACTTCTTTGAAGTCTTTCACCTTCATAATTGGGCCTCCCTCCAAAGGGCAATGTCAGATCCTTTCTAACTTAATTCCCAGACCTGGGCCCCGTTCTTTGATTGTCAGTCTCCTGGCATGCCACCTGGAGCCATCTAGCTGTCTTGTTTTGTTCTTTCTTTGATTTTGGACCTCCGCAGTTCAGCTGTGAAGTAACAACCCTCCCCCCTTAACAAACATACACCTTGGGTGGCTTACATAAAACAGCTTTCTTCTTCCAAACTTACACCCCACACAAGGACCTCTTCAGAGAAGGCCCTTATCTGCCACATTAAAATGTTATTCTCTATCACACATGACAGCCATGACTTCTTTTGCCATATCTATTCCGTGTCTTTAGCCATCGTTCTTTAAAGCTAGACTAGCTTTGTCCTAGATTAAAAGCACCTGACACCTGGCAGACCACATGCTATCCCCTCCACAGTTCTTTTTCACGCTAAGTGATCTGCCAATGAACGGGGAGAGGAGATCCCTCCCTCCCCCAGTCCTGATGGCTCCTATTACTGCAGTTTCTTTACCAGTGAAAATGAAGAGCAGAGCCCTTAGCCTTGGCTCACTTAGTGGAAAAGCCTCTGCATGTGCTCTGAGTACTTCTGGTCCCACTTTAGAAAAGAATATTTCTGGAAGGATACAAGGATCTGTTTACACTGGTCATCTCTAAGGAGACCTCAGAGGGATGTGGAGAATAGCAGTGGGTCTAAGGGCACTTTTCACTCTATACCCCTTTGTGACTTTTGAATTTTGAACTATGTGAATGTGTTACCTTTCTTTATTGAAAGAGAGAAAAGAAAAAACTAAACTCAATCTGCTGAACTGAAAGCTGACACTATTGGAGAGGGAGGTAACTTTTTTTTACTTCTAATCCTCTCTGTCAGCTGCATTGGTCACAGTAAATACTTAAACTTTTTTTTTTTCTTAACGAAGTAAAGGTCACAAAACACTCTAGGGATGTTACCGGCACCTGAAATGGCCCTGGTTGGTGATAAGGATTCCTGGTGCATAAAATGGGGGAGCAGCTTTCATTCCCGATGTGACATGGCCTCACATACTGCAGAACAGGGCTTCCCGCCTTGCTGCTTCCCTGCAGCTCCCCAGGTCTGTTCCCCCATTTCTGCCCTCCTCTCCTCCGGTAGTAATTAAAGAAGAGGCAGAGACGCCAGCGGGTCGGCTTTTCTCCCTGTTTCCTGGTCCTTTGTGTCCACCTTTGCTGGGGTGTCTCCCTTAGAGAGTCAACCCAGCTCATCATAGAGGCACCGTGAAAACTCAGGTTGACCTTGACTCAAGTCAGAGACACGGTTTTCAAATACAGGTCTTTATAGATTTCTGCAGCTCTGTTCCTGCTCTTTGCAGCTTCTCTTGCTGCTCATACTCTGCATGACTTACACACAGACTGTCTCCTCTCTGTATGCACCCTGCTCCTTCATGAGTGGCAATCCTTTCTTTTTCCCAGGGTACAGCGCACAGAGGACGAAGCTCGTTTGATACTCGAAATATTATCTATCTCCAAGCACAGTTATGGAGCTTCTTCCATTTAGCAGGTACTGTTCTAGAAACGGGATGCTGCATGTACTGGGTGGAGTGCCTGTTCTCTTGGAGCTTACAGAAGTCCACAAATCAGAAAATACCAGGTAGCCCTGGCTGGTTTGGCTCAGCAGTTAGAGCGTCGGCTTGCGGTCCAGAGAGATCCAGGTTCGGTTCCCACTAAGGGCACATACCTCGGTTGCAGTTTGTCCCCGGCCCTGATTGGGTCATGCAGGAGGCAGCCACTCAATGTGTCCCTTTCATGCTGATGTTTCTCTCTCTCTCTCTCTCTCTCTCTCTCTCTTTCTCTCTCTTTCTCCCTCTCTCTCTTTCTCCCTCTTTCTCCCCCTCCCACTTTATCTGAACAAAAAATGGAAAAATGACCTCGGGTGAGGATATAAAAAAAAAAAAAAGAAAAGAAAAGAAAATACCAGGTAGTGTTAAGTATTATGAGGATGGGAGCCTAATTTCAGTTGAATGGTCCGGGAAGGCCCGGAGGAGGTGACATTTAAGTTGAAGCAGGAAGGACACAAAGGAGGCAGCTATGTGTATATCTGCACACAAGTTCCAGGAGAAGGTGGCAGATGGCATGCATGCAACTAAATTTGCTCACAAACTGCACTAAACATAGATATTCTTCCTTTTTTTTTAAGTCAGAAACTCAGAAGAAAATGTTAACTTAAATCCCTATGTAATTTGAAATTTGATTTTCTTAGAGTACTGGTGAATAATCATTTTTGCATTATCCAGGCCTTCGGGTTCTAATGTAATCTTTAGGCACCTCAGGAAAATGCATATTCCACACAAGCAGTCTGCATATAATTTTGGAGGTTCACAGACCCCCTGCAAGCCATTCAAGCACTTCAAGATAGGAGTGCATCTTTTGTCATGTTTGGCCTTAGCATCCAAACTCAGATTTCCCTTTTGAAGCTATACTGTTTTCCACCAGCACACCTTTAATTGGAAATGCTCTTTTCCTTTTACTCAGAAACTCTGATTTTATTAAATTGCGAAAGGAAGTATAAAGGATCTTGTACTTCCCAGCCAAAATGTAGTATGAGGAACCAGATTTACACATCCACATGAAACAAAGCAAAAACAGACCAAATACAAGAAACAAGGGTTTTTAAGACATTAGTCGTCAGGTAACAGAAGACCGTGATTCTTGAGTACAGGAAACAAATGAGGTAAGCAGTGTTATTACCCCAGCTTACTTCCTGGATTGTGTTTCCAGGCTTCATTTCTGGGGTGGAGGGCTGAGAGAGTCACTCAGGCAAAGCCTAGCAATCTCCCTGAATTGAGATGGAGCTGGGAGTCCAGAGAAGGCAAGGTGGCTGGACATAGCAGGGCAGAGTACCAGAGGGAAGAGAACATGAGCCATAGAAGAAAAAAATTAAGATCTTGACTTTATTTAAAAAATTTTTTCTATGAAAATGAAGAAACAGGCTACATATTAGTACAAAATATTTGCAAATCACACATTTGACATAGGACTTGTATCCAGAATATGTAATGAACTCTCAACATTCAATAATAATAAATAAACAACCTAATTTTTTTTAATGGGCAAAAATTTTAGAGGCAGTTCACTAAGAAAAATATACAGATGGAAAATAAGCACATGTGCCCTGGCCAGTTTGGCTCAGCGGTTGAGTGTCAGCCTGTGTACCAGAGAGTCCCAGGTTCGGTTCCCGCTAGGGGCACGTACCACAAAAAAAAAAAGAAAAGAAGCACATGAAAAGATGCTCACTATCATTAGTCATTGGGGAAATCCAAATTAAAACCATAGTGAGGTATAACTACACACATATAGAAAGTTGAGAATTAAAAAAGACCCTGCTAAGTGGTGAGGATATTGAGCTACTGAAATTCTCATTCATACTTTGTTGGTGAAAATGCTAAACAGTATGGCCACTTTGGAAAAGTTTGATAGTTTCTTGTACAGTGAAACATACTTAGGATATCACTCTGATCCTAGGTATTTACCTAAATAGTATATTTATAAAATGGAATACTAGCCCTCGCCGGTTTGGCTCAGTGGTTAGGCTGTCGGCCTGCGAACCAAAGAATCTCAGGTTCGGTTCTGGTCAAGGGTACATACTTTGGTTTCAGTTCGATCCCTGGCCCTGGTTGGGGTTGTGCACGAGGCAACCAATTGATCGATGTGTCTCTCTCCCATAGATGTTTCTCTCTCTCTTCCTCCATTCCTCCCTCCCACTCTATCTGAAAATCAATTGAAAAATATCCTCAGTGAGGATTTTAAAAATAATAATAATTATTATAAAATGAAATGGAATGGAATGCTACACAATAATTTTTGAATGAGCTATTGATACATGCAGCATGGCTGAATCTCAAAATTAATTTTGCTTGAGTGAAAGAAGCCAGACAAAAGAGTATATAATTCATGATTCCATTTATATAAAATTCTACAAAATGCAAACTAATAGAAAAATGACTAATACTTTGCTTGCCTGGGAATGGGAGAGAGGGTAGGAAGAGGTGGGAGGTAGTGATTTCAAAGGACATGAGAAAACTTTCAGAAGTAATGAATACATCCATTATCTTTATTGTGCTATGATTTCACAGATGTAAATACATGTCAAAATTTATCAAGTTGTACACTTTAAATATATGCAGCCTAGCGTGTGTCAATTATGCCTAATAAGCCTATTTCTTTAAAAACTGCATAAGTTTGCCCTGGCTGGTTTGGCTCAGCGGTTAGAGTGTCAGCCTGCAGTCCAGAGAGACCCGGGTTCCGTTTCCGCTAAGGGCACGTACCTCGGTTGTAGTTTGTCCCCGGCCCTGGTTGGGTCGTGCAGGAGGCAGCCACTCAATGTGTATCTTTCACATCGATGTTTATCTCTCTTTCTCTCTCCCTCCCACTCTATCTCAACAAAAAATGGAAAAATGTCCTTGGGTAAGGATGAAAAAACAGATAACTGAGATAAATTTAAAGTATGCTTTTATTTTATCTGTCGGCTGAAAGATTGCAGGATCAGGGCATGTTCAGTATTAGACAGACTGAACCAGTCCTAAAGCCGTGTCATCAGGACACCTGCTCCCCAAAAATGTGACCATTCTTCTCATGTTTCCCTCACACTGACCACTCACCTCTTCTAGCTCTTAGTACCCGTTCTGCAGAAGCAGATCATGCAAACTGTTGTTTTCTCTCTTTCAAAGTGATTGCTTTCCCTCCTTAGAATTTCTATGACTTAATGGCTATGCTATTCAGTATTCAGTTGGCTCTTATCATAAGTTAATATTTGTCTGTTGGTATAGGGATCACATGTCCCTAAGTAGACTCCACGTGGCTTTACTGGAGGTAGAGACTTTGACTTAGACTTTGCACAGTTATAGATGCTCAAATAACAGCTGGTTGAAGATTTGCTGTATGCAGACTACTCAGCAGGCCACCAAAATCCCCTCCAACTGTAAATCAAATTCCACTGAATAGATTAGGAGAGCTTGATATGGAATGAGTTTCAACATGATTTAGCCAAAGTAACTCAATACAACTTACTATACTTATAATATAAATATAGGTTTCTATTTATTAGAGTTACTTAAAAGTAGGACACACCCTGTATGTTGTTGGTCAAAAATAGATCTTGTCCCTGGCACACTGATAAAGTCTCTGGGCATGCTGGCGTGTTACACAATAGTCCCTAAAGAGCCAACCAGAAGTATCTTCATCCTGAGAACTCCTTAGTATTTTACTTGACTTTTTAATGTTTTAGTACGAAGTAGAATGATTTCTTTATGTGCTTTTCCTCCTTACTAGATGCAGACACTAGGAAGAGGGTGGGTAGAGGCAGTACAGTCCTAAGCAATGCCCACAGGCCTTGGCATCATCAGCTTTGGGACCCAACCTGTGCTTGGCCATTCCCTGGTATCTGATCCCAGCCAGGTTCTGAACTTCCTCTACAGTCAAAAATCATGACTTTTGCCCGGCTGCTGTGGCTCAGTGGTTGAGTGTTGACCCCTGCACCAAGAGGTCGCCAGTTCGGGTTGTGGGCCCGATCCCCAGTGGGGAGTATGCAGGAGGTGGCCAATCATTGTTCTCTCTCATCGATGTTTCTATCTCTCCCTCCCTCTCCCTTCCTCTCTCTCTAAAATCAATAAAAAAAAAATTTTTTTTTAGATCATTCCTCTTACCTTCTCTGGTTCTCTCTGCTCTGGGATTCCTCCTTCATTCCTGATGGCCATAGTTGCCCAGGGACGTATGTCCCCTGGTTGCTTAGACCAAAAAGATGGCAGGTGTTCCACTAGACTTGAAGCCACCCTATGCCACACAATGACTACAACCTTTACTCAAGCCAACTGCCTGCCCCCTCCCCCAAAGGAAACTCACCTTGAATGAATTTCTTCAAATTTTGACTCTCTTTCAAATTTGCCTGCTTTTGTTCCCTCTCCAGAGATGTTGCATAGTTGTCTTTGCATTTTTTGTATCATTTGCAGTTATTATCTGTGGTGGAGCCAGTCTGTTAGGCACTTACTCTGCCATAGTGGAGTACTCCCACTCTGTTGAATCTTGAGCAGAGAATTGAAAAGACTGGGAAGAGTTTTGCCTGATTCATTCCAGAAATAATATTCTCAAGAGATGGTCTGACAAACTCCCTAAGCTTCCAAGTTCTTGTCTTTTTGGAATCTGGTCCTTGAGACTTCCCTTTGATCATGTGAGCTCCCTCATATTCTTTCAATAAATCTCTGAGTTCTAACCAGAGCAGGTTCATATAGCTTACAACTCAAAATTATGTAATCATGCTTATCTGCTCAATTAGACTTTGGACACTTCGAGGGCAGGTGTTCTTGCCTTTCACCTTGATGTCCAGGACCCCTCAACCCTTGCTGCTTTCTTTTCCTGGCCACCAAGGCAGCCCCCTACTGTGGGGGAGCACTGAAAATACAACACAAATAGATGCTAACAACTTTGACCTTGAAAATCTGCCTCAAAGTCAGGTGGCAGGATTGGCATTTATAAAATGATTGTGACTGATACAAAGCAGAATATGATCACGTATCTGATTGAGGATAAATAATAGAGATTCTGTGAAGTCCAGAAATGGAAAAGATCAGAGTGGGTGGGGGGAAAGGTCTGGAGGAGTTTCTTGGAGAAGAGAACTTACCTTGAGCTATGAGGTATAAACAGAGGTAGATGCTCTGTAAGGAGTAGCAGGATTGTTTATTATCAATCCCCCTACGCTATGCTTTTGAAAAGTTACACTTTTTAAAGTTCCATGTTGGCATAGCCGCTATTCAACCGGGAATAAAAAGAAGAAGCATCAACGTAAATCTATCCTGAGATGGAGATAAAACCAGCAAACTATATGATAGATAATCCACTTTGCTCAAAAGCTATGGGAGACAAATTACACTTCATAGTGAGTGTGGGATACAGCATAGCATTTAAAAATTAACGCAACTGATCAAGTAGGGAAGTCGGTTTCCATCACCTGCAGCCTCAGGCTTGAAAGTCAGAAAGCATGTGTGACAATGACCACATTTAATGGTGAAGTCAAGGGCATTAGCCAGATCCTCCTTGGACATGGTTAAAACTATTGTGAGAGAAAGAGGGGGGGGGGGTGGGGGAGAGAGAAAGAAAGAAAGAAAGGAAGGAAGGAAGGAAGGAAGGAAGGAAGGAAGGAAGGAAGGAAGGAAGGAAGGAAGGAAGGAAGGAAAGGAAAGGAAAGGAAAGAAGAGAGAAAGAAAAGGAAGAAAAAAAGAAAGGGAGAGAGAAAGGGAGGGAGGGGAGGGGAGAAAGAGAGAAAGAGAAGAAAGAAGAAAGAAAGAAAGAAAGAAAGAAAGAAAGAAAGAAAGAAAGAAAGAAAGAAAGAAAGAAAGAAAGGAAAAGAAAGAAAAAGAAAAGAAAGAAGGAAGGAAGGAAGGGAGGAAGGAAGGAAGGGGAAAGAAAAGAAAAGAAAGAAAAATCAGGGCATAATTCTAGGAGCTAATATTTTCCAGTGTGCTCAGAAATGGGAAGATGAGTGAAGTCCAGGAAATATGGGCAGTGCTACAAGGAAGATTGTTGCTCAGGGAGAAGACACAAGGCAGGAGGAAGCCTGAAGCTTAGAAGAAAAAACTGCAAGGTTGGGTAAGAATTAAATTCAGCAAGGTTTTAGTGCTGTCCTGAAATGCCACAGGGCTGCAATGTTAACCTTTTCTTCACCAGAGGTCTCCAGTCTAGTCTTTAAATTAATGATAATAGAAAGGGGATTTGCTTTAGCACAGTTAACTTTCTACCCCACTACTATATAAAATAAAACTTAGAAAAGAATGCCACTTAAAGGCAAACTTTAACCCTTCTTTCTCCTCAATCTCACTGTAGAACTGTTGAACTCTCATATTCTGTTTGTTCAAGTATTTCATTGCAAATGTTACACATACAGAGCATGAGTGTGATACTCATGACCATGATCAACAGCCGAATTTATCTCAAAGAGGAAGCAGAAGAGAGCTTTGGAGACAAGAAAGACCTGTTTGGTGTTAATTGCTGAGAGCAGAATAGGGATTTAAATACCTGAGGAGGAGGTAGAATAGAAGAAGTGGGGGGAGGGGGGCTTTGAGCAACTTCCCTGGAGGACTGAAAGTGTGGTACTGAGAATCAGCAGTGTTGGGTATAAGAAAAAAAGCTTTAGAAGAAGCATGCTGTCATGAAGTGTCAAAGGGCACACATACCAAGTTGGTGAGATGTGTAGCAGGGCTGAGGATGGAGGCGAATCACTCTAGCCTTGCAAGGAGAAAATGCTGCCATGACTGGGAAGAACCTAAGGTAGCTCCAAAGGCTCAAATTAAAGAGAACTGTGCTCCCACATGCAGTTGGGCAATTGAACATTCATGGTGCTATTTTGTGAGCATGGAGGCTGTCTGTAAACCAGAATTATACAAAGGGTGACCTGACCTTCAGGATCACACTTCAAGTGGTAACTGGACTCTATGGATAGATTATTTTCCCAGTATCAGCACGGAGGGTGGAGAAAACCAGAGTAGAACACTTCCCCTCAAAGGTTACTTAGGTGATGAGAAAACGCATCTTTGACACACTAAAATACTTATACTTCAGAAATGCTTCACATGAAATTGTATCTGCTTTGTAAAAATTGTGACACAATGCACAAAACCAAATTTACCACCAAAACCATTTTTAAATTGTACAAGTCAATGACAGTAAGTGCATTCATATTGTGCTGTCATGCATGTGCTGTATAAGAGTTCATGAAGCCCTTCAGGATTTTGAGGTTCATTTGATCATTATTGAGAACATAAATTATGGCTGTTCAGGAGGTTGGGAGATGCCGATAAGTGGAGAAATTCTAGTTAGCAGATGACTGGCTGTGATTCTCTAGTGTTCCTGGTTTTCACTGGCCTGGTAAGGGATGTTATTAGCTCAGTGTTGGGCCGTGGCAGTATGGCTATGTACAACTCAGGATAGGTTACCTGAGAGCTAGGATCATAGAGGAGTTGAGAGCATGGGTCTGGAACCAGACTGCAGGGCTCTGAATTGAAGCCGTGTCACTAGCCTCATGGCATTGAGAAGCTGCTTAACCTCCTGTGCCATCGTTTTCTCTTGTTTAAAATTAAAATAACAATAGCTACCTTAGTAGCTATTGAGCATTCATGAGTAAACATATTAAAACCCTTACAACGGTACCTGGTATGTCTTCAGTGCTATGAAAGAGCTATTATTATTATTATTGGAGGGAAGGGAGAAAAGAAGAGAGTGGAACAAAGGTGATGTTTCTACAGTTCAGGCTCGAGAGAGATGGAGCCAAGTCAACATAAGAGGTTGGAGTCAAAACCAAGCCAAACCAGGTTAGAAGTGATTTTTATCTATGACGGAGGAGCTGTTTGTGATGCTGAGTCTGAGCCAACTTGAGAACTAGATGTTGGTGTCCTGCTGGTGCTGTTGTGATGGGGCATGCAGGGAGATTTTCCCCATGGATCTGCAGCTAGAGGTGCGCAAAGTCCAGAGGGGGTAGGTGTGGGAGCTCCTGAGTAGGCACAGATGGCCTCCCGTTGGGTAAGCTAACTCAGGAGGGTCAGGAAAAGGTTGCTCTGGTAACTTTGAGAAGGCCAGGACTAACGCTGGAATGACTTTGTGCTAACCAGATTGTGCTTCAGTTTCTTCACTTGAATGCCCTTGCCGTGTTTCTGTTTCAAGTGTTATACCCCCAGCTATCCCCTTAAAGGGCATACATTTCATGAAGAGAGGGAGGATATAACTGGCCCTTACGTGTATGAAAAGATGCTCAAAACAACTCAATAAATGAGATGAAAAATAAAACTCTAATGCGATCTTTGTCATAACAGATCGTCAGAACCCCAAAGGTTGACAACATATACACCGTTGGCATGGCTACATATAAACAGGCACCATCATGCGTTGTTAGTGGAAATGCAAAACGGCATAATTCCTTTGGAGGGGAAGGTGGGATGATCAGGCACTGGCCCTTTGCACTCTGAAGTACATACCCAACAGATCTAGCAATCTTTACAACAGTCACAAGGACTTGCATTTGTCTAACTCAGAATTCTTAGCAAAACAAATGGTATAGAAAAGGAAAACAGAATGGATTCTTGTAGGTCTTGTAAATTTTCTTCAAATTCTGTATATGAAGGCTTTAGAGCATGTGCAGAAAAGGGTCAACATAACAATCCTGAGACTGTCATCTTTAGAAAGGCCTGCTTGCAAGGTTAAACCTTGGCTAGCATCTGGGAACTTGGATTTCAGGAGGATTCCTACCGTTCCCAGAACTGGTAATAGTGGCTCACTGTGCCTAAACTATCTGGACAAAAATATAGTTCATGCTGAAGACTTGCTCTCCTTCTGGGAATATGGAATTTGGGTGTGTGCTAGGCATATGGGTGCTATGTGACTAGCCCCCCCCCCCCAAAAAAAAAGCCTGGATATAGTCCATAATCCATTTTCGTGGTAGACAACACCTCACACATGTTGTCACGAGTTATTGTTGGGGTAACTAAATGTGTTCTGTGTGACTCTACTTGGAGAGGACACTTGTAAGCCTGTGCCCAGTTTCCTCCAGACTTCACCCTGTGGACCCTTTTCTCTTGCTGATTCTGTTTTGTATCCAAAGTAGCCTTGAATGGTTCATATTCCCTTTGGTTTAAGCGCTTGTATACCTGTGATTGACTACTTATGACTGACCATTTGTTATTTCGAAAACAAACAAAAAAAGGTCCAAAACAAGACTTCAGTCTTTGCTTTGATACTTCAACTTTTCCACCATTAGATTTCACCAAGAAATCCTTCCTGTCACTTATCTGTCTTTGGTATTATTCTGTGGAGTGACAAGACACTTTTAAATGTCTGTCTATCCAGAGATCTAGGACAAAGGGTCTTTTTGGGCAAATGCTACTGCTGAACACATGCTAAGACAAAAATTCTTTCAATCTGTTAAAACAAATTCCTATTTTAAAAAATACTTAATTAAAACGAGCCTCTCCAGTTTATTCAAACAAAGTTACAGTATAACTTTTAAAATAGCTCTTATTGAGAAAATGCTCATGGAAATAAACACCAAACAAATGTAGTTTAATCAGAGGGTGAAATGCTGAGAAACCTGAATGTTGGATTACTGCTTCCTTTACAGAGAAGGTCTCCAAACCTCCTGATCAATCCTACATTGTGATTCTAAGTCAGCACTTCTCAACGTTTCTGTGGGCATTCTAAACACTGTCACTTGGTGAATAGATAAATAGAAAATAATTGGCACCTTCAAATGATCTCACTGAGAAACCTGCTGGTTTCTTTATAGGATAAGTATAGCCATAGTGTGTGAGTTTTCATGCCATCGTTTTTGTTGAATTACAAGAATTTCTGTTTATGTACTTGCTAAGCAAAAAAAAAAAAAAAATCTCACTTAAAATGAAAAGTTGAATCAATTTCCAAGATTTTTTTTCTTCATTAAAAACAACAACAGAAAGCAATATCTGCTTCCATGTTGTGTTAGTTTCCCAGGGCTGCTGTAATAAGGAACCACATACCAGGTGACTTAACAACAAAAGTCTATTCCCTCACAGTTCGACAGGTGAGAAGTTTGAGATCAAGACGGTAGGGTTGGTTCCTTGTGAGGAAGCATCTGTCCCATGCTCCTCCCCTAACTCTGTTCGTTTGGTGTTTCTAGGCTTATAGAAGTATCACCCTGCTCTCTGTCATCATCTCCACATGGCTTTCTTCCTGTGTGCAGTGTCTGTGTCCAAGTTTCCTCTTTTTATAAGGACACCAGTCATACTGGGTTCAAGGCCCACCCTACTCCAATGTGATCTCATCTTAACTAATTACATCTGCAACAACCCTATTTCCCAAATAAGGTCACATTCCAAGATACTGGGGTTAGGATTTCAACATATGAATTGAGGGGGGACACAGTTCTACCCCTAACACATGAATACATTTATCTTAACAAGTAACTACATGACATTATGTGAGAGATCTACTCTCTGGACCACAGATTCTTCATTTCTTAGGAAGGGTGATTGTGACTGCTCTTACTCCCAAGACTATGGGTCTCCAAGAGACCAAGGATTAACCTGTCCTATTGAATAAGCTGAGAGGGAAACAGGTCCAATTTTACTTTTCTGTTCAGACAAGCTCCTGAAAGCAGAACCATCCCACTACTCTACCATCAGTGCTATTGGTGGAAAGAGCTTTGTTCTCACTCACTGCAATCCTTGCACATGAGCTCTGCTTCATTACCAGCTCAGCAGCAGCTACCCACATAGTCCCAACCCCTGGCCAGGATGGCATTCCTCCCTCCCAGTGTCTGAGCATCAGTTGCTATTGCAGGTACTCACATCTGGCTCCATATTCTTCCTCTGATTTAGTGGTGCCCTGGCCAACTAATACCTCCAGTCTCCCTTTCCCAGGCCCTATCTTATTTTCCCAGGACTAATAAGGGACAAAGCTGATATTTTAGCCCAGGCTTCCATACCACACACCAGTCAATTGGTGTTTAACTGTACATTCAACAGTTCCCCTTATCACATGTCCTATTAGATCTGAAACTCTCCATTAACCGTATTGTCAAAGCTATACATAACGTAGTCCTAATTCCTAGACTGGAATTCACTGCAGTCCAACTTTTGGAGCAGGTGATTTATGTAGCCAGTGAATCAGTCATAAAAACATGCTGGCAATAATTGTGTTCACAAACAAATACTACCAAAATCTTATAACATATTTAATAAAACTAAGACTGCCTACTCACACACAAGCTTTCAGGGTCATGGAAGCAGGGGCTGGGAGGGACTTTTAAATGAAAAGAAGACTATGTGCCTCTCTGGATATGTGATATAGGAAAGAAATTCAATTCCATGAGAAGGTCAATGTGAGGGTTAATTTCATGTGTCAACTTGGCTAGGTTATGGTGCCTGGTTGTTTGGTCAAACACTAATCTAGATGTTGCTGTGAAGATATTTTGTAGAGATGATAAACATTTATAATCAGTTAACTTTAAATAAAGAAGATTATTTTTAATAATGCCTCACCAAGTCAGTGGAACCTCTTAAGAGCAAAAATGGAGGTTTCCAAGAAAAGAAGGAATTGAATTCTGAAAGAGAGAGAATGAATCCTATTGGTCCTATTTTTCTGAAGAACCATGACTGATATAATCAGACTCATTCTTAATGTGTTGTGTGAATAAAGGATTTGAGATTAACTAATTGAGAGGCTAGAAACCATATCTTTAGTTATTTTCTACTCTGGAGAGTAGGCAAATTGAGAAGGAAAAAGAAAATGGCATTTGACAACTTCATATCATTTGCTTCCCACTTGGAAGTTCGCCAATAAGACAAGGTCCTTCCAAGAAATTTTCCTCAATCCACATACCTCAGATCCAAAGTTGGGGTTAATTCTCAGTCTACCTCTACAAGGAAATGCTTAGAAAATTTCCCTGTTGACAGGCTATAGGCATAAAGTGGACTTCTATATCTACACATGAGATGCAATAAGTAGGTTATTCTAGTCTCAAAGGCAGTGAAATGAATTATAGATGACTCAATGGAGAGAACTCTGCAGATAAAAAATGTGTATCTTCTTACATCTTCTGGGCCACAAGTAAGCTAATTAAATCAAAACTCAAAAGGCAAACACTAGATGAGGGTAACTATTTAGTTTTTATTGATAGAATGATTGATTTGAGAGAGAGAGAGGAAGGGAAGAGAGAAAGAGAGGAAAGGGGGAAGAGAGAGAGGAAGAGGGGAGAGAGAAACATCAATGAGAGAAAATGATTGGCTGCCTTCTGCATGTGCCCCACTGGGGATTCGCCCCCCAACCTGGGCGTGTGCCCTGACTGGGAGTTCAATCGGTGACCTCCTGATGCATGGGTCGACGCTCAACCACTGAGCCACACCAGCTGGGCAAGGGTAACTATTTATTAATAATATGGAACAGAATTAATAGTTTTATTATTTAAAGAGGCCATAACATTCAGTAAGAAAACCCCAATAGATGAATGTGCCAAGGATTCTACCAGACAGTTCTCAAAAACAGGTTGTATGAATGGCTGGCAAACATTTGAAAAAACGTACAATGCCATTCAAAGAAATGCAAATGAAAGCAGCAGTGAGATTGCATTGTCCACCTAACAAATTGGCAAAGATAGAAAAATGAAACTATCCGTGATGGTGCCGACAGGAGTAAGTAGCCTCTTGGAAAGCAATTAGGCAAAACCTAAAAGCCTTGACTTAGTGATTCCTTCCTGGGAATCTACCTAAGGAAGGGTTGAATGACAAAAATATTTCACACAGTGCTATTTAAAATAGCAAGAAATTGGCCCGGCCAGTATGTCTCAGTGGTTGAATGTCAACCCACGCACCAAGAGGTCACCAGTTCGATTCCCATTCAGGGCACATGCCCAGGTTGTGGGCCAAATCCCCAGTGGGGAGGCAGCCAGTCAGTGTTTTCTCTCATCCATGTTTCTATCTCTCTTTCCCTCTCCCTTCCTCTCTCTCTAAAATCAATAAAGAAAAAAAACCCAACAATATTAAATAGCAAGAAATTGACATTCTGACCAAAAGGAACTGGTTCATTCATTTAGTTATTCAAGTATGTATTGAGTCCCTACTATGTGATCATTACCTGAGAATGCAAAACAATGACTAATTGTTCTAGATAAATCTCCTTTTAAAATGTGGGGAAGTGGGCCCTGGCCAGTTTGGCTCAGCGGTTAGAGCGTCGGCCTGTGGTCCAGAGAGGCCTGGGTTCGGTTCCCGCTAAGGGCACGTACCTCGGTTGCAGTTTGTCCCCGGCCCTGGTTGGTCGTGCGGGTGGCAGCCACTTGATGTGTCTCTTTCACATCAATGTTTCTCTCTCTCTCTTCCTCTTCCTCCCACTCTCTCTAAACAAAAAATGGAAAAATGTCCTTGGATGAGGATAAAAAAAAAAAAAAATGTGGGGAAGTGGGTAGAATTTGCAAAAGTAAATAGATGTATATGATCATTCATTAGCTTATATATGATTTTATATATGTTTATACCGTGACTGGGAAGGCTACACAAGGAATTCATAACAGAGATTGCCTTTTGGAAAGGAGTTGGGTGAGGGGTAGAAGGGAGAATTTCTTTTCACTGTACTCTTTTGTACCGTCTTGGATTTTTAAACATGTACGTGGATTTTGTTAATATTTTGATAGTGCACAGTGTGTACCTAATCTTATTTGTCATAGACATGTCTTGAGTTGCTTTCAAGTGACTTATGAGTGTCTCATCTTCCTGAATGTAGAAAGCTCTTCAAGGGAAGCTACTGTTTTATATTTCTTTGTATTCTCCCATAGTGCTTAGCACAGTTTTGACATATAATGGGTATTCAAAAATATTTGAATAGAAGATAATGTAATTTGGTACTCAAATACCCTGTGAGTGGAAGTTAAAATCAGTGACTCTGGGTACTGCTTTAATGCTGACTGTTGTATTTTGAACCCTATCACTTGTATTTTATATCATATTTTGCTACTCTGTCAAGGGGGAAAAACAAGATAATTGATGACATTCTTTAGTGAAACTCTATGTAGAGAAATACAAAATTCCCTTTTAATTCCTGCGTACCCTCCTGTAATCGTAATAGTTAAATTGACTTAAAGACCTCAGTAGCAAGTAAGGAAACATAAACAATGTCAAGGTTTTAATTATTACAAAAAATAAAAAAATTTAATATAGAGATTGTCCATTTGTAAGAGATTAGATTTATTTTCCTATATGTTAGGTGTCTACAGCAGTTCCTTTATCATCAAACACAATTTTATTTTTCTTCATTTTCCTCTATGAGAAACAGGGAACAAATTTGTTACGGTAATAAGTTGTGTTCACCAGTGAATTTATCCCCTTTCTACAGTCTCATGAAGGAATGACAACATCAGTTGAAACTGGCACCTGATTTAGTATATTGATTCTCTACACACACACCCACACACACACACACCACGCCCATAGCCATATACTTTCATTGCCAGCTGAAGAAATTAGCTGGCAAACTGCCAAAGGAAGTGTATTTCCCTAAATGTAGTTGCTGAAATGCAGCTCTTGTTTTCTGTTTCTTTGTGCTCTGCCAGCAACTTCCGGTTATGAGACAGTGCATTCTCTGCATTGCACAAGACAGGCCAGGGCTGTTCCAGAAAGTACAGCCACTATTCGATACAAAGTGCAAAGCAGGGACAAGCTTGAGGAAGAGAAGGAAGGAACTATTGAACAAAGGACCTGTGTTTGTTTCTGCAATTCACAGGTGGAATTAGTTTGACGTTGAATGAAGTACTATTGGTGAAAAGGCAAACAGAAAAGGCCAGGTCACTGTGAAAACACAGACTTGGAAACAGAAATGTAAATAAGGTCTATTAACCAGAGCGTGAGAAGGACCAAGCTCAGTGAGCAAAGTTCTCCCATCTGGATGAAAGGGACTTTGCTACAAAATTCCATAATGAAAGAAAATCCATTGGCTTGCTGGAATGCAGTTACAATTATGCTACATTTGGGGAAACTGGAGATTTTATTAAACTAGAAAATATAGATTGAGATCTCAGTACAGCAACTGACAAATTACCAATTGCCAATTGCCAGAAATCAGGAAGGGTGGCCCAGTAAGATCTGGAGGGTATGTCTTGCCATTGAGGAAGAAGGGACAGAGTGTCATATTTATTGTGGCCTCAGCAGTGTTTCCTTTAGTACGAGGAATAAGGAAGGAAAAAAAAAAAGGAAGAAGAGGAAGGAAAAAGGAGGAAGGGAAAAGAAAACAAGGAGAAAGATCACAGATGAAGAACTTCCCATTTCTCAGAGAATATAAGAAGAATGAGTTTTCTCAGAGAATATAAAAAGAATGAGTTAGGAAAGAAGTGAAGTGAACGTTTATAGATGGCATCTTCTCTCCTCCTCCCTACAATCCCAAAGTGGTATTTTATCCCCAATTTACAGATGGAGGAGGGACAACTACTACAGCTATGAAGGGATAGCGCTGGACTAGAACCTGACTACAACAATTCCCTCTCCTTTCCACAGTGCACATGAAAGTTTTCAGGTCAGCTCAGAGGACATCCGTGAGCTATGGTTCAGTCAGTCAGTATAAATGTGGAACATTTACCTGCAGAACTGTCACTGTTACATTAAGTTAAATTTGATCTTTGGGAACGAGGTGATGAAGGGCATGCAAAAGCTTTAAACCCTTGGCATCAAACCTGAATGCATAGGAATGGAATTTATAAGCAGTCATGACATGCTAAAAAGGAGGCCTTTAAAAACAAACAAACAAAAAAAAAACTGGATTAGTTTATCCTGGAAATGAAAAACAGAAAAGAGATGTAGTGTTCCATGTTTAAACAAAATTATATTGTAGGGACTTGCTAATATTTTAAACCATCATCACCAAAAACAAAAACAAAAAAAGGACTGGTAACACAGTGTGTTTACAACTACAGAAGTGAATCGTAAACACTCAACTTGACATTTCTGCTGACTCAAAACATTACCTGTCCCTTCGAATTGATGAGTTGGCTTAATGTGGTCTTGTCTAAAAGCAGAAGTTAGGGGTTGAGTTATTGCTTTGTTGGTGTTGACAGTACGTGAGAGCTACAAGAAGCCAGCGCATAAGTTCCAATGCAGTGTCCTGTGTTTCACAGAGGACAGGACTATAGTCCCAAACTCTTCCAGGTGACTGCTGTCATTACAAACCTCTTCAGTTCTAAGACTCCTCTATTAGGCAGCCTTCACTTGATCCCCAAAACTGCTGTGTCCTCTCCCTTCAGGGAAGATCAGTCAGGGATTCCATGGGAATCACCTTTGGACCACAGCTGTGTCCAAGCACCCTAACTTCCAGCTTCAAGTCCCACACTCTGTCCTTGTCGTGGTCTGCCCCTTTCCTTCCTCCTGTCCCTGGATCTTGTTAAGAGTGAAAGATATCATCCTCTTAACTGCCAAGGTGAAAATGAGACAATCATAAAGCAAATAACTGTCTTTAAATTAATTATCTTTAACTGTGGTAAAATACACATAACATGAATTTATCATCCTAACCAGTTTTACATGTACAGTTTGGTGCAACCATTACCACCATCTAGTCCCAGATCATCTTTGAGTGCTGAAACTGTGTACCCCTTAAACAACTCCCCATTTGACTGAATTTGACCACTCGAGGTACCTCCCCCTAAGTGGAATCATGCCGGACTTGGCCTTGTACTTAGCTTGTTACACTCAACATAATGTCCTCAAGGTTCCTCTGTGTTGTAGCCGGTGTCAGAATTTCCTTCCTTTTCTAGGCTGCATAATATTCCATTGTTTGTATAGACCACATTTTGTTTATCCTCTCATCCATCAGTGGACACTTGGGTTGCTTTGGTCTTTTGGCTTTTGAACTGATTTTTTAAATCTTGCATTTGTAGCAAAATTTTGAAGAAAGTTTCAAAGTCTTTTTCTATATATAACCTCACTCTGTGTAGCTGCTTCATTGCAGTTAGGGATAAATTCATACGATTTTTTTTTTTTTTACAAGTTTTGAAAGGGAAGTCTACCCCAAAAGGTGGAAAACAATCATGCAAAGCATGCCATTGCAACCAGTCCATGGAGAGGCCTCGTCAAAGGCAAGGAGGGTCCAGAGGCACCCAGCTCTGTTCTCCAGGGTAGACTGGGTAGCTGGACCCTCTGGCCAGGAAGCTCCACTGTCCTGGGAGGGTTGTATGTGGCTCTCTTGACAGTGACAGGTGAGATCAACAGGCGGTACTCAGTGCTGGGAGCTGGACGGGGCCCCAGCCGTGTCCTTCGCCAAACAGCAGCTGCCGCCTGCGTACCAAAAGTGACCTGCCTCATTTGCGAACGAGTCTCTTTTCCTGTCTTCATTCCCTTCCCTTCCTGTCCTCTTACTTCTTCTCTCACCCTCTATCTGCCTTCCTGCAGCCACATTCTCCCTCTTCTTTGCTCCCCAACTTTCTCTCTTCTCTTCCCACTCGCCCACTTTGGAATGGAACTAAATTATCCCGTGTTCCTTAAACAAGGCGTTAAGTTTTCCTGTTCTGAAGTTTTAGAAGTAAACAAACAAATCGAATATTTAAGACAGGCTTTTAAAAAGCCTCAAACATCAGTGACTTGGAGAGATGAAGGAATAGATTAAAAGGGAAGGGAATCTAGGAAATGTCAGTTATCAAATCTAAGTGGTACACAGGTGGGTGTTCACTGCATAATTCTTTCAACTTTTCTGTACGTTTGAGAATTTTCACAGTAAAATGTAGGGGGGAACTAGCGACTTGATATTGGCCACTTGCAACCAATTTTTGTTATGAGGAGGGCTGGGACAATGGCCTCACTATAAAAAAGGTTTCTCATCCATCCTAGCAGAGTTCATTTGGGGGGAGCTCAGTGTTGGCATCTCTTTGGGGAGGGAAGTCATTAGAGGCTCAGCCAGGGCTGGCAGTCAAGCGAAGCACCTTCAGACAAAGCCGGCGGAGGCAGACATGCAGCTGTCAGCCCCTCTATGACGAGCCATAGCTTCACTAAAAGCTTTGATCTTGGGGCAGAGAATATGAGAACTGAGCTGAATTAAGTTGCCCGGGTCTTTTCTTTTTTCTTTATTGATTTTTTAGAGAGAGAGGAAGGGAGAGGGAGAGAGAGATGGAAACATCGATGACAGAGAACACCGATCGGCTGCCTCCTGCATGCCCCTCACTGGGGGTCAGGCCCTCAACCCGAGCATGTGCCCTGACGAGGAATCGAACCAGTGACCTCTTGGTGCATGGGTCAACGCTCAACCACTGAGCCACACTGGTTGGGCTGCCCAGATCTTTTCAAAAGGTAGGTGACCTCGGAGAACCCCATCCCATGTGCTCCCTATCTGTTGGTCCATGTTGCCCTGAATTTATAAGCTGTGCCTCCAGCATGAGTCAGAACCAGCCCAGCCCCTGGGACTACAGATCCTTCTGGAAAAGATGACAGGGGCATATTTGCCCAGGCATATTTGGAAAAGCTCTCAGTGTGTTTTTATTGCTGCTGCTACCAGACCTCAACTGCCGTGTGGATACTTTTTGTTTGTGCTGTTCATCACGTAGCCATATGTGTTCTCTTCTGACTGCAGCCCCATGGAGGAAACTCCAGCAGTCATCTGTGCCTTGCTGGCTGGGAAAGGGGGGTCTACCTTGAACTCCGCTCCCTCCCTCCCCCACACCCATGACATCAGAGATCTCAGAGGGGCCTATACAGTGCTGCCACGAAATCACACGCAGATTCATTGCCCTAGCTTGTCAGAGCTTCCGGTTTGAAACAGCCTAATCAGGCGTCATAGGGGACGGGTTAGATAAATTCTGACACAGCCCTCCAACAGAAATGCATGCAGCCCCTTCAAAAAGCAAGAGAGTGCTTTAGGTATTAATAAGGAATAATTTCCAAGCTACATTGTTAATTAGAAATGAAAAGAAATATAAAACATGTGTGTAGCGTATGCCCATTTATGTGGTTAAAAGTATATACGTCTATGGTTATATTTGCAAGAATATCTTTGGCCGGATATACAGAAAGAGATTGTCGCAGGGGATGGAGACAGGGGCATAGGTAAGATGAAGAATCATAATCACTAGGCAAAATATGCTTTCTGTTCATTTGACTTATCATGTGTTTATTTTCTATTAAAAAATTACTTACCTAGAAAAAAACAGACTCTCAAAGCAGCAGCATCAGAACCATAGTATTCAGGCTGCCCAAGCTCCCCTTTTTAACTAACATGTGAGTTCCAGGTAATTAATTCAACATTGGGCCTGGAGGGTTGGAGACCAGCTTATATCAGATATGGAGGACCTGCTGGGGAGACCCCACCAGCCTTCCACAGTATCTGTTCTGGAAGCCCCACACCAGTGCCCCAGAGCAGGCTTCCTCGGGCATTTACAGCCCTAATTTCAGATTTCCAGGAGCCTGCTTAGTAAGAGGGGAGGGAAAGAAAGGGGACAATTCAGCCAGGTTGCAGTTTGGAATGGAAGGTGTGGCCATGTCAGGTCAATGTGGGTGTTTCCAGGGGGGCCTTTGGCAAGATTCTCTGGGGATTACCAAGCTGTGATCTCATACTCCCTAGGACTCTGACACCTGGGGACACTGGGCCCTAGATTTTGATGACAAGCTGCTTGGTCTTCCCATTCTGGCTCCACCATTGACTGGCTGTGGGGTTTGCGACATGATACATTTTCTAAGCCTCAGTTTTTTTCGTTCAAAAAGTAGGAGGGCCCTGGCCGGTTTGGCTCAGAGGTTAGAGCATCAGCCTGCGGTCCAGAGAGACCCGGGTTCGGTTCCCGCTAAGGGCACGTACCTCGGTTGCAGTTTGTCCCCGGCCCTGGTTGGGTTGTGTGGGTGGCAGCCACTCGATGTGTCCCTTTCATGTCAATGTTTCTCTCTCTTTCTCTCTCTGCCTCTCTCTCCCTCCTACTATATCTGAACGAAAAATATAAAAATGTCCTCGGGTGAGGATAAAAAAAAAAAAAGTAGGAGGGAAGGTGGGGCTGGGGAGAGAATACTAATGATGTCATAAGGTTGTTGCTAAAATTAGGCTTTCAATAAATGTTGCCTAGTTTAGTAAGATCATGGAATCTGGAGCCAGACTACCTTGGTTTAAATCATAGCTATACCATTTACTAGTTTTGTGACTCTGGGAAACTTATTTCATCTCTGTCCCTCAGCTTATTCACCTGTTAAATGGGCATAATAACAGTACTTATATCATAGGGCTTTTATGAGCTATAAATAAGTTAACACGTGTAAAATGTTTAGAACAGTGCCTCGTGTATAGCAATTTTTGAGCTGGATAAGGTCTTCACCACACTTTTACTTTTATTAAAAATTTTTTTTCCTTTTTTGATTTTAGAGAGAGGGAAGGAGAGAGAGATAGAAACATTGATGAGCGAGAATGTCGATTAGCCGCCTCCTGCATGCCCCCCACTGGGGACCAGGCCCACAACCTGAGCATGTGCCCTGACCAGAAAATCAAACTAGTGACCTCTTGGTGCATGGGTCAACGCTCAACCACTGAGCCACACTGGCCAGACCACACTTTTTTATTTTTAATAACAAGGATCTGTGGTTCAGAGAGGGGCTTGCCCAAGGGGGGGCTATTGATTAGTGATAGAGCCAGGAGTTAAAACCCAGGCTCCCAACTCCCATTCTAGAATGTTTTCCACTGTTTACTTTAGACCAAAATGTTTTCTTCCATTCTGGTATAAAATTAGAAAGAAGTATTTGGAATCAAATAAAATTATATTGGGTTCATATTCAGTTGTGTGGCCACAGCCAAGTTTCTTCAGCCCTTGAAACCTCCTCCTCCTCTTCCTTGTGACTAGGTTGAAGATAATAATGTGTACCTGGTAGTGGTGATGGGGTAGTGCTCTTCCATGTGGAAGGTACCTGGAATGTAGTGTTTCTCAGTAAATGGTAATATTAATACCAATTAATAATAGGTAATGGTATGGTAGGATCCCACTTCTGTGGATAGATGGCTTTTATTCCTCACTCTTCTGGGGCTTGAAAACTGACTTGATAATTCCCAGTGTGGATAATTATTAACTATATGGGCTCATTATGGTAGCACTTTTTTAAAAACCAAATTGGAAATGTCAACATAAGCTCTCAAATGTCAGGGGCAGGGACAAGATGGTGTTATGACATGTGCCTATGAAATAGCACAGTAAATAAGGTTGTTTTCTCACTTGGGTACTAATATTTCTGATGAAAAGTAGGTGCGGCATCATCAGGAAAATGCTAAATTAACACAATGAGAAACAACTCCACACCCACTTGAAGGGCTAAGATCTGAAAGACTTGATAGATATCAAGTGTTAGTAAGGACGAGGCATCTAGAACCCTACGCACTGCTGGTCAGAGTGCAGAATGGTTAGATTGCTTTGGAAAATAGTATTTGGTAGTTTTTTTCAAAGTTAACTCTAATCTTACCGTGCTAGTTATCTATTACTGTGGAACAAATGACCCCTACCTAACTTTAGTGGCTTAAAATAGCATCAGTCTCTATTTGTTAACCTCTCAAGGTTTCTATGGGTCAGAAATGGAGATAGGGCACATTTTGCTCAACCTCTCTGGGCACAGCTGAAAGAATGAAGACTGGGGATTACAGCGCCTGAGGGCTGGTTCACTTACATGTCTAGTAGATGATGTTGGTGTTGGCTGGGGGCTATTGTCTGGAATACCCACACATGGCTTCTCTGTGTGGCCTGGAGTTCCTCACAATATTGTGCCTGGGTTCCCAGGACAAGCCCCCCAAGAGAGGAGAGGTGGGAAGGGAGACGAGGTGATAGGAAGAGAGAGACCCCTGAAAGCAGGGATCATATACATTTTTATATCCTCACAATAGCTTCAGCCTCATAAGCAACCTCGTAAGTGAATTTTCCAAAATGGGTGTGTTAACCTCTGTAGTGGTTCATTTTATGTGTCAACTTGGCGAGGCCACAGGGCACAGATATGTAGTCCAGCATTATTCTGAACGTTTCCATGAGGGTATTTTTGGATAAGATTAATGTTTCAATCACTGAACTTTGAGTAGAGCAGATTGCCTTCCATACTATGGATGGGCTTCATCTAATCAGCTGAAGGGCTGAACAGTACAAAGACTGACCTCCCCTGAGGAAGAGGGAATTCTGCTACACATGACCTTCAGAATGCATGCCCCGTCTGTCATTTCACTTGGCAGACTTGGGGCTTGACAACCTCTATAGTCACATGAGCCAACTCCTTAAAGTACATCTATTGATCCACCCTCCCACCCATCCATCTATCCATCCTGTTGGTTTCTCTAGAGAAACCTGACTAACATAGCCTGGTTTTCTAGTATTACCAAAGCCATGGATTTCTTTGTTTGTTTGTTTGTTTGTTTTTCTTTCTTGATTTTTAGAGAGAGAGGAAGGGAAAGGGAGAGATGGAAACATTGATCTGCCGCCTCCTGCATAACCCCCACTGGAGATTTGGCCCACAACCTGGGAATGTGCCGTGACTGGGATTCGAAAGGGCGACCTCTTGGTGCATGGGTCATTGCTTAACCACTGAGCAACACCTGGGCATGGACTTCTTGTCCAGAAGTTTTTGCCCTTGCTTCATAACTTCAAATGGGATTTTCATGTAAAATACTTTCTGTGCTACTTCTTCATAGTAGACAGCATGCCCTAATACACAGCATTTACATAGCGGCTATAAGGCCTTGTAGCAGAAGCAAGGTGGCAGATCTCTGTGGTTTCCTGAGGAGGATGTGAACAGGAGCCATTACATGGCTCATCAGTAATCTGTTACAAAGAAGCTGTGCCCATCAGAGCAGAAGTAAATCTTTCATTATTGGAAAATGTGAATCAACTCAAGTGAAACGGGGTTCTGTCAGCTTATAAAACTTAATTGTGTTTTTAATTCCATAAACTTGTCCAACTAGAGATGTTTGAAAATGCCCAACTTCCAGCTTGAACCAACAGAAAATTAATCAAAACAGTGCAATGTGTTAAGAAATTATCTGAATCTCTTAACTGTGTCTTTCAGCAAGGATGTGTGCTCTAAATTGTTGTCAACTCCGCATCAGAGTTGCTCAGTTTCTTCTTAGAGAACAAATTCCAGAAAATTCTAAACTTTCCCCAGGATGAGAAATGGGGGGTGGAGGGATTCCATCCGTGGGCTTAGGTTTTTCACCCTTGTGGAGTTAGGCAAAACACTTCAGTCTGAGGACAAAAGCTCCCTTGTTTAAGCCCTTGCCCAGCTGCACTTCAACTAAATATATCCTGGGCAGAGTGTTTTCACTTCTCCACCCCTCTCCTGGAGCCAATCACACGGTGACAAACAGCTCAGAGGCCCCTAGGGACTGGCCTGCAGAGGCACTGGCTTGGTTACATGATTTCACCTTAGTCTCCAGCACAGGCCTGCTCTGCGCTGCCCCACTTCCCCCAGAGGCTGCAGGGAGCCTCAGCTGGGAGAGGAGGCCTTCAGGGGTTAACTCAGCAGCCTCTGTCTGGAATTCATGCACCACCTGGGCTGACAGCGTGAATGACTCATTGTTTCCCCTCTGAACAGTCTGAGGAGTGCTTCTTGGTGTCAGTAACAGAGGCAAAGTAAAATTGTTTTTTTTTTCCCTTTCAACATAACCAATTTTTGAAAACTGAATATAGAACTGGAAATCTGGGGAGTGTGTTTCTTCTGCGGCAACTGTAGCCAAGGTTACTGCTTTGAGTTGGTCTGTGGGGACAAAGGATTTAAATGTACTGTCTACAAACAGAAAGAGGCCTAAAGCCAGGGGTCCTTTTACTTACAGTCTGTGTGCCTGTCCTATAAAACGCAAACTTAGCTGGAACCTCTAGTCTGCCTAAACCTGTGGTCGGACTGGATACAATCCAAGATTTTACATTACTCACGATTTGTAGAAATGGAAATGTTGATGGATCATTTACCATAGCTATAAATGTAAGACATGAATTTCATTCTGTATATGTCTTCCACACTCGTGTTTATAAAGCAGTATGTTAATAACCATGCCCCATCTTTTAAATTTTCCTGCATGGCGCCCTTCCTTGATTTCAGCGAGTTTTACACTCCTTGGGAAACGGGACTGGGAGATTTGCCTGGACTGTGGGATCTTTTGCTTTTCATAAATATATCTCAGTCCAAAAGCTTGAGAGCCAGACGACACATTTACCTACCTGTCTGCGTGTGTGTCACATGCAACACATTTTCTACTTATGTTTCTTTGGCCTCCTCCTTCTATTTACCTCCATTTTTAGATAAAGGAAAATATTGAAAAAGGAAGATGTGGAAAAGGAATAAATATGGAAAAGAAAGGCCTGTGTAGATTCAAGACCTAGGTTCTAACTAGAATGGGGGTTAGCACTCAGCAGAGTGTTCTTCTCATCAAATTAAGTGACAGCCCTGAATAGATTCCAAGTCACTGTGACTTGGAATAAGGACAAGGGCTTTTGATACTGAGAGAAGAGGGAATATGCACAGGATATGGAGATTAAGTATGGTACTTAATAAAATGGCAGTAAATGCGTTTATTTTAATTGCTATCAATCGGTTCACTTGGCCTTTAAATTTCTTCAGGAATAGGAGACTGGTTTGGCTTTAGCCGATTTCGTGAGATATATATGGAGTGACTCTATGCCGTGGATGGAAATTCATGTCGATTCTGAATGAGAAAGAATCAAAATCACAAAGGGCATGTCCCTTTCCTTCAAACCTATGCTGTAATTAGCAGATTGAGTATCTTTCTTTGATTGTTAGGACCCTCAGAATAAAGTCAGATATCAAAATATTTGCATTAGCCCTCTGAAGCTACTGAAAATCTGCAATGATGAAGTATTTCTGTTTTTGTAGATAGGAGACAATTACTGCAGCATGCTTAGGGAAATGGCAATAATCAAAGCTTTGCTTTCTCACATCTAACCACAAATATATGTGTAGTGCTCCAAATAAGCCTGATTTACATTATGTATAATCAGTCTATTTGCCAGTGAGCTTCCTTAGCTACTGAAGATATTGTGGTCCTTGTACCAACACCATAATCGAGCAGAGCTGTTGAATTATCTGGAGGACTGTGAATGGGGATGAGCAACAGTAAGCACAACCCCTCTATGTGCAGTATGGTTTGAGTCTTCCGACAGAGACTGAAATGTATATTTGGGGGCAGATTCTTGGCTGCCCCCAAAAGAGGTGACTTGTTTCCATTTTCTGATCAGAACACAGCCTTCCCCTCATCCCTACTGAGTCTTTTCATCAAAACACAGGTCTCAGGACTCCGAGTATGCTCTATGTCCTTTCTAGTGGGCAGTGGGTTCATGCTGCTTTTCTTAAGTCTAAAGTAAATGCAATATGCATGGCTGATTGTTTTTTCTCCCAGTGCATAGAACTCTTCCACCATGAGTTTAATAAATGTAAAATTCTCTGACATTCCCCTTGATAAGCCTATTGTATACCCTTCACCTGTTTGTCAGTGGGCTTAACAGGCATTCTGGGGGGTTTTTAAGGGAAGAGTATGTCCGAATCAACTGTGAGGCTTTTCTTAACATCCCACCCCAACCACGTCCATCACAGCTCTTCACTTTGGAAAGAACTAATATGGCCTGGCAAAACAGTAAGTAATGACTTTAAAATTCCAGGCAAGGAGAAAGGGACAGATGACGTGAGTTATATGTCATGATGTCACAACGTATTTGGAGCAGAAAGGAACACTTTACGTTGACTCCATGTTATCATTCCATACTCAGTGCCATTAAAGGACAGTGAACACTTAAGGTGTTTAGATTGTCTGTTCCACTAAACCAGATAGGGCACATTTTCAAACAATATAATTCTAAGCTACCAGACTTTAGAAGGAAATAATTTGAAATCCTTCATTGAAAACAAAATTTCTATTAAATGAATCTCAATTTAAAAACTATGTAACATCTTAAATATGGTTTTGTTATATTGGTCAGTTTTATATGAGATGGAACATAAATATCCTTCTACTTTTACATCAATACTTATCTTCTTGATGTTTCCAAAGGAAAGATCATATTTATGTGGAAGCTCATTTTGGTTTTTGGTTTTTGTTTGTTTGTTTAATGGGAGGGAGGGCGGAAGGGAGAGAGAGAAACATAGATATGAGAGAGACACATTGATTGGTTGCCTCCTGCACAACCCGACTGGGCCAGGGATCGAACGTACAGCCCAGGCATGTATGTGCCCTTGACAGGGAATCAAACCCTCGACCCTTTGGTCCATGGGCCGACGCTCTAACTGCTCAACCAAACAGGCCAGGGCTTAAAACAAATTTTTAAAAAGAGCCAAACTAAATAATTTGGTGAGCTGGATGAGGCCCGTAGATCCCCAGTTTGAGATTTCAGATCAACCCATCTAGGCACCCTGATGTAAGGCGCTGAGAATACAAAGAGCTTTGCCCTCAAGAAATTTATCAACTAGTACTTCAAACATGATGAGTTGTGTGTGTCATAATAGGGGAAATGACCAAGTGGCCTGAGAGACCAAATTAGAATGAAGTGAGGGATCAGAGAGGATGGTCAGGGAAGGATCCAGAAGGAAAGTATAGCTGAACTGTCTTGCTAGGTGAGCCAAGCAAAAGCACTAACTGAAGGAAGGTGGTCTAGGCTGAATCATGAGGCCACCAGCAGGCCAAGCCTTTTGTCAAAGAAGCTAAGGTCAGTGTTTGACAGTCAGGAGGACAGTGGAGGTAAGAGGTCCTCCCTGCCAGGCATCTGTAAGGCTGTGAAATGAAAAGGGAGGACAGGAGACTGAAGACTGGCAGCAGATTGACGATCTAGGCAATGAGATGACTGAACTCAAAAGACCATCAAAGCCTGTCGTCCCTTTGGCAGTTAGTTCTGAGACACATTTTTTATGGTCTGGTGCAAAACAAAAATTCACCCAGCATCTCCTAGGAATTAGATGTAATTTCAAAGAAACCAGGAAGTAAGAATTTGAATCAGAATAGAAAATGGAACCCTTTACATTTGGTAATACACTTCTGGGTTCCTACTATGTATTTGGCTGTGGAGAGGGTGGGCCAGTGAGGTGAAAGTTTAAATGCAAGTGGACTCTGCCCTGGCCGGTTTGGCTCAGCGGTTAGAGCATCAGCCTGTGGTCCTGAGAGACCCGGGTTTGGTTCCTGCTTAGGGCACATAACTCGGTTGCAGTTGCAGTTTGTCCCTGGCCCTGGTTGGGTTGTGTGGGTGGCAACTTGGGTTGATGTGTCCCTTTCGAGTCAATGTTTCTCTCCGCCCCCACGCCCTATCTGAACAAAATATGAAAAATGTCCTCAGGTGAGGATAAAAAAAATAATAAATGCAAGCAGACTCTGATGGAAGAGCTGGGGTGAGTATCCTGTGTGGTAAATACAAATCTAAATAAAAAAACAAATCTCCCCAGTACAGAAAGGGAAAGAGACACGCCCCCTCCCTTTCTTTCAACATTACTTTAGCAAACTTGTGATGTAAATTTTTTCTCTGCCCATTTGAGAAGTATGTAAACCTTTTCAAAAGCTAAATAAGCCTCTTAGCAGCTCCACAGCCCAGGGATGTCCTTCTCAATGACCTGGGGGCCATCTTTTTGATATGTAATCACCAAGGAAGATAACATCTCTATTTCCCAGTTTCTGTGGGAGAGTAGGAGTCTAACTTCAGTTGGTACCTGGTTCCAAGTTATAAATCTTTCTGCTGTTATAAAAATATGTTTAGTTTTCCTTTGGATAAACTAACTAACAGATTACCAGCTACCAATTGCCAAGGTGAATTTAGAATGAACTATGTGTGACAAATGGTGCTGCCAAGTCCTCCTACCTGAGGACTAGTTATCTTGAGAACAGGTGTGTAACAGGGCGTGTCTGCTTAGCTATGTATAAGGGTGAAATGCCTCTGCAATCTCTTAGTGGATTGTTTGCCTATGATGAACATCACATTTTGGTTTAATGCTTATTCAATAATACAACTGTTTTCTTTCTCTTCCACTTTTGTGGAGAGTTTTTTTTTTAGGTTGCCAGGCGGTTTTGTTTTTAATTATGTTTCCAACACCTTCGACGAAGGTTGGCTTGGTTTAGGTTTTTCAGCTTGGTTTAGGTTTTTCAGCTCCGGGATGGTAAGCATCTAAATGCCTGGACTGAGGCAAATGTGAAAAGTCTATTCATAACAAAGTGGAACACATTTCTAGGAAAGAGACTTTCACACTCCCCCCAGAGAGTGCTGCAATTAGAAGACATCAGTACTCTCTGCAGTATTTACAGACCCAGGATAGCACAACTGCAGCCCAGCACAGGCCCTGCTGACTTCTCCCTTTGAATCTCAACTCCACCATACTAGCTGTGCTTCTGACACTTACCCTCCTGTGCCTTAGTTTCTCTATCTATAAAATGGCCGATAGAATGGAGGTATGTACCTCACAGCACAGTAATTGGCAGTTAAAAACAAAAAAACCTCAATAGTTAGTTTGCATTATACAGCGACATTTTTTGAAGATTTGTTCTAGGCAGAACACTTCTGGGATCCAAAGATGAATAAGAGATAGTTCCTATGCCCAGAGGAATTTACAATTTTATAATAACTATAACGGTACCATGAGATTAACCTGGGTATATACCAACCCTTCCAGGGAAAGACAAATACTAAAAACAGGCATTTCTAAAGGGGAGAGGGCTGCCAGGTGCAATTACCTAATTGCACTCCACACAATCATATGGTTTATAGTCCAGTTTAAATCAGAGAATACTTCTTCCTGAGCTATTTTAACAGCAAAACCCAGAATTCTTATGAAAAGACGTGAATGTATCAACTTTGAAGCCAAAAGCTCCGCTGCGCAAAGGCTGAGCCCATGGCTTCCACACCCTGAAGCACTCCCAGATGTTCCTCCCATGTAGACAACCCAACCAAAAGGATTTTTGTTAAGTTATAAGAGTAAATACACGTTGACATTGAACCTTCCTTAAGCCAGCCATACAACTCTTGCTTTCTGCTAAACTTAAGTGTGTGCAACTGGCTTTGTTCCTGGTGCATTAAGACAGGACTGGGAAGCCATCTTGGAAACAAAAGGGCCGTGTGCATCGAGTTTGGAGGAGGCGGTATCTAGGCAACGAGATGCGTGAGCTCGCAGCGCGCAGCCGCACTCCGCCGGCCCAGCAGCCAGCCAGCAGCGTGGGCGGGGCTGGAGAGGGGGCCGTGGAAAATTACAGAGGTGCCTCTTAAAGGCGCCCGCATATTTCCTGCCCAAGCTCCTGCCCTGGTCACCTTATTAAAGTAAAATGGGAAGCAGGGTCTCCATTTTACCTTCGGAGAGAAATAAAATTCAGTTCCAAGTCAATTCCCAAGGCAGGCCTCGTCTATAATTAGGCAAATATGTCGGAATGAATAAGCTACGTTATCAAGAAAAGAGACAAAACACCAAAACCCTGAAATTCAACTGTGGTGCAGAAAGAGCTTCTAAACACAGAAATGGGACAAAAGAAACAACTTCATGAAGTCACATTGACCAGGCAACAGGTTTATAATGATTGGGCTCAGAAGCAAAGAAAACTCATTTTTGACAGATGAACTGACAAACTGTAACATACTAAAAATTGACAACAAAAACAAAACAGGACAAACATGTTTAAGAGGCCACAGGATGGGTTTAGCATGTATCAGATCTGTCTTCTCTGTATAGCTCAGTTTATACAGTAGAATAATCTATGAGTTCTTTCCTGCTTCTTAGTTGTCAAAGAACTTTTCTTTATGTTAGAAGCCTTTATGATTTACACATTAAGCGATAGTTTATTGCTGTCTTTTCTGAAAGAAGAAATAACATAATTCTGGTTGTTGCAACATAAACATCTAGGATATATTCTACATCACTCCGTGGCTGCCCAATTATTCCCCTTACCAAGCGATATTTACTAGAAGCCAGCCTGCAAACAGCTGTATGAAAAAGAAATACTGGTCTTCCCGAAATAAAGCTGTTGACACATTAAAGGTGTCCTCTTCAGTCCATTTCAAAAGATAAAAGATCGTCCGCCTCTGCTCTTCCGTTCTTCCTCTGATAATTTTCTCCATGGCAGTTTCTTGTTCTTTTCTGTAATCCGCAACCAGGCACATCCATCCCCTCCTGCCCTGCTCAGGCTCTGCTGCTGTGGGTATCAGAATGGATTGTCATGAAATAAAGAGGTGATGTCCCCGTCTTATCACGGCCCAGGCAAATTGATTTTCCAGGCAAACTGATTTTCCTCTTCCGGACTGAGCCATTTTCCTTCTCGGCTATATTTAAGTCACATTACATCTCCACTCTAACCCTCTTTTAACATAGCTTTTCCCCCCTAATGTAAATTCTCTCACTGAAATTACCACTTAGTAATTCCTGACATCCTATTTCATGTTTTTCAAAAAGCTGAGCTGTGATATCTGAGAACTAAGCAAATGTTTTGCAGGATTTTAGACACCCAAGAAGGGCAGTGTTTATTTAGGCTGTAATTTTCCAGTTTGGATGTCAAAGAAGAGATAGCATTTGTGATATTATCTTACTTTCTGCAACCACAGGGAAAACTAATTATGAGCAACAAAAAGGAATGTTGTGTAGAGTTGTCATCCACTCTGAAGCTGCAGATTTAATGTCACAAGAACTGTGCCTTAGGAACAGTTGGTGCCTGCAGTTTTGGCCTACGAGATCACTTATCAGAGCTAGAAAACTGAAATCTGAAAATGACCCCTTTAAGATCAGATGATGTTTCTAACTTTTAAAAGTCTTATCCTGGAAAGCCTAGTCTGTAATAATATATAATGGCTGCTGAGCTAGACCAGTGCAGATGCCAGCACTGGGTACTGTGGCTGCCCCTGTTCCTTTGCAGGAAAGTGGCATTTTAAGGCCCAAATAACTCTGTGGGGTTTCAGTAACCGAGAGGAGCCCTACTGTGCCTGGGGATAATCTCTGCAGAGTAGAGATGGAAATAAAATACTGTATACAGACTGGGGCAAAAGTAGGTTTATAGTTAGTTGTATGTACAAGTTTATTCTTGTATTATTATTAATTATTGTATTTTATATATGAACAAATGTAAACCTATTTTTGCCCCACCCTGTGTAGAGAATTCAGATGGAGTCACCTGGATTTTGCCTCTCAGTTAAATGGCTAAGAGGTTAAATGACTATAAATTAGAATCTAATTCTGATGGTTAAAATATAATGAAAGTTCAGGAATAAAACACAGGGTTTAAATATGTGTTAAAATATTAGTAAGCAGCCCTGGCTGGTGTGGCTCAGTTGGTTGCCGACCCAGGCACTGAAAGGTCGCTGGTTCACCCTTTAGATTCCACGTCAGGGCACATGCCCAGGTTGTGGGTTCCATTCCTGGTTGGGGTACATATCGGAGGCAACCGATCCTTGTTTCTCTCTAACATGGATGTTTCTCTCTTTCTCTCTTCCTCTCTGTCTAAAATCAATAAAAAAAATATTAGTAAGCAGAGTTGGGAGATTGGGGTTGCTTATTTATTTATTTAATAAAGATGGTAAAATTGCCTAGTTCATAAAATTCTCCAAGAAGATTCCTGGGTCTCGATGCAGGAAGACAAAGTTTGGGAATTCAGTCTTTGCAGTAGGGGTGCCAGATAAAATATCAGACATCCAGACAAATTAAAATTTCTGGTAAATAGTGAATAATTTTTAGTACAAATATTTGGGACATAATTGTACTAAAATATTATTTGTTATCAGACATTTAGCTATTTTGTTTTATTTATTTGTTAAATATGAAAATTGCACTTTAAGGGCCTTAAGGAGGGCATATATAACTAGGTTTCTTTGCCTAATGACAGTGGTGCCAGGCCGAGATCCGAATGTGACAGACATAGCATACAACTATGTTGCCCCAAATAAGTAGCAGATGACCTGCAGCTGTCAGAATATCATAAGCACTTGCTATTAACATGTTCATTCACCCAAAAATTATGTATTGAGTGCCTGCTATGTGCCAGGCATAAATTCTGACAAGAGTAAGAGAAACAAGGTAAAAAAATCCCTTCTATGAAGAGTACTTATTCTCATCAGGTGGACTAACATGTAAAATTGCAATAAATGATAAATCACAAGTTTGATCAGAAAGCCATAGGGAACATCAAGTTAAGTTTATCTGACTAAGGCAGGGGAAAAACAGGAAGGCTTCAAAGAGGAAGTGACTTTGAAGCAAAGTAAGCTGGCGAAATAGGAAAGGACAATAGTAGAGGGAACTGTATGTTGTGAAGGCATTGTGACTTTTTTAAAAAGCAAACAAAAGAAGACAAACCAACTACAAAAACAATGAAAAGTCAGGTGGAGCAGGAGCTATAAGAGGGTTGGATGAGACTATCTGATAGCGTAGGCTGGGGCCAGATAATAAAGAGTCTGCTGAGCTCAAACTCTTGTGAGCCACTAGAATAGGTTCAGGGCAGTAGTGGGAGAGACTGTGATAGACCTTTTCAATTCATTCTTTTTTTAAAAAAAAATGTGTGTGTGTGTGTGTGTGTGTGTGTGTGTGTGTGTGTATTATTTTGTGCTGGATCCTTGGAACATACAAATGAACACAATACTGATCCTACCTTCTAGATGTTCTTGCTTTTCTAGGGAAACCAGTTCTGTGCACAATTACATTCATTACAGTGGGATAAGTGCTGTAAAGTGAAAAGTAAGAGAGAGAAACAATGGGGTGAAGCAGGGAGTATTCGAGGGTGAAACTGCCTGGAAAGTGAAGGAGAGGGCATAAGGTGGTTTTTGTTTACTTTAGTTTTTTTTTTTTCTGCTGTTAATTTAAAGAAATTTAATACTTTATGCAAATGGTTAGACGTTTTCCCAACAGAACAAAAAAGCATACAGTGAAAAGTATTTTCTCACCCAGACCCTTGAGGCAACCACCACCATTTTATTAACATAATATAAATGTATCACTTCTCTTTCCTTTTCAGACAAATGAAAGCATCATCTACTTAGCTTATCATATCTTGATTGTTTTCATTTAACAATATGTTTTGGCAGTCAGTACATGGAGAGCTACTTGTTTCTTTTTAAGAGTCCCATAATATTTCATTGTAGATTTTATAGTATAAAATTTATACTAGTATAAGTTTATACTAGTATAAATCTAGTAAAAATTTATACTAGTATAAATTTATACTAGTATAAATCTAGTATAAAATTTATACTCGAGCTCTATTGGACATATAGGATTTTAAAATCTTGCTATTACAGACAGTACCTTTGTATACATTCCCTTTTTGCCCATGTGTGAGGATATCTATAGGATATATTCCTAGAAGTAGAATTCCTGGATCCATAGGTTGCTGTGTTAAATTTTTCATAGTTTTTATGAAAATTCCCCTTCAAAGAAGTTATATTAATTTATACTTTCATCATCAAGACAGTGAGGCTTAAGTTGCATTCTGATGAAAGAGTATGAGTTTACCAGGTAGGCAGGAGAGCAAAGAGCACTTTAGAGGGAAGATGGGTCTGGCCAGTGTGGCTCAGTGGTTGAGCATCGACCCCTGCACCAAGAGGTTGCCGGTTCGATTCCTGGTCAGGGCACATGCCCAGGTTGTGGGCTCGATCCCCAGTGGGGGGCATGCAGGAGGCGGCCAATCCATGTTCTCTCTCATCGGTTTCTCTTTCTCCTTTTCACTTCCTCTCTCTCTAAAATCAATAAAAGAAAAAAATTTTAAAAATAAAGGGAAAATGGTACAAGGAACAGCAAACAGCTCAGGTGAGGCTGGAGAGCCAAAGATCTATTAGGAAGCCACTGGCCAGAGAAGAGAATGGGGAACCTAATGCAGGTAGAAAGTGGACTGAGGAAGTAGAAGGGTTCATAATCACTACTATCAATTGAGAGCTTATTTGTGCCAGGCATTTTACTAAGCACTACCTACTGTCTACCATTTTATCCTCATAAGAAAGAAATAAATATCCCCAATTTGGGGAAGGGAAACTGAGGCCCAGAGATGTTAACATGCTCAAGGTCATACGGCTTCTAAATGATGGATCTGGAACCCAACTCTGGCTTCCTCTCAGTCCTATGCCCCAGTTCTTAACCTCCGCTCTATGGAGCCTTCAAAGAATGAGCGGGAATTTGGTGCTACTTGAAATGGGGAGAGAGGGAAATTTGGGGGAGACTAGAAGATAGTGATGCATAGGCCTAGAGAACCTTGACCGTGCTGGAACGTGCCTACAATACGACATTAGCAGCCAGGACTCTGGGGTCTAGAGTCTAGGACAAGAAGCTGCCAAGATGGCCTGTTTTATTTCTGGCAATGTTGAGTTAAGGGGCCCATTTACAAGATCTCTTTCTTTCATGCCACAAACTGAGTGGGATCTGGATGTTTTCAAGATTAAATAATTTTTAAATCTTGAGAAAAATTTTTTTCTTCCTCCTCCTTCTATCCTCACCCCCCCTCCCCCTTCTTCATTCATTTCAGTAGCAGATTTTACACTTCAGCTCCTAGGAGACAGGTTTCTAAGAGCGATGCAGCTTCCAAAAGCTGTTCAAAGTCCATTGAGCCTTAAAAGAACCAAATTTAAAATAACCATCCTTTTGCTGTCTTGAGTATCAGCTGTGAAATCTAAATGACAAAACAAATAAATCCAGACCTGTTTGGAAAAGATCACAGTGAATCAATCAATCTCTGATAAACTGATTTAAATCTTAGACACGAAGTGCTGACATAGCTAAAACAATCCTCCTGTGTTGTATATTGCTGTGCATCTGGAGAATTAGACTGTTTAGTAACTGGTGTCAAATACTGGGCTTCCGGAGTCAAGCCTGTGCTCTGGGGTACTGTCACCAAAAGGAAGATTATTAGAGAATAATGATTGCCTTATATGTAGCTTCTAATGCATCAAATCATTTTGAATAAATAATTCTTTTTTTTTTAATCCTCACCTGAGGACATTTTTGCATTTATCTTCAGATAGAATGCGAAGGAGAGAGGGAGGGAGAAACATCAATGTGAGAGAGACACATCAAGTGGTCGCCACCCACACAACCCCAACAGGGCCCGGGGCAAACCACAACCAAGGTACATGGCCTTAGTGGGAACTGAACCCGGGCCTCTCTGGTCTGTGGGCCAGCACTCTAACCACTGAGCCAAACCGGCCAGGGCGGAATAAATAATTCTTAAATTGCGTTCTCTAGTGGAATGTATCTTATTCAAAATATAGTAATTAGGTCTTCATTTAAAGGGAAACTAGAGTTGTCTCAAGTATCAGGGGATCAGAATTGATATTACTTCAGGAAAGAGGGTCACATTCTCTTGAAGTGATTTTAAGACCATCATGTAACGGCCGATGATTGATATGTTCCCATTATTGTGAATTTGTTGTATTCTTCTTTACTTTTTGGTATTCTCTAAATCATTTTTAGAGAGCAAAGAAAAGATTGTAGCAAAGAGAGGTTAATAGAGCTGTCTTTCTTGTGCCTGTGGATAAAGGGTCTAGCAGCATAGCCACAATATAACAAATGAAAGTAGCTAATAAAATGATAATATGTTAATATGTGATGTTTAGAGGTCTTTTGCCTAAATAAATATTCATTTATGTTAGATAATTTTGGAGAACTACAAAGTTTATGTATTTGCTTCACATTGAAGAAAACTTGAGCAATTAGTTTTTTTTAATGCTTTTATTGATTTTTTTTTTTTTTTTTTTTTAGAGAGAGAGAAACATTGATGTGAAGGAGAAACATTGATCGGCTGCCTCCTGCACACCCCCTGCCCCCGGCCTCAGAGATTGAACCCACAACCCAGTCATGTGACTGGGAATCAAACCAGGACCTCTCCATCCATGGCCGACACTCAATCCACTAAGCCACATAGGTTGGGTAGCAATAGTTTCTTTCAAAGGACAGGTATGCATAGAAATGTACTAGTTAAGCCCTGGCCGGTTTGGCTCAGCAGTTGGAGTGTCAGCCTGCGGACCAGAGAGTCCCAGGTTCAGTTCCAGCTAGGGGCACATACAAAAAAAAAGAAAAAGAAAAGAAATGTACTAGTTAAAAGGAAAAGGCCCTGGCCGGTTTGGCTCAGCAGTTAGATCATTGGCCTGCGGTCCAGAGAGACCCGGGTTCGGTTCCCACTAAGGGCATGTACCTCAGTTGCAGTTTGTCCCCGGCTCTGGTTGGGTCGTGTGGGTGGCAACCACTCGATGTGTCCCTTTCACGTCAATGTTTCTCTCTCTCTCTCTCCCTCCCACTCTATCTGAACAAATATTGAAAAATGTCTTTGAGTGAGGATTAAAAAAAAAAGGAAAAGCAGTTTCTGTATTGTAATAGGTTGACAATGAAAGGATTCCTTTTAAATATTTTACTTGAAGTTAGACATCCATGTCTGGTGCTTATTAAACACACATGCATATCAAAAACAATACACAAAGAACATATGATTTATAACTTAAAAGAATAAGTTTAGAAGAGTGAGGAGAATCAAAGTAGAAGAGATGGCATTTGAACTCAGGTGGAATGTTGATGCACAGTAATTAGAAGACTCCAGATGGAACACATTAACCCAACAATTAGGGGAGTCAAATATGTATCAGTGAACCTTAAAAAGTTCAGATTCATTGTAAAATAAGGTTTAATTTTACATTAATATGTAAAAAGGTTTTCAAACAGAAGTATTCATGCCAACATTATAAGAGCAAAAAATGGCAAACAATTCTGGTGCCCAATAGTAAGAGCATGACTAATGATTCATTTTGTTTTTTGGTCAATCACCAATTTTTCCATTGGTTTTTAGAGAGGGAGGGAGAGAGAGAAAGAGAGAAACTTCTGTGTGATAGAGACACAGATTGGTTGCCTCCTGCAAGACCCTAATTGGGGCCTGGGCTCAAACCTGCAACCTAGGTACATGCCTTTGACTGGGAATCGAACCTGAGACCCTTTGGTCTGCCGGCTGATGCTCTAATCACTAAGCCGAACAGGCCAGGGCAATTTTGCTATAATCATCTGATAGAATATCTTGCAGACACAAAATCATTCTTATTTGACATACGAAAATGTATATTATACATAGCTAAATATAAAATGTGTGTTGCAAAATGAGGTATAATATTATTTTAAGACAAATACAATTTGTTAAATATTGGTTATTTCTTGGTAGTGGCATTCTGGGTAATATTTTTCTTTGTATTTTTTGTTTCCTGTTGAGCATAATTTGCTTTACATAATATGAACTAAAACAACATATTTTTATTAGAAATTTTTTTTGTTTTGTGGTACATGCCCCTAGCAGAAACCGAACCCAGGACTCTGGTCCGCAGGCCGACACTCAACCATTGAGCCAAACTGGCCAGGGCTAAAATTTTTTTTCTTTTTTCTTTTTTTATAATTTTTATTTATTTATTTTTGTTATAGATGGTTCTCCTTTTTTTCCCCATTGACACCCTTCTGCCCATCTCCCCCACCCCATACCCAGCTTTGTTGTCTGTGTCCATCAGTTATGCGTACATGCATATATGTTCTGTGGTTAATATCTTCCCTCCCCCACCACCTCCTCCTCTTCTGAGGGTTGTCAGTCTGTACCCTACTTCCACGTCTCTGGGTCTACCCAATTCCTCAGACTGTTATGTTCATTATATTCCACAAATAAGTGAGATTATGTGATATTTGTCTTTCTCTGCTTGGCTTGTTTCGCTTAGGATAATACTTTCCAGGTCCCTCCATGTCATCTCAAAGGATAAGAGATCTTTCTTTCTTACAGCTGCATAGTACCCCATTGTGTATATGTACCACAGCTTTTTTAGCCATTCGTCTACTGGTGGACACTTGGGCTGTTTCCATATCTTAACTATTGTAAATAGTGTTGCTATAAAAATGGGGGTACATATATTCTTTCTGATTGGTGTTTCAGGCTTCTTAGGGTAATATTCCTAGAAGTGGGATCACTGGATCAAATGGCAATTTTTAATTTTTTGAGGTAACACCATAGTGTTTTCCACAGTGGCTGCACCAGTCTGCATTCCCACCAGCAGTGTACTAGAGGCCCCTTTTCTCCACACCCTCGCCAACACTTGTTGTTTGATGATTTGTTGATGGCGGCCATTCTGACAGGTGTGAGGTGATACTGCATTGTTGTTTTAATTTGCATCTCTCTGATGATTAGTGATGTTGAGCATTTCTTCATATGTCTCTTGGCCATTTGTATGTCCTGTTTGGAGAGGTGTCTATTTAGCTCCTCTGCCCATTTTTAAATTGGGTTGTCTTCCTTTTATTGAGTTGTATGAGCACTCTATATATATTGGAAATTAACCCCTTATCTGATATATCATTGGTAATTATGCTCTCTCATACAGTGGGTTGCCTTTTCATTTTGGTGGTTGTTTCTTTTGCTGTGCAGAAGCTTTTGAGTTTGATGTAGTCCCATGTGTTCATTTTTTCCTTTGTTTCTGTTGCCTCAGGTGATGTATCAGTGAAACTTCTGCTGCGTATGTTGTCTGAAATTTTGTTGCCTACATTTCCTTCTAGGATTTTTATGGATTCACAGGTCACATTTAAGTCTTTTATCCATTTTGAGTTTATTCTTGTGTATAGTGTAAGTTGATGGTCTAAAATTTTTTTTCTTTATTGATTTTTAGAGTGAGGAAGGGAGAGGCAGAGAGAGACAGAAACATCCATGAGCAAGGACATCAATTGGCCGCCACCTGCATGCTCCCCACTGGGGATTAGGCCCACAAACTGGGCACGTGCCCTGACTGGGAATTGAATGGGCGACTTCCCAGTGCATGGGTTGACACTCAAGCACTGAGCCACACCAGCTGGGCTAAAACAATATATTTTTAAAAGGTCAGTAAAGAAGGTACCAAATTGTACAAACAACATAATCTCTCCAAAACTTAAATCTATGCCTACAAGGACAAGCAACTGAATTATTGGTTCTTTTCACTTTCTTTACTGCTTTTCTAGTTTTTTTTTTTAATCAAATTTGCTGTAAGAAAATATTTGAAAATTTATAATACATGTTCTCCTTTTATCTGGAAGGCAGTGCTAATGAAATTCTGGAGGCAAACAATTTCAGGTCTAAGGATGCTCTATAATTCTTGTGCTCTGTCCACCAGCCATGTTTGCAGAAAAAGTTGCGCAAGATTCTATCTGAATCCTATGTACAAAAGGAGACAAAAAGGGGGGTAATCACTGAAAAATAAAAGGACACTTCAATGCAGTCTCCTTTTAAGGAATTGCTAAGGAGCAAGCTGCATTCTTTTCCCAGGCTGAGGGAAGAAGGGGTTCTTCCCCTCGAGGTTAAAGGATCCTTTGAAACTTAGTCAGCCTTTCTTTACCAAATGATGGACTTTAAAATGAAACCTCTAAAGGCATGGATACAAGAAGGGAAATACTCTTAAACCTCCGCTTGGGTCAAAAATCCATAGTTAAGCCTTGAACCTTTTCCCTCACTCCTGATCACCTTATACCCTTTCTAATCTGTCACTTAATAGCAACGCAGTTTTGGTCAGAACACAAGTGTTAAAACCCTACCAGATTGAGGAAAACATAAGGACTCCCTCCTCCATAAAGAAAGTAATGTCTTTCCTGAGCTTTGTCACTCACTGTAGAGTACCATCATTTGGAGCCGTGATTAAATTCAGAAATGTTTATGAATTAAACCTCACAAACCTTTGGGAAGCAAGTTTTATTACTAAAAAAATAAACAAACCACACAACAAAAAACAAATCAAGTCACATCATTTCAAAGGCTTTCCAGTGGTCCACACAAACAAGAATGAGAATCTGAATCCCAACTCTAAGGGGACAGATTTATAAATAAAACCAAGGACAAATGTTTCCTTTACGCTAAATATACCAGCACAAGCCAAATGGCTTGTGCTATTTTTACCCACACTGGCACTTGTATGTCCCAAACTCACATAAAATAAAAGGAGACGAGGAAATTAAAGTCAGGGAAATTGTCCAGCAGAGATTGAAGGGCTAGAACTTGAAGGGGAAGCTGTGGGCCTTATCTAAATGCCATACACACTAATCAACTTGGCTTTCATTCTTATTTCCTGCATTACATAAACACTACCATCAACATCTACATTTCCCTTTCTGAAAAAAAACAACCAAGGGGGTGATATAAAATAACAAAACTTGGGACTTTGTGTCACACCTTCTTTATCTCAGAGCGACTTCTGGGTACAAGTCAAAGCAATTCCAGCAACACTTTGGGCAGGGCGGGAAGCTATTTTTAAGACCTAGATCATTCAGGGTTTTTTTTTTTCCCCTCCATTTGGAAGGAGGCTGGTCTAACTGCACAGAGGAGGAAACGGTAAACCAAACTGCTGCGAAACGAGGAGAGAATGTATTTTAATCCAACTAGGACTCGCCCTGCACGACGCGCGGCACCTTAACTCTCCTTGTGCAAGAACACGCCCCGAAGAAGGCGTTTCTGCCGCCCTGGTTATGGTCAGCAAGGTGCAGCAAACGCAGGGACAAAAGACAATGGGCAGTGAGAGGCACCAGGCGGCTTCTGGCGAACGCGCCGCGGGGACCCTCGGGGGTGCCCAGGACCCCGACCGCTTGGCACGTGCGACCGTCTGACCCTCGGCCCAGGAGCGGCCGGTGGCCTTCAAGGCGGGACAAACTGCCTAGTATGTGAAAGCAGGACGTCTCCAACGTGCCATTCAGCTCGTCCCGCTCTGTCCCCCCATAGCCGCCCTTTAAGGGACCCTCAGCCCCAGGGGCGCGGAAAGAAGGGGCAAAGCGCACCCTTTGCGGCGGCCGCCATCTTGTTGTTTTCCTCCCGGCCCGCCACGTGACGCGTCTCTGCGGAAGCCCAGGCCCCGCCCCGACTTCCGGCCAGACCGGTTCCAGCCGGCCGCGGCCTGCAGACGCGCGGCTGCCCCCTGGCGGCCGGTCGCTCCCGGCCCCACCCGCCCTGCCGCCATTGCCGACCAGTCCGGCAGCACGTCCCCGCTCGGCTGTTCGTCCCGGCGCCCCAGCTGGGCCCGCTGGGTCCTGCGCGCCCACGTTTTCTGTCGTGCTCAGTGTGAGTCACCTGCCTCTCTGGGTGCAATGCAAACATTACTCGCCATGGCACCGAGGGGTTCGGGGTACGTGGTGATGGGTTTTCCAAGGCTTTGGAGCGTGGCCCCGAGCGCGCTTTTGGACCCCGCCGTCCCCGGGTGAGGCTGGGGGCGCAGCCCAGGGCCTCCCCCGCCTTCCTCCCCTGCCCCCCGCGTGTCCCCACGTTGCATTTTTGGAGTGTCCGTCATGACAAAGGCCCGTGCACGTGGTTTATCTACTCCGCCTTCAGACGGAAGCCTTGTGTTTGTTAAAATAAGGCTCGAGCCCAGAGGGAGGCGTTTGCTCCCGTGGCAGAGGCCGCGTCGGGCGCCCGCGTCCCCTCCGCCTGGGGCTCAGACTGCCCAGCACGTCTGCAGCATCGGGCTCCTGGAGATGCAAGTCCTGGGGCCCGCGCCGCGCCTCAGGTGCCCCAACTGTTAACACGTGACCGCGTTTACTTTATTATTTCTCACTATTTATATGAGAGTTGCAGAGCAACCCCATTTTATTTTGTAATTTTTATTTATTCATTTTTTTTTGTGGTCTGTGTCCCTAGCGGGAACCGAACCCGGGACTCTCTGGTCCGCAGGCCGATGCTCAGCCGCTGAGCCAAACGGGCCAGGGCGCGACCCTATTTTCAAGTCAGGGGAGCCAGAGTTTAGAGAAGTAAATAGTTGCCTAAGGCTCTCGGTTTATAAAGGAGGGAGCTGGGGTTTGAACCCAGGACCCAGGTCTGTGTATCTCTATTACCTCCATTAAAAAAAAAATTTACCTCCATTAAAAAAAAAAAAAGAATAGTCAAGTTGAAGTTGACTCATCTGCTTGACACGGACAAGGAAATGTCTCACATGTTAAGAATCCTCCATCAGAGCATCTGACCTACCAGGCTAAATGCCTCTACTTGCAAAATATCGAAGCCAAAGGCTGCTGTGTGACTGTCAGGAATGCTAGCCCCCACGTGTTGGGCGCCCAGGTGTTTAAAAGAGCCCAGGAATCCCTGGGACCATGAAAGAGAGAGAAGGGAGAAGTGAGAGCAATTTGCCAGGAAGGGAACTGAGTCACATGCTTCTCCTAATCCTATTAACTCCCAGTTTTTGTTCCTTTTGTTTTGAGTCTCCTGAAAGTGACCTCTGTCCCTAGTTAGATTCCTAATGCCTCCTGTAGCATATCTCTAGGTGCTCAGTTGCTGGATTCCAGACCCCAAGCTGTTGGTCTCTCCTTCCTTCATCTGTCTCCATTGGCTGATGCCCAGGGACAGACATGCTTCTGTGTTTAAACTGGAGACTCAAATGTTCCTTTACCTTCTGGGCATTTCCACCTGGATGTCAAAATCCTTCAAAGTGAGCCTGTCTAAAAGGGAACTCATGACTTTCTCAGCTACCCGATCGCCATTTAAGGGCCCTTCCGTTTCCCTTCCATCTGCTCTCCTGTCTGAGCAGACAGTTGAGAGCCATCTCTGGAACTCCCCTTTCCTGCACCACCCCTACCTAGTGAGTTCTGGTACTTTTCCTGTCGCTCGGTCTTTCCCCTATATCTCCATTGCCACTACCCTGATCCAAGATACGTTCTTCCTCTGTTGATTCCAGTGATAGTTCTCCAACTGGTCTCCCTGCCCCCACTTGGCTCCCTTCAGTCAGTCCACAGAGGGGACCCGCGTGACCCTGTCAAAATGCAAATCTGACCTTATCAAATGCAAATCAAATCTAGCCACCTGCTCTCCCCCCTGGAGGGGTTAAAAACCCTCAGTGACCTCCTATTGTGCTTTAGGTCTAGACTCAAATCCCCAAATGAACAAGGCTCCTGAGGCCTTACTGGTCCCTACTCTTTGGGCTCCAGACTCGTGAGCGTGCAGGTCTCCCACTCAGCCTGGGAGCCTTCCACTGGCTCCTCCCTTCGCCTGGCTCTCCTTTCCCACCCATCACCTCCCAGCTCCTGTTCTTGGAGCTTAGCTCCTTCTTTTTTTTACTTATCTCTCTCTCTTTTTAAAAATTATGCTTATTCCTACTTCCTTCTTTAAAAAAATTTTTTTTCTTTATTAATTTTAGAGGGAGAGGGAGAGATAGATAGAAACATCGATGAGAGAGAACATCGATTGGCTGCCTCCTGCATGCCCCCCACTGGAGATCAGGCCCACAACCTGGGTATGTGCCCTGACTGGGAATCGAACCGGCGACCTCTTAGTGCACGTGTTGACGCTCAACCACTGAGCCAGATCAGCCGGGCTGCTCTCTTATTCAGGGTCACGTCCCTCTGCCCAGCAGATGGATTCTCCCTTGTGCATTCTCTCACAGAACTTACTAAGGCTTGATAGCTTACTGGTCCATATTTTACTTTGTCCATTTCATAACCTAGACCATAGGTCCATGGACAAGGACTGTGTCTTTCTTTGCTGATCCTTGTGTCTTAACTGTGGTGCCAGGCACATAGTAGGCCTCGAATAGACATTTGTTGAATGAATGAGTAAATACTGTGGAACAAATAATGCCCAGTTCTGAGGACTCTTCCTAATAACCAATTACTTAGCACCGTTATTGCCACCTAGTGGTGACTGTTGTTATTATACCCGTGGGCCCATTCTCAGTGAGGGTCCTTTAATTAGAGTTCTCTCACTGGAGTCCTGCACAGAAGAGAATCAATACATGAGTGAGAAAGACCTAAATTTCATTAAACTCAGTTGGTTAATTTTCTTGACTCTCAGTAAATATTAACCATTGGCTGATTTTTTGACCACCCCAGGGTTTTTTTTTTGTTTGTTTTTTTTGGTATGTGCCCCTAGCGGGAACCGAACCCTGGACTCTGGTCCGCAGGCCAACGCTCCAAGCCCCGCTGAGTCAAACCGGCCAGGGCACCCCAGGGATTTTTAATAACTGAATCTTATCAACAGTATCGTTATCAGATCTGTGCAGTGCTCACAGAGTGACCTGAAAGAGCCCCACTCAAATGAATTTAAGAACAAAGCCTGGACTTTATACACTGTTCTCAGAGGCTGTTCAGATGTAGGCTGCCTGGCAGCATCTAATCCAGAGCAAAGCCCTGTTTCCTTGAATTCTCCCTAAAAGCACCCGACACGAGCCCAAATCCTCTGAGTCCTTTCTAATATCCTGGCACTAAGGCACATGGACTTCATGAAACTCAGCGTCACTTTCCAAACACAAAGAAAATGTTCAGCCTTGGCCCTTGGGTGAAGTAGAAGTGGAAGACGCGCTGAGATGTGGTTATGGATCTTGGTGCCATCACTTTCCAGTGGCAGTACTGTACTCTGGGTAGTACTGTACTCCAGCGTCCAGTGGGCCTAATTGTATAGGACTGTGGGTTTTACAAAGTGCTGATAAGTCAGAAACTTTTGTTGTACATACAAACATTGTCTGTAGCTTCTGCAACATGAAGCAAGATGATGTATGATAGCAAAGTCAATTTTCCTGTAGACTGATTGATATAAACAAGAGTTAAGTCCCTACTGCATCAGTGATAGAATGAAATGATGTTGAAGGAAAAGACCTTACTTGAGAACCTCCTGGGTTGAAACCAAGAGCCTGCAGGGTCTGCTCCTACTACTGTGGTGGGAGCGGGATTTAAGGCAGGTAGAGAAGGGACTGCCCATCGTGGGTTGAAAGATGGCAGGTCTTTGGCCATCCAGTGGCTTTTTATGGCTGCAGTGCAGGTGTCACCCCATCCCTGAACTGCACCAGGCATACCACTCAAAAGGTTTGCCAGTCTTGATGGAAGGATATGCAAATTTGACTCAATTCATCTTTAACAGTTCAGTTGAAATTGCATCTAATTTAAGCTCATTCATAATAGTCATTGATGTAAATAACTGCAAATGTGGAGGAGCCCACCACAAGGCCTGATAATTACTTCAGGATGAAAACCCAACTGTAGGAACATCACGGTTGCTATGACAACTGTGTGAGAAGCCCGGTTGCCCACGGTTACCTATGTTACCAGATGTTACTGGCGCTTGAGTCAGCTCTGAATGAGCCTCAGGAGCATAAAGGGAAAAGGCAACGGGTCTGAATGAAAGACTCTCCTGCTGCTCATGGGACTCTCTGACCTTCCTTTTGTTTTTTTTAGCCCTGATGGGTTCATGAAGAGTCTATCTCATTACAGTTGTCATCTTGGAACCAGAGAGTCCTAAAATAACCCCTCCTCTAAAAAGCCTTTCTTGTTCCTTTCTTTTAAAATATTATTTGTTAAAATTTTACAATATTATTTGTTAAAATTTTAAAATAAGTAATAGAAATATGTGATTCAAGCCTCAAAAATGCAAAAGCTCTATAGTAAGTTCTCCTTCCTGTCCTTGTCCCCCACCCCCATCTACCCACTTCCTGTCTTGCCCCAAAGGTATTTTTATGGCTATCCAAGTCAATACAAGATATATTCCTTTACACAGAGGGATAATATATCATGCACATTATTATGCACTTTTCTTCTTAATATAGCTTGAAATTGTCTAATATCAACTCATAAAGTGCTTCCTCAATCTTTTTAAAGTGCAAAGTATTCCATTATATGGATGTACCAAATGTGTTCATTCAGTCCCCACTGAGGGCCTTTAAGGTTGTTTCCAGGACTTTGCTGTCACAAGGTGACATTGACTAGCTTTACTTTAATGCCATTTTGCACATGTGCGTTACCTGTAGGATAATTTCTAGATGTAGAATTGCTGGGTATATGGATTTGTCATTTTAAATTGCCATCCATAGATCTCATATTGATTTGCATTCACCCCAGCAACGTATGTGAGGCCATTTCCCCACAAACTCACAAAGAGCGTTTTGTCAAACTTTTGGGTTTTTGCCAATGTGGCATGTGAGAAATGGTATCTCAGTGGGATTAAACCTGCACTCTTCTTGTACGTATTTAATTGTAATGAACTAGCTATTCATATGCTTTGCCTATTTTTCGGTTGGGTTGTTGGCCTTTTTCTTGGGGCGAGCTCTTAATATAGTAGGGAGTTAACAGATTAGCACTTTGTGATAGGGGTCTCGAATACTTTTTCTTCCAATTTGCCATTTCTATTGAAATTTGACAACAGCATAATGAATAAGCACAGGCTCTAGGGCCAGCTGTCTACGTTCAAATTCCAGCTCTACCAATAGGATGTGTGGCTTTGGGAATTCGCTTCTCTGTGCTTTATTGTTCTTGTCTCTAAAATGGGGATAATAGTAGTAACCTCATACGGCTTTTGTGCAGATTGGAAGCTTAATATATTTAAAGTGTGAGTCGCGCGGCCTGCGTAGAGCGAAACTGCAGCCTGTAGTGCTGTCTCACCCTCGAGGCAGAGAAGCCGGCGAGTCCTGCGCCCTGTCCAACCTGCAGTCACTGGCCTCCCGCCACCATGGAGTATCTTATCGGCATACAGGGCCCTGACTGTGTCCTTGTCGCCTCCGACCGAGTGGCCGCTAGCAATATTGTCCAGATGAAGGACCGTCATGACAGAATGTTTAGATGAGTGAAAAAATCTTACTCCTGTGTGTTGGAGAGGCTGGAGACACTGTACAGTTCTCAGAATATATCCAGAAAAATGTGCAACTTTATAAGATGCGAAATGGTTATGAATTGTCTCCCACCGCAGCAGCTAATTTCACACGCCGAAACCTGGCTGGCTGTCTTCGGAGTCGGACCCCATACCATGTCCACCTCCTCCTGGCTGGCTACGGTGAGCATGAGGGTCCAGCACTCTACTACACGGACTGCCCCTTTCGCAGCCCATGGCTTTGTGCCTTCCTGACTCTCAGTATCCTGGACCGATACTACACACCAACTATCTCACGGGAGAGGGCGGTGGAGCTTCTTAGGAAATGTCCAAGGAGCTCCAGAAACGCTTCATCCTGAATCTGCCAACCTTCCGTGTTCGAGTCATTGACAGAAATGGCATCCGTGGCCTGGACAACATTTCCTTCCCTAAACAAGGCTCCTGACATCATGCCCTCTCTCCCGCTTGCCAAGGAACTTTTTCTGTGATCTCCTTTATTTTTTCCTACTCTTTTGATGTGCACTCTTGATAGGTGTTTAATTCAGAATAAAGCTGAATATGGATAAATTGAAAAAAAAATAAAGTGTTCATAACAATGCTTTATATAGAAAATGTATAGTAAATTCTATATCTGATACCTATTAGAGTGGTCTCCTCTTATTTTTGGGGAATGCATTCCGAGACCCTCAGTGGATGCCTGAAATCTTGGACAGTACTGAACCCTATATATATTGTGTGTTGTCCTATACATACATACCTATGATAAAGTTTAATTTACAAATTAGATACAGTAAGAGATTAACAACAATAACTAATAGTAAATTAGAATGATTATAATAATATATGTAATAAAAGTTCCGTGGCTATGGTCTCTTCTCTCTCAGAATCTTCATTGCACTGCACTCACCCTCTGGTGATGATGTGAGATGATGCGAGGCATCCAGGGTGAGATGAAGGCAGTGAATGACATGGGCACCGTGGCCCAGCACTAGACTACTGTTGATCTGTTGATAGGTAATAAGCACTTTACCGCCTCTCTTTGGCATATAGTAAAGCCTCATTATAACGGACTGATTTGGGCGGGTGTGTGTGTGTGTGTGTGTGTGTGTTAAAGCCGAAAGTCCATTCTATTGTAAAGTACGTTTTCCAAATGCATATGTTCAAAAATTGGCAAATTAGTTACCTGTTTTTACTCATGTAGATGTTTGTGTAATTAAAATTATGTATGAAACATTTTAATTTCACAGACCGGTTTTCTGTATGTATTACTGTATTTTATTATTTTATTTTTATTTTTTTATTAATTAATTTATTTTTGTTACAGATGTTTCTCCTTTTTCCCCCACTTATTCCCCCTTCCCTCGCCCTCCCCGCCCTGTCCCCAGCTTTGTTGTCCATGTCCATTGTTCATGCATACATGCATATAAGTTCTGTGGTTTATCTCTCCCCCACCACCCCCTCTTCTGGGGATTGTCAGTCTGTACCCCACTTCCACGTCTCTGGGACTATCCCATTCCTCAGACTGTTATGTTCATTATATTCCACAAATATGTATTACTGTATTTTAAATTTATACTGACTAGGTCTAGTAAATGTGTGCATTCACCAGTCACGGGAGTGAGCGAGTGCACATGGCTGGGGCGTGGCTTAGCGCGCCTGGAATCATAAGCCAGCACATGTTAAAACTGTTGGGTGGCTCAGTGGATTGAGCATCTTCCACGGACTGAAAGGTTCTGGTTCGATTCCTGGTCAGGGCACATGCCCTGGTTGTGGGCTCAATCCTCAGTAGGGGGTGTGCAGGAGGCAGCCAGTTGATGTTTCTCTCCCACATCAATGTTTCTATCTCTTCCCCCCTTCTCTTTAAAAAATCAATAAAAACATTAAAAAAAAATGTTACAGTCATCCCTCACCACTTTGTGCTTCGACCTGCATGGTTTCACTCTATCGCAGTTTTTTCAAATACTATGCAAACTTGAGTTTCAAGGGCAGCTCTAGCCCTCCTAGCTAAGTAACATTGACCTAGTCATTTCCCCTCCCTAAACAAGGATTAAAGTGACACCCACAAGGTGTCAGTGGGAACTGGGACTGTGACTGACACACGGTGAGTGTGACTGCAAAATAAATGGTGGCTGTTGCTTTTATTATAATGGTACCAGCCACATTTCAGTCCATTTAATTTCACTTTTCTGTCTTTCCAGTGGGCTGTGAGTTCCCTGAGGGCAAGGGCATGGCTTGTTTTGTATCTCCAGAGATGCACACAGCAAATGCTGGTTGATGGAAAAAAAACATCATTCATTTTCTTGTAAATGGTAGACCCATTAAGAAAGAAAAAAACAGTCCTGGCCAGTTTGGATCAGCAGTTAGAGTGTTGGCCTGTGGACCGAAGAGTCTTAGGTTCAATTTTGGTCAAGGGCACGTACCCTGGGCACTTACCTTGGTTTCGGTTCATCCCCAGTCCTAGTCCAGGTTGTGCGGGATGCAGCCAATCTTTGTGTCTCTCTCACATGGATGTTTCTCTCTGTCTGACTCTCTCTCTCCCCCCTCCTCTTCCCCCTCCCTCCCTTCTACTCTATCTGAAAATCAATGGGAAAATATCCTCGAGTGAGGATTTAAAAATAAATGGAAAGAACTTCAAAGAAAGAAAGAAGAAAATGCATGTGGAAGTGAACTGAATCACTGATTTCTCTGGGCCTTGGTTCCTCCATCTCTAAAATGCCGTTGGTCTGGGTTCCTTTGCAGGATCTGGTTATCAGAGAGGGATGCTAACTTAGGATCTGGGCTGGCTCTTCCCCAAACTCTGCATTTTCACATCCTCACCCTCTTTCCTAGTAAAGCTCTTTTGTCCTATTATAAATGTAATACATGCCCACCAGGTAATCATTATTGATTATCTGTCATGTATTCAACCGGAATTTTTTCTTCACTCAATAAGAACATACATTTTCAAGTTACTTTGTAGTAAAATTGGCCATTGTGCGATTCCTCATTACAACTTGATTTCAGTGACTCTTTGTAAAAAGTTGAGCTATTGTTAGAAAGTGCTGGGGCAGCACAACATAGGTATTGTGTTAAGTTAATTAAACGTGGGAGATTTGTATGTATTGCAGGGTGAAGCATGTACCCCTGGGGAAGGAGCAGCTACAGAATGGGAACAGTTGAGTATAAGATGCAGGGCCAAGCCTTGCCCAAAGCTCCAGATGCCATCAGATAGAGCACAATCAAACGGGATCAGTGAGTTTGGTGCCCAACAGAGGCAGGAAAGACCTGTTAGTCCAGTACCTAAGTAACAAGGACAGTTTCTCTAATCTGTCTGTCTCTGTGGAGATTCTAAGCCTCCCACTTTCCCCTCCCACCCTAGGAATGGGTTATGGTGGGATGCATACCGTAATCTCTCATAGTGTTGGTCAACTGTAAATAAAAACAAAAACATAATTCTGCTCAGCCGGTGTGGCTCAGTGGTTGAGCATCGATCCATGGACCAATAGGTCACCGTTCGATTCTTAGTCAGGGCACATGCCCGGGTTGTGGGCTTGATCTCCAGTGTGGGACATTCAGGATACGGCCAATTGACGTTCTCTCTCATCGATGTTTCTATGTTTCTCTCCCTCTCCCTTCCTCTCTCTCTAAAAATCAATAAAAATATATTTAAAAAAACATAATTCTAATATACATGTCTTCCCTTGCCCAAGTTGAAGCATTACACAAATCTTTTTAAGCTACAAATTCCATTTTTGAGTTCTTTTTTTTTTTTTATCCTCACCTGAGGACACTTTTGCGTTTATCTTCAGATAGAGTGGGAGGGAGAGAGGGAGGAAGAGAGAGAAACATTCGTGTGAAAGAGACACATCAGCTGGTTGCCATCCGTACAACCAGGGCCGGGGATGAACCACAACTGAGGTACGTTCCCTTAGTGGGAACCAAACCTGGGACTCTCTGGTCCTGGGGCCGATGCTCTAACCACTGAGTAAAACCAGCCAGGCCATTTTGGGGTTCTTAATTTTGACTTTTCTTTCACTTGGCTTTGGTATATCTTCAAGTAATTTTTTCTAAATGTGTAGAATATGTTTTCCAGTCCTTGGACATCTGAAAATAATTTTCTGTTGCCTTTACACATGAAAAACCTTTTGACTAGATTTTAACGTTGATTACAAAAATTCTGCACAACATTGCTTCATGCTCTTCTTTTGCTGTCTGCTTCTGGTTAATCTACAGTGTCTTCAAATAGCTGTATTTTAGAAAAAGTCCTGCAATTATCATTGTGATCATCAAGAGGAATAGACTGATAAAAATTACAGTGCTATTACCAAGCTAATATTATTTTTTGCCTGTATTTTTTTTTATCCTCACCCAACGACATTTTTACATTTATCTTGAGACAGAGCAGGAGGCAGAGAGGGAGGGAGGGAGAGAGAGAGAAACATTGATGTGTGAGAGACACATCGAGTGGTTGCCACCCACACGACCCCAACTGGGGCTGGGGACAAACTGCAACCGAGGTATGTGCCCTTAGCGGGAACCCAACCTGGGACTCTCCGGTCTGTAGGCCGATGTTCTAACCACTGAGAGAACTGGCCAGGGCTCTTGCCTATGTATTTTTGTGTGTGTGTGTGGTATGTGCCCCTAGCAGGAACCGAATCTGGGACTCTCTGGTCCACTGGCCGACGCTCACCCGCTGAGCCAAACTGGCCAGGGCTATATTTTTATAATATACTTTCTTTTTAAAAAATTGATTGTAGAGAGAGACACACACACATACATTGATTGGTTGCCTCTTGTATTTATCCCAACCAGAAACATTCCTGCAACCTAGGTATGTGCCCTGACCCAAAATCGAACCTGCAAGCTTTTGGCTACAGGCTGATGCTCCAACCAACTGAGCTACCTGATGTAATATACTTTCTCTTAAAAAAAAATGTTTTTATTGATTTTACACAGAGAGGAAAGGAGAGGGAGAGAGAAACATAGATGTAAGAGAGAAACATCAGTTGGTTGCCTCCTGTACATACCATGACTGGGAATCAAAGCTGCAACCTGGGTATGTTATCTGACCAGGAATCAAACTGGTGACCTTTCTGTGCGTGGGATGATGCTCACCCAACTGAGCCACACTGACCAGGGCTATGATATACTTTCTTGTACCCTTGTCTCCTACAGCCTAGTCTCACACTAGTAACTGGAGTAGTCCTATTGGAATATTAAGTCTGATGATGCTGTTCCTTTCTTTACAAGCCTCTGGCAGCCCAGCCCCCTCAGGACGAAAGCATAGATCCTTGCAATCAGCTGTGTTGTCCTCCAGTGTGCCCACCCCCACTCTATCTTTTCTCTCTGACTTGGTGTCCAATTATTTTCCATTTTAATCACTCTGTTCTTGCCAAACTGACCCTCTTCATATTCTTTTTTTTTTTTATCCTCACCCGAGGATATTTTTCTATTTATCTTCAGATAGAGTGGGAGGGAGAGAAAGGAAGAGAGAAAAAAACATCGACGAGGAAGAGACACATTGACTGGTTGCTTTCTGCACAACCCCTCAGGGCCAGGGACCAACCACAACTGAGGTACGTGCCCTTGGCCAGAATCGAACCTGCAACTCCACAGGCTGAAATTCTAACCACTGAGCCAAACTGGCCAGGGCCACAACTAACTTCTTTTTTTTTTGGTACGTAACCTTAGCGGGAACCGAACCCGGAACTCTCTGGTCCGCAGGCCGACGCTCCAACTGCTGAGCCAAACCGGCCAGGGCCACAACTAACTTCTTAATTGACTGTCTTCTCTCACAAGGAAGCAAATTCCATGCTGGCAGGAATTTGTGTGAGTTTGGTTCACATCTGTATTCCAAAGGCCTGGACTAGATGATGCTTAATGAATCCGGGTCCCTTTCTCGCTAGGGACTCATATGGCTCAGCTCCCTGATACTGAAAATGTATGTCCAGGGCAGTTCCCAGCCACACTCAGAAACTGGTGTATTTTATCTTGAGCTCTTTTTCTTCACTCCTGTAGAATCTTTCCCATCATTCTTCCCTTGCAGAGTGCCGATATCCTAGGACACAACACTGTGAAGTTTGAAAAAAATATTGGTGGACTAAGTGTCTGTGGGGTTTGGGTTTATTTTTATCAGCCATATAGCCTTAGGAGAACATGATATCTTTTAAACTTGTTACTATCACATAAAATACACCAGTGTTCTAGTGTTTATAGAGTTAATAGGTAGAGATTAAGAAAAAAAAGGGAGGATGTTGATTTAATCATCATTTACATAATGTGGTTTTATGGGCCGACATAAATTATGCATTGTTGACCTTTACATTAATTTAGGCTTAATGAGATGGTTTCATTATGTTTAAAGATGTAATATAATTATTTTATTATGTTTTTTATTGTTTTCTAAGCTTATTTATGCTTTGTCTCTCGTTAAGGTCCAAGAATGTGGCATTCTTTTTTTCCCCCCTATTAATCCTCACCTGAGGATGTTTTTTCCACTGATTTTTAGAGAGAATGGAAAGGCCCTGGCTGGTTTGGCTCAGCGGTTAGAGCATTGGCCCGAGGACCAATGAGTTGTGGGTTCGGTTCTGGTCAAGGGCATGTATCTCGGTTGCATTTGTCCCTGGCCCTGTTCGGGTCATGTGGGAGGCAACCTGTCCATGTGGCTCTAACATGTCACTGTTTCTCTCTCTGTCTCTCTGTCTCCCTCCCTCACACTCTCTGATAATAGGTGGAAAAATATCCTCAGGTGAGAAAAAAAAAAAAAGAGAGAGAGCGGAAGAGGGGGAGAGAGAGAGAGAGAAACATCGATGTGAGAGAGAGACATTGATTGTTTGCCTCCTGCACAGGCCTTGACCAGGGCCTGGGATCGAAATCGCAGCCCCAGTACGTGCCCTTGACCAGAAATCAAGCCCAAGACCCTTCAGAGTGCTGGCCAAAGCTCCAACCACTGAGCAACACAGTCTAGAGTTCAAGTATATAGCCTTCTTATCAAATATTTTTTAACTTTTCTGGTGTGATGTTTGCAGAAGCCTGATCTAACTGAAGTATGGTGTCCCTAAATTGTTTAATATTCCAGGGCACAGTACAACTTTTGCTTTAATGGAGGCCTATATTTTGAAAAGAGTTATACATCATTATGTGAAAATGGGTTCTTTAAAAATGTAGTGTCACCAAAGACTTCTCACAGCAGCAGAGCAGAGTTGTATAGCTGGGGAGGTGCCCCGCCCCACGGCCTCCTTGCCCCAGGGCCTTCTCAAAACCATACTGTATCACAGTTGAGCTATTTACACTGAATAAAGTCCCCACCACCACCACCACACATACAAAATGTAGTGAGCATGTCATCCTGGACACAAACAGAAAAATGAATCTAGCATTCTGACGAGGAGGCTCAATCTTGGGCCCTCTAGTGTTGGCTCTTGAGAATGCAGATTAATTTTGAACATGGCGTTGTGTCAGAGGGAGTACCTCGAGTCCCCTGAGGGTCCCAGGAAATCTGAAGAGGAGGAGGATGCTGAAGAGCCTGGTCTCTGGCCTCATTACGTTCAACGATAGAAGCTACACTGTCACATATTTTCTTCAATTTGGAACACTGCTAACCTCTTCCTTGATGATATAGTTATTTTAGTACTTCCAAAATAAATAAAGGTTGAAAAACTATAGTACTAGAGTGTAAGGATATGAAACCTAAGAAAGTGATTGTTTGTGCCATCAGATTTTAGGACTTGGGCAGTATTTCCTCATATAAATTATATCCATACTTGAACTAGCCCCAAATAGCTAATCTATGGTAGAATTAAATTGAACATCTATATATTTTCATTAAAGAATATGCAACAGCCCTGGCCAGTTTGGTTCAGCGGTTAGAGCGTCGGCCTGCGGTCCAGAGAGACCCGGGTTCGGTTCCCGCTAAGGGCACGTACCTCCGTTGCAGTTTGTCCCCGGCCCTGGTTTGTCGTGCGGGTGGCAGCCACTCGATGTGTCCCTTTCACGTCGATGTTTCTCTCTCTCTCTCTCTTCCTCTCTCTCCCTCCCACTCTGTCTGTACAAAAAATGGAAAAATGTCCTCAGGTGAGAATTAAAAAAAAAAAAAAAAAGAATATGCAACAACAACAACAAATGCAACATGAAGGTCAGTGGGGTTTAGTGACGAGCAAAGGGTGAATCATTTAAAATTATTTTTTGCACTGATGGTAAAAGTTATCATTTATTATTGTGGGAAATTCGGAAAATATCAAATAACATAAGAAAGAAAATAAGAAGAATGGTATAAAGAAACTTTGGAAGTACCCCTGCCCCAAAGTAACAGGATCTAAGTGAATTGGAATTCTTAAGTAAGTTCCTTTTCTAGTTGCTACTGCTGCATAACAAATCACCCCAAAACTTGTGGCATAAACTAACCATTTTCGTATGTTCACAGGTTCTGGGTATTGACAATTCAGACTGGGTACAGTCATGGCATTGTCTCTGCTCCATGATATCTGGGCATCAGCTGGGAAGAATAAAAGCTGGAGATGACTTGACTGCAGGGGCTGGAATCATCTGGAAGCATCTTCACTCCTATGTCTGGTGGGTGATACTGAATGCCGACTAGGACTTCTCCTGCAGTGGCTGCTCCATGTGGTCTCTCTGTACAGACTAACTTGGGCTTCCTCATAGCATGGAAGCTGGATTCCAAAGTGACTCTCTCAAGAAACAGGAAGTAAAAACTGTTAGTGTTTTTAGAGCCTGGGCATGATCATAGTGTCATTTCTTCTGTAGTCTTATTGGTCAAGGACTAACAGAGCCCAGATTCAACCTTGACCCTACCTCTCGATTGGAGGAATGGTAAAAAGTTGTGTGGCTCTGTCGTAAAGCCTTCATAGTTCCCTCCTTAGATGACAGTGGTTAAATCAGAGCCTGACTCAGGCTGTCTGGGTTCACATTTCACTTCCATACTCACTGGCTAGATGACCTTAAGTTCTTTGTGGTAGAAATGATCATTGTTTGCCAATATCACTCCTATTCTCTTCTTCCTGGGAGCACCAGTATTTCCTAGCCCCTTGCATTCAGAGCCAAGAGACTAGTTTTAGCTAGTAAAGTATGAGCAGAAGTGCCACATGTCACCTTGGGTTGAAGGAGATAAGAGTTACAGATATTCTCACCCTCTCCTCCTAATCTGTTAGCTAGCTGCAGAGGATCCAGTGGGCTCAGGCACAGGAGGTGGTGGAGTCACAATACGGAAGGAGCCTGGGTCCCCGAATCACTGCTGGAGTGAGTCCTTTCTCTCATGTCCTCTGCTAACAAGGACATGGAGGACAGGTAGGCCTTTACCACATTGAGTCACTGAGGTTTTGGTGGTGTTTGTGATAGCAGTTAGCTTACCAGACTAGTACATGACCCAACCTCTCTGGACTTGTTTCCTTCCCTGTAAAGGGCGGGTATTAGCTGTAGCTAACTTTGGGTACCCTGTGAATTAAGATAATTTAATGTATAGTACCTGGCACATAGTAAGTGCTCACTGGATGTTGGTTATTGTTATCAGTGACCCCGTCATTTAGAAGAGGGGGCAGGTTTGTGTCTGGGAGGATGGTGGTCTAGGAGGAGTGTAATAGTAGGTTTGTTATTGTCATCACCATCATGAAGATGGCACCCGCCATTTACTGAACACCTGATTGGGCCAGGCTCTGTCCTAGGGTGCATCACTTGTACTCATTTCAATCCCCTGAGGCAGGTACTGTTTACCTCGGTGTCAGGATGAGGACCCAGGAGCCCAGGGCTGCTGCCGAAGTTACACAAATCACACAGGCAGGGTTTAAACTCAGACTGTCTGACCTCAAAGTCTGAGTCCTTTACTTCAGAAATAACACCACGTGTATTTTGGGGAAATGAGATAATGTATTTAAAGAAAAAAATTTTTTTAAAAAAATGAGGCCTTCACCTATTTTGCTTCTCACTAGGGAAGTGTTATTTTGTCCTGAGACTTTCCGCACTTCACGCTGCACAGATTGGCCTTTATCAATGAACCCTTTGGTGGAGAGATGGCTGCAGATGTGAAAGGCCCCAACTTTCTTCCTTTCCCAGGGTCCTGTTACTCCTGTTTTGTCTGGGCTCCCACAAGCTCTGTGCGGAGTCCGGCGGTGGAGAAAGGGACTGGATTTCCAGAACAATGCCGAGTCTGAGTCCTGCGCATTGTCCTGCAGCTCAGGGCTTTCTGTGAGCAGAGCAGATGCTTTGAAGCCCTCTCCGCGACACACAGAACCCGGGTGTGGTTTCCCAGAAGCAATTCCCATTTCTTTATTTCTGTGTGGAGTGAGGAAAGATTTGTTTGCGATTCCACAAGAACAAGAAAGGTTTGAGGAAGACTTCTGAGGTGCCGGGGCTTATGATCGATTGCTCTTCACAGTCACGTGTAATTTATTCTCTCTTCCTCCCCTTTGAGATAACAGTTCTGGCTTTCGCAACGTAACCCACCCCGTAGACCAGTAGATTTATAGGCATCGATTCGGTCATTAGCAACATGTAGCTGGACCACATTAACGTTTATGTTAACAAGACAATTCTACCCGCAACTGTTTATGTCACTTGCTATGTGTTGAGTTAAGACAGCAGGTAAAGACTGGTTTATAATGTATTTCACTTACTCTGCTCCTCTTCTGGGCCTGATAAAACTTTAAACACAAAATGTAGCTTCCTTTTTATCTCACACTTCGTTTCTCTGTCAAAGGCGATGCTCAAGGCAAGATGAATAAAGCCGACTTCTACACGTAAGGTTATCTTTAAAATATTTATGACTATGTTCAGGAAAAATCCTGGACTCCTCATTGCTACAACAATGGGTTAAGTTACGCCCTGGCCTGTTTGGCTCAGTGGTTAGAGCGTCGGCCTGTGGTCCAGAGAGACCCGGGTTCGGTTCCCGCTAAGGGCACGTACCTCGGTTGCAGTTTGTCCCCGGCCCTGGTTGGGTCGTGCGGGTGGCAGCCAGTCGATGTGTCCCTTTGACGTCGATGTTTCTCTCTCTCTTCCTCTCTCTCCCTCCCACTCTATCTGAACAAAAAAACGAAAAAATGTCCTCGGGTGAGGATAAAAAAATAACTAACTAACTAAATAAAAATGGGTTAAGTTGCTTTTCTTCTAGGATATTATTATTGTTATTAAGATAATAATATTATTTTATTAGTATAGAATTTTATAGAAATCCTTCTATAGTAAAACTTTGAAAACTATTTTGTTCTTTAAAAAATAATAATGTTATCAGGCCCTGGCTGAGGAACTCGGTTGGAGTGTCACCCGATGTGCCAGGGTTGCGGGTTTGATCCCTGGTCAGGGCACATACAGGAGTCAACTAATGAATGCATGAATCAGTGGAACAGCAAGTTGATGTTTCTCTCTTTCCTCTCTCTCTCTAAAATAAATAATAACAATCAAAAGGTGCTTAAAAAAATAATTTTATCAGAGTTAAAAAAAAAAAGAGACCCAAAACGTTATGGCTGCTTCAAAAATAGCACAAGGTGGCGCCAGAGAGCCAAAGTGGAGATGGATTTGCTTCTCGGAAGCAGTGCACGAGGGTCCCAGTTTCTCCACATCCTCACAACACTTTTTTCCTTTTCTTTTTTTTAAAACGTAGCTCTCCCAATGGGAGTGAAATAGTCTCTTATTGTGGTTTTGATTTGCGTTTGCAGTTGGTTTTGACTTATTTTTTAAGCCATAGAGTATTCTATTGACAGCTTGTGCAGCATGGCCTGATGGTCAGGGGCTTGGGGTCTGGTGTGTGCCACCTGAGGGAGGTTCCCAGCACCCTCATACACTAACCATGGTGAGTCACAGCCACCCTGAGCCCCAGGGTCTTTACGAAGTTGGTTGGAGGAATCCACAAGGTGGAGCTACAAAGCTCTCAGCATGCAGTAAGTGCTCACTTTAGGCCCTTCACTAAGTGGTTTCTATGGTCCCTCTCAGTGTCAGAGTCTAAGACCACCCTAGGGATTCACTAATCCGATTCCCCAAGTGTCAGTTGGAACAGACCAGTGTCACCAGCATCACGCTGGGTCCTTGGGAGTTGGTCAAGGCCCTTGGCCCACACCCATTCTTCCAGAGGATGACAGCCATGCCAGGCTCCTGCCTGTCAGGGAACCCTGGTTAGGACACATGGAGGACACCCGGACTGTCCATCTGTCCAGCTAGCTTCCTCTTTGAAAGATAGGAGCCAGTGGACTTCACAGAGGCAACGTGTCGTCGTTTCTGGAAACATGGAGCAATACTTGGAGAAATGGGTTATCTTGAACTTCATTAAATGTGCTCGTCCTTGGGGCTGGGTGGAGGGGGGAAATGGGGGACATCTATAGTACTGTCAACTTTAAGTAAATTAAAAAAACTAAAGGTGTTCATCCTTTGTAATTTGAATAGAGCGAGACGTCTTTTGAAACAGTGCTACAAGTTCACCGAGAAGCCAGGAAGTTTGGGAGGATAGAGAGGCCAGGGCAGGACATAGGTCTGTTTTCCTCTCAAGGAGCCGGTGATAACTTTGCAGGATGATTGCTTTTGGGTCTTCGCCACAAGACTTGTTTACTGTGCAGGAACAGCCCTAAGGGAAGAGATAGTATCTGCAGAGGGCAATCAGTGAGTAGCAGAAACAGGCCTGCTCACTGAGGAGGCTTGGGCTGGGGAGGGCTGGGCCGATGGGGCAGCACAGAGGGGAAGGGACGGGCTGGCCCAGAAGGAAGGGCAGAGACCAGGGCTGACGATGAGGTCTTGGCACCAGGGCCTGTCAGAAGTGGCGATGCTGCAAAGAAATTCTTCATGGGGACGTGAGCTGCAGCAGAAGGTTCCTCACCCATTCAGAAGGCTGAGGCGTGGGGCCTGGGAGACCCCTTCTGGGGAGACCGTATCAACACCTCTTCTTACCATTCAGGAGGATGCTCAACCCTGCATTTCCCCAGATCAACCGCTCACCACTCAGCAGAGGACATGAAAGCATCCATAAAAGAGATATCACAGATTTTGTTGGCCGTAAACCTCAAAGATGAATTTTCCCATCACATTTTACAAGTATGGGTTTTAAAGCCTTCATAATGCCAGGCTGCCCCTCTCTCCAGTACCCACGAACTTCCTCCTGAGGTGATGATCGGTGGTGTTGACTCAGCCAGGAGAAGACCTTGGATGACACACGATGCCGTAACATACGGAACTGATAGAGGGTTTTTTGTTTTTGTTTTTGTTTTTCATGGATGACAGAGGGAAGATTTCTCTGTCTTTGAACTTCTTCGTCCATGTAGATGGCATCCTCTGTGGGAAACTTGGCGGGGGGTCCTGAGCAGGCAGGAGATGTGCAGTCCCCAACAGCATCCAAAGATCCTGAAGGTTGGAAAGAACAGATACAGTTAAGATGTGGATTTTTTTATTTGTTGCCTTTTCTTTTGGTTTAATTATTTGAATAGATAACACAGCCACTGTATGGACCAAGTGTGCAACAAAAAGTTACCCCCACTGCTCAGTACCTGTCCCCTTCTCCCACAAGTAAGTACTGTCTAATATCCACTTCCACAGTATCTGGTGCATCTAAAAACAAATTCAGAGACACATCCTTATGCCCACCTTGTTTTTGTTTTTTTTATCCTCACCCGAGAACACCTTTGCATTTATCTTCAGATAGAGCGGGAGAGAGAGAGGGAGGAAGAGAGAGAGAGAAACCTCGATGTGAGAGAGACACATCGAGTGGTTGCCACCCACATGACTCCAACCGGGGCCGGGGACAAACTGCAACCGAGATACGTGCCCTTAGCGGAACCGAACCTGGGACTCTCTGGTCTGTGGGCTGATGCTCTAACCGCTGAGCCAAACAGGCCAGGGCTGCCCACTTGGATAGTATTTTATGATACTGTTTTATATCTTGCTTTTTCCACTTAATATATCTGGGAGATGTGGATTTTGAAGGAACCTCTGTGGAGGGAAGGGAGTGAGGTGAATAAAACTGTAGATTTTTAATCCGAATAAGCCTTTGGGGTTGTTTGTCCAAGTCTGTTAAGTTTACAGATGGGCCACCAAAACCTGAGCACTTTGAGGCTTTACTCAAGGCTATCTAGTGGCCTCTAACACTTAAAAATAATTCTTTTTTAATTTTTAATAATTTTTTTCTTTATTGATTTTAGAGAGAGAGGCCAAGGGAGAGGGAGAGAGAGAAAAACACTGATGAGAGAGAATGTCGATTGTCAGCCTCCTGCATACCCCTCACTGGGGATCGGGCCCACAGCCTGGGCATGTGCCCTGACTGGGAATTGAACTGGCGACCTCTTGGTGCATGGGTCGACGCTCAACCACTGAGCCACACTGGCCGGGCTTAAAAAAATAATTCTTTAGTTTACAAAGGCAAAGTTTCTTTTGTTAAGTGGGGCAGTTAAATGAAACACAAGCCTTCATTTGTGGCCTAATAATAACTCAAAAGTTTCCTACTGCCCTAAATTAAATAAACCTCATTAAGGAATGGGGCTTTTGTTGCAAGAAGCCACAAAGCACGGCCTGTTTTCCTCTTGCTTAGGACAGCAGCAATTATAGCTCGTGGCTCAGGCAGAGATTTGTGCCTCGTCTCTGCCTGCGATGCTGAAGCTCCAGCTCCTAAACTTAACTAGAGTTCATTCTGCCTTTCCTGAAAGAGAACAGGCCTCTTATTCTTTCTTCCCCTAACCTGCGGTGGTGAATTCAGGCCAACTCTGGAGCAAGAGACAGACTTGCAAAAGCGGGGCAGACTAAAACCCATCCACTACGGGAAAATGATTTCCCCAGGGAGCGTATACTCTGCAAGGGCACCGAGCCCCAGACAATGGACCTGCACTGTAGGCTTTGGAAACCTGGTTCTCCTCCACTGGCCTTGTTTTCTTGTCAGAGAATGAGTGACCTGAAAAAGATCTGCTCGGTCACATTCTGTGCCCCTGGCTTGGCCTCGGAGTTGATCACTCTCCCCTTTGTCTTCATGAACCTTTGTTTCGAAACAGAGGCCTGGCCTTTCCCGACGTGCGTGGGCTGTTTGTTCTTGATAGATACTATGTCTGCACAATGTTTGTAAAGCCTTAGCTTGGTGCCCCATTGTTTAGTTTGGGTTCCCCTAGAAGCAAATGCTGAGGCACGCTGTCAGGAGCTGGGGGAGATGAGACATGGATGGGCAGGCAGGCAGGCAGTAAGGGGCGTTATAAAACCATCTCCCACCCCGGGCGGCTGGAGCCTGGTCCTGGGGGCATCCCATCCGAGGGGTGAGGGCGCTGGTGTATTTGTACTACAGTTGTCAGGGGTTGTCTGAGAGCTGGTGGGTGCTGATTCCTCGAGTGCCCACAGGTCTTCTGCGGCTTTGAGAGAGCCCTCAGGCACAGATGACTCTGGCACGTGGCTGTCAGCCAGAGCCCTGGTCCACAGGTATGGGCAAGGCTTGGACAGTAGCTACCACATCATTATCGTCATTCTCTCCCTCTCACTTTGCTCTTGCATTCTGCCTCGGTGTTCAAAGTTTGTCTGACAAACTTTCGACCCAGTTCCAGCCACCAGCTGTCAACTGAGATTCTGTTCCAAGCTCTGTATCTTCCCTTAATTTGCCTCCGGTGGCACCACACTCTGGCTGTGACATTTGGTTTTCTCTAAAATTTCCTGCAGAAATGAGCAAGAATGCAGACCTGCTTGCTGTGGGTCTTGCACATTCCGTCCGCCCATCAGGGTGTAGTCCGGGAGCAGAGTGCAAGGATGCTTCAGAAACTGGACTTCTCGGTGTTCCCTAGAAGAAAGGGAGCCGCGTGCCCCGGGTCGTGTGGCTGGTGCAGTGGCCTGTCTGGCTGCAGAGCCTGAACTGTTTAACTGGTGTCTGCTTTGAGGTGCCCTGTGTAGCCCCTGGCCCTGTGCAGGTGGCCCTCTTTGGTGCTGGCCTTGGTGGCATCTCTAGTGTGCTGCTCTCCTGGGGAGCTCCCGTACCTCCCATCTTGGCTCTAAAGGGCTGTGCTGGATGCCTCGGGGACACACATGGGGGGCACACATGGTAGGGCACTATTAAGCCACTTTCCCCATGAGGTCTTTGGGGATCAGAGATTGAGAGACCTGCAGTTGGCCCACAGTGGGTGAGGGATGGAGGGGGCCCTGAGTCATTTGATTCTCCACGCAGTGTGTTTTCACTGTGCTGGAGTTTGGTGAAACAGGCATGCTCACCCCCCGCTGGATGAGTGCAGATTGGGGCATCCCAGGGGTGGACAATATGGTTACTATCTACCAAAATGCAAATGCACAAGGTCATGTATCCAGTAATTCCACTTCTGGGAGGTTATCAGGAAGACACACTCCCATGTGTGAGAAATGGCCTATTTAGTGGGTCCCTACATCACTGTTTGTGCTAGTTTGGAAATCACCTAAATGACCATCAGGAGGAGACGGGCTAAAACTGGAATTAGACATCCGTGTCATGAAATGTCACACAGGCACGAGAAAACGAGGAAGCTCAGTGTGTTGATTTGGTAGAGGAAACAACCCGAGGAACAGAACAGTGTGTTCATTGTGCCATCACTGGTGTAGGGAAAGAAAATGTGTGTGTATTGGATGACTTATGAATGTCTCTGGCAGGAAACCCAAGAAATAGGAGACCCAACATTGACTACCTCTGAGAGGAGAGTAGGGAGGCTGGGGTTGAGGAGGGGTAACGGTGACTTTTCTCATACGCCCTTAATTATCTTTCGAATGCCAACAGATATGATATTTTAAGTAGCTACTCAAAAATAAACAAAATGTGAAAGTCTGCATTCTCTTTGCTGTTGTGCATTTCACTCTGAAATCTCAGTTTCCTCATTTGTAAAATGAGGAGAATAATATTTATTTCCGAGAGTGATGATCCTATGTCTGTTTGTTTATAGCGCTCACCATTGCCCTTTTAGATTTCATCTGAGGAGCAGTTGACTTGATGTATCTGCTGCTGGAGAAGAGAACTGTGAGGGCAGGTCCTGGGGCTCACTTGCTCCCCACTCTGTCTCTGGGACCTCCGTTGTGTGGGTGCTAAACAAAAATATTTTTGGGGCATAAATAAACAATGAAAATGCTTTGTTAATTAGAACATGCCCTTTATGTCTTTGTTGTTAGTATTTATAGTATCAAATGGCAAGAGGCGGTGGTGCATAGAGGCTCAGATGGTCTCGGTTCAAATCCCAGTTCTGCCACGTATTAGCTGTGTGACCGTGGGTAAGTCACTTAACCTCTCTGTGCCCCAGCGTCCTCATTAGCAAATTGGGAGCTGTGGGAGTACCCACCACATAGGATTGCTGCAGGGATACAAAGAGCTCACACATCTAAAGGATTTAGAACAGCACCCGATACTCTGTTAATGTGAGGTATGACTACTTGCTATGACTTGGATACTTTTCCCATTGTAAACACCCATCTCTACAGTTCTGGCAAAACTTCTTTTGGAATTTGGGATGACCTTTAAAGAGTACAAATACTTACTTCTTTGCTCGCTTCCTCTTTGAATTCTTCCTTTCCTGGAACATTAAGGTGGCTCATTCTCTGAAGGGTCTGTCTTATTTTTCTAGAGCAGATCATCCCAGGAACAAAGGGTTTCTAATTGAGAGGACAGCCAGCCCCCAGGTGATTGGCAGGGGCTGTAGGTGGGATCTTTTGTTCTCTCCTTTCTCAGCATGTGTCCTTTTCACTAGTCCCCAAGTCCCAAGCCCTTAACTCCTTGCTGGCTTTCCCTGTGAAGCCACGCCCCTCTCATGTCCCCCAGGTACTGCTTGGTTGGGGTCTGTTAAAGCCCCAGGGCCCATGCAGCCCCTCCCTCTGTGGAACTGGGGGAGGGGAAGCCCCCACAGGAGTCCCTGAGAGCAGCAGGATGTCTTGGAAACCCTCTGCTTTCTGTGTGAGACGTTGTGAAGAGAGACACTTGCTGCAGGCTTACTGAAAATTGTGGTTGGAGTGGCCTTGATGGAGACCCACAAAGGAGACAGACAATTGGGGCCTGAAGTGCTCAGCACAGCTCCTGAGGAAGTAGGGCTGGATCCGTGGGGGTCTTGGCTGAGCTGATCAAAGTGCAGTGGGAGAGAGGCTTTGAGGACATTTTGTCAGCATCCTTCTGCATTCTGATAGCCTCCCTGCCAGTGTTCGTAGCCCCTTGAGTTTCTGAGTGTTCACTCCTCTCCGACGGGTCAGGGGCTGCAGTGACTGCCTGCTGCCCTCGCTTTCTTTTCATCTCAAGGGTTGCATTGCAGTCATGCTGCAGGGTGATGCTGGGAGTCTGGTGCTGGCAGGAGCTGCCTCATTAGTGGCAGTCATTTTCTGCAGAGCGCTGTGCCCATTTGAAGTGTCTTTGTGAGAAGGCGCAGCTACCTTGGGTTGGCTCACTGGAGCTTGAACAGGTGGCCATGACAGACAAACTCAGAAGACAATAGGAGCTCCGCACACCACTGCCTGGGCTCGGGGGCTGCAATGAATCTGCGTTCTTTTCAGGAATCTCTAAGCATGTTCGCTTTTCATCTCGTTTCCTGACACGGGATAACATCTTTTCATAGTAAAACGAAACCTCCCCCCACCCCATGTAGCTCAGCCATATGGAAATGGCAGTAAACAAAATCACCAGAGTGTTTCAAAAACTGAAGACAGGACAGGGAGTTGGCAACAGCCTGAAGGGGAGAGAAGAAACCCAACCTCTTCAAACCTTAGGATTTAGCTTCTTATCTGCTGAGATTTGGAGGGCAGGATGGAGAAAGAGCCAGAATGTCTAATGGTGGCTGTTTCTCTTTGTTTGAAGTCCCCATACCCCAGAGGTCATGAAAAAGAAAGAAAGAATTCCCAGAGCTGGGTCTTTCCAAATAAGAAAACACACACACACACACACACACACACACACACACACACACACACCCTCCCAGCTTTCTCTCTTCACACACCAGCTCCTAAGAGCAAAACACAAAGTCGAGGCCACAAATTGGTCGATTGCAGCTGTATCTGGCTTGCTGCTGTTGTTTTGTTTGGCCCACATAGTATTTTTTTTTTCTTTCTTCAACTTGAGCCAACAGTTAAACAATAGGAGATTTCAAAGAATAATCCAGAAAATCTGGAGATGCTGAGCACATACGCTGTTGCAAAACCAGATGGAGCCATGGTTGCTCAGCTCCTTACCATCCCACTGTCTGTTGTCTCAGTGGGTCTCTGACCCCCGGGGGTACCTGGGTTTCTATCTCTGATGTAAAAGAGCTGGCAACCAGCTGTCTTTGCAGGATTTTTCTGGATTAAGCTTTCGGGAGCAGTGGGGTATGGTTCTAATATTCTTAGATTCTTCTTCAGATTTGCCTCCTCCAATCAGCTCCCCTGACTGCTTTTATTAACCCTCTTTCTGTAGTTATGTTAAGCCTGGAAGGTAAGCTTCCATTCGAGTCTTTCTGCCAAGACCCTGGCTTGAAGAACCCTGCTACCGGACTTTAAATTATGAGGCTTTGTAAATTTATAAATGTTCTGACTTGAATGGTATTGAGAAAGTGGTGTAAGTATGCAGATGTGTAAACTATGGCATTTCCCTCCATTTGTAATTGAAGTTTCAGATTTGTCCTGCAGCCTTGGGCTATGGCAGCTTAGTAATTGTTTAAAAATTATATTTTAATTGAAGTCGACATATAATATTATGCTAGTTTTAGGTGTACGACATAGCGATTCGATATTTATATGCCTTACAAAGTGATTGTCATGATAGTAATTTTTCCGAGGAATTTGCCTGTTTCATCTAAGTTGCATTTTTGGCAAAACATTGCTCATATAAAGTATCTTTTCCTGACTGCAGGATCTGTAGTCATGTCCCTCTCTCATTTTTTTTTTTTTTTTTTAATCCTCACCCGAGGACATTTCTCCATTTTTTGTACAGATAGAGTGGGAGGGAGAGAGAGGAAGAGAGAGAGAGAGAGAAACATCGATGTGAAAGGGACACATCGAGTGGCTGCCACCCGCACAACCAACCAGGGCCGGGGACAAACTGCAACCGAAGTACGTGCCCTTAGCGGGAACCGAACCCGGGTCTCTCCGGACCGCAGGCCGACGCTCTAACCGCTGAGCCAAACCGGCCAGGGCCCTCTCTCATTTTTGATCGTGGAATTTGTGTCTCCTTTCTTTTGTAATGTTTAATCTAACTTAATGGTTCTTTTTTGTTTTTTTAATCCTTACCCGAGGATATTTTTCTATTTATCTTGAGATAGAGTGGGAGAGAGGGGTAGAGAGAGAGAGAGAGAGAGAGAGAGAGAGAGAGAGACATCAGTGTGTGAAGGACACATCAACTGGTTGCTTCCCGCACAACCCTGACCAGGACTGGTGACAAACCGCAACCCAGGTATGTGCCCTTGACCGGAATCGAACCTGCGACTCTCTGGTCCTCGGGCTGACACTCTAACCGCTGAGGCAAACTGGCCAGGGCTAACTTAATGGTTCTTAATATAACTGTTCTTTGGCTATGTCCCTAGAGCCACAGAGACTGTCAGTGACATCTTAGATTCCCTTGATGGCCTCTTTTTCTTTTAAAGGCACCAACCACATCCTGGACCATATTGCAGACACCACTGAGCCAACCAGTCACCTGCCCAGGGAGTGCTGTGCCCTCCCCCTCCCCACAGCATGCAGCCCAGCCCACCAGCCATATGCCTGGACTTCCGGGTCTTCCTGAGTACACAGAAGCACCTCTGTCATTATGGGATCTGGCATATGCAAGTGTAGGTGAGGCTCACCCTGCGGGGTTAACACTGACTGTTGGGAAATGGGAACAGGGGTGAGCTCCCCAGGACTGGGACTAGGGGGAGGTGAGTCGGGCAAAGGAAGAAGGTTCCCTGCTCAGGGTCACACCTGTGCCCCAGCTGCTTCACTTATCCTACCCTTTTCTCCGCCCTGGAGATGGCAGGTTAAGCCCCCCTCCTTCCCTTCTCCCACAGACTGCAGTCTGAGGGCCAGTTTCTCCTTGCACCCCTTTTGTGTCCCTATGCGTGGAGCAAATCCACCTGGCTGTTGACCCGTTGTGTCTCTTTGTGGCTTGTGAACTTTGTACCGCTTCCCTCCTTTCTCCAGACCCTTCTTAAAGTCCAGGGATAGTATCCCCAAATGCAGTGTAAACTCTCCCCCCCCCCTTATTGGTTTTAGAGAGAAAGGACGGGAGAGAGAGAGATAGAAACATCAATGAGATGGAACATTGACTGGCCGCCTCCTGCATGCCCCCCACTGGGGATCGGACCCACAACCTGGGTATGATCCCTGACTGGGAATCGAACCGGCGACCTCTTGGTGCATGGGTTGATGCTCAACCACTGAGCCACACCGGCCAGGAAACTCTTTTTTAAAAAATTAATTTATTTTTATTGTTGAGGGTGTTAACAGATGTCCTCCATTTCTCCCCCAATGTTTCCCTCCCTTCTGTTCCTGCCCTACTCCTGGCCTTCACTATACTATTGTCTCTGTCCATGAATTATGCATATAAGTTCTTTTTAAAAAATATTTTTTCTTTGTTGACTTTAGAGAGAGAGGAATGGAGAGGGAGAGAGAGAAAAAAAACATCGATGAGAGAGAATATCAGTTGGCCTCCTTCTGCATGCCCCCCACTGGGGTTTGGGCCCACAAAATGGGCATGTGCCCTGCCTGGGAATTGAACTGGCGACCTCTTGGTGCAGGGTTGATGCTCAATCACTGAGCCACACCGGCTGGGCTGCATAGAAGTTCTTTGGTTATTCTCTGCCCGTTCCCTTGTCGCCCCTTCCCTCTGAGATCTGTCAGTCTGTGCCATGCTTCCATGCCTCTGGGCCTATTTTGTTCAGTGGTTTATTTCATTCGTTAGATTCCATATATAAGTGATATCATGTAATACTTGTCTTTCTCTGATTGGCTTATTTTGCTTAGCATAATACTCACCAGGTCCCTCCATGCTGACTCAAAGGGTAAGTGATCTTTTTTTATAGCTGCATAGTACTCCATTGTGTAAAGGTACCACAGCTTTTTTATCTGCTCATTTGCTGATGGGTACTTGGACTGTTTCCAGATCTTAGCTATTGTAAATAGTGCTGCTATGAACATAGGGGTACATATATTCTTTCTAGTTGGTGTTTTGGGATTCTTAGGATATATTCCTAGAAGTGGGCTCACCAGGTCAAACAGTTCTATTTTTAATTTTATGAGTAAATTCCATACTGTCTTTCATAGTGGCTGCACCAGTTTGCATTCCCACCAGCAGTGTACTAGGGTTCACTTTTCTCCACACCCTCGCCAACACTTGTTGTTTATTGATTTATTGATGGTAGCCAATCTAGCATGTGTGAAGTGATACATCATCATTTTCATTTGCATTTCTCTGTTGATTAGTGACTTTGAGCACTTTTTTTTTATATGTCTCTTGGCCATCTGTATGTCCTCTTTGGAGAAGTCTTCAGGTCTTCTGCCCATTTTATTTGTTTTTAATCCACACCTCAGGATATTTTTTTCATTTATCTTCAGAAAGAGTGGGAGGGAGGGAGGGAGGGAGGGAGGGAGGGAGGGAGGGAGGGAGGGAGACATTGATGTGAGAGAGACACATCGACTAATTGCCTCTCACACAACCCTGACCAGGGCTGGGGACCAAACCACAACGAAGGTACGTGCCCTTGACCAGAATCAAACCTGTGACTCTTTGGTCCAAGGGCTGCCAGGGCTTCTGCCCATTTTCAATTGGATTGTTTGTCTTCCTTTTGTTGAGTTGTGTGAGTTCTTTAATGTATTTTGGAAATTAACCCGTTATCAGATGTATCATTGACAGATATGTACTTCCATACAGTGGGTTCCCTTTGCATTTTGTTGATGGTTTCTTTTGCTGTGCAGATGTTTTTAATTTGATGTAATACCATTTGTTTATCTTTTTTCTCTCACCCTAGGAGATGTATCTGTGAAAATTCTGCTATGTGAGATGTGTAGGATTATGCTGCCTATGTTTCCCTATAAGATTTTTATGTTTTCATGACTTACAATTAAGTCTTTTATCCATTTTGAATTGATTCTTGTGTATGGTGTAGATTGGTGGTCTAGTTTCACTTTTTTGCATGTATCTGTCCAATTTTTTCAACACCATTTATTGAAGAGACTGTGTACTCCATTGTATCCTCTTGCCTCCTTTGTCAAATATTAATTGAGCATACTGTCTTGGGTTGATTTCTGGGTTCTCTGTTCTGTTCCATTGATCTGTATGCCTGTTCTTATGTCAGTACCAAGCTGTTTTGATTACAATAGCTTTGTAGTATACTCTGATAGGTTCTGTTCTTCTTCTTTTTAAATCTAAATATTTTTACATTTGTCTTCAGACAGAGTTGGAGGAAAGGAGGGAGGTGGGGAGAGAGAGAGGGAGGGAGAGAGAGAAACATCAGTGTGAGAGAGACACATCAATTGGTTGCCACCTGCACGATCCCAACTGGGGCCAGGGACAATGATAGGTTCTGTTCTTTAGGGGACCTGGGCAATAACAATATCAAAATCTGGAGCAGAACATCAAATGAATTTGACTTTTAATTTACATTTTTACCTTTTAATAGATACTGTAATAGAAAAAAATAATAATTATTTTTTTGAGGAAAAAGCAAAGGCCATTAATTGGATGTTCACAGGCTGAATTTCAGCTTCCTTGGATCTATATGTCTTTGTTTTCTTTTTTTAAATTGAGCAACCATCGAAGAATCAGGCAATTTCATGTAAAAGTCCAGATTGTTTACTCTTTTTGAAACACTAGAAGATCTGCCCCTTGAGGTGGAGTAGCATGCACCAGGCAGCTGGACACAGTCCGAGCACGCCACCGTGACGACCACGCGCCTCTCCCCTCACCTGTGGGATATACCTGGCTCCGTGCAGGCTTTTGAGTCGCAATCTCCAAAGTAAGAGGAAAGTCAGCTAGAAGTCTTGTTGGGATAGGAATCGCTTCTCAGAAGGCTTATTTCAACTGTGGCTAATGGCCTATAGACTGTTGAATCATCAGGCCCAGTTAGAACTGTTCTTTGATTGATGGCAGGAGTCAGATAAAATATTATGGAGCATGTGGCAAGTCCCCTCCTGTATATGCTGGGCACACTCACCCTAATAAAATGACAGCCTCTTGAGAGCTCCCAAAGGAGAGGGATCTATCAGCTTAGCAGCAATAGCACTGTGAGGAAACTTGGCAACAAAGCCTCTGAGAATTAGAATATGTGTATTATATATATAGTGTTTGTAACGTATATAGACTATGTACTAGCGTATATAATATAATATAGATGATACTGTGCTATATACTATATAGTAATAGTATATGCTAGCATATATAATATACTATATATTAGTTGTACAACCCAGCATATACTATATACTAGCACTATACTATATAGTATATAGTATATTCTCGTATATTATATATGTTATGTATTATATGTGGGATTATAAATGTGGGTAGGTATATTATATAGTGTGTGTGTGTGTGTGTGTGTGTGTGTGTGTATAGTATATATGTAGTAATTGTATGGATTTTTTTGACGCTTTTTTTTGGAATGTAAAACAGTTGCTGGCCCTGGTTTTAAATTGCTGGTCAATAAAACAGTGCTTAGTCCAGGATGTGCTACATCCTGTTTCTTTGTCAGTCTTCCTCATTTCCTTCCTCTTCTTGATTTCAGTTGCCAGGTCCTGGCTGTCTTCCATAGCAACTAAGCTGAGTTGTAGGGCAACAACATGTGGAAACCCCAGATTTCTGTTACTTATTTCTTCTCAGTGACTGACACCCCATCTTCTTACAGTTGAATGGTACTTTACTATTTTCAAAGGGCTCTCACATCTTTCATCTCATTTGATCCCTCTGATAGATCTATGTGTAGGATAGAGCAGATAGCACCTCGACATAGGATGGAAAGTGAGTCCCAGCAAGGTTGAGTGATTTGTCCTGTGCTGGTCAGCAGGGCAGTCGAAGAGCAGGGACTCAGACGCAGGTCTTCAGTATTTAACCGCCCAACTTCCCACCCGCTACCTGGGGACACTATCTATCTTTTTTTTTTTTTTTTATCCTCACCCGAGGACATTTTTCCATTTTTTGTTCAGATAGATCGGGAGGGAGAGAGAGGAAGAGAGAGAGAGAGAAACATCGACGTGAAGGGACACATCGAGTGGCTGCCACCCGCACGACCAACCAGGGCCGGGGACAAACTGCAACCGAGGTACGTGCCTTTAGCGGGAACCGAACCCGGGTCTCTCCGGACCGCAGGCCGACGCTCCAACCGCTGCCCCAAACCGGCCAGGGCGACACTATCTATCTTTAATTCTTCAGCCAGGACTGATGGAAGCATTATTTTAAAAAACTGGGATGCAACCCAGTAGTGAAATCAATTTAACGGGGGAAACCAGTTTTTGCAAATGAAATATAGAATAAGAATAGATACTATCAAAGCACATCTCGTATACAGATAAATATTGCTCGTAAGCGTGCTGCTAATTTGGTTTTCCAGGCTCTGGCTTTGCTTGGTCGGGGAACAGGTTCACTGCCCTTTAGATGTAGATTTTGGATGCTGCGAAGCCTCGGCAGGTGCTTCCACTTGAGTTTAAGGAGGTTATTTCAGTGACAGATTGTTGGGATGTTTTGCACCTCTGATAATCTGGGGCAGGAATGAACCTCACAGACGATGGGAGCTCCAGTGTGCCCACAATTTTAGACTAAAAACAAAAACAGAAAGACTTGGTATCCCTGCCTAGCAAGGCCAGAACCAAAGAGATCATCAGCTACCAGCTACTAGCACAATGCTAACATGATTTTCAAGGAGTGACATTTGCATGCTCTGCTCTGAGCCTTTGATGAAGAAATGCATGGACCTCAGTGAAGCAGGTGGCAGAGCCTATGTTGGGCAGAAACCTGGGGCAGGAAGAGGCAGAAGCAGATATAACTCAAGGAGTAGATGTGATTTACGGCAGAGAAGGAGGACAATGTCAGTCTCGAGAGGGCAGCATCATGACCAGGGGAGTTGTTAAGGGCGGAAGAGTGTAGGACAAGTCAGGAGACGTGACCATGAAGAAGGGGAGGATGATGAGGAGTAGTTCTCAGCAGGTGCTGCCCAGAGGTGGTTTGCACTGAATATCTGGACAAATGGGTTACGAGTGTGAATGATTAAGTAGTCAATTTACTTTGGATCGTTGAGAAAATCCAATGAAACAAAAGCCAATCGATCAAAAAAGGTGGTTAATAAAACATAAATACACTTTTAACACAGAGCACTCTTTCTAATTAATTGCCTGTTTGACCAACTTCTCTTGCACATTTCCAGTGGCGGATCCTGTGCTCATAGATCTTCGTCAAAGGGAGAATATTCTTTTAAGGATATAGTAGTTTCCATCTGTGGTCTTTACTACATATGTCAGTTTTCCCCTCCGTTGGACTGTACCTCTGAAATGGCAGTAGAAGTCAATGAGAACATGTGGGGATTTGCCAACGTTTGTTTTACATAAAAATTCTCAACTGGCGACCTAAAGAAACAGTGACAATGGAGTTGTTAACAATGTGACAGGATGAAAGGTGCTTGTGTATATGAAGGCAAAGTAAGTGTAGAGGAAGAGACTTAAGATGACGTCAGACCTATAAAGAAGTAGAGGCAGGGGATGGGGAGACAGAGGCAGGCCAGTGAGACCGAAAGATAAAGATACTGATACAGTGGGAGGGGGGGAGGGGGAAGGGCAGAGATAATTAGCTAGAAAGATTGGGAAGCCCAAGAGAAAGAGCATGATTTCCTAGTGACCTCAACCTTCTTCTTCAATCCTCTTGGTAACGTTCCTCCATCCAGCATTGAACCCCATAAAGAGCAATGAATTTTTCTACGTTTATAAAATATATTAATGTGCATAAATAAATATGTAAATAGTTATATAAACCATGCATATGTATATGTACAAGGCTCTTACAGAAAGGACAGTATTGGTGCTGCTGGTCACGTATGCACAGGTGGCCCATGACAACATCTGCTGCGCTTGTATTTTATTCCCCCTGTTGACCCTCTGGCTGGCTTCCTTCCCTGTGACTGCACTGAGCCCTCAAGGTGATATGGTGGCGCTGACCAGGAGAGGGCCATGGTCATGGTTGGACTGAGGACCATGGGGCTGGGGGACAGTGGGGATGGGGATGTTGAGTTGAAAGCAGTGGCAGATCAAAACTTGGTGATGGCCGCTTGGTGGTGAGAAGCTCCAGAGAGGTTCAGGAACACCAGCCCACGAGCTACACTGGTTCAGAGGTGCCTTGGGCACTAGCAGCAGCTCACAAGCCCATCGGCTCATTCTTTCTTAGCTCCTTAGAGGTACCAAAGATGGCCACTGAAGGGCAGGAGCCTCTGGAAGGTGCTTTGGCTGACAGCTGGTATTTGCCTCTCCGGGGATGTGCTCTTAACCCTGAGTAGGAGTGAGCCGTGAGGGGAAGTGTTCGGGTGCCAGGTTTATCTCAGCAGTCCCCGATGAACTGTGAGTCAGTCCCAGCTTCCCAGACTCCTAGAGAGGGTCTGGTTCTGACCTTTCCAGAGTGACGGCTCAGTTCTCCATTCCATCCTGCCAGTTGTCCTGTATCCTTCCAACAGATTCCCATTTTGCTTAAGAGACGTAGTTTTGGTTGCTTGAACCAGGTACCCTAACTGGTACAGTGCTTATGCTTAGGAATGGATTTTTTGAATGAAAAAAGTCCATGGTTGTGTTTATCATGGTGTCAGAAGACAAGGTGGCTGAACGTGGAAGCAGCCAGATTCATGGTCTGTGTCACGCATCCATGCTGGGCTGTCCTGATTGCTCAGCACTTAGTGTCTCTCAAAACAATGCCACACCCAAGATTCTCAGCCTCTTTTAGCTAGCACAGAACTCACGATGCATGAAAAAAAATGCCTAAGTTAATTTTCTTAACATTGACCTTTGGCCTGCATTACCTGCTGTCCAGTTCCTTTAGCTAAATTCGAGTTTTAGGTTTTGATTTTGTTTGATTCCACACTTTACCGGTCAGCTTGGTTAAGTAACTCGAACACATACGGCTGAAAGCCCTCATTTGCTTGCTCAGAAGGCTTGGAACAAAGGGAGAGAAGAATGTGTCCAGGAATGGTCTGTGACAGATATGAGACCGCTGAGCTGCAAGATTTCGACATTGTTCCCAGTCACAGCAACGTGGCTGAGCGATCCAGACGCAGCAGTCTGATCCCAGCCTGGAGTGGGGACTAATGTCTGGGTCTGGCGGCATACGGCACAGCGTCTTGCCTGTGGTCCTGGATGATGTTGTTATGTACTTGCTCCCGATGATGCACACAGGGGCATCTACTCAAAATAACACTGGATTCAAGAAGCAAGGAGCTGGAGAGAGGACTTGACCCAGCTCCCACCCCAGTATGGAGACACCCTCAGATGACTCCTCCCACATCTTCTCTAACACAGGAGGGATCAACTGAGGGTAGGGCTGGTTCCTCTCCCTAAACAGGAGGGCAGGAGGCCTCCATGAGTCCTGGGGGTCCCAGGCTGCTACCTTGGAGGGGTCAGACAGAAAAGTGAGTCACCAGAGAAGGATTCTTTGTGGGTAGTGGCATTTGAGCACATGTAGAATTTAGGCCTATCAAAATGGTGGGGTAGGTTGTTCCAGACAGAGAGGAATGCTAGCTAGTTATATGTCTGCTTAGTTGTACTGTCTCACATCGTTCTGTGTAATTTTCTGTATTCCTCACAAGATTATTAAAATTTTGAAGGCAGAAGCCTTGGAGTGACTCTTTATGTCTTCCAGCGTGGTGACGGACCTGTAGAATATGCTAGATAACCTGTACCTCTAACCATGTACTGATCGACTGGGCTTTTCTGTATTCAGATGGTGAAATGTTCTTCCCTCTGCTGACAGTTGACCTTAACTTTGGCCTTGGAGCCAGGCTGCAGTCAGGAGTACTGGTAATTGATTATTTTTCACTCCAGCAGCTCCTGTGAGATGGATCAGGAGCATTTAGCTGTTATAAACCGACGTTGAGTTCCGCTTCTTTTCACCTTCAGCCACTGAGCAGCTGTCAGGCGCCACTGCCTTCAAGTCAGGTGCTGGGCCTCAAATGTATTGGGTGAGTCATGGCAACCTCTGAGTGTTTCCCAGCAAGCCAGTCACCCAGAATGTGATTTTGAATTAAACGTTCATGTAATGCTCAGAAAGAACATGGCAGTTATGGCCGCAGAAGCAGAGAGGGGGGCAATGGGAGAGGCTGGCTTCCGCCGGCGGTGGTGGAGGGGGCATGAAATGGGACTCTTTCCGGCTGGGTGGGACAGCAAAGCTCACGACATAAATATTTCACTTTGATGCTCCTCTAAGATCAAGCTGCAATCAGAAGCTCTCTAATTGTGGGCGTGAGCCGGCAGGTGGCATGCTTTTCGGTGTTGATGTGTTTGTTTGACTCAGAAGAAGGGAGAAGGAAAACTGACTCAGACCCTGAAGAGCTGTGGGCTGGTCGGCTGATCCGAGCCCTCCGGAAATCACCCTTGCAGTGCACCCTGTTGGCTCTGTTGCTTTAGGATTCTGAACTGCGGTAATGAAAATTTCTCCCAGAATTGAGGAATTTCGCTTATTAGGGATACGTTTTTTTTAAAAAATTGCCCTGTCTGGATAGCCTCTGCTGAGGAGGCAGGAAGATAAAGTTATCAGCTCTTAGTATCTTTAATAATTTTTTCTTTGTTGATTTTAGAGATAGAGAAGGGAGAGGGAGAGAGAGAGAAACATTGATGAGAGAGAGCATTGATGGGCTGCCTCCTGCGTGTCCCCCAGTGGGGATCGGGCCCACAACCTGGGCATGTGCCCTAACCGGGAATTGAACTGGGACCTCTCAGTCCCTGGGATGACACTTAATCCATTGAGCCACACCTTCCAGGCAAGTTCTTAATATCTTAAAGTGAATTAACTTATCAGATCACCTTTATTTCTCCGGACCGCAGGCCGATGCTCTAACCGCTGAGCCAAACCGGCCAGGGCTCACCTTTATTTCTTAGCAGGACAGAGAGACGGTGGGATGTGAAGAGAATGGAGGGAAATGAACATTTATAAAGAACTTATGATGTGCCTGCCAGGCACTGTGCCAGAAATAGTACCCACATATCTAATTTAATCCTCACAACTGTGTGAAATAATTTTTTTTATACCTCAGAGGCAGACGATTGAGTTAATGACACCTTATTGTTGGTCAGTGAAATGTCCCTTTCTCGTTTCACTTATTTTTATTCCCTGTTATTTAATTTTCTCTGTCCATTCCCCAACCTTCCTAATGGTAACCATTCTATTACTATTTGATATGTGTCCTCTTCTTTGTATTTTTGTGTGTTTATATATTTTAAATTTACATAAATAGTATGGTAAATACCCTGTTTCATTCTTTTTTCTCTCACCACTATTTTTACTACTTTTTATTATGCCAAAATTTTGAACATTTTAAAAGTAGAGTAGTATCATGAGCTCCAGTGTATCTATCACTTTCAGTCTAATGTAAAGGGAAGACCACTTTTATTTAACCTATACCCCCACCCATTCCCACTCTTCACAGATTACTTTGGGTTAAGTCCTAGCATCATACTGTTTCATATCAATAAATATTTTAGTATGCACAGCTAAAATACAAGTGCTTTTATTTAAAATCCATAATCGTATTCTGTTATCATCCCTAAAAGTTAGAAGTAATCACTTAATATCTTCAACTATTCAGTCAGTGTTCAGATTTTCCAAATTGTCTCATATTTTAAAAAATTTGTTTGAATCAAGATTTAAATAAGATTTATGCATTGGGATTGATTGATATGTCTTTTAAATCTCTTGTGACTGATGGGTCTGCCCCCATTCCTTAAAATTTATTTATTGAGTCTGGCTGGTGTGGCTCAGTGGTTGGGCGTCAACCCATGCACCAAGAGGTCACCAGTTTGATTCCCGGTCAGGACACACGCCCAGGTTGTGGGCCTGATCCCCAGTGGGGGGCGTGCAGGAGGCAGCCGATTGATGTTCCCTCACATCTATGTTTCTATCTCTCTCTCTCTCTCCTTTCCTCTCTCTCTCAAATCAATAAAGGAAAAAAAATTATTTATTGAAGATCAGATCAATATCGTCATGGAGTTTTCCAGGGTAGATTTCACTGATTGGACCCCTGTGGTGCTCACATGCTCCTCTGCCTTTCATATTTCCTGTAAATGGAGGCCACAGGAGGAATGTATTTCAAGAAGGGAATCTCACTCTGCTGAGAGAGAGAGGTCAGGCAAGACAAGGAATGCAAAATGTCTGTTCAGTTTAGCAATGTGGAGTCATGACTAAGCTTAGAAAGAACTTAGACGGGCCAGGCCGTGGGGAGGATGAGGAACGTGGGGAGTGAGGAGACGCAGACATTAAGGGGCTTCTGGGAATGTGCTTTCAGGGGATGGATGACTCCATGTGAGGCATGTCCTTTGCCCCCCCCCCCCCCTTCCAGCCAAGACCTTGAGCTCAATGGCTAGACAACAGCAGTGGCCATCTTGGGACCACAGAAGAACCCCTCCCCCCCAGAGATCTCAGTCCCTAACACCTCTGAGCTGCAGAATTATCACCCACCCCTGGATACTTCTTTACATGAGAAAGATGAAACCTTATGTGTTGTCTGCCACTGAAAATAATTTGTACCTTCATATTGTGCATCTGAGAGTTTATGATAATGAACTGTTGCACACTGTTCTAAGACAGGACCCACAAACTACACTGTTTCTGCCATTAATTGAACTCTCATGGCTACTTGCTGGTCACTTGGAGTCTGTTTTGCTTCTACTGCCTTGTACCACGAGAGGACCCCATTCCCCACCATATTCAGACTACTTCAAAAATCTGCACGTGTGCACTGCCTTTGTGTCACAAAACACAAGCCTGGGCACGCAAATCTTACAGTAGGTCTCTCATACAGGTGTGACCAGGTCATGTACAATAGTCATATTTTATATGACCAGCAAATTGAAAACACAAACGAAATAATTCTCCTGCAGAGCTGCTGGATCCCCAAGAAGATGTCTTGGAGCCCAGTTTCAGAAACACTGGCTGGAAAAAGAAACCATCTGTCCCTTTAGGGAAGACACAGATGAAGCGGCCTCCTCTTCATTCCTTCGAATTCCTGAGAGAATATCAGGCTGTGAAGATTCTGAAGGGGCCTGTGTAAGGGCTGTAGGAAGGAGGGGACCAGCCTGGAATGGTGGAGAATTCTCCGCTTGTTGCCCGGGAGACAGAGAGGGGGACAAGGGGCGTTAAGCCCTTGATGTTGACAAGAGCTAAGTTAGGATGAACTGTTAGGAAAGACCCAGTGCAGCACTTAAGAGTGGAGGAGCCACTAACCCAGCGCCCTAAGGCAGAGTTTCTCAGCCTGGTTGCCTATTAGAGTCACCAGGGGAGCCATTTAAGGAGCTGATACAGGACCCATCTCTGGAGGTTTGAATTAACTGGCCAGGGAGTAAAAGTTCAGTCTTTGTAACAGTTCCCTTGGGTATTGTGATGTGTAGCCAAGGTGGCAGACCACTGTTTTAAGGGAAGCTTTCTCTATTGGTATAACTATATTTACGGCCACCTCTATTAATTTGTTTTACTGGGGAAGGGAACCAATCTTTATTGAATGCACTGTGTTTACTCTTTAAATAATAATAACAAGTCTTGGCTGGTTTGGCTCAGTGGTTAGAGCGTCGTCAGCCCACAAACCAAAGGGTCACAGGTTTGATTCCTTGTCAAGGGCATGTACATGAGTTGTCAGTTCGATCCTTAGCCCCGGTTGGGGTGGTGTGGGAGGCAACCAGTTGATGTGTGTCTCAAATTAATGTTTCTGTCTCCTTCCCTTCCATTCTATCCCCCCCCAAAAAAATCAATGGTAAAAAAATATCCTTTGGTGAGGATTAACAAAAAAAAATAAAATAAAATAAGTAATGATAACAAACAGTATTAGCCTCTAACATTTATCGAAAGCTTGTTACATGCTGGGTGTTACGTTAACCACTTTACATCCATTTAATTTTTACAGTGTCTCTGTGAAGTGGATATTATGATCTCCATGTAACAAATGAGGGAACAGAGGCTCAGTGAGACCAAGACATTTGCCTGAAATCATTCAGGGACAAACAAACACTTATATAAATGACAGTAATAACTTGCCAAAGTCATGGAGGGAGGGGAACAGGATTCGAACCATTGCCTCCAGCTCTCCCACTGCCCCAGTGAACTGCTCTCTCAATGAACACACGTAACGAATATTTATTGAAAATGGACCACCTATGTCACTGACGTTAAGTTAGATGTTGGGAACGTGAAATGAGCAAGGCAAAATTTCTGCTGTCCGGTCTTGTCAGAAAGACAGTCAATTCCCAAACGGTGTGATCAATGCCATTAGGTGACCAAATGTCCCTGGTACCCAGGACTTTCTAGTTTTAGCAGTAAAATTTGTACCTCATTCTGGGCACCGTTTCAGTTCTGAGAATTGGGACAGCTGGTGTGGGCTGGGGTGACAATATCACTCTGGTTAGGATAGTAGGGGGTCTTCCTGAGGGGAGGAATCTGGAGTCTAAGAGAACAGTGGGGAGGATGGTACCATATACAGGTGAGACCCGAGGACAGGAAAGAATGATGACAACACCAGCAATATCTGATGCCTATTGATTACTCATGTGCCAGGCACTGGGATGAGCTCTTTACATGCGTTTTCTCACTGAACCCTAACAATGAACTCTTGAGCCGGCTGCTATTTTTATGCCCATAGTACACATGAGGAAATTCAGACTTAGGTTAGTTGATGTAGTTTAAACATTCACACAAAGAGTAAATGGCCGGGCCAAGATTCAGACCCTTGCCTTCTGACTTTAAATATGCGTGCTTAACCACTGTGTTACCTGACATAACTAAGGCAGTGTGCATTTGTTCATTCAGTCCAGACCACTTATTAAGCACGGGCTAGGCCAGGCACATTCTGGCAGATAAGGATACAGTGATGAACAAAATAGACAAAACCCCTGACTTGATGGATATTATGTACGTGTGTGTGTGTGTGTGTGTGTGTGTGTGTGTGTTGGGAAGACAGACAAGTGAATGGATGTGAATGGCTTTCAGCTCCGTTCCCAGGGAGAAGAGAGAGGACATGGTGAGGTGGGGAGGGGGAAGAGTGTGGAGAAATCCCGGATTTCTGGCTCTTTCAACTGGTGCGTGGTGGTCAGCAGAGACAGGGAGCTCAGGAGGCAGAGCAGGTTTGGGGGTAAGACAAGATTCCGGTTGTGGACGTGTTGAGCTTGCGGTTTCTGGAGACAGATGCTCTTAAGGATGGTCACGGGGCAAACTGAGGGAGTCATTTAAAGCTGGGGCCATGGTTGCGGCCCCAGGGAGAGGGGCAGAATGAGACGAGGTGCCAGGTGGCAACCCTGCAGACTGAGCTGAAGGCAAGGGAGCCAGCTCTGGAGAGAGAGACAGAGGTCAGTTGGAAGGTGGAAAACCTGGAGAGTAAGAGGTTCAGTCTTCCAGGTAACAGAGTCCCAAGGCAGGCAGCCCCACAATTGTCAAATGCCACCTAGAAGTTCCTGGAAGGAGCATTTAGAGATATTGGGGGCCAGGAGGGAGACACACAAAGTTGAGGGGATTTTGTTAAGCGATGAGAGACCAGGATGAGAAGTATCTAGTAGAGGATTAAAGGGACAGGAGAAAGTGGAAGTAATTTGTGGGGCAAATCCTAAGAGGAGACAGGATCCAGAGTGAGGTGCAGAGGATGGTCTCGAACAGGAGGAACACCCCCGAGCCTGAAGAGGAGCAAGGGAAGAGGCTGGGGAGTGGGGGGTGGAGATAGGAGAGTCTGGAGTGCAGCTAAGAGGCATCCACAGAGGGGTGAAGACTTGGGGTTCACACTGGGGGAAGGAGAGAAGGTGCCGCCTGGGACCCTCTCAAAACTTGTTCCTGTCTCGGTGCTTGGAAAAGCTCTGCCCAGGAATTCAAACAGGAACCTGTGCAAATGCAAAACCTAGCTCAGGCCTTCTCTGAGGGGCTGGTGACACCAACAGTGGGAATCACAGCAGGACACGCGTGGAGCGGGTGTCTCTGGATATGGGGTGACTCTTCTTGGACCTGCAGACTCCCATGGAAGCACTCAGAGATGACAGCTGGTGTGTTTTCATCAGGCAGACTGGAGTCTGCCTCACACTGCTACTTATTTTACAAACAGTCATCAGATGGTGAACGGCCCCCATCCTCACCCTCTGCTTTGCTAGAGAAAGACGTCTGTAGCCTGTTTAGTTCTGCCGAGCTGGCCGTAGACTCTCAGAATCTTCATTTTGAGAAGAACGAGAATGCATGTGACTTTGATGTGAATGAGACAAAAAGGAGCTCGACAGATGGGCCACCCTTAGCTCAGAGGTTGGGGCCCTCCTCCCATGATGCACTTGAGGACTTTGTGTCCTATTAAAAGCCCATAAAACTTGCTCTGTGGGTGGCACTTTTTGCTGCCGTGTGATTGGCTGGGAGGGTTCCGTCAGCCACTGTTATGTCATGCCTCGTTGTTGTCGGGCTCTCCTAGGGGACACTTGAGAAACTTTGATAGAAATATTTCTCTTTGGCAACAGTCCGCTGTTTCCATGGTTGGACAATACTAACCAGATGTGAAGTAGGCCAGCAAAGGAGAGCCCTGTCCCGGGGAGAGAAGGCCCACCACACACTCGTGTCCAGCCCTGGGCAAGTCAGATAACCTCCTGAGGGCTCCTTTTCCTCATTGTTGAGCTGGAGCAACAGTCTGAGCCCCAGTTACCTTCCGGAGTTGTGGGAATGAGTGTCAAAGAACTTGGCAAAAAAACCTTTTTTTTCTTTATTGATTTTAGAAAGAGAGAGAGAGATAGAAACATTGATGAGAGAGAACATCGATTGGCCACCTCCTGCATGCCCCCCACTGGGGATCGGGCCCACGACCTGGGCATGTGCCCTGACTGGGTATTGAACCAGCGACTTCTTGGTGTGTGGGTTGACGCTCCACCACTGAGCCACACCGGCCAGCCGAAATTGGCAAAAATTTTTAGCTCTTTTGGTGAATAATTGTTGTCCTTTGGAGAATATCTTTCAGAAATGAATGAAATAATAAACAAAGCAGAACTTATATGTAATGATGTTATTTTTACTCAGGTTGAATAAACTATTGTTTGCCCCTCTTAGAGATCTACTAATGTAAACAGTCTTCTCATCTTATATGGGAAGAACATTTTTAAGCTAATTCTTCAAAAAGGTAATAAATTCACATGGTTCAATATTTCAAATATGTGAAAGGGTACAGTCACTGTCTTCTGCCTCTGCCCAATCCCAACTATCCAGAGTCCCTCCCCACAGGTATGGTGACCAGTGGGTCCTGGTTTAGCACTTTCTGGTTTAGCACTAAGAGTCCCGTGTCCCGGGGAGAACCTTAGTCCCTAGCAGACTGGTTGGTTTCTCTGTGTTATGTGGAACCAACATTATGAGTTTGCTCTGCTTCTTTTGGAAATAAGCTGACAAGTGCAATCAGAGAATCTTAAAAATCATCACAGGTGATGCAATAAAGATTAAAAAAAATAGTGCATGATATTGGGGCTATAGGGGGACCCATAAATCCATAAATTGAGGCCCAAGTCATACTGTCTAACAATTGTTTTTAAGCCTTTCCAGCTTCAGAACTGTTATCCTTCCCCAAAAGAAATCTCGCTGTCAGGCTTGGGGAAGAGTGTGTAAACGTTAACAATCTGTGGTCCTATTTCCCACAGCCGTGGTTGATCAGACTCCATTATCCTTTTGTTTATAATTTATTTTTGTAGAGTTAAAAAAAGCATTTGTGTACTGGGGGATTGAATTTTGTAAATATGCTTATTTGCCAAGTATCTTTTAGAGTTCCCTGTGTGAATGCAGCTGATTTGGGAAAGCCCAGTTTCAGAGAAAGCATAACACTGCCCTTTATCAAGTGTGAACCGAGAAAGACATTGCGAGGCCTTTTCCAGACTAAAAATAGACCTAGAACTCTGTGTATTTTAGCTTTGGGACTTGCACAAATTGCCTGGCAAAACCGCACATTATTATTTTATGAATCAGGCACCAGCGTTCCTTTTAAATGTTCTAGCTTCAGGCTATTTTACTTCTGTGCAAAGAAAGATGAATTATTCATAAAAATAGGCATGAATATCATGATAATACCCTCATTTCTAGCAGGGAGTAAAATGAGCTGCAGCTGGTATTCTGTCAGCTCCCGGGGAGAGCTGATGGGAGCATGTTGGGGATGGGGCTGCATCCTTTGGAGGGGCTGATGCTAAGACATAGGATGTTCTCAAAGGATGCTCAAGTCTCCCCTCTCTCATTCATGTTCTCTTTTTTTTTATCCTCACCCGAGGACATTTTTTTTTTTCAATTTTTTGTTTAGATAGAGTGGGAGGGAGAGAGAGAGAAACATCGATGTGAAAGGGACACATCGAGTGGCTGCCACCCGCACAACCGACCAGGGCCGGGGACAAACTGCAACCGAGGTACGTGCCCTTAGCGGGAACCGAACCCGGGTCTCTCCAGACCGCAGGCCGACGCTCTAACCGCTGAGCCAAACCGGCCAGGGCTCTCATTCATGTTCTCTTATCCTCCTTCCCTCCCCCCTTCCTTTCTTACTTCTTCCCTTCCTTCTTTTTTGACTCCCTCCCTCCCTCCCTCCCTCTCTCTATCTCTCTCTGGCAGATCTCAGAAAGAAGAGTTCGGAGACCCTTCCTAAACTCAAGTTTGGGCTGTTTTTTTTTTTTTTCTTTATTGGTTTTAGAGAGGGAAAGGGAGAGGGAGAGGGAGAGGGAGAGGGAGAGAGAGAGAGAGAGAGAGAGAGAGAGAGAGAGAGAGAGAGAGAGAAACATCGATGAGAGAGAACATCGATTGGCCGCCTCCTGCATGCCCCCCACTAGGGATCAGGCCCACAACCTGGGCATGTGCCCTGACCAGGAATCGAACTGGTGACCTCTTGGTGCAGGGGTCGACGCTCAGCCACTGAGCCACACCTGCTGGGCTGGGCTGGTTTCATGGAACTATTTGCATACAAGTTATTTAACATCTCTCAGCCTCAGTTTCTTCACAGTGGTAACTGCATTTTCTCTGTAGGCCTATGTGGAGGATTAAATGAGACAAATATGTAAAGTGACTGATACTGAGCGAACACTCAATAAACACGAGCTGTTATGAAAGCCTGCCCACTGAGGAACACGGGGGCGAGGTGTGCATGCCGGCTGAGGAGGAACAAGGGACAGCGATCACATAACCTGATCGCGGAGAACTTGGGTCAGGTGACCCACTCTTCCTGGTTTGCCTGCATCCCGGGGACCCTCTCGCCCTCGGGCACATTCAAGGGCTGGTCACACTGCCCAGTTAGGCTGGGGAGACTTTGCCCTCTTTGGTCTTCCTCTCTTCTCAGCAGGACACTGAGAAGTGATTCAGTTCAAGGGCAGTTTAGAAGTTTACTCTTCCAGCAGGTGATGCTGGTGGCATCTGCGGTCCCATGAGCGGAGACAGTGGCGACAGCACAGCCTGCAGGGTATCTGCTGGTCAGTGCTGCCGCGTAATAGCCTCCTGGTCGAGGCCTTCCTGGGTCTCATTTTGGCCTCGCCAGACTCAGCTGCCTTTTCACGCCTGGTGGAATGGGAGTTGTAGCCAGTGCAGCATCCATTTCTTCTTTTCTGTAACAGAACCTTCCCTCTCCTGCAATTTTCTTCAGGGTGCTGTCCAAACCCTAGTTCCAAGGCAGGTCCAGCCAAATTAGTACATGACGTTTCCCTGGTGGGCTGTCACTCAAGATGGATCAGGCGGAGTGAGAAGTGGGTTTATATGCATGGTCAGAAGAAGGCTTTTCTCTCTCCCACCTGCTGTACGTGAACAAGAAGCCATGCCACACTGATTGCCACTGCAGCGACCTTGTGACCAGGAGGCCACCCTCCTAAGGTTGAAGCCAATGTTGTGGACAGCAGAGCTGAGAGATGGAACGATCCAGGATCCTTGACATCCTGCAGCTGCTGCATCCACCAGCCTTGGGGGCCTCCGCACCTGGGTCTTCGTTATTGGAGAGGAGATTTCATTTTTGTTTAAGTCAGTACAAGTTGGGTTTTCTGTTTCCCGTTGCAGGAAGAATCCTGATTGATTTTCTTCTCTCTTTGCAAGCCTGATTCTCGGAGCTCAGCATTTCTCAAACAACTTTTCTGGTCTCAGGAACTTTCTGGTCCCCTTTTGATTTCCAGTCTTAAGAAAGAAGGACCTCAAAGAGCTTTCATTTGTGTGTGTTATACCCAATTGATATTTGCTGCATTAGAAATTTATTATTATTATTTTTAAATGTTTTTACTAATTTTTTTTTTTAATATCCTCACCTGAGGACACCTTCTGATTTTTTTGTTCAGATAGAGTGGGAAGGAGAGAGAGAGAAAGAGAGAGAGAGAAATATCAACGTGAAAGGGACACATCGAGTGGCTGCCTCCTGACCCAACCAGGGCCGGGGACAAATTGCAACTGAGGTACGTGCCCCTAGTGGGAACTGAACCTGGGCCTCTCCAGACCACAGGCTGACGCTCCAACCGCTGAGCCAAACTAGCCAGGGGTGTTTTTACTGATTTTTGAGAGAGAGGAAGGGAGAGAGAGATAGAAGCATTGATGTGAGAGAGAAACACTGATTGGCTGCCTCCTGCACACTCCGCACTGGGGATCAAGTTCAAAACTTGGGCGTGTGCCCTGACCAGGAATTGAACCGGGACCTCTCAGTCCGTGGGACGACGCTCAATCCACTGAGCCACACCTGCTGGGCTGCATTAGAAATTTAAAATGGAGAACACTTTAGAATATTTAATTTATTTAAAAACAAAATGATAGACATAGTAACACGTTAACATCAATGACATTAAAAAGCTGTATTTTCTCAGAAAAAGGAATCGTGTTGTTTAATATTTTTTGCAAATCTATATAATGTCTGGCTTAGTAGAAGATAGCTTGATTCCCATACCTGCTATTGCGTTTGATGTGTGGCGATTTGTTGTTCTGGTTGAAGAATATGAAGAAAGTCCAGCCTAGCCCAGATATGCAGATAAAAAAGGAGGAGGTATTAAGAACCTTTTCAGTTAGTATGGGCATTCTTCTTTGATGCCTCATCAAAATCTTTAAAGTAGTCCTTTCTTAAAGATTTGTTGCAATGTGAAATCTGGAACTACACCAATGAACTTCTGTGCTCTGTTCATCTAAATCCATTGGTTTATCTTGCACTTTGAACGGATCCTTTTACCCATACATGATGGATTTTGTAACATTGTGCATTGGCCATGTGGGGAAATTGGTGTGCTGATTTATGTAGCTCTTCCAAATTTTGACATATTTTATTATACAATCTCCAAACTCCACACTTTTTATTATCACCGCCGAGCTCAACAGAAAAGTCTTGAAGTACTGGGAATCAGTCCAGCTCATGGCAGAAAGCATCTGAATTGACAAGTTGTTTAAAAATTCAAGTTTTTTGCCCTGGCTGGTTTGGCTCAGCGGTTAGAGCGTCGGCCTGCGGTCCAGAGAGACCCGGGTTCGGTTCCTGCTAAGGGCACGTACCTCGGTTGTAGTTTGTCCCCGGCCCTGGTTGGGTCATGTGGGTGGCAGCCACTCGATGTGTCTCTTTCATATCAATGTTCCCCTCTCTCTTCCTCCCTCTCTCTCTCCTGCTCTATCTGAAGATAAATGAAAAAAAAAATTCAAATTTTCTCCCTGGCCAGTGTGGCTCAGTGGTTAGAGCGTCAGCGAAGGAGTTTCAGGTTCAATTCCCAATCAAGGGCATGTGCAGGTTCAATCCCTGGGTCAGGGTGCACTCGGGAGGCAACCAATCCATCTGCCTTTCCACATCGATGTTTCTCTCATTCGCCCTCCCTCCCTTTCACTCTCTCTAAAAATCAATGGAAAAAATATCCTCGGGTGAAGATTAAGAAAAAAATTCAAATTTTTGCTTGAAGGTTTGAATGTTTTATCAGTGGCTACAATACTGTTAGTTGTTATCCTTGAAATGACGGGCTCATCTTGTTCATTAAAAGAAAAAAAATTTTTTTAATTGATTTTTAGAGAGAGAGGAAGGGAGAGTGAGAGAGAGATAGAAACATCAATGAGATGGAACATTGATTGGCCGCCTCCTGCATACCCCCCACTGGGGATTGGGTCCACAACCTGGGCATGTGTCCTGAACGGGAATCAAACTGGCAACCTCTTGGTGCCTGGGTCGACGCTCAACCAGTGAGCCACACCAGCCGGGCTCATCTTGTTCATTTTTGACAAAATGCATGCCCAAGACCAGTCTGAAGTTTGTCAGGCACTCTTCTGATTAAAAATGGGGTTCCATGAAGAGAGTGGCGAGTTCATTTTGCACATGTGCTTTTTCTTGAGACAATCATCATGCTCCAGTGCGCAGCAGAAATGATTTATCCATACTTAACATTTCATCACATAAACTATTAAAATGATCTGTTCTCAAGGGTCAAGATTTAAATAATTTCATGAACAGATCAATGACATTCTAAAGTAAAACTGGCTTTTTTTCCTCTCCCTATCGTGCATGGTCGTGAAGAATGTGAGTACTGTGAGTATAGCTTGTCCTTATTTATGCTCGGGCACCATCAGGTTTCATCACCGTTTCTTTTGCGCCATCACTGCAAATGTGAACTCAGTGAAAACGTCAAATAGCATTTTAGTGTCATGATGAAATTCTTCTGGACTTTGCAGGTTTCCTGAAAGGGTCTCAGGGACCCCAGGAGTCCACAGACCACACTGTTAGAACTGACAGTTGATTCTAGGAGCAACCCAACATGCTTCCAATGAACTCCCTTTTTCTAAGATCAGCCAGAGTTGGTTTCTGTTGCCTGTCATCTATGTTTCATGTAAAAAATGTCATGTTTGCTCTGGCCGGTTTGGCTCAGCGGTTGGAGCGTCGGCCTGTGGTACAGAGAGACCCAGGTTCGGTTCCCGCTAAGGGCACGTACCTCGGTTGCAGTTTGTCCCCGGCCCTGGTTGGTCGTGTGGGTGGGAGCCAGTCGATGTGTCCCTTCACATCGATGTTTCTCTCTCTCTCTCTTCCTCTCTCTCCCTCCCGCTCTATCTGAACAAAACATGGAAAAATGTCCTCGGGTGAGGATAAAAAAAAAATAAAAAAATAAAAAATGTCATGTTTATGGTTGGTTGAATCAAAATGTTTAAGGAACTCTAATTTAAGGGCATTTTATAAGTAAGTCCTTGGCTGTGATGATTTGCAGAGTAAATAATTAAGAAGAATGAAAGATTCTAAACTTTTAATTTTCTAAAAATAAACTTCATGCTTTCTATATTCACGGTATTAAGTCATTGTTACATAGTCAAACAAATCTATGCCGATCCATTTATTGTGGTAAAAGAAGGGTTAGGGTACTAACTCATATTTTCTCCTTTCTTAGGGCTGCTTCCAGTGACCTTTTTGAGCTAAGTATGACTGTCCTCATTTTAGATATTAAAAAACAACACTTGAATTTGGTGGTTAAGACCTTGGCCAAGGCCACTCGGTGGTCAAACCTCTCATCTTGAGTGAGAGACTCACAAACCCAGTCCCTCTTTGCTCTACCACATACGAATTTCTGATAAGGGCAAAAATATGAACCTGTAAAGTCAGATGTTCATGCTGTACAGGCCAGTGCTGCAAAATCATGGACATCAGACATGTTTCATTAGGAATTTCTTTTATAAATTCTATCATGCTGGCATGATAATGCTGGCTCTGTACCAAAGCAACATTTTTGACATGCCGTATTTTCAAGTTGGAAGAGACTTGAATCATGTGATCTGTCCAGATTTCTCACCACTGGAGCATGCGCAAATAGTCAATGTCTATTTCATTTTTTTCTTATTGTTGAAAGTACTACAGATGTCCCACTTTTCCCCCCATTGATCCCCTCCTCCCTACTGTCAGGGTGCATTTCAGACAGAACTTCCTGGGTGATGACTTCTGACAACCTGATTATTGTTCAGTTCATGAAATCACAATGTAGCACACAGAGTGGCTACAATGTAGCACACTGAGATGGCCTGAAGAATCCCCCTCTTCCTGATATTCACACCCTTGTGAAACCCCTCCCCCTGCCTGCAGACAAGATGTGTGATTTGTCTCTAACCAACAGAACCTATAAAGCAAAGGTGTTGGGATGTCACTTCTGTAATTAGGTTTCATAAGGTAGTGACTTCTGTCTTGCTAGCAGACTCTCTTTTGATTCTAGATGTGCACTTTCTGACGAGGCAAGCTGCCATGTCAGAAACTCACATGATAAAGAACTGAGGGTGGCCTGTGGCCAACAACCACTGATGAGGCTTGGAAGGAGGTCCTTCCCTACTGGAGTCCCCACTAGTCTTCAGGTGAGACCCTCAGCCCCAGCTGGCACTGTGCACCCTTGTGAGAGACCCTGAAGCAGAAGGCCCAGCTAAGCTCAGATTCCTGACCCACACCAACTGTGAGATAATATACGTGTGCTGTTTTAAGCCGGGAAGTTTCGGGGTAATTTGTTAGGCAGTTATAGCTAACCAATACACTCTACTATCTTTATGTATCTGTCTCTTTCTCGGTCAGGTCCAGGAGTGAGCTGCTTATGGCCATTGAGTCCTTGTCATGTGTATTTATTTACCTGTTGACCCACCGCTGGAGAGTCTCCTTTCAGGATCCATCCCCAGAGTGAAAGGTGGAACCTGAGGTCCCCAGTGTGCTTACTTTGCAAAGTGCTCCAGGAAGGTACTCTGTGCTCTCCCTCCATCGAATCCCACCTTTTCTAGCCTCTAGAAACCTCTAGAAACACTAGAACCTTAACTCGAGCATCATTTAGCTTGCCAATCAGAGTCAGCCAAGCAGTTATTCCCCGGGGGTCTGAAACTTCAGCCTGGGAGGGAGCCTATTAGTCCCCCCCACCATCTGCTGTCCACAGCAAAGTTATGAATGCAGAAACGCCCATCCCAATCCAGTTCATAAACGGAGGTGCAGAATGTCTGAATAATTGAGGCCATGAGATAAGAAACTCTTTTTGACAGAAAGAGGGAAATTGGGGAGATACTGAAATGTTGGCAATGCACAGGGCATCGAGCACCTCACTTCACTCCAGAGGGTTCAGTTTCCCCCTCTGTGAAATGGGAGTTGACCTCCGGGTCACACAGTCTTGTATTCTTAGCCTGGCACAATCTGGGCTGCTGTGGGCTGGCTCTCTGGGGCTAAATCAGCTATTAAATGAGAATGATAGAAATACGTGTCTCCTGAATGGGTTGTAGGATTAAATGAAATAAAACGGAAACCCCGCAGCACAGAACCTGCCCAAGAGGGAGCCTGGCCATTATTCTCAAAGGGGTCCGAGGTCCTTAGGACGATTGGGGCCGAGGGTGAGCGGAGCGCAGCCCGCACCCCGGCCTGGTGGCCTGCCCCGCCCACGTGGGGCTGCGGCCCGTCGAATGACTCGGTGCAACGTGTAGGTGGCGGCGGCGGCGGCGGCGCGGGCTCTTCCGGGCGCCGCAGTTTCCTGCCAAACACCGCGCAGCCGCCTCGGCCGCAGGAGCCCCGGGTGCAGGCCTCGGCGCGGGTGCGGGACCCGGGCTTAGCCGCGCGCCCTGCCGGGCACCGCGCGCCCGCCTGCCCGCACCATGCGCGCCGCGCCGCTGTTGCTGCTCGTGCTCCTGGCCGCGCCGGCCGCCCGTGCCAGCCGTGCCCAGTCCGCCGTGGCGCCGCAGCCCGAGCGCCCCCCGCCCCGCTCGGGGCCTGCGAACACCACTCGGACCGCGTCTGGGGACGCGCCAGTGCCAGGGGGCGGCGGCGGCAGCTCCAACAGCAGCGGCGACGCCCTGGTGATTCGCATCTCCAGCCTGCTCCGCGACCTGCCCACCCTGAAGGCGGCCGTGATCGTGGCGTGCGCCTTCACAGCCTTCCTCATCGCCTGCCTGCTGCTGCGCGTCTTCAGGTGGGTGCAGACGCCCCTCTTCTTCCCCCGCGGGTCCACCTGCACCGCCCACCCCCGGCTGCTGCCCGCGCCCGCGCCACCTGCGCGCCCAGCTGCTCGGAATGCGCGGCTCTGCTCCGCCCAGGTGCACCAGGTGCCTTGGGGTGCTCCATCCACCCCGCTCCCTGCGTTGCCCGCCCTGATGCCTGGGTTCGCCTGGTTTGCCTGGGAACGTTTTAGGAATCTTCTCCTCCTTTACCCATATACATATAAAATAAATATTGAATTCCAGTTCCCTCGAATTCCTTGTGAATGCGTAACACTAACAACAGCGCTCCAGCTGTCTATGGATAACATTGCACGGAATTTATTTTTATACCCATTTCACAGATGAGGAAAAAAAATTTCCCGCGAGGCACAATAGTTTATCCAAGTAAACTCAGTGGAGAGGGTAGAATTTGAACCCGGGTCCGTCAGACTTCAACCTTACCCACCTGGCCACCCCTCCCTTCCTTCTCTGAGGCTCCCTTACCCCCAATCTGCCTTTTTAAAAATTTTCCTTCCTTGTGCTACCATAAGAAGCAGGGTGTGGGATGTGGGGGTGTCTGCAGGACGCCTGTTGGAGGTTCACTTTGTGCCCAGCCTGGGAGCTGGGCTTCAGGACGCTTGGTGACTCCTGGTGGCCTCCTTTCTGTTAGTGGGGGACACAGACAACTCGACTATGTTGCTGCGTGACTGAGTTGGCCCAGTGAAGATTCCACGGGCCTAAGGGATCCTGGAGAAGCTTTTGTAGGTTGCTCATGTTCAGGGAGAAAGTGTCTGGGAAATTGGGAAGGATGCCCAGGTCCCTGGAGTAATGAGATGGAGAGAGCTACATTGGCTGCAAGGCGGAGATTTTCCCCTAATAACTGGGAAATCCTGTCTTGTAGGAAATGAACCAAATGTGTTCTGTTACTCCGGCGGGCCACTGTGTAATATAGAGGTGTGTGTGTGTGTGTGTGTGTGTGTGATTACTCATTGCCCATTCCCTCCCCTTCCGAGTGTACACAGTGTGCTAGGGTGTTTGATCAGCTGTTGGAGGTTTTGGGTCAGGGGCTTGCTTTCCCTGTGGGAGCATTTTCATCAACAGGAGCCGAAACCAGACCTGGAAGGGCAGGGTGGGGATCTAGCTGTAGGTTTGCTGTTGCGGTGTGACTTTGAGTCAAGGTGTTTCCTTGTGGGTCTATAGGATTAAATGCTAATGGACCTAAGAAAATGGAGAACGGGGAACTGTGCCCCCCTCTCCACCCCTCCATCCTGTGCTGGTCTCCTTCATGTGGGAATCGAACTGTCCCCCTCTTCACCGCAGCCTTCCCCCTGCCCATGCTTCCCTGCTGACCAGCCTCAGTGGCTCCCTGTGGCCGTTACCTGGGCATGGCATTCGGGGCCCTTACAAACTGACTCCAGCCCACCTTGTGGCCATCAGCCCTCCCAAGCCTCCTGTCTGTCACCTGCTCCTTTTCTTACAGTCTACAGTGCTGGCTTGTGCTTCTCCACTCCTGGGCTGGGCCATTCCTCCTTCACGCCCGCTATGACTGCATCCCAGCTTCCATGCCATTCCTCTGTAGTCTCCCTGGACATCCAAGTGAGGCTAAGGCTTCCTTTTCTGGCCTCCCCCAGCCCTGGCCTTGTTCATCCTCCATACAGCCCTTCTCGCGGCTGTGCGGGGGGCTGGGTTTACTGTCCAGTTCCTATCTTAGACTATCTTAGAGACAGCCCTGTGTCTCCATCCGCCTCACTGGCCTGGCATTCAATGCTCCATCATCCTTCCCCGATGCCCTGATTGTGCATCTGGAGTGAACGCTGGTCCTAGAGCAACTCTGAGCCTGAGGGTTTAAACATCTAGCTCAAAATAGGCCTCTGAGCCCACAAGGCGGTGTACTTTGAAAGAAGGTATTTGAACTATTTTGCCAGTCTGCTCCTTATTAGCCAGGAGTGGGGGGGAAAGCAGGCAGCATGCGGCCAGATGTGAGAGCCCTGCGCCGTGTGTCTGAGTGGAAGAGCAGGACCCAGGCCTGGCAGGGATGGGTCCTCACTGGCTTGGGGACAGAGTATTGGGCAAAGGTTCTGACTCCATAGAGAAGCTGGTTATCCATGTGATCTGCCGCCTCTTCCTGGGAAGGCGGTCTTGTTGCGGTGAGTTCCCAGGTGGACAGCTGCCACTCTGGCTTCCGATGTGGCAGGAACTATGGCATTTACAGCTGGGAAGGGCCTGGATGGTACACAGTCCCCATATGCTTCCTGGCAGAGGAGAGAGCTGTATCTCAGGGCGGGAGTGAGCCATCTGTTGGAGTCTAGAGCACTCTACAAGTCTGTGGCGGAGGCAGCCCAGTGCCCCACCCGCTGCCCGGTGGTCTGCACTGTGGCCATACTCCTTCCGACGGTCTTCTGCAGGCTCAGTCCATCGGGTTCCCAGAGGCCTGCGGGGCACCCTTCTCTGCTGCCCCCTCTCCCAGCCTCTTAGCAGGCGGTTACCTCTCTTGGCCATTCCGCCTCCCAGCCACCCCAAGGCTGCTCACCCAGGCCCACAACCCTTTCACCGGTGGAGGCTTCTCCACCTGCCAGCACATCTGCTGTCCTGCTTCCCGACTTTGCTTCTGAACCGTAGCAATAGCCGTAGCAATAGCCTTCGGTCTGGTGCTTCTGCCATCAACTCTGCCCCTGCTCCTGCCCTCTGCCCTCTTCTTAGCATGTGGGCAAGCTTGCTCTTCACCACCAGGGCCTTGCTTCCCTCCTGAGCCCCTGTCTTGGCTCCACCCGCTGCTCCAGCCCTTCTGGACTTCCAGGGGTTCTCCAGAGGGGGCCTGGGGCCTGCATGTTCTGCCCTACTCCGACCCGCTGCCTGCAGTTCCCTCCGCCACCAAGAACACTCTGCCAGCTCCTTGCTGTTTGCCCGCCTGCATGGCTTCCTGTGAGAAGCTACCCTGCCAGCACCCCCCGTCCCCCTCCCCCCCCCGCCCCATCCAGCGCTCCCAGAACACACTGGAGTTTTTAATTTCCTACGTGGAGTCAAGAGTGTCACTGAACATGTCCCTTTGCCGTAGGAGGCGGAGGGATCCCAAGGGCAGGGCTGGGCCTTAATCATCTAACACCTACTGTGGCTACAGGCACCAGCTGGCTTCTAATAAAGATATTTTTAGCAAATGAATGTTGAACTTCTAAGTAGTTTACATCGCCGATGCTCTCAGGATGTCCTCTGTGACGAGATGCCGGGTTGATACTAGAAACCTTTGAGGGAGGAATTTGTTTGAAGGGTGGTCTTTCATTCTCTTAGCAGTGTAGATAAAGGAGGAGAAGTGTACTATTATTACTTATAAAGTGGCAATGCTAGCCCATTTGTCTTTTTCCCTGAAGGAGTCACTTTGGCAGACAATAGATAAAATGTGGATCCAAGGAAACTTACAATTAGAAGCAAACAATGTGTATTGTAGTGAAAAAAACAAACAACTTTAACCAAGCAATTCCATTCCTAAGGCACACACGTTTTTCACTGTGATACATATTCTTTGCTTCTAACTTTATTAATTAGGAGAGGAAGCAAAAATGCATGGGCAGTGACATTCAGAACAGGTGTATCCGATGGCAAAAGGTTTAAATAACCTAAGTATCCAACAATTGGTTAAAGAAATTATGGTAATCCTTCTACTGGACTACTGTATAGCTGTTAAAAATAATGGTGTTGCTCTAATACTCACTATATATTGTTGAGTGGAACAGGTTATAAAACACATGTTTAGTGTGAGCTCATTTAAATAAATAAATTATATTTATTTATTATTTTTTAATTTTGTAATCATCACTCGAGGATATTTTTACATTTATCCTCAGAGAGAGCAGGAGGGAGGGAGGTAGGGGGGAGAGAGAGAGAGAGAGAGAGAGAGGCATCAATGTGAGAGAGACACATTGATTGGTTGCCACCTGCACGACCCCAACCAGGGCCAGGAAACTGAGGCACGTGCCCTTGGCTGGAATCGAAATCAGGACTCTCTGGTCCGTGGGCTGATGCTCTAACCGCTGAGTTAAACTGACCAGCTAAATAAATTATATATGTGAATGTGCAAATCAATCAATGTGTGTATATGTATGTGTACATGTGAATGTGTAGATTATTTATTATGTCTTTATTATTCATGATACATTTCTACACTGTCTGAATTTCCTTAAAATGGACATCGACTCATTATTTCTCTCCCTGTCTGTATACTCAGCTCCTTCCCACATCCTTGGGTGTGTCTTCCTGAGGACTTGGATAAGAGCATCCAGAGCCCTGGCCGGTTTGGCTCAGCGGTTAGAGCGTCGGCCTGCGGTCCAGAGAGACCCAGGTTCGGTTCCCGCTAAGGGCACGTACCTTGGTTGCAGTTTGTCCCCGGCCCTGGTTGGTCATGTGAGTGGCAGCCACTCGATGTGTCCCTTTCACGTCGATGTTTCTCTCTCTCTCCCTCCCAATGTGTCCGAACAAAAAATGAAAAAAATGTCCTCGGGTGAGGATTAAAAAAAACAACAAAGAGCATCCAGAGAGTACACTCAGGAGTGGGATTTCTAGGTCCCGGGGTGCACATACTCGATGTCCTTGGGTATATGCCAGTTTACCCTCCCATCTGCAGTGCCTGTGGGCTCTTAGGTCCTCCCATCACATCCAGTACTTATTAGTATTATTAGACTTGCTAAGCTTTTCCAACCAAATGGGTATGATTTGGTGTCTCTCTGCTTTGTTTTGCCTTTCCCCATTTTCTTAAATTTTTTTTTTTTCTTTATTGACTTTAGAGAGAGGAAGGGAGAGGGAGAGAGAGAGAGAAACATTAATAAGAGAGAACATCGATTGCTTGCTTCCCACACGCACCCCACTGGGGATCAGGCCCACAACCTGGGCATGTGCCCTGACCAGGAATCGAACCAGCAACCTCTTGGTGCGTGGGTCGACGCTCAACCACTGAGCCACACCGGCCAGGCGCCTTTCCCCATTTTCTATGGAGGTTGAGCAGCGGTCTCTTCTCATACTTATTAATCCATAAGATTTCCCCATCTGCAGAATTATTTATATCTTTCTCGTGTATTTTAATCATGAAGGAAAGCTATTTTAAGATGAGACAGAATTGGAAGGAAGGAACGAGGGTCTGAAGGCCGAGTGCCCCTAGCGAGAGAGAGTGGTGTGCGTGTGTTTCGTACGTGCAGTTCTGCCCAGTTCACGAGGAAGCCTTCCCCCAGCCCTGTGCCGTCCCTCAACGTGTGCCTGAGAACTAGGAGGGAATGAACAAGGACTCCGTGCCTAGTAAGTAGAAAACTCCGATTCCTCCCATTTTTGATGCTGGAGCATCTGCTGGGGTAGCATGGATTCAGGGATGACACATACCCCGGTGGCCGCTGTTCCCAGTACCTTTGGCCCCATGTACCTCCTTAGTCTAACTTTACTCTTTGAGATCAGGGGTCATCGAACTTGACTCTGGTGTCTTACAAAGAAGGTGGAGACAAGTCAGAAAGATTTCCTCTTGGGTAACCTTTTCCCCGTCTTGGCGAGTCTCCAGCTCTCTTGCCCAGGCCACCATGCTCCCAGATCTGCGTTGGCTGTGTGCCCAGCCACCTCTTCTTTCAAAAGCTCTGTAAACTCCGCTGATCTGAAAGGAGGGTTTGTTTTGGTGCTTCCTGGGAGATGGAGAGGAAGACGAATTCTAGGTGATCTGACCTCGCCCAGCTGTCTCAACGTGCATCGGCGTTAAAGATGCTCACCAACATGTCCTGCCGATGTCCGAAGCAGGGAAGCCTAGTTACTTTACTCGGCCAGGTCTTTGAAAGGGAATGCAAACTTTCCTGCTGAGCCTGGAATCCCCCCAATTTTCCATTGTCTGTGCATGGACATCTGTAATAAGAATGAAAATTAAGAGAGAATATAAAAGCTTAATACTGTTAGGATTTGGGGAAAGTTACCATTCTGAAATGTTTTTCATGATTGCTCGTTTGTACAGTACATCAGTATAATTTTAGTAGATTGGAGCTTTGGACAGAGCCGTGGTTAGAAGACTCAGTCCCTTTCTCTGACTTTGAGGGACTATGGAGTTTGTTTGACTTCAGGAGGTCATTTTTCTTTTTCAGGAGGTCTTTTTTTTTCTTTTCTTTTTCAGGGGGCCTTTTTTTTTTTAATCCTCACCCGAGGATATTTTTTCATTTATCTTCAGATAGAGTAGGAAGGAGAGAGAGATGGAGAGAGAGAGAGAAACATCGATGTGAAAGAGACACGTCAACTGGTTGCCTCCTGTACAACCCTGACCAGGGCCGGGGACGAACTGGACAGAATTGAACCCATGACTCATTGGTCCGTGGGCCAACGCTCTACTGCTGAGCCAAACTGGCCAGGGCAGGAGGTCATTTTTTTTTTTTTAGGAGGTCATTTTCGGTTGTTTGACCAAGATTTTGAATTGGGGGAAAAGCTATGGAGTGAAACACATTCCTCTTAATTTAATTTAAATTTTTAGTAGCTGTTCTTTTCCCCCCACTTATATTGAGATGCAATTGTCATACAGCGCTGTGTAAGTTGAAGGTGTACAGAATAATGACTTGACTTACATATATTGTGAAATAAGTTTAGTTAGCATTCATCATCTCAGATAGATATAAAAAAAAAGAAAAGAATGTGGTGTGTGTGTGTTTGTTTCTGTGATGAAAACATTTGGGCTTTACTCTCTTAGCAGCTTTTAAATATACCTGGAGCAGTGTTAGCTCCAGTCATCACACTGTGGTTACATCCGCATCCCTGTGCTCACGTGTCTTATAGCTGGAGTTTGTACACTTGACCACTTTCATCCAGTACCCCCCCTCGCCCCGTTAAATTTATGCTGCACAGTGAAGAGAGAGTGTTAAATCTAATACAGCAAAAATCCAGATTTTGTTGTTGTTGTTGTTGTTAATCCTCACCATTGATTTTTAGATAGAGTAGAAGGGAGGGAGAGAGGGGGAGAGAGAGAAAGAGAGAAACATCAATGTGAGAGACACACATCAATTGGTTGCCTCCCCCATGATCTGACTGGGGCAGAGGATTGAACCTACAGCCCAGGCATGTGCCCTTGTCTGGGAATAGAACCCTAGACTCTATGATCCGCGGGCTGATGCTCTAACCACTGAGAAAAACAGCCAGGGCCAGATTTTTTTTTTATAATCCTCACCTGAGGATATTTTTCTGTTTATCTTCAGATAGAGTGGGAGGGAGAGTGAGAAAGAAAGAGAAATACATCTATGTGAGATAGACACATTGATTGGTTGCCTTCCACATGACCCCAACCAAGGCCAGGGACCAAATCACAACCAAGGTATGTGCCCTTGATGGGGATCGAACCCACAACTCTTCGGTGCATGGGTCGACACTCTAACCGCTGAGCCAAATCCATCAGGGCACGGCCAGATTTTTAAGGGGATAGAGAGTGTGCCCTTGATTCATTTCTCTATCAAGTTAAAAAAAAAAAAATCATGGCACATGGGAAGTATAAGGTCTCTCAGCTATTTCTTACCTGGGGAGGTTTTTGCCCCCTTGGGACCACTGGGCAGTGTGTGGAGACATTTTTTATTGTTCTTACGTGAGGAGGGGAGGCTACTGGCATCTGGTGTTTGGAGACCAGGGATGCTGCTGAACACCTACTGTGCACAGGACAGCCCCCTCAACAAGGAATGATGCAGCCCAAGATATCGGTCATGCCAAGGTAGCAAAACCCTGAGGGTACTGGCTGTGAGGCCTGCTGGCTGTCTGACGTGGGCAGTTACTGTACCTTTCTGGGCATCTGTTTTCTTTGACTCATTAGAGTACACGCCTCCAAAAGCTGCCGAGATACTTAGAATGAGAGGGAGTCAACCAAGTCCTTGGCTCACCTTTAAGCAGCCAAATGCCCTGCCAGTCTGAAAACAGATGCAATTCACACCCAACCTTTTGGTCTTGCCTGCAAATGAGGATACAGTCATATGGCCCAAAGAAGCAGGCAGGTGCACCTGTTTCTGAGCCATTTAAAGAGGAAATTGGTGACACTCTAGCCTGCTAAAGGCTGCCTGGACACATAGGACCCCTTATAAGACCCCACCTCCCTTGACTTCTGAATTCCCAGGGTGCCAGAGATGCCTTTATTAACAGGAATGTCCACTGATTCCCTCTATAAAATGGGAAAGGGAGGAAAACCTCTCTTTAGTTTAACCCTGAGCCCTGTGACGTGTCTGACTTTACCTGTATACTCTCATGCCCATGTACCCATTGTGTTTGGGGAGCTTTGCAAATGCAGGTCCTCCTTGAGCCACGAGGCACACCCAGGGGTGGGAGGTACTCCAGCTGTGAGTGCTTAGCATCCTGTGGGGAGGTTTCACAGGAGGGAAACCCGCCTGGATTTCAGCAGAGAAGGTTTCTTGGGTTGTGTTTGGTATTTTAGTTTTATGGCTAATGTTTTGGTTCTATCCATTTGCAAAGGGAATTTCTGGGACCATGAATTTAGAATGATGTTGTCATGGTTTCACATGAAAAACCTGTACTTAATCTAAGGTCAGTCTGTCAGAAATCCAGACCTGACGCCTGTTTTCCTGGGGGTCCGGTGAGGAGGACATCCATACTCGTTGGCCAGTGTGGAGCAGAGGAGAGTCATGGGCGGGACTCTCAGGACTGGGAGGGCCACAGGGTCTTGTAACCTGTCAGGTGTCAGGTTTTCTTGAATTCAGAACTCTCTTGGCCTCCTTCCCTTCACCCATTGTACAGATGAAGAAACTGAGGCTCAGAAATGGAAAGCGTTTGTTAAGGTCACCCAATGAGCTTGTAGTAGTCAGACTTAAGCCCAGGGATTCTGATGCCCAGCTTGGCCCTTTCTGGGCTTTCAAGATGTGGTGGGCTGGGTTTTGAACTGTGCCTGTTGGGTGTCCCCAACACCCAGCCAAAGACCCAGGAGAAAATATGGCTAGATCTTCCCAGTGTATTTAGTGAAACCTACTATGAATGTAGAGGGTACCCTGGGGGACACATTAGAGGCGAAAGAGCTTCCAGTTCAATCTGAGGGATAGGATGATGCCCTCGGATGATGCTACTGGGCAGGTGAGAAGCGATCCAGTTCAGATGGGGGAATCATGTATCAAAAGCAACGCTAGCTAAGCTGTCAGGTACACAGTGGCCTAGGGAGGCAGGAGGGGAGGAGGAGGGTCAGGACTTGACAGGGTGTGAGGAAGAAGAGATTCTCCCAGGACCCAGTGGGCCAATTAGGTTTTGCCGTGGATAGGGTTTGAGCAGATGATCACTTGAAATCACGATGACGTCGGTAATACAAGCAAGTACTATTTATTCAGCTCTTACTGCGTACCAGTCTCTACACGGAGTATTTTAGGTGTGTGTCGAGGGCGCTGTTGGAGTCCTCCTTTGACAGATGGGTAAATCAAGGCACAGGGGTGACGTGTCTTGCTCAGCCATGCAGCTGGTGAAGGGCGGGAGCCTGACTTCCGATCCAGCATTCTCCACCCTTTGCTTGTTGCAGCTGGATTTCAGCTGGAGGATTTGGGCACCTGTGGTGGGTCAGAGGAGCAAGTGGAAGATTTGAATACAGGAATGAAACAATCCAAGGGCTGCGTTAGACACAGGATGGCTGGTGAGACCTCTGGAAGGTGCTAGACGTACCAGTAGGGAAGGCAGGAGACCGGTGTGGAGGAGGAGGAGGAGGAAGAGAAAAGTGTCAGGATGCCCAGAGGGGCCTGGAGAGGGTTCCGTGGTGAACGGGATGGTCAGTCATGGTGGAAGGCTCGATGAGAGAGGATGATTTACAGGTGAAATTTGCTCATGGCAATGCCAGCCACACAGCTGGATATGTGGGCTTGAGGGTGGACAGTTTGGGAGCTTCTGCGGAGAATTAACTATCCCTGAAGTCGGGGCAGTGGTGGCAAGAACTGACATGTGGCAGGGACAAGCAAATGCCAAAAGGATCACTTACGACGCGTGTCCCAAAGCACAGACGCCAGAGTTTCCGGGCTGGGTTGGATCCCCTGAGTCTACCAGCAAGTCCTTGGTCCTCTTGCCGCTGCCCCTGAACCAAGGGAGCTGCCCCTAGAGGCTGCCTTCCTCGCTCTGAGCCTTGCTTTCCTCAGCTGGCACCTCTCATGAAAACAGAGTGGACCCAGCCCTGTGCAAACACACTTGAGAGCTGGAGGAACAGGTCCTGGGGCATTGCTAGTGCCACATTCCATGTGGCTCCTCACAGGTCAAGCCCAGGCCGTGACCTTGAAGAATGAGAGTCGGGTCAGCCCCTCGGGCACTAAGAGAGGGAAAGAGAAACGAGGGTGGGGAGCAGATGGAGGCAAAATGCTGGAGTGTCGTGGAGAAAAGCCCTAAGAATTGTAATTGTAATTTTTGCGGTTGCCTGGCCCATGTTGTATGATCCTATATGAAGCATAAGCCCCACTGGACACACTGTGTGTCATGCACTAGACACAGGTGTTGGGGTCAGTCAACATGGTACCACTTTGCTAATCCTGAGGGAACAGTGCCCAAGAGGGGAGGGAGCACCTATGTTGTACAAATAGTGGCAAGTACCCTGTAATCGTGATTCAACTGCTAGAGACCTTGGCACGGCTTGGAGACCAAGGAAGACCGTGGCTGAATGTGTATCATTCCATCTCTCTGGGCCCATGGTTTTTAGGTGAATTATTCAATGTCACTCATGCTTGGCCCTCGTGACACATACCCCATAGCCAGGAAACTGGTCAGAGGTTGCAAACCGATGGCCCACAGATACATTTTTATTTTGTTTTCATCGGGACAGTGTGTTTAACAACTGAAGTCGTTGAGAACACTTACAAATTGGGAGTCTTTAGCCCTGGCCGGTTTGGCTCAGCGGTTAGGGCATCGGCCTGCGGTCCGGAGAGACCCGGGTTCGGTTCCCGCTAAGGGCATGTACCTCGGTTGCAGTTTGTCCCCGGCCCTGGTTGGTCGTGCGGGTGGCGACCACTCGATGTGTCCCTTTAAACATCGATGTTTCTCTCTCTCTCTGTTCCTCTCTCTCCCTCCCACTCTATCTGAACAAAGAAGGGAAAAATGTCCTCGGGTGAGGATGATAAAAAAAAAAAAAAAAAAAAAAAATTGGGAGTCTTTAAACCAAAGTCTAGCCCGGCCTGTGTGGCTCAGTGGTTGAGCGTCGACCCTGCACCAAGAGGTCGCCGGTTCGATTCCCGGTCAGGGCACATGGCCAGGTTGTGGGCCTGATCCCCAGGGGGGGGCATGCAGGAGGCGGCCAATCAACGTTCTCTCTCATCGATGTTCTCTCTCTCTCTAAAATCAATAAAGGAAAAAAATGAAAAAAAAAAATTGAAGTCTAGGTCTCCTGCTGTTCTTAACAAGGGGAAATATGTGCAAACAGGGCCTCTGTTGCATGTGACAGTGACGCTGCTGTCCCGCTTCCGGGTTTGTGAGCACCACTGTTTGTAGACAGAGAGATGGCTGCCAACTGGCCACCCGTCACCATGTTTGTTCCAGTGTTTCTGTCACACCAGGCCTGCCTCACTGGTTTTCTGTGCTTAGGGGGCCCTAGGGCATTTGAACTTTGGACACAGTGCTTTGAGTCATTTCGCTTCACTGGGTGCTGGTCATCTGGGTGCTGGAACAGAGAAGCCCCAGCATTGTTGGAAGGGGGCAGCCCCAGGACAGGAGTAAGGCGTGGTGACGCTGCTGGGTGCATCTGGAAGGTTCTCAAACACCTGTGTGCAGGAAGGCTTGGCTGGAGCCGTGTTAGGCAGAGGTAGGGGTCGGGTGACTTTCTCAGAGGAGCTGAGACAAAGGAGTTGCAGAGCCGAGATCTGAGCTCCAATCTCCAGACGTGCGGTCTGTGGATCTGACCGCCACACCCCCAGATTGAACTTCCAGTCACAAACCCGCCCTCTCGGGCTTGTTTTGTTGTGCTTTGTCTGGGAGGGGGGCGAGGAAGGAGGGCCTCTCTCCGAGCTGGTGTTGACGTAAACCGTGCCTGCCGGTGTTCACTGGGAGCCCGCTGCCGACCAGCTGTTGAAAGGGCCTTGGAGTAAACACACCCCCTGGCTTCAGGGTTGCATTTCAGACTAAAAGAATTTCGAACTTCTCCTCTGTCTTGTTACAAATGTGTATTTTGGCTCCAGTGGAAGGATCCTCGGTCTCTTCTAGAAGGTCCCTTTTCTTGCCTGTGCCTGTGAAGGGCAGCGTGGACATTTATTGAAAACTACCACTTGCCATCACTTTGTGGAGGCCACCTGGTTTAATGAGACCTTGTTCCAGGAAAAAAAAAATTGCGGCAAGGGGCCCTGGCTGGTTTGGCTCATCGGTTAGAGCCTCGGCTCAAGGACCGCAGGGTCTTGGGTTTGATTCCTGGTCAAGGGCACCTACCTGGGTTGCAGGTTTATCCCCGCCCCCAGTAGGGGTCGTGTGGGAGGCAACCAATCGACGTCTCTCTCACATCGATGTTTCTCTCTCTCTCCCTCCCTTCCTTCCACTCTATCTAAAAACAAATCAATGGAAAAATATCCTTGGGTGAGGATTCAAGAAAAAATATGCAGCAAGGGGATCACGCTGTTGAGGGTGGCCAGCAATATCTTGTTCCTTCTTTGAGTCCCGACTCTCCTATTTCTTCTGCAGGAAGTGTTAAGCCCAATAAATTTCTACGGCTGCTCTCCTGCTCAGGCCCCCCGCGCACACCCAGGTACAGCTGAGAAAACAGGACTGTGTGGAAACACTGGGTTTTGAACCCAAGTTTGACTCTACACCTGAGTTCTTTCTATTTTTTTTTTTTTTTATCCTCACCCGAGAACATTTTTCCATTTTTTTGTACAGATAGAGTGGGAGGGAGAGAGAGAGAGAGAGAGAAACATCGACGTGAAAGAGACACATCGAGTGGCTGCCACCCACACAACCAACCAGGGCCGGGGACAAACTGCAACCGAGGTACATGCCCTTAGCGGGAACCGAACCCGGGTCTCTCAGGACCTCAGGCCAATGCTCTAACCACTGAGCCAAACTGGCCAGGGCCTGAGTTCTTTCTCGAACCAGGTACTTCTTCCTTGAGCTGTGTGTCTCTGAGTGAGGCGAGGGGTCTGCCCATCAGGCTGACCCACTGTCCCCTGGAGAGACTCAAATGACCTTGTAGCCATTGCCTTTGCCTCAGGCTGTGAGGGGGAGACACCTGTTCACAGGTAGCCCGAGCAAAAGTGCCTGTATTGTCACTGAGGCACTTTGATATGTGTGGATCTTTGATAGGGCAGGGGCGAGGCTTAAGGGCTTTAGGGGGTTTGAGGAAATGGGAAAATCATGCTTATACGTGGAAGATTTACTATTAAAATGTGGGAAAACCCCGAGACAGTGCTTATTATTATAGCGGTAGCTCCAGCTCGTCCTGTGCCTTGGAGACCCTGCGGCTGTAGGTTGGTTTCTTTAGGGCGTATGCGACAGAGGACCCGGCCCTGCCTGGCTTTGGTGAAGAGAGTGACTTTGTAGTTACCAGGAAGCCTGGCTTCATAGGAGATTTGAAACGTGGTCTCTCGCTCTCTCTTTGGGTGTCCACAAGGGGCTTTCTAGCGTGGGGGTGGCAGGCTCGGGCACCCGCACGGCCAGCACAAGGGCAAGTCGGGGTTCTTTGCAAAGCCAGGCGCTCGCTCTCAGCAGCCGTGAATCATCCGGGTAGAGATACGGGCCGTTTTCCTGAGAAAGGTGTGGTGTGTGGGTCTGTGCAGGCGGGGCGCTGGACCCTGGTCTCCAGGGCACAGGGATGGGTGGATTTCCTGTGGCTTTGTCTGGGGTTGCCTGTGACATTTGGAGTCATTTCTGGGCTTCGATGCCCCCCATCCAGTACCGGAGATGGAACTGGTCGGGGATTGTAAGTCATCGAGGGCAGGATGCAGACATTTATGTTACTCCTTTGAGGGGAGGTGGAGAGAAATCAAGGATCTGTTGGTGGTGAGAATGTGGAGACGATGGTGTCTATAAAATTAGCATGTGCAGCCCTGCACAGCGCCTCCTTCCAAAATACCATTGTCCCAGGGCCACTGGGGGAGCCATTGGCTGTGCCCCTTCTTTCCTGCCACCAGGCTCGGCACTGGCACCACGCTCCGTCCGTGTTCAGAGTCCAAGCTTCTCATACCCATCTCGCCCTCTCCCCCCCCGGATGAAAGCAGGAGGGACAGATTGTTCTGTTACGAGACTCAGGGATCATCAGGTTTTACAGCTGATTCCTTCCCAGCTCCCAGGGTAAATGTCTGTAAATGACACGTCCTTAAGTCATATTTTTTTGGTAAATCATAGCAGGTAGGTAAGACAAGCAAGGTGATGTTGCTAAGAGACTGCGAGAAGACTTTGAGAGTGAATTTGTGTTTTTATCGTTTCGCAAACTTACGGAGCTTCTGTGTGCTGAGCACGAGAGAGCTCACGCGTGTCTTTGGCGTGGTCTCTGTGGTCTCCATCGGGAGTGGCTTACAGTCTACAGGAAGAAGGTTTAGAGAATATGATTCTTTTTTTTTATCCTCACCCGAGGATATTTTTCCATTAATTGTACAGATAGAGTGGGAGGGAGAGAGAAGAAGGGAGAGAGAGAGAGAAACCTCGATGTGAAGGGACACATCGAGTGGCTGCCACCCGCACGACCAACCAGGGCCGGGGACAAACTGCAACCGAAGTACGTGCCCCTAGCGGGAACCGAACCCGGGTCTCTCAGGACCGCAGGCCGACGCTCTAACCGCTGAGCCAAACTGGCCAGGGCGAGAATATGATTCTTCAATGCCCCATTTGTGGTTTTGGAGGGTTGGCTGGTTTCTCATAGACAGTATCATATATATATATATATATATATATATATATATATATATATACACACACACACACACACACACACACACACACACACACATATATATTTTTAAAAATTATTATTATTTTTAATCCTCACCCGAGGATATTTTTCCATTTATCTTCAGATAGAGCAGAAGGGAGAGAGGAAGAGAGAGAGAAACATTGACGTGAGAGAGACACATTGATTGGTTGCCTCCCACACATCCTCGACCAGGGCTTGGGACGAACCGCAACCAAGGTACACGCCCTTGACCAGAATTGAACCCAGGACTCCCTGAGCCATGGGCCAATGCTCTAATCGCTGAGCCAAACCAGCCAGGGCTCGAATAGATTTTAAAAGGAGAGACACCAGAGAAGACAAGGCGTTTGGAAAAGAGTACAGGGTAGCAGAGCAATAAATGCACAGACATCGGTAGTAATAATAATGGCAGTATTCCCGGTGGTATCGTGAACGTTCAGCCCTGCCCTGATAATGTTGCATCCGTCATGCAGGGACAGTGACACTGGAGACTGGGGGCCCTGTCTCAGCACGTTCCCTGTGACCCATAGTGGTCTCTATTATTTCAGAGGTAAAAGCTTAGCATTATAATTCAGTAGCCTCATAAATCCTCATGATGGATACAATATTGACTCGTTTTCACAAGTCCTGGTCATACAAGAGAGGCTATAACACTTCTATTTGTTTATTATATTCGCTAACAGTTATTTTTGCTGAGAGCCTCCTGTGTATAGGCTTGTTACATGCATCATCTCATTCAATCCCCCCTCACCTGTGAGGGACAAATATTATTCTTATCCCATTTTATTTGGGGGGAGGAGGAGGCTTAGGGAGATTAACTCACTTGTCCATGACCACACAGGTAGAAAGTGTCCAGGCTCTGACCCAAATCCTACCTGACCGGTCCATAGGGCAGTGCTTTTATTTTTTTATTTATTTATTTTTTAATCCTCACCCGAGGACATTTTTCCATCTTTTTGTTCAGGTAGAGTGGGAGGGAGAGACAGGAACAGACAGAGAGAGAGAAACATTGACGTGAAAGGGACACATCGAGTGGCTGCCACCCGCACAACCGACCAGAGCCGGGGACAAACTGCAACCGAGGTACATGCCCTTAGCGGGAACCGAACCCGGGTCTCTCAGGACCGCAGGCCAACGCTCTAACCACTGAGCCAAACCGGCCAGGGCTAGGGCAGTGCTTTTTTTTTTTTTTTTTTATCCTCACCCGAGGATATTTTTCCATTTTTTGTATAGATAGAGTGGGAGGGAGAGAGAGTGAGAAACATCGACGTGAAGGGACACATCGAGTGGCTGCCACCCGCACGACCAACCAGGGCCGGGGACAAACTGCAACCGAAGTACGTGCCCTTAGCGGGAACCGAACCCGGGTCTCTCCGGACCGCAGGCCGACGCTCTAACCGCTGAGCCAAACCGGCCAGGGCTAGGGCAGTGCTTTTAATGCCAGCTTTGCCACCTATGCTTGGAGCAGTGACCATCCAACACCCAGGGCAGGGGAGGGGCTGAGGGGGGAGGGGGCGGGGTTTGTCATGCCCATGCAAGTGTAGGGCTGGATCCTGTCCTCACTGGACATTTTCATCTTTTGTTCATCATGGATTTTTTAAAATTATTTGTCTTGGTTCCTGGGTTTTCCAGTGCTCGGGCAAGTGGAATCATCTCTGTTCTGTGAGTGAGCACCACAAGCCGTATGTGGTCAGGACCGTGCCCGAGGTCCCACGGCTGAACGTGCAGGAGCCGGGGTACTTGCCAGGTCCCCTGAGACCCAGGCCGGGGACCGCAGGGTGGCTTGTGGAGTTCTCAGGAACCTGCTTCCCTTCCAGGTCGGGAAAGAGGTTGAAGAAGACCCGCAAGTATGACATCATCACCACCCCAGCTGAGCGAGTGGAAATGGCCCCGCTGAACGAAGAGGATGACGAGGACGAAGACTCCACAGTATTTGACATCAAGTACAGGTACAGCGGGAACGGCAGCTCTGTTCACTTTGGACAACCCCGCCAGGCCAGGCATGTATTCTTGTTCCCTGGCCGAGTGTCTGACCTTGGGGTGTGCTGCTTGCGGGGGAGCTGCTCTGACCCCTACAACAGCACCCAGCACCCAGAGAGCTGACACAAATACGTACAGAAATGGTGATTCCCTACTTTCCCCAGATTCCAGCAGTGAAAAGTCAGCTTTACAAGAGGAAAGGGAGGCTTGAATTTCAGACAAGAAGCTGGCCATGCACTTGCTGTGGGGGATGTGGTTTGAGCCCCCCATCCGCCACACACCGTGCACACAGATGGAAACGTCTCTCTCAGCCTCTCTTACATTGATCCCCGAGAGCATGGAGTGGGAAAAGGGGTTACTCCTCGGCTGGAATTTACTGATGAGCTCCAAAGCCAGGTGCATTTCCTCAGGGTAGCCTGTCGGAAAGTCAGAATGATGTTGTGACTTCAGGAGTATAGGTGGTTTTCGGATCCTTCGGGGATGTAGTTCAGCTCTGTGGGGTTCTCACTGTGAGAGCTGGGGGTGAGCATTGTTTAGAGATGAGGGCTCAGGGGTCCAGAGACAGGATACTGCTTGCCCAGGGTCTCAGTTATTTGTGGCAAAGGTGAGACACAAATCCACGCTGGACCCAATCCTGAATGCGGCCCCCAGCCCCCAGGGCTCCCCAGAGAAACAGAACCAAGAATCCTATTTCTTTATAGAAGGAGATTCATTATAAAGGTCCAGGTGTAAGTTCCAGTCCCAGGGCACGAGCAGACCAATGTCCCACCTCAAAAACAGTCAGGTAGAGAGAGCGAATTCTCCTTCTTCAGCCTTTTCTGTTCAGGCCTCCAACAGGTTAGATAAAGCCCACCCACACTGGGAAGGCAATCTGCTACACTCAGCCTATGGATATAATTGTAAATATCATCCAAAAACACCCTCAGAGACATGCGCAGAATAATATTTAAGCAAATGTCTGGGCAGCCTGGGACCCAGTCAAGTTGACACATGAATTTGACCAGCACACACAGTTTTTCCACATCTTGAAAGGTAGGTCTCCCATACTTCCCTGACTTCTTCTCCAGCATGGCCTTGGCTATTCTTTAAAAAAAAAAAACATGTTTTTTTCTTTATTGATTTCTAGAGAGAGAAAGGGGAACAAGGGGGCAAGAGTGATAGAAACATCGACGAAATAGAACATCGATTGGTTGCTTCCAGCACGCCCCCTACTGGGGATTTGGCCCATAACCTGGGCATGTGTCCTGACCGGGAATTGAATGGGAGACCTCGTGGTACATGGGTTGATGCTCAACCACTGAGCCACACTGGCCGGGCTGCCTTGGCTAGTCTTAGCCCTTGGCCCTTCTGTATAAATTAGTAGTCAAATTTAGCAAAACGGTGTTTTGGATTTTGATTAGAGCTGTATGGACTCTATTGACCAGTTTAGGGAGAATCAGCCCGTTATGTTGACTTTTCCAATCCATGAACATGAAATGACTTTCCATTTTTTAGATATTCTCAAAAATGTCTTTCAGTACTTTAAAAAATGTCTTCATAAGTGTGTTATAAATTTTTGTTAGATATTCCCAGGTATTTTATATTTTGAGACATGTATGCTTTAAAAATACTATTTTCTTTGTACCCATGTGTAAGAAATTGGCTGTATTATTGTATTTACTTGCATTGCTGATATTGGAAATAGTTTGTCAATGAATCACACCTAGAAGACAGAAACAAAACACAGATTGGTTATAGATAGCAGAGTGGGGAACAAATCATTAGCTAAAATGTACATTTTTGGTGAAGAGCAGCATCCTTGGGGGAGAATCAAAACAATTAGTAATATTTATCCACACTGCAAAATAGTATACACATAAGAAAGTTAGGTATTTCATTGATTTTATGGCTAAGCCATTTTATCTGCCTCACATTCAATGCACAGAAATAAATCATAATGTGAAGAAAACTGTGTGTGTCCTTAGCCCTGGCCGGTTTGGCTCAGCCGTTAGAGCATCAGTCTGTGGACCAAAGAGTCTCAGGTTCGATTTCCGGTCAAGGGCATGTAACTCAGTTGCAGGTTTAATCCCTGGCCCCAATTGAGGTCGTGCAGGAGGCAACCAATCGATGTTTCTCTCCCCCCCATCCCTCCCTCCCTCCCACTCTATCTGAAAGTCAATGGAAAAATATCCTTGGATGAGGATAAAATAAATAAATATAAATAAAATCATTTAAAAAAAAGGAAAACTGTCCTCATCATTAGTCACAATAAAACAGGCCCACTGCATCCATAGGCCTGGGGGTTGGACAATAGGAGCACTTGATGACTTAAGTGGATCAACATGCTGTTCTGATTCTGAGCCACTGAACAGAATTTCATCCACATTTGGTGACCGAAATCACTCCTTGGGAGCCGTAATACGCTGAGCCATCTTTGTGGTTGCCTCAGATCTCACGAAACAAGAAAAAATCCTCAACAAGGAAATGTAAAAATCAGTTTGTCCAAAATTCTATCTACAGCCTGTTTCTTGAGGGTCAGGTGGAAAAGGAGGCCCTTTCTTGAGTACATGGATACAAGTATTATTGGCCCTTTCTTGAGTACATGGATACAAGTATTATTGGCCCTTTCTTGAGTACATGGATACAAGTATTATTGGCCCTTTCTTGAGTGCATGGATACAAGTATTATTGGCCCTTTCTTGAGTACATGGATACAAGTATTATTGGCCCTTTCTTGAGTACATGGATACAAGTATTATTGGCCCTTTCTTTAGTACATGGATACAAGTATCATTGGCCCTTTCTTAAGTACATGGATACAAGTGTCATTGTCATCTAAAGACTGCTAGATTGATACAGTGTTTGGTATAATGAAGACAAGGTACATACTGAAACTGTCACATTAAGAAACTTCCCACAACTTGTCTCAATTCTTCACATAATAAAGCAGGGTCCTTTTCCAGGCTGACAATTGGTGCTGTATTGGCATTTCTTCTGGCTATGCCAATCCCACCAAAGGCAAATGATTTTTAAAAAATTTTTCAGTTTTATTGAGGTATAAGTGACATACATTACAGTATAAATTTAAGGTGTACAGAATAATGACTTCACAGGTTGTGAAATGATTACCGCAATAATTTACAAAATTTATCTTCGCTTGTGATGAGAACTTTTAAGATGTATCTATCCTCTTAAGAACTTTATTATTTTTAAAAAATTTATTTTCTTTATTGATTTTTAGAGAGAGAGGAAGGGAGAGGGAGATAGAAACATCAATGAGAGAACATCGAGTGACCGCCTCTTCTTGCATGTCCCCCACTGGGGATTGGGCCACAACCTGGGCATGTGCCCTGACCTAGAATTGAACCAGTGACCTCTTGGTGCATGGGTCGATGCTCAACCACTGAGCCACACCGGCCAGGCTCTCTTAACAACTTTAAAATACACCATACAGTGGTGTTAACTATAGTCATCATGATGTACATTACATCCTCAGTACTTATTTATGTCATAAGTAGAGTTTGTATTTTTTGACCACCTTCACCCAATTCCTCATCCTCAACACCCCCACCTCTGGAAACCACAAATCTGATTTCTTTTTTGATGAGTTTGGTTGTTTCATATTCCACAGATAAGTGAGATCATACAGTATTTGTCTTTTTCAGTCGGACTTATTTCACTTAGCATGGTGTCCTCAAGTGTCATCCATGTTGTTGCAAATGGCAGGATTTCCTTCTTTTTTATGCTGAATAATATTCTACTGTGTCTATGTACACACACACACACACACACACACACACACACACACACACACCACGTTTTCTTTATCCATTTATCTGTTGATGGGCACTGAGGTTGTTTCCATGTCTTGGCTGTTGGAAGTAATGCTGCAAACATTTCTTTAGCACAGCGATTTTGTTTCCAAAGGCAAACCAATAAATGGAATCACTTGGTAGGTGTTAAGGTAACAGATGATTGTTTTGATTTAGAAAGGACAGCTTTGCTCCCTGTTCAGTTGCAAGGGCAACAGGAGGTAAGAAGCCGAGTCTCAAAGTGTGCTCTGGAGGATTTTCATTGTAACAGGCACCGTCTCTACCTGACCCAACAGCATGGGGCTCTTCCACACGTGGTGACTGGCGATAGGGGAATCCTTCCCCCCATCACCATTCAAAGCAGAAACTCAGGACCCAGCAAATCCATGAGTATTAGTCTTCTACTCCAGACCATCCGTCTTAATGAACCCCTGTGCCCTGCAGGATCAATTTCCACGCCTGGCTTTCTGTTTTCAGGGCTGCTAGCTTCTCCCTGCTGTCACTTTGGGGACAGCTTCAAAAAACAGGTTCCTCTGCAAGCTGTCATCACAAGACCCGCGACCTTGTCTCTGATACTTTTTAAAAAAATACCATTGTCTCACTTCTTGCTCATGAGGTCTAAAAATGCGGTTGATTAAAAAAAAATCCAGCAACTTTGCTAAATTCTTATTAATTCTAGTAGTAGAAATGGGAATTATTTTGGATTTCTGTATAAATATATCATCTGAGACTAATCCTTTCCAAATCCCTCAACATTTTATTTCTCTCTCTCTCCCTATCTATACTAATTTTTGGCCATTGTCATTTGTTAAGTGATGATAATAGGCATCCTGTCTTGTTCTTGATCTTTTAGAGCATACTTTCATTATTGACCACAAAAAGTAGTGTTTACTATAGAGTTTTGTAGAATTTAAAAAAATATGTTTTATTGATTTTTAATTTATTTTTTCTAGAAACAGTACTTTATAACATGTAGTTCAATAACCTTCATAGTGATTTTTAAAAATATATATATATTTGTATGGATTTCATTTTTGGAGAGATAGATAGAAACATTGATGCGAGAGAGAAACATCGATAGGCTGCCTCCTGCACACCCCCTACCAGGGATTGAGCCCAAAACCTGGGCAATTTGCCCTGACTGGGAATCGAACTGGGGCCTCTCAGTTCATGGGACAATGCTCAATCCACTGAGCCACACTGACTGGATTTATTGATTTTTTTTGTCTGGTCCACAGGACTACGCTCTAACCACTGAGCCAAATCCACCAGGGTGCTTACTTGTTATTTTTTTAAAGGGAGAGGGAGGGAGACATAGAAACATCAGTTGGCTGCCTCTTGCATGCCCCCTACTGGGGGTCGAGCCTGCAACCCAGGCATGTGCTCTGAATAGGAATCCAATCAGTGACCTCTTGTGTGCTGGACAATGCTCGATCCATTGAGCCACACCAGCTGGGCTTGTAGAATTGTTTTTTTAACTAGAAAGTTTTTCTCTGTTCCTAGTTTGCTAATGTCAAATTTTGTTAAATGCCTTTTCTAGCTCTATTGAGAATATCATACTTTTCCCCTTACTCTGTTAAAGTGGTGAAACTATATTTATTGATTTTTCTAACATTAAATCAATGTTGCATTCCTGAGATAAAATGAGTTTTGTCATGGTCATGTTATTTTATACATTGCTGAATTCAGTTTGCTGGGTTTTTTTGTATTTCACAATTCATATTTTTTTATTGGAGTCTACAGAATGCTAAGTAAAAGCAGTATTCAGTTTGCTGATATTTTGTTCAGAACTTTCTTGTTTATCTTAGTGACTAAGATTGGTTCGTCACTTTCCTCCTTTGTAATATCCTTGTCAGGCGTTGGTAAAAGTTTGGCTAGCCTCATAAAACAAGTTGGGAATGTGTGACTTATTTTCCTGTTCTCTGAAATAGTTTGCATCAGATTAGAATTATTTGTTTCCTGAATGTTTTGTAGATTAAAAAAAAAAACTATTGGTGTTCAATTCTTTGACGAGTTATAGGACTATTTAGTCTTTATTTTTTCTTGAGTCAGTTTTAATGGGTTGTATTTTTCTGAGGTTGTGTTCATTTCATCTACATTTTCAAGTGTATTGTCTTAAAATTGTTCACATTTTCTTATTCTCATCTTTTCAATCCTGGTAACATGTGTGGTCGTGGAGCCTTTTTATCCTTAATATTGATTATGTTTGCCTTTTCTCCTTTTTCTTGATCCAGCTTGCTGGAAGTCTGATTTTATTCATCTACACAAAGCACAAACTTTGGCTTCTTTGATCCTCTCTATGACTATTTTCAATTGATTTCTGCTTCTCTTCCTTAAGCTTTCTTTAAGTGTGTTCTGTTCTTTTTTTCTAACTTCTATTGAATATTTAGCTCATTCATTTTTAGCCTTCTTTCCTGGAATGTTTGTTCTGTAACTTTATCTAATCCAGCCACCTCCCACAGGCTTTTCTTATCATCACTGGCCACTAGCGCCTCCCTGTTTGTTGAGAACTGGACTTCAAGTAGCTCATGTTATCAGGATGTGAGTGAACTTGGAGTGAATCACTGGGCTTAAGACTGCTCTAGTCCTCAGGCTCAAAGACAACGTTTAGACTGAGAGACCGCTTTCCTTATCATAGGTATAGTGAATGGTATAGAAATCACAGATCAGAAAAAGAGGAAATAAAATTACCTCTCATTTCACTGCTGCATGATAACCACTAGAGTGTGTCTGAGTACATATGTGGAATTTTCTTTTTTTTTTTTTTGCAGAAATAGGACCATGTAACACATAGTGTTTTGGAACATTTTTCACTTGAACCGTATATCACGAACAACTTTTCAGGCCAATACATTGGAAAAGAACAAGAATTTTAGGGGCAATTTTATGTTGGTTTGGTGTTTTTGAGAACTTCTTTGTCTACACGTGATAATCCGTTCACAGGTCTTTGTCTTTTTCTCTGGGAAACAGTACGTTTACATCGGATATGGCTGGATCGTGACCTTGGGTGATGTTCTGAGTGAGTGCAAAGAGGAAAATCATGTTTTTGGTGCCAGGGAAGTCAGGCGGTAACTTGGCTCTTACTATTACACGTGTGTAGTTCTGATAACATCTCGTGACTTGGATCCGGCACGCCTCAGCCAGGCAGGAAATGGAGACCAGGCAGGCAGGACGAGGCTGTAGCCATCACCTGGGTTGTTATTATCACCCACGAGATAGAATAAGTAGGGCCCAGAAGTGGAAGGGAAAAACCTGTAGAAATGAGATTCCAACTCTGTACTTTAAAAGGCTAATTACAAGAGAGGATGTGGTGGTGAAACGGAATACAGAGAACCCTGGGGTTTTGAAATGGTTCCATATTTCAAAAGGCGATTGCATCCTGGTTGCCTGTGTTTTGAGCTTGGTCGGCCTTGCATGGAGTTGCGGCTGCTGTTTTGGGTCTATCGGCATCCCTGTTTATTGCAGGAGTCTTTTGTGACACCCTGTGGGCGTCCCCTAAGGCAAGGCAGATGCTTTCTTCCTCTGTTTGTCTGGTAGGTGAGACCGGCAGGTGTGACACACGCTGCCCAAAGGTGCGGTGCTTGGAGGACCCGGTACCGGCTCCTGCCAGCCCTGCCTTCCCCAGAGAGGGAGGCCCCTGTTCCTTTGCCTCTTAGGTTTTGAAAACCTGTAGGGGTGCAGGTGTGTGTTCAAGAATTGCCTGCCTTCCACCCTTTTGTGGATAGAGCTGCCTGTGGGAATTGAATTAGAAACGGATAAGACTTGTGTTGTAACGCTAAAGGCCACGCCTGGCATCTTGTCTTTGGAACGAAGGGCATTTGGGGGCTGATTGCAGCCAGGGGACCCTGGAGGGTAGGCTGGGAGCAGGAGGAAACAGATTTGATTTGCTCATTACTAGACTGAGGCTTGGGCTCAGGGTCCCAGTTGCTAAGCACACTGAGGACAGGGGCTTCTTGCGTGGTAGGGCTTAAAGACCCTGTGCCCGCCCCATGCTGCCTCATCACCTGAGGACGGGGAACGAAGCTCTGGAGCATCAGCTTCGGGACAGTGGAGAGGCAATGGGTATCGTGCGCGTCCGGGCCTGGAAGGAATCAGGGTACCTGGTGACCCGCAGGCCCTCGGCAGATGCTGGAGCATCCGACTTGGGCCTGAAACAGCCTCAGGGGTCACCCCCAAACCAGTCTGAATAAAGCCCTACCAGCCCTCTTCCTTGAAGGATGCCGAGCTCACGTGTTAAAAGTGGGCATCTCCCGAGGCATTTTTGTTTCCTTGAAAAGCAGTATGGGCACTCAGGGACAGTTCTCAGCTACGATACTGTGCATCTTAAAACTCTGAGTTTTATGTCTGGAAGGAGCGAGCCTACGCAAACAGGAAATTTGCGTGGCAATGAACATTTACTACCAAGTGAATGTGACTTACTCAGTTTTTTTTTGCCTGCATACACATGCAGTTTATAGTGCTGCCTAAGAATCTGTCAAAAAGAGAGAGAGAAAAACAAAACAGTACAGATAACCCTAACTAGAAATGCTTTTGTGGAAGCCAGCCACATTTTTCAGCTCTATTTTTTCCACGTTTGGTGTCCTGGGTGGAAACGGTGGAACCGTGGAGGGCTCCCGTGGTGCGTGGTGGTCCTCACGCCTCCATCTCAGGTGCACCTGTGAACAGAGCCTCACTTCCTGCCTCAGCTTCTCTGCCGTTTATTCCCCAGGGTCCCTGTGCCCTCTTCCGGCCACATCCTCGCTCACTGCACCACGAGTTCAGCTGCCAGGGTGCTGGGCAGGTGCTGGGACTTCAGGTTGAGGGCTCTTTCCACGGACAGAGAAGCTTCTGACAGAACAAAGGACAAGGACAGGTGGGGACACGTCCCTGTCCTTCTCTGGGACGGTGATAACCCCTTGTCATTGTACAGGGCAGTTGGAAATCTGAAAGGAAGAAGCACGGGTCACAGCATCTGCACAAGCCTTCAGCTCTCCACGGAGTTTCCGGGGAGGCCAGGGGCGGGGGCAGCAATGCCATTCTTTCTGGTTTACCTTAGTGACGATGCAGAAATGTCCTGAGCAGTGTGGCTGTTCTGGGGGCAGACGCAGGGGCTGAGAGAGTTCTCTTAGCAGTCTCTGCTTGTCACTCTCTTCACGGGTCCAGCTCCTGCGCCTGCCAATTCCATTCGCTGTGAGTGCGGGGTGGGGGAGCCTGCCCCTGTCCCCCGGGAGCTGTCCGCCAGTGCGGTGGCAGGGGACAGCAGCAGTACTGACACTTAGGGGCTGGCCTGGCGAGTGCCACAGGGAGAAAGGGCAGAGCCCTGTGGGCAGCCAGGAGGGGCCCCTCTCCCAGGCCGGGAGCTCTTACCAGAGGAGGTGCAGAGAGGCCCAGGAAATAAGCTCAAAAGGGGTTTAGGGGCAGGAGGAGAGAGGGCATTGCAGGAGGAAGTGGATTTGAATGAGTGTAGGGGTCAACAGGCTAGCTGCAGCTGGGCGCCTCTGCCCCCCAGGACCTTCTTCGGGGAGACAGATGCAATGAAGAGACCTGGGACTCTGTCTCCTCACATAGAGCCTGTGTCCACAGTCCCAGGAACGTCCCGACTCACAGCTGCACCAGAGGGTCTGAAGGGCAGCCAGCTTCCCCGCTCAGGCTTGGGATGGGGTCACATCCGTGTGGAGAGCCCCAAAGAGCCAGTGACCTCCGTGGGCATTCGTAGGTGCCCAGAGCGACGGCTCCTCACGCAGGTGTGAGGAAGATTGTCATGTTCTCTTTTTCAGTAGCAGCCCTGGAGGGTTAGTTCTGCTGAGGAAGGAACCCCAGGATCAGTGACGTGCTGGATGAATTGTGGAGGGCTCCCACCGTCTGCCCGTCTCTCCCCACCCTGTGTGTGTTTACGTGTGGGCATTTACTCCTATCGGCACAGAAGGATGGGGCGCAGGCAGGGGACCTGGCAGAGCATCCCTGGGGTATGCACCAAGAGGTCACCAGTTTGATTCTTGGTCAGGGCACATGCCCAGGTTGTGGGCCTGATCCTTGGTGGGGGGCATACAGGAGGCAGGCAATCAATGTTCTCATTGATGTTTCTATCTCTCTCCCTCTCCCTTCCTCTCTCACTAAAAATAAATTAAAAAAAAAATCAATGAAAAAAAAAACTTACTTTGAAAAGGAGGGACATCTGCAATACTTTCAACAATGAAGATAAATTAAAAAATAAAAATTATCCATAAAAAAGTGCTCACTTTGCGGACTTTCGCATCTTTTGTTAAGCCTTGGCGTAAACACCCGTAGAAGTGCTAGGAAGGAGTGATGCGAGGAGGAAGAGGTTGAGGGCTAGGGGGTCTGTGTGGGGAACTAAGAAAGGATGCGGAGGGACGGGAAGGACTTACCTGGGGGAGTGGAGCTCACCTTGCAGACAGCATCACGTTCAAAGGTCCTGTGGTTGGAGAGTGTGACCCACAGAATGGAGACTGTTAGGGAGGGTTCAGAATGGGCCTGGGGCTCTGCAGGAAGGCCCTGACTTCTTCTTCCTTTTCTTTTAGGTAAAACCTGTTTTCCAGTGTTTTGCATCCTGTGGAAAATCGGTCAGCTGCAGCCTGGGTGTGGACGATCTGGAAGCCATCTGGTCCGAGGCGTTGAAACCAAAACAAACATTATTTATGAAACTCTGGCACATCTGTGTGTGTCGAACGTCTGCTCAGAATGTCACCACAGGAGAATCACCTCGACCACCCTCTGGACGCCCCTTTAAAATGTTACCCCTTGTTCCTCCTCACGAGGGCTTTTGCCTTGCTAAGGGGTAAAGGGTACACACATGTTGACTTAAAAAATATTAATTTGAAAGCAACTGTTGACAAAAGTAAAAGAAATCAGAAGTGATCAAGAACCTCAGAAAGCCTGCAGGATGCCCATCTGTGTATTTAGGATTTCTGACCTGCTCTCCTGGATGTTTGACATGTTACACGTCTAGCTCTTTGGTAGTTTTTTGGGCTTGGTCCAGTTCTGGCCTTCTGTTGGGAATGGCTGTGTGCTAGTTCAAAGTGAAAGTGCTTGGAGCTGGTCAGCCCATAGCAGAAGTATACACGACTGTGGCTCCTTTCTTTGTTTGTTTGTTTCTTTTTTTTAAGGGTTCAAAGAATTAGGCCTGGCTAGTTCACAACGAGTCTTGAATGTCAGGAAAAAAAACATGTGTGTGCGTGTACATATAACACAATTTCACCTTCTCTGAAGGGAAGAGGAGGTACTAGGCAGCCTTTGGTGAACATACATCTTTGTCTGTTTCTCTGCCCTGTCACGGTTCTTACGTTGTCGGCCTTAGAAATCTAATTTTAAGATATCACCGTGGGCCCTGGCCAGTTTGGCTCAGCGGTTAGAGCGTCGGCCTGCGGTCCGGAGAGACCCAGGTTCGGTTCCCGCTAAGGGCACGTACTTTGGTTGCAGTTTGGCCCCGGCCCTGGTTGGTCGTGCGGGTGGCAGCCACTTGATGTGTCCCTTTCACGTCGATGTTTCTCTCTCTCTCTCCCTCCCACTCTATCTGTACAAAAAATGGAAAAATATCCTCGGGTGAGGATAAAAAAAAAAAAAAAAAGATATCACCGTGGTAATTTAAATGAATGACGATTAGGTTGGCTGAAAAAGCACTGTCAGGCACTGTATTTGAACTTGGCGTCGGCCAGGCTGGACTAGCGATCACTGAACTCAGGAGGTACCACGGGTGTGGGGCAGGGGTTTGGGTGGCTTTGGAAGCAGGGACTTGGGGTGACTTCTCAGGTTGATGGAGGCTCCCGTTTCACTGTTTCCCCAGGGTGGATGCTTCTGCTCAAGTCCACCGTTAGTGCCTTTGGGGGCTCTGGGACCCTGTTCTCTCTGGAAAGGGGTTTTGTACTTTTTTTTGTTTTCAAATCTCCTTTTTTCTTTTCTGGCTCTCTGCAGGGTTTGTGTATTTGCCTGTTAATTGTCCACACCATTGCTTTGGATGAAAACTCTCGCCTTTCCCAGCTCACCCCTTTTACAGATTCTCCAGTTTCCTGAGAAGGGGCTGCCAGAGCGGCAGGGGCTCCCCCGCTGCCTGAGGCCCCCTGGGCATGGTGCTTTGCAGCCCCCGACTGTAAGGACGGCCCATTGGCCTCCGCGGGAAAGAGGGCAGACCTCGGGGAGACCAGTGCGAGAACATCGAGAACATCGCTCACTGTGTGGAATGCACAGGAATGCACACGGCGTGCCTGCTCCTCCCTGATTCCACTTCCCCTGTCGACTTTCCTTTTCCCTTTCTCTGTCCTGTTTGCCAGAGGGATAGGCCTGCTTTCTCTCTCCCCGCCACAGTGTCATCGCGGGCCAGACTGGTGACTAAGGGGGGCTGCAGCGGCGTGCCCTGCGCACCTTTGAACGGAACTGCCCTTCACGCCTGCCTTGTCCACAGGTGCTGCAGGGTGAGCTGCAGGGAAGACTGGCCCCGGCTTCCAGGCGTTCACCGCCAGCCTGGCAGAAGCAGCAGAGCATGACCTTCCGATTTTGGAGCTTCAACACTGTAGGCTCATCAATCAAACAAACAAACAAAAACAAAGCAACAAAAAACCCTTTGGCGTGAACCACACGTGCATCGGTTTGGATGTTTTTGAGATGGAGGCTTTTTGGGGTGATCAGGGTTGAGGGCACAGGCTGGGGGAGGAGTAGGTAGGGCCTAGTGGGAGTTGGTTTAGAAAAAAGCTTAGCAATGAAATGGCCCTTGTGGGTGAAGGGGGACAACCTGTTATTCCATATACAGTCTTAGGCCCATCTAAGGCTGCCTTTTTGGTTGGTAAACATTGAACCCTCATTGGTTTGGGGGAATCTTCTCTATTTTCCGAAGAATAGAGAACCAGTTGTGTCAGAAACTGCTGGCCAATGACTGCCTCCTACCTGGCTTGGCTTAAGCTTTCTAGGAGTGGGAACGGGGTAAGTTCAGGCTGTGCTAATGTGCCGATGAGTAAGCTCCAGAATGAAAAGCTCATTGGCTTTCATTCTCATGTGGTTCCTTGGACATTACGGAGAAGCTGGTGGGTGAGGTCTGCCTTCCTCTCCCAAGGAGCTGCTCCTGTGATCTGCCTTCTAAAGTTGTCCACGGGGCTCCTTCTTAGTTTTACGTTGTTTTTACAGTTGAACTCTGTGCTTTCCTCTTGACCTCTTCCCATGTGGTTTGCTGTTTTTCTTCAGTGTTTTGTTTAGGTTCCTTTCTCTTTGTGTTTCTCTTGTAGGTTTTTGGCTTGTGGTTACCATGAGGTTTATGTATATCATTCTTTATAGCACTCTGGTTTTTTGTTTTGTTTTGTTTTGTTTTGTCTTGTTTTGTTTTTTGGTACGTGCCCCTAGTGGGAACCGAACCCGGGACTCTCTGGTCCACAGGCCGATGCTCCAACCGCTGAGCCAAACCAGCCAGGGCTATAGCACTCTGTTTTAAGCAGATTGACATTTACGTTTCAATATCTTCTCTAAGGACTACATTTTTATACTTCCCATACATGCTCTATGTTACTGATATCATATTTTAGATCTCTTTGTATTGTGTATCTCCTAACGACTTATTGTCGTTTGAGCTGAGTTTGAAACGTCTTTCTTTTAACTTTTGTAGTAGCTTTTTAAATGTGTGGTTTGCTGTACTTGTTGAATTTGTGAGGGTGTTTTCCTTTTCTCATATTTTTAAATTTCCTTTTCTACTTAGAGAAGACACTTTAACATTTCTTGTAAAGCTGGTTTAATGGTGATAATGAAGTCCTTCAGTTTTTGCTTGTCTGGGAAACTATCTCTACTTTAATTCCTTGTTGGGTAAATTATTCTAGGTTGCAAGCGTCCTCAATACTTTGTACACTCTTTTAAAAAATTTTTTCTTTATTGATTTTAGAAAGAGAAGTAGAGAGAGGGAGAGAGAGATAGAAACATCGATGAGAGAGAACATTGACTGGCCGCCTCCTGCATGCCCCCCACTGGGGATCAGGCCACAACCTGGGCATGTGCCTTGACTGGGAATCGAACCAGCGACATCCTGGTGCATGGGTTGATGTTCAACCACTGAGCCACACCAGCTGGGCTCTCTTTTTAAAAATAGAACGAGAATTTTATTGTTGGATGAAAACAGTGGCTGCTCATAGATTCTGTGCTGTAGTTCTCCTTTTCCAATTATTGACCCAGTCTGCCTGGTCCTGGGCTCTCTTCCATCTTGGCAAGATGACCCCGAGGCAGAGAGACTTGCCACAGGCTTTTGCAGAGTGTGGCCCAAGTGTCGGGAAACAGACTTTAGTTTCCAGTAACAGCCCTGGAGCAGCTGGGGTTCTTCAATATATCACACCTGGCTCTTCTGGAGTTTGTCCCAAGAGAGAAGTTAGCAGCGTCTATTCAACAAAATGAAGAATTCTTTAAAGAGGCCCAACCACTCCCTTCTGGCCTGTAAAGTTGCTGATGAGAAATCAGATGACAGTCTTGTAGTTTTCCTTTGTATGTAACTCGTTTTCCTCATGCTTCCTTCAAGAATGTCTCTTTATAACGTTAATTGTGGGTCTCTCTGGGTTCATCTTGTTTGGAACTCTGTGCTTCTTCTTTTTTTATTTAATTAATTAATTTATTTTTGTTACAGATGTTTCTCCTTTCCCCCCACTGATTCCTCCCCCCTCCCTCCCCACCCTGTCCCCAGCTTTGTTGTCCATGTCCATTGTTCACACATACATGCATATAAGTTCTGTGGTTTATCTCTCCCCCACCACCCCCTCTTCTGGGGATTGTCAGTCTGTACCCCACTTCCACATCTCTGGGACTACCCCTTTCCTCAGACTGTAATGTTCATTGTATTCCACAAATAAGTGAGATCATATGATACTTGTCTTTCTCTGTTTGGCTTGTTTTGCTTAGGATGACACTTTCCAGGTCCCTCCATGTCGTCTCAAAGGACAAGAGATCTTTCTTTCTTACAGCTGCATAGTATTCCATTGTGTATATGTACCACGGCTTTTTTATCCATTCGTCTACTGATGGACATTTGGGCTGTTTCCAGATCTTAGCTATTGTAAATAGTGCTGCTACGACATATATTCTTTCTGATGGGCGTTTCAGGCTTCTAAGGGTATATTCCTAGAAGTGGGATCACTGGGTCAAATGGCAGTTCAATTTTGAATTTTTTGAGGTAATACCATATTGTTTTCCATAGTGGCAGCGCCAGTCTGCATTCCCACCAGCAGTGCACTAGAGTCCCCTTTTCTCCACACCCTCGCCAATACCTGATGATTTGTTGATGGCAGCCATTCTGACAGGTGTGAGGTGATACCTCATAGTCATTTTAATTTGCATCTCTCTGATAATTAGTGATGTTGAGCATTTCTTCATATGTCTCTTAGCCATTTGTATGTCCTGTTTGGAGAGGTGTCTATTTAGTTCCTCTGCCCATTTTTTAATTGGGTTCTTTGTCTTCCTTTTGTTGAGCTGTATGAGCTCTATATATATTGAAAATTTGTTAATTTCTTTCTTTCTTTTTTTTTTGTATGTGCTCCTAGCAGGAACCAAACCCGGGACTCTCTGGTCCGCAGGCCAATGCTCCAACCACTGAGCCAAATCGGCCAGGGCTATATATATTGGAAATTAACCCAATATCTGATATACTGGCAATTATGCTCTCTCATACAGTGGGTTGCCTTTCCATTTTGATGATTGTATCTTTTGCTGTGCAGAAGCTTTTGAGTTTGATGTAGTCCCATGTGTTCATTTTCTCCTTTGTTTCTGTTGCCTTAGGTGATGTTATCAGTGAAAATTCTGCTGCGTATGATGTCTGAAATTTTGTTGCCTACATTTTCTTCTAGGATTTTTATGGATTTATGAGTCACATTTAAGTCTTTTATCCATTTTGAGTTTATTCTTGTGTATGGTGTAAGTTGATGGTCTAGTTTCATCTTTTTGCATGTAGCTGTCCAATTTTCCCAACACCATTTATTAAAAAGGCTGTCTTTACTCCACTGTATGCTCTTGACACCTTTGTCAAATATTAATTGAGCGTATTGCCTTGGGTCCATTTCTGGGTTCTCTGTTCTGTTCCACTGGTCTCTATGCCTGTTCTTGTGCCAGTACCAGGCTGTTTTGATTACAGTGGTTTTGTATAACCTGAAATCTGGTAATGTGATCTCCCCAACTTTGTTCTTCTTTTTCAAGAATGCTGTGGCTATTCGAGGTCTTTTTTGGTTCCATAGGAACTTTTGAAGTATTTGTTCTAGTTCTGTGAAGTATGTCATTGGTATTTTGATGGGGATTGCATTAATCTATAGATTGCTTTGGGTATTATGGACATTTTAATGATGTTAATTCTTCCAATCCATGAACTAGGTATGTGCTTCCACTTTTTTATATCTTCCTCTATTTCTTTTTTCAATGACTTGTAGTTTTCTGTGAATAGGTCCTTTATTTTTGGTTAAGTTTATTCCTATGTATTTTAATTTTTTTGCCACGATGGTAAATGGGATTGTTTTTTTAATTTCTCTTTCTGTGAGTTCATCATTGTTGTGTAAGAATGCCATCTATTTCTTGACGTTAATTTTGTATCCTGCTTCTTTGCCAAATTCATTTATTAAGTCTAGTAAATGTTTGATGGAGTCTTTGGGGTTTTCTACATATAGTTATCATGTCATCTATGAATAATGACAGTTTCACTTCCTCCTTTCCGATTTGGATCCCTTTTATTTTTTTCTTCCTGTCTGATTGCTGTGCTTATGACCGGTTTTTGAATTCTTTATCAGACTATTCATTTCTGTTAGGGTTCTGCCTCCTATGGGGATTTTTCTTGTTCCTTCGAGAGATGTTCTTCTGTTTTCATTTTGTTTAACTTTCTTTCTTTGTTTATATGAATTAGACAAAACGGCTGTCTCCTCCAGTCCTGGGAAAGCTTACGTGGAAGCTGGCTCTGTGTAGGCTGTGCCCGGTGGTTCTGGCAGGAAGTAGCAGCCCAGCGGGGGTCCCAGGCACCCAGGTCACTGGCCCACAGGAGGGCTCCGGGTGGGAGACCAGGTGTGCGCAGTAGGCCCCTCCCACCCGCTCGCTCCCTGTGTCCCGCCCAGTGGGCTCCGGCCCTGTGACCGGAAACATTGCGGCGACCTGCAGGCCGGCCGAGCCCGGGGAGAGCGCCCACCTCCATGTGGAGGGGACGTCAACCCGGAGACCGCCAGGACCTCTGACCTTGGAGCGTCCCCGCGGCTCCGTGCTCCCCGCCGGCCCTGCGCGGCCCCGCCCCCGGGTGGTTGCCCTGCACGTGGTCCGAGCAGAAGCGGCCTCGGCGCGGCTCTGAGCTCCGCGTGGCTGTGGGCGGCCCGAGCCGCGCATGCGCCCTGGGCGCCCGGCACAGCCGGCAGTGGGCGGCTCTCACCTGGGGGGCAGCGGCCTGGCGCCCCTGCTGCTCCCGGGCCTGTGCTCCAGCCGGGGCTCCAGGCGGGGCGGCTGGGACGGGCCGGGCGATGGAGCAGGAGGGCGAGGCCCCGAGCAGAGGTGAGTGGAGGTGCGGCCGCCCCATCCAGGTGGAGGGGACGTGGGCCTCCAGCCGGGAGTTCCCGCAGCGCCCGGGGCCTGGTCCCCAGCCCCCTGTCAGGTCTCTGTCCCCTGTCTGTGGTCAGAGGCTGGTCACTCAGCTCCGGGGCCTGGTCCCCCGCTCCCCTGTCAGGTGTCTGTCCCCTGTCTGTGGTCAGAGGCTGGCCACTCAGCTCGGGGGTCCCCTGGTCCCCAGCTTCCCTGCTGGTCTCTGTCCCCTGTCTGTGGTCAGAGGCTGGTCACTCAGCTCCGGGGCCTGGTCCCCAGCTTCCCTGTCAGGTCTCTGTCCTCTGTCTGTGGTCAGAGGCTGGTCACTCAGCTCTGGGGTCCCCTGGTCCCCAGCTTCCCTGCTGGTCTCTGTCCCCTGTCTGTGGTCAGAGGCTGGTCACTCAGCTCCGGGGCCTGGTCCCCAGCTTCCCTGTCAGGTCTCTGTCCTCTGTCTGTGGTCAGAGGCTGGTCACTCAGCTCTGGGGTCCCCTGGTCCCCAGCTTCCCTGTCAGGTCTCTGTCCCCTGTCTGTGGTCAGAGGCTGGTCACTCAGCTCCGGGGGTCCCCTGGTCCCCAGCTTCCCTGTCAGGTCTCTGTCCCCTGTCTGTGGTCAGAGGCTGGCCACTCAGCTCCGGAGGTCCCTTGGTCCCCAGCTTCCCTGCTGGTCTCTGTCCCCTGTCTGTGGTCAGAGGCTGGCCACTCAGGCCCGGTTGGCTCTCAGGGGTAATGGCCCCTGTGGTCGCACATGCTCGGTTTTGCTCTCAGAAGGGAGGAGGGGTGCGCGCAGCCCTGTGTATGCCACTGCCATCTTTACCCCTTCTACATTTCTGTCAAGAAAGTATTAATTATATGGCTATTCTCACACTGTGTGGGAAGGGGGGGAGATTGGGGAGGTTGTCGCAAAATGACGTGCTAGAAAGACATCGACGCCTTATCCCAACAAGGGATTTGTGCCCCCCCCTTACCCCCGCCAGTGGGATTCCTTTGTTTGGATATAATTTTAATAGAATCAAGGAAAAAAAGGACCCAGAAGAGCAGGACATGGGGGACGGGGTGTATCAGTGTCCCACACTTGCAACGAGACTTCAGGATCCATAGCCACTTGAAGAGGTTGGGACATTTTTGGAAAGGGAAGGGGCGGGGAGGGAGGAGTGGAGTGGAGAGCGTGAGCAAAGAGGGTCCCCGCTGGACCCACAGGGGCAGCATCGCCACCATTCTCCTGCGCCGATGGGGCCTTCCCCAGCCACTCGCCCTCCCTGCACACCTCTTCCTGGAGCAGAGGCGTGAATGTGCAGGTCCCAGTGTTGCCTGCATTTCTCACCACTGACATCTCCTGTGTCTTCTGAAGGTATTGGGGTCAGCTCTTGTCTTATGTCATGAAATCTTTTCCCCCTTTGAGGGTGAGGGGTGAGTGAGCTCCGGTGGTCTGGAGGTGTCTGCTGCACCCCACCAGTGCAGAGAAAGGGTCTGCCCCAACGAGACCCCCAGGCTGCTCCGCAGAGATAGGGAGACAGGTGGCAACCCCCACTTACCTCGAGCCTGGCAGTGCCAGCATCTTGAAACACCCTTGTGGTTTTTGTTTATCAGTCAGCGCAAGAATGCTCGATGTGCACACAGCACCCAGCTTGTGAAAACAAGGTTTATTTGCATTATTGTTGGGAACTGAGGCGACAAGAACATTCCGGGTGGTTGTCATGAGCCCTGCCCGGCATGTCTACCTGAGTCCTTTGTCCACTTGGAGTACTTGGGCGTGACTCTCCTCGTACTGTGTCTCAAAATGTGCTGATATTTTGCATTCAGTCTTCTCCAGGTTGAATTGTTTGGCTTATCAGCAAGCTGTTTTCCTGGGGATTGGTTTTTTGATGAGCCAAGTTGATGGGGACGGGAACACAGTGAGCTCTTGTGTGTCTGTGGATCAGTCTCTGATCTAAATACTTAGCTGGCTGCTCCAGCATGGGGTGCAAGGAAACTAGCCATGCCGTGCTGAGCATGCTGGGAAGAGGACTCGAGATGCAGACAGACCCCCTGTGATTCCTGGCTTCACTGCTTACAAGCTGTGTGAGCTTGGCCTCACTTTTCTCATCTGCAATATGGGAGCGAGCTTACCTCTTTGGTCATTGTGATCATTCAAAGGATAGTCTAGCAAAGTGCGTGCACGTGCCTGGCACAGTGTCACTCAGGAGATTGTCACCTCTGCCACCTCTACTACTGGTAACATTTGAGTCCCTCCTGTGTGCCCGGTGCTCTTGCAGTCTCTTGTTTTATTCAATGCTTTGGCGAGTCCTTTAGGAAGGTATCTTTCCTGGAATTGGCTCAGAGCGCTGCCGTTCCCACAGGCCCAGGGATTTTTTCCGCATTGCCTTTCTGGGCTCCCCATGAGAGAACAAATCTCGCCCAGCTAGTGTGGCTCCGTTGGTTGTGTCATCCTGGGTACCAGGAGGTCACTGGTTCATTCCTGGTCAGGGCACATGCCCGGGTCTCGGGCTTAATCCCCAGTGGGGGGAGGTGTGTGTGCGGGAGGCAACCAATCAATGTTTCTCGCTCATCGATGCTTTCATCTCTCTCTCTCCTCCCTTCCTCTCTCTGAAATCAATACAAATCATATTTATAAAAAAGATAACAAATCTCACATTGACCTAGCATGTTAACACCCTCTGAGTCCAGCCAACAACGTGGCCAGGGTGGTGGTTGTCTTTATTCTGTGCTTGTAAGACTGGGACCAGGAAGGTTTCATCACCGTGCAGGTCACCTGCTTGGACCTGGAGTCTCCTGCTCTCTTCCGCACTTTCCCTTGAAGGGAGGAGCCAGGGGGCTCATAGCTCGGCCAAAGGATGTTTAGTTGCAACTGGGTTGGGGTGTGCAGGCTGGGTTGTCCCTCGTACTGTAAACCAGACTGGGATGACGAGAGAAGGGCGTCGGTTGGCTCAGCTGGGGCCTGACTTCAGCCGTGCACGGGTGCCTTCGGTCTTCGTGTTAGTTCTGACCGCATCAGCGTTGTTGTAGGACATTTGAACCAAGAGCAGGTGGATAAGGAGATGTGCACACGTAATGAAGAGCCCGTTCTGAGTCCTTGTAAAGTTATGATGGACCATTTGCCAGATTGGAGTCTGGTTCCAGGTTTGTTTGTTTGTTATCGCAGATATGATGTGCTTTGAGATTGTCAGTGTTCCAAGATCGCACGGTTTTTCTTTGTATTGATTCTGTCTCTCACGTTGTAAGATTTTGAGACCAACATCGACTCATCTGGCCTTGACATCCACCCCCATTTTCTTACGTTCTGGCTCTCCCTCACAATTCCCTTGAGGCCTTGGTGAGCGTCAGTGTAGTTTCTGCCTTTACTGGGAATTGCTACCCACGGAAAATCATGAGCTGGAAATGTTGTGCAGTGGAAAGTGAAGAACCACAGAGTTGTCGAAGCACCACACAAAGTAACTAATGAAATGGAATAATCTCCTTTTCACTTGAAAGCCACCCCCGGGCACATTACAGTGCCTTGGAAATCAGTCTCCCTTTGTCCACGTCCGGCTGTCCCGGAGACGCCTAGCTCAGCTGCCTCCTGGCTGGGTCCCTTTGGCTCAGACCCTGAAGTGGTCAGCTGCCCACAAGGCAGTGTTTGTATGTGAACTGAACGAGGTAAGGTGCACAGGGTGGGTGGGTGTTCAGTACATGTGATGTTGTATTTCATATCCAGCAGGTGCTCAGGGAACCACAGGGCATGGTGGAGCCTGCTGGGCTACAGAGGTGAATGGGACAGGCACACCTCTAAGGCTGCTAGAATCGGAGGGATGGGGTGCTTTGCACATAGGACCCCTTCGTGACCATCTTCTGCTTTACTAAGGCATCTGCAACAGTAGATCAATTGATACTTATTCTGCTTTTTTTTTTTTTTTGCAATTTTTATTAATTTATTTTTGTTAGATGTTTCTCCTTTTTCTCCCCCAAACACTCTCCTCCCTGTCCCGCCCCGCCCCAACATTGTTGTCTATGTTCATTGGTTACACATACCTGTATATAAGTACATCTTATTCTGCTTCTTCTTTTTTTTTTTTTTTACATTTATCTTCAGACAGAGGGGGAGGGGGGAGAGAGAGAGAGAAACATTGATGTGAGACAGACACATTGATTGGTTGCCACCCTCACAACCTCAGCTAGGGCTGGGGACACACTGCAACCAAGGCACGTGCCCTTGGCTGGAATCAAACCTGGGACTCCCTGGTCTGCAGGCTGACGCTCTACCTGCTGAGCCAAACCGGCCAGGGCTTATTCTACTTCTGATAGGTTCCAGGAACTGTCTTAGGAGTTCAGGCCCTGAAGTCCAGGCTCGAATCCTGGTTCTAGCATTTACTGCCCGTGGGACCTGGGGCGTGGCTCTTACCTCTCTGCGAGGCCCTCTTCTCACCCGTGAAAGGGCATAGAAATAGCACCCCCCTCTTCTGGGCATTGCTACCTGGCTGTGGTAGTGTCTCTAAAGCCCCTACATCACCACCAGGCACACAGCACTGTCGTGTTAGTATGTCGACTCTCTAAAGGAGTTTCTGTTACCGTGTCTGCTCTACAAGGAGGAAACCAAGACTCTGGCAATGGACTCGCCCAGGTCCAGAGCCCTGGGTGCTGTGCACTGTGCCAAGCTCGGGGTCCAGTCCCAAGCAGGCCCCTCCGGCCCTAGGTCCTGCCAGAGATACAGAATGCCGCGTGACTCCAGCGATGCAGAGGGCGCTAGGTACGCGTAGGGGTCCCCCGAGGCTGTTCTCTCTCCCCTGGGCGAGGCGTCTGTGGTGACTGGTGCTTGGGAGAGTGGGGTCCAGGGATGTAGCTCCTGGGCAGAGGGGAAAAGGGAGGGCAGGGTAGGGAGAGGAGGCTGCGGAAGGGCCTTCTTTTACTTGGACAGTCCATTCCTCCTCCTGGAAGACAAGATCCATTTCCCTGAAAGCAGAATGCGTTCAGCCCCAGGGAACAAAGTCAGGCTGGAAGGAATAGTGGACGAGGGTAGGGTGTCTCCCTCTTTCCACCCTTATTGTGGGCCTTAAGAGGGGCCACCTTCAGGTGAAACGGGCCCACTGTCCCAAAGGATTCCACACCCCCGGCGGTACTGCCTTCTTCCCCAAGTGGGGTGCCTGTTCCTCAGATATGGAGGTCTTGCTCAGATTTGTGGGGCACCCCAATTCCGATCACTCAATTCCATTTCTCTTATGAGCATTTGGTAACCTGTCAGTTCGTGTGTCTCGGTACCGACTCCAGAAGATGCAGCCACTATATAGACATGATCTAGTCCCATTGTCTTGTAGCGTCACTGAGATGAAGTTATACGGAAACATTTCAGGCTGATATTTGATAAAACGTGAATTTATTATAAGAGCAGTTTTTTTCCATTGGTGAAATTTTGGAAGACATAATTATAAAGAAGATAAAATAAGTTTATCTAGAAAATAATAACTCTGGACATTCTGGTGTTTTCTCCTGAAGTAATTGCTTTCCCTCCCTCCCTCTCTTCCTCCCTCCCTCCCTCCCTCCCTCCCTCCCTCCCTCTCTCCCTCCCTCCCTCTCTCCCTCCCTCCCTCTCTCCTTCTCTCCCTCCTTTCTGTCTGTTTTTCCTTTTCTCCTTCCTTCGGTCATTAATCCATTCATTTGCAAACATTTCTTGAATGACCCCTTGTGCCAGGAGCATTGCTAATTGGAAGACTCAAGAAGTTGGGTCTGGGGAAAGTTCAGATGTGACCTTTGGGGAAGAATAAAGAGCTGTGACTGGGCCCGGCTGGTGTGGCTCAGTGGTTGAGCATCGACTCATGCACCAAGAGGTCGCCGGTTCAGTTCCCGGTCAGGGCACATGCCCAGGTTGTGGGCCTGATCCCCAGTGTGGGGCATGCAGGAGGCGGATAGTCAATGTTCTCTGTCATCGATGTTTCTCTCTCTCTCTCCCTCTCCCTTCTTCTCTCTCTAGAAATCAAGAAACAAAGAAAAAAAAAGACCTGGGACAGGGACACAGGGACCTCAGGAGCCCTGACGAGGGAGGTATTAGCTTTGCTTGGACAATGAGCGAGCTCTGGACTTTATGCGGATGGCTTTTCCATGTTTTTCTTTATAACAGTAGGTTATGTAACCTGTTCTCTTTCCCTGAATATTATGAGCATTTCCCAGGGTCCATACCATTGAGAAAGGGAGCCGGAGGACTGCACTGTGCAGCACCGCCCTGCCCAGCGGCCCTGCCTCATGGGCTCCTTCCCGCCCCTTCCCCCCGACACTCCTGTCAGCATTTCGGCCGACACCTGCAGGGTGAGCCTGCCTGAGCTCAGAGCTCAGCCCACCATGATCCATCATTAGCTCCGTGCGGCCGGGGAACTTCTGCTCACTGCTGGGCCCCGCCGTCACCACCCGGCTATGTGCCCCCCACTGGCTGTCCCCCGGCAGAGCAGCTCAGTGGCCATCTGCATGGCATCGCGTGGCGCCCACAAGAGGCAGCTGCTCCGTGTGGAGCCTCTCCAGTGAGGGCGCAGAGTGACCTGAGGCTCCTCTCCCCTTCCAGACCCTCCAGGCCCCAGCAGCCTGCGTCCGAGCCGGGCAGGCTTTGCCGCCCGAGAGCCCTCGGTGGTCCTGACGTGTGGAGGGGGTTCAGCACCACTGGTCCCCCTGAGCCCGGTCCCCAAAGCAGCCGTTGTGTGAGGTGTGCATTCGATTCTATTTGTTCTCCGATGCCCATCCAATTGTCCCAGCATAACTGGCTTGCGCTGCCTCCGCTGTCGTATACCAAGTTCCGTGTAGAGTTTTATGTGTAAAGCCTGGACGAGTCCACCACCAGGTCTGAGGACTGAGCGCTGCTGAGCAGGATGACCTGCGGGGTGTGTGTGCGTATTCAGGCTGCAGGGCCACCTTGGGACCAGGGAGCCCAGTGTCCTCGTCCTGTGCTCAAGGACTCAGGCTCACAGGATTTATGGAGATTCCGACTGTTTCCTCCCTCGGGGTGGGGGTGGGGTAAATTTCCTCTGAGGCTGGATTGTCTGTGCCCAGAGCCCTAAGCAAGACTCGGCTGGAAGCTGCTGGCTTCCTCTTCCTCCAGCTCTTCCTTCTGCTCTGTGCCCCTGGCCCTGCCTGCCCAGGGCAGAGTGCTGAGGGGTGTGCGGGAGGCCCTGACCCAGGTCGAGACGGGAGAGGCTGTGGCTCCCGGGAGAGGGGCAGAGAATGGGTCTGGACCCGTCTATGAGGAGAAGACGTCCTGCGAGGGGAGCGCGGCATTGCCCCGAGCGTCAGCTCCGTGCCCGGGGCCCAGCTCGCTGACTCCAGTCTGAAAGTCTTCACTGTGCCGAGTGGGGAACAGGAAGCTCTGTGATGAGTGGTGACCCCAACTTGTTGGCCGTGGCCACCTGCAGCTTCTTCTGCAGGGGCTTCGGCTGAATGTTTCTCGGTCCGGAGGCCCTGCCAGAACGTGCCTGGGCTGGGGCAGGACGGGCCTGGGCTGGGCGTTCTGTGAGGGGGTGATGGGGCCCAGCGGGAGGAGGTGGCACCCAGGCCTTGGAATGCCAACAGCCAGCTCCGTGGTCCTCCCAGGAGGCCCACTTGGGGCCCACTGTGAGGTCCACTGAGGCCAAGGCATTGAAGACACATGAAACTTGCCACAGATTCAGCACAACTGTGGCCGGAGACTCTGCCTTTCCAACCAGCTCCCAGGTGAGGCCCGCGCCACTAGTCCAGGGAACCTTGTCTTAAAGAACAAGACTTGAGGTGGCCTTTTGCTACCTCCTGCTGCGTTACCACTCTTTGGCTCTCTGAACCCTAGCCCTGGAGGTTCAGGTCCCAGCCCATGATGCTGCGGACCTGTCTCCACTTCGGCCGTAGGCCTCAGGGAGCAGGATGCCTCCTGAATGCCTGCCTCCGCAGACCACCGCGCTTGCCTGAGGCTAGAAGGCCGGGATGAGGCTGGCACTCCTGCCCCGGAGGACAGCGGGGAGCAGGAACCTGGGTGGGGTGACATTTCCTCCCCGTGCCCAGGAGAACCGCCCTGCTGGGAGGGTCAGGGTTTCTAGGATGGCGGGTGCCAGGAAATGGTCCTGATGTCAGGGAAGGGCCCCAACAGCCTGACAGGAGTGTTGGAAGAAACAGATGCAGAGGAGAGAGAGAGAAAGCACCTTGGAGCCTTTGATTACAACATACAAAAAGTTGCAAGTTCAAAATTTGCGAGAGAGAGAAAGAATCGTGAAACGCACACAGCAGCACGGTGAACACACAGGCGGGGGGTTTTGGGTGTCTTGGCGGCTGTGTGGATTCTGAACGGGGTCCCTTGGCCTGCCTCGCGGGAGGGGGACCTGTGGCCAGTGAGAGCGGCCTTGCTCAGGCTCACTGGTAAGTTCTGTACCCGGGGGGTTCGTGAATGGCTGCCAAGTGGGCATTTTGGGGTGGCGCATGTCTCTCTCCAGGGAGACATAGACGCCTCTCTTGGCGCAAGGCAAGATGGCATGTCACCTCTGCACGTTTAAGGAGGCAGGAAGCCTGGCCGGTTGGCTCAGTGGGTTGAGTGTGGTTCCATGCATCAGGAGGTTCGATTCCCGGTCAGGGCACATGCCCAGGTTGCAGGCTCGATCCCCAGGCGGGGGTGAGCAGGAGGCGGCAGGTAGATGTTTCTACCCCTCCCTCCCGCTCCAACACCAATAAAAACACATTAAAAAATAATAAAGGAGACAGAGGAAAGTTGCGTTTGAGCAAAGCAGCGTGAAAGGCAAAGTGTTCTCACACCTCTGTCCCCTAAATGAGCGTATCTGGTCCATCCCCAGCTGGCGTGCCCCACGCCCCTCCTGCCTCTTTCCGGGCGCCCTGGGTTCCCACCCTTCTTCGTTCAGTGTCTGTCCTCCTCCTCTGCCTGCCTCCAGCCAGCCGCTCACAGGTCCTTGTCACTTCTCCAACCGCCGTAAGTCTCACGCTTTTCTTCCCCCCACAGTCCTTGCTCCTCTCCAGGTGCCCCTCCCGCGGGCCTGCACTTCTCAGGGGTTTGTCTCGTTTGCGTTTGCCGGGTGCTGCTGGTGCCGGGGCAGGGCCTCTCAAATACCACCCTCGGGGAAGGTGGTCTCAGCTACGCGGACTCGGGTGCTCCTTTGGTCAATACACCTTCAGTGGCTCCCCATTGCCAACAGATTACAAGTCCAAACTCTTTAACTTCGCGTAGGAGGTTCTCCCGGCTTCTCCCGTCTCTTCCTCCGCTTGTTGCCTGCACAGCCCTTTTGTCTGTGCTCAGCCCACTTCCTCGGTGTGTTCTGAAGACGCTGCACACCCTCCCTTTCCGGTCAAGGTCCCCCGCAAGTTCCACTTCGGTGACCGTCTCCAGGGGGCTTTGTTCCATGAGGTGCATAGGCCCCGTGGAGATGTAAGGTCGGGGGGGTTCAGATGCAACCCCCACTCTGTGTGCTTTCTTGGGAGGCCTGAGGATTGTGACCGCGAGGCCGTTTCGTTCCCTGGTTCCTCCCTCTGTCCTTCTGTCCTCTCTGTTTACCGAGTCACGCTGGGTGTGAGGGGCTGTCAAAGGTCAATCACGCAAAATACCTGGGCCAGTGTTTGGACTCTCTGGAGAATGCGGGGGTGGCCTGGGGAGGCCTCAGCCTGTCCAGCACAAACACTCGCGCACACACTGTGACGAGGGTGCCCCAGACATTCCTGCTCGCAAACCTTCCTTCCGCCCCGGCCGCCGGGACATGCCCCCGGCGCGGGCCGGTGTCCAGCGTCATACTCTCGCCCACCCCTCTTTTGCCCACCTTCTCTTACTTCGCTCTGTTTACGCCTTTCATCCCGTGCCCCCCAACCAAAAAAAAAAAAAAAAAAAAAATCCAGATTTCCCTGCTTGTCACAGTTCACTCTCTTCTCTGAGCCTTGGAGTGGTCCAGACCGGGCTCTCGGGACCTCACCCTCTGCCGTGAGCACTGACCACATTGCATCGCTCGCTCAGATGATGCCAGCTGCCCAGACGGTCCCCAGGCTCCTGTCTCTGCAGCATCACCAGAACGGGCATGGCCTGTTAATCCTTCTGGTGCCGAGTCTGGGGCAGTGGTCACTTTGGCTAGAGACAGTGGCCGTAGGGTGAAGACTTGCCGGGAAGTGACTTGGGGAGGGCTTTTGGGAACGGAAAATAGAGTCGACCAGCACTTTACCATAAGATTGAAAGTGCCCGATGACCCAGATAGCTGAAAGGTGTTGCACAAGAGGAGGAGACGGGAGAGGAAAATGACGCGAGAGAAGGTGAGAGCTCCTAGCGTTCGTGAAGCGAGTGGAAGTCCGTCACTGCAGCCACAGGAGGGGGCGACCCCAGAACTGGCTTTGTGGGAGATGCTGTGACTTCATGCGGACATTGGCCGAGCGTTGTACCAGGCTCCTCTCCGGGGCAGGGCCCCCTGGCTCCTAAGCGATCCTCATGGCTCCTTGCAAAGAAAAATATGGGGGAAGAGGAGGGTGAGTTTTAATGGTTGTCAAAAATTTCGATTTTTAAAATTTCACTTAGCAAGAGGAGGCCTTGAGCATGGACACAGCTGATTTCGTGGAGAACCTGCCTCTGGGTCCAGGTTCATCCCAGAAAAGGACACAGCGAAGGTTCATTGCAGCACGAGGAAGGGTGGGGTTGTTTCTGCCCAGAACTCGGGTGCGTCAGCATCCTTGGGAGGTGACGCCCACGACTCTTTTCAGGGAGGGTCACCTGCCCGGGGTTTCTGGTGAGGAAGGACTTAAAGGATGGCTCTTTCTCTGTAGGAATAATTTGAGGCCCGAGATGATGCTGTCTTGTTCTAGAGAAGACTTCCCTCTGCTTTTGACACGCCGGCTGGCCGTGCCGGGCTGGGCTCACCGTGGTCCCTGTTCACAGTCGCCGGCCCCTGAATCAACCCGATGACATGAGGCTGAACTGCACACCCGCGGAGTTCTCATTCACCTTTACTCTGAGACTGGAACCCTTTAGGGTCAGTGTAAAGGAGGTGGGGGGAGGGCCTGTGAGGGTCCCCAGCTTCGTTGGGCCTTTGGAAACTCAGCTCAGTTTCTAAGGTTCACCAGCATTCGTCAGGGCCCCTCAAGGCCAAAGCAGCTGTGGGAGCCGGGTTTACTGTTCTGGGTTCGCTTCCCTGTGGCTCTACCCATTAATCCTTCCCTATCTCATTATCTCGATGATGCATGCCTTTAAAAAGATTGTTCGTTTTCTAGCCTACCTTAAAAAATAAACTGTCTTCAGGGGTGGGACATTTCTGGAAGTGGAAGTCTTAGTTACTTCTCTTGCCCCCCCCTTGCCATGGGGCCTCTCACCACCTTGAGAGAGGCCCATGCGGGGAAAATGGGGTCCAGCGGTGTGTGCAGGATGGGGAGGGCCCTGCTATGGGGGGCAGAGGCAGGCGCATCTGGACATTTGGGGCAGGAATTGCTCAGAGATCTGCCCACCGACCCAGGAAGGTTTGGGGGAGAGGTCCAACATCTGAGCCATCCAAGGGAGCCTCCAGACCTGACCAGCTGCTGAGTCCATGTTTCTCCAAGGGGCTTTGGGGACAGGCAGAGCCCAGAAGAAGAAAGGAGGAATCAGGACTGCTGGCCGGGGCCTACAGAACGTGGATGATCAGCGGGGAGGGACCAATTTGCCCGCAGATAGAGAGAGCTGACATACTTCTAGGGGACTGTCACCTAAGCCTGTAGGTGGGATATTCTGTTATTTTCCCGAGCTTAGGCAGTGCTATAGAAAAAGAGGCCAAAGTATAAATGAAATTATATTTACATTTCTTCAAATTCACTCCAATTCCTTTATATATATATATAGATAGATATAGATATAGATATAGATATAGATATAGATATAGATATAGATATAGATATAGATACACACACACACACACACACACACACACACACACAATAAATGTCATTGGGGTCAGCTTGTGCCGTCTGATCTGTGGCCTGCGTTTGCAAAGTTTCACGGGCTTCTATGCCAGTGACCCTTCATTTGGCTCGGGACACGTTGTATTTAGGTGTCCTCTTCTCTAATCTCTGTCTCCCTCTCATAAATCTCTAATAAGGAGGAAAAGAGGAGACATGAGGGATGCCAGAACCAAAGGGTCTAGATGATAGCTGAGTGGGAGCTCAGACAGCTGGAGATGAGCCCAGAGAGACACGAGGGCGCAGGCCAGGGACAGAAAAGACTCTGTTCCTAGTAAAATGCTGTGCATTCTGCAGTGTACAGCATCTCCACAAACCCCTGCACTTCCTGCAAGTGTACAGAATCCTTTGTGGGCGCGGCTGGGATTCGAGGTCCCTGCCACATGGCAGAGTCCGCGGATGGCTTTTCCCAAGGAACGTATTCTCGCGTGTCTAACCCTCCTCCTGTCCTGGGACGTGCCTCCCAGTTCTCACTGTTGCTATTGATGCTTTGACAAACGCCCTTCTACAGGCCCCTCGCGAGCGCCTTCTCTTATTTCTAAGAACAGGTTCCCGAAAATGGCAGCACAAGGGCCAGGGTTCTCGGTATACGCCATCATTGCTTTCGGTTTTTCTACAGTTCGGACCGGCTTGTATCCTAGGAGCCTCCGTGTGAGCAGGCACGTCTTGCCGAGCGCCCCTGTGAACAGGCCTCATCTCACACTGCCGTACGTCTCAGCCCTAATGTGCACCCGGATATGTCCCGGATCCAGCCCAGGAGGAGAGAGGAGTCAGGACTGTAGAGGGGCCTGTGGACTTCAGGACCAGAGACAAGGGGCAGACACCAGGGAGATCCGCCTGTAGGCCATGCTGACGGCCCCTGAGACAGAAGGCTTGCTCTGTTTTGCTAATGATTACCTTGGCCTTATTGTTGACCAGTTTGGGATACCAAATGGAACCAGGCTTCTGAGTTTGCAAAGACGAAATAAAGATCCTCATGCCTCCCCGGCCTCTGGGGAGAAGCATGCCCTTTGGTAGTGAGCCAGCTGCCCCTTTTGGGGACTACCTGGGCAGCCGGGCTGGCCTTGACCCCCTCGAACGTCATAATTTCACAGGTCTGGTGTCAGTTTGTAAGGACCCAATCTTGAGCGGTTCTTTCATTTCACAAATATTTACTGAGCACCTACTATGTGCCAGGTCCTATTTGGGGCCCCAGGGACACACCAGCCTACAAAACAGACCAAACGAGCCCCGCCTGTGTAGAGGTCACATTCTTTGGAAACTTTTCTTGCATGAGGACACGTTTAGGAATCTTTCACCTGCCCAAGCTGAGTGGAGGCTGGCCAGGTCCCTCAGTCAGGTTTATGACTTTGAGGCAGGGCAGGTGGCAAGACAGGGCAGAGCTCAGTGTCGGCACCAGCAGCCTTTCACCAGGGGGCAAGTGCAGGGCTGGGGGGCCCGAGGGGGTGGCTGCCAGGTGGGCCCGACGCTGCATGTTGCATATTGCCCGGGAAGCCCCGATGTCAGCTAAGAGCGTTACGGCAGTTCCTTAAGCCTGAATGTCAGGACCTGTGGTAATACCATTGCTGGGGTTCAGGTGTATGTATTTCTTCAGGGGGCTACAGCAGTTGGAAAAAGACGGATCTAGTCACGTGTCTTCTGGATGCATCCATGTGCATCTTCTTCCTGTTACGTGGATTGAGAAGTGGGACGTACCACATATTCGCATGATTGCAATTTAGCACGCCTCCAAGTGTCAAGCCACGATGCCCCACGAGGACATGCCCGTCGTCTGCAAGGCTGCGGTGCCAGAGGGGAGCCACCGTGTCACCTGCCGCTCACGGGGGCCACATCGCCACCAGTGCTCTAGGTCACAGTTCTCCAGGAGGCCAGAGCGCACCTGTGTCTTCCTGCCAGTTTCTGGAAGGGGGTCCTCTCGCTGTCCCCTGGCCTCCGGCTGCATTTTGAAATCATGTCGCCCCAGGTCACCAATGTGAAACCCAGCCCTTTCACCGTCTCCCCCAGACAAGCCAATCCCACCAGGCGTCTCTCAGTCTCTTCTGTAGACTTGGCCGCTGCAAGGCGAGGAGGCCACGCTGAGCCACCCGCCGGGTTCCGAAACGTTAGCTGCACCGTTCTGCACTGCTGTGACTTCACTTCCCCCGACGCCCATCCTCTTCGGAGGGGAGCGTGCTTTTCTGTAGGCCTGACCGAGCATGCTTGAACCCCTAACAGAGCGCAGGGAAGGGAAGGCCTTTGTCTGCACCCGAGGGCCCCCTGAGGAGGAATGGAGGCAATGGCTAGAACTTGGGGGTGTGGAGGGAAGAGGCAGCCAGGGTGCTGGCGTCCAGACTCCCCTTCCCAGGGTGCCGTGCACCCGAGGCGTCCTGCTGAGCCTGCTGGGAGCAGCCTGGGAGCAGGGGACCATCCCTTCCTCTTCAGAAGACAGCTTCTGGGGAGAGCGAGGGGCCCGCTCAGGTCTGGTGAAGCTCCTGGGTCCCAGGGTTAGGGGCAGACAGGTAAGGAAGGGTGCGTCGGGGCCTTCCTTGAGGCAGACTGTCCTCTTCTAGGTAAGAGGTGGGGGCGTCTCGAGGGCCCTGCTTCTCCGTCTGCCTCCATGGATAAAGCAGCTAGGGAGGGTTTCCCCAGGTGCAGGCAGATTTTGGAATATTTTATTATTTTATTTTAATAAAAAATAATTTTTTCTCTTTATTGATTTTAGAGAGAGAGTAAGGGAGAGGGAGCGAGAGATAGAAACATCAATGAGCGGGAACATCGATTGGCCGCCTCCTGCATGCCCCCCACTGGGGATCGGGCCCACAACCTGGGCATGTGTCCTGACCGGGAATCGAACCGGCAACCTCTTGGTGCCTGGGTCTACGCTCAGCCACTGAGCCACACCAGCCAGCTATTTAGGGCTATTTTATGGACACTGGGGAGAGAGTGTATCAGGTTCTACAGCATGCAGCACGCCAACACATGCTTTATGTGTGTGTCGTGTGAATTTTTCCAAAACACTTAGGACGGTTTGCGCTGACTTAGGTCCGAAAGGTGAAGACAAAGCTATCCCCTCACTTTCAGGGTTCTGCACCGTAGTAGAAGCACCCGGCAAATCGGCCATTTCAGTGAATCCCAACATCGCCTGCCCATATGTTCTCAGTTAATTATTCAGCCGTTGCTTTCTAAATTTACACGAGACACTCAACGCCCTAGTACAGGTACAACGTCTTTTTAACTCCGGACGTTATCAATGCTGGGCTTAGGTGCCAGCACTTTCTCGGGATCACCTAAGAGACGCGCCTCCCGTCCAGTTTGCACAACTGTAGCAGCGGTACCCGTCTTCTTAACGCATCTTCCTCAAGTGTCTGAGTGTTCTCCAGGTGTGTGAATGGTTGAGACAAAGCGACGGATGATTCCACATACGGTTTCTGTACTGGCCTGTGCAGACTGGACTCTCACAGTACTCTCTCTGGAAAACCGCTTTTCCCTGCAGACCAGCTTCTTCGGCAAAAAGCTGAACTTCAGAGATGGCTACCCACAGGGGAGTCCCACCCCAAATCACAGGAGATACGCTTACACCTGTTTCCTAAAGCTCCCAAGTCCCGTTGCTCGATAAGTAAGCTCATGAAGGAACACACGGGCCTTCTAAAATGTGACGACTTTAGTAAGAAAGAGGTTTCTAGAGTCCCGTGCAAGCAGCTGTCCCCAGACTGTCGGAAACTGGCATCCCTTCCGCCGAGGTCCCGCATAGCTCTTAGCATCACATGACGGCCCTGGCTTGTCAGAGGCGCAGGGAGCAGTTTCCGGGGCACAGGCTCCATGGAAGGACGGCTCATGGACTCATTTTCTTTGTAAAGACAGGTTCCCCCCCTCGAACCTGTTTTCATGGTTTCAGAAAGGACAGGTCTGGGGAGATGGTTAATATTTCTGTCACCTTCAACTCCTTCCTGCTCATCAAGTGTCCTGTCCTCAGTTTCCTGCCGCCTCCTCCTGGCCACTTCACACTGTGGTTCTGCGAGCCGTCTGATCCGCTTCTTCACAGGTAACGTCTGACATGCGAGGTGCAGCCAGGCCAGGGGCGCACGGATTCGTCCAGGAGCCCCTGCATCCCGATGTGCACCGAGTCCGGTCGTTAGCACCAGCACAGAGCCCTGCTTCGATCACTCTTTTCTTTCCTGTTGGGCAGTCCTCCTCCTGCCCCAGCTGGGGTCTCTTTTCCCAGGGGGCTGAAACACGTCCGCACGCGCTCCTGCCCGGGCTGTTGGGAGGAACTTGGGGGTCCCGGCCGGCAGGGCCGGCTTGCCCTGGCGGGAAGGCTGCAAGAAGTCCCCACGCACGGGGAGGCCGCTCAGGGGCCAGCCGGAGCTCAGCCGTGGCCGGGGAGACAAGGAGGCTGGGCTGTGGCCTCGGCTGCCCCCGTCCCCCTACGCACGTTTTAAGATGTAAGCTCTGGTCATGGATGGTGCCATGCTGATGGCAGTGGTTTTGCTCCTGTGACTCAGTTCCCTTCCAAAGGAGAGTTCTAGGGCGAAGTCAAAGCACCTTGCCTCCTTCCAGAACGCCTTGGCTTTTCTCTTTTACACACACCTTCCATCAGTAAGTATTCTCCAGGGCCCGGAGGAGGGGCTGGGCAAGCAAGCCACGGTTGGATCATGCTGTATTTGATTGGTGTTTTGGGTCCCAAGAAAGCGTCCAGGGGGTCACTGGACACATGCAGATGGCTCACTGGTAACCACAATGCCAAGCCCAGAGTGAGGCCGGGCGTCCGGGAGCCCTGCTGTGGCCCCTGCACCCCCAAGCTCGGCAGCTGTCCGTCGGCAGCGTCGGTCAGAATCCAACCAGCTGTGCCCAGAGCCGAGCGGCAGCTGGGTCACAGGAAGAAAGGGCCGAGTCCTGCATGAGACTGTTGGTTCTGATCTGCAGTGTGGCAGGTTCCCTGGGGCGAGGACACGGCCTGCTTCCTTCGTTTTGTGTTCGGTTCCCTTTTCAGGAGCCGGTCTCCCCGTGAGACTCGTAGGAGATGTTTGTTCCATTGAAAAACAGTCCTCCATTAGGTGCCTTCTTAGAACCAATGTCTGAGTCTGCCTTTAGATTCAAATACAGATACCCCCAAACCAGAAGATTGCAGAGGAAGTTTATGGATGTGTGACCCTCCAGTTAAATCACCCCCTAGTTTTCTCTCTCCCTAGGTTGTCAATACCCAGACTTGTAAGTGATCGAGCACCTGGGCACTTGGTTGGCTGTTAATCTCAGGTCTTCGAGATTAGGTTCGGGTAGGCCAAACTGCTGTAACAAACAGACCCAACACATAATGGCTCAGACACAACAGACATTTCTTTCTTTCTCACACAAACTGACTGACTTCAGAGAGAATGTGGGGGTGTGGGAAGACATAAACCAAAGAACGCATATGCATATTTGCATAACAAATGGACACAGACAACAGTGCGGTGAAGGCGGGGTGGGGGAGGAGGGTGTCAATGGGGGGAAAAAGGGGGCACATCTGTAAAGATAAATAAAGATAAATAAAAAGGAGAATTTGAGGGACCTTATATTACATGTTATGTACACTAGGATACCATCCACATTCTCCCCTATGTGACGAGCAAAACAGTGGTCAATGAGAGTATGAGAACAGCCATCACACTGTGGTCTAATATTTGACTCATTTCTCATACAAATCTAGAAGATACTGTTACAAAACTGTGCAGTGCTGAGATGGATCGCATTGTCTCAGAATTTGAAGTTATCCCGAGAGTATTGATGCTGACAGCGTACCTGTCGTTGGCTTTTGCTCATTGAGGAAGTGAGCGTATGCTGTGACAGTCTCCAGCATGGGGTCCCCTGTGATCCAGATAGTCAATAGGTGACCAACAGCAAGGGAAATACTACTGTCCCCCAAACAGGGACCACAAAAGAAGAACATAAAAAAAAAAAATCCAGTCCAAAACAGAGGTTCCAGATGGTTGAAATTAGAGGAGGTAGTTCTGCTATATGGGTTCCTTCAGGGACCCAGTGATGGTATCTCCGCCACATTTACGTGGCTTTTAAGGTTGCTATGATCATCATCATCATTCCAGGTCACGGGACATGGGGAACGTGGAGGAGGACACCTGGGAAGGGTTGTGGGCTACCTGGAGGTGGCATATAACCCTTCTGCACACCCTGGGGAGAACGTAGCCACGTGGCCACGCCTAACGCCACGACTGGGAAACCAGTAAGTGGGTGGTCAACCATACACCTAGCAACTTTGGAAACAGAGGATGAATTTGGGTGGAAGAAGAGACTTACAGGTTTTGGATCTGAAAGAGATCTTAGGTGTCTGCTTGTTCAGTGACCAACCCGGTCCAAGCACGAACCTTCTTGCCCAAAGTGCTCCATGTCCCCATTACATATCTAAGCGGACTTTCTAAGCTAGGGTGTGGAAGACTACTAAGCCTAAGTACACAGGAAGAAAATAGGGAAGGCCTGCTTCCTTCACACTTGACAACAATGACAACAAAGGAGAACATGAACTCAGAAGCCGCTTGCGTGGGGGAGCCATTCTTCGTGGCCCTGGGAAACTGAGATTGTGGCACCCTCGTGCTTTGGTCACCCAGGGCTCACTGTACTGCGTCACGTATGATGTCACAGGGTCCCCGGAAGTGATCTTGCAGTGACTTGAATTGTGACTGCTGCTTCCAGCTGTCTGTGGTGGTGTTCCCAGAAGGATAACTAGTTTTGGAGGTTCCGGAGAAAAGGCAACATCAACCCATGGGTGACTTTAGAAGGCTTTCTTGCATCCTATTAGCCTACCTCATGAGTGGTCTTTTCCTGTGGCTCGTCTGGCCTCACTTCCTCATGTTCCTTCTCTCCTCCACCCCTCCTCCACCGTCCCTTTAAGTTTTTTACACAAATCCTGCGGTTCTGGTCTAGCGGTGTCCTTGGTTGCTCTTGGACCGGCATGTTTTGCCCACTGCCCTTGAGCTCACATTTCACCTCCCTGTGCAGATCTCCTCAGTCATCCCGCCCCACCGCCCTCTACAGACTCCGGTCTTGGCCACTTAAATGTCGCTTGGGTGTAAATTTTTTCAATGGTAATCATGCCTTCCAAGTGACCTTTTCATCTCCTTGAGTGGCATGTGCCTTGTCTGTGGTTGCGTCCTCGGGCTTGAGTGTGGTGTAGTGAGAATTTCCTAAATGTCTGCGCGTGATGGTGGGCGTGTGAGAACCTGGGAGACTTCAGTGACGTGAGCTGGAGACACAGATGGGATGTAAGTCTTGGATGGCAGGGATTGATCAAATCTCTCTACTGGCCTAGTCCCTGGTGACTAGGAGCAGAAGAGGAAACTTAGCCCGAGGAGAGAAGCAACAAAGAAAAGGCTCCCGGCTTCACTCAGCAACAGTGAACTCAACTCTAATAGGGTCAAGCCCTAGGGGCAGCCCCCGGGGCCTTGGGGCTGCCAGGGCGGTGCCAGGGGGCCTCCAGTCGGACGGGTGTTCCTGGAAACACTCATCGCGATGGAGAGGACAGAAGCCTCCCAGGGTGATGAGACTGGACTGCAGCCAGGAAGGCAGGGCCGAGGAGGGGCTTTGGGCCACTTCTCTCCCCTTTGTGGCTTTACCCCCCCCCCCGAGGCCTTTCAGACAGTGCTTCTTGCCCCGAGAGAGCAGAGGGGAGGCCAGGGATAGGCAATCACTCATGTCTTGTGTCCAGAGTGAAATGGTGTCCGATGAGCTCAGTCTCACCCACTTCACGCTTGAAGTTAAAGGCGTCCCAGCTGTTCCTAAACTCCAGTCCTTTAGGAAACGGGCGACAAGCTGGGCCCCGAGACTCAGGGTCCAGGAGCCCAGGAGACCCTGAGCAGTGGGGCCACAGGGTAGGTCGTGTTTCTTCGGCAGAGAGGAGAGGAGAGGGGCCGGCACCTGGACATGGGAAAGGCTGAGAGAGCAGGCGCCTGTGGTTTGCTGTGCAGGCTGGCTGGGGACCTGGAGAGGGGACCTGCCTCACACCAGGTTTTCTAGAAAACTCCCCCTTTCCCCAGTGTCTTTCCCACAGGCTCTCTGTCTCCACCCAGGGATCATGACATTTTCCCTCCGCAACCTACAAAGTGACAGGAGGGGTGCAGGGGTGAGTGCTGGAGAAACATGATCTTGGAATGACATCCGCAGAATGACTTCAGTGTCTGAGCTCCCTGCCCCGGCAGCTCTGTCGGTGGTGCCTGTTGTTCTGCCCTGACACCCCCCCGAGGTCCCACCCCGTCCACCCTTCTTTGCTTTTCCCTTTTCCACTTCTGTATATGGTAGCAAAGCCACACCGGTTACTCTTAGACATAGACTGTGAGCTTCTGTTCCGGAGGACTCCCCCAGCCCCACTGAAATGGGAGGAAGGGAGGCCCATCATTGGGCCATTCTAATTCTGTTTGGTTCTCGTTGAAACCTAAGAGGAGGGATCTGGGGTGCCCAGGGCCCCAAGGGATACCGCCATCTCCCAGGGTACAGCAACGGTGAGTTGTGACGTCATTGACCGGGTCTTGAACAAGGTTGAACTAATAATAGAAAACATCAGAGTGCCCGGCACACGGTAGGGTTAAGTATTGTTTTGTGAAACCTCCGTCTCGTCTTTGAGTACACCAGCGGGTGTCATGGGTGCCCCTGTGAGATGTATTTCTGACTGTGGCCCTGGTTAAGGAGCACCTGGATGACTCTTTGAGAGTGTCACCTGGTCTCGACTAATCCTGGACTTCTGCGGGGTGACAGTGAACGCCAGAAGGCAGGGAGAGGGAGGAGCCGTTTCATCTGCTGCCTGAGCCGCCTCCTCCAGTCCTCGAGGGTCTAAGGTCCTTGGACCCAGTCCTTCTGGGCCTGGGGGACCACCGCGTGCCTTGTGCCCACCTCTCTTCCAGGAAAAGAACCTTCCAAGAGAACCTGGGAATTGAAAGGGATTCAGCAGTGAACGTGTAAGTGACAGGCCCAGGGCTCTTCCGCCTCCTGACATTCCCAGTGAACCTCTGAGATGCACAGACTGGAGGAAGAGAGACCCTGAGCCTGGAAGGAAGGAGGGACAGGAGGTTGGGCTTCCTGCAGGGGGCGGCAGACCGGAGCAGGCACCGTTTGGGAGTGTCTGGGTCCATCTTCCTGGTAGATCAGACCCACAGTGGCCTGGGAGGACCCCATGGGGACAGAGAACAGCAGTGCGTGGGGCAGGAGGCCCCCTCCAGGATGGGAGCTCACAGTTTACGTCTAAGAGTGACAGGTGTGGTTTTGCCACTGTACACGGACGTATACAGAAGTAAAAAGCAAAGACGAGTGCACAGCGGTGCACTCAAGGGAGGGAGGCTTCGTGGGTTCCCTAAGAGTCCAAAGAGCAGTGCGAGAGTCCTGACCCACGAGGAGGCTTTCTGAGCACCTGCATTCCGCTGCCACAAACCTGCCTTACGAGTTTTCCAAACGGACGCATCTGTAGATCGGCTGCAATTCGCCCGAGCTACAGGCCAAAGCGTGGCTCAGAAACATTGCCTGAGGGCATTTCCAGAAGTCTGTTCTTCCTCCAAGTCTTCGAGGTTGGGGTGGGGAATCTATTTTCTGTTCCCATTTTTTTTTTTTTTTGGGTTGTTCGCTCCTTTTTTTAACTATAAAAGGTCTCTCCAGGCCCAGTATTTACAGAAAGATGGGAAAAGTAAAGATGTCCTCAGTCACCTTCCTCCCAGATTCCCCCTTAGGTTGCAATGGGGCGACCTGTCTGGGAGGGACAGGTCCCTGCCCCCCTTGTCCACGTGAGGGGATGTGAAGTGTGCGTGTACCAGAAAGAACTCTCTGAGAGATTAGCACACGGTTATGCATCTGCACGGGCTCCGTTCAGCATGACCCCGTCCACCTCCTCTTAAAAATATTGCATAGGGTGACTACGCATGGTAGACAGTAAAGACACCCACACCCCTCAATGGATGCACCGTACAGAGTCACAGTCTTGGAATGTGTGACCACCACATAATCTACGCTAACACCATCCTTCCCAAACACCTCCGTTCAAAACCGAAACACAGATTAAGTAAACAAGAAGCAAAACCATTTCCAACAAACAGCCTTCTTCAAGGGACGTCCGTCTTGAAGACGGTGGGGACGGTGGGGACAGTGGGGACGGTGCGGTGACCTGTTTCCTTTTGCCCCAGGGCCCGTGGCTGCCTGGGCTTTCTTCCAGGTGGGTCCCATCAAGCCAGGTAGAAGCACACCTGACCGTTAAGACCCAACCTACCTCTGAGTGCTTTCTCTGGGTGAACAGCTTAGTCTGGGGGTTCGGAGGAAGCTAGGGGGACAGCAGCATTTCTGCACCAGCAGTGCCAGGAAGCCTTCAGTGGTTTCCGTGGGCTACTTAGGTTAGCATTGGAAGACTCTCTTCACTCGAAACACTTGTAGGCTTCTTCCGACTTGAACCTCTCAGTATTTCCTATTTCCTTTCACATAAGCCCTCCTCCCCATTGGTGGTTCAGAGGTCGTGCCCTCTTCATATCCATCTCTTCCCGGTGGCCCTGGCCACTCCAGTCCTCTGAATGTCACCCTTTCTACCCAGCCCAGCCAGGGGCTGTCTTGCCTTTCCCAGCCCGCGGTGACTGTTTCTGTACATCACACTCAGCTTGGTTCTGTCGCTACCTCTTGTTTTGGCTTATGTTTGAATCTTGTTCATTAAAGCGACAGCTTCTGACGATAATGCATGTTTACAGAAAACATGAAAAGTATATATAGAAAAAAAATCATTCGTGATTCCATCCTCAGAGATACCCAGCTTGTACATCTTGGTGGATTTACCACCTTTTTTTTTTTTCCCCGTGTGTATCTCTTGTACGCGACCGTTTATACAACTGATATGGTGCTGTCAGTGTAGTTTCTCGGTTCACCCCCTTCGGGTTTATAACACAAGCGTTTCGCCTGTCAGGCCTCTCCCCCAAAACTGATCATAGCCATTCTATTACATGAGGGAGAATTAGAATTCATTTATTCATAGTTTCTAAAAAGGTATTCATTCGTACTCCCATTAGCATTTGGATGGGAAATCCCCAACCAAAATTCCCCCAAGGAAGGCTTCCCAGACCAGCAGGCATGGGCTGGTATGATATGAGGGGCGGGGCAGCTGGAGCTGTCACTCAACTCTGCTTCCCAGAGGCAGGTTCTTTTGAAGAAGACCTGGGCAGCCCAGCACCCCTCCCCCGCCCATGGCCCTCCATTTCACCTGATGAGCGCTGAGTATAATTAAAACACACCGCAAAACAAACGGTCTCATTTTGCTGATCTGCCTTTTTCTGATTAACCTTGAGCTCAGTCATTTCTCATACATTTTGTTCTAAGAGCTGTGTTTCTTCTAAAAGCTGTATGTCTGGCTTCTGCTTGCCCATGATCATTTTCCTTGTTGATGCATAAAAGCATTTTGCTATATTAAAAGCATATACTTCTTGTTCATTTCGTGCAAATATTTTTTAACCCATTTACTAGTTCGCTTTTCTATTTTGTGGAGGATGTTTTTGACGTGCTTTTAAATAACTCACCCTTCTGTTATGATCACTTTTATTTGCTTCAGACTCAGAGAGCTTTTGCTCATCTAGACTTTAGTTAAATATACACCAGTATTTTCTTTCTTTTTTTTTAATCCTCACCTGAGGACATTTTTCCATTTTATTGTTCAGACAGAGTGGAAGGGGGAGAGAGAGAGAGAGAAACATCGACGTAAAAGGGACACATCGAGTGGCTACCACCCGCATGACCAACCAGGGCTGGGGACAAACTGCAACCGAAGTACGTGCCCTTAGCGGGAACCGAACCCCGGTCTCTTGGGACCACAGGCCAACACTCTAACTGCTGAGCCAAACTAGCCAGGGCACACCAGTATTTTCTTAGATATTTTCTAGATATCCCTGACTTCATTTTTTTTTTTTTTTACATTGAATACACTGGGGGTTTTATCTTGGTGTATGGAATGAGGGAGGGATCAAATCTGATTTTTTCTCCCTCCCAAACAGCCACATTTTTCAGTTTCACCTTTAGAGAATTTTTTTTTTTTGGTACGTGCCCCTAGTGGGAACCAAACCCGGGACTCTCTGGTCCACAGGCCGACGCTCCAACCACTGAGCCAAACCGGCCAGGGCTTATCTAAGCTTTTAAAATCTATACAAAAGATTTCAGGGCTGTCTGATTCAACTTCATTGGTCTGCAGTCTTGCATCAGCACCACACTATTTTAATTACCATATCAACACTCATAGAGTTGCATTATCTCTTAGGGAAAGCAACTCCTTGCTATTCTTTAAACAGCTCTTAGTTATTTTCATCTGTTTCTCTCTCTCTCTTCTAGCTGAGCTATAGAATCTTTCAAATGATTAGGACTGCATTTCACCTAAAATTTACTTTGGTAAGGATTAACAGTATTAATGTATCTCATATTTCATTCCAAGGTTATATCTTTCCATTAACTTTTCTCTTTTTTATCAATCTCTAGAAAAAGTTTATGTTTTTAATACAGGTCTTGGAGATTTCTCATTAGTGCAGTTTCTAAATTTTTTCAGGACTCTTATGAGTGAGGTGTCCCCCTGTGTTTTCTGCTTATTGTTGCAATATAGGAAAGGTATCGATTTGGGAAATTTTCATATATTTATCTTGTATCTTACCACTTCCTGAATGTCGTATTCATAGTAAGAATGTTCTAGTTGATGCTCTGATATCACCTTGGTACATAATCGTAGTATAGTCTACAGATAAACATTTTGTTTCATCCTTTCTAACAGATATCTAGCTATTGCAGAATTTGAGTAGAAGTTGGCATGTTGTCCTGTTGCTTTGAGGGCTCAGTTTCCAATCTATGGGTTGAATCTATTTTGAAATGTAAAATGACCTTCGAGGACAGCACGTGATGATTTTAGGCCTCATTGGAATGAAGACTGGGATCCAGAACCTTGAACAATACCGTTTGGGGCGTCAGGGATCAGGGCGGCCTGCATTTCAGGATGGTCCCCACGCTTTTCTCCACTGCGTGTACAGCTCCTGATGAGTCCCAGGACTGCGAGTACTCGTGACATGGGGCAGGTGCTTCAACAGGCAGCACAGCACGAGTAGGGTAAGCTGAAAATGCCAACAAGGATGCTCTGCACATCCTGATGGACCCTGTGGGGTAGCTGGGGAGACTCTCGGAGCATCTCCAGGGCTCGCGTTGTGGAGTGGCTTGAACGTGCATGGGGTTAGAAAAGAAAGAAAAAGCGCATGGGGTTGAGATAGCACGCATGGACCAGTGGGGACATTCCTCCCAAACAGGCCCGCCTACAAAAAGCAACCCCAAACACAACCCTTGGAAACTTTTCTTTCTTTTTTTTTTTTTTTATCCTCACCTGAGGACATTCTTGCATCCATCTTCAGATAGAGCGGGAGGGAGAGAGGGGGGAAGAGAGAGAGAGAGAAATATTGATGTGAGAGAGACACGTCAACTGGCTGCCACCCACACGACCCCAACCGGGGTGGGGACAAACTGCAACCGAGGTACGTGCCCTTAGCGGGAACCGAACCTGGGACTCCCTGGTCTGCAGGCCGACGCTCCGACCTCTGAGCCAAACCGGCCAGGGCATCCCCTTGGAAACTTTTCCAAGTCTCAGTCATAGTGCCTTTCCATCAGGTGGTCTAGGTGACACTTCCCAGCTGTTGGTTCATGAATTCAGAGAGGCACATGGAGGAATAAGAGGAGGTAAATATCTAATTAAAAAAAATCAGTAAGTGTTTTCAGACAATTCCCCTTTGGAAGCAAAGTGTGGATGCTCTGCACATCCTGATGGACCCTGTGGGGTAGCTGGGGAGACTCTCGGAGCATCTTCGGGGCTCGCGTTGTGGAGTGCTTAGCGCTCCGTGAGTCCCCGCCAGGGTGCCTCCTGACCACCGAACATCTCAGCCTCTTCCCCGTGGCCCTCTGCCATCTCCTTCGCCCTCCGCTATTTAAACGAGACCCACGACGGACTTGTTCAAAACCGGAAGCCGAGGGAATCCTCATGTTGGATTGCAAGTCGATGTGGAGCACAGACATGAAAATAATTTCTAATCATCCCGATTAAATCTCTCAAAAGTTAAAAGAGGAGCGACACATGGAGCCCAGTGTGAGGTAATCTATGGCGCTGACCCCGGAGTGGAAACAACCCCCGCCCCTCCCCCGAGGTATGTTATGCACCTGCATTGAATGCCATCCGCACTGTTTATGAATACGTGGGGCCAGGGACTTTCTGTTTAGAGTAATCATCTTTCTAGAAGAACAGCCCATGGGAAAGTATTCTCTTTTCCAAGTCTAAATAGGGAGGGCCCATTGCTTAGGCTAAAAAAATCTTACAATTCAGGTTTAGGTATTAACTTTTTAGTGAAATACACAGAATAAAAGATCGCCAGAGAGTGATCCTCGCCTTCCAGCAGACACATCGTAGCATCTACACGGAAGGAATGTAAATATAGCTGGCTTCCGTTTTTTTTTTTAATTAACAGAAGCTAATCTCTCTCCTTTAAAACACCCACTGGAGCAACCATATTAGTTATGCAGAAATGGAGCAAGCGCTTATTATTATTATTTTTTTATAGATTAGAGTGTTACAGAACCTTCTGCGACTTGCCCTGAATCTCCTACATGCAAAGCTAATTAGATGAGGAGGTGGACCTATTTGCACAGAGCTAGGGTCTCCTGGGAAAGTCTCCAACCTCCAGTTCCTGATATCCAAAGTCTGAACACGGGTGGGCCACATGGGTGGGCCAAACTCAGGTATAAAATGCTACCTTGGCCAAAGACTGCTCACCCAGGCTCACTATCAGCTAAGGGCAAGGAGGATGGGCGTTGGAGAAGAGGGTGGGGGTCTTAGCACAACGTGTGGCGGGGCTGGACGCAACCCTCGACCCGGCTCCTCAGGCACATTGGATGCGCTTTGGAAAGAAAGAGCGACAGGGGGTGTGTGCACGGAGGTGGCGCAACCCAAGATCGACTTTCACACCAAGCACATGGGGCCCTCTTTCCTGGAAGCGGCCTGCAGGGGCGAGGAACCACGCAGGGTCCGTGCTCTCCGCGACACCCCAAGGCCGTGAGTCTCCGCAGTGAGAGATCAGTGGGGGGAGGGTAAACCAAAGCGATAACTCGAGTCAGCTCCCCCCAAACCAAACTTTCTGGCTTCCTCCTTTCCTGTCCAATGATGTGCTTCTCAAGACTCTCCCTGGAGAAAGGGTATCGAGCAAGAAATGGGACATCACTCTGGAGGGATTTCGGAGCACCCTCCCCCCGGAGACAAAGGCCTGTTTCTCCAGGGCTGAAGGCACCGAGGCAGGTACCGTGTGGGTTTGTTTCCATTTCTGGAACAAGGCGCAAAACCGTCGGGCCGTTCTGAAAACAAGTGATAGAAATGTAGAACAGAGAAGGGCCAGAAATTCAGAAACAGTTTCGGGACCCCCCCGCCTTTTGGTGCTTGTTCGCGTGGGATTGGGTGCTGTGTTTGTGTGTTTGGTCTGTGGCCCGTGGCCGTGGGTGACCGAGGAGGAGCCCTAAGTGACAGTTCCAACCCTAAAGGCTGCCTCTGGTTGGAGTCAACGTGAAAGTTATCAGCAGGGGAGCCCTTTTACGTCCTACTTGAGAATGTGAAACCATCATCAGCGGGTTAGTTGTTGAGAAGCCAGATTCAGCCGGGAAAAGAGGAAACACTTTTTTAAAGACCCTTCTTCCACGTCCACCTTCACTGTTCTTGGACGACTGGGCATTTCCCTCCTGGCACTTAGAAGTGGGACCTGCGGACGCGGGGGATCTGATCTCATCCCTCTAGACTGTTGGTTTCCTGGGGGCAGAGAGCTTGTCTGTTTGCCCATCACTTTATCCTCAGGAAGGCACAGCAGGTTGAAGTGTCCACATAAAATGTGGGGGATGTCGCCACCCGTCTCGGGGTGCAGGGTGGGAAGTGGTGTCTGGGGGCTGTCAGAGGCCACTCTGTGTTGGGTCAGGGGCTGCGCAGAGTCGGGGGGCATGTGCGTGATGGCAGCTTCAAAGCTATTTGTGGAAAGGACCCTCACCCCAGCGGACACACCAGTTTTTAGACTTGGGTACAATGCCTCATTGGGGCAGAAAGATTTATTGGGTGGAGAGGAAGAAAGGCGGGGTCTCTCTTGGGCCCCAGGAGAGTTAGAGCGAGCGGGGGGGGGGGGGAGCAGTTGCCCTGACGTAAAAATGTCACCCGAACAGATGGGTTCGACCTCTTGTTGGGAGGAACACTGACTGAAGAGGGGGCCAGAGAGTAAGGAAGAAACTGAGTCCTTGGGAGGCCCTGGGCTGAGGGCTACACCAACGAGTGCACAGTGTCTGCCGCTGTCTCTCCAGTGTCCCCCCGTTTCCCCAGTGCTGCAAGCCCCATCACAATACCCCTGGGGACGAGCCACTTAAGACAGGGCTGCCCCCCTATTCCGGAGCCAGGGGTCCCAGGGACCAGCACCCATAAGGAGATGGGTCCGGGCTGCCCGATCCCCTCAACTTGGTTCCGTGAAGGAAAAACCAGTGTATACCCCCCCCCCCCATTTATAAAAGTTTCTTAATACCAGAAGATCCCAATCTCCTGTAAATAAAAAACAAACAAACACACACACAAAGCGCCAAAGCAGAAAGGGTGCAGGTGCTACTGAGCTGAGCTGGGGGGGTCGCCCTTCACCTTCTCCCTGCTGGACCGCCGGCTCCTCATCCCGTGCTAATCTGGGAGCAGGTGGGCAGGAGCCTGGCTTGGATCCACCGGGAAGCACTGCATACGTTTGATTGGTACTGATTTGTCTGCCTGTCCTACCCGAACCAGAGCATCCAGCACAGGATCTGACTCGTCCATTCTGCGTCCCCGGGGCTGGTAACCTGCTCCCACCAGAAGCATTCGAAGTGGGAACCCTGTTGGTACTGTCATCCGGTTTCTGTTCAGGCCAATGTTATTGTGACCATGATGGCATCATGGGACCTGGAGCTGGGTCACGTCACGGTGGCTCCTGCCTGCCATGTAGGAGGCAGGAAGACCTGAGCTGGGGTGATGAGGATAAAGCGGGCAGCTTTTCACAGAACGATGGGCGGCTAGCGCCCCGTCCTGTCCACCGAGTTCAAAGACCTCATTTTATATCCGGGGTAACCGGGGCCGGCGGCCCGTGCATTCCCTTTGCTCTGAGGCTGCGTCCATGTCTACACATGTCCACCTGCTTCTGCCCCTACTGACCGCCACGAAGCTCGCTCTCCCACCCCGTGGTGCAGGGGCGACAAGGCTGGGAAGGGCGTCTAAACTGCTCACCGCTGCTCTTCTGCTAGAGGTGGCCGGAGCCTCCGTAGGACCTGGCGGCCGTGTCACAGGGGAGGAGAGGGCGGGGACCGCCTGGCGTGAATAGAAATGGCACCTTCACAGGTAGTAGCCCCGCATGAGCGCCAAGAGAAGCGGCCCTGATGTCTGGGCAGAAGTGGACTTGGTGGTGTGTTTCGTGAGGAGCAAGAGTCCATAGCCTTGTCCCTGGTCTTAACACGCTTTTCTGCAGAGATCCCCGTCACTGTGAGCGGCTACTCGTCAACAAGGCAGGCCCCGGCCACTCCAGTGAGCCAACAAGAGAGAAATGGCGCTATTGTTCCCCAAGGACAAGTCAGTTCAGAGGACCCGGGGTGGGGGGGCTCCAGGCAGCGCACCAACTGTCTGTGCTCTGTGAGCTGCCAGGCTCTGCCCTCCGCGTGGCACGGACCCACCTCCGCTCAGGTGGGGCCGTTGGCTGCATAGACCTCAGGAGAGAAATGCCAGTATTGCTCAGGGCACAGTGACTCCCAGGTCCGAGGACAACGCTCTGTAAGGCCCGGAGAGATGCAGGGAAGGTGAGAGAAAGTAAGTGCTTCATGTAACCTGGCTCGCCCCTCTGGCGGGATTCCTGCGGCTCGGCATCACGGGGGCAGCATCCCCCACGCAGCCCTGCTGGCCCGGGACTCCTGCAGACGCACGCTTTTGACGATGCTCTCAGACCACGGTGGGTGTCCCCGGCGGACCAGCACCCAGCTCCCCCGACCTGGAAAGCTGGATGTCACCTTGGACCCCAACACAATCAACAACTCATGTCAGTTTCCACCCCCCGGCCCCTTAAAGGCGTATCCACAGGAGTCCGGACTCTGCCGGCCAGTCACCAGCACTTCAGTGCAGGCTCCCCATTTATCGCGCAGTCTCAGACTCAACCCTTGCAGTCCCTTCCAGCACCAGCGGCGAGCCTCCCCAGACACCACTCAGCACCCCGTCTCCTTCCCACGCACCACACCTTCAGCAGCTTCCCATTGTTTACAGATTAAAGTCCGAACTCTCTGACGGGCTGCGGGGGCGCAGACCCTGCCTCCGGCCCCCGCCACGCGCCTCTCTTGCCCTGTCTCTAACTCTGCATCTGGAGGCCACCGCACCCTTGTCCGAATGTGTCCCCCGTGGCTCCTTTTCACCTCTGCACGCCCCACCTCGGTGTGCTTCAGATGTCAGCTCACGTGCCCCTCTGAGGTTGCCCCGCACTGGGAGGAAACCTGTGCACTGGTGTGTCCCCTCCTGCTGCCCGGGGTGGTTGCCTGTACTGGTCAGCCGTTCTCTCCAAAGACGCTGTAAATTCCTCGAGGGCATGGATTGGGTGTTACGGATCTCCGAAGCCTTAGCCTGGAGCAAAGGGGCCTGAGGACTGTCCTCTCGCTCTGCTGGCTCGGGGGCTACAGGTCTTCCCGCGCCGCCCAGGACCGGGTCCGGGGGAACAGCAGCATTCAGTTCAAGAGCTGTGCCCACGGACTCAACCCTAACGTCCCGTTTGGACCGGAAGACACCTGGGCTGAGATGAAACGAGCAGGAAGAAATACCGAGGGAAAGAAGAGCCTAGAACGGTTCCCTGTGACCCAGAGGGAAAAGGGGGACCTCTGGACCCATCAGCAGGGAATAGCACCCGGCGGCGCCCCAGCCCCCCGCGGCCTGAGGGGAAACTGCGGGCTCCGGGCAGAGCGTTCGCCACACCTGCCCAGGCCTCCTGGACGAGCAAGGGGGCCCGGCGGTCGGGCTGCGGTCCGTGCAGACGATGCCGGGGCTGGAAATAGCGTCCTGAGCACAACAAACAGCTGTCTAAGGGGAGTGAACCTCGCACACTGATGCAGAGCGACCTTCGCCACCCAAAGAGGGGTGGAGAAAAGCATGCAGGTGCGGGCTGGGGCCACCGGGGTCTCTTGCCTACACCCCCCCGCCTGCCCAGGGGGTGCTGGCGGGGGCGCTGGGTCAGGGCCAGAAGACTGCTAACGTTTTCCGTCCAAACTGAGACCCTCTGTCAAGTGATTCCCAGGGTCTCTCCCTCACTCCATTGAACTGAACATCCTCTCAGATGTTCCCGAGCCCCAGTCACTCGAGGCGTGGGTGACAGCCCACCCTCCACTGGGTCCTCAGAGTCAGGGATGGTGTCCGTTATGAAAGGGTTTTCTGGGTGCAGGAAGGTGTTGGGAGCGGAAAGGCAGGGTCCTCTGCCCAGCAGGGAAGAGGGCAAAGGCTGAGCCTGCACTGGCTGCCGTGCCGCCGCCCCGGGCAGGGATCTGACTGACCTTCCTCCACCACGTGTCCACGTCTCCCTCCCGCTCCCCACCACCAGCGCTGCCGGCACCCCACACTCTTGTGCGCGCTGGGAGGAGGGAAGGAGAGGGTGGGGAAGTCCAGGGAAGGCAGCCATGGAGAGGGAGGTGGGTGAGCCCTGCCCATGCCCAGCCGGGCCTCCGGGGGACTTCACTGGGAGCAGACACTCCCCACGCAGCAGGGCAGCTGCGTCCTCACCCCGCCCCGGGGCCGTGGCGGTGGCCAGGCCTCTCGGGTTAGTTCACATTGGAAACTTTCCTCGATCTCTCTCCAGGGTGCAAGGCTGCCTGTCGGGGTTCAGGACTGAGGAAGACACATTACTAATTCTACGCAGCGACGTTTCTCACTCTGCAGGTCACAACCCATTAGTGGGTTGTGTGTAGCCAGCGTTTAAAAACAAGATTGCAAGCTTCCGCGTTAGCGTTTTGGTTTGTTCCATTGTATGTCCATCTACCTCTATCCATACCTATACCTATGCCTATGCCTATATCTAAATATCTCCACTGGCTGGTAATGAAACATTTATTGTATTTCTTACTGTGCTGTAGGGTCCAAAAGACATAAATGGAAAAACAGTGGCCTAGACCCAAACATCACTGCTGGGCCCGGCTGGCCCTGGATTATCGCAGAGAGAGACCAAACCAGAGGTTCAAGGCCTTGTTTGGCCTCATGAGCCCTGGGATTTGGTAACCACCTTCCCCTTGGGGCCCTTGGTGACCACCTCCTCCATGGAGACAGGCCATGCTGGAGGCCCTGCATGGGACGGGCTATGACAATAAACATCATGGAGGACTCTACGCGTGTCTCTAGCCATCTGAATGCTTCAGCTCCCTGGTACCTGGAGACTCACGTTAGCTTCTGAGATGTACAGACTGGAAAAACAGAGCCCAGTAGAACTCGGGAGGCCTCGGGAGGCCGAACCGGAAAACCAGCATTGGCCAGAAAGCTGTCAGTGGTTTTCTGGGACATGTGAGCCCTCCAGTGACCCTGGGGGATGGGCAGGGACAAGCACTTGTCTAGGGTGAAAGAGTGAAGTCCAAGATTGGCGAGGAGTGGAGGTGCCAGGGACAGGGACCGTCTTCCTGGTGGGTCAGAGTCCTGGGACCAATTAGAGAAGAATGGGGGGGCTGGAGAGGGGCCGTGCCCATCCGAGTCCTGCGAGCGGCCACTTCCGCTGGCCACGTCGGGCAAAGGCAAGAATGTGAGATTTTAACTCATTCCTTACAGGAACGCCTCAGATTACTGTGGATTAGAGAGTAGCTTCCAGAATTCTGAGACAAGCAGTGTGTGTGTGTGTGTGTGTGTGTGTGTGTGTGTGTGTGTGCACAGGGCTCCCGCGTGGTGTCCGGTGGCGGCTGCATGGGCCTGGGAGGATGCCCTGGGAGAGAGGCCCTGAATCAGGGCTGCAGGAAGCCCACACACAGGGCGGCTGGCACATTGTTTGCCGTGGGAAAAAAATGGTAGTGTCACCTAGCACACGGCCTTGAATACACACTGCGCGCTCAGTTTACTTCGAATGCTTTCGCCCGAGCTTTCAGAATGACTTGTGCTTGGGCAATTGCCGTGTACACAAAGGAGAAGGTGGTTCGGAAGTACATCACGCCTGGGGTGTGGGAGCACTCAGAGTGGGATTCTCGTGTTCGGTAGAGGCTCCTGCTCGCGAAGCTTAGAGAAGGCTTGTTCTGCGCTTCTTTTCAAAACCCCCTTGCATTTCCCTATTGATAAGAGACCCTTCCCATGATTTCACTCATATGTGGAACCTAATAAACATCATAAACGAACGAAGGAGAAAGCTCTAGAGGCATGGATGCATGGCTCAGACTGATGGGAGGGAGGGGTTGGGTAGAGATTTAACCAAAGACTGTATATCGCCAGTGGGCACAGGCAATCGTGTGCTGAAGGCCCAGGGTGGGGCAGGGACTGGGAGGAGGGGGACTGTGCGGGGTGTGGGACATCTGTAATACTGTTAACAGAGAAAAAGTGACCCTTAGCTCCCCTCAGTTCCCTCCTCCCTCCCTTCCCCACCCCCTCCTTTAAAGGGCTACCCATCTCCCTGGCTTTCAATAGCCCATGGAGAGGATAGAAAAATTAACTGGACTGAGAGAGTGTGGATTGGGGTGTTGGGTCTACTCTGGGCCACTTCCCAGGCCTGGTCCTCAACCCACTGTAACTTCCATTCACTTCTATGTGGGAACGACAAGGAAGGGTCCACATTACTGAGCTCCGGTGAGAGGAAAAAGATCTGTTATGGTCCTTTCTGTCATCTCCAGCGACAGCCGGGGGCTGCAGCGACTGCTCAGGAGTGACCGTTTCTCACAGGTGTTTCCACCAGCACTTTTGAGCACCCATGGAAGGGTCAGAGCAGAAGGGGAACCAGAAGGCTCCGTTTGTGCCGAGGACAGCATAGAAACGGAGCTAAATAAAGAATAAGGGACAGTGACCGCTAGGGTGAGTTCGAGAGTGCCACTCTTGAAATGGAATTTCACCGCGATGGTTGCTTTACAACCGGGTGCGTTTTGCACATTAAACATCGGTGTCAATGGGAAAAGCTTTCCGAGACCCTTCAGAGCTTCAGCTTTTAGAATGTGGACTCCAATCAGCAGATATTCCTCCCGGGCAGTAAGTCTCAAGATTATTACATGGCCGGAGAATTAAAATCCAGAACTCCCATTGGTAACACAGTCGGCTCTTTATGATTTAAAAAAAAAAAAATTGTAGTTCATTTCTAGTTTTATACTGTCGTGATCCGAGAAGTTCCTTGAAATGATTTCAATCTTCTTGAACTGGCAGACTGACTTTGTGTCCTAACATGTGGTCTATCTTTGAGAATGTTCCACGTGCACTTGAAAATAATGTATATTCTGCTGCTTCGGGCTGACATGCTCTGAAGATACCAATTAAATCCATCTGATCTAGTGCGCCTTTTAAGGTTGCTATTTTCTTGTTGATTTTTTGTCTGGAAGACCTATCCATTGATGTCAGTGGGGTGTTAAAGTCCACTACTATGACTGCATTGCTGTCCATCTCTCCCTTAAAGTCCCCCAGGAGTTTTTAAATATATTTAGGTGCATCTATGTTTGCCAGGGTTGGATGGATCTTTTTAGTGTTATGTAGTGACCCTCTTTGTCTCTGATTATGGCCTTTGTTTTGAAGTCTGTTTTGTCAGATACAAATATTGCTATCCCTGTTTTTATTTATTTTTTTTTCATTTCCATCTGCATGGAAAATTTTTTTCCATCCCTTCACTTTCATCCTGTGCGAGTCTTTTGTTCAGAGGTAGGTCTCTTGTAGACAGCATATATATGGGTCCTGCTTTGTTATCCATTCAGTTACCCTGTGTCTTTTGATTGGAGCATCTAGTCCATTTACATTTAAGATTATTATTGATAGGTGCTTGTTTATTGCATTTTTTTATTCTTGATGCCTATGTGCCTATCTCTCTGTTTCTTCTTCTTCTTCTTGCTACAGACCCTTTAGTATTTCTTGCAATGCTGCTTTAGTGGTAATGAACTCCTTGCTCTTTTTAAAGTAAAATTTGCAAAAATATCAGACAAGTCTGCTTGCCATCTCTCGTGTACCAGGTACTGAAGGACTCAGCCAGTGTTTCTAGTCAATGGTTTCTTCTGTGGTCCCCAAATTCTGCCCCAGGCTGCCTAGGGCACTGCAGCAAATGCACAAGAATGCCACACAATAGTTTAAAATTTTCCAAATGAACACAGTGACATCTGCCAGGTACCATGCCCTGAAATTGTCTGTACCCAACTGCCTATTCATTGGAACTCCCAGGTATTTATTTTAGGCTAGGGTCACTGCCAATGATTACTGACACATCAAGGAAGCCTCGGACTGAGAGGGTTTGGCAACCCTTTACGGGTTTGGCGGGACACCGCATGTGTCCCATATGATGGACGTGCAGTGAAACGCCCACTCACAGGTGCCTTCCCTGATCTCTCTGCTCGCTGGCTGGCTCCTCTGAAGTTGCCACGTCTTCGTGCCTATAAAATAGTGCACACGTGGCATGAGCTTCCGCCTTGTTTCCCAGCACAGCCGTGGCTCCTGACCTGTGGGCTAAGAAAGAGCCAGTTTGCTCAGGGGCTCTGGCAAAGGCTGTGAGTGTTCATCCTTGGGACAGGCCCCCAAACGGACATACAGAGGTTGGCAGAATCTGCCTTTATGCCATCTGATAGCGGCACCCAGAGCCCCTCTCATCTGGACCCTGTCCATTCTTCCCTGCTGGCTGCCAGCATCATACAGTCTCTGCCGATCCCATCCCTCCCTCCCATGAGCTTGCCCCTGCAGACCCCAAACCGGTCTGTCCCCCTCCACCCCCTCCCAGGACAGTGTATTCTGCAGTCCAGGGCCTTCACTCGACCGTTGCCTTCAACTGCCTTCAGAATGTTCCCTTGCTAACATTCTCAGCAGTTAGGACCTTGGTTCTGCAGCGGGTTGGACTCCCAGGCCTCAGAGACTTGGTCCAGACCTCTGTCTGGGGACCCAGCAGCTAGCACCCTGGACAGGCCCAGTGAACAAGGAACGAATCGATTTAGTGACTTAATTCCCAGCACAGATCCTAGGCCCATTGTGACCACACAGGAGATCCTCTTGTCACACTACCTGATTGTTTTCCAGGGGCTCTCTCTCACGGAGCTTAAAAAACACTTGATGTGGGAGCCCAGGAGAGATCGTGGCTGGGGGGGTGTTGCTTTCCTGGTACCACCCTCATTTCTGCGTTGGCTCTTGTGCCTGACTCTCCAGGCAGATGGCCAGTGCATGCAGCCCACAGAGACGGGGTAGAGCCGTACAGAACGTGCTGAATTTGATCATCTTTCCCTTCTCATGGCGGCAGGCAGGGGAGCCCCAGTGTCTCGCTTCCCACCGTGGGGGGCCCAGCCTCCGACGGCTGTGCTCTTTTTTTGTCCCCCTGGCTCAACAAGGATGTGCAGCGTCCGGGAGGGGGCCCGAGAAGAGGCCACCCCTGCCTTTGACACAGATGGTCTCCTCGGTATTACCAGGGCATTTTATTATTATTATTATTTTATCTTGTTGAAAGTATGACAGATGTCCCTCCTTTCCCCCCTCATTGACACCCCAGTCCCCGCCTTCCTGCACCATTGTCTGTGTCCACTGGTTGTGCAGATACACATGGAAGTGCTTTAGTCTATTGCTCCCGCCACCCCTCCGACCGCGGCCTGTCAGTCTATCCCACCCCGTGTCTCCGAGAGGCATTTTAAATGTACAAAGAGGCCCTCGTCTTTGCCATTTTTGAGTAGCTTAAGTGTTAAAAAAAGATCAAAATCAAAAAAGAAAAATGCCAAAACTCGGCACAGACGTTGTATGCGGTTTTTCTACTTAAATGCACACGAAATGTAGGGCCTTGAACACGTGCAAGTACGATGGCTCGGTAGCCCCTCGTGTGGAGAGAGGGTTCGCGGCCTGTGTGGTCTGAGGCCCTTTGTGGAAGAGGGTAGAACCCACGGCTGCCCTGAGCCCCTGCTCCCCTTCAGCCCCCTTGCTGTGTCTGGGCACCTTTGGGGGGTTTCTTGCCAGAATGCCCGGAGTCCCACACTCTTCTAGGACCAAACGATGCCCCCGGGGAAGGAAACGGAGCCCCCAGGCTGCCCTGGCCTGCAGAGGGATGGTCTCCTTGCTGGGTGGGGATGAAGGGACACAGCAGCCCTGCCCTCCCGGGGCGGGGGGGGGGGGGCTTCCCTGGGGTGTGCAGGGCCTTGTACAATACCAGGCAAAGGGCTTCTCCACATGCCTTCCCCTGGCCTGTGCCGCTCTCGGACCCGAGTCCACCCCGGGGCCGACCCCCTGCCGGTTCCTAGGCCCCTACCAAGAGCTGCAGATACAAAGATGATTCCCTCCCGGAAGGGCTGACAGTTGACTGGAGGGCAACAGTGCTCGAGTCACCGAGTCACCGGCACCTAGTGAAGTGAGCACTCGCTCCGGTGGTGACAGAGTCCCCGAGGAGGCGCCACCCCCCTGCCCCAGGGCCCGAGCTCCCGAGGAGGCTGTGGACCAGATGGAGCCTGAGCTGAGTTCTGATTAAGTCAGGATAGTCAGGCCGAGCCTGGCCCGTGACACGGTTCACGCAGCGGGGCACCCAGCTTGCGCAGAGACGCGAAGGAGTGACGAGCAAGGGTGGGGACTCGGGGGGACCCGTGTGTCGGGAAACCAGAGGGAGGTGGGTGTGCAGAGGGGATGCAGGAGGCAGGGGGTGTCATCCCACGGAGACCAGGGAGCAGCAGGGCAACGAGGGGGGCGCACTCGCATTTTGGGTGAAGCTGTTTTTTAAAAAACTGAAATGCATTGCGGTAACATTGGTTAATTACATAAATATCAGGTGTACAACCAGTTCCATACACGCTATGGTGTGATCATGGGGTGTGATTCTTTGGCTCTACTCTCCAGGGGACAGGTCTAAGTAAGGCCAAGAATGTGGGCACGCGTGCAGGCCACTGCAGGGGACCAGGCAGGAGGTGAACCCCAAGCGCAGGGAGGTGGGAGGGCAGCGTGAGTGGAGGGGGGATGGGCGCTTGCTTGTTAGTGGTGCCTCAGGCAGATGCCACCACCTGGGAGAGGACCCAAGGCGGGAGGCGGGGGGTGACGGTTGCTCTTTAGGAGAAACAAATGGCACTTTGGGGTACAACAGGGAACTGAGTGTTGGGAGGGCAGGTCTGAGACCCTGGGAAGGAGCAAACAAGGTCTCTTGTGGCCTCAGGGGACATGGGAGGGAAGGTGTCTCCTTGCCTTTGCAATGAGAGCCGATCAGGGACACAGTCCAGGGAGGGAACAGCAGCAGGGTGGAGAGATCCCTGGGGACAGATGTGTACGCGACAGGCAGTGGGATCAGGCACAGAGGCCGAGGGAGAACTTGGGGTTCGGAGAGCACTGTGGGGCGGGCTCCCACCTGTGTGCCCAGCGTGTGAAGTAGCGCCTTGAAGGCCATGACCCGAGCCTTCAGGGTGACCTCTCTCTAGGGTGCCTCATCGGGAGGGAATGGTGGAGGCCGTTTTTGGGGTGCAGTTGGGTAGGGTGGCAGGTGTAAGGAAATAGAAAACAGTGAATCTCTACATTCTTTCTGGACGTTTGACCAAGGTAGGAAGGAGAGAAAACACAGCCCTCATGGTTGGGGCGATTTTTAAAAATTAAAAATAACTTCCGTTGTCCCCCTGTCCCCCAAAACACCGCCTGTTCTGTGCATAAAAGTGGGAAATACATGCGAGGAGGAAGAAAATAAAATTCGCCTATGATCTGATGCATTAGCGATATACTCTGGTAAACCCGGGGCAGTTTCCTTCCAGACTGTGTTTCTTAGTGGGGAAGGCATCATGCGGTACACTCTCATTTTGCCACAGACGTCCTATTTCCACTCAATATTTCTTTCTTTTCTTTTTTTGGGGGGTGGGGTGGGGTGCTGAGGGCCTGGAGGATGTATTTCTCCCCCGGTCGACCGGGTGGTGGGTGGGCCCACGCCAGGGCCCCCCTCTTGGGGGACCCTTGGCCAGGTCGGTCTCCCCCTGCTCCCGCCGCTTTTTTCTTCCTTTTCTGCTGGAGTAGCTGCTGCCTCAGCGCACGAGATTTCGTCAAGGTGTTCGCAGCAGCCACAGTGGGCAGCGAGGTGGGCATCACAGGGGGCTGGGCTCCCCCGAGGGATCCCCCAGGCAGCGCCAGGCCAGGGCCGACCCCCCAGGAGCTCCCCCCTCCCACTTACTGTGCCTTGAATGCCTTTCTCCACCTGAGCTACTCTTCTTCCAAAACACGCTTTAGAATGGCATCTGCCCGCCTGCCCAATAGGTATGATTCCCGTGGCTCAAAACGAAGCAGGTCAAAAAGAGCGTCCAGTGAAAAGTTGCCTTTCACCCCCTTCCTCTGAGCCACCCCGTTCTCCCTGGAGGCAACTGATGACCTGACCCCGTCCAAATGGTGGGTAGATGACATTCCGACACGAGAACGTTCCCACGTTCAAGTACCTCCCTGTCTCGTGTATTTGGATGCTATTTCGTTTTACTTTGCTGTAATCCTAAGGCTAGGATGAATGTTCTTTTAGCTAAATCTTTGCCCACGTACCTTCTTTTCCTGGAGTAAACATCCCCAAAGTGGAATTCCTGGGTCAGAAGGTAGAACCAATTTTTTAAAAAAACATCTTTCAATACCAGATTGAACTCCAAAGAAATCGATGTCAATTGACACTCCCACACCAAGGCATGAGAGTGTTTCTGTCCCCGCCGGCCCCCCACCCATGTTATTAAAACGTGCTTCCTCCAACGGTGCCAGCTTAGTGGGTAACAAAGGTGTGCATGCCTCTAACCCACACTGTGAGTTGCTTTTTAGGAGGAACCAATGGCACCTGGGGATACAGTAGGAGACTAGGTGTTGAGGGGACAGCTCTGAATACCTGGGAGGGGCTGTCGGGCTGAGGAGTGAAGATGAGGCCTCATGGTGGGCAGGGCGGCTGCATCATCACTGAGCGCCAAGCCCAGGGACATGGCCCTTCTTCATTTTCAGAAATCCCCCAACAGAAGGGGGGGGCTTTGCAGGGACGGTGGGTCATGGGCTGGATTTTTGTTTGTTCGCTGTTTCCCTTATGAAGAAGCCATCCTGTGGGGTCTTTACTGAAGGCTTCTGGAGAGAAGGGTTCCAGGAACAGTGTGGAGGGGGTGCAGATACCCTCCGGTGAGCAGAAATCGCCTCTCCCTAGACTGTGCCCCAGGCGCCACCTTGGGCTGAGAGCAGGTGTCCGGGTGCCCTCTGATGTCAGGCTGCATGATGTCCAATGGGGAAGGGGGGCTGACCACTACTTGTGCACGGCACCCAGTTAAGAGAGGAGGCAGAGGAACAGCGAAGAGATCTGTCCTCCCCTGGCCCGTAAACCCCAGGTCTTGCAAAATTGGCACTGCAGGGTGAGCTTGGATGTCCGGAGAGGCAGGAGTGTCCTCCACGGTTACCCTCAGAAGCTCCTGCCTTCACCATGCTGACGCCAAGGGCAGCTACTCTGTCTGGCTTATTTGCACACTGTAGACACTAGACTATTTCCTAGACCAATCAGAGCTATTTTCCTTAAAAAAAAAAAATAAATAAATAAATAAAAAGGGAACACGATGATTTCACAGTACGTAGTTACTTGTCTTTCAGTTCGAATTGTTGGAGGTTGCCTCTCTTTGCTTCCAGTCTGACTCCCAAGTTTGGGGGGGCTAAAGTTAACCCCTGTGCCCCTGGAGCACCTTCAAGAACTGTCAGCTTCCTTGAAATTCACACCCCAGAAAGCTGTCCCGGGACTGACACGAGAGTCCTCACGTCCCAAGAATTTTGTGTCATACCTCACTGCCACACATTGCTTGTCCCCATTACTAAATTCTCATTATTCTTTTCAAAAAATTTTCCCCCCCGCCAAGGCCTTGTTTTGTCTCAGGTGTCATTTCTAGACAGAGCCTGCACTCCGGCTCGGTTCCCACTGGTCTCTCGACTAGTTGCTGTCCCAGGGCCTTGCTCAAAATGGGTTGGCTTCAAACAACACATGCATTGTCTTACAGTTCTGGAGGTCAGAAGTCTGAAATCTGGGCGTCACGGGGGTTGTTTCCTTCTGGAGGCTCTGAGGAAGAGTGTGGTTTGCTTCTCCGCTGGGTCGCGGGGGTTGCCAGCTGCCTTGGCGTTCCTTGGCTTGTAGATGCATCATCCCAGGCCCTGGTTTTATTTCACATGGTGTTCTCCTTTGTCTATGTGTCTTTGTATGTTTTCTCCTCCTCTTGTAAGGACACCAGTCACTGGATTGGGGGCCCACCCTAGTTCAGCGTGACCTCATCTGAACTCATTACATTTCCAAAGACCTTCTTCCTAAATAAGGTCAATTTCTAGGTTCTGGGTAGACATGATTTGGGGGTGGGGGGGACACCATTCAAACCTCTGCAATGTCTCTGCCTTCAGACATTTCCAACCACCAATTTATCCCTCGTACCTTGTCAGAGCCATTTTTCTGAAACCGAGCAGGGGTGGAAGACCTCACCCTCTTTCTAAAACCCTCTCACAACTTCCCACTGCCAACAGAATCAAGTCCTATCTCTTTAGCTGAGCTGTAGAAGATTCGCCGCTCTCTGGTCCCAATGACCTTTTTCACATTCCATTTCTCAGTCTCTTACACCCCCCAATCCCACGATGTTGAACATGATGTGAGAGCGCTCATCTCCTGCCTGGTCCTCTGTCCCTCGCCGAGATGCAATCCTTCCCAAATACCCGTATCATATTATCCCTTTCCTCTCTCGCGAGAACATTTCCAACCAACGGAGGTGGAAGGGCTCACCTCTGCTCACAGACCCAACTCCATGCTCCTCATCACTCCTCAGCCTGGAGCGATGCTGTCCTCTGCTGGAACTGAATTTTCACCCAAGGGTGCCCCTGTGTCTTACACCTCTTTGGGTCCTTAGACTTAACAATGGTTTATCAAACCATGTGGCTTCACGGTGAATGTGTGTGGATGCTCCTGCTGGTGTGAGCATGCGAGGGGGTTGATGGGCACCTACGGCCACTAGGGGGAGGGCCGCCATATTTCAATGCATAAACTGGATCTCTCCACGCGTGATGTCTAGAGCAGTCGAAGAGCCCTGTGCTGAGATGAAATGAGGGGGAAGGAGTGAATGGTTACTGCTTTGAGAGTTAAGGGCAGTGGTCTTTCAAAGGAAGAGTGAATTGACAGAATCACTTCAGGAAAAGCAAATACTCAAGGTTGGGTGCCTGTAGGGACCCCCAGGGCCCAGTGGGAAACATTGTAATGAAATCGGAGGTTCCTCCTGCCCCACCCACCCTGGTGGAGAATTGGAGGGCAGCATGCTGGCAGGGGTAAGGACTGGGAGGGAGGTAAAGAGGAGGCACATGGGAAAGATAGTAGCACCTATCACTAGTAGCTTTAATAGATGCACTGAAAACTTGAAAGTACAAGGATGTTTTTATGTAAAAGATTTTTATAATTGTCTTTGGCTAGCCCCTCCCAAGTGGCAGTGATTGACCATTGGCTACTGGTTCTTCAAACTCTCTTCCAAAGCATTGAGTCTCCAGGGGGCACACGAGGAACTTGGTTCTTCTGGAAACAGGTTTGCTCTGATCCGTCTTGCCTTCTGTACTGTACTCTTTTCATCTGATGCCTCAGTCAGGCAGGGCCCTTGGGGGGGTCGAGAGGTAGTCTGCCCCAGAGAACAGTAGAGGTATGAAGAATCAGGAGGTATAGTCTGGGCAGATGCTCCAGGCTGGGCTCCCGGCTGAGCCCACGAACCTGAGACATCCTGCATCACGGATACACCAGGGCAAGTTTCCAATGTCAAAACCTTTGAAGCCATTAGAGCCCTTTCTTGCTGGGTCTTGACAACACTCCTTCACGTTGTAGGTTTAGAAGCTTGAGCTAAAGACACCCCCAAGGGGGCCTGCCTGCCTCTGGAAATGTTTATGGGCAGCTTGTCATGGCAACTCCGACCCTGGCCTACTTGACTCATAACTCCATAGACACGGTCTCAGGAAATATCTGTGTTGCTGTAAAAACAACCTCATTGACTCCAATAAGAATGATAGTTTCTTAGACATTCCATCTACAAGGTTTGCCAGTGTTCCTCCTGATAAATTGCCATTGTGGATATTTCTTGTGTCAGTATTTAACACAAGAGGATGGATTTAGTCAAATGTCCTCTGTCAGTAAGACTTGTGTGCAACATATTTATTTCTGGGCCCTAACAGCAATTCTGCTCAGGTTTCAACGAAATCAAAAAGACGAAAAGGAAGGACTCAAGTCTGAGTTAGTCTTATCCATCTACCTAAAGAATATATGTGCGTTTGAAATGTTCTGAGACCCAGGAAGAGGAGAGGAGACCGAGGAGGAGAAGGATGCGTGGTGTGTGATTCTGCTCTTAAGCAGTGATTTTTCTTCATCACTCCCGATGACTAGAATTTTCCATCCCTCTCTGACGCAAGTGCAAAGAACATTTGACACACGATAAACCATGAGAAGATCTTTCAGTGGCTCAGTGTCCCGGCTGAGACTCAGAATTAGTCATTAGATTAAAAAATAAATGTATGTATCTGTGCCTAGGTAGACTCCACCTCTGAGACAGGCGCCATTGTCCAATATCAGGAGTTTGAAACAGAGGTGGCCAATTAATATTGCTCTTTTTGCCATTTGCTGCTTCCACTGGGCAAGGCTGGGTTAGCCCAGCTCCGGTATAACTCCTGAAACATCAAGGATTCTAGGTACTTGCTTCTGTGTTGCTTTCCCCCAACAAGACAGGGAGTCCCTTGAGGGGAACGGATGATGTCCATTTGGCTTTGCCTCCGCAACAACCATCTCAGTGACTGGCACGTAAGAACATCCCGATACTTGATTATTAATTATTTTGGACAGTGGTTTGAAACAGCAAGGCCCTCTGTAAATGTAGGACATTATACACCTGTTTTCCTCCGGAGTATGCACACACTTCATGTGAGGTTGCACCAGAATCGGGGTGCTGACTGAGTAGTGTTGGTACCCAGGGCTCTGTGACCGGAGACTGGAGCCCGGAGCACTGGGGCTGATGGGAAATGGCCACGTGGGTGGGAGAGATTGGAGCGTGAATCTGTGTCCTGTTGCTGCTCTAACACGTTACAAGACGAGTGAGTTCACAGATCACAGCTCGATTCTCTCAACTGTTCTGGAGATCAGACGCTCTCAAAATGGGTCCCACTGGGCTAAAATCAAGGTGTTGGCAGGGCCGTGTGCCTTCGGGAGAGAATTGTCTTCGTGCCTTTCCCCAGGTCTAGCGGCCACCTGCCTCCTTTGGCCCGTGGCCCCTTGCTCCGTCTTCTCAGCCAGCGTCCGCCGTCTGTCTCTGACACTGGCCATCCTGCCTCCCTCGTTCACTTCCGGGGACCCTTGAGATCACGCTGGGCTCACTCGGATGACCCGGGATGACCTCCGCACCTTGAGGTTCCCTGATCAAGCAACCCAGATTCCATCTGCAACTTTAATTCCCCCTTGCCACGTGCCATAACATATTCACAGGTTCTGGGAGGCAGGACACGGGCATTTGGGGGAGCATTATTTCTTCTACTACAGAGGGGCACTTGGAGATGATAGACTCCATCCTTATGCTACACTTGCGGGGGCCTGGGGCTCAGAGATGTTCTGTAAATTCCAGCTCGAGGCTGGACCCTCTGGACCCTGAGCCTTAAGCAAGACTCAGCAGGAGCCCACTGGCGCCTCTTCCTCCAGATCGTCCTTCTACACTGTACTTTCCTGCGTCCCGGAGGGGAGGTGCCGAGGGGTGTGTCGGGGGCTAGGAGGCACCCCTGGCACATGTCTGAACTGAATGGAGAGTGGCCATTTCATGAGGTCAGGAAACGGATTTGATCTAGCCACAAGCACCTTACTGTTTAGAGACAGCGCTAGCGGCTGAATGTCCGGTTGGGGACACTGAACTCAGTGCCCCGGGGCCCCAGGAGTCTGAAAGCCAGGAGCTTCTCCACTAGGAGGGCCACAGAGGGAGGAGGAAGGTGAGCCCCAGCTTGCTGGGCCGCAGCCGACAGTGACCCTTGCTGCCTGGGCCGCTGCTGTGGCCCCAGCCTGGAGGCCCGTTAGACTAGGGCGGCTCTGGGCACCAGACGGCACCGGCTGCCGAGTGTCCTCGAGGACATACTGGGGGTTCTGGTGTCTGAGCCCCAGGCAGTAGGTCACTCAGGAGGCACAAGAGCAGGTCTCCCATCGAGGTCAGGGTCAGAGGAGACACAGGAGGACTGGACTACATGAGCCATTTACTTGGAAAGAGCAAAACGTGATCTGGGGGAGCGGGCGCCCAGTGTCTCACATACGTGGTTTCTTCCTTCATGTGACTTCACGCTGTGTGGCTGGCCAGCCCCTCCCCTGCCCTCGTACCTGCAGGGGGAGACCGGCGAGAGCCTGCCCTCTGCTTGAGGGCCCGGGGCCTCGGAAAGGGAATCCTTCCGATCTCCGAGGTGCAGCCAGGCGGGGGCGGAAGAGGAGGCGCAGAGGGGACACGGTTGGAGTCACGGAGGAGAAGGCTTTCCTGGCCGTCCGAGGGGGCTGACCTGCCCGGAGAAAGCAGGAGGAGCCATCAGCTCTGGTCCCGCCGGGGAAGTCGCTCGGCACAGCAATACAGAGCTATCTCCTGTCCCCAGCAACTGACGGGGGGGGGGGGGAAGGCCCTGGCCCCCAGGGTGGACAGCGGAACGCGAAGCGAGGTGTCTCCCACGCAGATGAGAGGTCAAGTTCTATGGCTGAGGCCTCAACAAGCTCTTTTGCCATGAAGAGAAGGTCTTCAGCGCAGTGTGCCCAAACCCCCGTCCCCTGAGAGGGATGGAGACTGAGGTCCAGAAGGCTCAAGGGTCGTGTGCAGGACACGGGTGTGAACAGGTTCGGCGAGGTCACGCGGCAATGGCCCGGGCCGAGGCTGGGGCCGGCGGTTCCAGGGGTGCGGTGGGCACACGGCGGCGAGTGAGCAGGCTGTGTGACTGAAGAGACCCAGCAGCAAGGAAGAATGGGGTGGGGTATTCTTCAGCCTGAGGGACATTTCTTTTGTGGAAATGAGCCCAAGTTGGGGAGGGATGATTGAGGGGCGTCCACCGGGCAGGGAGGATGCAGGGAGGATGCCGAGGGGCGCGTCAGGGGCTGGGAGGCACCTGCATTGCTAAGAGTCTGCAGGCCCGGGGTGGGGCGCAGAGAGGCCTCCCACACGTTGTCTGCACCCGCCTGTCCCAAGGAAGCGTCAGTTCAGAAGTGCAGCAGCTGTCACCCCTGGGGACGCTGCAGCTCCTGGCAGCCAGGCCTTCCGCAGGCGTCCGCTGGCTTCTGGGCAGGTGGTGGGGAGAGGGCCTCACGGAAGGCAGGCGGCCAGCTGGTGCTGAGCAGCTGGACTGGATTTCACCTGCAGCCACGCGGGGCTCCAGTGTCCTCCGCGTCTCTCCCTCAGAGCCTGGGCATCAGCTACCAAGCACACTGCCGGGCCCGGGGCTCCCCTGATGGGAATCCCTGAAAGGGAAGACTGAGAACGAAGACACCCTGTAAGGACTCGGCATTCAGCTGAAAAACGCCGAGGGACCCAGGACGGCCCTGTCTTCTTTGGGGGGCCCCTGACAGCTTCTGATATGTACAGACTGGAATAAGAGAACCTAGCAGGAACAGGGAGAAGAAAACGAGGCAAGGTCTTTGGGCCTGACGCGAGGCTGCAGGGACAGCCTCCAAGATCCCCTTCCTGGGGTTGGCGGGGGAGGGCAGGAGGAGGTGCGAGCGGACGCTTCGAAAGCTCATTTTCTGGGGAAAGGACTCCCCTGCGTCCCCCGGGACTGATGAACTCATATAAACATGGCCAGAGGCACTGTGGCGGCCTCTGACGTGTTATTGCCTATGGATCTTGAGCAGAGAAAGTCTTCTAGGCTCTGGGGCCAGGATAGGCTGTGTGGGGGGGAGTCAGGCATTTCTGACTCCAAACGGAAGAGTTGCCAGATCCCTGTTCTGAGACCAGCAAAGCAGAGCCACGCAGAGGGGGCTCGTCTACTCGCACAGGCTGGCGAATGTCAGAAGTGGGGTTCAGAGCTGGTGCCTGTCCATTCCAGTTCCTGGTCTGTCTGCTCCGCTAAGCCCTGGTCCCGAACATGAAAGCGTTCACAGGGCTGCTCTCTTTTAAGGGGCAGTCTTGGGGTGCCTTGAGCTTTTCCTTATTCTTCAGAGCTCCTTGGGAAGTCAACAGAATGATCAGTTGTTAAACAAACAAACAAACAAAAAGGCAGTTCTCCTGACTTCCTTAGGGGTCTTCTTAAAATGTCTCAAAGGATCCAGAAGTCCCAGAAATTCTCAGCCTGCACCCTCTGATGGGACCTGCCCTTCCTGAAACAGGGACATTCGACGTAATGATTTCTTCCCCAATTCTGTTAGGTCGTGACTGACTTACTGATTCCCGTAGTGTTATTCCCTACGCTTCAAATGCATTGTGGGTTATTAGTTTAAAAAGTCTCTCTGGGCTGGACTTGTAATTTTACCACAACTGTGTTATTTCTTCAGAAAAAATGTATTTTGAATTCCTCATCTAATGAATAGACATCTTTTTAGAACTCAGTCTGGTTTGTGGTAGGAAACGTCTTTTTTTTTTTTTTTGGTACGTGCCCCTAGCAGGAACCGAACCCAGAACTCTCTGGTCCGCAGGCCGACACTCCCAACCGCTGAGCCAAACCGGCCAGGGCATGGGAGACGTCCTATGTTCCAATATTAAATTTCTGAACATTTTCTCCCTGGCGCACACTTTGAGAAAAAATGTGGTATTTTTTATTAGTTTAGCCTAAGAGTTTAGCTCCTATGATAGTGGGTACTACTGAAGAGTGCAGGCATGATAACCATGTAACAGGATGGATTATTAAGAAACAGAGACTAAGAGAACCGAACATCTTTTTCCATCCTCGTCCCAGGAAAAGAGAGGCTGGTGGCATTAGGTTGAAGTTATTAATGTCCATTTCCTTGTTACAAGATTCTTATTGGTCCGTTATTCTTGGTATGTGTGCCTTTAAGGAAAACCAGAGGGCTCAAATGAACCTGGGCCCCTTAGTGGCGGGTAGAATACGTCCGTTTCAGCAAGTGACAGCTCAGGCTCCAAGGCTGCTTGTTCGTTAGGGCACCTGAGGTTGATTATGGCTGATGTCTTGGTGGTCTTCTTTTGGAGGAGATGGCAAGAGGGGTTTAAAGAAGTCTTGATGGGCTCCAAAGACACATTGCATGTTCCTTCACGACGGGGAAAGCCAGTTGGGGTTACATGGCAAGACCAGCATCCCCACTGCCTGGGCGCCAGAGTTTGGTCACCCACCTAGAAAATTCAGGCTAGCGTGAGATCTCACCGACCTCTCCCAAATCCCAGGGGTATTGAATGTACCTGCTGGGTATAGGTCACTAAGTTCTTCCTTCCCCCAAATGCAGGCTGAGTGTATGGACACTTCCAACGCAGTGCCCTGGGCTTCCTCCTCCTCCCGCCTATGCCTTTGGTGTAGCTGGGAGCTCACATTGCCCCTCCAGCACAGGGGCTTACCTGGCACCCCTCCCCCCCCTTTTAAAAACACCAACCAGGGATTTACTAGAAATATAACCATCATAGAAAAATCCCAAACGATCTATAGGCCCAAACCAGAAGGCCCAGTGGTCAAGGCAGAGGGTACAGTGCATGACCCTTTGGCTCAGCCAGCCTCCAGATAAACACCAATAAAGATGGTGAATCAAGAGAATGAGACACAAAGAACCACGTGATGCTTTTGGAAAAGAGTTGGGGAGGGGGTGTGTGTGTCACGAGAGGAACAGCTGAGGAAGACGCCGCGTCCGAGCAGACCTTGGGCTGGGAGGCCCTCAGCCAATGGGAGCCCAGCTCCTCTGCCGGTCACTGAGACAGCTCTGGGTAGGCTGTGAGTTCAGACTGAATTCGCACCCTTTCCTGGCTTCCTCCCAGTCTGTGCCCTGCTTGGCCACCCTCTTGTGGTTCTCTCCTGGGAGCTCTTAATACAATATTTCCACACAAATCTTTGCTTTTGGGGACCCCAGCCTAAGTCATGGGCTCTTCTTGAACCTGAGCCACCGCAGAGGGAGTGCTGATCCCTAGGTCTTGCTTGTCTGCTAGTCCACATGCAGAGGAGTTCTAGAATTGTGACGGTCTTTCGGGAAAAGGCTCCTGCTCAGAGGCATTAGTGGTGTGCCGCACGGGCATCGTGTTGGGTGGCCCAAACCTAGAATTAAGGCAGGGCCCTGGATGAGCTCTGGATGAATCCCCTTCACGGTGGCCATGGACTGACCTCCATCACAGGCAAAGGAATCAGGCGACAGGCAATGTGAACACTATTTGCAAATCATAAAGTGTTACCGAAGGGCCAAATCCAAGGGTACAAGCTGACAAAAGACGTGGCAGATGGAGAAACTAATAGCAAAACACTTAATAGAGATGCCTCCTTGGGGAGCAGTAGAAGCTGTTCTGCCTCCAAATCAGGAAGTTAAGCGGCCGGCATTGTTCTAGTTACTATTGTTCTGACAAACCTCTCCAAAACGTCTCAGCGTAGCCCTGACCCCCAGTGGGGGGCGTGCAGGAGGCGGCCAGTCGCTGTTCTCTCTCATCCATATTTCTGTCTGTCTCTCCCTCTCCCTTCCTCTCTCTCTAAAATCAATAAAGGAAAAAAATAAAACTTCTCCGCACAGAAGAATGACAATCATTTTCGCTGATAAGGGCTCAATTCGTGCAGGGCTAAGTGGGAACAACTTGTCTGTACTCCAGGTGATGCAAGCTCGGTTGGCTCGACTGGCACCGGGAGATTCGCTCCCAGGTTGGCACGTCCACGTGGCGGGCAAGCTGGCGTTGGCTTTCAGTTCCTCTGCTCGTGGAGCAGATTGGGCTTCCTCATCGCATGGCGTCTAGATTCCAAAGCAAGGGCCCCAGCGGTCATAGGGTGGAAACTGGCCGTGGCTTAAGACCTCAACCTGGAAACCAACACGGCATCACTTTAGACGTGCTTTATTGGTCAAACAGTCACACAGCCCAGGTGCAGGTGCAGGTGCAGGTGCAGAGACCCACCTGTCAGTGAGGGGAGTGTCAACAAATCTCGCAGCCATACCTTCATCCTGAGGTGGCTGGAAACCTGAGCGTCATCTTTGCCCCCTCCATTCCCCGCATCCTGTAGGTTTAACGCGCCACCAAGACCTCTTGTTTTAAATTCTGGTAAAATACACATAAAAGTCACCATTTTAATACATTTTTAAAAACTTATCTTTACGGTTGAATGGATTACAGATGTTCCTACTCTTCCCCCTACTGACTACCTCCTTCCTGCTCCTGCCCCCCTCCTGCCTTTCCCCACACTGTTGTCTGTGTCCATTGGTTATGCATATATGCAAAGAAGTTCTTTGGTTTATTTCTCCCCCACCCCACCCCCTTCCCTTTGAGGTTTGTCAGTCTAATGACCAATTTGTACTTCTTAATCCCTTCACCTTTTTCACCCATTCCCCCCAACCCCATCCCATCTGGCAACCAAGAAAATATTCTCTATATCTATGAGAATGTTTCTGTTCTGGTTGTTCATTTTGTTTGTAGATTCAATTGTTGATAGATATGTATTTATTGCCATTGTATTTGTTCATATTTTTTATCTTCTTTTTCTTCAGGAAGACCCTTCAACATTTCATATAATAATGGTTTGGTGGTGATGAACTCCTTTAGCTTTTTCTTGTCTGGGAAACTCTTGATATGTCCATCGATTTCTAAATGATAACTTTGCAGGATAGAGTAATCTTGGTTGTAGGTTCTTGCTTTTCATCACTCTGAATATCTCTTGTCACTCTCTTCTGGCCTGCAAAGTTTCTTTTGAGAAATCAGCTGACTGTTTTATGGGAGCTCCCTTGTAGGTAACTAACTGCTTTTCTCTTGTTGCTTTTAAGATTCTCTCTTTGTCTTGAACCTTTTGCATTTTGATGATGATGTGTCTTGGTGTGGCCCTCTTGGGGTTCATCTTGTTTGGGACTCTGTGCTTCCTGGACTTGTATGTCTGTTTCCTTCACCAAGTTAGGGAAGTTTTCTGTCATTATTGTTTCAAATAGGTTTTTAATTTCTTGTTTGCTCTCTCCTCCTCCTGGCACCCCCATGATGCGAATGTTGGTGCACTTGAAGTTGTCCCAGAGGCTCCTTACACTATCCTCATTTTTTTGGATTTTTTCTATTTTTGCTGTTCTGATTGGGTGTTTTTTGCTTCCTTATATTCTAAATCGATGGTTTGCTTCTTGACTTCACCTACTGTACTATTGAATCTCTGTACATTATTCTTTGTTTTAGTTAGTGCCTCCTTCATTTCTGACTGGTCCTTTTTTATGCTCTTGAGGCCCTCACTAAGTTCACTGAAGTTCTCACTAAGTTATTTTTTATTTAATTAATTTATTTTTGTTACAGATGTTTCTCCTTTTCCCCCCACTGATTCCTCTTCCCCCGCCCTCCCCGCCCTGTCTCCAGCTTTGTTGTCCGTGTCCATTGTTCATGCATACATGCATGTAAGTTTTGTGGTTTATCTCTCCCCTACCACCCCCTCTTCTGGGGATTGTCAGTCTGTACCCTACTTCCATGTCATTGAGCATCCTTATAAGCAGTGCTTTGAACTATGTATCTGTTAGATTGCGTATCTCCATTTTGTTTAGTTCTTTTCCTGGAGTTTTGTTCTGTTCTTTCATTTGGGACATGATTCTCTGTCTCCTCATTTTGGCTGCCTCCCTGTGTTCGTTTCAATGTATTAGCTAGAGTTGCTCTGTCTCATGGGCTTCCTAAAATGGCCTATTATAGTAGGTGTCCTGTAGGGTCCAGTGGCACAGCCTCCCTGGTCTCCCAGCTGTGCCTTCAAGGTGCACCCCTCATGTGGACTGTATACCCTTCTGTTGTAATTGAGTCTTGATTGCTGTTGGCACACCAATGGGAGGGATTTACTCAGGTTGATCAGCTTCAAGGGCTGGCTGTGCTTACTAACCTCTGATGACCTCAAATGATCTGTTGTGCAGGGGCCACCACATAGAGGAAGACATTTCAGGGCTCTGGTACCCACTGAGTTCATTCCTTGGGTGTGTCATTTGTGGAGGGGGTTGGGTGGTGGTGCTTCACAGTGTTTTGAAGCTGTCCCCTGGGTGTGCTGGCTCTGGGGCCAGGTCAGCCACTGCCTGTGTTCTACCCGGGGCCACCAGGCATAAGCTACAAAGTGATCTGCAGATGGCTGCTGCTTGTGCTGAGCTTGGAGGTGCCCAGGCAAAGCCAAGTTGTGAACCAAGGCTGGCTGCTTCTAGTGCCTGGCCTGGGGCTACTTAATGAGAGGTATGGAGCTTGCTGAGACCAGATGCTGCTTGTTTGAGAGAATTTAGGAAAATCTGAAGCAGGATCCAAGACAGGCTAATCCATTGGTAAAGCAACTGGTAACAGCTTGGGTGGGCCTGAAAGTTGGGTGGGGCGGGGCCTCAGGGAATCACCAGGGAAGTGCAAATAGTGTGAGCCAGGTTGCTGGAGTCCCAGATACGGCGCCAGTCTGCCAGCCTTGTTGGGGAAGAGCTCACCAAAGGAACAAAGGCCTCTATCCAGAAGAAAGCTGCCTCTCCAGCCTTCGCCCCAATGCCAAACAACTCAGTTCTTCCCTGTATGTCTCTGGTGCCTTTCGAGCTGCCTCCCCTATGCTGGAGCCCCCAGGGAGCGAGACCAAGTAAGTCCGTATACAATTCCGTACACAGGCCCTGTAAGAGGAGCTGCCTGGGGCTCCAGCAGCCTCCGCCTCCCTCAGCCTAGGTTCCGCTGGTTTTACAGCCAGAAGTGATGGGCATTCTCTTCCTGGCACTGGGACCCTGAGCTGGGCGACCTGGTGTGGGGTGGGGACCCCTCAGTCCTCAGGGAGGACCTTCCCAGCCGAGGTGTCCTCCTGATTTTTATCCACCACACGTGGGTGTGGGACCCTCCCGTCCACCTCCGCCCCTCCTGCCAGTCTCCATATGGCTGCTGCTTTAATCTCAAAGTTGTAGGACTTCCATTCAGCTCGATTTTAGGTGGTTCTGAATGTTGATTGTTCTGTAGTTTAGTTGTAATTTTGATGTGGTTGTGGGAGGATGTGATATGGCATTTTCCTACACGCCATCTTGACCAGAAGTCCACCACTTTAATAATTTTAAAGTACAGGTATACATTGTTTGCTTGCACTTGTGTGTTTTTTTTATTTTTTATTTTTACAAATTGAAGGTTAGTGGCCACCCCGCATCGAGCAAGTCTACTGATGCCATTTTTCCCCAACAGAATTTGCTCACTTTGTGCCTCTGTGTCACATTTTTATAATTCTCATAATATTTAAAACTTTTCTGTTATTAAAATTTTTTTTTCTTTATTGATTTTAGAGGAAGAGGAAGTGAGAGGGAGATAGAAACATCAATGGAAGAAAACATTGATCGACTGCCTCCTGCATGTTCCTCTCTGGGGATCAGGCCCACAACCTGGGGAATCGAACTGGGACCTCAAACCTTTTTTTTTGTTTTTTTGTTCCTCACCTGAGGATATTTTTCTATTTATCATCAGATAGAGTGGGAGGGAGGGAGGGAGAGACAGAGAGACAGAGAGAAACATTGATGTGATAGAGCCACATCGACTGGCTGCCTCCTGCACGACCTGACCATGACCGGAGATGAACCACAACTGAGACACGTGCCCTTGACCGGAATCGAACCCTTGACTCACTGGTCCTCGGACCAACACTCTAACCACTGAGCCTAACTGGCCAGGGCCAGGCTCCAACCTTTTCATTATTATATCTGCTATGGTGATCTGTGATCAGTGCTCTTTAATGTTACTATTGTAATTGTTTTGGGGTGCCACAGACCATGCCCATATAAGACAGTGAACTTAACTGATAAATGTGTATGTATTTGACTATTCCACTGACTGGCCATTCCCCCGCCTCTCCCCCTATTCTCAGTCTTCCTTATTCCCTGTGACACAACCATATTGAAATTAGGCCAATTAATACCCCTACATGCCTCTTTAAGTGTTCAAGTGCAAGGAAGATTCACACATCTCCCACTTTAAATCAAAAGACAGCAGTGATGAAGCTTAGTGAGGAAGGCGTGTCAAAAGCCAAGACAGACTGACAGCTAAGCCTCCTGTGCCAAGTTGTGAGTGCAAAGGTAAAAGCTCTTGATAAAAACGAACAGTGCTATTCCAGTGAAAACGTGGGTGATAAGAGAGCAAATCAGCCTTCTTGCTGCTATGGATCCAGTTGTAGTGGTCTGGATAGAAAATCAAACCCGCCACAAGATTCCCTTTAGCCGAAGCCTAATCCAGAGCAGGGCCCTAACTCTCTTCAATTCTAGGGAGGCAGAAAGAGATGAGGAAGTTGCAGAAGAAAAGTTTGAAGTTACAGAGGTTGGTTCACAAGGTTTAAGGACAGACGCTATCTCTATAACATGAAAATGCAAGGTGAAGCAGCAGGTGCTGATGTAGAAGCTGCAACAGATCATCCAGAAGATCTGGCTAAGATAATGAATGAAAGCAGCCTCACACTAAACAACAGATTTGCAGTGTAGATGAAACAGATTTATATCGGAAGAAAATGTCACTTAGGACTTTCATTGCTAGAGAGCAGAAGGCAATGCCTGGCTTCAAAGCTTCAGAGGATAGGCTGACTCCCTTGTTAGGGGCTAATAACATTAGGTTGAAGCCAGTGCTCACTTACCATTCTGAAAATGTTTGGGTCCTCAAGATTATGCTAAATCTACTCTGCCTGTGTTCTATAAATGGAAAAGCAAGGCCTGAATAACAGCACATCTGTTTACAACATGGTGTACTGAATATCTGAAGCCCACCATTGAGACCTACTGCTCAGATAAAAAGATTCTTTTCTAAATATTACTGCTCGTTGATAGTGCACCTGGTCACCCAAAAGTTCTGATGGAGATGTACCATGAGATTAATGTTGTTTTTATGCCTGCCAATACAACATCCATTCTGCAGCCCATGGGTCAAGGGGCAATTTTGACTTTCAAGTCTTATTATTTAAGAAACACATTTTGTAAGGCTATAGCGTCCATTAATGGTGATTCCTCTGACGGATCTGGGCAAAGTAAATTGGAAACCTTCTGGAAAAGATTCACTATTCTAGATGCCATTAAGAACACTTATGATTCATGGGAAGAGGTCAAAATATCAACATGAGAAGTTTGGAAGAAATTGATGCCAACCTTCATGGATGACTTTGAGGAATTCAAGACCTCAGTGGAGGAAGTAACTGCAGATATAGTGGAAATAGCAAGAGAACTAGAATTAGAAGTGGATCTTGAAGAGGTGGCAAATCTTATGAAAAACTTGAATCTATGAGGAGTTACTTCTTGTGGATGAACAAAGGAAGTGGTTTCTTGAAATGGAATCTATTCCTGGTGAAGATGCTATGAAGATTGTCGAAGTGACAACAAAGGACTTAGAATATCACATAAACTTTGTTTATGCATTGTTTTTGTGGTTTTATTGATTTCTCTGTACATGGTTCCCTTTAGTTCCCTTTAGCTAGTTGACATATTTAACAGTTATTCATAGTCTTTGTCTGGTAAACCCAATGTTTGAACTTCCTGAGGGACGGTTTCTCTCAATTTCTTTTTTCTTGTGAATGGGCCACATTTTCTTGTTTATTTACGTGTGTGTGTGTGTGTGTGTGTGTGTGTGTGTGTGGTTGTTGTTGAAAACTGGACATTTTGAAAACTATAATGTAACTCTGGAAATCAGACTCTCCCTCATCTCTTGTTGCCACTAAGTATGGGATGCTGTTGTTTGTTTAGTGACTTTTGTAAATTATTTTTGTAAAGACCTTATTCTTTGTCATGTGTGAGCATTGAAGTCTCTTCTTGTTTGCCCAGTGGTCAGCTCATAATCTGACAGAGTTTCTTAAAGGGCTGGCGCCATGCAAGCAAACAAAGCTACCCCAGTCTCTGCCGAGTAGCCCCGTGTTGGGGGCACTTCTCCATGGCTCAGCTGAGCCTTTTACAACTCTGTCTTAGCCCTCACCTTCTGCTTGCAGGGAGCCTAAACGCCGAAGGTAAATGCTTAGGGGTTGGGGTCTTTCTGAGCATGGGGCACACACACAGTCCTGATTCTTTGGGAAATGCAGAAGCCCCGACAAAGCCCTCATCCTTCCTATGCACCTCCCTCTGGAACTTCCCCTCCCAGGCTTCTCAGTCCATCCATTCTGCCCATTGATACATCCCCTGCCCTAGGAGATGTGATAAGAATGTTTACCTTTTAGCGTTGTTGACAAGCACCACTCAGGAGGCTGCCCTAGCCCTGAGAAATTCCAAACTGATTCCTCAGGGACCCATCACACAGCTCAGATCCCATGAGCAGCGTTCCTTGGAGCATGAGATCAGCATTGCCCCTCTGACGTCAGCACCCAGCATGTGGGCCACCACCCGTGCTGCTGCTGATCTGGGGAGGTAGTAGGTACGTTAAAATGCCACTGTGCTCTTCTATAAAACTTGACTAGTGTCTTCTTTTAATGTTGCCCTGATTGTTGTAAGATTTAAAAAAATATATATTTTTTTATTGATTTTTAGAGAAGGAAGAGTGAGAGAGAGAGAGAGAGGAAGAAACAGCAATGAGAGAGAACATCGATTGGCCACCTCCTGCATGACCCCCACTGGGGACCGGGCCCACAACCTGGGCATGTGCCCTGACCCGGAATTAAACTGGTGACCTCGGGGTCCATGGGTTGACGCTCAACCACTGAGCCACACCGGCCGGGCAACTTGGCCCATTTTTAATGGAATTGTTAGTCCTCCTGGTGTTGAGTTGTATGGGTTCTTTATATATTTTGGATATTAACCCCTTATCCGATGTACCATTGGCAAATATGTTCTCCCACGCAGTGGATTCTCTCTTCATTTTGTTGATGATTTCTTTTTCTGTGAAGAAGCTTTTTACCTTGATATGTAGTCCTACTTGTTTATCTTTTCCTGAGTTTCCCTTGCCTTCAGAGACATATCAGCAAAAATATTGCCAGATGTTACCGCCTGTTTTCTTCTAGGATTTTTATGGCTTCGCGACTTACCTTTAGGTCTTTTATTTATTTTGAGTTCATTCTTGTGTATGGTATAAGTTGGTGCTCTAGTTTATTATTAGATTTTAGAATTCTGAAAAAGTTGATTCTGATCGTTTTTGCCAACTTTATAATTGTTGTGTGTGTTTTTTGTTTTTTTTTGAGTTCCTACTTTCCCATTTCAGTGACATATTCAGATCTGTTTATTTTCATTCTGAAATGTCTCTAAAATGTGGCTTCTTTTTATCCCTCCCTACTGCCGTCACTCTGGGCCAGGTTGTCATCATGTCGTTGCCTCATGCAATCGCTTCCCAACTGGTCCCCTGACTCCTGCCCTTGTTTTCCTACATGCTAGAGTGTTGTTTTAAAACAGAAATTTCTCTGATCACCCCTTTGCTTATTGTAACTATTGTTTTTAGAACAAAGCCCTAAACTTTCATCTCTTCTCTTGCTCTCTGAGCTTTAGCAACCCCCCCCCCCCCCAACTCCCCTCTCTAATGGGCTTTGGGTAGAATCCTCCTCCTGAGTGAAACGTATCCGTAACTTCATCTTGTCAATGCTTATTCACCTTTTAGGTCTCAGTTCAAGAATTAACTTCCCAGTGTAAGGGTTCCTTGATCCCCCCAGACTGGGCCCCTTCCACCCTGTATTTTTCTTTTCTAGCCCCTGAATTAACCCTTTCTGGGTGTGAGTCTTTGATTAATGGCGATCTCTTTGACAGGACTGTAAGCACCACAAATGCTCTGTTTTGTTTACTGCTCACTTTGCCGGTGTCTAGCACCGTGCCAGCTGTCTAGTTGGATAGTGGTCATCCAAAAGATACGTCCATGTCCGAATCCCCATCACCTGTGAGTGTGGTTTTGTTTGGAAAAGGAGTCTTTGCAGATATACTTGAGATCTTGAGATAGGCACATCATCCTGTATTATCTAGTTGGGCCCTAAATCCAATGCCAAGTGTCCTTATAAGAGACACACAGAGGAGAAGACAGGGGAGGAGGCAGTGTGACCACAGGGGCAGAGATTTGAGTGACGTGAGCACAATCCAGGGAATGCCAACAGGCGCCAGAAGCCAACAGAGGCAAAAAAAAATTTACTTGAGGGTTAAAGTTGTTATTAGCCTCGTCTAACCAGACCAGTGCAACCCCTGAATAAATGCAACACATTCTCTTTTCACGAAATTTTTATTTATTGACTTTGAGAAAGAGAAATATTGATTTGTTGTTCCACCCATTTTTTACATTCATTGGTTGATTCTTGTATGTGCCCTGCTGGAGGATTGAACCCGCAACCTTGGCTTATTGGGACGATGCTCTGATCAACTGAGCCACCCGGCCGGGGCAACACCGTGTCTTGCTGAGCCTAGATTTGGCTCCGAATCCTGAAACATTTATTTTAGCCCTGTGACTCCAAGATATTGAGAACACTTTCTGCTTTTGTTTAGGTAGAGAGTATTTCCTGCCCACCAGCTGTATGCCAGGTGTGTACAGTTGCCACCCTGGTTGAAGGAATTGGTCATTGGAACATCTCATTATAGCCTTTCTAGGTGGCTGTCAGGTGGCCTTTGGTGGCACGGCTGGGGTGTGGCCCAGCCGGGTTAGCTGCCTGGCTAAGTCATTATCTAAAAGTTTTTGGTCTTATTAGGATGCCCCTTCGGCTAGAGAGAGTAGGCTTTTGTTGGGGCTTTTATGGTCTGAAGTTGGCATCTATGTAGGGCAGAGGGAGACCACCTACAAGATGGCTGTTCTGTTCCAAAGGCCGACGCTCAGTTGGTGTAGCTGCAGTTCCAACTTTCTCTAGGGTTCGTTACCATCCCTCCCACGCCCCTTCAGGCCTGCAATTCTAACACCCCCCGTTTTAGCCCTGGTATGCAGCACCACCCCTCGCAGGCTTCTCTTAGATGTACCCACACCTCTGTGACCTCCTTACTGAACTCTCTTCAGTTGCTGGGTCAAGTGCTCCATCAGTATCTCGCCAGCAAACTGGACAATCATCATGTGACTATATTCTGGCCAAAGAGATGTTGGCCAAGTGTCAGGTGAAATCTCCCGTGACCTTTCCTTAAGAGTTGGCCTCTCTTCTCGGCCCTTCCTTTATTCTCCTGCCTGGGGTGTGATGCTGCTCTTCATTTGGGACGATGAGGACAAGGAGCTCCCCCTAGTATGGCAGTGTCTCGAGGTGGGAGGAGGATTTGGTGGAGAAGGGTGCTGTTCTCGTCCGGAGCTCCTGTGAGCACTACCCAGCTGCGTGATATTGGGTGAATTGCTTAATCTTTTTGAATCTTAGTTTCCTTATCTGTGAAGTGGGTTTAATACTAGTTGCTCCACAGGCTTACTAAGAAGATAAAATGAGTTATATACAAGGGCCCAGTAAATGCATGCAAACAAAGGGGATTCTGTAAATATTGTGAATTTGCCTTTCATAAAAACTCCAAGCCTTTATACTCCTGCAAGGAAGACGTACGGCCTGTATTTACTCTCACCAAGGGAATAATAACACCTTAGATTTTCAGTTTGCAAAGCATTTCGGCATTATCATATTTAATCCATGCAACACTTCTGTGGGGAAGGAGGCAGCTTGGCATGACCATTTTTCTTTTAAATATTGGAAAAGGAAGACCCACAGAGAAAGAAATGACTTGCAAGAAGACCCTTACCTAATTAACTAATGAGTGTTACCCTACTTCCGCAGGAGAGATAGAGGTAATTGAACATCCTTATTGGGAAACTTTGTTGCCTGTGTAAATTGTCTTAAAATGTCCTGTGGTCAATATCAGGCCTCAGATAGATTGTATCCGGGGGCGAGTTTGCAAACTTGTTGCGCAACCAATATAGGGGCAGCTGGAGGGCTTCTCCACATGTGCAAACCAGAAATTAGGGAAACTCAGAGTGGGTCATGCTTGGTCTAAAGCATCCGTGTGGCTGTAGTAATGTTTCTTTCTAGTTGGAAACTCAAGAGCGGCAAACTGGAGAAACCAGAGTATTGTAACTTGCAGCTATAAAGGAATGTCTGAGTTTCTGTGACAGTATGGGCCAGGCGATGCCTGTTTTTGAGACCACAGAGAGGCGCTGGCACCTGAGCGGGGCAGACAGACAAGCAGACCACAGGTTGATACCCTAGAGCTGTGCACTGTTAGAGAGATGCTTTCTCGTCCGTTTTGGGCGGAAGACTAGAATGAAACCATGACCAGTTAGCAGTTAAAAATCAGACTGAGGGGTTTCGATAGCACCTGGCAGCCTTTCCGGACTAAAATAGCCAGAGGCAGTGGAAAGATGGAAACTCATAGAAGTGGAGGAGGCTGGGACTGTGACCCACCGATGACTGAGGGAGGGAAAGCGTGTTGCTGGTTGTAAGGTCACACCCTGCGGAGATGGGGCCACTGTGCAGGGGCACTGATCCGGGTGGGGCCTCAGCAAGGCCTGGCCCCTCGTGTTTCTCTGCTCCACCCCCTCTCCTACCCTACTCAGTGACTCCTGCGTCCTGTCTCCATACCCCTCAGATTTCTGACTCAGGCTCCCTTCACGCCCTCTCCTTGCCCACGACTCCCACTGCAAGCACCAACTCAGCGTGTCTCAGAAGGAAAAGCAGCCCCAAGATGGTAAATCCCTCAGCATCACATATCCAACCTGCAAACCCCTTCCTTCTATTTCTGCCTGTTTTAAGGGGGTGCTCTCTCTCTCCTGCCTGAGCCGAAAGAGTATTAATATGCCTTCTTTAAAAGCAAAATTCTTGCTTATCAACTAAGTTTCTCCTTGAATTCCTCAACTTGACTTCCCGATACTTAAAGGCTTTGATCTTCCTTGAGTTGATTTTTGTACATGTTGTGAGGCAGGGTTCCAACGTCATATTTTGCCATGCGAAGTCTGGTTTTCTATCTAGTCCTTTTTACTGAATGGTCTCTGTCATCACTGGTCAGCTGTGTCCTCTCTGTCATGCACCAGAGTTATGTCCAAGAAGGGTCAGCTTCTGGGCTCTCAATTCTACTAGTAATTTTATGGTCCATAAGGATTACTGTTATTGATAAAGTTGGTTTAATTTTTGGCCTATTTATAGGAGTAAGAGTTTTAACTATTTTGATCTACTAGGGAATTTTGATCTGAAGTTTTAATATTAAGGAAACACCATGAACAGCTATGAAAGAGGGTGTGAAGAAGGGGGCTGGACCACTTTATACATTAGGTGGAGTCATGGTCATTACATGAGTATAGTTGTAGCGACCCTATCCTAGGTGTTCATTAAGAAACACCAGTGAGCCCTGGCCGGTTTGGCTCAGCGGTTAGAGCATCAGCCTGTGGACCAATGCGTCTCAGGTTTGATTCCGGTCAAGGGCACGTACCTTGGTTGCGGTTTGTCCCTGGCCCTGGTTGGGTCATGTGGGAGGCAACCAGTCGATGTGTCTCTATCATGTCGATGTTTCTCTCTATCTCTCTCTCTCTCTCTCCCTTCTTCCCACTCTATCCGATGATAAATAGAAAAATATCCTCAGGTGAGGAATAAAAAAGAAACAACGGTGCAACTCTATTAAGGCTACTTGCTGGTTGGAATATTTCTGAGCAGAATTCTCTTCCACAGGACTAATTGCATGTATGGCTATTATTTGTGGGCTTCTAGGAGTTGGCCTCACTAGCAGTAGCTCAGGAGAGCTACGTTATGGAGGTAGGGTGACGACCTTTAGTAAGGTCTAGATGTAGAAAATCATCATCAGTGAGGACATCGTAAGGTAAGTCAAGTTTCCGTTCAAGCAGCAGGGAGGGGAAAGTGTGATCCAAAGGGTGATGCCGAAGAGTAGAGGAGACAGATGAGGCTGTTTGACGGTCTTGTGACAGCGTCGTTTTCACGAGATCCTCAGTTTGTTCTGAGTATCTCGATTCAGAAGTCAACTTCTGTGGGATGCTTACTTCCGGAAGTTTTTGACTTTTTGGAAATCTCTGTTGATCTTTTCTTTTCTTTCTTTTTTTTTTATCCTCACCCGAGGACATTTTTTCCATTTTTTTTTTTTTGTTCAGATAGAGCGGGAGGGAGAGAGAGGGAGAGAGAGAGAGAAACATCGATGTGAAAGGGACACATCGAGTGGCTGCCACCCGCACGACCAACCAGGGCCGGGGACAAACTGCAACTGAGGTACATGCCCTTAGCGGGAACCGAACCCGGGTCTCTCTGTACCGCAGGCCGACGCTCCAACCGCTGAGCCAAACCGGCCAGGGCTGTTGATCTTTTCTGTTTTTCTTCTAGGTACCTGATGTAAACAGAGTCATACAGTATTTGTCCTTCTGTAGCTGGCTTATTATCAAGCATAATGTTCTCAAGGCCCATCCATGTTGTATGTAGCACATATCAGAATTTCATTTTTTTTTTTGTTAATTCTTACCCGAGGATATTTTTCCGCTGATTTTTTTAGGTAGAGTGGAAGGGATGGAGGGAGGGAGACACAGAGAGAGAAACATTGATGTGAGAGAGAGACATCAGTGGGTTGCCTCCCACACAACCCCAACCGGGGCCAGGGATTGAACCTGCAACCCAGGTACGTGCCCTTGACCAGGAGTTGAACCCATGACCCTTCGGTCCGAGGGCCGACGCTCTAATCGCTGAGCCAAACCAGCCAGGGCAGAGTTTCACTCCTTTTCATGGCTGAGTAATAAGCAGCCTGTCTTTGAACAAGCACTGCAGGCAGTTCTGATGCTTACTCAGGTCTGAGAACCGCTGACCTAGAGCAACGCTTCTCGGATTCTACTGCACGTCAGAATCCCTCGGGGATTTGTTAAGATGCAGGTCCGATTCATTAACTGGATGATTAGCCTGTTCATTGGGGGGGCCCAAGATTCGGTGTATCTAACAAGCTCTGAAAGAATACGGTTGAAGAATCTCTGTCGTAAGCCATTGCAGCTGTGCCCAGCTCCCCCTAAATGACAAGAGTGAGGGTCCGTCTCACTATGGGGTGATGGCAGACAGAGGCTGAGGTCCATTTCTGCCCCATGGACCAGGAGAGTCTCTGACTTGGCCTCTCTAACTGGGGGATGGTCATGAGCCTCACTGGGCACCCGGATAGGGAAGGGCCGAAATCGGGGGGACATTTTAGGGAGCTCAGTGTTAATTGCTGTGCTCTAAACGACAGCCTGATCCGTCCTCAGTCACCACCTTGAGACTTTCTGCAGTGTGGCGGGGAAAGAGCCAGGCGCTGCTGGGGGGGGGAGAGGTGGGGGGAGGCCTGCCAAGTCCAGGGGACCGAGAAGTCCGTCAGGGTGTCCGAGCAGGTGGCGGGCACCAGCAGGCTTGCGCAGCAGCGGGCAGGCCGGGGACATCACATCGGGGGCCCCCTGAGCCAGGCAGGAGGGCCAGCACCTCTGTTCTCCTTCCTGCTGGAGTCTGATGTGACACAGGACAGCAGGGAGGAGGGACGCGGTGCCAGGTGTGTGTTTCCACAGCGACAGTGACCGGCTCTGAGGGCCCCCAACCCAGGACCGTTCAGCCTGAGGTGTTCCCACAGAGGAAGTCCCCACACACCGCCACAGGCGGTGCCCGGCCCCCCCCAGATGATGCCAGCTGCCACCTGTGTGTGGGAAACGAGGGTCGTTGGGAACGTTATTTTGGAATCGTACCTGTTTATGAGTAGGGTGGCTGCTGCGTGGGGAAGAAAAGGGGAGGAATGTGCAATAAGGGAATTACGGTTCATTCACGGGATGAGATGCTTTGGAGCCACTGAAAATGTTATTTAAAAGAATTTCACTGATACTGAAAATATGGTCATATTAATAAGGGAAAACAGCTCAAATAACAAGTGCATATATACACACACAAGCTTATGCAATATATACACAAGCATATATATATATACATTCTATGTAAAAATTTTAAATGATATATATGTATATGTATATATATATAAAATGATAAAAATACACTAAAAATAACAATGGTTATCATTGAGTGGTACGAGAGCAGTGGTTCTGAATTTTCTTATTTATCGTGTTTGTATTTTCTTATTTTCTATATCACTTATAATAAGCATACTATATTTACTAACAAACAGAATTTAAAAACTATATTGTAAGAAAATAAAAAAATACAAATTTTAATCTATTTTTAATCTTAGAAAACAACAGACAGTGTTTTAGTGCTTGATTGTATTCGACTCATTGGCATAACTCACTGACTCACCCTGATCCTGTTCCATGATCCCTCTGACGTCTTCCCCTCCCAGCTTTCTCGTTAGCATATGGTACTATGTAACCATCGCTATATTTTATTTCCCTATTTCTTTATAATCTGTCCCATGCATTATAATGTAAGCCCTGGTGGGTCAGAGTTGTTGTTTTAAAATGTTTTTATTGATTTTAGAGAGAAGGGAAGGGGGGGAGAGAGAGAGAGAGAGAGAGAGAGAGAGAGAAACATGGATGTGAGAGAGAAACATTGGTCAGCTGCCTTCTGCAACCCCCTCCCCCCAGGGGTATCAGGCCTGCAATTAGGGCATGTGCCCTGACAGGGAATTGAACTGGTGACCCCTTTTTTTTTTAAAGGGTCACGACAGGATTTCTTTTATGTTTTTATTCTCACCCGGGGACATTTTTGCAGTTATCTTCAGATAGAGTGGGAGGGATAGGGGTGGGGGGAGAGAGAGAGAGAAACATCCATGTGAGAGAGACACCTCGAGTGGTTTGCCACCCACACGACCCCAGCTGGGGCCGGGGACAAACTTCAAACCGAGGTACGTGCCCTTAGCGGGAACCAAACCCGGGGCTTTCTGGTCTGTGGGCTGACGCTCTAACCGCTGAGCCAAACCAGCCAGGGCTAACTGGTGACCTTTTTGGTGCATAGGACGACGCTCAACCAACTGAGCCACACCAGCCAGGGTGGGTCAGAGATTTTTAACCCTTTTTTCCCTACTTGATTAGCTCCAGCTTCTCGAAAAATGCCAGGCACTGGCTCTTCTTAAACATCAGTTGTTGAATGAGTGGACAAACCTAAAATCTCTGTTTCTGGCCGATGAAATCATAAAGGATGAAAAGCTTGTATTTCTTCACTCTACTAACAAATTAAACCGAAACCATTCGCAACCAAGGCACTTACGTTCCATTAACAATAGCATCTCATAGTAGCTTCTGCTAGGTCAGTGGTTTCTAGACGTGATTCTCAGGAGAGCGAAATGTACTCAGCAGTCCCAGGAATACCCTGTGATTTGGTGGGTATGCCCAAAGGAACAGGCAGCTTGGTTTTGGAATGGCGTTATGGCTTGGTAGTCAGGGTTGGATAATGATGCTTGAAAACAGCCTGAAGAGCCTGGCTGGTGTGGCTCAGGGGTTGAGCATGGGCCCATGCACCAAGAGGTCACCAGTTCGATTCCCAGTCAGGACATATGCCCAGGTTGTGGCCCAGTCCCCAGTGGGGGGCATGCAGGAGGCAGCCGATCAGTGTTCTCTCTCATCAATGTTTCTCTCTCTCTCTAAAATCAATAAAGAAAAAACCGAAAACAGCCTGGAGAAAGCTATATGTATCAGTAAAGATCTGACTCATTTAACAAGTATTCACTAGCACCTGTTGTGTGATGAGACCATGTACATACAGTGCACGTGACATCACTTTCTCCTGGATGTTGCTTACAGCCTTAGCAGGGAGACAGGGAGTGAAACAGTAATGGTGCAGTGAGATCCCACAGGAAGCACACAGGAGGGGCAGGTAACTGGACGGGAGGCTGGGGGGTGCTTCTTGGTGGACGTAACGTCTGGGCAGGGAGACGTCCAGGAACAGGGCATTGGCGGTGGTGGAGTAGAGGAGGGGGCTGAGAAAGTGTGTCCCAGGAAGGACCTGGAGGCATGAGGGGTCGGTGTTCTTCCGAGGAGCTGGGAAGCTCCACGTGGTCTGAGCGTGGACCAGACCACACACGTCTCCTGAGCGCAGTCCCTTTCCATCAGCTCCCCTGCCGCCACCCCAGTGCCCGCCACTGTCATCTCCCACTTGGGCCACTGCACCACCCCTCTCCCCGGACCCCCTGCTCCCCCCCCCTTTCATTAGTACCGAGAACAAGAAAAGCAGCCCCTGGCCGGCGAGAGCTGGACTGACTCTCACAGCAGGGTCACGGATTCTGTCCAACATAAACACGTCGCAGAACCACAACATCAGGCCACTCTGGGACCCTGACAGATGGAAGACAAAAACAAGAGCCCCCCTAACCCTGTCTGAACGGAGACGACAACACAATGTCCAAACCACAAAAATGGCCGAGTCTGCTTCTTTACCAAATAATCAGAAGTTTAGCTTCACTCCATTCCTCCCACATCCGGGATCGCCAGTCACTGACTTCCCCCTGCCCCCTGACAGCATCCAACCCAGAGGAAACCCCACTTCCTAGGATCTCCTCCAGATCCACCTAACACAAACCCAAATGCCATCATTTGTCACACCCTTTAGCCACCACGGTTCCTGTGTGTGTGTTCTCCCTCACGGCAAGGAGTCGAGAAACCCGGTTGTTCAACCACTGTGTGTTCCTGGTGGTCTTGGGCTGGAGGACATCAGCAATACACAAATACACAACTATCTTAATATTTTCCCATGAAAAACTCTTCACTGGCTTCCCACGACTCGGAGTCAAAATTAAACTTTCCCCCAACACCTCCATCATTGGCTTCTGCCTGCCTCTCAGACCTCATTCATCCACTCCACGAGTATTGTCTGAGGATCTGTAACGAGCTAGAAACAGTCCCTGGCACAGGTACATTTCACGCATGAAGAACGCATCGGAGCCAAGGCACAGGGAGACCGGTTACAAGTCTCTTTTAGTCTGGAAACAACTGGACCGGAATTGAGGAGGGTGAAGGCTAAAACTGAATGGCCAGCATTATGCTAAGTGAGGTAAGTCAGGCAGAGAAAGACAAAGACTGCACGAGGTCACACGCGGCATCTAAAAAAAGCCAAACTCAGAGAAGCAGGGAGTCGCGTGGTGGGTAGGGGTGCGGGGGTGGAGAAAATGGGGAGATGTTGGTCAGAGGTTACCTACTTCCATTTATAAGATTAACAGGTTCGGGGAATCTAATGTTCAGCATGGTGATCACAACTAACAATACTGTATTATACACTTGCAAGTGGCTACGAGAGGAAATCTTAAATGTTCCCAGCACAGAAAATAAATAGTAATTATGTGGCCCGACGGAGGTGTTAGCTAATGCTATGGTGGCAACTGTTTTGCAATATATAAATGTATCAAACCAACACTTCATACGCCTTAAACTTATACAGTGTTATATGTCAATTATTACTCCATAAAACTGGGGGGAAAACCAAAAAACATAATACACAGATTTTTGGCTGGGGCAAACACAGTGCTGTATACCGGCAAGAGGGACTATGAGAATATGCTAACAAGGATTCTAGAAAAGGCAGACACTCCACTGGGCTAGAGAGAGTCTTGTTTGCTAAAGAGGGTCCTTCCAAATGACCCTCAGAAGAGGGTCTCAGCGGGCCCAGGGAAGGGCTGCAGAAACTCCTGGCTGTCTTTGGCCTGTGGGCCGGTGCCTGTCGCTGGAAGAAATTGTTTGAATGATGTACCTATTCAGGTTGGAGTTTATATGTTTAAGGGAGACATATTTCCATGGAGCCAGTAACGTATTTCTTATGGCCTTCTGGGCTTAAATAAAATGATGATTAGAGTAATTCAGGGTCCATCAAGTAGTGCAGAAACAGCTGCCATCCGCCATTGCTCGCACTGGTAACTCATTTACTTCTCCTAATGGGTTTGCACGTCTATGAATTAGGTTAGAATGCGTGGCTCCCGCTCAGAGGAACCAATAAATGACTCGCTTTTGTGTTGCAACTCGCACAAGGAAATTATTCAGTATTCATGGCTTGTAGGGTTGAAAGAGAAACGGAATTTATTTTGATGCCTCCACCCTTCACTCTAGGACATGTTTTAATGTTCCCATCACAGAGCCTTGGTGGAAATGACTAATTGTGTGTTTTGCATATTTATAAACACCGTGTTGTTTCACAGTGGAGCCATCGCAAGCGCAAAATGGGCACTTTATTTACATCACAGCCGTGTCTGCAAGGCACTCCGACCCACGCCAGAGGCGTTGAGGTTTGAGCCCATGTATTGAAAGCACAGGCGACTGACTGACTGTCTCGTCAGTGAGTCCCAAGGAGAGGCGAGGGATGCCGAGACACAACTTGTCAGACCGACTCTCTGGAGCTGTGCTGCCCAATGCAGTTTTGTAAGACGTAGGTTCTCAGTCACACCAGTCACATGCCGAGTGCTCAGTAGCCACTGTGGCCAGTGGCCACCACATTGGAGCGCAGGGCATGTCCATGCCTGCAGGCAGTTCTACTGGGCAGCACGGCTCTGGACCGGTGGGTGCCGGGGTTCTTTGGGGGTTCCCTGAATTCATCGGATTTGGTGTTTATAAACTGATGGGCCAGAAAGGCCGAGGAGGGGAAGGGATGCCTGGCCACATCTCAGATCCTGAGTATATCCAGAATGGCATGAGTCTTCCCAGCTACACCCTGGCCCCTTGCTGTCAGCTCACCTGGGTTTATCGTAGCTGCCTTGAGTCGTCTCCCAGATTCTATCCTGAGCTCCCCCCGTCTCTTCCCATGCCAGCCAGAGGCTCCTGCCCAGAACTTTCCAGCGGCTTCGTGTCTCACTCGGAGCCAAGGCCAGCACCCTTTCAATGACCTCCAGGGCCCTGCGTGTCCGACGGCCCAGCATCCCTCATTCACACCCTGGTCTTCTCTGCGCCAGCCACGCTGGCCCCCAGCTATGCTCCACCCCCCACTTTCCTGCCCTGGCTGTTCCCTCAAAGACTCCTCTCCCAGATATCTCTACATCTCCTTTCTTCACTGTCTTCGGGTCTTTGCTCAAAAGCCTACTCAGGTGACCCTAAAATTTCAATCCCCCCAGGTAATATTTCATACCTCCCTCTCCTGCTTTTCTGACACTTGTCACTATCCACATACCACATGCTTTACTGATTAGTATTGATTATTTTTCTTTTCTTTTCTTTTTTTTTTTTTTTTATCCTCACCCGAGGACATTTTTCCATTTTTTGTTCAGGTAGAGTGGGAGGGAGAGAGAGGAACAGAGAGAGAGAGAAACATCGACGTGAAAGGGACACATCGAGTGGCTGCCACTCGCACGTCCAACCAGGGCCGGGGACAAACTGCAACTGAGGTACGTGCCCTTAGCGGGAACCGAACCCGGGTCTCTCCAGACCACAGGCCGACGCTCTAACTGCTGAGCCAAACCGGCCAGGGTGGTATTGATTATTTTTCAATTCCTCCTCTAGAAGGTACGCTCCACTGGGCAGGTGTGTGTGTGTGTGTGTGTGTGTGTGTGTGTGTGTGTGTTTCTTCACTACTATACCCCAGCGCTTAGGACAGTGTCCAGCACACAGTAGATGTTCAATAAATATTTACTGAACGAATAAATACATTTTGCGACTCAAGCGCCCACCGGATGAATGAAGTGAGCGGGAGGCACAGGTCTCAGAAGGCGTGAAACTGTCACGTCCTAAATGAGAAACTTCAAGAAAGTTACTTAATTTTGTTATGCGCATTTCCTCATCTGTAAAATGAAAATGAAAATACCTGTGCGGAGGGTTGTCATTAGGATTCATGAACGTGTTGCTAGAATGTAATCTGAGCACAATAATGATGTCCCAGGAGCTGCTCAATGTGGCTCAGGGCTCTCCTCCATCTACTGGTATCTAGGAGAAAGCCACGCTAGTTTGTCTGCCCCTGTACATTTTAAATGTTCTGCTTTTATTTGAAAATAGAAATATTTTATATATATATATATATATATATATATATATAAAATTTTTGGAAAATCTGATGATGATCATATAAGTAGGTTTAGCTGCGAGGTTTCAGAACTCATCCTTGCAGGGTTTTTAGATGTGAAAGCCAGCCGGCAGTGTTGCTAGTCTATAAATGAATGTTTTACAGAAATTCACATGGAAAACTAGGTCAGGCTGTGCAACATGTGGTGTCATAAGCCTACTGAACTCAGAAGGAACCTGCGCCGTCGTGGATGGGCTTATTGTAGTCACGTTGCAGGAGGGGATTTAATTCAGCCAAATAATGTGGTCTACATGGCCTATCATGTCGAGTGAATGCTGTTTTGAATTGTATTGTTTTTATAGTTATGTAATAGCCCTATGCTTATAGAGTTCATGCCTGGTTTTATGTTTGTATGCATTTAGGGGTATAGCATAGTAGCATCAGGAAAATAGAAAACCTTCTGAATATTTGAAACAAAGGCAACTTAACACAGGGGAGTGGTTACACAGGGGAGTGATTACATGGGGGAGTGGTTACATGGGGGAGTGGTTACATGGGGGAGGGGTTACATGGGGGAGGGGTTACATGGGGGAGGAGTAAACACAGGGGAGGGGTTACATGGGGAGGGGTCACACAGGGGAGTGGTTACATGGGGGAGTGGTTACACGGGGGAGGGGTTACATAGGGGAGGGGTTACACAGGGGAGGGGTTACATGGGGAGGGGTCACACAGGGGAGGGGTTACATGGGGAGGGGTCACACAGGGGAGGGGTTACATAGGGGAGGGGTTACACAGGGGAGGGGTTACATGGGGAGGGGTCACACAGGGGAGTGGTTACACGGGGAGTGGTTACATGGGGGAGGAATAACACAGGGGAGGGGTTACATGGGGGAGGGGTTACATGGGGGAGTGGTTACATGGGGGAGGAGTAACACAGGGAAGGGGTTACATGGGGGAGTGGTTACACGGGGGAGGGGTTACATAGGGGAGGGGCAACACGGAGTGGTTACACGGGGAGGGATGACGCGGGGGAGGGGTTACATAGGGGAGGGGTAACACAGGGGAGTGGTTACAGGGGGGGAGGGGTGACACAGGGGAGGGGTAACACAGGGGAGTGGTTACACGGGGGAGGGGGGAGGGGGGAAGTGGTGACACAGGGGTGGGCTGCCTGGGACCCAAATGGAATGGTCACGTCCTCTGGACACTGGCGCCTGCAGGAACCCCCACCCCTAGGCCGGAGGGACAAAAGGTAGAGGTTTCAGAACCAGGATCTGAGGCCACCGGGTGGAGGCTCAGACAACAAGGAGCTGTCTGGGGAGGTGGGGCCCTGCAGGAGGTACTGCTGTTCCCAGGGAAGCAGCCCGAGGCAGGCAGGGACGGGAATGGTCCAGCTTCTCCCTTCCCTCTGCCCTCACTCTTCAACAATGCTTTCTATTGGCTGAGCCCAGCAGGAGCCAGCTGACCCGGGAGGCTGGAAATGCAGCTGCAGGGATCAGTCCTTCTCCACTGCATGTGTGGACGACACACACACACACACACAGTCTGTATTACTATGCACAGGAAAATAACTGGAAAGACACACAAAGTAATGTCAGCAGGGTTTTCTCCAGTAATATTCTGGATTACGTTTGTTTTTCTTTCCACTCATCTGTATTTTCCAATTTTCCAGAATGGACTTGGATTAAACATTTAAAAAGAGAGAGAAAAGAAGAAAGAGAGATGGAGAAAGAAGGAGAGGGGGGAGGGAAGAAGAAAAGGGAAGGGAGGGGAAGGGAAGGGAAGGGAGGGGAGGGAGGGAAGGGAGGGAAGGGAGGGAGGGAAGGAAGGGAAGGGAAGGGAGGGGAGGGAAGGAAGGAAGGGGAAGGGAAGGGAAGGGGAGGAGGGAGGGAAGGGAAGGGAGGGAAGGGAAGGAAGGGGAAGGGAAGGGAAGGGAGGGAGGGAGGGAAGGGAAGGGAGGGAAGGGAAGGGAGGGAGGGAGGGAAGGGAAGGGAAGGAGGAAGGGAAGGGGGAGGGAAGGGAGGGAAGGGAAGGGAGGGAATGGAGGGAAGAGGGAAGAGGGAGGGAGGGAGAGGGAAGGGAAGGGAGGGGAGGGAAGGGAAGGGAGGGGAGGGAAGGGAGGGAAGGGAGGGAAGGGAAGGGAGGGGGAGGGAAGGGAGGGAAGGGAAGGGAGGGAAGGGAAGGGAAGGGAGGGAAGGGAAGGGTGGGAAGGGAAGGGAAGGGAAGGGAGGGGAGGGAGGGAAGGGAAGGGAGGGGGAAGGGAGGAAGGGAAGGGAAGGGAGGGGAGGGAAGGGACGGGGGGGAAGGAAGGGCAGGGAAGGGAAGGGAAAGGGAAGGGAGGGAAGGGAAGGGAGGGGAAGGGAAGGAAGGGAAGGGAGGGGAGGGAAGGGAATGGAGGGGAGGGAAGGGAAGGGGAGGGAGGGAAGGGAAGGGAAGGGAAGGGAAGGGGAAGGAAGGGAAGGGAGGGAAGGGGAGGGAAGAGGGAAGGGAAGGGGGGGAGGGGAGGGAAGGGAAGGGAGGGAAGGGAAGGGACGGAAGGGAAGGGAGGGGAGGGGAGGAGGGAAGGGAAGGGGGGGAAGGGAGGGAAGGGGAAGGGAGGGAAGGGACAGGGAGGGGAAGGGGAAGGGAACAGGGAGGGGCGGGGAAGGGAATGGAGGGGAGGGAGGGAAGGGAGGGAAGGGAAGGGAAGGGAGGGGAGGGAGGGAAGGGAAGGAGGGAGGGGAGGGAGGGGAGGGAAGGGAAGGGAAGGAAGGAAGGGAGGGGAGGGGAGGGAGGGAAGGGAGGGGGGAGGGAAGGAAGGGAGGGGAGGGAAGGGAAGGGAAGGGAAGGAGGAGGGAAGGGAAGGGAGGGGGGAGGGAAGGGAAGGGAGGGAAGGGAAGGGAGGGGAGGGAAGGGAGGGAGGGAAGGGAAGGGAGGGAAGGGAGGGGAGGGCAGGGAGGGGAGGGGAGGGGAGGGAAGGGAGGGGAGGGAAGGGAAGGGAGGGAAGGGAAGGGAAGGGAAGGGAAGGGAGGGGAGGGAGGAGGGAAGGGAAGGGAAGGGAGGGAAGGGAAGGAAAGGGAGGGGAGGGAGGGGAGGGAAGGGAGGGGGAGGGAAGGAAGGGAGGGGAGGGAGGGAAGGGAAGGGAAGGGAAGGGAGGGAAGGGAAGGGAGGGGAGGGAAGGGAATGGAGGGGAGGGAAGGGAGGGAAGGGAAGGGAAGGGAGGGGAAGGGAGGGAAGGGAAGGGAAAGGAAGGGAAGGGAGGGGAGGGAAGGGAATGGAGGGGGGGAAGGGAGGGAAGGGAAGGGAAGGGAGGGAAGGGAAAGGAGGGAGGGGACGGGAGGGAGGGAAGGGACGGGGAGGGAAGGGAAGGGAGGGGAGGGAAGGGAGGGAGGGAGGAGGGAGGGAAGGGAGGGAGGGAAGGGAAGGGAGGGGAGGGAGGGAGGGATAGGGAGGGAAGGGAGGGGAGGGGAGGAAGGGAAGGAGGGGAGGAGGGAAGGGAGGGGAGGGAAGGGAAGGGAGGGAAGGGGAAGGGAAGGGAGGGGAAGGGAGGAAGGGAAGGGAGGGAAGGGAAGGGAGGGAAGGGGAGGAAGGGGAGGGAATGGAGGGAAGGGAAGGGAAGTGAAGGGAACGGGAGGGAAGGGAAGGGCAAGGGGAGGGGAGGGGAGGGATCGGAACGGAAGGGAAGGGACTGGACGGGAAGGGAAGGCGAAGGGGAGGGAAGGGAAGGAAGGGATGGGAATGGTAAGGGAAGGGAAGGGAGGGAAGGGAAGGGGAGGGAGGGGAGGGAAGGGAAGGAAGGGAAGGGAAGGGAAGGGAGGGAAGGGAAGGGGAGGGGAGGGGAGGGGAGGGAAGGGAAGGAAGGGAAGGGAAGGGAAGGGAAGGGAGGGAAGGGAAGGGAAGGGGAGGGGAGGGGAGGGAAGGGAAGGAAGGGAAGGGAAGGGAAGGAAGGGAAGGGAAGGAAGGGAAGGGAAGGAAGGCAGGGAAGGGAAGGGAAGGGAAGGGAGGGGAGGGAAGGGAAGGGAAGGGAGGGAAGGCAGGGAAGGGGAGGGAGGGAGGGAGGGAAGGGAAAGAAGGGAAGGGAAGGGGAGGAAGGGTAGGGAAGGGAAGGGAAGGAGAAGGGAGGGAGGGAAGGGAAGGGAAGGGAAGGGAAGGGAGGGAAGGAAGGGAAGGGGAAGGGAGGGAGGGAGGGAAGGGAGGGGAGGGAAGGGAAGGGAGGGAAGGGAAGGAAGGGAAGGGAGGGGAGGGAAGGGAAGGGAAGGGAAGGGAAGGGAAGGGAAGGGGAAGGGAAGGGAAGGGAAGGGAAGGGAGGGAGGGAAGGGAGGGAGGAGGGAGGGAGGGGAGGGAGGGGAGGGGAGGGGAAGGGAAGGGGAAGGGAAGGGGAGGGAAGGGGAGGGAAGGGAAGGGAGGGAAGGGAAGGGGAGGGAAGGGGAGGGAAGGGAAGGGAAGGGGAGGGAAGGGAAGAGAAGGGAAGAGAAGGGAAGAGAGGGGAAGGGAAAGGAGAAGGTGAAGGAAGAGGAAGGGAAGAGAAGGGAAGAGAGGGGAAGGGAAAGGAGAAGGTGAAGGAAGAGGAAGGAAAGGAAGGGAAAGACAGGAAAGGGAACAGAAGAACCCTAGGGACCGGAGAGGGATGGAACGTGAGGCACCAGAGGTGTCCAGTGCAGCTGGGCACCGGACAAGTCTTAGCGGCCCTGTCCTTCCTTTACCCGGTCGAGAAGCTGCTGCCACCATCTCCCTGTGAGGCACTGTCACCTGTGGCCTCAGAGGCATGTCTGGCCCTTTCAGGGGAAGCTGTGGCCTTGGACACCAGGCTGCAAGCCTTCCTGGCCATACCCCCAGTCTCCCAGGGCCACAGCTGGGTGGGGAGGAGGCGGCCAGGCTCAGTCTGTTTGGCGTAGCTAAGCAGGTTACACTTTTATTAGACACACAAAAAACCTCAACCTGGGGAAAGATTTCTATTTAGAGCTGGGAAACTAGGCCATTTCTAAAACCAGTGACCTACATTTCCTGCTATAGAAATTTAAGATGAAGTATTGTTTGTTAGGACTGCACGTGGGCACGGAAGCTCCATGCAAAGACGGGGTGAAGGAGCAAGGAAGGGAGAAGGGGGAGAGGGAGGGAGGGAATTTAAAAGCGTTTCCGTGTTTGAAATCTTTTCTTAATCTAGCTAATAACATACAGTAATGGGAGGAAAATGAGTGTCCCAGCTGTGTATTTGTTTTCCCGAAGAGCACTGTTTGCTCGCTGGTGGCTCCTTCGGCAGGGAAAAAAAATCCACTTCCACTCTGAGGCCTGTGGGAGAAACGACAGCTTCCCGGGCCCCGGCCGCCACCCGCCAAGGCGAGTCTCGGTGTCTCGTGCTGACCACCAGCCGCCTGCTGACCACCAGCCGCCTGCTTCCCGTTACAGACTTCTGAGAAACTGTGCGCTTGATCTATCTCGTGGATCTGGGCTCTCTGCACCGGACCCCGCGGAGCATCTAAGGTCTACAGGCTTTTGAGGCCTGAGTGCCCATGAGTCTTGGTGGCGGGGATGACTGTCCAGAGGCAGGAAAATACAATGACAGCTGTGCTCAGTGCTTCTGATTATCCAGAGCTGCCTCATCCGGGCTTCTGGAGGTCAGGGCCAGCATTTGGGTGGTGCTAAGTAGATGGAAAGCCCCCCAGGCCTGTGACCATCTTATCCGTCGTTCACGCGTGCAGAGGCAAAGGGGTCCTTCAGAATGGCCCGAATCCACGTCTGCTGTAGATATTTCTAACAGTCCCCAATATCTCGATGGGCGTAAGCCTTTAAAGGCTGATGTGAGAGCCCCAGGTGTCACTTCCCGGACACAGCCAACCCAGCCACCTTGTCTAGAGGTCCGCGCCGTAAGAAGGAACGGCCCGTGTCAGCCTGGGCTGCAGATCAAGGACACCCTGAAGCAGAACTTCTCCACCCAACCCAGGCTGGACAGGGCGCGAGAGGGACAGTCTTCCGTTGTTTTCCGTGACTGAGCCTGGGAGTGGCCGGCACGCCACCCAGCGTCATATCAGCTCACGGAAACCACTTACGGTTATTGTCATAGGCTTAAAAAAACAAAACAACGCCCTGGCCAGTGTGGCTCAGTGGTTAGGGCATCGGCCTGCAGACCAAAGGTTCTCCGATTTGATTCCCGGTCAAGGGCAGGTAGCTGGGTTGCAGGTTCGATCCCCAACCCCCGTTGGGGTGTGTGCAGGAGGCCACCGAGTGATGTGTCTCTCTCCCATCGGTGTCTCTTTCTCCACTCTCTCTAAAAGCCAATGGAGAAAATATCCTCTGCTGAGGATCAACAAAAACAAAAACACAGAAGGAAACGAAGCGGAGCACAGAAAAGCAGATGAGTGTGTTCGTTGCTGGAGACAGCGCAGGAGTAGCAGACACAGCCCCTCGCTCCGGAGCGTCCACGGGAACACGGGGAATCCGCGTCTGTCTCCTGGACATGTGGGCGGTCACCACAAACCTGCTGGCTGAAAACAGGAGTTTTCTTCTCTCTCAAGGGCTCTGGAGGCCAGACACCAAAGTATCAGCAGGGCCATGCTCCCTTTGAAGGCTTTGGGGGATAGGGGGGTGCTTCCTTGCCTCCCCCAGCTCCGGGGGCTGCTGGCGCCCCTGTGTCTGCTTCACTGGTCCCTGCCTCCGCGGTCACCGCACCTCTCAAACTTCTCTCTGCCTTTCTCTCGTAAGGATGCTTGTCGCTAGGGTCCACCCGGACACTCCGGAATGACCTGGCGATTCTTAGGTACCTCTGCAAAGACACTGTTTCCCAAGAAGGCCACATTTACCATTTTTTGGGGGCCCTGCCTTTCGGGGGCTACCATCCCCCCACTCCCTGGGTATTTCTCCAGTGCCCGCCACCAGGCCAGCCAGGGTAGGTGTGGTTCACCTGCCTCTTCTCCCAGGAAGTTTCTGACGTAGATACTATTGTGCTCCTTTAATTTTTTTTTTTTTTATCCTCACCTGAGGACATTTTTTGCATCATCTTCAGGTAGAGCAGGAGGGAGAGAGGGAGGAAGAGAGAGAGAGAGAGAAACATGGATGAGAGAGACACATCGAGTGGCTGCCACCCACATGACCCCAACCGGAGCTGGGGACAAACTGCAACCGAGGGACGTGCCCTTAGCGGGAACCGATCCCGGGACTCTCTGGTCCACGGGCTGACGCTCTAACTGCTGAGCCAAGCCGGCCAGGGCCTATTGTGCCCCTTTTAAAGACTGGGAAGCAGAGCAGAGCTTGGGGGAAGTTAAGCAACTTGTTCAAGATCACATAGTGTTGGGAACCAGAAGAGATCCCGGGTCTCCTCTCTAAGCCTGTAGAATTATATAGACATATGAAATTTGTTTATATATCTATATACAGATTAGTGTCATTTTCTACACACTACCGTTGCTTAAAAGATCTCTGGAAGCCCTCTGCTTCTAGACCACTTCGCGGTCTACACAAGTCCACGAATTGCACTGCGGCTCGGGGCACGTCTGTTTTCCGTGTGATGTAGCTCCCAGATGAAATTCTGCCTGCAAGGGACCAGGCCCCCGCGTCTGATGAATCAAAGCACCGACTCCTCAATAGCTAAGCCGCCTGGTTCAGTCCGGCTGAAGGCTTTGCTGCGCCACGGGGAGGCATAGCTAGAGACAGGACAGCGTGGGTGGTCGCACGTGGAACCCCTGTGCTCCACGAGGTCCGAGAGGCACGCACCTGCAACCCATCAACCGAACAGACACGTGGAGCCTGCGTGCGTGGAGAAAGACTTCCTGCCTCCACTGAATTCAGTCGGAACCGTACGCCGTTGGTTCCATCCCCAACAGCGACCTCCTTCCGTCTCCTTTGCTGGAAAGGCCCCTCCCCTTTTTGGGCCAGAGGACATGTGACATCTGGAGAGGTTTTCCAGGGCAGGGTCTTCGTGAGACAGTGAGGAAACCGTTGCTGACCGCCTAGAGCTGCAGAAAAGGAGGATGAGAAGCAGCCATGAGGTAAGCCGTGGTGTGAGAACCCCCTTCCTCGAGACTCGCGGCCAGGCGGTCAGGGCCTGTACCGAATCTGCGTGAGCGACACCAGCGCGCTGTGTGACAGCAGGGACTGCAACAACACCTGGTGCGAGCTGGCTGGTTTTCACAGGTTATGTCATTCAGTTCTCACCACAATGCTACCAGGAGGGTACTGTTATTATTTCCACTTCACAGATGTGGAAAGCAAGGAACAGAGAGGTTAAGTGACATACCCAAGGGCACACAGCACACAGAATGGAGGCAGGATTGGAACCCGGAGTCGTGTGCTTCACCCCCACGCTGCACGACTCTCAGTTAAACGGGAATCTGGGAATTGCTCCTCTCTTCCCCCCCTAGAAAGCCCTGTTCTACCACCTGCTGTGCCTGTTTTCCCCAAAATGGAAAGGGTAATTCCACTGGGTGAGTACCCTGAGGGCTTCGGACCTTGGGCACCGAACAAACACTTATCACTGAGAGGAGGACCCCAGGTTTGCTGTTGGGGAGGAAGGAATGGTTAGAAGGCCTTGTTTGTTCTGGGGCACGGGGTGGACAAGGATCCGGGAACTCTGCCTGGCTAGTCATGTCTGCAGAGGGCTGGGCCGGATGAGAGGTGGTATGTGTGCTGGGTCTGTTATTGCTGCCACAGCGAGGAACCAGACATGAAATCCAGCACAAGAAAGGACTTTACCGCTAGCCTGGGTGGCAGTCCAGGGTACTATATCAAGTTGACTTTGCCTTGGATGTCTCCCCACGGAGTAAAACAAAATGTTTTGGAAATGACCAGACGGGAGCACCTGTTTGAGATGGTGTCTCACCTCTCTTGACACCCTAATTACAGTGCGACGGGGAAGGCCTGTCATCCTCGGGTAAGGGTAAGCGCCATCTCGACCCAGATTAAATGGCTGCAGATTGACGATAGATTGGTTTTGATTTAATGGAATTTTACGATCTTGTCTGTCTCTATAAATGTTACCTCCTGCTGAAGGCATTCTGTACGTAGAGGTTTCAAAGAACACGTGATGAGTAGCTTATCCCAGCTGCTGTTACTCCCGGTTCTTATCAGCGCCCTCCTTGAAAATGTCCTGTTTTGCCCAGCTAGTGTTGCTCAGTGGACCAAGAGGTCGCCGGTTCGATTCCCAGTCAGGGCACATGCCCAGGTTGTGGGCCCAGTCCCCAGTGGGGGGCATGCAGGAGGCGGCCAGTCGATGTTCTTTCTCATCGATGTTTCCATCTCTCTCTCCCTTCCTCTCTTTCTCTCTACAATTCAATAAAGAAAAAAAAAAATGTCTCGTTTTACGTTTCCTGGTCCCTGGGAGTTAGTGGCTCCATTGTTCACCAGTGAACAGGGGCTCCGGCCACCCCGTGGAACCAGCTCCTCGGGAAGCTGGTTTGGGGAACTCCAAGAATGACCTACTTCAGTGCCCTGACGGGGCTGGGTGAGCTGGGGCCTCTCAGGGGTTGGTCGTTCTCCCGGCCTCACGAAATGCTGCTCTTGATGAATGAAGGTCGTTTCCATCCTGTTCCCAGCGGCTTCCAGAGCACTTGGAAGAAGCACCTCGCGCCTCCTCCAGGCTGGTTTATAAAGCCCCAACCTGTCCGTCTACTTGCTTCTTTCTCTCTCCTTCTGCTCCACATTTTGGGCAACACTGTGAAATAGCTACTATTTTTCTTCCAAGCGTTTCTGCTGTAGCCGATTGCTCTCTGTGGAAACTTGTTTATTTTATTAAAAAAAATTTTTTTTCTTTATTGATTTGAGAGAGAGAGAGGAAGGGAGAGAAAGAGAGAGATGGAATCACCGATGAGAGAGAACATCGACTGGCCGCCTCCTGCACGCCCCCCACTGGGGGTCGGGCCCACAACCTGGGCAGGTGCCCTGACCGGGAATTGAACCGGCGACCTCTTGGTGCAGGGTCGACGCTGAACCGCTGAGCCACACTGACTGGGCTGGGGAAACTTGTTTAAAGTCTTCCACGGGGTGTTCCCCACTTCTGCGCACCTCCAGCGAGTCCAGCTTGGCTGGCTGTTTATAATCTGTTTACGTGAATTCCAGTTCTCTCAGTAAGCTGCTCCGTTGTTTTAAAGATGAGGGAAACTGAGGCTCAGGGAGGTCAGACCACGAGGCTAGTCTCCTCCACAGTGAGAACTTGGATTCAGCTCAGATCTGACGTCCAGCCCCGCAGAATGAACGTCAAACCTGCCTCTCGCCCTGCCCAGGACCCCTCTTTCCCCCTTCAGTAGGCTGTGTTTTTCCTGCCGTTTTCTTTTGTTCTCGTTCATGTCCTGTCCCGTTATGTTCCTTGATGGCAGCGTGCTGCCTCTTTAGAGTACAATTCTGATCGCATCTCCCCTTAGCATAAAAGTATTCACGGTTTACTGTTGTCCTCCAGGGAGAGAGGAACCGTGGCCTCTCCGGCCGGCTCTGGCCTTTGCCCCACCACTGTGTTCTCTCCTCGCCCCCACTCCCCCCGAGGCTGCGGCCCCTCCCTCACCCCAGTTTTACTCTCAAAAGTTTCAGTCACCCTCAGTCAACTGTGGTTTGAAAATATTAAATGGGAGCTTCCAGAAAGAAACAGTGGATGAGTTTTAAATGGAGGCTGTTCTGAGTAGTGTGATGAGGTCTCCTTGGTGCAGGACGTGAAGCCCCCCTCGTCTGGGGTCTCCACACTGTCGGTGCTCCGGCCCATTAGCCACACACCGGCCACCTCGATTATCAGCGCCACTGTCGCGGTATCGAAGTGCTTGTGTTCACGTGACCCTGGTCTTACTTAATGATGGCCTCGAAATGCAAGGGTAACGATGCTGGCAATTCAGATATGCCAAAGGCAGGCCGCAAAGTGCTTGTTACGTATCATCAGAAGGGCAATAATGGCCCACGTCAGTGCCCACGTCATTGAACTCACTTCGTCTTATCATGTGGGCATGTCATCGTCACACACATCACCGGAGGAAGGGGAGTTCAGCACAATAAGACACCGAGAGAGAGACTTGTTCACATAACTTTTATTACAGTATATGGTTATAAGTGTTTTATTTTATTAGTTATCATTGTTGATCTCTTACTGAGCCAGATTTATACATTAAACTTCATCATGGTTCTGTATGCATGCAGAGGAGAAACAGTATATACAGGATTTGGTACGATCTGCGGTTTCAGGCATCCACTGGGGGTCTTGGAATTGACCCCCAGAGGATATGGGGGGACCACTATTTGTATGTTTGTTTTGTTAATCCTCACCTAAGGATATTTTTTCCACTGATTTTTAGAGAGAGTGGAAGGGAGGGAGAGAAGGAGGAGGAGGAGAGAGAGTAACAAACATTGATGTGAGAGAGACACATGGATTGGTTGTCTCCCCCAGGAGCCTGGGAGGAACTGGGGATGGAACCTGCAACCCAGGTATGTGCCCTTGACTAGAAATCAAACCCGCAACCCTTTGGTGAGCGGGCTGATGCTCTAAGCATCTAGCCACACTGGCCAGCCAGCGTGATTGTGGGTGTGTTTGGACAATAAAAGAAAGGAAGGAAGGAAAAGAGAGAAGAAGGGAGGGAGGGAGGGAGGGAGGAAGAAAAAGAATACAAGCCCTGAGATATCTCGACAGTCAATTTGATAACCAGGATGATCACTAAGTGACTAGTAGGTGAGAAGCATCTGTGGCGTGGAGACGCCAGCCAGAGGGAAGACTCACGTCTCAGATCACACGAGAATTCATCACATCACTCCGAACGGCCGGAATGTAAAACCGATTAACTCTTTGTCTCTGGAATTTCCCATTTACTGTTTGTTGACCGTCGGTAGCTGAAACCTCAGAAGGCAAAACCAGGGATAAGGGGGTGACGACTCTAACAGAATTCACAACCTTAAACCTCTTCTGTTCAGGAAGAAGTAGATGCTAACACTCGAAGGGAAGCTCCTTGCTGCGTACTACCCCGGAGGGATTCTGGAGGTCAGACCAGGCCTGAGCGGCAAAGGCCAGGGAGTCTGATTTTGGTCCAGAGAGAGTTTATTCAGTCTTGGTTGGAAGGCCCATTCTGGGTGGGTGCTTGGGGGGGTTGGTCAGAATGCAAGGTCAAAAGAGAATGCCTTTGGATTATCGTCTTGAAAAGAGACTTTCCAGTTGGGGTTCAGAAAGGGTTGTGGCAAGGACCATGTTGCTGAGAGCTATGCCGTGAAAAACGACCCCCTTCCCTGCCTTTGCTCATTTCCCAGGTCTGATGAGTACGTCCTGGTCAAGACACCTCAAGAGGGACAGTGACAAGCCGGGGTTTTCGAGAGTAAGCCAAACATGGATCTGGACGTGTGCCACCAAAGGACTTGGAGGTGTTTACTCTCAAGCGAAGACCCAAGGGTCCAAGGTAACCGTCTTCAAATCAATGTTATATTTAATTCATATAGTGGAGTACGCTGTAGGTAAGTTGCAGAATAGGATGCTTAGTGCGTTCTCATATTCTGTGCAGAAATGTGAACAAAGGTGCATACGTGTGTGTACGTGTGTATTTCCACACCCATGTATACTACATGTATGAGATACATGTTTCAGAGGTGGGCAGCTTATCAAACTCAGGTTTTCCGTTTGCAGAAATGGATTTTCTTTCATCTCCACTTCCAAACTCAGCTTAGAAGAGAAGTCCTGTTTCTATGAGGGTGGGAAACCTGTAAACTCGCCACCACAGGGCACCTATTTTTTGCTGGCCTCAACTTTGACCTGTGGGGGTGAATGTCGGTTAACTGAAGGTTCTCGCCTTGACACTCTGCCTATGAGGTGGCCTGTGGCGCATCCTGGTGGGAGGGGGTGAGGGGCACATCAGGTCGAGAAGTTTCTCTGCTGACCGTCCTGGCTCTGCTGCTGCTGTGCTGGGGACGGGAAGACCCCCCAATCCAGAGGGGCCTGGTCATGGGGTCTGTGCCTGCGGGGCGGTCTCCCTGGGCAGAGCATATGCAGGTTTTCTTGTTCCATGTTGGCTTCATGCTGGTTTCCTGTTGCAGGTACCCTGGCTCCCTAGGCCGATGACAGTGTTGTATGTGGTACTGTTCTACCGGTTGGCTTTCATCCCCTAGCTAATCATTGACCCCTTGGGTGACAGACGTGCCGGGTTCCTTTCCCTGGTTCTCACCCCTTAGAGGATGGGTGGCTATTGATAACGATTGAGTAGCCCACCCTCTTATTCTTACCACGCAGGGGGCCACATGTGCCAGTGTTTTGCCTTTAGAAATCTGAAATCAAGCCCTGGCCGATTTTGCTCAGTGGTTAGAGCCTGCACACCAAAGGGTCGTGGGTTTGACCCCTGGTCAAGGGCATGTACTTGGGTTGCAGGTTTAATCCCAGGCTCCAGTTGGAGTCATGCAGGAGGCAACCAATTAATATGTGTGTCTCTCTCTCCTCACCTTCCCTTCCACTTTATCTAGAAAAATCAATGGAAAACTATCCTTGGGTAAGAATTAAAAAGAAAAAATAAAGAGCCCTGGCCGGTTTGGCTCAGCGGTTAGAGCATCCGCCTGCAGTCCGGAGAGACCCGGGTTCGGTTCCCGCTAAGGGCATGTACCTCGGTTGCAGTTTGTCCCCGGCCCTGGTTGGTCGTGCGGGTGGCAGCCACTCGATGTGTCCCTTCCACATCGATGTTTCCCTCTCTCTCTCTCATCCTCTCTCTCCCTCCCACTCTATCTGTGCAAAAAATGGAAAAATGTCCTCGGGTGAGGATAAAAAAAAAGAAAAAATAAAGAAATCTGAAGTCAAGGGGAAGGCCCAATACCCTATGTTCAGAGTCACCCCTAATCTCAAGGGAAGGTCTTCTAATCTGTTACTCCAGCAGGAGAAGGGGGTACATAAGGGTTCTCACCCTTTTTTCCTTCAATTAACGACAGCCTGTGTTCCCCACTTTATTGGCACTGTATATACAGTACTGTGATAAACATGAATATATCATAGTACATTCAAGGACGTGTAGGTTGTTTTTCTTTTTCACTACAAAAAGTGCTTCATTCTTGTACATGTCCCTGGGGCACACATGTAGGAGATTCTCTAGAGTTGTTGTATGATAAGGAATTTGTCTGGTCTTTGTCCCAGGGTTCCTCGGAAATTCCAGAATGATAGGATTGTTTTTGTTACGTAAGTGAGACAAGTCACGCTGGGCTCCCCGGGAAGGCCATGGATTTGAGGGTTGGGATTTGAGGGCTGCCCGACCTGCGGGGAGAAGAGAGAGGTCAGAGATTGAGTTCAATCACGTATCCAACGAATCAGTCAGTCAGTCATCCTTGTGCAATGAAACCCCAGTCGAAACCCTGGACGATAAAGCTTGGTGGAGCTTCCTGGCTGGGGACACAGTGAAGTTAGGGGAGGATGATGTGTCCCAGGAGCTCCGAGTCTGGGACCCTCCCAGACCTTGTCCTCTGTGTTACCCTTTATAACCAAACTATAATTGCAGGTAGAGTGATTTCAGTTCTGTAACTTTTTGCAGCAAATTATTGAACCCGAGGGGAGCTATTGAGAACCCTCAAATGTATAGCCAGGCAGTCTGAAGTGTGGATGATGTCTGAATTGGGAGCAGTTTTCTGGAGGACATTGTCCTTGATCTGCGTGGCTAACACTAACTCTGGTTGCTTAGTGTCAGAATTGTATTGTGGTGCACCTAGGCTTGTGGGCGTGGGGGTGGGGTCAGCACAAAGGTGTAAACCTTGGAGTGTAATTATTGCCAAGTTGTTTACATCCCAGTCAGTACTATATGTGTTTGGCTGGTTACTCCTCACCCTACACAAATGGTGAGCTTTCTAACTTACCCCAATCTGGTGGTGTCATCGGTGGTTTTCATTTAGATTTCTCCTTTTCCCAAAGAGAGTGAACATCTTTTCATATAGTATTCATCATTCAGTTCTTCTCTTTGATAAAGTGCCTATTTATCTGTTTTGCTCAGTTTTTTTTTTCTGTTGAAATCAAAAGAATCAAATCTATTAACTTTTTCTTATTGATTATGTATGTATTGTATTAGTTTTGTCTTGACTTTCCACTTTCATTTTGATGTCTTTTGAATAATTTTTGTTGTTGTTAATCCTCACCTCAGGATATTTTTTCCACTGATTTTTAGAGAGAGTGGAAGGGAAGGAGGGAGGGGGAAAGAGAGAAAGAGAAAGAGAGAGAGAGAAACATTGATGTGAGAGAAACACATTGATTAGTTGCCTTCTGCACATGCCCTGATGGGAGCCAGGGATCAAACCTGCAACCCAGGTACCATGACCTTGACTGGGAATCAAACATGTGACCCTTTGGTGTTTGGGCTGACACTCTAACCAATGAGCCACACTGGCCAGAGCTCTTTTGAAGAATTTTGATATAATATAGTAGTAGTTGGCACTTTCTAGATCTTGTATAAGAAATAAAATTTTTACCCTAAGAGTTTTAAAGATCTTTTCTGTACTGTGTTCTTAATTTAAAACTTTAATGTCCAAATTTAAGTGATCAGTCTACTTGAAATTTATTTTTGTGGGTGATGTGAGGGAAGGGCCCCATTTCATTTGTTTCTGCATAAATAACCAATTATCTCAGGACCAGTTATTGGCTAGTCCTCGTTTGCTACTGAAATGCTGGCTGTGTTATAAGTCGGTTGTCCATATATGGGAAGGGTTATTTCTGGCTCTCTATTCTATTCCACTGGTCTGTCTGTCTATTCTGTGCCAATACGACATTGTTCTTTTGGGGACCTGCAAAGACAAGTCACTCCAACTCACTCTAACGTCTTGGTTAGTCTTGGACTGTTTTTCTTTTATGTATAAACATAGGAATCAGCTTAGCCAGTTCTATGAAAATAAAAATATTTGGAATTTTGATTGCAATTTTATTAAATCTAGAGGTCAATTTGGGGATAATTGACCATTATATGCCATGAAGTCTGTCAATACATGGCTATGGTATGACTCTGGATGTGTTTAAATATTCTTTAATAATTTGCAATACGGGTCTTGCACAATTTTAATTAGATTTGTTCTTAGTTATACTGTCTATATGTGATATATGTTGTTGTAAATTATGTATTGTTCTAAATTTTTTTCGATTACAGTTGACATATATTAGTTTCAGGTGTACAGCATTGTAATTGGGCATTTGTATAACTTACAGAGTGATCACCCCAATAAGTCTAGTACCCATCTGACACCATACATAGTTATTATAATATTACTGACTATATTCCCTATGCTGTACTTTACTAAATTGTCTCTTTTTTGTAATAATATTTTGAATAGTTTTTGCTGGTATAGGAAAATGAAAAATACTTTTATATTTTTATTTCAAAGCTGGTAACCTTAAACTCTCTTGTTAATTCTAATTGTAGATGCTTTGGGGCTGTCTGTGTACTTAATAGTATACTCTGCAAGTAATGATAACTTTGTATCTTCCTTTCTAATCCTTTCTTGAAAAAAAATTCTTGAAGAAAAATTTTTGTTCTTTTTATTATTGTGGGTTTGTTGTTGTTGTTGTTGTTTTAAGCCTCAAGAGCAGAGGGTCAAGTTAATTATGCTTCTCAGTTCATGGAGCATTATCATAATTGATTCATGAAGACACCTTGCATGCAAACCATCATTCATTTATTTCCCATTTCTAATACTCTCCCTGTCCTCTCCCCATTCCAGAGGCAACAACTCCAATATGTTGAATGCATATATTTTCCTTTGTACTTATTCTTGGAAGATAGATATTATTGTTTTGTAGGGATATGTTTTTAATTTACACAAATATGGCGTATTACATAGATCATTCTGTTCTTTTTTTTACATTCCACACTATGTGAATCCTTCATCTATAGTTTCTAACTGCTCCATAGTGAATACGTTACATTTCGCCTCTTCATGATCCCAGTAACAGATACCCAGAAAACCTCTTTGCCTCGCAAGGAGAGCTACAACAAACACCTGCGTATATATCCCCTTATAGATTAGCATAGGATGCTTGGGATCCGTCACTGTGGGTGGAATCATGGATGCAGAGGGAATGCAGATTCCTAATTGATGAGCTGGTCGCATGGCACTTCAGAGTAGCTCTGTCAGCAGCACCTGGTCCTTCCGTGTCTCTGCATCTCCTCCAGCACTTGGCGTTAGCCATCCCGCTACTTTCTGCCAATCCGGTATGAGTAAATGGATATTTCATTGTTCATTTGTATCTCTCTGGTTTGAGCATCTCTTTATACACTTCTTCGTTTGGGGGTTTCCCTTTTGTAAAATACTTGCTTACATTTTTTCCCTCATTTTTCTATTGGGTTTCTGTTGTTTTTTTTTTTTAATTGGCTGATTTGCAGATGTTCTTTGTATATTCTAGATATTATTCCTGCATTGAATTCAGTCATGAAGAATGACTATTTTCTTAGTATGTCCACTTGCTATTAACTTTGTCCATGATGTCCTACATAGGAAAAAAAAAATCTTTTGAGGTAATCAATTTTATCAGAAATTTTTTTGCCTCGTGATTTATGTTTTTTGAAATTTTGTTTTATAAGTCCATCCTTGCCCCCGAATCACAAAAACAAGTTCTGTGTTTTCCTTAATTAATTTTATATTTATATTACCTTTCATATTTAGGTCTTTGATCCATCAGAAGTCTACCTTTGTATGTAGTAGCAGGTTTAAATTCAGACTTAATGCCATGTTCTTTTCCAATTGATTCATGGTGTCACTTTGTCACATAATTAATTGCTATACACACATGTGTTTCTGTGTATATACATTGTTATGTGTGCATGTGTATACAAAGGTTTAGATCAAACAAACAGGTTTGACCCTGAGCGCTCCATTCTCTTTCACTGGTCTGCTAATCTCTTTGTTTTCCGCTACCAAGAATACATGTCAATATGGCTTTGTAGACTGTCTTACTGTATTTTGAGAAAAGACTCTTACTTTTAAAAGTCAACTCACCTATTCATGAATTGTCATTCTTGTACATACATTCTAAAGTAAATTTATTGAGTTTCTCAGAAAATCCGAACAGGATTTTAATTGCATAAGATGTGTACATTAATTTGGGCAGAACATATGTCTATGATATTAAGTTATGCCATTTAAGAGAATAAAATGCAGTATCTCTGCATTTATTTATATAATGTTCTTTATTGAGCTTTGAAGTTTCTCTGTAGATATCATGTGGATACTTGGTGAAGCTTTTTCTTAGGTACTTTATAGATATTTTGGCTTGGGGAATTAGGACCTATTTTGTGTGTGTGTGTGCATGTGTGTGCATGTGCATGTGTGTTTGTTAATCCTCACCTGAGGATATTTTTCCATTGATTTTCTTTTTTTTAGAGAGATTGGAAAGAAGGGAGGGAGAGGGGAAGGAGAGAGAGAGAGAGAGAGAGAGAGAGAGAGAGAGAGAGAAACATCAATATGAAAGAGACACATTGATCGGTTGCTTCCCACATGACCCCGACTGGGACCGGTGATCAAATCTGCAACCCAGGTACATGCCCTTGACCTGGAATCAAACCCGAGACCCTCCATTCCAAAGGCTGACGCTCTAACCACTGAGAAAAACTGTGCAGGGTGGGACCTATTTTTTAAGTTAGATTTTTCTATTGGTTAGAAGAGTCATGTAGAGATAAGCTGGTGAGTCTTAATAGGTTAAACTTTTCTTCTGGGCTCTGATTAGAATTAAGTGAGACCACTCTTGTCTTAGGTTTCTTTCTCTTCCTTTTATACTTTCTATCTGTTTTTTCATTTGTTGCCTTTTGGATAATTTATTCAGCTGTAACTTCCAGTTAATTAATTCTCTCTTCAGCTATGTCTGAGGTGTTCTACTTCTCCAGTGTATTTTTAGAAAAAGTTTCCCTCATGTCACTCTGTTTTAAATATATATATATTTTTTAGGGAGAGAGAGATAGAAACATTGATTGGCTGCCTCCTGCACGCCCCCTACTGGAGATTGATCTCACAACCTGGGCATGTGCCCTGACCAGGAATGGAACCGGGACCTTGGGATGACATTCAACCCACTGAGCTACACCTCCTGGGCTCATGTTACTCTTTTAAGCACAGGTTTATTGAAATATAGTTTATAGACAATACAGTTCATGAGTTTTAATTGTGTAACTTGATCCATTTTGAAAAAAATATATATATAATAATTTAACCATCACCACAATTAATATATAGTTTATTTCAATCCCCTTAAAAATGTTCCTCATTATCCTTCATAATTAATTCCATCCTCTCCCAACTTCTGGCAGCCATTGCTTTATTTTCTTTCCAGAATGCCATATAAATGAAATCATATAGTATGTAGTCTTTTGTGTGTTTTTTTTTTCACTTAGCCTAATGCATTTCAGATTCATCAATGCATCATGTAGTTCATGTACTAGCAGTTCATTCCATTTTATTCCTGAACAGTATGCCATGTATGGATGTACCACCACATATTTATCCATTCATCAGCTGATAGAATTCGGGCTGTTTCCAGTTTTGGCTATTATGATTAAAAATGTTTCGAACACTTGCTTACCGGTCTTTGTGTAGGCATATGTTTAATCAATTACAAGTGAATACCTAGGAGTAGGATTTCTGGATCATATGGTAAATGTATGTTTAACTTTATAAAACACGGGCAGAACTTTTTCCAAAGCTTCCATGCCATTTTGAATTCCTGCTAACAGCGTATGAGAGCTTCAATTGCTCTGCTTCCTTACCAGCACTTGATATTGCCAGTTGTTTTAAGTTTAGCCATTGAAGCGGGCATATACAGTTTCTGCAGAATATATTTCAATTTCATTTATTATATTACTCATTTCTAGAGGTTCTATTCATTTTTTCAAATCTGAGTAGTCATGCCTAGTAATTTTTATATATGTTCTCTGTGTTGTCCTTTACTTTTTTTTTCTTCTTTTTTTTTGTTAATCCTTACTCGAGGATATTTTTTTCCATTGATTTTTAGAAAGAGTGGAAAAAGAAAGAGAGGGAAGAGGAGGGAGAGAGAGACAGAAAGAGAAACATTGATGTGAGAGAGACACATCAATTGGTTGCCTCCTGCAAGCACCCCAACCTACAAGCCAGGTACATGCCCTTGACTGGGAATCAAACCCACGACCCTTTGGTGTGCGGGCTGATGCTCTACCACTGAGCCACGCTGGCCAGGGCTACTTTTAAAAAACATATTGAACTCACTTTATATTCTGTGTCTGATTATCCCAGCATCTACTGTGTTTTAGGTCTTATTCTGCTGGCTCCAGTTCATGATTTTTCGTAGTTGATTGCGAGCTCATATTACTTGGAACTTTATCTGAGGGAATACTCTGAGGGCTGATTTGAAGATGATTTCCTTCAGATATGAAAGATATTGCTTGCTCTTATGTATCTGGGGAATTATCAGTCCAGAACTATTTGAACTAAAATCTCACCTTGAGGTTTTCTAAAGTAACCAAGTCGTTTGTATTTATTCTGTGAACCTATATGAGTCTGACTTGAGATAACCAACTCTCAGAGGAGGTTTCCCCCCCTTTACTTATCAAAAAGGTTTAGAGAGGTCATTTCTTTCCAGTCCTCGGAGGGGTGGTTTATTCCTAGATCACTCTTGCACTGAGGAATAACTTTCGGGGTTCCAGCTCTTTGTTGGGGTCTCCAGTTGGGCTTTGCTTGCCACCGGGAAAGACAGGAGAAAATGAAATTGAGCAGGCACTCAAACCTGTCAGCTAAAAACACCATCTTAAACAAAAGTCACATCAAAGTAATGAATGTAAACACACATCAAAGTGAGGAAAAGCAAGGGCAAAGGACTAGGAACAAAATCATTATAGATCTACCCGAGGACACGCTATGAGTTGACTCTAAGGCCTTACACCTCTCTTCTTGCATTAAGATTCACACATCATTTTCTCATGCTAGAAATGTCCTTGAGATTTTTGCAGCATGGTGGGAGAGGTCAACTAGCAAAGCATTTTATTCATTTCCTTTAAAAAAAATATGTAACTAGTGTATTGTGGAAATAATATGGTAGAAATTAACACACTCCAACACGGACGTGAAGGAACATCTGGGAGTGTCAGTTATTGCCAGTACTGGCAGAGATGAGGATTCTTTTGCTGTAACAAAGCTCCCTAAGCAACTCTTGTATTTCTTTCTTGCTTGCTGTCCAATGAACTGGTTCGAATACATTAGTAGAAGCAGAGCTGCAGGGTCAAATGGATGCTGATTGTAATATTGGAGAGGTATTAGCTAATTTTCATTCATTCCCTCTCTTATTAGCAGAGCGTGGGAGTTCTTTTGCCTCCGTACTCAAGTCAACAATCTATATAATTAAAAAAATTTTTTACCCAGTCTATTGTAGTCTTGTAACAGCTCTCCTAAGTTATAAATCTATAAATCTATAAATGTGCAGTCAGATTCAATGACCCAAACCTCTGCTGGGCCAGCTTTTCTCCTTTCAAATGCCTTCTTTCCTCTCGCCATCATTTCAAGACGGTGTTTGGGTATAGGTATAGGTGTAGGTGATTTCATGACGAGGAGGAGGGTGTCTGGTTCACGGAGGGGTCCTCTGGCCGTCCCCTGGATTCCGGATGACTTCCCCGGAGAGGATTGTTGTCTTGCCTGCTCACTGGGCATCCTCTGGCATCTGCTGCTTACATCTGTCGAAGGTGGGGACTGGTTCTCCTCCGACCCCTGTTGGCTAGGCCCCACCGAGGTTCTTGTTGGCCTTGAAGATCTGGAGCCTCAACACACATCCTGTCTGGCCACCGGCTTGGGCCAGTCCCTCTGCAACCTCGCCCCCCTTGCCGTGGTGGTCTCAGGGCAGCTCTGCTGACTGTGTCCTTTTTCTTCCTGCGTCCCCCACTGCCAACCCAGGGTGAGGACTCTGCTCAGCCCAGCGCACAGGAAGCGTACGAATGACATCAGTTGTTTCCTGCTTCCCTTTCTGCAGTAGGCAACCACATGTCTGCTTGGCTCCTCCCATAACCCAACATGCTGGAGCAGTGGATTAAAGACGGAAAGGGGACTGTGCTCGGGCCCCCCCCCCTCCCTTTCTGACAGATGTCCACCTGCAGACTTCCTTCTGTGAATGTGTCGTTATTTTAGGGTTGGGGTAGAGGGAACTTTCTTTCTCCCGTCTTCGTGTTTCCAAGTGGCAGGGCCTCTGTTTACAGTAACACTCCAGCCTTTTCCTGAAGTCTCACTTAATCCTCTGGAGATGGAAGAAGAATCTGGGGCTTGGAGAGGCAGCTGGGCCTGGGAAGCTCAGCGTGTCCACGGTCCTGAGGTCTGCAGAGAGCCCCCGCTCTGTCTCGGGGCTCCTGGCTGGAGCTTTATAGGGACAGAGTCCTGCTGAGGGGGCCTGTCTGTCCGGTGTAACCTGTGATCCACTGGGCAGTGCTGTTAGTTGTGGGTTCTGTACTGAGAAGCCCACAGTGAGTATTTCTTTCTTCCTCTCTATTTCGTGTATTGTTTGATTCCATGTGGATGAGCATTAAGTTGTTTTCATGTTGTACTATCAAAACATAGGCGTTGTCAACGTTCTTGTACATATTCCTATCCTGCCCACCTGATGAACTCGTTAGAATACATTCCTGGAAGGGAATCACTGGGTCAACTGCGTGCTGATTTTAGATCTGGAGAGGTATTACCTAGTTTTTCTTTAGCGACTCTCTCATCAGCAGAGTGTGGGAGTTTCTTTTCCACCAACACTGGCTATAATTAACTTAAAAAGTCTTTGCTCATCTGCTAGTTGAAATACGGTTTTAATTTCCATTCCTTTTTATTACTCGTGAGCTTGAACATCCCTTTCAATTTGTTTTCCTTCTTTAATTTGCTCCTGCCTGTTCCTTGCAAAATTTTCCATGAGGGTGGTTTTTCCCTCTTCTTCTTTGATTTGCAAGTTATTTCTGTGTTAGGAATCGCGGCCCTTCGCTGCCGGCAGATGGACACGGGGGTTGAGAGCCCGGCTTTTCCAGACGTGACTGGAGACTCAGTTCCTTAAACTCTCTTGTCACATCTTCATCTCTAAGTTACTTCACTTTCACAGGTGTGAAACAGGACTGTTTTTCCTCGCCCTCCCCCCCCCAGGCGTAACTGGGCGTTGGCAGCAGCCAAAGAGTTGGATGTCTTGACACAACAGTGACGCATCCAGAGAGGGCAGAGGTCACGAAGAGAAGAACCCGGCCACATTCTGAAGGGCGGATGTAGAAGACGGGGGGCAGCTGTTCCACTCTGTGGGATGGGGACAAGATGGACGGGCTAAACATTTCCTTTAAAGGAAGGCTACTGGGTGTTGTGATCCTTCCCGTGTGGACTCTCATCCCCACGCTGTTGGTTCAGTACACTTCGTTTTTGAGCTTTGGTTCAGAACTCTGTGTCTGCAGCACTGACCTCTGCGTGACACTGGATGCGAAGAGAGCAAGAAGACGCACTTGACCAGGGCTTAGCCGAGAAGGGGCATGTGAGGTACATTTTCCAAAGAATTTTCCTGATCTATTGTCAGTCTTTGTACTAAGTTTATCGCATTTGGCCATAAAGGAAAACATTGTTTTCACTTTAAATATTTTAAAATATGCCCTGGCTGGTTTGGCTCAGTGGTGAGAACATCAGCCCACAGACCAAAGAGTCGCAGGTTCGATTCCAGTCAAGGGCACGTATCTCGGTTTTGGTTCGGTCCCCGGCCCAGGATGGGGTCATGCGGCAGACAACCAGTTCATTTGTCCCTCTCACATCAATGTTCCTCCCTCTCTCTGTCTCTCTCTCTCTGTCTCTTTCTCTCTCTCCCCCCCTTTCTCCCTCCCTCCCTCCCTCCCTCCCACTCTATCTGAAGATAAATGGAAAAATATCCTCAGGTGAGGATTTAAAATAAAATAAAGTCTCCTAGGCTTATGTAGGTGGTGACATATTTGTGTACAGGTAACAGGAGACACAGTGCCGACGGGCTTCAGCCGTATCAAATGTACTGGCTCAGACAGAAGGAAGTCTGGCCAATGGAATGGGCCTCCGACCAAGGCCTCTGATTCCGCCACCTTTCTGCTCCACCTTTCAGAGTATCAGTGGTATCTTAAGGTCGATTTCTCTTGTCATAGCACCCCTGCCAGTGGTAACCAGGCTTCATTCATGCCTCTTATCTATGTTTAGGGAGGAAAGACAGCAAGAGAAAGTGTAATGTGCTTTGTGGTCCCCTCTCAAGAGAAGGACGTTTTCTCCCAAATAGCTCCCATCAAACATCTCACCGTATCGCAAACGACGTCAGCACCCTGTCTCTGAAGCCATCGTTGGCAACAAGGAGGGGTTTTAGGCACTTGCTTAATCGGGTTCTCAAAGTATGGTCTCTAGACCAGCAATGTCAGCTCTTCTTGGAAATGAAAATTCTCCGGAGTCACTTCAGATCCAGTGATTCAGATATTTTCTGATTTAATAAGCCCCCAGCTGGTGTGGATGCCCTCTTAGGTCTGAGACCCACTGGCTCAGAGCCACCAGTGCAACTGAGCTGGTCTGTGTCCCTTGAACCACAAGGACTGGTTAAGGGACCTCCTGAGCAAAGCTGAGGTTCTGGGAGGGAGGAAGTGGACATTGGGAGCTCCCAACAGTATCCATTACATGGGACAAATTCGAAGCCCAGGTGACCCTTTAAACCTAACTTTTCAGTTGAAAAATGAATACATGCACACAGTCCAGTTTGCTCATCGGGGAGGGGGTCGGAGACATAGGGTGGTCGCAGTTCTACGCATGCTCTTTCCATCCGCCGCACTGGGGAGATTGTTGTATGTCAGCACCCACAAATCTGTTTCGTTCTTTCTAAAAGCCGTGTGTGATTCCATTCCATGAATGTTCCATGATTTATTCCATCCGTCGCCTACTGATGGACCTGTAAATTCCTTCTCCACGTTTGCTTCTATGAACTTCTGCAAAGAGAAACTACGTCCATGTATCTTTGCACGAGAGCAGCCACGTCCAAGTGGAATTTCCAGCTCAAAGGGAAGTCCGTTTTAAATTTTGGTAAGCACTTGTAAATTGTCCCACACTGGAGTGCCACCAATTTATATTCCTGCCAGCAGTTTAGGGGACCCATAGCCCACCAAGTGTCGCCAGATTTTTGCTCATCTGATAAGTCAAAATCTTATTATTTTAATGTACATTTTTAAAATTTATCATTTGAATTGGCATTAACTTATTCATGAAGAAGACTGGATTACTTTTTCATGCTTTTTTTTTTTTATCCTCACCTGAGGACATCTTTCCATTTTTTGTTCAGATAGAGCGGGAGGGAGAGAGAGGAAGAGAGAGAGAGAGAGAAACATCGACGTGAAAGGGACACATCGAGAGGCTGCCACCCGCACGACCAACCAGGGCCGGGGACAAACTGCAACCGAGGTACGTGCCCTTAGCGGGAACCGAACCCGGGTCTCTCTGTACCGCAGGCCGACACTCCAACCGCTGAGCCAAACCGGCCAGGGCCATGCTTTTTTTTTTTAATGTGTAGAATTCATTTTTACATATTTTTGGAGGTCGCAGCCACGCAGACATTCACGTTTGTGGGGTTTCCTCAAAGGTTCCTGGCGTCCACAGCAAGCAAAGGAAGGTCTCCTCAGCTCCAAGATTCGAAAGCGCTGCTCTAATAGAAAAGAGATTAAATGCAGCGTCTCTGCGGTGATAAAGGTCAGTGCTGTCCCACTTGCGAAAATGTGGCTTGTTCAGAACTTGTGAGCGATGCCTGCCTTGGTGCAGGGCATGAGCATCTGCTGCTCCATCCAGATGCCCGGTTCCGATGGCTTCGAGCCCTTTGAACAACCGTGAGGCGTGTCACGTCTGGGATTCTGGAGGAGAACCGAGCTCTCTGACTGCGGGGTGATATTTAAAGCTCCTGGTCCTGGAGCTCTGGGTGCACCCCCACGGGGCACCCCCTCACTCCTGTTGTTTGCCTCCCATTCCGAGGCCTCGCTGATCCTCGGTGGGTAGCTTTTCCAATACTAGCTCCTCTGGGTCCTGTTAAAACACTTTATCAATGCCCATCTCTCCCGGCTGGGGTGACCTTTCACTCAGCGACGCTGTCACTACCTGACTTGGCTCACCTCCAAAGGGAGGTTGCCATGGCGATCCTGCCTTCAGCTCAAGCAAATCTGGCTCCTGTATCTTATTAAATGTTTCCCAAAAAGGAAATCACACAGAGACGCAGAGGATGAGGGTCATTCACATGCACTCTACTGCTCTCTTGCCCTCTCCCCGATTATCCGTCTCCCCTCCTCTGCCATGGATTCAGCCATCACCCCCTTCTCCTTTCGCAACCCCGGCTGCCGTGGTAAATGCTTAGATTTTAGGGGGCGAAGGGGTGGGGGCATGCTCATGGCAGATGTCAGCTTGCCTTTCAAAAGACATGCCCGCCGCTCCGATCGAGCACCCCTGGCAAGTGTCCGGAGGCGAGGCATCGCGAGGCCCTGTTAGAGACACTACTTGGGTGGACTTTTCCTTTTTCTCTTTACTGTGACATGTCCCCTCTCGTCCTAGCGGCTCTACTCATCTGCTGTAAACCGCGAGCTCGGTGCTCCTTATTCGGGGGGGCTGGATGCACAGTGGTTGTCGGGGCTTCCACGAGGCTGTTTAGTGTTCACTCCGTCGTTGGAAGACGAGGGCAGAAGGCCAGACACGTGCGATCCTCAGAGTCCGCAGGAGGGAGATCAGGCGCTCGGGCCTTGGCCAACGGTCATCCTGGCAGAAGGCATAGTTGGGCATCGGGGAGGGTGAAGGCTGCTCCCGGCCATCGGTCCCCGGGTCCCTCCGCCTGAGAGGAGGGGAGGCCGGACCCTCCGGCCAGCACTCAGAGCAAGGGTAGAGGTGCCGGGCGGGCAGACAGAAGGCTCTGCCGGGTGCGGCCGGGGCCCCTGCCTCTTCCCCGAAGGCCCTCCGCCCTGGATTGGTCTGCTGGGGCTGCCGTAGCAAAATACCACAGACCAGTGGCCTGCACAACTGACGTTTCTCTCCTCGCCACTCCGGAGGTTAGAAGTCTGGGATCAGCAGAGGTGTCAGCAGAGTTGGTTTCTCCCGAGGCCTCTCCCCTTGGGCTGTAGACGGTCACCTTCTCCTGTCTTCACGTGGTCTCCTTGCTCCTCTGTGTCCTAATCTACTCTTCTGATAAGGACACCGGTCATATTGGATTAGGGCCCACCCTAATGATCTGATTTTAATCAGTTCGTTTAAGACCCCGACTTCAAACAGAGCCACATCAAGGTCCTGGGGCTGAAGACTTCAGCCGACGCATCGTCGGGGCACCGTTCAGCCCATGATGGCCATCTGCTCCTGACCAGCCCCGTTTTCCAGCTGCTAAGATCCTATTCCGGAAGCGTGGCTCAGAAGCAGACACCTGAGCACAGTCTCCGGAACCTTCCTTTTACTGGATGTCCGTTGTTCCGATGGAATGCCAATAAAATTTGATGTTCAAATAATACAGTAATCCGCTGGTCAAAGCAGACTGTTCCAATAAAATAATCAAAGTCGTAGGTCGCATCCCTCACGGGATTCTCTCCTGGCTCTCTGTTCCTCTCAGCGGGGCCTGGATTAATACATGGCTTGTAGAATTATTCGTTTGCCGTTCACCCATTCCTGGTGGGGGAAGCTCTATTCAAGCAAGAACCACGACTGTTTTCTTCACCCCGTACCCTGACCGCCTTGCATAGGGCCTGGTGTATAGTGCGTGCTTGAAACTAAACAGTGAATACAGGAATTTTTATTTCTTCCACTCTTAGAAAACGAATGACCACTGTATCAGATGCGTTTCTGGAAGTCAGCGTCCAGCTCCTGTGCACATCTGTCTAGAAAATCCACTTACAGGATCTGAAGCTTCTACTGGGTAGACACCCCACCCCTCTCCGGCAGCCTGCCCTGGCCCCAGGGTTCAGTGCTGGTTCTTCCCTTTATTTTCCAAGGGACTGACCCAAACATTGATCTGTTAGAATTCACCAAGGCTTGAGAGAATGACGTTAAAGAAAACAAAACCTCAAAACTGGCCCTGGGATTTTACTTCCCTCAAAGCACACCACCCCTGAAGCCTCATGGGGCTCCAGCCTCTGCCCCCTCTCCCATCCCCTTAGCAGTGTTTTGGTTGAGCCCCAGGCTCACCCCAAGTTGTAAGGCCTCTCCTTCCACAGCTGAGTCCGCCTGGCGTCCCTGTCCCCTCCCTCACGCTCCCACCTCAGGTCTAGCGCCTCCAGCCTCCCACTGGCCAGGTTGGGTCTAGCAGAAATGAGCTAGCATCCAAATCATCTTCGGAGAGAGGTCCCCGAACCGCTGGGAAGACCTCCAGTGACATGATCCAACCCGGAGATCACATCTTCACGGAGCATTTGCGTTTGGATAGTTCGTTGGCTCAGCACATCTTGGTTGAGGACCCTGGATGGGGACTTGTGTCCTCGGTAAAAGAGCCGCCAGAGTGGTCTTTCCCAGCACCAGGGCGGCCTGGTGGAAAGGGAGGCTGCAACTCTGGCCCAAAGCCACTACAAATGAGTGCTCCAGGCTTTGGCTTAGCCACCCACGTCTCAGAAACAGTGGGGTTCAGAGTCCGAGATCCTGGTTTTGTAGATCTCTTTACCCATGAACTAGGGCCCGGGTGACACTCTAGGGCATTAAGGGAGAGTGGTTGAGCCCGAAGGCCCAGCTTATGGCCAAGGGCGGTGAGGACTGGCTGGTGCAGACACGGCATGATCGTGGGCCGCTGAGGCTTACCCAGGCCAACCAGAACATGTCCCCCTAACAGGTGCAGTGAGTGGGGAGGAAGAGAGGGTCCCAGAGTCAGTCCCACGTGGTCACTATTCTTCCCACCCCCTCCCTGCACTCCACAACCCCAGGACGGAATCAGGGCCCCCTGGGTCAGGTCACAAAGACAGGAGCTCCCTTGGGACAGAGACAGCTGAGGCCCACGTCCCTCTCAGAGGACGAGCGGAAGGAGTCCTGGAGGACCCTCCCCTAGGTCTGCCTGCCCAGGAAGGGGGACGAGGACATGGGCCGTGGGTGAGGCTAGTACTGGTGGAGATGAATTAGCCGAATTCTCTGCATCGTTAGCTCTCCCTGCGCCCCAGACCGTGGTAAGAACTTCACAAATGTTCTGGTCCAGTTCTTACAGGCCCCTGTGAGCTTACAGGCAGACAGACGAGAGCTTCCAAGAGACCCAGGCCACGCTGCTAGGTTGAGTCATGACAAAAATTTGAATCTAGATGGTCTGACTCCAAAACTCACCTTCTCAGTGACTCTGGTCCACAGGGTACCACTGTCTCCTGCAGTGGGTGGGACAAGAATGCGTGAAAATTAATCTATTTACTGTTTATTTTTTTGTTTTTTAATAATTTTTTAAATTGATTTTATAGAGAGAGGACGTGAGAGGGAGAGAGACATAGAAACATTGATGAGAGAGAACATCGATTGGCCGCCTCCTGCATGCCCCCCACTGGGAATCGGGCCCACAACCTGGGCATGTGCGCTAACCGGGAATTGAACCGGTGACCTCTTGGTGCAGGGTCAACGCTCAACCACTGAGCCACACCGGCCGGACTATTCACTGTTTATTTCTAAGCACGCACTGTGCACCCGACCGTGTGCAAGGTGGTCAGAGTACCAGGTGAAGAGAGCAGTTGGACTCCCTGCCTCGTGTGGGCATGGAAAGCTCACAGCTCAAAGAGAAAGACTGAGAAGTGAAAAAAGGCTTGATCGTAGCAGCAGCAACGACCTCAACTCCCTGAGCCGCTGGAAGGACCCCAGGGGTCTCGGGGTGCCCATCCTGAGCACGGGGGGTGTGTTGAGTCAGATGAAGGAAGGTGCCACCTGCAAGGATTCCAACTTTCTCAGGAGCTCAACAGGCAAATGGACATCCGCACGGGCGACTTTCCTCCCGAACACGCCCTGCTGCCTCCTGGCTCCCGCCCTGCCTTCCAGTGTCCACGAAACCCACCTCCCCTAGATCTGCAGGGTCAGCCGCTGACAGCTTGCTCTGTGAGAGGGGGACCCGAAATGAATTGTGCGAAGCCTCTTGCTGGGTGTCGAAATGAAGCCAGTGCAAGAACAAACCAAAAAAAAAAAAAGAAAGGAGAAAGATTCTTTATGATTTTCTTGCAAAGAAAATCTCTGACCCACCTTTGCAAGAAATCCACATTTTCTTCTCTCAGAAGAAATTCTCTTAGAATGGATACTGAAGAACTAAAACCATCTCCTTTTAATGTCATTATACCTCCTGCTCCCATCCTGCAAGCCACCGGATGCGCCTAATAGATGTGGCAGCTTCCGTGACCTCCTTTGAAGGAAGCCCTGGCAAGGCAGCGTCACCTGTCGCTCACCACAGGACCTGCTACAGAAGGAGGGCTGCTTGGCCCGAAGGGTTCCAGGAACACTCTCCCTTGGAAGTGACCGAGGCGGCGGCTGCCTTGAACTCTCCGCCTGTGATCAGCGGGGATGGTGCAGTTCACATAACGCATGCAATTATGGAAATGGCTCCTTCTTAGCCGTGAGCCCGGCTGCTTTCTCCCACCTCCTGCCTCCCTGCCAGCAGCTGAGGAATGAGCCCAGGATGCTGGGTGAGCCAGGACCCTTACAGGTAGAAGGTAAAAAAAAATGAGTCTAAGCCCATGGCTATCCAGCGGTGATGTGCAGATCCTTTAAATTTCTTTGAGTGTCAGGATGTGTCCTTGGGGTGGACATGAGCCTTGAGACAAGGAAGCACGAGCCTCCTAGTCTCCCTGCAGGGGTTCTGATGGCCCATTTCCCTCGGGGGAGGAAAGATCTATCGCGCCGACACTGGTTTGAAAACCATGTGACTACGCTCAGACCGGATCATAAAGCATAAACCTTTGCTCCATGTGGAAAGATGGACCGCGTGGGGTTGGTTGTCGGTGATCCTTGCCCTTTGATCGGGGGTCTTGATCTGAGTCATACGATGTGTGGAGAGAGAGAAGTTCCATCCAGGTGTCAGCGACGCCATCAAGGTCTGTACCGTTTTGAGAAAGGGTGACGATGAGAGAGTTGTTTTTCTTGCCGGCCCTCGTTTGGGTTAACTGGTGCTTTACACAGCTGAGCCGTCCTGCCAGAGGTGGGTGCAGCAGCGGTGGCTGGTGAGGGGTAGCCGTGCTACCGGTTCCTGTTTGCTCTCAGCTGGTGGGGGGTAGCCGTGCTACCGGTTCCTGTTTGCTCTCAGCTGGTGGGGGGTAGCCGCGTCACGGATTCCTGTTTGCTCTCAGCGCAGGCTTCGGGCAGGGACACCCATGCTCTTGGTCTGCCATTCACCAGCTCGGTGACCTTGACGACTTACTCTCTGACCTCCCACCCCTTCCTCTGAAAAGTGGGGAGGACAGCACCTACCTCATGAAGTTAGTGTAGCAATGGATAACTCACGCGTAATGCGGGGCAGGATGCCTGGCACAGAGCAGGCTCTCGCCGCATCATTCCTGTCACCATCAGCATCATTACCCTGGGAGCAGGTGTCCTGCAGGTCAGCCACAGAGCCGTGCTGGGGCTGCCCGTGAGCCCTTGGCGACATCCCGGTGGAGTGCGTGGTAGGGAGGCACACGGCCACCACGCAAGGAGGAGCCCCAAGTTCTCACCCGCTGGGTCTGCTGTGGATGAGTGGGCTTTGGAGAGTTCACTGCTGGGGCATGGACGAGATGACTCCATCAGATGGTTTTAATTGTTGTTGTTGTTGTTAATCTTCACCCGAGGATATTTTTTTCTGTTGCTTTTTATTTATTTTTATTTTTTATCCTCAACCGAGGACATTTTCCATTTTTTTGTTCAGGTAGAGTGGGAGAAAGAGAGAGAGAGAGAGAGAGAGAGAGAGAGAGAGAGAGAAACATCGACGTGAAAGGGACACATCGAGTGGCTGCCACCTGCACGACCAACCAGGGCTGGGGACAAACTGCAACCGAGGTACAGTTAGCAGGAACTGAACCCGGGTCTCTCTGGACCGCAGGCCAATGCTCTAACCGCTGAGCCAAACCGGCCAGGGCTCTGTTGCTTTTTAGAGAGAGTGCAAGGGAGGAAGGGAGGGGGAGAGAAAGAGAGAAAAACATCGATGCGAGAGAGACACATTGATTGGTTGCCTCCCTCACGTGCCCCAACAGGGTCCGGGGATCGAACCTGCAACCCAGGTCCATGCCCTTAACTGGGAATTGAACCCACAAACCTTTGGTTTATGGGCTGGCGCTTTAACTGCTGAGCCACGCCGTCTCCATTAGACAGTTTTGTTTTTTTTATTGATTAATTTTTGTTACAGATGTTTCTCCTTTTTCCCCCACTGATTCCCCCTCCCCCTCCCTCCCTGCCCTTTCCCCAGATTGTTGTCCATGTCCACTGTTCATGCATACATGCATGTAAGTTCTGTGGTTCATCCCTCCCCCGCCTCCCCCTCTTTAGGGGATTGTCAGCCATTAGACAGTTTTTAAAAGAGCATCTTCTTAAATGCTCGCTCCCAACCTAATCCCGAGTCGTCGAAGTGGGCTTAGCTTGCCCAGCGCTGTGCACATAGTGGAATCTGCCTCATTCCAGAAGCCAAAATGCTTAATGGATTTCCCTGGGGGAAATGGCACAAAGTAAGTTAACAGAGAGTGGCTTGAGAGAAGGGGAAAAAAAGGCATTTTGTTCTCTCGAGAAGAATGTTGAACACTTAGTCCAAACACCCCCGTAACTAATTCATTACTTTACACCGAGCAGACATCGTTTAAATTAGGCGGAATACAAATGAGTCTTGTTTTGTGCCATTAATTTCAGCGGTTTTCCACAATATTTGAATCACTGGCTTTTCTTGTCCTTTGGAGGCAGACCAAATGAGGCTGAATCTACTTGCGTTAAGAGCCATTCATGGGACCCAGCCAACCCCATCTAGCAGATGGAACACCATATGTTTTGGCTCGCCCCCCATATGGAGCAGTAATGTGCGGTCCAAGAATAGAACACAGCACTTCCCTACATCTGTATTTCCGGTCACCTCTGACTCACAAGCACTTTCCATTCTGGAAAGATAGAGGCAAGTTCATCTGAAAAAGATTCAGAAGGATGCTGAGATTCTGAAGGAATGGTGTTTTTATTTTTTCCTCTGGCCCCTTTCAGACTTCAGACCTCAAAGGCAATCAGTTCTAAGAGTTCAGTGTACCCATAACATGGCACTTGGAAGTACCCCGTTTTCACTTTTCCAGGAACATACTAGGCCCTCGAACTTGAAAACATAGCAGTTGGCTTTTTGTGTTACGGTCAGAAGGCTCTGCAAATAATGAGTTCAATGGTTCTACTCCATTCAAAACCATTCGAATAGAATGTGATGCTTCTTAGGGGGACCTCGGAGTGGAAAAGCATAAGTGTTTTGGCTCAGAAGAGACCGATAAATAGGGCGTCTCGATCACATCTACAACTAGAATAAGCGTTGAGTGTTTGGAGAGACTTGATGGGAGAGACTTGATTAACCAAAGATAAGGAAGAGGGAGCGGTCAGTTCCCCCATTTATCCAGGTTGAGGTGGCTGAAAGAACATTGAGCGGGGAGTTTGGTCTTTTCTTTGCTTTTGACCAGCTCTTGACTTTGAGTAGATGCTAGATGACGTTCCTCACCTATAAAAGAAGGGAATTCGTAGAACTGGGGATGGCAAATGGATCTCGTCTCTTGCACCATCTTGCATTGATGAGTATTGGCTGAGACTGGGCTTAGTGGGCAGGGTGGTGAAATAAATTACTTGTGAGCCCAGGGTCTGAGCAAGAGGGTGCTCACCACTTATTTGATTCAGACTTGAAGGTCTCCAAGGTTCCTTCCAGTAATAACACGGTGTAACTATGACTCAGTCTGTTTAACAACTGACCTTAGGAAGCCTGGGCACCATTCGCAAACCTGTTGGTGACGGAAGAAGGGCACTTCCGCTTCCAGACCGTTCTCTAACACCAGGAGAGGCTCTGTACAGGCTCCTGCGCCCATTGCTGCCCATTGCTGTGAAGTTTTACTTCCTGGCTAGGGAACAGTTCTAGCAACAGACCACTTGATGTCATGGAAACACAGATACAGCGCATCTGCAATGCTGATTTTAGTGAGATTGTCAACCAGAAGCAAGGGGGCAGATAGTGGAATTTCATCTTCTTTCAGATTGCGCTTCTTTAAGTTCCAGTTAGCCCTAACCGTGGCCCTTGAGTTACCAGATGTCTGTTTCCTAGGTCCTTAGAGATTGAGCTCTAAGAACTCCAGGGTTCTGACATTGCCTGACCTGTCGGGTGGCCTTTCACGCAAGCCACCTGCACTGTTACCCGTAACAGCCTACTGAAGCAAGACTCCATGCCTCTTTTCTAGCTGAAATGGCAAAGGCCGAGAACAAAAGCAAAGCAGACAAAGCCAAGAGCTGAACATCCATGCAGGACTTGCCAAGGGGGTGGACCAAAAACCTAAGTGTCCTGACCCTTAGCCCATCACCTGTCTCAGGGGCATAAAATCACTGTACCTGGCAACTGGATGGAGTGGATATTGCGGTGGAGAATTGTTGGAATGTGACGTGACCTTCTCCACACCCCGTCCACACACGGCAGGGGAAGGGAGGCAGAAGAAATGAGAGAAGCCATCTGGAGGGCGCCTGGGAAGCGATTCTTCCCTGGAATTGGGGGACACAGTGGACTGTGGCCTGAAACAGGTCTGAGTCAGAAGTTAAGGTACCAGACCTAGGAACACCAGGGTTTCTGGGAAGCAGGGTTATGAATCTCCCAGGAGTCAAATGGAGGAGGAGATTTGACCTAGGGATTCCTCAGAGGGACTTTGTCCAACATGTACAATTCGAAGGGTACTGAACCAGATGTCTGGTCACTCTCAAGTGCTCATATTTTAGCACTGCATGCCAAAATGGTGTGCGAAGCCTGTGTGTGTGTGTGTGTGTCCGTATTGGTCAGAAGAGACTAGACTTAATGATTTGAAACAAATAATCTCCAGTTCTCAGTGGCTTCATGCAATAAAGGTTACTTTTGCACACAACATATTCCGTGAAGGTTGCTATAGAACTCTTCTCCACACTCAGGGACCCCGGATGATGGGGAGGGGGGGTCCATCAGTCTAGTTTCACCTGGATCCTGCCACCTCTTTGGGTACTTAGTGCGGGAATAGACAGCCACGCTGGTTCATCCATGTGTCGTTTCCGAAGCATCATGCCGCTTCCGTCTGCGATCAGTTGCCCAGACCCAGCTGTATCGGGGGCCTGCATCACAGAAAGTGGGTCAGGAAGTGTCAGAGAGCAGACGGGATGCTTGTTGACCCCTGCTGCCTTTGACACAGACGTTTTGGCTGTGGGCTCTGGTGTACAGTGATCTGACGGGCCTTGGTGTCAGCATCTTTATGATTTTTTTCTCTTGAGCTGGTCCGATTCCAAAATACGTCTCCTCTAATCTTTTATTTAGACAGTGAGTCCTAGTCGCCAGTGCTCTGGAAGAGGTAAGGCTAGAATGGGGTAGGGGTTCTGCATAGTCTCTGGCTGTCCGCCTTGTACCTGTGCATGGAGTCCATAGTTCTCTGGTTTCTCCTCTCCGTGGTTAGGAGTGTGAGGAGCCAGCATCTGGTTGCCCAGAGGAGACGGGACATCAGAGGATCTAATCGCTTCTATAAAGTCCTTTCATCGGTTTTCCTGTTTTTAGCCTCATTTTTATTCCGTCATTCATGGTCACCTGGTGCCACTTTTCCTTTGGGTAGCTTTCAACGTAGCCAGGTCACGCCTCATGCATCCATGTGCTTTTCATCTTTCAAAATTCTCTTCTTTTTCCCTCATTCTTTATGTCCTGGGGGATTTTTGTATCCCATTTGATCACTTCAATAGGTTTTCTTTAAAAAAATTTTTTTCATTTATTGATTTTAGAGAGAGAGGAAGTGAAAGATAGAAACATCGATGAGAGAGAACATCGATGGGCCGCCTCCTTCATGCCCCTCACTGGGGATCGGGCCCACAACCTGGGCATGTGCCCTGACCGGGAATCGAACCGGCGACCTCTTGGTGCGTGGGTCGACGCTCAACCACTGAGCCACACCAGCTGGACTAATAGGCTTTCTGAAGGAAGCAGAGGTACATGGTTGCATGTAATCCCCATCTGTATGCAGGAAATCTATTCTCACAATTTTTAGAAAACTCCCTTGCTTGTTGGATGACTCGTCCGGACTCTTAACATACAGCTCATCATTTCAAATCATTTTCCTTGGCGCTTGGGGCAGCTCTGTCCCGCCGCCATTCACAGTGCACAAAAGGGCACGTCACTCACCTTGTCTTCCTCCTTCTCTTTAGCAAGGGGGTGAGCGGGTTTCTTAGCTTCAGAGCAGTTCTGTAGACGACAGACCACGAGGAGGATGAGGAAGCTTGGTGGAGTAGGGCCACTGATTGCAGAAAGGGACTTTTCTGTCTCATCACCCAGAACACAAATTCGTCTACTAAATGTCATCAGGATCTAAAGTCGCTGTGTTGTGACTCTGGCACCGTGAACTTTCAGGGTGACAGAGTGGTCCCCTGGGCCTTTACCAAGGGCTTTTTCAGCTCAGAAGAGGAATCGTTTCTTTTAATGGTTTGAGAGTTTAGTCAATGGTCTGTTTAAAGCTTGGTGAGAGCACACTTTGTTTTCTTTGTAGGGAGTCATAGACCTGATATCCAGAAACACGTTGTAATTTAGCCGTTCATTTTCTGCCTCTTGGAGAATATGGCAGAATAAAGGGAGACCGGGGGGCGGAGGGGGGGGGGAGTGTATGAGGGACGCAGGAACAGTATGTCAAAGCCGCAGCCTGGAATAGGCTTGTACAGGCTTAATTTTGTTTCCAGTAGAAATGGGCCTTTGTTTGTGCTTTCCAAAGGGAGAACAAACAAATGCTTTGTGCTTGGGGTTTGGCTTCTGATCCCTGGGATCGTGTTTATAAGCGTATTGGGGCTCAGTTCATCAACACTGCTTATACATTTACTCTGGATACATGAGTCATCATATACAGATTTACACGTGAACTTCTGTCTTTTGGTTAATCCTCATCAAGGATATTTAAGTGAGAGAGGAAGGGAAGGAGGGGGAGAGAGAGAGAAAGAGACATCGATGTGAGAGAGACACATCGATTGGTTGCCTCCCGCATGCACCCCAACCGTGGCGGGGATTGAACCTGCAATCCAGGTCTGTGCCCTTGACTGGGAATCGAACCTGAGACCCTTTGGTCAGCAGGCCAATGCTCCAACCACTGAGCCACACCGGCAGGGCCACATGTGGACATTTGACATTATTCTGTCCCCTGGGACAGCTAAGGCCCTTCTGAGTCAAGCTGGGGGGCAGCTGCCTAGTGTCATGCGTAGGAGCCGGGGGCCAGAGTCACAGAGCCAGACAGTCTCTGTCACGCCCTCCGGGCCAGCCTCCTGCCCCGGCACACACGCGGGAGGAAACTCTGGGTGCGGATCTAGTCTCTCATTGAGCGTCTCCTTGGAAAACCTCACTGCGGTTCTGTGACGGAAGCCACGTGGTTCTCCACACTCTCTCGGGATTGGCAAGGACAGTTGCCTAAATCGAAAGCAGACCGGGCTCCTCTTTGAGTCCCAGCCCTGGAGGAAACCTGGCCCCCACCTCGTGCCTGCTGCTTTTAAATAGACGGAGTTCAGAGTCGCCATCTGGTGTAGGCGCAAGGGGAGCTCATGTCTGCCTTTGGGCGGGACTCAGGCATCAGCCCTGTTGGCATCTCCATGGTTGGGGTGAAGTGATCGGCACCAGTAAAACACCGCCACTTGTCGGCCTGTGGTCCGGAGAGACCCGGGTTCGGTTCCCGCTAAGGGCACGTACTTCGGTTGCAGTGTGTCCCCGGCCCTGGTTGGTCGTGCGGGTGGCAGCCACTCGATGTGTCCCTTCACGTCGATGTTTCTCTCTCTCTCTCCCTTCCTCTCTCTCTCTCCCTTCCTCTCTCTCCCTCCCACTCTGTCTGTACAAAAAATGGAAAAAATATCCTCGGGTGAGGATAAAAACAAAAACAAAAACAAAAACAAAAACAAAAACAAAACACCGCCACCTGACTGTGTCTCGAGTCCACCGTGCTTCCGCCCACGTCTTTCTGTCGGTCTTAATGGTTGTGTGTCGACTCATGACCTTAAATATTTTTGAAAAGGGCACCCCTTTGTAGAACGGGCCTCTCCTCTCCCCTCTACCCCCACCTCCAGATTTATGATTCAAGGAGCTCCTCCTGTTAGTCTTTTTCCCTCTTTCTTTTCAACTGAGGAAGGAAATTGTGAGCCCCCCACTGTTTACCATGTCGCGCTTTTTCCTGCCGTTCATCTCTCCCTCCCGAAACTGGGAGTGGGGTGAGCACTCTGATGGAGGACCTCGTCACACATTCTTCATGCCCACGTACAGGGTAAGTATAATGCCCTTGTTCAGGACGGGAAACCGAGGCTCCTGGAGACCATGGTAACCTCAGTGGGATCCTGACTGACGCACCGTGAGGTGCTGAGACTCCACTCCTCATATCTAAGAAACGTCCTTTCCTACTAACCCATCTCAGTGATGTACGGCGCGGCCACTTTCTTCCTTTCCGAGGTCCTCTTCTCGGTCCAGTTAGGACTCCCATTAGAAGATGCAAGAAACTCCCATAGTCCCTGAGAAAGACCAGGAGGAAGCTGAGCCGTGCCTGAAGGGCCCATGCAGCTGACAGTCACCCTGGGCAACTCTGTAAGATTCCCGGAAGACTGGACTGCAGAGCAGGAGACCTTCAGAGACCACCTGACCTTCTGAAGAGGCCCCTGGGAAGTCGGCACGGAGGCTGGCTGGGAATCCTCCTCTGTGCACCAGCGTGGACACCGACAATGCCAACTTGAAAGCGGGCAGTCCCCAGACTGGTAGGTAGCAGTTGAAGGTGGTCGAGGAGACATGGACAGACATGGACCAGCTGGGGTACGGTACCACCGGAGAAAGGGGGGCAAAGCTGCCGGGAGCCGCTATAAAATAAGGACACCCCAAACTGGGAAACATTTGTTCCTGGTCAGTTTCTGGAGATAACTACAGGAGAGACCATATAGGTTATAAAAGTTTATGTCCTAAACATTGTATGAATCAGGTGAGTGTTGTGGAAAGAACATGGGTTCAGGAATGAGATAATTATCGCTTGTTGGTTTTTATGTCCTTGGACAAATTGCCCAATAAAGTCTGAACTCCATTTCTTCGTGTGGAAAATGTGGATGACATAGATATAAAGCCACTAACGTAGCGCGTGGGGACTTGCCGGCTCTCAGGGTCTGTGACGTTGGAGGGATGACAGGAAGCAGACATGCCTGGTGAGTCTTCTTCTCACCGAGACCCGCTGGTGACTCCTGGGTGGGGGTTGTGTACATCGTGAGAAAGCTCCATCCCATGGTCCAGGAGCTGGAGGGTCACCCAGCTTTGGGAGTGTGTGTACGTCGGGGGGAGGGGCCAGCATGTCCCAGCCCTCACCTGTCCTTGTGGTCCATGTGTCCAGAGAGGACAGGAGAGCTGTCCCCAGAGGCACATGGACTCCATCCCTAGGATTTGTGTCACAGCTCTGCTCCCCTCAGTAGACAGGTCGTCATAGAGAAAATGCCTAAGCTCGAGAGGAAGGAGTCGGAGAACTAGTAGCAAGGAGAACGCTCATTTATTGCAGGAATGCAAATGCCCCCTCCTCTGTGAAGCTCCCCATGAAGTGCCCTTCTCCCTGGTGTCCCCTCCTTCAAGCAGAGTTCTTTGCTCCTTTCTTTTTTCCCACTCCCCACCCAAGCAATGGCTCATGTTTCTTTTTTATTTAAATGTTTCTTTATTGATTTAAGAGAGAGAGGAAGGGAGAGGGAGAGAGATAGAAACATCGATGAGAGGGAATATCGATTGGCCCCCTACTGGGCATCGGGCCCACAACCTGGGCAGGTGCCCTGACCGGGAATCGAACCGGCGACCTCTTGGTACGTGGGTTGACATCAACCACTGAGCCACACCGACTGGGCTGCTCATTTTTCTTACACCAACCCTTACAGCCCTCCCTCCTGCAGGAGCAAGGACAGGGTGTTCATGTGCCATGACACCCAGTGGGAACTCTGTGGCGCTTCTTAAATGTATGAAGAGGTGAATGAACGAATAAATGAACGGGTGTCAATGGCCACGTAGACTAGGGAGGCAGAGATTCCTAGAAGAAATTCTCCGCCTGGGTTAGACCTCAACTCTGCCACTTATTGGCTATCTGAGAAGCCATGGGCCCTCGCATCCTGATCCATAAAACAGGGATAACTAATACCGATCTTAGGGGGCTGACGGAGGAGGGGACAGTCTAAGCGAAGTGTCTACAAGTGGCACCTAACAGACACTCAACAAATGGAAGGTACTGAGGCTACTCAACTCGGGGTGTTGCAGGAACACCACACCGTTTGGAGAAAAGTGTCCCTTCTGGGACTTTTGTGCAGGACATTTAGGGGTGCTGACAGTACATTAGGGGTGTCCACTGACCTTCAAATCCCATAGTTATCTGCTACATCGCTAGGATCATAACTGCCGCTCTTAGGTAGAGGGGGACAGAGAAACACACCTGTTTTGTTCAGGTCTGGAAACTGAGGCCTGTTAAGTAACCAGAGAGAAACGGTTTCAGGAAAGTAGGATTCATTCATTCATTCATTCATTCATTCATTCATTCATTCTTCACCAGGCTTCCATTCATCATCATCCGGACACCTACTGCAGGCCAGACAGCTATTGCTTCGACCACAACAATAAAGAGTGTTCAAGCCAGGCGGGCTTGTATTCTCAGCTACCTGATGAGAAGCAGAGATGGGGGTGAAGTGGCCGGGCTGTGCTGCCCGGGCGGGGTAGGTTAGGGGTCCCCGTTTCCCCAGGGCTGCCAAGGTGGGCTGGAGGCCGCTCCCCTGCTGTGACCCAGCCTGGTGTGAATGCCAAATTTCCAGGCAGGCTGCCGAAGGCAGGGTCCTGCCTGGGACAGCTGGTGACATCTTGCACCATGACCTTTCCCACCCCGCATCCGTCATGCTCTTGCCCTTCACTCTCTGGCTCCTGTTCCTCGTGGCTGGCTCCCCTTCTGGTCTCCAGGGTGGCCTCCGCCCGAGGGCGATTCCCCCTTGTCCAGCAGCCGCGGCTTGGCTGCCCCGCGTCATCCCCGGCCCCGGGCCAAGGGCCTGCGCGTGCAGAGGGAAATGTCGGGCCCTCAGTTCCCACCAGGTTCGAGAGGCAGCAGCGACGTTGCAGGGCCCAAGGCTGTGACACCAGAGGCTGTCATTGTCACCACACGAGGGAGTATTTCCACTCGGGCCTGCGTGTGGGACGGGGCCGTCGCGGAGACTGGTGTGGGAACGGCTCCCACGGGGCCCGGCGGGATCGCCGGCCAGCAAGGCTGAGAATTCCCAGGCCCTGGGGGGCCCGGAGATCAAAGTGAAGCTTGGGGCTTCCTGAGCTGCCTTGGATCCCAAGGACTAGGGTTCAAATCCTAGCTCGACCACTTCCTAGTTCTTAAATATTTGGCAGGTTGATCAACCTCTTTGCCTCGTGTTCCTCGTCCGTGAAGTGGGAATAATGATAGCTTCCACCTCAAAAGGGTGGCTCTGAGGAGTGAATGAATGAGCCCGTAGAGAGCATTTAGTTAGTGCTCAGTCAATGGCATCGGCCCTTTTCTGCTCCTCTGCCCTGCGCTCTGTTCCCCGTCTCCCTCCAGCTCTGCTCCTCATAGTTGCTACTCGGGGCGATCATGTCCCCTCGCCAGCCCCGGCCGACTGTCCCAAGGGGCCTCGCCTTCTTCTTGTGCCCCCCGAGGCTACCACGATCGAATCAGCCACCTGTACCCCATGAGCCACACAGAACGTCTGCTCTGATCCCGGATACGAAACAAGGAGGGGAGAAGCCAGCCTCTCTTCCAGGCACGGTTGCCACAGACGCACCAGGGACACGAGCCTGCTGTGCTGCCCGGTGGTCCAGGTGCCCAAGCAGCCCTCCTGCCCCCGGCGTTTACCTGGAGGGTCTGGGAGCAGGGGTGACATGTTGCCAGCACCCCAAGCGACGACATTAGCCATAATCCTAGAGGCTGGTCACTTCTACCATCCAGGACATAGGGCACTGCTATGGAAAACAGGTCTCCACTGAACATTCTAGAAGGGCAGGCAGACAATAAACAAGGGAGTATCTATGTCCGTGTTTCTCATGAGATCCTGGCTGTGCTTTTTTAAAAAAATTTTTTTTTTTTTTTTTAATCCTCACCCAAGGACATTTTTCCATTTTTTGTACAGATAGAGTGGGAGGGAGAGAGAGGAAGAGAGAGAGAGAGAGAGAGAGAGAGAAACATCGATGTGAAAGGGACACATCGAGTGGCTGCCACCCGCACGACCAACCAGGGCCGGGGACAAACTGCAACTGAAGTATGTGCCCCTAGTGGAAACCGAACCCGGGTCTCTCCAGACCGCAGGCCGACGCTCTAACCGCTGAGCCAAACCGGCCAGGGCCTAAAAAATTTTTTTAATTTATTTTTTTGTTACAGATGTTTCTCCTTTTTTATCCCATTGGCACCCCCCTCCCCACCCCACACCCGCCCCGTCCCCGGCTTTGTTGTCCATGTCCATTGGTCATGCATACATGCATGTAAGTTCTGTGGTTTATTTCTTCCCACCCCCCACCCCCTCTTCTGAGGGATGTCAATCTGTGCCCTACTTCCATGTTTCTGGGTCTACCATATTCCTCAGACTGTTATGTTCATTATATTCCGTATATAAGTGAGATCATATGACACTTGTCTTTCTTTGTTTGGCTTGTTTCACTTAGGATAATACTTTCCAGGTCCCTCCATGTCGTCTCAAAGGATAAGAGATCTTTCTTTCTTACAGCTGCATAGTACTCCATTGTGTATATGTACCACCGCTTTTTATCCATTCGTCTACTGATGGACACTTGGGCTGTTTCCAGAGCTTAGCTATTGTAAATAGTGCTGCTACGAACATGAGGGTACATTCTTTCTGATTGGTGTTTCAGGCTTCTTAGGTATATTCCTAGAAGCGGGATCACTGGGTCAAATGGAAGTTCCATTTTTAATTTTTTGAGGTAACACCATAGTGTTTTCCACAGTGGCTACACCAGTCTGCATTCCCACCAGCAGTGCACTAGAGGCCCCTTTTCTCCACACCCTCACCAACACTTGTTGTTTGAGGAGCAGTACTTTTTTTTTTTTTTTTTTTTTAAATACTGATGTCAGTTACCAGAGATATTGATCAAACGTGTCCCCAGTGTGGGCCTGGGCACTGGGATTTCCTATGAAGTTTCTCAGGGACAACAAGCGAGTTAACCCAGGTAGTGTATAAAGATCACCCAGCAGGATAATGTGATATGTAACAGACAGCGATTCGCTGGGGGTGACCGGGGACAGACTGCCCGGGGTGACATTCCACTGGAGACTTCTAAGATGAGGAGGCAGCGTACAGGGAGCTGGGCAAGAAACTTTCCATGCAGAGGGAACAGCAAGTGCCAAGGCCCTGGGGCTGGAATGCATCTGGAAAGCTCTAGAAGCAAAAAGGTCTATGAGGCTAGAATGGAGTGATCGAGACAGGGGGAGGGTTCAAGACCTTGCAAAACAGAGTAAGATACTTGGAAGTGTCTCCCAAGGGCACAGGAAAGCTAAGCTAATTACATGAGCAGAATCTGGAAAACTCACAGCTGCACACATTTCATTTGCTCTCTGGCACGGAACTTGCCCCCTCTTCCCCTACCCAGCGTCTACCCCAGCCTTTATTTGCATGATCACAATTACTCTGTGAAGGGAGTAGGTAGGTGTTTTCTCCATTTTACAGTTGAGAAGTGGCTCATCTGGATCCCCCGGGCTCTTGAGTGGCAGGCTCTGTATCCTCTGGTACCCTGCCCAGAGCTCTTGCCCAGAGATGCTCCTGAGGATGAGAAGCAGCCACAGTTGTTAGACTAGCGAGCAGCATTCTCACCGAACCTGGACGTCGAACTGGGAGAGCGCAACCTGGGCTTTCCCGGAGCACAACGGCTTACCCTAGCTGTCTTCTTTGCAACAGCCAACTCCGTGAAGCGCTGCTTATTCTGATGAGCTGGTCATCCCTTCAGACACCGTCCAGCAGCTCCCTAGTGACAACCTCGCTTAGAAATGAAGGCTCTGTGAACTCAGTTGAAGGCATGCTTTGCAGGGCCAACCCCTTGCCTCGGCTCATCAGTGTTTGGCACCGGAGTCCGGGACAGCCCTGCTTGGGTCCGTGTGGGCCACAGGGCAGACCCCCCACCGTGTGGCTGTCATCTCCTGTTCTCCACGATGTTGCCAAGGATTGGCTGCTCATGGCTGATGTGGGGTCCAGTATGGAGAAGCCTCTTCAATCTTTGACCATGTTGTCATGGCTGCAGCATTAAGGTCTTTCTTGATGCAGTTCTGAGAACCTCTTGGGAGCCCCATTTCCCACCCTGGTTTCTAGGGGGAGTGGGTCACAGAGGAAGTGGTGAGGTGTCAGAAGACACCACAAGGGACCTTGTTGCTTGGTTCTGTCGGTTTTGGTTCAGCACAACTGGAGCAATTGTAGACACTGGCTGATCTGGGGCTGGGTGACTCCATTCACCGTGTGCGAACCCCCCCCCCCCTGCACTCCTACCCTCATCGTGAAACCCACAGGCAAAAAACCAACAAAACCCCATTGCTTCTAGGCAGTCACCATGGAAACCTCCCATTGTTGTGGATGGCCTGCCATGGGAACAAAGCCCCTAGTGTTTTGCTCCCTGGAGGGGCGGCAGAGCGCGCACCCCATTCTCCTCCTTCCTTACGACCTCACCGCATCGCCGCGGGTCAGAGCCTGCAGTTCTCTGGGATCGCCCTGCTCTGTGGATGCCGAAGAGCCCTGGCGAGGAAGGGCGGAAACATAGGCTGGCACGGGAAAGAGGGTGGCATCCAGCAGCGCTGGCGAGCCAGGAGGGCGGGGCAGGCGGGCGGTCATCCCCACGGGGATGCTGCAAAGGGCACTGAGTGCAGCACGCCCGCCCGGGTCCCATCGGAGTGGCATCATCCGCTCCTGCTCCTGCTCCGTCCATCCTGGAAGGGGAGGCTTCATGAGGCGTGAAGAGACGTATCAAACAGCAACCTCCGGAGCTTTGGTCTCTCTGCCATCTGGACAGACAGTCCCCTACCCTGTGACGACAGCCGTGGGAATGATTTATGAGGTCCCACAGCCCTACACCCTGGGCCTGATCAAACCCGAATGGCTTTTGTCCTCCCCCCAAAGGAGCGAGACTTTGCCTGTGTTGATGCGCACAAGAACTGGGGTTCACGCTGGAACTGGGGTTCACGCTGAGGTCTGCCTGACTCTGAAGGTGATGCGCAGACCTGTGACAGCCAGGGCTGTACTCAGGGTTCAGTTCAGCCCACACTGACCCCACCACAAGAAGGAACAGAAAAAGCCCTGGAGCAGGGGATAGGAAGACCTGGACGCAAATTCTGCTGGTGAGCCATGTGGCCTCATGTCATTTTTTTGGCCTCAGTTTTATGATCTCTACAATGGGGATAATGCTTCTGCGTCTGCCCAACTCAGGATTTTTTTTTTTTTTTTTTGACATAAGAGATGCAAAACGACTTCACTAATTATGCAGGCACTGAACAGGCATTAAGGATTTAATCCAACAAACATTTATTGAGCAACTTCTGTGTGCTATGCACCGCTCCTGGTGCTGTGATGGACACATGAATCAAACACAGTCCCTGCCCTTGGCGAACTTACAGTCTAAGAACAGTCAAAGGACAAGCGCACAGGAACTATAATACAAGGCAGAATATATGGTAAGTGCCATGAGAAAGGTACAAATAAAGTGCTACGGTGGTTCAGCGGAGAGAGAGGTCCCAGTGGTTGGCAGAGCAGGGAGGGCTTCATGAAAGATGTGGTTTCTGCATGTGGGCCTTGAAGGAAACGGAAGAGTGTCCCAGGAGGTGAGAAGAGCAAGACCAAAGGCACAGAGCGGAAACCCGGGCACCCCTTCCAGGAATGACAGCGGGTGCAGGGTGCAAAGGAAGAACGGGGCCCTATTGGGGGTCTGTAATGTCCGCGTGAAGAGTTGTCCGTTATATCACGGGCCAGGGCGACTTTCAAACGTTGGTGAGTGGCTGGAGACAAAAACTGCTACGTGTGGTCAGGACACACCGGAGAGGGTGTGAGCATGCCCGGAGGAAACCTCGGACTGCGGCTGAAATGGCCCACGTGACAAGGCGGCCAGGGCAGTGCTGGGGGGAGGGGCAGCAAGGAAATGCGTGGAGAACAGTCAGGTGCCTTCAGGGTCTCGGAACAGGGCGGTTGAGAGGATCGCGGGTCTTCCAACAGGAAAAGGAGGGGTTGTGGAGGAAGGGGAGGCAGGGATGATCAACTTGGCTTCAGATGTGTTGAGTTAATGGCAAGAGCAGGTGGGTGAGTATCCAACGAGGACTGTGCAGTCCAGGCCTGGGACCTGGGAGAGGGGCTGGGCTGCAGGAAGTGTGGAGGGTGGACCCAAAGGAAGGCGCAGGGTGGCGGACTGAGAGTGTAGGGAGGTGATGAAAAGGGGGAATCTCTATGTTGAGGGCAAGGAGGAGAGAGGGAAATCACAGTCAGATCCACCTTGGCTCCTTTTCAGTTAAAGGCATCAATAAATAACTCATAAATACATAAATAAATACAGACATAAATAAGTGGAGAAACGACACAAGAACACGGGGTCCTGGAAACCAAGGGGACAGGGAGTGTCCAGGAGGGGTCACTGTAGAGCAGGCGATGCAGGGAGCTTGATGATGAGAAAGGGCGTTTCCGTGGGCATCCAAGAGGGTGCCCAGGGCATGGAGGCCCAGGGGGGGTCCGGAGGAAAGGCAGTGGAAGCCTGGAGACCCCTTCCCAGGTCAGGGGGTGAAGGGAAGGAGAAGGGGAGCCAAGGAGGACAGAATGAGTGTGTGTGAGTGGACAGGGGATGGAGGCCACTCACAGAGGAGCGGCTGAGGGTGTGGGGGAATGTCACTGGCGTGAGGGTGGACAGCGCTTCTGCAGAAATGGGAGCGAGGAGCTGACAGGGGAGGAGAGGATCAAGAGATTCTGAGGAGAGACCCCATTTCAGCCAGCTCCATGTCTTCAATGCAGGAGAAGGCAGGCAGTGGGGGTCATTGTGGGCTCAAGGAGAATGGAGGCGGTCTGACGGTGTCAGGGTGACTGGGGATTGACTGAGGGCCCACAGGCAGTGACCGAAAGGGCCTGGGGTCGCTGTGTCCACTGTCATCACAAGACACAGATCAGGGTACCAGGTACAGAGGACAGGCCAGGACTTCTCGGCCCCTCCTCTCTCGGGCTGGCAGGCCTGAGGCTGCAGGGAAAAGCCCTCCAGCTGAGCTCCAAAGAGGCGGAGAAGGAAGGGCCACCTCCTGCCGGTACGTGCCCAGATGCAGAAGGAAGAACGAGGGGAAGCCAAGGCCTCTGGCCTCTCGCCATCCCGGGGCCAAAGCACTGTGGTAGCGCAGGACCCGTGCGTTGGAGAATGGGGACACGTGGGTCATCTCGGGTCCCCAGCCTCTCTCTGGGGGGAACCCAGAGGCAGGTGGTAAGAAGGGCTTTTCCACTTAGACTCTCACCGGCGTCGGTTTAAGAAACCAGGTTGGGACAGAAAGAAAACCACGCTTTCCAAAGGCCCCTGAACTCTCCAGGGCGGGGTGCTGGTGGACAGACGGAGCCCAGAGCCAACTCCGGGGACCCGACATCAAGGCTCACCACTGGACTATTCTAGAATCCAAGACTCGCCTCATCCACGGAGGCCCTGCTGGAACTGCTGCCCATTCCCCACGGCTCTTCAAGCCTCAGAAATTAAATGTCTCCCAGGACCTCTGAGATCCTCGAGATGAAAAGCCCCGGAGAAGCATAAAATACGAGCCTAATTATCTCCACTTCTCGGGACGAGTCCAAACCGCTCAGTTCCCACAGAGGCCGTTAGGGCTGGTGCTTTCTTAAATATTCACTTTCTGACGCAAATCCCAAAGCTCAGATGTCGAGCACCGCGGGAACAGGGAAAGACGCGCAGACGCGGAGACTCGGAATCGCGGTTTGGAGCCGGTGGGCCGCAGGCAGGGCGATGGTTCTGCGTGTCCTCGGCTGGCTTCCTGTCAGCCATCGATTAGGAGCACATGTCCCGTTCCGAATCGCCGGTGATCAATTATGTCCGCTCCCATGTACTGGGAAGCAGAGCTTGATTACTTGTCCAACTCCCTTCAGCGTCAAGATAATGGTTTTTTATCAGGCAAGAAAATACATCTCACGGATCAAGCTGGCGAATGCCTGTCTAGACGTCACCTGTGATTCCAGCCCCCAAGTCATTGGCATCAGCCCAGGTGACTCCAGGGAGATCATGTCCAGTATTTGGATGCTGCGTTTCGCTTTGGGTTTTTCTTTTTTTTTTAAAGAATTAATTATTCATCTTAGAGGGAAAATGGATTTTGCAAAATTCTAAAATCATGGCCTCTGGGGCGGAAGGGGGAGGAGGTGGACACTGGAGCCGTTCCCTGCAGAGCTGAGAACCTCGGTGCCGGAGCTCCGTGCTGGCTGGTGTGACCATCAGGATAGGAGGGTGACAGGAAGTGACGCTGACGCAGCAGTCTGGCTGCAGAGGCCCCGTGGTGTGTGCAGTGCGGAAGGCAGAGTTGCCTGCAGAGACGGAGCGAGATGCTTCACACTCTTTTAAGTCACGTGCTCCGGGGCTCTAGGGGCACCCCGAAAGGCAATCGCATGAGTTTCAAAAAGGATGACCTTGACCTTTGCAGTGCCCTTCCAGGCTTTCCCTGGTGGCAGAAGGGGACAGTACAGTCTCTCATGTGACTTTCTAACAGGGCAAGCAGGAGGCTAACTCTGAGGATGACATCCCAGGCCCCTTCCTCCTTGGCGGACTCAAGTTGCTTCAGAGAACACCCAGGACAACACCATGTTGGCCCCTCATCTGTCTCTTCTGGGGGTGGAGTGCGGACCCTTGGTGGAAGGTCCCCATCTTTCAAAACCACGATTTGCAACACCCCAGCTCTTTCGTGTCATCTGCCTGCTCTGTCCCAAGTTCTTGACGGCTCTTGCTAAGCCAGAGTCTAAACTATCCATCGTGCCTCCTCCAGGCTCCTCTCCACGGCTGTGGAGGCCCGTCTGGGGCAGCGGGGTCAACTGCGGTTCATCCCCGGAGCATTTGAACTCCACGTTCGTGGGCGGGCCTTTGGCTCGGACGTGGCCTCTGCTCCTTTGCCCAGCTGAACGCCCCAACCTCCCTCTCCTCCGCGAACAGCACTGATTTTTAGACTTGGGTCAAATTGTCCCCTCTGGGTCTGGGCTCGTCCCGAATCCACATTTCTCAGGGGCTCAAGGCAGCTGCCAATAGGTGGCGCTCCCTCCGTCCAGGAGCCCAAAGGTCCCTCCAACCCAGGACGCAGCTTGTCATCCAAAGTCCCGGGACTGTCTTCTTCTCATGTCAAGTCCTTCCGCCCCCAAAGAGGGACCGAGTCTCCGTTCTGGTGGGTTTCTCCATACCTGCTTCCTGCGGCTTATCTGCCTCATTAGATGAACACCACACAGTTATAAATACTCGGGTCAATATATATATATGCAGGTACAGATATATATATTCTGGTCACTGTTTTACACTTGAACAAAGAAAACCACTGGCCTGCTATCTCTATAGTTTGTGCCACCCGACTCCCTCTGCCTGTGGTGTAGCCGGCAGGAAACGTGAGCCACCGAGTCCCCCCGGGCGCCCACTTACGTGGCCCCGTCACACTGGCCGACAGTCAGTTTCAGAGCCCCTTGCTCGTGCAGACTCTTGAGGGCCTTGAACTCCAAGGGCATGGTGTGGGGGCTGGCCTGGGAGGTGTAGCCGTACTTGAGGCTGTCGTAGTAGTGGTACTTGACAGGGTTCTGGTTCTGGTCCAGCGGAAAGGGCCAGAAGCCGTAGAGGTAGATCTGGTCGCAGAAGCGGGTGGCCAGGGTGTACATCAAGAGGCCGGTGGTGGGTCTCTTGATGTGGACTTTGTTGGTCAGCCAGTATCTGAAAAAAGAAACGAGTGACAAAAGAAACGAAGAGGAGGCATGAGTTTGGGGACCCTCCTTTTCAGGAAGAGGACAGTGTCATCCTGCCCCTCCAGAAACTGCAGGGACCAATCAAGCGACTGCTGGCCAGTCCCCTTCACAGAGGGCCGACGGCCACCACTTACTAAGCTCTGGAGCTGCCTCCTATGCTGTGGGCGTTCGCCTACGTGATTTCGTGGGAACAAGACAAGCCTCTTCGTAGACACAAATGCAGGATGAGACTCAGAGAACAAAAGAGGCTTGCCCAAGGTCGCCTAGGTGACCCCAAGCTGGCAATGTATAGGACAAAGACACCCCTCCAGGCTTTGGGATTCCAAGCCCATGTCCCTTCTCCTTCGTAACGCAGCCCAAACCTATACAGGGCGTGGGGGGTGTCTGGACTGTCCAGGGCTCCCCCATGTCATCACCTGCTCATATGGAGAAGGTGTTGGCCAGGGGCCAGGGGCGGCAGGATGCTTGATGCTGAGGTTGGGACTTGCTTAGAAAAGGAGCCCTTTCTTAGACCACCTAGTACCCGCTACCCTCAGCGGGGCTAAGCGGAGCTGGGGAAGACCCTGGGAGGGGGCAAGGTCAGGGAGAGGGCATGACAGGAGGTCCCAGAACAGCAGCTGCTGGGGTCCTTCCAGGCATCCTGACGGAGTGCTCATCCCCTTGGCTTCACCGCCGTCGGTGACGGAGCTCAGCCCTCCCGAGCGAGTCCACTGTGGTTTCAGCTCCGACGCTGGTTGCTGGGCGCACCTGAGGCTGCGAGAGAAGGGCACCTGGGCCCCACCGCCAGGGGTACCCCTCTCCCAGTAATCCACCGCCGAGGCTCTGGGCCCTCGCTCTAACTGGCAGGCCATTCTGCCCAAAGAACCCAAGAGTGACACAGATTTAGAAAAGAGAGGGAAAATAATAAGCATATGGAATAGTCATAGAGTTTTAAAGACAATTGGGGCCCCGGCTGGTTTGGCTCAGTGGTAGAACCAAGGAGTCCTGGGTTCGATTCCAGCCAAGGGCACGTACCTCAGTTGCAGTTCGCTCCCGGCCCTGGTCGGGGTCACGGGGAAGCAACCAGTCAATGCGTCCCTCTCATGTCGATGTTTCTCTCTCTTTCTGTCTCTTCTTCTCTCTCTAACTGAAGATAAATAGAAAAATATCCTTGGGTGAGGATTAAAGAAAAAAAAGACAATTGGGCCTGGAGGGGTCCTCTAGGCCAGTGGCCTGGCCGGGGTATAACCGAGTAAGCTGGGAGTTGGGATGCATGGGAGGAACTGACACCTGCCTCAGTGGTATTAAGACACTAAGGAGTGGTGGGGACTGTGGCATCTAAAGGGGTAGCCCCTTTTATCGTTGTCCAGTATGGTGGTGCCAAATATTCTTTCTTCTTTTTTTTTTATCAAGAGTATCAGAAATCTATATTTTAAAATGTAAATTGTCCAAATCTTTACATGTTGGCAGCTAATTTTAAAAAAAGTTTAAAACACCCCATGAGGCCCTGTTGGGGGTGTCAAACAGACCGTGTCTGTGGGTCAGCCGTGGGTCTCCTGGACGGAACCTGCCCTCTTTCAAACAACAGAGGAAAACATGTCAAACTTCTCATGCAGCTGGATGGATAGAGATCAGACGACATGCAGCTTCTCCGTGCCCGTTGCTCGGGTCTTTTTGACCCTGTGGTGCTTCTGGGAGAATCGGGGTCGGAACTGAGCTGGACACAGTTGCTGCAGACACTGTCTGGGGACACCTAGGCCACCGGCAGTGTCCCCGCATTACGGCATCCCACTGACCAGTCACTTCCTGAGCCAGTGCAAGCCTGACACCAGCCAGCTTAGGGGTTGGTGGTTTGTTTGTTTTCTGATAGTACGGCTTTTGCACAGGAAGCCTTTCAGAATGAATTTCTTTGCAGGCGATCAGTGTTCTGCTCGGAGACGGGGAGGGAGGAATTTAATCAGTGGTGAAACATCCAAGGAGCTCATAGGTGGGTCTGAGGTTACGCAGGCATGGGGATGTTTCTTCCCCATAGATACGCGTGTCCCCTGGGTGAACTCTCTGTCTCTCTCTCTCCCTCTCTTCTTCCCCTCCCCAAACCAAATACATACATCACGCCTTCCTGGAGATGTCCCCTTTGTTCTACCCTCTGTTCTCCGCTCAAACTGACTTAATCCCTTCCACATTATTATCATGGGATTTGTTTCTACTTCTTCAATGTGCTCATCAGCCCGGGCTGACAGTCCATTACTGTGTGGGTTGGTCTCCCACACAAAACTGTATCGTGACCTCCCCAAGAGCAGGGGCCACACCTTACACTCTTGTGTAGGGGGTTCAAAAGCATCTGGCTTGGTGCCTGGGGCAGCCAAGGCTCAACGGCAGAGAGAGCAGTGCTCAGCAAATACTCCGTGTGCTCTCCTACATCTCCCAGAATCCCTCGTCATTGGGCTGAGGCCACGTGGCCAGTACTGGCCAATGGGTTTTGACCGCCAATGTGTCCCTTCTAGGCTAATGTTGCTTTGAAGCAGAGCCTCTGCTTTCTCTTCTCCAGCCTCAGAGAACTTCAGAGCCTCCTGTAAAGATGGTGTCAGCTTAAGATGAATGAATCCTGGATCCCTGCATCACTGGTTGGAAGAGAGCTCCTGCTAACTTAGGTACTTTGCAAGAAGGAGACATGAACCTCTGCTGTGCTACACCACGAGGGTCCCAGGGTGTGTTAGTACAGCCCAACCTGGAATTGATTACCCTGACTTCGGTTGTAACCAGCAAAGGCTCGACTCCAATAGAAGCGAAAAATGGAAAGAAGGAGAAAACAGTGCTGGTAAAATGGAAAGAAGCATGCAGCTTTGCTACTGGCGATCTGAGACAGGAATAGAAATGCCCAGTCTGTCGGATCTGTCGCCAGGTTTCACACCCAGAAGCACACACTGTGAAAGGCGTTAATAGCAAATGAGGCTCTGGGATGAATTGAGGACTCAGGGGCATGGAGGGACCCACGTATTTCATGTTCTGCCTCCGCAGGTAAACAAGAACTCCTGAGGTGTCTGAAAGGGACGCGGGGCACCATTTAATGAGCAGCTTGTGACAGAAGTTGGCTGAGTTCTGCAGGAACAAAACACTCTCTTTCCTTCATATCTCCTCAGTTGCTCTGGCCAATTTAGCGACTGCGTGCCTGGCCAACTCGTAGACTGTTTCTTTCCTTGAAATAACAGCTGGGTGTTAAAACACTAACTAATTAATTTTGCCTTCCCAAATGAGGTTAGCCGGGCACCTCTGGGACATCCTATTGACAATGCACCTTTAATATCCCAGTCTTGAGATTTTAATTAGAAGGCAAAGTAATCTCCAAGAAGGCAGTGATTATTTTTCAAATTGGTTACCCCAATTGCCAAGACGATTAAGCACTGTGTTTTATGAGCATGGGCAGCAATACATCAGGATTGCCCAAATCATCTCCAAAGCACATCCGTCCTCCTCCCTGGATGCCTGGGCGTGGCCGTGGTGAGAACAGTCTCTGTTGGTGTCGGAAGAAGAGACCAAAAGCACTTTGTGGGATATACTTATTCCATCCTTACGGAGCAGGAATGCCAACCAGGTGGTTGCCAAGGACACGGGGTGATATTTGGTGTGAGATCAGCCGCCAAGCCAGGACCAGAACTTGGGCTCCTGGTCTCCCATCATCCACATCTTCAGCCTTGGCCCTGATCTGGGGTCCCACGGCCCCTTTCCACGGAAGCATTGTTTAAGCCTCTGCTGTCCTGGGGGACACGTCTGGACAAGGCTGCCCAGCTTTGTGGTAACGGTCAGCTGGGGATTTTGTCTCAGAATTTGGGGCTTGAGCCGATTCATGGTCCCTAGGCTTCCCTGTTGACCCAATAAGTCAGCTAACCTCAAGTCTGACCAGGCCACCCCAACCCTTCCCGTGACTCCCAGGCCACAGGATAACGTCTCAGGGTCTCAGGCAGAATTGTGAAGCCCTCGAGATCTGGCCCAGAAGTCCCTGCCACCACCTGGTACGCCAGTCACCCTGCCACAAGGAACTTCTTGGTTTCTTCCAGGACACCGTCACCTCCCATGTCTCCTGCTTGGCAGTCCCTTATGGTCTCAGCTTCAATGTCATTTCCTGTCGGAGCCCTTCTCAGACCTCCCTGAAGGGTCTTGTGTTCCCTACGTCTTTCCCTGTTAAAGTGCTTACCATGCTACGCTGTCATTACTCATTTGCTTGTCTTTCTCCTCTCGTATAATTTACAATTTTGTTATAAATTAAAAAAAATTTGAAGAAGGCAATCCATAAGAAATTGGTAAGAAAATGGATGAGAATAGTTATCAAATCCTTGATGAGATATGAGGAATGTACACAAAGGACTTTTTAAATTTAGAAGTATTATAAGAAGAAGAAGACATTGTAAGAGAAAATGTAGATGAATTTGACTTCATAAAATTTAAAACTCTGCTCATATAAAAAGCAAACCTCAACGAACCCTGGCCAGTGTCTTTTTTATTTTTAAATATTTTCCTTTATTGATTTGAGAGAGAGAGGAAGGGAGAGGGAGAGAGAGAGAGAAACATCGATGAGAGAGAACATCGACTGGCTGCCTCCTGCATGCCCCCCAGTGGGGATCGGCCCACAGCCTGGGCATGTGCCCTGACCGGGAATCGAACTGGGCCCAGTGCCTCAGATGGGCAAGAGTCTCGAGAGTACATGTTGGTTAGAGACTCTCCCAGCACAGGTGCACTGAATCCAAGAATCTGCGCGGGAAAGGTGGCTAACTGGGCCACATGGTCATTGTGTTGACGTCATAACCCCCAGTACCTCATCGTGTAACCTTATTTGGAGATAAAGGCTCTTTACAGAGGTAATCAAGTTAAAATGAGGTCACCAAGGTGGCCCCTAATCCAATATGGCTGATGCCCTTAAATCAGGGGAAATTTGAAGACGTGCCCACAGGGACAGAGCCATGTGAACGTGAAGAGTGGCCCCCGACGAGCCAAAGAGAGAGGCCTGACACGATGCTTCCCTCGGAGCCCCAAGAAGGACCCAGCCCTGCCGACACCTTGCCTTCAGCCTTCTAGCCTCCAGAACTGTGAGACAGTAGACTTCTGTTGTTGAGGCCACCAGCCTGTGGCACTTTGTCACAGCAGCCCGAGTAAACTCATACAGCAATTCTGTGGTGTGGCTCTCCTGCCCCAGGGCCCAAGAAGGGACACTCACCGCCGCCGAGCGCCCCCAGGAGGCTGAATTCACTGCCCCCTGGGAGGCACCACGCTCACTGCAGATGGTCCCGATTGTCGGAAGGTTCTTCCCAAAGTCCACTGAAGCCTGACCCTGCGGACCCTCTCCCAGCCCTAGTTCTGCACCTGGAGCCTCGCAGGCCAAACCGGCGAGCCCCTCAAGGGCAGGCACCTTGTTTCATTGCTTCTTGCACAGGCCTGGAGCCCACTCCGGTGCCTGTAAGTATTTACTGAACCAAGAAACCCTGCCTTCACGCCCCTCAAAGCCTTCTTCTCTCCCCAAACCTTTCCGCTTTCGAATTTCTCTGCTGCTGCGGTGCCGCCCCAGCCTGGTAACCGACACTGACTGTGCTTCTCCAAGTGGGATCTGATCGGGAGAGTGAAAAAGGCCATCCCCGGCCTCCCTGACTCTCAAAGGCGCTGCATGTCCATCGCTGCAGCCTGAGATCACAGATTCCTTTGGGCGACCACACACCTGCTGCTGGTCAGGACTGTGTATCCCTCTGTACGGCTGTTCAGAACCCAAGTAAAGAATGCTGCATCTGTCCCCTTACACTTCTCCCTCTTAGATGAGCCCTTTGTGTCAGCCTGTCACAAATAATCGGACTCAACTCTGAAGCCCCACGGAACCCCGCACAGCGGCCCCAGCGGAGGGAGAAGGCCGTTGGCAGAGGTCCAATTCCAAGGCCCTGACACTCCTCCCCCACCTCCTCGTCCTTCCCCAAAGCGGGGACCCACGCTGCCTGTTCCGCAGTGTTTCTTCTGGGGAACTCCTGCAAAGGAGTGTGTTAGAGCTCAGGGTTAAGAGTCTGCCCTGGTTGCAGATGCTTTTCCAGGTGGTCGCGCCTTCCCCATCCAGGGACAGTTTATCTCTTGACCAAAGGGCAGTCCTTCTCTTACCCCTCTGCCCCCTGAACCATGGAGACTTTCCTCCTCTCAGGAAGGAATGGATCCTAAATCCACGAGGTGCGGTTCCTGTGGCAACCCCACTCTGGGACAGGGATGAAGTGAATGATGCTGAAGGGACCCCTGCCAGGTCAACCTCCAGGACGCGGGACGTGGCCCCTGGGAGGCCTGTGTCCATGCAAGTACCAGGCTGCTTATCAGCATGAGCGTGGGCTCCTTCCGTTGAATGTATCTCTAGGTTTTTCTTGGTGTCAAAGGACTCTGTGTGCACACCCACCCTAGTGAGACCAGGGCTGGTCACAGGCTCGGGTGTCACTGTAGGAGGACCAGAGTCCTTTGTGGATGGCTCAAGGGGCGTCCCAGGGTCACACTGAGTTAGGCTGAGGCTCCAGTGAAGAACATGCCGATGTCCCTTGGTCAGTGGGGACGCTGTGCGGTGGCCTTTCTCGTGTTCCAGGAGCAGGGCTGTGAACCGCCTGGTGGTTGGATGGGCAGTTGGATGCGGGGCCGGGGCCCAAGCTCGGAGGTCAGGAGTGGGTGGGACATATTTGTAACGGGCATTTCGAACTGAATATGCCCCAGAAGGAACTCTTCCTTGACACCCCAAACATGCACGGGCCTCCCCAGGCTGTCCTGTCACGGAGGATAGCACCACCATCCCCCACTTTGCGCAAGCTCGAGTCCTGTCATCCTGAACTTTCTTCCTCTCTCCCCATGCGGCCCTTGACGTCAATGCACCATCCAGTCCTGCTCCTCCTCCTCCAAGTTCACAGCAAACCGACTGCACATCTGCCATCATTGTCCTTGTCTAAGTCAAGTGTATCTCCAGCCTGAGCTATTGAGACAGCTTCCCAACTAATACTCTTTTTTTTTTATCCTCACCCGAGGACATTTTTGCATTTGTCTTCAGACAGAGCGGGAGGGAGAGAGGGAGGAAGAGAGAGGGACACATCGACGTGAGAGAGACACGTCGACTGGCTGCCACCCACACGACCCCAACGGGGGCCGGGGACAAACTGCAACCGACGTACATGCCCTTAGCAGGAACCGAACCCGGGTCTCTCTGGTCTGTGGGCCGATACTCTAACCACTGAGCCCAACCAGCCAGGGCGCAACTAATATTCTCGTCCCTTTACGGTTTCTTCTCCTCATCGCTCTCCAGGGGGGCACTACCAGTTGGTCAACATCGCCGTAGCCGATGAGACCCACGTGCCAACGCCCTCACTTCTCAGGAAGGGAGGCTCAGAAAGGTTCGGTGCCTTGCGGGGGTCAAACAGCTCATGAGTGATGGAGCTGAGATGGCAATGATTGTGGGAAAGGGATACTGCCTTCCAGCTCCCCCCCCCGCTCCGCGGGAGCCCCGTCCCCGCGCAGGGCCGCTCACCCGCGGACGGCGTGCAGCAGGCGCAGAGAGGGGTACGCGGTCTGCACGCTGACGCGGTGCTTCAGGATGAGCTCGTTGACCCACTCGACTCGCTCCTTGCCGCCCCTGGCCATGAAGGCGGGGATCCACAGGATGCTGCCGTTGAGGCTGTGCAGCCGCTGGAGCAGCTTCTCCCGCCACGTGGCGTTGACCAGGTCCTCGAAGGCACGCTGGATGACCGAGGGGTTCATCGTCACCAGGTCTGTCTTGAGCCCCACGTCCCGGGCGTACTCCTGCACCGGGGCCAGGTTGCACCTGCCAGAGAAGAAGACAATGTGGTCCCTCTGGGAAAGGCGAGAGACCTCTTCTACGTAACGTTATCCATCCTTGACTTCCTTCTCATCCCCGAACAAACACACCTGGTCTCCTCCTGCCGCCCGCTTTCACTGGGCTCGTAGTTTATGCATGGAACCTGGCTGCACCTCGGGGTGCCACATGCCTGGCTTCTGAGCTCAGTATCCAGCAGAGGAGGAAGGAAGCAAGTAAGCCAGCCCTCAGCCCGCACGATGACCACGGATTGGCAGGTGTGACCTGGCCACATCAGGTGACAGAGGGAAGGCTCTGAAGGGACACTCCTCGGTTCAATATTCAGCTCTGACACTTTCTGTCTGCGTGACTCCGGCCAACCTGCTCAACCTCTCTGTGCTCCCCGGGAGCGTCCTCGTGGCCATAAGGAGTGTCCACGGCCATTTCTTTAGCTATGATGGAGACCAGAGCAGCACCCCTCCCAGGACTTAAAGAAGTCACTACACGCCCAGCCCTTAGAACACTGATGGACCACAGTACGACCTCGGTGTTACTACTGGCATCACTATTATGGCAAGGAGGAACTTCAGGTGGTCTTCCTGGAGGTGGTGACCACTGAAGGATGCCTAGAAGGATGGAGAAGTCCAGGAGTGGAAAAGGCTCATTAGGACAGTGTTTCTCCATCTTGCCAGATCAGAAGAATCATGTCAGGCATTTGTTAAAAATACAGATTCTCCACACACAATGACGTTTTCATTCCCAAACATCTGGGAATTGACTCCGCACAGATACGACCCTAAGTTAGGCAGTCCCCTCAACCTGGCATCACAGGCGCGTGGGGACCCGGTGGACACCAGCCCTCCTGTCTGGCCTCCGTTCTGAGCGGAACCTCATGCAGCCTGTGTGGGGTCAGGCAGTGACCTCCACGATCCACGCATCGATCTTCTTGTTCCCAGGCCTCTCCTCATGCTGGTTGCTCTGCCCCAACCTTTCATCTTCAACCCCACCCCAGCCTCACCCCTTTTCTGACCCCCAGTCAGACAAACCTGCCACACTTCCTTCTCTTCTCCCCTTCCCCCTTCAGTCTTTAGACTGGGAGGCTTGGAGAAGTGGGGTGAAGCATTATAAAGGCCAGGCACAGGCAGAACCCGGCAAAAGAGAACGAAGTCAAACAGGCTTGGCTGCCAGGCCGTCGTGGCTTTTCATCCCAGAGGATGAAGACGTAAACGACCGGTCCAGTCTCACGCTCTGAGGTCCCAGGAGCTCCGGGGATGAGGCTGCTTCCCAAAGCCCCGGGGCCGGGCTGTCTTTGCACGGGGACAATCCCAGCGGAAATGTGAGACGCTGTGCCCAGTTCTGCCAGGGCTGGGTCACTGTTTCGGATGTAACTCGAGGCTCTGTGTGCCCTACTTTTGACCAGGGGACAGCAAGGCCTTGTTTCCGAGTCTGTCTAGATCGGGGGTCAGGTGCAGGGCCCTGGGTAACTATTTGCAGGTGTATCCCAGGCGACTGAAAACATGAGAGATGATATTTCAATGAGAGCGATGGTCAAGTACAAAACCCAAGTTTCGCCATGGGTCTCACACTGCCCAGATTTTGACTCCAGGATATAAAGTTACTGGCAGAGTATGACCTTCCAGAATACTTGAAAGAGTTTTGCAAAGCAGGAGATTTTCTTACTAATCTTTTGTAGCAGGCTCTGTCCAGGGGTGGGTAAGCTGTTTCTGTGAAGATCAGATAATAACTATTTTAGGCTTTGCAGGCTATACTCACTCTCTATGGCAACAGTTCAACTCTTCCCAACTACACAATATTACGTTGTAGGGAGAAAGTAGCCACTGTGGACATGAAAACGAACGAGTATGGCTGTGTGCCAACAAAACTTTATTGATAAAAATGGGCTATGAGGCCCGGCCCACGTGGCTCAGTGGTTGAGCATCAACCCACGCACCAAGAGGTCGCCGGTTTGATTCCTGGTCAGGGCACATGCCCAGGTTGTGGGCCCGATCCCCAGTCGGGGCGTGCAGGAGGTAGCCAATCAATGTTCTCCCTCCTCGATGTTTCTCTCTCTCTCTCCCTCTTCCTTCCTCTCTCTCTAAAATCAATAAAGAAAAGAAAAAAAGAGGGCTGTAGGCCGTAGACTACCCACCTCTCCACTAGACCAGCATTTCCCAACCTCAACTGTGAAACAGAATGACCTTGTTCCCTGGGCCACGTGCCCCCTACCCCCAGACTGATTTAATTCAGGGCCCACAAAGTCAATACCAGCTCCCATCACATGTCTCACCAAATGAGCCTGACCAAATATAGCAGGTTAATTTTTAAGTTGATGATTTTGTACGGCCTGAGAATGACATTATCAACATCTAAATGGCCCTTGGCAGAAAAAAGGTTCCCCACCCCTAATTTAATTGGTCTGGGGTACAGTCTGGACATGGGGACTTTTCAAAGTTCCCCAAGGGATTTAAATGTGTGGTCAAGGTTGAGACCAGAGACATCAAGGTTGTTGTTGTTGTTATTATTATTGGTTTTTTTTGATATGTGCCCCTAGCGGGAACTGAACCTGGGACTTTCTGGACCGCAGGCCGAAGCTCCAACCGCTGAGCCAAACCGGCCAGGGCAAAGTTTTTATTTTTTTATTTTACATGCATTGACTTCATTCTATTTACACTGTGCAGCTGTTACTCAACCTACAAGGCTGAGACTAACCCAACCACTGTGTTCTGTTTCAACCTCTTGGGACAAGTGGCAATACTCCCCTGAGCCTGCTGCCCGGAGCCCATAGTCCCTGCCGAGCCTACCGTATGACAAAGCTGTGTGTGTCGATCTCCTGCCCACAGCCACTGTTCAGCAAGACGCCCGAGTTGCCCACAATGGCGCACGTCCGGAAATGCTTGTTCTTCAGCGGGGAGGTTCTGGGGAGGAGCTCGTAGAGGTTCTGGGACACGTTCATCGTGCTGTCGCGGTCGAAGATGTAATGAATAATGTCTCCGGGCTTCAGGGTCCCCTTGAGCACAGAAATGTCCTTTTCAGCATCCAAGAACTTTAATATATGTTTCCTACAAAAACAAACGCACAGGAGGATAAGTCTCCCTGGTGGCAGCTGCCCTTTGCCAACCCAGCGTTTCCTGCCCAGCGTCACCTTCAGGGCTGCGGGGACCCCGCACACGGGAGAGCTAAGAGTTCAGTGCCCTCAGTGGCCCTGAGGCAGTCATGCTGGTGGCCAGTCGGTTGCCGTGGCTATGCCTACTTTTCTCCGAGTGTGCCAGCTGCTCTGGGAAATGGCTGTTAGGACACCAGCGAGCTCATCACAGAAGGCCCTGGAAGGGAGGGTCACCCACATTCTGCTTCTCCCAGGGCTGCCTGGTGTTAGCGCTTCCCAGAAAACCCCCAGCCTTGAGAAAACTGCTGTCACACTGTTCCCCTCCTTTAGCAGGGTTCAGGGCATCATCTCACAGCGAGTCCTGAACTAGGAACAGTAAGACAGAATGACACATGTCCCTCAGCCGCCTGTTGTCTTCCATAGAAGCCTTCTTTGGGCACAGGGGCCCCCGGGGGTGCATGCAAATGTGGGTCCTGTGAGGTGTCAGTCACCTTTGAGAGACAGAGTTCGTGAGCTGGTCCCTTTTGTGGAGAAGGATTTCCTGCCCCCCGTAAGTGCCGTCTAGTTTGAGGTTTGTAAATAGTGATGCCTCGCCGGTCCCACAGAGCATGGCTGCTTTGTGTTGTTTCAAAACAAAGGCGATCAAAGGACAGCTGTCCAGGTTCGAGGGTGACTTTGCTTTAGGGGGAACGTTCTAGAATCATCTAGCACACGTGGAGTCACAAAAAGGATGGGTGTCCTCTAGGAATCGCCAGAGTTTTCCTCCAGCCATGCAAGCCCGGCCCCCAGGAATCTGAGGTTTTATTTAAAGAACTTTCTAAATCGCCCAAAATAATTTCCAGAAATGATGCAAGTCACAGAGAGAAAGAAATTTGGTACCTAGATCCGTTGAAACGAATTTCGTTTCCGGCCGTGAGCACCTGTCTAGAACCGATACAATGGCGCCTTCACAGATACAAAGTTGCTGCTTCTCAGAGCACCGGAGGGGCAGAATCTTCAGAAGCTTTGCAAATGAGAGAGTTTGCAAGGTGGTTGCCCCGTTGCACAGATAACCACACTGCTGCCTGGGTGCCCGTGGGACCCGAGATGTTCCCAGCCCGTGGTGCATCCCAGCAGGGTGCACATTCAGTCACCTGGGGGACTATAAAGAACTCCCAGGTTCCAGGCTGATACCTGAGAGGACCTGATTCTGACCATGCCCGGGTCTCAGCACACCTTCCAAAGCTCCACGGTGACTCGAACGTGCGTCCAGGTTTGGGCACCGCTGCTGTAGCCAAAGGGCAGCTAGACCCATGGCAGACACCACACTCTCCTCCAGCATTTCCTTCTCAATGACCCCCAGCCCCTGCTGTCGTGCTGCGGACGCCCCCCTGCGGAGTCATTTGTTTCTCTTGATAGAAAAGAGAGGCGCTGTTTGAATGTACCCTGCTTTACCAAGTATTACCCAACCTGACAAACTAATATAGTTTGGGAAGGGCTAACACCTTTGCAGTGATTTACCCCAACGAATTTAAAAGCAAAGGGGACCTGGCCGGTTTGGCTCAGAGGTTAGAGCGTTGGCCTGTGGTCCGGAGAGACCCGGGTTCGGTTCCCGCTAAGGGCACGTACCTCGGTTGCAGTTTGTCCCTGGGCCTGGTTGGTCATGCGGGTGGCGGCCACTCGATGTGTCCCTTTCACATCGATGTTTCTCTCTCTCTTTCTCTCTCTCTCTCTCTCTCTCTCTCCCTCTCCCTCCCTCCCACTCTATCTGTGCAAAAAATGTCCTCGGGTGAGGATTAAAAATAAATAAATAAATAAATAAATAAGTAATAAAAGCAAAGGGGCCCTGGCCGGTTTTGCTCAGTGGTTAGAGCGTCGGCCTGTGGTCAGGAGAGACCCGGGTTCGGTTCCCGCTAAGGGCACGTACCTCGGTTGCAGTTTGTCCCCGGCCCTGGTTGGGTCGTGTGGGTGGCAGCCACTCAATGTGTCCCTTTCACGTCGATGTTTCTCTCTCTGTTCCTCTCTCTCCCTCCCCACTCTATCTGAATAAGAAATGGAAGAGTGTCCTCAGGTGAGAATAAAAAAAAAATAGAAATAAATAAAAGCAAAGGGAACCCCCCAAAAGCCTATAAATCCACTCTGTGAGTAGATGAATGACTAATTATAAGGAATTACTATTAATTATTAAATATCATTCCAAATAACCCGAAGAATCTTTTATTACAAATAATTTTGGTGATTAATTGGAGTTGAAGGGAATTTGTTTTCCCCCCTGGAAAAAAATCACATTGTTCCCGCTGAGGTAGATCCTCACAAAGGCCACAGTCTGGTCTTCTCCAAATGGGGTTCGTTCCTCTACCCCAACAGCAGGACAGAGGGCCAGTCGCTCTCAGGTGGAGGAGGGGGTAAAGAGCACCCCGCCAAAGTCCACGTCCCCCGCCTACGCCCTGCAACCCGCGACGTGGCTTTATTGGGAAAAACCATCTTTGCAGATGGGATTAAAATGAAGGGTCTTGAGATGAGACTATCCTGAATTACCTGGGTGAGCCCCAGCCAAATCCAATGACAAATGTCCTTGTAAGAGACAGGAGAGGGGAATACACAGACACGGGAGAAAACGGTGTGACCCCGGAGGCAGGGTGGATGACGCGGCCAGGAGCTGAGGACGGAGAGCACCTGAAGCTGGAAGGGGCCGGGAAGATTCTCCCTAGGGCCTTCAGAGGGGCGCTCGGGATCCTGACCCCCAGGGCGAGAGACAGCAAAGACCTGTTGTTTAAGGGAGCAGGTTGGTGGGACGTTGTTCCGGCGGTCCTGGGACACAGGCGTCGTCACTGGGTCCACAGCGCTGCTGACCCACAGGTCAGTAACGAGGGCCTGCGGGGGTCAGGGCAGCATGGCACAGATGGCGGTAATAGGAGCCAGCGCCTTTAGGTGGTCTCAGGTCGCCCTCTCTAACCCCCAGACCCCTTCATGTCCCCAAACTAGCCTTGAGAATGAGGATGTGCTTTGACAGTGCATGGAGCTGGAAGGGGCACCCCCCTGCCCTGTGTGGTGACACTTTGGGCAGCCATGGGCAAGGTTGACTACTGTGCCCCAGCTCTGTGTTCTTTGCTCCTTCCCCACGGCAATGTCCTGGGCAGGTTGGCCGTCATAGTCCAGGCTTTCTCTCTCTGGTCCTGGCTACCCCGCCGAGCTCCTCAACCCCGTTCCCTACTCCTGCTTCGCACTCCGTAGCACTGAGCACAGACAGCAGACTTCAGGCTGTGTACAACTGAACGAAGCTTGGCTCGCCTGGCGGACTCCTATTCACCCTTCAAAACCCATTGCTCCCTTCCTGGCCAGGCCTGCTTTCTCGGTTCTCTTACAAAATGTACCCTCTCCTCAGATGGTCTTTTTATCTCCACCTGTTTATAAGACGCAGTACTGCCTATCGCGTGTGCCACACTGTCCTGCCCTGTCTTTGCTCATATTGTTTCGTCACTCACATGCCTGATTCATGTCAGCGCTCCGGGCCCCCCGTGCGTTGCCAGGAAATGAATGAATGGTTGGATCACACTGGCCAGTCTTTGCTGGGTCACTGACCGCGATATCAAAGGCAAGTAGCCCGAGTGCTGACGTGGGAATTGCGATGTGGGTTCCCCATTCCCACCACACAACAGCTCGAGAGCTCTGCCTGTGCCATCGGGTGTCGTGCCTGCTCATGGGTCACCCGGCTGAGCTATGGCTTTTCATGTCTGTGTTGTTGGAGGGGGCAGCCTGCTCAAGCCGCAGCACTGTGTGTGTGTGCATGTGTGAGTGTGTGTGTGTATGAGTGTGTGAGAGGGGGGTTCTCCAAAGACTCTCCAAGCGGGAGGACTGTCACTTTGGAATGGGGCACAGATGCCAGGCTGTCCCAAGCAAGAGGTGTACCCAGGGAAGGACTGCTACCCTGGTCCTCTGGGAGAAGCCACCTGTGCTGCTGCTGACCTGAGGTACCCACTCCTTCCAACCCTGGGACCTCAGCTCCTGCCCACCTCCCGGCCGAGTGGCCACAAACACGTGGCTGGGCCCGCCTTGGGGTTTTATTTCCCGCTGACCGCTCACAGATGCGCCTGCCTCAGCCGGAGGCAAACACTGTATTTGTACCCTGGCTGCTTTGGGTGCTAGAGGGCGGCCCTGTGCCGGCTGCTGCGGAACAGACCGAGCCCCGCTCGTCCTGGGGGTAACCCCCCTACCTGATCCTCAGAGACAGCGTCTGGTTGTGCCGCCACTTGGCTGAGGCTGGCTGGATGTGGTGTTTGATGCTTTCATTGCTTCTGTCAACAACAGCTGGTGACGAGGAACCATTTACGACAACTTCGGCTCTGGCAGGGAAAACAAGAGGAAGAGGGTGAACGTGATCTGTTAGCACGCCGATGCCAAGTCTCCTAGTCTTGCTCTAGCAGGGGCTTGAATGCAAACTTCTTCAGAGAGCAAAGTGCGGCTATCGCCCGAGAAGGGAAGGAAGTCTGTGTACCTTCCAGAAGGCACAGACCTTCTCTCTCAGGGACAATCTACGCACATTCTGGGAAGCAGGAAGGGGGGGGATCATCTACCTTCCCCCCACCTCACCCCTCAGTCTCTTCCCAGTGACACCTAGCAGTCATGGTCGGAATAATAATACTTCTCCGATACTTCTGCAAAACTCCAAATAGCAGTTGCATTAGCAGCCAAGTATCATGACGGTTTACAGACTTAATAAAGGGAAAACACCAACTTCTAGCCCCACCTCATCCCACCACGGTCTCCCTTGTAACAGAGACGCCACTTCCAACATCCACCTTGCTCCGGAGCAACCCATGTGGCGTCCCTCCCCCCTTGCTCATTGCCTTATTCCCCAGCGGTCTCACAGAGCAGGTGCTCAGTAAGTAAGTGTTGGCCGAATTCCAGTTGGAATTCTGTCCCCGGGGAGCCTGGATGGATGAAGGAGCTGGCTGGCTCTGTGTGCCGGGGCGAATCACAGTTCCGGGTGCGCGCCGTCTTTTCACCCAATCCGGGGGCCCCAGGCTCTACAGGCCGCACCTCAGTTCAGAGGCTCGACATCTATGCTAGTAGGTTTGTAAGGAACTAGGTTACAATGGCATCTGCAAAGGCAGGAGCCAGCCGGCCCCCGGCAGCTGCGCTCAGATCACGTGGGTCACAGCAGACGCCTCTTGGCCTCACTTCCAGTGAGAACCGGAGGCCAGTCCTGAGCTTGAAAGAATCCAAACCAAACACCTATGACCTTTGCATTGATCTCAGAACAGCCAAGTTAAAAGGCTGAAAGCCATCCGGCCGGTGTGGCTCAGTGGTTGAGCGTCGACCCCTGCACCAAGACGTCGCCGGTTCGATTCCCGGTCAGGACACATGCCCAGGTTGTGGGCCCGATCCCTAGTCGGGGGCATGCAGGAGGCGGCCCATCAATGTTCTCTCTCATCGATGTTTCTATCTCTCTCTTCTTCTCACTTCCTCTGTCTCTAAAAATCAATAAAGGAAAAAAAAATTTAAAAAGAAAAAAAAAGGCAAAAACCTTTTAATGGGGTCTAAACCCAATGCTCGAATTTTGCATTCCATAGGTAGAGAAGAAATTCACTTGGGGGTGCACATTGTCTATGCGCTTTCTCTCCATTCCTCAGTATTCCTGCCTCCTCTGGACGGTGTCACTTGTCTTGGATTCAAATATACGTCACTTTGGCAGAGAATTAAAAAGTAGACGTCCGACCAAGGCTTCTCCCTAGCTTGCAGGCCTGAGGGAAGCTGTGAGGGGAACCAAAGACTCGAGCCTTCGGAACTTTTGGGGTGGGGAGATTTCACAGGCGGCGTGACTCTGCACAAATCACTTGACCCCTCTGAGCCTCGATGTCCCCATTTATAGAAAGAGGGTGTAAAAGAGGAAGTTACCCAGCGCCAAGGTTCCGGAATTCTGTAACGACCACCAGTGGCCCGTACCCATCACCGGCTGCTGGCTCAAAGTCTCCTTGTGGCATTGCTACTTGTGCGTAGGCCACAGAGAGAAGCAGTGACCCTCGGGACCACCGATTTAGCTTCCGTATCCCGGACCCCAAGCTTCACCGTAGCTTACACCAGTAGGCACACATGATAGAGTCACTGTAATGCTTGCGATGAGGAGACGTCTTCCTGAGAGGCTAGCTGATATTCTCATCAGTAACCAGCGACGGGGCTTCTTATGGCTTAATTTGGATTCAATCTTGGGTGATGCTCCTTGGAAATGAGCCTATTGGTTGCCCCTGGGCTCCCTCAGCAAAGAAGTTTCTGCAGGGATATTCTAACACGGATGCTTGAGAGGAGACCTGCTCAGACACCTGTAGGGAAGGTTTCCAGGCTTCTCTGGGACACAGGTGATGAAGGCAGGAAAAGGAAAGAGAGAAACTGCCCTGGCCAGTTTGGCTCAGCGGTTACAGCGTCGGTCCGTGGACCGGGGAGTCCCGGGTTCGGTTCCCGCTGGGGGCATGTGCCTCGGTTGCAGTTTGTCCCCGGCCCCAGTTGGGGTTGTGTGGGTGGCAGCCAGTCAATGTATCTCTCTCACATCGATATTTCTCTCCCTCTCTTCCTCCCTCTCTCCCTCACGCTCAATCTGAAGATAAATGCAAAAGAGTCCTCCGGTGAGGTTAAAAAAAAAAGAGAAAGAGAAAGAGAGAAACATTGGCACCGACAGTGGTAAAATCCCATTGGTCTCTATTTCCCAGCGAAAACTGGGCTGGGATCCTGCCTAACCAGCCATGGCCTGACTGAACTTGAACCCTAGCTCCGTTGCTATCTCGCTGGGGTACTTGGGAAAGTCACTTGGGGTCTCTAGCTTCTGTTTTCTTATCTGTAAAATCAAGGGATGGATTAGATAACCCCAGGGACCATCCCTGTGCGCTGGTTGTACACGCTCTGTGTTGTTCAGACGTGGCTGGATTAGTGAATTGTGATCGTCCTCCTCAGTGGATGTGTCCTCCTGTTTGCAGCACCCCGTCCACCCCAAGGACACTAGAGTGTCTTGTCAAGCTAATGCTTCTCTGCCGATCTTCTTTTTTCCTTTATTGATTTTAGAGAGAGAGGAAGTGAGAGAGAGAAACATCGATGAGAGAGAACATCGATTGGCCGCCTCCTGCATGCCCCCCCCTGCGGATCAGTTCCACAACCTGGGCATGTGCCCTGACTGGGAATCGAACTAGTGACCCCTTGGCGCCTGGGTCGACGCTCAGCCACTGAGCCACATGGGCTGGGCTCTGCCTATCTTCTGATGCTATGAGTATACCCTCAGTGACAGGGATACGCATCAGCTGACAGCCTTTAATACATCAGGCTGGGCTACATCCTCATATTCCGAGGTTCCCATCCTTCAAACACCCCTCGAAAAAGATGTACCATTACTCTAACTGAATAAGGAAACTGAGGCTCAGAGGTGCAATATCTTGTCCAAGACCCCAGCTAACAAGTCCTGGGTCTGAATCTAGGCCTGCCTGGCTCCCAAGAAGACTGCAGTCCCTCACCCCCCACCCTAAGTACCACAGAGCTTAGGGGATCCTGCTCCAGGGGCAGGATCTTTCTCAAAACGCGGGCACCTCTCCACAGTGGAAGAGAGACACATGGTAGATGTACATTTCACCAGGCGTAGCATAAGCTTCCTCTGCAGCTCCCAAGGGGCTCAGAGGTTATTCCAAGATCTAGAAGCAATGATGCCAGGGACAGAGAGGACAGTTCCCCTAGTCAGTCCCCTAGGGGAAGGAGTGGACATGCTTGACAGGTGTTCTATGGTCAAGAGACGTAAAAATAAATAAATAAATAAATACAGAAGGGCAAATGACAGACCTTACTTTGAATAACGACCTCTCATTCCCGGACAGACCAACATAGGATACGGAGGAAGGAAAACAAGCCCTTCATTTTGAGTAGTGGCCTTTATTTATGTCACATAACTCGGCATTATCTATTTCCTTCCACCGCTCCTTCAAGCTTGGGCTCATGAGACTCTAGGTCACAGCTCTGGGGGCAGTTGCCACCGGTAGAGAGTGAGGACTCAGAGACATGTCCATCCATAGCCAGTGGCAGGCCTGGACGAGCTGGCTTGCAACGCATTTGCTCGCTGCCCTGCCTCAAGCTGCCTCCTGGCCAAGGACTGTCATGGGAGGACACGTTCTCAGAATTTAGAATGTGCATTCCACCATCGAGGTTAACGTGACTGAGTTGACTCCGTAATATTTTTCAGAGTTCTCAGCAAAGTTTCTGAATGCCTTATTTTTCATCTTGGTGTCGTGGACGAGCGATCTACAATGAAATTGGGTGAACATCCTGATTCCCTTCAGAGTCCCCATCGCCCAGCAAAATCGCAAGTTATGAATAAGCTGTTTGGCGGCCCAAGTGCTTCCAAGTAGGTGGACTCTTTTCCAGAGAGTGACTCTTAGCCTCTGAGTTTTCCATCTCTGCAGCCTCTAGACCTCGGGCCATGTCATGGACTCATGTGGACAGCTCCCCCTCCCCCCTAAAGTGATTAGGGAAATGCAAAGCCACAGTGAAACAAAACAGATCTATTTGCCAAGTAAGAAGGGCACCATAGCAAAGAGGAGAAGCAGATTAATAGCTGCCTCACAGCAAAAACAAATGAACACAAAATCTAATTTACAAACCTATTAGATTTACTATGTAAGCTGTTCACAGCCGATCTGATTGTACCTCTGCCTCCAGAATCCCTGCAAGACAAAGGAAATGCATTATTTATAGACCCAACTCTTCTTTGCCAGAGCCCTCTTCAGTCATCAGGAGACCCTGCAGCCAGACTTGCAGAACTGCCGGGGGTGGGTGAGATCTCACCCTGGCCTCTCCAAGATGGGCAGCATCCTGACCCAGCCACAAACCCAAGCATTTTCGGAAAATGGGCCTCCCAGGTCCCCCCCGCCTCCCACTCGAACATTGTTCAATTCACACCAAGGCTTCCACTTGAGATTTCCACTTGAGTCTGGAGACAAAAATCCGTGGGGATTCATTCTCCCCACATAATCCCACAGGGCGCCACTCATTAGTATGTCTCCGCATCTGCTCCCTGGACTCGCTTTCACTCACGTGTGTTAAGATGGTCATCACGTTCTCTCCAAACCTGAGACACCGGAAGTTCACAAAGGACAGGTAGAGGACTCAACCGTACCTCTAACCAAATGTGGCAGCGTGTGTTTTTTGGTGGCAAGAGAAATAATACTAATTGGCATCACTTTGTGGGGAGCAGGAGATGGGAGACTAATGGGGTCCTCTGCTCGTTCCCCTGGAGGATACGTTTTTGAAATAGGAGCAGTCTGAGGCCCTTTCCAGCCCCACCATCCATTCAGTTCTCTCCAGTTCCATTCGGGACCGGGGCCATCGGGCCATGCCGTCTCGCCCTGCTTTGCTATCACACAGGGCCGCGGGAGGGATGAAGCCATCTTACCCTGGTACCTTGCCCACTCTGTGCCCTGTGTACTGGTTTTAAAAAGTTGTTTGTGGCCCTGGCCGGTTTGGCTCAGCGGTTAGAGCGCCCGCCTGCGGTCCAGAGAGACCCGGGTTCGGTTCCCGCTAAGGGCCCGTACCTCGGTTGCAGTTTGTCCCTGGCCCTGGTTGGCCGTGCGGGTGGCAGCCAGTCGATGTGTCCCTTTCACATCGATGTTTCTCACTCTCTCTTCCTCTCTCTCCCTCCCACTCTGTCTGTACAAAAAATGGAAAAATGTCCTCGGGTGAGGATAAAAAAATAAAAAAATAAAAAAAAATAAAAATAAATAAAAAGTTGTTTGTGACACTAGTTATTTTAAGTTAGGTCATTTTTTCCCTACTGATGATAGGAAATGTGGTTTGAAGAGGTATTTCTTCATACCTTTCTCGTTTTTTTCAATTCCATCTACCCTTTCCGTCGGGGTGTTGGTGCGCTCCAAAGAAACAATTAAAATCACTGGGAAAGCGGTGTATTTTAAGGAATAATGTGATTTAATGAGAACGCTCTGGGGGAGGTTAATGCCTACCTCGGCATTGGTCTCAAGTCTGGATTTTTCTATCGGCTTTCTTTAGGCTTAGCATACTTGTAGATATAATGTGTGTGTGTGTGTGTGTGTGTGTGTTTGTGTGTGTGTGCGCGCGTGTGAACACAGACATGCCTTTTCCTGCCAGACTTAAATGTCGTTTTAAACTATTCGGCAACAGCAGTGTTCTCCCGTTCGCCAGCCGGAGACCAGACAACAGAGAGGAAGCTGTGCCGGCCCAGTGGCTCAGGTGTCCTCACTCCCAGTCTGGTTCTTAGTTACCTAGAGTGGCATTGGCTCTTCACACTTTAAATCGATAGCTAATGTTTCTTTCCTGGCCCTCCTGTTTCCCCTGGAACCAGGGGGGCTCTTGACTTCTAACTCGGGGTCTGGGAATAGCTGGCCAACTCTGGCTCCGTAACTATAACCCGTGGGGTCAGACCCCAGGAGCTTCCTAGGCACGCTGCTGTCCCTATGTCACTGACCTTTGACGTCCCCTGTTCTGATCCCAGCCCTCAAAATCACCCTCCTTGCCCTGGCTGGTTTGGCTCAGCGGTTAGAGCGTCGTCCTGCGGTCTGGAGAGACCCGGGTTCGGTTCCTGCTAAGGGCGTGTACCATGGTTGCAGTTTGTCCCCAGCCCTGATTGGGTCATGTGGGTGGCGACCACTTGATGTGTCCCTTTCACATTGATGTTTCTCTCTCTCTCTCTGTCTCTCTCTCTTTCTCTCTCCCCTTCCTACTCTATCTGAACAAAAAATGGAAAAATGTCCTCGGGTGAGGATAAAAAAATAAAAAAAATCACCCTCCTGGCAGGGAGGGAAAACCCGCTCGGCCAGACATTAAGTCAAGCATAGTCATTAAAAACATGATAATAGCGCAAGACCAATGAAAGGTTAATGGAACCAAAAAATGCCATCCAGAAATGCAACACATAAGAAATGATATATAATTTTTATAAATCGTTATCAATGAGAAGTTCAGAAAATGGTTTGGAGTCATTGGTTGACAATCTGGACATGAATTTGGAGGGAATCAGTTGAGTATTACCTACCCTAATTTCAAGTGGATTTAACTAGTGTTTCCCAAGTTTCAATAATTCTCATATCCCTATCACCAGTTTGTTATATTTGTTAGTCAGCCACACTATTATCTACTTAAATTTGAAAATGGAATCATCTTTAAAAACTTAAGCAATGCCTTCTGTGAAAATACAGGTTTGGTACCATGATTACATACTCATTTGAAAAAACACACAAAATCATTGACATAAAAATATTTATCAATGGTATACCTAAAATCGTCTTACATTATTACCAAGACTACTTACAGCACCCTCCAGGAAAGGCTGAATTAAACAATATTTAAAGTATAAATAAAAAATAAAATGTATAAATATAATTATTGATAATATATAATGTATTATATATGTCTGTTGTATATAATACATGTTATATATTAATAATCTACATTGACAATATAAAATTTTATAATTAAAAATTTATTTAAATCATAAAAAATTATAAATAAAAAAAATGTGAAGAAGGCAGTGCATGAGAAATTGGTAAGAAAATGAACGAGAATAGTTATCAAATCCTTGATGAGATATGAAGAATGTACACAAAGGACTTTCTAAATTCAGAAGTATAAGAAGAAATTGTAAGAGAAAATGTAGATGAATTTGACTTCATAAAATTTAAAACTCTGCTCATACAAAAAGCAAACCTCAACAAACCCTGGTCAGTGTCTTTTTTTATTTTTAAATATTTTTCTTTATTGATTTGAGAGAGAGAGGAAGGGAGAGGGAGGGAGAGAGAGAAACATCGATGAGAGAGAACATTGATTGGCCGCCTCCTGCATCCCCCCCACTGGGGATCGGGGCCCGCAACCTGGGCATGTGCCCTGACCGGGAATCGAACCGGTGACCTCTTGGTGCAGGGCCGACGCTCAACCACTGAGCCACACCGGCCAGGCCTGGCCAGTGTCTTCTAGGAAATCTGCCAGGGCTCCCGGTGAGGAGAGCACAGCATGGATGCGTCTGCCTGGCTCCATGTCACCAGGTCAGCCAACTCCTAAAGACGGTCAACCACGGGCCTTGGCGTGCACCTTCCAAACACCAGCCAACCCACCTAGAGCCCACACCCCTGCCATCTCCTTGCCTGGGGTCTCACACTCTGGGCCACTCTTCCCTTGCCCTACTCACCCTAGAGCCAAGTACTAGCCCCTATACCTCAGAGCCACGGGCATTATTCAAACTAGCCAATCCTAAGCCTGCTTACCCTGTCTCCCCCTTCCTTCCCATGGAGACCACAGTAAAGGCTCCCAACCCTAGTTTGCCCTCACCCTCTGCCTTCTGAGCGACCTGGTGGCCCTGCGTGATGTGGCGCGCCCCCTCTTCTTGTGACCTAGGACTACAACAGACTATCTTTTCAACAGCAGTCGCCTCCTAGTCTGCTGACCTGACCATTCCTAAATAATAATAAAACCTGCATGCAAAGAAGGGTGGTTGTTCACCTTCTTAACCTTGCACAGTACCTTGCCCAACCGGGGCTCAGTAAATCCAATCTAACTTCAACATTACATGAGACTTTTCTTCCAAACTCTCCCAAGCACTTTGCACGCTGTACCCCTGCATATTCTTTTCACCCGAAGACACAGTTCTACCTCGCAGATATCCACAGCATGGGGCAGCTCATCCTTCAAAGACTCTCAGACTGCAGATGTTTGGCTCAAAATGAATCCCACGAAATGGCAAGGGACTTTACTTTCCTAATTAGCTTTTGCCTCCAATGTTATTAAAATAAGCGCACCGCCCTTGTGATGGGGGAATGCTGATACCTGCTTGGTTGAGCGACAGAAGAAGATGATTAATTGAGAAAAAATTGCTAAAGATAATTCATAACACGCTGAAATCCCAGAAACATAGACGCTTAGATCATCCCAATGAGAAAATCCTTGGGGAAGCACTTGGCATGCTATAAAGAACTCTATCAAGAAGGTAATAACCACTGCCCATTTGACCCTGCTAAGGATTCATAGCCAGAGTGATGACAGACGCTGACTACTTTATAGCTCTACGTTTTAGGATGATGTCAATATCCTTTCCACCACCAACATGACATTCCCTCCAAAGAGAGTGTACACAGTAAACTAAGACAACAAATAAAGACGGCATGCTAAAGAAACACACACCATGCCCAGCTGGGTCTGTGTTTAGTATAAAGCAGTGAGTAAACTTAAAAACTGCATTTTTGTTTGGTCTCTTCATCCACGCCTGGGGTCCTGCAGCTGTGTTAGGCTCTCCCACATTCTCGATTTCTCCCTGGAGACTCGGGCTCCGTAAGTAAACTCTCAGGCACTGACAGCTCGAATCCAGTGTCTGGCCCCAACGTAAACAGTTGATCGGTCTTGAGAACAGAAGATTAAAACCACACAGCACGGTTCATGAATTTGCAGATGGTCCCTCCTTCATAGTTTTGGGAGGACACCAAATGCTTTTTTTTTTTCAATTTGTGTGTAAACCATGAAGGAATATACTGTAGGGACAAGGCCCCACAGACAGGATGGGGAGAAAACAAGGGAGGGAATGACTTATTTGGGTAAGTCATATGAACAGAGCTACAGCTTCCAACAGAGTTCAAGGGTGGTTTTATTATTATTATTATTATTATTATTATTATTGTGATAAAATGTATATACCATAGAATTTACATTTTAACCCCTTTCCTGTGTACAATTCAGTGGCATGAGTATATTCACAATGTCGTGTAGCCATCATCGCTATTTACCTCCAGATTTTTTATCACCAGTGGAAACTCTACACCCATGAAACAATAACCTCCCTGCCAGGCTTCTATTCTACTTTCTGTATCTATGAATTTGCCTATTATAAATATTTTCTGTAAGTAGAATCATACCATATTTATCCTTTGTTTCTGGCTTCTTTCGCTTCCTATGATGTTTTTAAGGTGCATCCATGTAGTGGCATGTATAAGAAGCCTACCTTTGATGTGGCCATTGCAAAGGAGGCAGAACATCAGAGAGACGAGAGCAGGAGAGCCCCCTTCGAAGTGGGGTGTCTGGAGCCTTGAGCAGCTGTGATTAAAACGGGATCAGAGGTCCCATCCGTTGACCCATGCTTGGGAAGGGGCTCTCCTGCCCAGAGCTTGCTTGAGGAGGGGCTTCCTGCAGTTGCTGCTGGAAAAAATCGAGCTTTGCTGTCCATCTCCTGTCCACCTGAGGGGCTGGTTGTCCTTGCCCAAGTGTTCTTATGGGCAAGCGGCCCAGCCTTGGTTGACCCAGTGCAGATCCTTGCCATGTGGCCGGCGGTGACAGGACCTTCCGTCATCCTAGCACAATGGGAAACATGGCGCCCGTCTTTGGACTGGGCCAAGGTGCCTTCTTGATGGGTCTCTCTGATTCACGCTGAGCGGGAGGCAGTTGCATGGCGTTCTTGTCCAGAGGCTTGGTAATTCATTTTGGCTGGGTGAGACCACCTCCTACCACCTGGATACCACCCGCACTAGCGGAGAACTTCTTCCAAGCTTCCCAGTCCTCCTGGTCTAAGGCATCTTCAGTAGACACCACTGGGTAGCCCCTGATGAAAGACTTATACCCATTCATCAGTCATACTTTCCAGACTAAAAACTAGAGGCTACTGCATCCATGCCATTGACCACCTTATAAATGCAGCTAGCCATTCCAGTAACTTCCCACAGCAACTCCAAGGTGCTGTGTCCTCTAGGAGACGAACCAGCAAACTTTTCCTTTAAACAGCCGGACAGCAAATATGATAGGTCTTGTGGGCCAGGAGGAAAACTTGAAGATCTTATGCAGGTGCAGATACTTAAGCAACAAGAGAAAGAAACAAATCCCCACAAATTTTTATTGATGGAATTAAAAATATAATAAGAATTGAATGATAATTTTTAGTAATAGGTTTATATGAGATGAATGTAATTCTTCTTTGGGGGGGAAAAGATTTTGCTCAGTTCAGGTTCAACTGAGCAAAATCTTCCCTTGTGTGAACTCACTGGAATGTGTTGCCTAAATATCTCTTTTGCTCTACACTCTATTTACCCGTTCGGTGCCAGAAAACCGTGTATGGGGAAGCCAGTTAAGAGCACAGCTTGAAGATAAGACTCCCTGGGTCCAAATGCCAGCTAAACTCACCACCAGCAGCGTGATCTGATGGCTACTTAACCTATCTAGAAGCTTCCGTTTTGATTCCTCATCTATAAAATGAGTAACATGCCCTGGCCAGTTTGGCTCAGCGGTTAGAGCGTCGGCCTGCGGTCCGGGGAGTCCCGGGTTCGGTTCCCGCTAAGGGCATGTACTTCGGTTGCAGTTTGTCCCCAGCCCTGGTTGGTCGTGCGGGTGGCAGCCACTCGATGTGTCCCTTCACGTCGATGATTCTCACTCTCTCTCCCTTCCTCTCTCTCCCTCCCATTCTATCTGTACAAAAAATGGAAAAATATCCTCGGGTGAGGATAAAAAAATAAAAAATAAAAAAAATAAAATAAAATGAGTAACAGTATCTATTTGATGGGGTTGTTGTAAAGACTGCATGAGCTAATGAATGCAGAGATTTGGAACAGTGCACGATATATTGTACAGCACTCAGGATTAATGTTACAGTTATTTAGATTTTTCCCAACTGTTTAAAAATGTACAATCATCTTGGCTTGAGGGCCACCTGATAACAGGTAGCTGGCTGGATTTGACCTGTGAACAACTTTGCCGACCGCCTGCCCTAGAATGTTTTTTTTTTCTTTATTTGTTTTAGAGATAGAGGAAGGAAGAGAGAGAGATAGAAACATCGATGAGAGAGAACATTGATCGGCTGCCTCCTGCACGCCCCCCACTGGGGATCAGCCCACAACCTGGGCATGTGCCCTGACCGGGAATCGAACCAGCAACCTCTTGGCGCATGGGTCAACGCTCAACCACTGAGCCACACCGGCTGGGCTGCCCTAGAATATCAAGGGCAAAACACCCCTCATCCTCCACGTAAGGGGCAGCTTTGCCATATTTCCTCGATGCCATCCTTCCGGTTGAGGTCGGCTTCTGCTGCACAGCTTTGCTGAGTCTTAGCTCCAACAGGGAGAACCGTGAGCTCCTGCACTGACCACTTATTGCCCGTGTGAGAACCACCGAGGCTAATGGAAAGCTGGGCCTGGGCAGTCACTTCTAGGTCACCAGCAGGGACTCAGTGTGGCCGGAACGTCACAGCAGCTTCAGCTTTAGAGGCAGCGAGTGATACGTGTAGTATGGCGCTTGCACCAACGTCAGATGTCTGCCCACTGCCACCCATGCCTACCACCAATGTGTCCATCTTCTCCAGTTCCGCCCACTCAGCTGACTGGTTGCTCCTCGGGTCAGGCCTGTAGCTTTATCCACGCGCTCCACAGTCTCTGAAGCACCTTCTCCTATTGAGCACGTCTGATCATGGCACCAAAGCTCTCGAACCTCACAGATACCGAGACAACGCCGGACACTGAGCTCTGAAGAGACCAGTGTAGGTTTCAGCCTTGACAGTGGTGTTTCCATCGCAGTTGGGCATCCATGGGTGCTGTAGGCACCCAGTGGGAGGGTTAAGCCAAGGAGCCCATGGGTCCCTCTCTCCTGCCCCTGAGCATCCCTTACTGACCGCTCAGCTCCTCTCCCTGCTGTCTGCTCTTCCTTCATGTTCAATATCAGCTTCATTTGCCTTAGCCCTTTGCTGTGATTTCAGCAGACGCATGCTTATGAATCAGCTTCCGTCAGAGGACACGAAGAAGGAATCCCTCTGGGTCCCTTCCTCTGCTCAACCTCAGAAAACATGCGTGAGAACTTAGGACTTCGATGAGGTTCCGGCCAATCTCGCGAGTCTTTCCATCAACATGCGTACAGGCCTCTGCACATCAGAGTGATTGAACGTCGAGCACTTCCCTTCCGCGATTGTTCCTGCTCCTTTCTCATCACGAAACTGTCACCTGTGACCAGGGGGACCCAATCATTTATCATCCAAACCAGAGGCAGCGGGGCTTCCTGGGTCTGACAAGAGGGTGGCCCTGGACAGATGTTTTCCCTCGGAGGAACTATACGACTGGAGAGAGGCATGATGAATGATTCCAGGAGATGGGTTAGAGTCCGCAGGGCATCTTAAATATTTCTCCGGGCTCAGAAAATCCATGATTTTAAATCATCTCCTCCCAGCACTTTAGGGTTCCGTTTGTAATGACATCAAATCCCTCCTTGAGTCTTACTGTTCCCCTGGCAGAGGGGTCCTCCCATGAAAATCTCCATTTTTCTCTCTGTTCACACCCAGCAAGATTCAGCTCGTGGTCTGAGTACAACCAGGTCTCCTGTGTGGACAGAAAGCTGGGCCCTGCACCCTGCCCGTCGCCTGCATGTAAGGATTTATTATTATTAAGACATTTTTTTTTCTTTATTGATTTTAGAGAGAGAGGATGGGAGAGGAAGAGAGAGAGAGAGAGAGAAACATTGATAAGAGAGAATATCAATTGGCCGCCTCCTGTATGCCTCCCACTGGGGATCGGACCCACAAGCTGGGACTCGAACCAGCGACCTCTTGTACGTGGGTCGATGCTCCACCACTGAGCCACACTGGCCGGGTTGCACGTAAGGATTTAAAACGCAGTCAAGGGCGCACCTGAGACTTCAGAGGAAGAAGCGGTTGCTCAACCAGTAGTTGTGAGGCAGTTGGGGAGCAAACTGGGAACACACTCACGTTAGGTTCTCCACGCGCTGCACACCAGTGAGGGTGAGATGTGATCCGGCCATTAAAAGCTAAGCTTAGGAATAGTTTCATAGGAAAACTCACTGAATTCTGCTGTTTTAGTACGTTCGGGCAGCTAGAAGGGAAACCCATAGACTGGGAGGCTTATCAGCACCAAAAATGTATCGCTCAGAGTTCTGGAGGCTGGAAGTCTGACATCAGAGAACCAGCATGTAAATGAGGGTCCTCTGCCAGGTGGGGCCTCTTATAAGGCCACTAATCCCATCACAAGGGATCCACCCTCACGACCTAGTCACCTCCCAAAGGCCTCACCTCCTACCACCGTCACATTGGGGGTTAGGATTCCAACGTGTGATTTTAGGGGGACACAAGCACTCACACCACAGCACCCCCATCGGCCAGTTACTTAGCATGCATCTTTTCACCCTGGGCATCGTTTTACCATTTTTACTGTATTAGGCTTATACTGCTGCAAAACGTTAGCCCAGAGCTCGGCACCCCTGAACATTTCTCATTTCACGCGTGTGGCACAGTGTGGGTAAGTCCACGGTCTTTACAGAGAAGCCGAGGGCCCGTCCACACGTTTAGCTCTCGAACCCGCCTCGCCAGGACTTGAAAGGCCTCTCCCTCCAGCCGGCCTTTCTTCCCTCTCTTCTGTTCTTCTGTTGAGGGACCACATCAGAGGCGGTGTTCCCATTAATGTCAGCCTCAGCCTTTCTCTGAGAAAACCCCTGGAGGGCTCCCAGGAAGGGGAGGCCTTTGAAGTTGCTTCTCTTTGGGGTGTGTGACGGGTCCTGGGTAAATGTCCACTCCCCTGCCCAGTGGTGGGAAAGACAGCCAGGGCCACCAGGGAGGGACCTGGAGTTCTGACTCCTGATGGCTCCGAGCTTTGCCACCCTAGGTCTCTCTCGATCTTGATGTCCTTCCCTGAAAAGCGGGGTCCTGGCGTGGGGTTACAGTGAGAAGCACCGGACAGATGTGGACGTCGGTTGTGGCGTTAGTGAAGGCGCTGGCTACGGCCTTGCCTGCGGACTCTGCCGAGCCCCTCCAACAGCTGTGCCCAGGGAGCTGCGGCTCAGCGGTGCTGTCCATCAGGGAGAAGTGAGGACCATGGAGGGAAGGAAACAGGAGGCGTTCACTGTGATAGAACCATGATGCCTGCTGTCCGCTGATGCATTTATTGAGCACCTACTGTGTGCCAGGCCCCGAGCCGGGCTCTGGGGTCACTGTGGGGATGAAGACAGACAGTGTCCCCTGAAAGCGGCTTAAAATCTAAGTTTGGAGACAGGAAAATCTCACACTCAGGAAAGACAAACACCCCATCAGAGGAACAGCCATCTACCCAGGCCCTGGCGCTAAGTAAACAGAAGGGGCCGTAGAAAATGACAGGCGGAGGGTGTGCTCAGGAGTGAACGGGGAAGAGCTGCTTTGGGGAGCGGCATTTGGTCAGAACCCTCAAATATGAGGGGGAGCCAGCCTCACAAAGGGTAATGGGAAGCATGTCAGGCAGAGGGGTCCGCCCCAAAAGCAAGAAGATGGGTTAGTGGATCCCCAGTCTTCCCTCGCTTAAAATTCAAACTCGTCCCCCAGAAGATGGTCTCTGAATCTTCATCCCTCCTCTTCCCCTCCCCACCTCTGTTTACTGGTCCCATTTTCACCCAAGACTGTGGTTTTATCATATAACCTCTCCCGGCTTTTCCAGCTAAGTGCTTGGACCCTTCCTGCAGCTTACCCCCTGATCCTGCCTCTTCCAGAAAATGTCCCTCTGGTCCCCAGGCCTTTGTGGGACTCCCTCTTTGGAGCTCCTAGAGTATGAATCATCGGCATCATTAGCACAATGTTGTCATTTTTGTTCTTATCCCGTGGCAGGCTCTGGGGGAGGACAGAGCCTGCCACCAGGCTGATAACACTGAGCACCCCAGATGTTTGCTGGAGATAAGGGATCTTTCTGATAACCGAAGGAAGAAGGCTTCCCAGATCCCCCAACTTAGCTATGTTTAATGACAGCTTTTCTATATTTTATCCCACACTCATATGCTTCTCGGAAACGTGGGGTCGTGAGCATAATGAGTCTGGAACGCCAATCCTGCCGACACACGGGGGTTCCCCTGGTGGTGTCAGGAGGCAGGGAAGGGCCATGCTACTGACTCCATCTTGCAAGTGGATAAGGAGGCTTCCGGAGCTGTGTGGGCATCTATTGTGGTGCCTGGCATGAAGTTTGTCAGCCCCTCTTCCTCTTTCAAGTGGCTTTGTTGTTGTTGTTAATCCTCACGTGAGGATATCTTTCCATTGATTTTCAGATAGAGTGGAAGGGAGGGAGAGAGAGAGAGAGAAATCGATGTCAGAGACACATCGATTGGTTGCCTCCTATGTCCTGGGGCCGGGGATCGAACCTGCAACCCAGGTACGTGTGCTTGACCAGGAATCGAACCTTCGGCCCTTCAGTCCTTGGACTTCCTCTCTAACCGCTGAGCCAAACCGGTCAGGGTTAAGTGGCCTTTTTTTCCTTCCCAGTGTGGAGCAGCCTATCTATTACCCTGCTGTCAAATTTCAGAGCAGAGAATTCAGCAGCAAAGCCAAAGGATGAGCTAACTCCCAGGGAGTCAGGACTCCCCGCTCAACAGGGACCTCACTGAGGGTGGTGCCCAGCTGTGACGCTTTAGAACTCGAGCAGACCTGGCCATTGTCTGACCCTCATTTCGAAGACGAGGCAACCGAGGCCCAGACAGCTAGGGCTTGTCGTTCAAGTCATGGACCTGCTGGTGGCGGATCCCCATGCAAAGCCCTGCTCTCTGACCTCTGACTCCAGACGCGTTTCTCAGCACCCATGAGCACTCTCCCGTGCAGCCCCGGTTCCTCGGGCCCTTGCCCTCTGCTGTGTTCATCTCTGCATCCAGCACAGGCCTGGCAGCCCCTGGCAGCCCCTGGCAGACCCCGGCGCCCGGTGAGTCAGATGCAGAGACTCCGCGGCTGTGTGACGCGCGCAGAACCGCCCGGGAGCTGTCACCGAAGCCAGGGCCCGGGGAGCCGTCCCGAGGCTGTTCTCCAGCGCACTGTGAGTGTCTGGCAAGGCCGCACCTAATCGGAAACAGATGGACTTTTCCAGAAGACTGGCCCCTGGCAGGTAGCAGGTGCCGTTACACGGAAGAGTTGCATTTGAGGAACAGTTCCTGAGAGCTTGCCAGGTGCCACGCTCTGGGCGCACAGCGATTACCCGGACAGGAATGGAGCCTTCTCTTCTGAAAAACCATCTCGTGCACGAAAAAACTAGAACAAAAGTCAACGTACTAGCACCGAGTCCAGGCTGCCCGGTCCTCTCCTGGGGCTAATCTCCGCCTATTTCCAAGACGGAAAAGAAAGGCAACACCACACAATGGGGCTCTGATGAAGACCCCAAATCCGAAAGTCAATACATTTTACTTTATTTTATATCTCAGTGGATCTCAGCTCCCAAATGCTCCAGCTTCAAAAGGCGAGATTAGATACCATTAAGCCAGCGAGACCAGCATTGATTTAAAAGCCCTCCTTGATGCTAGAGGACGGGGCAGCCTGCGGACCCTTATTAATCCCCTTCTTATCAGCTGGATCTCAGCCTGTCGGGGCAGCCCAGCTCACTCCCAGTGCCGGCCACATCCCTCCAGTCCTCTGGCTTCCGAGGACCAGGCCCCGGAGCCGTGCGGACGCATGAATCACCCGGCTCGCAATCCTCACTTCATCTGTGGGCTGGTCTTTATGAAACGGGGAAAACTGCTTCGCCGAAACATACGACGGAACTCCGGGGATTACTAAGCAGACAGTGATGCGGGAGCCCCAATAACCCACCACATTCTCTCTCTTTGGCCATCGAAATACAGTTGACCCTTGAACAACTTGGGTTTGAACCCAAGGGTGGGTCCACTTATATGTGCATTTTTTTTTCTAATACTGTAGATGTATTTTTCTCTTCCTTATGATTATCTTTGTTAATCCTCACCAGAGGATATTTTCCCATTGATTTTTTTTTTTCATCCTCATCCGAGGACATTTTTTTTTTTTTGCATTTATCTTCAGATAGAGGGGGAGGGAGAGATAGAACGGGAGGGAGAGAAGGGGGAAGAGAGAGAGAGAAACATCGACATGAGAGAGACACATCGACTGGCTGCCACCCGCACAACCCCTACTGGGGCCGGGGACAAACTGCAACCGAGGTACGTGCCCTTAGCAAGAACTGAACCCGGGACTCTCTGGTCTGCAGGCCAATGCTCTAACCACTGAGCCAAACCAGCCAGGGCTCCCATTGATTTCTGAGTTGGAAGAAAGGGAGGGAAGGAAGGAGGGGGGAGAGAGAGAAACATCAATTGATTGCCTCCCACATGACCCTGACGGGGGCCAGGGATCAAACCTAAACCCAGGAACATGCCCTTGACCGCGAATCAAACCTGAGACCCTTCTGTCCACATGCTGACGTTCTAACCACTGAGCCAAACCAGCCAGGCTCCTAATGATGATCTTAATGACATTTTCTTTTCTCTCTCTTACTTCATTGTAAGAATACAGTATATAATACTTATAACACAAAATATGCCTTAATCAACTATTTATGTCAACAGTAGGATATTATAGGTATGTTTTGGGGAGTCAAAGTTATCCGTGGGTTTTCAACTGTGCAGGGGTTCGGTGCCCCTAACCCCTGAGTGGTCCGGGGATCAACATTAAAAAAAATTGCAGAGCCCGGCCGGTGTGGCTCAGTGGTTGAGCGTCGACCCCTGCACCAGGAGGTCACCGGTTCGATTCCCGGTCGGGGCACATGCCCAGGGTGTGGGCTCGATCCTCAGTGGGGGGGCGTGCAGGAGGCGGCCAGTTGATGTTCTCTCTCATCGATGTTTCTATCTCTCTCTCCCTCTCCCTTCCTCTCTTTCTAAAATCAATAAAGAAAATAATAATAATAATTGCAGAATGTAGGTGGCAGGGGCTTTTCTGAGCCTCCAGGAATTCACTGCCTTCTTCCTGCCCTCCTTCTTTTCCTTCCTTTGTTCTCCAAGCCACCACCTCCCCTCTGCCACACAGGGCACAGATCCTGAAGGGTACTGGCCCCCTTAGGGCTACAGGCTGGCAGGGCAGAGAGGCACCGGCATGGACTGGGAAATGTGAGGAGCGGAGCAAAAGGAGGAGAGGGTGTGGGGGGCCGCAGGATGGGGCTAAGCTAGGGGTGTGGCCGGGGTGGGGGGCCTTCTGGCCAAAAGCATCCTTGCTTTTTACGTCGTCCACGGGATTGTTTGATGGGCACATGCTGTGCCTGTGCGCTGGGCAACTTCCCAGATACCGTGAGAAATTCCATCCGGTACTTCTTCCGGAAAAAATGAACTCACTCTAGAAGTTTTGCAAGAGGTGTCCCAGCTTTGCTGTCACAGGGAAGAAGGAAGACTAGCACATCGTCACCGCGTCCCTTGTCTGCGTCACGTGATGGCATCATTTTACTCCACTGATTTAATGCTTATCTTTAAATGGACTGACTTAAAAACGGAAATGAATTTATCCTACGAGCAATCTTGATGTGACTAACTTAAATAGCATACCACTGGTCCCTTGCCCTAAATGGAAAGTAATGGCTAAAATAAATACAATTACATTCCTGGCGCCCAGCCTGCCGGGGGGCTGTCTGTCTAAAGGAGCAGATGGGTTCTAAAAGGCCCGCACACTTACCTTCGATTGTCCCTAGAGGCCTCCCCACTCAGTTCCTCCATTTTCCATCACTGAGAGCGGAGTTTGGAATTAGACTGCAGGCGGGGCAGACCACTAAAACCACTCAGGAACCCCCACACGCCAGGGGACTGTGAAGTGGGGTCATTGGCTGTGTAAGTGACCACATCTTAGCCAAGCTCTGGAGAGGGCTAAGGACACAGCCAGGGAGAGCTCTGCTGCCCAGCTTCTCTGGGGATTCTTGTCACGGCTTCGACCCTGAGTCAAGGCTGTTCCTCATACAGACACACCGCACCCTCCTTAAACTCCGTCAATAATCAGTCCGCCCTTGGTGGGGATTCTTCCTTGCCTGGCCTCGTGCCCGGGCCTCATCTGGGAGAGGGGCAAAGAGAGAGAATCAGCTTAGCCCCGGGGCTAAATCTGGAACCCGGGAAATGGTGGCTAGACCTTGATAAAACCCAGCTCTTTTTTTTCCTTTATTGATTTTAGAGACAGAGGAAGAGAGAGGGAGAGAGAGATAGAAACATCGATGAGAGAGAACATAGATCGGCCGCCTCCTGCATGCCCCCCACTGGGGATCAGGCCCACACCCTGGGCATGTGCCCCGACCGGGAATCAAACTGGCGACTTCTTGGTGCAGGGTCGACGCTCCACCACTGAGCCACACCGGCCGGGCACAACCCGGTTCTTTTTCCGATATTCATTAAGCAACTACTTTACCTGTCTCGATGTACTTGTCCATAAAATGGGGTTTGCAGGTACACACACAGGCACCCAGCAAGTGGCTATAATAATAATTACTATTCATTTTTCTGACGTCCATTCGAGGGTCCCTGTAGACCAACTCTGCAATGGACAACCGAGATCCTCAGCCACGCCTGCTCCGCTTTGATGGACTGCGGTCACCAGGCTGTAAAACCAGTTGTGCCCACCAGTATCGGGAGGGCACACACCTTGCTTGGGGTCTCATGATGATGCAGATCCCGTGTCTTTAGGTCTGAATCTGGGATGAGGCCTACGGTCTTGCATTTCGACCGGAACTCCGGGTGATGTCCCTATTGCTGGTCGCAGGACCACACTTTGAGTGCCGAGGCTCTAACCCAGCGTGGTCCTCGGAAGGACCCGCGGTATCAGCATTAGCTGGCACTTGGTGATGCAAAAGCTCAGCCTCCACTAAGTGGCAGGAGCCTAGAAGGGAGTTCCCAGCCAAGCAGGTGTCACATCTCGGGATCAGCATGTTGGGACCCTCTTCTCTTTTCAGATTCACCCTTGAACCAAACACTAAAGGAGGCAGGTGGTAAGGAAAGGGGCAGCAAGGAACCTGGGTTCGAGAGCTCCGGGTTGTCTGCACTCTTGGCCTCCAGCTGCTGTCCCCCTCCCTCCCTGCCCCACCACCCACGCCTCCTGTCCCCGTGGTTCAGGCTTTTATGAAGCCTGTGGGTGGACAGGCAGGCCGGCCGACAAGCATCTACAGAGTCCCCACAAAAACTTGGATGCGCATCTCCCACAGTTCTAACTTCCAGCCGGTGGCTTCCTGGGCCACTTCCAGAAAGTGTCCAAATACACTCAGAACAAAAAGATTATTTCTTTAAATGTAGGTGTGTGTCCTTTCCTCTTCTCCTCTCTCTACTCCCTCCCCACCGTGCTTTTTGGTCCTAGACTAGTTTGTCAGTGCGATAATACATCGATGTTGCTTTGTTCGATCCAACATTCTACTCTTAGATCACTGTGTCTCGAGCCCCTGCCAGGCACTGTGGCTCTTGATGAAGGTACAGTTCAGGCATCACCCGGAGTCTACATGAAGTCAATTCCCCAACTCACGGAACCCCAGAGGTGAGGGGAAGGAGCTTGGCTGCTCACAGGAGAAGAGCGAATGAAAGTCACCTGCCCTATCAGTTTACCGACTCATCCCCGGATATCTGGTGTCTCCTCCCTTCATTATTTAAACCCTGCTGGCGTTTACCGAGAAAGGTGCGAAGGAATACTGGGTATCGTCGCTCCGAGCACAGCCCATATTCTTGTCCTTGAAACCGGAGATGCGGAAACCTAGTAACAAGCACCCACGCCTCACTGGGTGGAGTCCAAGTGTGGCCACCCCTTCCTCGACATCCACGGGAATGTTCCCGAGGGCGATGGCCCCCATGCTGATTGGGACCCTCCTCTGGTCTGCCATGAGTCTTCTCCACCATATCAATGTTCCCAGCTTCCCTACACAAACTGCGTGGTACAGAAAAAAATAAGGCTGAGAGTGTAGGAGGCCCAGCCGGAGAAACAGAAGCAGGCAGCCCAGGGACTTCAGGGCACAAAAGGAGCTCAGAGCAGCTTGACCGTGGAGTCAGGCAAACCCAGCTGAAATCCGTGCTCCTTGTTTCCCGGCTGTGTGACGTTAGCAAGTCCCGGAACCTCTCTGGGCCTCTCTTTCCTCATCTGCAAATGGGCAAACAGGGTGGCTATGAGGGTGAAGCAAGCGACCCATGGAGCTCTCAGAACTGTGGGCATGGTGTCAGCCTTGGGAAATGGGGCTCACTGCACCTGTGCAGTCTCCCTGCAGGTCCGTTCCCTCCCCGATCACATCCGTTCTTCCATGCCAGGCTCGGCCGGGCCTAAGGAAGCGGATTGCACTAGCTCTTCTCATCCCTCCAGGCTGTAATAATTTGTGTCGTTTTCTCTTCCCTTCTCTCTCTCTCTTTCTCTTCTCTCTCTCTCGTAATGAGATAGTCAAACAAATATCATGCTCCAGAGCCATTCTGATGAGGCTCGGTGGGGGCACGGAGGTGGCTGCAACAGAGGGCAGGAGAGAAGGCAGAGTCCGTGTGGGGTGGGGGCTCCGTTTCACAAGGTGATCCCAGCTCACACCGCTACATTGTATCCATCTCTGTGGGCTGCAGCATACTGTCCCCTTAGGTCTCTGTCAGTGTTGCTGCATCCAGGTCTCTCTTTCCCACTGACCTCCGTGTTTCCAAGCTACATCTTTTGGAAATCCAAGCATGCCCCTTTTCCCCACTGGCTGTCACTTAGCGCATCACTTTTGGATGGTTCTCCTCGTCCACTGGGCCCTGGGTTCAAACCCCAGCACTGCAGCTTGTTAGCTGTGTGGCTTTGGCTGATCTACTTCACTGCTCTGGACTTAGCTTCCTCATCTGTAAACTGGAGGTAACAGTAACTCAGACCTCACGGGGCGTTGGGAAGATGACAGGTGGGAATATAGCCAAAGGGCTTAGGCTACCATCTGGCACACAGCAGACAAGCCAGAAATGACTGTCGTAATTCCCTGCTGACATCAGCCTCCACGGGGCAAAGATAGACTCTTCAAGATACACTCAGACCCGTCGGCCTGCGGTCCAGAGAGACCCGGGTTCGGTTCCCGCTAAGGGCACGTACTTCGGTTGCAGTTTGTCCCCGGCCCTGGTTGGTCGTGCGGGTGGCAGCCACTCGATGTGTCCCTTCACATCGATCTTTCTCCCTCTCTCTCTTCCTCTCTCTCCCTCCCACTCTATCTGTACAAAAAATGGAAAAATATCCTCGGGTGAGGATAAAAAAAAAAAAAAAGATACACTCAGACCTAGACGTGGATTCCAGGGGTCAGTCATATTTCCAGAAAATTGGGACTGGAGTCATCGGTTAACCAACCTCTTCAGCTAAGGAAAACAATCACAAGTATTATCTTCCATCACCCTCTTTCAGGAAAGAAAGAATATCAATTCCAAAAGAGCAAAAAAAAAAAAAAACAGCATCTCAGAATATAGAATAGTTCTCCGGGGATGACAGTTGGCAACTTGAAAGTAACGTAATTGCCATTAGCTGCGGTGTGCTTTTTTTATTTCTTCTCCCTTTTACCTTTGGGATCCCCTCACCCCATCTGCAGATCAGCATTTGGGAACCACCGACCTAAGGGTTATTTCAAGCTCCAGCCGTTGACTGAGAGGCTTGAAGAGGTTGAAAACGTGTAGCCCTGAACCTTAGAAAGGGACCAGGAAGCAGAGGTGAGGGTATGTGTATTCTTCCAAGAATAACAGAAATAAAATGCTCGGGGACTCTCCGACAGCGAGAGCTGCTTCTCACCGGGCGGCTCTGGGGCTCGGACACACTCCCAGGCAAGGCGGGAGCTGGGTTTTCAAGCGCAGTGAATGGAGATTCCCAGAGCAGACGGGGCGGGCGGAGCGGCTCCCTGCCACCCTTGAGGAGATTCATGTCTCGTCGGGTCCACTGCTCTCTGCACTTGGAGCAGTCCCTTCGCCACCGCGAAGCCTGTGACAGCCACCGAGAAAATGCTGGGACAAACGTGTCCCGTCAGGCCACCAGGCAGCTTCCTAGCCGAGTGACGAATTGCAGGCCACAGGGGAGAATTTAAAAGCAGCCCAGCTGCCACCCAGGAGAGTGACTAATCCCAACACTTAAGGACAAGCCCCAGCGTCGGCAGTCCTTCAGACACAGGGGATGGCTTCCCTGGGCACAGGTGCCACCTAAGTGTCTCACCCTGGGGCTTCTCCTGGGGACATGGGCCGTCTGCTGACACACCGCCGCCCTGTGGCATTCAGGTCCCTGCTCCTCCCTCAGTCATTTTCGCTGATCTTCCCATCTGTCTGACCCACTGTCGCTGAGACAGCTGAGGCCCCTCGGCTCATTTAGGGGCCACACAGCTGCCACACGCCTTGACTGAACCATCCCCGGCCCCGGGTTTGACCAGTGTTTGAAAATCAAAATGCCGCTTCCCAGGTGCTTAATAAAGAAAACGTTGGCGAAGACACAGGGGCCTGGCCCCACATCTCTTACCCCCTCAGTATGTCAAACACGCGCCTTCCAGTGTCCTTTCTGGGGACCAGCCTTCCAAGGGAGCAACTGACCCCAGGTTAAGTCTGCTCCTCATGCCCGTACGGACGCCGGGAAGGTGATGAAGATGGACAGAGTTGGCACTTCCTACCAGGCAGGAGGGGAAGAAACGGCTGGACGGAGGGGTGGGGTTCTACTCTGCTTATTGACTGAATCCCACCGGACCGTCCTCTTTTACAAGCTAGAAAGGGCCTTGGCCCTGGCCACTTGCTCAGTGGTTAGAGCATCAGCCTGCAGACCGATAAGTCGCGGGTTTGATTCCAGCCAAGGGCACGTACCTCGGTTGCGGTTTGTCCCTGGCCCCGGTGGGGTCGTGCGGGAGGTGGCCACTCAGTGTGGCTCTATCACATCGATGTTCCTCTCTGTCTCTGTCTCTCTCCCTCCCTCCCACTCTAATGATAGATGGAGAAGTATCCTCGGGTGAGGAATAAAAAACAATGTTTTAGAAAGGGCCTTTCGCCCTGGCCAGTTTGGCTCAGCAGTTAAAGCGTCGGCCTGCAGTCCGGAGAGACCCGGGTTCGGTTCCCGCTAAGGGCACGTACTTCGGTTGCAGTTTGTCCCCGGCCCTGGTTGGTTGTGCGGGTGGCAACCACTCGATGTGTCCCTTCACGTCGATGTTTCTCTCTCTCTCTCCCTTCCTCTCTCTCCCTCCCACTCTATCTGTACAAAAATGGAAAAATATCCTCGGGTGAGGATAAAAAAAAAAAAAAAGAAAGGGCCTTTCATGTCCACTGTCCTGCTCTCGGACATGCTAAGACGGTGACCGGTGCCCCTAAGTGGACTATGCCACCTTGTTGGAACGCAGTGGGCTTTCTGAGTAGCTCAGGCTGTTTCGTTGCTATTGGAACAATTCAGCAGGACGCCAAATGCTTCGTTTTGTCACGTCCTAGGCCTGAGTTCATTCAAAAAATTAATCGTATGGGCTTCGTTTAATAAACCACATACTTATCCCCAGGGGCTGGGGATACAGACACGTTACAAGTCCGTCTGCGTGGGATACTGCTGTGACAGCATGCTAAGGGTACACCCAGGAAGGGCAGCTGCCCCAGACTGTCTGAGGAGTGTCTAGGAACGCTTTGCAAAGGAGGTGACACCAGCCCTCGTAGGAGGAAGCAGAGAGGGACAGGATAGGTTGGGATGGGAAGCAGGGAAGAGGGTGTATTCAAGGAGGTGGTTCCAGAAACGGGGAAGACCCGTGCAAAGGCACCGACGCATGAAGTCACAGTGCATGCTGGGAACTGTGAGCAACAGAGAACAGCTGGAGCCCAGGAAGGCTGAAGAGGGAGGCAGCGGCCAGTTTCTGGATTGCCTCGTTCGCCGAGCCGGAGGCCACGGGAGCCGTTACGAAACTCCACTGTCTCTGAGAAGTATTTATGATTTGCAATGTACAACATCCCCAATTTGTAAGACCTAAGTCATTTTAAAACCTTAGCAAACCTGCTTTATAGCAGGAAAAAGACCCTGAGTGGGGAATTGGTTTCCAAGACGGATATCTATTTACAATTTAAATTTGATGCTGGGAACTATTGGCGACAAGGACTTGGAACAAGGGAGTTAAAGACCAGAGCCTGCTTTATTCCCCAATCATGTTTATACTTGAGTAGAGCATCCAGGACTGAAGGGAAGAATGGACCGCAGAGAAGAAAAAGAGTTGCATTGTCTTGAACAAATACGTACGCCCCTGAGAGAGCACCTGGCTGCAAGCACTCAAAGAAAAGGTCATTTTCTGCCACGTATTCCTGGACTCGTCCACTACAAGGTGCACCTCACCTTGCTCTCAGCCGACGGCAGTGGCTGCTGCCGACTCAGGGATCTGGTCACAGCTGGTGAGCGTAGCTAGCCCCTCACTGTCTGTCACTGTCCTCCACAGGGCCTGACGTTTGGCTGGGGCGTGGCACCAGGATTCCTGGCCACACTATACTGGACGGCATTAGTTCTGACCAGTCGGACGTCCAGTCTAACTGGACGGCATTAGTTCTGACCAGTCGGACGTCCAGTCTAACTGGACGGCATTAGTTCTGACCAGTCGGACGTCCAGTCTAACTGGACGGCATTAGTTCTGACCAGTTGGATGTCCAGTCTAACTGGACGGCATTAGCTCTGACCAGTCGGACGTCCAGTCTAACTGGACGGCATTAGCTCTGACCAGTCGGACGTCCAGTCTAACTGGACGGCATTAGCTCTGACCAGTCGGACGTCCAGTCTAACTGGACGGCATTAGCTCTGACCAGTCGGACGTCCAGTCTAACTGGACGGCATTAGTTCTGACCAGTCGGACGTCCAGTCTAACTGGACGGCATTAGCTCTGACCAGCCGGACGTCCAGTCTAACTGGACGGCATTAGCTCTGGCCAGCCGGACGTCCAGTCTAACTGGACGGCTTCAGCTCTGGCCAGCCGGACGTCCAGTCTAACTGGACGGCTTCAGCTCTGGCCAGCCGGACGTCCAGTCTAACTGGACGGCTTCAGCTCTGGCCAGCCGGATGTCCAGTCTAACTGGACGGCTTCAGCTCTGGCCAGCCGGATGTCCAGTCTAACTGGACGGCTTCAGCTCTGGCCAGCCGGATGTCCAGTCTAGCTGGATGGCATTAGCTCTGGCCAGCCGGATGTCCAGTCTAGCTGGATGGCATTAGCTCTGACCAGCCGGATGTCCAGTCTAGCTGGATGGCATTAGCTCTGGCCAGCCGGATGTCCAGTCTAGCTGGATGGCATTAGCTCTGGCCAGCCGGATGTCCAGTCTAGCTGGATGGCATTAGCTCTGACCAGCCGGATGTCCAGTCTAGCTGGACGGCATTAGCTCTGACCAGCCGGATGTCCAGTCTAACAGGCCGGTGTGCAGAGGGGCCAGTTAATCTCTCTACTGTCGCCCTCGGGCCAGACCCCCGCTGCCTAGTCAAATGGGGAAGATGTCATCCGTTGTCATCAGAGTCAGGGTTGCAACAGAATAGGGGTTTTCCCGCCCCACGCAGCCCAAGGACACACCTGTGAGTCTGAGATGCTCATACCCACGGCAGGTGAGCTTCTCTGGAAAGCCAGGGCATAGTGTCATTCTGTCCTGTAGCGTCACCCTGACCTTGACCGGACCAGAGGGACACTTCGGGGAGATGAGCGTGAGTCCTCCGGGTCCCTTCACTCGCCTCGGCCTTCGGAAGGACCCTGGGGAATGAGGCTCGTTCTGAGAACTATTCTGTGATATTGCTACAGGGGGGAAGAATCCGGGGGACGGCAGTCTGGCATGGAGGTTCAAAGCACTGCTCTGGCTTCGTGTAGAACTAAGACCACTTGCTTCATCACTAGCAATGCACACGACCTCCCTGAGCCCCAGTGTCCTCCCTGGTACACCTGACACAGCTACAGTACCTCGCTTGGAGAGGCTGGTCAGGACTGAGTTAACTGGTACTTTAAAGCAGTTGGCACAATGCCTGCTACATGGAACTCGTAAAAGAGTAACTCTCGGGCCCTGGCTGGTTTGGCTCAGCGGTTAGAGCGTCGGCCCGCGGACCAGAGAGTCCTGGGTTCGTTCCTGCTAAGGGCACGTACCTCGGTTGCAGTTTGTCTCCGGTCCCGGTTGGGGTCGTGTGTGGGGCAACCACTCGATGTGTCTCTCTCACATCGATGTTTCTCTCTCTCTTCCTCCCTCTCTCCCTCCCACTCTATCTGAATTTAAGTGCAAAAATGTCCTCAGGTGAGGATAAAAAAAAAGTAACTCTTGGTGCACTGGTAGGTGACCATTAAGTGGCCAGGAGGGTGACATGTGCTGATGTCTATAAGGCATTTGTAAAGGCTCTTGGCTTGTAGCAAGCACTCAGTAAATCAGCAAATGAGAACAACCATCATCTTCTTCATCGTTATCTTAATGACTCTATTATTACTAGTTGCCTCCTCTTTACCCAGAGTTCTGTACCTCTTTTTTCTTTCTAATCCTCACCGAGGATATTGTTCTATTTATCTTTAGATAGAGTGGGAGGGAGAGAGAGGGAGAGAGAGAAAAACATCGACGTGAGAGGGTCACATCGACTGGTCGCCTCCTGCACAACCCTGACCAGGGCTGGGGACGAACCGCAACCGAGGTACGTGCCCTTGGCCGGAATCGAACCCGGGACTCTCTGGTCCTCGGGCTCGGGCATTGGGTTACAAAGGAGGAGACCTGGGCAGACCTGTCCTTCACCTTCTCAGGGCCAAATGGACCTAATTGTAGACATAGGAGGTTTCTGAGAGGGAGCCCTACACCCCCTTCCCTTCCTAAGCCTCTGAGAACCTCAACCTCGCCCAAGGATGCTGTGTGCCCATCACTGGGCCAGACCTGGGAGCATATTCCTCCAATAGAAGTTTATCAAGTGCCTTCTGAAGGCCAAATTCTGGGCAAGAAGTCATGCCCCTGTGCCCCTCTTGGAGGTTACTCTCAAAACTAAAGCCCGCCCTGGCCAGTTTGGCTCAGCGGTTAGAGCGTCGGCCTGCGGTCCAGAGAGACCCGGGTTCGGTTCCCGCTAAGGGCACATACCTCGGTTGCAGTTTGTCCCCAGCCCTGGTTGGTCGTGCGGGTGGCAGCCTCTCGATGTGTCCCTTCAAATCGATGTTTCTCTCTCTCTCTCCCTCCCACTCTATCTGTACAAAAAATGGAAAAATATCCTCGGGTGAGGATAAAAAAAACAAAAACAAAAACAAAAAAACTAAAGCCCAAGGGACCATCAGAAAAAGATTTTACCTTATAATTCGGTCCCATTGACTCGAAACTGTGGGGCACTACAAGCGTTAGTTAATTAGGGGTTGTTTTTCCAAAGTCCCACCCGACCCCTGATTTGTTTGGGTGCTTTGTAGAGAACCCATCTTTCTAGATTTTCTCTTTCTCATTCAGTGCCAGGGAGGTACTTCCACCAGCAAGTTAGAAATTTAATTTTTCTTCTTTTTTATCGAATTTATCAAAGTGGCATTGGTTACTAAAATTATATAGGTTTCAGGTGTACAATTCTAGAACACATCATCTGTATATTGTATTGTGTTCACCACCCCAAGTCACGTCTCCTTCCTTCACCGTTTATCTCCCCTTTACCTTCTTCTACCTCCCCACACCCCTCTTTCCCTCTGGTAATAACCTTGCTGTTGTCTGTGTAGAAATGTAACTTTGAACGTCATCACTTAGGGAAAGAGATGTGTCTCTCAGAAGAACCCCTTGGGAAGAAAGCCCCGACCCCCACAATACCTTATGTGTCTTCTCTGAGACCACATCAAAAGCCTCATTTTCTAAGAAAGGGAATCAAGAGCTTAAGGAAACTGGGATTCTTCTTTCCTCTTCCACGTCTCATGCCTCAATCCTTGAGAAATGTACTCCGAAAAGAGGTTCCTTCCTTCTTTCCTACCAAATCCCAGGGTCCCACTGTTCACTGTCCTCCACAAACAGCCATCCTTCTGCAGAATCACTGCGTCTCCCAGGGACAGACCCGGGCAGGGGATTTGTAACCCTCCACAGCACGGGTTGAGATCTAGCTGGGTAAGTTGGGCAGGGCTGCTACAATGGCACCATGATCTGCGGCATGCTTTGGGGTCTCCTGGAAAGGCGTGTGGTGAGACAGACCGAGCTGGCACCCCTCACTGTCACTGTGCCGGGACACTTACCACGTGGAACCCCCTCTGGCGGCTCCAAGTTGGGATGGTGACAAGGATCAAAGAAGTGACACTGAGCTTGCAAACTGGCTTCTAAGCAGACATAAGGGGCTGCTTGGGTTCCCATCCTCTGCCCCAGAGCCCTCCTCCCCAGCCATGGCTCCCCAGCTATGCCCCCACCCCTCTGAGTTCATGTGTGGGCAGGCTTGAGGTTACTGGGGGAGGTGGGTGTCTCAGGTCAGGACGGTGGCACCAGAGTGAGGGACACTGCCATGGAAGAGAACACATTTGACTTGTTTGACAATTTTTCCCCAGGCAGCACCCCCGCCATGAACCAGGACCCAGGGGGCACACTCTTAGCACAGGAGCTTTGGGCTTTAAATATATATGGAGTGCCCTTCTTAGCTCAGTCTTGGTGCCTATGCCTGTGTACCCTGTTGGAACGACGCAGTGTGGGGAGAGGGGTTTCCAATGCACCTGGCAGCAGAGTGCGGCATCGCGTGCAAAGCGATGTCCTGGCTGCATCTGAAAAATTCGAAGTCCCTGGCATGTGGAAGGTATTCGGTAGAAGTTCAGAGAGTGGGTGAGCGAGGCATGACCCAATGAGCACGCAGCACTGCTTATGATTCTTACGCGGGACAATGGGCAGCTGCTGGTCCCTCCCTGTCAAGCCAAGGTCAGCAAGTGGTCTGGGGCAGGCGAAGCCCACGAGGGCAGGGAGCCTAGGGGAAGGCTCTCCCCGCTGCGACACCCAGCATCCGAAACTTGGCCAGCCCGTTTCCTCTCCTACCCACGTTTGTCACTTAAACGGCCACAGAAAGCGGTTCTCTGTCTCCGCGTGGGAGCCGGTGCCACGCTGTGTATGCGCTAAATAATATTTGTGAAAGTTTTCGGAGCTCTTGGGGGAAACGGAGGAGGATGCGGAGCAAGAGGCAGAGAAAGGGGTTCTTGGAGTTCGGTGGAGTTCACAGAAGGACTTCTGGGGCTGCAGTGATGGAGAGGGGCTGGGAGAAAAGGAGAGAAAGGACGTGGTGCCAGCCCCAGGTTTGGGTCCTCGGGACCTGGACATCCTGGCCTGGGGTCGACATTTCCCTTTGGAGGAAACTGTCAACGTAGGGCCTCCCCCCCCCCCAACTCCTGCTGATAGAATGAAATGACAAACGGGACAAAGGAGGGGTGCAGGCAGCGCGGGACCCACGGCAGGTGCCTGGCTGGGCACTAGCCCCATGAAGGAAGAGACCTTTTGCCCACCGTCAGACCTCACCTTCTCCGTGCCCAGGGCCTGGAGGCTCTTCGCTGGGCCCTTCAGAACGCTCGATGCCTCCCCACCTGCCCACAGGGGGTTGGAGGCTCTTTATGGCGCGGAAGCTGAGAGGGGCCGGGCCGCGTACAGGCGGGAGGTTGCCCGGCGGGGGTGCGAGTACCAGCCTCCGGGACCCGTAGCTGGTGCGTCCCGCGCCGCAAGTGCGCGTTCCTGGAGGTCCGGCGCCAGGGCAGGCCGGCGGCCCCGCCCCGCCTCTGGAGAGCTCGCGCGCCTGGGGGCCCCAAGACCACCGGGCGGCGGTATAGACTTTCCAGAAAGGTCTCCGTCTCGCGCTGAGAGCGCACAGGAACTCGGGGTGTGTGGGTGTGTGTGTGCAGGGGGCTCCGTGAGGTTAGCTGAGCGTCCAATACCAGGCGAGGGCCGGGGTCTCAGCCGCCCCGCGCGCCCCACCTCAAGCGGTACCAGCGCGCGCCCCAGCGCCCGGCTCCTGGGTCTGCCGGAGGCGCGTGTGCGTGTCTGTGTGCACTGGGGACACTCCCCTTCCCCGGAGCCCATGCAGAGCCCCCGCCCTCCGCTCGGGCCAGGGATCCCCTCCCCCAGCGCAGAGATTCCCCGCGCGTCCCCTGCCCACTTTGCCAAGGCGAGAAAGCGGCCAAGCCGGAGACAAAGAAACTCCTACCTCCTCCACTCTCGGCCCCTCCGCCCACCCTAGACACTCCCCGGCGACGTCTCGCGTGGACACTCTGGAGAAGGGGGAACAGGGGGGCAAGTCTGCTCCCTGATGCGGGCCAGCTGGAGGCTGCCCGTGCTCCCCGCCCGGGGACACCCCACTGCAGCCGCGCCCCACCCGCCGCTCACCAAAACGTCCCGGGCCCAAGGTACCGCCACCCCCAACCAAAACCGCCCCCAACCTCTCCAGCAGAGCTGGAAGGGGGCGCGGCGCACACAAAGCAGGTTGGCAGGGGAGGGGGGACGGAGAGTATCCAGGAGGGAGGGATCCCGCCAGGGCTCGGCATGGCCCCGGCGCCGCTATTTACCCGATTTCTTCTTGGATCTCCGAGATGTCTGCGAAGATGAGGAAGACCACGAGCAGCGTGAGCGCAGCCAGCATCCAGCTCCGGAACTGCAGCTGCATGGTGGCTTCGCGCCCACTGGGACCCGCGCGGGCCGGAGCGAGGAGCCGGGCTGGAGGGCGCAGCGGCGAGCGCCGGAGCCTCCGCGCGCGGAGCGCAGCGGGGCAGACACCCTGCGCTCCCGGCGAGTCCGGACCGGCGGCGGCAGCAGCGACAGCGGCAGACAGGGGTTGCTCAGGCGCGGCGAGCCCGCTCGCTCCCTCTCGGCTCCCGCCCGCCCCTCCTCTCCCCTCCCCTCTCCTTCCCTCCCCTCCCTTTCGCCTCCCTGCGTGGGGCTCCGCGCAGTTTGACAGCTTTGCTCCGCGCCTCTGCCCGCCTCCTCCCACCCCAGTCAACTTCAATGTCCAGCCGCCGGCCTGGGCTTATCCCGCCTGCCGCCTCGCCGCTCCCGAGGGCGCCGGGACGTGGCCGCAGCCTGCCACTCCGGCCCAGGGAGGCTGAGCGCCGGGCGCGCACCGTGTGCGTCCAGGTACCGAGCTGAGCCCAGCAAAGAGCGAGCCCCGCCCGCGTACCCCGCAGGCTGGCAACCGCCCTGCCTCGCCCGCTCTTTGTCCAGCGCCTCGGCTTTCTCGAAAACTTTTCCGACACAAAGACCGACACCTGGGGACAGCCCCCAGCGCGGCGAGGAGGCGGTTTCAGCGGCTGACAAATTGGGAAGGGAGGTGGGGGAAGGGGAGGGGAGAAGAAACATCCAAGACAGGCCAACTTTGGTGGAGGTGTTGACTGCAGTTTGTGGGCCAGGTGCTGAGCCCGGAGAAACCCCCGTACCCCCACCACCGGGCCGTCATCTGGGTTTCCACGGACAGCCGGAGACCGGGTTCGGGGAGGCTCCGCGAGTTCCTGAGGTCGCACCGTTATGGCTGGAACCCCAGGCTGGCGGAGTGGTTACTCTGCCCACAATGGCAGGCTCGGCGCCCCGCCCCGCCTTAACCCTTGCGGTACCGACTCCGACTGGGGCTGGGCTTCATTTCTTCGGCTCTCGCCCCCCCCCCCCAGTCCTATCTTGATCTAAAGACCTGCTGGAGGATATGGCTCCCCCAAGGAGCGGGGTCCCGCCTCCCGAACGAAGCCTAATCATTTATGCCCCCCCCCCCCATCTTGGACAGTTTTACTCAAATTACATTCTTGCACCAACCCTTAGCCTGGGGTGGGAGGGGCCCCATTAAGTTTTACTGAAATTAATAGTTACACCCCCCCCCCCGCACTAAATATAACAATCCAGAGATCAGGAAATGTAACTTCCCAGCAGTGATCATTTGCTTTATGACAAAAGGGTCCCTGGGGTTTGAGTTTGGGGACAAGAGTTCTGTCTGAGAAGCTGTGCGGAATGTCCCCACTGCCTGGAAAGGGCTCCCGATTGAATGTGAGGGCCAGATCGCCTGTACCCCCAGGGACGCCCATACAGAGCCAGGCCTCAGAGGGGCTGGCAGCGGGGAAGTCCCTTCAGGGGGACCTTGGGAAGGTAAGCGGGGGATAAAAGCCTTCCCGCACCAAAGCCTGTGCCCAGAGTCCTTTTGCCTCTTGATGTGTAGGAAGGACAGGCAGGAGGGAGGCCTCCCAGGCTGCGGGCTGGCCTGTAGGAGGGGTTCCCATAACCCTGCCCGGAGAGCAGAAGAGAGCAGCATAGAGAAAGGGAACCGCTCAGTGTGGGAGCAGATGTCTTTCCCCTAGAGGACGGCTACCAATTTCCTCGTTAGCATTTCCTTTCTTTCTGGCCCCTTGCAAAATGCATGCACTATTACAGGGAGCCCCTCTAAATGGCCACTTATTGTTCTTGGAGGGAGTCTGTTGGATGTCACTATTCCTGTTCCTGAGAGGTGGTAGCAGACGTCAAAAGAGGGTTTTCCTACAGCACCCCAAACCATGTGGTCTAACCATTGTGCCTCTGAGTTTTGTTGGTGCCTTGCTCTTTCGCGGCGTAGGTGTAGGAGTACTGGAGCTGTATTTATCACTTTGTCTTGCTTTTCTGAGATGAATGGTTGGGATCTCTGAACAGGAACAGGGTGCAGCTGTTACCGCTGCTCAATATTCCAGTCATTCATTCATTCCCTCCATCACTCAACAATATTAATTGTGCACCTACCCGGTGCCAGGCTCTGTGCTAGGGACGCTAAGAGGAGAGACACATGTCCTGCCCCCCAGTGACTTGAGGTTCAGGCGGAAGGCAGGTGTGTAACTGCAGAACTATGGAGGAGGATGCGAGCTACCGTCCAGCAATGGTCTCCTGAGTAGCTTATAATTCATTAATAAGATCACTCAAGAGCAAGAAGAAGCTGCTTGGCTTTGCTCTCCTCTGCTCTCTGCTTCTCTACCAACGACACTTACGGTCCTGAGCATCCTGGGGCGATTGTGGTGACCCTGAATTCATCCCAGGTCAGTGAAACCTCACAGCTACAAGCACTGTTACAAAGGGGTCTCTTTCTGTTTCCTGTGAGGCGACCTGTTAGCATCCCTGGCTCCAAGCTTCCCTCCCTTGGTCCCACTAGTTTAGAGTCGTTAAGAGCAGCCAGGAAAAGTGAAACTGATTGAATAAGTTTCCACCCCTTATAGGGAAATCCTTGTAACTAGACCCGCAGAGCAACGCCCCTCAGTACATCTGCTGGGAAATGGAGCTGGCTTTGTAATGTAGGGACTGTCCTTGCATCAAAAGTCATTGAGATGGGATTCACGCAGAGGGGGTCTGGGACCCCTTGTGAGAGTTGAGCATGAAATACTCTCCATAAGCACTTGAGGTTGAACCCACGTGGGCTTAGCTACTTGTACAGGTAACTGTTCCTGGAAAGAGGAAGCACTGCTGCTGGGTGACCGGCCACAGGGACACACACTTGGCTCAGCCACCCTGACCCCTCCCCTCCTTCTGACCCCTCTGTTTAAGCAAGTCCCTTTTTCTTTTGCCTTGGTTTCCCCAGAACACTGGCAGTTCCCACAGGAATCACCTTTGTAGGCTAAGTCATTAACTCTTGGGGTTGAGATGGAGGAGATATAGTGGGGGTGGCAGCAAATTAAAAGTCATGACCATCAGCAAATTAAAAGTCATGACCATCTGTTAACGTGTTAACTCAGTTGATAGAGTACATTAGCGATTCAAGCAACTAAGGCCCTGAGAAGTGCATATTTAAAAAACTGTTTTTTCCTTTATTGATTTTAGAGAGAGGGAGCGAGAGATAGAAACATCGATGAGAGAGAGAACATCAATTGGCTGCCTCCTGCATGCCCCTCACTGGGGATCGGGCCCACAACCTGGGCATGTGCCCTGACCGGGAGGGAATCAGATCGGCGACCTCTTGGTGCCTGGGTGGACGCTCAACCCCTGAGCCCCACTGGCCGGACCTGAGAGTAGTATTAATGAGAGAGAGAGGAGCAGGAAGCTTTGCAGAGGCCAGAGGGCCTTAGTGGGGTCACACCCAGCCGCTGGACGGCACTTCCTTGGCTCCGACGCTGGCTAAGGGTGTGCTTCTCCTCCCTCTGAGGACCGCCACCCCCACCGAAACTCCTGGAAGCTCCAAGCAGCATCTGTGCACATCTAACTAGCCCCTGCCCTACCGCCTCTTCCTCCTTCTAGGGAGTAGTCAAGACTCCTCCTGGGAACGCGTTCTCCGGGCACTGTTGTCTTCATTCATAACTTCGAGGAAACTGAGGCCCCAAGGTGTTGCTCAAGATGGCTCATTGGAGGAGCTTTTAAGTCAGGCATCCTCCCTTGACCTCAGCGACTTCTGCAACACGGGATGGCCGAGGCCCCCTCCAGGTCTCTTCAGCACTTCGCCAGTTTCACAGGGATTTGTGACCAGGTATCACCTTTGGCTCTGACGCTATTCCCTTAGTTCCCCTGTGTCGGGGTTCAGGGAACAGGATTATCATCACTCACTGCCCACCCTTCGATGTGGGTGAGGCCGTAATCATCCATCTCAATGTTCATCTTTCCACGCAGAAGAGACCAGCCTTTTCGGTCAGCCCAACGTAAACAACAACAACAAAACACAACTCAATATTTAAGTGATAATTTCCTTATCTAAAATTCTGAGTCAGTACCCAACACCCTCCAAGTGAGAAAGCAGTTTGGAACGTTAACTACGCGGTGGTCATGTCTTGTCTTGCAGCTGTGACCAGCTCTCTGTGGGGTGCGTGGGGGTGTCAAGAGGTAGACTGTAGTTGCTATTGTGTTTCCACACTTCTACCTTCTCTTTTGAAATTTACACTAAATTTGAGTGTTCTCACAAACACAGGGTCCCCACCCCCCCCTTCAGAATCAGAATCCTAGTGGTAGCAACCCGGAAAAGTAAATGGACACATTTGCATTCCGTCTGTAGCTCTTGTAAATAGCAAACTCGTAGCTCAATTGTAAATAGCCAAAGAAAGAGAGGACATATGCCCAGAAGATGTTGGGATGTTTCTGAGATTAGCAGCAATGGATCTTGGAAGGGAAGTGGGCATGAGCTCATCTGGGAGTTAGAGGTGATAGCAGAGGGGAGGATGATTCCATTTTTTTTGTGTGTGTGGGATATTTTCAGATCCTTCAGTCAGGACCAAAGGTGGTTTTGAACCCAAGCACAAAGTAGGAGAAAAAGAAACAGGAACGTTCTCTCACGATTCCCACCAGCGCTTCGGCAGAACTATCACCGTGATCCCTGAATCAGATTTCTCTGAATCCGCTCTCCTGGCTTTGCCCAGTGTCCAGCATGACCGTCCCTGACCCCCAAGAAGTATCTGAGGAATCTGGGCTGTGTCAGTCGTCCCTGACTCCCAGCGTCGTTTGGATCATGGACCTCCACGTTCTCAGCGTCGGAAGGGTAGAGTCGAGATAGCACATTCCCTTCCATTCACTCATTTAACAACTGCTGCACCACCTGTCGTGTCTGGAATCCCACTGGAGGACTGGGGTGCTGTGTGAGTCATAGGCACTGGTCCTCATCTTGTGGAGCTCGGATTCCTGTGGGACCTTACAGATGGAAAACCCTTGGACCCAAGACCGAGACACTTGCTCACAGGTGTTTCGGAGCTAAGATCTGTCTCCTAGTCGAGTTCAATGCTGGTTCTCCTGCATATATGACTTCACATGACATTTGAATGGGATCATAAACTCCCAAGGGATGGGGGACCTTATTCCCTTCCGGTTTCACAGTATCTGCATAGTAGAAACCCAGTCAATACCTGTGCCCACCATGGCCAACTTCAAGCCCACCACCAATGCACAACTGAAGGCAACCTTGGGCAGAGGTGTGCGTTGACCCACCAAGATGGTGTGTTGCCACCAACTACATACAATAAACGAAGTAACTCAAGAGCATAGATAATAGCAAAAGGTAGAAAATACAGTTCGGAAGTGATGAGTTCTGCGTATGTACTGCCTTTGCTTTTAGTATAATCTATTTAATTGTCAGTGTACTTTTTAATGAGGGCTCTGTTGAACAATCAGCACGAGTCCTCTCCAGCACAACGCCGGTGACCAGAGACAACAGGAAGTTGCCACTGTCACGGTCAACTTGGTGAAATGCCGTTTTTCACATAAACCCCAGATGAGATAGTCACCAAAGTCACAGCCACACTCACCAGAATGTCAGCCTGCTGGGATCTTAGCACAAAACATGTCAAAGGAGAGTGACCCACAGCCCAAAGTAGATTTCCTGTCAAATGGCCCTTTGGGAGTCTTTTTTTAAAAGAATTGTTTTCTTTATTGATTTTTAGAGAGAGAGGAAGGGAGAGAGAGAGAGAACCATCAATGAGACAGAACATTGATTGGCCGCCTCCTGCATGCCCCCACTGGGGATCGGACCCACAACCTGGGCACGTGCCCTGACTGGGAATCGAACCGGTGACCTCTTGGTGCATGGGTTGACGCTCAACCACTGAGTCATACCAGCCAAGCGAGTGTGCCTCTCATATACACACCAGCCAAGGGCAGATTCTACACCCCGATCGCTTCTGTTATGAGTTCTCACACTCTGGGCGCTATCCGTCTGCCTTAATCAACCTAATGCCAGATGCCAGAATGTAGGGACAGTGCCCTTGCCCCTGAGCCTGCCGAAATGACGCAAACCAGCCAATCCTAAGGCTGATTACCCTCTGTCACCTGTTCCCTTCCATGACATCCATAACAAAGGTGCCTTCCTCTGTTTCCTTCCCACCCTCTCTGCCCCCTGTGGTCCCGCACTGCACGGTGTGTCCACTGCCCTGGGGAACTGAGTAAACTATCTTTTCGGTGACACTTGTCACCTGACCCACTGGCCTCGCTGTCGCTGAATGTTAATAACACCAACATTTAAAAACATGGCATAGAGCACAGCTTCTCCAGCTGTTTGCAGCACAGGACCAGGGTGTGTGTTTGTTTTTAAATGTCTTGTCGAGTCCGGCCAGTGTGGCTCAGTGGCTGAGCGTCGACCCACGCACCAAGAGGTCGCCGGTTCGATTCCCGGTCAGGGCACATGCCCAGGTTGTGGGCCCGATCCCCAGTGGGGGGCATGCAGGAGGCGGCCGATCGATGTTCTCTCTCATCGATGTTTCTATCGCTCTCCTTCTCCCTTCCTCTCTCTCTAAAATCAGTAAAGGAAAAAATAAAAGTAAATAAATGTGTCTTACTGCATGACTAGTATGCAGCTCACACCATATGCCACTTGTGTGTTAAGCACCCCCAAACCTCTTCATCAAGAGGAGTCACTGGCCACACACATCGATGTTGCAAAATAATAGTTTCTCAGTGCTTGTGTTCAGTCTCCATACCTACCTCAGTATGGACCAGCACTGGTCTATGGACCACACTTGAACTAGTTCTGGTTTAGAGTTGATTTTGAGATCACTGTTCAGAACTTAGCTTTTTGTGTGATCTTTTTTTCCTCTCTTTCTCTGTTAATACGCACCTAGGACACGCTTAGAGAGAGAACGAGGGTGGGAGGGAGAGAGAGAAACATCGATCGGCTACCCTCTGAATATGCCCCAACTGGGAATCAAACCCACAACCCAGGCAACCGGGAATCAAACCAGCAACCTTTGTGTGCTCAGGATGATACTCAACCCACTGAGACACTCCAGCTGGGCAGAACTTAGCTTTTTGTCCGACTTTGATCTAAGTTTCAGTTTCCTAGATATTAAATGGAGAAGATAATCATACTTAACTCACAAGTTTCGGTAACAACGAACAAATGCATCTCAAGCACTTAGTGGAAGGCAAGCATGAAGTAAGTGATCATTACATATGGACTTTTGTTTATCATTTAGGATAAGGCAGAAGTAGAAAGGATACAGACAAAATGCAAACAGTGGTTGTCCCTGGATGGTAAAATCGGGTTGTTCTTTATTTTTCTCCATTTTACAAATTTTCTACAATGATCATAAATTACTCTGTAATCAGGAAAAAAAGGTCATTAAAATTTGTCGTGCCTATTTTCTCTGCGCTGAATTTTTTTTCTGCCAGAGTTTAATATTCGTTCCCAATAACCCAATATAAACACACATATTTAGTAAACAAAATTGGTTTTGCAAACAGTTTTCTATCTTCCTTTCATATTTTGTGAGCATGAACCTAATATTCACATTGCCATTTCTGATGGAGGAAAACAAGCGACACCCCTTTGTCCCTCTGGTGTTGGAAGCCCTGGAGATGCTTCCTGTCTGATTCTCCTCACCTGAGCCTGGCCATCGCCTGGCCTGGACCCCTCACGTTGCTCTGGGCCACAGCCAAGCCCCAGCTTCTGGGGCAAAGGGGCAATTCAGAGACCCCTGTGCAGGACAGGAGGTGGTGGTTTCACACACACATGCACCCCGAACCCCGCCGGCCACTTCCCCTCTCTGCCCCACCATGGCTCCAAGTCTGCTGCTAGTGGTTCGTGCAGGCAACGGTCCCGAGGATCTGATAAGATGAGGGGCGGAGGAGCAGCATAAACATGAGGATCATAGTCAAGACATCCTTTCTTTTAGAATCTTCACAGATAAGGTGCTAGACCAGGTCTTCAAGTCATCCCACTGTACACAGCTCTCTTAGAGAAGAATAACCCTCACCTTGAACGCAGGTGTGTGACTACATATTTGGGAATACCTTCCTCCTCCTCCTCCTTCTCCACTGCCGCTATTTCTCCTCCTCCTCCTCCTCTTCCTCCTCCTCCTCCTTCTTCTTCTCCTCCTCCTCCTCTTCCTCTTACTACTACTATTCTTCTTCTTCTTCTTCTTCTTCTTCTTCTTCTTCTTCTTCTTCCTTCTCCTCCTCCCCCTCCTCCTCATCTCCTCCTCCTCCTTCTTTTTTCTCCTCCTCCTCCTTTTTCTTTATATAAGAGGAAATTTATAGAGATAAAAAGTTTTCCTGGGCTATTTTTTTTTTTTATTCTCACCCGAGGACATTTTTCCATTTTTTGTACAGATAGAGTGGGAGGGAGAGAGAGGAAGAGAGAGAGAGAAACATCAATGTGAAAGGGACACATCAAGTGGCTGCCACCCACACAACCAACCAGGGCCGGGGACAAACTGCAACCGAGGTATGTGCCCTTAGCGGGAACCGAACCCGGGTCTCTCCGGACCGCAGGCCGATGCTCTAACCGCTGAGCCAAACTGGCCAGGGCCCTGGGCTATTTTTTAATTTTCTTTTTTTTTAACATTGATTTTTAGAGAGAGAGGAAGGGAGAGGGAGAGAAAGAGAGAGAGGTAGAAACATCAATGAGAGAGAGAGACACATCGATTGGTTGCCTCCCGCACGACCCCAGCTGGGGCCAGGGACAAACCGCAACCAAGGTACATGCCCCTGGCCTGGATCAAACCTGGGAGTCTTTGATCCCCAGGCCGATGCTCTAACCGCTGAGCCAAACGGGCCAGGGCTCTGGGTAGCTATTTTTTACATGATTTAAAAAAAAAAAATCCTTATTGTCTCAATCTCTTCCAAACTCAAGAGGGCATTATTACTACTTAACACGCATTAGAGTTAGCACTCTTAGAAAGACTGTATTCCGACTATATTGCACGGCGTTGCGTTCCAAATGTTCTTTACGGTACATTAGAATCCCACGTATAACCGTAGTTTCAAGTATGTGTTTAGCAACAGGGAGATAACTTGGACCATTCTTCATGATCATAGAGATTTGTAGCTGTGTACCTGCCTTGGTATCAACATATTATTGGTAACGGCTATGATTTGTTGGCTTCCAAGTCTTGGGTCAATAACAGCCCCCACTTGTTGCCTTCATCCGAGGGAGTCAACGCAGTCCGTGTCGCCGGTTTCTCGAGATGACAAACGAGAGCTGGGTCACTCTTCTGATCTGAAAGCAGTTCGTTACATTTTCCCGAGTGGCCCTGGGAGCCGGGCTGGCTTCCAGCCATCTGACATCACTGGGAGGGAGACTGGGCACATAATGGCAACACCTGTGAGCACTTAAGTCCCCCCGCACACTGAGTCAGAGAAATGCCACGTGATTCTTTCACTATAGCTGCTCAAGGGTCCCAGCGAGATGAGGAAGGTCAGTTTGATTTTTGAGTTTTCTTTCAAAGGGAAAAAGCCAGGGGCTCAGATCTGCAAAGGCCCCCTAGCGGGTTATTATAGGCCTTTAAGTGCCCATAAGATCCCCAGCCAAACTCTGAATTTGACCGCAGGGACCCGCTGGCTCAAGTCCGTGGTCTCAGCTGTTCGTGTGGCTCATGGTTCTGGAGTTGTGGGAAAGGTTGTAGGGAAGGGGGAACCAGCGACGGCCGGAGAACTCGGGAGACTTTATTTACAGTGTCCTTCCTTCCTTCCCCTGGTCCTCTGTGAGTCATCTCCATTTGGCCCATTTGGGATGAGTTTTGTAATACTTATTGTGCAGGGGTTATTTTATTATTACTATTATTTTGTCATCCTCACCCGAGGATATTTTTACATTTATCTTCAGACAGAGTGGGAGGGAGAGAGAGAGAGAGAAACATCGATGGGAGAGAGACACATTGACTGGTTGCCACCCGCACAACCCCAGCTGGGGCCGGGGTCCAACTGCAACCGAGGTACGTGCCCTTGGCTGGAATCAAACCCTGGTCTCCTTGGGCCTCAGGCTCATGCTCTAACCACTGAGTCAAACCGGCCAGGGATTATTTTGCAGTTCTTAAGGCATAAGGGACTTCATGTGGCATTTCCTAAGGACCTTCCTCATCCCAGCATTGCCATTCCCCTTGAACACCTGGATCGCTAACTTCCTGGTTCTCACACATTCTATAATCCTTGTATTTTCCGGAGTGCAGTTCATTCCCTAAGACCATGTTCTACAGTGGTTCCAGGACCAACAAAGGGGACTGCATCGTCCCCTCCCCTTTCTTGCCGTGTGTTTGGCAGCCTCTACGAGGGGCAGGTCCCTTCTCACAGGGTGAGTGCCCAGGGCCCAGACCACAGCTGGCCTGAGCTGTGGCAGAGCTGTGCCAACAAAGGACAAAAACAAAAGCAAAACTGCACTCATTTCAAGCTCCATTAGGGGCACGCGTTGGGTGGGGAAATCAATGGAAAAGATGAAGCCGGCAGGAAAAGAACTTCTTTTTCTCTCTTTCCAGGAAGGGATTGACTACAAGTAGCAACGGGGCAAAATCATGCAGCAGGACCCGTTTTTAAACAACAGAGAAATTTAAAAATCACACCCAGCAAACATTTTTGTTGTCATTTTCAGCTCAAATAAAGACAAATGTCTAAAACAACATCATTACCGCTTTGTTCTTTATTGTTTCTTCACCTGGCAAAACACCAGCCAGGGCTCAGGACGACAGCCCGTGGCCGGCCACCGTGAGAGACACGCTTTGTACGAAACAGCCGTCATCATTCAGGGTCGCTCCAGCCATTTGCAAACATAAACTCGTAAGTATCAATAACGTGGACGGTCCATCACAATTTGCCAGCTAATAATAGCCAACCATTTTACAGTTTTGCTTTCAGAAGTCAGGGAAGGGAGGGCTTCCGTAGGGAGCTGTTAACCACTCCAAAGTCATCCTCATCTGCGGGCAACGTACAAGGGAACAGGCATTGTCGGAGAAAACGTGGACAGGAATACAGTTTTGACGTTTGTAAAATAATCTCCACAGAATCGATCCTTATGCTGCTTTTGTATGGCTTGTACATTAATGGGACATTCCACAACAGGATGCATTTTTTTTTTTTTTTCTACCAGTCATTTGATGTCTTTTATGCAGTCAATCCCAGTCGTTTTTATAGTCACTCGATGGGTAGGCTTTTCCGGGCTTTTGTTGTCTTGCTGTGATAGCTGAGGGGAGCCACCAGGTGGCACTGTGCCCGAGAAGGGCCTGGAAATGAAATGGAATTGCTGGGCTAAACCAGTGCCGGATAAACACTGGACCCCGAGGGTCAAAGAGAAATTGAGAGAATAAGAACGAGGAGAGGACACAACCATCCAGAAAGCCAGAATCTTGCATGTTGCTCATTGATTTGCATAGTCTCGCAGAAGCCAGTTTCAATAACCACGTAACGGATTGACATGAAAAGGAGACGTCGTATCTCTGGAAATCAGTATTCAAGGCAAGCAAATCAAGAAGAGATGGACACGGAGCACCAAAAACTGGCTGGAAAATCCAAGTTACTTCTGCAGAGGGTTATTTATTTATTTTTCTTTCACCCAAGGACATTTTTCCATTTTTGTTCAGATAGAGTGGAGAGAGAGAGAGAGAGAGAGAGAGAGAGAGAGTCATTGATGTGAAAGGGACACATCGAGTGGCTGCCTCCCACACGACCCCAACCAGACCAGGTCGGGGACAAATTGCAACCAAGGTACGTGTCCTTGACCGGAATCGAACCCGCGACTCATTGGTCCTCCAGCCAACGCTCTAACCGCTGAGCCAAAGCGACCAGGGCTGCAGAACATTCTTTCCTTAATGCCCCTTCTAGCCTTGGGGAAGAAACTAAATGTGCACAGTTCTCCAGATAATTGATCATGGCAATCAATAATAGATCGACTCCTTGCACTATTCATGGAAATCAATCACGGACACCTTGCTCTGTCCCTGATTTGGGCACAAAGTAGATGTGAATTTCCAGCTGTTTAAATTCAAAAGTTAAGAAAATGTGAAATGTCTCTACTTTCCTCAGTTTCCCTGACATGGCGTAGACGAAGAATCGGTCTTTCTCTCGACGGTCCTCTCCCTCACCCGGAGTTGATATTTCCAATAGCAAATCCATTTCCTCAGGAAAAGCGGATGAGGGTGATATTAGTACAGCATCTATGTCCTCACAGCCCAGGTAAGATATTGAACATCTTCCTCTGGGTGCCCAGCATGGTGCCCGGCGCTCAGATACTTAAGAAACCGAAGCAAGAGCTTTGCAAATGACCCCCCATTTCGTTATGGGGCGATGCTTCTAGCACATTGCACAGATAGAGCCGCACCCAGCCCCTCATTAACGTAATGGATTCATAGTCAGTCTTCCAGGGATGCGGAGTTGAAGCTCCTGAGCTTCGAGTGTGGGTGTATTTATAAATGCGCCTCTCATTACTCCCCAGTTCCGAGAGCGAGCGAACTCTCCTCCCGCAGCGGCGGAGGAGAAGGTGAACACGGTCCCCAGAAGCTGTCATCGTGTGTTGTTCATTCATTTATGTGTTAGAAGACACCTCGCTTTGCTTCCCGAGGAGAGAAAGCTTATTAATTTGTGTGCGTTTTCCCCGCCTTGGAGTTTCCGCTGGCCCGTGTCATCTGACTTTTTTTTTTTTGTAGTCAGACTGCCTCTTGCAGTTCACCTGGATGAGGCCGTTGGCTTTGCGTAGGGAGTGCTTTTCTCCATATTCTCTGTCTCTGTCTACTTTTTGCTTATTCCGTCCTCAACCAATTCCCGACAGTGCTCACCATCCCTGTGAAGTGGATCTTACCCCCCTTGCCAATCGAGAGACTGGCGTTTTATCTCCACCTTCTCAGACCTCCCACCAGCATCTGAGCTGGTCAACCCCTCTTTCCTCTGCAGAGACTTCCGGCTCTAGGCTTCTCTGGGGTGGCTCTCTCTTCTCTTGTTCTTGACCATTTCCTCCTCTTCTGGCCAACCAGGGCCCAGTTTTGAGTCTCTTACCGTCTTCCCGAGCAACACACATTCAGTAGGTCTGGAGTGGGGTGACGGATGCTCATTCTGCTGGCCCAGGGGCCGCACTTTGAGAACCGTGGATCTAAAACATGGCAGTTAATGGTGCCGCCATCTACACGGGTGCTTGGGCCAGACCCCGAGCAGTCATTTTTGATTCTTCTCGTTCCTTCATGGCCACGGACAGGATCTTAGTTATTTAGACGAAGAACCTGAATGTTAGAGAGTTTATAGGACCCGAACAAAGTCTCAGGCTACCAGGTAGAATTTAAACCCGCAGCTCACCTCAGCTGACTGTTACCAAGTCGTGTGCTACCTTTCCTCTATGGACCTGCTACGGTTTTTTAATTGGGAAAACATGTTTGTATCTGCATCTCTTTCTCCATGAAGACTGAGGATTCTCTAGCTGAGAAGTTGGAGGGTTTAAGAAGTGAGGGTTTCGGCTGGCTGGTGTGGCTCAGTGGTTGAGCATTGACCCACGCACCAAGAGGTTGCCAGTTTGATTCCTGGTCAGGGCACATGCCCAGGTTGTGGGCCTGATCCCCAGTGGGGGGCATGCAGGAGGCGGCCAATTGATGTTCTCTCTCATTGATGTTTCTCTCTCTCTCTCTCTCTCCTCACTTCCTCTCTCTAAAATCAATAGAGGAAAAAAAAAATGAAGTGAGGGTCCCTGCATGACCTGGTCATTTAGAAGAGCAACAGGTCGTTTGACTGGGAAAGTGGCGTAGGATTATCCAGCACGGTTGGGTGCCTGTTGAGATCCGAGATTCAATTTAAAAGGAGCTCAGTGTGTGTAGCCGTGGCTTTTCCCAGCAACGTTCAGGAGATCACTGCGGCTCTTGGATCAGGACCCGGGAGAGGGGTCGCTGAATCAGGGCGCGTACACTTCTCATGGCCAAAGGAGCTGTGGGCTGTCCCTTCCAAACGTGTCCCCGCACCTGTGCACGTGGCACTGTGTCAGACCGGGTGATCCCTGCCATCTGCTCTGTGGGGAAAATCGGTATTTTGGTGTTTCAAATGCAAATTATTTCACTATATGTGAGAGTGAGCATCTTTTCTTACGCTTTTTCTGTGCACTGCCTATTCATGATGGAGACTGCTGAAGAATTTTAGAGCCCAGCTGGTGTGGCTCAGTGGTTGAGCGTGGACCCAGGCACCAAGAGGTCGCCGGTTCGATTCCCGGTCAGGGCACATGCCCAGGTTGTGGGCCTGATCCCCAGTGGGGGGCATGCAGGAGGCAGCCAATGAGTGTTCTCTCTCATCGATGTTTCTACCCCTTTCTCCCTCTCCCTTCCTCTCTCTCTAAAATAAAGAAAAAAAATATTTAAAAAAAGAATTTTAGAATAATCAGGTTAAAGAGAAAATACACCGTCAAAGCTGCTGAGCAAAATTATAAAACACGAAGCGGGAGGTTCTAATGCCTTGGGGTTAAGGATTAGACACTGGCATCAAAAGTGTGATTTTTTTTTCCTGCAAAGTAAGGCTGTTCTCTGTCCTGGCTAGAAACAGTTTGGTTGGGCCACTACCCTCAAAAACACCCTCATCTCCTTAAGCTGCAGGTACCAGCCAACTGGGGACGGGCACCCAGATCCCCAACTCTCAGCCCTGTAATCCCAGCTCTAATCACAGGCGAGATTTTGCCTGCGAGACACTCCCAGGGAAACACTGAACGGGGAGGAAAAGCAATGAACAAAGGGAAACAGGAAAACAAACCCCCTGGTGTAGGGCTTCTGGGGGAACTGTGAGGTGGGGTGACGACCTGGAGCTGATACTGACGCGTGCACAGCTTACGAATCATCCTCCTTTAACCTGCTGTGGGCTCTTCCAGAAGCCGCGACTCCTAAATCTAGTAAGTTTGTCTGAACGGAGAGCCACGGGTGCATATACACACTGACCTGTTCCACAGTCCGAACCTGGAGTGTGACAGAAATTGTGTGTGTGTGTGTGTGTGCGTGCGTGCAGGGGGCCCACGGTTAGCGACAGGTTCTGATGATAGGGGACTGAGAATCCCTCTAAGCCCATGCTTGGAGAGGGGCATGCTGCTTAAGTCCCACAGGGATAAGATGCTGGTGCGGAGGCAGAGAGCAGTCCTGAGGGTGTGGGTGTGGCCCCAGGGGTCCCGGCTTGCCTGGGCCGTCCCAGTGTCCGCAGGTGCATGTGTCTTTTACCCTCAGGATGACCGCAAGTTAGGGAGGGGCCACCGCCTGGCGGGTGGGTGGAGCTGCGCCAGATGAATGGTTTTTAAACTGGTCCATGAAGTCCTGGGTCCTACCGTGTGGTTCCAGACGTCACTGAGAGCAAACGGAAGGGCTGCCCTTCCTGAATGCAGCCCGCCCTGACTTTCTGTTTAGATCACGTCTATGAGGAAAAGTGTTCTGCTGTCAATAACGTTCCTGGGATGCTTCTGAGGACCCTCCTCTGTGCCATGGACTATGCTGAGGTCATCCTGGACTAGAGCTCATTTAACTTGGACAACCAGCCAAGTCTCTCAGTGTGACGGGTGACAAACTTGAGACTCAGAAAGGTCCCCCAGCCAGTGAGTGATGAGGCTGAGATGGACTTACTGTCCCCACCTCCCAATTCATATTCGAAGCCCCAATCCGCCATGTGATGCTATTCAGAGATGAGGTCTCTGGGAGGTAGTTAGGGTTAGACCAAGTCATGAGGGTGGGGACCCTCACAATGGGCTTAGTGTCCTTTTCCAGAAGACACACCAGGCTTGTTCTTTCTCTTCTCCCGGTGGGGACACACAAGCCAGGAAGAAGGCTCTCCCCAGAACCCAGTCATGTGGGTGCCCTGTTCTTGACCTCCCCGCCTCTAGAGATGTGACAAAATGACCCTGTTGTCTAAGCCCCCAGTCCACGGCATTTTGTCATGGCAACCTGAGCAGCTAGGACACCGGGTTTCAACCCACGTCCATGTGACGGTCATTCCAGCAGACCCTGGGTCTCTCCGTGGTGAGCCGTGATTTCATTACGCCGTTCTGTTCAGGTAGCACACAGTAATGGTGCAATAACTCATGACGACGCACAAGCAGATTGCGAAACCTGCTATGTTCTTTTGGCAAAGTTTTGGGTTTTAACTCGTCCTGAGGATGCTGTCCAAAGGGAGACACTGAAGCCCCTTTTTTTTGAAAGGAGGGAGACCCTAGTCAATAATTCTACCATCCACAGCCCTGGCCGGTTTGGCTCAGCGGTTAGAGCGTCGGCCTGCGGTCCAGAGAGACCTGGGTTCGGTTCCCGCTAAGGGCATGTACCTCGGTTGCAGTTTGTCCCCCGCCCTGGTTGGTCGGTGGGTGGCAACCATTCAATGTGTCCCTTTCACGTCGATGTTTCTCTCTCTTTCTCTTCCTCTCTCTCCCTCCCACTCTATCTGAACAAAAAATGAAAAAATGTCCTCGGGTGAGGATAAAAAAAAAAAAATTCTACCATCCACAGTAGTCCGCCCATCACACAGGGTCCTGAGTCCTATAAAACTCGGTTTCCTGGGAATTAGTAAAATATCCTAAACAATAGAAGTGCCCCTTGCAGAGAATCATTCTTCCACTGTTCCCCGATTTTTGCCTTTGAAAAATAGACCTGGTTGAACATACACACCAGGCTTGTTCGGGGTTGATCATACCTTTTGTCAAAACATCTGCAGTCTGAACCATATTGAGAGCATCTCAGGGAACTCATCAGATCCAAAACAACTATAAAAAAAAAAGAAAACCGCTCCTGATATTTTCCCCTGTAAGTGAAAGGAGGCGGAGAACCAAGCTCGCCCTCCTACTTCCCTCTGGAATGCTCTTGGTTTGACTCCCTTGCTTGACGGTGGCCTTGGGTGGTGATTCAGGGTTGTCTAACCACAGGGCTGTTCAGCCCTTGTCAGTGCAACACTAGCACGATTTCAGAGCCAAGACCCTACCCAGGCTTTCTCTGCTCCATCTGCAGCTTCTCGACGGAAAGGCTTCTTCTATTCCTCATCCTCACTTGTGCCCTCCAGCCCTTTGGAACCAACTGAAGTTACGGGTTCGAGATCTCTGGAACTCTCTCCCTCTTCACTTCAGGTAAACAAGGTATTGACAGCTTTCCCTTTGAATAAACACATTGCTTTTTTAAGTATAAAAGTAATACGTACTTGGTCCGGCCGGTGTGGCTCAGTGGTTGAGGGTGACCCATGCACTAAGAGGTCACCAGTTGGATTCCCGGTCAGGGAACATGCCCAGGTTGTGGGCCGATCCCCAGTGGGGGGCATGCGGGAGGCAGCCGATCGATGTTCTCTCTCATTGATGTTTCTATCTCTCTCTCCTTCTCCCTTCCTCTCCCTCTAAAATCAATAAATTAAAAAAAAAAATAGAGCCCTGGCCGGTTTGGCTCAGTGGTTGGAGCGTCGGCCTGTGGTCCGGAGAGATCCCGGGTTCGGTTCCCACTAAGGGCATGTACCTCGGTTGCAGTTTGTCCCCGGCCCTGGTTGGTCGTGTGGGTGGCAGCCACTCGATGTGTCCCTTCACATCGATGTTTCTCTCTGTCTCTCTCTCCCTCCTGCTCTATCTGAACAAAAAATGGAAAAATGTCCTCGGTGAGGATAAAAAAAATAAAAATAAAAATAGAAAGGCTGGTAAGAGGGAAAGAACTTGGTGTGTTTGGAACGTCCAGGAGGCCGTGATAATGGGCATATGGAAGACCAGGGCAGAGAGGAGACACGCACGGAGGGGAGGCGGGACCTCGATGGCCAGGGCGAGGCTGCTGGGTGAGTGGTCAGGTTCAGGTGCCCGGAGACGGGAGCAGGGCGTGGCTGTCAGCGAGGCCGCAGCTCCCCTGGTGCTGAGCCAGGCGGGCACAGAGCCGCAGCCGCCACATCCTCCACGGCCCCGCGGGCCCAGCTGTGTTAAAGCTTTTCCTTCCCGCCTCCACGGCTGGGGGCTCGTCATCGCACAAGGGAGAACGCGGTTAGCGGGTTGCTCCATTAGCAGCAGCAAAGCAATTAATTTTGCTGGAGCTGCACAAGGCTTTGCCTGAGCTTTGCACAAGTGTGCTGTTGAGAAATGCCCCCCAGTAGGGGTCCAGGCTTCCTTCAGTCCCCCTGCCTGGGCCCCGTTCCTTCTCTGAGGGCCACTTACGCCTGCATCATCCCAGTCACCCAGGGCAGAGCGGGAAAGCCTGGGCTGTCTCTGGTCTCCTCTCTTTGCTTTTGCAGAGGAGGGAGCTGGGACCCAGAGAGGAGGAAGCGACTTGTCCAAAGCCATTCGGGAAATTGGAGGCAGAGCTGGGAATGGGCCCCAAGGGGGCAAACTGGCTGAGAAATGATTCCTGACACTGAGCGAGGTACTGCTCCTCCCTGGTGGCTTCACTTGGGCTGAGTCACCAGGAATTTGGTCTCAAGGACAGGGGAGAGGGGCTGTCTGTATTCCTCTCAGGTCCAGGCACGGCAGGAGCACCGAGGGGTACGCTGGGCACCCCAGATTTACACATAAAATGAGTAGGGGTCGTCAGAGAAGAGTGAGAGCAGAGGGCGAGGGGAATTGGGAGCCAGGCTCGTGTACGATGATCCGCAGAGCAGACCACGAGACTCAGAGGAGCTGGGGTCGGTGGGACAGGACAGGGCTCCAAATATAGGAAGGGCTGCCGCGAACAAATAATGTCCTTTGCTCGATTTTTATTACCTTCTGTATTAATTAATCATCTTATCGCCACGGTGCCACGTCTCACATTTTATTCCGAATATGTAGCACTGTGGTGTCTTCATACGGGGCGAACTGCCTGGCCCATCGAGGGCTGGCCTGGGACGCGAGGGGGATCCCAACCCTGGCTGCACATCCTAGGAGCCCTTGTCACTGTCAAAACCCCGCCCCAGACATACTTTTTAAAAAAATCCTCACCCGAGGATATTTTTACATTTATCTTCAGACAGAGTGGGAAGGAGGGGGAGAGAGAGAGAGAGAAACTTTGATGTGAGAGAGACACATCGACTGGTTGCCACCCGCACGACCCCAACCAGGGCCAGGGACAAATACCCTTGCTGGAATTGAACCCGGGTCTCTCTGGTCCTCAGGCCGAGGCTCCAACTGCTGAGCCAAACTGGCCAGGGCCAGACATTCTTATCTAATTGGTCTGGGATGGAGCTCTGTGGTAGTTTGGGCCATTGGGCCATCCTGTTGATGGCGGGCTTGGGCGTGGGGCTTGCTTTGGCCCATGTCCGTGAGCTCAGGTGCAGCTTTAAGCTAAGCATGGCTTGTCCTTTGCCCTCCAGTGACCCACAGAAGAGCATACCTTTGGAAGGAAGCCAGGTCTGGGGAGAAGGAAACACGCAGGACACTGACCGGAAGACCACCGGCCAGCCATCTGGAGCGCTTGCCCATCTGAGTCCGAACAGCCAGCTTGGGTCAGACCAGCCAGCTCCCACCCACCCACAGACCTGTGAGTGAGAAACAAAGGCTTGTTGTTGGAAGCCGCTGAGTTCTGCGCTGTTTGCTACACAGCATCTTTATAGCAACGTTGAACTAAGAGCTTCTGATTCTATTGGTTGGAATGGAGGCCCGGGTATTAGAATTTATCAAAACGCTGCCCTGGTTATTCTAACGTACCGCTAGGGTTGCTGAGTGCCAATTTGGAATATTGCTTTTCTGCCCTGGAGTTGGGTGATGATATCACGGCTCGAACTGGTATTTATTTTACAAAACCTGGTTCTCAAACTGCCCATATCAGAATCCCTTGGGCAACTGGTGCTAAAAATGCAGATTTCTGGGCCCCACCCCAGACCTGCCGAATCAGACACCCTGGGGTGGGTCCAGGGCTTTGCATTTTTATATCCCCCGCCCCCACCAAGACACTTTTCAGGCACCCTGAAGTTTGGAAAAGATGCATTTAGGAATTCTCACATTTAGGAATTCTCTCCCATTTTCCGCCATCCTACTGATAATAGTTGAAACATTGTTGCTAAGATTTCAAACCTTTTGCACTAGCCTTTATGTTGGGGTTCTGGAGAGGAGAAACAGCCTGTGTTCGGATGTGATGGAGGAGGTTGGACTACATGATCTCTTCCGGCATGAACGCTCCAGCTCTGTGATTTTAGACCATTATAGTTGTCATTAAATGTGTGTAACAGTGGTCCCAAACTGTTCAACCCTTAGCGGCTGTAGCAGGATCCTGCCCAAGCACCTTGAGCAGGGAGTCACCGACCCCTATGGGTCCTGCCTCACTCAGACATTAAGCGGAGCTGACCAATGGGGCGTCACACCCCTTGGCCTTCAAGGCTGAACTGTGGGCCCCCCCCCCAGGCCACCGCCCTTGCAAAGGTCACTCTGGACCCTTGTGGCTCTTGTCTGGTTGGCTTTTTTTTTTTTTTTTTTAATCCTCACCCGAGGACATTTTTCCATTTTTTGTTCAGGTAGAGTGGGAGGGAGAGAGAGGAACAGAGAGAGAGAAACACCTACGTGAAGGGACACATCGAGTGGCTGCCACCCGCACAACCGACCAGGGCCGGGGACAAACTGCAACCGAGGTACGCGCTCTTAGCGGGAACCGAACCCGGGTCTCTCAGGACCGCAGGCCGACGCTCTAACCGCTGAGCCAAACCGGCCAGGGCTGGTTGGCTTTTTTTTTTTTTTTTAATTTATTTTTTTAACACTGGGCTCCATTTCTGCACCACTTTGAACGCTTGGCTTTGCAGTCTGGCTTCCAATGCCGATGCTGGTCCTTTGGACTTTAGGTTGAGAAACTCAGCTTTCTCTTGCGGACTCCGACGTGGCTCACACCTCCAGCCCAGTGGTCCTCAGTCTCTCCTGGGGACTTGAAAAAACCTTGATTCGGGCTCGCTCCTGCTCAATAATGCAGCCAGATTCTCTGGGGTGGGACAGAGGCTGCAGGATTTGCAGATGCTCCCCAGAGATTCCAGTGGGCAGCAGGGTTCAGAGAACCATTCTCCGGCCGAAACCACACAAACCAGGGGCCCCTGCCTCCATCCCCAGCCCCAGAGCTTCGGCTAAACCTGTTAGCAGCAGGCTGCTCCCACCGGGAGGATTGCAACACTGTAACCACATTTTCTGCCATAGAAGAGATCTTCCCTCGTCAGTCCCCACCCGCCAGGAGAGGACTTTGAAATATGCCACCCATCATCAGGTTGCAGGATGAGAACAGAAGCAGCTGGCCAAAGAAAACAGAGCGTTCAGATGAGAGAGACACAAAGAGCCGCAGGGCCATGCAGACTACGACGCGAAGCCATTCCCCGTAATGAGGCACCGGCGGCGGGCACTTCGCGGAGCGATGCGTTGATAAATACTCCGTACGTACAGTGAACTTTGAACAAATGCGTGAGCAGAGATGGAGTGTTTTCTGCAACGAGCAGCCAGCAAGGGCTTCACGCACGGAAGCCAGCAGAGACCAAAGTGGAATAAAAATAGGGCAGCAGCTTCTGTGGAAGTCGAGTAGCCAGTGCAAGAAATTTCCCAACCCCCCCAAAGAATCAGATGGCAGGGCAGCTCCTGGGGATCCGAAGGACGAGGAGCACCCGTTTGTAGTCAGAAGAAACTGGGAGTTCATACTGCAATCTCACTGTGTGTCATTTACAGTCTGCTCTGTGCACCACAGCTTCAACTGACTATAAAACAAGCGGCTTAGCCCTGGCCAGTTTGGCTCAGCGGTTAGAGTGTCGACCCACAGACCGGACAGACCCGGGTTCAGTTCCCGCTAAGGACACAAACCTCGGTTGCAGTTTGTCCCCAGTCGATGTGTCTCTCTCACATCAATGTTTCTCTCTCTCTTCCTCCCTCTCTCCTATCTGAAGATGAATGCAAAAATGTCCTTGGGTGAGGATAAAAAAATAATAATAAGTGGCGTATCATTTGTCATTCTGTGGGATGGGCTCATCGTTCTCAATGGATTCTTTAGCTGTCTTCATGAAGGCTAGGGCTCAGCAATGCCATCAGGTTTTTTTTCATCGAGACCTACTTGGACTGAGGGGTTTGGGTGTCCAGCCTGGGGGCAGATCAGGTCTCCTTCGAAATGTGTGTAACAGTGGTCCCAAACTGTTCAACCCTTAGCTGCTGTAGCAGGATCCTGCCCAAGCACCTTGAGCAGGGAGTCACCAACCCCTATGGGTCCTGCCTCAGACATTAAGCAGAGCTGACCAATGGGGCGTCACACCCCTTGGCCTTCAAGGCTGAGCTGTGCCCCCCCCCCCAGGCCACCGCCCTTGCAAAGGTCACTCTGGACCCTTGTGGCTCTTGTCTTATCTCTCTCTAGTTCTGCAGTTTCCTGATCTTGCTCATTTCCACACCTGCCGCATGTACCTCAGTGCTGCAGCCCCAGGGTAGAGAGTAACACTGGCGCTGAGAAAGGGGGATTGAAAACTCTTTGGGAACCATGTGTTGGGGCATTGTTTTTTCAATGAGCCAGAAAGATCTAGAAAGGGGCCCTGGCTGATTTTGCTCAGTGGTTAGAGCGTCGACCTGCGGTCCAGAGAGACCCGGGTTCGGTTCCTGCTAGGGGTACGTACCTCGGTTGCAGTTTGTCCCCGGCCCTGGTTGGGTCGTGTGGGTGGCAGCCACTCGATGTGTCCCTTTCACATCGATGTTTCTCTCTCTCTCTCTCCCTCTCTCTCTCCCTCCCACTCAATCTGAACAAAAAATGGAAAAGTGTCCTCGGGTGAGGATAAAAAAAAAGATTTAGAAAGGGCACTAGTTGTCAAACTGTTGAGGTCGAAGGAGTGGAGTGTAGCATTTCTTAGCAGCTTCCGAAGAAGGAAAAACCAGATGCATCCTGTCCTGATGCAAGGCCACCTCACTGCGGTAAGGCAGCCCACAGTCGCTGGCCCGTGGGTTCTCCTGGTGACGACCCAGTGAGAACAGGAGCCCATCCCCTTGTCTGCCAAGACCGGATATTAACCTGCGTTCCAGACAGTTATAAACAGAATCTGTTTTTCTCGGTGATTGAAGTCCACATAAGTTGGAAAGAAACATCAGGGCTAAAAGTCAAGGGCTGTAGCCCTGGCCGGTTTGGCTCAGCGGTTAGAGCATTGGCCTGCGGTCCAGAGAGACCCAGGTTCGGTTCCAGCTAAAAGCACGTACCTCGGTTGCAGTTTGTCCCTGGCCCTGGTTGGGGTCGTGTGGGTGGCAACCAGTCGATGTGTCTCTCTCACGTCGATGTTTCTCTCTCTCTCTTCCTCCCACTGTATCTGAACATGAATGCAAAAATGTCCTCAGGTGAGGATAAAAAAATAAAAAAAGTCAGGGGCTGTATGCATAGATGTATTCTTTCAGCTCTCCCTTCCGTCCCCATCCTCCAGGGAGGCATCTTGCACCTCCAACCCCTCCTCCTGGAAGAGCTCTGGAAACCGGCAGAGAGGAGGGTTAAACAGCAGCGCTGTTGAAAAACAGATTATGATGGAAACATTGTTTGCAGCTGAGCTGAAACCGAGCCCTGCCCTGGCCAACTGCTCCTGATGACAGCATGCACTTAGGTGGACAACCTTTGGATTGTCGTAGATTAAAAACAAACAAAGGGACAGAAAGCCCAGACCTTAAATAGCTAGAGAGAAGCCGGGTAGGAACAGCCTTTGCAGGTCCTGCCTCTTGGGGCCTTTGAGGCCAAATCCTATTTCACAGCAGAGTTTGTGGAGAATTCGCTTGAAAGTCACAGCCTGCCCACTGACTTTATCCATCTTCCTTGAAGGTGGCATTAATGAGCTCGCTAGCTTCTTCAGGACCGCGGGGCCCCGCTGCTGCCTCGCGGGGTTCACACCTCCCCGCGAACTGACGATCCGAAGTCTCTCGCCCGCAGATCCAGCTTTATGACTGATTTTACTTCTTTTTTTATTCTTTGATCTGAGAAGAAAAGAGTATTTAGACATTTAATTGGCATGTAACGAGATAACTACAACAAGTTAATTAGTTCTCAATTAAGTTGCATTTGCCATACTTCCTGACTGTCGTCTCATCAATTAGGGGCATCTAATGAACTTGCCTTAGCTGCTTGCTTCCCGAGGCGAGAGGAAGGATGCGCCCCCTTGTGCCGGAGGCTGCAAGGCGGCGTCTCCTTGAGAGCCGGCCTCCGTGTGTCTCTATCCACCCTGTCTTAGGATCCATTGACTGGAAGAGCTGGTCCATCCTCAGCTTCCCCATTTCTAGGGTAGGTACAACAAATAGGCGCTCACCAAGGCTGTTGGGTGGATTAATAGGAGTGGGTAAAGACTTAGGGGTCCGGTAGATAGTAGCATTGTCGTTAGCTGTTGCAGGCTCTGTGATTTTGAAGGATTTGGGCAAAGAGGTTACCTGGCTAAGCACTTGGGCGGCGGGGCGGGGGGGGGGGTGGGGGTGGTAATTGTCATTGAAAGTCCTTGCGGGAGCCCCAAGTCAAATTTCAATGTCTTTATTAGAACATTACAGGATGGCCGGAAAAGGTAGGTGGACAAGGTTAAGTATTCATTGCAACCTGCTGTTTGCCTTAAGATGACATGGTCCAGGGATATTGAGATCAGAAATGTGATTGAGTTTATCAGTCCAGTACCAGGGAACAGAGAGAATGAAACCAGTCCTTTCTGGGAGGAAGCGACATGCTGGGGAGATGAAGAGAGGGTAGGGCTCCCAGGGGGCCGGTCGGTCACCCTGCAGCAGTGACAGGGGTTCCAGTCTCTGTCCCTTCCTCTCTGTTGCTTTCAAGCCACAAGTTCACCTCTCCTTCAACGCCAGCGATGATTAAAAAGCCACGTTGACGCATCATCAGAAGGAGGGGGGAAAAAAATTTACAAACGAATTTGCATTTTAATGAATTTTTAATTGCACCAAAATCTGTTGTTTCTGTTTAAAGATGCAGTGCTGATTTTGTGGTCTCTGCTGCTGAGGGCCAAGTGGGAACTTAATGTGATAAAAACTATGATAATGCTAAGCTTAATTAGGTTTGAACACGCTCTGCAAAGGCTGCACAGAGTCTGGGAGTGGTGAGCTTTGCTAGAATATGCTAAGAAGCAGGAAAACCACCAAGAACACAGCCAAGTCAACGATGCACCTAAGCTGGGCTGGGACACACCATCACCTGTCCTCACTTGTCCTCATATTTTTGGGTTTCTCAGCACAGGTGCCAGACAAACCCAGCTAGGGAGAGGTAGACAGTGGAATTCTACTGTGGCTTTGATCAGGGGTCTTTGATTGTTTGATTCTGTAGAAGTTTTAGAGGAAATCCAGATTCTATGTGCTCAGAAACTGTCTCCTTTTTTTTGGATGAAAGCAAGGTAGAGTAGAGACCAGATACATAGGTATGTTCATCAGTGTTGATTTAAAAGATGCTAATGAGCCCTGGCCGGTTTGGCTCAGCGGTAAGAGCGTCGGCCTGAGGAACAAAGAGTCCCAGGTTCGATTTCGGCCAAGGGGGCGGACCTCGGTTTCGGTTCATCCCCGGCCCTGTTTGAGGTTGTGTGGGTGGCAACCAATCAATGTGTCTCTCTCACATTGATGTTTCTCTCTCTCTCTCTCTCTCTTTCTCTCTCCTTCCAGCTCTGTCTGAAGATTAATGTAAAAATGTGTTTGGGTGAGGATTAAAAATAAATAAATAAATAAACAAACAAATAAACAAAAGCATCATCGAGGCTGCAAGCAGCCAGTTAAGGAGGCCTTGAGCCGCTCACCTGTGCTGGTATCTGTGCATATACCTGCATGATCGGGGTAAGGTGGATGCCGAGCCAAGGGCACACGAGGTCATTCTGACGCTCGATACTTCGCCTGCTGTCTCCTTATGTTCTCATAGCAAGCCTTCCAGAACCCTCGTTCCCGTTTGTAGATGGGGAAGTGCACGAATCCAGTGTCACAGAGCGGGCCTTCTGGGGAGATGGGGTTCAAACCCATCTGCCTGCAAATCTGAGCCCATCACCCCACATCATAAGGCTTCCTCAAGCCTCTCCTGCAGGGCACAAAGACATGGACCTAAATTCCACACCGGCAGTGAGAATTAACTGCCCGCATAGATCAGAAACTAGGTAGGTTTGATTCATGGAGATGGGAAAGAGAGACATTCCACATAGAAAATCCAAATAAATTTGAACACTGTGGGGTAATATTTGGAGGGGGGGAAAGCAAGCAGATTTGTTGGAGTGAGTCACAGTGGGCAGGTTGGCAAAGGGACTTTAAAAGATAATCATAATAGCCCTGGCCGGTTTGGCTCAGTAGTTAGAGCGTCAGCCCAGGGACTGGAGAGTCCCGGGTTCAGTTCCCGATAAGGGCATGTACCTCGGTTGCAGTTTGTCCCCGGCCCCAATTGGGGTCATATGGGTGGCAACCAATCTACGTGTCTCTCTCATATCGATGTTTCTCTCTCTCTCTCTCTTCCTCCCTTTCTCCCTCTAGCTCTATTTGAAGATAAAGGCAAAAATGTCCTCGGGTGAGGTTAAAAAAAAAGATAATCATAATAATAGAAATCTCACTTATTGAGTTCTTTTCTGTAGGCTAGAGAGTCTATGGGCTTTCTGTTCATTGTCTCCTGCAACCCTTTATAATAACCCTTCAAGGCAGGGGCCATCTCTGCCATGTACAGGGAAGGAACCTGGGCACAGGATGTGACAGTAACTAAGGCCAAAGTTACCTGGGATGAAATGCCATCGTGGGGATTTGCACTAGGATTTGTCTGAGTCTTTTTTTTTTAATCCTCACCTGAGAATATGTTTTTATTGATTTGAGCGAGAGAGGAAGATAGACAGAGAGATGTGAGAGAAACATCGATCAGTGGCCTCTCTTGTGCACACTGACCAGAGATCGAACCCAAAACCTAGACATGTGCCCTGACCGGGAATCGAACCTGCAACCTTTATGGTGGATGGGAGGCTGTTGCAACCCACTGAACCACCTGGCCAGGACAGATTTGTCTGAATCTTGAAGCTGAACTCTTACCACTATTAGGTCAAGATTCTAGAAGGTTTTGAACTTCAACAGTCTGTGTATTCACTTTCAGGCGGGCCTTTTTCACGAGTTGTTCTAACAGATATCGTCTTTAGATTTGAGCAGACGTTTTCATGGGTCAAGGAAGTCCATTTCTGTAGCTCAGTTCATTGAGGAGACCCCTACAACACCAGGAGAGGCTCTGGTTTGTGGCCTTCCCAAACGTATTTGGCCATGTCTCCAGGCTCAGAAAAACATCTCTAGACAGACTTCAGCCGGCAGCGGAGACCCCCCGATACTTCCTGAGCAGTGTGCTGCGAACACAGTCCACTCGGTGTTTGTGAGGGTATCTGAGGCAGGAGATCCGAGGATGGACACGGTGATGTCAAACCTGGAGACAGGGAGACCGGTTTGAAAGCAGCTAATTCTACTGAGAAAAAAAGCAGAAGAGACGCCTCACTCATCCGTCTCTTAATTAAAAGACTGGGCTCCAGTGACCCAGATGATTAGAGTGTCTTCAAAAATCCTCATCCAATTAAAAAGCTATCCCATCTGAGAGAGCAGTTTTGAAAACCACGAAGAGCTATCCACACGAAGAGTAGCAAAGGCTACATGGCGGAGGCGCCATGTGAGCAGAGGCGGACTCCAGGCTGTGTCTGCCCCAACCCGCCCCGTCTGTGTGGACATCAGCCGTACATGTCTACAGTCCAGTTCCTGCTGCCCTAGTACAGCCACCAGGCTCACTGAGGACATTCAGATGCCTCCCAGCTCCACGGTCAAAGCCACTCATCCAGAGGCTGGAAAAGGGTATCCGGGGCACCAGCCATTCTCTACCCACAGTGGACTCACTTGATGGACCTTTGATTGTCACCCGTCTCGTCAAATCATCTCTTCTTTTCTTTTCTTATTTTAATTTTTTTCTTTATTGATTTTAGAGATAGAGGAAGGAAGAGGGAGAGAGAGAGAGAAACATCGATGAGAGAGAACATTGATTGGCCGCCTCCTGCATGCCCCCCACTGGGGATCGGGCCACAACCTGGGCATGTGCCCTGACCGGGAATCGAACCGGCGACCTCTTGGTGCACGGGTTGACGCTCAACCACTGAGCCCCACCAGCCAGGCGTACCTTCTTTTCTTGTTCCTTTGGCAGTTGTGGGCATGTGCATATTTTTTCTTTGCATCAACTCTGGGAATTGTTGGGCTGCAAACTCTCCCTCAGAGGACACTTTTAGTAACAGAACTTAGATGCTAGTTCAGCTCATGTTTCCTGGACACCTGCTGTGTGCTAGGTGTTATGCTTAGTGCGTTCACACATTATTCTTCCTTCCCATCGTCACAGACCTTGCTGGCCTGCGTGGGTTGTGGCTGGGTTCTCTGAAAAACATCACATTTGAAATATGTGAAAATTTGAACCATTGCTTCTCTGATTTCCTTGGGAAAGTTCTGTTAGAACAAACCACAGCAGCCCAAGAGGTCGCCGGTTTGATTCCCGGTCAGGGCACATGCCCAGGCTGTGGACCCGATCCCAAGTGGGGGGTACGTAGGAGGCGGCTAATCGGTGTTCTCATCTCTCTCTTTCTCTCTAATATCAATAAAGAAAACAAATTTAAGAAACAAACAAACACAGCAGCATATAAGGGATCCTGGTGGAGGAGATTGAACCAGACCAAGGGGATGGGACTCTCGACGCCATGTCTTGATCACTGTGTGACCGCAAACAAGTTCCCAGCCTTCCCTAAACTCCAGTCCCCAAGCATCACCAACGGAAACCCTGTCACTCTTCCCATCGTCGGTTTGAGGATTCAGAGGATAAAGTGCTTGGTAAACGTTAGTGCCCAACATCTGTCCAGGGGGAGCACTTGGAGGTGAGTAAGAACAACGAGCTTCTGTTGTTGGCACATCCGTGTGCTGTGTCCCTGTGCTTTGCCCACCAGCTGGAGCCCCTTCAGGTCCAGCAACCGCCTTGGCTGAGTCGTCCAGATGCTCCGCTCCTAGAACCGTCTGACGGGTATCTCCACTCCAGGGACCGAAGGAAAACCGCTCCACGCAGGTTCCCAGAGGAACCCACGCCAGTTCTCTCCGCGCGGGAAATCGCTGGGCTCCCTCGGGGGACCCGTTCGGCGTCAGGACTTAGACGCCAGTTCAGCGAATGTTTACGGAGCGCCCGCTCTGCGTTAGGCGTTGCGCCCTGCGCCTGCACATCAGCCGTCTCCCCGACGTTACAGGGAATGACTCCGCGTTCGCGGAGCTATCGCTCATACGGTGTGCAGTCCTCGTGGTGAAGCTTCATTCTTCCTGGCCTCGGGCTGATATTAAGTATCTCTATCAAGGAGTCTGGCGTGGGTACCAGCCCATCAGAATGAGGCACTTGGAGGCTTGAGGGTAGGATCTGTGTACCGACTGGAACAGAAAATGTGAACAATTCAGTTTTAAGTCCTTTAACAATGAATGACTGATCTGGGGCAACCTGGATGAATATATATATATATGATTTTTATCCTCACCTGAGGACATGTTTGCATTTATCTTCAGATAGAGTGGGAGGGAGAGAGGGAGGAAGAGAGAGAGAAACATCGGTAAATGTTAGTGCCCAACATCATGTGAGAGAGACACATCGAGTGGCTGCCACCCACATGACCCCAACTGGGGCCAGGGACAAACTGCAACCGAGGTACGTGCCCCTAGCGGGAACCGAACCTGGGACCCTCTGGTCAGTGGGCCGATGCTCCAACCTCTGAGCCAAACCAGCCAGGGCAAGCTGGACGAACATTAACCCAGCCCCCTTCCCCAGTGGTTCAGACCAGAGAGATGGCAAAATATTCCTTCATCTTCGAGTTTAGGATTTCCCTTCTTGCCTCTGGCTAGCCTGGACAGCTCATCAGGACCCAATGCCCAGGCCTCATCATTAACCAGCCTGCCCTTCCCTGGCCCCCCAAAATGGGGGCGGGAAAAGTGTGTGTGTGTGTAACAAGACAGTTTAATGGTTTCCCTCTTTGCTTGTTGGTCAGCCAGGCTTCTCCCTGCTTAGCCCCTCACCCGACGCCACCCCGCAGCAAGACTGAGCATGGAAGACCCTCTGAGTCTCATCACTCACTTTCTCTGGCCTCCCTGCCCTGCGTGTTCCTCTGCACACACCACGGTTCAGGACTCTGTGTTTGCGGGTGCTCTTCGTGTCCCTGGGACACCATTCCCGCCTTCTCTGCCTGGCCACGTGCTGCCCGTCCTCTGGGAACACGCTCCGATGCTCCCTTCTTGTGGAAGTGCCCCCCCCACCACAAGGCAGAGTTAGACATGCCCGTCTCTTCTCTGTTAGCGCCTGGGCCGCATTGCATGGCCCTGCTCGGCCCCGCCCCCCACTACACTGTGGGCGTGCTCACCTTCGGGGCGCCTGTCCCCAGCCCATAATCGGTGCTCAGCGCTGGTCACAATCATGCAAAGTCTGAGCACAGAAAAGTCTCCCTTCAGCAAGCCTCGCTCAGCCACGGCGCGGGGGGTAAGTGGGCCTTGGAGAGTCAGCCACGGCCGTCCCTCCCCCACCCCCCCCCCCATGGGCTGCACCCACTTCTTTTTGTGACTTAACTGGGATTTAGCGCTTCGGCTGTTGGCTGGCCCCATTGGAAACAGAGTCATCAGCGCTGAAAACTCTCCACGTGGGCTCATGCCCACAGGGCTCGCTGCCAGGTGCCCCTGCCCCCCCCCCCCCCCCCCGGCCTCGCCAGCACCTGAGCCAGCCGCCCAGGCCTGATGCGGGTTGGATGGGCGGACAGAGGGCTTTTCGAGAAGTCCCTGCACCTGGCAGGGCATCATCTCGGTCGCGTTGAGCTTAATGAAAGGGGAGGGAAGTCGCTGGGATTCGAGACTCGCGTTCAGGGGCTCTGTGACCCCAGAGCTGGCAGTATTAAGGGAGCTAATGTGTGCCGGCGGGAGCTCAGCGGGTCGCCGTCTGCGGCGCTCTCCATGGGAACGGGAGCTGGCCACCTCTTCCCCGTGCCAGACAATGAGACGCTGGCAGAGGCCACAGGCTCGGCGAACGCCAAGCAGGGACAGCGGTGCCAAGACGCGGAGGAGCAGATGACTCGCTGGCAGCCGGAGCGGCGGCGCCCATCCGGCAGCCACGCTGACTCAGAAGGAATCTGTGCTGCTTGGGCGCCAGCCGTGGGCTGGTCCTCGATGCGGTTTATCTCCGTCAATCTGCCCAGCGGCTCGGGGCCTCTGCCCGGCGTCCACCAGACGGGACAGACCTGGGGCTCCTGAGGACAAGTCCTTTCTCACAGCAGGACGCCTCCTCCAGCCCCAGAGCACTCTGTGTCCTGCACTCGGGCTCCCGGGCAAGCAGACACGTGAGGCTGAAATCTAGCCACTGTGGGTGGCAAGCTGTGCCCAGAGGGTGCCCATTCTGATGGACAAAAGTCTCCCAGAGCCTGGCCACTATCCGGCTTCCTGGCTGTCGCAGGGTTACACTGGGCTTGGTCACAGTTCTCCACGAGCTGTCCTGCCTCCCCGTATATGTCGGTCTTATCCTCAAACCCGACGGAGGTCCAAACAGGTTAGAGCAAAACAGACAGAAAGTGGGGGACGGTTAGTGCCGGAGGGAGCGGGGGTCCACTGACTAGCTCCTCCCTACCGTCTTATTTCTTCTCATCATGACCATGACCTGATCATTTGTTTGTGGGTCCCGTTCAGCGGCTTGTTTTTCAATATAAACTTCTTTGGGCTGCAGTTGGGTAGGGAGACAGGGACTCACACACACACACACACACACACACACACACACACACACACATCCCCTATTCACCTATCTATCTTTCTATAATCAATCACCAATGCTAATACACCTTCAATACCAGAGTTTTTCAGGGCATAAGGTAGCTGCCTTGATTGGTTTGCTCACAGTGATAAAGTTGGGAGGTCAGCACCTTCATGGGATTGATAGAAAGAACACAGTTAAGCCTGGCTGGTGTGGCTCAGTGGTTGAGCGTCGACCCTGCACCAAGAGGTGGCTGGTTCGATTCGTGGTCAGGGCACATGCCCAGGTTGTGGGCCCGATGCCCAGTGGGGGGTGTGCAGGAGGCGGCCAGTTGATGTTCTCTCTCATCGATGTTTCTCTCTCTTTTCTTTCTTTCCTCTCTCTAAAATCAAGAAAGAAAGAAGAAAGAGGGAGAGAGAGAGAGAGAGGAAGGAAGGAAGGAAGGAAGGAAGGAAGGAAGGAAGGAAGGAAGGAAGGAAGGAAGGAAGGCAATTAAGTCCAACTGAACATGACCCAAATGCTGATTTTATTTATTTCTGCTTCCTGCCTTGGGCATCTGCCTCCATATCCAACCTCTCCAGCCCACCCTATAGACCAGTGATGTTTCACCCCGTGTGCCATAAGAAGTTTTAAAACATGCCATACCTGACTCTCTGGCGAGGGGCACTTACCTCTTTTCCCTTGGATCGTCAAAGTAAAAAATGACAACACCCAACACAATAATAGATATCCAGTGTGAATGAATCAAAATTATACCTATTTTTTTTTTTTGGTCAAATCAGCCAAAAGATTTTTGGTGTGCTGCAGAATTTCAGTAACTAGTCTGTGTGCCATGAGGTGAAAACAGTTGAAAATCACTGCTGCAGAGACCTCTAGCAGATAAGCTTTGGACATCAATTAGTTCATCGTTTTTCCTCCCAAATCCACAGCTTTTAGGGGGTCATGGTGCTTAGAGGGTAAAGTCCTGACTTCATTCAAAAGTGGTTCTCAAAGTGTGGTCCCTAGTCCGGCCGGTGTGGCTCAGTGGTTGAGTGTGACCCATGCACCAAGAGGTCGCCAGTTCGATTCCCTATCAGGGCACATGCCCAGGTTGTGCAATCCCCCGTGTGGGGGGCATGCAGGAGGCGGCCAATCGATGTTCTCTCTCATCGATGTTTCTGTCTCTCTCTCCCTCTCCCTTCCGCTCTCTCTCAAATCAATAAAGGAAAAAATAAAAATAAATAAAATAAAAGTGTGGTCCCTAGACCAGTGGCATCAATAAATATCATCTGGGAGCTTGTGAGAAATGAAACATTTTGGGGCGCCACTGCAGACCTACTGAATCAGAAACCCGGGGGTGTGGTCCAGCAACCTGTGTTGGAACGAGCGCCCCAGGTACTTCTGACTCTTGCTAAAGTGTGAGACCCTCTGGCCTCTCCCAAATCTCTGGTATCTTCACTGCACCCATCCACTCTCGGGTTCGGTCAGGGGCTGTTTATTCATCCTTTTTATCTCTACTCCTGTGGTGCCCACTGGCAAGAGAGCATTTGGTTGGCTCCTCAACTTCTCTCCTTCCCTTCTTTTCTTTTTTAATACTCACCCAAGGATATTTTTCTCTTTATCTTCGGATAGAGTGGGAGGGAGCGAGAGAGGGAGAGAGAGAAACATCGATGTGAGAGAGACACATCGACCAGTTGCCTCCCGCTCAGCCCCACCAGGGCCGGGACAAACTGCAACCAAGATACGTGCCCTTGGCCAGAATCGAACCCGCAACTCATTGGTCTACAGGCCAATACTCTAACTGCTGAGCCAAACTGGCCAGGGCATATCCTCCCCTTTTTTAAATTCCCGATAGAGCTATATTGTGGAGATGTCATTGTGTCTGGCTGACCACATTTTCTTGCCACTAGGTGTGGTCACGGAACTAATGATTTTAAGTAGAAGTTGAGAGAGAGGGGATACTTCTAACAAGGATGGAAAGCTGGGGTGAGACCCTTTTTATCTTTCCACATTTTCCTCTTCCATCTGACTACTGCCTGGAATGTGTATGCAATGGCTGGAGCTCTAGCAGCCTTCTGGGACCTTTTGGGTAAACTTGACAGGGAGGCTACACACAGCCAAGAAGAAAAATAGAAAAAGCAAGGGTCCCATGGAGCCCTGGAATGTGATCTCTGAACTTTGCAGAAAGGAGAAAATCCTTGAGCGTAGAAGCCATGAAAATTAGGTTTCTCTTATAACAATTGAAAGCAATTTCTAACTTAAAATGCCTTCCTAATTTCTCTTTATCTGTCCACATCCAACCTGTTCTTTAAGGCCTGGTTTGTTTCACACCTTATTCATTCAGGTATGTGCATTTTGCATATTGTCTAAGTCTTTTTAGCTTTTGGACATTTCAGATAAACTCTAGTTGCCCCAGATTGAGCCCCTGTGACTCCATCCCGAGCTCAGGGCTACAGATGGGCCTGGTTTGGTTCCTGACTCGGTTCCCTCCCTTGGAGAGGGTGGCATTAGTGAAAACTGGACCCGTAGTTCAAGGTGTGAGTTCAGTGACATTGACTGAAGGACATGGGGTCTCCCATATACCCCATGTCCTTGAATGTTGAGCGTCACTAATGTGGGGTGTGTCAGCCCCCGTACGAGACTTCTAGACGCCAAGATTAGAATCTGATCACATTGGAAGTATCATTTGGTCAGGCATCACAAAGCATTTTGCTTTTGTCTAATTTACCGCTATCAATGGCCACCCACTGAAATAACTACAGTTTGCCGCTCAAAATAGCCGGCCCTGTCTCCGCAATCAACAAGGGTCAGCCCTCTGCTCCCTGCACCCCGGCTCCTGGCAGCATCTCGTCTGAGAGGACATTTTCCTGTCCTTGCGATGACAACGAAACGTATCTTACCTCCTGCCTTCGGGAGATAACACCACGTTTTCTGAGATGTGAGTTTTGACCTGAGATGATGACCCGTCTCTGGGCAGCTGAGTCCGGGGCACCTCTGCAACTATTGTACAAAACACACTGACTGGGAGGCCGCTCTGCAGATGGACTCGTGGTAGCTTTAACCCTTTCAGTCAGTCATCTGCATCAGCACAGGCCTAGCCCAGGAGGAAGAGATGTCGTCCACATATCCCAAAGACCCCAAACAGGTCCCAGGACAGAAGCCACAGTGTAGGGACCCAGGTTTCACTCGAGTTGCTCTCGACTGGAATCCCCTCCCTACTTATTCTACCCCCCAGTTCCTTCTGAATCAGAAGATTGGCACAAATTCTCTGGAGTATTGGTTGCAGGACTATAAGTACGAAAGGTATATTCCAAAGAATTCCTCTGTGTGACTGGCCCGTAGCAAGTCTAAAGAAAGGGTAGCAAGTCTTATGACATCATCCATCCTTGTCTACAGTATCTCCTCTTATCTTTCCAGCACCAGCACCGGAGTGGTGCTCTCGGGCTTGTAATGAGTAAGAAATAACTGGTTGATTGATTGAGAGAATTAATTCACTTTCTCTGGATTCTGTAGGTATAACCTGACTCTGGGGTTCATTTCTTCCCTCAACGCAGTCTACGAGGAAGTACAGTAATAGCTTCGAGTCCCCACAGGTTGGAGGATGTCTCAGCCTCATAATTGTCAGTTTCGACATGTCCAATATTGTCTGGTTCGTGCGATTTAGCAGCCGCAGGCCCTGGTACCAGTCTCGGTGCTGTGAGCCGGCTGGCACACCTCACGTACAGTTGTCTGCGGGGCTGGTCTCCCGCCTGGTCTCGTTATGGCTTCAGTATCCAAAGCTAACTAGGGAAGAGGTGATAAAAGTGAGTGTCCAGAAAGTCACGGCCTGATTTATTTGGAGACCCCCTACTAACAAAATGACATTTACAGTTTTCGGTTTCAAGTACAAAGGCGGGGGGACCAATCTTGAATGCCATGTCTTACCCGTGAAGGATGTAACCCACATGAGTTACACACGCCTACCAAATGGACTTCTAATTTATGGCTGAGCTATGGTTGCATGGTGTTTTAAATGTGACAGGCTCTGAAGAAGGAGCCAAGGAAATGATCAGAGAAATGTTATTCTTGGGTTTAGCTACCCCCTGAACCGCTATTAGTAGGTTGAGTAATATGTCCACGTCCTGATCCCTGAAACTGGTGAATGTTACCTTACATGGCAAAAGAGACTTTGTAGCAATGATCAAGTGAAAGATCTTGAGGTGGGGAGATTATCTTGGGTTATCTGGGTAGACTTGATCTTATAATGAGTAATGTATTGTGTGTCCGACCTCTCAGTGAGGGACACATCAATGTGGAAGGTTAATCAGAGTGACTTGGTGTGGAACATGTTAATGGCTTATGGAGTACGAGGGGGCTGGTGAGGGGGCAAATTCCATGTTACCGGTTCGCAGAGTCATTCACTCCGGTTACCTGAGCGAGCGAATCTGGGATTTGTTGGACTGGGAGCCAAGGGTATTATCTACTTCCAAGGAAAAGGTTAGAAAGCAGAAATGTGTTCTGTAGAAAAAATATCTTCTCAGGTCAAAACGTTCCAAATGGTTCCCCATAAGTCTTTTCAGGATGTCGTTTTAAGTCTCCGTAATTCAGTTTTCCTAGAGTGGTTTAGAGCATGGACTTGCAGGTTGGAGATACCTGGGTCCGAACCTGAGCTCCACCGTCCTGCAGCTTTGTGATCGGAGGCGAGTTAAAGAATGTCTTCAGGCGATATGCTCACTTGTGAAATAGGGGTAATGAAACTGACTTGGTAAGGTTATTTTGCAGATTAAAATACTGTATGTAAATACGTTGGCCTGTGGCTTGGCGTATACTGATCACTCAATACATGGAATTATTATTTACTCACCCACAGAAAGGCCATGATAAACATGTCACAGGGGCCAGTAGAACTCCATATGGGAAGCACCTGTCATCCTGTGACTCATGTTTCAGTCGGGATTCGCCGGAGATGGAATCAGCAGGTGCTATGGATATGGATATGATTATGGATATGATTATGGATATGGGTATGGGTATGATTATGGATATAATCATGGATGTGATTATGGGTATAGGTATGGGTATAATTATGGATATGATTATGGATATGGGTATGGGTATGATTATGGATATATAGGTATGATTATGGATATGATTATGGATATATATGGGTATGATTATGGATATGATTATGGATATGGGTATGGGTATGGGTATGATTATGGATATATATGGGTATGATTATGGATATGATTATGGATATGGGTATGGATATGATTATGGATATGGGTATGGGTATAATTATGCATATGATTATGGATATGGGTATAATTATGCATATGATTATGGATATGGGTATGGGTATGATTATGAATATATATATGGGTATGATTATGGATATGGGTATGGATATGATTATGGATATGGGTATGGGTGTGATTATGGATATGGGAATGGGTATGGATATTGGTCTAGACCAGGGGTGGGGAATGTCCAGCCTGAAAATCCATATCAGGCCCGTGAAATCATGTGGTCTGGCCCTGCCAAGGCAACCAGAGGTGGGACTCAAAATTCAGTAAGTCCAGGAGCGTTTTTCATAGCAACATAAATTTATATTAAGTGAATCATAATAATAACATCAATGTTGAGGGACAAGCAAGGAATGTCCATTACAGGACAGACAGGACTCATATGAATACATGGCATGGAGGTTTCTCGTTGGCTGCCCACGGCCCTTGTGCCTGTGTTGCAGTGACTCAGAGGACAGTCAGGGCCAGGCAGGCGGGGAGTGTACACGTTGTGAAAGTGTTAACACACTGTGGGAACTACGGCGACCCGGTGATGATGAGACGAGATGAGATGCTTCCACGAGATGCTGATGACCTTGTCTCTGATGATTGACGACGATGTTGTCGACACAGACAATAACTCCAATCCAACCCTGACACACACTTCCACGATCAACAATCCTCAAGAAAACTGAATCTCAGATGAAGATTAAGGAAATTACAGGACACAGAAAAGCCCTCAAGAGTCCATGATAGGATACAAACCTTGGATATGTTCCAAATCCCAGATGTAGGGTTAGAACAGCCATCAAAGCAAAATAATTGTGTTGCTGGCAACACACACATTGGATAGTTATTAAAACTTAAGTGGTGTGACGTCCTACAAATGGTGACTACAAAGAAAAGAAAAGTTGATGCAGAGTGTTGGTCTTTCCAAAAAAAAAAAAGGACAAATAATTATCTTTTTGTTGAAGTCAAAGGCAAACCCAGGTACCTGGTGTGTGGCGATGCATTAGTGTAATGAGAACAGCCCATCTGGAGCATCAGTACAGCTCAGAACATGCTAAACTCAATGAATTAGGAGGCCAAATGTGTCAGGATAAAATCAGTTTGGAATCACAACAAGCCGCTTTCACTAGACCTCGCTGTGACGGGGACGACGTCATTCAGACGAGTTGTGCAGTGAGCGAGCTAACGGCAGAGAAGCTGAGGCCCCTGCAGAGGGAGAGGTGGGGAGATGCGTGGTGGCTGCTGCGGAGCTGTTAGCACCAGACAGAGCCAAACTGTCTCCGAGTGCTGGTCTGTCTCAGAGAACCGTCTCAGATCGGATTGCTGACTTAGCACAAGACACTGAAAAAGCACTGAAGGTTCTGCAGGAGATTTCCGGTTTTTCTCTCTGGCTTGTGACGCGACAACGGGCATAACAAACACTGTCCAACTGGTCGTTTTCATTCCTGGGGTAACTGCAGAGTTTGACACGCGAGAGGAACTGCTGTCCCTGGGACCGTGTTGGAGAGACTTGTTTTATCAATGAAAAAACTTGAGCTAACATTTGAAAAGTTAAGTGGCTTTACTACAGATGGAGCTCCAGCCATGGTTGGCTCGCAGAAAGGGGTAATTGCATCTGTCAAGAAATAACTGAATTGTCTCAGTCTTGACCCAAGTGACTGAATTAGATGCCACTGCATCCTACACCAGGAAAGTCTCTGTGCACAGTCATGCGGCTCAGCAATGTGATGTCAACAGTAGTGTCATGCATACATTTTGTCAAAAGCAGAGGGTTTAACAGCCACCGGTTTAAGGAGTTACTGAATGACCTTGACTCTGAGTGCGGTGATCTCGTTTATCACTGTGACACAGGAACGTGCTCATGAGGTTTCACAAACTGCGGGATGAAGTCAAGCAGTTCATGGAGAGGAAGGCAAACCCTGTCGGGGAACTCAATGACAGCAAGCGGCTGTGTGATGTAGCGCTCATGGTGGACATCACCAAGTACCTCTCAGAGCTGAACGTCAAGCTGCAGGGCCCCAACCAGCTTCTCAGCTCCCTGCTTTCAACCGTGAAATCACTTGCAGCTAAACTGAGGCCGTGGAAAGTGCAACTCAAAAGGAGTAACACAGTGCATGTCCCCACCCTGGAAGGACAAAGGCCTCCTACGACACTTGAATATGCCGGTGAGTGTGCGAAACTCACTGAGGCATTTAATGAAGATTTAAGGACGTGAAAGTAAACAAATGTGACTGAGCGTCTCTGCTACACCGTTCACTGTGGAGCCAGCTGATGTGCCTGATAACCTCCAACACGAAATCACCCAGCTGAACGCAATGATGAGCTGACCGCCAGGTACAGCCCCGCCCCCTGCTTGCGTTCTGTGAACGTTACCTAAGCAATGACGGCTTCCCCACTTGGAGGGGACAGGCACTGAAATATGCATCTGTGTTCGGAACAACCTACTGCTGTGAACAGTTCTTTTCAAAACTGACCATCGCAAAGGGTCGACTGCGCTCCAGACTGACTGGCACAAACCTGGAAGAGCAGTTGCGAGTAGCAGCATCATCAATACCAGCTCATGTCACAGCCTCGCCACAGAGAAGCAGTTCCAGCCACTACACTGGGGGTGAGTTAAATGTTTGACCACAGACAGCAGGCTAATTTCTAAGTTGATAATTTTGTATGGCCCACGAATGACGTTATAAATATCCAAATGGCCCTTGGCAGAAAAAAGGTTCCCCACCCCTGGTCTAGACCAAGATCCAGATCTATGATTTGTTACCAGGAATTGGTTCACAGAGTTATGGAGGCTGAGAATTCCCAAGATCTCTAGTCAGCAAGCTGAAGGCGTAGGAGAGCCAACATGTAGTTACATTCTGGGTGTGACGGCCTCAGTGTGATGAGGTGTGAATTCTAGTATGAACTCCAGCAGGCTCAAGAACTATGCAGAGCTAATTTTTCAGTTTGGATCCAAGGACAGGAAAAGAATGACGTCCTAGCTCGATCACTCATGCAGTCTTCAACTGATCACACGAGGCCCACCCACATTGAGGAGAGCAATCTGCTTTACTCGGTCTACTGATTCCAATGTTAATCTCGTCTAGAAACACCCTAACAGACACACCTAAAATAATGTTTGACCAAATAATTGGGCCCCCTGTGGTCAGTCAAGTTGACACACAAAATTAACCATTATAATCGGCTAGCAGATAAAAATCAACGGGCAAATTCTTGGTACCATTTTACAATTTGTACTAGACAATAGAAGCGTGTGGTGTATAATGCTTTTCTGTCAGTGACTCCTCCATAGTGGGAGCACATGTTGGGTGAAGTCTGTATTAGTCTGGACCCCTGAGTGACTATGATGAGCAGAATCTCCGGCTGACTTGCAAGGGACATGTAGCTGCATAGCAAGAACGGGAATTCTCAAAGCTTTCCAAAGCTCCAGCCTGACATTTAACAGCATAAATTACTCCTCCAGCTGAACACCTCCAAAGGGCACCCTGATTTAACATGTCCTCATGTCCAAGACCACATTCTCACTTCCCTTCCTCTTCAAATGGGCTTTTTTCTAGTTTTGTCCATTTCAGTATGGGGCACCATCATCCTCCCAACTGTTAAAGCAAAAACCTAAGATCCCTCCTGGATTCTTTCCTATACTCCTCACCTCTTTTCATCAGTAAATTAGTTCTATTTCCAACACAGGCCCTGAAGCTATTCAGTTCTCTCTAGACCAATACTATGACTCTAATCCAGGCCGGATCAATGCAATTACCTCTTTATTCACTTGGTGCTTTATTTTATTTTATTTTTTTTAATCCTCAACCGAGGACATTTTTCCATTTTTTGTACAGATAGAGTGGGAGGGAGAGAGAGGAAGGGAGAGCGAGAAACATCGACGTGAAGGGACACATCGAGTGGCTGCCACCCGCACGACCAACCAGGGCCGGGGACAAACTGCAACCGAAGTACGTGCCCTTAGCGGGAACCGAACCCGGGTCTCTCCGGACCTCAGGCTGACGCTCTAACCGCTGAGCCAAACTGGCCAGGGCTCACTTGGTGCTTTAAAAACAGGAGGTAGCCCAGTCAGTGTGGCTCAGTGGTTGAGCATCAACCCATGCACCCAGAGGTCACCAGTTCGATTCCCGGTCAGGGTACATGCCCAGGTTGTGGGCCCGATCCCCAGTGGGGGGCATGCAGGAGGCGGCCAATCGATGTTCTCTCTCATGGATGTTTCTATCACTCTCTCCATCTCCCTTCCTCTCTCTCTCAAATCAATAAAGAAAAATGAAATAAAAACAGGAAGTATATCTTGCCATTCTCCTGCTTAAACCCAAATCATTAATTCACTAACACATTTTTCAACGAGCATTCAGTTCAAGGCACTGTCCCTGTACACTGGGGATGCGACAATAATTAAAGCAAGGTTCCTTTCCTCAAGGGAACAAATAATAAGTTCAGGGAGGAAGAATGTCCCATGTAACAGGGGACTAGAAGGGCAGAGATGCAGGTGGACAGTAGACTTACTAATGGGAGGAAGAGGACCCTCTCTTGGATAGCGTTATTCTTTCAGAGAAATAAAAAGCAAGGTCATTAGCTAAAGGTGAGGCCGAGAGAACAGTATAACTGGTTCAGGGATAAGAGGAGGTACGCAACGGTTGTCTCGGAGAGAGGGATGACAAATTGACTAAGGAACTAGAGCTGCCAGCAGTATTGCAGGCTCCCTTGAGGTGTGAGCATAATTCTCCAGTGAAACAAGACTTGAGAACTGTGCGTTCCTCTTCCAAGGCAAACATGGTGTGTTTAAGAATGGTTGGAACCCTGGCTGGTTTGGCTCAGCAGTTAGAGCATCAGCCTGCAAACCAAAGGGTCATGGGTTCGATTCTGGTCAAGGGCACATACCTGGGTTGCAGGTTTGATCCCCAGCTTTGATCGGGGTCATGTGGGAGGCAACCAGTTGATGTGTCTCTCTCACATCGATGTTTCTCTCTCCTCTCTTCCTCTCCCTTCCTCTCTTCCACTCTATCAAAACTCAATGGAAAAAAAAGATCCTCGGGTGAGGATTAGCAACAACAATAAAAGAGGGTTGGAATTTTGTTTGGCGGGTACAAAGGCTGAAAGAGGGGGAAGGGGTTGAGGAGGTATTGAGGATGTTAAAAGAAAGTGTTACAAGTGATGGGCCATGGATTTTGGCTGAAAGAGGAGACTAAGAACTTGAAGGTTTAGTGGATAATCAGAGAGTAGTAGGCTCCGGGGATTGGAGGTCCTCATGGGACCAAGGAATGGTTGGAATTGGAGTCCTCGAAGGTATAATAGTGGAGTGGTGGTGGTGATGGATAATGGCATTTAAAATACAATCCACGTGGTACTTACCTAAACCTGAGGTTATTCCTTTACTAGTTGACTTGTTAATTGTCAGCCTGCCCCTCTCACCTAGAAGGCAAGCTGCATGGGGGCAGGACCCTTGTGTGTCTTGTTTGCCGCTGAATCTTCAGCACCTAGAACAGCGCCGGTGTGGGGGCAGAGCCCCAGGATGAGGGGATAAAAATGGACAAAGACACGAATAAGTGGATTTTTGTAAACAAACTTCCCTTTGACCACTTTAAAGTGTGTTGATCGGCAGATATTTTTTGTTTCCAAGCAAGTTTAGTATTCTTTGTTGAAATTACTTGGAAACCCCTTCCAGCAGAAGCATAGTTCTCAGCTGCAGAGATGTTTGGCAATGTCCAATGACATTTTTGTTGCCCACTGTCCTGTTGGCATCTAGTGGGTGGACATCATGGATGCTGTTAAACTGCCTACGATGCATAGGACAGCAACCTCCCCCTCCCCAGGAGGAATTTTCTGGCCACAAATGTCAATAGTGAGGATCCTGGGATCCTGCTAGGGGCTGAGATTAATCACCCTGTGAGAATCACTGGCCAGACCAAAGCCTGTGTAAAATTTGAAGGTCACTCCAGGGTGCCCTGGAAAGTGGTGGTCTCCCATGAGGCTGGAACCCCCCATGGGCCCTGCCAGTGCCCTGTGTCTCTGCAGCCAGGTTCAGTGAGGGAACCAATGGATGGGCACCATGCAAGATAAACGATACAGAAAATATGCCCGCTTCTTCCAGGAAAGGACACAACCCAGAGGACAGACCTGCCTTTGTTATGGGTTGTTATCTGCCAACCGGGGCCCAGGAAGCCTTGAAGTGGACAAACAGACAATTATGAGGCAGTGAAAACCCACAGTGCAGGCCTGGAGAGACTCCCCAAACCCTTTCCACTCATCAGGAGAGACCCCATCTGCAAAACATTTATTCAAGGCTTAATTACTAACAAGTCCCCACATGGAGCCGCTCCACAGAAAGGCTACACAATAGCTTGGCTTGGTAATCAACGCCGCATTCATGTGCTAATCACTGGAGGCAAGTGGGTGCCAGGGGTCAGGAGCAGGCCCAGCGACCACAGGGGAGACTCCCTCTCCCTCCTTTTGGGGCTCTTCTCCAATTAGGACCCTATTCACATGCTAATCAGCCTGGGAATTTAGGGAGGGCATCCCTGTTAGATTTGTACTCTTGGATAGGCAGATATACTCTGTGGATTTCCTCCAGCCTGAAACAGCAGCCCTGCTTCTGACCAGTGGGGGGCCTGCAACCTGTTTTTAAACAGTCTGGAGATGATCCCTGAGCTGACCTACATGCCATCACGGTCCTGGGACTGGTGCTTGTCTACATACATTGTTCTCTGTGACCCTTAGCACACATCCGGGACTTGGTTTTATCATCACTGTCCTGAGGGTAGAGATGGGACAACTGGGGTTACCTGATGTTTCCCCAGGTACGTGAAAAGTAAGCAGAGGAACTGGTCCCCAGATCACCAACGCATCAAACATTTATTTCATGCATGTGTGCACTGTGCCTGGAACTATGGGGAGGACAGATGCAAAAGCAGATTATAAAACACCACACTTGGGGACTCAAGAGAGGGGTCTGCTCCATTCTAAATCCAACGTCCTTCTTCCTGGCATTGGGCTGGCCTTCAGGGGCAATCTAGTGGTGACTTGGATGAATGCGCAAATGATAAGAAGCCATCAGATTCTTGTAAGGGTCAATTAATTCCTATATTATTAAAGTTACTCCTGAGAAGGACGAAAGAAGCAACATATAATCCCATTCATGCATTAACATGGATGTAAAAAAAAAAAAATCTTACACAAAATATTAGCTAACTGAAATGAACCGTGTATTAAAAATAACATACAAGGAACTTCTTGTGCATAAATACAATAACAGAAACCCCAAATCAGAAATAGTCAAAGCAGGTGAACATATAATTTACAGACAAAGCAACCAAGTGTATCCGAGGAGATGCTTACAATTATGAACAGTCAAAGAAGGACAAATGACAAAACAAGACCCCACTTTCTGTCCAGTAGGTTGGCAGAATTAGAGAGCGGGACAATGCCAGGTATTGATGGGGATTTGGGGAGAGACACCCTTGGGCCCTGGAGCGGGGAGGGCAGATGGTATGGGTATCCACAGAGCACAGCTAGATGTTTTGTTCTTCTCTTAACCGAGTCGAATTAAGTAGTTGTACACTGAATGACTCTGCCATTCTACCCTTCTCTATGTAGCCCAAAGAAATCCGTGCCCAGCTCCCCAAGGGGCTCCTCATCACTGCACGGGTTGTGCCAGGAAGCTGGAGACCACCTGGGTGTCCGTCATCTGGAAACTGGAAAGTAAACCTGCAGGGTACACAAAGCAGAGCAGGGAGCAGCAGACAGAGACAACAGGTTAGCCGTAGCCATAGCAACGTGGGTGAACTTTAAGAAAAATGGCAATTAATGAAAGGCAAGAAGCAGAGTGAATGATATAACTCAACAGTATCTATAAAAAGTTCAAATACGTGCACGTAGAACAACACTGTTTTGCAAGAACACATATAAATGTATGAATGAATATAGATGGGTTCCCTTGTGGGAGGGGGACCAGGAAGGAGTCTGGGGTACAGTCAAGGTTCCAGCAGAAAACAGATGGTTCACCCAGATTAAGAGAATTCGAGATAGGTTTGTTCACAGAGGTGTGGGAGGGGGTGGGGAAACCATCAGAGGAGGTTCAGAACTCAGAGTTGGGGGAAGGTGAGCTGTTACCTCGCCTGAAGGTATCGGGGAACAGAAAGTTACTAGCACTTGGGAGGAAAGGGTTTCCCAGGGAGCAGCATTGGCCTTCAGGTGCCGAGGGACCCAGGTGACTGAAAGGGAGGGAATAAGAGACACACGACCCCGAGCTCCTTCTCCCCCCTCTCTGTTCCCCAGGGAGAGTTCCCACTGGACTACCCAACAGAAAGCCAACAGCAAGGGAGGCGGCTGGTGTCATGTACTCAGGCCAGCTCTCGGACAGAAAGCAGACTGAAGAAATGTGGTTGGGGAGTGAATCTTCAGGGACAAATGGCAGCTCCGTGACTAATGGGGTCTGAGGAGGAAAGGAACTTGTCAATACACAAAATAAATATAAACATGAGGGGGGCTTGCAAGAAAAGAAGGAAATAAAGACACTTTCTTATCTAGGAGGAATCCAGGGGCCAACGTATTTTGATAGCCTACATTGTGTGTGTGTGTGTGTGTCTGTGTGTGTGTATAATGCAGGTGAATTCATTTTGTATGCTCACATTTATGATACTTGTTATAAAGGCAATGAGTTAGGGCACACATTAACTCACTAGTGGTCTCCAATAATAGTAAAGTCTTGGAAACATAACCTTGTAATGTGCAAGTTTTATGTAGACCTCTGAGCATCAGTGAAATATATAGGATTTCTGAATCAAACTTATATGGAATCCATGCAGACCTGAACATCCCCCTAGGACCCTAGTGTTGAAGGGCCAGCATTTAAAAATTACTTTCTTGAGCAAGTGCACAGTGCTCTGTGATTATCTAACCCAAGTCATCAATCTCCATAATGTGTCCCCTCTTCCAGCTCCTGCCTTTGATTAATCTAAATTTCTCCCAGTTTCTTTTATTACAGAGTATTAATGTTTAAAATACCATAGTCTATAAGAGTGCAATTAAGTGGCTTCTGGAAAATTTCATTCCTTCCTCTGCTTGAATGATGAACCTCCCAAGAACGACTTGACCAGAGTGTGAGCAAAGGATGCCCCTCCCCTTTGTCTCTCATTTATAAGTTAGAAGATGTCTCTGGCATGCAACCCAGAAATGTATCAAGTGAACCTCCGTGAAATCTAGGCTTTTGAAATCTTTCTTTTTTTAAATATTTTTTTCTCTGGGTCTGAAGTGATGGTGAGGACGGAGGGGCCCTGTAAAATCCCGATGAAAAAAGTCTAGCTTTGTGAGAGGCTAGAGTTAGGCAGCCGATCAGTAAATGGTCCAGACAAGACAAACATACTGGCTGAATATTCCAGGAAGAGGAAAGACTGTCCTGAGGCCTGGAAACCACACCACACGGTTCTCAGGAGCAGTGATAGAAGACTTGCCAAAGGATACCAGGTAGACCAGATGCCCCGGGCTGGGCTCTTAGGAAGCAACTATGAGTAGGTTCGAGGGACAGAGACATTGGAGAGAAGAGCAGCTACACAGAAGTGCTAGGACTTCTGAGACCAGAATTGCAAGTCTGGGGCTCAAGTAAGAATGGAAAGCAGGTTTAGGAGAGCCTGCGTCACTCCAGATTCGAGTGAGCACCCCCATCTCTGCTGGGTGTTGGGCTCGTTGACAAATCTGGGCTTACCAAAGATTCTCCATGCTCACCGTTCTATCCAGCTCACTTGATGGATTCCTGGTTTCTGTGACCTTGTATTCTACATTCTTTCTTTTTTTAAAACATTTTTTTCTTTATTTTTAGAGAGAGAGGTAGGGCGAGGGAGAGAGAGAGAGAGAAACATGGATGAGACAGAACATCGATCAGCTGCCTCCCGCATGACCCCCTGGGGGTTTGGCCCACAACCTGGGCATGTGCCCTGACCAGGAATTGAACCAGTGACCTCTTGGTGCATGGGTCGATGCTCAACCACTGAGCCACATGGGCCGGGCTCTACATTCCTTTTCCCCCCCTCTCTTTTAAAGCCTTCAAGTTTGTGTCTTTCCACAGCAAATTAGACCACAGGCTAAGATTAGGGATTTTACCCAAAATGGAGAGCCCTTGAAAGTTAGTTTTTTGGAGGAGGGACATACCAAGCTGAAATCTGAGGTACAGAACTCTGAGGCCACATGGAACGCAGGCTGGCAGGTACGAGAGCCTGAAATGGGGTAATGGATCATTTCGAGGCAGTCAACTTTGCTTGTCTCCCACACGGTTAACGGGTGCATTATTCTAGTCTAAATGAGCAAGAGACATTTTCTTACCCTTTAAGACTCAAGCTCATTTAAGTGAGGAGTCATTTCAAAGATCAGCTTTGAAATTGTTGTTGGTAAAAGCAGCTTGTGGGGATGGAGAGGAATGCGAAGGGGTAGAAACAGAATTGGGTTTTTTTTGGTGAAAAAATGCTGCTGCCTCAGGAAATGGAGCAATTATTTATATATATTTAACTCCATGTTACCTGTTCCGGGAAGGCTGGGCTCCAGAATTCACCTGTGCCTATCACCCTCCCCCCATCAGGGCTGGGCACCGAGGGGACACCCCCAAATGGCTCATGGATCCCCACAAATATCTCAAAGTGAAAAACAAAGAGCAGACAACTCCTAGCCTCCCCTGTATAGAGTGGAAAATTCTTTGAAGGAAGGAGCAAAAGGAAAACCCTACCTCTTGGTCTCTGGGCATCGAGACCCTGGAACTGCAGATTTCATGGCTGCTCATGCCCTAGCCCCAGCCTCTGGCAAGGAGAACTGTTTATGGGCTCACCCATCACAGAAGCTGTTTTTAAGACAGTGGGCTGCAGGCTCACATCCAATGGCCATGAAGTGGTCCCTGAAGTGATCCAGCTGCAGTGTAGCTCATCCACACAGTGAGCTGAGAGGCTTCGAGCATCATCGCAGTCTTTTCCGAGCTCACCCTAAACCAGCTGTTGGTGGTGGTGATGGAGAGACTCAGAGAGACCTCTCGGGCATGGCCAGAAAGAGGTGGCTCCATCCTCTCTGCCTCACAGGCTCAGAACCGAAGAGGAACACTGTGTGGTGGGGGGAGTGCGGTGTCCGTTTAAACAAGACAGAGGTGACCAGAGAAGACTGGGAAAGGAACCTCGACTGAAAAAATGGAATAGCCCTGGCCAGTTTGGCTCAGCGGTTAGAGCGTTGACCTGTGGTCCGGAGAGACCCGGGTTTGGTTCCCGCTAAGGGCACGTACCTTGGTTACAGTTTGTCCCCGGCCCTGGGTGGGTCATGCAGGTGGCGACCACTCGATGTGTCCCTTTCACGTCGATGTTTCTCTCTCTCTCTCCCTCCCACTCTATCTGAACAAAGAATGGAAAAATGTCCTCCGGTGAGGATAAAAAAAAAAAATAGAATAGCCTCAGACTTGGAGTCCTAACTGCCTAGTGTGACGTCTACCCAGCACACGGAGCCTGCTCGATATGTTATTCATTCCTTTGTTTGAATTTCGGGGTGGAGGGGGAAGAAAGGTATCCCTCCACGGACATGCTAAAAACAGAACAAATTGTACGAACACTGGAAGCATGAAATCCCTCCCACACCGGATTCTAGTTCCCTTTCTGGTGCCAGTCTTTTCGTATCTTTTCAGAAATAATTTACGTCTATGGAATTTTAATCGCACAGACTAGAAGAGGCCACACTAGCCAGCAACGCAGGTAATAGTGGGTCAAAATTAAAAACAGGAAAAGTTTCATTTCTCACCGATGCCTCTTAACCATTACAGATTGGCTCTGATACCAAAAGTTGCCAGTCACTGTGCCAGGGGCAAGGGAAAGCTAGAAGACCCTGTGTGGGCCAAGAACTGTTCCCGCCTGCAAATGACATGCATCGCTTCTGCTCAAAACTGATTGGCTAGAATGAGTCATGGGGTCCCTCCCAACTACAATGGGGCCAGGAAGTCCAACCAACCATATGCTCGGACGGGGGAGACCAGGATTGTCTGGTGAGTAACACGACTGAGTACCACTCACAGTTTTGCACTTAGTGTTTGATGTGTATTTCATAAGTATGTCAAGTATTTAGAAGTGTCTGTCTCATCAATCACTGTTTTCTCGTTAGCATTTTTACCTCTATTATTTTATATATAATGATATAGATTATGATATTTTTACCAAGAGGGAGTTTTCTCTTTTTTTTTTTTTTTCATCCTCACCCAAGGACATTTTTGCATTTATCTTCAGATAGAGCAGGAGGGAGAGAAGGAGGAAGAGAGAGAGAAACATCGATGTGAGAGAGACACGTTGACTGTGTTGCCACCCACACAATCCCAACTGGGGCCGGGGACAAACTGTAACCGAGGTACATGCCCTTAGCGGGAACCGAACCCGGGACTCTCAGGTTTGCGGGCCGATGCTCTAACCGCTGAGCCAAACCAGCCAGGGTGGGAGGCTTCCCATCTCGCGGATGTCTCTTGGCCACGAGCATGGAATCACCAAGAGAAAGGAGCGCAGCGGATTCAATGCAGAGGTCACACAGCAGACCAAGTCCGACCAGTTCAGGGCAGAAGGATGTGGGTGTCGGACTTTCTGGCAAAGTCCCCGCACCGTGCTGAGCCCAGCACCTGATGCCAGCTCTGGAGTCGATGGCCTTCAGGGCCCACATAATGACACGCGTTCCTGGGCTGACTTGTGTGTTTCGCCTGGGAACGGACCGACGCTGGCGTGTCACCAAAGCCCTCGCTGCCCTCTTGGATCAAATCCTCCAGCCATGGAGGACAACCACACGGAGCCCTTTAAAAAGCACTTGCAATGATTTCATTAAATCCGACAGATATTTAAAAAGCCACTAACCGGAGACCTCAACCTTACTTCCCATCAATTATTTCCCTGCTTCTAAAGGTTAACGGCAAACCTAACTCCTTTCTCTGCCCTAGAACCGAGCTCGTAACGAGCATCCCAAGGGAACAGTCCTTCTTCCCCCTTTGAGTGAACCTCTTTGTCTGCGTTACTGCGAGTGGAGAATGGACGCAGCCAGCAGGGTGTCCTTCTGGGAGAGAACTCAGGACACCTCCCGGCATGAGACCCTCTGAGGCTGAAGAGCTTTCAGGGTGATATTCAGTGGTCCTGATGCTGTCGCTTCAGCCCCAAACGGTCCTTGTCATCAGAATAGGGTGAACCCCGAGCATTGCACAAAGGTTCTGGAGCAGAGACTCCTGAAGCCACCGGTGACCGATGGGGTGGCAACGGCTTTGTGACAAACGTGTCCGAGTTGGTAGGGCCACGTGTGGAGAAGAGGTCAGGGACAAAATGACCGAATGGATTCAGCTTCAGGTTCATAACATTTACCCAAGGAAAAAGATGAAATAACAAACCTTAATTTTTCTTTTTCTTTTTTTTTTTTTTAGATTTTCTTAGGCATAGCATTTTTCTTTCTACACAGACGAAAGCATCCTCTATTTTCAAAATGTCACGGTCTGTTTTTATTACTTAGCTGGATGCATTAGTGAGTACTTTTACATGTAAAAGTCCTCAAAACTCCCTTTGAAAGTTGATTGTTGGATGATTAGGTTGTCTCCAATTTTTCACGAGAAGAAATAAAACGACGAAAGACGGCTTTGGGCATAAAAGGTCTCTGGATTTGTCTTTTAACTTTGAGCCTGTAGATTTTTGATATGTCGGAATATGACATTTTAGGTTGTCAAACCTACCAGCCTGTTCTCTTGTCATTTCTAGTCTTGGTGTCCATCAGCACTGCTCCGAGGGTTCCAAAACCACCCCGAGCCCGGGACAAATGACGGATGTAAACCACCTTGTGTAAACGTACCTGGTGGTCGGTTGCTAAGCCACCTGTTGGCATGTTTGCTGGCAGAGGTCCCTGTGGTTCTAGAATATGCCAGTTTCTTATCTTGACTTCCTGATAGTTTCATGACTTATGTCCTGCACCATCAGAAAATGACTTAGTGATTTTCATTCCACCTCTTTGTTCTTGGGCACCAATGGAGAGCCCACCATTTTTGGAACGTGTCTCCACTTACTTTCCGTCTCTCTTTCCTGTCCCCTTCCCTACATCTCCTGGCGCATTCTTGTTGCCTTTATGGGGTGCCCTCCTGCTCCCTTGATGCATTTGCTCTTTAAAGAGCTCTTTCCAGCAGGGGTTTGTCAAGGACACCCAGCCAGGTGGACTTTTTTTCTGACGTGTGTTGGGGCGTTGCTGCAGGGACTACGTAGGTACCAAGCCATTTGCTGAGATCCATTCTCTCGACCCACGAGGAACTGACGTCCCCAGTTGGGAATATCACCACCACAGGTGTCCTGTGGGAAGCTTTTCTTAACGTTGTATCTGTGAGGACTAGGGTGTGGCTGATGTGGTCATTGTCCTGGTTCCAAGACTCTGGGTGCCTGTTGGCGGAGGGATAACATCCGGATTCCTGCCTTTCACATAGAAAGTTGTCCATGTCAGGCCCCAGTTCACTTCTAAGCTCCATCTCAAGCTTCTTCTCCCCTCATGATCTGCACCCGGGCAACCCCGATGCATGGTCAAGCCTTCCCCTTCCCAGCCCTGGGAATGCACGACCCTGCTGTTCTCAGAGAAGCTTGACTTACTTCTGCGATGACACCACCCATGGTACACTTGATGCCTTAGGTCTTTCTCCTTTGCCAGATCATCATACTCACAAGGGCAAAGCCTTTGCCTTCCACGACCTATGGCGTCAGCACCAGCCCGAGGTTCGGCCTGGGGTGGGCAATCAGCAAATGTTCGTTGAGTGACTACTAAAACTATAATCATGAAAAGGAAGGAGGGAGGCTCTGTAGAGAATAAATACGCAACTCGTATGGGAAATAGAGAATAATCTGGGCAGTGCATATACATTTGGGAACACATATGTACGCGCTGCTGGACTTCTAAAGGGAGGAGAGATGCCAGGCAACTGCTAATTCTTTCAAAGTCTTTGCCCATCGTCATTGTCTGACATGCAGCTTATTTAGCCAGGCTCTGGAGAAACGCTACCACTGGGCTTTAAGCTCTCCCCACATCTGACCTTCCACTGTATGCACAGTTATACCTTGAAAGACTCAATTTGGTAACCCAGACTCTGCAAGAATCTCTCAAAATAGCCACCGATATTTGCAGCGTGTCTACCCATACACGATTTGATCCCCAGAACAATGCTGGGAGGTTGGAAGGGCATGTTTTGGTACGATTTTTGTCTCTGTTTTATGGAGGAGCGAACGTGGTTGGTGATAGCAAGCGACTTGCTGAAAGACATGCAGCTAAGAGGTGTGAAGTCAAGATGTGAACTTGAATCTCTCTGACTCCAGATCTGTGTACTATCAACGGTGATTAAGACAGTCAAGAGAAATAAGAACCTTCATCCAAATGTCGAGCTTCACATTCATTTGTAAATGTGCTCTATTGTTTGGCCAACAGACAGCGTCACCATGTTGGATCTATATCTTCCTCTTACAGTGGGCAAGGGACTTTCATTTGATACATCGACAGAGGGCTGCAATGATCCCACCAAGGCAATGCAAATCAGTAACAGGACCAAAGGTTAGTTTCAGATGCAGGAAGGAAGCTATTTCCTTTTGGATTCTAGATCTTTTGGTGTCTGAACAAAAGGTGTTTTCTCCACCCCACCTTCCAGGCATCTGAAGACCTTCCAGAAGGAGTCACTGGGGAATAGGTATGTAATTGTCAGGGAGGGAGAAAACATTGGTACTAACTTGTTTGCTGATTAATCTACTACTACTGCCCATGGCTGCTTGGTGCAAATCACTCGGCTTCTGCAAGGCTTGGCTGTGCCATCTAGACAGTGGGGTGGTACCCCGACTCGGAGAATAAACCAGATAACGTATGTGCCGTGCCCAGCAGACAGGAGTGGCAGCAGCCAGCGCTCTATTCCTTGAGCTGTGACTATTGGAAAGGTGGCAGGAAGGAGAGAAACACCCATATCACAGCCCCATTGTCTAGCCAGGTTTACAGCCAGGGTAAGAATTGGCTCCAGCTTCGATGTGAAAGACCTTCCCGGTGGGAAAATCCATCCTCGTTGACAGAGGCAAGGCCTTTGGGGGCCAAGTGTGAACCGTGGCAGCTCCTAGTTGGGACTTGGGGTGGTCAAGATGCTCTCTGAATCACCCTGCTAAAGGCATTGGTGAGAAAGGTCTCAGGGATGCCCAGACCCCCTAGAGTCCCAGAGGGTCAGTGTGGACAAGACAGCGGGGGGTTGTGTGAGCCCCTCAAGTGGATCAGGTGTGACACCAGAGCTGTGTGTCGGTTTCATCACTGGTTTATTATAACGACTCGAGCGGAAAATGTAAAGACTCAAACGTGTCACTTCTGATTCCACAATCCTGCGGAACTCAGCTCATCGAACAAGCTGCTCTGCTGTCCCTGTCTATTCGCGTGAGGGCAGACAAACACACACACACCCCTGCAGATCTGTCCACGTGCATTTGCACTTGTCATTGACCTAGAAAATACGTTTTGGTTTTCAAGAGCAGCATTAGAATATCGACCTCTACCTATGCGGCGTATTCATCCTAACCGTCATTTTAATAAGCACCAGCTATTCTTGCAAGATTGTAGATCACAGCTTGCTTAACTTCTTCTCTCACTCTGGGGACACGAGGTCATTTTCAGTTTTCTCAGTCGTAAGCAAAACTGCTAAATATATACATGCGTATAACCCTTTTTTTTTTTTTTTAGGAATGGTAGCCTTAGGGCAAATTCCCAGGACTGAGACTCCAGGGAAGGAGCAGTGTAGTCTGGTGGCGAAGTCAGGCACGTGTGAATGCAGATCCAGGTTCTGCTGTTCAGGAGGAGTGTCATCCCCACTGTGTTACCTAATCTCCGGCCTTTCATCCAATGGTGCACAGCAGTCAGGTACTGCTGTCCCCCAAAACCAGCACAGAAGATTCATAGGACACAACCAGGAGCATTTACGAGGTTCTGCGTCTGTGGGTTGGCTGCGGTTCAGCTGATCTGGACCGGGCTCAGTGCAGCGACCCTGCTTCTCACTGAGGGTCTGCGGGCCACCCGAGATTGCTCTGTTCCTCCGGTCTCACACCCTCTTCCCGGTCACAGGCCTGTTCTCATGGTGACGGTACACACACCAGAAGGCGAACCCAAACGCCATTTCTCAAGTCTCTGACCACATTGTATCTGCTAACATTCTGGAGTGTTTAGCTTGTGAGAGCTGTGCTTCTTGACATCCCTGGTATTGTCCATCTCGGACACTGCAGCCGAGGTTTCTCAGGCTGGAACCCGTGGACATCGTGGGCTGGAAAGTTCTTTGCTGTGCAGGGTTGTCCTGTACATGGTAGAATATTTGGCAGCATTGATAACCTCTACCCACTAGTTGCCGACAGCACATTGCCCACCCCAGATATGACAATCAGAATGTCTCTAGACATTGCCAAGTGTCCCCTGAGGGAACAAATCACCTCCAGTTGATGACCACTGATCTAGGTTATCTGATTGGTAGCAAATCCCTTTTTCACACCCTGTAGGGAGTGGAGGATTTTCGGTTCCCTGGATCTCGTATAGAGAGGTGCACTTTCACTGGGAAGATGCGTCCCTGGCCAGCATAGCCAGTGATTTTACTATGAATTCAATGCCTTTTGTTGTGATCACTTTGGCAGAGAACATAGGAGAAAGACTCTGCCTAACGAGGGAGATTATTACCTGCACATCAATAAGGTGAAGGGAAGGTGATTGAAAGGGTTCATTTTCTCAGTAGGATTGTCTTTTACTGGAATTTCATAGAAGCATCAAGCCCTGGCCCGTTTGGCTCAGCGGTTAGAGCGTTAGCCCATGGACCAAAGAGTCATGGGTTCGATTCCTGTCAAGGGCACGTACCTCGGTTGCGGTTCGTCCCCAGCCCTGGTTGGGGTTGTACAAGAGACAACCAGTCGATGTGTCCCTCTCATGTCGATGTTTCTCTCTCTGTCTCCCCTCCTCCCGCTCTGTTTGAAGATAAATAGAAATATGTCCTTAGATGAGGATTAAAAAAAAAAGAAGCATTAATAAGTATCATGGAAATGGCATTCTCGGTGTTTTTGCATCTTTTAGAACAATAAACAGAAACAGTTATTGAGCACTGACCTCTGTCATTTGCATCTGGAAGATATACCACTAAAGCTAAGAAAAACATTTTATCTGCATATTCCGGAGACCAGCCCTCTCTTAGAATAGATCAATAGTTGTAAAAATTGCTATAAACATGAGGACAAACAAGAATATTACCACCAGTTATAAAGCTTGAGGAAAGTCAAGAGGCTATTGATTATGAAATAGAAATGGAAATATTTCTTTTAATGAGCTTCCTTGAATGTCTTCTGTCTTTATCGAATATTAATTTTTTTTTTTGCATTTGCAAAATTGCACAATCTATTTTCAGTGAAGGAAACTTAGAAAGTCCACACGAACAAAAAGGAAAATATAAAATAACCATTACAGATAACTACTCTTATCACTGCGTACATCCTTTTAAATACCCTTTCCTCTATCTCCATCTCTAGACCCATATTTGTGCTTATATGTTCATCTATATTTTTAAAACAAATTAAGATCCTGTTCTATATAAGTTCTTATAAGTCATCTTTTTACACATGATGCATTATCATAAACATCTCTCCTCATTAATAGGCATAGAACTAACTATATAATCTTTAAAATGGTGCATTGAATGAATGGAGCATTAGTTAATGTCCATATTCTGAATTTTATCTGTATAAGACAGTGATGGACATCTACTTAAATACATTTCATGTAATTTTCTAATTATAGGACACATGAAGCCTGATCTCTCTGTTTATTCCCAGTGTAAGATCTGTTTACAAGGCATGCTTCTTTTTTGTTTTTAATCCTCACCCAAGGACACTTTTGCATTTATCTTCAGATAGAGCGGGAGGGAGAGAGGGAGGAAGAGAGAGAGAGAAACATCAGTGTGAAAGAGACACATCGAGTGGCTGCCACCCACACAACCCCAACCAGGGCTGGGGACAAACTGCAACCGAGGTACATGCCCTTAGCGGGAACCGAACCCGGGACTCTCTGGTCCGCAGGCCGACGCTCTAACCGCTGAGCCAAACCGGCCAGGGCTTGAGGGTTTTCTTAGAATTCTGTCTCCCACATTCATAGTTTGTATCTCCTAAGAACTCCACTCTAAAAAAAAATTTTTTTTTGTTAATCCTCACTCAAGGATATTTTTTCCATGAATTATTTTTTTTAATAAGGAGAGCGTGGAAGGGGTGGGGGAGAAAGAGAGAGAGAGAGGGAGAGAGGGAGAGAGGGAGAGAGGGAGAGAGAGAGAGAAACATCAGTGTGAGAGAGACACATCTATTGGTTGCCTCCCACACATGTCCCAGCTGAGGCTGGGGATCAATCCGGCAACCCTCGTACACGTCCTTAACCAGGAATTGAACCTGTGACCCTCCAGTGTGCAGGCCAATGCTCTAACCACTGAGCCATGCCAGCCAGGGCAGAACACCACTCTTGGTGTTTTGATTATGCTCTAGATTCCCACCCCCCATCTGTTTAGGTATTTCTTTTTTCAAAAGTTGTAATTACAGTGTAGTCCATGGAATTCTTTTCTCTCTTCACACTAACGTGCCAGGGTATCACTGCACCACGTTGATGAGCACCAATTGAAAATTTTGGTTGACAATTGTTAGATTGAATGCTTGTGCTCCCCCCCCACCCAAATTCACATGTTGAAACCCTAGCGCCCCAACGTGGTCGTGTTTGAAGATGGGGTCTTTGGTAGCTGATCGGGTTTAGATGAGGTCATGAAGGTGGAGCTCCATCATGGGATTGGTTCTCCTATAAGAAGAGGAGAAACCAGACCTTCTGTCTTCCACATGAGCACCCGGCGAGAAAGGAATGATCTCCAAGCCAAGAAGAAGGTCCTCACCAGAGATGGAATCCGCCACACCTTCTCCTGGTTTTCAGACTCGGAAATAAACCAGAAATGAATGCCTGTGGTTCAAGCCCCCCAAGCTACAGTATTCTGTCAGAGCAGCTCAAGCTGAGATAATATTATGAATGAGATTCCCCCCCTGTCATATTTTCTAATTTACATATTGGCATTGCCTGGATTTGAAGCGTTTCCCCCTCTTCCTTTATCAGCGCCTCATTACGGGTGGCAGGGAACATGTGGGTAGCAGATTTCTATTGTTTTTCTAAAAGAGGACGGAAGTCCTACAACAGACAAAGGGAGGCTTCTCCGAGGCAGACTTCCTTTCGCCATGAAATATTGATGATGACACGTTGCCTAGCAATGGTCACCAGCTCTGCCTGCACTGGCAGGAGGGGAACGCTAGGGGGAGTGTTCCCAGGAGACACAGCAAAGAGAAACACTGGCTTCAGCCTCCCAGATGAAATCCCTCCCAGAATCATCCCAAGGAAACATTGACCGGGAAGAGAGAGTGTTGGCTGCAATAATTGAACAGCTGGGTGAGATGAGCAACAGGAGGAAGACTTTTAAGAGATAAAAACAGACAGATGGTCAGAGAGCACTTCTCTGTCATGTAGCAAAACGCCCGATTCCTGTCACTGCCCACGGGCGTGCGTCCTGACAACGTGGCCCTTGTCCCTGCCGGCGTGCCTGGCTCTGCCTGTCAAACTGCTGGGCTCATGAAGGTACCCCAGGCCTCCTGGGCCGTGGCCCTGGAATTAAGGACCCGTTCTTTTCAGGGGGGCTGGCGTTCCAGGCTCCAGAACATTCCACACGGAAAGGAGCTTAAGGATGGGAGTCCCGCTTTAAAAAGGATTGCGTTCAAATATAATTGTTTTTAGGGAAGGAGCGTTCAGAGGCTACACGCTTTCTCGGAAGGCGTGGTCCTCTTCCCAGGTGTTGCCATCAAATCACAGAACGGCAGACTGGAAGATGCTGTTGGAATCATTGTGACAGAGCCCCCAGAGGATGTGTTGCTGTTGTTCTAATTGATTTTAGAGAGAGGGGAAGGGAAAGTGAGAGACAGAGAGAGAGAGACATCAATATGAGAGAGAAACACAGATCAGTTTCCTCCTATACAAGCCCTGACCGGGGATCAAACCCGCAACCCAGGTCTGTGCCCTGACCGGGAATTGAACCTGCAACACTTCAGTGTTTGGGACGATGCTCCAAACCACTGCAAACTGCTCATCTAACCTAGCCTCATTTTCCAGATGAGGAAACTCCCCAGAACCTTCAAACGCACACAAGTTACCTAAGAGGACTCAGGGTTACTCACCGGGGAGGCCTGGCCAACGGCTCTGGAGAGTGAACATAGACCTTGGGGGGCAGCCCGGAGTTACCCGAGGAGCCTAAGAGGATATCGAGCCTTGGATCCAGAGAGTCCGATGTCGCTGGTCTGGGTGGCCAGGTCATCCCATCCTAACGCCAGCTGAGGGTAGAGAGGTCACAGATGCTTCCGAAGGGTACTGGCGTTGAAGACTCTCTTCTCCGCACCTGAACCGCATTCCCTTTGCTAACAGGGAGAACTTGGACTCAGAAATGAGCCCGAACAGCTGGGGTTTCGAAGGAACGGAGCAAACCACGGGGCTTATAAACCCTGCCCGGCAGACGGGTGCAGGACTGGTGAGTGGCCTGCAGCTGAGGTAGCTGCTTGCCTGTGGCCCCAACAGGACCACTGCAAAACATGCTCGGACATGGGGCGAGTCGTAATAGTGATGCTCTCCAGAGGTCCCGCTGCTGCAAGAGGGGTCTTAAGAAATAGGGGTCATGCTAGAGAAGAAGCCGGAACATTACAGGAAGTGAGGAGACCGTGGCAAATGGAAGACTCGCGACCCCCAAGGAGGGGGGCTCCTGGGGCAGAGGAGCCTGCGGCTGGAAGGCGTCCTGACTTTTCAAAGTAAGCCAGAAATCCAGACTTCCGTGGCAGATCTGACTTTTACATTTTGGCAACACACCCTGGCCAATTTGGCTCCGCAGTAGAGCATCGGCCCTTGGACCAATGAGTCCCGGGTTCAATTCCGGCCAAGGGCACGTACCTCGGTTGCGGTTTGTCCCCGGCCCTGGATCGGGTCGTGTGGGAGGCAACCAGTCCATGTGTCTCTTTAATGTTGTTGTTTCTCTCTCTCCCTGTTTCTCCCTCTCTGTCTACCTGAAGAGAAATGAAAAAATATCTTCGGGTGAGGATTAAAAAAAAAAAGACATTTTGGCAACACATTCAAATGTTTCAGCTCCATCTCTGGGCATAGTGTCAGTTGGGAGCACTCAGCCTGAGTTGATCATTTCTGACCCGTGTTATTTCTGAGATCTCTCAGCTCGAACTTTCTAAGAATTCTGTAACTGGGGTGGGTCACTGTTTTTTTTTTAATCCTCACCCGAGGATATTTTTCTATTTCATCTTCCTATAGAGTGGGAGGGGGGAGGGAGAGAAAGAGAAACATTGATGTGAGAGAGACACATCCACTGGCTGCCTCCCGCGTGACCCCAACCAGGGCCGGGGACGAACCGCAACCGAGGACCGTGCCCTTGACCGGAATCGAACCTATGACTCTGGTCTGCGGGCCGACAAGCTAACCGCTGAGCAACACCGGCCAGGGCATCGCTGTTCCTTTTCAGTTGAGAAGTTCATTTCGTCTCCTTCCTCATCTGCCCCAGCGTGCTTGTCCTTGGATAGGCAGCTTAAGAGATCTGCCAGGCTTGGGGCGTCCTGGCTCTGAAGTGGGGGTGACAGCCAGCGAATGCCCTGGCGAAGCAGGAGCAGTGTGTGTGTCTGTGACAGTCCCTCCTGGGGCCGAGGACGCGCCCAGCCATGGGTGTGGGGTCCTCTCCCAGAGCTGAGGTCAGAAGGTGATTTCAGGAGGTTAAATTGCTTGTCACTGAGCCCGAGTACAAAACTCGAATCCCCTGTGCTCTCTCCCAGCTGGATCAGGCTTCTAAAAATACCTCCAAGGCAGGCACTCCGCCCGAATGAAGCTTGACAAGTTAACAGGCATCAAAGCCAGGTTTCTACTGCTCAGCCTGGAGGAGCCTGTCCCTGGTCAAAGTTTTGTGGTTTTTTTTCTTTTTCCTTTGAAATCTGTCACCTTCCCCAAATCAGCAGAGAGCTGATGGGCATCTTCTTTAATATGAGTGAAAGTTCAGCCAGCCGGTCTGAAACTCCAGTGATACGCACCGGAGAAACTTCCTCTTATTCCTGATCTGGGCCTTAATTAGACACCACAAGTACACGGCAGCCCCTAATAGGATCTGCGAGAACATTCTGTTTTCTAGTTGTTGGGGCACCCAGGAGGTGTGATCCCTACTTACAGCAAAAACTTGAGTAGAAAGATAAGGAAGACCCTTAAGTTTATATTGTATAATATTTAATTATTTTTTCTTTATTGGTTTGAGAGAGAGAGGCAGAAACATCGATGAGAGAAAACATTGATTGGCCTCCTCCTGCATGCCCCCCACTGGGGATCAGGCCCACAACCTGGGCATGTGCCCTGACTGGGAATCAAACCGGTGACCTCTTGGTGCAGGGTCGATGCTCAACCACTGAGCCATACCGGCCAGGCTATATTGTATAATATTTAATGGGAAACTACACAAAATGGATTACACACTTATCTGTCTCATCTCCCTGTTGAGAAATGGAATGAAATAGTAAAATTGACAATGGATGAATCTTAGATGCGTTTTGCTTCTTCGTTTGCCTAACAACCCACAAACGATTTATACGCTATTAATACCCTTTGACCAGATTTTTAACAGCTGATATAAAGCAGCATTTTGAGCTTTGTGTGAACATTTGGGCTCAAATGTGATGAGAGTTTTAAGCGCTATTTTACTCAGGGTACTATAACTAGTAACCTCAGATGGTAATGGATATTCTATTCTTTATTTTTATTTTATTTTATTTCGATAGAGCGAATTTAAAAAGGAAAATTGGGCACCAAAATGTTGGCACAGAAGGAAGAGAAAACGAAGAGATTGTAAGAGCAGTCATTGTAAGAAGCTGACATAGGCCCTGGATCCGAAGCAGGAGAGAGGAGATTGACGTCGTGTCCTCCATCAGAGGTTGCTGGGGGCTGACAGAGGTGCACCTGCTGGTCTTGGGGACACAGAGTTCTTCCCTGGTGCTGCGACTGTAATTCTGGAGGTAGGTACAGTCACTATTTCCGGTACATTTACTATAGCTTCCAAGAGCACCTTTTAGCCTCTGGCTTAATGAATTTTACCTTTATAGCCTCTTAACCATTTCTTCTCTCCTCATCTGGGTAGCGTGCAGCAGCTCTTTAAATTACATCACATTTCTCCAGGTCATGGGGAATAGATCGGCAAATAACTGAACCAATCTTTTAAAATGTTTTTACCCATTTTATCTTGTTTCATTCCTGAGACACCATTTTGTTTTTTGAATATTTGTCTTTATTATTTTTATTACAAATGTTTCTCCTCTTTCCCCCAATGACACCCTCCTCCCGATCCCGCCCCCCTCCCCCAGCATTGTTGTCTGGGACCATTGGTTACACATACATGCATATAAGTTCCGTGGTCTGTCTCATCCCTCCCCTCGTCCCCCTCCTCTGAGGTTTGTCAGTCTGGACCCTACTACTATGTCTCTGGGTCTATTTTGTTCATCAGCTTATTTTGTTCATTATATACTTCAAATAAGTGAGATCATGTGATACTTGTCTTTCTCTGACTGGCTTATTTTGCTTAGGATAGTACTCCCCAGGTCCCTTCATGTCTTCTCAAAGGGTAAGGTCTCTTTCTGACAGCCTCATAGTGTTCCACTGTGTGTATGTACAATGGCTTTTTTCATCTACTGATCTATTGATGGGCACCTGGGCTATTTCCAGATCTTAGCGATTGTGAATAGTGCTGCTATGAACATGGGGGTGCATATATTCTTTCTGATTGGTGTTTCAGGCTTCTTAGGATATATTCCTAGAAGTGGTATCACTAGGTCAGATGGCGCTTCAATTTTTAATTTTTTGAGGAAACACCATAGTGTTTTCCACAGTGGCTGCACCAGTCTGCATTCCCACCAGCAGTGTACTAGAGTCCCCTTTTCTCCACACCCTCGCCAACACTTGTTGTTTGATGATTTGTTGATGGAAGGCATTCTGGCAGGTGTGAGGTGGTACCTCATAGTTGTTTTAATTTGCATCTCTCTGATGATTAGTGACATTGAGCATTTTTTTCATAATGTCTCTTGACCATTTGTATGTCCTGTTTGGAGAGGTGTCTATTTAGGTCCTCTGCCCATTTTTAAATTGGATTCTTTGTCTTCCTTCTGTTAAGTTGTATGAGCACTCTATATATTTTGGAAATTAACCCCTTATCTGATGTATCGTTAGCAATTATGCTCTCCCATATAGTAGGTTCCTTTCCATTTTGATGCTTGTTTCTTTTGCTGTGCAGAAGCTTTTTAGTTTAATGTAGTCCAATGTATTCATTTTTTCCTTTGCTTCTCTTGCCGGCATTGTATCAGTGAAAATTCTGCTTCATGTGGTGTCTGAAATTTTGTTGCCTACATTTTCTTCTGTGATTTTACGGATTCACGAGTCACATTTAAGTCTTTTATCTATTTTGAGTTTATTCTTGTGTATGGTGTAAGTTGGTGGTCTAGCTTCATTCATTTGCATGTAGCTGTACAATTTTCACAATACCATTTATTAAAGAGGTTGTCTTTACTTCATTGTATACTCTTGCCACCTTTGTCAAATATTAATTGAGCATAATGTCTTGGGTCAATTTCTGGGTTCTCCGTTCTGTTCCATTGATCTATATGCCTGTTCTTTTGCCAGTACCAGGCTGTTTTGATTACAGTGGCTTTGTAGTATAACCTGATATTCGGTATTATGATCCCTCCTACTTTGTTCTTCTTTTTCAAGATTGCTGTGGCTATTCAGGTCTTTTTTGGTTTCATATAAACTTTGGTGTATGTGTTCTAGTTCCATGAAATATGCCATTGCTGTTTTAATAGGGATTGCATTGAATCTATAGATTGCTTTGAGTAGAATGGATATTTTAATGATGTTAATTCTTCAATCCATGAACAAGGTATATGCTTCCACTTTTTTTTCCCTTAAATTTTTTTTCTTTATTGATTTTGAAGGGAGAGGGAGAGAGATAAAAACATCAATGAGAGAGAACATCAATTGGTCACCTCCTGCATGCCCCCCCACTAAGGATTGGACCCACAACCTGGGCATGTGCCCTGACTGGGAATCAAACCGGCGACCTCTTGGTGCATAGGTCGGCACTCAACCACTGAACTATATGGGCTGGGTGCTTCCATTTTTTTTATATCTTCCTCTATTTCTTTTTTCAATGTCCTGTAGTTTTCTGAGAACAGGTCCTTTACTTATTTGGTTAAATTTATTCCTAGGTATCTTAGCTTTTTTTTTGCTGCAATGGTAAACGGGATTTTTTTTTTTTTTTAGTTTCTCTTTCTGTGAGTTCATTATTGGTGTATAAGAATGCCATCAATTTCTTGATGTTAATTTTGTATCCTGATACTTTGCCAAATTTGTTTATTAAATCTAGTAGATTTTTGATGAAGGCTTTAGGGCTCTCTATGTATAATATCATGTCATCTGTGAAAATAACAGTTTCACTTCTTCCTTTCCAATTTGGATCTCTTTTGTTTTTCTTTCTTGTCTAATTGCTGTGGTTAAGACTTCCAGTACTATGTTAAATAAGAGTGGCGAAAGTGGGTATCCTTGTCTAAATAAGAGTGGCAAAAGTGGGCATCCTTGTCTTTTTCCTGTTCTTAAGGGAAATGCTTTTAGTTTTTGCCCATTGAGTATGATGTTGGCTGTAGGTTTTTCATATATGGCCTTTATTATGTCGAGATATGATCCCTCTATTCCCACATTGCTGAGCGTTTTTATCAGAAATGGGTGCTGGATTTTGTCAAATGCTTTTTCAGTGTCTACTGATATGATCATATGGTTTTTATCTTTCATTCTGTTCATGTGATATTTCACATTTATTGATTTGTGAATATTTTACCAGCCTTGCAGCCCTGGGATGAATCCCACTTGGTCATGGTGAATAATTTTTTTAATGTATTGCTGGATCCAATTTGCTAACATTTTGTTAAGAATTTTGGCATCTGTGTTCATCAGTGATGTTGGCCTGTAGTTTTCTTTCTTCGTAGTGTCTTTATCTGGTTTGGGAATTAGAATTATGCTGGCCTCATAAAATGAGTTTGGAAGTCTTCCTTCTTCTTGGATTTTTTGGAATAACTTGAGGAGAATGGGTGTTAGATTCTCTTTGAATGTTCAGCAAAACTCCCCCATGAAACTGTTCGGGCCCCAGGTTTTTGTTTGCTGGGAGATTCTTGATTACATCTTTAATTTCCTTAGTTGTTATTGGTCTGTTCAAGTTTTCTATCTCTTCCCAGTTCAGTTTTGGGAGACTCTGTGTTTCTTAGGGCTGCTTTTGCTGCATCCTATAGATTTTGTGTTGTTGTGTGTTCATTTTCATTGGTTTCCAAGAGGTTTTTAATTTCTTCCTTGATCTTGGTAACCTATTCATTGTTTAATAACATGCTAGTTAGCCTCCATGTGTTTGAATATTTCTGCTGTAATTGATTTCCAGTTTCATGCCATTGTGATCTGAGAAGATGCTTGATATGATTTCAATCTTGAACTTGTAGAGACTTAGTTTGTGTCCTAACATGTGGTCTATCTTTGAGAATGTCCCATGTGCATTTGAGAAGAATGTGAATTCTGCAATTTTGAGGTGTAATTCTCTGTAGCGGTCTATTAAATCCATTTGATCTAGTGCTTCATTTAGTCATTTTTTCCTTGTTAATTTTTGTCTAGAGGATCTGCCCAGTGATGTCAGCGGGGTGTTAAAGTCCTGCTATGATTGTATTGCTGTCAATTTCTCCTTTAAAGTCCTCCAGAAGATTTTTAATGTATTTTTGTGCTCCTATGTTGGGTGCATATATGTTTACCAAGTTTATATCCTTCTGTTGGATAGATCCTTTCAATATTACATAGTGACTTTCTTTGTGAGACACTATTTTAAAGAAATAATGTTAAATATAGAAAATATTTAGCATAAAGATATTCATCACAATGCTTTTTTAAAATTAATTAATGAATTAATTTTTATTACAGATACCCCCCCTTTTCCCCCCATTGCCACCCCACATTGTTATCTGTGTCCATTGTTTGTGCATATATGCGTATATATTCTTTGGGTTGTATCTCACCCCCCGCCCTCCTGCCTCTCCTTGACTCTGAAGTTTGTCAGTCTGTTTCCTACTTCCGTGTCTCTAAATCTACTTTATCAGCTTATTTTGTTCATTATATTCCACAAATAAGTGAGATCATGTGGTACTTGTCTTTCTCTGACTGGCTTATTTCGCTTAGCATAATAGTCTCCAGGTCCCTCCATGTCGTCTCAAAGGGTAAGAGATTTTTTCCTATAGCTGCATGGTGTTCCATTATGAAAATGTACCAGTCACTATAGGACACAATATGGTGTTGCCTCAAAAAATTAAAAATTGAACTTCAGTTGACCCAGTGATTCCACTTCTAGGAATATATCCTAAGAAGCCTGAAACATCAACCAGAAAGAATATATATACCCCTATGTTCATGGCAGCACTGTTTATAGTTGCTAAGATCTGGAAATAGCCCAAGTGTCCATTAGTAGATGAGTGGATTAAAAAAGCTACGGTACAGATGTACACTGCTATTTATAAAATTAGAAACAACTTAAATCCTTAATAAAGGCATTTTAGTGTATGTCTAAAGTAAAAAGAGGAAATCATTAAAAATGATAACCATTAAAAATTTTTATAAAGTGAAAAATGCTTATCTTTTAATGTTAAACATTTAAAAACCCACAAAATGAGCCAACAGTAATTGCATATACACTATAATCACACCTGGAAATAATAAGTAGTATTTACTATTTAGAATTGGGTGAAACCATGTATTTATTTGAAATAATATACTATTTTATGATAAATAAATAAAATAATATATCTGAGTCCTTACCAAAGTACTAGATACATTGTAACAACCGCTAAATGTTACCTCTTAGTTTTTTGATGTGTGTGAATGTGTATGTAGTGAAAAGGCTAAAAGGGAAGGTTGGGCAATAATTCTTTTTTTTTTTTTTTTTTAATCCTCAACCAAGGACATTTTTCCATTTTTTGTTCAGATAGAGCAGGAGGGAGAGAGAGGAAGAGAGAGAGAGAGAAACATCGATGTGAAGGGACACATCGAGTGGCTGCCACCCGCACGACCAACCAGGGCCGGGGACAAACTGCAACTGAGGTACGTGCCCTTAGCGGGAACCGAACCCGGGTCTCTGTGGACCGCAGGCTGATGCTCCAACCGCTGAGCCAAACCGGCCAGGGCAGCAGTAACTCTTATTTTGGTGGAGTTATGATTGATTTGCAGAAGGATTTTCTACTTGTCTGTATTTTCCAAATACTTCACAATGAAGCAATATTTCATTAACTTTGGGGAAATAAAATGATATAAACAAAAATAAAATATAGGTCATTCTATGTTTGGAGTCCCCATTAAACCAACACAGTGAGGGGAGAGGGGAGAACCTCCTGACCCTCCTGCACACTCAGCTCATCCAGCTAGTGGGTTCCGGTGGTGGTAGGAATGGTCACGAGGCTCAGAATATCAAGTGAAGATGAAAAGCTGTTCTAGGGAGGGACAGCTAGGAACATTCCTTAAGGATGGATTGGAGAAGGAGACCTGTATAGACTTGCCTCCCTTCGGACGCTGTGGCCAGGTGCAGAGAAAAAAATATGCTTTGACAAGTAACTGAAGTTCTTCACCAACTCCAGAGGCATCTGATGCGTTTTTTTTTTAAATCCTCACCTGAGGATATTTTTTCCATTTACTCTCAGACAGAGTGGGAGGGGGAGAGAGAGAGAAACATAGATGTAAGAGAGAAACATCGATGCAAAAGAGAGACATCGATTAGTGGCCTCCCGCACCACCCCATATGGGGCTGGGGACTGAACTGCAGCTGAGGTACATGCCTTTGAGCAGAATAGAATCTGCGACTCTTTGGTCCACGGATGCTCTAACCACTGATCCACACTGGCCAGGGCGCATTTTCCTCTCAAGTCAGTCTATCAGCAAAAGGCCGCTGAGTGTCCACTCCGTGTCCTGTAGAAGTCACTCTAATCCAACACCTAGCGTATTGGCCTGTGCTGGCCCAGCTGGGCCTGGTGCAGGGCTGAGGTGGGGGAGGGAAGAGGTGGTCATGGGGGTGGGGGGCCTAATCCCGTTACTCAGGAAGATGCGTGTTTGAGCAGAAACATCAATTTCGTGTTCTGGGGGCGGGGTCTTCCTGTTGTGGCTTTTATCTTCCTAGTCGCTTCTCTTTCCTGTAACGTTCCCCTCCGAGGCTCCGGTACATCATCTACGTACCTCTGGGAGGCTGGCTCACTGAAAGCCATTCCTGCTTTGCCACTTGATGGGCACGTTCCATTAACCGATCTATTTCCGCTGGGCGATAGAGGCACCAGGGGTGAGTCTACTTTCAATCAGTGGCTGCCCCCGGCTTTCAGGGGGCCAAGCAAGATCTGTGTGCCATGTGATGGCCACAGACAGAGGTCTCCTAGCAACACCCCCTCTTCTGCGTGGCTGTGAAGATAGGCAGCGGGGTGAGGAAGGGCAGAAGGGAGGAGGGCTCTGTTTCTGCTTCAAGGCTGCGGGAGCTGTGTGTCCGCAACAGGGAGCTCTAGGTCGGGTCATTTGAACACAGCTTCTCACGAGCCTGTCTCCATTTCCATCGGGATTCAGGGCTGAGGAGTTGATTTCCTGCCTCGTTGCAGCACCTCATGGCAGCTGAACCTTTGGTGACCGTGTTAAACTCTAAAGAGGTTGAATAATCATTGGGATGGACACTAAGGATTGAACGCTCCCCGTGGCTCCCCATGGGAGCGCTCAGAGGCACAGGCCGCTCCTGTGGGGAGCACAGAGTTTGTCCCTGAACTTGAAATGCAGGATTCTTGCTCCCCTCCCCCAGATCCAGGTGCTTCAACAGTACCTGTGTGGCCATCAGCTCAAAGCAGGCGAACATTGGAAAACTCAGATCGCTTCCTCGAACACTTTCAGGGTTGGTCTATGGCTAATTACGCATCGTGCTACTGTTCGGGTTTATCTTCGCGGCTGTGTTGCTGTGTGATGTTGGGCCACTCACTCAGCCCTCCTGGGCCTTCTAAGATGAGCCAGTGGGATGGGAGGAATAGTCTAGCAAACTTGGAGGCTATTTGAGGCAGCGAATTCAGAGTTTCCACTTTCTTCTTCGTATCTGGGCTTGTATACCTGGGAGACAGTCCCTGAACTACCCCTTACTATGGTCACTTAGATTTGAGGTCCCTTCTTATGTATGAAATTTTAGGTCTTCCTGTTCTTTTCAAGCTTAGTTTTAGAATTGATTTTTAATACCCCTTTCCCACAATTTGTGTTTGTCACGGACAGGGAAGTCCCTGTCTGTGTCTTCTCCGTCGACCATGTTCCTTGTAGCCTTCAGTGCATTGCTCTTGTGATTTAAATAAAAGGTAAGAAGTCCTTATTCCAGTCTGGCCACATACTTCATATTCCCTGTGATAACCTAAACAGTCTCTTCAATAAGTGTTGTTGAGACAAAAGGTTTTTATAACCATGTTATTGTTAAGACAGGTCTTAAAAGAACACCATCGTGGGCTTTCTTTGTTACGATAGAAGCTAAAGGAGGCTTTGCGGGGGCTGAAAAGCAATTCAAACACAGTCCAAATCGCGGCCGGACTCCCGGGCTGTATGACCATCAGTGCTGGACGTTTGCTGTCTTGATCCCCACGCAATAACCCTGTTCCCAGCACACAGTAGGCCCACGAGAAATATTTGTTGAATGGATAAATATGTAAATAACTTGAATCTTCTGAGCCTTCAGATCCTTGTCTTGAAAACAAGAGTAACACTGCCAATTGTTAGGTGGTTGTGCAGCTTAGCGATAACGTGTATAGTGTACCAAGTGCCACGCACGTCGTAAGTGCTAAAGGTACTTACTGTGTGTGGTTCTGGAAAAGGAAGGACCGTGGTTTGACCGACAGTGATCAAAATGGGTCGTGAGGGATTTGGGAAGGAGACTTTTCTGTGACTCCTTGTGTGCTTTGTGAATTTCGCAGTCATTCAGACAGCTCTGTGCCCCGTCGCCACCTTCTAATTTATCTACATCTTTTGGCTCAGAAGGCTGTCGGAATGGAAGGTCGTTCTCATGGCCCTGTGACCTCCCTGTCCGTCAGGCCCTGTCCTTTCGGTCCTCCTGCTCTACACCCAGCACCCCGCTTGTTGTCCCCTGTCATCCTCAGCTTTTCCTTGGCATCCTTTTTTTTTTTTTATTCCTCGCCAGAGGATATTTTTCTACTTATCATAAAGAGTGGGAAGGAGGGAGGAAGAGAGAGAGACACATTGACATGATGTGTCCTGCATGACCCGACCAGGGCCAGAGACAAATCGTAACCAAGGTCTGTGCCCTTGACCGGAATTGAACCTGCGACTCACTGGTCTGCGGGCTGATGCTCTAACCACTGAGCCAAATAGGCCAGGGCTCCTCAGCATCCTTTGAATGCTATATAAAGGTCAGTTTGGAGTCATATCTTGCCCACCCTCTCTCCTCCCCTTTTCCTTGTAACTATGTTGTCCCTGAAACTTGAGGCCATTGCTGAAGCAATTTTCATCTCCCACTGGCTTTCAAATGGCTGAGTAGCTCTGTCATTTGCTATGCTTAACACACACACACACACACACACACACACACACACACAATTTCACGTCAGTGTGTGATTTAGAAGTCTTTGATGAAGAGAGTGTATTTGGCTTAGCCTTTTTAATCTATGTGATTTTTAACTTGTCAACCCAACGACTCTTCCATTGATTGTTCACCCCGTGTGCAAGGTACGGTGGCGACAATCCGCAAAGCACACATTTCCATCTGTCACTTTGAGAAGAGTAGTTTGGAGGAGGAGGGTGGCGAGTCACAGGCGGTGTAATAGGATGGTAGCAAATGGTACTAACAGGAGAGTGTCAAGTGGGAAATGGTGTGACTCAGGCTGTGAGGGCCTCTTGAATGCAGAGATGAGAGATCTTCACGGCTGGAGTCGTCTAGAGAGCTTCCAAGGATAGAAGCTTCTTCACCCGGGCCGTGAAGGAGATGGGAGATTTGAACGACAGGAGGGAATTATACAGATGGAGCACAGGTAGCTTCAAGCGTGGTGTCCCCATGCCGCCAGCCAGCGCCGTGGGTGGGTGAGCTCCTGTGTTGGAACAGTGCCCATGCGGAGCAGGGTGGAAAGGTGTGTTGGGGGTCCAAAGACCCAGGACAGGGCAGCTGGCACGGTGCGTACAATCCAGCCCACGTTCAAGAGCAAAACTATTGCCCTGCTGGTTTGGCTCAGTGGTTAGAGTGTCGGCCTGCAGACCAATGAGTTGCGGGTTCGATTCCGTTCAAGGGCATGTACCTTGGTTGCGATTCATCCCTGGCCCTGGTTGGGGTCGTGCAGGAGGCAGCCACTCAATGTGTCTCTTTCACATCAATGTCTGTCTGTCTGTCTGTCTCTTCCTCTCTCTCCCTCCTACTCTATCTGAACAAAAATGAAAAAAATGTCCTTGGGAGAGGGGGGAAAAAAAGCAAAACTATTAACTAACAATGAATAAAGGGAAACTTCTGAACTTCAATCAAGTATATCTAGCATAAAACAAAAGCAATAATTGCACCTATTTGTGAAACAGAATTTCCACTTAGAAGTATCAATTTGTATCAACTCTTAAAGACACATTCAATTTGTATAGACTCTTAAAGACACCTATGCCCATTTATGGATCCAGCTGTCTTTCAATAGTTTATTCTAATCACATCCACAAAATGATTAACAAGTTGATGCTCAATTGGAGGATTCTGTACTAATAAAACCAATGGACGTGTCCAATAATTGGAGGCTGGTTAAATAAAGTATGGCGTAATTATACAATGGAACGCCGTGCAAAGAAAAACATGACTTGTTGTTTTGCAGATTCGAATTCTATTAGCCTTTCCTGTGCACCCGACTAGAGCTCAGGCCCTTTCTCCAAGTTCCATTTAGTCTTCATTATTCTGTTCGGTTTAACATTAAGCGTGTGTTTTGGGAGGAAAGAGCTAGTTTCAGAAGACATCAAGATAGCCACTGTAGGGTTACGAAACAGTGAACGCACACTCCCTCCCAGCAAGGAATGGTTAGCTGAATAGCGTGAAGAAGGTACATGTATTCTAGCATAACACATGGTAACCACTCCAGGGCATGGGGAACAGGACCCCAGGAGAGTAAGGAGAGGGTTTCTTTTGTCTGAGGCTGTAAGGAAGGCTTTGTGGGAGAAGAGGTACTTGTTCTGTGTCTCGATAGTGTTGGGATTTGGCAGGTGGGCATTAGAAACGAGCACCCAGAGGAGGCAGGGATGGAGAAGTAGCCTGTGTTTGAGAACAGTGAGTGGTACTGTTGGGCAGAATTGCTTTATTGTATAATTATGGGTTAATAGGATTTGATTGACTATTCTGGGATCTTAACCATGACTGTTTCTACTAAAAGGAAATGTTGTTGTTGTTGTTTTTCTTCTTCTTTAAATACAATGCACTTTGGAGCGAAAATCTCTTCAGAAATCAGGGCTTTAAAAGAAATCTTCGCGTCATTTGTGAGCACAGTTTAAACCTGCCAATATGCAAGAATGATAGCGCTACTTTTCAACACCACGCTTGCTGTTAGGTTTCACTGGTTAATTTTTAAAGGTGGCTGTCTCCTGACGACTGATGTGGGAGGTTTGGCCACAGACTGTGTGTTTCTCCCTGGGATCGTCCCTTTGGGGCCAGTGGCTCTTTATCAGCAACATGTCATTTTATTTAGGCTTGATTATATGTGTTTAACAAGGCACTCGGTGGGAAATACATCTCATAATTCTAATTGCCAGTCACTACTCCTGATGGGGGGGCACGTCTGTATGGAATACAGACATGACTAGGATTGACAGGGCGAATATTATGGCTGTCAATCAGGACTGTTGGGCGGGGGGAGGTGGGGGAATACTCTGAGTTGCTCTAAATAGATGGATGTGGCGGTTGTTAGCCACAGGCTAGAGGGGATATCAGAGCAGTAAACACAGAGACGTGGAAACTTGATTGATGGATGCGAGGGTCCTTTGGGAAAAGCAATATTTAGAACATGGCTTGTTCGAGGAATGCCCACGCGAGGTACTTTGCTCTCTTATTGGCGGAAGGGGGCTTGGGAGGCATGTCAAAGACACAGAAATGGAACAGGTGTTCCTTTCCTACGGCTGGTACCTGAACCTACCAGTAGAGGCCAGGGGAGCAGCTGCCTTTTGGTGGTGAGCCATCCTGGGCTGGCTCTGCAGGTCTGTGTCTTGGAACCAGGACCGTGTGGCCTGGGATGTGTCAACCGTCAGGAGAGTGACATGGCTTTTTGGAACCCGATGAGGGGCTTAAAGACAGTGATGCTCACTGCTCTCTCTCTGCACCCATCCTGAGCCCCAAATATGCATTTACTCATGGGCACGAGGAGCTGGGATGTTACACAGTGAGCTGTGGTCACCAGTGGTGTGGGAGCACTCTGGGTCACAGGTGTTGTGGCCGCTCCGAAGCTCTGAAGGGGACATGTTTCTGGGCTGGGCTCACATCCAAGTGAGACCCTCTGTCCACGCTGCCCCCGTGCGGGAGCTCAGGCTCAGGATGGGGGTGGCCAGGAGTTCTTCACTGATTCGGAGAAACCCACCAAAGAGAAGACTGTTGTTTACAATTCACTTTATAAATTTTTTTTATTGATTTTAGAGATAGAGGAAAGGAGAGGGAGAGAGAGAGAAACATCAATGAGAGAGAACATCGATTGGCTGCCTCCTGCATGCCCCCCACTGGGGATCGGGGCCCACAACCTGGGCATGTGCCCTGACCGGGAATCGAACCGGTGACCTCTGGGTGCATGGGTCAACGCTCAACCACTGAGCCACAAAGGCCAGGCTACAATTTACTTTAAATAAGGACAAATCCCCCAAATCTCAGGTGCTTCTTTGAGAAATCTCCTGTACATATGAACTGCAAAGCTCCTTCCACAGACATTCATTTCCCCCTTATATTTGCCATTTGTTTTCGTCGTGAAAGCCCACTGAACACGTCTGGCAATTAGAAGCTCCCTCTTCAACAGCCCTACTCCCAGGGAGAGCAGTCACTAACCGCATTGACCCCTATTCATCCACATGGAACTCTGTGTGACTGCACTTTTAGAGCAATACTTTGTATCTTCCTTTTCACTCTTAATGTTGTCAGTATCAAAATCGTGTTGTCATAATTTAAAAAGTGATTCATTTCCCATTACAAATTTAGTGCATGCTCATTAAACAAAAAGTAGGGAAAAAAGGAACAAAATTTGAAAGAGAACCATGCCGCACACACGGCTAATGCCTACATTCTGCAGTGTTTTCTATTAGGTCCTTCTTCACAGAATGTTAAAAATATAGCAGTAATTAAGTTTTACATGCAATGTTGTATCCTTTTCGCTCTCTTTTTTTAAAAGTTCACCTAGAAAGTGTTTGCTGCCAAAATGCTCTCGTTAACACTTGGTCTTCACCGACATCATTTTAAATGGCTACATAATATTCTATCGACTAAATGCTGGGCATTAAGTTGAAGGTCTACCACTCTTCTAAGTATAGCTATGATGAATAGCTCCCTTATTTTATTAGGATGGATTCCAATATACTGTATAGGGTATTTTTTTTTTTATTATTTTTTTAATCCTCACCCAAGGACATTTTTCCCACGTTTGTTCAGATAGAGTGGGAGGGAGGGAGGGAGGAAGGGAGAGAGAGAGAGAGAGAGAGAGATCAATGTGAAAGGGACACATCGAGTGGCTGCCTCCTGCACAACCCCAACCAGGGCTGGGGATGAATCACAACCAAGGTACATGCCCTTGACTGGAATTGAACTCGCGACTCATTGGTCCACAGGCCGACGCTCTAACTGCTGAGCCAAGCTGGCCAGGGCCTGTGTAAGGTATTTTAATAATAATGATGATGATTTGCATTTGTTTGACTCCCCCAATTCTGAGACATCAGCTCTTTCTTCAGGACATGGGATAGCTAGACTTTGAAGTATAAGCCTTTATTGGACATCTGCTGGGTTGAAGTCGGGGGTGTTAGGGTCTTCTTAAATCGAAGGGGACAATTGTATCAAAGTTCTTGGGCCCTTGGGACAGCACCTGCCAGGCCTGGCACAACCTGTGCCCATTGGAGACAGCTGCCTCTCTGCAGAGGACGGTACCCAGTCACAGCTGCACTGCTGACCAAGGACAATGCTGGGGACTCTTGGTCCTGGGGGTCCTGTGCCATGGAACCCCGCTATTCCCAAACTCCCCACCTTGAGGTTGATAAAGCCGGGATGCATTTTCAAAATATTTTCAAACCTTCAAGGAACACAATGGTACATAAATAACAAAACAAGAACTATGACTGCTGTGGCCACCCACCTTGCTGAATCTGAGGGTGCCTTCAACATGCTCACCCATTTTGCTCGCTTATGATCACTGCCTCTCCTTTGCTTCTTAACCTCCTCTCTTTTTCACTCCAAATCAACCTGTTTATCTGTGAGAGCCAATAGCCTCTTTGTGCAGCGGGGAAAGGTCAGGAGCTTGGGAGAGCTGTTGCTGCTACAGCTGCAGGCTAGGAAGGAAAAATGATTTGATAGGGGGACGACCTTTACTGTCCATTAAAGTTGGCAAATAGAGCCCTGGCCAGTTGGTTCAGTGGTTGGAGCATCAGCCCACAGACAGAAGGGTCTAGGGTTTGATTCCCAGTTGGGGGCTTGTACCTGGGTTACAGGTTTATCCCCGCCCCCAGTCGGGGTTGTGCAGGAGGCAACCAATTAAGTGTCTCTCTCACATTGACATTTCTCTCTCTCCCTCCCTCCCTCTCTTACACTCTATCTAAAAAAAATCAATGGAAAAATATCCTCGGGTGAGGATTAGCAAAACAGAAAAGCAAAACAAAAAACTTGGCAAATAGATTCACAAATCCTCCCATTGTCCAAAATCCTTAAACAATCTCTATTGTACATTTCCTTCTAAACTTGAACGTGTAGATTATTTATAACTAAAAGATCATCCTGCTAATTTATTGTCTTGCTTTTCCCTCATCCTGTCATAGTTCATCTTTTGCCACTCAAGTCTGTAGACCAGTGATGCTGAAAATGTGGTCCCTGGGCAAGCAGCATCAGTGTTGCTTGGAAACTTGTTAGACAGGCAACCTGTGGGCCCCCCCCCCCCCCAGATCCATTGAATCAGAAGCCCTGGGGGCGATGCCTGTCTGTCACCGAGTTTGAGAACCACTGCAGTGGGCTATTGTTTTAAGTACCTCCTATGTGCCAGACATTCTTTAAACCTTCTTACCCTAAGGGTGTCCCTGGACCAGCAGTATTAGCCCTCCTGCCCCCCATCTGTATCTTGTTAGGAACTCAAACCCTTGACACATCTACTAAATCATTATCTTCATTTTCTTTTTTTATCCTCACCCGAGAACATTTTTGCATTTATCTTCAGACAGATCAGGAGGGAGAGAGGGAGAAAGAGAGAGAGAAACATTGACATGAAAGGGACACGTCGAGTGGCTGCTACCCGCATGACCAACCAGGGCCGGGGACAAACTGCAATTGAGGTACATGCCCTTAGCCAGAACCGAACCCGGGTCTCTCTGGACCGCAGGCCGATGCTCTAACAGCTGAGCCAAACCAGCCAGGGCCAGAATATTTTTAAAGATACATAATATTAAAAATATACATAGCATTAAAAATATATACAGGCCGACAAGTGACACACTCAATGAGTGGACTCAGTGGGTATCAGAGCCCTTGGGGGGGGGCAGAATATATATAATACACGCACGTGCACGCCCAGCCAGGGTGGCTCAGTGGTTGAGCATTGGCCCAGGCACTAGGGGGTCACCGGTTGGATTCCCGGTCAGGGCACATGCCCAGGTTGTGGGCCCGATCCCCAGTGGGGGGCATGCAGGAGGCAGCCAATCAATGTTCTCTCTCATCGAGGTTTCTCTCTCTCTCTTCCTCTCCCTTCCTCTCTTTCTAAAATCAATAAAGAGAAAAAATTAAAAAGTATAAGTATATACAAGGTGTTTTACATAAGGATCTTATGAGTTATGTACTAATAGCAGCTCCTTTTTCTAGGTGAGAAAAAATGAGGCTGAAAGAGCTGAAGTGACTCACCCAAGGTTGCAAACCTCGTTCCCGCAGAAGCCACGATGACAGGTAAGCCACTCTGCTTCCTATGACATGGTTTTGAGTGTTGAATACATTAAAACCACCCTCAAAAGTGGTAATAATGAAGCAAGCCAAAATCCAGCCCCCAGGTAATCATTTCCTCTTAACGTCCTTCGCATTTGTATCTCTAGCTCTATTTTGGACCGAATTAATCTCTATATTGATGCCATGTTTCAATTGATCACATGTTTCAATGACAATGGAGGGTGCATTAGTGATGTCTTACAGATACGTTTATAACACATCACGCGTGTCATGTATCATTCCTGCCAAAGACTAAGATGTTCGAGCTCTATTTTCTGAGCTTTGCCAATATTTTATCATTCAACTACCATTTTCTTCTTAAATACATAAATCTAAAACGATTAGCTGCCTTATGAGATTTGATTTGATCTTGAATATAAATTTTTTTCTCTAAGGTTTCATTTCCAGCCATGCCCAGTTCTTCCTGTTACACCCCTCGAGGGGTAACAAATATGCTTGATACTGTTGCTCTGTGTAGTATCTTTTGATCAGAGTGAGCCATTATGTTTGTGTCCTGCAAAGAAAGTATGTTAGTTTCTAAAACGTGGTTTGAGCTGCCGCTTGGTGTCTCCTATGCGTGTGTTTGAAGACTTGTCTTCACTGTGAACCTGGCTTTGTGTGCCGCCCTGAGCCTGTTGGGAGGTGAGCTCAAGGCACAGACTCCAGAGACCCGCATCATTGCCATGTTCTGTCCAGCTCTCTGAGGACACGTTTTCTGAAAGCAATCGGTTTCATCTCGCACCTGTTCCCGACGTGTCAGCCAGCCGCGTACGGAGTCTGAGCTATTACCAAGGGAGGGAAAAAGGAAAAATGCCCCATTGCACTTTTAAATTACATTTCATGTTAAGCGATCTCATTACTCCCGAGTAAGATGGAATACAATATAATTTTAGCATATGTCTCGGCACCCTCTTCCTTTTCCGGGGTGCATTGGGGGATGATGGATAAGTGGAGAGGAAGAGAGACCCAACTTTTTCATGTCATCAAAATCCAGTCCATATTCAGCGATACACATAAATAGATGGCCTCGCCACCCGAGGCGGGCTGGTGCGTTTATGCAGACTGAGGGATGAGGGGTTTCACAACACAGGCGATTTGAAGGCTGAGCTGAGCGGGTACGCAGAGAATTCCATCTGGCACACTGAGCATCAGTAACCGCCGTCTGGGAGGGAGGCTGGTGCACCCCTTCCTCGGAGCACCCTGCCAGCAAAGCCAAGTTCATCCTCTGGTGAGCATCACACTCTGGGCACACGCCTGGCTGCACCGGTGGCTGTGGTCTGTACTTCACAAACAGGGTCCATGGGACCTAGGGACACATCCAGCGGTTATTCCCGTAACGGGGGACGTTCATTTCCTGAGAACCAGTGATGCGGGCGCTCCTCGTTTTTCTACCTAATTACCACTCCGACGTGTGTGCTGAGCAAGGCAGAAACTTCCTGGCCTTTGTGTGTTAATGTGATGCTTCTGGTTATTTACATGGATTCTAACCAATTAGGGAGACCATACTGTAAAAATCTGTGTAAAGGAAGCTGGAGAACTGTCCCCCCCATCACTTTTGTAAAACTTCAGCTGGGTTAGGAGTCGCCAGGATAGAGATCATCTCTCAAGTCCTCTTGGTTTGTATTTCAATGCCCCACCTCGTCTACACACATGCAGTACCTTGTCCATAGTAAGTGCCCAAGAGGAATTATTTAAATCTTCCTAGAGAGATTTGCTCACATCAATATTTAAAAAAAATTTTTTTTTCTTTATTGATTAGAGAGAGAGAGAGATGGAAACATCCATGAGAAAGAACTTTGATTGGCTGCCCCATGAGAAAGAACTTTGATTGGCTGCCCCCTGCGTGCCCCCCCCCACTGGGGATCAGGCCCACAACCTGGGCATGTGCCCTGACCGGGAATTGAACCGGCGACCTCTTGGTGCATGGGTCAACGCTCAACCACTGAGCCACACCGGCCGGGCAGCCACATCAATATTTATTCAACAACCCTCAATGGCTCCTCATGTGCTAGGAAATACACATCTCCCTCCTTGAGCTGCCCTAACTCCATGTGCAACCTCCACCCAGTTTTTGTCACCGCTTTGCCCTGAGTCCAGCCAAAGGACTCATGGTTCCCAAAGCCCTGTCTTGTGCCCTCGGCAGGAAACCTTCTTTCTCATCTATCAATTCCACCTGTTTCTTTCTTTCTTTCTTTCTTTCTTTCTTTCTTTCTTTCTTTCTTTCTTTCTTTCTTTCTTTCTTTCTTTCTTTCTTTCTTTCCTTCCATCCTTCCATTTCCATCCTTCCATCCTTCCATCCTTCCATCCTTCCATCCTTCCTTCTATCCTTCCTTCTATCCTCACCCAAGGACATTTTTGCCTTTAGCCTCAGCTAGAGCAGGAGGGAGAGAGAGAGAGAGAGAAAGAAACATCGATGTGAGAGACACATCGAGTGGTCGCCACCCACACGACCCCAAACGGGGCCGGGGACAAACTGCAACTGAGGTACGTGCCCATAGCAGCAACCGAACCTGGACTCTCTGGTCCAAGGGTCGATGCCCTCCACCTGGTTTTCAAGCCCAGTCTGATGCTGCCTTCTGCCCCCATCCTCACCTCCTGGGCATAACTCCCGTCTCTGTGGCTTGTCTCCTCCATGCGACACAGTCTCACAGTTGCTAACATGGATGCTGGTATCTCTTACCTGTTCCCTGCTCGGCATTGCGTTCAGGCTGTGCCGTCTACTGGTTCCAACACTGGCAGGAAGCGAATGTGTGAGAGGAAGAGCTGCTTTCTGCCGGGGTGGCGTTGCTGGTGGGCTTTGACGACTTCCGAGCCCATTATGCAAATGGGGGACAGTAGAGAGAAGTGATCTGGGGCCAGATGGGAAGATGGGTCTCATCTGAAGCGAGAGGACGTCTTCGGGGCCAACTGTCTTTAGACGTAGGACACGCAACGATAGGATGATGCAGTTCATTTTTGTTTCGTTTTTAGTTACTACAAAGTTAATTATGCAGAAAGAATATATGTATAATGTATTATCAATTAGGAAGCAAATCATGAAATAGACACTCAAGAAGTCCATTTCCCAAGTTTCAAAATAGAACATTACCACAACCATTCAAGCTATAATCCATCTCCCTGTCTGCCCCCACCACCTCCATCCACCAACTAGAGCAACCACTGTTCCGTCTTTTTAAAAAATCATTCTATTGCTTTTATAATAGTTTTGTCACATATGGATATGTGTTTAAATAGAACCTTTATTTCCTTTTTCCTTGTTTTTTTTTTTTTGTTGTTGTTTTTTTTTGCTTTGTACAAATGATGTCATACTGTTGTATTCTTTGGCAACTTCTTTCCAAATTATATTTCAAATATATGTCCATGTTCAAAGTGCAGTTATAACTTCTCTGTCTCTGCATAGCCTGCCCCTCTGTGACTATACCACACTTACCTGTCTATTCATGTATTGGTGGATACTTGGAGCATTTCTAACTTGTCATGAACAAAGCTGCTAATATTCTTGGATGTACCTACCTGGGCATTAGTGCAAGAGTCATTTCCATACCTGGATTTGACTTTTGTGTATGGTGTGAAATAGGGATAAATTCAGTTTTCCCCCAATGAGGAATACATCCTACCATTATTTACTCAGAACTTCATACTTCTCCGGAGATGTGTCAAATTTCTACACACACGTGAGTCTGTTGTGGTTTTTAATTTGTTGATTTTCCATTCATTCATTGCAACCAGATTGTCTTGATTACTATTTATTTATAATAAGTTTTGATAGTAGGATCTGGTAGTACTTTTTAAAGACTATTTTGGATACTCCAGGTCTTTTTCTTTTCCAGTATTTTGGATACTCCTTTGAAAATTTAGTATGTCAGAGGGATGATAAAATGAAAGGGGCTAGATTGACTCTCTCACCTTAATGCTGGAAACTGGATCATACTAAAAATGTCATGATGGTGTTCAGATATTAGATAACAGAGAACGCAAAACAGGGATGCCTGAGAGCAAGGAAATCAATAAGGTGAGCCCTGTAAGTGTGGTGCTTCACTGGTTAGAGAAATTTTTTTATTTTTTAAAATATTTTTCCTTTATTGATGTTAGAGAGAGAGCAAGGGAGAGGGAGAGAGAAACATCGATGAGAGAGAACATCAACTGGCCACCTCCTGCATGACCCCCCCCCCCCACTGGGGATCAGGCCCACAACCTGGGCATGTGCCCTGACCAGGAATCGAACCGGCAACCTCTTGGTGCAGGGTCGATGCTCAACCACTGAGCCACACTGGCTGGGTGATACCATATTCTCTTTATCCATTCATCCATTCATCCACTGATGGACTCTTAAGTTGCTTTCATGTTTTTATCTTTCCAAGTTAGTGTTTTTGTTTCCTTTGGATAAATACCCAGAAGTGGAATTGCTGTATCATATGGTAGTACTCTTTTTCACTTTTCTGAGGAACCTCCAAACTGTTTTCCATGGTGGCTGCAAGAATTTACATTCCTACCAACACGGGTTCCCTTTTCACCACGTCCTCATCACCCCATGTTATTTCTTGTCTTTTTGATCGTAGCCATTCTAACAGGGATGAGGTGATATTTCGTTAAGGTTTTGATTGGTATTTCTCCGATCAGTGATGCTGAGAACTTCTCTGATCAGTGATGCTGAGAACATTTTCATGTACCTGTGGGGCATTAGTATATCTTCTTTGTTAACTGTCCAGATTCTCTGCCCATTTAAAAAAAAAATCATATTGTTCGTGTGTTTTGCTAGTGAGTTGTTATGAGTTTTACATACCAGGTGGGGCAAAAGTAGGTTTACAGTTGTTTTTATGGAAAGTAATACAATAATTAATATAAGAACTAATTAATGCAATAATTAATAATACAAGAATAAACTTTTTTGTGCACTCACAACTATAAACCTACTTTTGCCCCACCCTGTGTCTGTGTGTGCATGTGTGCGTGTGTGTATAATATTAACACCTTATTAGATACATAATTTGCAGATATTTTGTCTCCTTCAGTAGATTGTTTTTACATTTAAATATAGTTCTTTATTTGTTTGTTTTTTATTGATTTTTTTTTTTTTTTTAAGAGAGAGGGGAAGGGAAAGAGATAGGAACTTGGATGTCAGAGAAACATCGATTGGCTGCCTCCCGCACGCCCCCTACTGGGGATCGAGCCCGCAACCAGGGTATGTGCTCTGCCGGGGAATCAAATTGGGACCTCACAGTCCCTGGGACCATGTTCAATCCACTGAATCACACAGGCCGGGCTGCTTTTACATTTTGTTGAGGGTTCCCGCTGCACAGAAGTTTCTTAGCTGGATGTAGTCCCTGTTGCTTATTTTTGCCTTCGTTGCCTTTGCTTTGGTGTCATATCCAAAAATGCATCACCAGGTCTGAAGTCAAGGAGCTCATCACCTGTGGCTACTTCTAGGAGTTTTATGCTCCCAGGTCTTAGGTTCAGTTCCTTAATCCATTTTGAGTTCAATTTTGTGAGTGGTATAAGATAGTCCAGTTACATTCCTTGGCAGGAAGCTGTCTGATTTCCCCAAACACTGTTTATTGGAATGACTGTACTTTCCCCCTTCTTGGCTGTTATTTTTTTGGCCATAAAAAATTAACCAAATAGGTGTGGGTTTATTTCTGGGCTCTCTATTCTGGTCCATTGATCTCTGTGTCTGTTTTATGCCATACCATGCTGTTTCATTACGATAGCTCTTTGTTTTTTTTTTGTTTTGTTTTGTTTTTTATCCTCACCCGAGGAGACTTTTTCATTCTTTGTTCAGATAGAGCAGGAGGGAGAGAGAGAGAGAGAAACATCGATGTGAAAGGGACACATCGAGTGGCTGCCACCCGCACGACCAACCAGGGCCGGGGACAAACTGCAACCGAGGTACATGCCCTTAGCGGGAACCGAACCCGGGTCTCTCGGGACCGCAGGCCGACGCTCTAACCGCTGAGCCAAACCGGCCAGGGCACGATAGCTCTTTGTAGTAGAGTTTAACATCAGGATATGTGAAGCCTTCAGCTCTGGTCTTCTTTCTCAAGATTGCTTTGACTACTCCAGATTCTTCGTGATTTCATGAAATTCTTAAGATTGTTTGATTTCTGTGAAAAATACCATTGGCATTTTTATAGGAATTTCATTGAATCTGTAGACTGCTTGGGTAGTACGGATATTTTAACAATTCATGAGCATGGATTCTCTTTTAATCCATGAGCATGGATTATCTTTCTGTTGTCTTTTTCCATTTCTTTCATAATGCCTTATATGTATCAGTGTAGATTTTCACCTCCTTGATTAAATCTTTTCCTAGGTATTTTATTTTTGACGCAATTTTATTAATTTTTTTCTTTACTTTTAGAGAGAGAGGAAGGGAGAGAGAGAGAGAGAGAGATACATCAATGAGAGAGAACATCGATTGGCTGCCTCCTGCATGCCCCCCGCTGGGGGTTTGGCCCACAACCTGGGCATGTGTCCTGATGGGAATTGAACCAGCGACCTCTTGCTGCATGAGTCAATACTCAACCACTGAGCCACAGCAGCCGGGCAATTTTATTAATTTTTAAAATTATTTTTCAATTACAGTGGACATTTAATATTATATTAATTTTAGGTATACAGCATAGCCATTTGACATTTACATAAGGTAAGAAGCGATCCCCCAGTAAGTCTAGGACCCACCTGGCACCATACATAGTTACTACAATATTCTTGACTATATTCTTTGTGTTGTACTTTACATCTTGTGACTATTCTGTAACTACCAGCTGTACTTACTCCATTCACCTTTTCACCCCCTCATCATTCCCGTCTGGCACACATCAACCAGTTCTCTGTACCTGTGAGTCTGTTTCCAGTTTGTTTGTTCACTTATAGTCTTTAGAGTCCACAAATAAGTGAAATCACCTGCTACTTGTTTTTCTCCGTCTGACTTATTTCACTTAGTGTAATTCCTTGTAGGTCCATCCATGTTGTCGCAAATGGTAAGATTACATTCATTTTCTGGCTGAGTACTATCCTGTTGTATATACATACCATGTCTTCTTTATCCAGTGATCTGTGGATAGACTCTTAGATTGTTTCCATATTTCGACTATTGTAGATAATGCTGCAATGAACACAGGGATGCATGTATCTTTTTGAACTTGTGTTTTGGATTTATTCAGATAAATAGCCCGAAGTGGGATTGCTGGGTCATAAGATGGTTCTATTTTTTTTACTTTTTGAGGCATCTTCATGCTGTTTTCCACAGTGGCTGCACCAATTTGCAATCCCACCAGCAATGCATGAGAATTCCCTTTCTTCACATCCTCACCAACACTTGTTTTGTGTTGACTTATTGATGATAGCCATTCTGTAAGATGTGACGTACGTATTGTCTCACATCTCCATTTGGAGACCTGACGTTGACCAAAGTTTACAAAGCCATGAAGACATCATCCTTTTTCTTTCTGCCTATAAGTTCCATCTCCTTTTCCATGCCCCCTCAGTTCCCCGAGACCCTGGTCCTTTCCTCCTAAATCACAACACATTTTCTCTTCCTTTTCTCTATCGTCTACACTCTGGGCCTCTTAAAAAAAATACCTCCAGCCCTGGCCGGTTTGGCTCAGTGGTTAGAGCGTCGGCCTGCGGTCTGGAGAGACCCGGGTTCGGTTCCCGCTAAGGGCATGTACTTCGGTTGCAGTTTGTCCCCGGCCCTGGTTGGTCGTGCGGGTGGCAGCCACTCGATGTGTCCCTTTACGTCGATGTTTCTCTCTCTCTCTCCCTTCCTCTCTCTCCCTCCCTCTCTATCTGTACAAAAAATGGAAAAATATCCTCGGGTGAGGATAAAAAAAAAACAACCCTCCATTTTTGCGCTTTTTGGAAGTTAAATGCCAGCAATGTGTCTGCTCAAAACCTGTCATTTTCATTTTTATTCTATTCACTGACCCTGTAAATGACATTTGATGCACAAGAGCTGGAATGGTCATTAGCTTAAAATGTTTTGTTTTGTTTTGTTTTTTAAAGTAAAAATCTCTCACAGCTCTGAATCATGTCTAAAAAGAATGTTTTAAGGCACCCTGCAGTAAACCCTCTCAAGATCCATGCCTGGCCCCACTGGGGTTTGATTGTACAGTACAATAGGGAGGCGTTAGGTAATGTGATTAGGCTTGGTTAGGTGACTGAAAGTATGGATAAGCTTCTTGGAGTGACTTTTTTTGTGTGTGTGGTTTCTATAAAGATCATCTTAATCTTCACTCTGAAATTTAAAAAGTCGGTCTTCTCTATCTTTCCTGTCTATTCCGTTTGAGCAGAATCCTTGGAGGAACCGAACACAAGGGAATGTCTATTTGAAGCCACATGTCTGCTGATTTTCACTGGGAGGTACTGCTCACTGAGTACAGTAGGAAGCCCCCGCCCCCCTCCCGGAACCAGGCCCACTTAAGTAAATGCCATGTGCATGATGCAGAGGGGTAATAGCCATATGACTAGGCAGCTCCATTCCATGTTGTGGCCCACCTGAGCGACTTCAACCTGTATTTGCTGTCAGGACATAAAGAACACCTCCAAGTTCAAGTTTGCCCAATGGACTCCCACCAGATCAGGAGTGTCCACTCCCCTCTGTCCACATTCAGATTGTACTAACTAGCCCTATTCCATTTGCAAGTAAGAGCCCTTGAATCTGTTTCCTACCCCTTCCGAGACTCGGGGCCCTTAGATCACGAGGTCCCGAGGTACTGTGAGCAGAGGGCTCCCATGACAAGCCATGGTCCCCTCAGTCCCTTCTCTTCCGTAGAAGGTGTGCCCAGGCAGCGGAGCTAACGTGCGCCCCCATCGAACACACGCTTCCCTGTCACGACTGTCCATATTTATTGATTGATTATTGAATTAATCCTCACCCGAAGATCATTTTCCCATTGATTTTTTCCAGATAAAGTGGGAAGGAGAGAGAGAAAGAAATATCCATGTGAGAGAGACACATTGATTGCCTCCCACATGACATCCCCCCACACACACACGCACACGCGCACCGGGGCCAGGGATTGAACCTGTGACCAAGGTATGTGCCCTTGACTGGGAATCGAATCCAAGACTCTTTGATTCTCAGGCTGACGCTCTAACCACTGAGCAAAACAGGCCAGGGCAACCACTTTACGTATTTACAGGCTACATTGCGATGGAGTCGGAACGCCTGGATTTCTGTGATGCAAAGGGGATTTCTGGCCTTGTTATAAGAACGTGACCTTATTGCTAAGGTGCTCACTGAGGCAGGTAGATACTCGCATGGCTGAGAGAACTTGCCGACTTGACAGCTGAGCCAGCTCGCTCCCTGTCCCTTAGAGAGGGCCATCTCACCGAATGGCCTTCAGATACCGAAGGTGTGTCTCCAGTGGGATGTGCGGCATTAGCCTGAGGGTAGGTGCAAATTCCCATCATGTCTTTGTCCCACGAGGGCACTTTCTCGAGCCCACATTTGGTCTTTTGTCATTTGTAAAAGTGTTAGCTGCAGTCTTCTTACTGGTGTTTGGCAATGTCTACCCCTCTTAAGAAGTAAGTACTCAGCCTGGCTGGTGTGGCTCAGTGGTTGAGCATCGACCCAAGAACTAAGAGGTCACCAGTTTGATTCCCAGTCAGGGCACATGCCCAGGTTGTGGGCCAGATCCCCAGTGGGGGGCGTGCAGGAGGCAGACAGTCGATGTTCTCTCTCATCAATGTCTCTCTCTCTCCCTCTCCCTTCCTCTCTCTCTAAAATCAATAAAGAAAAAAATTAAAACAAAAACAAAACAAAGTCACTTTATGAATTAAGTCCCTAATGGTATATCCTGCCTCATATTATTAATTACATAGAGAAATTATATTTAACAGTTCAACTTTAGACAGTATCCAATGTTCCTTTATTATGAAAGATAGGAAATTAGGACACTTAGTCTTCATTATATTTTTACATCGTTAAGGGTTTTTATAAATTGACATTGTAAATAGAATTTTTACAGTTATATTGTCTATTATGTTTTTTTAAAGGTGGTTCATGAGTGTTACTCTTTAGGTTCACCTGTGCTTGAAAATATCCATATTTTGCTTTTATTCTTAAAGGATAACTTGAGTTACTTACTTTCTCTTAGAACATTCTAGAAATTGCTCTATGAGACATAGTATTTTACTTAGGGTCAATTTTATTTAAAGTTTATTGCTTGGCCCTTTGTAGGTAGTAGAATCAGTTAACTGCCATTATTTCTTCAAGCTGAATTTGCCTGAATATCTACAACATAATGTTATTTTTAGCTTGTATTCTTTTTGTCCAGTTAACTGTTTCTTTTTCCCAGTTAGTTTTTTTTTTTTTTTTTTTTAAGAAACTTCCCTAAATCTTGCATTTTTCTAATTAACAACATTTTATAACATTCCTAGATAGGAATCTGATTAGTAAAATTTAGGTCACTTGGCAGATACAAAAGCATATTCTTTGAGGCACCAAGAACTGTAGGATTATTGGAAAAATTGACTTAATTATGTCCTGTACCAGTAAAATGAAATGATACTCAGTTCCTGTCTATTTTGTTGTGTTCATTAAGGGGTATGAGTTATTTGGTGATGCAAATTTCAGAAGCTATTGTATATTTTCATATTTTAACCTATAATAATTTGTGAAATATTCTGAGTCAGGTTTGGATGGAACACAACATATTCTTGTGATCTTGATGGCTGTCATGTGGTCAATAAAAACCTGAGCGTCTATGAACTGATGTTTGCATGACTGTCTAGGGAGAGGTGGTCCTTGTGTCGTATCATCCTGAGGAAAATGACATCCTTGACATTTTCTCTTTAGATATAATTATGTCATGAAACTGTGGGCCTCCAGCTGAAGCAGACATAAAAACCAGATTTTATGATGCCCAATAAAAAATTACTTTAAAATAATGTGATTAATTTTTCTGATTATAAAAGTAGTATAATTTTTATAAAATGTGAAAATGCCAGGAGATGTAAGAAAAAATATTTTAAAAAGAGGATAGCAAAGTCTAGTGTGGTAGTCTTAGTGACTGTATTTTTTTTTTAGGGTCACACACACATATATATCCATATATAAATAATCTTAACCTTCTTAAAATCATATATACATATTTATGTATACATTATCAGTATCATACTATGTAGAGTTTTCTATCCTTTTTTATCATTGCATTAGAAGTACTTCCAAAGTCATCACAAATGCTTCATCAATATTTTTAATGGCTCAATTGTGTATTAAGGATGCTTCCCTTGTTCCAGTATTGAAAATAATGTCATGATGAGCTTCTTTATATATAAATCTTGTCTTCATTTTTGATTACTACTTCCTTGGGATCCATTCATGGAAGCAAAATTACTATTACAAAGAGGCTGACATTTTTTTTTATAGCTCATGACAAATATTTACAAATCACCACCTAGAGGGCTTTAGCAAATTACATTGCCACCAATAGTTTATGAGAATATATGTCTTACTGAATCTTCACAAATATTGAGTATTCTTATGTTAAAAATCCGTGTGAGGAGTGAGTTATGGAGACTAGCATCTCTCTGATATTTTACTTTTTATTTCTTTTTTTTTAAAATTTTTATTAGTCTTTATTTTATGCTGAATTTACTCCTGGGCCATAAGTTTTTGTTTCTTCAGTTTCTACTGGGATATCTTTTTCTTCTGTGCAACCTCCTCTTCTGGTTTAGGAACGACCTGCTCTTTCTCAGTGAGGATCATCTCAATGTGGCAGGGAGAGCTCATGTATGGGTTAATCCACCCATGGGCTCTGTAAGTTCTACGGCGCATCTTGGGAGCTTTGTTTACCTAGATGTGCTCAATAACCAGAGAATCTACATCTAAACCCTTAAGTTCAGCATTGCTCTCTGCATTTTTAAGCACGTGCAGTAAAAACTCAGCACTCTTTTTGGGCTACCGACCCTGTGTCCAGCCCCACCGTTTTGCCTGGGCACACCTACCAACGCCACCATTGTAACGACGGAAAGGCACACATTGCTTCTGTAAAGTGACATCCTTCAGATACTTGGTGGCTTTTCGAATATGCATACCTTTGATGGCCTGGGCAGTTTCCTGAGTGTTCTTAAAGTGAACACGAAGATTTGAACCTCTTGACTTGCATGATTTTGTGGGGTTTTCTGGCTCAAGTGAATAGCAAACCATTTTCAGAGGTCACCTCTGGCCGCTTTCGGGAAAAGCTACTTTTTATTTCTTTAAATTTTTTTCTTTATTGATAAGAGAGAGAGAGAGAGAGAGACATCGATGAGCGAGATCATCGATTGGCCGCCTCCTGCATGCCCTTCACTGGGGATCGGGCCCACAACCTGGGCATGTGCCCTGACCAGGAATCGAACCAGCGACCTCTTGGTGCAGGGTCGACACCCAACCACTGAACCACTGAACCACACCGGCCAGGCTACTTTTCACGTCTTAGTACTGGATCTGCACTTTCCCCTACTTGTCTATGTACCATTTACTTTTTTTATGAAGTGCTTGACAATATATTTTTCTCTTTCAACTTCTACATAATTTTTGGTTTCCCAGTGTGATTGTACAATTTGGCATTCCCAACAGCAATGAAAGCTCCAATTGTTTTACACCTTGTTGGTGTTTGCTTTTTATTTATTTATTTTTTATTTTGAACATTCTGAAAGGTGCATACTGGTATCTCATTGTGGTTTTAACTTGCATTTCCTTAATGGCTAGTGATGTTGAGTATTGTTTTAGGTGTTCATTTCCCATCTATATGGTCTTTGTTGAAGTGTGTTGAAATCTTTTGTCCATTGTTATTGGGTTGGTTATTTGCTTGTTGTTTTGAGGATTTATTTATTCTGAATATAAGTCCTTTTTGATATGACTTGAAAATATTTCCCCCCAGTTTCTGGTATGCATTTTCAGTCTCTCAACAGCATTGTTTGCAGAGAAGATGTTTTTAATGTTGGAGAAATATGATGTATTGTTTTTATGTAATGGAGCATACTTTTAGAGTTGTATCTTAGAACTCTGACAGATATGACCATGATTATCTCATTTGTTTTTTGTCGACAAATTTTACAGTTTTAAGTTGTACAGTTAGCTCTTTCATTCTTTTCTAGTCAATTATTTGTATGGTGTGAAATGTAGTTTGAGATTTTTTTTCTCTTTTGCACAAAGTTATCCACTTGTTCTAGAAACATTGAAAGCATTATTCTTTCTCCATTGAGTTGCTTCTATTTCTTTGTTAAAAATCAATTGACCCTGTTTGTGTGGGTCTATTTCTGGGTTCTTTATGCTGTTTTGATTTATGCATCTAACCTTAACTAATACTGCACTGTCTTGATTATTGTAGCTTTAAAGTAGCCTCTGGTAGTAGGAGTCCTCGGACTGTTCTTCTCTTTCACAATTGTTTTGACTACAGTAGTTCTTTCCTTTCCTTCCCGTATCAGTAATAGATTTATTTTGAAATATCTCTAAAATTTCTGCTTGGATTTCAATAGGAATTGTATAGAATCTATGATCAATTCGGGAGAATCAACATTTCAAACAGTATTGCTTCTTCAATCCATGAACATGGTATATCTCTACTTGTTAGATCTTCGGTGAATTCCTTTATCAGTGTTGTTCAGCTCTCCAAACACAGATCCTACACACCGTTTGTTAGACTTATACATAAGCATTTCATGTATTTTTCTGCAAGGAGTACTTTAAAAATATTTTACTTTCAGTTGCTCATTGCTAGTATATAGAAATATGATTACTTTTTGTTGATTTTTGTATCCTGTAACTTTGCTAAACTCGCTTGCTAGTTCTAGAAGCTTCTTTGTAGATTCTTTTAAATTTTTCTTATATACAATTATGTTACCTGTGAGTAAAACAGTTAGATTTCTTCCTTTTCAATCTATATTTATTCAATTTATTTTTCTTGCTTTATTGCACTGATGAGGAATTCCAGTACAAGGTTAGGAGTCTGAGAGTGAACATTATTTTTTTTTTTTCCCAATCTTTAGAAGAAAAGCATAACATTTTCTACTGAGAAATATATTTGCTACAGGTATTTTGTAAATATCCTTTATCCAGTTAAAGAAGTTCACTTCTTCTAGTCCCAGTTTTCTGAGCTTTTTAATTTTGTCAAATTATTTTACTTCATCTGTTGATATGACTTAAGGTTTTTCTCTTTTAATCTATTAATGTTATGACTTATATGAATTTTTTTTCAAATGTCGAATCAATCTTACATCCCTAGGATACGGTATACTTGATTGTGAGATATTCACCTTTTAAAAAATATATTTCCGGATTCCATTAGCTAATATTTGTTGAGGGTTCTTGTGTTTATGTTCTTGGGAGATGCTGGTCTGAAGTTTTTCCCTTGTAGTTTTGCTGTCTGGTTTTATATCAATATAAGACTGCCTTCCTAACATGCACTGGGAAGTGTAGTTTCTGCTCTTGTACTTTGTGTGTGAGGGACAGTGTAGTATTGGTGTTTCTAAATGAAGTGTTTGGTGAAAGTTGCCAGTGAAGTCATCTGGGCCTGAAGTTTGCTTTGTTGGAAAGTTTTCAATCACAAATTCATTTCTGCAATAGGTACAGTGCTATTCACACTGTTTTTTGTTTTGTTTTGTTTTGTTTTTTCTGGACTATTTTGTTCATTTGTGTCTTTCAAGAAATAAGTCATTTTCATCCAAGTTGTCAAACATATGGGTATGACGTTGTGCATAGCTTTCTTTTATTATCTTTTTAATGTCTATAGTATCTGTGATAAGGTCCACCCTTTCATTTTTTGATGTTGGAAATTAGAGCTTGCTTCTTATTATTTAGTCTGGTTAGAGATTAGTTAATGTTGCTGTTTTGTTTTGTTTTTTTCTTTCCCCCAAAATCAACTTTTTGTGTTACTGATGTTTCTGTATTATTGTCTATTAATACTGATTTCTGCTCTTTATTATTCTCATCCCTCTCCTTGCTTTGTCTTTAATTTATATTTTTCCTATATGCTCAAGGTGGGAACTTATACTATTATTTTTAGACTTCTATTATTTTAATATAGCATCTTTGCTATAGATTTTCTCTAAGCATTGATTTAACTGCATTGCACAAATTTTTGTTGTATTTTCATTTTCATTCAGTTCCTGCTAAGGGCACGTACCTGGGTTGCAGTTTGTTCCCAGCCCTGGTTGGGTCGTGCGGGTGGCAACCACTTGTTGTGTCCCTTTCACGTCGATGTTTCTCTCTCTCTCTCTCCCTCCCTCCCTCCCACTCTATCTGAACAAAAAATAGAAAAATATCCTCGGGTGAGGATTAAAAAAAAGTATAATTCCAGTTCCCTTTGTGCATTATTTAAGTGTCTTATCATTGTTCTTTTCTTTAATATTCTTGAAGCTATCAACAATAATGTCTGAGGCAAATCCTCTTTAAAGTAATCTTACCAGCTAACTTTTTAATGCTATGCATTTTCTATTTTCCTATTTCATATATTCTATATTGGTATTCTGTTTATTTAACCCATTAATATGGGCCAGTTCATTCAATCATTCGGTTTGTTTAAAAATAGCAGAAGAGGATTACCTTTGGATGTCTATGTTTTTCAGCATCCTTTGAGAATACTTTTATTAACACATAAGGCTGAAGACTTATTCATGTAGAATAATACTTTCAGTTTAGTCATTTTTAAGCAGGTTTGGTAAAGGAGATGAGGCTGTGAACTGGCCCATGTAAGAAATTTGATTTCTTGGTGTGTTTTTTTTGTTTGTTGATCTAGAATCTCAAGGTTGGGACTTTCTCTCATTAAAATCTGGCATTCCTGGCATGAAACTGAAATAATGAAAATTAATTGGACTTTTCATTATTATTATTTTAATCCGCACCCGAGGATATTTTTTCATTGATTTTCAGATAGAGTGGGAGGGAGGAAGGGAGAGAGAGAAACATCGACGTGAGAGAGACACATCGACTGGTTGCCTCCTACACGACCCCAACCAGGGCTGGGGATGAACCACAAACATGCCCTTGACTGGAATCGAACCCACGACTCTTAGGTCCATAGGCCAACGCTCTAACTACTGAGTCAAACCAGCCAGGGCTTAATTGGACTTTTATAGTACTGTTATATTCAGTTTTAAATATCGATGATCCCCAAGTTAAAATTTTTTAAGTTACTCTTTTCAACTTTACAATGGTTTGATTATTGTAGCTTTGTAGTGTGTTTTGAAACCAGGAAGTGTGAGACCTTTAACTTTGTTCGTTTTCAAGATTGTTTTGGCCATTCAGGGTCCCTTGAGATTCCATGTGAATTTTATGATGAATTTTCTTGTTTTTAAAAAAATATTGTTGGGATTTTGATTGGGATTGCATTGACTTTCTAGGTCACTTTGGGTAGTATTGTCACATTAACATTATTAAGTTTTCCAGTTCATGAACACAGATGTCCATTTGTTTGTGCTTAATTTATTTTAGCAATGTGCATGTGTTTTTATAGCAGCTTTATTCATTGTAACAGTAAAAAACTAGAAATCACTGATATGTTCTTCAAGGGGTTCATGGTTAAACTGTGGTACATCCACACAATGGAATATTACTTAGCAACAAAAAGGAATGAACTATTGAACAGCCTAAGTGAATCTCTAGAGAAGTATGCTCAGAAAAGCCAATCCCAAAAAGTTACATGCAGCATGACTCCATCTTGAGAACTGTCTTGAAATGATAACATTATTAAAATGAAGAGATCAGTGGTTTCCAGGAATGAGGAAGGGGATGAGAGAGAGGGGACGTGAGGGTAGCTACCAAAGGTCAGTAGGAGGGACCTTGTGTGATGGAAGTGTCCCATATCTCCAGCGTGTCAGGGTATCCTGGTCATGACACTGTACTAGGGCAGTGATTTTCAACCCATGTGTTGTGGCACATGGATGTGCCGCAAATATTTTTAAAACATGCAATACCTGACTATTTAGTCAGGGGCACTGATCTCTTCCCTCTTACATTATCAAATAAAAAAATAACAGCCAACACAACAATAATGTCTGGTGTAAATGCCGTCTTGAACCATAAATAAATATAGGTCATATAATAGAGTTGCATCCTATTGGTCATGTTGCATAATAAATTGGATCTGGTTGATTCATTCTGGGTACCAGAAATCCTTTTATACAAGTACAGACACTTTTTTTTGTTTTGTTTTTTTAAGTCACTTTGGACCAAAAGGATAGATAATTATTATTATTATTATTATTATTATTATTTTAAATCAATCAAAATTATACCTATTTGGTGTCAGATTGGCAAAAAAAATGTATTTTGGGGTGTGCTGCAGAATTTTATTAATTAGTTTATGCATGTGTTATGAGAAGAAAAAAGTTGAAAATTCCCGTACTAGAGTTTTGTGAGATGTTACCATTGGGCGAAACTAAGAGCACATCTTATCTCCCTGTGTTATTTCCTACAACTGCACACGAACCTATAATTATTTCAAAATAAGAAGTATAAAGAAAAGACCAAGACCATGGAAAAGTGTGATCTCCGTTAGAAAGATTTCCATAGAATATTGTCAACAGCAAAAGGAAATGGAATGCTGTTTGGGGAACTGCTGGCCATAATAATTCGCTTCCCAGCGTCTCTTGAGAACGTAGGGTTTTTGTTTTGTGTTGTTTTAATGATGCTCAGAATAAAAGTATTTTGCGGCAGTCATGGGTCTCGATGGTTTAATAACACTGTTGCTATTAGAAACGAATTGTCACCAAAGGTAATGTGGAGACTCTGTCTAATAGAGAGTGTGATGTCCTCATTTAAGGCAGACAACCCTGAGTTCTAGTCCTGACCTGGCGGCATGACCTAAATGGCCCCGACCAGCCTGGCATCTGGCTTGTCCTGAAAGGAAAGTGCACTTTGCATGACCCTGAAAGTGGATTCCTTCATAAGTATTGAGTCCTGGGTCTGACTTGCTCCACCCTATCTTGGCCTTGCTCCCCATCTGAAAAAGCTAGATGAGCTGAACAAACCAATTTCTCAGCTATAAATTGGACGAGTGGTTCAAGATGATTTTTAGAGTTCTAAGATCAATAGTAATAGCTACTGGCACGGACTTGTTTTAGCATCACGCATCTTATTCGTGAACTCACTTAATCCTTGCCGCAGCCTTTCGAGGAGTATCTTGTTATAGTTCCCATTTTGCAAATGGGAAAACGTGTCAGAAAGGCAAAGGAAATTTCCTGAGGACACACAGCGAGAGGGTGAGAGGTGGGAGGAGGGTGGGAGTCAGGCCTGCTTGCCCAAGACTGATGGGTTCCCCAGATGTAGGACATCCCGTGCTACTACTGGGCGTGTCCCAGGCGAAATGGGATGAGCCGGGGAGCCCGGCTGGGAGCCCAGTCTGAAATCCTGTGACTGCAGAGTCTGTTCTCTGCTCTGCCACATCACCTCTCAGATGCTGCTGCTGCTGTTGCTCCTCCTCTTCCTCCTCCTCCTTCTTCTTTTTCAATTTTTATTAATTTATTTTTGTTACAAATGTTTCTCCTTTTTTCCCCCTAGACAACCCCGCCCCCCTCAGCATTGTTGGCTGTGTTCATTGGTTATGCACACATGCATATAAGTTCTTTGGCTCATCTCATCCATTCCTCCCACCCCCCTCCTCTGACCTTTGTCAGTCTGAACCATATTCCTTTCTGTGTCTCTGGGTCTATTTCGTTCACCAGCCCAACTTGTTCATTATATTCCACAAATAAGTGAGATCGTGTGGTATTTGTCTTTCTCTGTTTGGCTTATTTCTCTTAGGATAATACTCTCGAGGTCCCTCCATGTCATTTCAAAGGATAAGAGATCTTTCTTTCTTACAGCTGCATAGTACTCCATTGTGTATATGTACCACAGCTTTTTTATCCATTCATCTTCTGATGGACACTTGGGCTGTTTCCAGATCTTAGCTATTGTAAATAGTGCTGCTATGAACATGGGGGTGCATATATTCTTTCTGATGGGTGTTTCCGGCTTCTTAGGGTATATTCCTAGAAGTGGGATCACTGGGTCAAATGGCAGCTCAATTTTTAATTTTTGAGGTAACTCACCATATTGTTTTCCATAGTGGCTGCACCAGTCTGCATTCCCACCAGCAGTGTCCTAGGGTCCCCTTTTCTCCACACCCTCGCCAGCACTTGCTGTTTGATGACTTGTTGATGGCGGCCATTCTGACAGGTGTGAGGTGATACCTCATAGTTGTACCTCTGAGCTTCTTAGAGACCCCATATGAATTGTAACTTTAAGCAAGTGAGGCGGATCGTGTTTTCAAGGGGAAGTGGGACTACAGATGCTACCTGAACGCAGGAGGAAGTCATAAGCAAGGCGCCTCTATTTATATTCTATATTACTCTGTTTCAAAAATAACTGGTGAATAAAGAGAATGGCGGACAAGCAATGAAGTTGAAATGTGTTCAAATGAGAAACTCCGGGAGATGAGCATGGAATTTAGATCTATGTGAAATGTTTATCGGAGTTCCAATAAATAACACATTTTCCTTAGAAACACATGCTAATAAAATAAATCCAAGAGGAGGGTTTGCAGAGGGTTTGAGATGCCCAGGTACAGAACATTAATGCAAAGATTGGCGGAGTTAACGGCCCCTCACACACGAGAGCTTGCTGTCTCAGAATTGCGGTTTGCATAGATTTAGCCTCCCGTGTCCCCGTGGTCCTGCCTGTTGAATACGTGCTTCTTTGCTGAGAAGGTGTGATGGCGTTCCTCAGAGAGGAGAGGTGCCCATCAGGCAAAACACAGAGCAGCCGACAGCTTGGAGGATGCCAAGCCCAGTGTCCGCTGGAGCAGAGTTGGGTAGCAGATGTTCTGTTACCACGGCAACCAGTGGGTGGCTCCAAATGAAGGAGGGGCTCCATTTGCAAGGACTGAGACCTGAGGGAGACTTTGACCTTGTCTTCCACCCCACCCCATAGCCCCCCCTCCCCAGCTCGGTGGCTCTGAAAATGTTGTGGGGCAAAGGAAGGAACAAAGGAGGGACTAACTCAGTTTTCTTTCCTCACTTCTGTGGTATTGTTGGTAAAAAGAGAAAAATGCTTTAAAAAAACAAAACAAAATCAGCCTTGGACAGGAAAGGTCTTGGCGTAATGAGTCGTCTTGCCTCCAGGAGGTTGGATGACTTGCTCCCAGTTGAATTGGCAGCTCCTCCCACAACCTTCCTGCACCGCCCTAGGCTACCCAGTGACCCTTGCTGGGGAAGGGTCAGCAAAGGTGCAGAACCTCGAGGCCACAAAGAGGTTCCACAGGCCTTCTCCCTCCCACACTCGGCTCTCACGTCCTCCCCAAAGCACAGGCCTCCACTGGCCGTCCCTGAAGGAGCCTAGGGTCCCTTGGCGAGCGTCACACCAAGCGAACTTGGGGCGCTCCCTCCAAGAGGTGACTGCGGTGACCGGAAGCATCAACACACAACCTTCCCGTTGTTCCTCTCCCTCTGAGCTGGGAGTTGTTATTTTTTTCCTAGAAAACCTCTAATTATCGTGTGACTAGCACGATGATATCGCAGTCTGTGTTTTATGTCCAAGGCCTTACTTTCTCAAATGCAAACAATGAAAATAGTTCTTGATATTTTAACCCCAGTTTGGCATTTGCTTTTCAATATATGGTCAACCTCAAAAAAAAAAAAAGCGTAGCTCTCCCTGGTCGCTTGCACACGCGGCCCGGGAATCTGCATTCTGTGCTGGGAACCCGCCTGCAACCTTTCTGGGCTTCAGCTGCTCACAGACAGAGAGAGAAAACCTTTATTTTTCAACTTGGCCTATAAAAATTCAGGGTCGATATTTGTTACGATGTGTTTAACTTGTTAATGCGGTGGCGTGTTAGTGCGCAAGTATATAAATTTAGTATTTATGGAGGTAGAGCCCCGTAGTCTGTAAGACGGCTTTCATCCGTCCATCATGATTCATCCATTTAACGTACACAGTCCGATGACTTCTGGCATGTTCACAGGGGGGCATCCGTAACTAAGATCATAAAACATTTGCACCCTGGCTGGTTTTCTCAGTGGTTGGAGCATCGGCCCACAGACCAGAGAGTCTTGGGTTTGACTCCCATTCGAGGGTATGGACCTCGATTGCAGGTTCAATCCCTGGCCCCAGTCAGGCGTGCAGGAGGCAACCTGCTGATGTGTCTCTCACATCGATGTGTTTCACTCTCTCTCTCTTTCTCTGTCTCCCTCCCTCCCTCCCACTCTATCTAGAAGAAAAAAAAAAAAAAAAAACATTTCCTATTACCCCAAAAGAAACTCCACATCCCTTAGCTCTGACCTTCCCAATTCTCCCCCTTTCTCCCCTAGTCCTTAGCAACCGCTCATGTGCTTTTCGTCTCTATTGATATTTCACAGAAACAGAATCATATGAAAGTGGCCTTTTATATCTGGCTTCTTTCTCTCCGCGTAATGTTTTCAAGGTTCACCCATGTTGCAACATGTGTCTGTGCTTTATTCCTTTTCATGGCTGATTCTTTTCTAACTTCAGGGACACTTTTCCCATTGGTGGGATGGCTTTGAGTTGAAGGCAGTGACTTCTGTTAGCATACCTCTCGCAAGCATGAAGGATTTCCACTGCCAAAGGACTTTGAAACGACGCTGTTTGCTGTTTTTCTATCCCTCTCCTAAAGCAGTTAACCTACCTGACCGAGAGGAGAAAAAGGCCAAGGGAGAAAAGTAAATACAAAGAAGGAAAAAATCATCACTGTTGCAAAGGCGCTATTCTATGGCATCAATATAGCGATACTTCCCAGGACGGCGGGAGGACTCCATGAGGAAAGGGAGAAAGTCGGGCAGAGTATCTGACGCAGAGAAGGCCCTCCAGGACAGGGGTGCCCTCTTTCCTCCAGCTGGAGGTACCCCAGTTTCCACTGGTCTGTGTTGTGTTGGGGCGCAGGTGGCCGCCGTGGGCACTAGCTGCCCGTCCCCTGTCCCCTGGAGAATGTGGCGCCATCTGGGCTCAGAGTGGACATTCCTGTACCTGTCCATTGAGAAGTCAGGAAAGAAGCACCCGACGTTACAGATCCTGCGTAAATCGTGTGCACAGTCAGTGTTAGCTAAAGCACGTAAGGAGTCACACAGGGCCGTGGTGACGTCAAGCGTGTTTGATTGTCGGGGACTCTATCTCAGTTCTCACTGAGTCCTTGGGCGACGGGCTTATTAATGATGACACCATCCCATCTGCTGCAGCGAGGGGGCTGCTGTTGTGTTGCTTGGTGTCCTAGGTAACTGTGTTTGTAACCTCGGCCCCTGCTAGATGTGAATTTCTGAACAGGCCTAGCACAGGACTTCACTGGTGGTCAGAAAACAGCGGAGAGACTGTCTTCTTGATTTCCTGGTTTGGGTACAGTTTTCTCTCTATAAAGAACCACACGGGCCCGGCCAGCGTGGCTCAGTGGTTGAGCGTCGACCCCTGCACCAAGAGGTCGCCAGTTCGATTCCCGGTCAGGGCACATGTCCAGGTTGTGGGCCCGATCCCCAGTGGGGGGCATGCAGGAGGCGGCCAATCGATGTTCTCTCTCATCGATGTTTCCATCTCTCTCTCCCTCTCTCTAAAATCAATACTAATAGTAATAGTAATAATAATAATAATGATAATAATAATAATAAAACTACACGGGAAAAGCTATTTCCTCAACGTTTTACTGCTTGACTCTTGCTTTCCCCTCTCTCGATCTATCATTTCTTTCTACTGGTCCTTTCCTTGGGTGCTGGGACAGGACACTCCATTCTGTCTGTGCTCAGTCTTCAACCACAGAGATGTCTTTCAGCTCCCCCAGGACAGGGCTTTAGAAACCTCAGTGGTCCTTGGGAGCTGGGGGGCTTCACGTGCGGTGCCCGGGAAAGGAGGGAGATTACACTGCTTCGTCCCTGAAGCACAAACACGCAGCATGAGTCCTTCTCCCTCGGGGAGATGGCAGTGAGGGGGGACCGGAGAGCATCTGCCGCCAGTGACCCCCAGCAGCGTGCAGGCCAGACAGCGTGAGAACCAGCTGACTGCGGCCGGGCCGGGCCTCGGGGACAGCAGTGTGCACGGACTCCAGCCCCAAAGCCGAGCAAATGCACGGGCAGACTGGGCCTGGAGAAGTCACGAAGGGACGCTTCGAACTAATTTATTCCTTTTCAAGGAGAGGCGAGCGGCTATCTTCCCAGCTATGAGAAGTGGGGATTCGCCCTGGCCAGTTTTGCTCAGCGGTTAGAGCATCGGCCTGTGGTCCGGAGAGACCCGAGTTCGGTTCCCGCTAAGGGCACGTACTTCGGTTGCAGTTTGTCCCCGGCCCTGGTTGGTCGTGCGGGTGGCAGCCACTCGGTGTCCCTTCATGTCGATGTTTCTCTCTCTTTCTCTCCCTTCCTCTCTCTCCCTCCCACTCTATCTGCACAAAAAATGGAAAAATATCCTTGGGTGAGGATTAAAAAAAAAAAAAAAAGAAGTGGGGATTCCGATGGGGCCCAGAGGCTCTCTGAACCCTGAGCCTGCCCAGCCCACCTCCAAGCCTGCGATGGCCAGAAAATACTTGTAGGCTCCACAGTACAACTTGTTTCTAGTTACCCTCTCTACCTGCCCCTCCCCCTTAAAATATGTTAGTCCTTTCCTGTTTGACTAGCCTGTGACACACTGGTCCCCTAAGAAAAGCAGAGAGAAGGGTTAAAAGCTTGGCTTCTTTAGTATCAAAATCCGAGGTCTTGAAGGAGGGTGATTGGTCCGAAGCAATTTCTCTCCCCTCCCCCACTAAATAAAAGTCCTTTGGGGTGGGGGAGGGAAAGGAGAGATTCAGAGGGTGGGGGAGACACAGGTGCTTTGAGATCCTGTCACTCTCTCCAGAGTGGGGGTCACTGAATGAAAGAACCCCCAGTAGGTGAGGGGGTTACTGCTAGAGTGGAACCCCCTTGAGGCTCGCATGGCCTGGGGAGAAAGAGATTAGACATGGCTGCTTGGCAGTTCTTTTATTTTTAATCCTCACCCGAGGATATTTTTCTGTTTATCTGCAGACAGAGTGGGAGGGAGGGGGAGAGAGAGAAACATCGATGTGAGAGGGACATGTTGACCGGCTGTCTCCCACACGACCCCGACCAGGGCCAGAGACCGAACTGCAACCGAGGTCTGTGCCTTTGACCGGAATCGAACCTGAGACTCTCTGGTCCGTGGGCTGATGCTCTAACCGCTGAGCCGCACCGGCCAGGGCTGCTTGGCCTCTCTTTAGGCACAAACACCCTGAAATAGTTTCATAAGTTGGCCGGAGCCTCCGGCAGCAGCAGACAGAGGCCAGGTTGCCCAGGAGTCCAAGTAGCTGAGCTCATGATGGGGTCAGGGGCGTGGAACAGTGTCCTTACTCCAGTCTCTGTCACCTGTGACAGGTGTTTGCCTGGTAGGAAAATAAGGTTTTGGTGGCTGCGTTTCTTGAGGAAACCAGACTAACCCTGGCCCGGGATACGTTCTGGCCTTCGCGTAGGAAAGTCTGCAGAAGGAGGGGCCGTCCCTCCCAGCCTGCTCATCATTTACGGGGTGGGTGTGGGGTTTCGGCCTCCACGGTCCAGTACGGGAAAGTGACCGTTTATGGCTCAGTTAATTAAAATCCAATTAAATTAGCCCTGGCCAGTTTTGCTCAGCGGTTAGAGCGTTGGCCTGCGGTCCGGAGAGACCCGGGTTCGGTTCCCGCTAAGGGCACGTACTTCGGTTGCAGTTTGTCCCCGGCCCTGGTTGGTCGTGCGGGTGGCAGCCACTCGATGTGTCCCTTCGCATCGATGTTTCTCTCTCTCTCTCCCTTCCTCTCTCTCCCTCCCACTCTATCTGTACAAAAAATGGAAAAATATCCTCGGGTGAGGATAAAAAAAAAAAAAATCCAATTAAATTAAAAACCCACCTCCTCGGTTGCACTAGACACGTTTTGAGCGCTCAGAGGTTGGCATGTCCGGTGCCCACTCCAGTGAGCAATGCAGTAACGAGCATGTCCAACTGGCACGTGCACACACTCACGCACACACACGCACACACACAGGCAGGCTGACTCCAGGGTTCTGTCCCGTCTCTGAGCTGGCATTTTCCCGGGCATGGGATGTTTAATCAGTGGTGTCTCAGCTGACACTTTCTAGTCTCCAGGCTGCTGTTACCACCGCATCGCTTCACACCCTGTGACACTGAGTATGAGCCAGCCAGTCTCGTGACGCCTCGGGGTGGGCAGTCCGCCGGGGGTCCTCCTGCTCCTCTGTCAGCTGTCTCAGATGTTGTCACCTCTGTGAAATCAATCACTCATGACAGGGACATCCAGGACTCACTGGGCACCTGTGCCCACCAGAGCCCACGGGGGTGAGGAAGGTGATGGCTAAGGGGACGGTGTTACTGAGCCTTCTCAGGAGCTGGCTGCCCAGGTCACACCGGGATGGAAAGTTTTCCAGGAAGGACCAAAATCGTTTTATAGCTCCCCAGAATCTACCGTCCTCGTTAAAACCATCAACATGCCCTTCTTCCATCTCAGACCAGGAAGGGGAGGCCGGTGCCCTCTAGTGGAGGCAGAAGTCACAGCCGTGGGGGCTGGGACTCCGGCTCCACCCTTTGCTAGCAGGGACTTAGGGTACCTGTTCCCTTTTCTGCAAAGGGAAGGGCCCTACTTTATAGCACTGGTTGTGAGGATAAGTGTAAACACCCAGGAGAGTGGCCGTCACAAGACTGGGTCTCAGTAAATAACAGCTGCTCTTATTATGTCTCTGCCGCCCCCTGGGAGAATCTGCCCTTGTAGGGTAGGGCGGTCCTGCGGAGGGAAAACGGCTCCCTGACCCCACAGGTCCTGGATCCTGCCATCGGGCATAATGAGACATTGTTCTGCTTACCTTTTGAAGACTGCACCTGGCGGGGGTAGGGCTTTTTTTCAGGTGGGGTTGTGGTTTCATGAGCTCGGAGGGGGGTGCATCCCGGAGCAATCTGTGGGGTCTGCCTTGAGAATCTTTTGGAGGAGGAATCTCAAACCTGTTCCCAGAAGAGTTGAACAGGCAGTGGGCTTGTGCTGGCCAGTATGCGGCGGGGTCTCTGGAGGAGACGGAGGCACAGTCCTGCAGGCTCTGAGTGTCCACGTGAGTTCACCTTAATTCCCGCCAAGGGGCCTCAGCAGACTGTTGACCTTGCTTTTGTAGGAGCAGCATGGCCCATTCTGAAGAATGAGCACTGGATAGACTTAGAGGAAATGCATGAATAATTCAGGCTATGCTCGGATGTCCCTGGGAAGATGTAGACCTTCCTTGGAAAGGGGCAGGAGGAAACTGGACCAAGAGGCAGGAGTACCCACTATAGCCAGAAGTGCGTCCCTGTCTTCAGTTCAGGATGTCCCTGAGCTACCGGGAATTTGGAAGGAGGGCTTACAGTGTTGCCAGAGATGATGTTGGTCACTCTGCCGGAAGATGCCCATGCAGAATGTTCTAGTCTGCTGAGAGCACACATTCCTCCCTCCAGAACTCAGAGAACACTGATAACCTTGGAGGTCCCCCGGGTCCTGCCTGCCACTGTCCTGGTCCCCACAGTGCTCGATTCTAGCCAAGGACTAGGAATTGAGAGAACGCCCACCATCCCTCCTGGAGCTATGACGTCTTGTATGTTCCTCAGGCACTTACAGTGCAACCTACTTGAAAATGAAGTCGGCGTTTCCCCAAGCAGGGTTCCAACGGGCGGATGTAGCTACCTGTTCCTCAGGTCAGGAATTGACCTCAGACTCCCCGCGAAGACAGATGTGGTATGGCGGGAGGAGGACACGTCGATCTCGAAGGAAGGCCCCCTTCCCTCCATTTCAGCTCCATCACCTACCAGTCGGTCAGCCTGGGTGAGCCCCTCAACTCCCAGAGCTCAGGTGTTGCTCCAGGTTGTTGGAGAGTCAAGGAAGATCCCAACTGGAGAAGCTTGGGAACTCGACAGCCTGCTCTAGGCATAGGGACTTAGCAGGGTGGCTGATTTGGGTTAGGCTCAAAGGACATGGAGAATGACAAGATGCTTTCAGTTCTCCTTTTCCTCCGGGATCGTAGGAGCGATTTGCTCAATGATGGCAGATGTGTATGGGCAGAATGGCTCTGGGCATCAGACCTTCCCCCTGGCAATGGTATCTACCTTTTTTGGCTTCTGGACAGGAAATGCACTTAATGCATTAAAAATACTTAATGCATTTTTAGATGTATAAGGTTTATCTGAAGCACTGCCAAGGCTAAAGAATGAAGCAAGACGTAGGCATTATCTGTAAGGAATATATCTCCATACAGGACTGGAAGGTATGGATCTAAATATGATTAATAGAATGAGTGGACGTGTGAGAGCAATGGATTGTGGGATCTAGTGGGAAATGATCACCGTGGGAAAGCGAAGGGATGTGGATCAGTAGACTCCGCTGACTCACCACGGAGCCCAGCTTCTGCCTGTGAGACCCCAGCGGAGGGGCCAGCCTGGGTCTGAGAGGTAGGATGGTCCTGGGGGTAACTGTGATAGGAAAGATCACATGAAAACTGCGAGGTGAACTAGATATTGAGCCATTGGCCAAAAGCCAAGCCTAATGAGCTTGTCTTGGAGAGCAGCAAGGTTCTCCATATTTGGGCTTGATGTTGAGGGGTAGGTGGGATTTAGACCAAGGCAGGAGGTAGTGAGGTTGTAACAGATGTCAGTTCAAAGGAACTGAGTGCCCACATGATCTATATGTAGGTCACAATGGAGAAAAGATGATCACCAATCCTGTCATGCCAATGTGCCTCCTTCCTCTGTTCCCACCCCTTTATTAGGGTAGGTGTTGAGAAATGTCCTTTCTGGGTCACACTGTACAAACATTTAACACTTTAATAGACATTGCCACATTGTCTTCTGGAATAACGGTACCAATTTACATGACAATACCAGCCAGTTGCCTTGACAGAAGATATCATGAATTTTTTTTGGGGTCATCCTGATGGGTAAAAATGGTCTTTAATTTTTTTAAATTTGTATTTCCTTGATTACTAGTGAGTTCGAAGAATTGTGGGACATTTGTGTCTCCTCATTTGTGAATTTCCCCATTATGTTATTTGCTGTGTGTTCCATCGGACTTCGACAATGATGGGCCCAGAGAATTGTGGGGTTGTTTATCTTTTTCTGGTTGATATGCAGGGATTCTTGACATATTCTACAGTAATTCTTTGTCATTTATGGACATTTCAAATAGTCTCTTCCTTTTAAGATTTCGTGTATGCTGTGTTAGATGGTACGGTATTGTAATTTTAAAATAGTCAAATCTATCAATCCTTTTATTTTTGGATTCTTGTACTTTGGATCTTTTTCGAAAATCCCCAAACTCATGAATGTGTTCTCCTGTTTTTCCTAAATCTTTATAGTCTTTTTTTTTTTCTATATTGATTTTAGAGAGAGAGGAAAGGAGAGGGAGAGAGAGATAGAAACATCGATGAGAGAGAACATCGATTGGCTGCCTCCTGCATGCCCCCCACTGGGGATCAGGCCCACAACCTGGGCATGTGCCCTGACCAGGAATCGACCTGGCGATCTCTGGGTGCGTGGGGTCGACGCTCAACCACTGAGCCACACCGGCCGGGCTCTTTATAGTTTTTAAGCACATTTAGCTACGTAAACCGTGGAGGATTTGTATTTTTCACTGGTGAGAGGTTCTAAACTATTAGTGGGACACTCCAGTGTTTTCCTAGTCATTTGAAAAGCTTTCCTTTAATGTATTCTAAGTTCTCATACACGTGTCTGTTCATGGTTGCTCTTCTGAGCCTGTGATCTATCTGGTCCTGTGCCCATGACACGCCTTTGTCAGCCCTAGACCTTGAGCACGGTGACTTCGCCAACTCCTCCTTCATTCTTCTTCTTAGTTTCAGAATTACCATCACTTTTCTTGAACACGTTTCATTTGAATTATATCATCAGTTTGTGGAGCTCCACAGAAACCCCTATTGATATTTGCTCGGGTCGTTGAAATCATTTGGGGGAGAAATCACATTTCCAAGTATTTAATCATCCAGTCTTGGAATAGAAGCAATACTCTTTATTTTCCAAGTTATTGCCTTTGTCTTTGAAGATGGTGTCATGGGTTGTTTTTTTTTGTTTGTTTAATTTAAAAAATGTTTTCAATTACAATTGACAGTCAATATTGTGTTAGTTTCAGGTGTGCAATGAATGGTTTGACATTTGTGTAACTCAGGACGTGATCCTGCTAAGTCTAGTACCCACCCGGCACCATCCATAGTTATTACATATGATTAACTGCATTCCCTGGGCTGCAATTCCCACCCCCGTGACTGTTCTGTAACTACCAACCTGTACTCCTCAATCCCTTCACGATCTTCACACAGCCCCCCAACACCCCTTTCCTCGGGCAGTTTGCTCTCTCATCTACCAGTCTGTTCCTGTTTTGCTCATTTAATTTGTTTTTTTTGGATTCCACATATAAATGGAATCATATGGTATTTGTCTTTCTCTGCCTTGTTTCACTTAGCATAATACCCTCTAGGTTCATTCATGTGTTGCAAATGGTAACATTTAATTCTTTTTGTATGGCTCAGTGATGTTTCATTATCTACCGATGGACACAGGTTGCTTGCATATTTTGGTTCTTGCAAAGAATGCTGCAGTGAGCATAGGGATGGATACATCTTTTTAACTTTTTTTTTTTTTTTTTTTTAACAACCTGGGCATGTGCCCTGACTGGGAATCGAACCAGCGACCTCTGGGTGCATGGGTCGTTGCTCAACCACTGAGCCACATCAGATGCATATCCAGAAATGGGATTGCTGGATCATGTAGTTCTGTTAATTTTTTTGAGGAATCTCCAGAGTGGCTGTGCCAATTTGCAATCTCAGCAACAGTAGACAGTGGTTCCCTTTTCTTTACATCCTTGCCAATACTTGTCTTTTGATTCATTGCTAGTCTTTCTGACAGGCGTGAGGTTATCACATAGCTCATGAAGGTTTTAATTCAGATTTCTCTGATTAGTTATATTGAGCATTGTTTCATGTTTGTTGGCCATCTGTAGGTCTCATTGGAGAAATGTCTGCTCAGGTGCTATGCCCACTTTAAAAAATATATGCTTTTATTGATTTTTTTAGAGGAAGGGAGAGAGAGATAGAAACATTGATGTGAGAGAGATACATCAATTGGCTGACTCCTGTGCGCCCCCTACCCGTGATGGAGCCCACAACCCAAGCATGACCAGGAATTGAGCCGAGACCTCTCAGTCCACTGAGTCACACCAGCTGGGCTGCTGTGCCCACTTTTTAATCAGATGTACAGTTTTTTGGTGGTGTTAAATTGTATAAGTTCTTTATAAATGTTGGCTATTAACCCCTTGTCAGATGTATCATTGGTGAATATATTCGCCCATTTAGTTGGTTGTATTTTTGTTTTGTTGATGGTTTCAATTCACCCCATTATTAATATATGCACACAACTACTCATGGCCTAGTCACCAAGATGAGCCATTTACACTAGTCTGCAGAACAGGTCACCTTATATGTTTTATTTTGTTTTAAAAATGGAAACAAAAAATGAACCAGATAAGAATCGTTCTAATACCAAAAGTTTGTTTCAGGGAAATATTTAGAAAGATCATTAAATGGTCTTCCAAAGAGTTGAGCATGGTACCAATTTGATGAGAGAGAACATCGATGGGTTGCCTCCTGCATGCCCCCCACTGGGGATCGGGCCCACAACCTGGGCATGTGCCCTGACCGGGAATCGAACTGGTGACCTCTGGGTGCATGGGCCGACGCTCAACCACTGAGCCACACCGGCCGGGCGGGTACATTTTTATGTGGCTTGACATTGTCAAAGCTAACCACTATCTAGACTCAGGGCCTTTTCAAGTGCCGTAGACATTGAACGCGCCCGTGTGTACTTCTGCAGTAGCTTTGCGTGAACACTTCTTGCTCTGTGAGAAAGTGCGGACGTGACCGGTTTGCTGTCCCAGGCCTGGAACTCGAGAGCCAGCTGGTTTTCATTTCCTCGGTGACAGGGGTCAAGTAGCCACTACTGGGAGAGATACCTTTTGTCCTTGGGATTTTCTGCTGGTGAAATTAAGTCTTCTGCCTGCCTTATCTCTGCCTCACAGAACTGTTTTCAAGCACCTAAGAAATACGCCAGACCACCGCCCCGACACACGACACGTGAAGGGCTGCATGTAAATAAGAGTGTGTAATGAACAGACACCGATTAGCCTGAGCCTCTGGAAGGGATACACCGCAGACAAAACTTAGAAATCAAAACTTAGACCTTGTTCATAAGTAGAAGAACAGTTAGAGTACTAGACACCCTTCCAAAAAGGAAAAAAAAAAATCCTTTATCCCTCAGGGTCCATATATTTGGACCTCACTAATCATTACTAGTTTGTTGCGGAATTCATGACGATTAGGGTATGTAAATGCCATTTTTAAAGTGATTTGGAGCCAAACCTGCAAATGATCATGCGACATCGTGAACAGTTTAGGACCGAAAAATATTTAAATTTGTGAAGTGACCCTCTTAGATCACATTCCTTGCTGTCTATTTATTCTCAAACCAGGAAGCAGATTACTTGGTTGAAATACTTGCTGGACTGACTTGACCACCAAGTACTGTCTTTGGTAAATCTGTCCGTCCGCGGAGATCGATGGGATTGCGTCTGTGTGTGGTTTTATAAAACCATCACAGTTGTTGCTTCTCGGAGAGGGGTGCCTGGTGTTTACAAGGGTCGGATGCATGATGATTTCTGCAAAGAAAGTAATACATAATTTGAATTCAGAGTACAGGCTTTGAAAAATAGGATTCAGCTTGGAGAAGCGGTTCTGACATAGCCCTGGAGAATACGTATCTCCCACTAATCCAATCAGCCATTGGATGTCATCCTTCCGATTTAATCATGTGTATCTGCCAATGGGCGACTCTGCTTCTCCTGCATGTAATTTCAGTGGGTGCCAGTGGTGATGGCAAAGGACTGTCCTCGGGCAGACAGCTGCAGCTATAATCGTCCTTCCATTGAGTTAGTCTGTTAAACGTGTCACCCTCCCCCGGACGACCTGTAGCACGAGGGAGCGTGCTTCCATGCCGTCGAGTGGTGAAGACACTTCCGACACTTTCTGTGTCTCAGGCACAGTGTCAGGCGCCTGATAGACAGGACCCCCTGAGTCCTCACTCTTCCCGAGAAGTGGGTGCGGGGACCTTACCTTACTGATGGGGGAAGCCTGGTCGTTCACAGGGGCAGGTCGATGGTCCGCATTCAGACCTGGGCCAGCAGGCCGAGATGAAACGCCGCCTGTTTCACAGGGTGTTTGCGAGGCTGGTAATCAGTTCGGCACAGTGCGTGGGCACATGGCTGTCATTGCCCTCCGTCTCCTCGTGGAGACTTGCCTGCGTCCTTCCAGCAGCCCGCTCCGGTGCCCAGGGCAGAGCATCCTGCCGGAGCCGAAACGCAGAGGTTTCCCTCATGGTCTGTGCGTCCTACCTCCACCTCCAGCTGCTCTGGGCTGGGGATTCTCTGCTCTTGCATCCCCACCACTATCCTGTCTCTTTTCAATAAAGGCACCTGAGTGTGCGTGTACCACAGAGGTCTTTTTGTTACACGGAGGTCGCCTTTCCTCCAGATGGTAAATCGGCCGTGTGCTGGGCTTCCCTCGGTCTCCCCACAGGGCCCCCTAGTGGACAGGGCTCCACACCAGCCCTGAATCATTGTCTTTCAGTGCGAAACCTATGAGACGTGAGCTACCTGAAGGCTAAGAGGTGCTGAGGGTCCAGGCGCCAGGTGGCTGTTGGTTAATGAAAAGTGGGGAGACTGCTCTTAAGGGAGCATCCCCTGGGATCCGTGCCCCCCGTTGGCTGGCCTGACTCCCTGGGCCACAGCAGCATAATGGGGTCAAGTGATGTTCATGAAAGAGGCCAGTTTTCTGCCCCGAGGTTGAGGGAAGGGGGCCCCCAAAGCCATTGCTCATGAAGTTTGGGGTTATGTTAGGAACGGGGGGCTGGCGTGCTGCACTGGGGGGTCTGGGCTTGCTGACCTGTCTTGTTGCTGTCACAGCAGGTGGAGAAATGGGACTAGGGCGCAGGGAGGCCCAGGCAGTCCTGGGAAGCAGCCTGCTACAGAGCCATAGGGATAACGACCCGCTCACCTCAGGCCCAGAGCCCCGGCAAGGGGGGGAGGCGTTTCCCGAGGGGTAGCCTGGCCCGAGGGGGTGGGGAACACCCTGCTGCAAGGGGCTGAGACCCAAGGCTGGCAACTGGGCGTCTTCCCGGAGCTGGAGCATCTTCTGTATAGAGAGCAGCAGAGTCCAGGGAGCTCCTTGGAGGCCATCTGGCTTCAGCTGGGCTTCTTTGGGGACACCCGGACTGCAGAAGGGGCTTGGTCAGCAGTGACGGCAGCAAGCCAGCCACGGGGCAGCCGAGTAGCAACATGTGCGTCTGTCATCGGCGTCCGCAGGCAGGAGGGGTTGGGAGAGCAGACCAGACTTCCTTCCTCCAGCCCCCGAGCTAAGCAGCTGAAGTTCTCAGAATGGCGCTGCGTCCTCTACCTTGCCTCCCCAGTACCTGCCTCCCTGATTCGGGGGGATCGATCTGCTGATGCTATCTGAGAAATGACTGGCAGCCATAGCGCCTTCAAAGGTCCCAGTTCAGAGGTTTAAACCGTATCTCATCTCCGGCACCCGGCCGAAAGCACAGGTTTCCTTCTCCAGGACAGTGTCATATTGCCGATCGTTTGCATAACACCCGAAGATGTAGCCAATGATTATTTTAGAAACAAGGGAAGGAACTGACATTCTCTGTGGGCTCTTTTTTTTTTTTTGAAAACCGATAATGAGCTGATTTGACTATGAAAATGTAGTAGCCGCAATAAAGAACCGTCCTCCAAAGAAACCAAAGGGTGGTTCTGGGGGCGGGTTAAGCATCTTGGGACAGAAAGGCTGCAAAGCTGGGTGGAAACTGAGGACAAAGGCTTTTCCACTCCGTGCCACTGGGCAGGCGGTTCGGTTCTACCTGTCGAGTGTTGCCAAGTTCTGTGACGAGTGACGAAGAGGAGCCCCCTGGGAAAATATGCTTTCCCAGAGGCCAGTGGCTTCTGCCATGTCCAGGTCAGGTCCCCGAGGCTGCTTTCTAGATAGATGGTCACCTTGCCTCTGTGTCCTGCTGTTTATTTCGCCCTTTAATTCGGAGAAGTGGGCAAGCGTTTGCAACACTCCTGAGGTCTGATAGCGCCCCCTTCAGGGGTCCAACAACACACGCGTGTGCATTTCATACCTGGGACCCCGAGAGCTCTGGAAGGTAAGAGTCAGCGCTCTCTGGCAAATGCAATCGAGCCTCTGCCCTGGGAACTAAATACCGGCATCTCTCTACGGCACTGTTCTGAGCTAGCCAAGGCCACCGAGAAGAGGAGCAGGACTTTGTCCAGTTGGATGTGTCTGACCCACATTCAAGGCCATGCAACGGCCTGGTTTATTGGGGTCGAGGTAAATGCTTGGGTGCATGCCCGGCCCCTTTTACAGAGGCTGAGGAAAGGGTCAAGCAGAGTTTTCGGATCAGGATCAAGATGGACCACAGCCTGCTGGCGGTGGCAGCTGCTAGGGCGTTGGGAGCAGATGGCATTTGGAGTTTAATCCACGCAGACTCTTCTCCCTGAGCCTGTTGAACGAGCTGGGTGATCAGCTCTCATGGACCCGCTTATATACTGAAGGGTGGATCTGTTGACTCCAATGAGAAAGCGTGTGTCTCTGTGAAGCTCACATCAAGTGGAAGGAGAGTGTCTCTTTGATGAATTGCCTTCACGAGGGAAGAGACTGCCAGAGAAGAGAAACCAGACTACCGATGGAGAGGATCGGGAAGTTGAGGGCTGCAAGCCTGCATCCCTGCCCCCTGCTCCCGCCCCCTGCTGGACTTCCAGGACACAGGAGGTCCAGCTCCTCGCGGACCCACCAGCCGTTCCTGCTGCTGAATTCTGCACCTTGTCACATCGGGACAGAGAAGGCTGCAGTTGCGTTTTGTTGGCGCTTCTATGCTGGAGAGAATAAATCATGTCACTTTGCAAAACTAAAAGCAAACGATCACATACATAACAGGAAGAGGTTAAAAAAAAAGGCCTTAAGATACCAATGGGCAGGTACTAGGACTAGGAAAGCGGACTCGCCCAAGCACGCGGTTTCCCGACACCGCCTACCCCAGGGCAGAGGGTCAGCGCAGGGCTGAGGTGGGTGCTGTCTTCAGGTGACAGCAGCCGGACAAGCTCTGGTTTCAGAGCATCGACCTCACCAACTTGTCCACCTGAGCTGGGAGTCTGGCCAGCAGGCTAAGGTGTGGAGAACTAGGCAGCTGGGCAGAGGTCTGGCAAGGATGGGAAAGATGACCGGGGCTCCACCCAGAGGGAGAAGCTGTGGGAAGGTCTGTGGACCAGTCCGGGGGGGGGGGGGGTGCAAATATTGCTGTTGCCTCTGAGCAGTGAGACTGAAGTCAGAGCCCACAGGCTGATGGGTCTGCGGCTATTTGCGCACCATTCATTCATTCATTCATTCACTCAGCTTTGCACTGAGCACCCACCAGGTGTCCTGCCCTGTGGGCAGAGCCTGAGATAAAGATGTCTTGTTTCCCCAGGCTTACAGAGAGGGGGACAATCGGAAAGGAAAGCCAGATACTTGTACAAAGCAGGCGTCAGTCATCCGTCTGACAGCCAACGGCGCCGGGGCTCAGACACTCAGCCTGCCTGCCGGGCCCGAGCGCCGGGGTGAGGAACCGGGTCTGTTCGGACTCCAGAGCCCGTGCTCTCTGGAACAATTTCAAAGGCCGTGAACACGGAACACACAGCCAAAAACACTCCCCGCGAGAATCTTTCAGGATCCTTCGAGCCCGAGACACACAGAGAGCGAACAGAGATTACAGCGGGAGGCAGACGAAGAATTAAAATAGTGCTTTTAATATAATTTTCAGCTATTGTACAGTGTGTACTTTACATCACGAATCTCTAAACTGCTCATCTAGAAAATAGAAGCTGCAAAAATACAGAAGAACACACTCAATTCTGTTGAGTGTGTTTCCCCCAGCCCCCCACTCTGTGAACCAGGGCGACTTTGGACCCCTCCTGCTGAAACCCAGCCTGGGCGGATCTCGGAGGAGCCGTTGGCTGCCTCCATCAGTTAAGCATTCTGGGGAGGGGTTTTCTAAAGCGTGATAGTGGGTCATCCCCACAGGAGCTGGAGAAGAGACGGGCAAAAGGGAGTCTGCGTACCAGGAGGGGTTGGGGGCCTCCTGATCACAGCCACCTCAAAGGGCCATGGGCGGGCTGGACCATGCACTCGGGACCCATGATTCTCGGGCAGGGCAGAGCGCGCTAGGTCAGGCCCGCGCGGTCTGCGGGTGGTGGTGGGCTGCGGTCTGCAGGACCAGGGCCGGGCCCTCAGCTTCTCACAAAGGAGTCTTCTGAAGGTGAGTGTGACTCGGGACAGGTTTTCTCGGTCTCAATGTCCTGGTACTCTGTGCCTAAAGGGGAAGGAGGGAAGAAGAGCGAACAGGAAAAAGAGAGGTCGGTCTTCTCTGCTCTCCTACTTTCTCAGGCTCACACAATCGCACCCTGGCGCTCCAGCGGCGTGCACGAGACTGGGAAGTCAGGCCGGTGCAGGCTGGGTTTGGCTCTGAGAACCCCAAGGAGACGGGTTCCGAGCCCAGAGACCTTTCTGAGGCCACATCTTTCTGGGAGGTGCGCAGACCCTGTCGGGCTCTCCCCTCCCTCAAGGCGCAGCGTGCTCGTCATTGTCACAGATGTTCACCACGTGCGGACAGAAACAGCCTCCTCACTGGGGCACGGGCCAGGCCACACTTCCAAAGGGATGCTGTGGCTTCACTTACAGGTGCTCAAAACCAGGCTCACCCCTGGGATGACTGACAAGCCGTGACTCGCTGTGGAATCCCTGCTCAGTCACTTGTCCTCTTTGGACTCTGACCCGGCTGCACGCCGGTGGCAGCTTGGACATGCCACTGCCTTCCTCAGGACCTGGCAGCTGAGATCGGGCTTATGGCAGCAGCCCCTCATCTTCACGAGCTCGATTCTTACAGTCCTGGGGGTCCTGCCTGAAGTCTGGGGGGCAGGGAGCGGGGGAGGCTGGGACAGAGGAGAGCGAGCAGGGTCGCTTCTGGGGCACAGAACGAATAAGGCAGAGGGTTATCCGGTATCTGTTGGGGCCAAGGTAAGAAGGGAGTGTTTTAAAACGCTTCTGATGTTCAATTACTAAAGCAAAAGAATAGGCTTCCTTATTTTAGATTGCTGTGCCCGTAGGCAAAACTTTACAGAGGTTTTCTCCCCCACCGCCGGGTTCATTTCTCTCCTGCGGGGTTTTCCTGACAGTAGATGCCCCATTGGCCTCATCAAAGGTCCTAAGAAGGCAGCTGTGTCCCACTTTGGGGACCGTGTGACGGGTCCCAGAGCCAGGCAGACCTGGCGCTGGCTGGTGGGGACTTTCTAACTAGGCGCGGGGGATGCTTGGGTCTCCTGAGCCTGTTTTCAGAGCCAGAACGTGGGAAAAATGACACCTACCTTGTGGGGTTGTGGGAGGACACTGCTGAAGCGTGACCTTGTGGCCCCTGGCCTGTACGGACCTGGGTCCCCAGCCCCTTCCCCCCGCAGACGTTGGACTCGAGTTCGATGTTCGATGTGTTCCCCTTGTAACGGAACCTCCTACATTGCGTACTTGGGATCCCTTTGATGAGCTTAGATTCTAAAATAAAAGTGTGGACGGCCGTATCTTCGTGAGAGCTACTTCTACAAAGCCTGAATTTAAGAGACACGTAATTTGGGGGGATGTCCCGGGATGGTGGACTCTCAACCTACAGAATGTTAAGCTTCCGTTTGCTCGTTGTAAAAGGACGCGGTCACTTTAGCATACATTCTGAGTATTTCTTCCACAGGCAGTCATCCACGGGTGGCCCGAAAGATTAATGCAAAAATAGGAATGTCTAGAAACTGTTTCTAAATGTTTCTAAGAGCCTAGCGTCTGATAAGAGACACATGCGACCAGGGACCAGCGCGGTGTGTCTGAGGGCCCCGGGCCTGAGCCGAGCTCCTGAGGTCGATGCTGTGGACCCCAGTGACCAGGCGGGAGAGGAGCCTGGGGTCTCGGCCCTGGAGCTGATGGCCAGCGCAGAGGGGTGACCCCTTGCATCTTGAAGCTTTGGAAGTGTGGTTCAGAAGGCACCAGAGTGGAGACATCTCCCGGTTCTTCCTCTTGCCTGTCTGCTTCTGGTGGATCAGCCTGTATACATTGACCACTGGGCTCTGTGGGTCAGAGCAGGTCTAACACAGGAAGGAAGGTCCATCCCTGGACTACAGCTGTCGCTGGGTCCCGACGGTTACACTGGGGGCCTGGGAAAGTGGGGGCCCCCCAGCCCATTACAGCCAGATTCCTGATCAGTCAGTCCCTACGGTGGCGAGCGGTCCCTCTGTCTTGCCGAGTAGGGAGTGAGTAGCCATGAGGCTAAGAATGTGAGCTTTGAATCCCTACTCTGCTGTGACTATGAGCCGGTTCTGGAAGCTTCTCAAGTCTCATGTTCCTGTCTTACACACGGAAGCTCATACCAGTTCCTGACTAGGAGGCCACTGCTGAGATTAAATGAGCTAAGATAGGTAAGAAGCTGGTTCCGAGTCAGTGCTTTGATAAATGTCAGTGATTCTTATCAGTGTTCACCAATGATGTCGCCTGGCCTGGACCTGGCAGCCTGTTGGTGCCCGTGTTTGTGCTGGAGGGACGGAGGAAGGGGGCGAAATACTTCTCAGTGTCTGTCTTCACTCCTCTGCCTCTGGTTTCTACCTGTTCCCTCCCAGCCCGCCGCCACCACTTACGAAAGGATGACACACCCTGACACTGATGGGCTACTTACCTCATTCTTGGGAAACGGGATACCGTAACTAGCCTCCTGGGTCAGGAGCTGCAGAGTTACTGGTCCCCTGGCTGAGGACACTTCCAACACGTGACCACAGCCGCTAGAGCCACAGACTGGGGTGCCGCCCGAGCTCAGAGGGCCCTCGGACCCTGGCTCCAGCCCAGACACAGCCTCCGCCCTGCAGACAGCTGTGTGGGACAGCCCACGCCCGGTGTGCTCCCTGCCGAAGGCCCCTTTCCTGGTAGGACATCACGGCTCTCAAAGCCCGGGCAGTCCATCCCCTGGCCCCACGGAGGGGGACAGACACCCACGCTGCTTCAGGTCCGGTGTCTAGATTCCCCTCCCTGACCTTCCGGCTGCTCTGGCCCCATGCCAGAACTCACCACCAGCAGGAGTCGGCCCTTCTCACACCCAGACAGACAGACAGACTGGCTCTCTGCATGATTATTCTATTGCTTTGGTTTGTGTTCAGGTCTCACGTTGAACTGGGACCTCCTGGAAGTCAGGACCCTGTTACTGTTTTCAAACCTTTGCATCTGGTCCAGGGCCTGGCAGAGAGCCTCGCTTGCGTAAATGAATGAAACACCTACACGGCAGACAACCTCAGGCTTCCACAGTGCACCCCAAAATGACGCGAACCCCGCGAAGGAAGTTGTGCTACCACACCGATGCTGAGTGGGCGTCTGTCCCTGTCCCCACGGTAGTCACAGATTTCTGGGGCCTGGGGAATCTTTGCTTTTCTGAGTCCCCACTTGAGGCTTTTAGGACTCGTGTCCTCCCTGCTGTGACGACCAAGCTCTCTGAGGTCACCTGCCAGTGTGAGCAGGGAGGTGTGGGGGTCGCTGTGCACACAGCCGCTTCCACGGGTTACGCCGGGCAACGTGCCCACCAGGCAGAATCCTGTTCCACCAATTTAATCTCGAGCCACCGTGGTCCCGGCGGACTGGGACCGAAGGCTTCATTTAGGGCCCGCTGTTCTGAGATCAGTTAGTCCCTGCAGGATCGGGGACCCGGACTGCTAGGGAGGTGAGCCCCTTGAGCGAGAAGGGCCCGGACAATATTTACGTCCCAAACGAATTCTCTCGGTCGCGTTGGGTGTCAGGAGCAACCTCTTAGGGATCATGGCTCCCCTGAGGCATTGGCCCTGGATTCTGGCTGGTCCTGGCCGAGGGCAGGTGGCCGAGGGCAGGGCTATGGGTCTGATAGGTCCTTTTGCTTCCCGCCAGATACCTGGTTTTCCCAAGCAGCCACGAGTCAGGCAGGAACAGTACAAGGCAGCAAATAATCTGTCTGTCGGACTGAGAATATACATGCTGGCTTTTCTCCCTCACCTCCACCAAACCAATAAACCAAACCACAGCAATAAAGTGTTAAGTCCACCCACCGGGACGGACGTCCATCCCGCCTCCCCCTCTGCTCCTGACTTCGACCAGCTGCTTTGATTTCTACACGTGACCTGCTTGAATGTGTGAATGACTAACCCTCAGAAACCCCCTCTTAGGTTGGCTGTCGTCAGCAAGGGGGCGGGGGGGAGAAGCGATTTTTATGGAGATCACACTCCTTCCTGCTCAGAAGATGTAGGGACTCTGTCAAAGGGCCCCTCAGAAGCTCCTCATTATTATGGTTCCCCCTTATTATTTTGCTTGTTAAGCAGTTAAGCTGACTCCTGGGGCCCACGAAGAGGCCCCTCTTGCCTCCATTAGCTGCAAGGGAAGCTGGCATGCTGTGGCCTTCTGGGGTGACAGTCCCCGGGGTGCCCTGGAGCAGCCCAGCCTTCCTCTGTGAGGTGGGAAGCGGGGTGCAAACCTGCTCGTCTCCCTGGAAGGACCACAGAAGCCAAGTACCCCCAAGGGCAGGGGAGAGGGGGACAGAGGGGCAGAGAGAGAGGGAGAGACTCCCACAAAATGCGCTCGCTTCCTACGCAGGAGCCACACTGGTAAAGCGATGTCTCAGTCTGTAGTCAGGAGTCAGGAAAATCTGGCCAAAGGGGCAGGAAAGAGACTATGGTCCATCTCTGGGCTTGTCTAAGGTGTTGGAGGAGTCTGTAGTAGAGAGAGGACCTCATCCACTTCTTCGGTCGATTCTGTCTCTTACGTTTTTGTTTTCTGTAAGTCCAGGGGAGATCTTACCAGGAAACCTCTTCATTCGGAATACCACCCCAAACCAAACAGATCACCCAGAGCTGGGTCTGGCGGGGTCTGAACAACGGCTCCTCATAGCACAAAGGGGAACAATGACGAGGGTACCGTTCCCTGTTCTGTGTGCGGACTTGAACGGTGACTGACACACCCAGCCCAGGGGACTTGACGTCTGTCCCATTGCTGATAACTCTGAGCTCTGGAGTGGTTTCCCTTGGCCCTTCCAACCTTGTACTCCCTCTTCCCAAAATCTTAGGAAAAAGTCCAACATGCGCGTTTTCCAAAACGTACAAGGAAAAGCGAACAGCTCCGTGAGGCGCTGGGGTGTGTGTGTGTTGTCTGGGGGGCTCTGCCGTGACCTCTAAGAGGGCGGGGACCTGTTAGTGCGTTTTCCCAACCTGCCCTCAGCCCGCACAGTGACACGGAGGGAGGCCTGGGTGGCGGCAGCATCCCTGAATTAGCCGGAGAACAGGCCCACTCCCGTGACAAGGACTGACTACAACGCACAGGGCAAAGTGCTGTTTCGGAAGCACCCCGTCCCCGGGAGCTGATCCCGGCGACCCCACACCGCCACACAAGCTTCTCTTTGGCCTGTCCTTCCTCCGTGGGGCGTCTCTGTTTTGAGGCTGCCACTCAAGCCACCCCTTTTACAATGCTTGTGAAAAACTGGGTACAACGCCCTTCTCTCTGATTCTTTCTTTCTTTTGCTTTTTGGGTGACAGCAGCTACGTACCAGAGGCAGGAGAGCAGACCAAGCAACCGAACCAACCCGGACGGAGGTCCTCCCCAGACTCATGGTCAGCCGGGACAAAGGTCACCGAGGAAGCGTGGCGGTAAGTAAACGGGGTGGCGTGTGCGTGTACGTGGACATGCGTTCCGACCCAGCAACCTGGGAAACAGCCTTCTCAGGCCGAGTCTCCTGCTGCACAGGTTTTCATGATTCTCACCCCAAACAATGACAGGGTTGCTCTCTAGCCATATGAGGTTCGGTCACTTTCCACACACACACATGTGCACACACGCAGGCCTCTTAGTTCAAGACTGACCCTGCAAACCTCACCGAGACTCCTGCACGCTGGACATGCCGTAGCCTCCAGGAGCCTGTGGGTTTATTCCTCATCAGACATCACAGGCCTTTCTCTCTCTCTATCCTCTCCCCACAAGCATCGCAGCCACGCACACGACCCACATGATCCACATCCACGCGTGTCTCCTCCTCAGGCCGGAAAGAACACCTCTTGGAACATGAGGCATGCATATCAAGGGGCCTCCTGCGACGGGTCAGTGCGTCCCGGGAGGAACCCCAGAAGGTACGTTTGATTTGCAATTCATCCCATTGCCCTCCCTGTCTCCAGTGTGGTTTTTTCCAAGGCAGGAGCATTTCCCCCCTATTTGCAACACACTGTATATTCTTGCTTTTGCAGACTGTCCGAAGGATAAAATGATTAGGAAAAAAATTACAATAGATGAATTTCATCCCTTGAATCACATTATATTTTTGATGCATTAAAAAAAGGAAGAAAGTAAAAGCAACCAGCATAGTAAATCCGGCCTAGAGAACTGTTAGTGACTGAAGGGTTAACACCGATTTCCGATGTAGTTAAAAATAGTATTAGAGGATTGTACAGACAACAGTTGAAAAGTCATATGCATTGCATTTTTTTTTTTCCTCTTTTAAAAAATGGCAAAATGTTTGGCAAATGTAAGCAAATGGGGGCTGTGTTGGGTTTCACCGGCTCTGAGTGAGGTCAGTCATAGCCAGGTGAGGCCCACCGCTTCCTGAGGTCACTCTGCGGGGCTGGGGGAAGGGAGGTGCTGGCCCCCCACGCCCGGCTCCCCCTCGGGCCCTCGGTCTTGAACATGGAAATGGAGCTGGTGAGAGGTGCCACTTAGACTCCAGCACGGATCACCCATTAGCATCGCTGAGAGAACTCGGGGGCCTGGAACCACATGCAGACTGGGTGAGGGGTCTACACAGTGACCCATATTGCGAAAGTTAGAGAGAGGAGCGGGCTTCCCTCCTCCGACTTGCCTGCCCCCCCCACAGGGGGGGCACGGGGTATGTCACTAGTGCTCATCCTGCAATGCTGTCAACGTGTGTTTTAGTAGACTCTCTGAGAACGGCTGTTCTGTTGTTCTGTATGCTGTATGTGTGTTCGGAGATGTCCGTCCTCCAAGTGGGCACCACTGTTCCCTGAACCTGGCAGTGCCTGTTGCTTGCAGCTGTCAGTGTCCTGGAACACTGTGCGGTGGCTCCAAGGACCAGGCTCTGAGCCCCGCGGGTCGGTCACTCGCCAGACACTGGTCCCATGCTCTCCTCATTCTGACTCCCGTCTGGCTCTGATTTGGAGAAAAAGGATGTGTGTGTGTGTGTGTGTGTGTGTGTGTGTGTGTAGTTGTTTTTGGAAAACTTGTTTTCTTTTTGTAGGAAAAATGACCCTTTGATTACCACACAGAGTTCTGAGCTGCTCGCGTCACTATAAAACGGACTCCATGTTCTCACACCACTCATGATCTTCAAGGTTATAGATAAACTTTGTCCTATGCGTCTGGTTTGCGGGCACAGGGTCCCTCCCCAGATTGTCTACGGTCAGAGTAGAGGCAAAGAACTCACTGGTGCTCAGCCCGCCCTCGTGGTTTTTGATGTAGCGTTTATAGTTTTTCCGCAGACACTGCCACGTGGTGGTGTAGAGGATGAAGGCGAAGGATTTGAGTGCAATGGCGATGCTCACGTACAAGTATCTGTAGACCACATTGTCGTACAGGGCGCAGGCGCCCTGCTCCCCGCAGAAGGTGCTCCAGAACAGGCAGGTGGAGTCGATGCCGGCCCCGAAGATCAGAGGAGGGGGGATGAAACCTGGTGGAGGGAAACGACATTTAGTGTCCGGCTCTTGGGCTGGTGGAGGAGGGGACGGACTATGTCACAGGTGGCTTGATGGCACACGCGGCTGAAATGATCCGCTTGGGGGACGGACTCAGCTCGGCCCAAACCTCACCAAGTTGCTTAAGCCCTCTGTGCCTCAGTTTCCCATCTGCACCGAGGGGATAACAATGCCAGGGCTTATCGGATCTCGGTGGCCCTTCCTGAAGGGAGACACTCCTGGTGCCGCTCAGCAGTGCATTGGAGGGGAAAAACAACGAGAGATCGTGCTGTGGGTTCTTCTTCTGCGTGGGCCTCCCAGGGACTGTGTGACTTTCAGTAAATGGACTTAGGACCATAAAGGACCACAAGTTGAAGATGAGTACAGTCAACCCTGTGTATGCGCCTACATATACACAGAGGTCACCTATATTTATGTGCACACACATGTAAATATAAGGGTGTGGTGTTCAATATAAAATATTTGCACACGCATTGACAACTTCCCTTCCCCCGGATGCTACCACTGGCCCACAATCCTCTTCATCCTAAGCTTTGAACTTGTAAACTCCTTACAGCACAGAATTGTGGCAAAGCAAAAACCAGTCAAACAGGCGGAGGATATGAAGACAGTTTGCAGCCCTTAGTTTACAGCTCTGAGATACTGTGTTGATTGCAATGCTGTGAAACCCAAGCTCAAAGGCCCTGGTTGTATAAAAAAAGAACAGCAACGGTTGGTGTGTGACTGAACACTAGTATTGTAAAAATAAGTTATACCATGTGTCTCTGGTGTGGAACGTAGGGGTATGTGATTGTAGTACATTACGGAAAAGAAATGGATGGTCATCAATAAGAGCAGGGAAAACCGATGATGTGGGTGTAGGAGGAAAGGGCAGTGTTCATGGAGTCCATTGAGCTTCTCACTGAAGACGGCTATCACAACCTCACTCACACTCCAGGCTAGCAGACTGTAGCCTACGGTAGACTGGTCTAGTCTGCCTTGGCTGTATCGTCTCTGCAGGGAGTCCTACGTACCACCATAACACTCTAGTCTGTCTGCTTTAGGATAGTCTGTCTTGGCTCCATCGTTGGGACTGCAGGGAGAGGCCTACCTACCAACCTGATACACAAGTATAGTCTACTGTGGTCTACCCTAATGTATTCTGGTCTACTATGCCTGGGCTCTGTCGTTTGCTCTACATAGAGAGGCCTTTCTACCTACGTGACATGTAAGTCTAGTCTACACTAATGTATTCTGGTCTAGTCTGCCTTGGCTCTCTAATTGGCTCTTCACAAAGAGGCCTACCTACCAACCTGACACTCTAGTCTATTCTAGTCAGCTTTGACTCCGTGGCTGTTCCGGGGGAGTGAGACCTCTGTACGAACCTGAGACTCTAGTTGTCTCAACGAAATCTAGTATAGTCTGTGTAGGCTCCGTCTTGGCTCCGTCATTGGCTCTGCAGGGAGAGGCCTACCTACCAACCTGACACTACAGACAAGTGTCCTGAGGTCTACTCTAATGTATTCTAGTCTAGTCAGCCTTGGCTCCGTTATTGGCTCTGCAGGGAGATGCCTACCTACCAACCTTACAACGGAGTCAAGATAGAGTAGGCTAGAGTGTCAGGTTTGTAGGTAGGCCTCTCCCTCGTTGGCTCTGCAGGGACAGGCCTACCTACCAATCTGATACTCTAGTCTAGTCTATCTTGGCTCCATCATTGGTTCTGCAGAAAGAGGCCTACCTACAAACCTGATACTCTAGTCTAGTCTGCCTTGATTCCGTCGTTGGCTCTGCAGGGAGAAGCCTACCTACAAACCTGACAATGTAGTCTAGACTAGTCTAGTCTGCCTTGATTCCGTCGTTGGCTCTGCACGGAGAGGCCTACCTACAAACCTGATACTCTAGTCTAATCTGTCTTGGCTCTGTCGTTGGCTCTGCAGGGAGAGGCCTACCCACAAACCTGACACTCTAGCCTGGTCTGCCTTGATTCCGTCGTTGGCTCTGCAGGGAGAGTCCTACCTACTCGCCTGAGACTATAGACTAGTTTAGTCTGTCTTGGCTCCGTCGTTGTCTCTGCAGGGAGAGGCCTACCTACAAACCTGACAATATAGTCTAGACTAGTTCAGTCTGTCTTGGCTCCATCATTAGCTCTGCAGGGAGAGGCCTACCTACAAACCTGATACTCTAGTCTGGTCTGCCTTGATTCCGTCGTTGGCACTGCAGGGAGAGGCCTACCTACAAACCTAATACTCTAGTCTAGTCTGCCTTGATTCCGACGTTGGCTCTGCAGGGAGAAGCCTACCTACAAACCTGACACAATAGTCTAGACTAGTGTAGTCTGCCTTGATTTCGTCGTTGGCTCTGCAGAGGGAGGCCTACCTACAAACCTGACACTCTAGTCTAGACTAGTTTAGTCTGACTTGGCTCCATCATTGCCTCTGCAAGGAGAGGTCTACCTACAAACCTGACACTCTAGTCTAGACTAGTTTAGTCTGTCTTGGCTCCGTCGTTGGCTCTGCAGGGAGAGGCCTACCTACAAACCTGACACGATAGTCTAGACTAGTTTAGTCTGTCTTGGCTCCATCGTTGGCTCTGCAAGGAGAGGCCTACCTACAAACCTGACACTATAGTCTAGACTAGTCTAGTCTGCCTTGATTCCGTCGCTGGCTCTGCAGGGAGAGGCCTACCTACAAACATAATGATGGAGCCAGGAAAGAGTAGAATAGACTACACTAGACTAGAGTATGAGGTTGGTAGGTAGGCCACTCCCTGCAGAACCAAAGAGGGAGCAAGGCAAACTAGACTAATAGTTTAGAGGAGACCACAGTAAACTGGACTTAAGTGTCAGGTTGGTAGGTAGGCCTCTCATTGCAGAGTAAACCACGGATCTAAGGAATACTGGAGTAGAGTAGAGTATTGGGTTGGTAGATAGGCCTCTCCTTGCAGAACCAGCCATGGAGCACAGGCCAACTCTGTAGAGAGAGGCCAGCCTACCAACTTGACAGTAGACTACAGTAGACTGGAGTGTCAGGTTAGTAGGTAGGCCTCTCCCTCGTTGGCTCTGCAGGGAGAGGCCTACCTACAAACCTGATACTCTAGTCTAGTCTGACTTGGCTCCGTCTTTGGCTCTGCAGGGAGAGGCCTACCTACAAACCTGACACTCTAGTCTAGTCTGACTTGGCTCCATCGTTGGCTCTGCAGGGAGAGGCCTACCTACAAACCTGACACTCTAGTCTAGTCTGACTTGGTTCCATCGTTGGCTCTGCAGAGAGAGGCCTACCTACAAACCTGACAATATACTCTAGACTAGTTTAGTCTGTCTTGGCTCCGTCGTTGGCTCTGCAGAGAGAGGCCTACCTACAAACCTGACACTATAGTCTAGTTTAGTCTGTCTTGGCTCCGGCGTTGGCTCTGCAGGGAGAGGCCTACCTACAAACCTGACACTCTAGTCTAGTCTGACTTGGCTCCATCGTTGGCTGTGCAGGGAGAGGCCTACCTACAAACCTGATACTGTAGTCTAGTCTGACTTGGCTCCATCGTTGCCTCTGCAGGGAGAGGCCTACCTACAAACCTGACTATATAGTCTAGACTAGTTTAGTCTGCCTTGGCTCCGTCGTTGGCTCTGCAGGGAGAGGCCTACCTACAAACCTGACACTCTAGTCTAGTCTGCCTTGGCTCCGTCGTTGGCTCTGCAGAGAGAGGCCTACCTACTCGCCTGACACGATAGTCTAGACTAGTTTAGTCTGTCTTGGCTCCGTCGTTGGCTCTGCAGGGAGAGGCCTACCTACAAACCTGACACTATAGTCTAGACTAGTCTAGTCTGCCTTGGCTCCGTGTTGGCTCTGCAGAGAGAGGCCTACCTACACGCCTGACACTATAGTCTAGTCTGCCTTGGCTCCATCGTTAGGTTTGTAGGTAGGCCTCTCCCTGCAGAGCCGACACTCTAGTCTAGTTTGACTTGGCTCCATCGTTGGCTCTGCAGGGAGAGGCCTACCTACAAACCTGATACTCTAGTCTAGTCTGCCTTGGCTCCGTCCTTGGCTCCGAAGGGAGAGGCCTACCTACACGCCTGACACTCTAGTCTAGTCTGCATCGTTAGGTTTGTAGGTAGGCCTCTCCCTGCAGAGCCAACGACGGAGCCAAGACAGACTAGACTAGTCTAGACTATAGTGTCAGGTTTGTAGGTAGGCCTCTCCCTGCAGAGCCAACGACGGAGCCAAGACAGACTAGACTAGAGTATCAGGTTTGTAGGTAGGCCTCTCCGTGCAGAGCCAACGACGGAATCAAGGCAGACTAGACTAGAGTGTCAGGTTTGTAGGTAGGCCTCTCCCTGCAGAGCCAACGACGGAGCCAAGACAGACTAGACTAGAGTGTCAGGTTTGTAGGTAGGCCTCTCCCTGCAGAGGCAACGATGGAGCCAAGTAAGACTAGACTAGAGTGTCAGGTTTGTAGGTAGGCCTCTCCCTGCAGAGCTAATGATGGAGCCAAGTCAGACTAGACTAGAGTGTCAGGTATATAGGTAGTCCTCTCTCTGCAGAGCCTACGACAGAGCCAAGATAGACTAAACTAGTCTAGACTATAGTGTCAGGCGAGTAGGTAGGCCTCTCTCTGCAGAGCCAACGACGGAGCCAAGACAGACTAGACTAGAGTGTCAGGTTTGTAGGTAGGCCTCTCTCTGCAGAGCCAACGACAGAGCCAAGACAGACTAAACTAGTCTAGTCTATAGTGTCAGGCGAGTAGGTAGGCCTCTCCCTGCAGAGCCAACGATGGAGCCAAGTCAGACTAGACTAGAGTGTCAGGTTTGTAGGTAGGCCTCTCTCTGCAGAGCCAATCAGGGAGCCAAGACAGACTAGACTAGAGTGTCAGGTTTGTAGGTAGGCCTCTCCCTGCAGAGCCAACGACGGAGCCAAGGCAGACTAAACTAGTCTAGACTATCGTGTCAGGCGAGTAGGTAGGCCTCTCTCTGCAGAGCCAACGATGGAGCCAAGTCAGACTAGACTAGAGTGTCAGGTTTGTAGGTAGGCCTCTCCCTCAGAGCCAAAGACGGAGCCAAGTCAGACTAGACTAGAGTGTCAGGTTTGTAGGTAGGCCGCTCCCTCCAGAGCCGACACTCTAGTCTAGTCTGACTTGGCTCCATCGTTGGCTCTGCAGGGAGAGGCCTACCTACAAACCTGACACTCTAGTCTAGTCTGTCTTGATTCCGTCGTTGGCTCTGCAGGGAGAGGCCTACCTACAAACCTGACACTCTATCTAGTCTGACTTGGCTCCGTCGTTGCCTCTAGAGGGAGAGGCCTACCTACAAACTGACACTCTAGTCTAGTCAGACTTGGCTCCATCATTGCCTCTGCAGGAGAGGCCTACCTACAAACCTGACACTCTAGTCTAGTCTGCCTTGGTTCCGTCATTGGCTCTGCAGGGAGAGGCCTACCTACAAACCTGACACTCTAGTCTAGTCTGACTTGGCTCCATCGTTGGCTCTGCAGGGAGAGGCCTACCTACTCGCCTGACACTATAGACTAGACTAGTTAGTCTGTCTTGGCTCCGTCGTTTGCTCTGCAGAGAGAGGCCTACCTACAAACCTGACACTATATTCTAGGCTGCCTTGATTCCGTCGTTGCCTCTGCAGGGAGAGGCCTACCGACAAACCTGACACTCTAGTCTAGTCTGACTTGGCTCCATCGTTGGCTCTGCAGGGAGAGGCCTACCTACAAACCTGACACTCTAGTCTAGTCTGTCTTGGCTCCGTCGTTGGCTCTGCAGGGAGAGGGCTACCTACACACCTGACACTCTAGTCTAGTCAGACTTGGCTCCATCATTGGCTCTGCAGGGAGAGGCCTACCTACAAACCTGACACTCTAGTCTAGTGAGACTTGGCTCCATCATTGGCTCTGCAGGGAGAGGCCTACCTACAAACCTGAGACTATAGTCTAGACTAGTTTAGTCTGTCTTGGCTCCGTCGTTGGCTCTGCAGGGAGAGGCCTACCTACAAATCTGACACTCTAGTCTAGTCTGCCTTGGCTCCATCGTTAGGTTTCTAGGTAGGCCTCTCCCTGCAGAGCCGACACTCTAGTCTAGTCTGACTTGGCTCCATCGTTGGGTCTGCAGGGAGAGGCCTACCTACAAACCTGACACTCTAGTCTAGTCTGCCTTGGCTCCATCGTTGCCTCTGCAGGGAGAGGCCTACCTACAAACCTGATACTCTAGTCTAGTCTGTCTTGGCTCCGTCGTTGGCTCTGCAGGGAGAGGCCTACCTACAAACCTGACACTATAGTCTAGACTAGTTTAGTCTGTCTTGGCTCCGTCGTTGGCTCTGCAGGGAGAGGCCTACCTACAAACCTGACACTCTAGTCTAGTCAGACTTGGCTCCATCGTTAGGTTTGTAGGTAGGCCTCGACCTGCAGAGCCAACGATGGAGCCAAGGCAGACTAGACTAGAGTGTCGGCTCTGCAGGGAGAGGCCTACCTACAAACCTGATACTCTAGTCTAGTCTGCCTTGATTCCGTAGTTTCCTCTGCAGGGAGAGGCCTACCTACAAACCTGACACTCTAGTCTAGTCTGTCTTGGTTCCATATTTGTCTCTGCAGGGAGAGGCCTACCTACAAACCTGACAATATAGTCTAGACTAGTTTAGTCTGTCTTGGCTCCGTCGTTGGCTCTGCAGAGAGAGGCCTACCTACAAACCTGACACTCTAGTCTGGTCTGTCTTGGCTCCGTCGTTGGCTCTGCAGAGAGAGGCCTACCTACAAACCTGACACTATAGTCTAGGCTGCCTTGATTCGGTCGTTGGCTCTGCAGGGAGAGGCCTACCTACAAACCTGACACTCTAGTCTAGTCTGTCTTGGCTCCGTGAATGGCTCTGCAGAGAGAGGCCTACCTACAAACCTGACACTCTAGTCTAGTCTGACTTGGCTCCATCGTTGGCTCTGCAGGGAGAGGCCTACCTACTCGCCTGACACTATAGACTAGACTAGTTTAGTCTGTCTTGGCTCCGTCGTTGGCTCTGCAGAGAGAGGCCTACCTACAAACCTGATACTCTAGTCTAGTCTGCCTTGATTCCGTAGTTTCCTCTGCAGGGAGAGGCCTACCTACAAACCTGACACTCTAGTCTAGTCTGTCTTGGTTCCATATTTGTCTCTGCAGAGAGAGGCCTACCTACAAACCTGACACTCTAGTCTGGTCTGTCTTGGCTCCGTCGTTGGCTCTGCAGAGAGAGGCCTACCTACAAACCTGACACTATAGTCTAGGCTGCCTTGATTCCGTCGTTGGCTCTGCAGGGAGAGGCCTACCTACAAACCTGACACTCTAGTCTAGTCTGTCTTGGCTCCGTGAATGGCTCTGCAGAGAGAGGCCTACCTACAAACCTGACACTCTAGTCTAGTCTGACTTGGCTCCATCGTTGGCTCTGCAGGGAGAGGCCTACCTACTCGCCTGACACTATAGACTAGACTAGTTTAGTCTGTCTTGGCTCCGTCGTTGGCTCTGCAGAGAGAGGCCTACCTACAAACCTGACACTATAGTCTAGGCTGCCTTGATTCCGTCGTTGGCTCTGCAGGGAGAGGCCTACCTACAAACCTGACACTCTAGTCTAGTCTGACTTGGCTCCATCGTTGCCTCTGCAGGGAGAGGCCTACCTACAAACCTGACACTGTAGTCTAGTCTGTCTTGGCTCCGTCGTTGGCTCTGCAGGGAGAGGCCTACCTACAAACCTGACACTCTAGTCTAGTCAGACTTGGCTCCATCATTAGCTCTGCAGGGAGAGGCCTACCTACAAACCTGATACTCTAGTCTGGTCTGCCTTGATTCCGTCGTTGGCACTGCAGGGAGAGGCCTACCTACAAACCTAATACTCTAGTCTAGTCTGCCTTGATTCCGACGTTGGCTCTGCAGGGAGAAGCCTACCTACAAACCTGACACAATAGTCTAGACTAGTGTAGTCTGCCTTGATTTCGTCGTTGGCTCTGCAGAGGGAGGCCTACCTACAAACCTGACACTCTAGTCTAGACTAGTTTAGTCTGACTTGGCTCCATCATTGCCTCTGCAAGGAGAGGTCTACCTACAAACCTGACACTCTAGTCTAGACTAGTTTAGTCTGTCTTGGCTCCGTCGTTGGCTCTGCAGAGAGAGGCCTACCTACAAACCTGACACTCTAGTCTAGACTAGTTTAGTCTGACTTGGCTCCATCGTTGGCTCTGCAAGGAGAGGCCTACCTACAAACCTGACACTATAGTCTAGACTAGTCTAGTCTGCCTTGATTCCGTCATTGGCTCTCCAGGGAGAGGCCTACCTACAAACATAATGATGGAGCCAGGAAAGAGTAGAATAGACTACACTAGACTAGAGTATGAGGTTGGTAGGTAGGCCACTCCCTGCAGAACCAAAGAGGGAGCAAAGGCAAACTAGACTAATAGTTTAGAGGAGACCACAGTAAACTGGACTTAAGTGTCAGGTTGGTAGGTAGGCCTCTCATTGCAGAGTAAACCACGGATCTAAGGAATACTGGAGTAGAGTAGAGTATTGGGTTGGTAGATAGGCCTCTCCTTGCAGAACCAGCCATGGAGCACAGGCCAACTCTGTAGAGAGAGGCCAGCCTACCAACTTGACAGTAGACTACAGTAGACTGGAGTGTCAGGTTAGTAGGTAGGCCTCTCCCTCGTTGGCTCTGCAGGGAGAGGCCTACCTACAAACCTGATACTCTAGTCTAGTCTGACTTGGCTCCATCGTTGCCTCTGCAGGGAGAGGCCTACCTACAAACCTGACACTCTAGTCTAGTCTGACTTGGCTCCATCGTTGCCTCTGCAGGGAGAGGCCTACCTACAAACCTGACACTCTAGTCTAGTCTGACTTGGTTCCATCGTTGGCTCTGCAGAGAGAGGCCTACCTACAAACCTGACAATATACTCTAGACTAGTTTAGTCTGTCTTGGCTCCGTCGTTGGCTCTGCAGAGAGAGGCCTACCTACAAACCTGACACTATAGTCTAGTTTAGTCTGTCTTGGCTCCGGCGTTGGCTCTGCAGGGAGAGGCCTACCTACAAACCTGACACTCTAGTCTAGTCTGACTTGGCTCCATCGTTGGCTGTGCAGGGAGAGGCCTACCTACAAACCTGATACTGTAGTCTAGTCTGACTTGGCTCCATCGTTGCCTCTGCAGGGAGAGGCCTACCTCCAAACCTGACTATATAGTCTAGACTAGTTTAGTCTGCCTTGGCTCCGTCGTTGGCTCTGCAGGGAGAGGCCTACCTACAAACCTGACACTCTAGTCTAGTCTGTCTTGGCTCCGTCGTTGGCTCTGCAGAGAGAGGCCTACCTACTCGCCTGACACGATAGTCTAGACTAGTTTAGTCTGTCTTGGCTCCGTCGTTGGCTCTGCAGGGAGAGGCCTACCTACAAACCTGACACGATAGTCTAGACTAGTTTAGTCTGCCTTGGCTCCGTCGTTGGCTCTGCAGTGAGAGGCCTACCTACACGCCTGACACTATAGTCTAGTCTGCCTTGGCTCCATCGTTAGGTTTGTAGGTAGGCCTCTCCCTGCAGAGCCGACACTCTAGTCTAGTTTGACTTGGCTCCATCGTTGGCTCTGCAGGGAGAGGCCTACCTACAAACCTGACACTCTAGTCTAGTCTGCCTTGGCTCCTTCCTTTGTTCCGCAGGGAGCGGCCTACCTACAAACCTGACACTCTAGTCTACAGTATCAGGTTTGTAGGTAGGCCTCTCCCTGCAGAGCCAACGACGGAGCCAAGACAGACTAGACTAGTCTAGACTATAGTGTCAGGTTTGTAGGTAGGCCTCTCCCTGCAGAGCCAACGACGGAATCAAGGCAGACTAGACTAGAGTGTCAGGTTTGTAGGTAGGCCTCTCCCTGCAGAGCCAACGACGGAGCCAAGACAGACTAGACTAGAGTGTCAGGTTTGTAGGTAGGCCTCTCCCTGCAGAGGCAACGATGGAGCCAAGTAAGACTAGACTAGAGTGTCAGGTTTGTAGGTAGGCCTCTCCCTGCAGAGCTAATGATGGAGCCAAGTCAGACTAGACTAGAGTGTCAGGTATATAGGTAGTCCTCTCTCTGCAGAGCCTACGACAGAGCCAAGATAGACTAAACTAGTCTAGACTATCGTGTCAGGCGAGTAGGTAGGCCTCTCTCTGCAGAGCCAACGACGGAGCCAAGGCAGACTAGACTAGAGTGTCAGGTTTGTAGGTAGGCCTCTCTCTGCAGAGCCAACGACAGAGCCAAGACAGACTAAACTAGTCTAGTCTATAGTGTCAGGCGAGTAGGTAGGCCTCTCCCTGCAGAGCCAACGATGGAGCCAAGTCAGACTAGACTAGAGTGTCAGGTTTGTAGGTAGGCCTCTCTCTGCAGAGCCATTCAGGGAGCCAAGACAGACTAGACTAGAGTGTCAGGTTTGTAGGTAGGCCTCTCTCTGCAGAGCCAACGACGGAGCCAAGACAGACTAAACTAGTCTAGTCTATAGTGTCAGGCGAGTAGGTAGGCCTCTCCCTGCAGAGCCAACGATGGAGCCAAGTCAGACTAGACTAGAGTGTCAGGTTTGTAGGTAGGCCTCTCTCTGCAGAGCCAATCACGGAGCCAAGACAGACTAGACTAGAGTGTCAGGTTTGTAGATAGGCCTCTTCCTGCAGAGCCGACACTCTAGTCTAGTCTGACTTGGCTCCATCGTTGGCTCTGCAGGGAGAGGCCTACCTACAAACCTGACACTCTAGTCTAGGCTGCCTTGATTCCGTCGTTGGCTCTGCAGGGAGAGGCCTACCTACAAACCTGACACTCTATCTAGTCTGACTTGGCTCCGTCGTTGCCTCTAGAGGGAGAGGCCTACCTACAAACTGACACTCTAGTCTAGTCAGACTTGGCTCCATCATTGCCTCTGCAGGGAGAGGCCTACCTACAAACCTGACACTCTAGTCTAGTCTGCCTTGGTTCCGTCATTGGCTCTGCAGGGAGAGGCCTACCTACAAACCTGACACTCTAGTCTAGTCTGACTTGGCTCCATCGTTGGCTCTGCAGGGAGAGGCCTACCTACTCGCCTGACACTATAGACTAGACTAGTTTAGTCTGTCTTGGCTCCGTCGTTTGCTCTGCAGAGAGAGGCCTACCTACAAACCTGACACTATATTCTAGGCTGCCTTGATTCCGTCGTTGCCTCTGCAGGGAGAGGCCTACCGACAAACCTGACACTCTAGTCTAGTCTGACTTGGCTCCATCGTTGCCTCTGCAGGGAGAGGCCTACCTACAAACCTGACACTCTAGTCTAGTCTGTCTTGGCTCCGTCGTTGGCTCTGCAGGGAGAGGGCTACCTACACACCTGACACTCTAGTCTAGTCAGACTTGGCTCCATCATTGGCTCTGCAGGGAGAGGCCTACCTACAAACCTGACACTCTAGTCTAGTGAGACTTGGCTCCATCATTGGCTCTGCAGGGAGAGGCCTACCTACAAACCTGAGACTATAGTCTAGACTAGTTTAGTCTGTCTTGGCTCCGTCGTTGGCTCTGCAGGGAGAGGCCTACCTACAAACCTGACACTCTAGTCTAGTCTGCCTTGGCTCCATCGTTAGGTTTCTAGGTAGGCCTCTCCCTGCAGAGCCGACACTCTAGTCTAGTCTGACTTGGCTCCATCGTTGGCTCTGCAGGGAGAGGCCTACCTACAAACCTGACACTCTAGTCTAGTCTGCCTTGGCTCCATCGTTGGCTCTGCAGGGAGAGGCCTACCTACAAACCTGATACTCTAGTCTAGTCTGTCTTGGCTCCGTCGTTGGCTCTGCAGGGAGAGGCCTACCTACAAACCTGACACTATAGTCTAGACTAGTTTTAGTCTGTCTTGGCTCCGTCTTTTGCTCCGCAGGGAGAGGCCTACCTACAAACCTGACACTCTAGTCTAGAGTATCAGGTTTGTAGGTAGGCCTCTCCCTGCAGAGCCAACGATGGAGCCAAGGCAGACTAGACTAGAGTGTCGGCTCTGCAGGGAGAGGCCTACCTACAAACCTGATACTCTAGTCTAGTCTGCCTTGATTCCGTAGTTCCTCTGCAGGGAGAGGCCTACCTACAAACCTGACACTCTAGTCTAGTCTGTCTTGGTTCCATATTTGTCTCTGCAGGGAGAGGCCTACCTACAAACCTGACAATATAGTCTAGACTAGTTTAGTCTGTCTTGGCTCCGTCGTTGGCTCTGCAGAGAGAGGCCTACCTACAACCTGACACTCTAGTCTGGTCTGTCTTGGCTCCGTCGTTGGCTCTGCAGAGAGAGGCCTACCTACAAACCTGACACGATAGTCTAGGCTGCCTTGATTCGGTCGTTGGCTCTGCAGGGAGAGGCCTACCTACAAAACCTGACACTCTAGTCTAGTCTGTCTTGGCTCCGTGAATGGCTCTGCAGAGAGAGGCCTACCTACAAACCTGACACTCTAGTCTAGTCTGACTTGGCTCCATCGTTGGCTCTGCAGGGAGAGGCCTACCTACTCGCCTGACACGATAGTCTAGACTAGTTTAGTCTGTCTTGGCTCCGTCGTTGGCTCTGCAGTGAGAGGCCTACCTACAAACCTGACACTCTAGTCTAGTCTGCCTTGATTCCGTAGTTTCCTCTGCAGGGAGAGGCCTACCTACAAACCTGACACTCTAGTCTAGTCTGTCTTGGTTCCATATTTGTCTCTGCAGAGAGAGGCCGTACCTACAAACCTGACACTCTAGTCTGGTCTGTCTTGGCTCCGTCGTTGGCTCTGCAGAGAGAGGCCTACCTACAAACCTGACACTATAGTCTAGGCTGCCTTGATTCCGTCGTTGGCTCTGCAGGGAGAGGCCTACCTACAAACCTGACACTCTAGTCTAGTCTGTCTTGGCTCCGTGAATGGCTCTGCAGAGAGAGGCCTACCTACAAACCTGACACTCTAGTCTAGTCTGACTTGGCTCCATCGTTGGCTCTGCAGGGAGAGGCCTACCTACTCGCCTGACACTATAGACTAGACTAGTTTAGTCTGTCTTGGCTCCGTCGTTGGCTCTGCAGAGAGAGGCCTACCTACAAACCTGACACTCTAATCTAGTCTGCCTTGATTCCGTCGTTGGCTCTGCAGGGAGAGGCCTACCTACAAACCTGACACTCTAGTCTAGTCTGACTTGGCTCCATCGTTGCCTCTGCAGGGAGAGGCCTACCTACAAACCTGACACTGTAGTCTAGTCTGTCTTGGCTCCGTCGTTGGCTCTGCAGGGAGAGGCCTACCTACAAACCTGACACTCTAGTCTAGTCAGACTTGGCTCCATCATTGGCTCTGCAGGGAGAGGCCTACCTACAAACCTGACACTCTAGTCTAGTCAGACTTGGCTCCATCGTTAGGTTTGTAGGTAGGCCTCTCCGTGCAGAGCCGACACTCTAGTCTAGTCTGACTTGGCTCCATCGTTGGCTCTGCAGGGAGAGGCCTACCTACAAACCTGACACTCTAGTCTAGTCAGACTTGGCTCCATCGTTAGGTTTGTAGGTAGGCCTCTCCCTGCAGAGCCGACACTCTAGTCTAGTCTGCCTTGGCTCCATCGTTAGGTTTGTAGGTAGGCATATCCCTGCAGAGCCGACACTCTAGTCTATCTGACTTGGCTCCATCGTTGGCTCTGCAGGGAGAGGCCTACCTACAAACCTGACACTCTAGTCTAGTCTGTCTTGGCTCCGTCGTTGGCTCTGCAGAGAGAGGCCTACCTACTCGCCTGACACTATAGACTAGACTAGTTTAGTCTGTCTTGGCTCCGTCTTTGGCTCTGCAGGGAGAGGCCTACCTACAAACCTGACACTCTAGTCTAGTCAGACTTGGCTCCATCGTTAGGTTTGTAGGTAGGCCTCTCCCTGCAGAGCCGACACTCTAGTCTAGTCTGACTTGGCTCCATCGTTGTCTCTGCAGGGAGAGGCCTACCTACAAACCTGACACTCTAGTCTAGTTTGACTTGGCTCCATCGTTGGCTCTGCAGGGAGAGGCCTACCTACAAACCTGATACTCTAGTCTAGTCTGACTTGGCTCCGTCGTTGGCTCTGCAGGGAGAGGCCTACCTACAAACCTGATACTCTAGTCTAGTCTGCCTTGATTCCATAGTTTCCTCTGCAGGGAGAGGCCTACCTACAAACCTGACACTCTAGTCTAGTCTGTCTTGGTTCCATATTTATCTCTGCAGGGAGAGGCCTACCTACAAACCTGACAATATAGTCTAGACTAGTTTAGTCTGTCTTGGCTTCGTCGTTGGCTCTGCAGAGAGAGGCCTACCTACAAACCTGACACTCTAGTCTAGTCTGTCTTGGCTGCGTCGTTGGCTCTGCAGAGAGAGGCCTACCTACTCGCCTGACACTATAGTCTAGTTTAGTCTGTGTTGGCTCCGTCGTTGGCTCTGCAGAGAGAGGCCTACCTACAAACATAATGAACGAGCCAGGAAAGAGTAGACTAGACTACACTAGACTAGAGTATGAGGTTGGTAGGTAGGCCACTCCCTGCAGAACCAAAGAGGGAACAAAGGCAAACTAGACTAATAGTTTAGAGGAGACCACAGTAAACTGGACTTAAGTGTCAGGTTGGTAGGTAGGCCTCTCATTGCAGAGTAAACCACGGATCTAAAGAAGACTTGAGTAGAGTAGAGTGTTGGGTTGGTAGGTAGGCCTCTCCCTGCAGAACCTGCCATGGAGCACAGGCCAACTCTGTAGAGAGAGGCCAGCCTACCAACCTGACAGTAGACTACAGTAGACTGGAGTGTCAGGTTAGTAGGTAGGCCTCTCCCTCGTTGGCTCTGCAGGGAGAGGCCTACCTACAAACCTGACACTCTAGTCTAGGCTGCCTTGATTCCGTCGTTGGCTCTGCAGGGAGAGGCCTACCTACAAACCTGACACTACAGTCTAGACTAGTTTAGTCTGTCTTGGCTCCGTCGTTGGCTCTGCAGAGAGAGCCCTACCTACAAACCTGACACTCTAGTCTAGTCAGACTTGGCTCCATCGTTAGGTTTGTAGGTAGGTCTCTCCCTGCAGAGCCGACACTCTAGTCTAGTCTGACATGGCTCCATCGTTGGCTCTGCAGAGAGAGGCCTACCTACAAACCTGACAATATACTCTAGACTAGTTTAGTCTGTCTTGGCTCCGTCGTTGGCTCAGCAGAGAGAGGCCTACCTACAAACCTGACACTATAGTCTAGTTTAGTCTGTCTTGGCTCCGTCGTTGGCTCTGCAGGGAGAGGCCTACCTACAAACCTGACACTCTAGTCTAGTCTGACTTGGCTCCATCATTGCCTCTGCAGGGAGAGGCCTACCTACAAACCTGACACTCTATTCTAGTCTGCCTTGGTTCCGTCATTGGCTCTGCAGGGAGAGGCCTACCTACAAACCTGACACTCTAGTCTAGTCTGACTTGGCTCCATCGTTGGCTCTGCAGGGAGAGGCCTACCTACTCGCCTGACACTATAGACTAGACTAGTTTAGTCTGTCTTGGCTCCGTCGTTGGCTCTGCAGTGAGAGGCCTACCTACAAACCTGACACTCTAGTCTAGTCTGTCTTGGCTCCGTCGTTGGCTCTGCAGGGAGAGGCCTACCTACAAACCTGACACTCTAGTCTAGTCTGTCTTGGCTCCGTTGTTGGCTCTGCAGAGAGAGGCCTACCTACTCGCCTGACACTATAGTCTAGACTAGTTTAGTCTGACTTGGCTCCGTCGTTGGCTCTGCAGGGAGAGGCCTACCTACAAATCTGACACTCTAGTCTAGTCTGACTTGGCTCCGTCGTTGGCTCTGCAGGGAGAGGCCTACCTACAAATCTGACACTCTAGTCTAGTCAGACTTGGCTCCATCGTTAGGTTTGTAGGTAGGCCTCTCCCTGCAGAGCCGACACTCTAGTCTAGTCTGACTTGGCTCCATCGTTGGCTCTGCAGGGAGAGGCCTACCTACAAACCTGACACTCTAGTCTAGTCTGACTTGGCTCCATCGTTGGCTCTGCAGGGAGAGGCCTACCTACAAACCTGACACTCTAGTCTAGGCTGCCTTGATTCCGTCGTTGGCTCTGCAGGGAGAGGCCTACCTACAAACCTGACACTCTATCTAGTCTGACTTGGCTCCGTCGTTGCCTCTAGAGGGAGAGGCCTACCTACAAACTGACACTCTAGTCTAGTCAGACTTGGCTCCATCATTGCCTCTGCAGGGAGAGGCCTACCTACAAACCTGACACTCTACTCTAGTCTGCCTTGGTTCCGTCATTGGCTCTGCAGGGAGAGGCCTACCTACAAACCTGACACTCTAGTCTAGTCTGACTTGGCTCCATCGTTGGCTCTGCAGGGAGAGGCCTACCTACTCGCCTGACACTATAGACTAGACTAGTTTAGTCTGTCTTGGCTCCGTCGTTTGCTCTGCAGAGAGAGGCCTACCTACAAACCTGACAATATATTCTAGGCTGCCTTGATTCCGTCGTTGCCTCTGCAGGGAGAGGCCTACCTACACACCTGACACTCTAGTCTAGTCAGACTTGGCTCCATCATTGGCTCTGCAGGGAGAGGCCTACCTACAAACCTGACACTCTAGTCTAGTCTGTCTTGGCTCCGTCGTTGGCTCTGCAGGGAGAGGGCTACCTACACTCCTGACACTCTAGTCTAGTCAGACTTGGCTCCATCATTGGCTCTGCAGGGAGAGGCCTACCTACAAACCTGAGACTATAGTCTAGACTAGTTTAGTCTGTCTTGGCTCCGTCGTTGGCTCTGCAGGGAGAGGCCTACCTACAAACCTGACACTCTAGTCTAGTCTGTCTTGGCTCCGTCGTTGGCTCTGCAGAGAGAGGCCTACCTATTCGCCTGACACTATAGACTAGACTAGTTTAGTCTGTCTTGGCTCCGTCGTAGCCTCTGCAGGGAGAGGCCTACCTACAAACTGACACTCTAGTCTAGTCTGTGTTGGCTCCGACAATGGCTCTGCAGAGGGAGGCCTACCTACAAACGTGACACTCTAGTCTAGTCTGCCTTGGCTCCATCGTTAGGTTTCTAGGTAGGCCTCTCCCTGCAGAGCCGACACTCTAGTCTAGTCTGACTTGGCTCCATCGTTGGGTCTGCAGGGAGAGGCCTACCTACAAACCTGACACTCTAGTCTAGTCTGCCTTGGCTCCATCGTTGCCTGTGCAGGGAGAGGCCTACCTACAAACCTGACACTCTAGTCTAGTCTGCCTTGGCTCCATCGTTGGCTCTGCAGGGAGAGGCCTACCTACAAACCTGACACTCTAGTCTAGTTAGACTTGGCTCCATCATTGGCTCTGCAGGTAGAGGCCTACCTACAAACCTGACACTATAGTCTAGACTAGTTTAGTCTGTCTTGGCTCCGTCGTTGGCTCTGCAGGGAGAGGCCTACCTACAAACCTGACACTCTAGTCTAGTCAGACTTGGCTCCATCGTTAGGTTTGTAGGTAGGCCTCGACCTGCAGAGCCGACACTCTAGTCTAGTCTGACTTGGCTCCATCGTTGGCTCTGCAGGGAGAGGCCTACCTACAAACCTGACGCTCTAGTCTAGTCTGACTTGGCTCCATCGTTGGCTCTGCAGGGAGAGGCCTACCTACAAACCTGATACTCTAGTCTAGTCTGACTTGGCTCCGTTGTTGGCTCTGCAGGGAGAGGCCTACCTACAAACCTGATACTCTAGTCTAGTCTGCCTTGATTCCGTAGTTTCCTCTGCAGGGAGAGGCCTACCTACAAACCTGACACTCTAGTCTAGTCTGTCTTGGTTCCATATTTGTCTCTGCAGGGAGAGGCCTACCTACAAACCTGACAATATAGTCTAGACTAGTTTAGTCTGTCTTGGCTCCGTCGTTGGCTCTGCAGAGAGAGGCCTACCTACAAACCTGACACTCTAGTCTGGTCTGTCTTGGCTCCGTCGTTGGCTCTGCAGAGAGAGGCCTACCTACAAACCTGACACTCTAGTCTAGTTTGACTTGGCTCCATCGTTGGCTCTGCAGGGAGAGGCCTACCTACAAACCTGATACTCTAGTCTAGTCTGACTTGGCTCCGTCGTTGGCTCTGCAGGGAGAGGCCTACCTACAAACCTGATACTCTAGTCTAGTCTGCCTTGATTCCGTAGTTTCCTCTGCAGGGAGAGGCCTACCTACAAACCTGACACTCTAGTCTAGTCTGTCTTGGTTCCATATTTATCTCTGCAGGGAGAGGCCTACCTACAAACCTGACAATATAGTCTAGACTAGTTTAGTCTGTCTTGGCTTCGTCGTTGGCTCTGCAGAGAGAGGCCTACCTACAAACCTGACACTCTAGTCTAGTCTGTCTTGGCTGCGTCGTTGGCTCTGCAGAGAGAGGCCTACCTACTCGCCTGACACTATAGTCTAGTTTAGTCTGTGTTGGCTCCGTCGTTGGCTCTGCAGAGAGAGGCCTACCTACAAACCTGACACTATAGTCTAGTCTGCCTTGGCTCCGTCGTTGGCTCTGCTGGGCGAGGCCTACCTACAAACCTGACAATCTAGTCTAGGCTGCCTTGATTCCGTCGCTGGCTCTGCAGGGAGAGGCCTACCTACAAACATAATGATCGAGCCAGGAAAGAGTAGACTAGACTACACTAGACTAGAGTATGAGGTTGGTAGGTAGGCCACTCCCTGCAGAACCAAAGAGGGAACAAAGGCAAACTAGACTAATAGTTTAGAGGAGACCACAGTAAACTGGACTTAAGTGTCAGGTTGGTAGGTAGGCCTCTCATTGCAGAGTAAACCACGGATCTAAAGAAGACTTGAGTAGAGTAGAGTGTTGGGTTGGTAGGTAGGCCTCTCCCTGCAGAACCTGCCATGGAGCACAGGCCAACTCTGTAGAGAGAGGCCAGCCTACCAACCTGACAGTAGACTACAGTAGACTGGAGTGTCAGGTTAGTAGGTAGGCCTCTCCCTCGTTGGCTCTGCAGGGAGAGGCCTACCTACAAACCTGACACTCTAGTCTAGTCTGCCTTGATTCCGTCGTTGGCTCTGCAGGGAGAGGCCTACCTACAAACCTGACACTACAGTCTAGACTAGTTTAGTCTGTCTTGGCTCCGTCGTTGGCTCTGCAGAGAGAGCCCTACCTACAAACCTGACACTCTAGTCTAGGCTGCCTTGATTCCGTCGTTGGCTCTGCAGGGAGAGGCCTACCTACAAACCTGACACTACAGTCTAGACTAGTTTAGTCTGTCTTGGCTCCGTCGTTGGCTCTGCAGAGAGAGGCCTACCTACAAACCTGACACTCTAGTCTAGTCAGACTTGGCTCCATCGTTAGGTTTGTAGGTAGGTCTCTCCCTGCAGAGCCGACACTCTAGTCTAGTCTGACATGGCTCCATCGTTGGCTCTGCAGAGAGAGGCCTACCTACAAACCTGACAATATACTCTAGACTAGTTTAGTCTGTCTTGGCTCCGTCGTTGGCTCAGCAGAGAGAGGCCTACCTACAAACCTGACACTATAGTCTAGTTTAGTCTGTCTTGGCTCCGTCGTTGGCTCTGCAGGGAGAGGCCTACCTACAAACCTGACACTCTAGTCTAGTCTGACTTGGCTCCGTCTTTGGCTCTGCAGGGAGAGGCCTACCTACAAACCTGACACTCTAGTCTAGTCTGCCTTGGCTCCGTCGTTGGCTCTGCAGGGAGAGGCCTACCTACAAACCTGACACTCTAGTCTAGTCTGACTTGGCTCCATCGTTGGCTCTGCAGTGAGAGGCCTACCTACTCGCCTGACACGATAGTCTAGACTAGTTTAGTCTGTCTTGGCTCCGTCGTTGGCTCTGCAGTGAGAGGCCTACCTACAAACCTGACACTCTAGTCTAGTCTGACTTGGCTCCGTCGTTGGCTCTGCAGGGAGAGGCCTACCTACAAACCTGACACTCTAGTCTAGTCTGCCTTGATTCTGTCGTTGGCTCTGCAGAGAGAGGCCTACCTACTCGCCTGACACTATAGTCTAGACTAGTTTAGTCTATCTTGGCTCTGTCGTAGGCTCTGCAGAGAGAGGACTACCTATAAACCTGACACTCTAGTCTAGTATGACTTGGCTCCATCATTAGCTCTGCAGGGAGAGGCCTACCTACAAACCTGATACTCTAGTCTAGTCTGCCTTGATTCCGTCGTTGGCACTGCAGGGAGAGGCCTACCTACAAACCTGATACTCTAGTCTAGTCTGCCTTGATTCCGTCTTTGGCTCTGCAGGGAGAGGCCTACCTACAAACCTGACACTCTAGTCTAGTCTGACTTGCTCCATCGTTGCCTCTGCAGGGAGAGGCCTACCTACAAACCTGACACTCTAGTCTAGTCTGTCTTGGCTCCGTCGTTGGCTCTGCAGGGAGAGGCCTACCTACAAACCTGACACTCTAGTCTAGTCAGACTTGGCTCCATCATTGGCTCTGCAGGGAGAGGCCTACCTACAAACCTGACACTCTAGTCTAGTGAGACTTGGCTCCATCATTGGCTCTGCAGGGAGAGGCCTACCTACAAACCTGACACTATAGTCTAGACTAGTTTAGTGTGTCTTGGCTCCGTCGTTGTCTCTGCAGGGAGAGGCCTACCTACAAATCTGACACTCTAGTCTAGTCAGACTTGGCTCCATCGTTGGCTCTGCAGGGAGAGGCCTACCTACAAACCTGACACTCTAGTCTAGGCTGCCTTGATTCCGTCGTTGGCTCTGCAGGGAGAGGCCTACCTACAAACCTGACACTCTATCTAGTCTGACTTGGCTCCGTCGTTGCCTCTAGAGGGAGAGGCCTACCTACAAACTGACACTCTAGTCTAGTCAGACTTGGCTCCATCATTGGCTCTGCAGGGAGAGGCCTACCTACAAACCTGACACTCTACTCTAGTCTGCCTTGGCTCCATCGTTGGCTCTGCAGGGAGAGGCCTACCTACTCGCCTGACACTATAGACTAGACTAGTTTAGTCTGTCTTGGCTCCGTCGTTTGCTCTGCAGAGAGAGGCCTACCTACAAACCTGACAATATATTCTAGGCTGCCTTGATTCCGTCGTTGCCTCTGCAGGGAGAGGCCTACCTACAAACCTGACACTCTAGTCTAGTCTGACTTGGCTCCATCGTTGCCTCTGCAGGGAGAGGCCTACCTACAAACCTGACACTCTAGTCTAGTCTGTCTTGGCTCCGTCGTTGGCTCTGCAGGGAGAGGGCTACCTACACACCTGACACTCTAGTCTAGTCAGACTTGGCTCCATCATTGGCTCTGCAGGGAGAGGCCTACCTACAAACCTGACACTCTAGTCCAGTCTGTCTTGGCTCCGTCGTTGGCTCTGCAGGGAGAGGGCTACCTACACTCCTGACACTCTAGTCTAGTCAGACTTGGCTCCATCATTGGCTCTGCAGGGAGAGGCCTACCTACAAACCTGAGACTATAGTCTAGACTAGTTTAGTCTGTCTTGGCTCCGTCGTTGGCTCTGCAGGGAGAGGCCTACCTACAAACCTGACACTCTAGTCTAGTCTGTCTTGGCTCCGTCGTTGGCTCTGCAGAGAGAGGCCTACCTATTCGCCTGACACTATAGACTAGACTAGTTTAGTCTGTCTTGGCTCCGTCGTTGCCTCTGCAGGGAGAGGCCTACCTACAAACTGACACTCTAGTCTAGTCTGTGTTGGCTCCGACAATGGCTCTGCAGAGGGAGGCCTACCTACAAACGTGACACTCTAGTCTAGTCTGCCTTGGCTCCATCGTTAGGTTTCTAGGTAGGCCTCTCCCTGCAGAGCCGACACTCTAGTCTAGTCTGCCTTGGCTCCATCGTTGCCTGTGCAGGGAGAGGCCTACCTACAAACCTGACACTCTAGTCTAGTCTGCCTTGGCTCCATCGTTGGCTCTGCAGGGAGAGGCCTACCTACAAACCTGACACTCTAGTCTAGTTAGACTTGGCTCCATCATTGGCTCTGCAGGTAGAGGCCTACCTACAAACCTGACACTATAGTCTAGACTAGTTTAGTCTGTCTTGGCTCCGTCGTTGGCTCTGCAGGGAGAGGCCTACCTACAAACCTGACACTCTAGTCTAGTCAGACTTGGCTCCATCGTTAGGTTTGTAGGTAGGCCTCGACCTGCAGAGCCGACACTCTAGTCTAGTCTGACTTGGCTCCATCGTTGGCTCTGCAGGGAGAGGCCTACCTACAAACCTGACACTCTAGTCTAGTCTGTCTTGGCTCCATCGTTGGCTCTGCAGGGAGAGGCCTACCTACAAACCTGATACTCTAGTCTAGTCTGACTTGGCTCCGTCGTTGGCTCTGCAGGGAGAGGCCTACCTACAAACCTGATACTCTAGTCTAGTCTGCCTTGATTCCGTAGTTTCCTCTGCAGGGAGAGGCCTACCTACAAACCTGACACTCTAGTCTAGTTTGTCTTGGTTCCATATTTGTCTCTGCAGGGAGAGGCCTACCTACAAACCTGACAATATAGTCTAGACTAGTTTAGTCTGTCTTGGCTCCGTCGTTGGCTCTGCAGAGAGAGGCCTACCTACAAACCTGACACTCTAGTCTGGTCTGTCTTGGCTCCGTCGTTGGCTCTGCAGAGAGAGGCCTACCTACAAACCTGACACTATAGTCTAGGCTGCCTTGATTCCGTCGTTGGCTCTGCAGGGAGAGGCCTACCTACAAACCTGACACTCTAGTCTAGTCTGTCTTGGCTCCGTGAATGGCTCTGCAGAGAGAGGCCTACCTACAAACCTGACACTCTAGTCTAGTCTGACTTGGCTCCATCGTTGGCTCTGCAGGGAGAGGCCTACCTACTCGCCTGACACTATAGACTAGACTAGTTTAGTCTGTCTTGGCTCCGTCGTTGGCTCTGCAGAGAGAGGCCTACCTACAAACCTGACACTATAGTCTAGGCTGCCTTGTTTCCGTCGTTGGCTCTGCAGGGAGAGGCCTACCTACAAACCTGACACTCTAGTCTAGTCTGACTTGGCTCCATCGTTGCCTCTGCAGGGAGAGGCCTACCTACAAACCTGACACTCTAGACTAGTCTGTCTTGGCTCCGTCGTTGGCTCTGCAGGGAGAGGCCTACCTACAAACCTGACACTCTAGTCTAGTCAGACTTGGCTCCATCATTGGCTCTGCAGGGAGAGGCCTACCTACAAACCTGACACTCTAGTCTAGTCAGACTTGGCTCCATCGTTAGGTTTGTAGGTAGGCCTCTCCCTGCAGAGCCGACACTCTAGTCTAGTCTGACTTGGCTCCATCGTTGGCTCTGCAGGGAGAGGCCTACCTACAAACCTGACACTCTAGTCTAGTCAGACTTGGCTCCATCGTTAGGTTTGTAGGTAGGCCTCTCCCTGCAGAGCCGACACTCTAGTCTAGTCTGCCTTGGCTCCATCGTTAGGTTTGTAGGTAGGCCTCTCCCTGCAGAGCCGACACTCTAGTCTAGTCTGCCTTGGCTCCATCGTTAGGTTTGTAGGTAGGCCTATCCCTGCAGAGCCGACACTCTAGTCTAGTCTGACTTGGCTCCATCGTTGGCTCTGCAGGGAGAGGCCTACCTACAAACCTGACACTCTAGTCTAGTCTGACTTGGCTCCATCGTTGGCTCTGCAGGGAGAGGCCTACCTACAAACCTGACACTCTAGTCTAGTCTGTCTTGGCTCCGTCGTTGGCTCTGCAGGGAGAGGCCTACCTACAAACCTGACACTCTAGTCTAGTCTGTCTTGATTCCGTCGTTGGCTCTGCAGGGAGAGGCCTACCTACAAACCTGACACTACAGTCTAGACTAGTTTAGTCTGTCTTGGCTCCGTCGTTGGCTCTGCAGAGAGAGCCCTACCTACAAACCTGACACTCTAGTCTAGGCTGCCTTGATTCCGTCGTTGGCTCTGCAGGGAGAGGCCTACCTACAAACCTGACACTACCGTCTAGACTAGTTTAGTCTGTCTTGGCTCCGTCGTTGGCTCTGCAGAGAGAGCCCTACCTACAAACCTGACACTCTAGTCTAGTCAGACTTGGCTCCATCGTTAGGTTTGTAGGTAGGTCTCTCCCTGCAGAGCCGACACTCTAGTCTAGTCTGACATGGCTCCATCGTTGGCTCTGCAGAGAGAGGCCTACCTACAAACCTGACAATATACTCTAGACTAGTTTAGTCTGTCTTGGCTCCGTCGTTGGCTCTGCAGAGAGAGGCCTACCTACAAACCTGACACTATAGTCTAGTTTAGTCTGTCTTGGCTCCGTCGTTGGCTCTGCAGGGAGAGGCCTACCTACAAACCTGACACTCTAGTCTAGTCTGACTTGGCTCCGTCTTTGGCTCTGCAGGGAGAGGCCTACCTACAAACCTGACACTCTAGTCTAGTCTGCCTTGATTCTGTCGTTGGCTCTGCAGGGAGAGGCCTACCTACAAACCTGACACTCTAGTCTAGTCTGACTTGGCTCCATCGTTGGCTCTGCAGAGAGAGGCCTACCTACTCGCCTGACACGATAGTCTAGACTAGTTTAGTCTGTCTTGGCTCCGTCGTTGGCTCTGCAAGGAGAGGCCTACCTACAAACCTGACACTCTAGTCTAGTCTGTCTTGGCTCCGTCGTTGGCTCTGCAGGGAGAGGCCTACCTACAAACCTGACACTCTAGTCTAGTCTGACTTGGCTCTGTCGTTGGCTCTGCAGAGAGAGGCCTACCTACTCGCCTGACACTATAGTCTAGACTAGTTTAGTCTATCTTGGCTCTGTCGTAGGCTCTGCAGAGAGAGGACTACCTATAAACCTGACACTCTAGTCTAGTCTGCCTTGATTCCGTCGCTGGCTCTGCAGGGAGAGGCCTACCTACAAACCTGACACTCTAGTCTAGTCTGCCTTGATTCCGACTTTGCCCTGCAGAGAGAGGCCTACCTACAAACCTGACACTCTAGTCTAGTCTGCCTTGATTCTGTCGTTGGCTCTGCAGGGAGAGGCCTACCTACAAACCTGACACTCTAGTCTAGTGTGCCTGGCTCCATCGTTGGCTCTGCAGGGAGAGGCCTACCTACAAACCTGACACTCTAGTCTAGTCTGTCTTGGCTCCGTCGTTGGCTCTGCAGGGAGAGGCCTACCTACAAACCTGACACTCTAGTCTAGTCTGACTTGGCTCCATCGTTGGCTCTGCAGGGAGAGGCCTACCTACAAACCTGACACTCTAGTCTAGTGTGACTTGGCTCCATCATTGGCTCTGCAGGGAGAGGCCTACCTACAAACCTGACACTATAGTCTAGACTAGTTTAGTGTGTCTTGGCTCCGTCGTTGGCTCTGCAGGGAGAGGCCTACCTACAAATCTGACACTCTAGTCTAGTCAGACTTGGCTCCATCGTTGGCTCTGCAGGGAGAGGCCTACCTACAAACCTGACACTCTAGTCTAGGCTGCCTTGATTCCGTCGTTGGCTCTGCAGGGAGAGGCCTACCTACAAACCTGACACTCTATCTAGTCTGACTTGGCTCCGTCGTTGCCTCTAGAGGGAGAGGCCTACCTACAACTGACACTCTAGTCTAGTCAGACTTGGCTCCATCATTGCCCCTGCAGGGAGAGGCCTACCTACAAACCTGACACTCTACTCTAGTCTGCCTTGGTTCCGTCATTGGCTCTGCAGGGAGAGGCCTACCTACAAACCTGACACTCTAGTCTAGTCTGACTTGGCTCCATCGTTGGCTCTGCAGGGAGAGGCCTACCTACTCGCCTGACACTATAGACTAGACTAGTTTAGTCTGTCTTGGCTCCGTCGTTTGCTCTGCAGAGAGAGGCCTACCTACAAACCTGACAATATATTCTAGGCTGCCTTGATTCCGTCGTTGCCTCTGCAGGGAGAGGCCTACCTACAAACCTGACACTCTAGTCTAGTCTGACTTGGCTCCATCGTTGCCTCTGCAGGGAGAGGCCTACCTACAAACCTGACACTCTAGTCTAGTCTGTCTTGGCTCCGTCGTTGGCTCTGCAGGGAGAGGGCTACCTACACACCTGACACTCTAGTCTAGTCAGACTTGGCTCCATCATTGGCTCTGCAGGGAGAGGCCTACCTACAAACCTGACACTCTAGTCCAGTCTGTCTTGGCTCCGTCGTTGGCTCTGCAGGGAGAGGGCTACCTACACTCCTGACACTCTAGTCTAGTCAGACTTGGCTCCATCATTGGCTCTGCAGGGAGAGGCCTACCTACAAACCTGAGACTATAGTCTAGACTAGTTTAGTCTGTCTTGGCTCCGTCGTTGGCTCTGCAGGGAGAGGCCTACCTACAAACCTGACACTCTAGTCTAGTCTGTCTTGGCTCCGTCGTTGGCTCTGCAGAGAGAGGCCTACCTATTCGCCTGACACTATAGACTAGACTAGTTTAGTCTGTCTTGGCTCCGTCGTTGCCTCTGCAGGGAGAGGCCTACCTACAAACGTGACACTCTAGTCTAGTCTGCCTTGGCTCCATCGTTAGGTTTGTAGGTAGTCCTCTCCCTGCAGAACCGACACTCTAGTCTAGTCTGACTTGGCTCCATCGTTGGGTCTGCAGGGAGAGGCCTACCTACAAACCTGATACTCTAGTCTAGTCTGCCTTGATTCCGTAGTTGCCTACAGGGAGAGGCCTACCTACAAACCTGACACTCTAGTCTAGTCTGACTTGGCTCCATCGTTGGGTCTGCAGGGAGAGGCCTACCTACAAACCTGATACTCTAGTCTAGTCTGCCTTGATTCCGTAGTTGCCTACAGGGAGAGGCCTACCTACAAACCTGACACTCTAGTCTAGTCTGACTTGGCTCCATCGTTGGCTCTGCAGGGAGAGCCCTACCTACAAACCTGACACTCTAGTCTAGTCTGACTTGGCTCCGTCGTTGGCTCTGCAGGGAGAGGCCTACCTACAAACCTGACACTCTAGTCTAGTCTGTCTTGGTTCCATATTTGTCTCTGCAGGGAGAGGCCTACCTACAAACCTGACAATATAGTCTAGACTAGTTTAGTCTGTCTTGGCTCCGTCGTTGGCTCTGCAGTGAGAGGCCTACCTACTCGCCTGACACTATAGTCTAGACTAGTTTAGTCTGTCTTGGCTCTGTCGTTGGCTCTGCAGAGAGAGGCCTACCTACAAACCTGACACTCTAGTCTGGTCTGTCTTGGCTCCGTCGTTTGCTCTGCAGGGAGAGGCCTACCTACACGCCTGACACTATAGTCTAGTCTGCCTTGGCTCCGTCGTTGGCTCTGCAGGGAGAGGCCTACCTACTCGCCTGGCACTCTAGTCTAGTCTGCCTTGGCTCCATCGTTGGGTCTGCAGGGAGAGGCCTACCTACAAACCTGACACTCTAGTCTAGTCTGCCTTGGCTCCATCGTTGCCTCTGCAGGGAGAGGCCTACCTACAAACCTGATACTCTAGTCTAGTCTGCCTTGATTCCGTCGTTGGCTCTGCAGGGAGAAGCCTACCTACAAACCTGACACAATAGTCTAAACTAGTGTAGTCTGCCTTGATTTCGTCGTTGGCTCTGCAGGGAGAGGCCTACCTACAAACCTGACACTCTAGTCTAGTCTGACTTGGCTCCATCGTTGCCTCTGCAGGGAGAGGCCTACCTACAAACCTGACTATATAGTCTAGACTAGTTTAGTCTGTCCTGGCTCCGTCGTTGGCTCTGCAGGGAGAGGCCTACCTACAAACCTGACACTCTAGTCTAGTCTGTCTTGGCTCCGTCGTTGGCTCTGCAGAGAGAGGCCTACCTACTCGCCTGACACTATAGTCTAGACTAGTTTAGTCTGTCTTGGCTCCGTCGTTGGCTCTGCAGGGAGAGGCCTACCTACAAACCTGACACTATAGTCTAGACTAGTCTAGTCTGTCTTGGCTCCGTCGTTGGCTCTGCAGAGAGAGGCCTACCTACAAACCTGATACTCTAGTCTAGTCTGCCTTGATTCCGTAGTTGCCTCTGCAGGGAGAGGCCTACCTACAAACCTGACACTCTAGTCTAGTCTGTCTTGGTTCCATATTTGTCTCTGCAGGGAGAGGCCTACCTACAAACCTGACACTCTAGTCTAGTCTCTCTTGGCTCCATCGTTGGCTCTGCAGGGAGAGGCCTACCTACAAACCTGATACTCTAGTCTAGTCTGCCTTGATTCCGTAGTTGCCTCTGCAGGGAGAGGCCTACCTACAAACCTGACACTCTAGTCTAGTCAGACTTGGCTCCATCGTTAGGTTTGTAGGTAGGCCTCTCCCTGCAGAGCCGACACTCTAGTCTAGTCTGACTTGGCTCCATCGTTGGCTCTGCAGGGAGAGGCCTACCTACAAACCTGACACTCTAGTCTAGTCAGACTTGGCTCCATTGTTAGGTTTGTAGGTAGGCCTCTCACTGCAGAGCCGACACTCTAGTCTAGTCTGACTTGGCTCCATCGTTGGCTCTGCAGGGAGAGGCCTACCTACAAACCTGACACTCTAGTCTAGTCTGTCTTGGCTCCGTCAATGGCTCTGCAGAGAGAGGCCTACCTACCCGCCTGACACTCTAGTCTAGACTAGTTTAGTCTGTCTTGGCTCTGTCTTTGGCTCTACAGGGAGAGGTCTACCTACCAACCTAACGACGGAGCCAGGCAGAGTAGACTAGACTAGAGTGTCAGGTTGGAGGTAGGCCGCTCCCTACATTGCCAACCAGGGAGCCAAGGCAACCCAGACTAGAAATCATTAGAGTAGACCACAGTAGACTGGACTTAACTGTCAGGTTGGTAGGTAGGCCTCTCCTTGCAGAGTCACCCATAGGCCTTTCCTTGCAGAGTCAACCACAGATCCAAGGAAGACAGAAGTAACTAGAGTGTTCAGTTGGTAGGTATGCCTCTCCCTGCAGAACCAGCCACGGAGCACAGGCCAACTCAGCTACAGTAGAGTAGACTACAGTAGACTAGAGTGTCCGGTTGGTAGGTAGGCCTCTCCCTTGTTGGCTCTATAGGGAGAGGCCTACCTACCAACCGGACACTCTAGTCTAGTCTAGTCTGCCATGGCTCCGTTTGCCTACCTGAATGTGGTCCATGTAGCTTTGAACACCTTACATGCTCAGTAAAAGTTAAGTTCGTGGAATGAATGTGCATGTGAATGTTTGAAGCATTTCCAGAAATAAGGATCCCCGACTTGCTACCAGACATTCCACACTCATCTCTGTATCCGTCCACCCCTTTTGGAGTGAATGTCAGGGGAGGGCACCATGAGTCCTGCTCATTCCACCCTCCCCACGAGAAGGGACTGTCAACACAGTTGTGGCTGTGTTATTTCTTAGAGACACTGGGGTGTCCAGGAAGGCCAACATGCTTGAGTGTAAATTATGGCTGCACTAGTGATAACTGGGTATTGTCCCACCTAGAACATGTCCATTTTCCACGACTTAGAAATAAGACAAATATGCCAGTTAAGGGTCGCCATGTGGTTGGGAAGATTGCAAGGTCTCGCCCTTGGCTTTGCAGGAATGATAAGGGCAAATGACTGGACATAACTAACTGCAGGCAGAGAAAGGCAAATGCATGTTCCCAGTCCCTATAGGGGCCCTCCCTTCCCAATGAAGGCAACCGCTGAACATTTTCTCCTTTCATGTATCACTTATGTAGGAGTTAGTCTCATCATGACAGTAACAAACATATGTTCTAAATTTTAAAATTTTGAATGCATATATCACTATAACCTCATTACTCAGACATAATAAATACCATTTTCACATGGAGCTCCCCAGTATTTTTCCACACTTGTATATACTTTCAAGACCTTTGCGTATATAGCATATTATGTACCCCTTTCCCCACCAGATCACGTGTCCTTACCAATTCTGTAAATATTTTGCTTTGCAGATTTGCACGGGGGAAGATCAAGTCTACTGGGACTGCAGATGGTCAAGGAGTTACCTGATTCCCTGCTTTTGGACATTTGAACTGCAGCCGGATTTTTTTTTACATGTTTTATAAACATTTCTGTAGTTCACTGTTTGTCCCCATCCATGGCTACATACTTTGCATAATGAATAGTTTTGCCTCTGAAAATACAGGCCATGGTTATTTTCCTTTCCACACTGATTTACCATTGAATCTATTAAAGAAAACCACTACTCAAGAGAAAAGTTATCCTGTCTTGATCTTGGCCTTGACAAAGAGATGTTCAGCAAGTATCAGTGTGGTCTGGGGAGAGAGGGCAGGGCATGGCTGGCAGCCGGGGTGCAGGATTGGACTTTCCTGATTCACCCCAGTGGGTCCCAGGACCCTATAAGAACTGTGGGTTCCTGCCATCCTCTGTTTCCCCATCGTAATAAGGGGTTAGACTTAATTCTAACCATAGAACACCCTGGAACCAGATCAGTTTGGAAAAGATGGAAACGATGCTAAGTGTCCCTTTGCAGGCACCTCTCTCTGTCCCAGCAGGAGCCCCACTGCTCCCGAGGGGGCCAAATCACACCGTCCCTGGTCCTCATGCTGAGGACAATTCAGGGTGGCCCAGCAGAGCGGCTGTAGACAAAGTCAGGAACTTTGCCATATCTAGGAAGTTCCTGACTTTAAGTCTAAACCCTGGGCAAAATGGACACACTTCAAGTTTCTCTGATTTTCTAAAGTTCCTATAATGAAACATCACGGGGGGGGGGGGGGGGAGACAAATTCAAGAGATGGGACCATTGCACTGATATCTACTCACCTGGGCATTAGCATCCAATTCCTTATCGAGGGAATAAAGAGAGGATACGTACCCAACAAACGGAGGAGGAGAAAAAGAACCCCCAGGGCGTAGGACTTGAGTTCAGGGTTCACTGTCCTAGTGCACAGAGACAAAGAGGGAAAAGGAGGAGATTCTTATCACTCCACTTAAATTAACAAACCCCAGGGTCCTTTGCTGCTGTCCATCAGTGCCCTTCTTCAGAAAATTATCCATGGTCTTTTCTCCTGCTTTCCCTGCCTAAAGTCTGAAAAAGGATGGTGACTGCCGTGATAAGACACGTTTTTAATAACTGGAGCTAATCTCATGAAGGACAGAATGGAAATTTGGCCCCTAAAGACACTGTACGCACAGCGAGGAGAGGTCCCGGATCCAGCAGCTGGGGACATACGCGTCTGTGCAGGTCCCCTCCAAGCAGTTCATTCTACTCTTCTCTCTAGCCCTTGCGATGGAACTGGTTTGTGAGGTGATGGCCTCCCAGGAAGGTGGGCCTCAGTGTGTTTGGTGCCCCCTCTCCTGGTTCAGAGGGGCGCTGGGGTACGGAGCATTCCACTTCCGTGCTCCTCACGCAAATCTAGATGACTGTGCAAATGTGCGACTCAGAATATGACTCATGATATCCTATGAGGCCCCCCAGCTGTCCCCAGGACAGGTCCCGAGACAGGGAACCGGGAGCTAAGGGTGGCTCTCTCCAGCCATCGATTTGTGCAAGAACACTCAATGATGTGCAGGCACGACATCACACCCCGACAGCGTCTGCACACACGTGGTCTCGGAGGTGCTCACACTGCAGGAGACAGGCAGGAGCGGTGACGTCACCCCCGGTTCCAGACTCAGCAACTGGTCTCAGAACCACGTGGGGGGTGAACACGGGGACTTGGCTAGTCTGATGCCATTTTCATTGAACTCCAACCGTGTCCGTGCAAACATCAATATGGGCCCACAGTCCCTTTCAAAGTGACCTGCAGAGTCTATTGTTGGGGGGACACGGATGTGTGCTTTTCTCCTGTGGGCCCTGCTTTCGACGGTTGGTGTGAGGTCTGTCGTGAATGGAACTGACGCCTAGGGGAGGTGGCTCCTGAGACTCACCTGGTACCCGAAAGTCTGGCCCCCGGGACACCTGCCGACACACACCAGGTGGGAAGGGGGCACAGTGAGGCTGGCGTTGAGGTCCCTGGGGACCTCATAAGCTTACCGGATGAGGATGATGACTGAGGGTGTCTGCGCCATCGCCCCAATCATGCTGCAGACGCACATCACGCACAGGAAGGTGAGGAAGGCCTCTTGGCACCCGGGACTCGGGCACTTCCCGGGGACCACCGTGGCGTTCTCGGGGGGGCTGGTCACGAGGCACGCACAGCCGGTGAGATTCTGAAAGGAAGCGTTCAGCCCTTTAAGTGGGGGACCTCCAGCGGCTAACTCCAAAGCCATCTATCAGCTGGGCCGCCACAGCCCAATCATGCATTCGGCAGCATCCCATTAATCAGGCCTGAATGAACGCGTTGGCTTTTTAAGGAGGCTGCAAAACACATGCAAATAAAGGGATATTTATGGGGAGGAGAGCTGAGTCCCCGTCTCCTGTGTATTCCGTTCCCCTGCTCCAGAGGCCCTCGGGAAGCTACCATGTAGAGAAACGCGCTCCCCGCGAGACAATTAGGAATCTCGCCGCCACAAGATGATGAGACATCGCCGAGTTAACACTGCAATTACTTGCCAATCTGTCCTCTTTCATGCTCTTACAATTACTCTGTAAACCGGGAACCGGCGCATCGTTGCTGGGTCAGTGCCCGGTGTGGCATTTGGGACAAAGGATGCACCCTACCAGGTATGAAGCTGCTGCCATTGGGGGGCCCAGAGCCGGGGGAGCGAGAGGGAAAGTTCTCGAGTGGCCAAAAAGCAGAGAGGGCTCAGATTGCCGGGGAGCCCGGGGCAATGCCGGGGAGCAAGCTGCAGCCCCGCGAGACACGCTGATTAACACGTGATCAGAGCGCAGGAAGGAAGGCACTGGGTTCCATCTGACCTTCCCGAGTCCCGCCCAGCCGCACGGCCCCCGCCCATGCTCCTGGGATTGTAGGACGGCCCATGGCAAAGGGAGGAGCAGGGGCTGGGGGAGGCAGTGCCCAGCGTGTGCCAAGCCAACGAAGGTTTGAGGAGAACAGCGCAGGGGCCTTTGATGAGTGCAGAGTGGAAACAGTCATAAATAATTCATTGCTTTCGTTCCCGGGGCCTCTCTGCCTTCTGAGCACACACCTGGGCGAACCCTCCAGAGAGCACCCCCCGCCCCCCGTAAAGTCCTCCTCCCAGCCCCCTCCCACCTCACCCTCCATCTCCCTTCTTTTCTTTCCACCCAGAACATACAGAGGGGGCTTTTCTAATCCCACAAAGCCGCATGGGATGCCTGCAGGGGCGTCCAAAGGCCTGTGTGTGCCCCCACCCCACAGGGCCACCCTTTAGGACTGTGCCCTGCACAGGGGCGGTTTCCAGAGGCCGAGGTTGGGGGCCACATGTGCGGGCTGGTCCTTTCTCCTGAGCAGTCTGCTCGGAGCCGCTGCCTTGGAGTAAATGACAGCACCCAGGGGCCGGCCCCTGCCCCTCCGCCGACTTCCCCGCTGTTCTTCAGATCCAGTGTTGCTGTCTTACCCTCAGCAGGGCCTCCCCTGCTCAACCAGCTGCCGTCTGAGCCCAGCACTTCCCACGGCAGGGCACCCTGCACACCCCACTGCGGGGGCCCTCGCCACCCTCCCGGAGATCAGAGCGGCCTCCACTACCCCCCTGGGCACCTTCGCAGCGGTGCTGAGACTCACAGGGACTCAGGATGCACGTGCCCCCCTCCGCTTCCTCTACGACTTCCCCCCTCGGTGACCCCCACCCCTCCCTGCCTGGCAGGAAACGGACTCTGCAGCCACCGCGTCCAAGCTGCTCACACTCGCTGCTTCACCTCCCGCATCTCTCTCTCGGTCCAGCTGGCTTGTCGCACTCACGCTGGGACTCGTGCCGAGCTCACCTGCGGCCTCCCAATCCCGACTCCGGTCCGTTTCTCTCCTCCTGGATGGAGCTGGCTGGAGGGAGCCCCGGAGCACCAGGCTCTGGTCTGGACTTTCTCCCCCTGACGCACCCGTTCGCTTTAGCAACTACGCACCTTCTCGCGAGTGCCCTACATTGAGGTTTTCGTCCCATCGGCTATGTCCCTTCCTGAGACTGAGTATGTGGCGGTATCCCTTCTGCAACGCACCGCCCTAGATGAGGTCTGTGCGCGGCCCCCGATGGGGCGGGATGAGGAGGAGATGTCCCTGCTGTGGATGAGGGCTGACGGTGTTCAGGCATCTGCCGTCCGGTGACGGAGGGCGTGGACGGCAGGGTGAAGCCTCGTGAGACTTGCAGCCGAGACCAAGGGGAGCGACGAGGGTTCACAAGCCAGGACAAGCATGGGCCCAGGGCAGCCCCGGGAATAGGACACAGAGGCTGCCTGCGGCCAGCAGGGATGTCACCCGCTGTGCAGAGGGGAGGAGCCGACAGTGGACGGGTCTTCCTGAATGCTGCAGGCTCAGCCCTGCGTACTGACTGAGATGTCATTTATTCAAGAGGAGCCGGGGAGGTGAGCCACAGGGGTCTCCGCAGCGCCTGAGCTGGGTCTCCTTTTCCATCAGACGAATCCGTCTGACCTGGTGAAAGGGTCCCAAGGGGTGCTCCTGCTGCCTGGGGGCAGGGGGGCCACTCCCAGCCCTCGCTGGGAAAGTGTGAGCCCGTAGAACCTCTGACAAGAGACGGGGACACCTTTCTTCGGGCTAAGATGACACGAGAGCGCACACATGGACCTGGGGCGTTGAGCTGGGGGACTCAGGGTGCAGGAGGCAGGTGTTAGAGAAGAATCGTCTACCCACACGTCCAGGTGTGGCAGAAGAGCCACAAGTGAGGGCCATAGGGGTTCCACTGGGAAAGACGACTCCCTCCAACAGGGTTTCGTGGTCCTGTCCCAAATGAAGAAGGTCCTAGAGGAACAGCCCTTCAGCGGATATTCACTGGCACCGAACTGGGAACCCCTAGACCTGCAAGGGCTCCAAGCAGTTGGGAGTCTGAACATACAGAGATGACCTGGGTGTAAGAAAACAACCCACTTTCATTAAGGAGATGATAGAGGCTGGATCCTAGTTCTCACGCTGTCTGTATACTATCGTCCCGTGTGGCCAGTCCGAAAGCAGATGGATCTCGGCCTGAACAAAGCGGTGAGCCCCGAGCTTGCCTTGGCAGTGCCCGGGCAACATGCAGAAGGTGCACCAGGCTCCAGACCAGTTGAGAATCCCTGACCGGGGAAATGTCCCCCTTCCCCGTCCCCAGGAACATCTTCCCACTGTGCTGTTCTCGATATATTGTGTTGATACTCGGATGACCACTGTGTTCACAGAGGAACAGGCTTGTCAAGCTTGGGAGCCCGTGGGGACCTAGAGAACAAAGTAAGACTGGCTTGTAAATTACTAAGAACTTGCCCTACAGGCAGCTTTGCCTGGGCCCAGCGACATAAGCCTAACACGAGTCACAACATCGCAGGAGCTAACGTTCTGCCGCGATCGGAGTGCCACCTGCAGGGACTGGTCACACAAATGCCACCAGTCACAGTGGAATACTATGCAGCTGTCCAAAAGGTAAGAGAGTGTTCTTTACATGCTAATGTGGCAGAACTCCAGGATAAATCCTTAAACCCCAGAAACAACAGGTGCAGAATTAAGACCTGAAACGTGCATTAAAATCCAGAAGAACAGGCGATAAGAAACGACTGATCATAATCACCCACTGGGCAGAGTGCTGGGTTGAAAAGTGGGTGAATGGATGGCAGAGGTAGAGAGTGTCCACGCCCTCCTTTTTATACTTTCTGATATTTGAACCATACAAATGTGTCATTTCGTAAAAGATGAATAAGTCTAGAACTTTAAAAAATACAGATCAACTTCCAGTCAAGACGGCGGCGTATGTAAGCGCAGTCTCGCCTCCTCCCACAACCACATCCAAATCACAAAACACTACAGAACAACCATCACTCACAACCGCCTGACATCGAGGGAATGGAAGTCGTACAACTATGAAATTAAAGAAGCAGCCACATCGAGACTGGTAGGAGGGCGGAGGCAGATGGGCTGGTCCCACAGCCACATGGAGCAGATAAAAATCAGGGGGACACCTCAGCTGGGAAGGTCCTCCCTGAGGAGTGAGGGGTCCCCATCCCACTCCAGGCCCCCAGTTCAGGGTTCCAGTGCCAGGAAGAGAATCCCCATCACTTCTGGCTGTAAATCCAGTGGGAACTGAGGCTGACGGAGGCAGAGGCTGCTGGAGCCCCAGGCAGCTCCTCTTAAAGGGCCCGCGCATGGACTTACTCAGACTCGCTCCCCCCAGGCTCCAGCAAGAGGGAGGGAGCCTGAAGGACATTAGGGACATACGAGGAAGAACTGAGCTGTTTGGCATCAGGGCTGGAGAGGCCGCTTTCTCCCAGACAGATGTTCTGGCAGAGGCGTTCCTTTGGGGAGCCCTTCCCTGAGATGGCAGACGGCAGCCATATCTGGGACTCCAGCAACCTGGCTCACACTGTTTGCCCCGCCCTGGTGATTCCCTGAGGCCACGCCCCCCTCAACTTTCAGGCCCACCCAAGCTGTTTCCAGTGGCTTTACCATAGGAAGGGGCTGTCTTGGCTCCTCCTTCAGAGTTTCCTAAATTCTCTCAAACAAGCAGCATCTGGCCCCAGCGAGCCCCATACTTCCCACTAAGTGTCCCCAGGCCTGGCACTAGAAGCAGCCAGCCTTGGTTCACAGCTCGGCTTTGCCTGGGCACCTCCAAACCCAGCACGAGAAGCAGCCATCTGCAGATCCCTCTGTAGCTTATGCCTGGTGGCCCCGGGTAGAACACAGGCAGTGGCTGACCTGGCCCCAGAGCCAGCACACCCAGGGGACAGCTTCAGACCACATCAAAGCACCACCACCCAACCACTTCTACAAGTGACACACTCAAGGAGTGGACTCAGTGGGTACCGGAGCCCTGCTGCAGTAAGTCTTGCTCTGTGTGGTGGCCCCTGCACAGCTGTCCTCCAAGGGAGTCAGAGGTCAGTGGTCAGTGGGCACAGCCAGTCCTGAAGCTGATCAACCTGAGTAAATCCCTCCCATGGTGTGCCAACAGCAATCAAGACTCAATTACAACAGAAGGGTGTACAGTCCACATGAGGGGTGCACCTTGAGGACCCAGCACTGAACCCTACAGGACACCTACTACAATAGGCCACCTAGAAAGCCTAGGAGACATAGCAACTCTACCTAATACATAGAAACAAACACAGGGAGGCAGCCAAAATGAGGAGACAAAGAAACTTGTACCAAATGAAAGAACAGAACAAAACTCCAGGAAAAGAACGAAATGAAATGAAGATAAGCAATCTAACAGATGCAGCGTTCAAAACACTGCTTATAAGGATGATCAATGAACTTAGTGAGGGCCTCAAAAGCATAAAAAATCAGTCAGAAATGAAGGATGAACTAACTGAAATAAAGAATAATTTACAGAGAATCAATAGTAGAGTAGGTGAAGCCAAGAAGCAAACCATTGATTTGCAATATAAAGACGCAAAACACACCCAATCATAGCAAAAAGAATAAACAATCTAAAAAAATGAGGATAGTGTAAGGAGCCTCTAGGACAATTTCAAGCGTGCCAACATTCACATGATGGGGGTGCCAGAAGAAGAGAGAGAGGAAGAAATTGAAAACTTCCCTAATTTGGTGAAGGAAACAGACATACAAGTTCAAGCAGCACAGAGAGTCTCAAACAAGATGAACCCAAAGAGGACCACACCAAGACACATCATCATCAAAATGCAAAAGGTTTGAGACAAAGAGAGAATCTTAAAAGCAGCAAAAGAAAAGCAGTTAGTTACCTACAAGGGAGCTCCCATAAGACTGTCAGCTGATTTCTCAAAAGAAACTTTGCAGGCCGAAAGAGAGTGGCAAGAAATATTCAGAATGATGAAAAGCAAGAACCTACAACCAAGAATACTCTATCCTGCCAAGCTATCATTTGGGATTGATGGCCATATAAAGAGTTTCCCAGATAAGAAAAAGCTAAAAGAGTTCATCACCACCAAGCCAGTATTATATGAAATGTTGAAGGGTCTTCTTGAAGAAAAGGAAGATAAAAAATATGAACAAACAAAATGACAAAAATGTGTATCTCTCAACAATCGAATCTACAAACAAAATGAACAAACAGAACAGAAACAGACTCTAGACAGAGAACTTTTTGTTGGTTGCCAGAGGTGGGGAATGATGAAAAAGGTGAAGGGATGAGAAGTACAAATTGGTTGTTAGACTGACAAACCTCAAAGGGAAAGGGGAGGGGAGGCAGGAAGAGATAAACCAAAAAACTTATATGCATAAACAATAAACATAGACAATAGTATGGGGAAAGGCAGGAGAGGAGGGGGGTGGGAGCAGGGAGGAGGGGGTCAATAGGGGGAAACACATTCAACCATAAAGATAAGTTAAAAATAAACAAAGAGACCAATGAAAGAAGAATAGCCCAGTCACTGAAAACTGCACGCCTGTTCCACCTCTCAGTCATTAATTTACACCGAGAAATGTTTCTACTCACGTACAATGATGGGGATAAATAATTACAATAAAGCCGAGACCACAAAAATAGAAAAATTGCTCTCTGGGATCTTGGATTCATTTTCTACAGCAAAAGAAAGCATGAGCGTGCTATTTTGACAGCTCATATTACAAGCACAAAATACTTGTCAGCAGTGTTTCAGAAATACTGGCAAATACAGTTGTTTTTGTTTGGGTGCCCCCCCCCGCCCCCGCATTCAGTACTGATGGATCAGTTTCTATTCATCACACACATAAACTAATTTGTGGGTTGAAAGATTCCTTTTCTAAGGGACAGCGATTGGCGTGTTGCTGTTCTGTGTATGGGAGCCTGACGTGAGAACTTGGAGAGTGGAGAGGCACCCCCGCCCCCAGTCTGAAGTCCTGGATATGTTTTTCCCTCCTGAAACACTCAGTTGCCAGGAGGAAATGACAATTTCTATTAAATGTCAGGCCCTGGTCCTGTAGCTGAGAAAGGGGGGGTGCCAGAGACAGAGCCGATCCACACAGTGTTCTGTCTGCTTTTGCCCGTGAAACCTGCCATCCTCTGCATGTGACACGCTAATCACGGAGACCGCAAAGGCCTGACGACGCCCCCACCACGGGCTGCGGCCTTTTCCTGGGAATGACAGGAGGCTCCCATGTGTTTTAGACACTGAAGGATTCTTTCGTGAGTCACTGAACCTCCTCGGACATCCTCCGGCTACTGATGACTCTTTTTGGAGCTTAGACTTTCTGCACCTTGCTAGCCCCACCCACCCAAACTGATGAGACCTTGGATCGCATCATCCACAATAAGTCCCTCCAGCAACCGACATGTCTCAGGGCCAAGGGGATGTTGAAAAGCTACAGAAATACTCTGTGTGTTCCCTGGTGGGGTCACGGCTGAAGGATAACGGCCAGGGAGAAAAATTCTGAGAATAGAAGGAAGACCTCCGACCACCCTTCACCCCTATAACCTGTAAGGCAGAGTCTGAGCACATCCTGGCAGAACGGTCGTTATCGCCTGCAGAAGTGGGGGAAGGGCTGTTCCTCGGGGAGCAGAAGGCCCCCTCCCAGCTAGGAAGTGGTGGGCAGAGCACCAAGGGGGACCTCGTGGCCACAGCTCAGAGCGATCACCGGGCCCCTTGCTCCCCCTCTAGCTGTCTCTCTCTCTCGACTCCAGACCAAATCCTTGCCCATGCTGTGAGGTCCAGGCCTGCACACCTGCTCCCAGACGTCCCATGCCTCTCCTCCGGGCAAGTACCCGCTCGCTCCTCGTGATGAAGGTCGGACCCTGACATGGCTCCTCATCCAGACTGTCCACACTCCCTCCTTCCAGCCCCGCCCACCCAGCAGGCACCAATCATATTGCAGGTTCACAGATCTGTCCAACCACCTGCTTCCTTCTCTTAGGAAGGAACCGCCTATCCCTGGCCGGTTTGGCTCAGCGGTTAGAGTGTCGGCCTGCGGTCCAGAGACCCGGGTTCGGTTCCCGCTAAACGCACGTGACTTGGTTGCAGTTTGTCCCCGGCCCTGGTAGGGTTGTGCGGGTGGCAGCCACTCAATGTGTCCCTTTCACATCGATGTTTCTCTCTCTCTTTCCCTCCCTCCTGCCCACTCTATCTGAACAAAAAAATGGAAAAATGTCCTCGGGTGAGGATTAAAAAAAAAAGCAAAGTAACCGAAATAAATAAATAAGCAAATAAAATAAAATAGTTGTTCCTAACTGAAAAAGGATGCATGCTCGCATGCTCATTTTAGACCATTTAGAAATATACAGAAAATTGGAAAGAAATATAGAAAAACAAACTTTTCAGTCCCGGCAAGAGGTAACCTATAAATAGTCGGCTATAAATCCTTCCGATTTTTTCCATGCAAATGTATACATATATTTAGATTTTTCTTTTTCTTGACTAAAAGGGATCATGACCTATATGTGCTCTTTTTACTTAATGTCATATTATAAACATACAAGGCCAGGCTAGCTGCTCTCAGGCGGTCCCTTGTACTTAATTCTATTAACAGATCATGTCTCATTTTATAGTAAACACGAACTCCTTACATACTCGTCTATTTCTATGGGTCGCCCAGGGCCTGAGATACATCAGGTGACCTGAGTGGACATGATTTCCGAATATAAGCCATCACCAGAATGAATACAGACATTTACACTTGTTCTGACAACTGGCAGACTATTTGAAAGGGTTTTCACTCTCTAAGCCCTGGGAGCCAGGTAAGGAGCAGATGAGGAGAATGGTCCAGGTGCAGGGGTGGCCAGTGGCGGTGCCAACTACTGCTCAGTGACAGACACTTGCTGCCCGATCGGGGTGCAGGTGCCATGGTAGTTACAGCCAAACATTTTTTTTTACCCTCACCCAAGGACATTTTTGCATTTATCTTCAGATAGAGCAAGAGGGAGAGAGGGAGGAAGAGAGAGAGAGAAACATCAATGTGAGAGAGAGAGACATCGACCAGTTGCCACCCACATGACCCCAACCAGGGCCGGGGACAAACTGCAACCAAGGTGCGTGTGCTTAGCGGGAACCGAACCCGAGACTCGTTGGTCTGCAGCCTGACACGCTAATCGCTGAGCCAAACCGACCAAGGCTACAGTTTTTAAGATGATTTTTGGACCAGAAAATACTCCATTGGTCTCAGGGCACCAGCCTACACTTAATTCTTATAACATGACAATAACCAACACTGATTTATAATGTAACTTTCTGAATACTAATGACATTGTTGCCATGAAAAAGAATAGCTTGTATTTTTATTTTAACCACTCTTCCTTTTTTCAAAAAAAAAATCATTTCAACTCACATAAAAAAAACTGCTTTATCACCTAATTTAAAAAACCAGTTCCTCCCCACCCCTCACCCCCATGGTGATTTATTTTCTCTATAGAAAAATGTTGGTAACTGGCCAGGAATCTAAATGTTGAAAGCAAAGAAAAAATAAATAAATCTCTGGAAATGAAAATAAATGATCGATGTTTTCGATTTCAGAACAACGGCTGCTCCCCAAAGACACAGGACGTGGGGCAAAGAGAAGAAACAAGTGATTTCAACTCTAGGGGCCTTGATGGCAGTTCAGCCCTTTTCTTATCTGGCTTCCCATCTCTGAATTCCTGGGCATCTGTGGTGCCCGTCAGGATGCCAGCCTTTGCTCAGGAAAGCACAGATCGGAGCAGGTAACGGATGCTTTTCGCAGATCACTGCAGTGAAATGGGACAGCTGCCACTATGACAGGCAGACACCAAGACTGCAGAGGTGAGAACCCCAAAGGTAAAGGAGGCGAGGGATGGTTTCACGGATGAGGGCATTGGAGTGGGGTATTGGCGGGTCAGTAGGAGTTGTGCAGCTGGAGGGGGGAGTCTAAAACATACATGTTGTGTGGGAAAAGCTGAACACCACACACTGCCAGGTCCAGCTGAAGACAGATACATGTTGAGGACAGAATCAAACCCAGCCCAGGGCCTCGATCTTATCTTCTAGTTGATAGATTAGCATCAGAAAGGGTCATCCATAGCGTTCACAGAAATTACTATGGCTGCAGTGTAGAGGACACACCAGAAGGGGGCCTCCCTACGCGGGGAGACAGGTTACTACTGCCCTGGCCCAAGCAGGAGATGAGGAGGGCCTGTATCAGGGCCGTGGGGATGGGGATGCAGAAGGGCAGGTGGGGAGACACCTGGCAGGCAGGGTCTGCAAGAGTTGGTGACCAGATACTTAGCATCAGGTTTTCACGCAGAGAACATGGACAGCCGCAGGTTGACAGTCCGCTGTATAGTTCAAGTCAAGAAGGAAAGAGAGAGGAAAAAAAAAAAGTACAATAGGAGGATGGGAAGGATGGGAGTCATCTAGTTGAGAAGAAAAAGGCAAAAGGAACTGAGTAGGGCAGAGGCTGAATTAATATCAGACAGAGTCCAGCTTTGGAAGAGGTCTTCCTTGATAAATGGTTTTCTAGCCTTTACATACTTCTGTTGATGGGGAGCTCATTACCTGCAGAGTCACCCTATTCCACAGACACCCTCTGTCAGCGCCACGAACCACCATCTTTTTCTCTGGCTCCATATGCTCCCTTTGAATTTTTTTACTTTCATTTGCTCAGTGATGCTTTTTCGGAAACCGATTTGATTTAGCAACAAGGGCCCAGCAGCCCTCCCATCCTACTGATGAAAAATCCTTCACGAGAGCAGGGCAGAGGCTGAGAAAAGTCGCAGCGCAGGAGCGCAAAGCACGGGGCACGTGGCTGCCCACGCCGGCCCCTGACCGGAGGTTTTAAGCTACCGCGGCTGCCCGAGTTCCCCCTCCATCGCATCCCACGTGAAGGTCACGTGAAGGTCACCGTACCGTGCTATTGCAGCCGGCAAAGCAGGCAGACAGGTAGGTGATACCATCGGCTCCGCACACGGGCGTGAAGGAATCGGTCTGGCATTCACAGTTTTTATTGCAGGGGGAGTAGGGGTCCAGGGCCGAGCCGGGCGCTGAGCTGGAAGAGAAAGGAAACAGGGGACCTGTCAGAGAAAGGCCACCTTCTGCTAGGATACCCCAGTGGCCTCTCTCTGCCCCCTGCTGAGATAAGGCACCTGGCACCCCCCTCCTTTTCCTCCTCCACTCTGTTTTTTTAAAATATGTTTTATTGATTTTTTTTTTAGGGATAGACAGAAACATTGATGTGAGAAACACTGATCGGCTGCCTCTTGCACGCCCCCTACTGGGGATCGAGCCTGCAACCCGGGCATGTGCCCTGACAGGGAATCGAACCTGGACCTCTCAGTCCATGGGAGGGCGCTCAATCCACTGAGCCACACTGGCCGGGCTCCTCCTCCACTCTTAACCTGCTCTTGCCTGCGAGATCCAGCCCAGAGCCATGGCTGAGGGCTCTCCAGGCTGATCCCTGCACCACAGTCTGAACTCCGTCTGCCCAGAGGAGAGGAAACCTCTCTTTATCATCTGCACCAATGCGCCCTCCCGGCCGCCTCCTCCACACCTCTCCTGATTACTGCAGCCTCCGCCGGACCAACAACTGCACTCAGCCAGCTGAACTCTTACTCCCCCTCTCCGGGTCGGTCCGTGTCTGTCCAGTTCCTCCCCAGCAGCCAGCAAGCATCGAGATGCTAACAAACTACTGCTACGATGGGCTTCAGCCGTGACTGTCTGCCTGAGTGTCAGCTTCCCGTGAAAAAGCACACTAGGACATTTAACATTTTCTTTTGCACCATTAAAGGCACAGGTACCTAGAGAGAGCGCATTGCAGCGGAAGAGGGGATGCTTGCAGCACTGTGAGAGGCGAAGCGTCTCTTCTTCAGCCTGCTCTTCCCCGCCAGGCCTCGTAGGGCTCAGAGCACTTCACAGTAAGGAAGACGATGGTGACACCTGATGATTTGCGTCTCAGGCCCTATTCAAGCTGTTGCATATATTATCTCCTTATTCTCGGTATACCCCGTGGAGTTTACAGAGAAGGAAACTGAGGCCCAGCCAGGCTGAGTCATCTGCCCCCATGTGCATGACTAATACATGGCAGAGGAGGGGCTGGGACCCGATCGGTGTGCAGAGTTGGCTGCGTGACTGTGCTCCTGAGTTTATTCCCTTTTTGTTGAAGAATAACTTCATCCTAGTAGGGCCTGTGCTCTAAACCACTGCTAGTGACACGTGCCAACCGGAAGCCACCCTATTTGAGGGGAGGGACTGCACTGGGTGAAGAGAGAGAGGCCACTGCAGTGGTGGGGAAGGGGACAGAGCAGCATGCGGTGACATGTGCACCCATGCGTGAGTGACGCATGGACACGAACAGCAGCCTCTGCCTGTTCTCCCATTTTGCCTCCTTGCCCTTGAGGGGCAGCAGATAAGCCCAGCTCTACTGCATCTTCTGGCTCAACCGCAAAGGTAGGCCTGGTGGCCTGCCTGTAGGAGGAGGCCAGGATGGAGAGGAACTGGTACCCTGCAGGTCAGCCGTGCTACAGTCTCCATATTCCAGGCTGGATTCTCCAGGCAGCTTCAGAGTCCCATGTGAAAAAAGGGACAACTGTCAACCCTGGCTTTATAAGAAGAACTCGATAACAAGAAAAGTGATCCCATAAAAACGAAGTTCCTTCCCTTTGCTTCTCCCTTCTCTCCTCCTTTTTCCCTCCCACACTGACCTGTGCCTACCCTGGAACAGAGCCTGTAATTACTATGCGAGTGTAATGACAGTCTGTAGTAGCGTAAGGAACTGTAGATGTCTAGCTTTTACTCGAAGCTGAATATGACAATAAAATTCATTTGTAGCTTCTATCGTCACATCATTCCCATAGTCTAATGCCAAAAGTCATGATCTGAGTCCTCCGGGGAGTCGTATCTGAGCGTCTCCCCCAGGGTCACTCGGCCGTCCCGGGAGAGCGCCATCAAGTCTGCCCTCGCTGCGCAGCTGGGTCACACCGATTCTTTGACCTTGGGCGTAAGATGCACAGACAGCACCCACTTCTCGGCTCGTGGTCACGAGGGACAGAGCTCCCCCACGAACCTACCCACGAGAGAGAGCCCTGGCCTACGGGGCGGACGGGCAGAGCGGCGTTCCTGGTACTTACATGTTTCCATAGGGAACGGTGACCCCAGCCACGGGGCCCGTGTCACAGCCCAGGAAGAGGAAGGAGACGTAGCAAGCTGTGGACACCAGGTTGACGAGCATGGCCATGCGGATGGCCCCCAGGGCGGACAGGCTGAGCTTCTTCACCAGGAGGCCCCCCAGGAAGATCCCCAGACAGGCGCAGGGGATCGCGGTCATCCCTGGGGAAAGCAGAGGGCGAGGCCGTGAGTAGAAAAGCGGGGTCATGTCCTCCCAGGACCCCCGTCTCCGCCAGGGGCTCATTTCCGCCCTCGAGGAGCTCCCGGGACGCTGGGGACACACACACATGTAACCACTCAGCTCTTAGGAGTCTACGTGTGTTCCCCTCCTGTGCGAGTGAAACCCAGACACACAGCGGGTGTGGGGACAACCAAAAGGCAACGTCGGACAGTGGGGACATGCACGCTTTAGGAAATCAGTACCAAGGGGCAGTGCGCACGCTCCGAGCTCCTGAGGTGACGTGGGAACGTGACACGCTCATTTGGGGACTGTCGCCTCCTCTTCTAACTAGGCGAGGACGGCGGCAAGGGAGGGCCTGGCGGCTGTTTAACCGAAGGTCCCACGACTCCCCAGCCCTGGAGACCGTGGCCCCGTGGCCTCCAGAAGTAGCAGCAATCAGATCAATACATGTGGCCCTTGGAGAGTCACTGGCACTGAATTCTCCCCGTCTCTCATACCCAGGGCTGTCTGTAAGACGGCAGGGCCACACACCTGTCATTTCGGGTTCTCAGGCTCATGGGATTCTCGGAGGACCACAGGGTCCTGGGCCTCCAGCTTCCCGTTTGGTTTTGCTCGGATCCAGCTCACTTCATCGACAGCTCGGCTTTCAATGACCACGAGCGTCATTTACCCACGGGGCAGAGAGCACACGGCCCACTCCCCAGCCCAGGCCACCCACTCCCTGCCAACCGACAGACCTCGAGGCCAGCGGACTACACCGGCCAGCGGCTATGTGCTAAGGGAACGCACCTTAATCTTAACATTAGGGTAAGAAACACACAACCAGGGAGGCTGAGCTCTGTAAGAAAATAGCACAAAGTTACATTTAAAAAAAAAAACCAGCCCTGGCTGGTGTTGCTAAGTGGTTAGAGCGTCGGCACACAGACCAGAGGCCCGGGTTCGGTTCCCGCTAAGGGCACGTACCTCGGTTGCAGTTTGTCCCCGGCCCAGGTTGGGGTCGTGAGGGTGGCAGCCGCTCGATGTGTCTCTCTCACGTCGATGTTTCTCTCTCTCTCTCCCTCCCACTCTATCTGAAGATAAATGCAAAAAAAAAGTCCTTGGGTGAGGATAATAAAGAAGTTCATTAATTAATTTAATTAAATTAAAGCATGCACACCCATAACATCTCTTGCATTATCTGATGTGCGTGGCATATCTCTGCGTGGTTCCTCCAGCCCTGGGTCTAGAAATGGTCCGGGTGACCCAGCCCTTCTGAGCCTCTGTGTTCGCAGCCTGTCCCATGGCCCTAACTATGTCCATTTCTCTTTCTCCTCCAGGCCTGGCATTTCCTGGTCCCTCTTCTAGAACATTCTTGCCCCATATCTTTAGGTGGCTGGCCCCTCTCTTCAGAGAGGCCTTCCCAGACCACCCCACCCTCTACAGTGGTCCCTGCACCCCAGCCTGGTTCCCTGATTATTTTCATGGCTCCCTCCAATCAGAAGCTGCCTGTTTATTTTTGGTTTTCTAGTCCCTTCTTTCCCTCCTGAGCTGCAGCCTCCCCGAGGACAGGAGCCCTTTCCATCGTGTCCATCCTGTGCAGTCCGGCCCGGTCCATGGGCCCAGCAGGATGCCCGGCACGGAGTGGGCCCTCAGGGCTATTTGGGGGATAAACTCTGGTGCTTTGTTTCACTCCTGGCAGAGACAGTGATGATGGTAACTATGGCAATAACAGGCTTGCTCTGTTCTCTCCAAGCCACCGCCAACCTCCTGCTCCCTCCCTGATGTGGGTGTGGCCTTAACATTCGGGGGGGGGGGGTCTCAGTACTTCCCTGAAATCCGCACTCATTACGTGACCCACGCAGACTGAGTCCTACTTCCTGGGTGGCCCACAGCCCTGCGCTGATGCTGAGGCCTGGGCTTATGTTCCCAATGCCCTTTGTCCCCTGAAGGCCACTGCCAGCCCCCCACAAGAGCCCACAGCGATGAGCGCGACGCCCGGGGCAGGACAGGAGAGGATACAGTAGCAGGAAAGGTTCTGTCAGCCAAGTGCTCTAACAGACAGAAGTCACTTGGAAAGAGACAGGCGCAAGAAGTTAAGGCTGTTTTTCAGACCTTTGGCCCTGAAAACTATTGATTTGTTGCCAGAAAACAGGAATCTGAGCTTCAAGTGAAGACGACCTCGACTCCAAGCAACTGAGCAAATGTAATAACAATGTAAGGAACTGCAACAAAGTAACCAGGAGGCGAGACATCAGCTCCTTGGGAGAGAAAGGTGCAGCCTGAGCTTCTCCTTTTAATGAAGAAACTGTGCCTTTAAGTGCAGAGAGACACATGTACTCTCCGAGTGTCAGGCAGATGTTACAGGGCTGGCTGTGTGCTGCTAATCACTCTTGGAGGAAATACTTAGAAAGCAGGAGATGGTAGTTGTTAGTAAAAAAGAAAAAAAACAAGGCGTGTGCTACCCGAGCAGTTCCCAGGGAGATGTGCAATGATCTGGCCTCATTGCTGTGGTCAGCTTTTCATTTTTTATATCCTACGAAATGCCGAAGTTGAGTGAAACAGCGATGAATCTTTGCATTTCTTTCTCTAAAAAAATATATGTGTGTATGTGTATTTTTTTTTTTTTTTATCCTCACCCGAGGACATTTTTTGTTCAGGTAGAGTGGGAGGGAGAGAGAGGAAGAGAGAGAGAGAGAGAGAAACATCGACGTGAAAGGGACACATCGAGTGGCTGCCACCTGCACGACCGACCAGGGCCGGGGACAAACTGCAACCAAGGTACATGCCCTTAGCGGGAACTGAACCCGGGTCTCTCGGGACCGCAGGCTGATGCTCTAATTGCTGAGCCAAACCGGCCAGGGCTGTATGTGTATTTTTAAATCTTCACTTGAGGATATTTTTCCATTGCTTTTTAGATAGAGTGGAAGGGACAGAAGGAGAGATAGAGAAACATCGATGCGAGAGACACACATCGATTGGCTGCCTCCTGCACAACCCTCTCTGGGGCCAGGGATCAAACCTGCAACCCAGGTGCATGCCCTTGACCAGGAATCGAACCTGCGACCCTTTGGTCCACCACTGAGGCGCACCAGCCAGGGTGAATCTTTGTATTTGTCAACACCCCTGTCTCTGGCTCAGGTCAAGCTTACAACATCCTAGGCCCAGGAGGCTCCCTGGTGCCCAACCCCCTCAAGGCGGTCTTGCCCAAGGGTAACCATCGTTCTGGGGTAACCATCATTCTGGCCTCTGTCACTTTAAGTAACTTTCCCTCTTTTTTTGCTTTTTTGGTACATGCCCCTAGCGGGAACCGAACCCAAGACTCTCTGGTCTACAGGCCGAAGCTCCAACCGCTGAGCCAAACCAGCCAGGGCGTAACTTTCCCTCTTTTTAGCTCAAATAAATATGTACTCTCTTGTGTCGGACACCTTCCAACTCTGTCAAATTCAACCACACTGAGGCACGTATCAAAGTCCTGGCTTTCTCACGCTGTGACAGTCCAGTGTATAAACATTTTGTAAGTTACTGACCCAGGCTACTGTTGACAGACATCTGGGTTGTTTCCAGCTTAGGGCTCTTCTGCATAAAGTTGCTGCGAATACTGTTACATATGTGTCTATCCATGAGTGCACCCCAGCGCTCACTTCTGTTGGGTGCGTGCCCAGCAGGGAACGGTTGGATCTGAGTTTAAGCATATGCTTAGCTTGAATGGGCACCGCCACAAAGTTCTGCAAAGTGCTACACTGCTGCGCATGCCTGCCAGCTGGGGGCAGGTTGCAGCTGCTCCACGTCTGCACCCGCACGTGTGACATCAGTCTGCAGGATGCAGCGACACTGCACGGGTCTGAGCATGCATTTCCCTCATGACTCGGTGTCAGCACCTTCGCATCCGTTGATTGGCCGTGTGGTGAAGTCACAGGAGGTGCTCAAGGAGCAGAAAACATCACCTGGCCCCTCTGCTCGGCAGGGGTCTGACTCCTGCTTAGCAGAGACGAGAATCCCACGGGCCGGGGTGTGCTGCGATGCCCGGCCGCTGGGCACACTCCAGTAGCCACCCTCTCGTCTCTTTCTCTGCGTTTTCGGAACAGATGGGCTCTGGTGTCGGGGGCTGCCCACCCACATTCCCTCTTTTGCTGCAGGTCACCTTCTGCTGGCTCTTCCCCTCTGCTGAGAAACCTGCGTGACCAAGACGTTCCTGTCACAATAGCAACTGCTTCCTAGCAACGCCACCTGAACGCTCCATTCCCAACCGTACACCTGCCTTGGCCGCTGCCCCTCCTCCACTGCTAGGCTCCCAGAAAGTGTCCTGCAGCCACTGTGTGGGTCCCCTGCTGCCACTTCATGGACACAGGCCCGTCACAGGCTGCGATGCCCTGGCTGTTAAAGTGACAGCACACCTGGGCTTTCTCCTGCTCGAGCGCTCACACGGACAGCTTCCTTCTTAGCATCATTTCTTCCTGGATTCCCGTGACTCAGGGCTTTCTTCCAGGGGCTCCTTAAACGTCTCGATCACTCCCTCTGTTTCCTCATGGTGAGTATATCACTCTTCTTTTCAAATGCCAGACATTTTCCCTAAGTAAATCCCACCTCCAATCCTCAGCAACCGTCCCCATACGGATGCCCCGGAACCTACATCACCGGCCCCGGCCTTCGTGAGCTCGCCACCGAGTGAGTACAGGCCCGTCACGTAGATATACCACAGGCATCTCACATTCAGCACGTCAAATCCGAGCTCAGCACCACCCTCACAGATCGGATTCTTCTCTGCTGTCTCTGCGTTCCCAGGCAGAAACCCGGGATTCATTCTCAACTCTTCCCTCTCTGCCTTGGGCTGTGGGACCACCCTCCTCACTCACGTTAGTAACCCTGCTGCTCACGAGGGGAACTGGACTTGAGTTTTTTGTTTGTTTGTTTGTTTTATTATCCTCACCCGAGGACATTTTGCATTTATCTTCAGATAGAGCGGGAGGGAGAGAGGGAGGAAGAGAGAGAGAGAACCATCGATGTGAGAGAAACACATTGACTGGTTGCCACTCACACGACCCAACCAGGGCCGGGGACAAACTGCAACCGAGGTACGTGCCCTTAGTGGGAACCAAACCCAGGTCTCTCTGGTCCACAGGCCAACGCTCTAACCGCTGAGCCAAACCAGCCAGGGCGGGAACTGGTTTTCTTTAGCATGCCAGCTTCAAATAACTGGGAGAGACGCCTGTCATCCACTATTCATAAGGATGGAAAGACCATGCCTGAGCTTGGGAGAAGGGCATCGCCACCCGTGAATTATGTCCGTCATGGTCATGTGGACGGTAAGGGAGCGTGTGGCTTCCAAGTTCTATATTCGCCAACGGTGCATTCATGCTGCCAGGAATATTCTTGCTTTTCAGGTGCCTAACCAAAGATCCATCTCGTTGTCCCTTTTCCTTCACCGTATCGTCCCCCAACTTCTCCAGTGCACACCAATCTATCCACTTCCTGGCCTGTCACAATGCTTCCTGTGTACATTTTATATTTTAGTTCTTTTTTTAAAAAAAATTTTTTTCTTTATTGATTTTAGAGAGAAAAGAAGGGGAAGGGAGACAGACATAGAAACATCGATGACAGAGAACATCGATTGGCTGCCTCCTGCACGCCCCCCACTGGGGATCGGGCCCACAACCTGGGCATGTGCCCTGATGGGGAATCGAACTGGCGACCTCCTGGTGCATGAGTCGACGCTCAACCACTGAGCCGCACTGGCCAGGCTTAGCTCTTTATCATCATGCATCTTGAACAATGGCCTCAGGTGGGCTGCATGTATACCACCGCCTCCGTGTAGTCTTGTCGTCTTTATCCCAAGCATGACAGCCCCTCCCCCTCCCAGGGGACTGAGGCACGGACTCACCCAGCAGCTGGTTGGCAGAAGAGGTGGTGAGGTTGAACTGCTGCTCCAGGTACTTCCCCAGGAAGGCGGCGAAGCCGGCCACCACTGCGATCTCCATACAGGCCGCCAGCACGATGCAGGTGAACACGGGGTTGGACAGCAGGTGCTTGGTGACCCTGGGGATCACTGAGGGACAGAGGAGCAGAGGGCCCAGGTCACACACACTGCACTCCCAGCCTTCTGCCCCCAAGGCCCCTTTCCGCCCCCCGGTAACAGCATCAGGGGTCACCCCGCTCCGCAGGCCCAACCTGTCGCCTGAGAGTCACCCACAACGGGACGCTCCCGCTTCCGATACGGCTGCTGTTTCCCCAGTGAAACTGACAACTCCTAGCGCAGGAGAGACCGTGACATGCCCGTCATTCCAGGCTCCTGGAGACACGAAAATATTTTACGAGCAGCCACAACTTATCTAAAATACTTTATGAGCATCACAGCTGATTTCTATGTACCCCACGAAGAAGCCTGGGTTTGTTTCTCAAAGCGGAAAACATGCTTAAATGATACATTGTAAATTATAAATGTCTATGTTCTATCAACATCTCTAAGTGTGTGTGTGTACATATTCGTGTGTGTGTGTCTATATATATATATACGTGTGTACATTACCTCTGTGATTAATATTTACAACTGTATATGTGTTAAGAAAATGTATTTAATCTCGACACTCTCACGAAAAGTGAAATTCTAAGCTCTCTCACATATATTTATAAATACATAACTCACCCCTCCTTGTCACCTTCAGCTCCCTAGACAAAGCTGCATGAGCTCTCACTTGGAGAATCCCTAGAGTCTTAGTTTTCATCCTGGATCCAGTGTAATCATTCAATACACAGTAGCCGATGAGATCAAATCCCACTTCCGCTCCAAACTCCACCACGGACAAAACCCGCGCCCAGTGCAAAGGCCCTGCGGTCTGCCCCTTGGCCAGCGGATCACACTTCCTGCCGCAGCCTGCCCTCCCTCTGGTCCAGCCCTGCTGGCTGGTGCTGTTCCTCCTGAGCACCCGGGGCTCCCCACCCAGATCTCTGCACCAGGGCTGTTCCCTCTAAGGAACTGCTCTGTCCCCAGGTCTCTGCTGCCTGTATTTCCTCGTCCTCGGGGGGTCTCTTCTTGTCACCCAATCCTACTGAGTAGCAGCTGGCCACCCAGCCCCAGGCTTGGGGCTCAGATGACAGCTGATATCGTGGGTCCTGCACCACTAAGAACCAGAGCCAAAGAGCCGCTTGTTGAGGTCACTCGAGGTCGCACGTGTTCATCTCCTTCTATTGTACTTGATTTTCCTTAAAGTATGTGGTTTCATAAATCACTGAGATTCCCTCTTACATTTGTGCTTTTTGAAAAGGGGTATGTGATTTCTTTTTAATCCTTTAAAAGCAGTGACATTATTTGGGTATTTCCAGGAATTAGCATGCTTGCTATGAGGTCTCTGACCAGATTCCCTGAACTGTGGGGTGATGCTGGGAACTTCCAGCATGAACGAGGGCTCTGGGGGGACCTCAGCAACAGTCACTTCCATACACTCCACATGTTAACGTGCACGAACGAAAACGTTAACAGAACCAAGACAGACACACCAAATGTGACATTTCATGGCCATCACAGCTTAAGACAATGCTAGGTTAAAACAAGAAGATTTAAAGTTATTTATAGAGCCCTGGCCGGTTTGGCTCAGCAGTTAGAGCGTCGGCCTGCGGTCCTGAGAGACCCGGGTTCGGTTCCCGCTAAGGGCATGTACCTCGGTTGCAGTTTGTCCCCGGCCCTGGTGGGTTGTGTGGGTGGCAGCCACTCGATGTGTCCCTTTCACATCGATGTTTCTCTCTCTCTCTCTCTGTTCCTCTCTCTCCTTCCCACTCTACCTGAACAAGGAATGGAAAAATGTCCTCGGGTGAGGATAAAAAATAAAATAAAATAAAGTTATTTATAGAAACGTCTTATGGCCCAGCTGGTGTGGCTCAGTGGGCTGAGCATCGCCCCATGGACTGAGAGGTCCCAGTTCAATTCCCAGTCAGGGCACATGCCCGGGTTGTGGGCTCGACCCCCAGTAGGGGGCGTGCAGGAGGCAGCCGATCGATATTTCTCTCTCCCTTTTATGTTTCTCTCTCTCTCTCTCTCTTCCTTCCTCCCTCTCTCTAAAATATCAATAAAAACATATTTAAAAAGTTAAAGGGGAGTCTTATGTAAGTAATGGTTCCGGTCGTAAGCAAAGGAGGAAAACTCCGGTAGAAGCGCAGTACCAGAGACTCCGCTCGGAGACTCCGCTCTGCCGTGGCCATGACGACGTGGGGTACTGGGCGTGTGATGTGCCAGTTTCCACTTGCAGGGAAGGACAAGACGGAGCTCAGTCCCAGCGGCAGCAAGGACCACACCAGGTCTCGGGGGCACCGGCTGGTGCCAGGGTCACACAAAATAAACAGGTGAGCAGAGAGTCTCACACCACCTCCCAGGTGATGCATCAAGCAGGTGTCCTCAGAACAGACCTAATTACACGGGCTCAGCGGCATCTCCTAGGAGACGAAGCCTCTAAATGGCCCAACTAATTAGAATAAAATAATAATGGAGGACATGTAAGTTTCTAATAATGTTAACAAGCAGGCTCCATACATTAGAACGACAGAACAGTAGGTCGGGACCTGCAAATACACAAAACTTAAGATGTGTCACGCTTGGGAAAGATGCCAAGTTTCGAGAAGGAAAATCTATACGAAAGCTAGGGACTCAGGGGTCCTTTGACATGTGAAGGAAACTTAGTGATAAGAATAGACTGGGCTGCTGAGGCTCAGAATTGCTGTGGGCCAAGCAACCCAACCCTGCGTCCCAGCTGAGAAACAACCCGGTCACACGGCTGATGGCCTCCATGGTGCTGGGTGGTTTCCTATTTTTTAAAAAAAATTTTTTCTTTATTAATTTTAGAGAGAGGGGAAGGGAGAGGGAGAGAGAGATAGAAACATCAATGAGAGAGAGCATCAATCGGACACCTCCTGCATGCCCCCCACTGGGGATCAGGCCCACAACCTGGGCATGTGCCCTGACTGGGAATCGAACCAGCGACCTCCTGGTGCATGGGTCGACGCTCAACCACTGAGCCACACCGACTAGGCTGGGTGGTTTCCTATTAAATTACTAAAACCTTCAGACGGCAGCTCTTGGATTAAATAAATGTATGTCACACACACACAGAAAAAAACTTTTAAAAAGGTATAAATAAGAAGAAAGCCCTGGCCGGTTTTGCTCAGCGTTAGAGTGATGGCCTGCGCACCAGAGAGACCCGGGTTCAATTCCCACTAGGGGAAAGTACTTCGGTTGCAATTTGTCTTCAGCCCCCGTTCAGCCAGTAGATGTGTCTCTCTCTTATTGATGTTTCTCTCTCTCTCTCTCTCTTCCTCCCTCTCCCCCTCTTGCTCTATCTGAAGATAAATGCAAAAATGTCCTCGGGTGAGGATAAAAAAATAAAATAAAATAAAGAGGGCAAGGTAACAGCCTTAAGTCCACAGTATCCATCCATTGATAAGCTTTACTGTGTGTATGCTGGCCTGTGTGTGTGTGTGTGTGTGTTCAGTTTTTACAGGGCTTCAAACACTTATGATAACCTGACTTTTTAAGAAATGGCACTTCAAATAAATGTATACAAGTATTGCCCTGGCTGGTTTGGCTCAGCGGTTGGAGCGTCGGCCTGCGGTACAGAGAGACCCGGGTTCGGTTCCCGCTAAGGGCGCGTACCTCGGTTGCAGTTTGTCCCCGGCCCTGGTTGGTCATGCAGGTGGCAGCCACTTGATGTGTCCCTTTCACATCAATGTTTCTCTCTCTCTCTCTTCCTCTCTCTCCCTCCTGCTCTATCTCAACAAAAAATGGAAAAATGTCCTCGGGTGAGGATAAAAAAAAAATGTATACAAGTATTTACACTTAAATCTGTTCCCCCGTTGCGACATTTTCCTTTGTTAACTACACATTATTTAAATACTGTATCGGTACGTAGAGGGATACTTCTTTGGTAATGTTTAAAAACGTGGATTGTACAAAGACGAAGAGGATGGATACACTGGACATACACACAGGCCAATGAGGAAAGTATCCGACCTCAGGTACCAACGCCCCTCGGATGTCAAGACTCCTCACCATGACTACGGCTGAGGAGTGACGGCTGACCTGCTAGAGTGTGCGGCGCATTGTGAAGGTGAAGCGTACCCGTGACGGGGGCGAGGTAAGGATCACACCGGTGACAACAGCACCCCCTTGTCACGAGCGACCTGGCAAGTGGAGACTGTGCTGTGACCGTATCCACAGCTGCTCAGTCATGGTGGCTTTTGGAGTTAAGTTCTCCCGACTCTGATCAACAGGCAGGTTGGGGACGTTCCAGGACCATAGCCCTCTGCCATCCTTTCCATATCGGCCTCTCCCTTGATCACGGCCACCCCAGTTTGTGGGGATGGAGAGGGCGTTTCCAGACACGGGAATCTCCAGTGAAGGGTCCGCTTTCCCACCTCAGCAACCACGCTAATTACTCCGGAAAGTTCGGCTGCGGGGGACGCGTTCCCGTCCAGGTAGGAGCCTGCTTTCGTCTACCTCCTGGCTGAGTGCACCTGGACTTGGCTGTGAGAATCATTACGTTGGAGGATCGTTCGACTGAAGGCCCAGGGCGGCCGCCGAGGGCCTGATTTTCACGCTGAACATCCTTTGTTGCCTCTGGCCCGCTGGCTCACACCAGAGATGACCGCTCCCTCTGGGGTCCAGCTCTGTCCCTCCCCGGTTCCTCCCCTCATGCCGAGTTTTACTGCTATGACGTGCAGCGCCCTCGACAACAGATTCCTTTCAACAGCAATTCAGCCCTGTCCTCTAAGGCTCCAATTTGGAAGGGCTACTCATTAGCTTGGTCCCGGGACTATCTCTGTGTTTTATGCTTTTTCATTCAAGGGGATTGGTGCGTCCATAAAGCCTTCTGAGGAGTCAGGAGCTGATGAGGTGGCCCAGACATACGGATACTGGCGAGCCAAGGCCACGCTGGGCACTGAGCACCTGCGGGCTCCTTGGTCATTCCCTGCCCCCCTGCGGGGCTGGTCTCAGAAGCGGGCTGGGGTGGGGGGCATGCTGGTTGGCATCACCCATGCTCACCCGCCGGGGAAGCCTGTCACCTCTCCGTGGGAGCACGGTGACGTCGCCAGCAGACGGGGACAAGGTGAGGCACAGCGGCGGAGGAGGGGTCTCCCGGGAAAACAGGTTTGCCAGGGTTAGTTTTCGGAAGGCATCCCTGTAGGACTGAGGCTTGGTGGACTCTCTGGGTCGTCCAGGAGGGAGAGAGGCAGGTTTGGTAAAGTCCTGAGGACTAACGGTGACAGAGATCGCCAAGTACCATTCCAACTGCTTACATAGCCGCTCACGTAACCTCACAGTGAACCTGGGATCGTGGGAGACTTCAAACCCTCCACGTACAGAGGAGACGCAGAGGGTGGCCCGGGCTCAGGGGACCCGTGTCCTATTCTGGGTGCACTGTGAGAGGCACTGCTTTTGCTTTGAAGACCAACCCACTCCCAGAGATTGAGGAAGCAGGTTCTTAGGAATGACAATCATAATAAATCCCCATGGCAGGATTTAAGTCTAGCATGACTCAGGGGCTCTGTCCATGTGTTTGAAGGAGGGGAGGTAGGAAAAGGAGGGAGAGAGAGAAATAAAGGAAAACAAAGCCTTAGTGGGCAGCCTCCAATACTGGGAACCCTGCTGGGTGTGGGAGCCGACACCAACCTGCCTGCTGCGTGATCTGTTATAAACCCGCTCCCTCCAACCGATGCCTCTCTGCCCGCGCCTTCCGCACGTCTGTCTCCACCTCTGCTCACGCCGGCCTCCAGCCTAGACGCCTTCTTCCTTCCAGATCAGCCAAACCACGACACCCCGTCTTCAAATCCCCCTCCGTGGACGCGGGGGACTGGGTATATCCCCTTCAACCTCCCGTGGGCCCCACCACCATCTATTCTGCATCCCACCCACGCCCCACACCCGCCCAGAGTTCACACGAACAGAAACCAGGTCCGCCTGCACTATTCTAATGCGATGTATCCATCCCGAGAGGCTCAGACGGTACACAGACACCTTCCCACCATCACTGAGCTCTGTGACCACTATTGGACACTACTTAACAATGTAACCTGCCCACTGTTAGGGCTGATCGGTTCTCCCCCGAGCACCTCACAGGACCGGTGTTCCAAGGAACCCCCACTGGGAAATGCTGCCTTCTCGTTATTTTCTTCCTGCATCCATTCCAAAGCTCTGTGCCAGGCCCTGTGCCAGGCACCCTCACACGTGTCCCTCAGGTGCGTTGCGGAAACGCCTTGGGAATCGCATCCCCCCGCCCCCCAGTACCTGTCCCCAGTACGTCCTCATCAACACGACACAACATGATGAAGTCACTGACCAGGCCGGTCCCCGGGGACCCGTAAACGCGACTCCTGTGACACGGCAGCGTGGGAACCAGCGCTTGGCCCAGGATCCCCGGCGTCTGGGGGGGCAGATGGTCCCTTGCCCACGGCATCAAGAAAGAAGGTTTTCCTGGGGAATCCACACGAGGGGAGAGCACCGCGCAGATCACAACAGAGAGAACACGCGGCCATTCCGCCCGCGGAACAAGGGCTCAGAGCACCAGGCTCCTCACAGTAACATCCCGCAGAAACGCACAGGCCGTGATGACGGCCGGAGCAGAAACAGACGGCTAGCTGGCAGAGGAAGGAGGGGGCAGAAATGGAGACGCCAGGGGCAGGAGCTGGGTCCCACGCGGGGCCCCTGCCGCACTGTGGGGGGCAGCGGCGAGGGCGGTGTGCACCGCGGCCCAGAAGCCACCCAGCCCCACGCCACGAGCACACACCAGCCTGAACCACCGGGCCACACGCTCTCTGGGACTCAGAGTAGACCCGTCCACACAGGAGGGTCACTGTAGGGCCCTGGGTGGGTCAGACACAGGTCAAAACTCTGGGAAGGGGCTGGGGGTGGGGATGCTTTAGGGAAAGCCACACACTGAGTGGGGCCGGGCAGGGTGTGCCCAGCGATCCAAGGATCCCTCCGTCTATCAAACACATACCGAGACCTACGAACAAGGCATGAGCGAAGCGGACACAGACCCTCCCTGGGGGACTGACCGAGTACATGAATCATTACCTGTCTACAGGTAACGGCGTGACGTGACGAAGAGCCACATGCCTGGGAGGGGAGGGAAGGCTGGGGTGGGGGATGGGATGGCTGGGGGGTGACATGAGGCTGGAGGGACTGAATATCGCCGGGCTGGGCACACGCGACGGGCTCTGCCTCTGTCCCTTCAGGCAGAAAATGACAACAGGGTCCGCGGGGTCCTGAAGCTGTCACCGTGCGAATAACAGACCGAGGGATCAGGGCAGACTGGGTGCAGGAGACACCAGGAGCGGGCTGGAGAGAGATTGAGGGGACACGCTCAGCAGAACCCAGCAACGACGGCACCGGCAGGGCAAGGAGGGTGGCGAGGGGGTCGTGCCAGGTGGATTCTGTCTCGTCTAAAAGCACAGAGCTCCTGAGTGGGAGCTGCGTGTCAGGAACAAAACGGGGCTGCTGTTTCATCGACCCCAGGCCGACTCCCCTCTTCCTCCTCCGCTGGCTCATTAACAGCTGAGCGAACCCTTGTGCCAAACACTGGAAAGGGCTCCAAATGTAGAGTCTGGCGACCTGGGTCTCGTCCTGATGGCTGGCACAGGACTGTTGCACCCACCTCAGCGACTGCAGACGTAGGAGGTCCGTGCAGGTCCTTCGGAAGTCCCTAACCACGCTCCCCCCACGTGTTGGGGCTGCTTTCGAAGACGCTGAGCCTCATCTGTCCAATGGGACCGACGCCTTACAGGGCCGGGGGATTAACTATAACAGGGCGCGGGGAGCAGACGTTAGCTGTGTGTGAGCTATGCACACGTACACGCGTGCTAGCAAGACTGTCATTCATGCGTGCGACCGTGCGTGCAACGTCAGCTACTTTCCGAGAGCTTTGTCCTTGGAGAAGCCCCCGTCTGGGCAGATGCAGACCAGCAGAGAGGCTCTGCAGGGGCTGTGTGGCCCACAGGGGACCACGGCTAACACCCTGCAGGGCAATGAGGGTGTGCGCACAGAGGGGCTGTGGGGACCGAGTCCAGCTCAGAAGTGGACCAAGGGAGGAGGACGTGCCAGGAGAAATGGCACCAAAGAGGAGTAACCCTACAGCACACGAGGGGGAAGGGGCGCAGATCCCTACCAGCAAGGCCCCTTCAGGGCAAGTGACACAGGAGACAATGTCCAATGAGACACAGAACGTGGAGGCAAGCCAACAATGCCACTGTGCGTTTGTCTGTTACAGCCCGAGTTCCTCCCTCCCTGAGTCCAGCCTTTCAAGAACCATTCTGCAAACTCTGGGCTTCCTCAGGAGGCGCACCAGGGACAGCCCGGCCCCCTCGGCTCCCCGCGCAGGAAAGGGGAGGAGCAGACACCTCTGCACACAGAGGAGGGAGGCGCCGGGCGGGGTCCTGGACGAGGGCTCTGCAGCCGCTCTGGGCATCTGAGGGACTTCGGAGCTGGGTGCAGAGGGGAAGCTGTTTGCTGTCGACACAGCTGAGCTGCAAAAACGTGCCTTGGATTGTTTTCCTCCCGGAGGGGGGCTGGGATTTCATCAGTCCAAGCATCTGTTCGCCTGCTTCCCGCTGTGCAAGACGCTTACCTGACAGTCACAGCGAGGTGGGGACTTCTGGGCTAATCAAGGAGTGGCAACCCGCCCACACCCTTCTCGAAACAGCACTCTGGTCTTTCTTATAAGTGTCGCAAACCCAACTGACGACCGCCTTTGTTGGGCGTAGACCCTCCAAGTCTGCTTTTGGGGGAGAGTACCCTGAAAAGTGCCCCACAGGCCCCGACGCCTACATCACGCGCAGGTGGCTTCTGCACCTCCAGAGAGGAAAAACGAGAACACAGACGCCACGTTAAAGCCACAGGGAGTTGAAGGACCTGGCCAAGGCTGCTTGATTCGGAAGTGGCTGAGCTGGACTCGAACCCAAGCAAGCAGTCCCCCGGCTTCCCGGAGCTGGGGTGACCTTCCTGGTCCTGGCGGGAAGGGGATGGAGGGGCTGCTCTGGGGGCAATGCCAGCTCACCCCGGGAGCCGCTGCGCTCTGCAGAGCATGGCAGGGGACACGGATTAATGGCCAGAGAAGGGACCGTTCGCCAGCTCAAGTGACTTGACTGAGACGCTGCGACATGCAGAGGTTTGGAGCCGCGTGAATTTCCCTGCGGTGGGCAGTGGCGCTCAGCTGACCTGCGCCAGGAATGTGCCCACACTGCGGGGAGACCACCCGGCTCCCAGGGCTGCAAGGGGCTGAGTTTGGGACCACCAGGGGGCAGTGCCCGGCGCTATGGGTGGAAATGTCCCCACGGCAAGAACGCTGTCCCAGCGGGGAAAATGAAGGATGGGAAAGTACTGTGGCTCCCTCTCCAAGAGCCGGTGCGTGCAGACTGTTTGTTAGGCTAACAGACCCCTTCGCCGTACTCTGGCTCCTGGGGATTGTTCTAGAGACACTGCCCCCCTTCCCCGCCGGGGCATCCTTCACGGCCACGCAGAGACCTATCGCCGGGCGAATTGCTGATTCGAAATGAAAAGTCATCAATCGTCGGCAGCGGAGCCCACGTGTATACAGGTCACAACGTGCGACCGCCTGTGCTCTAGTGAGTGTCGCACAGACCGACCCGACTGTGAAGCTGTCGGCTCAGCCACCGCACGTCATGGCCTGGCTCTGCCCACTGCAGGCTTCCCCGTCCAAGGCCAGCTCAGGGATACGAGCTGCCCTGGTCAGCACTGTGGCCCCAAAGCCCAGCAGGGTCTTGGTAAACAGTGACTGAATTGAACAAATGAGTTGACGGGCAACTAAACCCTAATCCAAGAATCCCGGAGCTGTGACACCCCCCCAAGACCCAGCTCAGCTGTCTCTGACCAGGGGGTGTCCCTGCCGGTCCCCCCATGCTCAGCGCCCTGGGCTGGCTGAGCTGGCTGGCTGAGTGGTGCCGACAATGGCTGGCGAGCTCTCTGATGGCACATTTATATCTTTTTCCTCTTTATATACGCAGAGATGCATGATGAGAGATTATCTGTACAGCTCTAATAATCACAGCTATAGGAAGGCAGGACCGTCATCCTGGGATGAGGAAGAACCTAGAAAGACTGCTGCCTCCCCTCCCCCGGGCAAGGGTGTCCCCCACCAAGGTCCACTCTCATGCCAGCCCCATTTGTCCATGTGTGCTACTAGGGGAGCAGCTGGCTTCACCCCTGGTGGCCAGGCCTTACTGAAGTGGCCCTGTTTTTCCCTGGGGGGCTCGCTGATTAAGCACACACTCCAGGCTGTCCAAGCCAAGACAACCTCAGGGACACACAGCGAGTGGCCTTCTCGTCTGCCAATGTCACCCGGAACTCAGGGCGATGACATTAGAGACCCTCTGTGCACAATTCCAGACTGGACGTTTGTCGGACGCCATCATGGAACATGGGGTCAGACACGGCCTTCGGTGACTAAATTAGTCTCTTTTGGAAATGCACCCAAGTTCTTTCGGTTCCTCGCCGCCTAATGGGTATGATTTCTCACGACCACATGCCACTCAGGAGTGGCGTTGCCCTGTCCCTCGTGCGGTAATGAGGCGGGGAGAAGTCAGTGATCGCAGGGCTAGTGAGGCACAGAGCAGGGGTCTGAGCACAAGGCAGCCTGAGGTTCCCTGCTTCGTGCTCCGGCCTCCCCACGGAAGGCGCACGAACCTCATTATCCAGGGGTTCAGGAAAGAGAGGCGCACCGTCTGCCGCTGCAGACAGCTCGCCTGGCCGTGCGCCCAGGCCCTGCAAAGAGGGGACTGTCCCCCTTTCTCCACGTCCAGCCGCGCGTCTGCTCATTTCTCAAACGCAGCAGGTTCCTCAGGGGACCTGAACTCAGGGGTCCCGTGAATTTGGGGGCAGGGCACACGCCTCCCGGTGGGGGACGTGACAGACACGAAGCCGTTTTTGAGGCCACGCGGGCCTTTAGGGGACCTGAGGTATCAAATGTGGAACCAGCTGGTGGGGAGGGGGCGGTTCTCATTCTCATTCTGCATCATTGTATCTCCCTGCGTTGTCAGAAAAGATACGTTTTTTCTTTTATCAATGACAGCGAGCGCTTTGCTACAGTCTACACTGTGTCTCTGTTGTTTGGACTGAGTTACTGTTTCTTTCCAGAGGAACACATCTCTCATCGTTCATGGGGGGAGGGGGGGAGGGCAGAGCGACCTCAAACAAGGCACTTTGGGTGGGGCTGGTGAAGAATGCCCGGATCAGGCAAAGGGAGCCAACTTCCAAAGTCCTGCTCATGTCTCGACGTGCTGACAAATGGCGCGAGGAGAGTTCAGGAGCATCCCCTGAAATGTCTGGCTTCCTCCTGCCCGGTCACTCTCTTCCTTTGGCCAACATTTCTGTGTATCATCCATCGGCTGCTGTGCCGGCCACGGGGCTGTGTCCTGGGGACGGTAGCCTGCTGGCCAGCCCTAACTGGTGGCTACTTTGCAAGTGAGGTCCCCGAGTCCGACATGCAAAACAAGGGCAATGCTGCCTCCGGTCCCACAGGGACCAGTCCCAACGGCCAGCCGGTCCCCACGCCTCCGGCTGCCCCGGGGCCTTACCTCGCAGCTGCTGGAAGCAAGAGGCGCTGCTGTCTGGCTCCAGGGGGTGCCGCAGGACCCCGTTGCTGGGCTTGGGTCTCTCGTATTCCCTTTCGGGGAGCATGGCCTGCTCGCTCTCCACGGCGGGGTCCGAGTGCGGGGGCAGGGACTGTGGAAACCCGAACATCAGGAGGGAAGAGAAGAAGAGTAAGGCACCGCAGAGGAGAAAGCCACCCCACCAGGCTCCGATCCAGCGGGGGTCGTCCGGGGTGATGTCCAGGTTGCCTGCAAGCAGAAAGAGCAGGGTGAGCGGGGGCTCGTGGGGGCCCGGGCTCCCCCGAGGTTCTGAGCCAGGCGGACAGACGGCCGGGAGCCCCGGAAGGGCCCTGGGGGAGGACAGGGCTCGGGCCGGAGCAGCTCACTCTTCCACGTCCGGCTGCTGGTCCTCCCAAGGCCGGAGACTGACCGCGCCCCCCCGACGGTGTCGCCTACCCTGTGCTTGCAGCAGTCTGAACAAGGACAGCCAGAAGCCAGGCCCCCTTTGAATTCAGGCTGGAACTCACTGCTCCACAGAGCTGCCAAGGTTCACAGCTCACACACACACACACTCATACACACTCTCACACATACTCATACACTCACACATTCACACTCTCACACATACTCATACACACACAGACACACTCTCATACATATTCATACACACACTCACTCATATACACACTCTCACACACACACATACTCATACACACCCTCATATACTCACACACACACACACACTCTCATACATACTTATACACACACTCACTCATACACACTCTCACACATTCACACACTCACTTATACACACTCACACATTCACACACATTCACTCATACACACACACATACTCATACACACTCACACATATTCATACACTCACTCATATACACTCACACATTCACACATACTCATACACACCCTCATACACACACTCACTCATATACACTCTCACACATACTCATACACACACTCACACATATTCATACATACATTCATATACTCTCACACACATTCACACATACTCATACACACCCTCATACACTCTCACACACACACACATACACTCATACGTACTCATACACACACACACATACACTCATACGTACTCATACACACACACTCATATACACACTCACATTCACACACTCATACACACCCTCATACACTCTCACGCACACGCACACACTCACAGTCACACTCATTCATATACACACTCAGATGCACTCACACATACTCAAACATTCACACACACATACTCATACACACACACTCACTCATATACACATTCACGCATGCACTCACACATACTCAAACATTCACACACACACACACACACACTTTCACACACACTCGCAGAAACATTCACTACCGAGGACATCGTCTTGACTAGGTATACTCATTTGCAGTCACCTGAGACCCCACTCAACAACCCCACCCTCTGGCACACGGCGTGGCGGGGAACAGAAGTCAAACGCCAGGTGGCCTGGGCTGAAATCCTGCCCCTTCTCCCTGTGCGACCTCAGGCCAGTGACTCCACCTCTCGTGCCTCAGCTGGCCCATCTGTACAACAGGGACGACGACAGTGTGTCCCCCCTGGAGTCTGGGGGAAGGCCCCGTGAGCCACATCGGGCCTACCGGGCTGACGCCTGGCACGTCACCGACGCCAGAATCTACGGCGAGGGTCCTGTGTGCAGCCTGCTCGTGCATCGACCAGTCAGCCTCGGTGGCGGCCTCTGGTGTGGCCTCGTGCACAGTCTTTGACGTGCCAGCTGAAGGCGTGGAGTCATGAACTACAGCTGACTCCCTGGTAGAGGCTTCTGTCTTTGTTTTGTTTCCCCCTCTCCCTCCTTTTCCCGGCAGCGCGCCCAGAGAGCTGCTTAGAAACGTTTCTGATGACAACCCCGTGTCGCTGGGGCCCGGGAAGAATCCTCGGAGACCTGGGCCGTGGTATATGAGCTCAGACCGAGCAGGGCTGTGGCCTGGACCAGATGGACAGGCAGACCTGGGAATAAAAGCGACCCCAGACACCAGACGACCACATTTGTAAGAGGCTCTCCCTGCGGACTCTTTAGCTGACACCAACGGAAATGCCAGCCATGTGGATCGAGAGCTTCCTCTGCCCCAGGCCTCAGGCAGAGTGTGTCCGCCCTCCCAACACCCCACGGAATAGTCTTCTCTTATCCCTATTTAAACAAATCTTTTTGACTTTGACATAGGGAGAGAGGAAGGGAGAGGGAGAGAGAGATAGACACATTGATGAGAGAAAACATCGATTGGCCGCCTCCTGCATGCCCCCTACTGGGGATCAGGCCCACAACCTGGGCATGTGCCCTGACCAGGAATCGAACTGGCGACCTCTTGGTGCATGGGTCAATGCTCAACCACTGAGCCACACTGGCTGGGCTGAGAAACATCTTTTCTAAGACATTTTTCTCCACCCATCTCCACAATGAATGCTATTTTCATGAGGCATTTTGGCTAGTTACAGTGAAACTCTCCCAACACCTGCTCAGCAGAGAACTGTTTCGAATTCTTGACACTGAGGGAGAGTTGCCCGTGTCGGCTACAAAACAACGGTGTGGTAGGCGTTACCAAGAGCTACCCTTGGGTCTCCTCTTCTGGAAATGGGGGATTACATCCCTTGGGTGTGGCCATGTGCCATAGTTTCTCCGGTAAAACGTGAGCAAGGGGACACACGCCACGTCCCTTCTGCGAGGAGGTAGGCACGTGTAGCTGGCGTGTCACCTGCCACACTGTTCCTCTGCCTGAGCATGTGAAGTCTCTGCAGACGGTCCCTGAAAGGCCACAATGAACAGAAAGCCCCTGCTGACCGCGCTGGGTGTGCAGCACAGCAAGACAGAAACCTTTAGTGTCCTAAGTCAGTGGGCTGCTGAGGGTGCCTGTTACCGCGGCAGAACCCAGCCTAGCCTGACTTACAAGAGGCTCAGCAAACAGAAGCTCGTGCATCGTAAGGACAGCGGGCGGGCCTGGAACAGCAAAAGTACTGTCTGAGGCACAGCTTGGGGGCGAGGCATGAAAACCTCTTTACTTCTCTTTCCATCTGGCTCCAGTTGGCATCTTGATCTTGAAAAGTTAGTACAGTTTCAGCCTCTTGGCAGCAGCTACTGTCAGTCCGTTGCCCAGAGCAACAGTGAAAAGCACGATCTGTCTCATTTACTTAGATGTATCCATGTGCCAATGGAACGAGAATCATGGGTGAAGAAAGACGTTACAAAGAACGGGCTGGGGACAGAATCCCAGGCGTGGCATCCGCAGGGCACTGTTGGGGATGGCTGGCCGGCCTCCCTCCAGCCACCTGGCCAGCTCTCGGTCATTCCAGGCGGAGGGAAGATGCTGGAACAGGAAGAGAAGTGGGGGGAGAATAGCCCCAGGATGGAAATGGGCACCTGTCCTGAGGCCGGCACAGACGGGCTCCCTTTGCACGTAGGTGTTTATCGGCTTACAGGGTTCCTGCTTCACACGGTCCATTCTTTTCCCCTCTTCATGTCCTGGAACCTGACAGTCGGAGTGTTTGGTGGTTTTGTTGGGTAAGCCGAACAAGCTTCTGGCTGCTGTGTGCTCCGTCTGTTGAAGGTCATGCACACCCAGGGGGGTGAGATTTCCCTCCCGTTTCCAACCACCGTTCCCATTATAGGTTCGAAAGAAAAAAATCACTGGAAGTAGGGCTGAACCAGCTGTAAACCGACCAACCAACCAACCCACCCACGAGGACACCCAAGACTGGGAGGAGGGCAGATCTTGGCAAATTGGGGACACTTACTTCCTACTCCCAGGCAGTACTGATGGGTAAGCGGTACTATGGCTCTCTGGGCAGTTTTTGGACTATTTTTTTTTTCAGTCCATTTACCTATTTGCCTAACCTAGTTTGTGAAACTTTTGCTATGGGACCCAAGGATTCCAACAGTATCATTAAGTTAGAGACCTAATTAGGAAGTGGAGGCAGGAAGGGGCTGAGGATGGAGAGCAACGAGGAACACTCAGGATCCCAGCTGTGGGACTAATTAGCCTGATGTGAAGGAGTCTGGGGACAGCAGTCTGCCCTGCAGGGGCCGTACAGGGGTGCACAGCTGGCTGACCTTTCCCGGGAGGCCACAGACGGGCATATCGTGTCCCAGCTGCAAACACCACGCAGCTGGTCCGGGCCTGGCTGGTACACGGCTTCGGAGCCGTCTGCACGGACGTGCCGGGAGCTCAGGGCATCTCTGCCCGAGCACAGGGCAGGTGTCAGCCCTGTTCCTAGAGGCTTCAGGGAGGCAAGCTGTCTGGAGCCAGCCAGGCCTGGGGTCTGACTCCTACCAGCAGTGGGGAAAAGTCAACCTCTCCGGTCCCTCATCACACACGACTTTACTGCGTACTCACGCCACACTACACACGGCGCGTGATTAACGCACATCACCCACACACGGAGCCATGTCCCCAAGACTACACGGCCTGTCGGGTGTAGCTGGGACGCAAACAGAGGCCTGGCTCACTGGCCGCATGCAGAAGTCACCACTGCACGGGGACACCTCGTCGGTTAGGTGACATCCGAGTCCCCATGGAGGCTGCTGAGGTTCTCACGAGGCAGCTTTGGTAAGTGGTCCATGGGGGTGCGGTTAGCAAGCCCCTTCTCTGACGGCCCGCCGTGTGAGGCTGGGCAGCTCAATGCCTGGGTACACTCTTCTACCAAGTCCTTTCTTTTTTTAATCCTCACCAGAGGTTATTTTCCCATTGATGTTTACATCGAGTGGGAGGGCGGAAGGAGGGGAAGAGAGAGACAGAGAGAGACATCGATGTGAGAGAGACACATCGATGGATTGCCTCCCGCATAACGCCAACTGGGCCAGGGATCGAACCTGCAACTTCAGTCTGCAGGCTGATGTTCTAACCACTGAGCAAAACCGGCCAGGGCAAGTCCTTTTCTCCAGGATCTGTTCTAGACTGGTCTCCAGGGGGACTCTCCCGGGGAGCAGTCCCTGGGGTCTCTCCACCCCATAGCGGGCGGCCCTACAACCCTCCGCCTGTCCCGTACCCCTCTTCACTGACTCACGGGCCTCCCCCCTAGCCCTGCGTCCTCTGCCAGGCTGTACTGGGTAGGCATGTTCCCGCCTTCACCTGCCCCTAACAGGCCCACACCCTCCAGTGCCTGGCCACTGCCCTCCCCGACCCGCCTGGCTCTCAGCGGGACTCTCAGACCGTGTGGCTGGGTGCATGTCTCCCATGTGGTTATGCTGAAGGACACGCTCCACGGACTGGACAGTCCTGATGAGGGGCTCTGTCTGAAGTCAGTGAGACAATAGGGGAGGGACATCCCTAAAAAAAAAAACCTGGGAAGCCCTTTTTTTTTTTTTAATCCTCACCCGAGGACACCTTTCCACTTTTTTTGTTCAAATAGAGTGGGAGGGAGGGAGAGAGAGAGAAACATCGATGTGAAGGGACACATCGATTGCCTGCCTCCTGCACGACCATCCAGGGCCGGGGACAAACTGCAACCGAGGTACATGCCCTTAGTGGGAACCGAACCCGGCTCTCTCTGGACCGCAGGTCGACGCTCTAACCACAGAGCAAAACCGGCCAGGGCAAGAACCCCCTTCTTAAAACACAGCCCGAATCCATCCAGAGACAGAACGAGTTTCAGTCACAGGGTTAGAAAAATCAAGACTGCTGGGGACTCCGGAACCTGTGGCTGCTCCTTCACAGAACACCGTGTGTTCTGCTGCCCTCTGCTGGTGCACAGCAGCACCGGCACTCGGTGGCCTTCGGGGGGATGCAGACAAAGACTAAGGACTCAGGCATCCGCCCCTCCCCCTCCTCAGAGACACATGGGGTCAGAACCCAGCACCAGCTCCTTGGGGAACGGCTGTCGTCAGCAAGGCGGACGGAAATGTGCCCATTGGGGACGCTTCAAAATGCCGGTGAGCCTGGACTCGTGGGTCAGGTGGCTTCGCACCGATCTTTGGAGGATGACAGGTGACGGACAGAAGTCGGGACAGCACTCGTGGCTGAGGGAACAGCCTGGGCAAAGCCATGGCATGCTGAGGGGACTGAGTGGACAAGCTAAGCTGCCTCCAGCCACTTGTCCACTCCTGGGTCACTCCAGGCACCAAGATGCTATTTTGTCCCCAGGACAGAGCTTGGGGTTGGGACTCCTGAGATAGAAATGCCTTCACAGCAACTCCAGATCCCTGGGTTGCATAGATGCTCCCTTGGATCGGGGACATCCCTGTCCCTTTCGCAGCCTGTTTGCTCATCTGCGTAATGACGGAGATGGAAGAGAATGACGTCTAAGGTTCTTTCTGGATCAGAGATGGTTTATCCACAGGCCTTGATTCAAGAGAGCCACTGCTCAGATGTCGCGGGCCGACATGCTGCCTGGCCCCGAGGTTTATCCAGGTAGCTTTGCCCATCACGGTGCACCCCCTTCCCACTCCCGCCAGCTCCTCCCGTCTCGGGTGGCCTTTGGCAAAGGTGGCTTTTTTTTTTTTGGTCCATATAAGTAAGATGGCAGCTGACTTGCTCCATGTCTTGTTTCTCTGACTTTCATCCTGCTGGGCACAGGGTCCAAAGGACCAACCAACTTCTGCAAAACGGCAGCATCGATCCCCCGCAAACAGACCCGGCACTTTAAAAGAACAAATAAATAAGGCTGCGTTTGAGTCTTCTCTCCTCTTTTTTTTTTTTCCCCCACTTGGAAATTTGTAACATCATTAGCTACAAGTAAATATATCAGTGGGATTAATGGAGTGAATCGCAGAGTGACTTGATTGGATTTAAAGCTGCATTATTTCTTTGGGGTGAATTAGTACATTCAGCACTGTCGAGGGATGACGGATGGAGAGCAGGGACTGAGTGCTTATCGATCCCGAGGGTGGTGGGAGAAGCTGGAAATGCTTCCCGCTGCTTCCGAGACAAAGGCCACGTAGCTTCTCGGCTCACTGAACGGCTCAGGGATGAAGCGTCCTCTTTCAGGCTGGAGGTGTGTCCCTTACGACAGGCAGTGACTGGATCATCTCCAACGATCTCAGCCCGTGGCGTTCACATCCTGAATGATGATCCCGTCTCCTGAGCACAGACTGAACACCTGGCCGGCTTCCTGTGCACACACATGCATGCACACACGCACGTGCACACACACACAGAATGCAGCAGGAACCCCGAGATGTCACTTCTGAGAGCGGGTTATAAAAACACTGTGGCTTTTGTCTCCGGTGCTCACTCTCGTCCTTTCCAGGGCTGTCAGCTCCAGGGCAGGTTGGAGTGGAGGGACCCAGGAACGTGAGCTTGAAAGCGGACCTTCGGATGACCGCAGACCGAGATGACACCTTGACTGCAGCTTCGTGCGACTCTGAGCCAGGACCCCTCAGCTGAGCTGCCCCGCCCCTGGATTCCAGACCCGCAGACACAGCCCCGAGACACCTTGCTATTGTTCTAAATCGCTAAGCTTGGGGTGATTTGTTACGCAGCCACAGACAACTGATACATGCTGTGACTTGCTTCAGCTGCTTGTGAGTAGAAACAATGTATCATTTTTCAGCAGAAGCTTCCAGAGCGAGAGTGCAGTGGCCACAGTCTGGTTTCCTGCGTTGGCAACTATGCGGGCTGGGGTCGGAGGGAACTTCTGTGCCCACCATGAGCCAAACGTCACCCTCCCCAGCACCACCAGCCCGCGCTGGACATGCAGTGCGACAGAGAAATAAACTGGGTGTGTGAAGCCACCCAGACCCGGAGCAGTACGTGAGCACTACGTAACCTCGCCATCCCCGCAGCAGGATGGAGCCAAGGGCGCCAAGGATCAGGGGCCTGGAGCAATCTGAGGAATAAACTCGCTCTTCCTGCGAAGAACACAGAAGGTCGCCTTTGAAACAGTTTGGAAACACGGTCCTCTTCCTTCTAAAGGCCACCGCAACAGCGTCGGACAGGGAAGAACGAGAAAGATGCCGTCTATCGAGCCCATAGGTACACCGGCGCTGCGGGGACACCGCTCCCACTCTTGGCTTCGACGGGGCGGTGGGTCCTCACGTGGTGAATGGACCAGCGCTCAGTGAGCAGGTGGACACGCCAGGCATCTGCACACCCACCTCCCATGCGATTCTGACAGTGCCCTGTGAGGAAGGCATGGGTACCACCCCCATTCGCTTAAGGAGGAGGAGTGAAATCAAGGGAAGGAAGTTATTGAGCCTCCACGCAGAGACTGGTGAGCCCAGGTCCTCTGAACCTCCTGCCCTGTCCTAGTCTCTGGAGGCCACCAGCACTCCACAGGGGGCCTGCCTTGAGGCTACTGCTCAGCAGAAAGGCCTTAGGGCTCACACCTCTTCACAAGGCAGCGAGGGAAGGCTGGTGGATTACGCTCAGGAACTGGGAGACGCTCCTTACTTGTATCAATGAAGACAGCATCCACATAGATTTTGGTACAGAAAGAGCCCAGGATAAATCCACAGGCTGGGCCAAATACCAGCATTGTGAACAGGATGCCTGGAAGAAAAAGAAAAAGAAAAAGAAAAAAAAAAAAGATGGAACAAAGATTAGATTAAAAAACAGAGGTCATTCAATGAGCAAAACAATCAAAGGTCAAGGAAATTGACTGACATCAATCAGAGGAGATGTCTGGTTATACAAACGACATTATAGGAATTTGCCTACAACTCCTAGAGGGGGAAAGTGTGTATTTCTGATTTTTGGAAGCTCTACTGAGGCGATCTGTATTGTGCAGGAATTCTACAATATTTTGGTAGGTCATTTAAAAATATTTGTGGGCCCTTGCCCAGCTGGTGCAGCTCAGTGGTTGAGCGTTGACCCATGCACCAAGAGGTCGCCGGTTTGATTCCCGGTCAGGGCACATGCCCAGGTTGTGGGCCAATCCCCAGTGGGGGGCGTGCAGGAGGCGGCCAATCGATGTTCTCTCTCATCAATGTTTCTCTCTCTCCCTCTCTCTCTAAAAAATAAGAAAAAAAATTTAAAAAAATATTTGTGGGCCCCAAGTAAACTTACTTTTAGAGGACTCTACCCCCCCCCCATCATATGAAACATCTGAAAATACAGACACATCTATCACCAAACCCTTTTCCTGCCATAAACATTTTCGAAAGGATTTTTATAACTTTGCTCTTTCCATTTATTGGGCGTTATACAATTTGTTTAATTTATGGCTGGCTAAGACTTCATAAGCGTTCATTCTGCAAACTCAGGAATCTTTGTAAATCGAGAAAAATTGAAGCCACAAATTACTTTCAAACGTGATGATGTGTTTACGGGCATTGAATTTAGCAAGTAACAAAGCGGACATCGTGCTTGGGAGCATCTGATTAGGCAGGTATTGCTTTCCATTTTGCAGTCCCCCCCCCCCGGATTTGGGAGTTGCTCTCTGTTATTCTTTGAACGGTTGCTCAGGAGTCAAGCTCTGCAGACTTAAAAAGATGATCCTCGGCACATGCCTAGATACAGTGTCTAGAACTTTGCACAAATCTCTTAGATCATTTCGGAAAAAGAGCTCAAATCACCCCCACCCCCCAGTCTCTATCCACTGAACTAAATTTCAGTCTGGTAGGTGTTTCCCAAGCGTAGACAGTTCTCCGGAACCTGGAGATAAAAAAGAGTAAAGAGGTGTTCCTTCCATCAACAGTGGTTTGTCTCTGGGGACAATCAACACGTGTGCCGATGCTACCCAAGCAGCCGGCGTGGAGGGTGGGTGCCACCAGGTCACAAGGGCACATGAAGATCAGGTCGAGACAAATGACACCAGAGGGAATCCGAGTCCAGTGGAGGGTAATTCGGGTCTGTTTCCAGAGGTAGACTAATCAGCCTGAACTTCCCAGTGACGTCATCATGGAAACGAACATTTACCCAACCATCCATCCAACCGACATTGCTGAGCTCCTTCCATGGGCCAAGCAGTAGTCTCAGAAATGAGGACTCGGCATCAAACCAAACAGTCAACACCCAGCCTTCTTAACACCTGTGGGAGTCACGAACCACAATGCAAGAAACCACGGACAGGAACGCAACTGGTTTCCAATGAAGCCACGCCTTCTCGTTACAGAGAGGAAGCAAGGCCTCCAGATAACCCCCTTGAGGATGGTTCGTAAGGGATGTTGTTCGACAGAGAAAAGAGCAAAAAGAGAATGGTACGTATCCCAGGAATGGGCTGGGTCTCGCTCAGCAGAGCCCTGCTCTGTTGCTTGGACTTGGAGCAAGCTAGAAGTTCAAGGGGCTCAAAACAGCCGCTTCCAGGGCTGGTCAGACGCCTGGTCTCACAGTATCTCCTGTTTTTTTTTTATTTATTTTTTCTTTATTGATTTTTTAGAGAGATAGAGAGGAAGGGAGAGGGAGAGAGAGATAGAAACATCGATGAGAGAGAACATCGATTGGCCGCCTCCTGCATGCCCCCCACTGGGGTTCGAGCCCACAACCTGGGCATGTGCTCTGACCGGGAATCGAACCGGCGACCTCTCAGTGCAGGGGTCAACGCTCAGCCACTGAGCCACACCGGCCGGGCAGGTTCTCCCGTTTACAGAAGTCTGCAGAACAGCAGCATCCACCGACCCTGGTTTGTCACCACTTCGACAAAGACAACCACACTGAGAAAGTTGAAAAAGTTGGGGGTATTAGTGGAAAAATCTAGAACACGGGCATCTTCCAGGTACGTGCTGGGATTAGGGGGGCTGTCTTCAGTACGGTGGGGTTCGGGAACACAATCAGTCTTGGGTGGAGGAAAGACTGGGTGGAGGAGAGCAACGCAGGACGTGACACGGAGAAAGGCACGTGGGCAGGGGACAGCGGAGCCCACGGCAGGCCTCGGCGAACCGAACGGATTTCAGTGTTAGGGGCGAAATCGTGAAGCCAAGTCCGCCCGTCCAGGCTGCAGGCGGGCAGCTGTCAATCACAGGTACTCTGAAGACGGCTCAGCAAGCGAATGAACTGCTCAGCTTGTCCCAAGAGAAAGGGACACAGGAGACAGGAACGTAACTCCCTCACAACGGTGCCCAACTAGGCTTCTGACTCGCCTTCAACATCCCCAGCAGTCCCTGACACCAGCAGCGCACCCCACTCTCTCGGTGACATGTCTTCTTTCATGCAAATCAAATGCAATCCCTCATCAACGCAGTCATCACCGATCCACCCCCTACAGCTCGGACAATGAAAATTACAATGGATACCTAACTACTCATGGGACCCAAGCTTTAGCATCGCTGGAAAAGAACACAAACAGCCAGTGAACTAAAATGGTTGTGGCAACATGGTCCTGTTACCCCCTCCCTGACTTGGGGCAGTAGAGGGACGAGTGTGGACTGGCCAGACCCCATGGGACAGCTGGGGACCCCCAAGTCCTGGGCCTCCTGCAAGTTGACAGGAATAATACCCCTCAAAGTCAGTTGCCTACAGGAGCCCCGTAGGGCCCAGAGGGGCCCAGGCTGGCCGGCCACCCATTCCAACCGCAGGCAGAGGCCCGCGGTGTAGACACCACGCACCCAGGCGGCCTCTCCACCCATCGGCAGCCCCCTCTAGGACGGGCATGGATTCCCAAACCCGTGAGGGCGCTTCCACTGTAGCAGGATGGAGTCTTCCCACAATACGGAAAAAACAACTGGCGAGGACTCAATTCCCAAAACCAATGCAAGAGGCAAGACACACATCTTTTATGTAAAGGGCATTTTGGGGGCCTTTTTCTGAGCGGTTCCTCATCAGACACACGTCAGACCAACTTTCTAGCAGCGGTGTGTTCTCTAATATTTTCCAGGGGATGATTCGGTGAGGGGTGGGGGGAGGGGCCGGGGGAGGGGCCTTCATGCATCAGAAATATCTTAACGCAACAACTCACTTCATGGTGCACCAGGGAGCAAGGACCTGGGCTGCAGCGTCCAGAGAGGAATGTGCACCCGCTGCCTTGCTCTCCTGTCCGTTCATCCGCCAGGCTGAGACTGTGCTCCTGCTTCGCAAAAACATCCTGGCGAAACGGACCAGACCCTGAAGAGGTCAGGAGCCCCCCCAAGTCCAGCAGAGAATGGTCTTCGGCGGCTCAGTGCTGCCCCCTGCTGCCTGCTGGGCTCTTGTACACAGGAGGGTGGGGGCGCCGTGAGGAGGAGATCAGAGGTTGGTCCTCTGTTGGGTCCTGAGCCCCCAGCTTTACACGCATCATCTCCATAACCCTTTCGGTGCCACAGTGAATGAAGTTTACTGTCCATTTCACAGCAGAAGACACAGCATCTAGAGCTGGTCAGTGCCCCCCCCACCACACACACACCTAGAGAGAAAGCACAGCCAGGATCTGCAGCCTGTTTCTCCCACCCCTACAGGGAAAGCCTCCTTGGAGCAGCCCAGGGCACAGTGTGGACCGCCTGGGTTCAAATCCCAGCCCCACCACTTCCCAGTTCTGTGCACCTTGGGCAAGGTAACATCCGCGTGCCTCGGTTTCCCCCCCTGTGCTGACCTACCTCTGGGGTCCTGCCCTGAACACCAGCTGTCAACGTCTTAAGAGTAATGTAAACCCGCAGTTCCCAAACTGTGTGCCGAGGCACCCTGGGGTACCCCAGAGAACTCGCGGCACGTGGTTTGAGTTTTTGCGGGAACCCACCGTGATGATACTGACCCCTGTCGGCTGCCACTGGGAAAACCACTCACGCCAGGTAACCGATGGTTTCCACCTTGGGAGGACCGCCTTCCTTCAAGGCCATCAGCTTCGCGAAACTGAGTCTTTGGTAACTGTTGTGATAAAAAGCAGATAGTGTATGGAAACCTATGGGGATCAGGACAGCGGGGTCCACTCTGATTCTAGGACCCTCAGGATGGTGGTGAAGGAGGAATCACCACAGGCAGAATCACAGGGCCCAGGACCCCAAGGCCCAGCTCCGTGCCCCTCCCTGGTCATGGCCATGGGGCCTGGGGCCACAGTGGTCTCAGGAGACAGCCCTGGCTTGTTCACGTGGCTGAGACAACACTGGGCGGGGCGGGGGGGAGGGGGGCTGAGGGCTTTGCTTCAGGGGAAGCCTGTGGTTTCCTGGGGAGGGTTCCTGAGATCTGCCGATAGACTTCAAGGACAGGAGACCCCATCTCCGCAGCAGCTTCTCACTGTCCGGTGGACATGGGTGAGCGCTTCAGCCTCTAAGAAGGGGAGAGGGCTGTTCATCCTTTGTTTTGTCTGATTATAGAGCATGCCCTCGGATAGGGGACAGCCTACTCTCAACCTTCCGTCCTGAGGCAACAGCTGTCTTCAAGTCTTTACCCTCATGTACCCGAGCTCAAAGGAGAATTCTCATGACCAGTTGATAAGGTTCAAGTTAGGACACTCTTTGTCTAAATGGACAAAGAGAAGCTCAGAGAAGTTAGTGAACTTCCTCAAGGCCACACAGCCTGCACAGGACAGAGGTATATGTGAACTCAGGCCTCCGGGGCCGTACGGTTTCTTAGAGAAAGAACAGGAGCGTATTGGTACATCAGCAAAGCCTCTCGTATCAGCCCTCAGCTGGGCTCCTGGCTGCACTTCTCAGTTCCTGGGTGACTCACTGTCCAACGCTGAGCCTGCAAATGCAAAATATCTGCCTTGCAGACCACTGGGAACCAGATGCTCTGCGTGCAAAGCTTCAGGTGTCTAGAACGTGGCATCCTAGAGCTGCTGTTGTGTCTGAGGGACGGTGAGTCCCAGGAGAAAGGCCTGCATGGCTGGTCTCCCCTGGGCACGATCCTGTTTCTTTAGCTCAGAGTCATTTGAACCCTGGAGAGTCCCTTCAAGTGGGTTGTGAGCAGAAGATGCTCAGGTCAGCTGAGGTTCTTGGCCACTAGGTGGCAGCACCAGCCTAGAAAAGACAAGAGTCCGGGCTAGCATCCCCCACCCCTTGCTAAATCTATCGGCCACCAGATGGCGCCAGACACCTCCTCATGCCAGGTACTGCTCTTTCCTGTGTGGAGGGAGGTTTCCATTCAGGGTGGGGGGTGCCGAGGGGGCGTCCTTGATGTCCGAGCACACGACGGCAAGTGATCTGGTAGATCCATGGTCATTACTGAAGGTCCTCATGCTGTGTCCGGCAAGCAAACGACCACTTCCAAGATGCCTGGGCCTTGGAAATCAGAATGGATTCCCCCACCACCTACTGTGCCTCGACCTCCCCAACTGGTATGGTCTGTACTTAACTAATCTTCCTAAAATCGTGTGCAACCATAACCCACCTCCAATACTTGAAACCATCAGGGGTGCCCGACTCTATAATGCAGAGCTCAAACTTCGGCCTGGCAGTGTCATGGGTAGGGGCAGGGCCGCAACGCCAGGGCATAGCCACGGGCATGGACGGAGGGCAGGCAGGGACACGGAGGCGAGCAGGGCCTGGCTGCAGGGTGCGAGCTGGCAGGGCTGTGAGGTGCACACGTCAGCAGCAAGCCCTGTGTTCACGGTGAGCACACACCTAGCCTGAGCCAAGCGTCACAATCAGGCAGGGAGGGGGTCGGTGGGACGTCCCTGGGCGTGGCCCACCAGCCGATCAGTGGACTCAGGCCCAGGTCCCACCATCACAACCGTCCTGCACCCAGAAAAACCACGAAGCCCCGGAACACGCCCCAGAGCAGGGACTATAGCTACAGAACTCGCCCCCTACCAGAGGCAGGGCTGGGGGTCCCAACGGGGACAAGACAAGCAAACTGCCCAGGTGACAGCCAGTGGGACCCTGCAGCCTCATTCACCGGTTTGCACGCCCTACGCCAGGGGCTCTGAAAAACCATGGAAAACGGTCCAGGCGTGAGTAAAATGCAAATTGCACCCTGATTTATCAGGAAGGGGGTCAGGCTGTTTGCTGACATGAATGTCTGGTGACTTTGGTGTCTTTTGTTGTTGTTGTTAATCCTCACCTGAGGATATTTTCCCATTGATTTCTAGACAGAGCAGAGGGGAAGGAGGGGGAGAGAGAGAAACATCGACATGAGAGAGACACATCGCATGACCTTAACCAAGGCTGGGGATCGAAGCTGCAACCCAGGTACGTGCCCTTGACCGGGAATTGAACCCGCGTCCCTTTGGTCTGCAGGCCGACGCTCTAACCACTGAGCCAAACCGGCCAGAGCCTGCCTGGTGATTCTGAAGCCGACGACCTTCGAGGGTGGGTTATTAGACACTGGGTCTACGTGTTCTTCAGCGAGAAACCACCACGGCCAGAAGTCAACGAGCTCATGATACATCCTGCAGGGCCAACTTCACCCCTCCGCTGCCTGTGACGAGGTCAGGAGGGGAAGTCGTAGGCACATCAGATCCTGGGACAAGCACAGACCGGACCAAAGCGCCTGGGGCTACACCAGAGCGGGGAAACAGCCCTGGTGCTGGGACCCAGAGCCGACTCAGTTCCTCCAGCAGCAGAGCAGGTGCACGGGGGCTTGTCGAGCACAGGGGGTCCCCCTTGTCCCCTTCTCTCCACGTGTGACGGCGCACTGGCTCATGCCCACTCGAGAGGGAAGGTCAATACACAGGAGGCAGATCGGAGACTCAAAGTGAGTAAAACAAGCGGAGTCCAGGGCCCTGGTGATGAGGGTGACATACAGCCAGTGTTCACGTCCGACAAGCTGCAGCTTGGCTGGGGACATGCAGTGTCCAGAGTCTCGGCTCGGGCCCCCACTAGTGAAGGGTTGTCCCTAATGCCGCCTCAGGGCCAGGTCAGAGTGTGGGCCCAAGGGGGTAGCCTCCCTGCCCTCCAGGCCAGCCCCGCCACAGTCAGCCCGGAATCAGACATCTGCGGAGGGCCACCCCGTCTCCGGACTAGCTCCCGACGGGCGCCTGGCAGAGGAAGGGACCGTGAAGTCGTGCCACGAAGTGACCCCCGGACGAAAAGAGAAGCGGGAGCCGCAATTAGAACCCGCACGACTCCACACTGCCACGGAGGGGTAAGGGCTCAGCCACTGCGTGTCTTTCCCGAACCAGGGGACACGGTTACGACAAAGCAGGTGACCAGGGATGCTGGGAACAGGTGGGCTGTTCAGGAGCAGCGGCTGAGGGACGGGGCAGGACTCAGGAAAAGTTTCCTTCTGGGGGCTCAGACGGCAGACAGATGGTCCCGGTGGTAAGATTCTAGGGCTTTTCATCTGGACAAACCTCCACGGGTTTCTCAAGCCCCTTACTATTCCAGGCACACGGAGGACCGGGTCCTTCCCATCCACACAGACAGCAAGGTGTGGCGGTGCCCACCCCAAAGCCATGCCACCCCCAGCTCTCCTGGCTGCTCGACGGGCACCCCAGGCCAGGAGGACGGCTTTTCCGGAAAGTCATCTGCGCAGACACTGGATTTCTCCAGACAAACCTCAGAGCCGGGACTGCAACGCACAGATGGGAGACCAGGAACAGGAGCCGCTGAGGAATGTCCACTTATACATAAGAAGCAGGGCACACGGACAGACGGACAGACGGACAGCACCGTGCCCACCCCAGAACGGAACTGGGGAAACCATCCCAGCGACAGGACCAAGCGCCGCGAGCCTCTTTTGGATGGAAAACCGCTCTGGTTCTGCTTGGACAAGAGGGGACAGGGGACATCATGATGCAAAACCAGAAACCAAAGTCTGGCTCCAAATACCGGGCTCAGTCTGGGGTTCACTGAAGAGACTGGAGGGACGTCCTCCCAGCAGACATACCGGGCAGGCAGAAACTTGAGCCTCTCACTTTGTTTTTGGCTTGTTTGTCTGTTAATCCTCACCTGAGGATATTTTTTCCAGTTAATCTTAGAGAGACAGGGAGGGAGGGGGAGAGAGAGAGAGACTCGATGTGAGAGACACGTTGATGGGTCCCCCCCCCCCCGAATCAGCCAGCCTGAACGCCACCTACATCTGCTGGGCCGCAATGGGTCTCAACCTTGCTTGGCGCACATTCAACCTGCCGCAACCCCAGTGCGGGGTGTGGCACTAGGATCTGTGCAGTGACTGTCCCCTGGCCCTTAGAATCGAGTAAGCTGGAGGAGCACCCTTGTTTCTGCCGGAGAAAAAGGAAAAAGAAGAAAACAAAAAAAAACCCAAACAAAGAAACAAACCCCGGTCCCTACAATTCTAGGAGCTCGACTGGGGCTGAAATCCAGAAGACGCGTTCCTGGGGTTCCGACCCACCCTGCCCTGCCGCCTGTGTCAGGGGGTGGGGGTCATGGGGGAGGAGGGAGGAAGGGTGTGACCCGAGGCTGGCGGACGGCATTGAGACCACACACGCGGGTGTCCACCCAGACTACGTAACCGTAACCGGGGTCAGGGCGCCTGGCCGGTTTGCCATCTGAGGGCTTGACTCTGAAGTCTCCCAACCTTCACCAACGGTCTGGGTTTAATGCGGGCTCCGGGGTTGCGGGAGGGAGCTGGGGGCGCAGACGGCAAGGTGTCACCAGGGGTCGCCCTGCTCTGCTCTGCCCTGTGCGCTTCTGCATGAGGCTTGCAGTGGCTGGACAATGGTCCCCAAGAGACAGGGCTGCGCCTGGGAACTTGGGAATGTGACCTCATTGGGAAAACGGATCTTTGCAGATGTGATGAGGGATGCCGAGATGTGATCATCCTGGATTATCCCAAGGGGACCGTGAATCCAGCGTCCCCATACTGTCCACGGAGGGGAGGGACAGGGAGAAGGGGGGGGGGGGCGTGGGAAACCAGAGGCTGGAGGAATGCCATCACAAACCCAGGGACGCCTGGAGCCACCAGAAGCCGGAGGCGGCCAGGCCGGACCCTAGAGCGTCCAGAGAGGGCACAGCCCTGCCCACACCTGGACTCCAGACCCCTGGACTCCAGACCCCTGCTCTCCGGACCACGAGCACAGACATTTCTGCTGTTTTTAGCCACCAAGTTCGTCACAATTCCTGGGTCAGCCCCAGGAAACCAATACACTTTTCTTTAAAGAAAGGGCCCCAGCCCGGCCCGTGTGGCTCAGTGGTTGAGCATCGACCATGCACCAGGAGGTCGCCGGTTCGATTCCCGGTCAGGGCACACGCCCAGGTTGTGGGCCCGATCCCCAGTGGGGGGCATGCAGGAGGCGGCCACTCGATGTCCTCTCTCATCGATGTTTCCATCTCTCTCTCCCTCTCCCTTCTTCTCTAAAATCAACAAAGAAAAAAATAATAAAATTAAAACACACACACACACACACACACACAAAACTCATAATCAATTTCCCATGTCCACCGCCATCAACTTCTCCTGCCTCTGGGTTACTTTAAAGCAAATCCCGGACGTCAAAATGCCCCTTTCTATTTCAGGATTCATCTGTGAAAGAGAAAGACAGAACGACAAAGCTATGATCCCCTCCCAGCGTGTAACAGTGACTGCAGTCACCGCGTGACCTCCAGAAACTCCTTTGTCCTCCAAACAACGTGTGAGGCGCCAGCGAACCCGGGCGCAGACCTAGCACGAGGCCCCGGCTGAGCGCTGCCCTAGGAACGGGTGTGGAGCCCGGACTGTCTGAATCGCAGCTCCTGTCCCTCCCACCCCCCTCGGCGTCCGGGGAGGCGGACTTGCGCGTAGGAACTGTTTCCGAGTGAGCCTCGTGCCCACGCAGCAGAAGCGAATCTCCCCCGAGCTCTGACCTCCCCGAAATCTAATTTGGGTAGCCGCCCCGTGTGCCTTCCCTATAAACCTCCGCTTCGCTTTCTCACTACGAAAGCATAAAAGTGATCTTCGTCAAACAGTCGTCTTGACTCTTGACATTTTATTTCTAGTCCTTCAGGGAGGGGAGGCCAGAAAGGAGCCACGGCAGTGGGTCGATGTCCCCTGGGTGGGTTCTCAGCCACCTCTTGGGGGAGGCTGTCCCCAGTGACTCTCGCGTGACTCATTTACAATTCTGCAGAGCTCGCTGGAGGGCTGGGGGTTTCCATGAGAAGGGACAGAGGAATGAAAAGGGACACATTGCTGAAGGCCACCACCTCCCAGCAGGCCTGCCCCTCCTGGGTTCCCCTGCCCCTCGGCCTGGGACCCTGTTGATGGGGGTGAATTTTTAAAAAATTGATATTTAGAGAGAAGGGAAGGGAGACAGATAGAAACACCGATTGAGAGAGAAACATCCATCGGCCGCCTCCTGCACGCCCCCTACTGGGGATCGAGCCTGCAACCCAGGCATGTGCCCTGACCGGGAATCGAACCGGGACCTCTCAGTCTATGGGACGATGCTCAACCCACTGAGCCACACTGGCCAGGCAGACGGAGGTAACTTTTGACGGAGCTGGAACCTGGGGTTGAACAGCATCAGGTCACATGAGAACCGCCAAATCGAAGCCCCTGTCCACAGATTCTTTTATTCCATTCTTACAGCTCCTATCACTCCACACTGAATTACCTGCTCGTACGTCTGGGCTGGTCTACTCAGATGAGTTCCTCAGCCTCACCACGACCGACATGACGGGGTGCAGAAGTCTGGGTTGTGGAGGGCTGCCCTGTGCCCTGTAGGGTGTTGCGCATCAGCCCTGGCTTCGACATGTTAGCGGCCCCTCATCTTGACCACGCAAATTTCTCCAGCTATTGCCACACGCCCCCTGGGGGCGACAGTGCCCCTGACTGAGAACTGTGGGTTTCGAGCATGCACTCACTAAAGAAGAACCTCTGTCTATTCCTTTGTGCTGGCACAGATTAGGGATCCCCAAAAACCTGTGCGTCTCTTAAGAGGCACCCTGCGCAACAGGCATGAGACCCAGCATGATACCGATGGGCCGATGCGGCCAGGGTTCTGATCTCCTGGGTCACACAGTTAGTGAGAGGCACCGATGATAACCACGGCCGCCATGTACCCAAAGCCCTGTGTGAGGGCTGGGAGCTGGCCGGTAGCTTTAATAAAAAAGGGTTTCACTTGGGATTCATCCCCATTGTAGCTCTGGGAGCTAAGGCGTGGGGCTGTTAACGCCATTTGGCTAGGACATCCCAGATACGCGTGGCTGTTAATCAACAAGGAGCTGGGGGACCTCTGTGCCAACGGGATCAAAGTGACCGTGGCCCCGGGGCCCCGTGGCCCATGAGAAGAACAGGGTTCATTTGCTGACGTCTCTCTAGTAGCTCCAACCTGAATAGCGGATGATGACTTGAAGTAGCTTCGAAACAGGAGGCAGCCGGCGCAGCCAGGCTGTGAATGAATGTAGTTACAGAACCGGAGTGCGATCTTAATTAGTTTGGAGTCGGGTTTCCTTCTCCAAGAGAGGAAGCAGAGCAGAGTCAACCTTCTGATTCATACTCGAAAGGGGGAGCAAGGTGAGGCGGGGGACGGACTCCGGAGGCTGGCGATGGAGAACCCGGCGTGCTGAGCAGAGTCTGCTTCCTAACCCCGCCGCCGCAGCCGCCTGGGGGTTCTCCTCGAAGCCACGCCAGTTGTAAAGCACGCAGCACCCTAACCCTTGGGGGCAATCATGCCCCACCGCAGGGCACACAGCAGTGTCCCTGAGAGGTAGCCTGGGGCACATGTCATTACTTCCACGTGGTCTAGTGGCTACAAAAAAAGAGTAGCTGGTACCGATGATCCTGGTTCTAGAATGCCAGCCCAGAAGGGGCTGAATGAGTCTTATCTAACGACTTGCTGATGGGACAATAGGTTCATGCCTCAAGCATGGAGGTCTCCAGTGGTGAGGAGCCTGGTCCGGGAGACCCCTGAACAAAATGGGTGTGGACTGGGTGGGTCCACTTATATATGGCTTTGTTCCAACCAGAGATCTGAAAACACTCGTAGGTGACCCAGGAGCCCAAAATAGACGACATAAATGTAGGGCATCGATCGATATACTGTGAATGTATTTTCGCCTCCTCCTGATTTTCTTTGTCTTAAAATATGTTTTCTTTTTATTGATTTTAGAGGAAGGGAGAAGGAGAGAGAGATAGAAACATTGATGAGAGAGAACATCGATTGGCCGCCTCCTGCATGCCCCCCATTGGGGATCGGCCCACAACCTGGGCATGTGCCCTGACCAGGAATCAAACTGGTGACCATCCTGGTGCCTGGGTGGACGCTCAACCACTGAGCCACACTGGCCAGGCTCCTCATGATTTTCTTAGTAACATTTTCTTTTCGCTTATCTTATTTTACTGCAAGAATGCAGTATACAGCCTGGCCACAGTGGCTCAGTTGGTTGGCATTGCCCTGTGCACGGACAGGGTTGCTGCTTTGATTCCTGGTCAGGGCACATGGCTGGGTTGCGGGTTCGATCCCCAGTCGGAGAATGTATCCAAGGCAACCGGTTGGTGTCTCTCTCTCTCTGTCTCCCTCTCTCTCTCTCTCTGTCTCCCTCTCTCTAAGCATGTCCTCAGGTGAGGATTAACAATAAAAAAGAATACAGTGTATAACACACATACTTAGAAAATATGTGTTGACCGTTATCAGTAAGGCCTCCCGACAACAGTAGGTCAGCGATTTTCATCCTTTTTCATCTCGTGGCACGCATAAACTAATTACTAAAATAATGTGGCACACCCCAAAAACTGTCTTTGTCGATCTGACCAAAAAATAAAAATAAAAAAGGTATACTTTTGATTCATTCACCAGATGGCTCTTGTGTTGGCTGCTGTCATTTTTCTAATTTGACAATCTAGACTGGCCAGTGTGGCTCAGTGGTTGAGCGTCGACCCTGCACCAAGAGGTCGCCGGTTCGATTCCCGGTCAGGGCACATGCCCAGGTTGTGGGCCCGATCCCCAGTGGGGGGCATGCAGGAGGCGGCCAATTGATGTTCTCTCTCATCAATGTTTCTCTCTCTCTCTCTCTCTCTCTCTCTCTCTCTCTTTAAAATCAATAAAGAAAAAAAGTATTTAAAAAAAAAACTAAAAAACAAACAAAAGCAACAATAATTTCAATCCCTGCTACGTATCGAGCCCTTATTGCATCCTGGACCCTGTATTTCATGGCCTACAAATGCCACAGACAGGAAGGAACACGCTTTTCTCCACTTTGGAGAAGAGGGGACGGAACCCGGTGCTGGGCATCGGTGAGGCCAGGCGTGGCCCATGTCTCTGCCAACTCTCTCTGCCGTGAGGACATCACAGGGGCACTGACCCTCTGCTCCCAACGCCCCTCTGGGATTTGAACTTGGATCAGCCTTTTCCTTCCCACGTCCTTCCAGAGGGGTTCAGAAGGTCCACCCTCTGGAGGCTGCTCACGTTCTCCCAGAAACTCTGCCCACACACAGGATGCACTCCCACGGGGGGCTCCGGGCGTGGCCCACACACCTGGGGACCAGCCGATGGAAGAGACCCCGACTGGTCCTCGTTCCTTCTCTGGCCTCGCCACGGTGACTGTCACCCACAGGCAGCTTCGGGGCTGCTGCATTTCCTTCCCCGAGAGGCCGGGGCAGCTGCTAGCCTCCTCGCTTTAAACGTCCCAGTCACGGCGACAGGGCGATGGCCGAACTTTTTTATACACTTTTAAATCGACACAGCAAGGGAGCTGTAAACGTTTTAATATGAGATCGTGCTTACGGTTCTCCAACTCTGTAAACGGTGCACATAAAAAGAGTGGATTTTATGGTACATAAATTATACCTCAATAACAGTGCTTAAAAAAAAAAGAAAAAGGAGAATGTTTTTAAAAAGAACTATAAACGGGTGTGAGCACACGGCCCCTCTTTAATTACTTCCGGAGGCAGGGCCACGAGGGCTGGCCACCCGCTCACGTGGGCTGGCCACGCACTCACCACAACTCCAGTGGACATCCCGTGGGCACTTGGTGAAGCCCGTTCTCCTTCTCCCCTTGAAGAAAAATGGAACCGGACTCCAATTCATCCCGCTATCACTTAGCTCTGGCAAAACCTGGGCAGGTGGCGGCGTAGGGGATGGATGTTAGGGGCCCAAAGCAGAGGTTAGCTAACGGTGCCTTCCTCCGGGGCACCCCCCCGGTGGGTCATTTACTGAAGTCCCAACAGGGCCCCGTGAGGGTCTGTGGCCAATGCAGGACCTGTGGTTTGAACCGCTGTAAGGTCAGCGGCCGGAGAGGTTGACTTGTCCCCAGTCACCAGCAAGCTCACAGTACATACATCTCCAAGTGTCCTTCGCCTCATCAGTAAAACAAGGGCCCCTTGGTTACCTGCTTCATAAGACTGCCCTGAGGGTCAAGTGAGGTAATCCATGGTACAGCAAAACTCGGACCAATGCCTGGCTCAATGGCTTTTTAAAGAGTTTTGGGAACTATCCAGCCAGTGTGGCTCATGCACCAAGAGGTCGCCGGTTCGATTCCCGGTCAGGGCACATGCCCAGGTTGTGGGCCCGATCCCCAGTGAGGGGCATGCAGGAGGCGGTCAGTTGATGTTCTCTCTCATCCATGTTTCCATCTCTCTCTCGCTCTCCCTTCCTCTCTCTCTAAAATCAATAAAGGAAAAAAAAGAAAAGAAAAACAAGTTTTGGGAACAAGTATTAGTAGAGCCCTCACCTTGCCCCTGGCGGCGACTTTCTATGATTTCATTCAATGTTCACAACGATCCTTTGTAACGGCTCTGACTGTTCCCATTTCACAGACAGGACAACAGAGGCTCCCAGAGGTTCCGACACTGGCCAGGTCCCCCCGCTAATAGGGAAGAGCTGGGACTTGAACCCAGACCTGTCTGACTTTGAAGCTACTATGCCATACGACAAGGACCCTATCCACATGTCCAGGTTTTTGTTGTTGTTGTTTTTTTTTTATTTATCCTCGCCCGAGGACATTTTTTTCCATTTTTTGCACAGATAGAGTGGGAGGGAGAGAGAGGAAGAGAGAGAGAGAGAGAAACATCGATGTGAAAGGGCCACATCGAGTGGCTGCCACCCGCACGACCAACCAGGGCCGGGGACAAACTGCAACCGAGGCACATGCCCTTAGCGGGAACCGAACCCGGGTCTCTCTGGACCGCAGGTCGACACTCTAACCGCTGAGCCAAACCGGCCAGGGCCACATGTCCAGGTTTTGAACCGAAATCCGTCACAGTCACAAACACCATTTTTGCCGAGGCCCACACTCCCCGCTGCCACCGGTTTCGTGCTCCGAATGAGCCCCCGTGAACCCTCACAGCACATCAGGGTCCCACACGGTGACGCTTCCCTCTGGCTCGAGGTGGAGCCTGCACTAGCCCTCAGGGGCTATTCTTAGCTCGCCCCCGATTTCCTTGTCCTTTTTGGGAGCTCGGATGGCGCAGGCTGAGCTAACGTTCCCTGCCCTGATGTTTGCGTCCCACCCACTCCTACCTGGAGAAATGCTGAGACTCCAAAGGCCTGGTCCGGGCTCTCCCAGGTGGGAGCCAACGGCTTCCGGTCACGCTGATTTCCAGGGAACACCGGGACGAGGACCACACCAATCCCGGAGACCTCACTCACGGGCAGGGCACTTAAGAGAGAGGCCTGGCTTGCCTCTGAGTCTCGTCACCCCCAAGTGACTCCCCTCATCGCCTCCTGGTGTCTGAGAGCCCGCAATTCGAAAGTCACTCCTTGGGCCAACTGGTCTCCCGTGGCCAACCCTCCCCACCACCCTTGCCAAGGTTTTGCAGCATCGCCCCAGAATCCAGAGCCACCTTCTCCCAGATGCCCATTCGGCCACACCAACCCCGTTCCCAAACCCGCCAGAGATGTTTCACTGTCTCCTCGAAGAAATCCACGCTTCCCTGCATCTTTCCAGCCCCCCAAAGTCCTCTCCCAGCAGGCCACGCTCCAGGCCACAGGGTCCCCGGGCCCTTAGGCCGATCTGAGCTGGACAGGACCTGGCTGCTCTGAGTCATCCCGTAAAACGCATACAGAACAGCCCTCCCCAGATGCTGTCCCGACCTGCCCCTCTGAGCTCGCAGACCCTATTCCTTCACACGGAGTCAAATGCTCAGTCCACAGTGTTGAATTAGCTTAAAGCATCAATATGTAGGTTTTGCTGGGAAGGAAGCATTCCTTAGTCCTTCTGTGCCTATGTGTGTGCCAGGTGCAGATCGAAGGGTGGGGGGAGGGCACAGGGGGACGGGAGAAAAACAGGGAGGTGACTGGGAAGGCTTTGTCTCCATGCCTGAGCCCCCCGGAGACAGGCCCTGGCAGCCACCTGCTAGCCGGTGGCTCCCACTTTTTACTGTGGCCACCCAAGATCAGAGTGCTTCCAAATCTTCTTTTTATAATGGGATGATGGCATGTTATTAACCAACCCACACGCGACTTGACGATAAAAGGCTTCTGCTAACGGATGGCAGTTTGTCCACTATGCTCCTGGCGAAACTGGGACCAAGGAGCCTCCAGGAGCTCAGGTCGCAGGGGGCCTGGGCTCCTATCCCCTACCTGAGAGGACTGGATGGTAGAGAGATTTAATGTTGGTTTTTTCATTGATTTTTTGGAGAGAGAGGAAGGGAGAGAGCGAGATAGAAACATCGATAAGAGAGAGACATCCATCGGCTGCCTCCTGCACGCCCCCTACTGGGGATCGAGCCCACAACCGGGGCATGTGCCCTGACTGGGAATCGAACTGGGACCTCTCAGTCCATGGGACGGCACTCCATCCACTGAGCCACACGGGCTGGGCTGGGAGAGAAATTTAAACTCAGCCTCAGGGTTGATACAAGTGACGTTCAGGATCATTTTCTACCAAAAAGTTCCCGTCGAGAGAGGAAGTGGAGTGACTGCCGTCCCTCTGATTTCTGGGCCTGGGGCTGAACACAGCTGGGGGCTGATGTGAGCCGGTGCCATCTGCTCTTTGCTGTGTCCAAGGAGGCTGCCCCTTCCGGGCACAGTCAGCACCCCTGCAGCCCTCCGGCCACACAGCGTCCTCGGAAGCACTGACCAGGACAGCCCCTGGGGACATCAGAAGGAGTCATGTCCAACAGTCCCTTCCAACTCTATTAAGAACTAACCTGTATCAAGTGCTTCCTCAGGGCTAAGTGCTTTTATCTTATTTAGTTCCATCCACATTTTACAGGTGAAGAAATAGAACATCAGAGAGGTTAAGCCATTTACCCAGGGTCACACAGGAACGCACAGTAGAGACAACGGCATTTGAACCCAGAAAAGGCCGCCTCTAAAGTCCGCTCACTTGACTGCTTTGCCACATAAAACGGAAGGGACTGGGCTTTACACCTGTCACACCCAGCGGAGGGCCTGCATTTTATAAATGAGTGATCAAACGATCTCAGGTCTGTGAACTCACACTAGGCATTAACCCTGGGGACTATCAAACAGTCCATTCGCTGCCTTTTATCTGGAATTGCCGGGGCCCGGGTAGCTCAGGGTCACCCTTTCCTCCCCCCTGAGTGAGGGCTCTCCCAGAGCCTGGGCGGGGCTTGGCGGGACCATCAGCCCCCTGGGAGCCCCGCCTCATCTGACAGCTCCCTGGGCACCTCCGTTCCCCTCCTGCAGCTCAGTTCAAAAGCAGGGGGCTGCCCTCTGCCTAGTGGATCAGGGTCGGAAAAGGGGAGCTTTCTGCCTGATGGAAGCAAATCTCAGGCACAGGTCATGCAGACAGAGGTGCCTAGTTTATGCAAGATGGGCTGCAGTCCTCAGCAACACCAGGGAGAGCCAACCACCCACCACCACGGTTCCCGTGGGCCGAGGGTGCACCTCCAGGGGCCCCTGAGGGATATGGTGGCCGTGGGGGACTCACTGACCTCGGCCTGCTCTCTTCTCTGAGCGCAGGGAGAAGAGGCCACCTGCCCCAAACCTGTCCTCTCTAACCTCGATACAGAAAACCATTAGAAAAAGAACACGTGGGCCTTCTGAGGCGGTCAGGATTCTGGAGAGAACCCGATCAGAGGCTGCTGGGGTACTGGGAGAAGGTAAAGGTCTCCTCTTACTGGTGAAAACCTGAACTTGGACTTCTATTTTTTCCCAGTGACATTTTCCCTTGAGGAGCCAACAGGTGTCCCCAGGGCCCCCCAGGAAAGCTGCCTTTCGAGGCCCTCGGATCCCAGTTCAAAGCAGAATGACCTCAGGGAGCGGCCGGGGCTGCCGGCACCCCTCACTCTCAGCGGGAGTCTCCCGCCACCCAGCACTTGGTTTGGAAGGACTAAGGGTTCGCGCATGCTCATTCTGCAAGTTTTGTCATCTTGCCCTGGCCGGTTTGACTCAGCGGTTAGAGCGTCGGCCCGCGGACCAATGAGTCACGGGTTCGATTCCGGTCAAGGGCAGGGACCTCGGCTGCGGTTGGTCCCCGGCCCTGGTCTGGTCGGGCGGGAGGCAGCCAGTTGATGTGGCTCTATCACATCGATGTTCCTCTGTCTCTCCCTCCCTCCTTCCTTCCCTTTCTGATAACGAATAGAAAAATATCCTCAGGTGAGGAATAAAAAATAGAATTTTTGTCACCTTAAATACTTTTGGGAATAGAATGAGATGTAAACTATGTGTGTGTTATGTATATGCATGTGTTATGTGTATGTATGTGTACTCTCTGTTGCATGTATGTGTGCTATGTGTGCATGTGTTGTATTTTGTGTGTTGCATGTATGTGCTGTGTGTCTGTGTGTTGTGCATGTGTGTGTACTGTGTGTTGTATATATGTGTGGTGTGTATTGTGTATATGTGTATGTGTGTGTTGTATATGTGTGCATGTGTGTTGTGTATATGTATGTGCGTGTGCATGTGTGTGTGTGTGTTGTATATATGTGTATGTTGTATATATGTGTGTGTATGTGTGTGTGTGGTGTATATGTGTATGTTGTGTATATATGTTGTATATATGTGTGTGTATGTGTGTGTGTTGTGTATATGTGTATGTTGTATATATGTGTGTATATGTGTGTGTGTTGTGTATGTGTGTGTGTGTGTATATGTGTGTGTATGTGTGTGTGTTGTGTATATGTGTGTGTATGTGTGTGTGCCTTCCCTGCACAGTATTTGAGAGGCGTGGCTGGGACGAGGGCTCCCGTCCTCCTCCCGGTTGCATTTCCTCGTGTGCAGGGTTTGCTCGTCACCTTTCAGGGCCCGGGGAGGGCTGGCAGCAGGCGGGGCAGTGGGCGGGGCTTGGGGAGGGCAGTGTCATGGGGTCTCTCAGCCCCCTGGGTGGACTAGGAAGGTGGCTGCCACAGGCTGGTCTCATGCTGCCCCTGCCCCGCCTCACCCACAGCCTTGACATCACCGTGGAGCTAACGCTTGCGGCCCCAAAGGGAGGCCCTTCAAGCAAGGTGGGCACGTGCCTGCAGGCGAAGCCCGTGGGGCATCGGAAAGGGCGCTGCGGGTACCTCGGCGCACCCCTGGCTAGCTCCTCCTGCCCCTCCTCGCCAGCACCCCCCCAGCTCTCAGCACCCCCCAGCTCCGGGAACCCCTGTGTATGTGTGTTGGGGACGCTGTTCGTGAAGCAGGGGTGGGATTCCAAGGGCGGAGGGGGTGCTGCTGCCCCTCCTCTTTGATCCCTGGATGGAGATGAGCCGAGCCCCCCTCACCCAGGTCCACGGTCACCTGTGCCGGCTCTCAGCCCGGCATCAGCCAGTGCACCTCTGAACACTCTCAACCCACAAAGGGAAGGGGACCCCAAAAGACGAGGCTCACTCACTGGGCACCTACCACGTGCCAGACACAGTGCAAAGAACAGGGAAGAGCGTCCCAACCCACAAACTCACTGCAGTGAACACGTGGTGGGTGCGTCCTCAGATCCCAGGGACACCAGGTGCAGACGGTGCCGGCAGGGGCTGCGCTCCCAGGTACCAGAAGCACTTGCGGGGCGGAGATTCCCTCTGCAGACTGGGCCGTGTGCGAGCCGCGGGCACTCACTCTGGCCTCGCATGGTATCGGGTCTGTGCCGCCTTCCTCCCCACGAGGCTTCGGTTTCTGGATCAGGAAAGCCGGCTACTAGGCTTACGGTGAAACAAGTGGCCTGGCTGCTCCTGGGCCATCTGGGCAGGGGCACGGGACCCATGGCGGGCACAACGCCAGCCTCTGCTCCCAGGCAGGATAACGAGGGAGGTGACAAGCCTCCCCACCGGCCAGGCATGTGTCCTGCCATGCCCTGAGGAGAGGCGCTGGGTACGGGGGACAGAGGTGGGGTGGCGAAGACGACATCTCAGTAGGTGCCCTGTGTGCCAGGGCTGGGCAGAGCTTTGGGGCGTCACTGAATCCAGCCCAGCCTCAGGGCAGAGGGGAGGACACACCTGTGCAGGGACCGTGCAGGCTGCTAGGCGGGTGGGGAATAAACAGCGTGAGCGTGAGCAGGGAGGTCAGGTTCTGTGTCAGAGGAGAAAATTAAGTGCACAGCTACAGAGCTGGGAGCTTTGACGACAGGACTTCCGAGAAAAAGGCGCTGGAATTTGTTTGCATGGCTAGAAGTTCACTTGTGGGGATACCGCTGTTAAAAATGTATTTTTTTTTTTTTAATCCTCACCCAAGGACATGCTTATTGATTTGAGAGAGAGAAACATCAGCCGTTGCCTCTGTATGTGCCCCAATGGGGGATTGAACCAGCAACCTGGGCATGTGCCCTGACTAGGAATCGAACCTGAATCCTTTCGGTGGACCGGACGATGCTCCAACCAACTGAGCCACACCGGCCAGGGCAAAAAATAAAAAATAAAAATGTATTTTTTAAGAATTGTGGAGGGGCCCTGGCTGGTTTGGCTCAGCAGTTAGAGCGTGGGCCCGCAAACCAGAGAGACCTGGGTTCGGTTCCCACTAAGGGCACGTGCCTCAGTTGCAGTTTGTCCCCGGACCCGGTTGGGGTCACATGGGTGGCAGCCAGTCGATGTGTCTCTCTCACATAGATGTTTCTCTCTCTCTCTCTCTTCTCTCCTCCACTATCTGAAGATAAATGTAAAAGTGTCCTCGGGTGAAGATAAAAAAAAAAAAAAATGTGGAGGGGCAGGCAAAATGGTTTAACGAAGCAGATCACAACGTACAAAGTTCTACTTCTAAAGTACGTAAGTCCTGGGAACGTAGTGTACAGCATGGTGACCAGAGTTAACACACTGTATCGCGTGTTTGCAAATTTCCAGGAGACAAGCTCTTGAGTTTCTCATAAGAGAAAACAATTGTAACTGCGTGTGGTGAGGGATGTTGACCTGTGGTGGGGATCACTTTGCCTTACAGGGACATCTGCTCATTTTATGTCCCTTAAAAAGTATGGAGGAAAAAGGCTTTACTTGCAACAGCTCATTTAATCTTCACAACAGCTCCGTAAGCTAGATACAAAAATATCTCCATTTAATACAAGATGAGTCTGGAACATCTTGCAGTTTGTAGCACCAGAAAGTAAGAAATTACACCCCCCCCCCGAAAAAGCAAACAAACAAACAACTCCCCTCCCCATGCTATGTCCAAAAGAAAAAGTTCCCAGTGGCCAAAGCTGCAACACTTGAAGTAACAGAATGAACAAAATAGCTGGATGATAACCCAAAGTATGGAATAAATATTCATGAGTCCGTACAGATATCAATCAATAACAGAATAAGTGCGGGAGAACAGACAAACCTCCCGAGCAGAAGAATTTCGAACGACTGATGCAGATGCTCCCTCGAGGACGTGTAACAGAACTTCTCACTCCTGAACTGTGGGCTGCACTGTGACTTTCTCCCAGAAAACAAAATACAGAAAGGGGGGCAGTAAACTCACAGTGGGGACACCTGCCCTACGCTGCCTCGGCCTCTTGATCAAGGTGAACATCAACAGTGATAATCATGTAGACGGCAAGTGGACTTGATAGGCTGTGTTGGGAATGCCACCTTCCCTCTGTGTTCTTCCTCCCCAAACCCATAACCACAGTCTAACCATGAGGAAAAAAAATCCAAAATGCAAATCACACCTCAGAGACCTCTCGCCAAGGCCTGACCAGTAATCCCCAAAGAGTCAGGGTCGACAAAACCAAGGGAGGCATGAGAAACTGTCACTGCCCAGAGGAGCCGAGGGAGACAGGACATCCGAATGTGGTGTGGTGTCCTGGACAGGATTTGGGGGCAGAAAAGAAGGACATTAGCTGCCCCGGTCACACAGGGTGGACCGGGTCCCGAGGTGGAGGAGAGGACACTGGGTTTCCGAAAACCGTCCAAGGGAAATTCTCTCCGAGTCCTCAGACCGCTCGCCCAAGTTCTGAGCTCACTCAGCGGTGGCCCTGCTTTGACTCTGAACTTGAGGGCCCAGGAACACAGGGACTAGGAGACCAGGGCCTGGCTGTACTCACTGGGTAGGACTGTGTAATCTGGTCTTTAAAGTCACACCCGTGTGAGGTCATCGCCAGCTGCTCCTTAGGACATCTGCCCGAAATAGCACAGACATCTGAATGTCACAAAGGGCTCCTAACCCTCATTGCGCAGCCTCTTCGTGTCTGTGTGGCTTGAACCGGCAGGGGAGGGAGAAAACCATCCGTGGAAAGGGGGTCTGACTTCTGGGTTCACAGCCATGCCCCGGTCACCCCTGACGCAAAGACAAGCCCGAACCTGGCACAGGCGGGAATGCCACCTGGCTGTCCAGTTCAAGATGGGTTCAAAACATGAGACGTCAGTGCCCCGAAGGCTCCCCTTGATTCTCATTCTACAGTGGAGCTCTTGATCCCGGCACACTCTCCCTCCCTTGCCCTGCTTGGCTCCCCGTTACTTTGCTGTTTTAGAAAAAAAACTCAGGTTCGCTTTCAAACCCCGTGTGGTTCCATTGAGCAAATCAGGAGGTCTAGTGTTTTCCTCACTGTGCGTGTCTGACCCGTCCACTGTGCGCAGGATGACATTCAAACGCTCTGGCGTGGGGTTTCAGCCCCCCCAGACTCCCCTTCTGCCCTCCTGTTAGTCTGGTCCACAGGCACGTCTCCCAAAGCTGTTTCCTGAGGGCGGCACGCTCCCCGGTCTCCGTGCCTTTGCTTATGCTATTCCTCTCTTAAAATCCTTTCCATCCACATCTTGACCTGGCAAGTCACACCCCTGCTTCAAGTTCCAGTGCCACCAAGGTCTTCCCCTCATGGAGGTCCCCTTGCAGGGTGCATTTCCCCCCTGGTTCTGATGCCCTACACCTCCAGCATAGCAACACAGACCGAGTAATTCCAGCGGCGATGAAGAAATCAGGAAAATGTGATGGAAGCACAGGCTGGGGCGCGGACACGGAAGAGTGGTCAGAGAGGTTTGCTACAAGGAGGGGGCCATCAGCTGGGGCCTGACGGCCAGGGAGGCAGTTTCTGGAGCTGGGGGTTCCACGTGGACGGAGCAGCCCCTGCGAAAGCCTTAGGTGGGCGTGAACTTGGATTTCAGGACTAGGGGCAGGGCGGAAGGACGCGGGTCAGCAGAGAGCAGGCTCCCTCGGGGTTCTCGGTCAGCAGTTTGGGTTTGTCCTGAGCACAGTCAGAAGCCACCGAAATGTTTGGCGCGGGGATATGTCCTAAAGGATGATTCTGATTGCTGAGCGAGTGCTGGACACAGGAGATGGTGGCCGCCGTGGTGGGCGGGGCTGCCACGTGGACAGGATAGGCAGAGAGTGACGGGCTGGGGTGCAATTTGGAGACTGAACCAAAGAGCATTTATTAATGGATGAGATGGAGGAGTGGACGCAAGGGCTTTTGACCCCTTCTCTACTGCACCCAGGGTGAGCTCTTGGGGAGCAGAAGCCCGTCTTTGAGTGTCCGGATGGCGCACGATGCCTCCGTGCGCGCAGGCTCCGTGCGTATCACTGCGCCCGCAGCAAGGCGCCCCCTAAAGGGCTCAGGGCACACTGCACTGTCACCTTTGCTCTAAATCAGGCAGCCCTCTGGGCCCCATGACACCCAAGGGCAGAGTGTGTGGCCCACAGTGGGCGCACATTCGCGCCTGCTCAGTGCCTACTGGACACCACCAAGTAAATACCGACAGCGTCACAGACGCAGGAGGCCACGCGGGACAGTCTCCTAAGAGTGCTGGTTACAACCATTCACACTGACTTTAAATCACTCAGTCACGGAGCAAGGAGAGAACTAGAACCCTGGAAACAGCCTGCTTGACAACAAGGAGTTCTAGAACTGGGGGGCCTGTTGGGGGCTTCCTCAGCTCGAGGACACTCTGCCGAGAGTCACAGCTCCTGTTCTCGACTCTTCTGTGATTAAAAGGCTCCACTGGCCACTTGTGCTCCTGCAGAAATGTCAGTCACCACACAGTACCCAGCTGCCACTCCCTCTCACTGTGCCCGACACAACTCGGAATACTTCCCCCCAGATGTCTTCCTGAATGGCTCCGAACGTCTGTAATCTCTTGGAAATTGGCCACCGCTGCTGTTAATGTCGGGTTTGTCAGACCCCTGACAGGCTTTGCATTTGTCATTGGCTATTAAGTAGCTAACTCTTCCCTGAGTGTGGGTAAAGATCGATTCCTGGGGGGGCTGATCTGCCTCCCCTCGTTTGTTGAATGGAAGAACCAGATGTGTCTGCTGCCGCCGCCGGCCGCTTTGCTTTGGCCAAGGTGCCGGTGGGTACATTCCTGGCCTTTGAGGTGTTGGACAAATTGGCCTCTGTTGTCATGGTGACAGCCCAACCAGGGCAGAGGCAAAAGCTCAGGGTATCCAGGAGACCAATCATTTCCTTCCCTCACTCACCCGCCCTGAGCACACACAGCTCATTGGACCATGAACAAACCACTCACGCCGGCTGAGCCAATCGCATTGTTCCTCTTGGGAAGTTGGAATTTCAACCCAGGCATTTTAACAAATTGAGGACAGGGCCGGCAGAGACCAGGTGAGGACGCCGCTGTGCACAAGCAGCCCAGCCATGAGCACTGAGGGCCAGAGCGTGAACTTGGCTCTCAACCCTCTGACTTTCTGGGCGGCCTCATTTCCCGTCTGGAGCGGCCCTGAAATATCCCATTGTGTCCTTAAAATACACCCTGTGGGTGGGTTTTCTCTTCCTCACAACCACACTGCTTTGGCGTCAGACGAACCTGGATTCAGATCTTGGTCCTGGTGGTTACTGTTACCCACTCACATGTAGCCCCCCCTCCCCCAGGCCTGTTTCCTTGCCTGTAAGATGGGGCTAATGCCACACACTCCATGGGGTCACTGTGAGGATTAAAATGAGTTGATGTACTTGAACACACCTGCTTCCCAGTAACATCTGTCGAATAGTCTCAACTTGGGTGTAAAGAGAAGTTAAGCCCCCTACTCTCCCGGGACACAGGGCAATTTTGGTTGTTACATCTGCTCAGTGGTTAGAGCATCAGCCTATGCACCAAAGGGTCATGGGTTCTATTCCCAGTCAAGGGCATGTACCTGAGTTGCAGGTTCAATCCTTGCCCCCAGTTGGGGTCATGCAGGAAACAACCAATCAGTGTGTCTCTCTCATATCGATGTTTCTGTTTCTCTCTCTCTCTCTCTCTCTCTCTCTCTCTCTCTCTCTCTCTCTCTCTCTCTCCTTAATCAAGTCCGTCACAGAGGGCAAGCAATGGGGGTTGGATTTGGGATCAAAGGTGGGGCCTGGATCCGGACCTCGCTCATGACCTACTCACCGTGTGACTTAAGTCAAGTAACTTGCGATATTAATAATACATTCTTTGCCGGGTGGCTTCGAGGCTTAGAAAGGCACTCACTCATCATAGAAGCTGGCACCCCGAAGTAGCTCAATAAATGCAATTTGTGTCTGCACTATAAAAAATAGTAAATCACATGATACAGAAAACAAATGGCCAGAGCTAAGGAACAAGGACGGTCGGAATTTATAACGCTGAAAAGCTGGGCGCCACGTAATGCCCTACGGAGGGAGACAGGGTCAATGAATCAATCGACCATCCACATGATGGGCCATTGTACGGCACCTCAAGATGCTGTTTCAAGACAAATCGCTGGGTTGGGAAAATTCTCACATCAGCACAAAATAAAATAAAATGTGTAAATAGCAGAATCCCAATTATGTAAAAATAATATATACCTTATGTTTGCGCATGCATTTGATCTTTGTAGACACATGCACATTATAATAGTAATTTCTGGCGGAATCCTAAGTTTTTAAAAATCTCTACTGTATACAGTTGACCCTTGAACATGGGGGTGAGGGGCACCAACCCCCTCCATACAGTCAGAAATCCACATATAAGTTTTGACTCCCCCAAAGGTGACCACTAATAGCCTATTGACCAGAAGACTTACAAATAATACAGTTGATGCCCACATATTTTGTAGAAGAATATCCTGTATTCTTACAATGAAGTAAACTAGAGAAAATCAAAAGAGGAAACACACGAACAGTATAGCATTTATTGAAAAATCTCCCTGGATACGTGGACTTGCACAGTGCAAACCTGGGTTGTTCAAGGGACAACCGTACTGCTCTGTGCTTTAAAATAGCAACGAGTCACATTCTGAGAGACGATACGTTTACTGTGTAAATGTTAGAAATGAAGAGGAAACAGGATGGGAGGCTTGGTGGGAAGCTAAGAGGGGGAGAGATGGAAACAGAGCAGATGGGTTTCAGGTCGGGGAGCAGAAGGAACCCCTGAGTGGGTGGGGAAGTGGGGGTCAGGGGACCAGCTGTCTGAAGCCACAGAGCACACAGGCAGCTGGGGGGAGGTCTCTCTGACATACTGGATGGCAGTTTAGGAGAAGCTGGGGCATTGGGCGGCCTGGTCTTGATGCAACAGCTGACAGAGGAGCCACCGCGGGTTCTGAGTGGGGACAGTGCTGTTGGGGTGCACCAGCCCGAGTGCAGGGCGGCCTGAGGCATGCAGACCGAGGGGAAGCACTGGGGAGCCACTGATCGTGATGGGACGCAGAGGAAGGAGCCCTGTCTGGACTTCCTGTCTGCTTGGTTCAGGGAAAGGCTGGAGGAGCCGGAGCACCCCAACTGCTGGCCGGAGGCCCCCCACCTGCTGGCCCAAGGCTGAGCATGCAGCAGGGTGGACGCAGAGACACACGGAGGAGGAGACCTATCTGGTGGCGGAGTGGACAGAACACGGGTGGCGCTGGGCTCATCAGGATGGGGAAGGGGTAAGTCTCCAGAGACAGGAACAGGGGTCGAGGACACTGGCCTAGAGGAGGAAGAAGGGGGCCTGCAGGAAGGATACCGGGATTTGTCAGCGGCCGACTACGTGGCTGCCGTTAGTTTTCCTGGCCTATACTCAGGAGACGGAGTACCACGTCCCTCGCCACTTCGCGCTTTGACGGTCACGGCTTCGTCTATTTCGATAGTCGAAGCACGAAGTGGCGAGGGACGACTGTATAAATACAGAATCCTCCTCTGCGGACATTCATTTATTGCAGTAGAGGCTGGAACTGATTCACCGCGATAAACGAGGGCCGACTCGATCATCATCCCTTGGACGGTGCTCTCCTATCTGCACTCTGCCTCGGTTTTGTTTTTTTATTCTAATCCTCACCCGAGGACATTTGTGCGTTTATCTTCAGATAGAGCGGGAGGAAGAGAGAGAGAGAAACATCGATGTGAAAGGGACACTTCGAGTGGTTGCCACCCGCACGACCAACCAGGGCCGGGGACAAACTGCAACCGAGGTACGTGCCCGTAGCGGGAACCGAGCCCGGGTCTCTCTGGTCTGCAGGCCGATGCTCGAACCGCTGAGCCAAACCGGCCAGGGCCCTGCCTCAGTTTTGTAGGAAAGCAAGTCCAAGCACAACCTCACAGCACTCCCCTTGGGGCTCAGGCCTACCTATCCAGGCCTAGGACTGGTCCAAGTCAAGTCACCAGGCAGCTTTGGGAAGGAAGCAGGTACCTTTGGCCAATAGTAATATCGCAGCCCAAACAACTGGGCCAAGGGACTGCAGGCTGATCAGGCAGCCACACTGCCAGCTGCACAAAAGTGGGTCACAGGAAAGCACATGGTTCACCCAGAACAGAAGAGTTCACCCCCTCATCTTGTTAGTGGCGCACCCGAGTCATCCCGCTAAGGTGCACATCTTAAAACCTGCTGCTGACGTCCCACGAGCTGAAAGATCATCTGAGCCCCTGGGGAAGGGGAATGGCTCCCCATGATATGACACCAACTTTTAATTCTCCTGGACCCTCTGTCTTATGCTTGCAGGATTCACAATGCACGTCATTCTCGGATGACTCTGGTTCGGCACCTCGACACATGCCATGCATGGAGTATCTGTCTCCTCGATTTTCTAACTGGTGAACTCTTCTTCGCCCTTCAAGGCTCAGCTCAGGTTGCACCTTCTCCGTGAAGCCTCCTCGGACCCCCACCCCCGACCCCTCATGGAACAGTCCACGAACGCTTCTCTGTGCTCTCACTGAGCAAGGCGGGGTTAGTGTGAGCTCCATGGAGTGGGCAGTGTCTCCTGCACCCCGTGGTGCGGGCACAGTGGCTGCCACCAACCTGGTAAGTGTTCGGAGAAACACGAACAAGCCAAGGCCGCCAGGAAGCCTCGCCCCACGCTGTCTGGCCTTCCAGTCTGGGTGCTCCAGAAACCGCTCTCCAGCTGCCACAATAAAACAGCCAACATCACCTCTCTAGCCTCCTCCACTGCGGTCTGCAATCGTCAACATCTTTCCCTTTTCAAACGTACTTCAGGTCTGCTTGGCAAAATGACCTGAGGAGGTTTGGCACAGCCTCTGCCCGGCACATTTGGACACCATGGAAATAATGGTAACAGGAAAAAGAAGAGTTAAAAAAAAAAAAAAGGGTTTCCTTAAAGAGAGATGCCAAGAGCTGGGTTGAGATGGGAGCTCCTGGAAGTCCTCAACGTCGTCATTCGGTTCTGTGACTTTAAGTGAAACGACGTATCAGGAATCTGATTTTCCCATAGGCTCGCTAATAGAAACAGAGTTAAGTTCCCACTGCACATCATCAACATTGTAACAAGACAAGTGGAACACAACAACGTTATTCTAGAACCTGCTGTTCCACGGAGACCATCTGTCTGAGAGAGAACGGGGCTCCGCTTTGGGGACTGAAAGACACCCCGAGCTACCTGGGGCTCATCTGAGAGCACAGGCCTCGCCCTGCTCCCTCTATTCGCAAGACGATGTGTTCCGCTCACTGTTTAATCTGAGGCTGCGCCTAGTGGCTATTAAATTAAATAAACTCCCTGCTCTTTCCTGCCAATGCGCCAATTAAATGATTAGAATGTGTTCAGCATCACTTAGCTAGGCATCTACAGCAAAGAGATGCCCTAATAGATGAAAATGAAATGTTTAGATGTCATTTCACTCACCCTCGGGTGTTTGCATACTTCAAATCCCAGACCCTTTTTTGTACCTAAAACATCTGAGCTCCCTGGGCCTTGGCGGTTCCGGTTTCTAACACTGGACATGCATGGGAAGGACGGGAGGTGACGGAGTGGTCTTCCGGTAAGTGTAAGATCCTTTCAGATTCTGTAACTCTGGGATGCTAATCACACAAATGTATTCAGTGATAGCTGACTGTCTCCATCTACACTGAAAGTGTACACGTCAAAAGACCACGAGTTCATTCTGGAAGCCAGGGGTCGGCAGAGCCTATGCCGGCTTTCTCCTATCTCTGAATTCCTAGTGCGTAAAACACTGTACCCCCAGTCTTCTGCTACATGTTTGCTGATTACGAAAGGGCTCTGTTTATTTAGCAAACATGATGTGATTCATGTGTTGAAGCCTCACCTCCCAAATCAGGGCTTCCAGTCAGTCCATGGTGCTGGCAACAAATTCTCACACGCTGTCTCTCCCTCCCTGCACCTGCAATGCCCGCTTAGCAAGAGCAGCATCCTGAAGGACCACCTGCTAGTGATGGACACACACCTGCACTGTGCACGCACGCACAGGTGCGGGAACCGAGAGCTGTCCCCGATCGCAGGAAATCAGAGATAACTCCAGCGCTGTTCCCTGTCCAGGGTCAGCACTGACATTCACGGGGTCAGGACGTGCGTACAAAACATCGCATTCGATTTAAAGCTCACAGCAGCCCCGTGAGATGCCCATTGCCAAGGAGGAAGCCACAGGTCCAAGGCCAGCTGGGGCCCCGCAGCACTTAGGGCCAAGTCAGGACACACCCCCAGAGGTCTAGGGTGGCACAAACCACCCACGCTGGACTCAACCTGGTGCCTGTCAATTTATGGAATCCTGGACCAAGTCAGTGAGAACGTCTAATAAAAGTGGGATCTGGAAATGGACCTTTGAACAGCAGCTCCCCCTGGGTGCTTCTGACGCTGGAGACCCACAGCCGAAGGGCAGCAGTAAAGAAGGCTGATGTCCACTGGGCTGACCTCAAGAGCCACCCCACTGCCATTATCGGTGGTCATCACCCTGCTCTCCTGGGAGGCCGAGGCACAGGCAATGGCGGAAGTGGTCACACTGTCCAGGCACCACCGCTTCCTCTCTGGACCTCACTGCACAGGCAGAACACCAAGCAGGTCCCTGGGAGAGGGTGGCATCGTGGGACACTGCCCTTAGGGCACGGATGGTCAGCCTCTCTCTGTTTCCTTGGCTGGAAGTCGAGGAAGACACACCAATGCTGTCATCTCACCCCGCCCGGGACAGCGACTGGTACCGCAGATTCAAACACCCGCTAGGACTCAGGATCCCTAACATTTCCCGGCCTGGCATTGTAACCAACACCCTTTTTTTTTTTTTTTTTTTAATCTTTTTTTCCTTTACTTTACTGATTTTAGAGAGAGGGAGAGAGAGATAGAAACATAGACGAGAGAGAATATCGATTGGCTGCCTCCTGCATGCCCCCCACTGGGGATCGGGCCCACAACCTGGGCATGTGCCCTGACCGGGAATCGAACCGGCGACCTCTTGGTGCAGGGTCGACGCTCACCCACTGAGCCACACCGGCCAGCTGTAACCAACATCTTGATGGAGCCTGAACTATTCAGAGCACTGACCTGTTTGCTTTCACGAGAAAACATCTTACTTTTGAGTCTGAGTAATTGTTTTTGAAAAGACGAAGGCATACGGACATGCAATGCTAGGATCAGTGAAGCCGGGTGTTCAAACCGCACGAGACCAATTGAAACACCAGTCGCTTCTGCATCCGCACAGATCTTCCTTTTCCACAGATCACTTTTGCTGCTTACACGAGACGAGCCATCATCTCTCACGTTTGCACAGGACGTCACAACGCACCAGGAACTTTTACTCACATTAGCTTATAGATTTTCTCCCGCCCAGCAAGAGAGATTGTTCAGACCAGATCATTATCTCTATTTTCAAGATGGCACAGAGCCCTGGCTGGTTGGATTCTGCAATTAGAGCGTCAGCCCGTAGACTGAAGGGTTGTGGGTCCGATTCCCAGTCAAGAGCATGTACCTGGGTTGCAGGTTCAATCGCCAGCCCCAGTCAGAGTTGAGCAGGAGGCAACCAGTGGATGTCTCTATCACATTGATGTTTCTCTCTCTCCCTCCCTCCCTCCCTTCCACTCCATCTAATACTCAACAGAAAAATATCCTTGGGTGAGGATTAAATAAGACACAGGACCAGAGAGATAAGGTGGCATGCCCGCACACCTGGGTCTGCCTGTTCCCATAGAGAACGCAGCACCTGATCACAGGTCTTCCAGATCCAGTGCACTTTGCTGTGTCTGACCTCACAAGAGGCTCATGCTCATCTCCAGATAATTCTGCCTGCGAGCAGAGGAGACGTTCAAGTCCGTTACTGTATATGTGAGGCTGGCTGCTCCTCATTACATGGGACCCGAGGAGCCCAGTGGCCTTGGTTAGGGACGACCACCCTGGCATCCAACCAAGACCCAGGTGATGGCCTTGAAGTCAACACCCTGGTGGAAAGCTCAATCACAGAAGCTGAGAAGGAAGTCTCATGCCTCAGCATGTCCGGGACACCTGCTCATGTTCTAGCAACGGAATGAACCGCTGGACCAACACAGTGTGTGCTGCAGAGACCTTCACGTTGTAGGCTTTCTTGCAGGGGAATTGCAGTCACTTTCACACCAAGGTGAGGAACGGAAGTGAAGCGAACAGCATGCTTTCCGGCAACTCCAGAACTGGCGTCGCAGCAATAAGAAGACAGCTTGAGAAATCTGTTGGGAACGTGCCCAATGCCGGGGTGGAGGGTCAAGGTTGGTAACGAGGACCCGCGAAGCAAGTTCTAGTTTAGTGTTCAAGCAGCTGACTCCCTACTTAGGTACACATGCCTTTATTATTGAGATTTCGGTTGAAAGCAGCCTAGATTTGGTATCAGAAATCTGGGTTTGGCTAGCTAGCTTCACCGTTTCTTCAAAATGTCACCGTGCACCAGCCTCAAAGCTCCCAGATCCTATCGGCGCACAAATGAGTCATTTGGAGGGTCTGATGAATAAGGCATGAATTTCCCAAGGCAGGCCAAGAAAAGACAGTTGCGTTTGGCAGTGAAACACAGCACTTGGCATAGACAGTTTTACCAAAACACCATGTGGGTGAAGATAGCTGTGGGGCTTTCTTCTTTCTTTCTTTATTGATTTTAGAGAGAGAGGAGGGGGGTTGGGGGGTGGGGAGAAACAGAAACATCCATGAGAGAGAACATCGATTGGCCCGATCCCCAGTAGGGAGCATGCAGGCTGCGCCCAATCGATGTTCTCTTTCATCAATGTTTCTCTCTCTCTCCCCCTCTCCCTTTAAAATCAATAAAGAAAAAAATTTTTTTTTTTTAAAAAAAGCCCCAGAAAGTTTCTAGATAGTGAAGAGCCTTCTTCAACAACAATGGCCAAGGAAGACCCAGATTCGGTTTCCCCAGACAAACTCTCAGACTGGCTTTAGAAAGTAGAGGCAAATATGCTCCAGACAAGACCCACTTGGGTTTCCAAAAACCCACCCGGGGAGAAGGCTTGTCCGACGCACAGCGAAAGCCGGACAACAGATGGTGTCTTCCTCTGGCTGCAACCGGGCCAGGGGGATTCTGAGGCTGGACTCAAGCTTGGTGGTGCTCGTCCCAGCCCTGAGCAGTGGCCCTGTCCCAGCTCCATAGGAGGACAGCGCATTGTGACAGACAGGTCGGGGGCACACCTGAAAAACGCCACCGTCTGCACTAAGCCGTACATGAGTGCCCCACCCTGCCGACGAGCTCAGGATGGGGACCGGTGTCTGGGGCCCAAGCTGCCGTCACTGAAAGCCCTCTCTCTGCTCCCCACCATCTGCTCCCTGGTCCCCACCGATTCTATGACAAAGCAGCAGACTGGGCCTTTTGTGGGTCAGAAAGGGACACCGGTTAAGGCCTGGTACTCACACTCTCGGGGATGTTCACGGGTGGGACCTTTCATGGATGGGCCTCCGTGAGTTGGGGGGCCCTGGGTTCTGGGGACCCCAGGGTGTCAGGACTCAATCCTGGATGGGAGTATGTTAGGTTTTAAAGCTGTGCTGGAGCAAGTTCCCCGAGCCTGGCAGAACCCAGCCCCCCCCTCCCTCTGCACGGCGCTAGCAACAGAGCTCGGGCAGTCTGCGGGCTGATTCTTGGTTCTCTCCGAGGTCACTCTGCCTGCTGAGGGTCCTCTTGGAATCCACAGCTCACATGTTGTGCTTACTTGAGTCTGTATGTTTTCTATATATTTTTTTGGTACCTGCCCCTAGCGGGAACCGAACCCGGGACTCTCTGGTCCGCAGGCCGACGCTCCAACCGCTGAGCCAAACCGGCCAGGGCTGGATAGTCTCTATTTAAACAGATGCGGGTTTCTGTCTCCCTCCGGGCCGTACCATAGGGATTTTCACCAGACAGAGTTCTGACAACGGAAAAAGCAAAGGAAAAAAGTGACATTTCCCTCTGGCAATATGACGTATAGGCACAGAGTGAGTTTTGTTTGGGTCATTACCAACCTGACCTTATTTCTTTACAGGAATTTATTTAGGGGTCTCCGGGTGACGTGTGAGGCCACCCGGAGGAAAGGTAGGAGGACGCATGGCCCCCACTCACTGAACGAACAGCAACCTGTCCCCTTAAGTCTGACCTCGCACAAGCCTTTGAACCTCTGTGAACCGTCCCCTCAGCTGTGGGACGTGACACCTTACGGCGCGGAGGGGAGGAAATGGAGATCACCGTCCACGGCGGCCTGAGACCCAAAGTCTCCGTGACTCAGAGCTTCCGATGGTCTGCCCTGTCCGGATGCGGCACACCCTAAACTCTACAGCGCCTCCACCTTCCTCCCTCTGCCCTCATCTCCATGACACCCTCGCCACCACCACCCACCCAGGGTGGGGAAGTGCAGCCCAACCGGCGATTCTCGGTGACACTGAGCGCCCCGCCCCTTCCTTTCCTGCGGCTGTTCCCTCCGCTGAGAACACGAGCCCGCGTCCCCTTCCGTTAGGCATCTGGGATGCCACACGCCCCTGGGAACACTCCTAGCTGATCCCGGTGAGGTCAGTGCCTTGCACCTGTCCGCCCCCGGGCCCCCCGTCTTCCCTCGTCACGTGCCTGCCATGAGGTGGCCCTCTGGGCCTGAGACAATTCCGCACAAAGGTCAACACCAGCCTTGTCTTTGGAAACTCTGCGTTCTTGTCCTCATCCTGGTCCAACAGCGCTGCTGCTGAGACCCAACGTGAAATGAAAACCACACGGCGATGGCCCGCGGGTGAGCACCACCATCAACTACGATGGCCATCGACTGACGAGCTCGACATTCAGTCCTATGCCAACACTTTGGGTGGACAGAGCTGACGTCCCAGTTACAGGTGACCAACTGCGGCACAGAGAAGTCTTACCCACTTGCCCAGCAGCACATAACCAGTAAGTAAGAGGCAGAACCCACATAAACCTTCTCAGTCATGCTCCAAAGACTATGCTGTCCTCACACCCCGGCCCCTCCCAGGAGTGGCAGCAGCTAGTGCAGACGTGGGCACCAACCTCAGTCACTCCACACGTCCACATTTTGTGCAGTGAAATTCCAAAGAGGGTCAAAGTGACGACCCGAAGCAACACGGCCCCCTACCGGGGTTGAAGAAAGAGTTTATCATCAGGCGGCTGGTTGCAACCAGACAAAACAGGCTCTCTGATCCCACTGTGCACGGCACGAGTTCTGAAAGGTTAACATAATTAACACTCTTCATTTCTTCCTGCGCGTTTCAAATTCTCTTTTGTGCTGCTATTATTTCTCCACTGACTCGTCTCTTTGGAAAAAACCCTGGTTAGTCAGTTAATTTTTTTCTCATTCAAACCTCCACCGAAGTCCCTTTGTCTTTTCCCTGCCTCCGGCTTTCACGGGGGGCCCTGGCTCGCACGGGGGGCCCCGGCACAACTCAAGCCCAGACAGACACGGGGAATCGCGGTGCCAAGGTTTCTTTAAAGGCGTAACAGACGTTCACAATGTTCATGAAATGCCCTCCCTTGGAGGGCGCGACCAAGCTCAGAGGAGATGCCAAATTGCAGCTAGTGGTACATTCGCGCAACGCCAACATGCGCACTCCCGTCGGTCGTTAACGAGGTGGAGCCTCCATAGGCTGGCACCTGTTTATCAAGTCATCAGGCCTCTGAGCAAAGGGTGATTCTCATGTTCACGGTGCCCCTGTGACGCATGCTAGTGTCCCTAGAATGTGCGCACTAAGGTCCCGTGAGGGTAGGCGGCATGGCCTGGGCTCCCGTCCCCTCTTCCATGTTGGGCGTCACAACGCCTGCTGCTCAACCCTGACAGACGTCCCTGTCCTTATCTGTACACTTTCCGAACCCTTTCATCCCTTAGGTCCGATTCTTCAAAGTTCCCCTTGGGTTTCCTTGCTTCAATCAGCAGTGATGACAGAGGATTTTTCGGTCTCTTTTTTGTTTGTTTTTTTGATCGTCACCTAAGGATATGTTTCTATTGACTTTTAGATAGAACGGAAGGGAGGGGGGAAAGGGGAGAGGGAGAAGGAGAACATCGATGCGAGAGAGACACATTGGCCTGTTGCCTCCCACATGACCCTGACTGGGGCCAGAATCGAACCTGTTACCCAGGTACGTGCCCTTGACCAGAAATCGAACCTACGACCCTTTGGTCGCAGGCTGATGCTCTAACCACTGAGCCACACGGACCAGGGCTTCAGTCTCTTTTAGGTGGGATGGTGGTGATGATACTATTCACTGTGCCCCTGGCATAAAATGCCACCTGGCCGGCCTGTGCCAATTTCAATGCCATCCCTCAGCTCCTCCACCACTGCTGGGCTTCCGCACGAGAGGGACGGTCCACCGTGGAGTCCCAGGATGACACTGTGTATTTTGCAAGCGTGTCTCCCCGTGGGAGTCGTCTGAGAAAAACCTCAGTGCCTACGTCTCAAAACCAGAGCAGAAAAAATAAAATAAAATAAAAGATCTGCTGTGTGTACCACGCAGCTTTCGAAAACCAACTAACCCTTTGGGGCATTTCGCAGAACAGAATACACAGCAAGAATCAACAGGATGCTGGCGTTAAATTATTCAAGGGAACATCATTAAAGCAAACGGAGCTCTGCTCGTGAGGGCCTGGGTAGAGCCCGTGCTGAAGATAAATGCCCAGTGCCTTGGGGACTCCTTTTTCCAACTGTTGCAGAATTACAGCCGCGGTGATTTTATTCGAGTAATAATGCACCTTAGGAGTGTGACCGGGTAAGCTGGCTGCGGTTCGGAACCACTCCCAGGTAATGGACCTGCGGCCTTCTGGCTCACAGGATCTTCACCTGAGCCAAGCCAGGGCCTGACTGAATCGCAGATCTCTTTACTGTTCATCAAACCAGGCAGAAGAGTCCTATCAAAACGGATGAAGGCCAGTGGGCAGGGCGTAGCAAGGACAGGGACCTGGCTCCTTGGGGGCAGAGGCCATTCACCTTGACTTTTTTTTTTTTTTATCCTCATCCGAGGATATTTTTCCATTTTTTGTCCAGATAGAGTGGGAGGGAGAGAGAGGAAGGAGAGAGAGAGAGAAACATCGACGTGAAGGGACACATCGAGTGGCTGCCACCCGCACGACCAACCAGGGCCGGGGACAAACTGCAACCGAGGTACGTGCCCTTAGCGGGAACCGAACCCGGGTCTCTCTGGACCGCAGGCCGACGCTCTAACCGCTGAGCCAAACTGGCCAGGGCAATTCACCTTTACTTTTAAATAAATCCTACAAAAGAATTCATTTATACGGTGTCAGCTTGACCATATATACGTGCTTGGGGTGAAATACTGAAAAACAAACAAACAAACAAAAAAAACAGGCCCAATTGTATTTTATCCCTGAGCCGTGGGAAAAACGATGATTCATATTTTCCTTCAAAGTCTTGAAATGATGTTTCCAAATTCTCCTCGTGGTGTCTGTATGAGCTTCTTCATGAGAAAATATAAACATGTGTCGAAAACAAATGTGCCCACGAGTCTCTGCCCAGAAAATGACGCCATTTAAAGTAGGTAAAAGCCGCACGGTGGGTAATTTGTACGTGGAAACCTCCCAAGCCCAACAATAATCCTGCTTTGGTCCAATGCAAATACCTTTAAGTCCCCAGGGCCCAGGACCTTGTTGGGGCACAACAGTTCCTTGCAGCTGTTCCCACATGGCCGGGGACAAACCCTAAATTTGGCGTCCTCTGGAAGCGAACCCGTTTCCTTTCTTGGCCTGGCCAGACATCTGATGGGCAAACAATAGACTGGAGGGAGTTTTCAAATGAACATTTTCCTCCTGGAGAAAGCCTCCCAGATTCTAGCCTAACTTTCCCAGAAGGGACACCACTGACTACCTCTTCTTTAAGAAACTCCTTGGCAACAGGCTGTAATTTAATTAGAGTATTTACTTAAATATATACCCTCTGGGGCCCAAGGAAATGGGATATTTTCCTAAGTAACTGGCAGTTTTGGGACTGTCTGCCTCTATGGGCTGGGCTTTTTCTGATGATTAAATATACACAGGAGCACATACGTGTGTACCCATGCACACACATACATACACACACACACACACCTGCTTCTGATGCAAGAAGTCAAGATCTCCTAGTCGATGCACCAGCAAAACCCCAAACCCTCCAAAACTCCTTGGGAAAACCAGCTTCCGGCATTCTGCATTTGTCCTGAGAAAAGACGGAAAAACCCCCACCGGCAGGGTGTGCTTCATGAATACCAAAAAGCAGCGATTTTATTGTGAAATACAATCCACTTTTTAAAAAAAAAGAAAGAAAGAAAAGAAAACCCAAATCCTGACCATTTTTTAGCCTAACGACTGTATCGTATATCTCTGCTGTTTGAATACTGCAGGAGGTCCACTATCCCAATAGGTTTCTTTCTGGGTGAGGACACCTCCCAGTTTCGAGGGCTGGCGATTTGTCTTTTTCTTTCCTCTTCTCTCTTTATTTATTTCTGCTTTATTAAAAATGCAGCCCCGGGGACGAGAACACGGTCTGGGGCTGTCGGCAGTCAATACATATTTATTGAATTAATGCATCTGCTGAATGAAGCGTGGCAGGGGACGTCCTGAGTGTCTAGGAACAGGTGCGCGTCTGTGTTCCCGGGGCCAGGAGACCAAGGTCAGGGTAGAGGGCGGATTCAGCATCGCGACCTCTCTGTGCTCTAATGGGGCCTGGAGGCGTGGGTGCTGGTTACCACTAGACCCTGTATGGAGATCTGAGCCCCACCCCAGGGATTTCTGACAGCCTTGCAGCCTGCACCATTGTTCCACTCACCCTGGCTCCATCATCACCTGAATCACGACTGACCAGCTCCCACGCCCTGTGCACGCCTCTCCCTCCCTCGGGCACTGTCCCCCCTTTCTCCAAGGGGCCCAGCAAGTCAGCAGTGTGCGTGGGTCTTCTGCCCACTGTTAACCCTCAGCAGAAAGCCCCTGGGAGTCTCCAGAGGTGGTTGTGTGCACTGATAACGCCGTGATGGGGAGCCAACACACGCTTTTATTATTTACTTTTTATTCCTCGCCTGAGGATCTTTTCCCACTTATTATCAGATAGAGTGGGAGGGAGGGGGAGAGAGAGAGACAGAGAGAAACATCGATGTGATAGAGCCACATCGACTGGCTGCTTCCTGCATAACCCGACCAGGGCCGAGGACAAACCACAACCGAGGTCTGTGCCCTTGACCGGAATCGAACCCGTGACTCACTGGTCCGCGGGCCGACGCTCTGGCTTCTGAGCCACGCCGGCCAGGGCCAACACAGGCTTTTAAAAGTGTGCGTCCCTTTCACGCACGCCACTCTTTCACGCGCCCGTCTTGTGCACGTGTGGCTTCCTTGAAAGTTAAACTAAGGACCGAGATGCAGAAATGTCCACTCTGCCACGGCCCTGCTGGTCCCCCCGCGCTGAGACAGAACAGATTATTATATGCTGCCCTGCGCGTGACGGTTTTCTCCGGTCTGCGCTGCTTGGCTTCTATAGAAAATATGCCTTGAAGTTTTCATTCAGGTTATAGATAAACACGAACAGCGCCAAGCAGAGGGAAGACCCTGGTGGCACTCCAAACCAGAGGTCCTTCCATGCTTCAAGGGCAAGTCCTGCAGCTCCAGGAGACCCGAGAGGCAGTGTGGCGTCGTGGGCAAGAGAATGTGTGAGGGAGGCAAAGAACCCGGACTGAGACTCCCGCTCTGCTTGCTGGCTGTGTGACCTGGGGCAAGTTGCTTGACATCTCTGAGCCTCAATGTACTCCTCCACCATACAGGACAAATCATGTTAGCACCTTCTTCATACGGCCGACACGTACAACAGCCCGAGCCTGCGTCTCACAGAACTTCTCTCTCAGTGAGTGACAGCACCATGTTATTTAACAAGTGCATACAGATGCGTCTGGCTGGTGTGGCTCAGTGGTTGAGCGTCGACCCATGCACAGAGAGGTTGCCGGTTCGAATCCCGGTCAGGGCACATGCCCAGGTTATGGGCCCGATTCCCAGTGGGAGGAGGCCAATCGATGTTCTCTCTCATCGATGTTTCTATCTCTCTCTCCTCCTCACTTCCTCTCTCTCTCAAATCAATAATGGAAAAAAAAAAATTTAACAAGTGCATAAGGATAGCATCAGAACACTGGTTTTACATCTCCAGGAGATCACATGGATTTGACATGACAGCAACCCTATCAAAAATGCAACGCAGTTTGGGGGCTTTGCTTGTTTTTAGAGAGCTCATGACAACTCCCAGTCATTGAACAAAGCTCCTGTCTGATTAATAATCCACTCTAGACGTTTGGCAGGGACGGTAGGCAACTCTCTCGCATATACTGTGTATTGTTTTCAGAATCCAACTTTTTCCTACTTAATGAAAAGCATGACAAATGCCCCCTCCTTTGCCCACCTCCTTTTCCTGACTCTCTTTTAAAGAGCCAGATGATGGTGTGGCTCAGCGGATAGAGTGTCGGCCCGTGGACCAATGAGTCACGGGTTCAATTCCGGTCAAGGGCATGTACCTCGGTTGCAGTTCGTCCTGACCCTGGTTGGGTCGTGCGGGAGGCAACCAGTCAATGTCTCTCTCTCAAATCGATGTTTCTCTCTCTCTCTCTCTCCCCCCTCCTCCCTCCTACTCTGTCTGACGATAAATGGAAAAATATCCTCAGGTGAGGAATAAAAAAAAAAAAAGAGCCAGATAATGGGTCTACAAGGTGACATCTCTACATTCACTTCGGAAACTGGAAAGCGGAACTCAGACAGCCCTTTGGGTCCCCCTGTGCTATTTTTTAAAATTACTATAGACTCCAGATGCTGTGACCCTGTCTGTCCCTTCCTTTCCATATTAAGGCGTTTAACCAGTGGGGAAAATGAAAATGTAATAGGAGTCGGCTGGTTCTACTTTCTCTCTGTCACCTGTTAAACGTCCCCTCTACTCTGGTCATTTCTGGCCCGTGGGTCAGAAACTTCTTAGAGATTCACAAGTAGTGGAGCGCATTCAAAAAACAAAGTCCGGCCAGTGTGGCTCAGTGGTTGAAGCTTCGGCCCGCGGTCCGGAGAGAGACCCGGGTTCGGTTCCCGCTAAGGGCACGTACCTCGGTTGCAGTTTGTCCCCGGCCCTGGTTGGGGCCGTGTGGGTGGCAGCCACTCCATGTATCTCTCACATCAATATTTCCTTCTCGCTTCCTCCTTCTCTCCCTCCTACTCTATCTGAAGAGAAATGCAAAAGTGTCCTCTGGCGAGGATAAAAAAAAAAAGAAGGCAGCCAGCTCATGCCACACCCTTGGGGGACAGCTTCCTCTCTCTCCGGGGGGGTGCTGGCAGGAGCTGGACCACCCCTCCCCTTCCTGTCCACCCGCTCACTTCCTGGACCAACATCACCCACACAGAATCCAACACAACAGTCCATGGCGGTCACTACGAAGACACAAGAAAATGAAGGTAAATGCTGATTGCTTTTCAGTGCTGCGAGCTCCCCACACTGCGATGTGTTTCTCCCTTTCCCGGCGGGGGGGCCGTGCGGGCCGGCGCACGTGGCTGCAGGAATTTCGTGTCGCTGCCTGATGAACCTGCTGAGATGACCCTGGTCAGTCACCGAGCTGACAGATGTCGGCCTCTGGACGCGACTAAGGTGTGTGCCCCCTGAAGTCCTCAGTCTCCCCAGCTGCTGAGAACCGAACAGAATGAGAGAAGTATGGATCCCGGACATAGGTCATCTGGGCAAAGCTGTCCCCTCCTTGCAGCTGGGACACGGCCTGGAGAAGATGACGCTAAGTGGACAGCAGCTCTGAGAACACACGATGCCCTGCGTCCACGTCTCTTCCTTGGCACAGGGGGAAACAGTCCTCGCTGCCCTGCCCTGGGGACCACTATGACCCCTTTCTCTTCTTCCACGCCTGGGCCGGGTGTCACCAAACTTAAGGTCTGCCCCTTGGGCACCCTATAAAGGCATCCAGGCAGCGTGGGGCCACGCAGAAGCAGGAGGCTTGGGTCTTCCCACATGACATGGGCAGCTCTGTGTGGGGCTCACCCAGACAGGGGTTCGAGGTAACTTTCACAAAAAAGGACACAGTCCTCCCTTTCCTGCTCATGACAGCGCCACTGGGTAAAATCGGGACGTGTCAGGCAGGCCTCCAAAGGAGGGCGCTTCCCGGAAGAATCATCCTCTCCCCCGAATCTCTGTCGGGGAAACTCCTGATCACCCCTCGAGTCTTCCCGCGGTGCTGGGAACAGCACCAGCTCACCTTGGCCTGGGGCAGGGCTTGGCCTCAGCAGTGACTGCCCGACTTTATCCATAAAAAGGAGCCTCAAGCCAAGCACAAAGGGGAGCTGTCATTTACAGAACATCAAGCAATGAAGAGCGACACCCTCTGCCTGACCTGGCTCTGGATCTCAGGGAACCAGCACGCTCGTCACCCTGAGTTACAGATGCGCAAACTGTCGCTTCGAGAAGGAGGTCAAGTGCATCGTTGGCCCAAGGTCAGCGGGCTGGTGCTCCGCACTGGCACACGGGGAGGCCATGGCACTCCGGGGCACCACAAATGCCCCTCGCTCCACTGTTTCCTCTGCACCAGCCTAATGGGTCCCAAAGAGACTCCCTACGCCCAGGGTGCTGACAGGCCACAGCCCTGCGGCCAGCCCCACACACTTCGTTAGGACACCGCCCCGACTGTGGAGGGCAGGAGGACTCCACTCGACGAGTTTCAGCCTGGCCGACTCACGCCCACCCATCCTGCCGGCACAGGCGACAGATAACGAGCAGGCCACCCTGCGGGGCGGAGGAAGCACCGGCCAGCCCCTGCGGCCCCCACGGGAGCGGTGTCGCCCTCCCAGGACGCACACACCTGCCCGCCTCGTTAAGGACATGCACACGCCTGGTTAAGATGTACGGTTCACAGAAGCAGTTCAGCCGGAGCCTCTAAAAATAGCCTCCTGGGGCAGAAACGTCCCCACGTGGTGCCTTGCCCCAGGCTGGGCACAGATGCTGCAGTCACGCTGCTGTGACAGAGGGCACCGGGTCACACCTGACAGCCACCGGGGCCGCATGCATCTGGGAGTTGGGGGGGGACGCGGGGGGCATTCCCGCACTCGGTCTGCCCCCTCTGTGCACCTGCTCGGTCCAGCCCACAGGTGAGACCAGGGCCGCCCCCAGGGGGTCCTCCCTCCTGTCTCCCTTTTTCTGACTTGCCGTGTCAGCCCTGGTTCATCTGCCAGGGTGCAGTCAGGCGCCAGGAGGCTGGTGAGGGCACCGACTTAAACCTGGCCGCGGGCTTCAACGCTTCCAATTCCTGCAGAGGGGGAGGGGGAGGGGCAGTGTCACGAGGTGACGGCTGCCGGCTGCCGCTCCTCACGCCAAGCGAGGCTGTGGGGGCAGGAGAACCAAACAGGCCGGAAGGAGATGCCAGGCCTGGGGCACCCAAGGCCACTGCTCTGAATGACCGCCAGGGCCCCCGCTGAGCCCGTTAGACCACCCTGCACAGTAATGGAGGGACGGTGCCTGCAGGAGCTGCCACCCAGGAAACCAGGGACTTGCCCAGGGCCACACAGTCACTTTGCACCCGAGCGTCTAAGTCCACAGCATATACCTGGCTCCCATCCAGTGCCCGCAACCCGGGCATGTGCCCTGACCGGGAATCGAACCAGCGACCTCTTGGTGCACGGGCAGACGCTCAACCACTGAGCCACACCGGCCGGACCGGTCCCGTATGTTAACCTTACCCAACTGACCTTGAGATACAACTTGGATGCTCACTGCCACACCAAGTCTACCTGCCGGAAGCTGCCCCTCCTCCTTTTACGGCTACGATCACCTGTCACACACTCAGCCTTGGGGAGCTTTCTCCCCAGTCATGGCCACTCTTGCTTTGATAAATCGCCGGAGCCCCTTTTTTCTCCTCTGTTCCCCGTGACCACCCGGCTCAGACTCTCGGTAATTCATCCTTCAGCCCTGCCAGAGTTCTCCACCTCCGTCCCTGCCTCCCATCTCCTTGTCCCGAGCTGTACGCCGCTGCCATGGCAACGTCCCAAGGCCACAGAGAACCCCACTGCCGAGATCCTAGGGGGTCAGGACCAGACTCCTCGGCACACGCAGCAAACCTGCAACATTGGGACCTGGGTTACCGACTCCCCACCTGACCTCCCGCATCCTTCCCGCACTGTATTCCCTCCAGGGGTCCATGTCCCTCCTTGGCCTGACGAAACCCCACAGGGCCCAGCAGAAATGCTGCCTCCCCCTGGGAAATGCCCCACCCCAAAGTCCTTCCTGTCCCTCTGTGATCCTCTGACAAGTCGTGTCTTTCCAACGTGCCAGCCCAGGACGGCTCTTCCGGGAGCTATTGATTTCTCCAAGCAAACAATCACTTCCTGCCTCCACCAGGCTTCCTGGCCACTGTTTCGAAAGCCACCCTCCCGGCAGCTTCACGCGTGGAAGCGGTCAGACGCCCCGCCGCACCGGCGAGCGGGGACTAGACTCGATCCGACGGCTGGTACGCAGGGCCGGTGCCTCACCAGTCACCCTCAGCACCGGGCAGCCTGTTCACCTGCTGCGCCCCTGCCAAGTGGAGACGCTGCTTCTGCCCCCACTTGCTGTCCACTTAGCATGGCAGCTTGTCTGCACCACGCCTGCGGTGGCCGGAAGCCTCCAGGCAGTGTCCGTACCCAAACGCTCAGCCCCAGGCCGAGCTTGCCTGCCCCGGCCCCCTTGAGGTCAGGCTTTGTGGGCCATATGCCTCCCCGAATGGATCCCCCACCCGAAATTAGACACGGCTGCTCACCTGCCTTCAGGTGTCTCCTGCTGTTCCAGGCTTCTGCCTAGATAGGGAACTGAGTCAGAACGCACCAACCCCTCTGAGGACTGCACACTGGATGGTGCACCGTTGCCCGTAGGGGCCCCTCCTCCAGGGTGGTCTCCTCCGTATCAGACCCCAGCCTCTTCCTCCTCCTCCTCCTCGCCAGGCCACGTGCTGAATTCCCAGGCTTGGTCTGAGCCCCACCCCCTCTCCCTCCATGGAAAACAATGGCCTGTTTCCCTCCGGGCCTCTAGCACAGAGCCTAGGTGTCGAGTCATTTCTGGGAACCTGATTTTTGAAGGAAGGTGTCTGAGTGTGCGGACGGAGAACAGGAGGGTCTGCGGGCGACCGGGTGGAGGACAGGGCCCGGCTGCTTTTGCCTCCTGCCCTTCAACCATCAGGCCTGGTTCCCTTCCTGCTGTTGGAACAGCACCGCTAGCAGGCCTGGCTGGTTTCCTGTGTTTGCAGAGCCCGGGGCCAGCGCAGGTCAGTGCTCACAAAGAGCAACAAATTCCGGCTGTAACTTCAACTACGGGCCTGGAAGACAACCCTAATCGCCGGGCATTTTCGCCCATGGAGGCAGCTCTGTCTCCAGCTCTGTCTCCAGCTCTGTCTCTCCTGTCTGTACCCCCGCGGCACATCCGTGCCCAGGTAGCTGGCTCAAGCCTGAGTTGTGCTTAAAAGAGCCGGCAGGTGGCCAGTGCACGGTGGGAGATCTAGGTGAACTGCCCTGGGCTCCTTCTTCTCTCCACTCTGCCCCACACATTACTCCCCTGCCAAGGCCCAGGCAAAGGGAAATGAAGCTTCTGCCTGAATTAGCAGGACAGGAGGCCCTAGACTTACTCTCTGGAGGCCGGCTTGTGCCCTGGTCTCGCGGGGCACCCCCATGAGACCTGGCCGCCACTACTCTTTCCGGTGAGCACCTACTGCACAACACATCGAACCTCTATGTACAGTGTCCACCTCAGTTCCTGCTGGGTCTCTGCTGCTCAGCAGACAAGCGCTATTTTTACATCATTTGACCCAAGTGGGAAAAGGCCCAGAGAGGTTCAGCATCTTGCTCAAGGTTGCAGAGCTTCACGGGACAGGTCCGGGAATGAAACCCAGTATGGGTGGCAAGTCCAGCCCTTCCCCGACACCCTCCTGCCAGCGAGGTCTCTCAAGGTCCCTGTGGACGCCACGATTTTCTGACAGGCCTGTCTCGGGGGGGTTTCCAACTAAGTAATGAAGCTTGATTATGAGTGGTGGCGTTTTCTAGATCACTGGAAAGTGACCTCCGGCACATTCTTAACAGTTTACGTTCTCAGGTGACGCGTAAGAAGCCGGCTCAGGTGCTGGCCTGGCAATGCCTTCCCGATTAGGGGCCCCTGGTCGTGTTCCTGGAGACGTCAGACCACGGGAACTACAGTCACTTCATCCAGGCTTCCGTCACAGGGCGGCTCCATCGTAAGCCTGCCGTTGGGACCAGACGTCCCTGTCCTCACAGTCACGGCAGCTGGTGCACAGTGCAGGCCCCATGTCACCGAGATGTCAGAGGTGTGGCAGGCAACTCCCCATCTGGAAGGGGACAGTGTGATACACAGCAACCCTCATCCTCGGTGGGCCTCCCATCCCCATCTGCGAAATGGGCGTACTGACACCTCCGCACTGCAGGGAGAGTTGATGAGCTCATGGGATCCACGTTCAGAACTCACACTTCCTTTGTACTGAGAAAGGCCCTTCTCGCCCCCGTGGGGCGTCTGGAAAAGATGCTCTCTCCCCTCACGTCGGGGTCTGGGGGGCAGCAACCCACCCGCCTGCCGACAGCCCCTCCTCTCCTTCCAGCCCGGCAGAGACACCTGGCCCCCGCTCGGGAAGCTGTGTTGTCAGAACTGCCGGACCACTGGCGACGTCCCTGGCAGATCACACGACACGGAAGCTTCCAGCCTCCAGCCTGTGACAGGTGTGGTCCACACGCGGCCGCCGGAGATGTACTTGACACGCAACAAATGGCATTTCCGTTTTCATCAAGTCCTTCCCTGAAGTTATGCAGCCTGATCGTCATCGGTGACTCGTCTGTGCTTTGGCCAGGCCCCTCCCCCACACCCCGGGGATTCTCTGACGATGCTGAGTCTTCTACCTCAGTCCAGCAGGGCTCGGGGAGGACCGTCTCCCCCTGCCTGGGCTCATCACAGGACGAGACTGCTCCCTGTACGAGGTCCCCATTGCCGTCCATGCAGCCTCTGAGCTTGGCCATTTCCAGAGCCCAAGGGTCCGTGGCAAGAGAGGAACTCTCCCCACAAAGCCAAGGGCACCTTCGGGTGTAGCCAGGATTCCTAGGCTTTGCCAAGCTGAGTCATGAAATGAATGACACACGGGCCCGTGGCTCAAGGTGACATTATCCCTGGGACAGTGGACTTCTGGGACAGGAAGGGGCCTTAGTGAAGACCGCTCTGACTTGCTCATTTCAGTGCATGGAAACTGCGCCCCAGCAGGGCTGTTCTTTCTGCTCTTACGTCCCAGGGGGCCGCCCCCAACGGCGCTCTCGGGTGCAAGCACTGCAGGCTCCAAGGCTTGTCCCTGGAAGGCTAAGACAGTGCATTTGTTTTTTTTTTATATTTTTTAAAACCCTCACCCAAGGATATTTTTCTATTTAGCTTCAGATAGAGTGGGAGGGAGAGAGAGAGAAACATCAATGTGAGAGAGATGCATTGACTGGCTGCCTCCTGCACGACCCAGGGCTGAGGACGAACGGCAACCGAGGTCCGTGCCCTTGACCGGAATCGAACCCACGACTCATTGGTCCGCGGGCCGACGCTCTAACCGTTGAGCAACACCGGCCAGGGCCACAGCGGTATCTGTAAGAGGCAGTAAGGACAGACCCTGGCAAGAAAGCATTCACAACCAGCGACCACAGGAGAGCCTCCAGTGGTCACATCGCTGCCCACCGCTCGGGGCCGTCTGCACAGTGTCTCCGCCCGTGAGGCTTCCGGCCCCGCCGCAGAGACCCGGCCCTCACCTGCAGCCTGCCTGTGTCACTCAGACGCGCAGCCTCTGGACCTGCGCAAAGCAGCCAGGCTGAGCTGCTGGGAATAAACCGCAAACACACGTGCCCTGACGTCCGACCTCCTGCATATGCCTCGTCGTCCTGGTCACGTCACGAACGGAGCGTGGTGGCTGCTGTCGCTCATCCATTCAACATCTAGGTACCGCGCTCTGCCCACGCGACGGGCACTGTGCTGGGCGCTGGGGGGACGGCCGAGAACAAAGCCAAACCCCTGTGGGAAGCCAGCTGACGCCCACGGGGATGGCACAGACGATACACACATAACTGAGTACCTATGTCACACTGGGCACTGAAGGGCCAATAAAGCACGGGAGGGGACTAGATAATGACAGACAGGCCGTGGTAAGATGGCATTTGGCAGAGACCAGTACAGGAAGAGGCAAGACGTTTGGCTGTCACAGACGAGCGTGTCCCAGGCAGCAAGAATAGGACCTGCTGCAGCATCCCAGAAAGAGCAAGGAGTCGGGGGGGTGGTGGCAGCAGGGTGGGGGGATGGGAGATAGCACAGACCTGGTCACACAGGACGTTAGAGGCCTTTGTCAGGACTTGGCATTTCCCAGGTGCTGGAACACCTGCACCGATCGGGCTTGTGTTTCAGCAGCGGGATCACCCTCCCTGCTGTGCTGGGACAGCCTGGTCGACCAGCTACTGTGACAGTCCGAGCGAGACAGAACGAAGGCTTGGGCCAGGATGACCAGCGCTGGAGGTCATGAGCAGGGTGCCCCCGGGGAATCTCCTTCCATCACTTACAACTGACTCGAGGCTTACGGCAGCTACGATGTCATCACGCAGGGATCAATAGGGCTTTTCTGAAGAGGACAAATAAGTCCAGCCAAACACTCCATCCCCACTGCCCCTCACAACAGCGCGACGCGAAGAGTTACGGGAAGGGGTTTTGCCGTCAGTTTCTAAAGGGCACGAGCCTATACAGAAGTCCAGCCTGTACATGAAAATGTATGAGATCTACGATTCCCAACTAATACCAAGCAAGATGCCGTTGATGAGTAGTTCCCAATAAGCATGTCCTGGGAGAAAGCGAAAAAATCTTCCTGCGTTAAACAAAGCTGGGAAATACTAGGTTGGATGAAGTTAAACTGGTTTCTTATGCAGGACTTCTCAGGGCCTTTAATATGAACCAGCATTCTCCAAAAGGGATCTTTTTTTCAAGGTCGTGTATTTTGTTGTTGCTGCTGCTTTGAGGGAGCCCCTTCCAAGAATAGTATTTGAAATGCTTTGAGGAAATACTCCACAGGCAGGTTACTACAGTAGCATCCCATAATTCAACAAAATAATTTCTGGGGTCGCCCTGGCCAGTTTGGCTCAGCAGTTAGAGCGTCAGCCTGCGGTCCAGAGAGATCCAGGTTCAGTTCCCGTTCAGGGCATGTACCTCGGTTGCAGTTTGTCCCCGGCCCTGGTTGGTCGTGCAGGTGGCAGCCACTCGATGTGTCCCTTTCACGTCGATGTTTCTCTCTCTCTCAGCAATTCCCTCCCGCGCTATCTGAACAAAAAATGGAAAAATGTCTTTGGGTGAGGATAAAAAAAAAAATTTCTGGGGTCCTGTGTTCAGTGCTGGGGTACAAAGAAAAGCAAGAACACCAAGCATCGCGCAGTGGTTTGCAGGCTCAGGGGACCTGCCCCCGCCCCCATCCGCCTGCCTCCTTGGCTGTCAAGAGCAGGGTGAGGCTGCGGGTTAGAGTGAAGCAGTGATGCTGGGAGTCCTGCCCACAGGATGCTTTTCCGGAAGACGGCTCGGCCCCACACACTCTCCACGGGCAGAGGGATTTGGAACAGCCTCTGTGGAATTTTTTTTAAAGCACGTTCCTCTTTTCACATCCCTTGACCACCTGAATCAATCAGAAGGAAACGAAGGCCTGGCCAGTATAGCTCAGTGGTTGAGCATCGGACCCAGGCACCAAGAGGTCGCCAGTTCGATTCCCGGTCAGGGCACATGCCCAGGTTGTGGGCCTGATCCCCAGCAGGGGGCATGCAGGAGGCGGCCAATCGATGTTCTCTCCCATCGATGTTTCTCTCTCTCCCTTCCTCTCTAAAATCAATAAAGAAAAAAAATTTAATAAAAAAGAAAAGGAGGAAATGAAGGAACGCAACATTTGTGGGACAAGCTCTGTGCTGAGCCTTCTGCATAGATCACCTCTCTGCCTCTGTCCTCATTCCCACTCCACGCCCGCGGGAGCTAACGTTTGGGGAGTTGTGAGTGGATGACAGGCAAGCCCTTCCACGCCCCGTCCCATTTAGACCGAGGAGCATCCCTCTGAAGGAGGTGGATACTGTCATTACCCCTGGAGGAGAAAAGTGAGGCCCGCGGACATCCGGTGAGCTGCCCAAGGTCACACAGATCACGGTGGCAGAACCAAATTGCAAGGCTGGTCTGGTGCTGAGGACGTTCTCTTCCTGATCCGTCAGTGCCTGGTTAGTTGACTGCACGGACCCTGCTGGAGACCTTACCACATCGACTCGCACGCACCAGAGATGGAGCGGGCTGGACGAATTCAAGCCAGGACGCTGTCAGAGCCTGGCCGCGTGAGCGGTCCCCTAAGTGGTAGAAAGATGGAGACGGGGCAGAGGCCAGGGCACGGCGTATTTATTCGTCCTGCCGTGGCTGAGCTGTGCGCTCCGGTCTACCGCCCCGGCAGAACGGGTTGTGGCTGGTCCCAAGGCCAGAGATGTCCCTCTCGAGAACATTCTTTTTTTTTTTTATCTTATCCTCACCCGAGGATATTTTTCCATTTTTTGTACAGATAGAGTGGGAGAGAGAGGAAGGGAGAGAGAGAGAGAAACATCGACGTGAAGGGACACATCGAGTGGCTGCCACCCGCACGACCAACCAGGGCCGGGGACAAACTGCAACCGAAGTACGTGCCCTTAGCGGGAACCGAACCCGGGTCTCTCCAGACCGCAGGCCAACGCTCTAACCGCTGAGTCAAACTGGCCAGGGCCCTCTCGAGAACATTCTGATGGTGATGCTTCACGGTCACTGAGCTCCCAACTGTAACCAAGAGAACAGCTCAGCAAAGGACGACATGGAGGGAAAAGTGCAGCCCTTGACCTGAACTTGGGCGGTGGCCGGGGTCAACGAGAAGAAAAAGAGGTCAGTGACAAGAAGAAAAAAAAAGTCAGTGACGGGACACGTCATCATGTACAAGTGTCACTTCAAGAGAAAAAAAAAATGTCAGCAGTCATATATTTTTCATTCCCCCTACAAATGACTCCATCTGTGATATAGCACAAACTCATTTTACACATCAGAAATCCATAAACCTCTTCAAATAGCATCCCTGGAACTGAAATATTGCTCGTCTGGATGGGCTGGGAGCTTAGTTCGCTGTCTTGACCACCACTGAGCCTATCCAGAAGCAGATTTGCTTTTTGAAAAGATTCGTTACTGGTTTCCGTTTTATATCCGCACACATCACATAAATGCTCTTAGTTCTAATTATTGCTTCCTATGCATAATGATCACATTTGCCAATATCACTGGAAAGTGTCACTGAGATACAAACCAAGAGCCGTGATATATAATCCTTATGTGTGGCCCATTTGAATCCAGAATTTTAAACCTAACTCAATACACTTCAGTGTCAACGTTGATTCTCCAAAACCCGTGAAAATCAATCTGGAGTATTTTCATGGATAGCTCAGAAAGGAGGTCAACGATTTAAAATGAAATAACCTAACTCCAATTTTTTCAGCCTATTGTACATGCCAGTCAGCTAGACGCTTTATAAATACTACTTTATCATCACGAAACCCATGCCAAACAATCCTGATTTTAAAAGCAGCACAAACTAGAGTTCAGAAACGAGAGGGATTTGCTCTCGGGAGCAGCAAGCTCAGGTGGGGAGCTGAGACGTGAACCCCGGTCTGTATTCTCTAAAGCCTGAGACACAAGGAGCCCTCAAGTGCTGGGCTCAGGTTTCAGTCGGACCCATTTCGGCCCAAGGGGAAGTAATTCCAAGGCTGTATGCGCACACACATGTGCGTCTGCTGATGTGGGGACCAAGTGTTGAGGGTTGAGGTTGCCGTATTCATTCAAGAAAGAATGTCAGCAAGGGGTACCCCGGTTCCCTGAGCTGCCTTCTTCATCAAAGGCAACCTCTCTGGCTCCATGAGTTGGGCTGATCCAGAAATGCCAAGTCCCCCCAAGACTGTCAGTGTGGCTCTTGCATGTTAAAGGAATTCTTTCAAAGATTTAGAAAATAAATAAACGTGCACTCTTTGTGAGTGCAAACCAAGAGAGCTTAGCTCTCCATCTTTGGGTGAAAATTAAAGATTAACCTCCACACACTCTTGGTTTATGCTTTGGGGATTAGTTTAACACGTTTAACTGGTGACGCCTCAAAAGGACACAACAGGCAAAACACATGCACACTAGCCCTCCTCCACCCACATCCGTTCTTCCGATTTGCAGTCCAGACTGCTGACCCTAAGGTCCCCGGAAACCTCTGCGAGGCTCTTACCAGCAACGAAAACAGTCCGGTTTCCCTGCGTCTCTGACCACCTGAGGCCACTTGTGTGCCCAAGTCCCAGAGCGGTTCTCTGAGCGGTCGCGAGGCAAGGCACCCCCCGCATTCTATCTATTCAAAAAGATGTCCCTGGCTCTGATTGAACCTTTTTTTGTCCTCACCCGAGGACATTTTTGTACTTATCTTCAGATAGAGCAGGAGGGAGAGAGGGAGCGAGCGAGAGAGAGAAACATTGATGTGAGAGAGAAACATGGACTGGCTGCCACCCACACGACCCCAACCGAGGCCGGGGACAAACTGCAACCGAGGGATGTGCCCTTAGCAGGAACCAAACTCGGGACTCTCTGGTCCGTGGGCTGATGCTCTAACTGCTGAGCCAAACCAGGCAGGGCAACCTTTTTTTTTTTATTCCTCACCCGAGGATATTTTTCTATTTATCTTCAGATAGAGCAGGAGAAAAAGAAAGGGAGAGAGAGAAACATTGACCCGAGAAGGACACATCAACTGGTTGCCTCCCGCACAACCCTGACCAGGGATGGGGATGAACCGCAACTGAGGTACATGCCCTTGACCGGAATCGAACCCGAACCTCTTTGGTCCGCAGGCTGATGCTCTACCGCTGAGCCAAACCGTCGAGGGCAAACCTTCTTCTTTCATACTTTCTCCTTGGGGTCTTCACTTATTCAACCTAAGAGAGGTCTCCCGGCCTTAGTATTCCAGCTATGTACCTACTCAACACATGTCACCTCAAACTCCAAATCCTCGGTGACGGAACGCTGTCGCCTTGTCACTGCAGAACAACAGCTGCCGATTCTGTGTTTACGCATCATCTGGCGAACCTGATATGAACCAGACAGATGCCAGGGGAGGGAAGGGCATCTCCCTTCTTCTACACGGCATCCGGCGTGAATCGTACCTTTACCGAGAATACAGGAGCAATCACACGTCCGAGGGTTCCCGCGGACACGGGGCAGCCTCTCGCGTGGTAGCTGGACGCTCTCTATTTCATAAACACGCTCGTGTACGACGCCCACGAGAGCTCAACCCAGCACGAGATGACGTGGACGGTTACGCAACCCGATGCAGGACAAATCCCAAACTGGCATTTCATGGGTCTTTCTGCTACTTCCCGCGGAGGGTACTCTGTCCAGGTAAAGGGGTCCAGCCTTCTCAATGAGGGATCAGATGAAGGGAGACTGTGCTAAAAGGATGATGCAGGGCCCTCGCCAGGCATCTTGGCTGGCACTTCTTCTCCAGGGGAACTTCATGACTAGACGAGGTAGCTTAATGAAGTGGGTTTAGGCAGTAATGAGAAAACAGACTGTGCACGGAATACACTACCCTATTTATCACGCTCACTGTGGCTGCTCTTTGGGATCCTGGAACTCACGCTTTGGAGAGCGGAGTCTTTATGAACCACGGCAGTCATTTGAAGGAACGGGAGCCCTGGCCGGTTTGGCTCAGCGGTTAGAGCGTCGGCCCGTGGACCGGAGAGTCCCAGGTTCGGTTCCTGCTAAGGGCGCGTACCTTGGTGGCAGTTTGTCCCTGGCCCCGGGTGGGGTCGTGTGGGTGGTGACCACTCAATGTGTCTCTCTCACATCGATGTTTCTCTCTCTCTCTCTCTCTTCCTTCCTCTCTCCCTCCTGCTCTGGGGATGAATGCAAAAATGTCCTCGGGCGAGGACACAAAAAAATAAAAAAACCTGGAGAACAAGGAATGCCAGGAACAGGGAAGGCAGGATCAGGCAGAAATAGATCTGATCTAAGCAGAAGACAGCAGCCAACGGGAACCCCAGAACCTTTATTTTTTCTCTATCGGAAAAACATCTTTCCTCTTGTAGCACCTCAGTGGCTGTGCTGAGCCCGGTAAACCTCATTTACATCTGACACAGGCCCTGCGTTGACTGGTTCACGGGGGGACCTCAGCTCCTGTCACCGTGCTTTAGCTGCGTCACCTCTGTGCACATCCGGGCACGGCCGGACCGTCTAGTCACAGAACTGGAATGAGGAACAAGCCCCGCCTCCCCCCTTGCAGAAGGGGGTCATTAGGGGAGAGTCTCAGGAAGATCTAGCACAAAGCGGAAGATGTGAAACCCGATTCACGTCTGAATTCATCGTGTTCTGACTGTTACGTTCTAGGCTTTAGAAAAAAATCAAGATGAGAAAACTCGCCCATCAGCTCAAACAGGAGATAACAGAGCAGCTTAGCAGCTAGCCAGGAGGGACCGGCATGCCTGGTGTGTCCTTCATACTTTCCAGTATCAGGTACCTGTCTTCTTTCGTCCCCGTGAGGACCATTAGCTCGTTTATTCCTCTGGCCGAAGGGCCGAGGCTCAGAGACGTTTTCACTGAGCCCCAGGTCAGTCTGTAGCAGACTCCGGTGAAATTCAGATGCACCTGGTTTCACAGCTGATGTTTCTTCTGCCACACGGACAGGCCACCCTTACAGAGGCAGAAGTGACCAGAACACGAAGGATACACAGTGCATGAGGCTGGGGACCCTCTCCAGCTTCCTGGAAATCAGCTAACAGGAACAGGCTCCCCGCCCCCCAGTGGGCAAGGCTGTCCCCAAACTCTACTTCCCACGGGGCCAGGGGCCCCCCAACTGTCCAGATGCCGGGCAGCTGTCTTTTCTGAGTGCGTGTATTCCTCTGTACGGATCACTCTCGCGCTTGCTTTGAAACACAGTCCAAGTGCATCCACACGGAGTCACAGAGATATCAGGATGGCAGAACCATGAGCCTGCTCACGACAGGGACAGGCAGACCATCACATTCCGGATCATCTCCAAACGTTGGCCGGCGGCAACCCAGCACCATGAACCTGCAAACGGAGCTCTGTCCAGCTCTAACAGCAGACCCCGTGCAGTCCGGCATGGCTCTCGGCCTCTCCCGGGGGACCAGGATGGACCGGAGCCCGGGCAAGCTGGCTCGTCGCACACCCCAGCCCTAGAGCCTCTCCCGGGAGATCTAGGTGGGACCTGGGAGTCTGCACCTGTCACAAGTGCCTGAGACAGTCCCCGCACAACATGCCACGAGGCACCCACCCATCTTGCACATTTCGGTGACTCTGGACACTGTCCAGAATCGAAAACCGAGGCTGACAGCTCTAACTGTGTAGTAAGCGACAGCAGGACCTCGGGGGCACCTTGCGGCTGGTCCCCAGCTGCGCAGTGCTGGGGTGCGGCACTGTCGATGACGCCAGAGGCCATGATCCGACCAGGTGTCAGCCTCTGGCCACTGGAGGGTGTATCCCGGGTCCTGCATCCAAGGCTATTGTGTGTACCCGGCTTGCTCCCTGGTGGTGCTTGGGGAACAAGTTATATCACACGGAGGGCTCCTCACCCCCGCACCAGGACCAACGCATGTCACTACCAGACCTGGTCTTGCTGTCACTCACCAACCCCTGGCCTTCCCCACGAGGTCTGGGATTCCTCATTGACACAGCAGGGGACATAACAGAGTGTCCGCTGAAGGCACAATGAGATAATGAGATGCCCACTGATGAACATCATGCTTGATGCCAGGAGCAGAGCTAGGCTGGTTGGTGGATGCTGAGACGAATACATGACAGGCCAGATGATGAGCAACCACAACCAAGTGCTCGTAAGCAAGGCGTGTGCACAAGAGGCATGGGCACAAGAGGTGTGTGCACAAGAGGCGTGTGCACGCCACAGTGTACACACTCAGAAGCCAAGGAGGCGTATTCTCACTCACCGCTGGAGATGAGACAGGCCGTGTGAATCATTTCAGCAAATCAGTGCTTTTCATTCAAGCACCTGTCACGTTAAGAGAGCCCCTCTCGTGTGCACACGGTGCCCACGCATTTCTGGGCACCGCTCCAGGCCCGGGGGATACAGGAATAAACAGCACAACAGAAGGTCCCTTCTCACCAGGACGTTACAGAACATGCAGCCAGGGGTTGTGCACATAAAGGTATATAAGAAGCATTTCCGCCCGGCCGGTGTGGCTCAGTGGTGGAGCATCGACCATGCACCAAGAGGTCGCCAGTTCGATTCCTAGTCAGGGCACATGCCCGGGTTGTGGGCCCCATCCCCAGTGGGGGGCATGCAGGAGGCGGCCAGTCGATGTTCTCTCTCATCAATGTTTCTATCTCTCTCTCCCTCTCTCTCTAAAATCAATGATTAAAAAAAAAAAAAGATGCATCTCCTACTATCTAAGTGTACATAGCTCAGAGAAGCAGGCGTATAATTTCATGGAGGAAGAGTGACACATGTAGCCACTTCATTTCACTTTATGACAACCTTTGCGATAAACAGGGGTTCCCACCCCCATTTTACAGACTTGAGGACTGAGGCTTGGGACAGTTAACTAACGGGTTGCCTCATATTAGTACAAGAACTGGGACACGGAAATTCAGATGACTCCGTGCAGACTTAACACTTAGCATATGCAACATTTTCAGCATAGAAACCACTCATGATTTACAACAAAATATGTATTTTTTAATATAATACATTTCATTGAAAAGGATATACCTTTGGGGAAAATTTAATTCAAATACTACCGAGGCTATTCAATAACAATGAAGTCTCCTGTCCAGCCCGGGCCCTTCCAGAAAAGCTCCTGCTATTACCAATTCCTGGGGACAGCGTCACTGTGAAACTCTTCATATACCATGTCTGCATCGAGCCAAGATGATTGTTCGGAAAGGCCGGAATCAGTAAGAGGACAATCTCAGAATGACTAGTCTCCGCATTCCGCGTTCATCATGTGTTTCTCTCCAGAAAGAAGAGGAAAAGCAAGCAAGGAAGCCTGTTTCTGTTATGTTGGTGTCAGCGCTGGGGCTGTATAGAACCATAAGAACTGTCACCAAATTCTAAACACCCATCACTTTGTCCAGATGGGTCCTGAGCAAGTATGTCGTCCAAGCGCCTTTTCAGAGTGAGCCCCTTTGGAGGGTTTGTCCCTCTGGGTACCTGGGGCCAAGGGCTGATGTCTGGATGCTGCCAGGCGAGGAACAGGACCCCAGCCTCATGTCGGGGACAATCAACCCCTGTGGCAGCGGCAGGGACGTGTTTTTCTTTCCCTATGACTCGACATCTGGACTGAGACTGAAGGGCAAACCATGCATCTACTTCCCAGGTTAAGAATCATGTCCCCCCTGGACTAAGATTCTGAGTTCCAGCAGCCAAGGGCTCAATATTGGCTCATCGATTCCTTACCCAGGGTCCAATGTGACAGTCTCAGAAGTGTGTTGGGAAAAGAGGCCACTCTGATGACCCTTATAAGCAGGATGGAGGGACCTGGATTGACTGAGCACATGTCTAGGGAGAGGAGCCAACTTTGCTAACAGAAAAGGAGTCACGCAACCTCCTCGGACTTCAGACTTTGCACTTCTAAAACACAGAGAGAAAGGGCTCAGTAAATATTGGCTGACTGGCTGGTTGCTTAGGTCCCATGAGAAATCCTTATCATACATCCAGCTTTCACATTCAAGGAATTTAAACCCACGTGTGCTGATAAAAAGTTCATATTTATTTGGTGTCCTTGTCGGTGGCCTTTAAATCACTAAGAAACTGCCCTGGCCGGTTTGGCTCAGCGGTTAGAGTGTCGGCCTGCGGTCCTGAGAGACCCAGGTTCGGTTCCCGCTAAGGGCATGTACCTCGGCTGCAGTTTGTCCCTGGCCCTGGTTGGTTGTGCGGGTGGCAGCCACTCGATGTGTCCCTTTCACATCGATGTTTCTCTCTCCCTCTCTGTTCCTCTCTCTCCCTCCCACTCTACCTGAACAAAAAATGGAAAAATGTCCTCGGGTGAGGATAAAAAAAATAAATAAATAAATCACTAAGAAACTTCCCTGGGGGTGTATCTAAGACCAAAAGCCTAACCAGTATTTAGGGTCTCCTTATGACATCGGAGTCTGCCCTGCAGCCCCTGGCTGGGGCTCAACTGCTCCACGCGACAGGCTGGCACAGGGGCACACACGCAGCAGGCCGGTGGCCCAGGAGGCTGGGAGGGAGGTATCAGCTGCTGCCGCCTGAAATCCAGGCTCAACAAGGAATGATTCAACCCCGTGGACCACAGTGACCAGGAGGCAGGCACGGATTCCCCAGCATCCTGTAATGTCCAGTCCCATAATGGGATGCTCTCCCCGCTGCGGCACGTCCACCGGTAGGAAAAGCGGCCCTCCAGAGAGGGTGCAAATACAGCGAGGTTTTCCCTTGGTCCTTACAGCAGGTCCACGGCTCCCGCACAGAAAGTGGGTTAAGGTGGTGCGTTTTCCTAGGCATTTCTGGTGAGGCACGTAGCTACGTCTCAGGAATGAATGTCTGAGAAGGAGATCCGTGAGCAGAGGACAAGGGCGAGAAGGGGACCATGACAAGGCGAATCACATACTGAGAAGACAGAGACACCAAGACAGACAGACGGATCGGTCTTGCTCCGGATGGGAAAGAGTCAACGTGCAAAAATCCTACCGGGGATTTGGCAGACCACAGGGCATTCCAAGTTGCCAAGGCAACACCAGCTGAGCACGAGATGAATACAAGAGTGTGCACCCATGGGCATGGGTATGGGCATGGGCGAACACCGCCCTGCACACGGGGGGGGGGGGGGGGCACACCTAAAGGAGGGACTCATTTCCACGGAGCTCCATCTGCAAATCTGAAACCGATAATGGCTGATGCTTCAGTGAAGGATTTTAGCCACAAAATACAGAAAACTATTTCATTGCCATCACCAAGCTTCCATTAATAAATGTCACCAGTTTGTACTACTGACATTAGGTCTCTCTTTTTCATTTTGATTTTGATTCTTTTTTTTTATCCTCACCCGAGGACATTTTTCCATTTTTTTGTTCAGATAGAGTGGGAGGGAGAGAGAGAGAGAGAAACATCGATGTGAAAGGGACACATCGAGTGGCTGCCACCCACACGACCAACCAGGGCCGGGGACAAACTGCAACCGAGGTACATGCCCTTAGCGGGAACTGAACCCGGGTCTCTCTGGACCGCAGGCCGAAGCTCTAACCGCTGAGCCAAACCGGCCAGGGCTCTTTCTCTTTTTTAAATAAACAAAACAGTACAGATTTGAAGCCTCCTTTTTACTCCAGCTCAACCCAACTTCCTTTCCTTCCCAGAGAACATGATTAAGGCAACCGCCCTCCCTGTGTAATCCCCTCACACAAACCAGTGTTAATTATTCTTGATCAGTGACTTTTCCACGTGAACGTTAGGATTATCTTGTATAGTTTTACACACACACACACATACACACACACACAGGTCTGTTACTAGAATATTCATTTTTAAAACTTTTTCTTTTGTACGTGGTCTTTGCTTTTCTATGGGAATGCTATTAAGCTTTGTACATAGATCTTGTATCTAACAAACTGAAATGATCACTAACAGTTTAAAGATGCTATTTATTCACATTGATAACATCATCGGTGCATTTTTAAATTCTCTAATTGTCCGCCCCTTTTTCATGCCTTTTTAAGAAGCTCGAACATGCAGCGTGACAGTAAATAGACGAAATGAAAGAGAACAACCTTTGATTCCTGAAGGTTCCCAGTAAAGTATGATGTTCAACACAGCTGGGTTCTTCTCAGACGCTCTGCATCAGAATAATGACGTTCCCTTCCGATTCTGCCTTGCTAAGAGTTTTATGCTTTGCTTTTTCTTATTTTGTTTCTAATCATGAATGCATGCGACACTAAATGAAAAGTGGTTTTTTTTTCCCCCTCTCTACCGTATGCATATTGAGACATAGAAGATTTTTAAAGAAAAGATTCCAGGGCATGTAACTACCTTCTCTTGCAAGGTCAGAAACACAGACTTGATAAGAGTAACTTTCCAGTCTCCCAGACAGGCTGGGGTCTCCCTCCCAGGGGCACCTCCAAGGACCACACGTGTCTGCAGCTTCTCTATGGTTGTCTGTTGGAATGCAACACTGTTTCGATCTGAAATTATCCCTTCATTTCCTTGGGGGAGGGGGGGGATTTTTATGTGAACTTGAGCTTCCAACAATTAGCTGCCTGTAACTATCCAACATGATTATTGTGAAGGAAAAGGGAACCACATTTCCCCACAGGATCCTCACAAGAAATGAATGAGGGCAGCGGCTTTATCCTCATTTTCGACTCAAAAATCAAACCCCAGAGAGGTTAAAGAGCTTGTCCCAAATCTCATACTAGAAAGTGACTTCCGCGCCTGAGCTGCCCATTCATGGTGCTGCCACCTACATCCCCAGCGGAATCACCTCTGGCTCCCCAGTGCAGACCTCACGGAGGTAGCAAAGCCCCTCTCTTGTCTTTATTTTATTTCCCTCTTTGCAACCACTTTGCAAATTAGTAGCTGGGGTTCCAAACCGCCCACTCTGCAGTCTACTGCGAATAATATAATTAAGCACAGGAAATGGCTCATTGTTGTTAGTCTGCTACCTAACAATGAAGGTCAGGGGATGCTCGGGAAGTTGATTTTTCCTCTGTGGGGACCCAGGGCTGAGTCCTAAGTGGGAGTTTCCAGAGAGAGCTGGGAGCGCCCAGGCTCAGAGAACAGGCAGCATCTGGGCATGGCCCAAGGCTGCAGGCCCCTGGGCAGAGAGCAGTCACCTTCCAGATACCTGGGTCCTCTCCAGTGGAGCTCAGTGAAAGTACCTAGCAAGGGAAGGAACTCGGGTACAGTGACCCACTCCCCCGGCTGAAGACGCTCATGACAACTCATCGGATTCTCTGCACATCCCCAAATGGGAGTTGGCATTGTCCCAGCTTCACAGCCAAGAGGATGGAGGCTCAGAGAAGGGATGTATCCGAGAACCTCTCAAACCCCCAAATCCTAGACGGTAAAAGCGCTGGATGCAGAACCCAGTTCACTCCTCTGCTAGACCTTAACCTGCACTTCATCCGTCCCCTGGTTACTACTGACTTCCTCCCATGCGCCTCTGTGAGGTCAACACAGTGCAACCGCTGGGAATGTGGACTCGGACCAGACTGCCTAATCCAAATCCTGGTCCTGTGACGTTGCAAAAGTCATCGACACATCTCTGGGCCTCAGTTTCCACGTGTATAAAATGAGATCAGCAACAGTATGTACTTCCAAGGGTTGTTATAAAGATTAACGGGTTAATAATCTCTGCAAAGCTCTCAAAACAATGCCTGTCACACAGTAAGGGATGAGTATTAGTTATCTCCCGCCGCGTAACAAATTCCTCAAAAACCTAGAGGCTTCAAACAGTAAGAGACCTGTATCATCGCACACAAGGATAGGTCTGCGATTTCAGTGATTCCGCCCTGTGGTCTCTCGTAATGAAGACATCAGGTTTGACTAAAGGGGGGACGTTTTCCAAGAGAGCTTATTCACATTGCTGGCGGCATGAGGACTCAGTTCTCCATGTGAGAGTATCCACACAACACACAGTCAGTTTCCCGATAGAGCAAGTGGTCCAAGGGAACACAGGGGAAACAGCAACACCTTTTACAAACGTGGGCGTCGCACACCATGACGTCTGCATCATCCTATCGGTTGCACAGGTCAGCCCTGTTCACTGTGGGAGGGGACTGGACAAGGGTACGCACAGCAGGGGCCAGGACTTTGAGGGGCTACCACAGGATCAGGTCTATTCAATAAAGAAAGAAACTGGATATGAACTATTCTTGCATTTGTAAGAACGCCTGGCATGTAGTAGGATAATCGATACACATTTATCAGACGAATGGATGTTTGGAAGAAAAGAGGGAAACACACATGTCATCTGGCCAAGTCCTACCCTAGCTCTCTGTCGTTTCACTCTCTCCTTTCTGAGCCATTTCCAAGGAAGGGACCGTGTGTTCTCAATTTCGCTTCTACATCATTCTGTCCACAAATCAGTTCTCCAATTCCATCTTCGTATACGAGTGTTTGGAGGGGTAACCTCACACCCAAAGTGTCTTCTTCACCAAAATGAAATACCTCCGACTCAAAACGAAGACTGAAATTTTACGCCGTGGTTGAAACGTCCGGACCAACGCGGTGATGCAGGCACCGGTATGTGTCCCAAGACAATGGTGGGAAAGTTCCTCCTTGCACAGACACAGATACCTGCTTCCTCCTCTCCCCACCAGGGCTGGACTCGGGAGACACGCCAGGCTGAAACCCAGAAAAGGCTGTGCCAGTGAGCCTGGAGCAGGCCAGGGAGGGGACCTCATGTCTGGGGAAGCAACCATGTCTCTGAGGGGCCAAGACTCTCAGACGCCTCCTTGTCGGCAGCTGGCTCACATCACGCCCATGCCAGAGACTGCAGACCCAGAAACATGTCATAGCAGTGGCCCTAGGTCAGGATGATATTCCAACCACACCACCACCCTAACTCTCCTGAGGCGCAACCGTACCCTCCCGCACAGCATCAACGGTGAGCCCTTCCCCAGAGTCAAATCCGTCACAGGGGCCATTACACCCGCGTCAAGCAGCTGTGGCTGATAGTCTTGAGATGCTGCCCCACTTCCTCTGGTTCCGTCCAGTAGCAAAGGAGCGCAAATGACCACGCCTTGGTTTCTACCAGGAGTACACAGGGCTGGTGAGATCACCGTGTACACAGAGAAAGCTTCACTCTGTGCCGCGGTGTGGAGATCCCATTCTTGGAAGACGCCAACGTGGTTTCCATGATCTTAGGTTTGATGTTTGCAGCCCCAACAAGTCCTTGAATGTAGCAAAGGTGGAGTCATAAGGAAACAAAAACCATGGAACGGGGGTCAAGACAGTAGTCACTGGTGGTCATGACAGTAGTCACTGGTGGTCATGACAGTAGTCACTGGTGGTCATAATCTTTGGGGCCAAAGCTGACGGCAGCCCCAGGGCCCTGTTCCCCAGCATGAACCACAGTGGAAACAGGAAAATATTGGATAGAAATAGCCATCTTGAGCAGTGAAGATATTTGCTGAATCTTTTTTTTTTTTTTTAAATCCTCATCTGAGGATATTTTTCCATTTATTTTCAGACAGAGTGGGAGGGAGGGAGAGAGAGAGACAGAGATATCGACGTGAGAGAGACACATCGACTGGTTGCCTCTTGCATGACCCGGACCAAGGTCGGGCCAAACTGCAACCAAGGTACGTGCCCTTGACCAGAATCGAACATGCGACTCTTTGGTCTGAGGTCCAAGGCTCCAACCGCTGAACCAAACCGGCCAGGGCCCCGCCTATGACTTTTAAAATCTATTGTACGCGTAGCAAAGAAGTAGCAAGCACTGTGGCTGAAAATACACATACGGACTAGATCCTAGACCCACTCTTGGTATTTGACAATATTATAGATGATTACGATTCCAAAACTACTCTTTTCCAGGTACATGGAAGAAATGATCACTCTCATAATCTTTTTACTATCTTGGCAAATATTTTCCCAAGTGATTATGTGAGAGCTAAGGATTCGGACACTGGTCCACTGCTCGGTTTGATGACCTATCCCTGCGACCAAAATGCAAAGGAGATTATAGGTGCTATTTTGTGATCTTCGTTCATTTTCCTTGGTCTAGTATCAGCCAAATGCTTTTCACTGGTGCAAAAACAACACGTTGGCTCCTCCATGAAACGATGAACAGACGCAGAATTAGATGCGGACTCCGCTGGTACGGGGAGCCATGACATTGCAGTCTCAGGACTTCTCATTAGCATCTTATTGCCCGTGACTCAGCACCTCTTCTCCACCTATCCATTCCTTCAACTCTGCACTGCATTCATCGGCTGTGACTGCCTTCTATTCATTTTTAGAGACTGAAAAATCTGGGATGGTTTCAGTAAATCACGCAGGCTGGGGATGGGACCCCGGCCCCGCAGAAGCGACGCCCGTCGGCCGTGCGTAGCTCCCACAGTAGGAAGGGATCGACGCACGTTACAGATGATGCACGATGTGATACGTGCCCCAGCAGACGCCCATTTAAGGCACAGACAGCACAAAGGGAGGAAGACAGAGAAGCCAGGAACAGTCTATGCGGGAGGCTGCAGCTGAACGGAGTTCCTGAGGAAGAATAAAACCTCGCAGTCACTGCAGAAAAATAGTGTCTGCAAAGCACAGTATGAGCGCTGGTTCTGATGGCTTCTGCAGAAGGGCGGTGTCAGGACATGGGCCAACAGGAAGGGGCCAGATTTCCGAGAACCTAATTTTAATACCCCTGTAGGGAGACACGAAAGACTAAGTGACCCAGGCAGACACCAAGGGAAGCCTGAGGCAGCGGTGAAAACCATATACTTAGTGGATGTTTTCCCCCTAATGCGCTTTTTTTTCCCCCTTTATTAATTTGAGAGAGAGGAAGGGAGATGGGGGGAGAGAGAGAGAAACATCGATGAGAGAGAACATGGATTGGCCACCTCGCATGCCCCCCACTGGGGATGGAGCCCACAACCTGGGCATGTGTCCTGATGGGGAATCGAACCAGCGACCTCTTGGTGCATGGGTCACCCTCAACCACTGAGCCTCACCGGCCGGGCTTCCCCCTAATTCTTAATGCTTGTTGTACCCCTTAATGTAGGATAAGACTATATCTCTTCCTGCATTATAAATCTGTGGTCCAACCTTGCATTAACCGTAGGAAATTAAAGCATGAAGCTGTTGTGAAAGTAACAACAGTAATATAATGAAACAGACCAGTGGTTCTCAAAGTGGGGTTCCTGGGCCAGCAGCGGCGGCCCCTGGGAACATGCCAAAAGTGTAAGTTTCCAAGTCTCGCCCCAGATCTACAAAATTACAAACTCAGGGAGTAGGAACCATCTCATGGAGCACCCCTGTCCTGTAGCTCACTCGATTTATACTTTTTACGAATTTTAACTTCAGGTTTAAAAGTTAATTTACGAGTGTATTTATTTATTTTTTTCACTTGTTGCTTGATTAATGATGCCAGACTTCTAAAGTAAGCCACCTTTTGTACACCTCCTTCCCATCAGCCCCAGAGAACCCCAAACCTGTGAATAAGAAACAATCGCTGGTCAGGTCCCAGACAGCAGCCCAGAAAGGGGCTTCGGAACCACGCTCAATCTGCAACAAGTGCTGTTGAATGCAGTCCCTTGATTCCTCCCGCCGAGTCCCACATCCCCCAAGTGTGGCCCAGAGAACACCTCCAGAGGGGCTTTCAATATCTCTTCTGCCTGTGACTAGTTACATCTTCTAAGAATCAGGATAACCAGGATTATTTTCTCTGAATGCTACGAAGTCAGTCACATGCCACATGGTCATTCGGGTGGTGTTATTATCGTTAACCACAAAGCAGGCTTCCCATCAAGGACACAGATTCAAAGGAACCCTGTCTTATCCACCAGGGTCTACACAGAGCCCAGGAGAACACCCACGCCCGACCCATAATGGGCTCTCATTAAACACACGTTGAATGAATGAGTTAGTACATTGGCATCTACTATACACTTGGCTCTAGAAATACGGAAAGAACAGACAGATCTATTCCCTCCCTTCCTGCAGCCCCTTCCTAGGCATAATAAGCAAAGAATTAGACACTGAGAGGCCCCGGAGATGAATGAGAAACGGTCCCTGCTTGTGACCAGGCATGGACACAGAGGTGGGCAGTGCCCAATCAGCCCGGCTGCCCACAGGCTGCCTCCAGCCAGCCTCCCTCTTCACAGTAACCACGCCAGGCATCTGTACAGATGGAGACGCACTCAGCACACGGAGACGCACTTAGCATATACCTACATGTGAAACATTTAACATCAAGCTAGCTAACTGTTAAAATGCTCTGGTCTCTAATTTTACAAATATACCTTTCATAACAACATAATTAAAACTCCATAAAGGCAACAGCTCCTATCAAGTAACTGTGAACAGTACAAATCCAAACTTAATTTCATTCCCCAGCAGAGGGCTGCCCTGTCCAGGCGAGTGGCCAGCCTGGCCTGACCTCAGAGATGCTTTAAGCACACACACTGGATTCTGAAACTCAATGCACAGAAAGAATGGCAATATCTTGCCAATGATATTTTACATGCTGATCCCTTGCTAAGTTAATATTTTGGCTATAATGGGCTCAAATACATTATTAGAATGAATGTCACCTGCTCCGTGTAGACCCGGGAGTCCACAGGTATAAGCTCCAGGAACTCATGTCTCTTCCTTCCTATCTACAGCTCCAGGGAGTAGCCCCTTAGGCCCTTGGACTTCAGAGGAGCCCCAAAGCACAGGGCCTGGGCCTAATGGCTGTGTTGACACCACCCACCGAAACAGCTCAAGGTAAAATGGCAATGATGGTTTTGGGGGGATGTGGACAGGCTCCTGCGTTCCCTGCTCATCTGGAAATGTACACTGGTCCAACCGCTCCGGGAAACCCTGGGCAGCATCTACTGAAGATGAAGCGACCTTACGACCCAGGGATTCCGCCCCGAGGTACACAGCCAACAGACACACGTATCAGAAGCCCTCATGGGACGTCGTCGACAGGTTCTTGGAAACTGTGACTTTAAGCGCAATGACAGACAACACACAAAACCAGTTTCACCACCGGCTCATGGACAGAAACAAGGGTTACGTTCCTACGGCACACTTCTGGTCACAGAAACGTCACCAAACTCCTAAAAGTCAAAGATGCCTAATGTTAACCAATGAAATAAAAGGGAGCCATACATACTTTAAAGAAAGAGTAATAAAAACAAGTGGGGTTATAGTTTCCCAACCCACTTATGCCCATTCAGGGTCACAGTGAGTCAAAGCCTATGCTGGTGGCTCAGGGCAGTCAGGCACCCACACTGGACGGGGTGTGTGCCGTGCACCCCCACACCCACTCAGACGGGGACAATGCAGACATGTCAATTCACCTCGCGTGCACGCTTTTGGAACGTGGGAAGAAACAGTCTCCGGAGAAAACCCATCCAGACTCGGGGAGAACGTGTAAACTCCACACAGACAGCGGCCCCAGCTGGGACCCCATTTTCCTTTCTCGTCGATGTTATAACGAAACAGTGTTGAATGAAATGGCGAAATTCAAGGACCCGCAGTGCACACCGTCACAAAGACCCAGGCACGGTGACGCTCACAGAGGCACTATTCATGACAGCCCCAAACTGGACACTCTGCAAATGTCCATCAACATGGATGTTCTCTCTCATCAATGTTTCTATCTCTCTCTCCCTCTAACTCCCCCGCTTCTACTATCAATAAAGAAAATATATATATTTTAATACAAATACAAGTAATTACACACACACACACACACACACACACACAGAAAGGCAAGGCAACTTGTTCTCCTAGTAAAAGATTTTGTCAGCCATACGACAAGGTTAAAAACAGTGACAATAATTCAGCCCCCCAGAAAACTGAAATTATGGAGAAAATCATTTGAAATGTGGAGTTACACGCAACAGCATTAATCATAAACATTACTCTAAGTCCATAGTTTTATGTTTGGAGGCGTCGTCCTGCAAAATACCGATTATTTCATATTTATCTCCTTTTATGTACATTTCTGCTTGTTCCAGAATTTACACTCTACAGTGCAAAACAGAAGTATGAAATGTGTATGTGAAGTATTATTGACACAGAGACGTTCACTGATGGGGTTTACGCAAAAACATTAGGGACCCCTAATCTACACGCCCAGAATACACTGTCTTATCTCAGGAAAAAAGGCGCCCAGGTACCGAGACTGGAAATTCGGGACTTTTAAAACTACTTGCAAATCTCCAATAAGAACAGTTGAATCATCCAGGAAATCCACTTCTGGAAATTGTCGTTTTTTTCTGTACTTGTGGAAACACAGCTGAGGAGGGAGGTTATCAGATGGAACGTTATCTCCCTTTGAGGCGTCAGAAACTGTCTGGAGGGAGGATTTATGGGTCAGAGCCGGGTTCTCGCCCCTCTGCCCCTTGAGAAAAGTCAAATAAACTGGTGGACTGCAAATGTCTTGCCTGGGCCAGGCAAATAGGGAAAATGAAGGCACAGCCCCTCTGGGCAGGGGTAATAACCAAGTACAAAAGGGACCCTGCAGCCCCCCGGCTGGATAAAAACAGAAGCTTGTCTGGTTGGGAAGGGTCAGAGGTTCAGCAGCTGGACTGAAAACCATGTGACCAGGACCCCTGTCCACGCGCACGAGCATGTCATCGCTCCCTCTCGTAGCACCTGCTGTCCTTTTATTCCCTGTATTACGGGTTTCATTTCCAGAGATGGATTCACTAGACCGCACATGGAGGCACCTAGACCCAGCCTGGAGCATGGATTCAGGACTGGAACCCCGGATGAGCGTCTATCAACAGGACACGGAATCGGGGATCTGGACGCGCGCTGGCAAATTCCTGCCTTGGCTACGGTGGCAAATTCCGCGGTGATGCCACGCTCGTGTCCACCGGCGCTATTTTACTGCTTTTTGCCTCAGATGGGAAGCCTTGATTTGCACGAAGTTACAGTCCCCACGGCCTGCCTGCGTCACGACCAAGCAAATGTGCTTTTGCCGTCTCCAGAGGGAAGTGATTTACTTTTCTTTTATTTTATTTTTTATCCTCACTCGAGGGCATTTTTCCATTTTTTGTTCAGATAGAGCGGGAGGAAGAGAGAGAGAGAGAAACGTCGAGGTGAAAGGGACACATCGAGTGGCTGCCACCCGCACGACCCAACCAGGGCCGGGGACAAACTGCAATCGAGGTACGTGCCCTTAGCAGGAACCGAACCTGGGTCTCTCCGGACCGCAGGCCGACGCTCTAACCGCTGAGCCAAACCAGCCAGGGCATGATTTACTTTTAAAAGTGTGCTGGGAACTCGAGGGAAATTGAGCCTCATGCTTCCTGGGGAGGGGCTGATGCAGGTAAGCCACACCTGGGGGGGTGGTTCCCTTTGTTGGGTGTCGTGCTGAGCCAGGGCTTGAGGTTAGTGGGTCTGCTCTCCCAATCTAGCTGTGTGGCTTTGGGACACCCCGGCAGCCGCTGCCCACCAGCCTTCACTGGTCACCCCCTGTAGGGCCACCTTCCCCCATGCTTCAGGTCAGCAGCCCAACCACCGCTGACTCCAGGACACGCCCTCAGAGCCGTCTTCTCAGCCGCTCTGTCCAGGGAGCTGAACGGCACGTGCACAGAGCTCCACCCCCCCCCTCCACCCACAACAACTCTCATGTTGTCGCTTTCCATTTTGAACATCTAAGATTTTGTTTGCAAAAAAAAAAAATTCCCCAACTTAAAAAAGAAATTAGAACTTTGAAAATCACTGCCATAGTGGGGAGGGGTGGGGACTTATTTCATGAACTCTCAAATGCAACTTTAACAGGGCTCTTAAAGAAAATATGGCCCTGGCCGGTTTGGCTCAGCGGTTAGAGCGTCGGCCTGCGGTCCGGAGAGACCCGGGTTCGGTTCCCGCTAAGGGCGCGTACCTCGGTTGCAGTTTGTCCCCGGCCCTGGTTGGTCGTGCGGGTGGCAGCCACTCGATGTGTCCCTTTCACGTCGATGTTTCTCTCTCTCTCTCTTCCTCTCTCTCCCTCCCACTCTGTCTGTACAAAGGATGGAAAAATGTCCTCGGGTGAGGATAAAAAAAAAAAAGAAGAGACTTGGAAGTTTGAAGGCTTTAATGGAGGAAAAGGGTTCAATTACTTTAAAAATACATATTTAAAAAGACGCAATCAACCATTTTGTGCCTTTGGAGCACCTCTGGGTCCCTGGAAGCCTGACCCAACCCGTTCTCCAGGACTGTCTCAGGGAATGGTCACAAACCTCGAATTCCATGCCAGCTCTGTTTGGTGTGCCAGCCGCAGGGATGGGGGAGGACCCCGCCCTGCGGGCACGTCCCCTTGGTGACCCCAGCAGCCTTGCCGGCTCTCCAAGGGGTGCCGGGGCCCAGACTGCCCAGGCGTGGGGCCAGCTTGCCAGCTGCAGATCTCATCACAACTCCCTTGTTTTAAAAACAGAGCCCCTGCCCGGCCCATGTGGCTCAGTGGTTGAGCACCGACCCATACACCAAGAGGTCGCTGGTTCGATTCCCGGTCAGGGCACACGCCCAGGTTGTGGGCCAAATCCCCCGCGCGGGGCGTGCAGGGGGCGTCCAATCGATGTCCTTTCTCCCTCTCCCTTCCTCTCTAACATCAATAAAAAAAAAATTTTTTTTTAAATAAATGAAAACAGAGCCCAAAGCCAGGCATGCAAATACACTGCACTGTGGCCATCTTTTCAATTACACACTAAAATGTACCTCAGAACACACTCCACCTACCTGTGTGACGAGGACCCTGCTCATTATGAAGGAAGCGTCGTGAACCGCTTGGGAAAAGGCTGCTACATTTCAACGCTACTCCCTTCTCATGACTGTGGACTTTCTTTTTCCTGTCAAAGCTAAATGTTTTTCTGGCTGAGCAAGAAAGTCCTTTTGCCTCTCAGCATAGCTCATGAATACAAAACGCTACATACGTATACCTTGAAGATAGACGTATACGAGGGTTCGGTTCCAGACCACCACAGTGAAGTGGGTGTGGCGGTAAAGGGACTCATGGTAATTTTGCTCAGGGCGGGTGTTGCCTTTGATTTGTAAAAAGTGCAACATCTGTGAAGCTCAGTAAAAGGCTGTCTGCCTGTATTTCCTTGGTCACCATGGCAAATGTAACGCTAGAGGACTTTGGCACATAAAGCTGGGACACTGGAGGTCATGCTGACCATGACTCCCCGCTCAGGTTTTCTCCTGGTCAGAATTCCAAAGAGCCGCCCCGGCCCGGCTCCCCATCATGCACCCTGATCCACGCTCAGCCTCCGCCACCAGGACACCTGCAGACACAACGGAGTCCCTTCCGTGGGAGAACGGAGATTTCCCCGGGGAAAGCTGAGGGGACCATCTGGAAGCCGGAGGAACACCTCCACCAGGAAAGAGATCACACAGACTGAGTGGCACCAAGTCAAAATAGCTTTGCTTGGTGTTCTTGCTAGAAAGACAATAACGACTCCAAGAACAAGAGACACACATGAGACATTTAATCCGGAAGAACAGTCCGTTCTTAGTGTACACACAGGATGGTCGGACATTCCAAACCGCATCATCCCCCGCGAATGATTCATTCACTCACTCAGCGACACCATCGACTAACTGCTCACATGTTCCAGAGACATTCGAACACGCAGCTGTTCTGCACGATGGGACACGTGGTCCCCCCCACCACCACCTCAGCACACCGCAGGGAGACCGGAGACAGATGCTAATCCACGGAACAATGATGACGACGGTGATGCACCCACTTTGAGCGTGAGCCCCGCGTGTGGTACGGGCGGTGGCTGAGAAGGCTTCACGGAGGACGAGAGAGAGGGTTCCACGCAGACGAGCCAGCACACACAGAGCGTGACGGCACCAATGAACAGGGCCACCCCAACGGTGACTTAAAGTTAGGGAATGTGAGTGCCACCTGCGACCACTGTGCGTGTGTGCAAATGTGTGTGCACGTGTGGCTGTGTGTGGGAAGTAGGTACAGGCTTCATGTGTAAGTGGGGGGGGGGTCACTGGTCTCCACCCCAGCTCCTTCTCACTCCCTGAACTTGCTTCGTTAACATCAGAATTGGGTGCAACTGGCACCCCGTGGAGCCCTATTCCCATCCCCTAGGGACCAGACCGAAGTTAAAGGCACCAGCAGGCGATGCCACTTTTGTGGTGCATAATAAACACAGTGCAGAGGGCCGGCCCATGATGCACCCACCATGGCTAATATTCCCAGAGGATTTCTGCAGGGTTGACGCTCAAGAAGGGTCACGTGACTGGTGCCAGCTCAACGCCTCCATTTCCCAAGAAGGAGAAGTCAAAGGGGCGAGAGCCGGTGAGGAGGGGTGTGGAGACCGCCGTCCAGCCCCTGATCCTACTAGGACCGGAGGACACACGCTGCCCCTGCAGCCTTTTGACTGTGTCCCCTGCCTGAGCAAGTGGCAGTGCACAGCATCTGGATAGCTGGGCTGTGGGCTGCTCGCCTGGGTCCTCTCTGGGGCAATTAGGTGGCGGGGGGGGGGGGGGGCAAATGCTCAGGGTGGGAGTATCTGAAGAGCAAGACGATCAGAAGAGAAAGAAGGTATGAGCCCTTCAAAGCCACCCTGACCTCTGCAGGCAGAGGGAGAAGAGGCGGCCGTGGAGAATTCCTCTTGATTGAACCGCCTGAGGGTCTGCCCGTGACAACTCCTGGAGCTGGACTGCACCGATGAAAAGGAGACAGAGAGCCAAGCCAGTGGGACTTGGGAGGCAGCTGGAGACGTGACCTTGACCTTTATTCCATCCCCATGCCCCAGTGGTCCCCAAGGTGCTGGCTGAAAGGAACACAGTCCCAACTGTGCCTTTGATATGTGACAGGCAACAGAACCCCGGGAAGTATGAATGATAACAGGGGTTGGAAGTCAAGAGGACCAGGACCACAAAATGGGGTTCATTTATTTCCTCCGGGATGATCCCCGTCCTACGTGACGCATCCGAGACTGAGTATTTTGACACGGCAGGTGCTGTTTGTCCTCATCACATGGTGATGCTTCTGGGTCATGGGCCACATAGACTCCTGTGTACTAGGTCAGGAGGCACGGGGACAAATAATAAAACTCATATGCTGAAACCCTAATCCCCGGTGGGATTGTACGAAGAGGCGGGGCCTTCGGGAGGAGATTCGGTCACAAGAGCGGCGCCTCGAGGATCGGATTAGCGCCCTTATAAAAAGAGACCCCAAAGAGTCCCCTGGTCCCTTTGGCCATCGAGAAGACAGCGGTCTAGGGACCAGGAAGCTGGCCCTCCCCAGACCCCGAGTCTGAGGGCACCTTGACCTTAAAATTCCCAGGCTCCAGAACGGGGAGAATAAACGTCTGTTGTTGAAACCGCCCGGGCTACGGTATCTTTGTTACAGCAGCCGGAGCAAACTGAACCGGTCTGAAGCCATTCATTCATCAAGTCACTTGAAAGCGGAGTTCAACGACAGAAATGACCTTGGTTTCTCAGGCTGTCCTTCTCCCCGCCCCCCAAACAAAACCAACACAAATCTTCTGTCTTTTCCACAACTGAAGCTGCCCTTGGAAGGAAAAGTGTCCCGCAAAGAGGTTTGGGTGGGGGGTGGTGGGCTGTGCAGCAGCCAAGTTCTCTGCAGAAGGGACTGAATTTTTCACATTCTGCAAGGTGCCCCCTTATCGGCTGCCGGCTCTGAGGAATGTCACCAAGGCTCAGGCATGGATCGACTCCTTCCAGGCGGAGGCGGTCTGATCCACACAGGTTCTCTGGGCTCTGAGAATGGTTACTGCACCCAAGGGACCCATTCAAATAGATGCTTCTACAATTTGCATTTGAAAAGCACATCTCTGCCCTGGCCGGTTTGGCTCAGGGGATAGAGCATCGACCTGCGGTCCAGAGAGACCCAGGTTCCGTTCCCGCTAAGGGCACGTACCTCGGTTGCAGTTTGTCTCCAGCCCTTGTTGGGTCTTGTGGGTGGCAGCCACTCGACGTGTCCCTTTCATGTTGATGTTTCTCTCTCTCCCTCTCTCTCGTCCTCCTACTCTATCCGAACAATAAAACGGAAAAAAGTCCTCGGGTGAAAATTTTTTTAAAAAAGCACATCTCTGCCCGGTTTGCACCAGGTGACACAAAATTCATTCAGGTGCTGGGCTCAATACCTTGGTGGGGGTCAAAGGCTCAACTGCTCAGAACAGAAGCTCTGTGCCCGGCTCCCACTGGGACTTCTCTCCCCCAAGCACCTTGGGGACAGGGTGACGCTGCCTGTGTGCAGTCAGAAGACCATCTCGCCGAGATGCCGATGCTCATGAGACGCAGGCGGACACTGTCAGCGATCTGGACCGTCCTCAGCTCAGACCCTGGACTGTCTAGTCTCCACTCCCTCCCTGCGATCCGCGCCATCCGCACTGGTGTCAGCAGCGCTGGTCACGGTCACTACAAAGTCCCAGCTCCTCTTTTCTCCGTGTCCCAAATCTGTCACAAAGCAGAAAAACCCTGACCTCATCTCGAGCCATGGGGCAGCCGCCATGTGGCTGGGGCCACGGGGCTGGGACCCAGTTTCCGTCCGGGTTGTTTCTCCGCCTGGGTTGTTTCTCCGCCTGTCTCAACTCAACCTCGTTCCTTTGGCTCAGAGCTGCCCATCGTTAGCCCTGCACAAATGCCCCCGCCCCTGCCAAAATGCCCAGGCTCTGACGCCTTGTGGGGGACGCACTGAAGCCAGGCGAAGGTGAACTATACGCTGTTCTCGTAGCTAAGCTCCCCTCCCCCTTCAACAGGAGCTGGGAGCCGGAATCAATGTCCTCACAGATGGATGGGCTCAGATGACCAGGCCTCGCTCCTTCCAGACACTCCGGGAGTAGGTGTGCAATTACAGCAGACAGACGTGCCCATACTCACTCCTAAGAGCCACCTTGACCAGACACACAGACGCAGACACCGGCACACACACAGACACACACACCTGCACACCTCCCACCACCGCAGGGTACCCTCGAGGCCCGGCCAGCTCAGGCGGGAGGAGGCTGGCCAGACAGCAAAGGAAAAGCGAAGGGAAGCATCCATCCAGGGGTGTGAACTGAACAGTCCGGAAGATATTTTTGGAGGGCTGGCAGCTGAGAAAGCCCCCGAGGCCCCGATGAGATTGTTCCTTGTGATGGAGGATATGTCCTTTGACCTGTCAGGTCTGGCTCAAAGGCCCTTCTTCAGCACCCCCTGCAATTCAGGGACCTGAGCAGTATCTTGGGCTTCTCACTCACTACGGGACATCCGACCATCATGGGGCTAAATGTCTCCTTCAGGGGTCAACGAGGGGCCAAGGCTTAGCTTTGGGGTTCCCAAGCACGGGCGGGGGGCCTCATGTGCTTTCCCATTCAATCATGTGCCTCTCGGGTTATCCTGATCTTCAGGACATTGGACTGTCATGTACACACACCTGTCTCTTGTCCCGAAGTTTCTGAGAACCCTCATCAATATCTTGGTGGGGGTCAAAGGTGTCCCCAGTGTCCCCGCTGTCACCTGGAATGTGGACTGTCACGCAGGAGACAGACGGGGGTTATGACAGTGGTCCCGCCGAGCCGGCACAGCACAGAGAGAAACACCTAAAGCAGGACCGCTGGCCACACTCAGCAACGCACGGAAAGGACGGACAGGACAGGGTGAGGCCCGAGACCTCGTCTGCGAAATGGGGATGATCCCAGGTTTCCTGGGAGGATCAAGGGCAATCATCCTCCAGGACGTGTGGGAATGTACGTGAAGGGCTATCTAATGTAACAGGTAACTGTTCTTCTTCTTCTTTATCGATATTAGAGAGAGGAAGGGAGAGGGAGAGAGATAGAAACATCGATGAGAGAGAACACTGACTGGCCGCCGCCTGCACGCCCCCCACTGGGGATCGGGCCCACAACCTGGGCATGTGCCCTGACTGGGAATCGAACCGGCGACCTCCTGGTGCATGGGTCAATGCTCAACCACTGAGCCACACTGGCCGGGCATCGGCTCCATTTTCTTGGAAACTTCTTTTCCCAGGTGTGAAACCCACAGCTCCCCCAGACCATCACCAGCTCAGGGCAGTCCACCGGCAGATCTCGTGTGACTGGGATGTGACTGGGGGTGTGACTGGGGGTGCTGTGCCCATCTCCATGCTGTGTTCTCCTCAGCACGAGGGTCAAGAGTTCAGCATCCCAGGCTGCTGTCCCTCCGGGGGCCAGACCCTCATCGGAGAAACATCTGGTCACCCTGAGGGGGAAGGTGACCGGAACAGCCTGAGATGAACAGGGGTCAGTCGGACCTATGTCCTCATGAGGCTCCTGAACCCCCACGGCTGGGGCTCTCGTTGGGTTCAGGACATTCCATAGCCACGTCCCCTGTGACATTCCCCCCTCCCCCTGCTGTCCCCACCTCCCTGGCGCCAAGCCTCTTCCACTGCGGTTTTTGCAGCCTCCAGCTACTTCCTGTCCCCCTGCTCAGGTCACAGGAAATCTCTGCTCCGTACACCTTTTCAAACTGCCACTCCAGGGGGCACCTCCCGCGCTCCCCCTGCCGTGGTCTGTGGCATTTTCGGAGCATTTCCAAGTGACCTCCAGAGGACGTTTGTAACCCTGAGAGATGGCTGCAGAGGAATCGAGAAAAACTGAGCTCAGCTCGGGTCCCGGCCACATCCCATCTCGTGACCTTGAGCGATTCTCTCAAGTCATCTGACTCTGGGTTTCTTTCCCCACAACGCTGGGACAGTCTCTTTGCTGCAGGGTTCTCATAAAACTGAACGCATCCACTCGTTCATTCGTTCACTCGATACACTCCCTGAGTCCCTTCCATGGTCTCAGAACCGTTTTCAACTTTAAAGATGTAACCAGGACGCCCTGTCACAAGGCTTGCATCCTCACGAGAAGCAACCAATTAACAGATGAAGAGAAAGAAAGCTAAGTAAGGAGACCAAGAAGGGAGAAGGCGGAAGGGAATTCAGGAAGGCCTTTACGACGGTGACAGGTAAAAGGAGGTCTGCGTGAAATGGAAGTGCAAAGGCCCTGGGGTGCACTCCATAATGTAACGTCCAGGAAAACGCACTGAGAAGCACTCTGCAGAGGTGAGACACGATTCATCTCTGGAATCCCACACACCTTGGACTGAGGTGTTTTCAACAAGCCTCCGCACTGGGCATACACGTATCTCTCTTCACGTCCTCGGAGGACCAGAGGGCTCCTCCACGCCCCTCTGAGAAGACACGCCACTAATGCACACGCCCCTCAGAGCAGAGCTGGGGAGAACAGCAGCTTGAGAACTTCAAACGCTGGTACTTGGCACGGCCGTCCTGAGGCCGTCTTTGTTATCACACTCTCGCCAGCAGTCAAGACTTAATGAATCTTCTGGAAATGCAGTTTGCAATTCCGCTGGGGGTCCGGTGGCTAATGCAATTAGGAGATAAAGAAATTGGCTGGGAGGAGAGGCACTCAAAACTCCAAGATCGCATTTCAGACAAGTCCGGCGGCAAGTCGAGGGTTCTCAGAGCCGACCGGACGATTTCATTCAGAAAAGGGCCACTGGAGGGACAGGGTAATGCAATCACTGGCGAGGACAGAGTGGAATGAAGTCAGGTGCCTGAGCGAAGCGCAGCCGAGGAGACGCGTGCACAAGGTACCTGGTGGGAGCCAAGGGCAATTGCAAGTGGCGAAATCAAATGACTAACCGGCGAGGCACATGAAAAAGTGAAAAAGTGAATGACGACTCAATCCTAAGGACGTCGGCTGGGATAAGTAACAGAGGTCTATAAAAGTACAATCAAGCCCTGGCCAGTTTGGCTCAGCGGTTATAGAGCGTTGGCCTGCGGTCCGGAGAGACCCGGGTTCGGTTCCCGCTAAGGGCACGTACCTCGGTTGCAGTTTGTCCCCGGCCCTGGTTGGTTGTGCGGGTGGCAGCCACTCGATGTGTCCCTTTCACATCGATGTTTCTCTCTCTCTCTCTCTCTCTCCCTCCCTCTCTCTCCCTCCCACTCTATCTGAACAAAAAATGGAAAAATGTCCTCGGGTGAGGATAAAAAAAAAAAAAAGTACAATCAAAACTTAAAAGGAATGAGTTCAGGAGCTACTGGGGGCTTGGAACATGGTTCAAGGTGAGACCATCACTCCAAGATGTCAACCCAAACTGGCCTGGACACCTCCAGTGAAAGCTGTCCTCGTCCGCCGCGCGTGTATACACACAGAAGTTCACAACGGTGTCATCTGCAGTCGTGCAAGAGAGGAAACCACCCACATGTCCATCGGCGGGCGAGTGGCCAAATAATAGGCGATGTAGCCACACAACGGCGCATTATTTGCCATAACAAGGAATGAAGGTCTGATGCATGTTAACATGGACGGTCCTTGAAAACGTATTAAGTCAGAGGAGCCAATCACAAAAGGCCACACCGCTGTATGATCCCATTTACATGAAATGTCAAGAACACGCAAATCTGTAAAGACAGAATGTAAATCAGCTGTTGCCAGGGCCTGGGGGGCAGGGAGGGGGCCACGCCGAGAATAAAGGGAACAACTGAACTGTACGCCTAACGGGTCGATTCGACGGGATGGGAATTAATCGCCATGAATGCTGGGTTTCTTAAAGGTTTTCCCTCTGTTTGTCTAGCACTAACTTAACACAGCAGCCTCACAGGCATGCCCTGTTCCTGCCGTTTGGTAGCTACTTGCCCAGCAGAACCCGCCTAGGGACCGAACAGAGAGGATGCAAATCCAGGGCTGCTTAGATCCTGAGCTCAGCTGCCCTCCAGGACAAGGCAGGAGAGGCCATGGGTCAGCACCGTGTGCCTCACCATGGGTGAACGTGTACAGCCATGAATTCACCCAAGTCCTTGTCTGTATGGCACCTACATTCGGGTGTAGCAGGAAAGAAACCAACCATAGAAATATATCTAGGTAACTGTGTCCGGTAGCGCTAAGTTCTATGGAGAAAAATAAAAGTGAGACTAGGGATCAGGGAGGGCAGGGCCTAGAGTCTGGATACTGATTCCTACAAGGCTGACAGGAAGGGCCCTTCTGATGAGATAATGCCTGAGCAGAGCGTCAACCAAGAGACGGAGAACCACAAGGATCTGGGGAGTGAGCGGGGTAGCGGGAGGAGCACGTGCAAAGGCCCTGGGGTTGGAATAAGCTTGATGTCTGTGAGGAACAGCAAAGAGGCCAATGTGACTGCAGCAGGAAATGAGGTCAGAAAAATAGAAGGGTGCCATCTGGGCCATAGTAACAGGAGCTTTTACTCTGAGTTGGGAGGTTTTACACTTGCGGGGAGGCACTGTGGCCCTGTTCACCGAGGTAACAGAACAGATTTACTCTGTTTTTAGGAGGTCACACTGTGATCTGCAGCTGAGACTGACAAGGTGCTGGGACAGAAGTCAGGAAACTGGTAGAAGACTAGACCAATAGTCCAGGGGACAGAAATCACAGCCTCTTCAACAAGGGGAGACGCAGAAGCTGACTGGACAGAGAAAACAGATTTCTATCCATCAATTCCTCAAACAGCGCGGGGTTGGATTGGAGCTCTCTCCCCAGGGTCTGGCCTCAGATCCCTTCTGCTTGTCCAGATGAGGTTAAAGATCTCCGAATGCCAGAGGCCTCTTCCCACTGCCAGATGCGTCCTTCATCCCAAGTTGTTTGCTTTTCATGTTTTGAAAAATGCTTCCCTTTTAAAAAAAAAACTCCACTTGCTCCAGAGACAAGTAAATATGCAGAGCAGGAGGCCAACACCCACAGAGACAGGGCAAGCGAGGCTGCCCGAGTCAGGGAAATAATTTAACGGCTGACATTCGATTTCCATCCCTGACACCAGGGGCCCACTTTGCATCAGGACCTCCTCAATCACTTGCTCACAGACATGTGCACGGCTTCTGGATCTCGGGCCTCCTGCTGGGAGGCCACAGGAATTTCGTGGAGCTCAGACACCAGCCCGCCCCAGCAGGAAGTCAGAGATAAGGGAATAACAATAGCCAGACTTGAACTCATTTTCGTTCTTCAAAAGCTGTCTCTGACCCCCCACCCCCCCCCCCCGTGCACTCCTGCAGATGGGCCTTCTAGCCACCTGCTTGGGGAACCCCTCTCCCCTCCTCTTGTCCTTGCTTTGAACTAAGAGCCTCCAAGAGGTTTGTTTTGCTAACCGCAGAAACACTGCTTCTCATTGGCAAGGGACCTCAGGGCACAGTCATTTCCGGGGCACGCTCACCAGCGGCTGGGACGGCTTGACAGCCTGTCTAGTCGTTATGAAGGCACAGCGCAGCCTCCAAGCACACTGATGGGGCAGCCGGCTGTTTTGGTGTGCCCCCCAATGCCTTGACTCATTTCCTTACAAAGGGCACGGGCACAGGCCTGATGCCCAGGCAAGCAGAGTATGAAGACGGCATTCGTCGGCCAAATCTCTAACGAGCACCTGCTGGGTGGTAGCTGGGGGACACAACTCTGGTTCCGGAGCAGGAAGGAACTAGCCAAGGGAGGAAGAGCAGCTCAGGGCAGTGGTTATAACACAGGCTGGAGACAGACTACCGGGGCTCAAATCCCAGTTCCTGGAACTTCCTAGGCTGCGTGGCCTTGTACGAGATACTTAACCTCTCTGGGCCTTCACTTCCCCATCTGTGAAATGGGCATATTAGACCTACTCCACAGGGTGGTGGTAAAGACCGAACAAGGACATGTGTGTCCGGCCCTTGGAACAGTGGCTCACAGCTTGAGAACGCGCGGCTATGACTCTTACCCACGAGCCACAGGGGGAAGCGGAGGATTCTTACCCACGAGCCACAGTGGGGCATTGTGGGGGATGGACAACTGAACTGGGGCATGAGAGACACAAAGGTATGACCAGGGTCCACAGGCAGAAGGAACATGGGGCTCAAGGCACGGGGGAGGGCGGGGCCAGGAATTGGGAGGTGTGACGGTATAAGCCCCTAGAGGGCGATTTGGGGTGCAGGGCCCAGGACAGTGATGGCCGCCCCAGACCCTGTGCAGGAAGGGACAGTGAAGGGCGCCCACTCCACCCCCCACATCACTCGGCTCTAACCACAAGGCATCCATTCTGCTCTAATTCATACAGCGCCACTTTCTCGGCCTGCGGTGGTCTGCGACCAGTCCACTTCCACGTCCTCTCAGCTCAGCGCCTACAGTCACTTCCTCCAGGAAGCCTGCCGGACCCTGATTAGGCTCGGCCCCTGTCACCTGCTTCACAGCCGGATCACAGCTGCCATATAAACAGTCACTGCCGTCTGACCCCCTGGGAACTGCAGATGGTTAGGACTTCCTGACTCAATGTGTACTGGCCCCTCAACACCGTGCCGGGCCCAACACAGCACCCGAGGTCTGGCAACTCAGTGGGCCCAGGATTTACCTTGAGAAGCTCACCAGGGGCCCGGGGACAGAGTGGAACGTGGCCCTAACAGAATCCCCAAAGCCTGCTTCAGAAACCCCCCGGGAGTCCCAGACACCCTCTTGGGAGGGTCTGCGAGGTCAAAGTTATTCCAATCATAATATAACAACACCTTATCGGTCCTTTTATCTGTCGTTTTCACTCTCATGTCTCACGCGTGCAGTGTGACGACGTTATCACGGGAGGCTGACACACGTGCCCGTGTGCGCGCTGTTTTAATTGCTAGTACGGTCGAAGGCCACAGACAGAGCCCTTGTAAACGCAAGATTATCGGGGTCCTCGATGACTGTTAAGAATGGAATAGCCCTGAGAACAGAAACTTGGAAAAGCGCCCACTGTTCCTATCAATCCATTCCCCGCCCTCCCCGTCCCCCTCCCCGTCCCCCTCAAGGAAGATGTCGTTTCGAAAATACATCGGACTCCGAAAGCCACTGGATGACACTGGGTGACTTGGGGACAGAAACAAGCAAGTTTCTCGGAAACTCGCCACCCCACCCTGAGACGGCTCTGCACAGACCCTCTCTGCAAACCTCCTGCCATTACCCACCCCTCCTCCACAAAGCAGCATTGGGCTGGTGGCAGAATTCCTTCCACCAACACCCTCCCCGTTCCTGGTGACAGCCCTCGGCCACCATCTCAAGGAGACCCCCTGCCCTTCCCATCCCCACCTGTGGTTTCATGGGTACAGGTGCTGTGGCACCGCAGTCTACCTGATACACACCGGTTCCTCCCTGCAGGCTGCACCCGCCCCGGGGGCGCTCCTACCGTCCAGGGGGGGCCTGACCCCACCCCCTCCACTGCCCTGGTACTCTGCATCCATCCCCCCCAGGACCAGCTCCTGGAGGACGGAGGCTGTGTTTATCCCAAGTGAACGAGCGACTGGATGAGTCGGTGACTCACACTTTCTATAATGACAGTGCCTCTGACGTTCGCCACTTTCTAGAGGCTCCCTCCACAGGGATGACCTGGGACCTCTCTCTCGATTACACGAGGATTCCTCCAGGTCTTCTCTGCAGAAAGAGAAGTCCTCCTCAGTCCAGGTTACTTCCCAAGGCAAACACCCCTGAGGGCTACACCTACCCGCGTCTTTGGATGCGTGACTTCACTTCTCTTAAAGACAGACACTGCCCCACCTTGTCCCTAAACCCGAGTCTCTCCCAGCTGCCTCTTGCCTCATCAAGGTCACAGTGATTGTGCGGCTGGTGCATCACCCAGTAGGTTGCACCCCCTCTTCCTTCCTGGACGGACTCTGCAGTTTGGGGGCTTCTATAAGGACTGGCTTTTGGAGCGGGGAGGGGGTGAGGCATGAGGACAAGAGGAAATGTGCAAATACTTGTCGAGAGGACACGATCAATAGGTGACAACTACAATGCTCAGCATGACAGTGACACTACGTACACAGGGCTCTGCAGTCCCTCCGCGGGTTTCTTAAAGGTACAGTCACTGCATCAGAAACACAGGTGCCAGCCCAGCACTGACCTCTGGTTGTTCCCTTCACTGAACTTGAAAATAATATTCAGAATCAAGAGGCCTCCGCGTGCGATTGTGGTTTTCTTGCCTCTGTGGTTTTCGCTCGGCAACTTATCACCCATTTCCACCAACACTGCTCAGATCCATTCTTCCCAAAAAAAAGGGCAAAGGAAAACCATCCATTTATTTACTCAGAGCGCTGGTACTTCATGCCAGGCGGTGGGAGAGATGCTGGTGATGCAAAGATAAACTTCTCTGGGAGAGTTTCTGGGCACTCAACTTGGCAGCTACCAAAAGCTCTAGTTTCTGGTAAAGGACACGAGTTCAAATGCATGTGCTTAAGACAACCAGGGAAGGGGAGAAAATACATGCAAATGATCTATCTGAGCAGGGTCCAGTGTCTGGAAACTATAAAGAACTCTTACAACTCAACAACAAAAAGACTAACAAACTCAATTTAAACACAGGCAAATGATTTGAACAGACCTTTCTCCGAAGATTATATACAAATGGCCAATAAGCAAATGAAATGCTGCTCAGTGTCCTCAGGGAAATGCTAATCAAAACCATGTCACACCCACAAGCATGGCTACAGGGAAAAAGACAGACAAGAACACGTGTTGACAAAGCTGTTAAGAAACTGGCACCCTTGCCCTGGCTGGTTTGGCTCAGTGGTTAGAGCAACAGCGTGCGGACCAAAGAGTCAGGGGTTCGATTCCGGTCAAGGGCACATGCCCGGGTTGTGGGCTCGGTCCCCAGTAGGGGGCGTGCAGGAGGCGGCTGATGGATGTTTCTCTCTCACATCCATGTTTCTCTCTCTCTCCCTTCCTCTCTCTAAAATAATCAATAAAAACATGCCCTGGTTAGAGCATCAGCCCACGGACCAACGAGTCTCAAGTTCCATTCTGATCAAGGGCACGTACCTCAGTTGCAGTTTGATCCCCGGACCTGGTTGGGGGCCGTGCAGGAGGCAACCAGTCGGTGCCTCTCACACCGTTGTCCCTCCCTCCCTCCCTCCCTCCCTCCCTCCCTCCCTCCCTCCCTCCCTCCCTTCCTCCCTCCCACTCTATTTGAAAATCAATGGCAAAATACTCTGGAGTGAGGATTAAAACAATAATAATAAAACAAAATTTAAAAATCAATAAAAACATATTTTAAAAAAAAACAGAAAATAAAAAGAAAAGCGATGACGAACCCAAACTAGGTCCATTTAAACAGCAACACAGCAGGGGGCCATTATCTCAGAGAAAGAGCAGGTGTCTAAACAGTGACCATAACTGAGGACAACCTGTCCGCATCTGCAGGCTCTAGTCTTTGTCGCAGACGAGACCTGGGGGACAGGCAGGCAGCCCCAGCCAATCACCCGCATTTCAGCACCTTAGAGCAGCCCGTCGGAGGCGGGGTGTCCCTGTCCCCCCCGCAGGCCCCCCTCTCCCAGAATCTCTGCATCTGAGAAACTCCTGCAGGACCCAGGGCCCAGGGGAGGCTGAGATGGGGTCATGCACACACGGAGACGGGGGGCCACAGAGGGCGATGGTTAGAAGAAGGTATTTTAAACTTCAACCTTAAAAGGGAGAAAGCTGTTTGGTTGTATAAAAAGAAAGTACAAACCCATCAGAGAGTAGAAGCTTCAAACCTGACAGGAGAAAGAAAAAGATGGTTTCCCGAATTAAATCCTCCTGCTCCCATCATCATCTTTTTACCAAGAAGGACACAAGGCTCAGAGAAGCTAAGTAACGTGGCCAAGGTCACCCAGCCTCAATGCTCAGAGTCGAGATCCAGCCTTCCCCAAGGCCAGAAGGAGGCCCCCTCGCAGGGTGATGGTGCCAGCCTCCCACACAAATCCACTGGGTGGCACCCCTACCCCACTGCGTCCCCGGGACCCTCAGAGCCTTGGGCTCAGTCCTAACTCGTCATTCAGTCACTTATCCAATGTGTCTGTCTCTCGCTCTCACACACACACACACACACACACACTGAGCCAGCTCTCAGGCACTTCCCAGGGGAACAGCACAACCCTGTCACCAGGCCAGGGGAACACACCTGCTTTCTCCCTGCCCGGAGCGGTTTCACCCACAAACACACAGACGGGGGGAGCTGCGGAATTAATTTCGCATTGTAGCTGCCTAACGACCTCTAATTGCATGGCCGGAGGCTGGCACATTAATGCAGACAGAACTGCCCATAAAGTTAAAAGGGCGATTTCCTTCCCACCATCCATTTCTGCTTCTCTGTCAATAAATCTCTCTCTTAAAATGGCAGGTGGCAAAGTCCAAGGCCAGGTCGAGAGGGCCCCTCCCTGGTGGGATCCCTCATTCTCGTCTAAGCAGCCCCTGCCCAGGAGGTTCTCAAGGGAATACCAGGGCTGTCAACGTGGCAAACACCACTCAGGGAGGCGGTGGTCAGGACATGGAGTATGTATCCAGGCCTCCCCGTAGAAAATGAGACTTACTCAGCATACACCAGCGATTGGCAGTGTGTGTGTGTGTATGTGGGGGGGGTACGTTATAGGACCTGTGGGCACAGGAGACTCTCCAGGGTTGCCAAGGGAGCCCGAGCCGTGATCAACGGCCACAAGTGCACGACGCACATACACAGCCAGGAGGGCAGAGCAGGCTCCCAAGGGCATATGAACGTGTGCCCAGGGAATCTGGACAGGGGCCGGGGCTGCGTGTGCCAGAGTGACACTCGTGGATCACTTGGTTGCAACTCCGCGGACAATGCAAAGTTGCCTTGGTTCAAATACCGCTTTGAAATGCACTATTTCAGTGCACTTCTGTCCATACCGAGGGAGGGACTGACCGGCACCCTGGAAAGGGCGTGAGCTGGAGTCGGTGAGCCAGGTTTGAACGAGGCTTCGACCACACTGGGCCAATGTCCCTGCGCCTCCCTCCCTCCCTCCGCCCCCTCTTCTGTGACACCAGGACCCGGGGGGGGGGGGGAGAAGGGGGGACTTCAGCACGGAGCTCGCATGGACTGGGGCTCAGTCCATCTTGTTATCTACTGCTGTGGTTTTTTACCGAGACCAGCAGACCTCAGGCCCTGTGGAAGGCACCGGAAGAAGATGTAGCCCAGAGAAGGGCAAAGACCATGTGTGGTCGGCAGGAAGGGGGGGGAGGCAGGGCTGGAAACACAGGCCCAGAGCCAGACTGCCCGGGGAAGTCTGACTCTGCTGCTCCCCCGCTGTGTGACCCTAGGCAAGTGACTTGGCCTCTCTGTGCTGAGTACTCAGACCAGCGCATGGCCCGGGGACACACGGGCAGCAGGCTGGCATGGCTCTGGGCACCGTGCTCTGGGATGTGGGGCTGCTCACAGCTGTGCAGCAGGAAGACGTCCGGGCAGAGGGTGCAGGAGGGAGGGAGGGGGGCAGGCCAAGGGGGAAGAAGCACAAGCGCTGGACAAGAACGCGGGGCGGGGAGGATCGGCAGCCCGGCACCTGCTCTGGTTCTACCTGCTCACTGCACGTCGGCCCCATGAAGGCTCCATCGAGGGGGCCAGAGCTGCCAACAGGGCAACAGACAGCTGTCGCCAACGTCCCGCCTCCACCAGGCCTGGCTGGAGCCAGCGAGCGAGGGGAACGGGACGGTCCGCCCTTCTGCAGGGCTGTGGGGACAGCTGTCCGGCCCCGCAAACTGGCAGGTGGCGGGTCCCGCTGGGGCGCTGCATTCCCTCCCACAGTGCCAGGCAGCGTCCAGGAGGGAGGAGGGCAGGCGTCAGGCCCGGGTCAGCGCAGAGAAAGGGCAGCATGAGGAATGAGTTTAGAAAACCATGGGCCTCCCGCACCCACTTCCCGGGACAAGGCTGAGATCTCCTGGTGACCTGAGCACGCTGGCTTCCCCCATCCCCCTCTCGCCCAGCCTCCGCCGTTGCCCAGAGCACGCATCAGTGTGCCAGCAACCCCGCTGGTGTGGCTCAGTGGCTGAGCGTCGACCCTGCACCAAGAGGTCGCTGTTTCGATTCCCGGTCAGGGCACATGCCCAGGTTGTGGGCCCGATCCCCAGTAGGGGGCATGCAGGAGGCGGCCAATCCATGTCCTCTCTCATCGATGTTTCCATCTGTCTCTCCCTCTCCCTTCCTCTCTCTCTAAAATCAATAAAGAAAAAAAAAAAAAAAAAAAAAACCCAGAGCCGCTTGGCACGAAAGGGCTGTTGCAACCGTAGAAGAAATTGCCGTGTAACCATGACACAAATACCTAGATTCCAAGAAGACGTTTCTATTTAAACTGCAATGTTGCACATGAGCTGGTCCATCCTACACACAGCTGCCAGTTCACCCCCTCAGCTTTCCAGTAAAGGGGTTACCAGGGAGGACACCAGGAAAGCTGGTTGGAGAAAGGAAACTAACATTATTCAGTCCTTCTATATTCTGGCCCTGTCTTGAGATTTTTTTTCTTTATTAAATTTTTCTTTACTAAAAATTTTTTTTCTTTATTAAGTTTTTAGAGAGGAAGGGAGAGAGAGAGAAATATCGATGAGAGAACATTGATTGCCCGCCCCCTGCATGCCCCCCACTGGGGATCGAGCCCACAACCTGGGCATGTGCCCTGACTGGGAATCGAACCGCCGACCTCTTGGTTCATGGGTCGACGCTCAACCGCTGAGCCACACCCACCGGGCTGTCTGAGACTTTTATAGACAACACATCATTCAACTTCACAAGAAGCCCCATAACATGGATAGTGTTATCTCCATGTTAACGATAAGCAAATTAAAGCTCAGAACACGAAAGTGGCTAGCACGGGGTCCGTGGCAAACCTGGCATCTGAACTCAATGACCAAGCCTATTTCTCTTCCAATAACGAATAAACATACGAGGAGGAGGAAGAAACATAATAACGATGACCGCTAATTTGCACTGAGTGCTTTCTGTGCGCGAGGCGATACTCTGAATGCTTCACACCCATTCCCCCTCAGAACAGCCCTGGGCGGTAGATACTATTACAGTCCCATTTTACAGATGGGAGAGCCGAGGCTGAGTAACTTACCCAAGATCGCGTGACTTGGAAGTGGTGTTCTTCTAATAAGTTGTGCACTGTCTCCATTTATTAGTTTTTGTATATTTATTTTGTATTACTCACCCGAGGATACTTTTCTATTTATCATCAGATAGAGTGGGAGGGAGGGAGAGAGAGACAGAGAGAAACGTCGATGTGATAGAGCCTCATCGACTGGTTGCCTCCCGCATGACATGACCAGGGCCGGGGATGAACTGCAACGGAGGTCCGTGCCCTTGGTCGGAATGGAATCTGAGACTCATTGGTCCACGGGCTGATGCTCTAACCACTGAGCAACCGGCCAGGGCACGCACTGTGTCAATTTAAAACTGTGCACAACCTGTCCTTCCTGGAAGGCTCCCTTCCCGTCCCCATTTCCAGCCTCATGCTGCCCCCGTCAAGTGCGGTTTGGAGACCCACCCGCTGCCTCCCCGGGGCCGGGCACCTAGCGGGCACCTTCCCCATGCCCTGCGCCCCAGAGGTGAAGCAGGCGGATGGCAGCCAAGCACAGGGGTCCTTATCAACGCCATCTCTAATCAGCCCTCGAGAGCGAGGAGCAGAAACACATTTCCATGCAAGTGGGTGATTTCCTTGCACATCGTCCGCTGGGAAGACACCTGGCGATTGAGCTACAACACAGCTCACACCGCGCTCATGAAGACAGAACCCAAAGGACAGGGAGACGAAGGGGTCCAGCCCCTTTCGGGACCGACTTTCCGGCTCGGTCCTGCGATTCTCGGGGTAGAACCTGGACAACAGTAACCACCCAGACCAGGCCAAGGAAAGAAAGGCCTTTGGTGCCCACCGCCACAGTGAGCATCATTCAGAAACACGAACCGGGACATACAGTGCCTATGAGGGAAACAGAAGGAAATATCAGAACTCAAGAATGTCCTGGGACCACAGCAAAGGGAGGACTGTGGCCTCTGCAACAGGGAGGGTCTGCAGGGGACCGCGGCTGACAGCACTGAGTGGCCCTCAGTCACCCCTCGGAGCAGCCTCGGCCCTGCCCCCTCTCCCACGTCATCTACCAGGGCTTCAAGATCCCAGTGTCACCAAACTCGTCTGTACAGGCCTAGGCAGCACAACATCCATTCTTCTCCATTTATAGAAAAGGACACTGGACAGGGGGCTGGGACCAGGAAACCAGTTCCCAAAGGAGACACTCGGCCACTATAACGCCATCACATCCTCTAGACCAGAGCCGTCCAAAGGGACTTCACAGGACGACGTGACTGTTCTATCAGCTACGCGCAATGCAGTGACTGCGTCTTTTTCGTTTTATTTGCCTGGAATTGATTTAAATACCCACGCGTGGCTAGCGGGTACCCCACGGGCCAGCAGCTCCAGGCGGCGCGGAGAAAAAAATTCCACTGCGGCTTAAGCCTCGAAACCATGTAAACTCGTCCACAGGACTTGTGTGGACGTTCCGCAGCCTACTTAACGCACTGAGCGCTTACTACACGCTAGGAATGGGACACGCCCATGTCACCTCCTGGAACTGTCACGTCTCCAGTGAGAAAAATGCTGTACTCATTCCCACTGTGCCTTGGGGGAAACTGAGTCACGGAGCTGGTAAGTGATAGGAGTCGGGACCAAGTACATGCAGGGAGATCCCTAACCCACCTATGACTCCTTGCTCAGTGGTTTGTATAATGAACAAAGACTTATTCTCTCCACTCTTTTTTTTTACTATTTTTGTTACAGATGTTTCTCCTGTTTCCCCCCAGACACCCTCCTCCCTATCCTGCCCCCTCCCCCACAAGCATTGTTGTCTTTGCTCACTGGTTACACATATATGCATATACATTGGTTTCTCTCACCCCTCCCTCCCCACCCCCTACTCGGAAGTTTGTCAGTCTCCACTCTTATACTCACCATTCAGAGCTCTGAAAACTTTAATAATCAGCTTTGTATTTCCTCTTGCTTATCCTCATCTTATCTTAATCACCAGGCTGGTTGGATTAGTGCCCATCCTCACAGGAATAGGATCGAGCTACAGTTTAAAGTAAAATTCCCCACTGGTGTGGCTCAGTGGTTGAGCATCGACCCATGCACCAAGACATCGCTGGTTCGATTCCCGGTCAGGGCACATGCCCAGGTTGTGGGCCTGATCCCCAGTGGGGGGCATGCAGGAGGCGGCCGATTGATGTTCTCTCTCATCGATGTTCCTATCTCTCTCTCCTTCTCCCTTCCTCTCTCTAAAATCAATAAAGAAATAGAAAAAAAAAAAAAGAATTCTTAAGTAGACCAATAAATAACCTGATGACAAGTATTAAAAAAAAAAAAATTTAAGGGAAAGGGTGCTATGTGGCAGGGATGACCTTTGCCATCATTAATTAGCCTGACCTTCCTCCCCTAACCCAGGTCTGCTTTTTATTTCCTCTCTTCATGCCTTTGAGCCCCCAGCTTCCAGTTTTCCTTACTGGATCAGAGGGATATAGTAAGACCTCCCCGAAAGGTTTTGTGACCTCAAGCCAAACAGCGTATGACAAAACCAGTTCTCCCGCAGGCTGACGGGTGTGAGCAAGAGGGAAGTTCCTATGGGAGCTCAGCGTCCTTGTGACGACAGGATGCTGAGCAAACACTGTCCGAGGATCACAAAACCTCACCATGGCCTTTTCCCCTCCTGACCTGAAAGCTCACTCCTCGCCGTCAAACGTACAGGGGCTCAGGCCCTCAATACTTCTTCCTTAACGTAAGAAACCCGCCCGGGAAATTCACGGAGGATGAAATAGTGGGAGACACCTGCCTCCCCAAAGCGATACCACTCAAAGTCCCATGTCCCGCCGAGAAAAGGTGAGGTTCTCATCGGGGTCTGCGGAAGGGCAGTCACTGAAAAAAATTACAAAAATCACTGGCAAGAGAAACTGGACTGCCCACTGAAACGAAGTTCAGGGAGGGGACAGACAAGGACAGAAAAAGAGAAAACTCCTATGATGCAGTTAACGGAACTGATCGATGCTCGGCAGCCTCGTCCCTCCGGCTGGCTTTAAAATGCTGCTTGTCACAAGTAACAAAGAAGCAGCCACAGCCAGGGTTTAAAATGTATTCAGAGTGGCCTTCGAAAGAGATCTATCGCACCGGGTTTGCGGTTTTGTTTTCTGCTCTGGTTCGAATCTGAGAACTACCAAACCTCGAGGAGTCATGTCAGGGAATACTGGCAATGAAGTCTTTAAAAGCAGTAATTTGTCATAGAAATGGTACAGGGTAGCCAACCGGACTCTTTCTTTTAAAACAATTAAGAGCCTTGGCCGGTTTGGCTCAGAGGTTAGAGCATCAGCCCGCAGATCGAAGAGCTAAGGGTTCGATTCCGGTCAAGGGCACGTATTTCGGTTGCGGTTAGATCCCCAGCCCTGGTCGGGGTCATGTGGGAGGCGACCAATCTATGTCTCTCTCACATCGATGTTTCTCTCTCTCTCTCTCTCCCCGCCCCCCCTTCTCCCTCTATCTGAAAATCGATGGAAAATAGCCTTGGGTGAGGATTTAAAAAATAAAAAAATTGATTAAGATCGGCGGAAAAACATGTTGGGAGAAGCGGTCCTCACTGGGTCGCCACACTCCTACGCACATATGTTGTCGGGAGCACCAAGGACACATACACTGAGCAGTAGCTATTGATGCTAAGAAATTATTATTAATTTTCAAGGCATGACACCAGTATTGTGATTGTGTTCTTAAAGAGTCCTTATCTCTAAGAAAGAAACAGTAAAAAATTTATAAAGACAATGAAGGGTCTGAAAATTCTATAGCCACGTGTCTGGAATAATGAAGGAGAGACTGGGGGTGGGGCTAATGAACAAGAAAAGCCATGTGTTGAGCCCTGGCCGGTTTGGCTCAGTGGTTAGAGCATCAGCCTGGGGACCAATGAGTCGTGGGTTCAATTCCGGTCAAGGGCACGTACCTCGGTTGCGGTTAGATCCCCAGCCCTGGTCGGGGTCGTGCGGGAGGCAGCCACTCGATGTGTCCCTTTTATGTCGATGTTTCTCTTTCTCCCTACCATTCTATCTGAACAGATTTGGAAAAATGTCCTTGGGTGAGGATTAAAAAAAAGAGAGAGAGAGAGAAGCCATGTGTTGAAGCACTGGGACATGGGCGCCCTGAGCTCCACTCCACTCCGCTTTCGGACAAGTCTCAAATGTCCATAATGCACCATCATGCCACAAAAATCTCCGCTTGGGGGCCAGACACAATCCGTGGACATGTGACACAATCCGTGGACATGTCACACTCTTATCCCTTACGGAGCAATAGGACTTCGGACAAGCTACTTAATCCCACCGAGCCTCAGTTTCCCACTCTGTGCGATGGGCACCAAGGGGACGCAACGAGAAGGTGTCCAGGGCCACGCAGAGCTCAGTGCCTGGCACGTGGTGTGCACGGGCCCAGGGGAGGCTCCCTCCCTCCCCCCCAGCTGTCATCGCCACCGCAGATGGCAAGCGGCGGAAACCTAGCCTTCCACCTGGACTTCAAGTTAAAAACCTGCTCAACACTCATGGGTTATCATTTGCTTAATAGTCTCCAGCAGGAAGGAAATCCATTCTTTTTTTTTTTAAACCTCACCTGAGGACATTTTTCCATTTTTTGTTCAGACAGAGCGGGAGGGAGAGAGAGAGAGAAACATCGACGTGAAAGGGACACATCGAGTGGCTGCCACCCACCCAACCCAACCAGGGCCGGGGACAAACTGCAACCGAGGTACATGCCCTTCGCGGGAATTGAACCCAGGTCTCTCTGGACTGCAGGCCAACGCTCTAACCGCTGAGCCAAACTGGCCAGGGCTGAAATCCATTCTTAAAAGAACATGTCTTTTGTGTGATACATAATCTCCATTTTCCCCTCCATCTACACACACACACACACACACACACACACACACACACTGCTAGGTGGCCCCTCAGGCTGGCACTCCGTGACCCACAGGAATCGGCACCCTCTCCCCAGCTGTGATTGCCTCCAAGTTCTAAAAACGCTTCTCCTAGACAGACAGCCAGTGCAAAGACACGGCCTCTCCTTTCTAAGCCTGGGTGAGAGGCTCTCTCATGTTATTTCCTTGTCCGAATAACGCATCACATCAGCGCACAGCGTGTGGCATCTACCAAAAAGGGAGCGGACCCGAGTCCCTGATCTGAGGACACGCAGAACGATGCAGTCATGGTTTCCTCCAACAGCGCCTGTGGTTGGGAAAACGGCTTTCCCAGGCGTCAGTCCTCACACTTGTCCAATATTCCGAAGCACGTGGACAATGTTTCCCGGCACGACATCTACAAACGCACGTGTGGGTTCCCAGGAGCCCGGGGTTGCATTCCGCCCTCTCTGTGCGTCCGGCGCTTGTTTACCATGACAGTCACTGACAGCGTGCTGGGAAGCAGAGGAACACATCACTTGGAGCAGGAGCCCCCTGGGCTCAGCTTCTTGTGCTGACTGGGCAGGTTACTCGATTTCTGGGTCCTGATTTCCTTCCTTGAAAAGCAGACAGTAAAACCTCACTCAAAGGACTGTTTTGAGAATCCTACCAGATAATATATGTAGAGACCTTGGCCCAGTCCCTGGCACATATAAAGTGCTTCATAAACGTCTGATGATATTATTATTATTATTACTCTTCCAGGCTGCTGAGAGATCTGGTTCATCCATGTACCTTGCAAGGTGACGGGCATATGGTAAGTCCTCAATCAATGTTTCTGAAATCAAAGAGTGGCCCTGGCCGGTTTGGCTCAGCGGTTAGAGTGCATGTACCTTGCAAGATGACGAACATATGATAAGTCCCCAATGTTTCTGAAATCAAAGAGTGGCCCTGGCCAGTTTGGCTCAGCGGTTAGAGTGTCGGCCTATGGACCAAAGAGTCTGGGGTTTGATTCTGGCCAAGGGCATGTACCTCAGTAGCAGCTGGTCCCCGGCCCCGCCTGGAGTCGTGTGGGTGGCAACCAAACAGTGTGTCTCTCTCACATCGATGTTTCGCTCTCTCGCTCTCTCCCTCCCACTCTGTCTGAAGATAAAATGTAAAAATATCCTCGGATGAAGATTAAAATAAAAAAAGAATAAGTCAATGAAATGCAGACAATTAAATTGAATTGTTAAAAAGGAGTTAAGTCTCAAAAATACAGTACTTTTATCTTAAACATACGGATTATATTATTATACATAACCACATTGTTACTGTTCACTGGGCATGTAATAAATTTCAACTAAATTCCAGGCAGATGCCTTTGTACTTTTGTAACAAAGATTCTACACGATGTGCCCATCTCCAGGTTCCTAAATGTTCAGAGCCTGCTTTGGAGCAGGAGCAATGTGGAGGACAACTTTAGGACAGATCAGACTGGACACAGACTCATCAAAAGCAGGGAAATTGCCTGGCCAGTGTGGCTTGGTGGATTGAGCATCATCCTATGCACCAAGAGGTCACTGGTTCAAATTCCAGTCATGGCACATGCCTGGGTAGTGTGCTCAATCCCCAGTAGGGGGCGTGCAGGAGGCAGCCGATTAGTGTTTCTCTCTCATCAATGTTTCTATCTCTCTCTCATTCTCCCTTCCTCTCTCTCTCTAAAAAAAATAAATAAATAAATATATTTTTTTTAAAAGTGGGTGAAATTGTCCAGGTGAGAGGTACAGACAGCCTGGCTTGGGGCAGTGAGGGGAGGTGGAGAGGGTACTGGGGAGCCAAACACAAGGGACCTCCAGGAGCCATAACCAGTGAGAGGCGGTGGCTTTCAAATGCAGGGCGTGGGAGGGAAAAGGACAATGTGAATCAGTCACAAAGCAAAATCGGGAGGAAATTTCAGTTGAATTTTGGACTTACAGAGCGTAACACGCCTTAGGACACCCACGCAGAGATGTCTTTTAATGAGCCCGAAATGCAATGCACAGAGATGTCCATGGCAGCCCTACCCACGACAGCCAAGAGGTGGACGCAATCCAAACGCCCGTCAAGGAATGAATGGATGAACAGCACGTGAAATATACATTCCGAGGGCTATTCTCTGGCCTTTCCAAAGGAAGGAAATTCTGGCACAGGCTCCAACATGGATGAACCTGGAGAACAGTACGCTCCGTGAAATAAGCCAGCCTCAGAAAGACACATACTGCGTGATACGACGTCTGTGAGCTAGCTAGAGTAGGCAACTCCAGAAAGACAGAACGCAGGACGGTGGCTGCCAAGGGCTGGGTGTTGTTTAATTGGTACCGTTTCAGTTTTGCAAGAGGAGAGAATTCTAGAGATCAGCTGCGCAAGAGTGACCATACTTCACACTGCTCGACTGGACATTTCAAAGAGGGTCACGGGGGTGAATTTTATGTTACGTGTTTATCGCGATGAATTGTTTAGTCATCACATAAAAAGCTGGAGATATGGATCTGGAGTCGTGAGCCGGAGTTGTTCAGTCTTCCAAACTGCCAACTCTGCACCATACTTCCTTAGGCACGCATACCCAGTTTCTGTCCTCTGAATCCCTCTCCATTCTCCCAGGTAGACCAGTAAGACATGGTCTGTTGAGAAGCCACCGCCAAGGTCTCAGGAAAGTGTGGCTTCAAGACATGCAAGGAAGAGTGTTCAGCTACCTGGACATCATGCCCACCAGGATGCTTTTAGAGGCCTCGCCACCCCCTAATCTCATGTACGCGCCTTCTCCTGTTAACACAGTTCCCAGTTCATTTCAAAGGATCTAGAACACCCCAGGACTAACAATACAGGGCCGATTATTTTCCTGTATTGAAAGGCCTTGAGAATTACAGTATTTTAATTTGTTGATCTCCGCTTGCTCTTTGAGTTTTCTTCCTTGTGTTCAGACAGGATCCGTGAAGTCTTTCTTACCCTACCTCCTTACCATTGTCGTCCAAGCTGGGGGCTCGCGGGTCAGAGGGCCGGCTTAGCCGAGCGTGAGAGTAAAAAAAACTCCAGTGCAAGTTGCCTACCAGCCGTGAATGTCCAGCAATTAAGGGCGACAGCCTGAAACACGAACAAAGCCATCTGCCCGGTGTGTTTCTTTAGCTTTACTGCAGGGAGAGAGTGTAAACAATTTACAGAGGTTTTCTGTAGGAGCAAAGCTTTATCTGATGAGAGGTCTTGAAATTCCCACAGAGAGGCCAGGCCCTGAGCACCTTACACCCATCAGGTCTGGCCGGCTCAGAAACTCATTACCTAGAAACATGTCTCATACTTTACTTGCAAAACAGCTCTAGGTATTTAGTATGGAGAGGGGGAGGGAAAGATAGACAGACAGAGACACACACAGATAAATAACTGGGTAATTGGGTTAAGCTACTTTTATACCTAGCACAGCATACTTGGGTCCTACGTGACCCTGGTGGGAACATAATAGTGTCTAAAGATGTGGAAGGAAAAAGCATCAGTGGAAAAGATATGTTCTGTGAGATAATACAGGATAGTAATCTAGATTTTGCCTTGAATGAGCTGTGTGACCCTGAAGAAGTTGCTTAACCTTCTTCAGCCTCAGTTTCTTCATCTGTACGATGGGAACAACGACCCCTATCACCCTGGACTTGAAGAAGAAAGAGTAAAGACCACATGCAAAGAACCCATTCGCTCAGTCACACAGCAGTGACCCGGATGAAGTGGGGGACGTCCAGAACCTCGGGCCGTATAAGGCCCCCGAAATCAATTCCAACTCACATCACACGCCTCACCCAATTAGCCTGACAATATACAGCAGGCTAGTTTTTAACCTGATCATTTTGTACGGCCTTCGAATGATGTTATAAATATCTAAACGGCCCTTGGCAGAAAAAAGGTTCCCGCCCCTGTGAGCTGGTGAATTCACTATGGTCGTTATTCAAACCCACATGAGCTTAACATACCTACGTGAGCAGACAGCTGTTAAATCTTCTTTGTGACAGCAATGAACCCTAAACTAAACACTTGTTCACAGTCAGCAACAAGGCCAGCATTAAAAAATAAACCCGGCCGGTGTGGCTCAGTGGTGGTGCGTCGACCCATGCACCAAGAGGTCGCCGGTTCGATTCCTGGTCAGGGCACATGCCCAGGTTGTGGGCCAAATCCTCAGTGGGGGGCACGCAGGAGGCGGCCAGTCGATGTTCTCTCTCATCGATGTTTCTTTCTCTCTCTCCCTTTCCCTTCCTGTCTCTCTAAAATCAATAAAGACATATTATAAAAATAAAATGTATTTTAAAAATAAAATAAAATAAAAGCACCAACGTGGGAGACCCTTGTTCTTTTATACAGCTTGATGACCTTGGAATCCTGTCTTTAGCTCCAGAGTCACAGGTGATGAACCTCCACCGACACCAATCCAGTTGACCCAGCTGGATCCTGACAAGGTCCCCCCACCCAATAAAAACGTACAGACTGAGGCTGGAGTGGGTAAAATGACTCAGGTCTAATAATAGACACCACTGGGCTCTAAAAGGTGCTCAGGTCCATAGACCATTTTAGAATCTATTAGAAACCTGCTGTGTTAATGAGGCCTCTTGCTGGGAACCCAAATTCCCTTTGCAAAGTCCATTAACAACCCGAAAGGCAGGTGGGCAGTGTGACTGTTCCTACAGTTGCAGCCTTGCCCAGAAAGGTAGAGGCCGTGGAAATAGCACTCATTTGCAGGAGAGAAAGGACCAGAGCATCCCTCCTGGGAGAGAGATTAGGATGCACTAACCCCGCACCCCCCACACCTAAAATATAAGAGGCGATGGTAAATGGTACACAAATGCAGCAACTACCCCCAAAAGGTTGGGCTAAGAAGTTTTGCCCATGTTAAAAAGTTGGCCAAGTTTTTTCATGTGCCCAGGTGATTTGGGGGCACGGGGTCCCTCACAACTTTCTGTCTGTTGGTTTGTTTCTTAACTGCCCAGGAGCATTTTTCTTAGTCCGAACACATGGAAAATTTTGACTTTCAAAGTTCAGATTCTATTCATGATCCCGGTGCATTTTTTTTTTTTTTTAAATTGTTTTTGCTTTAAGAGCCAAAAATAAAAGTTTGGATTTTCCTATCTGGGCATCATCAAAGCAGCACAGAGAACTTGCTGAACATGACCCAAAACACCCACTGTCAAGCTAAAAGAAGGGATGGAAAATTTCAGCCCCAAAGGACTTCGGAGGGGGGAGGGGGTTGGGCTAAGTAGGCGTCCGTCTCCAATGCCACAGAGAACACATTCTGACTTTTCACTCGGAGTTGCCTAAGTGACACTCAGATGCTTCCTGTTTTAAGTACAGGGGCTCCCCAGGGGCCAGATGATGTTGAGAGCTGAGCCTTGCACAACACTCCAGTCCACAAACGCCATCTGTCCCTCCGCACAGCCTATCACCTCAACTCTCTAGGCTTATCGCACCCCAAGATGCCTGTCACCGGGGACTTCCCAACATAAGGGCTCTGCGGTTTTCCCCTTTTGAGGGTCGTGAACCGCTTTGAGAATCCAGCGAAAGCTTCCCCACACGAGTGCACAGGTAACCCCCTGTAATTTTAGAAGGTTGCGGGGCTCCCCTTAACACACGCCAGAAGCTTTAACTTCAAGCACATTCGTTACAGAGCGCTCAGTTTCTCCCGACATTCAAGTTCGCTCCTGTCTCCCAGCTCCGAAGACTACACTTAACTGTTTACTCCCATTCAGCCACCTAATGCATTGGTATCTTTAAATGTTTGTCTGCATGGGGACCCAGACACACACACACACATATGCACACACATGCACACACACCTGCATGACTTGGCAGGAACACAATGGCAAAGCCGAGCTGGGAATGAAACACGTTCATTTAGCTCCTCTCCTGACAACATGAAGTCCTTCGAAGGAGTTAAGGCAGCTTTGAAATTGCCGTCACAGAAAGGAGCCAGGGTTGGTTATGATTCTTCCATTCAATAAAGAGCACCATTGACTAAGCTGGGCATGCCCGACATTCCCCTGCCCACATAAGCCATTTGCTATTTAAACACTCCGTGTTCCTGCATGCAGCCCGCCGGCGGGTTATTTTTAACTACTTTTGTTTGTTTTCGGTGGCCAGGGAGAAAGTGGAGGGGGCATTACTCTTGGCCCCTGGGTCCCTGTCCTGCAACTTAAATGTCTATGAAATAATGAAATGAAGAAGTAACCTCCAGCCTCATCAGTTTTAGGGTAGGGCCAGGAGTTCTTCAGTTCTTTCGAGTATCATGAATGAATATCGTTTTTTTTTTTTTCATTTCTTTCTCTTTATTGATTTGAGAGAGAGAGAGGAAGGGACAGGAAGAGAGAGATAGAAACGTCGATGAGGGAGAACATCGATCAGCCGCCTCCTGCATGCCCCCCACTGGGGATCAGGCCCACAACCTGGGCATGTGCCTTGACCAGGAATCGAACCAGCAACCTCTTGGTGCAGGGTCAACGCTCAACCACTGAGCCACACCGGCCGGGCTGAACACCTTGACAGTATGGTAGAGTCTAGCACTTTGATCAGAGGACAGCTGCTTTCAGATGTTGCCCTGGACAAAAACTCTCTCTTCTTGTGGCAGATACTGGGTCAAACCTCAGCAGGAGAGCAACCCCGTGCCACACTCACATGACACAACGCGGCATTCGAGCCTGACCACGCAGGACCCCAACGGCTGTAAACGTGGGAAGGGTAATTTATATGCTCAAGTACCTGGGATTCTAAGGGCCAGGACAGCTTCAGGCATAGCTTGATCCAGGAGCCCTCTTGCCCTCTCTTTCTCCTGTCACACTTTTCCTTCTACCATCTTCATTCCTTGGTCAAGTTCGCTGTGCGTGTCGGCCAAGGGGGCATTGGAATCTCTGGTCATTCAGAGTTCTTACAGCTAACAGTCCTGGAAGAAAAAGTGACCTACCTGTCTTTTTTCTTTCTCTCTCTCTCTCTCTCTCTGAGCCCCTGTTTGAAACCTCATGGTGGACTCCGTCTCACCCCTTTGGCCAATCGTGACCGACCAGAGCCCTGCTCTGTGTCATGCTGCCCACGTCTGGACCACATGGTCACTTCTGCAGACTGCAGGAGCCACGTGGGACCAGAGATGCACTTTCCCAGGGAAACAACAAGGTGCTGGACAGACAACAGCCAAGGTCCACAGCACAGACTCTGACACGCGGCGTTCTAACACCGAAGACTTCTCTGGCCATGAAGGACCTACTGCCCGCATGAGGAGGAGGTCACTGACCTCCAGGCCAGTGTTAAAACAGCAAGGCACCGTCCTCTGCCCAAGCACCTCGCCATCCCTGGCATCTGCTCTCCCACAATGCTTCTTGTAGGTGAGAGGGGACGAGGGGAGGAAATAAAGCCAAGATTCTTCTCTCTCAAAAGGAGAAGTAAATAGTCTAGAAACAATCTCAAGAAAGAATATGCATGTTATTCGGGAAAAATCTCAGAATGTCTTTTATTTAAGAACAATATCCATGTGTTCCCGTTGAAAAGAAAACGGAAATGGGTCTGATTTCATAGAAGGTCCAGTAAGAGCCGGTGACAACGAAATACTGAGCGGTCGTCATTGAGGAGTTCACCTTCCCTGTGAATCTTCGCTCGGTCAGCCTGGCCTCTCTGGTCTTACATCCCGTCCATCAAACACCCCGGTGCTGGGTTCTAACATCTCTTAGAAAGATGCTCTCGATGGGCAGTAAGCCTCTGCAGGCCCAGCAAACCCCAAATGTTACTGGTTTCTGGATTCCAATGCCACCCCTGCCCCAGGGAACTGTGAGTCGCATTTTTCTTCATCTGGCCGCGCTTAGCTTGGAAAAGTGGCTCAGTTTCTTTTCCATCCCAAAATTCCCACTCTTATGAGACAGGAAGCAAAGCCTCGGCTGGCACAGCACCCAGAAAGGCTCACTCCGCAGGAGGCATTCACTCATTTCTGCCACAGTGTCTCATGTTTCTGCAAGAGTCCTGTCCCCGTCCCCAACCCAATCAAGCAATGTCCACATCATTCGGAACCACGGGAGACAACACTATTTATTCCGGCTGTGGCGTTCAGGACGTGCAATTGCTCTCCTTTCCTCCTTTCTTACTTATTTGCTATTCAAAAGACAAATGCAGGCCCAGCCGGTGTGGCTCAGTGGATGGAGCATCGTCCCATGGACTGAGAGGTCCCGGTTCGATTCCCGGTCAGGGCACGTGCCGGGTTACGGGCTCGATCCCCAGTAGGGGGCGTGCAGGAGGCAGCCTATCCATGTTTCTCTTTCACATCAATGTTTCTCTCTCTCTTTCTCTTCCTCTCTAAAAAAAAAATAAAAACATATTTTTTAAAAAAAAGACAGATGCAATCTGAAATTGATGGTCTAGAGCACAGAGCCCAAAATGGCAAGCCACCAAAGTGTTTGAGCTGGCTGACATGTCGCCGACCCACGGAGGGTTTGCAGATGTCAATGAGTTGGCAATTCAGTTGGTTTGAAAACTATGGATTCCAAGTCTCTTAAACATCTGCCAAGACTGACTTCGCATTCTAACCGGGCCACAAATGGCCGAGGACCCGGCAAGGACCCTTGCTTGCCAGCCTCAGGCAGTCTGCTTATCTCACTAGCTAGCTGAGCCCGTGGCATCTGGGACCGCCACCCTGAGCGGCAGGTGTGGGAGGGGCTCCACACAAGGGCACGGCACCCATGGCCGGCCCCGTCTCTTGTCCTGACACCTTGTACCCCAACTCGTTTATCTTCTGGGAAAAGTCTCAGCGAAGCCAAATGGCTGGTTTCCAGCTTACACTGAATCTGTCTGAACTAACCTGAGCTTTTCAAGTTCCCAGCAAATGTGCACAAGGCTACAGGCACAAAGATGTTGATCGCCCCAACGCCCAAAAAAGCAAATCCCAGCATCTCTAGATTGACCAAGTCTTATGCAGTTATCTGAAACGATGTCTAACAAAAAGTTGATACTGTATCAGCTGATACAAAGCAGGTTTATTAATGGTATGGTCTTAACTAAGCAGAAATACATACAAAGAGAAAAGGCTGGAATAAAATATCCCTGCATTTAGACAGCATATGCTAGAAGTACCTGGATTATAAAGTATGTGCTTTCTTATTATATGTCTGCTTTTCCCAACTTTACTAAAATGAGAATGCATTCTTTTAAAAAACGGCACCAATATGCAGAAGCAATGTGTTGGAACTCAGAAAGCCCATCAATACATCACTTTGGGGCAATGGGGGTACAAAGCGGGGTGCCTCCAGATATAATGTATAAACCTGGTCGCCTGCCCGCCCGGGGCGACACTAGCACTTTATGGATTTTGAGATGAGGCGCAGGAAGTGGTCTGCAGGCAAAAAAGAACCCTGCTGATTTAATTCAGGCTGAAGAGGTTGCTAGTCTCAGATCTCCTGGACGGATTTTCTCCCAGGCTGAAAGTCAGGATCTAAACACTCTTTCTTTCTTTTTTTTTTTAATCTTCACCCGAGGACATTTTTGCATTCATCTTCAGATACAGTGAGGGAAAGAGAAGGAGGAAGAGAGAGAGAGAGAAACATGGATGTGAGAGAGACGCATCGACTGGCCGCCACCCACATGACCCCAACCAAGGCCGGGGACAAACTGCAACCGAGGTACGCGCCCTTAGCAGGAACCGAACCCGGGTCTCTCTGGACCGCGGGCCAATGCTCTCACCGCTGAGCCAAAATGGCCAGAGCAGGATCTAACTACTCTGGTCCAGAGACCTGCCTGTGTGTTCAACTAAGTTAATCCCTTTTTCCTGCCTCAGTTTCTGCGCCTAGAAATGGGAGTGACGTGACCATCAAGATGAACAGGACGGTGTCTAACGATCACCAGCACAGACATGCCACCTGATGTAAAAGACACCCAGGCAAAGCCCTGCAAGGTGGATCCCAGCCTTTGTTCTCCTGATAAGGACACTGGCTCAGGTCAATGGGTCCAGAATCCCAGCGGCAGGTCTGCGGAGGAGCCAGGGTTAGAATCACAAGGCTGTCGGGACTCCAGAGCCCGGGCTTGGAGCCTTGTCCAAGGTCACCCAGGCAGTGAGCACAGCAGTGAGCCCACGAACCACAAAGCATGAATTACGAGCAGCTGAAAATGAATGAGCAATACCTACCAGGCCAGGAAATATGGACTCACCAGATAAGCGCCCCCTGCACGGGTCCCAGCACGCTACTCACACGCACTGAAACTGGCACGGGAGCCCAGGAACATGGCCAAGACAAACTGACCAGTTTCACAGTGTCATTCATTTCGGCGAAAGAAATGAACGCGCGAAAACTTCAACATCAATGAAGTTGCAAGAGTATAATGAGCCACGCTGGCTCCCACGAGGGACAGCTTTTTAATTATTATTTTTTCCTTTCCAGATGAAATGCAGTCGCTGGGTATTTGATCCATCCCCGACCCGCGCTCTTCGGAGAGTTCAAACACATTTTACCCAATGTCAAGTTAAAATAAAAACTCATCAGAGGCTAAATGACTCCAGGCCCTCGGGGCTCTTGAAGGGAAATCTGGTTCTCTCTGGTCGCTCGCTGGTATTATAGTGACCTTTGTACCAAACAAACAGTTGGCAGATGAAACGTGAGAATAATTCTCTTTGCATCATTAACTGAAACGTGGAGGGTTCCACTGGGTTTCAATGAAACTGATGAAGAGAACATGACACGTCCATGTCTAATGCATGTACCTAGTGACTTGGATCAACTTCTCTGTGTCCCTGGATATCCCGAGAGAGTCCCTCCCATCCTGGGAACTCAGAAGGCCCCCCAGGAAACCTCCTCAAAGAGCTGTTTTTCTTTAACCAGCTCCCATCCCACCTACAGCTTTCTGTCTGTCTCTCCTTAGACGCCCGTCAGTGGTGCACGTGTGTCTGCTAGACACTTGCATGACTCAAGTGGTCTAGTTTTACCTTGACCCCATTCTGCAGCTTTAAAACATCGTCCACAGCCCTGGCCTGTTTGGCTGATTGGTTAGAGCATTGGCCCACGGACCAGAGAGACCCGCATTCGGTTCCCGCTAAGGGCACGTACCTCGGTTGCAGTTTGTCCCCGGCCCCGGGTGGGGTCATGTGGGTGGCAACCAGTCGATGTGTCTCTCTCACATCGATGTTTCTTTCTCTCTTCCTCCCTCTCTCTCTCCCGCTCTATCTGAAGATAAACGCAAAAATGTCCTCGGGGGGAGGATAAAAAAATAAAAAGTAAAAATAAAAATATCCACAGGTCATATACTTGCACAGAACTACACACAGACACGCACCAAGATATAACTGGGTGCACGTGAAATGGGCAGAATCTGAATCAACTCCGTGGATTAACAGCGGTACCATGTCCTCATTCTGATACTGTACTGGGGGTAATGCACGATGTTACCATGAGGGAGAGAGGATGACGGGGACAAGGGACTTCCCTGTATTTTGCAACAACTTGTAATTCGAAATAAAAAGTAAAAAAAAACTATATCCGCCCTTGCCAGTTTGGCTCAGCATTTGGAGCGTCGGCCTGTGGACCAGAAAGTCCCGGGTTCAGTTCCCACTAGGGGCACGTACCACACACACACAAAAGCTATATCCATAAATAATTCCTTGGGTACCCTGAAAAAGCAACCAACCAATATGCCACTGCAGCTCCTTAAAGAAAAGTTAGGGCAAAGGAGACAGAAACCTCAGCTTAGTCTGGGTCTGGTCCCCTTGCTAACTCTTATGGGCTGAAGCGTGTCCCCCTAGAATTAACATGGTAAAGCCTTCACCCTCAGAATATAACTGTACTCTATTTGGAAACAGGGCCTGAGAGAGGTCATTAAGGTTAAATGAGGTCAGCGGGTAGGTCCTAAGCCAATCCAATGGGTGTCCTTCTAAGAAGGGGAAGTGAGGACACAGACACACACCAGGGACGTGGGCACACAGAGAAGAGGCCGCGTAAAGGCGGGGGGAGGAGGGGGCCCCGCCAGGCAGCCGAGGAGAGCGGCCTCAGGGGACACCAACCCTACTGATACCCTGACCCTGGACCTCCAGCCTCCAGAACTGTGACAAATGTCACGTCGACTGTGTAAGCCACCCATTCTCGGTGTCGTGTTATGGCCGCCCTGGCACACTACTACAGCCCCGATACCCATCCATCTAGTTTTGGCCCCTAGTAACAAGCTCCCCAGTCCCTGGCATCACCTTCGAGGGAAATGGGGGTGAAGAGAGGCAGGAAACCACGGCATCAAGAAACATGGGTCCCAGCACAGGAGAGGTAAGTTTCAGGTGTCCGTGCTCCGCCCACGCGAGAGGCTGGTGCGCAGTCATTGGAGGAATTACCAACATGCAGAAGGAGGACCCACGATTTTTCAGGGCGGGCCCAGAGGGCAGAACTTGAACCAGCATGCGGAGAGTTGTAAGGACACAGACTCCTAACACATCATAAGGACGGTCTCCCAGTGGCCATCCCGGTCCAGCCATGTGGGGGTACGGCGTCCACACTCTGGAGAGGGGAGCAGGACATGGATCACACCAGCTGCTCCGCCTCCGAAGTCTCAGCTCTGATCTGTGTCCAGCTCTCTGTCTGGCTTTGACACCCACACTCTCCATTTCAACAGCACTTCTGCCCTTGGCTTGAAGACACACAGCTCTTGTCCCACCTTCCTGGCTCCTGTGACTGTCACGTCCTGAAGTCCTCGGGCTGGCATGCCCCTCACCTGCACTTCACCCCCTGCACCATCCACCAGCCCCTCCCCCCACCCTTGTAAGTTACTAAGTTACCCTTGTAAGTTACTCAGCCTCCCAGAACTACAGCTTGCCTGCCGACTTCATTTATGACAGCAAACGTTCTAAACACCCAACAACAGAGGGACATTAAATATTAAGGTGTATATTCATGAAGGAATAGTAAGTACGCGGTAAAAATGTCACAGAAAAATATTTAGTGACAGAGAAAGGCTCATGCAATATTCACACAGAAATGAAACTGCAAACCACTGTTTATTATAAACGCATTTTTTTTTTTGAGTGGAAAAGAATACTAATGCACAGAGAAGGCTTTATATAACCATAAAGCGAGGAGTAATTATTTTCTAATTATTTTTTCTTTACACTTCCCAAGGTTCTCAGCCGTGTTAATACTTTTTAACTAAAAAACAAAGTTATTTTAAAAACCTTTAACACTCTCTTGGCTTGTTCCTCCTCCAAGAAAAAAAAAACAAAAACAAGACGACAACCCATTGATATAGCAATCTAACAAAAGGACACTGTGATGCTCTGGCCAGTGGCTCAGTGGTTTGGAGCATCGTCTCGAACATCCAAAGCTGTGGACTCTATTCCCTGTCAGATCACATACGTAGGTTGCGGGTTCGATCCCCAGTCGGGGCGCATGTGGGAGGCAACCAATCAGTGTTTCTCTCCCACATCGATGCTGCTCTCTCTCTCTCTCTCTCTCTCTCTCTCTCAAATCAATCAACATATCCTGGGGTGAAGATTAAAAAATTAATAAGAGGACACAGTGATTCCAGGACATTTGGCATTTATTCTTGCCTACAATACAACAAGCCATGTTTTGAACTTGGAGAAAACTGGGCTCAGGGAAGGTCACAACTTGGACTAGTTGCATGAGTGGCCTCCCAAAGGGTCAGTGCTTGGACCCCCATCGACTGGCTTCCACTGCTACTCTGCCTGCTCCGTGCTTCTAGGAAGAGTGAGCGCCACGTGTCACCCCCAGGTCACTGCGCAGCCACGCCATGAGGCTTGGCTCCGCGCTGTGCCCGAGTGACAAGCCTGCCAGCTGAGCTGCGACCCCATTCACTGGGTTCTGTCCCCGGGGAACGAGCTCCCTTGGCTCCCTGCCCACGCTGGAGAGAAGAGACTGCAGCCAGGCAGACCAGCCCCTTGTGAATGGCCCACGGAGGAATCTAGGACTTTGGCAGGGGCTCGGCCACAAGCGGCCAAAGCAAATAGTCGTTTGGTGGAAAGCATCGGCGTGGTTGCAGTGGTTCGACGACACAGCCAGAGACGGGCACAGGGCAGCCACCTGGTGGGGCAGGCGCCCGGGGCAGGTCTCGGCACACGGGCCTTGCAGCAGAATCACTGCTGGTTCCCGTCCCCTTCCTTGCTGACACCAGAGTCAGCTGTGAACAACCGGACACACACAGGATTTCTAATCCTTTCGGTCTTCAACCCGCACTCACGTTTCAGGCACAGGACCAGACGACGGACCGCCGGCCTCTCTGTCTTAACCAGCTTCCCAGGAGCCGGAGCCCGGCGGGCACTGCTGTTCCGCCCCAGTGCGCACACATTTACACCCACGGACCCGGCGCCAGTCCCTGCAGACTCTCCTCCTCTCTGCAGGGAGTTAAGAGGCCTTAATTCATATCGATTCTGCTCAGTGGGTGCCTCCGAATACCTCCCAAAGCAAATTTAGCGGCTTCGGGAACTGGCTCCCTACTACGGCAGACAAATGCTAGCGTAGTCTCGTGGTCACTAAATGCTTTTTCACGACCTGTACGAAAAAGGAATGAACGGTTGTGTTCTGCAAATACAACGGCCTTCTTACATTGCTCCTGGAGAATTCAAACCATGCATGTAGCACCAAAGGCCACCCGGCCACCTACTCAGGCCAGTCGCCCAGAAGGCTTGCTCCCTGCTGTTCCCCGGAAACAAACACCCCTGAAACCAGCAGAGAGACACCCAGAGGGTCCATCTCCATTTGCTCTGGAAATGGGCCAGATGGACCCGAGCCACCGAGGTGCCATGCACCATGCAAACAGCAGATGATCTCTGACTGCTTAACTACCACACAGGAAAAGGACTTCCAAGTAGAAATTGGACCGAAACATCCTTCCTAACAAAGACTCATGGCAAATCCCACAGATGAGGGCTCAGAACGACAAAGGGCCCCTCTCCCCCAAACCAAAACGCCCCCTCATCCTAAAGCTTTGCACACACAAACCAGGCCCCGCCTCAGTGCAGGGAGAAGCCACAGCCCGTGGGCAGGGCAGACGTGCAGAGGAGGTTTCTGAGCCCGCCGCGCTGGGCAGGATGCCCTAAGCAGACATGATTCAGCACCGCCGGGACTCGAGGAGGGATGCTGGGGAGACATTTTTCTCCTTAATTCTATCATCAGAGATAAGAACTCAACTTCTCACTCTCCGTTCCCTTCTCTGGGCTCTGATTTATCCACTTGCTGTTATCACTGCCTGAAAACATCTCTTCCCGAGTCCCAGAGCGACATCCGTCAAGTCAGAGGCCAACTGTCCTGCTGGACCTCAGGAGACTGTTTTGGATCCAGGCTGTGGCTCAGGTCCTGGTCTGCAACAGTGTTACATGGAGTGGCTTCCACTCAAGCTTTAAAAGTAACAAAATGTCCGGCTGTGTGGCTCAGTGGTTGAGCGTCGACCCAGGCACCAAGAGGTCGCTGGTTCGATTCCCAGCCAGGGCACATGCCCAGGTTGTGGGCCCGATCCCCAGTGGGGGGCATGCAGGAGGCGGCCAATCGATGTTCTCTCTCGTCGATGTTACCATCTCTCTCTCCTTCTCCCTTCCTCTCTCTCGAAAATCAATAAAGAAAAAAACAAGTGTTTCAGTAACCGAATACACACGATTACCTTAGACCCCTCTCCCCAGCCTCAGACACAATCATGGAAGCCCCGAACCACATGGAGAGGGACTGGCCGTCTCTGTCCTGACCAGTCCTTTCTTCTACTCTGTGTTCCAAGGTCAGGTCATGACCAGGCTCACAGGTACCCCCGTCCTCACCCTGAGCCTGTCCACAGAAGGCCAGCACGTATGTCTGCAACACATCTGTTCACCAAAAGCACTTCCCGCATAGCTGGGCGGGAAAGGCACGGATTGAAATCCACACTCGGGTGCGTAACACCTCCAGACCCTCTCGGCTCTGAAAATCTGGGCAGCGGATGCTGGAGGCTTGGCAGATAGGACACTTTGTGTCAGATTCAATTCAAATTCTATGGTGACCCAAACCTCCGTGTGATGATGAACTTTGTATTTCAAAGCGCACAGCTTTCTGGGAGGCACAAAGCTTCCGCCCGTAGAGGTAACGTTTTCAAAGCTTAGCACTCAGTGACTGGGGATGTCTCACGCAGTCCAACAGCTTGTGGGAAGCAAAATTATACTTGGTCCACGAGGGATGGAGATGCCGGGCAGGCCAGCCCTCGCCATACAAATGGCCTTGCAACAGGACCCAGAAGCAGTGACTGATGACCGATGTGTCCCTGCCACCTTGCATTGAGCAGGTGTTCCTGTTTGCTCTAAGGGTGATTCAACTTAGATAGTTCTTTCTTTTTTTTTTTTAATCCTCCCCCAAAGACATTTTTGCATTTATCTTCAGATAGAGTGGGAGGTAGAGAGGGAAAAGAGAGAGAGAGAGAAACATCGATGTGAGAGAGACACATCGAGTGGTTGCCACTCACACAACCCCAACTGGGGCCAGGGACAAACTGCAACCGAGGTACTGCCCTTAGCGGGAACCGAACCCGGGACTCTCTGGTCCGCGGGCCGACGCTCTAACCGCTGAGCCAAACCAGCCAGGGCATGACTTAGATATTTCTTAACCCCATGTCTCAAAGCCTTCCATCCTTCCAGGATAAAAGATCAGAAACTCATCCAGTGCAAAGTAATGTTTAAAAATTCACACGTCCCTTATCTCTCCCCAAATACCCAGTTCCAACATATATCCCAGGTCCAGGAAAAATTACTCAAAACCTCCAACTTTGAAGGACACCAAATGCCAACACATAGACCCCCAAGTCTGCCCTCATGGCTAATGACAGACAGAAGAAAGTCCACACACACAGTAAACATTAATCTGCTCCTGACCATGTCTTCCCTCTCGAGGTCTGTTCCTGGTCTCACACAACAAAGCCTCAATTCTGCTGGGGTACAACCACCTACCTGGGGAGCTTTTCAAACACACGTCACGCCCTGCACCCCGAGACTGGACCAACCGCACCAGATTTTCTGGGGTGCAACTCAGACATCAGCTTTCAAAATCCCCGAGTTTTGAAGCCGAGTCTGAGAACAAGGCTCCGGCGAAATACAAAGTTCATGGGCCCACCTGTCCTTCCTTTGTCACGTGCCCTGGTTACTAACAGCACAGGAAGCAAAGAGAACCACACCCCTGGGGCTGCTCCTACCTATATAGAGCGAGGAGTCCTTCCTCCGCACGTGGTCGTCGATGTAGGAGACACCCAGAGGCTGCACGGGGGTAGCACCGATGCCCAGGAGCACCTGGGCCCCAATCAGCAGCAGGTACATCATGTTGGTGGTGGTCCGGCTGCGGCAGATGAGGTCAGGGTCGGGCCCGTCGTCGCGGCCCGTGCCGTTGGCGGCGCAGAAGTCACGGCCCTCCGCGCCCCAGCGGATCTCGCCCGCCTCGTACTTGTACTGGTGGGTCAGGAACTCGGGCAACGCGGACAGCAGCGCGCCCAGGGCCATGACGATGCCCCCGCAGCCGATGAGGCGTGGCCGGTGCCCGCGGGCCCCGAAGTAGCTCACGAAGAGGATGAGCGCCAGGTTCCCGATCTCGAAGCTGCTGGCGATGACGCCCACGTCGGCACTCTGCAGGTTGAACCTCCGCTCCAGGGTGGTCAGCACGCTCACCTGCAGGCGCAAAGCGAGACCCTGCTGTCAATCCCGGCGGACACCACGGGGGAGGCCCCCTCTGGCCTCTCAGCCCACCCACCTGGAGGTTTGTACCAGATGCAAAAAGACACCTGGTAGGTGCAAGGTGCTTTGTTGTTGTTTTTTAATTTTTTTTCTTTATTAATTTGAGAGAGAGAGGAAGGAAGAGGGAGAGAGAGAGAGAGAAACACTGATGAGAGAGAACATCGATGGGCCGCCTCCTGCATGCCCCCCACTGGGATCGGGCCCACAACCTGGGCATGTGCCCTGACCGGGAATCGAACCGGCAACCTCCTGGTGCAGCGGTCGACGCTCAACCTCTGAGCCACACCAGCCAGGCTGTGCAAGGTGTTTTCAACCTGAAGAGTCCGACAGACATTTACTTAGTAGGAGAACCTTCATTACACGCTTCAAGAATTAACTTTCTCACTGACAAAGAAGTTTTTCTTGGCCCCTTTCCATCCTGAAAGGTTCTGTCTCTACTCAGGAAGCACAATTTCCCCGACTCCATAGCAATTTAGGGCCCAAACATCCTGTCAAAGTCCAGCAGGCCTCGGCTTACATGCCCCCAACCACGGCCTGTTTATTTACAAAACCCACTCTGGGAGGGCACCGAAGCCAGGAGCTTCTCACCAGGAGGTCGGCTTAGCTAAAGAAATAAAAGGCAACAAAACCCCGGCAAAATGGACGAGGTAGATAAGCTCATTAGGATAATCATTAGCACGTCACTGTCTTTTTTTAAATGTTTTTATTGATTTTTTAGAGAGAGAGGAAGGGCGAGAGACATAGAAACATTAATGTCAGAGAGAAATATTGATCGGCTGCCTCCTGCACGCCCCGCACTGGGGATCGAGCCTGAAACCCAAGCATGTGCCCTGATCGGGAATCAAACTGGGACCTCTCAGTCCATGGGAGGATGCTCAATCCACTGAGCCTCACAGGCCAAGCAACTGTCCACTTTCTCCTTTTTTTTTTTTTTTTATCCTCACCCGAGGATATTTTTCCATTTTTTGTACAGATAGAGTGGGAGGGAGAGAGAGGAAGGGAGAGAGAGAGAGAAACATCGACGTGAAAGGGACACATCGAGTGGCTGCCACCCGCACGACCAACCAGGGCCGGGGACAAACTGCAACCGAGGTACGTGCCCTTAGCGGGAACCGAACCCGGGTCTCTCCGGACCGCAGGCCGACGCTCTAACCGCTGAGCCAAACTGGCCAGGGCTACTTTCTTCTAGAAATTTCCCAACAAGGGAGGTGTCCCTGGAGGCCGCCAGGCAAATACGTTGCTGACTGATCCATGCCCTCTAGCCCTACCCGGGCCGCTCAGACAGAGTATTTTTATGATTTCCCCCACCTCTGCATTCTTATCGGCCTTACATTTGTTTAACAGATATTTACTGTTGGTCCAATAATGCCCTAGATACAAAAGATAAACCAAGAAGAGATGATCTGGCCTCCATATGCCACCTAGCAGAAAGGTGCACATGGACCCAACTACAACACAAGGCGAGTGGGTGTTACATTCATGATGGGACTGTCACACCGGGGGGGGGGGGGGGGGTCAAGAGGAGATGCTTTCTTTTTAGGCTTCTTGAAGAGGAGAGAAAATACAAATGGCCCTTCTCTCGTCCTGTCTGCGGGGTCCACACAAGGTATTATAAGCAAGACAAGAGTTCCTGTCTTGGGAGCCTGGCAGCCCTAGCTGGGTAGTGAAAAACTACCCAGCAAAGGAACTGGGGAGAGAAAACAGGGTGGCATGATTCAGTGATGGAAGGGAAAACAGCAGGCAAGGTGGGTTGGGGACAAAGAAGAAGCAGCCACAGAAGCCGTCCTGGAGCAATTAGACAACCTGGTCATGCCTGGGTCCACCCTGACTCTGTGACCTTGGACAGGACACCCCATGCGTCCACCTTCCCATCTGTAAAACGGGGATACACGTGCTACCGCTCAGGGCTGGTGCCAAGAGCAAAGAACACATGTGTAAGCACCAGATGAGGGTTAGCTGTCACCATTATCATGTACCTGTGGTCACCAGGGAACATCAAAGGTTCTTCAGGCACAAGGGTGGCATCAGGTACGGACCGTCTGGATGATGAAGAGTGGAAGAGTGAAGAAGAGAATGCAGGCAGAGAAAAAGGCTGGACTATTCTTTTTTATTTTTATTTTTGTTTTTTTATCCTGGAGGATATTTTTCCATTTTTTGTTCAGATAGAGTGGGAGGGAGAGAGAGGAAGGGGGAGAGAGAGAGAGAAACATTGACGTGAAGGGACACATCGAGTGGCTGCCACCTGCACAACCAACCAGGGCCGGGGACAAACTGCAACCGAAGTACGTGCTCTTAGTGGGAACCGAACCCGGGTCTCTCTGGACCGCAGGCCGACGCTCTAACCGCTGAGCCAAACTGGCCAGGGCAAGGCTGGACTATTCTTAAGAGCAGACAGAAGAGGTCCCGAGTCAATGCAGTGGCCACGGACATGAACAGGAGAATCTGAGCAGGGAAGAGGAAGAGTTACCTATTTGGGGGGAGGGCGTTGTTAGGAAAAGACTCCATAGATCCAGACTTCCTCCAAACGGATAGACATGTACAGGTGTCCACACCCACGGGTCCGCAACCTCCCCACATTGCCCAGGCGCAGGTGCTCCCTGCCCTCTGTGTACACCTGTGATGACCAGCACACCTCTGTTCTATTTGCCTTTATTATAAAAACGAACAGCAGCCCTGTGATCCTTCTCAGCCTTACTTCCAACTCCACACATTCGAACAGACTCCTGTGGCCCTGAGGTTCCTCATGCGCTGAACATTTCTGACCAGTCGGTCTGGGAGAAGCCTGGGCCCTGGGGCTCATTCGAGACCGCAGAAGATTCTGTGAGCGGCTCAGCGCCAACACAACACACGTGCTCAGCCCTCTAGCACTGGTCCTGGGGGATCTCCACAGAGCATGTTCTAACAGGGGCACAGGCTCCCCCATCCGTGACCGACGACAGGACATCAGTCACCTGCATTCCAATTCTGATTCCCCCTCCCACTGTGCTTCCTAACCCGGTCCAGGCCAGCTCACAGCTCAGTCAGCCCTAGTTATGTGGCTACATTATTATTTTTCAAACACCGAGTATTTGCAGTTGTCCAGACAAGAAACGCAGCGAGCCCTGGTCTCACGAAAATGGCTTTCAAAGACTCCCCCAAAGTTCTGAAAGCTCAGGGTGAGTAAGACAAAGGCTTTGTGGATCTACCGCGTTCCTTCCTAACACAAACAAGCATGATGGACTATGTGCTCCAAGAGGCTTGTAACAGGTCATGCAGGGTTGGAGGGGACCCCAAGGAAGGGAGCCTCACGGCCTGGGCGGTGGGGGCTTCGGGGTTTCACCCAGGCCTTTGTGGGGAGTCTTGAGAGATGCCAGATGCAGAAACAAACAGACACATCCACAGGCAGGGTCCGCTGAGCACATGAGTCACTTCGAGCAGTCTGGAGGGACTGCAGCCTGGTGACCTCCCCCACGAGAGCAAAGGACAGCAAAAGTGGCAGGAAGGGTCAGCAGGTGGGACAGGTTGGAGCAGGAGCCCTATTCCATTTCCGTCAGGAGGCTTAACGACACATAAACTTGGCAGCGTAGCGGGAACATGACAACCACGCCGTGTGAGCAGGTGCGCCCTGTCATAAAATATCGCACAGGTATGGACATTTACAATGACAGATAAGGGTACAGGGACAGAGACAGCTGTGGGCAAAAGGAAAATAATCAGCCCTTTCACAGAGGCTCCTGTCCCTGCAGCACCCCCTGCAGGGGGGTGACAGGAGGGAGGAGGGTCTTTACCTCCCTGACTCAGCCTCAGGGACCCCCGCCTGGCCCCTGCGTTGTGTATCAATGAGATCGGAGGCTAATGTCTTCAGCCACTTAAAACACAATTTGGAGAAGACGGACTCATTAAGTAGGCAGGAGGCCACGAACCTCGCTCATGGCTTTTCTGGGGTCACCAACAACCATGGCTGAGAAGACACAGGCTGGACGAACAGCATCTTTACTTCACGGGTAACAGAACTGACGGAAAACGTCTTGATCAGCACAGACCAAGGAGACAAAAGTCCTGGAGGAAAAGAGGAAGTGTCCCTGCCCTGTCCCGAGTGAACACAGAGTTATTAGGGAAAGAACGTGATGTTTATAGTTTAACGCAGGAGCTCCAAACCAGGGAGCGCCACTCTGCTCTGGGAGAGTCCAACAGAACCACGTGGGGGACCAGAGGGGAGGGACAGAGCCTTTGTGACTACAAAGCGGGAAGACCCGGTGGCGGCCAGTAGGGCTTATCTCGCAGGGGGAGGGCAGGTGCTGCCTGGGACCAGCTTGCTTGCAGGCAGTCAAGGTTGGAAGGACACTCCCGGTTCCGTGATGGCCGCTGACCAGGCGGACACCAGTTCAACTGACTGCGAAGGGGAATCGGGGTATATCCCTCTGTGACCTTACAATCAGGTTTCCGTTTTTATTATTTTTTTAATCCTCACCCGAGGATATTTTTACATTTATCTTCAGATAGAGTTGGGGTGGGGAGAGAAGCTTGGATGTGAGAGAGACACATCAAGTGGTTGCCACCCACACGACCCCAACCGGGGCCAGGGACAAACCGCAACCGAGGTACGTGCCCTTGGCCAGAATCAAACCCGAGACTCTTTGGTCTGCGGGCTGACACCCTGACCACTGAGCCAAACCAGCGAGGGCTACCATCAGGTTTCTATTAACCACGATTCAAAAACAAAGAAAGGGGTTTGCATCCCAACGTCTCCTGGAACACCTGGTGAAAATCGATTCCCCAACCCTCAGATGAGGTCCGGGAGTCTGAGGTTTTATAAAGCTCCGGGGGTCTCCGATGCCCACCGGGGGCTGAGGACCCCACCACTGGCACTGCAGGGGTCCACGCATGTACTCACCATCCACACAGAGCTGTGGTTCCTTCAGCGGCAGCAGAGTCACCAGCGGCTGTGGGCCTGTGTGGTTCCGACCTCAGAGCTGGTGAATGGGCGGGTCTGGAACGGGTCTAAGTTCCCAGGTGCTGCTGCTGCTGCTGCTGACTGGGGGCCAGGCTGTGAGAACCGCTGCTCCCCTGCACCCCCTCTCTACAACACACCCATCCCACTCAAGATTAAAGAGCTTGCGTCTTATAAATCAGATGCCAATTGAAAACACCTGTCACTTCCAGAGCCTGGAGAAACGCTGTCCCGTGTGGGGAAAGGAGGTTGCTTTGAAAGGCTCAGCTCTTAGGGTACCTGAAGTATGGCCGGGCCACCTGCAGAGACGGGGGTCCAGCCCACGTGGGGGGCTTGTCAGCCGTGCTATCACAAATGTCACAAGCTAGGAGGCACCAGAGACCAGGTACAAATGAGCCCTGCTCACCTTGCAAATGGTCGGCGCTATCAGGACCTCCTAGAGAAGCCAATTTCTTAAGAGCAGCACCTGAAGCTCGGATTGCTCTCATGAGCCCCTCCCGCTTTATTCTGTCTCACACAGCAGGCCGGGGCCTGAGCAGAATCACCTGGGACGCTTTTGCTCCACCCCAGCACCTCCTCCCCCCACACTGCCGCCAGGACTCTGATATACCTGCGAGAGCTGGGCCCTGGGGATGAGCGCTTCCAAAGCTCCCGAGATGACTCCAATACACAGGCCGCTAGAGCTGTGTGTGTGCACAGACACACGCGTGGACACCGCAGAGCGACGCACCTGCCTGGATGTTTGCAACAGTGCAACCTGGTCACACCAGTGTGGCATCGGAGCAGGGGAGCCTCAAGTTCAAATCCACCTTTGACAGATCGTGGGTACGGCGTACACACGTACATGACGGTGCAACTTCAGTGCCTAGGATGTATCCACTTTGTGCATTTTTTTGCATCTATTTTAAGCCTTCATTTTAAAATATTTTTTATTTTTTAAATAGGTTTTTTTATTGACTTTTTTTTAGGGAGAGAGAGAGGGAGAAACATCGATGTGAGAGAGAAACATCCATCGGCTTCCTCCTGCATGCCCCCCTCCAACCTGGACATATGCCCTAGCCAGGAATCGAACCAGGACCTCTCAGTCCACGGGACGATGCTCAATCCACGGAGCCACACCGGCTAGGCTAAAAATATTTTCTAAAGGCAGAAAAATCTAGCTTGGACAGCACCAGTCTAAGTCAATCACTCTGAGCCTGTTTCCACATGGGCGCAGCGGACCAACAACACTGGGGTGAGTGTTACGTGAACACAGGTGGCACACAGTAGGCGCACAGCGAGCTGCCCTCTTCCCTGGGGTCCATACTCTGCGACTCCCAGTTCCACTCCGCACACAATGCCTGCTCCGCGGCACACGCGCAAACCCTAACTGTGACAGCGAGACCGCCTGGCCTGTGGTGGTTTACGTCTAAGGAGAGCAGACAGACACAATCATATAGCAACACCTCCTCTACCACGGGACATGTGATCCAGTGGCAGAGGGCTCGCGAGAAACATGTCGGAGATGACGACATGGATGAACTGGACTGTAACACATCTGGGGCGACCCCAGAGCACAGCTCGCCGGCACGAGGAGGCTGGGCCTAGCGGAAGGAAAGGTCAGACAGCCCCCGGGGAAAGTAAAGACCTTTGGACCACAGACCGCTGCAGAAGTCGCAGGCTGAGGTCCGCCCTTGACTTGGAAGTCAGTGGGGAGCTGAGGGAGGTTCTTGGGCAGGAGCCATGTATCAGTTACATTTTCCTGGCATTGCTGCAAAGTCCGGAGTGAGGAGAAACTGCCCGGGCAGCTATTCCCACAGTAGTGCTGAGAAATGAGGCTTCAGACCGTCAAAGAAGGGCGTCTGTGTGAGATATGCCTCTTACTTTTTTTTTCCTTTATTGATTTGAGAGAGAGAGAAACAGGGAGAGGGAGAGAGAGAGAGAAACATCGATGAGAACATCGATTGGCCACCTCCTTTCACTGGGGATCGGGCCCACAACCTGGGCATGGGCCCTGACCGGGAACCGAACCAGCAACCTCTTGGTGCCTGGGTCAACGCCTCAACCACTGAGCCACACCGGCCGGGCAGAGATGCCTCTTAAATAAGACACGTCTGCTCTGCAGGGCATGAGACATAACAGAGGCCGGCAAGGCTGCCCCTTGGGATCTGCAAGAAACTGCAGCCCTTGAACCACATGCCCAGCAGCAGGGCCCGTGTCAGGAGCAGCCCCGGGAGATGTCAACCCCGGTTAAAACTGTCATCACACCAAGGACCCAGGGTGCTGGAGCAGGGTGGGCTCCCTTTTCCGGTAAAGGGGCGGAGAGTTAATAGTTGAGGCTTCCAGGCCACAGGGACAGTACCAGCTATTGGACAAAAGCAGCAATATGCAAATGAGGGGCCCATCTGCGCTCCAATCAAACGCGAACAGAAACGAGCCCTGGGCTGGATCTGGCCGCGAAGAAATCGTGTTCCTCCTGTGCCTGGAATGACAACGCTGGGCACTTACAACACGTTTTGAGAGACTCCTGCTGCTGATACAAAAAGTATTCCAGGCACAAGGCTAATGCACGTTCGTTTGTTTCTGTAGTCCATCGACAGAATGTGTCAGCCCATTTCCATTTCTTCCTTGATGGGCCACAGACCTGTCCCCTTCGCCCCTGGAGCCCAGACAGCACTGCCCCCCTGGACGAAGCCACAGAAGCAATTTCATCCTGGGTGGCACACGGTGTGGTTTTGTTTCTCATCTGAACAGAGGCTCCTTGAGGAAGCCCAGGCCCGGGCAACGGGCACACACCATGCGTTCAGGTGTGGTTCCCGAACCCAAGTTCGCAGAATCAGATAGAAGAAGGTACGAAGACCAGGTAGCAGAAGATGACACAGAAGCACCTCCCACAGTTGCCCTGGTGGCAAACAGGTCCCCAGCCTGGCTCACAGGTCAGCTGGGAAGGAGAGACGGTAGTCAATGTCACTGTATTTCGGGTGGGATGATTTAGCCTGTATTATGACCATGTGATAGAAACATGGGTGTAAATTCACAGCCGTTTTTCTTTTCCTTTTTTAAAATGTCTTTATTGATTTTTTTTCCCCCCATCATCCGAGGACATTTTTCCATTTTTTGTTCAGATGGAGCGGGAGGGAGAGAGAGGAACAGAGAGAGAGAGAAACATCGATGTGAAGGGACACATCGAGTGGCTGACACCCGCACGACCAACCAGGGCCGGGGACAAACTGCAACCGAGGTACGTGCCCTTAGCGGGAACCGAACCCGGGTCTCTCGGGACTGCAGGCCGACGCTCTAACCGCTGAGCCAAACCGGCCAGGGCTTTATTGATATTTTTTAGGGAGAGAGAGAGATAGAAACAATCAATTGAGAGATACATCGATTGGCTGCCTCCTGCACGCCCCCTACTGGGGATCGAGCCCACAACCCCGGCATGTGCCCTGATTGGGAATCGAACCGGGACCTCTTAGTCCATGGGACGATGCTCAGTCCACTGAGCCACATCGTTTTTCTTTAAAAGCCAAGTAAGAATGACACGGAGGATTTCTCATGTAGCCCACATTGAGGGCATCAGTATGTAAGAGGGCGCGGAAGGAGGGCCAGATAGAAACCAGGAGACTGAGCGTCACACACTAGGTGGAACCTTAGGCGCCTGTCATTCCTTTTTCCTGTGTGCCACACGGAGGTGACATGTGACCTCACAGTCCGCCACACGGTTCAGAGGAGGGGGCCGTGCCCTGGGCAACATTCACCACGGGGTCTGCAGTTACGACAGGGGTTGCACACGTGCGACGTGGTCTTGCTGATCCTTGCAACAGGACCCTGGGAACCCACCAGCTGTCCCTGGACCCGGCTCTTGAACAGAGAGAGGCACCATCACTTCGTCTGATCATCCTGAGAGGGAGCATCTCCGCTGGCCCTCCTTAGAGACGTCTCATCGCCTGTCTCTGAGATTTGGTCTCTGTCATTTCCTGCATCTTTCTCAGACTCTTTCCCCCTCTATATCCCGTTTCTTAGTTTCTCTCATCCATCTATTCTCCCAGTAACTCTGCTCTCTGAACGGCCCTACAGGAACATCGGAAGCACATTTTTTACTCTTCTGCAGTTAGCGAACTCTTATATTCAATTCATTCCACCAGAACGTGTAACATCTTAGGATTCTCTTCTTTTAAAAATGAAATCTAAATTTAATTGCTGCCTACTTATAAATCTCACGATTGATTCTTCTCTGGAGCTCAGTGGTCCATGGTAGAACAACAAAAATTCTCCATCTCTACTTGGTGCAACTAATATCATTTTCCTCCACTCAGTTACGGAGCTGTGCCTTTTTACATCAGAAACTTTGACGGCAGGCTAACTATTATTAATAGTTTGTGTTTACCATCTTTCCCACAACAACTCCGGACGATTTTTCAATTCACAATTTACGTGCCGGCAGATGTCGTCCATCACGGAAACTTCAAGAACAAGGGGAATGAAATGATTTCCGCAGCATTCAACAGAAATGCAGAGGCGGCCAGACACAGTCCTGAGAAAGAGATTTCTGTCTCACGCACCAACGATTGATGGGCACGCGCTCCCCAGGCTGAACTATTTTCACGGAATTGGGCTTCTCCATATGCCCTAGGGCCCGGGCTTACAGTCAGATAAACTCAAAAACCCTACACTGAGCGCCTGCCCCGTGCCAGGAACTAATCCAGGGGCTGGGGTTACCCTCAACCAACTCACAGTGTAACAGAGAGGATGACTCTGAAGATGACCAGTTGGCACAAAGGGTGAACAGAGTTCCCCCTTCCCAGAACACAGAGAAGCACCATCACTGCTGACCTTAGGGAGATGCCCTGACCCAGACGGTGGAAGACACACTGGCCACTGGTCACTGTCCTCTTTCCTGTCTTACCTCTCAAACCCATCCCCACTTGATTCTCTGCTTAAAACTCCCTGGTGACGCCCTCTGCCATCTGGAAAAGCCACGCTCCTCGTCTTGGGGTGACGGACAGGCCGAGATCTGCCCGTATTCTGCCTCTCGCCAGCCTCCTGCGGCAACCTGATCCCTGTGTGTCCACTCCTGCCCTGGCCTGGATGTCCCTCATCCCCTGGCCTTCAGATGGGCCAGCACACCACCTGTCCCTCTTCACTCACCTCCGAAACCCTTCCTTACCTGGCAGCAGGCAGTTCAAAGCCCACCTCCTCCGTGAATCCTCCCTGCCACCAGCTTCTCCCAGGCAGCCGCGTTCTTGACACAGACGCCCACGCGGCTGTCGTTATCTGACATGTCTGGCGACCCTCGTGAAGGCGGAAAGCCTCCTGAAGGCCAAGGCTGTCTTTTTACGCCTACAGTCCCGCTCGCCAGGTCGCTGCGGACAGCTGTGCGGGACACACGTTCTCGCCAGACATGTCCCACCCAGGTGATGCGCGGGGACTGAATTCAGGCCATACTACGTTCACGGCAGCTGTGGCCACTGGGAGGACAAGGACCAGTGTCCACGGGCACAACGGCTCTGTACTGAGGGACAGCAGCCTGGGTTGGTGAACACAGCTGCCCAGGGGCCCCTCCCTTGGTGCAGGTACTTAACCAGGCAGCCTGCCTGAGCTGCTCTGTCCATCCCTGGAGGTGCCAGACGCAAGGAAACTTCTGCAGTGGTAGCAATTGTGCTGAACTAAATGTTTGGCAACGCAAGTGTGCAGACCTGGTCTGGAACTCAATCTGGCAGTCCCTGGGGCCGGGAGGGAGACACACATGAACCCAGGACCAAGGCTGCCCAACAGACGTTTGGCTTCAACAAGGCACAGGGCCATCTGTTCTCCGTCTCCTGAGGTCCGTGCCCCTCGCACCTGCGGTTACTCTGAGCGCTGCCTTCACTCCATCTGGATGCCCAGCATCGTTCCGTAAAGATGATCTGAGGCCCTGGCCGGTCTGGCTCAGCGGTTAGAGCGTCGGCCTGCAGACCGGAGAGACCCGGGTTCAGGTCCCGCTAAGGGCACGTACCTCGGTTGCAGTTTGTCCCTGACCCCGGTTGGGGTCGTGTGGGTAGCAGCCACTCAATGTGTCCCTTTCACATGGATGTTTCTCTCTCTTCCTCCCTCCCTCCCTCCCCCTCTATCTGAAGAAAAATGCAAAAATGTGCTCAGGCGAAGATAAAAAAAAAAAACAATAAAAAGATGATCGGAGGCTCAGATGAGCTGACTACATGCAAGGCACCCAGCCAAGAGCATAGTGGCTAAAGTCCTAAATAAGACAGAGACCTCCACAGAACTGATAATGAGAGCTAATATACAGTTTGCCAAGCACTGCTCCTATAACTCAAAGTACATTAATCCATTCCATCCCTACAACTACCCCATTAGATAGGGACATTATTATCATCCCCATTTTACGGATGAGGGCACCTCATCCCAGAGGTTAAGTAACTTGATCAAGGTCTTGCAAGTAGCAGATGGTGCGGCCAGGGTTCAAGCCCAGATAATATGATGGTAAAGTCCATATTTTTTTTTCCTATTTTTTTTTCTTTATTGATTTTAGAGAGAGAAGAAGAGAGAAGGAGAGAGAGAGAAACATTGACTGGCCGCCTCCTGCATGCTCCCCACTGGGACTCGGGCCCACCACCTGGGCATGTGTCCTGACCAGGAATCAAACCGGTGACCTCTTGGTGCATGGGTCGACGCTCAACCACTGAGCCACACCGGCTGGGCTACAGTCCGTATTTTTAACTGCCACAAGCCTTTTCCTCTCTAGAAGATGGATAAAGAAAAATGGGGCTAGAACAGCAGTGTGAGAAGCTGAGAAAATCCTCTCTTCAAAGAACAAGGATTAAACAACACAAAACTATAAAAACAACCATTTCAAGACTCTGGAAATGAACTAAAATATACAACACATTCAGGAGCATTTATTCATGAAAACCTTCTGAACACTCTGCTAACAACGGTGGGAATTGGGCTCCTCCCCTCACTTCCGGGCCCCTCCCCGTTGGGTGTCACAGCAGTTCTTCCAGACAAGCTGGCTGCGCAGACCAGCAGCCTCCATGGCTGGAGGGAGGCCACCTGGTTTGAAATGGAATGCGAAAAACCCCATGCTCAGTGGTGCTGTCAACCAAGAATTCTATACCCAGCAAAACTATCATCGGAAACTGAAGGCATAATAAAGATATTCCTGGGAAAACAAAGACTGGGAGAATTCATGGCCGGCAGACCTTCCTTGCAAGAAATACTAAATAAATCCCTTTAGGTGGAAAGGAAATGACATCACACAGTAATTCAAATAGACCCAGAAATATGCACTAAGAAATAAAGAGTGCCAGACGATGGGAATACATGGGTAAATACAAAAGACTGCATACGTATGTATTTCCTCTTAACTTCTTTAAAAGGTATGGGATTGCACGAAATGAACAATGCCTGGTTCAATTCAGAACACTTCGAGATGTAATACATATACAACAGCCCAAAGGATGGGAAAGAAACGGAGCTATACTGGGACAAAGTTTGCGTTTTTATGGGAAGTAAGGTAGTGCTGCTCAAAAGTAGACATTGATAACTTAAAATGAATAGTATAGCCCGGCCAGTGTGGCTCAGTAGATGGAGCATCATCCCGGTTCGATTCGAGGTCAGAACACATGCCGGGGTTGTAGGCTCCATCCCCAGCACGGGACATGCAGGAGGCAGCCGATCGATGTATCTCTCTCACATTGATGTTTCTATTTCTCTCTCCCTTCCTCTAACAAATCAATAAAAACCTTTTAAAAATGCATAGTACAGAAGCAATCACTATGAAAATAATTCAAAACATAGGGTGAGAAGGAATTAAATGAAACATGAGAAAATATCTATTCACCCCAGGAATTACATAATGACAGGGGTAAACCCAACCATATCAGTCTCCTAACAGAGCCCAAAATACACGAAGCAAAAATGGACAAAATGAGAGGAGAAATAAACAACCCAATGATAAGAGTTGTAGGTGTTACTACCCCATTCAATAATTGTTAAAACAACTAGACAGAAAATCAGTAAGGGTGAAGATGATTTGAACAACACTTTCTTCCAATCTTGTAACTCACGAATAAAATGACAACCCAATTTTAAAAACAGGCAAGTAATCTGAATAAACATTTTACTAAAAAAGACATACAAGTATCTCATGAGAATTTGAAAAGGTGTTCAGCATCATTAGCCTTTAGGAAAATGTAAATAAAAGTTACAAGGTTCGCCCTGGCCAGTTTGGCTCAGTGGTCAGAGCATGAGCCCTTGGACCAAAGAGTCGCAGGTTCGACTCCAGTCAAGGGCATGTACCTCGGGTGAAGTTCAGTCTCTGGCCCTGGTCAGGGTCGTGTGGGAGGCAGCCAAATAATGTGTCTCTCTCACATCGATGTTTCATCTCTCTCCCCCTCTCCCTTCCTCTCTCTCTAAAGTTAATAAAGAAAAAAAATTTAAATGGTACTAGAAATATTATCCAATGTAAATGAAAATGTATCCTCTGGAAAGACTATAATCTCCAGCTTCTAGAACGGGCATTTGCCTCTCGAGCTGAATACACAGCGTGGGGCAAGAGCCTAGCTCGGGACCAGAGAGCTGACAGCATGTTGCTCTGTGCACTGGTGACCCGGGGCCGTGGCTCCGCGTGATGAATGGTCAGCGGATGTATCCCCTGGGAATGCTGGAGTCCTATCATGTTAACCAGGTCACATTATCTCCCTTTGACTTCACGCTGAGAAAACAAGATGTGCTGAAAGACACACTGTCCCCAAAGCCGAGGACACCAGAAACACACCGTGAGCCCAGGCGTCCTGCATCTGACTCAGTGTCTGTTCGGTGAACTCTGTCTAGAGCAAGAACTTCTCCCCTGCTCAGCTGCACCTGGCCTGGCTCCCGCTTGTCCCCCCCTCCTCAAGCTTGTCATCACCCCGTGCAGGACGCCTGGACAGGTCAAAAACACAGGAGGTGGCCTTGCAATTGCAGGCCTCGGACATCCAGTTCCGACACTGTCCCCGGCCCACCGCTGCCAGGTCCTGGGCTTGGCACCGAGGAGCCAACCCATCCACTCGATGGCCAGTGTCCAGAGAGACTGACTCTCTCGAGATGCCAACCCCAGCATTGATATCAGCAGAGAAAACGCCCGAAACAGAGTGTGCCGGGCAATCGAAAGAGGCAAGATGAAGAAGATGGTCAGAAGTCAGGAGAAAGCTGTTGATACTTTGTAAGAGGTGTTGCAAGATCCAGCTTTTTTTTTTTGCATTTATCTTCAGATAGAGTGGGAGGGAGAGAGGAGGTAAGAGAGAGAGAGAAACATCGATGTGAGAGAGACACAATGACTGGTTGCCTCCCGCACAACCCTAACAGGGACCAGGGACAAACTGCAACCGAGGTACGTGCCCTTAGCGGGAACCGAACCCGGGACTCTGGTCCGCGGGCCAACGCTCCAACCGCTGAGCCAAACCGGCCAGGGATGATCCAACTTCATTATATTTTTATTTTGTTGTGAAAGCAACGTGATCTACCACAATGTCAAACAGTGTAGTAGGAACCTACCATCCTCCACTGTCAATTCTCACAAGTTTCCAGCTGTCTAGAAGGCATGCTTCTCTGTTTTCCAGAGCAGGTTCAAGATCAGAATAGTTACATACCTTTCGTAAGATCACGCAGCTAGGAAGGCGCAGAGACAGGATTTCAACCCAGAACTCTCTGGCTCCTAAGCCCGTGGGACATCCTGGCAGAATCGCATCACGGAGACATTTTCTGAGGACAATTCTGACCACTCTCTTACAAGATACAACCTACAGCGCATCTCATGTAAGGCTCACCCTTTTCCACGCTGGGAAGACTGTCCTCTGAAAGACTCTTATTCTGTTGGCAAAGCAAAGCTTGTTCAGCTTTGCGATGGGAACCGTCACTCTGAGTCCTCATGGAGAAAAGTGGGCTCTGGTTCACAGAATCCAAGGCAGAGAGGTGCAGATGCTTATGCCGGAAGCACGGTTACAAACACGAGAAGAGCCCCCGCCTTAATTCTAGGACCACGTTATAAACCAAAGATAGTTCATTAAGAGATCGCTGAGTCCACACCTGCTCTTGGTTTTAAGCACTATCTCTGGAGTTTGCTGTGATTCCATAAAGAGAGGAGAAACAAACAAACAAACAAACAAACAAAAGGGAATCGCAGCTGGTGTGGCTCAGTGGTGGAGCACAGACCCACGGACCAAGAGGTCACTGGTTCGATTCCCGGTCAGGGCACGTGCCCAGGTTGTGGGCCCGATCCCCAGTGGGGGACATGCAGGAGGCGGCCAATGGATGTTCTCTCTCATCGATGTTCCTATCTCTCTCTCCCTCCCCCTTCCTCTCTCTCTAAAATCAGTAAGAAAAAAAAATCTTTTTTAAAGAGCGGGAAAACAAACATCAGCAACTAAAGGAATAGGAATGAGGCTTCTTTGAAGAGTAAAAGCTCAGAGTGAGTGGCTTTACTGACTAGCTCCACCATCAGAAACAAGAGGTTATTGCTCCTTTCGACTAAGGTGGGTGGAGACATTCCAATATCTCCCGCTTTTACCGAGATTTAAAAAAAAAAAAATCCATGTGGGCTCTGAAGGAAAGGTCTGCATTTATTAGTGGTGAAGAACTTAATAAAAACGCAAACTAACACATGATAATGTAACCTGGAGTGACAAATACCACCGCATGTGGGAAATCAAAAGATTAGACAGAAGAAGACTGGAGCACTCGCGTGATACAATAACCCTAAAATGTTTGGACCAGAGGAGACCAGAAAATAGCTTTAATATCTCATCTCCAATGAAATGGGCCCGATTATTAAGAAGCCCTAGACGCGCCATGAATCAATGTTATTGGCGGGGTAACCAGATAAAAAAGTCACCGTCATTTTCTCCCAGTAATCAAACGTGCGTTTCATTTACAAGAAAGCTTCCGAGCGGACTCCTGCGCACCAATAAAACATCCCACGCTGGCCCTGGACGATCAATATGGTCGAGCTAGCTCATTCTAGGAGGGAGAACGTGCATTTCAAAACAGCCTGAAATCCCACGGCCTGGTAATAGGTTTCACTGATACTACTGTTCATGCGGTGAAATGCGTCATGTTCAACTTCTCTTCACTTCCTTTCCCCTTTCATTAAGAAAAGGACCCACAGTTTGAGGCCCTGCTTTCAAGTCCAGCTTCCTCCCTGCTGAACCTGATCATCCCTATGGCTAATATCTCCGGTGATCAAGCCTCGGTTCTCCCCACCCCCCCAGACACCCAAGTAAACGCACCGTGTTAATGATACAACTCTGCTTCTCTACTGGAAGTCACAGGCCTCCCTGCCCAGAGGTCATTTTGCTTTAAAGTCTTCTTTTTCATGTAAAATACATCCCTTCAAATGTACATCTGGAGATTGGACTTGAAGAGGTCTGGCTACACTGCTACGGGCTGTGAAATAATTGCCGGGGACTCTGTTCCCCAAGGACAAACCAAGGAGCGGGAGCAAATTCCTCGAGTCCCTGGAGGGGGCCCAGGAACAGTCCGAGGTGCCCAAACGGATCCAGTGAAATAGACTCAACCTAGAATTCTGACCCTCGGATTGTGGCTTGCTGGCTCAAGCCTGCTCCCCAACACACAGGCTCTGGGGGGGTCCCTGCTTTGGGCTTCTGCACAGTAGGAGCACGTGATAGGACGTAAGTCCTTGCTGGGTAAAGTGAGCTCAAACACAGGTATCACTGAAAGCACCTGAGAGCACTTTAGAAATGTAAAATCTCAGTTCCAGCCGGGACCTACCGAGTCAGCTTCTGCATTTCAATGCGATCCCTGGGTGACCAGCACATTAAAGGCAGAGAAACAGCCTCAGGCTGCCTGCTTTATAATCCCCTAACCTCCTCTCCAAGAATCTCAAGGCTTCTTAAGCAGCCTCCTACAGTCCCAAGGAAGGAAGGGAAGGAAGGTAAACTTATTCAGCCAGGGGGGACTCTACCCACTCTCACAGTCTAGCTATATCGTGTGTGGGGGGTGAGAGGGGGGCCAATAAAAACTCTCTCTGTGCCCTTCAACATGTATCCAATTCATCCCTCGGCAAGTTCTGTCGGCTCGATGTCAGTGGATCCCATCTGTAGTCTTCTGTGTCCCAGTCACCCCTGTCCCCTCCCTGAGCTCCCACACCCTGCACAGCTCCTCACCATGACCCATGTACTGTGCGTCAATGAAAGAGATACTTGACGGACAGGAGGCATTGCTTATCACCTTCCTACGGTTCCCCAGGGCACCTAGAATAAAACCCTAACCCCGGACCCCAGCCTGCAAAGTCCTGAAGAACCCCGCCTCCTGTCCAAGCTCAGGCCCTCCCACAGTTCTCTGTGCATCCTTCCAACCACACTGGCCTCCTTCCGATTTCACGGACAGTCTCAACTTCAAGACAATTTGCTGCTCCCTCTGCCTGAACGATCTTTTTTTCCCCCATTGATTTTTAGAGAGAGTGGAAGGGAAGGAGGGAGGTAGAGAGAAAAACATTGATGTGAAAGAGACACACCGATTGGTTGCCTCCCACATGACCAACCGGAGACAGGGATTGAACCTGCAACCCAGGTACATGCCCTTGACCGGGAATCGAACCCACGACCCTTTGGTCCATGGGCTGATGCTCTAACTGCTGAGCCAAACTGGCCAGGGCTGCCTAGACCATCTTATACCAGATCATACAAGACTGTTCCTCACCAGCAGGTCGCTTGTTTCCTTAAACAAGCCCCCCACTGTTCCACCACACTCAGGTCCCTGGTCTGGAGGCGGCCTGTCTGTGGTATGTTTTATATTATCTATTCCCCCACTAGCATGCAAGTCGACACTGAAGACCTTCTGTCTCTTTGCTGACTGCTAGTGCCTAGAACAGTCACTGGCATATCACAGGAACTTAACACAGGTCTTTCCTGGGACCCCAGAGCACGGCCTTCCTAGGAAGCCTTTCATAAGCCGTAATGGCGCAAAGCCAAGGAGCAATTACCATTAATTTATAGGGAAAACCTTTTCAGCACTCCCAGACCCAAAGAGGAACCTACCCAATCATACCAGACGTGCTTAATTACACGAAGAGCAACACCGTTACAAGCTTTCTTGGGCTCCTCTGATACCGTACGACACATCTTGCCAAGGGCACACTAAATAACTGGAGAGAAAGCCCGGATGTGCACGGACACAGTTCAGAGCTCTGGGCTGATGCTGAGACGCTGGGCACGCTCCCTGGGGAAGGAGCTTGATGGCACTACTGTCACCACTGAGGGTCTGTGATGCTTCTCCAACAGCCCACACAGCTCCTTCCCCGGGCTGGATGATGGATGGATGGATGGATGATTGGATGAGAAACTATAGCCCAAAAGTCCTAGTCTTATGATTCTCTGTTCTGACTGCATGTTAATTACCTGCGGACGTTTGAAAAATGCTAACACTAGCAAATGCTGAACGCTCTCTTCGCTTTTTGCCCTTTTACACGTGAGTGACAGTTCTCTTCGGATTACCTTCGGTTTACTGTAATGGGTACAGATTCTCCTTGACTTATGATGGGAGTACATCCGTAAACTGAAAATATCCCAAGTCAAAAATGCATTCGATACACCTAACCTACAGGACCCAAGAGCTTCCGCTAGCTGGTCTCCAGTGAATGTGTGTTGTTTTCACACCATTATAAAGTAGAAAAATCACACATAGAACCATCATAAATTGGGGACCATCTGTACCAATGTAGGTCTTCTGTAAGGCCAACCATCTTCTGTTGGCTTAATGCAAACTTTCAAAAAGCAGGGGATACTGTATTTACTTATTGGATAGACAGATGGATGGATGATGGATGAATGGATGGTGGGTGGGTGGATGGATGGATAGTGGGTGGGTGGATGGATGGATGATGGGGGGGTAGATGGATGGACGATGGGTGGGTAGATGGATGGACGGTGGGTGGGTAGATGGATGGATGGTGGGTGGGTAGATGGATGGACGATGGGTGGGTGGATGGATGGACGGTGGGTGGGTGGATGGATGGACGGTGGGTGGGTGGATGGATGGACGATGGGTGGGTAGATGGATGGACGATGGGTGGGTAGATGGATGGATGATGGGTGGGTAGATGGATGGATGGTGGGTGGGTAGATGGATGGATGATGGGTGGGTAGATGGATGGATGGTGGGTGGGTAGATGGATGGATGATGGGTGGGTAGATGGATGGATGACGGATGAATGGATGATGGGTGGGTAGATGGATGGACGATGGGTGGGTAGATGGATGGATGGTGGGTGGGTAGATGGATGGATGGTGGGTAGGTAGATGGATGGATGGTGGGTGGGTGGATGGATGGATGGTGGGTGGGTGGATGATGGATGGTGGGTGGGTAGATGGATGGATGGTGGGTGGGTAGATGGATGGATGGTGGGTGGGTGGATGGATGGATGATGGGTGGGTAGATGGATGGATGGTGGGTGGGTAGATGGATGGATGGTGGGTGGGTGGATGGATGGATGGTGGGTGGGTAGATGGATGGATGGTGGGTGGGTGGATGGATGGATGGTGGGTGGGTGGATGGATGGATGGTGGGTGGGTGGATGGATGGATGGTGGGTGGGTAGATGGATGGATGGTGGGTGGGTAGATGGATGGATGATGGGTGGGTAGATGGATGGATGGTGGGTGGGTAGATGGATGGATGACGGATGAATGGATGGGTGGGTGGGTGGATGGATGGATGATGGGTGGGTAGATGGATGGATGGTGGGTGGGTAGATGGATGGATGAATGGATGATGGATGGATGGACGGATAGATGAGTGGATGGAGAAACTACGAGCCTAAAGGTTCTAGTCTTATGATTCTCTGTTCTGACTGCATGTTAATTACCTGCGGATGTTTAAAAAATGCTAATACTAGGGCCAACTGAACCAGAACCGCCACACACTAGAACATTCAGAGAACTTTGCTCTTCAGTGTGGTAGCCACTAGCCACATGTGGCTATAAACTGTACGTTTACATTAAGATGGAATAAAGTTTCCAACGAAATTCCTCAGTCACACCAGCGAGTGGCTCCCCTACTGGGCACCCCAATATAGAACATGATCACTATCACCCAGACCTCTATTAGAAAGCACCGTTCTAGAACTCAATCTGAATCTAATTTATCATGTGGCTCACTTAAGCATTACTGAGCACCTAATACTAGCCAGAAACCATAGTGAGTGCTAAAAATCATGGCAACGCTAGCAAAAATAATAACAGAAAATACTTCCCTAGTGCTAACTACGTACCCGTTACCATGTATTGTTCTGTAGCTAAGCTCTGTACATGTCAAGCCATACCCTTTGCATATCAGCCATATGAAAATGATACTCTATTTATTCCCATTTCACATAAGAAGACACAGGCACAGTGAGATTTGGGAGACGCGTCCATAACCACACAGCTGGAGGGATTCCCCTATGTTTCTTTCTTTCTTTTTTTTTTTTTTTTTATCGTCACCCGAGGACATTTTTGCATTTATCTTCAGACAGAGCAGGAGGGAGGAAGAGAGAGAGAGAAACATCGATGTGAGAGAGACACATCGAGTGGCTGCCACCCACACGACCCCAACCGGGGCCGGGGACAAACTACAACCAGGGTACGTGCCCTTAGCGGGAACCGAACCCGGGACACTCTGGTCCACAGGCCGACGCTCTAACCGCTCAGCCAAACCGGACAGAGCTCAGCTCTGCCTTTTATTTTATTTTTTTTGTTTTTATATCCTCACCCCAGGACATTTTTCCATGTTTTGTTCAGATAGAGTGGGAGGGAGAGAGAAGAAGAAAGAGAGAGAGAAAGAAACATCGACGTGAAAGGGACACATCGAGTGGCTGCCTCCCGCACAACACAACCAGGGCCGGGAACAAACTGCAACCGAGGTACATGCCCTTAGCGGGAACCGAACCCGGGTCTCTCCGGACCGCAGGCCAATGCTCTAACTGTTGAGCCAAACTGGCCAGGGCCAGCTCTGCCTTTTATAAAAAAAAATTTCTTTATTGATTTTAAACACAGTGGAAGGGAGAGGGAGAGATAGAAACATCAATGAGAGAGAACATCAATGGGCCGCCTCCTGCACGCCCCCCACTGGGGATCGGGCCCACAACCTGGAATCGAACCGGCGACCTCTGGGTGCATGGGTCGATGCTCAATCACTGAGCCACACCAGCCAGGCAGTTCTTGTATTATTATTTTTTCATTATTGTATTATTTTCCATACAAACAACTGTAAACATACTTTTGCCCCACCCAGGAGTTACGTGCTAACTAGGAGATTTTTGTACAGTAGGAAAGATAACCCCAGAAGTTATAGCAACATTGCCCTGAAGGACACTGGCTAATTGTGCATTGATGGGTATCAGGGCTGCAGCCCCCCAGCCCCCACCCCACGAATATGCCACTTTGGCACGTGGGTTATTTCCACCTGAAAACAGTCAAGGTCCAACAGACTCAACGAGGGTGACCTCTTTCCTAACTGCCTAAAAGAATTTAGACAGGGAGCCTGAGGCAGGAAGACAGCCACTACCAAAGATAACTTTTCTTCCCTGGCCAGTGTGGCACCGTCGGCTGAGTGTCACCCGGGCACCAAAAGATCCCTGGTTCGGTTCCCAGCCAGGGCACATGCCTAGGTTCTAGGTTCAATCCCCAGGCAGGTGCTGAGGGGAGGCAACTGATTAAAGTTTCCCTCTCACATCAATGTTTCTCTCTCTCCCTCTCCCATCCCCTCTCTCTGAAATCAATAAAAACCTATTTTAGGAAGAAAAAAATAATCACTTTTTCCATCAGAGTGACTCATGTCCCTGGCACGGCAAACATCCGTTTACCAAACATTCGCCCCTCCCCTTTGACATCCAGACCCCAAGCCCCTTCTCCTGTGCTCGGGTGGCGTGTATGTCCCCACAGCCTGATCGCCAGGGAGCCCCACGCCTCGGGGGGCTTCTGTAGGAATGAAATGAGACTTTTTCCTCCTGTTTGTCTGTTTCGTGTCCGTTTGATTACTAGACCACCCAAAGAACCTTCAAGGGAAAAGGAAAAACGCGTCCTCCCCTATAATACCCAAGGCTCACAGATCGGGTTTCTCAGGAGGCAGACGTCAGTGTGGACGCTATCAGCCACCGGGTTATGAAGGAGCAGCCCAGGGGGGCGAATCCCGTGGGAGGGAGGGAAGGAAGCGAGTCAGGGTAGGGAGAGACAGTGAGCTGGCATACAGCTGTGACAGAAGCCTCAGCTGATTCTGCAGGCAGATCTGAAGACAGGATGACCCTCAAGAAATGCAAGAATTGGCCCTGGCTAGTTTGGCTCAGCGGTTGGAGCATCGGCCCATGGACTGGAGAGGCCCGGGTTCGGTTCCCGCTGGGGGCACATGCCTCGGTTACAGTTTGTCCCCGGCCCCCTGTTGGGGTCGTGTGGGTGGCAGCCACTCAATGTGTCTCTCTCACATCGATGTTTCTTTCTCTCTTCCTCGCTCCCTCCGGCTCTGTCTGAAGATAAATGCAAAAAGCGTCCTCAGGTGAGGATAAAAAAAAAGAGATGCAAGCAACTGGTGACAGGTCTAGCCCTCATAGCCACCCACAGATCAGACACAGGGTTCAGGATACCCTGGCAGGGAGCAGGACTTCAGGCCAGTCCCCGAGGGAGCTGCCGGCCGAGGGCTTTCTGTTGGGACACTCCCAGAAGCTGGGGTACCTCACGGCCGATCTGAATGGTACCTCACCGTTTCCCCCACACTTACCAGTGATTCCCTTCTCTCAGTCTTCTTTGTTTTTCAAAATGCCGATACATACCCAGTTCATCAATATTCTGCGAACCAGTTTTATCAACGAACTGCTTCCTTCCCGAATGAGTTAATAAAATATTGGACCTAGGGCCACTCTGTAATTATATGAGGGGCATGCTCTTTTGCAATTATTTTTTGACAGAATGCACCACATGGAATGGCAATTATTATGATATATGAATAATAATAAAGAAGAAGAAATCTGTCACTTACAATAAATGGGAAGATCACCCCAGCAAGGCCCTTATTCCTAGATTCCTTCTGAGTCTTGCTATCCAGGTAGGATAGGACTGGGCCCCGCGGAGAACCCAAAGGTAGGCCTGAGCGGCTAGCTGGAGGGGGAGGAAGGCGGCCCAGACAGAGAATGCTGGGAAATAAGCAAAGGGAGACCCCTGAGGCTCAATCAATCTGCCTGGGGAGCTAGTGACCCCGTCAGAGCCTTTATTTGGCTTGTGCTAAAGGATGAGGAGCAGACAGCACTTTCTGGGGGATCTCATTGTCTCTTTGGTTGAGGAAGTAAAAATCCTGATACAGCATCTTGAACATCCTTTCTGTAAACGGCAAAGTGAGAATCAGAATTGTCAAGGCCAGACACAGAGGGACAGAGTCCTGGGGGAGGCCCCTGGGAGGGTCCTATGCCTGCTGCTGAGGTTTCCGATGGTCATGAGGAGGTGTCAAGGTCTTTGTAAGAGGGACGCTCAGGGAAGGCTCAAGAAAACCAGGATGTAACACATGCTTCCTTCAGAGCACAAAGCCACGCTTAGGGGTAGCACAGAGCCCACCTAGAAATACAACAAAGGGAAATGAATGGATACAGTGATAAAGAGATGGATAATTATATGACAAAGCAAATACAGCAAGATGCTAACTCTAGGACCATTACAGCAGATGCATGGGCAATTCAACTTTTTCACATGTGGGAAATATTTTATTATAGTAAAATACTGACGGAAAATGATTACTGGTAGGACAGAGGGAGCAAAACATAATCTCAATCCTTCTATAATCCACACGTTAAATGTGAACATCCTTATAAACTATACATATTTACACCTATATAAATAGTCATAAATTAATAAAACAAAAATATACGCAGGGTACTGGGCATGTAAACAAAGGGAGAGAGATTCACTCTCAGTACGTATTTTGTTTAAGCAAGAAATTAATGCTCCGATGTTTTCTAGACTCCAAACTGTACACCACCTTCCCTGAAAGTAAGTTATTATCAAATGTGACAAAGCTGCTCAGAGCAAACAGCGTTCATAAACTAGATGTCACAGAATAACAATTCTGAACGATGCGAAAGGAAATCGTTCCAACAACCTACAAAGGAAAAAGGAACAAAACTCAAACAGCATGCATTCGCTCTAACTGCCTGGCTGATTTGCCTGGGCCAGTGGCCTAAATGAACAGGCAGGAAGCCAGGCTCACATAACACAGCGAGGTAAGAGCAGAGCCTAGATGTAAATAAGATGCTACATTTGACGCTTAGTGACTAGCAATCCCATTTGAAATCGCCTGCGCTATAGAGTTTCCAGACTAGTAAGTTCCTAGAACAAGCCAGCACTGTATTTTGCAAGGTACAACCTGTCACCCAGTGCCGTGGCCATGACGACCACAGGTGTAAGGAGGGGCGGTGTGACCTTAGGACCAGACACCCAGGGAAATTTAAGGGGCTGGAGGAAGAGCTGAGCAATGAGTTCCAGCCTAAGGGGAAGCAAATGATGCTGTGAAACAGAGTGCTGCCAATGAACCCCACAATAAGCAGGGCCACCCACAGTCCCTCCCTGGTGACAACACAGAACTTCCTTTATCTAAGGAGACTGCGCCTCAAACGTTAAAACCTCAGTCAAGGAATAGCAGGGTTCACTCTGCAGAGACCAACAATGCCCACTTAGCAAAAACAGACTTGTCCTGTGATAACAGATGCTCCGATATTACCTATGACTAATATTGATGCAGGCAATTTCTCTGAGTACCAACTCTGGACAGGTTCTGTGCTAAGTAGGCACTTCCGTAGATTAACCCTCCTAACCCTCACACAATTCCATGTCCCTACTGTTTTGCTGATAAAGACACTGAGGGTGCCCAGCCGGTGGGGCTCAGTGGCTGAGCGTGGACTCATGCACCAGGAGGTTGCTGGTTCGATTCTTGGTCAGGACACATGCCCAGGTTGTGGGCCCGATCCCCAGTGAGGGGCGTGCAGGAGGCAGCCAGTCTATGTTCTCTCTCATCGACGTTTCCATCTCTCTCTCCCTCTCCCTTCCTCTTTCTCTAAAATCAATAAACAAAACAAAACAAAAAACCTTTTTTAAAAAAAGAAATTGAGTTTTCTTATGCCTGGAGCCACAAATACAAGGTGCAGCAGAGACTGTAGTCCAGGTAGTGTGATTACAGTGTCGCATAAACACTCTAGCTATCTGCTTGTTCCAAATCTCAGGTAGACATCTGTCATCTGCGTAGCTGGAAATGCAGTGAAATTAAGTGAACGAGAAATAAAGGGCAGCAGCAAGCTTATCAACAGGGGCAGTGATGCGCGCGGGCACACACACACACACACACACACACACACACAGATGTACTGAGAACACAAACAGCCAGAACTGATTCAACAGGCCAGTCCCTGAACCACACCCCGTGCAGAGGACACGGCCAACCCTGTCTCTGTGTCCAAGGCAGGGGGACTGGAGTTCCAGGAGAAACACTGACTCTGCTTCTGACTCCTTGGTTTTGCAACAGGGAGAGAGTGGGCAGCATTCTCCAATCAGTTAATAATGCGCCCAAACCGCACCACAAACAAGGGCGTAATTCAAGCCCTTCCTTTTGTTTAAAAGTATCTGAAATCTGCCAAGTGTGTGTCACTGCACAGAGCAAAGCGGCAAGTCCTGACGTTTATTTGGCCTTTTCTTCCCCTGCCTGGGATCTTCGATGCTGAGAAAAGGAAGAAAGTTAATTATCTACTGAGCCCGATCGGTGTGCCAAGACCTGAAAGAGGTACTTGCCACAAACATTTTCTCATTAAATCCTGGCGCGAACTACGTGGCGCAGGAATTATTGACTTCGGTTCGGAGACGTGGAAGGAGAGACCCAGAGAAATTAAGTCACTTGTCCAGGGCACACAGCTATGGGGGCAGAATGCTCTTTAAAACCCGGGCCGCGGCCTCCCGCCTGGTTTCATTAAACCGTGTGGCTCCTTCTAATGTTGTTCATCACAAGACAGTCAGAAGACGCGGAGAGAACCGCAGGCCCTCAGAAGGTCCAAGGAAGGAAATCTGTTTATTAGAGCCAAGTGGCAAGTCACCTCTGCAGGGTGACCCAGCAACCCGGCACCAGCTGGGCTGGAAAAGGCGGACGGACGCGCCAGGCCATTGCGAGATGCCAGGATGAGAATGGCATTGTGTGGCAGCAGCTGCGGCAGCTCCGTGGACACAGGCAGTGCCATGCCGTGGAGGGGGCACCGTGCGGCAGAGGGGTGCAGGCGTTGCGGCTGCATCTCAGCCGGGCAGGCCAAGAGGATCTCAAACAGCCTCGGGGTCGTGGTGGGGGGAGTGGGGTGGGCAGGGGTGCTTGGATGGCCAAACACTCAGGAAATGGCTCGAGCCATCTTGCACTCTGAGTGAAGGGTGCAGGGCGGGGAAGGGAGAGGAAGAGATGACAGTGTTCTACATGAGAAAAGGGGATACTGAGGAATAACACACACAGCATCCGTCCGTGCACCTGCTCTGCATTCATTCTGAATCCGAAGGCATCTCTGAGCCTGAGACCCAGTGCTCAGGAAGCGGGCACCTGTCAGTGGTAAAGACACTTGGCACCGAGCACAGAGAGGACCACGAAGCCGGCAAGGGGTCCACGGGGAAGCGGGTCCCGGCCATCACACGGACACGTGCCGAAACCCTGTCCCTCCCCCAGTCAACCGCAAAGTCAGCTGTAAGCCGACGCTCTGACCTCAAGCTCGGTTCTGAGAACATGAACACTGCCCGGTTGGACATGAAGGACGTGAGGCAAGTCTGTGCCTGCACCTTGCAGGGCTCAGTAACTACCCACCACCCCTCGTCGTCACAACTTTTAAAGAGAATCAACAGCCCAGCCAGTGTGGCTCAGGGGTTGAGCATCAACCCATGCACCAAGAGGTCGCCGGTTCGATTCCCGGTCAGGGCACATGCCCAGGTTGTGGGCTGGATCCCCGTCAGGGGACAAGCAGGAGGCGGCCAATCGATGTTCTCTCTCATCGATGTTTCTATCTCTCTTTCCCTCTCCCTTCCTCTCTCTCTAAAATCAGTAAAGAAAAACAAAATGTTGTTTTTTTTTTAATAGAGATTCAACAAAGCACCATTACAGCTCGTCCTAATACCTGTCTGGAGTTAAGCTAGACGACTCACTGATGGGTCCTGAGAACAAAGCCCCAAGAGGGATGTTGAAGGCATCCTTGCACGAGGGCGACTTGGCGGTCAGTGAGCACAGACGTGGTCCTGCTGTGGAAATAAGTGATGCTGGGATCCTGGCTATGGCATCTCTTTCTGGGAGGGCAAAGCCCTACGTCCAAGGTCACAGTCACGCAGGGCCCCTGGGCAGGAGGAGCCAGAGGGCTTCACACACTCGCCTCAAAGGAAGACAGATCAGGAGGCCACCCGGACCCAGGGCAGACCCGGTGCGTCAGGGGCTCATGGGAGGCCGATCTCGCCTGATGGGCGGACTGACGGGGGAGTGGAGAGTGAACCTTAAAGAAAAGAGAATCCCAGGAGATGAGCTCTGATGTCCCTTTCCGGCTAACAAGAGTCAGCTCCAGGAAAAAGATACAATCCTCGACGTTTCCAATGTGGGTGTCGGTGCTGTTACGACTCCAGAGAAAAAGTTTCTCATGGCACAACGCGCAGCGACCAGGGGGAAGCACACATCACACTGAAGGAGAGAAACAACCAAAGGCAAAGACACAGAGGCCGGGAGGGATCCTGGGCAAATGGACTGGTCATACCCGCGAGCCCCAAATAATACTGAAGAGGAATTCATTCAGCTTTACTCTGGCTGACAGGACTCTGCAGTATCTGCTCTCCAGCTACCTCTCTGCATTCATCTTCTCCCACTATCCCCCGACTCACTAGCCCTTCCATCCCGATCACAGCAAACATACTTCAACCCCAGGGCCTTTGCACTTCCTCGTTCCTCTTCCTAAAACACGCTCGCTGTACAATTTGACCCTGAACTTCCCTTAACCTACTCAAATGTCTCCAACCCGGAGAGGCATTTCTCTACGATCCCACATGTTAGCAGCAAAATATTCAGAAAGCATACGGCTGTTCGCTTGGGGGACCTCCCCAAACTGCCTCCTGTACATGAATCAAGGACAGAGCATGACACGTACATGCAAGGGCGATCACGGCCGTTGAAGGGTTGAAATGTTGCAAAAGCTAGAAACCATCCAAGGGCCCATTCTGCGCATCGCTGGAAGACCATGGGATTTCTGGACCCAGCCGCCCAGCAGAGAAGGGTTCCCCATCCCTGTAACATGATTTCAGACACTAGTGTCTGGCTGCTGGAAGAAAGAGGCATCTTCCCAGCTTCTGCCAGAGACACCAGAACCACGGAGCTTGTAGTCTGACCCTGGACGTTCGGTGTCTCCTGATGCAGGCGTCTGGGGAACCTCCGGCCTCTGAGCTCGCTCAAGGAGAAGCCAGCATGGCCCTCCTGCCTGCAACAGTGAGCCTGGGAAGGCAGCCCCGGACAGACAAGCGGACAATGGTCAAAAGGGTACAGTCAGGCGTGTGGATGGCCAGTGATGTGGGAAGGGACGGAGACGACCTCTGCTCTGTGTGGGCCCTCCTCCCAGGTGACTCGGAGCAGAAGTAACTGCGGCTTCCCCCCGAGTCCCCTCCTTCCAGCCCCCAACTTGGGATGGGGAGGCTCTGCCCTACCAAAGGGGCAACAACTGGATAACAAGCAGCACTTTAACTTTTCCCAGACGGCTTTCCTGATGCGCTCGCTGGGAAGGCCGTCAGCCTCTGTTTCCCGAATACAGACATCTCGCCAGGACTCTAGCTATTCTAGCTATCTATCCAACCCAAGTGCCCGGGACAGGTCCTGATCAGGTTAACTCCACGGAGCTCCGTTTTATCAGCTTTCAGAGAGCAATGCTATTTTGAGAGTGAAATGACATAATATACGAAAGAGACTCAGCACGGGCCCTGGCACAGAGTAAGCATTCAAAACTGCTTGATTCCATCAAATGATTCTGATGACTGAAAAGTGGAAATGTCAAAATTACTACTAGAATCTAATCATCAGAGCTTTCTAGAAAGATGCAAATTGTGGAAATCACGTCAGCCTCCCTTGATATCGGAAAGGAGACATTTCATAATAATTCCTGATCTTAGTGATTCATATCATCTCCGTTGAAGAGAATAATGGTTTCTTTATCTTAAAACAACTTTTATTATTATTATTATTATTTTATCCTCACCTGAGGACTTTTCTGCACTTATCTTTTTTTTTTTTTTTTATCATCCTTACCCGAGGACATTTTTCCATTTTTTGTTCAGGTAGAGCGGGAGGGAGAGAGAGGAAGAGAGAGAGAGAGAAACATCGATGTGAAAGGGACACATCGAGTGGTCGCTACCCGCACAACCAACCAGGGCCGGGGACAAACTGCAACCGAGGTACGTGCCCTTAGCGGGAACCGAACCTGGGTCTCTCCGGACCGCAGGCCGATGCTCTAACCACTGAGCCAAACCGGCCAGGGCTTCTGCACTTATCTTCAGATAGAGCAGGAGGGAGAGAGAGAGAGAGAAACATCAATATGAGAGAGACACATCGAGTGGTTGCCACCCAAATGACCCCAAACAGTGCCGGGGATGAACCGCAACCGAGATACGTGCCCTTAGCGGGAACTGAACCCGGGACCCTCCGGTCCACGGGCCAACGCTCTAACCACTAAGCCAAACCGGCCGGGGCTATTATTTTTTTTAAAAGGCTCTCGAGTCAGAATCCTCCCTTTGGTGCCCAGTACTGCCACGTTCAAGCTATGTGACACCGAGAAAGGCCTCAGGACCTCAGAACCTTCGTCTATAGAATAAAGATAACGGTCATTACACAGGGTTGTAAGCAGATTAAACAGGTGAATACATGTACAAGCTGTTAGCTATCACCCCTGTTCTAATCTTTCTTTCATCACTATGGTGACCATTCACGCAACTTGATGGGACGACACGCCGGCGTAGCCTTCTGCCCTGTGTGACGCCTCTGGCACGGGCCAGTCGCTGGGGAAAACTAAGTGGACGAGGGATGGACAGCCCTGCTCCTGGCCCTGGCTGCAACATAATGACAAGTGATGGTAGCAACCGTGATATTTCGGGATGCTGCACTCAGGGGCGTTACCAACACACTTCTGTTCAAAAATAGCTGGAAACGTAGTGTCTACACTCGAACCAGTAAAACGAATGAAGTCAGCAGGAGAGGAAGAATAATGTGCGAAAGAACCATCCTGGTTATTATTAAGAGATATCAATCAGCCCTGGCCGGTTTGGCTCAGCCGTCAGAGCGTCGGCCTGCGGTCCACAGAGACCCGGGTTCGGTTCCCGCTAGGGGCATGTACCTTGGCTGCAGTTTGTCCCCGGCCCTGGTTGGGTCGTGTGGGTGGCGGCCACTCAATGTGTCCCTTTCACGTCGATGTTTCTCTCTCTTCCTCTCTCTCCTTCCCGCTCTATCTGAGTGAAAAATGGAAAAATGTCCTCGGGTGAGGATAAAAAAAAAAAGAAATATAAATCACAACTTGGGAGTTTGTCATCAACAGCAGCTTGAAGGGTATGTAACGGCGTAAGAAAAGATCATTGCAAATAACTCAGATGGGGGCATTCCCATGGAAACGAGGAAATGCTAAGGGGCAGCATGTGGATGGCGTGGCAGTTTCTAACCCCAGCGAGCCAAAGAGAGGCGGTGCCTTCATCAACACGTCCCACGTCCACGCAGGAGGGCCAGGCGGAGACTGGATGTCGGCACCCCAAACAGGTGTCTCTCGCACGGAGAAGCCTGGGGTTTTCCTCATTCCCTGCAGAGCCTCCGGTGACGGAGTGAAACAGCAAACCCGAAAGAAGGATCCTACGGTCTCGGTACCAAGTTTCTTGTTCACCATAAGGATATGCCGATTTCACAAAGCGTGCATTCAGGGACCTAGGGAAAGTGACACCAAACTGTGGCCTGCCAACTGTAAAAAAAAGCTGGAGGGGTTATTTTATTATCGACCAGCCTCCAAGCATCTTGGCAACCTGCAGATTAAGATGAGCTGATAGAAAAGCCTAGAATCCGACCGGCTGGAGCACACGGCTCCTTCCCGAGACCTCGCCACTGGTCTCTCTGTTAGCAGGGACAGCACCAGCCTGAACCATCCATGGCTGGTGGCCCATCGGCTCTTCCCTTACTCACCAGGCAACACGAGTGCAGCCCAACCAACGTCTTAAAGAACAAGATGATATTACAGCTCCTTGCGATACCAGGTGACACCTAACTGCAAAAAAAAAAAAAAATGTCCAGTGTTTTCTAGTCCAGAATGGACTGGCTTTCATGGAGCTACACTTTTTGCACTTATTCAGTAAAATCAGAGTGAGGCTGAAAAGTCACGTGTGGTGGCCCCGTCTGCCCCACAGTGGCAAATTTCACATCTCCCTGCTTGCTTGATTGTTCATTCATTCGTTCAGCAAACATTTACCAAATGCTGGCGTCCCGGGCTCAGCCTGAACTGGGATCTGTGCACACGATCAGCAAATGCATGGCTTCAATAATGCACGACTTAAAGAATGTGAGTGGTCTATCCCCAATTCTACTCGGTCAAGGCAGGGCCCGCGTGTGTGCGTGAGCAGACAGACATGACAACCCCGTCTTCCTCGATCCCCACCGGTGCTCACTCTGCACACGTATCTCACTGAGCCTAAGCACGCTTCCTACAGCATGAGACCTGAATGAACTACTTACCTTCCAGACAAAAGAGGAATGTCCTAGGGTGACACCCCTCACTCACCCTGTTAGCATCTCAGGCTGTTTTAGAACCAAACTCCCCAGTAAGAGGCAACCATACTTCAAGGCATGGATCTTAATGGTTCAGTGTTATAATAGAGTTAACTGCTGCCCTGGCCGGTTTGGCTCAGTGGTTAGAGCGTTGGCCCGCGGACCAGAGAGACCCGGGTTCAGTTCCCGCTAAGGGCATGTACCTCAGTTGCAGTTTGTCCCCGGCCCTGGTTGTGGTCATGTGGGTGGCAACCAGTCGATGTGTCTCTCTCACATCAATGTTTCTCTCTCTCTTTCTCCCTCTCTCCCTCCAGCTCTATCGGAATAAAAATACAAAAATGTCCTCGGGTGAGGATTAAAAATAATAATAATGATAATAATAATAATAATAGGGTCAACTGCAAAGGAAGCCCCCAAAGAAGGACACCTGACTGGGCCAGGGAGAGGCAGAGATTGTGGGGTGGGGGCAGGGTTACCCACTCAAGCATGACATTCCAGGCTAGTGCTAAAGAGGAGGAAGAGACAGCCAGGCAAAGAAATCACATGGCTTAGGCTAAGAAAATCACCTCCTAGGGTCTGAGCCAAGGGCACGAGTTTCTGACTCCCTGGCTGCACAGCGGGGACTTTTAGCCCCTGTCTGGCTCTCACGCAAAGACCGAGCGCTGGCCCTCCGTCCAACTGCTGCTGGTATTAAAAGCTTCCGATGCAATACACTGAGCTTCTCTGAGTAGCTTTGAAACCGACAGCCCCAATCTGAAAACCTTTCCTTTTGCCCTGGCCAGTCTGGCTCAGCGGTTAGAGCATCGGCCCGCAGACAGAAGAGTCATGGGTTCGATTCTAGTCATGGGCACGTACCTGGGTGGCGGTTCGGTCCCCAGCCTCGGCTGGGGTCGTCGCGAGGCAGCCAATCGATGTGTGTCTCTCTCACATTGATGTTTCTCTCCCCCTCTCTCTCTCTCTCTCTTTTCTCCCCCTCCCACTCTATCTGAAGATAAATGGAAAAATGTCCTCGGGTGAGGATAAATAAGTAAATAAATAAAAACCCTTCAGCGGAGGACAAGGGGAATGTCTGCTGGTTGCATAAAATGCAGGGTAAAGAAAAGTCTTCCACGGGGAAGGGAAGTATCAGATCACTGGGCCCATTAGCTCAGGCCACAGCCAATGAACCTCAAACCAGAAACACAGACCGGTGGCTGGTACTCTGACTAGGATGCTGGTGTTTACCTTCTGTCATGTGACCAGTTCAACACCACCGGGGCAACGTTTTCAAAAGGCCTAGTGGAACAATTTTCCAAATGAAAGCCAATCAGTGAGACCAACAAAACAATTCCCCCTGCGACCAGTCCCAGAATAAGGGTTCAGGTTTTTATTTCCCCGAAAGAGTCTGGGGCACCAAGCAGGCTGAGCAGCTGGGGTTACAGCTCCATTTATCATCAGCATTTCAGGAAAGGTGTGTTTTTCTATCGGCTCTTAGGAGAGACACAGGTGCTTCAACACAGTGTTTCGGAGCACACGGGGTCCCCCTCCTCTGCATGGATACTAAATGTATCAGACCCCAGGCTCACCCTGGAGGGAGACAAATCAGCGGGCTAGCAAGTTCTCCTGGGCTCCAGTAGGCTCGCTCCACCCCACTCCTTCCTTCAAAATATTCTGGGTCTTACTACTTCTGGACAGAGTTCCAAAAACTGCAGGAGAGAACAGAGACTGCATGCCTTTAACGTGCTCCCTGATTCTATGCTGTTAGGTCCCCCTCAGTCCTCTCCAAATACTTCTGTTTAAAAAGATAAACAATGTCCAACTGGTGTGGCTCAGTGGTTGAGTGTCGACCCACGCACCAAGAGGTCGCCGGTTCGATTCCTGGTCAGGGCACATGCCCAGGTTGTGGCCCGATCCCCAGTGGGGGGCGTGCAGGAGGCGGCCCATCGATGTTCCTCTCTCTCCCTCTCACTTCCTCTCTCTCTAAAATCAATAAAGGGCAAAAATTTTTTTTTAAATAAAAATAAAAAGATAAACAATGTCCTTTGAGGAGTGAATGTTAAACGAGCGATGCTACAGCCATATCATGAAATATTATTCAGCAATAAAAAAGGAATGAATTATTGATACATGCAACAACTTCAATAGATCTCCAGGGATTTGTGCTGAGTGGAAAGATTTTTAAAAGGCTAATCTCAAAAGGGTGAACGCTGTGTGATTCCATTTATGAAACATGCTTAAAATGGCAACACTGTGGAGAGAGAGAATGGACTAGTGGTTGCCGGGGTCAGGGAGCAGGGGAGGATGTGGCCACACAGGTAGCAGGAGGGACCCAGGTGTTAGAACTGTTCTGTACCATGACTGTGGCAGTGGGCACACAAATCTACACCTGTGATTGAGTTGCAAAGATTAAATACACACAACAGCCCTGGCCAGTATCGCTCAGTGGCTAGAGCGTTGGCCTGCACACCAAAGGGTCGTAGGCTCGATTCCCGGCCAAGGGCACGTACCTGGGTTGCAGGTTTGATCCCTAGCACTGGACGGAGCACGTGCGAAAGGCAACCAATTGATGTGTCTTCTCTCCACATCGATGCCTCTCTCTCTCTCTGCCCCTCCCTCCCTCCCTTCTACTCTCTAAATATCAATAGAAAAAATATTCTCGGGTGAGGATTAACCAATAAATAAATAAATACACACAAAATATATATAAGTGCACCTAAAACTAAGGAAATCTACTAGGGAGCTGTGTCTATGTCCGTTCCCTGACTGTCGTACTGCACTGTGGTTATGCAAGGTGTTACCAAGTGGGGACACTGGGCAGCTTTCTGTATTATTTCTAACACTTGCATGTGAATCTTCAATTATCTCAACATGAAAAGTTGAAAAGAAAAAGATGAGCAGGTTGAAGCTCAGAAAGCAGGCCAGTTTCATTCAGACCCTGCACAGTGTCCGGAGTACTTATTAAAGGGATCCAGGTGCTCACCCGTGGGACTCACGAGACCAACTCAGCTGTCACACACAAACCTGTAGTCACAAAATAATCTCCGTCTGAAGACTCTGAGAACACCGGCACCTCTTCAGGGATCTTGTTAAGAGTTCAGCTGCACATCAGAATTAATCAACCCCTTCCTGAAACAGGGTGTCACTCAGAGAGCCAGAGAGCTATCCCACGACTATTTTTATAGGAGAAAAATGGACCCTTACTTATATAAACCACACCTACAGAAGGAACTCTATGCATCTGTAGTAACTACGAGCCCTGGACAGTTGAAACAATTATGTAAATCCCCCCTACCTTGCTTTTCCCTTCCTTTGTCTTGTTTTCTTAATGTTCAGTCCTATTTTTGCTTGCACCCTAAAAAACACACAAATGCTGACTTTTGTTACATGCACACACATCATGTTCAACGATCACTGCACATTCCAAGTGCACATTCTCACAAACAGACTCGTCATTTCCCCCGAGTGTAGTGTGAATTTCAACCCATTAAATAAAATGATTGTAAACTGTCCTTGTAGATGTTACAAACCCTCACCCCCACCGATGACATCACTGTTTCCATAGTAACTAATGTACTTCAAAGTGGAAAATACAGATGGTAGCTTTAAAAAAAAAAAAAAAAAAAAAAGGCAATCAAAATAAGTGAGAGAAGCCACGCACATCGCCGTGTAAATGGTGATGGACAACGTACTTGCCCTATGGGGCGTCAGCTCAGGGCCAAAGAATAAATATTTTAGTAGAGCCCTTATGCTAACAGATACTCTACATGGCGGTGGCCTATCAAACGACCCCATCGCCTCTGGACACATGGCTGCCCCGTCCAGTGCCTGTCGATAAACATCCATGTTCAGCAGCCCAGGTACAGATGACAAGCTGATCTCCCAAAGAGAGTCACTTACTTTACTTCACAGTGGTGCAATGATTCCTACTGAGAACAGCTTTTTCAGAAATATCTGAAAGCCAGATAGAAAAGACTGTGACTGCTCACAAGAGACAAATGGAGAAAACTGGTAGAGAGGCAACCGGCCTCAATTCTTATTTCCTGAATGTAAGAAAAAAAATGATAAAATCTCCATGAAATGCAACATCCCTCTCTTGAAGCAACGGGGTCATTTTGAGGAAGCGGACCCGGGTATTTTTGCAGTGACTGTGGCTGTTTCAATATTTGGATGCTGGTGAATGAAGGCTCTTTTCTGAGCATGAAAATCCACACTCTGAGTTGTTAGGGAGGCGGCTAGGAGGTTGCAGTTCCGGATAGTTTGACACGAAACGAGGGTGTGGTTTTAAAACATCACAGCGTGTGTGATCTGTCCCTGTCAAAACATCCTTCTTAACATTTAACATACCGAAGAGACGCTTCCAGAAGTCCCACCGTTTCGTTTCCACGCGGTGAAAGCCAGTATTTAGAGATCATGAGACACCACGGCCCATAAACACATGATGAGCTAGCTACTTTCTTGGGATGCCCTGCGGCTATCACCAAGGGGTAGGTTGCCCTGATTAAGATCTCACATGAGGATGATTTCATTTCTGGGATCTTGCTCCACTTTATCAGCATGGATGTCCGTGTTTCCGTAAAGCTGTAAGACAACTCTTTTCCCTGGAGGGCGTCGGGGAGGCCCCCCCAACTCCCCGGCAGGATGCTCAGACCAGACTACAGGCCTCCAATGGCTTGCAGGCTCACTGAGATACTTCCTTCCTGAAACACCTCTGTCTACACGGCACACCGCTTTGTTGTAACACCCAGCGTGACTCCTTCTTGTTTATCAGACGGAGTCCAGAAGTCAAGGCCGCCCCTTATCCAACTGCAGCCTCCACCCAAGGAGGCTTTCTTCCTCCCCTCTCTGCTGTTTGTTCATCCTGCTTTTTCTGCGGGATCCACTTCCACATTCTCCTCTTTCCCATCGCCACAAAAGGACTTTTATTTATTTATTTTTTATTTTCTCTTTATTGATTTTAGAGAGAGAGGAAGGAAGACGGAGAGAGAGAGAAACATCGATGAGAGAGAACATGGACTGGCCGCCTCCTGCCTGCCCCGCACTGGGGATCAGGCCCACAACCTGGGCATGTGCCCTGACCAGGGCTCAAACCGGCGACCTCTTGGTACATGGGTCGGTGCTCAACCACTGAGCCACGCCGGCCGGGCACAAAAGGACTTTTACATTCAGCCGTCCACACTCACCTTTCAAAAATCTCCACCACTGAGCTGATGTGACTTGCAAAGGGCTTTGAGCAAAGCACCCTGATGTCAGTCAGTCCCTTCAGAGCAGAGATTCTGTGTGCTTAGATGGCACTGTGTCCCCCGCACCCGAGGAGGGCCTGGTAAATTGCAGAAGCGCAGTAAATAGGCCCTGAATGGATACGGTAGCAGCACAGAATATAAACATCTTAAATATTTTAAGGGCGCGCACGCATGAGAGAGAGAGAGAAAGTGGGCCTTGATATCCGAATTAAAATATACATACAACTGCCATCATCATTTCCAGAGACTTCATGCCGAATTAATTAAAACATTAAACAGTTATTTAAGTGGTTAGGAGACAACATAAAAATAGAAGGGAAAAGATTCTTCCATAGCGGAATTGAATTTACTGCCTCAGATCGATCACTATCTTAAAGACCAGGAAATAAATCAAGGGCCATCAGCCAGATGACACAGAAAAGGACCTTGGGATATTACTGCCCAACTGCCGAAGTCGCGTATGGAAATGAGGTTGCCCGTTCAGTGCAGTTGAATCGGTTCCATTTGGGTCAAGCTGCAGGACCCCGCACGCATTGGCAGAAGTCAAATGTCTATAATTAGCGGGCGCAGGGTTCGAGGGCCGGGAATATGAATAGAGAGAAGGCCTGTGGTTCTGCCACAGTCCCCTCCGGACCCACATGGGGCAGCTCAAAGGAGCTCCCTGCAGGGTCATCTGGAAATTGCTGTGCAAAACACAAGCACGGGGGTTCCTCCAATCGGGGGGCCTTCAGAACCACCGGCTACCCAGCTGAGAAAGCATCTGTGAGCACACTTGCCCTTTGTTTCCTTAGACGGCCGGAGAGACCACCCAGAGGAAGCAGTCAGCCTTAGGCTGGAAGGACCGGGAAAGACCACCCTTAGGAGTGACAGCTGAAGGCAGGAATTCACCAGGAGGCAGCAACTCCCATATGTGGGAGCCTGGACCCCCGGGTCAGAGAGCACACTCCCAGAGCTCTTTAATATTCTGGAAAAGCGGTCTGCCATTTTTTTGTTTCTTTTTTCTGCAGGATACCAGATACTAAAGATTACAGGCGTTGCAGAACATCTGGTCTCTGTCACAGCCTCTCGGACGTGGCTGATGTCTGCAAAGGGAGCCGCAGACAGTAGCATGGAAATGACCCCGCGTGGCTGTTCCATGAACACTGGGCTCCTGAAGTCAGCCTGCAGGCGGGACGCCGTCCACGGGCCGTGGTGTGCTGGCCCGGCTCTGCAGCCACTCACTGCTCGCCTGCTCCTGGCTTCAATCATCCTGTGTTTCTCCAAAAACAAAACCCTCAAAGCAAAAAAAAAGGGCCTTAGAGACTGTCTTCAGGGCCCCCCACGGCAGGCGCGACAGCCAGAATGAGGAAGTTGACTGAACACGCGTCCCAGGCACGGGACTAAGACCTTCACCTGTGGGAATGCATTTCCGACTCATGAGAACCCCTGATTGTTGGGGTGACAATCGGGGAGTTTTGGAAGAAAATGATCGTAGTTTATAGAGAAGGATAATAAACATTTAGGTGTGAAGTGTCCTCATTTCTACAATTTACTTTTATTTATTTTTTTATTTTTTGCTCAGATAGAGAGGGAGGGAGAGGAAGAGAGAGAGAGAAACATCGACGTGAAGGGACACATCGAATGGCTGCCACCCGCACGACCAACCAGGGCCGGGGACAAACTGCAACCGAGGTACGTGCCCTTAGCGGGAACCGAACCCGGGTCTCTCTGGACCGCAGGCCGACGCTCCAACCGCTGAGCCAAACCGGCCAGGGCTACAATTTACTTTTAAGTGGTTCAAAAAAAGATTATATGGCCCGGCCGGTGTGGCTCAGTGGTTGAGCGTCGACCCATCCACCAAGAGGTCACCGGTTCGATTCCTGGTCAGGGCACATGCCCAGGTTGTGGGCCCGATCCCCAGTGGGGTAAAAATGCCCCACCCAGCTCTCAGGGGGCCGTCACACTGAAATGACACAATCCATGACAACAAACATCAAAAGCCATTCAACATTCCACGCATGTGAGTCAGTACTGGGCCCGTTTAAGATTTGGACGATAAAACGGAGACGCAAACAGGAGTCTTCCAATAAATACCAAAACGCTTGGGAAGCCCCGTGGAATACTCCTGGAGTAAGGTACAGGTAATCCTGTGCTGAGGTTTGGAGAGATGGCCATTTGCGCAGGTAGCACGTATTAATTAGAGTGTTTGCTCCCCCTGGCACGGAGCAGTCTGTAATTTTGTGAGGGCTGTTATGGCTGGATTATTACACAATGGCCCTTGTTTTTGAGTGGCTGGCTGTTCCCAACAAGAATGCAGTCGAGGGCTGAGCACACAGGTAACGACATGCCCGGAACAGGGGCCCCGAGCAATGGATCTTCCGACAAAACCAAATTCACAAAACCCCCAAATGCCATTTCGCACTCTGGGGGGCGGGGAGGGGAAGGGACCGAAAACATGGTTCTCTGTCCGCACTGAAGTCACGTTCAACGTCCCTCACCTTCTCCCTCGGTTACAGAAGAGGAAGAACAGTGTTCTCTCGCAAGCAGGGACATGCTAAGACGATATCACAACACCAGACACGGACCAGCAATCAACACAGCTGTGACTTCTCGAGGAGGCGCGGTCTGAGGACAGAGGGGATTTTAAAGCGAGATAAAGCCGAGATACCTGGGATCAAAACCTAATCGTGGGCAAGCTCTTGGCTCTGAGCCCTTGTAAATAATGGCATGTATCAGACAGGGTTGTGGTGAGAGTCTCATCAGACCATTTATGGACTTCATGGCACACGTAAGACCCTCAAAAAATGTCAGTTCCCCTCCCCCTCTACAGCGGTGACCAGGCCTTTTAATCTCAGCATCCCATTTTATAATTCTAAAAAGCAACACAGAAACGTAATGAGAAATATAGATTTATGTTAGCAAAGTCAACAACCTACCGTACAAAAACAGGGTGGTTCAATATACTAGGATACAGTAGAATATTATGCAATTCTTTAAAATTATTCTGGGCATGTCTCACTTAAAATGATACCAACCTCTATGTAGAGACTGACTCTTCTAAAACTTAACTAAAAGAATTATTTTTCTTTATTGATTTTTTTTACAGAGAGAGAGAGGAAGAGAGAGGGAGAGAGAGAGAGAAACATCGATGAGAGAGAACATTGATTGGCCGCCTCCTGCATGCTCCCCACTGGGGATCAGTCCCACAACCTGGGCATGTGCCCTGACCGGGGATCGAACCAGTGACCTCTTGGGTCGACGCTCAACCACTCAGCCACACCAGCCTGGCAACTATAAGAATTTTAAAGCAGAAACAGAATAATCACCAGTCAAAAAACAAGCAGGAGCCCTGGCCGGTTTGGCTCAGCAATTGGAGCATCGGCCTGTGGACCAGAGAGTCCCGAGTTCGGTTCCTGCTAGGGGCATGTACCAAAAAACACACACACACACACACAAAAAAAAAACAAGCAGGAAAATAAGCACACCCCTGTGTCACAAAGTTCAAATGCTGCCTGCTAGGGAGAGTTAAAGGAAGACTGGGGATCAAAGCAGAATGGAACAGTAACCAGGCTCCCCCATCCTCAGGAAGGTGAACCGATGAATAAACAAAACTGAGTTTTCATTCGTATCACTAACTCAGAGAAAAGCAACCTTGAGTAGCTATCCACACATAGACCATGGTGCTAACTATTTCTGCTGGAAGCAGGTGAAGGCTTCAGGAGACCACAGTGAAAACCGGGGCTGGTGGGGCCAGGGCATAATGCCCAAGGATATCCGGTGTGCCCCCACCCAGGAAGACTGAACCCCCTGAAAAGGACCTTCCAAGGACCCCAGAAGCAAAAGCCACCCAGCCCGCATCTTCCAGCCAGGACCCTGTCAGCACCCTATACACCACCTGCTGCAGCTCAGCCAGCCCCGCCCCCCGTATGTCTTCAGGCTACAGAAAGCGTGGATAGAGGCAAAACACCAGCCTTCAAACTGTAGCTTGGTGGTAAGTGGGGAGGGGGGATGGAAAACTTCAAAGCAAGAAATCACCTACAACCATGACCTGGGCAGTCTCTCTAGGCAAAAACAAATTGCAAAACAGGCACAGGCAGCTCTAAAGCTAGACTCCTGGAGGAAAGAAAAAAAATGAAACATTGTATCAAAAGCAGAAACTGTCAACTTAAAAGAAATCCTAAGTGGAGAACAGGAGTATTCCCCCACAAAAGATCTTTGAGCCACAGATCTTACGATAAGAGTTCAGTAAGCTGAGGAATTCAAAAGCAACATGACCAGAAAAGAAACGGAATGAAATTGCCAACCTAATGAAATAACCTGGGGACTAAGACAATCCAACATACGGATAACAGGTCCTCACAGCAGCAAACTCACTCACTGTACAGAACCAAGCAAGGGTGCAAAGAGAAAAATCTTAAACATTCTCCTGGGAATGATAAAGGATTGAATCTGTTGACATCAAGTTACACAAAAATGACACTCATCATGCAGCAGGAATGGATGTTGCGATTGTTACATGTGAAATATGAACAAGGAATTAATTCTTCAGGCAACTTATCTACACACAATCTACAAAGCAAGAAAAACCAGGCTGGCTTCGGCTACAGCAATTTTCCAGGGCGGAAGACAGTGACTTCACAGTTTAATTAGGTCTTTGGTTAAATATGAGTGAAATTAAAATTGCTGCTTTGCATTTTAAGAACATATATTTTATTTTATTTTATTTTATTTTTCTACTGCTCACCTGAGGATATTTTTCCATTTCTCTCCAGATAGAGGGGGAGGGAGGGGGAGAGAGAGAGAGAAACATGGATGTGAGAGAGACACATTGATTGGTTGCCTCCCTCACACAACCCTGACCAGGGCTGGGGACAAATCACAACCAAGGTACATGCCCTTGACCGGAATCGAACCCAAGACTCATTGGTCCATGGGCCGATGCTCTAACCACTGGGAAAAACCAGCCAGGGCAAGAACATATATTTTAAAAAGTATATCTAGCCCTGGTCATGTGGCTCACTTGGTTGGAGCATCGTCCCATACACCCAAAAGGGTGCAGGTTTGATTCTGGGTCAGGAAAGATACCTAGGTTGTGGATTCGATCCCTGGTTGTGGCACATATGGGAGGCAACCAATTTATGTGTCTCACGGTGATGTTTCTCTCTCTCTCTCTCTCTTCCTTCCTCTCTCTAAAAATCAATAAACATATCCTTGGGTGAGGACAAAAATAATAACAACAATAGCAGTAACGTACTGCAGAGAGGCACGGGCCAAGCACCTTGAAGGGACTGTCTCATCTGGTATTTGCAAGATCATTTGAAATTAGTATAAATACCATCCCAATCTTAGATATGAAATGGAGAGTTGGAGAGGAAGACACAGACTCAGTGGCCCAAAGCTACTTAAGATGAGCAAGCAGGGCCCGGCCAGTGTGACTCAGTGGTTGAGCATCAACCCATGCACCCAGAGGTCACTGGTTCAATTCCAAGTCAGGGCACATGCCCAGGTTGTGAGCCTGATCCCCAGTATGGGGCGTTTCTCTCTCTCTCTCCCTCCCTCTTCCTCTCTCTAAAATCAATAAACAAAAATAATTTTTTTAAAAAGGTGAGCAAGTGGCAGCCCTGAACGTCACAAACCCAATAAATGCCGTCTACTCTTCTGTCCCTGCAACCATGAGGGAATGAGGGACCTACGGACTGCAGGGACACACACCATGATGTTGACAGTGCAGCGCCAGGTGACAGTACTTATGGACGATGTTTCTTCGTTCTTCTTCTTTTTAAATGTCTCTATGTTCATCTGTGTTCTCCAAATTTGCAACACATGCATTCTTCACGTAACAAGTCAAACAGCCATGCCTTTCTATTTAGGGAAAAAAATAAAATAAAAGCCACAAGCATCAACTTGAAGTTCAAGTTAATGGGAGAACTCAGCGATGTGACCACGTGGGGCTCTGAAGTCTCAGCCAGGGCTCGGATCAGCCATCTGCGGGCGCAGGTGTGGGCCCACAGGCCAGGGGCATTCTGGCCAGCCTCTCTGCACACCCTCTGCGCAGGCTTTGAGGCTGCAGGGCGACCAGCTCAGTAAATCCCCACCCCACCCTCCTAGCCAAGTCGCTGAGGCCTCAGGAGCCAGTGAGCTCTGCTCATGGGCTAGCCTCTCTGGGGACCCCTCAGGATTATCCCCAGGAGGGGTGCCCCCTCTCAGCGGCTTGCCAAGTTTTTCTCAAGGAGAACAGGAGGGGAATTTTGAATGGCCTCCCTCCAAGTCTGAAACTGAAAACCACACGCCCACTTTTTGTTTGGAGACACTTTCTGTGTGTGAACACAGTATGTTCCCTTACCAGCTTTCAAGTTCTCCAGAACTGATACATCCGAGGACGAGCTAAAGTGCTTAAAAAAAACAACAACAAAAACAGTCAAATATGAGAGGACCTTTCCTGATCTTAGGCCATCTTGCAGAAAGTCGTTTGCAGATAACTCAGAAGAGAGGCTGAACAGAGGTGCACTGTACATGGATGTTACAGCTCCCCTCCCCCCGCTCTGCCCCATCCCCGGTGAGCAGAATATTCCAGACCACCAGCATCCTTCAGCCCCTTGGCTACGCCGTGCAAGGCGGCCTGCGTCTAGCAGAGTCTGAGGATGCCCTGACGTGTCCTGTCTCTACAAGCCGGCAGACGGGCCTCGAGCTCCACTTCAAAGCTGGGGGGTGTGAAGACAGAAGCTTTGCCAAGAGAGGTGCCAACAGCCCCCATGACGCTGGCGAGAGTGGAGACTCCCCAGTGCCGGCTCCCACAAGCCCTGTGTGTGGCCGGGGCCTGTGCTCCCGGCTGCCCCTTCTTTCCATCCGTAACCACACGCGTTCTCCCCGCGCGCCCGGACCATCTCCAGCGCCACCTCCCGCCTCGACGTAACACCCCGATTTTACGCCAGGAGACCACGCTGCCCTGTGATCACGGCTGGGCCAGCTGCCTGGCCCAGGACCTGAAACAGGCAAATGAATGGGTAACTTAAAAAATTACCTACGGCCCTGGCCTGTTTGGCTCAGCGGTTAGAGCGTCGGCCTGCGGCCCGGAGAGACCCGGGTTCAGTTCCCGCTAAGGGCACGTACCTCGGTTGCAGTTTGTCCCCGGCCCTGATTGGGTCATGTAGGTGGCGACCCCTCGATGTGTCCCTTTCACATCGATGTTTCTCTCTCTCTCCCTCCCACTCTATCTAAACCAAATGTCAAAAAAAAAAAAAAAAAATGTCCTCGGGTGAGGATTAAAAAATAAATAAATAAAAATTACCTCCGTACCATCTCCCCCACTAGGACATACCAACTCCACAGGGGCCAGGAACACCCTAACTCTACACTGCTCGGGCACTTAAGAGAGCTGTTGAAGGTCACCAGTTTGGCAGAGACCAGGGTGAAGTCGTTTGAAAAAAGTCTGTGCTGAGAATTCCAAGCATCTGACAGCTCCCACCTCCACCCAAAGATCAGGATGACGAATGAGATAAGAAGGCAGAGGCCCGGTCCCCATGTCACAGCTACCTGGTCCCCATGTCACAGCTACCTGGGCCAAATCTGAGACCGGCTAGCACAGCCTCGTCTCTTTCCGTCTCAGAAAGTGGGCTAGCGCTTCAGGGAGGAGACAGGGCCAGCGGACACCTCCCGGGCCTGGTGGTGACAGAGTCCTGAGTGTAAGGGACAGGGATATGTGCTACACACACACACACACTAAATATACACACTCAGAATGCTCACCCACACGAATTTCTAGGCTTTCTTTTTACATGCATTTCTTAATCGGATGATGGGATCATGCAACCCCATCTCTTCCTCAGCTATGCCCAGAACGGAGAGAGGATTGTTCCAAGCTACAAATGAATACAACCAGGCTCACTCCCGTAAGCGTAACCACCACCACCCACCACCCTGGAGAGAAACATGGTTATCTCCTTGCAGAGAGGAACCAAGGACAGCCTCAGGGCAACATTTCTGCTAACACAGGGCCTTCCTGCTCAGAATGACTCTCCCACCAAAGCCCCATAATCTTCCCACTCAATCGGAAACACTAAAGAGGGCAGTTTCTCTTTTTGTTTCTTTAGTATTTTTATTTTTATTTTTTTTGCTTTGTAACCTCAGACTGTTTTAGGGTCCTTTGCTTCTCTTCTCTTTGGCTTTACGGGTTGAACTGTATCTCCCCAAAGACACGAAGCCCTAACCCCTGGTATCTGAATGTGATCTTGCTTGAACACAAGGTCTTAGCAGATATAATTAGGTAAGATGAGATCATTAAGGTGAGCCCTAATCCAGGATGACTGGTGGTGTTTTGTTTTTTTTTAATAATTTTTCTTCATTGATTTTAGAGAGAGAGGAAGGGAGACAGAGAGAGATGGAAACATCGATGAGAAAGAACATTGATTGGCTGCCTCCTGCATGCCCCTCACTGGGGATCAGGCCCACAACCTGGGCATGTGCCCTGACTGGGAATCGAACCGGCGACCTCCTGGTGCGTGGGTGGATGCTCAACCAGAGCCACACCGGCCAGGCTCTCTGGTGTTCTTATAAGAAGAGAAAGAGACACACACAGAGAAAGTCCCACATGACCTGGAAGAAGGCAAATGCAAGCTAAGGACGGCCAAGGATCAAGGGCCCCCACAGGCAGCTGGGAAGAAGAAAGAAATGATTCCACCCAGCGTCTCAGAAAAAAACACGGCCCTGACACCTGGATTTCAAACTCCTGGCTTCAGGACTGCAAGATTAACACCCCTGAGGTTCTAAGCCACAGCTCGTGGTGATCTGTGATGCCACGCCCAAGAAAGGAACACACCCTATTTCTTCCTCCAGAAAAGCCAGAGAGACACAGTCATCCACCTTCCCACCTCCGGTCCAAGTCCACTTCACAATCAACGGTCAAAGTCACCTTCTCTTTCCTAAGCATGGCGTATTTCTTTATCTGAGGGGAAAACTATGAGCCGACTTTGCTCTAACATCTGAGATACTGCAAACTGTTCAAGGAGGATCTCATTGCCCTATGACCTGCACAGAAGGAAAAGGTTTCAATAAAATAGGGAGACCTCAGTCCCCCAACCGCCACTCCTACATACAATGCAAAGGCGGGAGCTGGAAGAAATGTATTAACAATGTCCCCTCAGGAGTGACCCGGGCGAGGTCTCACAGGGTTGGTGGACCATGGCATGGCTGGGGTCAGGGGTCAGTGGAGGAAGGCAAGAATAAAATTAATCAACAACCAGGAGGCAACAAAGCTGAGCTGACCACCTGTGACCACTGTGGCTCAGCTCACTCGGCACAAAGAGAACAGCACCCCCAAGGCAACAGATCTGAGCACAACACCCAGCTTCCCGCTCTGGGATCTAGAATGTGTCACCTGTGCCCTGGCTGGGTGGCTCAGGAGGGTGGAGCATCGTCCTGTGCACCTAAACGTTTCGTGTTCAATCCTCTCCCTTTCTCTCTCTAAAAATCAGTAAAAACATGTCCTCGGGGGAGGATTAAAAACAAAATAAAATAAAATGTTCCACTTGTCATACTGAAAAATCTCCATGATGGCCCTGGGTGACAGAAGCCCCAAGTCATTTTTAATTGCTGCCTTGGTGTTATTATTTTTTCTTTATTGATTTTAGAGAGAGAGGAAGGGAGAGGGAGAGAGACAGAAACATCGATGAGAGAGAACATCGATTGGCCGCCTCCTGCATGCCCCCCACTGGGGATCAGGCCCACAACCTGGGCATGTGCCCTGACCGGGAATCGAACTGGCAACCTCTTGGTGCATGGGTAGGTGCTCAACCACTGAGCCACACTGGCTGGGTGGTGTTATTATTTTTAAGTGACAAAAACATTCCCCAATGAAATCTAAAGTATCAAAAGGCAGATAGATATATTTTTTATTTCTTCACTAGATCAATGATGGGTATAGCGGCCATTAGGAAACCATGAGTATATTTATAAGAAAAAAAGGAGGGATATTTTAAAACAGATTAAGAAAAATAGTGATTTCTTTTCTAGCATTCCGCAAAATATTATTTTTATATATGTATATATCTTTATAATCATTATTTCCAAAAATAAAACTCTTATCTAGCCGGTGTGGCTCAGTGGTTGAGTGTCGACCCAGGCACCAAGAGGTCACCGGTTTGATTCCCGGTCAGGGCACATGCCCAGGTTGTGGGCCGATCCCCAGTGGGGGGCTCGCTGGAGGCGGCCAATTGATGTTCCCTCTCATCGATGTTTCTCCCTCTCCCTTCCTCTCTCTCTAAAAGCAATAAAGAAAAAAACAAAATAAAAAACTCTTCCTGACTGCTTGCCTGTGAGCTGGCTGGGGGGTGGGGCGGCAGATTTGGGTAAGTGACTTAATTCTGTGCCCTGATTTTGCCTAAGATGAAAGCAAGAAATGCAGAGCTTTCTCGATGCTGAGAAAGACCTAAGAACAGGCTACATGGAAAAGCCGCCCAGTGGATGAGCACCTGCACCCAGGTCTCAGAAGTCCCACGGGGCTGCACCGGGGTCAGCCGAGGTCGGCGGGCTCCACGCGCCACCCTGAGCCCGGGCACAGCAAGGCGCACCTCCCCGCCCGCTCCCGTCGACCACAGGCTGCAGAGCGGCACAACCGCGTGCTGACTTTCTGTTTACGCATCTCCACAGCCTGGCAAAGGGACAGGGGAGGCGCCAACTGATGGGTTTGTTGTGGTTGTTTTTGTTTCCCCCCCAAAGATACCCTCCCTTTGACACGTAAGCCTTGCAACCCGTGTTGCATTCACCAGCACTGGGCAATGCAACGTGCAGCCTATTACGTGGAGAGTTTGCCCTAAATTTTTTGCACAAAGACCGGAGCGGCTTGTCTGAAACTCTCCATGTCTATGTCAACTGTCTAGTCTACTTTTTTTTTTTTTTTGTACAGATAGAGTGGGAGGGAGAGAGAGAGAGAGAAAAACATCGAAGGGACACATCGAGTGGCTGCCACCCGCACGACCAACCAGGGCCGGGGACAAACTGCAACCGAAGTACGTGCCCTTAGCGGGAACCGAACCCGGGTCTCTCCGACGCTCCAACCGCTGAGCCAAACCGGCCAGGGCTGTCTAGTCTCCTTTGAGTCGTTTCCGCCCCGTGCTCACCCTGGCCACTAAATAAGCCCCTGGCCCCGTGTTCAGGAGGCCGGGAATCTGAAATGGACTGGGCGGTGCGCCGCCCACGCACCTGTGGCTTGCAGAGGAGGAGGGCGGATGCACCACGCAGGCAAGCTCCACGGGACGAGACCAGGTACATCCAAGGCCCACCACAGCCGGGCTCCAGAAAACGGACGGCCAGGGGATGAAGCCCGACGCACAGCGTTTCCATTCCCGGGCGTCCCACTGCATCTCAGGAGCGATGTCCCCAGCCGACCTGAGCGGATGCCTGCCCTTGCGAGCTGAGGTGACCCAGACCCAGGACAGCCTCCGCTCCCCTGCAGAAAAGACACCGGGGTGCCAAGTTCCAGGGGCAGCTCCAGGGGGCTCTGTGGGTCTACCTCAAACAACCCTCCGACCCAAAAAAAGCCCATGGAGAGATGAACTAATCAACACCGCTCTTCACCCGTCGCATCACAATAACTGAGTCTTGCGTCATAAAAACATACGGGTCGGCGCTGCACAGACGTTTTTATCTTTATTACAGGGATTCTTAGCAGGGTAAACAAGATTTCAGGTACAGTATTTCGGAGCTTATGTAATCAGTCAGAGGGCGGCCTTCCCATCTCAACTGTGCTGGTGTTCAAGGCGGTAATTTCTCACTCTAATCAGCTGGAGATCGGGGAGCAGCCGTGTCAGAGCGGAGAGCAAATCTAACAATTAGAGAGCTAGCACACCCGCCTCGCACAAGCCGTTTCCAAAGCGGGGAGCAGGGAAAGACAATAGCCATTCCCCAGAACATATTACAATAGACTGTAATTGAACAACGCCGCGGGGACACTGCGCTCTCTCTCTCTCTCAACGCTGCAAGTGCAGAAATGAAAGTAAAAGTAATCATTTCTTCCTTCCTCGAGTTCCCATGGTTGCAGGCAGTGCTATGGGGAGTATAGTTTGCCCACGGTTCTGTGACAGTCCCCAGAACTGTGTGCTGAAAGCATGCTCGGCTCATTATTTCTGCTAACTCGGCATAACTGGGGGCTCAGTGACAGCCCCAGCTGGCGAGACCCACCATGCAAAGGTGTCATGTAACCTGGACAGCCAGGTTCATTACCAGAGACCCGCCCCCTTTTAAAGGGCAACGTCCCTGACAAATCGGAAATGTGCCACCGCATCATACAGAATCTCACAGGTGGAGGGGCAGCTGGACCAATGCACAGACAGAAGACCAAAGGGCGTACTCCAGGCTTCTGAGTGACTCAAGCCAGGGCGCTCAAACGAGACCTTCTGCCCCAGCCTAGCGATGTGACCGTGGCACCACTACCTGGATGAGTTCGCGGGCGTCGCCTGGGGTCCTCAGCACCCACGGCAAAGACTTTGGTGAAAACCCGTGCTAAGGAAACAAGACATCCTTGTTATCATGAGTACTCTCTCTGATTATGTTACCAGGTAACCTGGGAGGTGACATCCCAGAAGAAGAAGGTATCGCCAGGAAATCGATGGAGGAAAACATGAAAGCAAAGTGACTAAAAGTACTGCACCCCCCTTCCCCACCCCACCCCCCAATCCCTATCACAAAGTAGGGCTTGTAGCAACCTACGTTGCCTTTTGCTTTTTTAAACATTTCCAGTGCGTATGAAATCATTAAGAAGTCTTGTTTCCAGTCCAGGAACATTCTAATGACCAACGATTACCATCTCGTAGAAAGTGAAATAACTTCTCCCTGTTTTGAAGAGGAACGTCCCGGCCCTTAAAAGGCAGCTACTCAACCCTCCATCCAAAAGGGCTTCCCTTTTTCAGAAGGGGCCCGACTCAAAGCCACCGAGGAGAACCAAAACGAAGAAGCTGGGCCAGCCCGCCGCGGGGATTCTGCTTTTTCCGCGTTGTCGCTGGAACGCCCAGAAGGCAGGACTCCTGGCCACTCGCCGCACAGCCCTGGCTGCCAAAGGAAGCCCAGCACCTTAGAAAGCTGATGGCTTCCATCCTGGTGCCACTTGACTTAATTCACGGAGAAGAGCCCAGGGCACTCCCTACCCTTCCCGAGGACAGGTGTGGCCCGGCTGGGGAGGGCAAGCTGCCTCAAACACCACAGATGGAAGGAAAGGGGTGCAGGACGTAGTCGCCTCAACACTCGCCACAAACCAGAAGCCGAGATGGCTGAATCTGCAGGGAGGGCGATCAGATTGTATCCGAAGCTCGTTTGCTCTGCTTTTGAGAAACCAAAAAGGGCCACGGTGAAGAAAATGCCCATGTGTGTGCCTGCGGAGCCCTGGCTGACATGTCCTGCAAGAGGGCTTGGGTGAAGGCAGCGGGCACCGCGACAGACCTGAGCCCTTCCTAGCAACCAGGGCTGAGCTCCAAGGTCGCACGTCTTAAACAAGGCTGCCTGGAGGGTAGCATATGCCCACAACATATGTCCCTTGGTCCCCTCCTCCTGACACTCCAGGCTGCCTTGAAGTGGCCACTTTCCATCCAGAGAAACAGAGCAGGACACAAGGACCCAGATCTTCCATTTGGGAGACACGGTCGAGGCCTCACACAACACCCCACATCCTCAGGTCGCCCCGTGAAGGGGCTTCCGTTGTGCCCAGGTCAGTGAGGAAGGCCCTGGCATCATTGTGAAGACAATTACTGAATACTGCACCCTATGAAAAGCACTGTCACGTGTCCATTTAGTTAAATCTCTCAGCTATCTGGACGGTCAGATCGCACTATGTCCAGTTTTCAGACGAGACTACTGAGGTTCAGGTACGTCGAGTCACCAGGAGCTGGTAAGCAGGTGAAGTTCGAACCCAGGTCTTTGACTCCAAGTCCAATACTTTCCCTGCTCCTCAGCTGCCAACCACCCAGAACACTGGCCCGGTCTTCTCCACCCTGTGGCCACAGACCACAGCAACAGGTGCCAGGGACTTCCCAGCCGTCCCTCTTCTGTCCCTGCTCCACACCCTTCCCAGGACCCAGTGACTATAAATGGTCAAGATAACCAGGATTCGAGGGGGAGGGCGGTCCTCTCCCACATGACTAATTATTTTTATAGCACCTTTCAGATAAAATGTATTGCAGTGTTTATAATCAGGGGATACGCAGCATTGGCCCCTGGTACTTATCTCTAACTTTTAAAATCTTTTAGCTCCCAGACACAATGTTTATGCAGAATGAGAAATGACCTGAGCGTACAGTTCCCTACGCCAGAGTCGAAGCTTGACTGAAGGAGTTTAACTTCTCCCTGGTTGGGGCTACAGACTTGTTATGTTGGTGGTAAACACGTATAACCGTGTAACTGTTAATAATAACAGCTAGTATTTATCAAGCACTGTGGGACAGGCAGTGTTCAAAGTGCTTTACGTGCACCGACTCAATTCACAGCAACGCTATGAGGGTAGGTACTATTATGATCCCAGATCTAAGATGAAAAACCAAGGCACAGAGAGGTTAAGTAAGCAGCCCAAGGTCACAGAGCTCCAAGGGGAGGGCACGGGAATGAATGCGGGGTCTTGCTGTTCCCTACCTGGGAGTTGTCCCCACTTGCCTGACAGTTTTAACCTTCCACACCAATACCACCTCCCCCGCGAACCCATAAGCACTTAGACTGCATGAAATACAAATACCTCCAACCACGTCAATTCACTTATCCTGTGAACTCAGAGAGATTCCACTCTTTTTCTGTTTATTATCCCTTCTATATAACAGATGCAGAAACAGAAAGCAAAAACACAGTAAAAGAGCCAGGACGCTTTCTTTCTGGCCTACAGATTATCAAAGACGCTTCTGAGAAGAATCAAATATAGGTGACTTGTCATAAGGGGAGTTCTAAATCCACACGTAAGCCATGCAATCAAATTTACCACTGAAACGTCCCTTAATATCTTCCAAACAGCACAGCATACAATATTTGGTGACTGTACACGGGCATGTATGTAAATATATAATGCATGCAGTAACGTACTCAAGGCAACAGAATACAAGTATAATCAGTGAGTAGGAGTGATGATAAGTCCTTTTCCCTACTTTGGAGGAATGTGGTTACTAAATGCAGTTATACCACTCAGCCTGTGTGGCTCTGTGGTTGAGCTGTTGACCCATGCACCAAGAGGTCGCCGGTTCGATTCCCAGTCAGGGCACATGCCCAGGTTGTGAGCCCGATCCCCAGTGGGGGGCGTGCAGGAGGCGGCCAGTCGATGTTCTCTCTCATCGATGTTTCTATCTCTCTCTCCCTCTCCCTTCTTCTCTAAAATCAATAAAGGAAAAAATTATAAAAAAACAAATGCAGTAATACCTGTGCAAGTCCACTGTGTTTGTAAGGTTGCAAGGTGCTATAGAAATGCATACAGTTCTATCCTCCACCACAGCAAGGGGTGAGCACCGTCTGCATACCTGCCTGCCCATGGTCACCTGGCAGGCCCCAGCTTCCCTGCCTGACACCTCAGGGAGCCCTCTGAAATCCAAGGACAAAACCCAAGGACCAAGGTCAGCTCTACCTCCTCTGCAGAAGGCCTGGCACAGACCCTGACACCAGTGCCGCCTTCCGCTCTCTCTCTCCACCCAGCCGGCAACATTCACAGATCTTGTCTATGTGACATGCGGCTGCACCCTCGTCACTGCTCATCACGTTACCCTTGTCCCAGAGCCGGCCTGCTCAGTGAAGCCGGTCCCTGAACAAGGCGGCACTTGAGGATGGGCACGAGAAATCCACAGAGACCCTCTTGCTCAAGCTGCCTTTGCAGAAGAGGAGAGGTATCCAGGCTGGTACAGAACAGCGCTGTGCGGGCAGCAGGCAAAGGGAGCTTCGATGCTGGGCAGTTACTAGCGAGCCACCGCGAGAGGCCTCCGGGTCCTCCTCTCCGAGAGTACCTACAACCTGAAGGGGTGAGTTACAACATTCAGGAAAGAGATCTTTTTTTTTTTTTATTTCAATTTTCTTTTTCTTTATTGAATTTTAGAGAGGAAGGGAGAGATAGAAACATCGATGAGAGAGAACATCGATTGGCTGCCTCCTGCACGCCTCGCACTGGGGATCAGGCCCACAACCTGGGCATGTGCCCTGACCGGGAATCGAACCAGCGACCTCTGGGTACATGGGTCGACGCTCAACCACTGAGCCACACCAGCCGGGCCAGGAAAGAGATCTTGTTCACTTTACAACTAATTCAGTTTCTTCAACTGTTCAACACACAGGAGAAAACCCCTCCACAGTAACTAAGGTGTGGACATAAAGCTGGTTGAAAAGCATTTTCAGAAATAATATTTTCCCCTAAATAATTAGTAGCTAAACATTTTCAACCAAGCTGTAAGAAAAAAAAACAAACAAAAAAAACAGGATTATTTTATTTCTTACAACCTGGGGGTATAGAATAATTATGCAAATGGCAGGGAATTTGTCACTTTGAGTAAACCATAAGCGTGTAAAATAATTTGATTAAGTAAAATACAGTTGCCTTAGTCATCATACTAATTTGACAAGGACTTAAAAAAAATGTCTCTTAGCTGTCTGTTTCTGGGTTAGACACGCAAAAACCTGTCTTCAAAATGATACTTCTTTAGGAAGAACATAATAAAAACTCTAGCATTTCCACCTCATCCGTTCATTGCCAGCTCACTAAATGCTCTCAGGCATTAAAAAAAAAAACAAAAAAAACAAGTGACTATAGAGCAGTGAGCTGAAACCCTGGTAAACTCAGACATTCATCTCTCTCCTTGGTCACCGCAAACCCAGACTTCGTTTTTGCATAACTCTCCATAGGGAAATGCCCACCCCCGTTTCACAGTGCCCCGAGCAGAGACCAAAGTGGCACTGTGAAGTTTTTATCCTGAGGAAATTCAAATGCATCTGTATGTGAGCGCCGATCATGACCACCCAGAGGTCAGAGGTTTTACTTTCCCAGACACATCCCATCTCCTCCGGGCCTCCGTAACTTGGTAACACACATGCACCTCTATATGCAGCGCTACCCTCAGCAAATGGCTTGAAACATCTCACTGGGTCTCCACTAAACATTATGAAGTGCACGTGAAATGACGGTCTCTCCATGCCCCATTCCTGTAGGCCTGCGCTTTCTCCAAACAGCCCAAGATTTAGGCGGATGTTACAATCCTGCAATGTTACAGACTGGAGCTACCCGAAGCAAAGACCCAAGCAGAGGACAATTAAGTTGTATTCTCCACTCTTCTACTGGGCACAGAGTGACGATCAAACTGAATGGGTCTCATCCTGGGCGGTGTGGCTCAGCAGTTAGAGCTGAGTCAGCCCGTGGACCAAAGAGTTTCGGGTTCGATTTTGGTCAAGGGCACGTACCTCAGTTGTGGTTCGGTCCCCGGCCCTGGTCGGGGTCTTGCGGGAGGCAGCCAATCCATGTGTCTCTCGCACATCAATGTTTCTCTCTCTCACCCTCCCACTCTATCTGAGGATAAATAGAAAAATATCCTCCGATGAGGATTTTAAAAAAAACAAGAACTGAGCGGGTCCCTCTTCTTAGGCTGGGAAAATATTTTGTAGACTGTCAGGCAGTTTAAGTGACTAACAGAGAACATCCCTGGGACTGTTGGCTGATCTGAAGCATGATTTCCAATGAAAATATTTGGAACAGTAACAGATCTCAGAATCCACAGCTGGTTCAGGTTGCACCCAGAACACCTTATCGACATTATCACTAAGTCGGCTTCACAGTCGACGTCAGTGTTCTGCACTCCCCTGGCCTACCCCCAGCGCCCAGGCAAAAGTTGCTGGTCCCTGGCTAGCTTAATAATTGGTGGCTTTCTCATATACAGGAGTTGCCGCCCTGGGCAGATTATTTAAAGGCACACACACACACACACAGAGTCCTGGTTTTCAAAGTTGCTTCTCAAATCGCAGGCAACTTCCTGTTTCAGTTCTGCAATTGGGAAGGCTATACCTGTATCACTCAAGACACTGGGCAATCTGTCTTTTCAGAGAGGAAAGGGATAAATGAAATGAAGCCTCCAAATATCAGAAAAATTGCCCCTGCAGGATGAAATAACAGGTAGCTGCGTGGACTTCTGGGACCTAGTTGGAAATAATGTCACTGGCATAGAATTCTCAATGCTATAGAACACACACCTTGCACATGGCCCCTGCCTGTGTGATCATCTACAATCATGCTCCTCGAGTTTCCTAAACAAGCCTGAGATGGACTAAAAGGGAGAACTTCCCTTCCCGCAAACATCCTGTAATGTTTCATTCTCAAATTATCCGGAACGAAGCCCCACCGAGCTGAAGGAATAACAAAATTTTTATTCCACCTGCCAAGTAACAGATGAAAACTCCCAAGTGACCCAGAAGAGCAAAACCCCATGGCAAGCTGACTCAGTCAACCCTGGCGAGCAAACTATTTATTTTCATGAGGTTCAGATGGCAGCGGCGAGTGGAGGGCAGCCAGGCAAAGCAGAACCCTGAGCACCTTACGCGTCTGCACACAGTAATCAAAATGAATTCAATGTCCTAGGCCTGTTCCCTCGTGGCCCTCCATCTGCTTTCTGCTGGTCACCTGTTGATTCCTGTTACCCTACCCCTTGAACCAGGCTTTCCACCAGCCCGGGCTGGCATGCCGCAGGAGGCCCCCACCAGGTGCACTGAATCCCTCTGGCTGCCACTTGCCTCTTGCAGGATCGCAGTCAACTTCCTATCTCCGGGTGCAGGGCCACCTCTATAGGTCCACCACTCTACCAGCCCGCGGCTTCTTAACTTGCTAAAGGAGCTTAGGCCCTCATCTGATTGAAGCCCGGCTTCATTTCTTTCTAAAACTCTTAGGTCATTGTAAGCTGAAACTAAGCCTTTATCATTCGTGGTGTGAAAAGTTCTACTGGTGCTGCCCACACGTGGAAGCTGCCCGCCCTCTTGAACGAAACTGGTATGAGGCAAACAAACTGCTAAACCAGAGGCGGCCGTTGGCTGATACACAAACCCCCTTTTAAACCCAGAGCCCCCCTGAGTAGGAATGATACACCTTGTATACACTACTGGGAAGGCCAACGTAGATTTATTCACGTGCATTTGCACCGTAGTAAAACATGTGCCCATTTTACTATCTGAACAAATAAAACGGACCCCCGAGCCCCGGTTTTCCTCTGACTCCAAAATTCCAAAGGCCGCAGGTCCTGTCTAAAATGGTGTCCAGTAACTATTTAAAAAGGCATCTTCTAAAACTAAAATCTAAACAGAGAACAAAATGTTCTTTCGGCGACAGAGTTCATCTGCAGCATACAAGTCACGGATGCACGGAGGCAGCGATTGAAACTGCCTTTCATCTCGCAAGAAGCAAAGGAAATGCATTTGACTGAATCCCTGGGGCGAGAACCCCAGGGACAGGGCCGACTTGGAACAATCTTGTATCAGAACCACGTAACTTACTTTACCCCACAACACAGACCAAGCCTGTTGGTACTTCCCTCTGACCGCAAGCCCGGAGTCCTAGGAATGGCTTATGAACGGCACAGGGCACTTAGCGTCTGGCCCTCATTAACTGTCACCCGTGGCCAGGAATGAGGAATAAGGAAAAACGCGGTTTCCTCTCTGGATGTGCTTATCCAACAGCCAACATCTTGCCCAATTCTCTCTCGATCAAACTTGCTCACTAACACTCAAAGTCTGTGACATCTGATTCCAGTCTCGGGTCAATAGTCAAGTGATGATTTAACACTCAACGCTCTGAAAAATCTTCTCATGTTTAGGCAGGGCTGTACTTAGGACTGGACGTGTGCATTGTCTGGAACTCAAGTTGGGACCACCTGCCGGGGCAGGAGAACCCGGCAAAGTGGGGATTTGACAGTGCTGAGTCATTACAAGCTGTTTCCTCTGCTCTGTTATGCACCCCTGGGCCGTTTGAGCGTTAATTTCCCCTTTCAGAAAGCGAATCAAATAGATGTATGTTGCGAAAAATGATGCAACCCTCTTGGGGGAGAGGGACAACGGTGGGGAATTGAGGTCTGAGAGTGGGTGGCAGGAACTACACAAACTCGCAGCTGCTCTCCAGGTATGGGAACTTTATTCCAGGCGCTGAGAGATGGCTATGCGGAGACGGAGCGGGAATAGTCCCCCCAGAGCCCTGGTTCGGATCAGGCCACACTCGGGCGCATTTTACTCTAAGCTGTTAAATCCCACCCCCACCCCCCCACCCCATGGAAGAAGCACCCGGAGAAAATGATGCATAATGGATTTGTTCTCTGGGCGGCTGGAATGGAGTAGAAGATGCGGGATGATGCTCACTGGCTTTTCTTCCCATGTGCAGGGCACCTGAAATCCGGGATGCCTTCCTCTCCCAGGGGGCTCCGGAACTCGCCCTCTGGCTGCACTTTCCAGTGGGAGGGATGGTTTCACGCCCACCTGCCCGCAGCCTCTCTTCCTCCGGTCCCCCCCCCCCCAGCCCCCGCCGGCAGCAGGAGGAGCTGCGGGCATCCGCGGTCCGCCGCTCCGGCTCGCTCGGCAGCCGCCTCTGCACCACTCGCCAACCTCCACGCCGGGCGGAGGTCACGCCCGCCCGTCCCTCCTCGTGCCCGTCGGCCGCCCGGGCTCCGGGCTGGGGAAGGGGCCCCGCGGCGGAGTTGGCACGGGGACACGGGGACTCACCAGGTAGGCGCCCACCGTGCCCTGCGCCAGCATCAGGGCGCACTCGGACACCAGGAAGATTTTGATGTTGGAGAAGCAGGACACCTTCTTTTTCTTCTTCTTGTTCCTCTGAGCCTCGTCCCCCTGCAGCTCGCCGCTCCGGCCGCCGCCCGACGAGCCGCCCGGCTTCTTCCCCTGCATCCTCCTCCCGCCGCCGCGTTCCCGCTCGCCCCGAGTGCCGGGCGCTGCCGGCGGGGTGCGCGTCGCGAGGCTGCGCGCTGTCCCCACCCCGGGCCCGCCGCGGCCGCCCCCGTCCTGCCGGGGCTGGAGAGGTGGAAACACAGCTCCTCACGGCCGCCTCCGCTGCGCTCGCCCCCTTCCTCCTCCTCCTCCTCCTCCTCCGCCCTCCCCTCGCCTCCTCCTCCGGCTCGGCTGTGCCAATCACAGGGGCTCCTCGCGCCGCCCGCCGCCGCCGCCGCCTCTCCGCCCGCGGACACCGGCCGCTGCCATCGCTGGCCTCCCGTGGCCCGCCGCCCTCGCCTGCCCGCCTCCACCGGGCCGAGCCGGCGGGCCGGGCCGCCCTGCGCGCCTCTCCTCGCTGCCCACGCGCCCGGCGGAGGCGCGAGGGGAACCGGCTAGGGGGGCCCCCTGGCCGAGGCTGGGAGGGTCCTGCTGCCCGAAGGACCCGGGAGAGGGGGAGTCCTGGCGGAGTAAGCGGGGCGCAGGGGGGGGGCGGGGGTGCCCCGGAGGGAGGGAGGGAGGGAGGGAGGCAGGGAGGCGGTGCCCGGTCCCTAGATGGCGCTGCGGGACACGGGGCGCCCCCGCGGACACTGGGTGGTACTGCAGGAGGAACTGGCGGCGCAGAGATGGGGTGCGGAGGCGCCCCCGCGGGGCGGGGACCTAGATATCCGGCTGCGGGGCGCGAGACAGGACGGGAGGGGCTGTTTCTAGGAAGAGAGGATAGACCGAGTACCCAGAAAAGGAGTTGCGGTCTCACTTCACCCCCGCCCGGGTATTTCTGGGCACGGATGTTGAGCTCTGGGGTTTGGGGAGGTAGCAAAGGTCGGAGCTGCCTGAGGCTTCGGCGGCCTTCGGGCCTGGGCTCCTCCTGGCCACTGAGTGTGCCTAGAGGATCCCTGACCGAAAGGAACAGACGCCCTGCAAGAGGGAAGTTGCATTAACCCATCGCGAGCTGCACCGGCCATCAGACGCCCCCCAGCCAGAGTCTAGCCTGCTGCAAGGTCTCCGCGACCCCAGCAGAGGGCCTTGCCCAGCCCTCCATCTGCTTGGAGCCCTTCCTGAGGATGATGCAGCCTTGGCCGCAACTATCAGGAAGCGATTAGACACAGGCCTGCCTTGGTCCCCGCCACTCCTGTCGCTTTGTGGCTGGGGCCACGTTCCTGGGCCTCAGCATCCCGGCCTGTGGCAGCTGCTCTTTATAAATCATTCCCGGGAGTTTGGGCCACAGGGCACTACCATTAGAACCTGCTGGTCCTCACACAGCTTTTGGAAGCTCAGAGGAAACTGGAAAAGACTGGACAAGGACCAGTAAGCACTGGGCAACGTCCATCTGGGCCATGGGCGGGGGCGGGCTGTAACCAGTCATTTGAAAAGCCTTTCTTTAATAATGCTGGCAAGGAAAATGATCCTCTCTCCTAGGCTCCTGTGTACCAGCGCAGGCTTAAATTTGAAACTGAGTAGCAATTAACACTCCCATAATTTTCACTTCCTCCCAAAGAACTTGAAGGAGAATGGGTGGAGTCATGATGGGGGTGTTGTCTTTCGGGGTTATTTACATATAAACTGCTTCATCCTTCTGTGGTTCTAGACATGATGTCACGTAGGCCCTATCGGATGCTCCCCTCCACGTGTCTGGGCTGGCTCCTGTCTGCACAGGTCCCCACCATGGCCATCTTTTACCCTTTTCCCCAATTCCCGCCACCATGGCTACACTATCCCCCAGAAGTCTGTCCCGTCACTGGGTCCCCTCCTTGCTTCCCCTACTGGTCCCTCAGTCATGGCCAAGTTTTCTGCAGAATCCTTTCCTTCACCGTTGGCCTTCTCCATCACTCTGGCATCTTGGGAGTGTTCCCTCTGTGTCCTGAGAAGACCCTTGATGAGCTAGCCCCCTTCCTTGCCTCCACACTGCGCTGCAAAGCTGAGCTGAGCCGGTTTACTCGTCTCTGAACAGCGATCCTGCTGCTATTGAACCGGCACTCAGACCGCATTATAGTCTCCAGTCTTATTTACATTCTTACTCTGTAATAACAAGAGCTAATGTTTATCGTCTGCTTACTCTGGCCAGGCACCAATTGTTCCTTCACACGCACTTAGAGTTTAATCCTCACGGTCATCCTCTAAACGAGTTGCTATTATTAGTCCTGTTTTACAGATAAGAAAACAGAGGTTCCAAAAGGTCAACTACCTTGCCAATGTCATATGCCCAGTAAAGGGCAGAACCAGCGTTTGAAACCAAGGTGTATGATATCACAGCCGTGGTTCCCACTGACTCCCTACGTGTTACCTCATTTATCACCCAGGGGCCCTCTCTGGGGGAGGGCGGGGCTCATACTGTTCCCGTATTATAAACAGAGACTCAAGAGATGTGAAGTGGCGAGCCCAGTGTCACAACGCTCAAAAGGGACAGGACTTGAATCTCAGTCCAGCTCTTTCTATACCTCATCGTTGCCTCTTTTTTATTTTATTCTTTTTAAATCCTCACCCGAGGATATTTTTTCCATTTATCTTTAGATAGATTGGAAATAGAGAGAGAGAGAGAGAGAGAGACATCGATTGGCTGCCTCCTGTACAACCCCGACCAGGGCCGGGGACAAACCGCAACCAAGGTACGTGTCCTTGACCGGAATCGAACCCGTGACTCTGGTCCGCGAGCCAGCGTTCTAACCACTGAGCAAACCGGCCAGGGCTCTTGTTGCCTCTTAATCAGGTTAAAAGGAGAAGAGGCTTTTTTCAGTTTTGACCATTTATTTTGGATAAAAACTTAACTTTCTTTAGAGAAATCAAACACTTTTGCTGCCAGGGAGAGGGTCCTCTATTAGAGCTGTGGATTCCTCCCGTAATGAACAGTAAGCAGCCATGAAAACAACCCTGTGCCTGAAGCCGCAAGAATAATCAAAGTTGGCCCAAAGGAAATGAGCTGTCAGCCTCATGACAGTCAGAAAGAAGATTTTAACATATTCCATTTCCTTCCCTCTTGCTCCTCCTTTATCTAGATTAGGGTTCCAGGGATGGGAGGTGGGTTAGGACCAGCAGGTGCTTCTGCTGGCTTCTCTCCTGTGCAGACTGTCTTATCTGTACAGCACGTGGTTGTTCAGAGTACCTTGAGGTCCCGGATCTCATTTGAAGCTCCTAATGGGCAGAGCTGAGCTTTTTTTTTTTTTATCCTCACCCTAGAACTTTTTTTTTTTTTTTTTTTTTTTTTTTTTGCATAGAGCAGGAGGGAGGGGGGGAAGAGAAAGAGAGAAACATTGACATGAGAGAGACACATCAAGTGGTTGCCACCCCCATTACCCCAACCGGGACCGAGGACAAACTGCAACCGAGGTACGTGCCCTTAGCGGGACCCGAACCCAGGACTCTCCGGTCCACAGGCCAACGCTCTAACCGCTGAGCCAAACCCGCCAGGGCCAGAGCTGATCTTATTAGCTCCATTGTACTCATAAGGAAGGACAACGGCGGCTTTTTGGAGCTCACAGCTCCCGAGTAGCAGGAATTGAAACCTGCTTTTTCTACCCCAAATTGGTGAGATCACCAAGGAGGAGGGGGATTAAGGAGTTTAGGCCCAGCTGGTGTGGCTCAGTGGTTGAGCATCGACCCATGCACCAAGAGGTCGCCGGTTCGATTCCCGGTCAGGGCACATGCCCAGGTTGTGGGCCCGATCCCCAGTGGGGGGCGTGCAGGAGGCGGCCGATCGATGTTCTCTCTCATCCATGTTTCTATCTTTCTCCTCTTCTCCCTTTCTCTCTCTCTGAAATCAATAAAGAAAAAAAAAAGTTTTTTTTTAAAAAAAGAAGATTAGAGCTCTCATGATCTGTGGTGCCTCCTCTAACCAGCCTCTGAAATGGACAGATGGACAGTTGATTGTCACGTCAAACAAGCTTAAACTCCACCCAACACCTCAACTGGGCCACCTTAGATGTTGCCTTGGAGAAACACCACAGCCACCCCTTCTAGGCTGGAGTCTTCTTCATCCATCTAACCCCCTGGTGGTAGATGGTGAATTTAAGAACAAGTGGTATGGATGACTACAGGGTCCTTGTGATTATTTTGGCCTCTGGCCTCCTTTTCCGGTCCAGGTGACGTTTCTAAGTTAGATATTAATATTGCTAGCAAAGGCTGTGATTCCATGATCCCTTCCCATGTTGGCTACTAGAGGTACTCCAAACACGGAGAAGCCATGTCATCTGCAAATCTGATCTAGGGAAGCATGAAGATCGGGTGACATGGGAACATAAACGCGTTTGATTCCTAAAATAGGAATAAGCTGTGATTAGGGTTTGGAGAGCTTTTCTCCCTGTCTTTGGAAAGGACCGGCAATTCATTTCTGTGAGAGACAAGTGGGTTAAACTTCGTGGGCATGGGGAAAAGATGACAATATCATCCACTGTTCCCGGGCTGAGGCGAAATTTCGCAGCAAGCAACCTCAGGGTAATTCGACACAATGAGAAACTGTTGTTCGAGTAATTCACACGAACCATCTTTTTGCCAGCTTCAGTTCTGTTCACAGGCGGATACAGAGTTGAATGCAAAGAATGACGTCTGATTGTCACTGGGATGGAAAATAGATGTTTAGATTCTTACCCTATGGGTGGATTTTTTTTTTTTTCCCCTGAAAACACACCGACATATATTGTATCCAACCAAGGACAGAACTGAGGGTAAGCCAACTTATTTGGCTTGAAACTAATATTTGGGTTGAGCTGAAATTTATTTCCTCTTCCTCAGAGTTTTTCTCACACCCTCCTCCACCCTCCACTTTCCAATTAGCCTGGTCCATATGCTTTTCTACCATATAGCCTTTGTTTGCTACTTAAAATATTTATTGTTCTATATTTTGTTATGTCTCTTTTTGGGAAAAAAAAGATTTTCATTGATTTTTTTTTTTAGAGAAAGAAACACCTATGTGAGAAAGAAATACCCTGCATGCCCCCTACTGGGGATCAAGTCCACGACCTGGGCATGTCCCCTGACTAGGAATCGAACCGGGGACCCAGCAGTCCATGAGACTGATGCTCAATCCGCTGAGCCACACCGGCTGTGTTAAATTATGTCTCTTAATTGGAATATATCCTAAAGCTCAGCAAAGAAGTGAAAACAATAAACATCAGTGTAGATACAATTTTTAAGAATGGTGAATTCAACACCCACATGGAGAAACAAAAGAAAGAAAAATGAAACAACATTAATGGACATTAGAAGTAGAAGAGAAATATGAAATAAAAATAGAACTTCAACAAATAAGAAAATATTTTTAAAACAATGTTAATAAGTTGGAAAAAATGAATTAAGCGGATATTGTCATGGCAAATTTTTACCTAACTCTACAGATGTTCCATTGTCTGAAAATGTCACCAGTGATCGCTTTCAGACTTATACAAAGAGAGATAATTCCATATTATGTTTTCCCAGATATAAAAACAAAGGCTGAAAATATAGATTCATCTTACAAAGTCAGCATACTTTGCTACAAAACTTGACAAAGATTTACAGCAAAAGAACAATAAATACGCCTTTCATTTTGCAATGCCATGTTACACATTCCAGTGACATGATGGAGACCAAAAGATAAGCCATATTATCTTTGTTGAATGACTTAGTGATTCTCCAATTCATACAGACGAATTACAAGTAAAAAAAAAAAAATTAAGAACATATTGGAATAGTAAAGGCGGGGCAATTAGAGTAAGGAGGCATGTCCTACTAAGGTATTATAAAGTATGGCGCAAGCAACACTGAACCAGCTCAAGAATTGGCGGACAGATTGACAAACAGAGCAACCGGCCCTGAAATAGACCCCAGTATATATCCCAGCTTAATAAAGTACGCACTACAAGAAAAGAAAGAGGTTAAGAAAATTGATTAACTCAAATTATAGCCTCACCATGCAGCAACCCCTCCCCCCAAAAAAACGACGACAATGAAAACAGATGGATTAAAGAACCACACATTGCCCAGCCAATGTGGCTCAGTGGTTGGTTGTCAACCTATGTACCAAGAGGTTGCCAGTTTGATTCCCAGTCAGGGCACATGCCCATGTTTTGGGCTCGATCCCCCCAGGGTAAAGACAAGCAGGAGGCAGCCAATCCATCAATGTTGTCTTTCATCGATGTTTCTGTCTCTCCCTCTCCCTTCCTCTCTCTAAAATCAATACAAATATATATTTTCTAAAAAGACCACACATAGACAAAAAAATATATAGGTGGACACTTAATTAGATCTCTGGAGAGAGAAAGACATTCAAAGCAGAAAATGAAAGTAATTACAAAGGAGAAGCTAGGCGGATTTTAGTTTTCCACAATTAGAATTCCTCTACATCAATAAAAATCATAAATGGAGAGCCCTGGCCCGTGTGGCTCAATTGGTTGGAACATCGTCCCATACACCAAAAGGCTGTGGGTTCAATTCCTGGTCAGGACACATACCCAGGTTGCAAGTTTGATTGCCAGTCGGGGTGCATACAGAAGGCAACCGATCAATGTTTCTCTCACATTGGTGTTTCTCTCTCTTCCTTCCTCTCTCTCTCTCTCTCTCTAAAAATGAATAAAAACATATCCTCAGGTGAAGATTTTTTTTTAAATCACAAATGGGGAAGAGTAGTTTCGCAACAGGCTAGAAGTATAATATGCAAACATGAAGCACCGTCACAAATCAGTAAGTAAAACTCCAGTAATGTGAGCAAGGATCCCCACAGAAAATGTTTTAAAAGGCAAAATCCAATAAACGTGCAAACAAATGTTCACACTCATCACTAATCAAAATGAACACAAGATACATTTTATTCGCCCACTAAAATAGCAAAACATTTTTTAAGGAAGAGGGTGGGGGGGTGTTCACTTGGTGAACACACAATACAATATACAGATGATGTATTATAGAAGTGTACACCTGAGACCTATCTACTTTTCCTAACCAATGTCATCCCAATGAATTCAATAAAAAAGTTAAAAAAATAAAGTGTTCTGTGCTGGTGGAAGTTGGATGGAAAGGCTCCCTAATAAATTGCTGGCAGAGGTATAAATTTTTACCAAGTCTCTGGAAGGTGATTTGGTAATGTCTATTTCAGTTCTCAAATTGTTCACTTTCTTTGGCTCAGAAATTCCCGTCCAATGACTCTATCCAAGAAAATAGAGACATGGACAAAAATATACGCACGATGTTACTTACATACACACACATCATATTTAGCACAATGGGTTCTGCAGTCAGTCAGACTACCTGAATTGGAATCACAGCTTACTGCCTGCTAAGTTATGACCATAGATAATTTACCTCACATTTCTAAGCCTCAGTTTACCCATATTTGCAATGGGAATAGCAATAGTATCTGTCCCAGCATGTTATGACTATTGGAGCACTTATGTAACATCAAGTGCCTATCATAGAGTCTGGCTCATCAATGGCAGCCTTTACATTCATATACATTTCTGAGCTACCATTCAAAAATAGACATGCCTTAGGATTACAACTTTCATTTTTCCATTAATGTTAAAAAACGCATATACACCGCATTATTTCTGGACCCAAATTGCCTTCTTTAATGAGAAACCTCCAGCACACTGACACTCCTCCTGCATTCTGCCCGAGTTCAAAGGCATAGGATGAAACCCTGGTTGCTGTAATTCCAAACTCTGAGCTGCTAAGGTTATTCGGAATAATCGTACACGGGTCCCTTTGTGTTCTCTTCCCTGGAGCTCTTATTGCGAAGCACGTGTGCTCATTTTCTTATCCAGAGCCCTCTTCCTCAGTATAGAGGCAGGAAGGTGTCTCTGGCACACCCCCCGCTGGAGGCCCCCAGCCCCCCAACCGGGGATGGAAGCTGAACTAATTGCAGCCAGATCCCCTACACAAAAGGATTCAGTCTGGAGTTACCGGTCATCCTTACAGAAAAGGTAAGAAAACCAGGTCTTGGAGAAGGAACTAGGTTAACCAGGCTGAGAGAGGGCAGACAGTGTCCCTGCCCTTCCTATGGCCTGGAGGAGAATATACAGCATCCGCCTCTTACTTCCTTTGTATTCCGATCATAAGACGAGCTGGAAGTCAGTGTCTGAAAACCGTAGAGATAAAACCGGCGGTAGGGAAAATGTGGACAAAACATGGAGAAGTATGGGCTCCTCCATGTCTGAATCCCAGAGAAAAGAGTCTTTGAAATACGTGAAGCCCATATTTTTTTTGGAATAGTAAGAACTCACGATGCCACCATCCAGAGCAATGACTCCTTGGGGGCCGGCAGCACTTAAGTAATTTCCCAGGGGTCAAGAAGTCACCTGGGGTGAGATTAGAAATCAGTGTGACAAAGGACCACAATGAAATGGAGGAACAAAGACCAAGTGCCCAAAGTCCCTGAATGTCAATGTGACCCGAAGACAAGCGCACAGCCAATAATCAAGGCTAAGATTATGGAAGAAACCGGTTCAAGCTGAGGTCATTTGTTGTAGCAATAGAGTAGAAAGTGTTCGAGGTCAATACGACCACGTGCTGCAAGAAGCATCAAGTCCTGCAATTTAATTATGTTAATGATATTAGGAGAAAATCTACGGGAACTCATGATGTTTAAAAACATTATTTTTCCCGCTGGAGGTAGCAGCATTTCAGGTACTCACGTGGCTGTTCTCACATGGACTCTTAAATGCCATGATTTGGATGTCTGATACTTCACCGGAAGGAAACTAGCACTCCGGGGGTGTACATGTGTGTGTTTGCACACACACACGCACACACACAAGAACGAGCCTGGAATACTCTATTGTTGCCAGAAACAGAGATACTTTCAAAGATACCAGGGCTGAAAGGACATAAGATCTAGCTTAGAGTTCTCTCACTGGCCAAATTATAATTTGAGCTTCCAAAAGGGCATAATAATTATGGTTAATTGAAATAGGAAGAGTTTGCGAAAGGCCATAATTTCATAATGATACTAGGAAAAAAAGTTAATATGAAGTACACGTAACGTAATGACAATGAGCATAGACGTTTGGCTATTAAGGGACCTGTTTAACTTTTTATTAATTTTAATGAGAGGAGGTTAACATAAATTGGTATTTAATTTCTTCTATTAGTTCTGACTTTAAAACATGGGCATGGAACTAACGTCTGTCTGCATAAGCAGAGAAGAGGAAATTCAGGGAACTGTGGGTTAGCCCAACTGCTGGGGGGAAATACACAGAACCAAGAGTGGGCGGGGCTTACAGGAACTAGGGCTCACACAAAACTCAGCGGGGAGGAGACTCAAAACTGTGTTCCAAGATGAGGGATTGGCCACATGTTTTAAATAAGAGCACTCATTGCACAACCTTGGTCCTACCTCTCCTGGGAGGTGATATTTCTAGATGGTTCCCTGAATTATAAGGATTCACTAGTGTGGAATCCATACAATTATTTTATTGTATTTTATTTTTTAATCCTCACCCAAGGAAGTTTTTCCATTCATTTTCAGATAGAGTGAGAGGGAGGGAGGGAGGGAGGAAGGGAGAGGGAGAGGGAGAGAGAGAGAGAAACATTGATGTGCGAGAGATGCATCGACTGGTTGCCTCCCGCATGACCCCGAACAGGGCCAGGGATCAAACATGCAACCGAGGTACATGTCCTTGACCAGAATTGAACCCGAGACTTTTTGGTCCACAGGCTGATGCTCAAACTGCTGAGTCAAACCGGCCAGGGCTGGACTCTACATTTTTAATAATGCCAAGAGACCAGGTTATCCCAATGTCCTGGTTATCACAACAACAGGATGATGGGCTAAGTCATGCTGGCCAAGAAAGACTTCTACAGTTGAAGGGGACATTCCGGGCTACTGAGAACTAAAATCCACGGGCAACGCACGGGCCTACATTTTTTGAAATCGACCTAAAAAGAGATTATCTTAAAGTGAAAGTTTCAGCCGGATGTCAATAACGTGGATTTGAACGGTCTCAGGAAAAATAACCTGGGTTTATGCCATAATCCAAGAAGTAACTGGTCCACCAGATCCTTCAGCCGTGGCTCTGAATTGACACTCACTTTCTTCTTGGTCTGGGTGAGAATACTATTACCTTGGAAAGATTTATAATTAAGTACTACGATAATGTTAGGAAGTATGGAAGTGGTATTAAAATAATGCGGAAAGCCCTGGCCGGTTTGGCTCAGCGGTTAGAGCGTCGGCCTGCGGTCAGGAGAGACCCGGGTTCGGTACCCGCTAAGGGCACGTACTTCGGTTGCAGTTTGTCCCCGGCCCTGGTTGGTCGTGCAGGTGGCAGCCACTCGATGTGTCCCTTCACGTCGATGTTTCTCTCTCTCTCTCCCTTTCTCTCTCTCCCTCCCACTCTATCTGTACAAAAAATGGAAAAATATCCTCGGGTGAGGATTAAAAAAAATTAAGTAATCAAGACCAATAATATTTTAAGGCAGTGTTTTTTCAAATCAAAACGAATGCAAGAAAATCTCCGGTGAACAAAATCTCAATGTTTTCAATACTGACAGGGTGGAAATTAAGAGAGTGTGTGGACAGCAGGTGTGCACAATGGTTCTTTTTCCGAAGCTGGGTGCGGAGGAGACAGGTCGTGCTGGGGGTACCCCACGTCCACGGAGGTGAACTGGCTTGCTCACTGGTTTGAAGACGGGAGATGTTTCCACGTGTCAATATACAGAGGAGGGGCCTGAGTCCTTAGCCCGGAATGTCCCCATCAACTGTAGAAGTCTTTCTTGGCCAGCATGATTTAGCCCATCATCCTGTTGTTGTGATAACCAGGACACACCCAGCTGTGTCCTTACAGGGAGACAGGAATGTGGGCACCACAGAGCCGCAAGGCAAACCACGTCTTCCCGTGTGTGTGGCATCGGGGTGGCAGCAGGCAAGGAGCGGCTCAGAGTAACTGGTGGAGGGCAGCGTGAGCCCCTCCGGGGAGCCAGAGTGAAGCAATGCTCGGCAGCACCTCCTTCTTGCTGCAGCCAGACTTTGGAGACGACAGACAGCACGAGGCAGGTGCTGTTGGCTGCAGAGCTGTCCACGCAGGGGAAAGCATCACTTTGCCCGACTGTGTGGCTAGATTCCATTCAGGACAGAGCCAGCCTTGGCCAAACCTAGCTCCTGGGTGAACGAGAAGGGATTCCCATTGGTGGGAAGTGAGCCCTCCAGCCAATCATGAGGTTCCTCTGGGCAGGCTCTGGGGGCTCGGAAGATGGACAAGGACACAGTGCAGGACGAGAGCTAGTTCTCCCTTCCTTGGAAGGTGTTAGCTTCCTGGAGAGAAGGGAAATATTCTTAGAGTGGGGGAGGGGACATACATCTATTAAGGGGCGAATGTATTGAATGTAATTAAAAGGAATGAAACAACTTAGCATCTTTATTGATTAACCTTAAGACTCGGGCACAGCGTGATTTATTCTCCTTAGTAAATGAAGCAACGGTTCCAATAGAATCCCAGGAAAGACAGGGAGGCATATGCTACCCCTGGACAAGGGAGGGCATGGGTATAAGTACGTGCTAGAGAGGAGGAGGGAACATCGGCCCATCTGCCCAGGCGCAGTGGGAAGGAAAATGACACAGGAGGGGAGCGGAGTCTGTTCGGCACCTGACAAAGCTTGTGTCCAGGTAACTGCACTCACATTTGATCCTTGCTTTTTCTTCTCCTATTTCATTTCAACCGCATCATTTGGAAGTGATGTTGTGTGTGCATGTGATCCATTGCAGGTCTCCGTAAAGAGCAATGTGCATTCATTATGGAACTACAGAAAAATGAAGAAATAACTGGAATCTAAGCTCAGCCCAGATCATTGGAAGGTCTTTAATTTTAGAGAAAGAAGCTGAGAGCTTTGAGGAGTTTATTTTGGGAATTTCGGAAGTACAGTAGAATTCTGGCTTTTCTGTGAGAAATCATGTGATGTGTGTGTGTGTGTGTGTGTGTGTGTGTGTTAGGGGAACAGCAGGCATACAGTTGGTGCTATGAGTGCTGAATATTGCATGTATGCATGTAATTTAAAAAAGACAATTATATATTCCTTATACGTTTGCAAGAAATGGGATCATATCACACACACACACACACACACACACATCTCGTGTCAGTTTTCAAAGAATTAGAGCAGGATCAAATTCACTTGCCACTAAAAAAATGCTGAATATAATTTTAACCTTTCTTTGATGATTCAGAAGCTATTTTAGGCTCCGTATGCCTCTGGGTTATGACTATGAACATAAATTATCATCGTGCAATTCTTCAACATCTAGGTTGTTCACATTTTTCTGATTATTTTCTCATGAATGAAAAAGGTCCTTCTAAATAGTACTTTAGTTACCGCATTACAAATGAACGGGCAGATCATTTTAGGGAATGATTGGGTCAGCTTATAAGAAAAAAATACCGCCCTGGCCGGTTTGGCTCAGTGGTTAGAGCGTTGGCCCGCGGTCCAGAGAGACCCGGGTTCGGTTCCCGCTAAGGGCACGTACTTCGGTTGCAGTTTGTCCCCGGCCCTGGTTGGTCGTGAGGGTGGCAGCCACTCGATGTGTCCCTTTCACATCGATGTTTCTCTCTCTCTCTCTTCCTCCTACTCTATCTGGACAAAAAAGGGGAAAATGTCCTCGGGTGAGGATAAAAGAAAAAGAAAACAATACCATTTCTCCATACTGGGACATGCGCGTGAAGACCTTGCTAGTTACGCCTTTTGGGTGATTGATTTCTGCACGGGATGCTTCAGGAATGTTACTCTGACTTGAGTGTTTCAGAAGGATATTAGTAAGGGGAGGGGAGGATAAATAAGAGGCTTTGCGACATTCTAAGTAAGAGACTGAACTCTAGTTCGGGGGACGACGGGGAGAATGGAAATGAGCATCAAGAGAGTTGAGAAACCGTGCAGGGGAACAGACAACCTCCACCTTTATCTACCCAAGTTTGATCTCTCTTTGCGATGTGCCAGGCATTGTGCTAAGCCTCAGAGCATCAAGAGAAACTATAAAGGAACTCACAACTGGAGCTGGAGGGAGGCCCAGAGCAAACGGATGTAGGGGCGGCAGATTCATGTTGAGCGAGGAATTTTCTGGAAGTAGAAGATCCCCATCCATCTGAGCTAACCTGTGACAAGCAGAGGGATGGAGGGTTGGATAAAGGTCCATTCCTGTCCCTGGGACATGAGGCTCCTGAGAGGCCTAACAGAAGACACGGCTGCAGAAAAGCAGGAGCAAGATTCAAGGGCCTCTCTGCGCAGCGTTAGGGAAAGTGGTCTTTTGCCCACTTATTATTATTATTATTATTAATTGATTTTAGAGAGAGGAAGGGAGAGGGAGAGAGAGACAGAAACATCAATGAGAGAGGACATTGATTGGCCGCCTCCTGCGTGCCCCCCACTGGGGATCGGGCCACAACCTGGGCATGTGCCCTGACCAGGAATCGAACCAGCGACCTCTTGGTACAGGGTCGACGCTCAACCACTGAGCCACACCGGCCAGGCTGCTGAAGGATTCTAAACAGGAGAATAATATAGGCAGAACTGACTTTTCCATAAGAAAGTCTGCGGAAAATGGAGATGAGTTAAAGAGAAGACAAACAAGTGACCCTGGGGAGAAAGAAAAGGAAGAGAGAAAATCCAGGGAAGAACAGTCAACCGCGCTGGAAAACACGAAGAAACCAACTAGGCTGGCCGGGGGGGAAGCCCACTGTTGGGGTAATTAAGAGGTGCAGACCCCATGGACAGGGACAATAGTTTGGTGAAGGCCCAGACAGAGGGAGGCAGGAGTGGGTGGGGTGGGCAGGGGGCGGGGGGGACACCTGCAATAATGTCAACATTGCAATTGTTTAATTAAAAACAGAGGTTGCTGGTGTCCTTTGAAAAAGCGGATTCAGTGGAGAGCAGGTGGAAACAGAGGGCAAAGTGTGTATAAGGAGGCGAGGGGATAGACACCCCTGAAGAGAGCATTTACAGCTCTCTAAATATGCGGCCCCAGAGAGAAGAGATCAAAGCCACCAGCCGGATGTCATCTATCAGATTCTCTCTGTGGAAATGGAAGATGCTGTGCACCGGGTTTTTTCGAGGATCGCGAACCATGTCTCTGATTGTTGCCAAATGACCTAAACGGATGAAGGAAACTCGTGGGTCATTCTGCTTCTCCTTGGAGCGTCTTAACACTTCCGCTGCAGAATTTCAGCATGATTTCCAATGAGAACAGCGCCATTTGGCCGGAATGGACATGCTCATTCAAACTCAGTTTGACGGAAGGTGATTTTCATTTCTCCTCGTCAGTATTATCCAGTTATACGAAGGGAGTGGTGCGTGTGCACCCTCCCTTCAAAATATACTCGATGAGTTCAGCGGGGCTGCAACTGTAAAAGCATCGGAAAGGCTTACTTACATGGCAATGAGGGCACATTGGAATTATGTGGCAGAACCTTAAAAATCTCTCTGTAAATACAGTCAATACATCGCTTTTATTGACAAAGAAAGAAACCCAACATTGAGTCTATGCCAAATTTTGGTTACTGGATGAGTGATCTTCATTTCATTTGCATAACAAACCCATCAGGTAGTTATTGTCATTGTCACTGTCACGAAGAAAGGTAAGGACAAGGGCTCCGTCTAGGTTCTCTGCTCAACACTCCTGGGCTGCTGCACCCCAAAGGCTGTGCTTCTCTCTGTCCATGCTCTCTCCAGGAAGTAAGATCGAAAAGCTCTTTTTTAAAAAATATTGTACCCTTTTTTTTCCTTTATTGACTTTAGAGAGAGGGCAAGGGAGAGAGAGACAGAAACACTGATGAGAGAGAACATCGACTGGCCACCTCCTGCGTGCCCCCCACTGGGGATTGGGCTCATAACCTGGGCATGTGCCCTGACTGGGAATCGAACAGGCAGCCTTTTGGTGCATGGGTCAACGCTCAACCACTGAGCCACACCGGCCGGGCAGATTTAGAAACTCTTAATTATGATAGGAAATAAAATTTCCAGTTAAACATGAGTAGAAAAAGGAGAAAAGAAAAAAGAAGGAATGTGGGAAATTGGGCCTCTCAGGTTTCTGGTAGAGGCCTTGGAGCTGGTTTTGAATTTGCCCTGTGGTAGGGGTCTTTCAGAGGCAGATACATGGGTGAAGCTAAAAGCTTTAAGGGGGAAAAAAAGTGTCTTCTTCAGACAGGTATTAAGTGATGTTGTAGATTATGGACGTTTTTGTAAGATAACAATAGCAGGTTTTGCCCACTGACTTGATTTGCAAAGAACATGAACTCTAAGTTAGTGATTTATTATTACTGATTCGGGGTTAGTCATATGACTGTAAGTTCAGGGATTTTGGCCTTCAGGGGTCTGTGAACTTCTGGGAGTTTCCACTCTGCCCCAACAGAAAAATAGGGCGCTCATAGGGGAAACGTCAAAATGCATTACCTCGAGATTCTCATGGGCTATACAAGCTTCTAGAACTCTGTTCAAAAATTAATGTTCACACTAAAAAATAGCCATTCTAGCCCGCTGGTGTAGCTCTGTGGTTGAGCATCAACCCATGCACCAAGAGGTCGCCGGTTCGATTCCTGGTCAGGGCACATGCCCAGGTTGTGGGCCTGATCCCCAGTGGGGGGCATGCAGGAGGCGGCCAATTGATGTTCTCTCTCATCGATGTTTCTCTCTCTCCCTCTCCCATCCTCTCTTGTTAAAATCAATAAATAAATATTATTAAAAAATAAAATAAAAAATAGCCATTCTAAAGATAGCACTAGTTAGAGTTATAAGGGCAAAGATAGTTAGATTATTTTCGAGTTTAACTATCTCATCCCAGAGACACAATGTTTCATGAAATGAGCAAAAAAGTCCTAAAACAGTGCAAAAGGAAACCCTCAAGTCTTCATAAATCACGTTGGCACTCCAGATCTTTATGTATTAAAAGGAAAATGTAAGTTTCCATAAAGGCATGAACATATCCGGTGAGTGTTCATGGCGTCTTGATGGGTGATTGGATTTGGTAGGTTCATCATTTTTAACCTTATTTTTTTTTATCCTCACCCGAGTACTTTTTTTTTCCATTTTTGTTCAGATAGGGTGGGAGGGAGAGAGAGGAAGAGAGAGAGAGAGAAACATCGATATGAAAGGAACACATCGAGTGGCTGCCACCCGCACGACCAACCAGGTCCGGAGACAAACTGCAACCGAGGTACATGCCCTTAGCGGGAACCGAACAGGGTCTCTCTGTACCGCAGGCCGACGGTCCAACTGCTGAGCCAAACCGGCCAGGGCTTTAACCTTATTTTCAACAACTCATTACTGTATTCCATCCAGGCACAGTGAGGGGCCAGAAATGCAATTCAGGGACTTGGGGCCTTAGAACCTAATCCCCAGACCGTGCTGTGTTTGGAGAATACAGGTAGAGTCTGGTGCATAGTGCCTAGACTTGAGCACTGTGCCTCAATGGTTCTAGTCCAGCCTAAACCCTCCTGCCAATGCCGGAGATCTGACGTGTGTAAAACCATCCAGAGAGGGAGCCCAAGGAATCAATTCACTCCCATTCAGATTCCTGGTTTCGTCTATTTTTTAAACCCGTTCCTGCCCTTCGGACTTGCTAGCTGAATGTGGTATCTCTGGCTCGGTCTTCAGCGCTGATGACCATAGTGATGATAAAATCCCAATTCATACTTTTCACAAACCTACCATGTGTCAGACACAACATTTATCATTTGCCATCATCATAATAACCCTTCATTACACTCAGTTTACAGACAAGGACAGTGAAGGTCATAGACATGAAATGACTTTCTCAAAGCCACACAATTTACAAGGGGCTGAGCTGAAATCTGTACCCGGGACTTTCTGACACCAAAGCTTTGCCTTTTATACCACATCACATTGTTTCCTTGGGGCTTTATCTCAGGCACAGCTATTGGTTTCCTTTAACTCCTGCTCTGGGAAGCCAAACCCCGGACGCTGCCCTCATTTGGACCATCCTCACACTGAGTGAAACAAGATTACAGTGTCTCCCGTACTGCCAGGCATAGATGTCCCCTCACTGTTGAGTCTAAGTTCTTCCACACCTGCTGATTATGGGCAAATCCGAGAATGAGGTGGGACACAGGGAGGAGGAGGTCATTGGGAAAGTGACGTAGCAGGGCTGTGGGCATGGACAAGACAGAGAGACAGGGGACGATGACAGAAGAAACCTATGCAGGGTCAGTACGGTTTCAGTAGCCAATCAAAGATTCGATGTCACACTGACCCATTAAACTGCAAGACCCATTTATAGTGGGACCTCAGCCAAGGTGCATTTCTTTCATCATCATCTTTCCCCTCCTCCACCCTCACCAGGGCCGTTGGGTATTCTTAGCACTGAGAACTCATGGTCTCGTTTCATAATTGACTTGTCCCAGCAGGCTTGAAGGCTAGCAAAAAAGCCCAGCTCACTGGAAGGGGAACAAAGACTAAAAAGCGTGTGGTTGTTTTAATGCCTCTATTGAATGGACTGACTAAGACACTGGGGACCTTCCATGGTGGCACTTACAGCAATAAAACCACATGGAAGTTTCAAAGATAATTTTAGATTTCAGGGTCACTACAGCTTAGGGCCATTTGCACCCAGCACAGTCCAACCACGGTCTCCAAATGGCTGTTGTTGTTTTTAATGCCTCCATGTGGACAACAGACACATCTTTTCTGATCCGTGAGCTACTCCAAAGCTAAAAGAGAAACAAAAAGATTAACTGCTTTCTTAGACAATGTCTCCTTTGGCCACAGAGATGGGAGAAAGATGATGTCTTTGTGTTAGCCTGGTTACCCCAACAGACCATACAGCAAGGACACTTGAATTTGATCCACTCCCGCCTAGGGGTGTCCTGACGAGCCAACAACTGACCCTTTCATCCAGCCAGCATCGGTCCTCCTCTGATGACCTGATATTCTAAATGCCCTCGACTTGACCACTTTGAAGTCCCAACTCTCAATTTAGCCCTCTGCAGATAAGGTGTTAGAAAGTAGAAATCGCTCTTGACGTGGACGAGGCCTGAGATAACGCACATTCCCCTCTGGACATAAGGAAGTGCTTGGTGGGTCTGTTCTGAATTAGCATCGCGTGGAGGAAGTGATTATGGTGACGGTGCCAGATTCGCAGTATGATTGCTACTTTCCAACAGGCGTTCAGTGACCTGAGACCCGCACCAATAGCAAAAGCCAGAGAAACTGCTCACCTGTGGTCTTTCCGCTGTCTGTCAATTTCCTTTCCAGAATAAGAGCAAAATAGTGCAAGAATGACAGGTTTGGGTAGCTCATCATGTAGCCTTTGACTTTTATTTAATAATGACTAAAACATTCTATAAACCTGCTTTGTCTAAAAATAATAGCTTGACTTTATATCATTTATAAGCTATATATATATGTGATTTTATTAAATGTATTGTGGGAACATTGGTTAATGACATGATATACATTTCAGGTGTACAACTTTATAATGTGACATCAGCATACTCTTGTGTGTGTGCTCACCACTCAGTCTTGTCTTAGCCTTATTCCTCACTTACCCTCATCTTTCATTCACTGATAACTCTGTATTACATATATCATGTCATGTCATGCCATATATCATCACATCATATCATATCATCATATCCTATCATATATCATCATATCGGATTATATCATATCATACCCTTTCCCAAGTCTGTGAATCTGGACATGTTTTCTCAACTCTCTTCCTGTTTCCCATGGACTGTGTCTCAGGGTAGACGAAATGATCCTCGACAGCCCAGTGAAAGCCAAAGGGGGCAGTGGTGGTCATGAAGGTAACGCCCCGTTTGAAGAGCAGGGTAAAAGCCACACGGGGGAATTCTCACCTGCCTTCTCAGCTGTCTCTTCGTGCACACCCGGTGAGACGTCAATAAACATCTGACCTGAAAAAATTCAGACACCACCTTCTTTGAGAAGCTCTGGGTGTCTCTAAAACACCTAACGTGGACCCAAGAAAGCTTGGCGTTGACAGAGTGCATGGCTACCCTCCCATGAGGTCTGTGCCTACCACGGCATGTAGGGTTCTTGTAAACAAGGACCTTAGTTCTTAGTCTAAAGAAATTTGAGAAAAGATAATGAGGCTGGAGGAAGTTTTCTTTTAAACCTGTGTACTCCAAACTCCCTAGTTTTGTACCCAATTATTTTCCAACATGTTACAGTTTATTTATGTGTGTGTGTGCATGCGTGTGTGCATGCATGTGTATGTGCGTGTGCATGTGCGTATGTGTGTGTGCATGCGTGTGTGCATGCATGTGTATGCGTGTGCATGTATGTGTATATGTATGTGTGCGTGCGTGCATGTGTATATGTGTATGTGTGCGTGCATGTGTATATGTGCGTGTGTGTGTGTATATATATGCACACACACACACTTTTCCATATGAACAACTGTAAATCTTCTTTTTCCCCACCTGGTACATGTATATATTTCCAACACATAACCCACAGCTGTTTCTGTAGCCCTGACCTTGCCTGCTAGCAGTGTGAGGAGCAAACGTGTCCCACACTTAAACTGAGTGATGACCACACTGAGTGAGGCCATCCGGGGGCCATTCTCTCATATCTGCAGAAAGCACAAAACTAAATCAAATAAATACATACAGGATCATTTGGGGCGGCCTTGAGGCTGATTTCTGCACAGCATACCATCCGAAAGACATAAATTGGTCTCAAAAGAGCCTTGACAAGTAATGTAAGGTATCTGAAGAAGTTCTTTTGAGGAGGCAGAGATGAGGAGAAGGATTTTAAAAATACACCAAATTATAATAGTCTTAAAGTTCAAAAGGATGAGCCACTAAAGTCAACCCGCTGGTAAAATAAATTCCTCCAAAGGTATGCATTTGTGAAATCTATAGATAGACCACAGATTATTCCTCTCCACAAGAGCAGGAGAAAATGCTACAGATAATAGGATTAGTAGAGAATGAAGGATAAAATTCACTGAGCTGTAACTTGGGCTACTTTCTTTACTTTTTTTATGCACTTCAGTCAAAAAGAGTTTCTCGTTAGCTTGATGTGAAGGCAGTGAACAGACAGTTACAAACAGGACTGAGCTCTGGTATAGGAAATGCCCATTCACCAGGAAAGGGAGAGACTTTCAGAAACACAGAGGTAAAGGAGGAAACTCAGTGACTACATGAAGGCTAAAGATTTTTTTATTAAGATGTAAGAGAGCCCGGCCGGTGTGGCTCAGTGGTTGAGCATCACCCCATGCACCAAGAGGTCGCCGGTTCGATTCCCGGTCAGGGCACATGCGCTGTGTGTCACCTTGCGCCTAGGTACTGTGCCATGTACCTTATATATGATGCCATGTTCAATTTTCACAACCCTCCTGTGAAGTAGGTGCTACCCTTCTCCAAACAGAGAGGGAAACCGAGGCGCAGAGAGAGCAAAGTAACTGACAAAGGTCAAAGGGCCTGTGGCAGGGCAGGACTTGAATGAAGTCTACCTCCAAGGCCAGAAGCATCACACCAGACCCTTCAACTGGATTCCAGCCACTTCCTGTGGTTCCTTCCTTCACCTTGTATCTTTTTCATGGAAATATATTTGACATGCAACATTGTACAAACTTAAGTTGTACGTGTTCATTTGATACACTGATATGGTGAATATAATTGCCATTGTATATTTAGTTAGCACCCCTATCACATCCCATAATTATCATTTCTTTTTGGGGGGACAGGAAGAATTAAGATCTAGTCTGTCAGCAAATTTGATGATTATAATACAATCTCATTGTATAGAGTCACTATACTGTGTATTAGATCCTCAGGATGTATGTTTGTACTAGTTGCAGATTGTACTCTTAAACAACATCTTAGATGCATTCATTCACTCATTCGTTGCGAATTCCTTGCCCTCTAGAAGGGTCACAGCCTGGTGTGGGACAAGAGCCAGGGTCAAGAAGGGGGGACTGTAGAGCGCTCTGGGGGTGCTGTCTGCTGGCCCTATCCAAGCATTTCCCATGAAGGTGTTATAGTTCCCAGGAGTGAAAAAGAGAATTGGGAAGGGCCGAGGATGCTTTCATCCTAAGACCCCAGGAGAAATCCCTTCTCTTGCAAGAAGAGAATCTGAATTCATACGGATGAAGAGGATCAAGAGGCTAATGAGGAGTCCACACTGAGCTCGCAGCATGCAAATTGACACAGAAGCCAGCCATGCTCCTCCCCCACCTCCTAAGACCTCAGCTGAGACACTCCACATGCTGTCCCTCCACAGGGATCCATGCTCGCCAGCAAAAAAAACAGGGAGGCCAGGCTTCATTGCAGTTATATCTGGTTTTGCAAAACCTCCACTTTTAAAGCTCAAACGTACAACCCCGGGGAGTTATTTGCAGAGTGAAACAATTCCACTTCCTTAGTCTATTAAGATCACATGGACATGATTTGGGTTGCGCAAATTCATTCCGAATCAAACTTCACACCAAAACACGGAATAGCAAATAAAAGACAGGCCCAGTTTTCCCCACCAGGTTGGAAGCTCCTGGTGAGAGAGCACAACATGAACACCAAATGAATTGGGAATATTTGCACAATGATTGAGAATATTTGCAAAATGATTGGGAATATTTGCAACCAGGTGCAAAGATGAAAAGACATGGTGATTGCTCTCCTGTGCACAGGGTTGAAGAGGTTTCTAAATCTATTTTGCATCCTTTCCTGGGCCGAGAACAGTGACATTTTCACCTCTTGCCATCTCTCCTTCCAAAATCTGGGGCAGCTGGCAACACTATCCACGTGTGGGACAGCGGAGAAGCAAGGCCCAGCCAAGGGGCACAACTGGGTATCGCCTCCGAACTGTCTCAGATGGCTGTTTAAAATTTAAATCCACGCTTAACCCTGGTCTGCACTGGTCCACAGGGAGGGCACAGAGAAACAGTCAGCAGTTACGTCACTGCTACATCAGGAGGATCGGATGAACGAGTCACCTGTGCACCACACTGGTCACAGAGTCTCAACAGTGATTTCCTCTGGGCTGATTCACAGACACTAACACTTACCACTTGGTTTCGACACTGGAAAGAGCCTGCCCGTACTAGAACCTACAAAAGGCTCCCGGGAAGCTCCCCTCCAATAAAATCTCTGAGCCCCGATGGGAGGATTTGCCAATTACTGACCTGCAAACCTACTTATCCATCTTAATCATGAATCCTACCCATTTCTCACTTTTCTGTATTTACTCCTCCAACCTAGAAAACACAGTCCATTTCTCACTTGAAATTAAGCTTTTCTTCTTCCATGATCCTTCTAGGATTTGACCCTCGCGAGGACAATGATACAATCTATTTATACTTACAGTTATATCTCTATTCTCTAGCCCATTGCGTGAATCATGCCTCCTGCGACCGTACCCACAAATGTTAAGACAAACTCTAAAGCCACAGTAATTCAACCAGTCTGGGGCGGACGCACGAAAGGAAGACGGATTCCTGAGATGTGAGAGAGAACCCAGGAACAGACAGAAGGGCTGTAACAATGCAGTTCTGAAACTTATGTATTCTACAAATACTTCTCAGGCAAGTGTGTGCACCAGGCATAACAGTGGGGAATTTTTTTTTTTTTATCCTCACCCGAGGACATTTTTCCATTTTTTGCACAGATAGAGTGGGAGGGAGAGAGAGAAACATCGACGTGAAAGGGACACATCGAGTGGCTGCCACCCGCACGACCAACCAGGGTCGGGGACAAACTGCAACCAAGGTACATACCCTTAGCGGGAACCGAACCCGGGTCTCTCTGGACTGCAGGCCGACGCTCTAACCGCTGAGCCAAACCGGTCAGGGCAACAGTGGGGAAATTGATGAGTCAGCTGGGCGTGGTCTCTGCCCTAATGGAGCTGCCAGTGTGGGTGGGGGAAACGCAGACCTGAAACAGTAGTTTCATTTGTAATAAGTGCACAAGAGTATCGGCTTTGTGCTTCCGGGTGGAAATGTATGGAAAGCATATACTGGAAAAGCCAAATCTGTCATGTTTCTTCCCAAAAGAAAAATGCGGCCATGTTACTGTCCTGCCCTCTACCCCTCCAAGCCAGGAGTTGACAAAGTAAGGCCAATGGGCCCAGTGTAGACCTAAACTGTTTTCTACCTGGTCCCTTGTGAAAGAGTTTGCCAGCCCTTGTGTGAGCTCAGAAGGACTCCTGTGCCTTTAAGGCACTAAATAAGGTGCAAAGAGGTAGTTGAAGGTCACGGGTTTTCCATTTACAGTTGCAGGATACCATAGCTTGACTGTATCAAGGGTCCTCAGGCTGGGCTCTGCTCATTTTGAAACACAGACAAGATGGTTTTCTGGAATATTCAAGCTAAAAAATCACATTGATTGTGTGTTAGAAAAATTCAGGTACAAGAGGATCCTTCACCAAAGTCATCACTGGAGTTTCCTCTCTTAGTCACACAAGGTCAAAGACCCTTCTGAAAATAGAGCCACACACTCGAATGTACCATTGTTTTTCATTATCCATCCATCCACCCACCCACCCACCCACCCACCCATCCATTATCCATTCATCCATCCACTCATTCATCCACCCACCCACCCACCCATAATCCATCCATCCATCCATCCACTCATTCATCCACCCACCCACCCATCATCCATCCATCCATCCATCCATCCACTCATTCATCCACCCACCCACCCACCCACCCATAATCCATCCATCCATCCATCCATCCACTCATTCATCCACCCACCCACCCATCATCCATCCATCCATCCATCCATCCACTCATTCATCCACCCACCCACCCATCAACCATCCATCCATCCATCCATCCACTCATTCATCCACCCACCCACCCATCAGCCATCCATCCACTTATTCATCCACCCACCAACCCACCCATCAATCATCTATCCATCCATCCACTCATTCATCTACCCACCTACCCAGCCATCATTTATCCATCCACTCATCCACCCACCCACCCATCATCCATCCATCCATCCATCCATCCACTCATTTATCCACCCACCCACCCACCCATAATCCATCCATCCATCCATCCATCCACTCATTCATCCACCCACCCACCCATCATCCATCCATCCATCCATCCATCCACTCATTCATCCACCCACCCACCCATCATCCATCCATCCATCCATCCATCCACTCATTTATCCACCCACCCACCCACCCATAATCCATCCATCCATCCATCCATCCACTCATTCATCCACCCACCCACCCATAATCCATCCATCCATCCATCCATCCACTCATTCATCCACCCACCCACCCATAATCCATCCATCCATCCATCCACTCATTCATCCACCCACCCACCCATCATCCATCCATCCACTCATTCATCCACCCACCCACCCACCCATCAGCCATCCATCCATCCATCCATCCACTTATTCATCCACCCACCAACCCACCCATCAATCATCTATCCATCCATCCACTCATTCATCTACCCACCTACCCACCCATCATCCATCCATCCACTCATCCACCCACCCACCCATCATCCATCCATTCATCCATCCATCCACTCATCCACCATCCATCCATCCATCCACTCATCTACCCACCCACCCATCATCCATCCATCCATCCATCCATCCACTCATCCACCATCCATCCATCCATCCATCCACTCATCCACCCACCCACCCATCCATCCACTCATCTACCCACCCACCCATCATCCATCCATCCATCCTCCACCTCTCCATCCAACTAATCAAATATGTACCAGAAGCTACACAAGACAGGCTAAACACTATGGACCCAGAAATGAACACTACATACCACACACACACACACACACACACACACACACACACACACAGAACCCTGCTAGTCCTGCACAGAAAAAAGACCGGTGCATGAATCACTATACTGAAACTCAATTAGTGATATGATCTAGTTAACGACAAAGTACATCAGAGGAGCCGGGTGTGGGTGTCCTCCCCGAGGTGTGGCAGATGTTTCTTCCCCACTTGAGGCACAGAGCAGAGTGTGGCATTCCTCTCTCCGGAGGAACCCTAAAGGGGCTTGTTAGTGCTGTTAAATAATTGTGCTTTATCTTTCTCCTGGCAACCAGGTGAGCTGGGGCTGGTCCAGCCCAGTCGGCACAGAGGTTAGAAACTGCTAACTAAAGATGCCAGGGAAACTCTTCCCGGCAGTTACTGTGTTTACAGTAACAAGACACAGTGATGTTAATTCAGTGTAGCAATGATAATTCCATAGGAAGGAGGGACTGTAAATTAATGCTGGAACCAAATATTCATAACATCTGCAATTAACGTGAGGTGTGGTGCGTGTGTGTGTGTGTACACATGATGTTCATAGTGTCTGGATATATAAGTATATGAGCATAAATAGATTTGTGTCCAAACTCAAGTCAGCCCTTTGGCAAACCAAATATAATTCAGTATACTTGAAATAGTTTATTTTTCAATCATGGGCTCCGTTGCTCTTAAAAACCATTTTCGTTAAAACTTTGGAATTTAAAGAAAAAAAAATTATCTGTAGCTATCATTCACGAAGGGCTTGCTATAATAGGTACTGTTGATCTCATTATAAAGATAAGCAGAGCCTTAAAGAGAGATTACGTTGAATACTTTGCCCACACAGCTCATAATTACCAAAGGTGCTATTTAGCGCAGCTGCCTATTTGGGGGTTACTATATTTCTATCACGTTATGCCTTTGGGGAGAAGTAACCTCAGACAAAGGATGCGACTTGTGGGAATCTGGACCGTGCCATGGGTGGACCTTGAAAGCCTTCAGAAGAGACCTGAGCGAGGTCGCCCCTGTAAAGTGCTGACTTCCGTGCAACACCCTCCTATGCAGCCCAAGAGAACAGTGCCCACAAAGAGTCAGCCCCGTGTCCGCGCCCCAGGCTGTCACCGAGTCCGATGAGACCGTCACGGGGCCCGCCAGGCCAGCGGTCAAACCTCAGTGTCACTGTCCACAGCCCTGTGGGAAAATGACTTCTCCGCTCTCGAGGTCCCCGTACAATCTGAAGAGAGGAACAATTTCACGTCAAGCTCCCCTAAAAACAGCTACGCAAGAACACACAGATCCATAGGAAGAAAACATGTTCCCTCCAGGATTCACACTCAAGGGAAAGACACAGGGCAGGGGTACCCCCTCTTTCAGGACTACTGCTGTTTGGTGATGTGATGTGCCTCTTGATAAAGAGAGGTGGGCTGCCCTGGCCGGTTTGGCTCAGCGGTTAGAGCGTCGGCCTGCAGTCTGGAGAGACCCGGGTTCAGTTCCCGCTAAGGGCATGTACCTCAGTTGCAGTTTGTCCCCGGCCCTGGTTGGTCGTGCAGGTGGCAGCCACTCGATGTGTCTCTCTCACATCGATGTTTCTCTCTCTCTCTTCCTCCCCCTCTCCCTCCCACTCTATCTGAAGATAAATGCAAAAGAGAGAGAGAGAGAGAGAGAGAGAGAGAGAGAGAGAGAGAGAGAGGTGGGCTAGCTCTCCCCACGTACTCCAGGACGGGGGATTCAGCCATGAAGCCAAGCCCGAGAGACCTTACCTTGGACTTCGTGGTGGAGACGTGGGCTGTCGGTGGTCTTGGGGAGCAGGTCTCACTGGAGAACCACGGAGAGTGGGCATGGCGTTGTGAGGTCAGATGCAGACATGACGGATAATGGGGAGCTTTGCCTCCCTGCTTGGAAGGGACCAACCAGACCCGGACAGAAGGGACACCTGTCATGTCCAGGCGGGTCAGCCCAGGCCTGAAGCTCAGTCCTATACCTCCTGACCCCACACCTCACCTTGTGGTCCTTAAAGCAAAGTCCCCGTGTTCCTGGAAATGTCACTCATCATCTTAGTTCCCTTCCTCCTTCCTCCCACCACCGGAAGTTCCTTCCACGTGCTCCCGCACGGGGGTCCTTAGCATGTGTGACCTGATCTAACTTTCCAGTTCATATCCTATCGTCTCCATTAGACCATCAGCTTCATGAGGGAGAGTCTGGGCCTGTCTCACCAATCTGTCTGCCATAACACCAGCACAGAGCATAACCTTTGTCTCTATACCTGGAGCAGAACACAGCCCACTGCACAGCCAGGTTGTACCAACTCTCGGGGAATGAGAGAACTGTAAGGGCCCAAAAGTATGTTTGGGGACTGAGTAACATCACTAAATATGGAGGGAGTTAGTCCTGCTGGCTTCTGTAAAATGGGAGAGTATTCAGGCTTTGCCCAAGACCCTCACGGGATCGATGAGAGTCACCTCTCTACAATGTTGCAGGTCCATCCACCAGGCAACCAAGATGCCAGAGACCCTCCTGAGGGGTCAGCCTTATCCCGGACCTGGGCATAGAGTCCTGGGGTACATGCCTACCACCTCAGCATCGGGCCAGGTTTGGGGCCGGTCCCTCCCCAGTCCTGAGGGTCTGGGCCAGTGACTGAGTGTTCCATCATCTGCCCTCCAGTTTCCAAAAAGGTGGATGGAGTCCCTGACCCTGAACAGCTGTTTTCTGGGGCCTCCCTTCTGCTTCCCTGTGCCTCTCCAGACGTGTCCGGCACATCGACTGGCCGCTGGCCCTTCTCGGCTCGTCACCTTCCCCTCACTTGGACACAGCCCCTAACCTCGGCAGTGGGGTTGGACCACAGGGCCATGCATCCCTCTCTCCAAGAAGCGACTTGTGACCTGACTCCATGAATAGATTATACACCTTCATCTACTCTGGGCCAACACTTGTCCCCAGTCCCCAACACTTGGGGTCGAGTGAAAGTCAACCCTTTGGAGATCACCTGACCAGGCTTCAGATTTCCCTGTGGGTATGTGAGCTCAGAAGGCTTACTTGACCTCCTTGAACCTCAGGTCTTTAGGTGCAGGGCTATGGATGTTTCTATGTACCCAGAGGCGGGTAGCAATGATTGAACAAGCTATTTGGAATTCAGAACCTAGCACAGTGTTGGCATAAAAAGTACTCAACCAATGTCTCTCCCCCTTTGCTCGTTCATCGAATTATTCCTCCCAGCACCAGTTACGATGGAGTCAAACTGAAGATTTTCTAATAAGCTTTCATGTGCCTAAAAATATATTCTTCTTTATTTTTTCTTTTAGAGAGAGGAAGGGAGAAGGAGAGATAGAAACATCGATGAGAGAGATCACTGACTGGCCGCCTCCTGCATGCCCCCCACTGGGGATCGGGCCCACAACCTGGGCATGTGCCCTGACCGGGAATCCAACCGGTGACCTCTTGGTGCCTGGGTCGATGCTCACCACTGAGCCACACCAGCCGGGCTAAAAATATATTCTGAACTCTATCTGCTGCTCACACTAGAGTGAGTTTGGGATTAGAGTGAATAAAAGTTAACTTTTCTGACGGGAAGGAATTCTCTTGTTGGCAGCATCTTCTCTTTAACTGAGCGAGTTAGCAGGTGGGTAACCCCCAGTCCACACCTGTGAACTTCGGGGCAGCTGATGTTCAAGGCTGAGGAAGCCTGTGGCCCTGAGGCAGCAGCAGGCGGGTGGTCAGGCTGTGGGGGCGCACGGACAGCTCCTTTACCTTGACCCACCCTGCCTTGATGCGATGGGTAGAAAGAAAAAAAAAGAAAAAAGAAACAGAAAACATTCCAGCAGATGCCAACCTTGGCAGCTGGCGCGAGGCAGCCCGGGCACTGTGAAGATCCTTGGCACGCTCCGAGGCAAGGGGGTGGTGTCAGCGTTGAGCATGAATAATAAAAGGCCCGAACCTTCCCTGAGCCCTAGAGAGGGAGAGTCTGGAACCGGGTTCTATTTTTAATACCAATCTTCCCGCAGCCTGGCTCCCCTCTGGTGTTTAAGGATGACCTCCAGCGCAAAAATACGATCCCGCCGCAGGGAAGGGGGCCAGCAAATGTCTCGCTGATTAGACTTGGGAGTTTTCCCTGTTACCGCTCGGGTTAAATAGATATTGGCAAATCGCGGGAACCGAAGGGAGTGGGCCAGAGCCTGGTCAGTTATAATTAGAAATATACATCACTCCCCGAGAGCGAGAGCGGTATTTAAAGGGACAGTGAGACGAGGTACCTGAGCAGCCTTGACGCAGCGACAGCGGAGAGCCACCTTGTAAATGACGGATCATTTTGCAGGCGTAGTTCAAGCTCTTTCTCCCTAATTTTCACAAACGCCTCCGAGACGTGTCCCGGAGCTGATTCTAGAGGCGTGTAGGCACACGACATTTGCCTGTCAACAGCAAATTCTACTGGTGAATAGACAGCCCTTTATCTGAAGTTTGTCTTATGCCTGAATGTACTGATGAGACAGATGATAATCCTGTCACTTTGGGGAGGGGGGATGAGATTAGTATATTTAAAACCTACACATATAAAATACCTGTTCGTTTCCCCTGACGCAGGCAGCAGGAATGCAATTTCCTTATCTAAACACGACGTACTTAACTTTTCCAAACCTCCCTCTGTTTATTTGCAAAGTGAACATAAAAATAAGGCCCAGGATATGCCCGGCCAGTGTGGCTCAGTGGTGAGCGTCGACCCATGCACCAAGAGGTGGCAGGTTCGATTCCCGGTCAGGGCACATGCCCAGGTTGTGGGCCTGATCCCCAGTGGGGGGCGTGCAGGAGGCGGCCAATCAATTTTCTCTCTCATCAGTGTTTCTCTCTCTCTCTCTCCCTTTGTCTTTCTCTAAAATTGATAAAGAAGAAAAAAATAAGGCCAGGATTATGATTTGGGTGGTTAATAATGCTCAATCACTTGTAGGCAGTAACGGAGGCTTTGGGTCCATGTTGGAGGAAGGCCCCGTGGTGGAGGTAAGTAGGCAAACAGGACATTTCAGTGTAACACGCTGAGTCCTGCGGTCATGCTACACTGTCCTACAAGGGCCACTCCGGGGCTTAGGGGTGAGTCCCCGCTGCCCGGGGCCAGCTCCAGAGCTGTGTCAGGAAGGAGGAGGAAGAGCCGGTCGGAGGGAATGAGCATCGTGATCCACGCGGGGGTGGCTGGACCGCAGCGCCGCAGGGACAGGGAAGGCCCGCAGCTCTGGATGCCGGGGAGCCAGCAGCTGACAAGAGCCCTGGCTGGGGAGCAGGCCGAGGGCTGAGCAGGGCCAGGCCGGGAGGAAGTGACCAGGTAGGAAGATTGTTGTCACACTCTAAGCGACTTGCGGATGCTCACAAACACTTTCAAGGCCCGGAGGTTTGGACCCCGAGCAAAACGATGTGATGAGGACAAGGAGGAGGCTCCGGTTGCCTTGAGGTTCTTACATGGCGCTGTGCTTACGATGGTCAGAACAGTCATGAACGTGTTCCGTCACTTCCTAGACGTTGGCAACAGCGGGGCCACCGCTGACGGTGCCGCAGGCTGATGGCCTCACACTGGAACACAAGGGGGAAGTTCCGACTGGACGTGCGGATCTGGAGGGGACACAGGCAAACGGCCGGGCTGGGGGCCTGTCTCGGGTGACAATCCCTGCATCTGTCGGCAGACGGACCTTCCTCCAGGCCCGAGGACATGCTGTGCGAGGGCCACGGGCCAGAGAGGGTGGGCACGTGAGGTCCTCTGTCTCACACTGTCCATCCTTCCCCTGGGTCCATTAAAGTACCAGGGGCCTGTCCTGGCCGGTTTGGCTCAGCGGTTAGAGCGTTGGCCTGCGGACCAGAGAGACCCGGGTTTGGTTCCCGTTAAGGGCACGTACTTCGGTTGCAGTTTGTCCCCGGCCCTGGTTGGGGTCGTGCAGGTGGTGGCCAGTCAAAGTGTCTCTCTCACGTCGATGTTTCTTTCTATTTTTCTTCCTCTCTCCCTCCTGCTCTATCTGAAGATACATGCGAAAATGTCTTCGGGTGAGGAAGGAAGGAAGGGAGGGAGGGAGGGAGGGAGGGAGGGAGGGAGGGAGGAAGGACGGACTTATTGGGCAAATGCTCCAATGACCTAAACAAGCGCGGGAACTGTAATAAAACGGAATCTGTTTCGAGGGTGGTTAATGCTGCTTTAATAGAAAACTCCAATTATTCTCCATGATGCTGTCCTTAGGTAAGGATGTCACTGGGGGCCGGTGTGACATTGAGGAGGCGCCTCCCTCGAGTGGGTATCGAGTTGTTTCTCGGCCCTTAAGGAAAGAGGTAATGAAAGCCTTCTTTGAAGAAGCTTTGTGCCCAATGTCCTCATTGTGGCACAGTCCTTGCCATGACCACGGGAATGGGCAAGAGCAGCAGAGCTGTCGGGCGAACGGCTGAGCCACAGACTGTCGAAGAGATGTCCTTTGTCATGCCCACGTGGGCCCACTGTAGGCAATGCCACTCACATCATACGGGAATCAGCACTCAGGGATGTCAGTAGTTAGACCTTTTGTTTAAGCTCAAATGAAGTGAAATGACCATCTGGATTCCTTCCGAGTGTTACTCCTCTGTGCCCACCTGCAGGCGGGCTCACCTAACGCAGGTGAGCGTCTCTTCTCGAAGATCTAAGAAGACACCAGGGGTCTCCTCCCCCTCAGGCAGGATGCATGAGCTTGCTTGAGAAATAATTTCCACTTCATGGGTCCTTGTACATCTGGGAAGAGTAATCCTTGCGGACATTTTATATGAGGACTCCATCTCTTCCACAAGGTATTTTTCTACACGATGAAGAAAACTGGACCAGGACACTGCTTTCTGGTTGAAGGAGCCCACGTTCCCGGGGATGGCTGGAATCTGAGTGTCCAGCTGCTTCTAGACAAACTGCCATACACCTTAGGGCCCTGCACACGGGGTCCTGCACTCGATGTCCCTTCTTTTTTTTTTTTTTTTTTTTATCCTCACCCGAGGACATTTTTCCATTTTTTGTTCAGATAGAGCGGGAGGGAGAGAGAGAGAGGGAGAGAGAGGGAAACATCGATGTGAAAGGGACACATCGAGTGGCTGCCACCCGCACGACCAACCAGGGCCGGGGACCAACTGCAACCGAGGTACATGCCCTTAGCGGGAACCGAACCCGGGTCTCTCTGTACCGCAGGCCGACGCTCCAACCGCTGAGCCAAACCGGCCAGGGCTCGATGTCCCTTCTAAGGGAGGCCTTTCTGCAAAGGACACGGACGCTGATGTCAGACTGAGCATGTTACCATCTGAACTTTTGTTCGGCGAGTCGATCGAGGCCCCTGTGTTCCCGAGCTAGGGGTTCAGGGGTATCAGTGACTCTCTTACCTAATTAAAAGGGTCGCAGACCCAGCAAGTGAGCTCATCTCAAACTTGATATTCGGCTCAGACTTGGGAGCTTCCCCCTATTATTATAATTTCATGCACAGCCATCACCGTGACCAGTACAAAATGCGAATTTGTGACAGGGGCTTATTTTAAACATCCCTGCCACTCAGTGGAGATTCAGGACCGCGGGAGATTCGAGGCTGCTGTTTTCTTTGTAAAATGTAGCTAATCAGTATGTAAACCAGACCATCTTTATTTATAACCGGGCAGGGATCAGACATCAGATAACAGCCCCGAAAACACTATGTTATCTAGAACATTAAATGATTTCATATCTCAGAACCTCCAACCCTGGAAGAGTAGCAGGAACAAAACATTGTTTCCTACTTAACTCCTTGGCGAGTGATATCTAACACGCCTGTCCGTTCTCTCTGGGCACGGGCTTGGGACTGGAAATGATATATATATTTTTTGCCTTTCAACCCTGGGTCGTGCTCAATTCTTTAAAGGAAAAGAGCCGGGTTGCTCTCTTCTAATAATGACCTCGCTGTCAGAAGCGGATTCTTCAACTGTGGCCCATCCTTCTAACTTTGTTATTAGGATGCTCGGATGTACCAGCCAAAGCCCTCATTTGCTCTTATTTTTTTCCGGGGGTTCCAGGACCCCCCAAGACTGAAGAAGCCCCTTGAGTCAAAGCTTCTGCCTCCCCCCCCATTCAGCCTCACCTTCCGACCTGCTGGGGTCTGTGTCCCCTGAGACCTATGTTCCCAAGAGAGCTGAGAAATGACCTTCCTGTTAGAAACCAAGGAAATCATTTCCTTCAGAGACGCGTTTTTCCCCGGGTCACCCAATTATCCTCACCCAGAAGAATAATCACCGAGACATTGTACACTCTGGGAACCGGCAGAGTTTCAGAGGTCACCCAGCCAGGCTACCGCGCAGGGTCCCCTGGGCACAGAGCCTCCGGAAGACGGAGATCCAACCTCACTCTGGATCCCCCAGCTCTGTGACCCGACCTTCAGGGGGTCATTTCTCTCGGAGCCTTGCTTTTTCTCAGCCACAGAGCTGGGATATTGATGCCCACCTTGGAAAGCACCGGAGGTCCCCAGCAGTTAAGTGGCACAGGATAGGCAGGGGCTCACAAGTGTGAAAGTCCCTCCCTTATCCCTTTGTTGTCCAAACGAGGAGTTTATTTAAAACTCTTGGTCGCTCAGAGGAGATAATTCTTCCTCAAACAGCAAACGTGCATCCAGTGGTTTACGAAGAGTTATGAGGTCCTTTTGCCTGTATTGTTGGTTCTTCCTGGGACATTACCCAGGACATCAAGCCAGTGGGCATTACCCACATTTTCATTTAAGCACGTGGATGGCTCCAATCGAAGACTTCTATCGCTAAATTCCGTTCACCAACTAGCAAGGGTGTGATTAGTATGAAAGAGTGTTTGAGCCGATCAAGATGGGGCAGTTCCTAGAAATCTAATCAAATCTGTTCACTGGGTTTAAACTGTTCCTGGCATGGATACACCTTGATGAGCCTCATTGCCCTTTCAAATCTTAAGAATCGACCAAGAACGGGGCCACATGCTAACCTGACAAGCTCAGGGAAGGCCTACGTGACAGCGTTGCAAATTCAGAGACCTAAAGGAACCGCAAAGGATGGTCCGAAATGTAAACTTTTTAACTAAAGGCAGGTGGTCATGTCCTAGGCCGGCAACTTCCCTGACAAAGGTCAATTTTCATCTTAAAGGAACCTGTTGTCTTTTTGCATCTAAGATAACAGACCTTTGGAATGTGGGGTAACTTCCTTTTCTTCCCCCAGATCCCTAAAGGCACAACCTGTGCACCAGGGAGGAAACCTCAAACCCCCTTATTGTTATTATCATCATGTTACGTGGTGACTGTTAACCATCCTGTCCCCACCTGTTTGGAAGGAGGATGTGTCTATCATTCTACTTTTCATCCAATCCCGGTGGTTTCCCCGCTTTGCTTCCTCCCGCCTCCCTAATCTATCATCAGTGGATTTCATGTAACCTACCTACCTCTTCTCTGTTGGCTGTAAAGTAAGGTGCAAAACTGCCTTTCTCTGGAGCATCATCTCAATCCGTTGAGGTTTTGCTACCCGGCAACTGTTGACAGTTTGGCTCAAATAAACTCACTAAATTCTTCTCAGGCTTGAACGTTTCTTACGTTGACAATGAGATGTTGCGAAAATGGTGCTCGGCACCCTCGGGGTTGCTTGGAACTCAAGGCGATGAGCCAGTGACACGATAGAGACCAAATCAATCCTCCAGGGCTATGGCAACTCACATCCCGACTGTATTTCCAGTCTTTAACAAAAATCAGACAAACTCATCTCTTTTCCCCACGTTCTCAACTAGGCTGGGGAGACTCTTTGGAGACAACAAAGAAAAAATTAACTGTTCCACGCAGAAAGCATTTCCTCCGTTTTCCGTTGATTCTTAAGACTTGAAAGGGCAATGAGGCTCATCAAGGTGTATCCATGCCAGGGACAGTTTAAGCCCCGTGAACAGATTTGATTAGATTTCTAGGAACTGCCCCAGAAGAGAACGGAGGTCTAATTTCTTGGCTTGCTGTGAATTGGCTTATTTTATCTGTACATTGCAAGCTCAATATCCAATCAAATTTCTATAAGATCTTTTTTGGAGGGGGATGACAGGAGATTTTATTACATTTCTATAAGATCTTGATTAGACATGTCACTTCGACAGTCTCAAATTTCAGCAAAAATGCCAAGGACAGAAAAGGCTGGTATTTAGAGTGGGTTCCTGACCCGGGAGCTTCAGACTCTGTACCCACGAGTGTGGTTTTCCTGCCATCTTCTGCAGAATCATTTCCTGTCTTGGTCTCTGTCCCTGCAAAAGTGGCCTCCATGTACCCTCCATACACCTACTTCTGTGAATGCTTTGTGAATAAAGAATGAGTCGAGCCCTGGCTGGTTTGGCTTAGCAGTGAGAGCATTAGCCTGCGGACCAGAGAGTCCGAGGTTCGGTTCCTACTAAGGGCATGTACCTGGGTTGCAGTGTGTCCCTGGCCCCGATTGGGGTTGTATGGGTGGGGACCACTCAATGTGTCTCTTTCCCATCGATGTTTCTCTCTCTTCCTCCCTCTCTGCCTCTCCCTCTACCTGAAGATAAATGCAAAAATGTCCTTGGGTGAGGATTAAAAAATTAAAAAGCAAGAATGAGTCAAACACTGGAAACTTCCTGGAACAAAACAGTACACAGTCCACCTGTGATTTACTATTACAAGGACTTCTCCATATGAACTTGGGGGCACACTGTGGCGAGGCTGTCACAGGACACACTTTAGGACCCTCTTGCTCTGAGAACAATATCACCTTTTCCTGTTTTGAAAACTCATTTACCTGCAAAATATCCTTTCTTATTTTAAAAAAACAAATAAAGATCAGCCTGGCCAGTGTGGCTCAGTGGTTGAGCATCGACCCATGCACGAAGAGGTCACCGGTTCGATTCCCAGTCAGGGCACATGCCCAGGTTGTGGGCCCGATGCCCAGTGGGGGGCGTGCAGGAGGCAGCCAATCGATGTTCTCTCTCATCAATGTTTCTATCTCTTTCTCCCTTTCTCTTTCTCTCCCTCTAAAAAAGATCAACAAAGAAAAAAAAAAAAAAGATCATTTGCAAAGAGGCAGAGACCAGCAACTGCACATCATTTGAAGAAGGGCAGACTCGGGACTTGGAAAAGGCTTGAGATGCTCCTTTTCCACTAGTCAACGGCCGTTCTTATTTGTCCTCCCCTCCTATAATGTCGAGGAGATACACAGACACACCCCCTCTCAGTACAGGCAGCCTCACGTTAGTTCTTCGAGGGGGCTGGATGTGGTGCTGCAATTGTGTGCAATTGCCGATGCAGTATGCGGAGACCATGGTGTTAGCTTTGTCACTGATATTGTCTCCTAGAACGAATGGAAGTAAAAAATGTCTCTTTTTCAGGTAGCTAAAAATGGGGTCTTCACAGAGAAAGACAAATACAATAGGATTTCACTTTTATGGGGAATCTAAAACACAAAGTAAGCTGCCGGCCGGTGTGGCTCAGTGGACTGAGCGTCGTCCCGTGGACTGAGAGGTCCCGGCTCGATTCCCGGTCAGGGCACATGCCCGGGCTGCAGGCTTGATCTCCGGTAGGGGGCGTGCAGGAGGCAGCCGGTGGATGTTTCTTGCATCAATGTTTCTATCTCTCTCTACCTTCCTCTCTAAAAAAAAAAATCAATAAAAACACATTTTTAAAAAAAAGAGCTCTCAAAAACAAAAAAAGCAAACAAAACAGAAACAAACTCATAGACACAGAGAACATTTTGATGGTTGCCAGATGGAAGGGGAGTTGGGGGGATGGGTGAAAAGGGGAAGGGATTAAGAAGTGCAAATTGCCGGTTATAAAGACAGTCACGGGACGTGAAGTACAGCACAGGGAATACAGTCAATAATATTGTAATAACTCTATGGCGCCAGGTGGGTACTAGACTTACTGGGGTGATCACTTTGTAAGTTACATAAATGTCTAATCACGACGCGGTACACCTGAAATTAATATATCGTATGTCAACTGTAATTAGAAATTTTTTTAATATATTAAGTAAATTAAAACGGGGTCTCCAGACCCAGTGGAAAGTGGGTGCTCTGGTCCTTGGAACTGCCCAGGCAACTTCACAGACAGAGATGTTGGATGTGACCCGAGCCTGAAGTGTCCCTTTTCAGCATCCTTCATGGTGGTGAATCTCTGTCCTTTTAAGTCTGCCGTTTTGGGGAAAGAGCCTGAAGTCATGTGGAACAAGTCTGGTATGAAATAGAAGGGCAGTCATGCTGGTAGGGAGTGCTGATTCGGATCAGAAAGAAAGCCAATGAACCAAGTAATGAGAGTAGCTTCTCCTTGCCATACTTTCTCCCATGGACCTGAGCGATGAGTTCAATAAACGTTTGGGGCAGGTCGGACAGGCAGCCATCAACCCAGCAGGCACATTATTATTATTATTAAATCCTCACCCAAGGATATTTTTCCATTTATCATCAGATAGAGTGGGAGGGAGGGAGAGAGAAACATCGACTAAGGTTGCCTCCTGCACAACCCGACCAGGGCCGGGGATGAACCACAACCTAGATTTGTGCCCTTGACCAGAATCGAACCCGCCACTCACTGGCCGACGCTATAACCGCTGAGCCAAATCGGCCAGGGCCAGCAGGCACATTATTAAGTATATCACACAACTGAAGCTCACTGGACAGACAGATGGCTTACCACAGCAGAAAGGACATCGGTTTTTTTTTTTATCCTCATTCGAGGACATTTTTCCATTTTTTGTACAGACAAAGTGGGAGGGAGAGAGAGGAAGAGAGAGAGGGAAACATCGATGTGAAAGGGACACATCGAGTGGCTGCCACCCGCACGACCAACCAGGGCCGGGGACAAACTGCAACCGAGGTACATGCCCTTAGCGGGAACCGAACCCGGGTCTCTCCGGACCGCAGGCGGACGCTCTAACCGCTGAGCCAAACCGGCCAGGGCAAGGACATCGGTTTTAAAGCCAGGCCAACCTGGGTTTAAATCGACGATCAATTTAAATCAACATTTAATTATTTAAACCCTCTCTCTGAATGTCTGTTCCTCCATCTTTTTTTTTTTTTTAAAAATAACTTCTTTTTCATTTCATTTTATTTTTTTTTATCCCCACTGAGCCACACCGGCCAGGTGGACATAGGTGTATTGATGCTTGACTGAATGAATGGATAAATGAAATAGATAAATGAACAACTGAAAACATCTCTACTAGTTAGAACACAGACCTGAGCTGTAACACCCGAGAGACCTAACCACACAGTGGCTTAAAGAACGTTTAATTATTTAAACCCTCTGAATGTCTGTTCCTCCATCTTTTTTTTTTTTAAACATAACTTCTTTTTTATTTTATTTTTTTTTATCCTCACCCGAGGACATTCTTCTATTTTTGTTTGTTTGTTTGTTCAGGTAGAGTGCGAGGGAGAGAGAGAGAAACATCAATGTGAAAGGGACACATCGAGTGGCTGCCACCCTCATGACCAACCAGGGCCGGGGACAAACTGCAACCGAGGTACGTGCCCTTAGTGGGAACCGAACCCGGGTCTCTCTGGACTGCAGGCTGATGCTCTAACCACTAAACCAAACCGGCCAGGGCTATTCCTCCATCTTTATAATGAAGTTTTCACACCTGTCTCACAAGGTATTGTAAGCGTTAAGTCAGATCACTATATATTTAAGAGACCTGATGTAGGACCTGCCACAAAGCAGGTAGTGATGGTCATTACTCACCCTCCAAGTCAGTCAGTTCTGTCCTGTAAGAATAATGCCCTAGACATGTCACTTCTTTGTCCTCCGTTTGTTGTCTTACGGAGCACTTATTACCCAGTGCTATAATTTTCTGTATATTTTTTATTCTCCTCTAGTAGGTAGTGAGCTCCTTGAGAGTAGGAACTTTTTTTTTAAACATTTTTTTTTTTTTTTTTTTTTTTTTTTATCCTCACCCAAGGACATTTTTCCATTTTTTGTTCAGGTAGAGTGGGAGGGAGAGAGAGGAACAGATATAGAGAGAGAAACATCGATGTGAAAGGAACACATCGAGTGGCTGCCACCCACACAACCGACCAGGGCCGGGGACAAACTGCAACCGAGGTACGCGCCCTTAGCGGGAACCGAACCCGGGTCTCTCAGGACCGCAGGCCGACGCTCTAACCGCTGAGCCAAACCGGCCAGGGCAGAGAGTAGGAACTTTTTTGTCCATATTTTTATTTCCTGTACCGATCTAAATGCCTAGGACATAGGTGTATTTTTTTTCTTTATTGATATTTATAGAGAGATGGAGAGAGATAGAAACATCGATGAGAGAGAACATCAACTGGCCGCCTCCTGCACACCCCTCACTGGGGATGGGGCCCACAACCTGCGCATGTGCCCTGACCGGGAATCGAACCGGCGACCTCTTGGTGCATGGGTCAACGTTCAACCACTGAGCAACCCCAGCCGGGTGGACATAGGTGTGTTGATGCGTGACTGAATGAATGGATAAATGAAATAGATAAATGAACAAGTGAAAACATCTCTACTAGTTAGAACACAGACCTGAGCTGTAACACCCGAGAGACCTAACCACACGGCGGCTTAAAGAACGTGGTTTGTTTCTCTCTTCTGTATCTGTCTCCAGGTGAAGTGTCCATGTCAGTGGGGCAGTTCTGGACTAGTTTCGTCCATCTATTGCCCTCCCTCCGCCAGGACATGGTCACTGCAGCTATGCCTGGGACACAGCTTTCCCAGATCACTCCTCCTTTGAGAATCTGGGGACATGAGAGCGGAGTAGACCTCCGCCCGCCAATGCTGTCATTTCTTTGGCAGAACAGTCGAATTCGCTCTAGTGAGTTCCCTGTGCCAGAAACCACACCCAAGTTCTTTCCTAGACGTGACCTTAAGCCGGCCTTTGGGTCATGCCCAACCCCCCTCAGCATCACAACTACACACACGGAAGCCTTTTGAAATAATAGGTTGGGTTAAAATGCAACATTTTCAGTTTGATCCTTAGCCAGTGACAGACACCTTTGACTTCATGTGTGACTAGCAGATCTTAATAAGTCTTTGATCAGGTTTTGAACCATAGTCCTCCCTCTAGCTATTTGGGGTATAAATAGGATGACCCTATAATTTATCTTGCCAACGGAGACACCTTTGGGCATATAAATAGGAACTATGTCAAGGAGACCAGGTACAGAAGCAGTTGCCTTGTCTGGCTCAGTGAAGACCTTCTTTCTGGACTGTTCTCTCTCTTCCCTCCCATCTCTGCTTGCACAGTGGCTAACCCTCGCTGGAGCTCAATGTCTCTTGAAAACCTTGCAAGGAGCAACCAACACAAACTAGTCCTCTAGTCTTTACAAGCCCTCCTCCTGAGTTACGGGCTGGGTAGGTAGGTGGTCTCGCTTGGTCAGGACAGCGGGAATACTCAGGAAGAGTTGCCCATTAGAGGAACCTGCACCGGTGGCCAGAACAGCCAGGCACTAGGACCCCTGGGACCCCTGCTGTGCTCGGTCACCCGGCTGTCAATCACGTGGGGGAATGTGGTCTTGGCACACGCGTGGTGGACGCAGATGAGGGGTATCTGAAGCTTCCTGCCCTCCACACTCCCTACAGCAAGTCCCTTGGAGATCAGGGTGTCATGCCTCCATGGCCACCCACGGGGGCAGAAGGGACCATGCAGTGCCGCGCCCAACACCTGGCACAATGTCCTTCCTGGATGTGCCTCCAATGACCCCGCTGGAACGCCGTGTGGCTGAACCACAAGAAATAACTATGTTGCTCCTGTTTCTGTCTTATCGGAACATTTAGGGGAATATATTCATCCAGAGAATTATGTAAAAATAATACTCTTTTAATAAAAGTCACTTTAATCTGATTAAGCAAGGCACAAAAGGTCAATTTAGATGAATACCCTGGGTGACCTCTTTATTCCCTGCAGAATTCTTGGAATACCAACACAAACGGACCTGCCTTGCTTTCTTTTTTTTCTTTTCTTTTTTTGAAGTATGCTTTTTATTTATTTATTTATTTAAAAATTCATCTGAGGATATTTTTACATTTGTCATCAGATAGAGTGGGAGAGAGAGAGAGACAGAGAGAAACATTGATATGAGAGGGACATATTGACTGGCTGCCTCCCACATGACCCTGACCAGGGCGGGGGATGAACTGCAACCGAGGTACATGCCCTTGGCTGGTATGGAATCAGAGACTCTTTGGTTCAAGGGCCAACGCTCTAACCACTGAGCAAACCAGTCAGGGCTTTATTGATGCTTTAAAGAGAGATGAAGGGAGAGAGAGAGATAGAAACATCGATAAGAGAGAAACATCTGTTGGCTGCCTCCTGCACGCCCCCTACTGGGGATCATGCCCACAACCTGGGCATGTGCCCTCACCGGGAACTGAACCGGCGACCTCTCAGTCCATGGGACGGCGCTCAGTCCACTGGGCCACACCGGCCGGGCTGAGCTGCCTTGTTTTCTGAGTTCTGCTGTGTTACCATGCCCTTCATGAAACGAATTTTCATATGCAAATAAGTGTAATAAGTATTAGTATTAGTATAATCAATACTAATAAGTGTGATTACATAGCAGGCGATGTACTGAGCACTTCGCCTACAATGACAGATTGCGTTACCACCGTGGTCTCATCTCACATTGGGAAAACTGAGGAAGGTTGTGCAGCTCACCGATAGGTGGGGGACGAAGACAGAGACACTAAGTCCATTTTTAAAGTGCTCCACAGAGCCTGGCCGGTGTGGCTCAGTGGCTGAGCGTCGACCCATGCACCAAAAGGTCGCCGGTTCAATTCCCGGTCCTCACATGCCCAGGTTGTGGGCCTGATCCCCAGTGGGGGGCGTGCAGGAGGCGGCCAATCGATATTCTCTCCCATCGATGTTTCTCTCTCTCTCTTCTTCTCTCTCTAAAATCAGTAAAGAAAAAAACATTTTTTTAAAGAAAAAAAAAAAACTTGATAAAAAGAGTTAAGTGAGCCACAGAACCAGGAACCCAGCTCAGATCTGTCTTACCCTAAAGCCCCTCTGTCCACCCCGGCACCTCTGAGGGTCCCTCCCAAACCCCAGCAGCACATCATATAGAAGAGTGCTCCCCTAAAGCCATCAGACGGAACGCAACCCTGCTGACAACTTGATTGCAGCCTTCTACCCCCAGAACTGCAAGATGACACATTTCTCTTGTGTTAGACCAGCCGGTCCTTGGGGAACCCTACACAACTGACACAACGACTCACAGTCAGGCACTGACGGCACGTCCTGAGCACAGTTACACAAATCGATATTCACGTCTGTGAGACACACAAGCGGGATCCCCGGCAGGGGAAGCTGGGTTATGGCCTCTTCCGGGGGGTCAGCAGAGGTTTCCATGAAAAAGGGAGTTTTAAAGCTGATACAAAAGGGTCTCCGGAGTTGCGGAGGGGGATCCGATGAGCATGAATACATATTCTAGGCAGAAGGAACAGCTTGTGAAGTCATGAATATGACGTCAGAAAGAGGGGGCGTAGGGAGAGAGATAGCCAGGGGCCTGATTATGCTAATAAATGTCAGCCTTCTAATTCCGAGCTCTTTGTGAGTCCCACCCCCCATCCGCGGGATGGGTCCCAGACGAGCACTGGTCCTGGGGACTCTGCACCGTGATGGAGCCGCCGTAGCTAGATGAGCTGATCAGTTGCACCACTCATCTGGGTGTGAACTTGGCCACTCAGGGGCCACCAACACCTGCCTTGTTCGGGTCCCAGTCACAGGGTCACCGGCTGGAAGACTGACTGCTACTTGCTTTGGGTTGGGCTACCATTTACCCAAACCCAAAGATCTCGAGAAGGTTTCCTGAGGACAGACTTTTTTCAGTTTCTTAGATTTCATGACTGTGGGCTCTACTATCTGAGTAAATAAATGCCCTGGTACCATATAAAAGGATGCGATGCATTATCCCCGGCACTGAGACGTGGACGTCATCTGGACTCAGGGTTCAGGCCCTGGGGTTGCCTACATTTGGGTTCAACTCTCAGCTTTTACACTTTCTCTGTAACCTCCCCCTCGGTTTTTCCATGGGCAAGGTGGAGAGAGGGAGAATAGCATCTACTTCACATTAAAGTCCTTGTGAGGACTAAATAAAAATCACTTATGCCTGGCCAGTGTGGCTCAGTGGTTGAGCGTCGACCCATGCACCAAGAGGTCGCGGGTTCGATTCCCGGTCAGGGCACATGCCCAGGTTGTGGGCCTGATCCCCAGTGGGGGGCATGCAGGAGGCGGCCAATCGATGTTCCCTCTCACCAATGTTTCTATCTCTCTGTTCCTCTCCATTCCTCTCTCTAAAATCAATAAAGAAAAATTACAAATAAAATTAGCATAGAAACCCAAAGGGAAAGGAAGTGGGGGAGGAACGCACACTACAATGTACAGATGATGTATTATAGAACTGAGCACCTGAAACTTATATACTTTTATTAACCAATGTCACCCCAATAAATTCAATAAGAACACAGACTGCTACAGTGCAGCCTACTATAGTGGGGGCATGCTTTCAGACTTTCGGGTGACTAAGTACGTTCGCATATTCTTTGTGATCAAGACCAAGTACGGCTAAGTCATTAGCGGCTGCGTTGTTAATTAACTCTCTCTGGTAAAGAGGGACCTTGGAGAACTCTGCACTTAAACATCTGACTGCAATACAATAAGCTCTGTTATGCAAAGCCTCTCGTGGGGGGCCCCCTGCTTTCTACTCGAGAAAAGCGAAGGCAGGGAGCGGAAAGTTCACCGCTCCCCTCCTTTTTAATTAGAAAGCACTAAGAAGATGAAAATGTGCAATAAAGCTTCGCAGTTGGTAGGTGTAATTCTGGTAATGGGTGCCTGAGGGCTCCCTGTCCCTGCTCCTCCATGCAGAGCAGCGGTAAGAAGGAGCATGTGGTCCGGCCGGTGTGGCTCAGTGTTTGAGCGTCGACCCATGCACCGAGAGGTCGCCGGTTCGATTCCCGGTCAGGGCACATGCCCAGGTTGTCGGCCTGATCCCCAGTGCGGGGCATGCAGGAGGCGGCCAATCGATGTTCTCTCTCATCGATGTCTCTCTCTCTCCCTTCCTCTCTCTCTAAAACCAATAAAGAAAAAATTAAAAATGAAATTAACACAGAAACCCGCCCCGAAAATTCCAAGTCATATTAGAGATGAAAGAACATGACTTTAACAATCGGTGAGAGGAAAAAAGGGTGGGAAGGAAGACCTCGAAACAATGTCACAAAAACGCTCTCTGAGAAGCACTGGTTCCGTCCACCCAGGCTGAGTACTTGTGTTCGGCCAGCGCTGATGTGCTGCTGGACTCGGAGAGACCGCAGAGTAGTGACACCCACCACCATCATCACCTCTGTTGTCCCCCAGGGTCTGCTCCTTCTAGTGATGCCTGGTGAAAAGTGTCTGCTTTTCAACCCGTTTTACACAAGATGCTTATTTGATTCTCCCCACAGCCCCATGGGGGACAGAGGGTGGACATTATTATTTTAATGTCACACATCAGGAAGGGCGAGCCCAGGGTAATGAGGTAAATGGCAGATGCACAGCCGGGCGGAACCCGCCTCCTCCCCCCTGCTCCCAACCGGCCCTGTAACTGGGTTACAGGTGTTGATTAAACCCGGGGCATTTCCTGTGATACTTATAAATCTAGGTTTCTATTATTTGCTTCTAGAACAATATTCTTCTAAGAAGCCAGAGGCATTTTCCACATTTGAAATTCTGATTCGTTCAGTCCTTCTTGGGAGCCAGAGGATGACACCTAATTCCCAAGTGGTAGGAGCTTAATGGAAAAACAGAAAGACAGCGACTCACTTTTCCTTATTAAAAAAAAACAAACAAAAAACAACCCTCTGACCTCCGGGTAGGAAAGTAAATGTAAATTAGTCATGAAATGAGGTTAGAACTAATAATGAAGCCCGGACATAATGAGAGAGTCCCAAGGAAGAACTAAAATATTTGTATTCAAAGCCATGTGTCCGAAGGATCTCAAGGCCAAGGGAGGCCTGGCCACACTGAGCAGGGAAATAAATAGGAGCAGAATCATGTCAAAGTTGGAGGAAATCCTAGAACATCTGTCCTCACAACATGGCCAGTTTTTTCCCCTCCTTCTTTGTGTAATTGCATTCTTCATGCCGCGGGGTATAAATTAATTGATTGGGTTTGTCAGAAACTCACATTTTCAGGGTTTTCTGGTGGTACCTTGTCTTCCCAAACAGATGTGTCTGTTTTCACAGGTTTGGTCTGTACTTTCTAAGAAGAACTGGATCATTTTCTGAAAAGGAAGTAACAGGAACAGAAGTATAAAATTTCCTTCTCTTTCTAAAAATTCCCATTGATCACTGACAATCACTTCTGCGTTCTGGAGCATTGCTTCCCATCCTCTCCCCGCTCCCTCAACATCTGTCCTTCAGGACCCCTGGATTTCTGTCTCTCCCTTTGCATGCGTAGGAGGGTGTCCCATGTCTCCTGTTTCCCTCTCTTCTCTACACAGTCACTAGGGAGATCATTCTAAATGCAGCTCTGGCCCGGCCCGTGTGGCTCAGTGGTTGAGCGTCAACCCATACACCAAGAGGTCGCCAGTTCAATTCCTGGTCAGGGCACATGCCCAGGCTGTGGGCCTGATCCCCAGTGGGGGGCGTGCAGGAGGCACCCAATGTCACTATCTCTCTCTCCCTCTCCCCTCCTCTCTCTCTCTCTAAAATCAATAAAGAAAAAAAAATTTAAATGCAGCTCCGATCATGCCCTTTCTCTTCTGAAATATCTCAATGGTTCCTCATCCCCTTCAGGATACATATGAGGTCCCTCGCTCGGCACACAGAGTCCCGTGACGCCTCACGCTGTCTTCATCGCCAGTGCCATGTGCTTCCACGTCATCTACACGTCACGTCGTCTGACGGAAGCGCTCTCCTTTCTCCTTACCTCCTTAAGCCTGTGAACTCCGACACATCCCTGCGTAAGATATTCCCGCTCTCTGTTCCTTACTCCTCCGGCTTACCCCATCACACGGAATGTGAATTGTCTATTTGCTTGGCTAAAGGACTACTGTCCAGAATAACACATGCCACGTACGCAATGCAAAATGACTAATAGCCACATTTTAAAAAGCAAAAATAGCCTGGCTGGTGTGGCTCAGTGGATTGAGCATCATCCCATGGACTGAGAGGTCCCAGTTCAATTCCTGGTCAGGGCCCCTGCCCAGGTTGCACGCTCGATCCCCAGTAGGGGGCGTGCAGGAGGCGGCCGATCCATGTCTCTCTCTCATCAATGTTTCTGTCTCTCCCTTCCTCTCTAAGAAAAAAAACAATAAAAATAACTAAAAAAAGCAAAAATGAAACCCCATGTGATTACTCATATATTTTAGTAATATTTGAGTATATTTCAGCAATAACTCCACAGTATTATCATTTCAACATGTAGTAGATATATACATTATTCTCCTTTTCATACTGACTTAGACATCCAGTGTGTATTTACACTCATTTCACATCTCAATCTGGGTGCTCGGTTTTCATCAGAAATGCTTGATCTCTACGTACATTCCGTAACGTGTCGAAAAGGAGACTCACTTTCGCAAGCTGTTCCAACCACACTGAAAAGCATCCCAGCAATGAAAGTTCATTGAAACGAAAGACAACTCTGAGTTCAGTCTCTTGGTTGCATTTCACGCGCTCAGTACCCACAGGTGGGAAATGGCAGAGTACTGGGCAGCAACGGTCTAGGCACTAAGATCCTGGGGGCAGACGGTCCTTGCACTTGCACACCGCTAGGGGGCACACTCTCCGTGCATTTTCTCCTGTAATGGGGCAGCCTTAGGGTGTAAACAGACTCCCTCCCTCCTCTCCATGCCCCCAGGGTCCCGGACAGAGCCTAGCACACAGTAGGTGCTCCACGTGTGAATAAAGGGATAGCTGGAAATATGGGTTAGTGGTGAGGGCAAAAATAAATAAGTAAATAAATCTAAACCGGACTCCCTTCAACTTTCAACGAAGACATATGGCCCTGGCCAGTTTGGCTCAGCGGTTAGAGCATGCGCCTGCGGTCCGGAGAGACCCGGGTTCGGTTCCCGCTAAGGGCACGTACCTCAGTTGCAGTTTGTCCCCGGCCCTGGTTGGTCGTGCGGGTGGCAGCCACTCGATGTGTCCCTTCACGTCGATGTTTCTCTCTCTCTCTCCCTTCCTCTCTCTCCCTCCCACTCTATCTGTACAAAAAATGGAAAAATATCCTCTGGTGAGGATTAAAAAAAAAAAAAGACATATGAGTACAAAGACGCCTCGAGAGTCTCCCGAGGGATGACAGGTTTCAGAGCGTGAGATTAGAATGAAACAGAAGTCTTTTAGCTGACTTGCTCCCCAGTCGGTCTGCCTGATTTGTAAGGCCTCCGAGACTCTGCAGCCCATCAAGACCTCAATACCACCCTGCCAGGCTTTACAAATAAAAAAGTGGGCGGGGATCTCAGGGGTAGGCGGGTCCTGAGAGTTTCAAAGGAGTCCCAGAAACGTGACGAGGCTTTACAGCTTCTCTGGGCGGATGAAGCTTTGAGAAATTCTGTAAGAAGCTTAAAAAAGGAAGGCTTGGGACGCCTAGCTGCGTCTGGTGCAGACAGGGTCGCCTGGGCACGGCACAGGGACGGGGCAGAGCCTCACCGGCTGGGCCTTCTCATTCCCTGCCTGCGTGCAGTAACCACAGGGCGGTGTGACCCGAGGCCAAGGGCGGGGGAAGGGGACAGATGCGGGGACCGGAGCCCTGGGCACAGTGTGTGCCACTGAAAGGGCTGGTCTGACAGTGGGCTTGGAACAAAGTGATTATAAATAGCCGCCCTTTGCCTGGCTCGCCTCTCTGGTGGACAAAGGTGGACAGCCTGTCCCAGCTACAGCGCCGCCCCTTACGTGATGAGCTGGGCCCTGATTAGAGAGCACCTGGGTTCTATTTTTTTTTTTTTTCCATTTATTGATTTTTGGGAAGTGAGAGGGAGAGAGAGATGGAAACATCGATGAGAGAGAACATCGATTGGCCGCCTCCTGCATGCCCCCCACTGGGGATCGGGCCCACAGCCTGGGCATGTGCCCTGATCGGGAATCGAACCTGTGACCTCTTGGTGCCTGGGTCGATGCTCAACCACTGAGCCACACCAGCCAGACACACCTGGGCTCTCAAGGATCAGTGTCTTCTCTAGATCTGTCCTTCCCCAAAGCCACAAGCAGCCCCACCCCCAGCTCTGCGTGGCCTGAGGCAAAGTCCCCGTGACTGCCGGCAGCTCTGGGTGCTTCTTGACAGGTGTTTCCGACCTTCAGCCGAGGACAAGTTACATGAAAACTAGAGCCCTGGCCAGTCTGTGCAGTAGTTAGAGCGTCGGCCCGCGGACCCAAGAGTCGTGGGTTCGGTTCCAGGTCAAGCGCACGTACCTGGGTTGCAGGTTCGATCTCCATTCCCAGCCAGGGCATGTGCAGGAGGCCACCCACTGATGTGTTTCTCTCACATCGATGTTTCTCTCCCCCTCCCTCTCCCTCTCTTTCATGCTGTCTAAAAAAATCAATGGAAAAATATCCTCGGGCGAGGATGAACAAAAAATAAGTAACAAAGGAAACGAGAGAGGTACAAAGGGAACGAAGAGCTTTGGCCCACGACTCCGTCCAGGGCCACACAAAACCCTGAGACTCATCTGTGGGTACCACTCTGTTCCGAAAAGCAAAAAAATCCATGCAGCCTCTTCCTAAGGATCCGTACCGCCTCCCTTAGGAAGCATTTTATTCCTTCCTGATGGGACAGGACATGTTGGCTTGTCATTACCGGCCTGTCAGTGTCTGCTGACAGAACAAAGGACTGAGTTCTTGTGCAGGGCACAGTGTCTAAAACCTGCCACCTGCGCTCCCCCGGCCCCGCCCCCAGGGAAAAGGCCCCCATCCCCTGCTCCCCCCCCCCCCCCCCGAGTGTTCCCAACCGACCGGCTGCTCTCAGGTGACATCCCCTCAGGGACTGCTGCAGCCTGATGGAGCACTTCATCTGAGGTCACCGCCACCGCTGGCGCCTGCGACACGGAGTCACCGGTCAGCCTGGGGATTCGATGGACAACTCCGGAGGGACACCGCGGTCCAGAGCTCACTGCGGGACTGGCTGAGGCCTCTGTGGACACTGCATCCGACTCATCTCCTCCCGCTACCCGGTCCCGTCCCAGCCTCTCCTCCCTCCGGCGCGGACGCAGGTCATCTCTGCTCTAGTTGGGACCCGATGAAGGGTTTGGCTCAAGTGAAGGACCATGATACACGACAAATACTCATCTTCAGATTCTAGAATCAGTTTCACTGGGGAAAGATGCTTCTAGGAAGCCAGTCTGATGGAAGGCCTGAGGCATATGGGTGCTTGATATCTGAACCGGATCCAAAGAGGTCCCTCATTCCCTGTCTATTCTTTTTTTTTTTAAATCCTCACCCGAGGACATTTTTCCATTTTTTGTTCAGGTAGAGTGGGAAGGAGAGAGAGGAAGAGAGAGAGAGAAACATTGACGTGAAAGGGACACATTGAGTGGCTGCCACCTGCACAACCAACCAGGGCTGGGGACAAACTGCAACCGAGGTACGTGCCCTTAGCGGGAACCGAACCCGGGTCTCTCTGGACCGCAGGCCGACGCTCCAACCGCTGAGCCAAACCGGCCGGGGCTCCCTGTCTATTCTTAAACATTGGTGACCTTTCCAGTAATGGGCCTTCGATGGCCTGTACCTTATCAATGCCAAAGACGGTGCTTGCTCTCATTTCAACAGCTCCTCTTTGGACATCTCGTTTGTGCCTGACACTTGAGAGACCAAGATGCACAAGACAAACACAGTCTTTGTCGTCAGCAAACTTCCACCCTAGAAGGGACCATCGATACAGTACTATCCCATTGCGACGGGGCGACAGTTGTGGTTAGTTCCTCTCAATACACATATACTGCGTGAGGAGCGTTTACGAGAGTCAGGCCCAAGCTAAGCTGGGAGCTCAGCAGAGGTTCATTGGGGGAAGTGACGTTTCAGCTACGGCTGAAGGCTGAGTGGACATCACTCTAAGGCAGGGGTGTCCGGGCATGGCACGTTGGACCTGGGTGTGTGTCAGGGACACGGGAAATACAGAAGAGGTGGCTCCAGGCGGCACTGGGAAGGTAGAGACGGGACCACTCGTGCAGGGCTTGGGATTTCAATCCAAGGCCAAGATGAGTCACTGAGACATTTTACCCAAGACAGCGACTTGATCAGATTTGTGTTTTCATTAAAACACTATTGTGCCCCGCACTGAATGGGCTAAGGGGGGATCTGGGAGACGGGTCAAGACAGCCACGGTTGTCTGAGGACAGGGATGACGGTGGCTCAAGAGAGGGTGAAATTGAGAGATATTCAGGGGTGCGTTAGGGGCGATTTGGAACCCGACTGGATCTGGAGAGCGAGGATTTGAAGACAGCACTTAGCCTAGCCCGTCTGGGACCATTTTCCTGCAGGGAACAGAACTTCCAACTCAGAACTTCCCATGGTCGCGGAAGTGACGTGATTCACCGCCACAGTAACAGGTACACATTCTTGCACAGTAACAGGTACACATTCCTGCACGCAAAGAGTATTCTTTGAATTTAGATAGAGCCCAGTCAGCTTCAGGAGAACAGGCTGTCCACAGAGCTTACATGGACACGGGGGGTGGACACAGGATCACAATAGCACGTGGCGCACAGAGGGCTCTCGCGTGGGCTCAGGCTCCCTTTGGGCATCAGTGGAAGGCAACGCAGCTACATTTTTGCTCAATGAGACAGGAGGTAAGTTTGTAGCCCTGGTTAGAGTCGCAGAAGTCGGCTGGAGAATGACAAGCTTTCGGTGGCAATTTTTCATTTTTTTTTTTTTCCTTTAAAAAAATGATTCCGCTCTTGTCTCTCTCCACGACTTGCAGTTATGAACGTTGACAGACGAGCAAGCGTGAGAATCCACTTCGCGTCCCCGAGAAGCGTCACCTTGACCACCGGACACATACAACTTGCCCAAAAAGTGCCAAGCGGGCTCTAAACGTTGACACTGTCGCTCTGTAAGTCTGGTGAGAGGAGTCCTTTCGAACAAGAGACATATTAACAGGGGGACAGCAGCGGCTTATTCCAAACACTCTGCTCTGGTGTCTCAAATCACGGAACACACGTATCGATTCAACAGGTCTGTACTGAACAAATCACATACACGTGAAAATGAAACAATGAGACAATGCAAAGCTTCTGAAGGGGTGTAATCCGTGAGAACAACACTGGAGGGATTCAGCCGGAGCTGCCCAGGATCAGAACATGGAGAACAGAGATAGGGGTGCCTCTTGGACCCTTTGTTCAACTGCTGGGGCAGCGTGGGAAGGCCCCAGAGGAACACGCCTAAGTCCTCAACTGATGTGCTAGGAACCTCAGCCTTAGGTTCCTCCTCTGAGCTCCTCACAGCAGCTGAACTGCCTGAGATCCTGTAAGGGCCCTTCCATTTCTGAGGTTTTACTTGGAGGTTCGTCTTGTTCGCAGGTGACATATTGGGGCTCACACCGCGCAGGGGATCTGCCCCTCTGAGAGGCACGGCTGCTTTGGGACTGGCTTTACCCCGCGCCCAAGGGAAGTATCTGGCGAAGAAATGACAACAAATACAATCACTCTGTTCAAAGTAAAGAGACATGGTATTGTTCCTGTTTGAAATACTTTTTCCTTATTGATTTTAGAGAAAGAGAAAGGGAGAGGGAGAGAGAGATAGAAACATCACTGAGAGAGAACATTGACTGGCCGCCTCCTGCACGCCCCCCACTGGGGACTGGGCCCACAACCTGGGCATGTGTCCTGACCGGGAATCAAACCGGCGACCTCTTGGTACATGGGTCCACGCTCAACCACACCGGCTGGACACTCCTGTTTTCAACAAAGCACAACTCCATCAGGATATTGCTTAGAAAAAAAGAGACTTAAAAATGAGGTCTTTCCAAACAATCTGTTTGCAAGAATGTGCATGACGAAAGGATGCTGATGGAGGAACTGAAACATTCTGCCACTCCCTTTTTTAAGGACATTGCTGACACAACCGGAGTGAAAGCCAGAGGCACACTATCAACGCCCATCAACCGTGAAACAGGACACTCGTCCTGGACCATGAAGAAAGGACCCGCCCCTCCTGAGCTGCCAAAGCCGGGGGTGTGGCCTGGTGGGACCTGTCCTCCTCCTGGGGCGGGGATGCAGCTGGGGGAGACCACGTGTGGGGTGTGGACTCCCGAGAGAACCCTCCTGACATGACGCTCTCTTACAGAAACTTTCCAAAACGAGGCAGAGGAAGCATTCCCAATCCCTCCATCCCTCGGGGGGGACTTTGGAATCGCCTTTCCCCCATTTGCCCTGGAGGCCCAAACACCAGGGCTGATTTTCGTGACAAGGGGCTACTGTCACCTCTCAGGGGAGGTGGCTGCCTTCTGTGATTGGGGAAAAAATCATCAAAACAGAACCTCCTATTTCGGGGCTACATGTAGGCCAGGTCTTAGCTTTCATTGGCCCATCTGCCTCCAGGTCTGAATCTTATCTGATCATTTCCATGGCAACAGCTGTGGGATTAGAATAGGATGAAGGTTTAGGAAGAGTTGCTGGAATTCAGTTCTCCACAAGTGAGGATTATTTCACTGCACACTCGTGTTACCATGGAAACACAAATTTACAAATCGGCAGGATTTTTTTTTTTGGTAGCTCAGTAGCACAGTATTATATTCTTAGGGCTGCCTCAAATCCCCCAATTCTACCTCCTTTTCCCATCAAGGGGGAGATACCCCACCAGACACCATTTAATTAGTCCTCAGATACCTTCTTTTTTAATTTTTAAAGCCCAAATATGGCTAGATTAAGACCAGGACTCAAATAATTATCCGTAGAATGCTTTTCTGTTTTATTCTGCTCTGCAAAATGGGTAGTTTCAGTCTCTGTATGGTTGAGAACTAAAAAGCTAAGTCTTATTAAGGGCTTGGCAGAGTGTGTAAGCCTAGTAAATATTTAATACAGGTGTAGCATCTGTGATTCTTATTTTGTACTATTCAGAATAGCACAGTGTCAGAACTGGAACAGGCTAGCCCAGGTGGTGTGGCTCAGTAGTTGAGCATTGACCCCTGCACCAAGAGGTCGCCAGTTCGATTCCCAGTCAGGGCACATGCCCAGGTTGTGGGCCTGATCCCCAGTGGGGGGCATGCAGGAGGCGGCCAATCGATGTTCTCTCTCATCGATGTTTCTATTTCTCTCCCTTTCCCTTCTTCTCTCTCTGAAATCAATAAAGAAAAAAAGAACTGGAGCAGGCTAACAGGAAGTATCCCGACAAGCTTACAGAGCTGGTGTTGGCTGGGCCTGGGGATGTCTTAACCCTCACCCCTGCATGATGGCCCTCCGCTGTCCCCAGAGGCAGCCACCCCTGTCCTGGGCTGGGTGTGAGGTCCTCTGCAGGCTGTCTCCCTGGCCCATTGCACACATGCAAGTACCTGTCATGACCCTAAACCACCCTCATTCTATAGCTGAGGAACTACATGTCCAGAAAAATTAAGTCCTACCCACTGCCCACAAACAGCCCGTCCCCACTTAGCAGTGTCAGGGCTGAGCCTCAAACCTGCATTTTTAGAATGGAGGCCGGAGCTTCGTCTGATCAAAAGCTTAAAAACAGGGAGTATTGCCCAGCTGGTGTGGCGTCAACCCATGCACCTGGAGGTTGCCGGTTCGATTCCCGGTCAGGGCACATGCCCAGGTTGTGGGCCCAATCCCCAGTGGGGGGGTATGCAGGAGGCGGCCAATCAATGTTCTCTCTCATCCATGTTTCTATCTCTCTTTCTCCCTTCCTCTCTCTTTAAAATTAATAAAGAAAAACAACAAAAAAAAAAAATTGGAGTATTTTCTCTTCATCTGATGTCACTTCTGGGCCTGCTGCATCACAGCTCCACCCCAGTGCGGGCTGGGGATCCGACCCCGCGGAGGAGACAGGGTCACAGGACTGGCTGTGATCTGTGAGTGTGCATGGGCCCAGCTTCAGGTAGACCTGCAGTTTCTGTTTCATTCCGTCCTTCCCAAGGGTGGCAGCCCTTCCTCACAGCTGAAGACACGGTCCTCTCAGCTGAACGCGCAAACTGCTCACAGTGTTATTCCAGCCACAGTTCTATCAGCTCCCTGAACATTCAAAAGAGCTATTTAGTATCTGCCCCACTCCGTGGGCCTCTCCACCCCTACGCACACACAAATTCCCGAAGCTCACTCAGCTGACACCACCTCCTGCCACGATTGTCCCCACCAACCACTAAGTCCCTGCAGTGACGGAGGTTGGCAGAAGCTCATATCCAGGTTAAGCAGGATACAAAGCATGTTGACTGGGTCTCTGGTGCACATGGCGGAGACTCAGCTGTGGAGAGGAATTTTCAGGGCTATGGGCAAAGAGAGGATGAAACATGTTCTAGGCTAAGAGAGCTTTTAAAATACACACCGACTCTTACATCCCTGGAGGACTAGACTGTATGGGGGGAACTATTTGGTAGGGCAACCTGGTCCCATTTGTCAGCATCCCAAGACCCATGACTTTTCACCGACAAACACTGCTATTAATTATCCTGCACCAACATAGTTCATAATAACAAAACATATCAAATAAAAACTACCTACATCTGGAGACAACTTAAATATCTCTTAATAGGGAGCTGATTATATAAATATGGCATAAATATTCAATGAACACTATGCTGCTGTTAAATAGATGGGATTGGTCTCTACGTACAAACATAAAGAGATCTCCAAGATACACACTAAATGAGACAAACGAGATGCAGAGTAGAGTGTGGTCCAATTTGTGTAAAAATATAGGCACCATATGGACACAGGCTTTGAATGTGTAAACAGTTTCTAAAGGGAACCATAAGACACTGTTGACAGCAGTTCTGTTCAGTACTCATTTTAATTCTTAAACTGTGCACACATATTCTTTCTTAATAAGAATTAGTCTCTTAGAGCCCGGGTGGTGTGGCTCAGTGGACTGAACATTGTCCCACGGACTGAGAGGTTCTGGCTCGATTTCCGGTCAGGGCACATGCCCAGGTTGCAGGTTCGATCCTCAGTAGGGGACATGCAGGAGGCGGGTAATCGATGTTTCTCTCTCATATCAACGTTTCTTTCTTTTTTTTTTAATCCTCACCCGAGGACATTTTTCCATTTTTAGTTCAGATAGAGTGGGAGGGAGAGAGAGGAAGAGAGAGAGAGAAACATCGACGTGAAAGGGACACATCAAGTGGCTGCCACCCGTACGACCAACCAGGGCCGGGGACAAACTGCAACCGAGGTACATGCCCTTAGCGGGAACCAAACCCGGGTCTCTCAGGACCGCAGGCCGACGCTCTAACCGCTGAGCCAAACCGGCCAGGGCTCACAACAATATTTCTATTTCTTTCTCCCTTCCCCTCTCTCTTAAAAAAACTCAATGAAACATATTTTAAAAAATTACTCTGTTAGAGAATACTAGGAAGACTTGCATTGGTATGTATTGCAGACCGACAAAAGGCTGGGAAGGGAAAAGAGAGAAAAAAAGAAAGAGAAGCAAAGAACTATTTTAATCAGCAGGAATGAAATGATCTCTATAGGATCTTTGTAAAAAAAAAAAAATGTTAGCAGCTTGGTTGACATCTAATTTACATGCCATCAAATTCCATACCATTTAAAGCGCACCATTCCGTGGTTTTGAAGTATATTTATAGGATTATGCAATCATCACCATGATCTAATTTGAGAGCATTCCATCACCTCAAGAGAAACCTCTTTCCCATTAGCAGTCATCCCTCACGCCCCGCTACTGCACCCCAATCCCTTGGCAAACACCCACTTATTGCTGTCTGTCCCCACAGATTTGCCGGCTCTGGGCATTTCACATCAATGGAATCCTATAGCAGGTAGTCCTCTGTGACTGGCTTCTTGCACCTAGCCTAAAGTTTCCAAACACAAGACCTAATTTCTGATGACCCCAGAGTGTTCACTCCTGGCCCACTAAGCCCGTGAAATACTCCACTGAAAAGGGAGGCGATGATCCCGTGGTCAGATACGCTTGGGAAACACAAACATCATGGAGAGTAGACTCTGAGGAGTCCCGCAGCCAAAGAACGTGCTCAGCTTTGTTAAGTCAACAGTTCCAATCATATGTCAGTCCCAGCCCGGGATGGAGGGTCCCTTGTGTGGGTGAAGGGCAGCGAGATGACCCAGACAAGAGACTCGCAGCAGATTGTGGAGATGAAAACTTGGAAAGGGGAAGTAAACCCATTGATCGTGCAAAAGGTTTGTTTCATTTCGAGAATTTCCCCAAAGCAATCAAGTTTTAAAAGCCCTGTGGGTTGCTGGCTGCCTTATAATAGTCCTACACAAAATATTCCTCTGCATGGAGCCTTGGAGCTTCAGACACTTGTGTTCTATCATCCTAGTCACAGACACAGTTCCTAGACAGTCGCGGGAAAGATTTGGGAACCCAAGCCAAGCTGCATCCCTCTGTTGACCCTGCTGGGGGGAGGGGCTCTTTGTCAATGCTGTGGCAGAGAAATCCACGAAATGCCAGTCAGTTGTCTCTTGGCTGAGGTGTTCCAAAGTGGTGTGCCTGAGACCCTTTAGTCTAGGTCTAAAATAACTAAAGCGTCACGTCTGACATTTTTCCTGCAATGGAATGTCTTTCTGGGGTACAGCACCGCAGTCACTACCTGCCAGAGATGCAGGACAGAGGACGGCCAGACTGCAACCCACTGGGCTCTTCTTGGGCATGTTTTCTTGGAAGCAAAGTAGTCCAAGGGCTATGGCTTACACCTCCTTTTTGCCCTGATTATGCTTAACATTCTGTCACAGCCATGGTACATGCTCAAAAGTTGTAGCATCAAACGCTGCAGAGATGATGTTTCGAGAGCATCTGGTGGGGCCGTCAGAGTGTCTAAGACTTTGGGTATATTATTCCTTAAGTCTGTGAGTAGTCATACTACAATGGACTTCACTTTGGCCTCCCTGGTTTCAGTTCACTTCTTAAAAACTCTTGTTCAAGGCATTACGCTAGGTTGTTCATTGCTAAGCCAGACATGGCAAAGTCCCCTCCCTTGAGGCGTATGACTTAATGAAGGAGAAAAATGACCCATAGCTGTGATGCACAGGCAAGGGCAGGGTATCTGGGTGCAGAGAGGAGAAACAGATAACCAAGCCTTGGAGGGTCTAGGTGGTTTATTAGGGAAAGTTGAACAACACCCAAGAAGAGTCCAAAGGGGAAACAGGAGTTCCCAGGGCCAACAAGAGGGGAAAAGCATTTCTAGGAGAATTGTGTGAGTGAAGGCAGAAAACACCATGGACAGCTGAGGACTTGTGTCCCACCGGGGTGTAGTGGTGTGGGGTGGACAGTGTGGGTCATTTCCTCAAAGTCAACTGGTTGAGTTTAGCCCGGCCGGTATGGCTCCGTGGATTGAGCGTTGTCCCATGGACTGAGAGGTCCTGGTTAGATTCCCAGTCAGGGCACATGCCTGGGTTTCGGGCTCCATCCCCAGTAGGGGGCGTGCAGGAGGTAGCTGATCCATGTTTCCCTCTCACATCAATGTTTCGATCTCTCTCTCCCTTTCTCTTGGAAAAAAATCAATAAAAACATATAAAAAACAAACCAAAACATGAGTTTACCTCTCTGTCTGCTCATTCAGCTCTTGCAGATTTTAAGCCCAACACATCATAAGCACTTTTTAGGTAGTTGTCACTATTATTACTAATTTTAAGACTTGTGCTAGTGTCTGATTATATTACACACGTCCCTGGGAAACAGGACTTCTGAAACTGTCGGTCTTGACAGTACAGCAGGTCCTTGAAGTGTTTCACTCTACGTTGTTTCGTTACAATGTTGATGAGATGCCCCAGGGACTCAACTCTTGTTTGTACCAAATAGCCTATGGTTAAAATGGGTGTCACTATCCATCGTTGGCACTTACAGTTGCAGAATCTACCCATGACATTGAGGACTTATTGTATTTTTAGAAAACACTTTGTCAAAATAAGTTCATTCTACATAAAATGCTTTCATTTTCTTCTTTTGGAAAATACATACACACCTAAAGAGTGAGCTTTTAATCAGAACTTCCATTCTGCCAAGTATTTTGTCTATCTATCTATCTATCTATCTATCTATCTATCTATCCATCCATCCATCCATCCATCCACCCACCTGTCTACCTGTCTATCTAGGTAAGGGGAGGTCTGGAAAAAGCATCTCTGATCAGTCATTTGAGTCCTGGGTTTACACAAAAATACCTCTTTTAGAAGGATGAAGAGCAAATCAGGGTAATGAACATGTGTCAACAACTACTGCTGTAATTGTTCTCCAATAAAGAGGTGGGTAAAAGTCCAAGCTTAGGAGTCACACAGCCCCAAGTTCAAGTCCCAGCTCTGCCACCGATGAATTATGAGAGCTTGAATCTGAGATCTCTGAGCCTTCTTGTTCTCATTCATAAAATGGGCCTACAGCTGTTCCGAGAATGAAATAAGATCCCGCGTCTAAAGCATCTAGAATTCATCTGTTATACGGTGAGCCTTAGATGAATAAGAGTTATTATTAAGCAGCATTACTATTATTCAACCAGTGTCCGTTGCCATGGAGTGAATCATAGCAGAACTTGGAGCCTAACGTCCTCAATAGCCTATTATTTCGAGAAACAATGGCAAAGGGCGGGAAGAGCGTATGCCATTTGTCAGGACCTCTCAGCCAATCAGTTTAGAGGCAGCCATATGTGAACATTCACTGAGCACCTGCTACATGCCAGGTACCTTCCTAAATATGTTGGATGTAGCGATGCACAAGACGGCAACAATTACTGCTCTTGTAAACCTCACAATGTCGCAGAGAAGGAAGGAAATAAAACTTGACGAGCAGAGCACAGAGCATGCCAGATGGTGGTAAGTATGACGCTGAAAAATAAAGCGAAGATGCGAGGGGGTGCACGCTAGCTCCTGGAGGTGGGTTTGCAACTTCAAACGGAGTGTCAGGGCCAAAAAGCTCTCTGTGGAGGTGATTAGGATGTGTACACATTCACGGAATATCCTGCTTGGGACCCCAACTGGCACCTGCAACTCAAAGCAGAAATTAGGAGCCAGAAGGTGGGTGCGTGGGTAACGCTCCCGGGCTGTCTCTGGGGAAGCCATTCAACAGATGTTTCCCACTGGGGTTGTTTTGCTGCGCACTGTGGGTCAGTCCCTTTAGAACAGGACTGTCATGCACAAGGCATACACGTCGCCCAAGCATGCTTGTGACCTACGCCATCTGAGGATGCCATCTGAGGATGCCATCTGAGGATGGAGCGCCAAGTGACTGAGCCAGAGACAGCAAGGGAGCTGCCAGGCCCAGCCCAGTGTGCGATGCCATTTACCCCTTTGCCAGAAACTCTTCTCTTCCTCCACTGAGCCCTGGGGAAGCAGGAAACTGTATTCAGTGATGTATCCTGACAGCAGTAATTAGAGAGGAACAGACCATCTCTGGCGTGAATTTCTTGGTGGGGACTTTTATTCCCCATGGACTTCCCCTTCTGGATGGAGAAAAGGCAAATGGTAATACCAAGGAGATGGCGCTAGAGTTCCTTGCTTTCTGGCTCACATTCGGAAGCGGCTTCATCCGGTGAAGAAATATCTTTACAACATTCAAAACTACCCTCTCTGCCCAAGGTACGAAGAAATAAAGTGTTACTCAAAGCTGTGATCTCCACAGGGACATAAACACTTGGGTGACATCTATCTGTTCTTGAGAAGTAGGTTAGGCCCTGGCCGGTTTGGCTCAGCGGTTAGAGCGTCGGCCTGCGGTCTGGAGAGACCCGGGTTCGGTTCCCGCTAAGGGCACGCACCTCGGTTGCGGTTTGTCCCCGGTCGTGCGGGTGGCAGCCACTCGATGTGTCCCTTTCACGTCGATGTTTCTCTCTCTCTCTCTCTTCCTCTCTCTCCCTCCCGCTCTATCTGAACAAAAAATGGAGAAGTGTCCTCGGGTGAGGATAAAAAAATTTTTTTTTAAAGTAGGTTAGACTTTTTTCCTGACTTATGAAGGGGAACTATCTCTTAGAGTCTTCTACTAGGTACCAGACTGAAACTTAACACCGATGTCACTTAGGAATTCAGTAGCTACCCGCAGCAGAACACCCAGTTACCAGCGAATTGAATGATGAATGAATTTAATTACGTACAAGTGGACAGTCCGGGCCAGTGTGAGGCATATCAATGGTATCAAGAGCCCTGACTCTTTATGTGTCTGCCCTGCTGTCCTCAACCTGTTGAACTTCTCAGTCCTCAGCCCTTTTGCCTGTTAGTCACAATGTCAATCAGTTTCCATGGCGGGAAGAAGGAAAATGGACAATCCGACCTCCTCTGTCCTTTTCTTAATCAAGAAAACAAAAGTTCTCCTACAGGTGCCCCAAGGGGACCTCCTCTTACATTTCACAGACCAGAACTGGCAGCACACTGTTATCTCTAGCGAATGGGCTCTCCAGCAATCCTTCCTAAGTCGAATGGGCACTGGCACCCCTGCAGAGGTTTGCTGGAACACAAGTTGTTGGGCGTCTCCCCGGGATTCCGATTCAGCAGGTCAGGGGCAGGGCTGAGAAACGTACTGATTCGAGGTTCCCAGGGAAGCTCCTCCCGCTGCTCCAGGGACCCACTTTGAGAACCACCAATGGAAAGAAAGGAAGGCGTTTATATTAGTATTACACTCTCCCAAGCAGACACTCATGAGCCTTTACTGAACATCTGTAATGACCTCCTACCTGCTCTTCCTTCCTTTTGACATCATTGCTATATTTATGGTCCTAATTCCAACCATTCGTTGTTCATAATCTATGCTCTATTTATACATGGCCCTTAGAAAAGGAAGCTTATAATGACTCGGTTGTATTAGACCAACATCTTGCTGAGAATACTTATGAAATCTGGTTAAATTTTTAAAACGTCGTCGGGCAAACGGATCACAAAGTAGTCAAAACAGCCAGGACTTCAGAGATCAAAATCCAAGAGAAAAGGAGAAATGCATGGATCAATTCTTCCAAACATTTAAGGAATAAAGAACCTCCGTGTTACACAAAAATCTTCCGGACAATAGAAAAAGAGGAAGGGTTTCACAATATATGTGATAAAACCAGCACCACTTTGATACCAACCCCGATGGGGACATTATCAAAGAGAAAAATTACTTGATCTCTCAGGAACACAGAGGCAAGAGTCCTAAGAAAAATAAAAACAAATCAAACCCAGCAATACATAAAAAGGATAATACACCACAACAAAGTTGGAGTCCAGGAATGCAAGGTTAGTTTTAACACTGATAGAAATAAGGTCAAAACTCATACGATCACCTTAATAGATGTATAACAATCACTTGATTATTCAGTCATTGACCATGAAAAAAAATTTTTAACAAATAAGAGTGAAAGGAAGCTTCCTTCATTTGATAAAGTGTATCTATAGAAACTCCTCTACAAATATCCCCTGAATGTTGACAGCCAAATTTGAGTCTAAGACAAGGATGCTCTCTGTAACCATTTCTATTTAACATCATACTGAAGGACCTATATGTCAAGAGGCAACAGAAAGCAATAAAAACTATCGAGATTAGAAAAGTAGAATTAAAACAATAATTATTCAAAGATGAGGTCAATAGTGTACATAAAAATTATGAGTAGGACTAGATATTTATTGTATATATTTCTTATAGCAAAGGACCCATAGCAAGAATGTATATTTAAAAAGAACATCTCAAAATCAATCAGAAAAAGATATCCCATTGAAAAATGCAGACTTGAGGAAAAGACCTGTTGGCAGGTGTTGACAAGGACTAAAGTAACTGGACAGCCCATGAACAGTTGCTGGGAGTATTAGTGGGCACAACCACTTTGGAAAACTGAGCGCAGGTATAGTCTCTGACAGCTGTCCTACACCTAGATATACCCTAGAGAAATACATCCCTGAGAAGCAGACCCTGAGGTGAGGATCTGTGTACAAGAATGTACTTGCAGCAGGGAGTTGGGCAGCTAGACAGAGATGGAGAAGAAGTCAAATAAGGCTGCAACTTGAGGCAAAGTCCTAGGAGAGCAGTTTCCGCCTCGCCTTGCAAGGGAGTTAAGCTTTATGCCTCAGGGTTTGTCGTCACTTGAGCTGAGGGAGCTAGGCTTTCACACACCTGCTGAGGTCAAGCTTTGGCCAAAGTGGGGGGTGAGGGGGGCAAGGAGGCAAAGACTTAAACTTCCAGGCTCTTCTGTCTCTCTTCCCCTGTGGCCTCAAAAGCAAAGGCACCCACAAGCTGGAGGAGGATCAAGCAGGGGTCTGGGCATAGAGCTCTCTCTAAGCGTGTCTACCAGAGGATGCTTCCCCCAAATTAGACACAACACTTTCATGACAACATTATTGCAATGGGCAGGATCTGTAAACAACCTAAAAGGCCATCAGTAGTCAAATGGATAAATCAATGTGAAATAATCATATGACAAACTACTACACAGCAATGAAAACCAATGATCATCGTCAGCCTCATATACACGCTGAGCAAAAAGGGACACGGTGTGCTCTCAGCTACATCATGTACACAAACATGCAAAGCTAGCCTTTGAGGACAGAGGTTACTTTCTTTTTTTTATTGATTTTAGGCAGAGAGAAAGAGAGAGAAAGAGAAAGACAGAGAGAGAAACATCAATCGGTGCCTCCTGCACGCCCCCTACTGGGGATGTGCCCTAACCAGGGATCGAACTGGGACCTCTCACTCCATGGGACGTCACTCAATCCACTGAGCCACCTGGCCGGGCAGGGCAGGGGTTACTCTCAGGGATAATGACTGAGAGAAGGCAGGAGGGGACTCTGGGCACTGGATTGCTCTTTCTTGGTCTGGATTTTGGAGAAAAGGATGTGTTAGCTTCAAAGAAGTTCTTTAGCAGGGCATTTGAGATTTGGGCACTGTTCTCAGTGAGACATTTACTTTAAACAAAACTAAAAATAACAGAAGACAGAAAGAAACAAAACTCTGACTGATGTTTATAACATTCTCTTTTGCCAAGTATGCGCCTTTCTTTCTTTCTTCCTTTCTTCCTTTCTTTTCTTCCTTCCTTCCTTCCTTCCTTCCTTCCTTCCTTCCTTCCTTCCTTCCTTCCTTCTTTCTTTCTTTCTTTCTTTTCTTTCTTTCTTTCTTTCTTTCCCTTCCTCCCTTCCTTCCCTTCCTTCCCTTCCTTCCCTTCCTTCCCTTCCTTCCCTTCCTTCCCTTCCTTCCCTCCCTCCCTCCCTCCCTCCCTCCCTCCCTCCCTCCCTTCCTTCCTTCCTTCCTTCCTTCCTTCCTTCCTTCCTTCCTTCCTATTCACATCCATCCAACACCAGAGGCTCCATTGGGAAGCCTACTTGCAGCCTCCAAGCGACAGCTGGCTTGGGTTACAACCTCCTCTGCGAGTCCATGGGACTGTGCTGAGCCCTTCAATGCACCCTCCCATGGTACCTGCTGTTCTGTGTACACACCCTGTCTTCCCCAGAAAGCCTCCAACTTGGGGAGGCAAGGGTGATAACGGATACCTGCTCTGGTCCTCACGTCCCTGACAGTGCCTATGGTGTTATGAAGGCAAATATTTATGCATATAAAAAAGAAAACAAAACAGAAAAGACTAGCTTGAAGTAGATGGAGGGTCAAAATACGTGATATAGCCCTGGCCGGTTTGGGTCAGCGGTTAGAGCATCGGCCTGCGGACCAGAGAGGCCAGGGTTCGGATCCTGCCAAGGGCACGTACCTTGGTTGCAGTTTGTCCCCGGCCCCTGTTGGGGTTGTGTGTGTGACAACTGCTCAATATATCTCTCTCACATCGATGTTTCTCTCTTTCTCTTCCTCCCCTTCTCCCTCCCGCTCTATCTGAGGGTAAAGGCAAGAATGTCCTCGGGTGAGAATAAAAAAGTGTGTGTGTGACACAGAAAATCAGGGCCACAGATTGTCAGTGACAAGAGTGTTCCCTTTCACTGAAGAGTTTTAGCCCAGTTTCAGCAAGAATCCTGCTAGGTCAGTTGAGCAAAAACACTCCACCTTTCCTATCTGATCAAATTAATTCACTCTCTGCTCTTGGTATCGGACCACTCAAGATATCTGATCAAATTCTTCACCCCCTGCCACACACCCTGGATAACAGCACCCTCGCCTGCCTTTAGCATGAGTGCCACCGAGTCCGCGTGGGCAGAATGCCCCTAATCCTCGATGCTCCCTCTGAGTCATTTTCCATCCACTGACCCCTCGCCCTGCTTGGCTATAAATTCCCCCTTCTCCTTGGACTTGAAATGAAGCCCAGTTCCTGACTACAATTGGCCTTCGCTGCTTTCACTTCTGTCTGGCTCTGGTTTTCTTTGACATCAGAAATAACAATAAAAGAGGAGAAGCAGAGGACACAGCAAGTACAAAGGCCTGTGCTCCAGAAACTGTTGCAGGGCCGCTGTGCCTGGATACAGTGACCCAGGTGACCGAGGAGCGGAGAGGGAGATGGGCAGGGAGGGGCCGGGTCATCTGGGTCCTGGCACAGAGTTTAGTTTTATTCCAGTTCAATGGGAAGCCCCAGAAGAGACAAAGGTGGACAGACAGGGCATGGTGTCTTGCCTTTTGGCCCGGGGCCCTGAGCCACCCACCCTCCCCCAAGATCTCAGGCTTATTACAAGTTTCCATCCAAAGGGACTCAGACACTCTGGCTGCTATGTGAAGAACAGAGTGAAGACAGGAAGAGAGAGCAGGCTGACCAGGTGGGAGGCTACTGTCCTAGCCCAGGTAAGAAATGCTGATGGTGCAGGCTACAGAAATAAAATCTTAATGACATGCTTAAGAAATAGGAGTACTGGTGCCCAGCGGTGTGGCTCGCTGGATTGAGCGCTGTCCCGTGGACTGAGGTCCTGCTTTGATTCCTGGTCAGGGCACATGCCCGGGTTGTGGGTTGCGGTCACCAGTAGGGGGCGGGCAGGAGGCAGCCGATGGATGTTTCTCACACTCACGTTTCCATCTCTCTTGTCACAGGCTCCCTGTGTTGCTGTGATGGTTTATGCGCACATCTTATCTTTCCTCCTAAAATGCAAGTCACTTTCGAGGGGACACGTTTTCTCGTGCGTGGTGGCTGGGTGGACAAAGGGTGAGTACGTGGCAGGAGCTTCTTCGCAGAATCTTTCGGGAACTCCTGACTTTTTCTTAACGTTGGGACAGCTCTGTATCTTAGTTTTCCAAAAATGGGAAATTGGTTGCTCTATGTTGGTGAAAGTCAAGGATTTTCTAAACGTATGGGCTTTAAAAAATAAGGATGTGAGCCCTGGCCAGTATGACTCAGTGGTTGGAGCGTTGGCCCGTGCACTGGAAGGTGGCAGGTTCAATCCCCAGCCCCCGTTGGGATGCGTGTGGGAGGCAACCAATCGATGTGTCTCTCTCCCACGATATTTCTCTCTCTCTCTCTCTCTCCCTCCTTCCTTCTCTCCCACTCTGCCTAAAAATCAATGGGAAAAAAATATATATATATATCCTCAAGTGAGCATTAACAAAAATTTTAAAAAACAAAAATGAAGGTGTGAGGTATAATGCAGAGCAAATATTCTCTGGTTTTCCAGAGGTCAGAAGGACACCGCTAGAAATGCTGTCTCTCATCATTTCCCTGTGTGTCCCTCTGGGAGACCTTCACCACTTATGTGAACGCTTAAGGGTGGCTGGATGGCTGTCAAGTCCTTAGTGGTAAATATTTCATCAGTGAAAGCCTTCTTCTCGTCTCCTAAAGGAACGAGGAGCAGAAGAAACTGCACCACCTCCAGAAACTGCACACACCTCCTCCCAGACGCAGAGGAATGCGATAGGAGGACCCGGTTTTCTGTTTTGTGTTAGGAAAGGACATGTTTCGAAAGCCTGCCTGAGGGCCAGCTTCACCGTGACGCTGGCGCGTGGTGGGAAGCAGTAGCTGACTAGCACAAGAGAACCAAGGAATGATGGCAAAGGACCAATGCCAGCCGTCCTCCCCAGTGGGGGAAGTGGGGCCTTAGGACGGGCGGTACTGACGCCACGTGCTGCTGCTCATGGGCTCGGGATGGTCCCCAGGCCTCATCCCAGGCACAAGGGGGTACCTATGGCCAAAGTACTACTGATCAAAACAAAAAACAACCAAGGCAATTCTGAACGGACGCAGGAACGAATAGGTCAATGCAGGGATATTTGGGAAAGATACAGATATAATTTGTAATTATCGAACGAAGCTTTCTTCCAACTGCCAAAACAGTGCAGTGCAGGAATGGAACCTGGACAGAGGCTAGCAGCGTACACGGACTGTGATATGCTAATTCTGCCAGTGTTTTTATAGGGGCCACGGCTCCTGGTCAGACTCGTCTATTGTCCTGTTTACAGGAGCCAAGTGCTGGATATCAGGAGATGTACCCCTAGTCCGCAGCTGACTCTGACATCTAGTGAAGTCACTGGGCAGCACGCAGGGCCCCAGAAACGGTACTGTCTACCGCACTGATGCATTCCGTTTTTCTTTGTTCAACTCATTCCTTACCACCGAAGCTGGGGGAAAAGCTTGTCCTTGCTTAGTGACATTTTAAAAATATATTTTTTTCCTTCATTGATTTTTAGAGAGAGAGGAAGGGAGAGGGAGAGAGAGAAACATCGATGAGAGAGAACATCGATTGGTCGCCTCCTGCGTGCCCCCCACTGGGGATCGGGCCCACAACCTGGGCATGTGCCCTGACCAGGAATCGAACCGGCGACCTCTTGGTGCATGGGTCGATGCTCAACCACTGAGCCACACCGGCTGGGTGCTCAGCGACTTTATTTCCCCTGCTCACAAGGAGAGTTGAATGCAGGGAAGCGCATTTAGACTTTGCACTGGGGAACATCTTTCTTATTTTTTTCCATTGCTTCTCTCTTGCTGACAGAAAGTTAGACTCAAGGATATCAAGGTACCAGGCGCCAGCAAGCCAGCAAAGGGGTCTGTGGCTTAAGAAAAAACAGCCAAAGGAACCAGGCTTCTAAGCTTTCTAAGCGGCGGCTCAGTTGAGTTAAGAGCAAATAACCGGGCTCCATAACTGGGGTCCTGCAGAAGAAAGACTCAATGGACCATTGAAGTGTTTTATCATTTTTATAATTGTGTTAAAATACAGTTTTTTTAATGCTGAACACAGCAGCCTGGGAATCCTGAATGAAACTGTATTTGACAGCCGTTAGCAAGTACTGTATCGTTAGTGGGACTTATAGCCAGTGATTTCAGAATAATTTTGGTAGCATATTCAGCGCAACCCTTGATGCTATCTCCTAACATCTCTTTCCTGTCTGTGTGTATAAAGCAAGAATATCTTCACGTCTTGCTAGCTCTGGTGTGTTGTGCTGGGAGCTCTTTTACAGAACTTTCTGTTAGCAACCTCTGTTGTGATCCATTATTAATCTCTTCCAGGACCACACTCCAGTTGCAGGGATTTTTGCTCTCCTTCCTGTTTTTCTTTGGAAACGCTGAACAGCAGTAATATTAATTTTGTAAAATAAAAATCATCCACAGGGCCCAGACCCTCAGACAACTTTTCTTATTAGCATATTCTTTTCTAGCTTTTGCCTTTATGACTAAATATTTACTATAACAACAGACTATGTGTAAAATGTTAATACTTACAAGTTAGCACTGTGTCATGAAAATGACCTTTTTCCTTTGTAATTCTGAAATGTAATTCTAATACTTTACTATATTTACGCAAGCCAATATACCATAATAGCTAAAACAACTCTCCATTAGTCAACATTAATGTTGTTTGCAGTTTTTATCACTACAATGAAGGCTGAAATGAAGACATTTGTGCAATGGATTTCTTGTTCACCTTCATTTCCCCACACCCTTGCACAGAATCTGGCAGGCAGTAGGCACGAATAAATATTTAAAGAGTTAATTAGCAAAGGATACTTTTGTTTCCTTCTGATGAATTATTTCTTTAGGATGAACGCAAGAATAAGAGAAGTTACTGTGTCAGAGGGAGTAACATTCTGAAGTTATTCATATGTACTTAAGTGTACATTGTTTTTGAAAAGATTTATATCATTTCTTTAAAGCTTTCACTATTATTATTATTTCAAATTTTGGCCATCAAAATGGTGCCCCGATGTTGTTTTAATTTGCACAGTAGAACATCCATAGCATCATAGTCTTAGTGGTCATTTTACTTGCCTGTTTTTCTCACTGAACATCTGGAGAGTACACTGATCCATCTCCAATTCCAGGTATCCAGCCCAGGGCTTGGTATATAGTAGATGCTCAATGAATATTAAGCTAATGACCTGTAGAACATTTCGGACCATTATGCTGCTGGAAAATCTAAAAAAAAAAAAAAAAAGTACTGCTTAAAGCAAAAGTTCCAACTCTGCTTTCTATGTCTATTGGTACCAAGTAGGATAATATCTGTTAGATGGAGATATTAATACCTTTTTTCTTGTAGAGTTGTGATGAGCTAATATAGATATACATGGCTAACAGAAATAAAAATAAATGCTTGACTGAATAAAAAAACACTCAACAAAATACCCTCTTCATCTGTTCCATTTAGCTAAGGAGTCTTCTTGAGTCCTTTATAAAATCAAATGAGCTGACACTATGTTGCAAATAGTAATCTATTGTTTGATCAAATTTCAGGTAAATCTTTCACATTGTATACTTTTACATTTTCTTTTTTCTTATCCTATTAGTATATTTTTTAATCTTTTATGTATTGGAAATGGTCCTTCTTTCATTTAGTATTTTTTTTTCCAGATTCATGCGAAAAAGCTCTTGCTCAAATTTCCCTAATTACTTACTGAGTATGTTTTAAAAACTGAAATGCAAAATTTGTTTAACTCTGTAATGTAGCCAATCTATTTCGGTGCACAGCGTAATGTACAAACATAAATTCACTCTCCTCTTCTCAGTACATCTCATCAGTACTAATTACCACGGTAAGGACTTACGCAATGTGTCATATATTGATCTATTTCTGAGGATTTCTATTTTAATGCTACGGTCAGTACCATCCTGCTTAATTGTATTAGTTGTATAATTCATTCAAATATTTAATTGGCTAAGACTCTCTCCCTGCCCTTTCCAGCTTCCCAAAACCACAGTGATCTTACATTGAACTATCGTTTTATTAATAACGCTTCCATTACGGTTGGCATACAATATTATATTAGTTTCAGGTGTACGGTATAGTGGTTAGACGTTTGTATGACTTACGAAGCGATTCCCCTGAAGAGCTTAGGACCCGCCTGACACCATACATAGTTATCACAATGTTATTGACTGTATTCCCTGTGCTGTAATTTACCTCCTCGTGACTATTTTGTAACTACCAATCTGTTCTTCTGAACCCCGTCTCCTTTTTCACCCAGTCTCCCAAACCCCGTCCCATGAACTCTCTTTTGATACCTTGTCCCACCAGCTTAAACTAAGTCTCGCTGGAATTTTGATTGTAATTGTTTTAAACGTATGAATGAGCATGATCTGCCTATTTAAAAACAAGGGTGAAGGTGGGGAGGGAGCTGGAAGGAGGGTATCAAGGGGGGGGGGGAGAAACATCTGTAATAAAAATATATTGATGAATTAAGTATTCGAGACAAAACAAATAAAAACATGAATCTTTACTCTTGGAAATGATTCATTTCTCTCAAGGAGGCTTTGTTGTATTTGCCATGCTCATCATCCTCCCTCAAGTTTCTCTCTAAGTATTTCATATTTTGACTCTGTGAATAGTACCCCATATTGTCATCATATTTTCTAGGTAACTTTTCTCTATATATTATAATGCCATTGGTTTCTGAGCATTTCTTTTGTGTCTGGAAATTTCAATAAATGCTTATTTATGATTTTAGCATATTATTATAGATTTTTTATATATGTAATCATGCAATCCACAAATAACAATATTGCTGCTTTCCTTGCCAATGGAGGAAGAGTTATTATTTAATGGGTACCAGAGTTTCCATTTTTCAAGATTAAAACTGCTCTGGATTATGGTAATGGTGGTACAACATTGGAAGGTATTTAAAGTCACAGCACCCTACACTTACAATGTATATAGCTAATTTTATGCAATATACATTTTGCCATGGTTAGAAAATAATAAATGATAAAATCATGATGCTAGCTAATGACTTTTTTCCCCTCTGAATTTAAGGGGATATTTCTCTGGATCCACAGTGAGCTTAACACTTTGGATGAGGAATAGTAACCCTATTATGAAAGATGCCCTCTCTTCCGATATGAGTTCTTTCTCTGGAAAGGATATTAAATTGTGTCCCTAGTTAGTCTGTGGGTTTTTTGTTTTGTTTTGCTTTTTGCATTCTCTGAATGATGAATTCTAGTTTGCAAAAAGATTTCCTTAGGTGTATTTGTAGCCACCGAACATTTACTGAAGAGCTGGTTTGTATCAGCCCCTCTGCCGGGGGCTCTGTTTACCCTGAGAACAGCTGATGAGTTCTGCAGATGCTGACATTGAAAGCCAAGAAGCCCAGACCTTGCCACAGGCCACCCCGCAGGAGGAGGGGTGCAGCAGGGCATACCTTTTTTTTTTTTTTTTTAATATGTTTTTATTGATTTTTTAGAAAGAGAAGAAAGGGGGAGATAGAAATATTAGTGTGAGAGAGAAACATCGATCAGCTGCCTCCTGCACGCCCCCTCCTGGGGATCGAACCTGCAACCCGGGCCCTGGCCCCTCAGTCCATGGGAGGATGCTCAATCCACTGCGCCACATCGGCTTGGCAGGGCACAACTCTTTTTATCTCACTACCAGCTGCATCCTTATCTTAGAAGTGATAGACTTGGTGAACTGTAAAATTTTTCAAGCCAACATCTAAAAACTTGGAGAATTTGCATAACCATCCAAAATGTGTTCTTCTCTTCAGCAGTTGGCAAACGTTTGCACAGTCCGTGCTCGCCTGGTGGCCATGTCCCTTTGATGCCTGCCCCCGAGCCTCTGTCGTCCCAGTCACCTTCTCCTCAACAGGGACTGGGGTCGGGGGCCGCTGTCTACCTGCTCACAGTGCTGTTTTCCTTATCGTGGAAAAGTATTCTTCTGCAAATATGCCCGTATGCAAATAGCAAGGTATACTTAGAGGGATGATGGAAGAGAGCTTCTTTCTTTCTTCTTTCTTTCTTTCTTTCTTTCTTTCTTTCTTTCTTTCTTTCTTTCTTTCTTTCTTTCTCTCTTTCTTTCTCTCTCTCTCTCTCTCTCTCTCTCTCTCTCTTTCTCTTTCTTTCTTTCTTTCTTTCTTTCCCGAGGACATTTCTGCATTCATCTTCAGATAGAGCGACAGGGAGAGAGGGAGGAAGAGAGAGAGAGAAGCATTGATGTGAGAGAGACACATCAACCAGTTGCCACCCACACAACCCCAACCAGGACCGGGGACAAACTGCAACTGAGGTACGTGCCCTTAGTGGGAACCGAACCTGGGTCTCTCTGGACCACAGGCCGACACTAACTATTGAGCAAAACTGGCCAGGGCGCATAGTTCTTTGTGGAAGTGAAGTTTATACCAATGCATCTAGAAAGTCAGCTGCCTGGACCTCTGATGGGTTTAGAAATGGGCAGAACCTGAATAGTCTACTGGATCCTTGTAGAATTCTCTTTCTATGCATAACCAGATTTTATTTCCACTCTAATCGTTTATAAAAAGATTTGGGTTGTCAAGACTTGAATCATAAAGGCAACTGATTCAATGAGTAGAAAGATGCTTTGTGCTTTAGAGTTTCAGCCTGGCAATGACAACATCATTTTTCCTTTGGGAGTAATCAAGAGCAAAGGTTTTGTTGTTGTTGTTGTTGTTGTTAATCCTCACCTGAGGATATTTTCCCATTGATTTTCAGATAAAATGGAAAGGAGGGAGGTAGAGAGGGAGAGAGAGAGACACACACATTGATGTGAGAGAGACACATTGAATGGTTGCCCCCTGCACAACCCTAACCAAACCCTGCATTCCAGGTATGAGCCCTTGACCAGGGATCGAACCTGCGACCCTTCAATCCTTGGGCCGGCACTTCAACGGCGGAGCCAACCCCTCCAGGGTACAAACTTATTTTATAAAAACTTGACATCACTGAGCGGCCCACTGTGATCAAATGGAGCTGATATGTAGAGTAACAATTTTGTTTTTTCTTTCTGTTTTTACTGACACTTATTGGAACACAAACGCTCACCCATTCTTCCCACATGTGTTACCTGAGGAGCAGAGCTCAAAGCGACTTAGAACTGCCTAAGGACGAGCCCAGTGGCTTTTCCCTAGCCTGGCGCTGGTTCCAAATGCGGATGATAATATCAGCAATCCAACTCCCCGCGATCCAATCATTCTCCAGTAAACGAAGTTATTGACACGTCGTGTTATGTAAAAGGAATACATGCTTAGAATTTTTTTTCACTGTTTTCCAATGAGATTACTTTTATTGATCAAGGGGGAAGAAGGAATTTTGAAGGAAGACAGAAAGACCCCCATGTCAGTTTGTGAGGTCTACATTAACAAAGTTTCACTGCCCGGGTGATTAAACAAGAGAAATTTATCTTCTCGTAGTTCTGAGGGCTAGAAATGCAAGATCAGGTGTCAGCAGGGTTGGTTATTATTTTTTTAAATATGTTTTTAGTTATTTTTTTAGAGAGGGAGAAAGGAAGGGAGAGAGAGAGAAACATTGATGTGAGAGAGAAACATGCATCAGCTGCCTCCTGCACGCCCCCTGCTGGGGACTGAGCCTGCAACCTGGGCATGTGCCCTGACTGGGAATCGAACCGAGATCTCTCAGTCCATGGGACGACCCTCAGTCCACTGAGCCACACTTGCTGGGCAAGATTGGCTCTTTTTAAGCACTGGATCTGTTACAGACCTCTCTCCTTGGCTCGTAGGTGGCTGTCCGCTCCCTATATCTTCACGCGGTTTTTCCTCTATGTTCCTGTGTCCTAAGCTCCTCTTATATGGGCACCAATTTGATGAGGGCCCACCCTAACAATCTCGTTTTATTTCAATTACCTTTTTTTTTTTTTATCATCTTCACCCGAGGACATTTTTCCATTTTTTGTTCAGGTAGAGTGGGAGGGAGAGAGAGGAACAGAGAGAGAGAGAGAAACATCGATGTGAAAGGAACACATTGAGTGGCTGCCACCCGCACAACCGACCAGGGCCGGGGACAAACTGCAACCGAGGTACGTGCCCTTAGCGGGAACCGAACCCAGGTCTCTCCGGACCGCAGGCCGATGCTCCAACCGCTGAGCCAAACCGGCCAGGGCTCAATTACCTTTTTAAAGCCCCTGTCTCTAAACACAGTTACATTCTGAGGAGGATACTGAGAGTCAGGATTTCAACATGTGGATTTGGGGGGGGGGATGATTAGCATCCATCAACTTGTAGTGAGAGATAGGAAATCTTTGAAGAATGAAAGGAGAAGAAATCACTCACTCAAATCACAGTGAGGCAATCCTAATATTTTGACATTATTTCCCTCCTGGCTTCATTTTTTGTAACGTGTAGTTTTGTTCCATGATTGAAATAATGCTATACACACAACTGATTCCAGCCTTCTCCAACGGATGTTATAAAATGAGCGGTTTACAGGTATCACACATCTGAATTTGTGTTATTTTCTCTAAGTTTGGGGGGCACAGTGAAGTTTGATGTATAAAAATAATTTTATCATCTGTTTCTTATTTGTGCCGTCAATTTGTTTCTGTAACAAGAGATGGCTTATTTATTGAATATCTAAAACAACTTAAGAATGAGATTCTGATTTTTTTCTTAAGAGATTTTTTGTAAACTATAATATCATCATTATTTTTTCTTTTTGATCATTCATCTACTTAGGCTTTTTATTTTATTCATGCATATTGTTATTTATAATTTATTTTATTTTATTTATTTATTTATTTATTTTATCCTCACCTGAGGACATTTTTCTATTTTTTGTTCAGGTAGAGTGGGAGGGGGAGAGAGGAAGAGAGAGAGAAACATCAACGTGAAAGGGACACATCGAGTGGCTGTCACCCACACGACCAACCAGGGCCGGGGACAAACTGCAACCGAGGTACGTGCCCTTAGCGGGAACCGAACCCGGGTCTCTCCGGACCGCAGGCCGAAGCTCTAACCGCTGAGCCAAACTGACCAGGGCTGTTATTTATAATTTTTAAATAACACATAATTCATTGCCTTTTTCAAATGCAACATAAGGTAATAATGATATGAAGTTAATCTCTTTTATATTAGTTGTTTACTCTTCTCATTTTTAAATGGTTCATTTATTATTTTTCTCTACTTTTCCTTTGTTAGATTTACCAATAATGCATTTATTATATTATGGTTTCCTAGATGCACCCATGATATTTATTATTTTCAATGTTTTTGTGTATTTGTCTAAATTTGTTTCTTTTATCTTTATTTACATCCTTTAACTTCTCTTAAAATGTTTATTCTTTGAAAATTCTAACTAAATTCACAGGTTATTAATTTTCTCTAAAAAATCAGCTTAATACTATCCTATCACCTACTCAAGAGTTTTATAAAAGAAGAAAACAATTTTATTTTTCTTGTTTTAAAATATTCTGTCCTTTTGTCCTTAATTAATTCCTTAAATAAGAAGCTATGCAAGAGAAAGGGACTGTCTTTTTTTTCTTTAGATTCTTTTGGGCTAATCCTTAAGAAGTGATCTAGCAATAGGCTGGTATTTCAAGGGGCAGTACAGGGCTGTCACTCGGGGGTGGGGCAAGAGGGAGGGCACAGGTGAAGCTCAGAACACCTGCAGGGGGCGCCTGTCGTGGTGTACAACTATGACGAACACCCCTGGACTTGTGCACAATCTGCAAGAGGGTATTTAGGGGTTTGTGCTTTTTGCCTCCATAATCCTGGTCCCAGAATTTTATCTTAAGAAACTGATGTTTAGGAAAATGAAGTCACTTTCCTGAAACCTTATAGGTAGTAAGTGACAAAGGTCAGTCTGCTTGGCTCAACAAGCTAGCCTCATGTACATGAAAGGACCCTACCATTTAAAAAAAAAAAAAAGTTTTTCCCAGCCGGTGTGGCTCAGTGGTTGAGCGTTGACCCATACACCAAGAGGTCACTGGTTCGATTCCCAGTCAGGGCACATGCCCATGTTGTGGGCCAAATTCCCAGTAGGGGGCGTGCAGGAGGCAGCCAATCGATGTTCTCTCTCATCGATGTTTCTCTCTAAAATCAATTAAAAAAAATTTTTTTAAAAGAAATAATTCTATAGAAGAAAAAATAATGTATTAACTCTTCTCCATTCATGTCAGTAAAAAATTGGGAACATTTATCACATTTTAGATTTTAGTGCTCACAATTCAAAATGATCATCAGTTTGATAAATTTAGATATCATGTATCCCAAATACATGCGGTATTACACATTTATTAATAATTATAACTCTGAAAAGAAGCCAAGCAATTATCGGGAGTACATTATTGAACCAAGAATTATAAACTATTATATCCAGTTTTATTATCACTTTTCCTATTACTATTTATACACATGGTCCAAAATGAGGACATACTAAGAAATAAAAAATGATGACTTGTTTTTGGTAAAAATATTCCCAAATCTATAGTCACAAACAATTTTTCTAGTGCAAACATAAGAGCTGTCATTCCCAGAAAATTAATATTGGGTGCTTTAATTTTTTTCTTTTTATCCTCACTCGAGGACATTTTTCCATTTTTTGTTCAGATAGAGCGGGAGGGAGAGAGAGAGAAACATCAACATGAAAGGGACATATCTAGTGGCTGCCACCCACATGACCCCAACCAGGGCCAGGGACAAACTGCAACCAAGGTACGCATCCTTAGCGGGAACCGAACCCGGGTCTCTCTGGACTGCAGGCCGATGCTCCAACCGCTGAGCCAAACTGGCCAGTGCACTATTTGGTGCCTTAAAAAGTCAGCTCCTTATTCTTTTAATTTAAAAATGTACTTGCCCTGGCCGGTTTGGCTCAGCGGTTAGAGCGTCGGCCTGCGGTCCAGAGAGACCCGGGTTCGGTTCCCACTAAGGGCATGTACCTCGGTTGCAGTTTGTCCCCGGCCCTGGTTGGTCGTGCGGGTGGCAGCCACTCGATGTGTCCCTTCACGTCGATGTTTCTCGCTCTCTCTCCCTCCCACTCTATCTGTACAAAAAATGGAAAAATGTCCTCAGTTGAGGATAAAAAATAAAATAAAATAAAATAAAAATGTACTTTTTAGAAAGAGCAGGACGAACGCTATCACGAATGCTCAGCCTGGTGTCCCCTCCCCGACTCACTGGGAATAAATGGCTGTGTTGTCACAGGTTCCCCTGTCCCCTTCCTGTCCCTTGGCATCTTTGTGTCTTTTCCAAAACCCAAGAGGCAGGCTCCCCAACCGGTTTCCCGTAATCAGCGTGTTGGACAGAGGCGATTTTTCTCTCCAAGCAGCAGCGATAATCCAGGGGCGGCTGGATTTCCCACTGTGGAGCAGAGATTGGCCGCCGGTGGTTCAGTCATTCCAACCGCACCTCACTGAGCCGGCGGTCCTTTCTAAGGCACGGCAGGCAAATCACTCGGCTGTCGATCCATACATGCCATTTTTAAGACTGTCCCTCAAAAGCTTGCCTCATTTGTGACAAGGTCATTTGGCTGCCTTTGACAGCGGTTAGAGCATTAAAATAACAGAATCGGGGTCCTCGGTTTCCTGTCGGTGTTTCAGATTCAGCTGTGTTTCATTTCAAGAGTCCAGGTGACATGTAACAGATGCTGTGTGAGGCTTTAGGGAATTATAAAGCAGATTTCTCAGGTGTGGTCTGGGCTGATTCTCATCCTGATCCCAACACCAGTACCCTTGTTCCCGAAAAGAAAGAAAAATTCTATGTCTAAAGAGACGAGATTTTTAAAAAAATTTTAATTCCATGCGACAGTGCAGACACTGGGGGTCGTTAGGCCAGGACAGATCTGCAGAATAAGTGTAAACATTTGATTCTAGGCTGATTCGGTCCTCTGCAAAGCAAACCCACCATAATGATAAACACCATGTCTTGACTCCAGTCAAAGCCCAAACCCTGTTATTTAGAACTGATTGGGTGCTCTGTCGATGTCGGTGTCGCGTGAACTCAGAAAATGATCCTTTGAAGAAATAATTACTTTTTCAGAGGCAGTTGCCCCATGGAAACCCGGAGTTCCTCCTCTTCTGTAATTTCACCCATTTCATTCTTAATATCTGTTACTAAAATGGAAAATTTTGCCGAATATGATCAAGAGATAAGGCGTTGCTTTTAATGAAAAGAAGCGTATCTTAAATCTATGTGAATAATGCATTCAGCCCGGCGGGTGTGGCTCAGTGGTTGAGGGTGATCCATGCACCAAGAGGTTGCCGGTTCGATTCCCGGTCAGGGCACATGCCCAGGGGTGGGACTGATCCCCAGTGTGGGGCATGCGGGAGGCGGCCAATCGATGTCCTCTCTCATCGATGTTTCTCTCTCTCTCTTCCTCCCTCTCTCCCTCCCTCTCTATCTGAAGATAAATGCAAAAATGCCCTTGGGTGAGGATTAAAAAGAAAAGACTTTGAAGATTTGCACTCCTTTCCTGTATGTTGGTTTCTGACATCACCGAGGAGGTGCAGAGACGGACTTTGCACGGGGTCTCAAGGAGATGGGGGAGGAGCTTCTGCCCCTGCCTGGCGTAGACCTGTCTCTAGGGCGGGCCCAAGGGGAAGCCTGCTCTCATTCCTGTCTGGCCTCAGAGCAGGGTCAGAGGGCCTGGTCCCTCTTGTCCCTGCCCCTCTTGGCTTCTCTGGGAGGCCCTGACTGTGGCTGCTGAACATGGCCCAGTGCTCGGATGCTTCTGGAAATGCAGCGCTGTCCCTGGACGCTCCTGCCTCTTAGAATGTCCACTTTCCCCACTGAGTCTGAGCCTCTGGTCCCCGGATGCACTGCAAAGAGCAAAGGAATGCCCGGGGAAGCCACGCGAAGTATATTTTAGTACGTGTCTCATGCAGTATTTGGGATGCGCTTGTACTAGCAATTGTCCCTTGTTTACCTAAAATTAAAACTTCACTGGGCAGTCCTGGCTGGCTTGGCTCAGCGGTTAGAGAATCAGCCTGCGGACCAAAGAGTCCTGGGTTCGATTCCGGTCAAGGGCACGTAACTTGGTTGCGGTTCGTCCCTGGTCCTGGTTGGGGTCATGTGGGTGGCAACCAATGGATGCGTCTCTCTCACATCGATGTTTCTCTCTCTCTCTCCCCCTCCCACTCTGTCTGAAGATAAATGTAAAAATATCTTCAGATGAGGATTAAAACAAAAAAATTTCAGTGGGCATCCTGTATTTTATCTGACACCCACACTCTTGGGAAACAGAAGTCAGTGCTGACCCCTGGCCCTATGCCACCCCCTTCTAGTGCCCGGAGGAGCCAGCCCCCTACAGCAAGGCCTCGTTGGCTCTGTAATTGTGCAGTGTGCGATCAGTGTGTTAACTGGACATTGGGGGAATGTATAATCAGATGGTGCATACAAACACCATGAGACAAATTACCCATATGAGCTTTTATTTAAACTATCAATGGATATGTGACCAGGAAATTAGTGTAATGTATTGATACCATCTGGTGCTCCAATTTTAGACCCGTTTTCTTCATCTGTGTTAATTTGAACAAGATTGAATTTCCCCCCTACAAGTGGTACTGTTGGATCAATGACTGTTTACACGTAGATTCCATTGTATTGACCACGATCCGAGGTGGAGTTAATAATTTGTAGGTAATAGAACCGGTGTAAAGTTTCCAATAAGCCAATGTTCTTACTAGTTAAACACATGCTAAGACTCCGCAGTTTACCTGAATAGCAAGACTGAGCAATTTCCATTACAACACTGCATGGCCCAGCACATTTAAGCAGGTCCGCATTCAATCACTCGTGTGCGTCTCTGTCTACTGCCTACTACGTGCCAGGCACTTACTGAGTCCTGGGGGCAGAATGAGATCTGGGGACACAGAGGAAAGGGCCCCTGGTACGATAGGAGGAACAGAAGTGAGGAGAGCGATCCGTGAGCCAAGGAGAGGCGGTTGGAGGAAAAGCGCAAAGCAGGGCAGGAAAAGGTATTTAACACAACTCCTGGCTCTACTGTCAGCTGAGTGCTTTGGACTTCCAGAGGGCTTGGTGGATCGGGGAGTGCATTCAGAGATTTCCATACCCGCAAGTGGATCGTTAGGCCTCAAACTTACGTTGCTATGGTGTTATTTTCATGAGGCAGAGAAGAGCTGGAAAATGTTCCAGGTTAGTACACTGCTGGTGGGAATGCAGACTGGTGCAGCCGCTATGGAAAACAATATGGTGTTACCGCAAAAAATTAAACACTGAACTTCCATTTGACCCAGTGATCCCACTTCTAGGAATATATCCTAAGAAGCCTGAAACACCAACCAGAAAGAATACATGTACCCCCATGTTTGTAGCAGCACTATTTACAATAGCTAAGATCTGGAAACAGCCCAAGTGTCCATCAGTAGATGAATGGATAAAAAAGCTGTGGTACACATACACCATGGAGTACTATGCAGCTGTAAGAAAGAAAGATCTCTTATCCTTTGAGACGACATGGAGGGGCCTGGAAAGTATCATCCTAAGTGAAACAAGCCAAACAGAGAAAGACAAGTTTCATATGATCTCACTTATTTGTGGAATATAATGAACATAACAGTCTGAGGAAGGGGTTAGTCCCAGAGACGCGGAAGTGGGGTACAGACTGACAATCCCCTAAATAGGGGGGTAGTGGGGAAGAGATAAACCACAGAATTTATATGCATGTATGCATGAACAGTGGACACGGACAACAAACTGGGGAAAGGGCAGGGAGGGAGGGGGAAGGGGGAATCAGTGGGGGGAAAAGGAGAAACATCTGTAACAAAAATTTATTTATTTATTTATTTTTATCCTCACCCGAGGACATTTTTCCATTTTTTGTTCAGGTAGAGTGGGAGGGAGAGAGAGGAACAGAGAGAGAGAGAGAAACATCGATGTGAAAGGAACATATCGAGTGGCTGCCACCCGCACGACCGACCAGGGCCGGGGACAAACTGCAACCGAGGTACGTGCCCTTAGCGGGAACCAAACCCGGGTCTCTCAGGACCGCAGGCCGACGCTCTAACCGCTGAGCCAAACCGGCCAGGGCTGTAACAAAAATTAATTAATAAAAAATAAATAAATTAAAAAAAAAGAAAAGAAAATGTTCCAGGTTAAAGGAGGCTAGAAATATGTAATTGAGGACAAAGCCCGACCCTGGGCTGGTTCCCACAGTGGAGGGGGAGGTGCTGGGAAGACCGGAATTGGGTCAACTGTTAAATTCCTGAAGCTGATAACGGTACTGTAGTTATATAAGAGAGGATTCTTATTCTTAGAAAACAGACGGACGTGTTCAGGTGTTAAAGACCATAACGGATGTGCCTGATCTTCAAGTGGTCAAAAATACTTCATGCATGCACACGTATCCATGAAAGACGTGTATATCTCTTTAACATACATGTGCATGTATGTAGAGAGCACAGGAACAAATGATGAAGGTAACAGGGTAAAATGTTAACACCAGGGGAAACAGGGCACAGGACGTATGTGTGCTCTCGGCACGATTTTCATTCTTGAAACCTTTCTAGAAGTTTAAGGTTGTTCTCCAAAGCACATTTATACATCCGCTCTGTGACGCTCACCCAGCGGAGCCACACAGCTGTTATTCCCGTTGTCTGGACGGAGACACCGAGAGGAAGTGTTCGGAGCGACAGAGCTGGGCCGAGGCAGCCTTGGGAGAAGGACCCAGGGCTCCACAGGACAACGCCTGCGTGCGTCTCATTAGTCTACTCAGGCAGCCTTGTTTAGGTACCTACGCAGGGGATGGAATTTTCTGGACAACTGCGCGCCAGCTCAACACCCTGTGTCTCCCCTGGTCCTCGCCTGGGTGTCCTGAACAGCCAGGTACGTTTTGACAGAGAGAGAGCCACGCTCTGAAGCCCACACCTGGCCTCCGTGCCTGCCACGTTCTACCCGTTCCCTCGGGCCCTGGGAGGCTGGGAAGGAGGCTGGTGGATACTCCCGGACAGGGTAGGCTCTCCCTCCTGATTAAGAAGCCGCTGCATGCCTGGCTGGTATGGCTCAGTGGTTGAGTGTTGACCCTGCACCAAGAGGTCGCCGGTTCGATTCCCGGTCAGGGCACATGCCCAGGTTGTGGGCCTGATCCCCAGTGGGGGGCATGCAGGAGGCGGCCAATTAATGTTCTCTCTCATCGATGTTTCTCTCTCTTCTTTTCCCTGCCTCTCTCGCTAAAATCAATCAATAAAATAAAATTAAAAGAAGTCACTGCATGGTGAAAGTGCTTAGTTGGGCCCTCATAGTATTTGTACATTCTGGGGCCATCCTAAAAGTCCCACATATCTCTTCTCAAAAAGTCTCTAGTACTGCAGCTTCCAAGTCCCCGACCACCCGGCCAGCCACCAGCCACCACCCAGGGGAAGCAGAAAACCTCGAGTCAGGCTGTCTCTTCTTCCAAATAAAACGGCCAAGGAGATGGGGCTGCTACACTGTATGTGTTGACCCAATTTTCCTTCCCTGTTCTCTTTCAGGGCCATTTCTGAGTCAGCCGTAACACTGCATCAGTTTTGGCAGTTGTCAGAATGTCATGCAGAGCCCCCCAAAACACAGGCTCGATGTTCTCCTTAGTCAGGCGGCAGAGGGGGCGGGTCTAGGGAGGGGCGGCCCATGTGCGGATACATTGTTGCCTCTACGTGGCCCACAGCACCCGGGCTGTTATAGGGCCAGTATGACACCTAATTGGTACACATGCCTATGTTCATGTTTCGTATCCATGTCTGCAGGCCATTCTTGTGTACATTCTTGCAACATCCAAAAACAGCAGCCTTTGGAGGGCCAAGACCTTCTCTGTCATTCCAACTGCTCCACCCTCAACATGGAACACAGCGCTTGGATTCCAGGAGTACAGTCCTTCTATTTGACAAATAAGAATTCAGAACACACTGCCCTGGCCGGTTAGAGCGTTGGCCTGCAGTCCAGAGAGACCCGGGTTCGGTTCCCGCTAAGGGCATGTACCTCAGTTGCAGTTTGTCCCCGGCCCTGGTTGGGTCGTGCGGGTGGCAGCCACTCGATGTGTCCCTTTCACGTGAAAGTTTCTCTCTATCTGTCTCTCTCTCTCTCTCCCCCTCCCTCTCCCTCTCCCTCCCTCCCACTCACTCTATCTGAACAAAAAATGGAAAAATGTCCTCGGGTGAGAATAAAAAAAAAAAAAAAGAATTCGGAGCACCTGGTTAAATGTGAATTTCAGGCAAACAATAATTTTTAGTATAACTATATCCCATGCAATATTTGAGACATCTTTATCCTATAAAATGTGCTGGCCAAATTTATCTGGCCATCCTATATGATAGCTGGCAAACTTAAAGTAGCTTCTCAATAAGTATTTGTTGCATTGATGAATAAAATTTAAAAAGCAATGACGTTTACCTAGTGCTTACTATACCCTTTGCATCTCATTGAACTTTTCTATAGGTGTATAATAGTTTGAAGTCCCGATCCTTTTTCTTTTTTGTTTACATTTTTTTTCTCTACTGATATTTAGAGAGAGGAAGGGAGAGCGAGACAGAAACATCGATGAGAGAGAACATCGATGGGCCGCCTCCTGCACGCCCCCCACTGGGGATTGGACCCACAACCTGGGCATGTGCCCTGACGTGGAATCGAACCGGCGACCTCTTGGTGCCTGGGTCGACGCTCAAGTACTGAGCCACACCGGCTGGGCTTCTTTGTGGTTTCTAGGGATGACTACCTTTGCCCAGTGGAAAGTTATCTTAATGGATCAGAGACTAGAAAATGTACAGGTTCGAGTGTAGGATGGGAAACCTGGGCAGGAATCATTGCTCAATTGACCTTTGCTTCTTGGTCTAGGCCAAGGGGGGAGGAGGGTGTACGGCTGCTGTTTCTGAAAAGATGGGCCTATTTTCCTACCTGGGTGATCCTGGGTGCAGAGGGACAGGAGAATTCCCAGACAGGTGCGCGGATCCCCAAACAGAGGAGGTGTCTGTCTTCCTCTCTGCCCCGCTCCCTGGGACACTGATGGAGCAGCCAGCGCTGTGTAACATGGCCCGCAGAACCCTGTGGCGGGGAGCACCGGGCATTTACCTTTGCTCACAGATTCACAGGTTGGTCATGGTGGCTCGGTTTCAGGCTGTGGGTCTCTGTGTGTCCCTCTTGGGGGGCCAGGCTACAGGGGCAGTGATATGTGGTGAAGGCAGGAAACCCCCAGAATGATGAGCTGAAACATACAATGTCCCTTTAGGCTGAAACTCAGACCTCAGACACTTCTTCTATGAACATGCCATTTGGCCCAAACAAGGCAGGACCAAGCTCAATACCAATGTGCTAAGAGGTAACCTCCTTGCAGGGCGTGGTGATTTACCAAATCATAATTAGATCTCCCACCAGCACAGTAAACACTTGAGACAGTTGCATAGGCTGTGGAAACAGAAGCAGCTGAGGCTGTGAATCTTCTCTCTGAACAGAGGGAGCAGAGAAAAAGACGTTCCTCTGTGCCTGGATGATGTGGAAACTAGGTAGCAGAAAGCCTGGAGCACTGATATGCTCACATATGTCTGCACCGTCTTGGTTTATCCAGCATCTACTTGGAAAATACACGCTGGACTGAACAGTCACCAGGTATCGAAGGCGTGGTGTGCCCCGTTGGGGTCTCGGTGAATCCTCGTAGTCACCCTAGCCAATAGGTATTCTTCTCCCCGGTTTGTATACCACAGGGCTGAGGCTGTGAAGGTCCAGTCAGCGGCCAGGACCCCGGGGAAGAGCCAGAGAGCTGCCGTCAGAACCTCCGGGGGGTGGTACCTGGTCTGTGCCGTCAATGGCTCTGCACCGTGGTCTTCGAACCCAGTCTCCTCTTTGAGAGTTTTCTCTCCGCCTTTTTCCTGGGGTGACTGAGAGCCACGAGGAAAGCTTTATGGCGTGAATTAATCAGCTTTCCCAGTAGGAGTCTGATAAAGGACTCACCACCCCGACCAGGGGAGCCCAGAGAAGTCTCTCTTCCCAGAGGCTTGGGGAACTCGGCTCGTTGCCTCCAGGCAGCCCCTGGGGAGCCCCTCGGAGGAAAAGCCAGACGGGCTGGCAGGTGAGAAGCTGCTGGTGGCCGCAGCTGGGCCTTCAAGTCCGGCTGCCCCAGGAACACTATTTATCACGGCTGTGCACTTGGCTTTGTCGGCCGCTGAGGAGTGGGGGAGTATTTCATTAAAACCGCTGTACTGCTGGGGAAATGGGAGACTGGGAAGGCATCCAAGCTCCCCAGCCCTCCTCCCTCGCTGGTCCTTCTGTGCCCCACTGCCAGGCCGCGGCCTGTGACCCTCCCCTGTCCTCTCTCACCAGGCAGATGGCACCGTTGAGCCTGTAACATCAAGAGGGTTGCGCTGGGGCTCTGACAGCTGAGCGCACACATGGAGGGGACGCAGCTTCCGTTGTTGTTAACAAACCACTGTGGGGACGCTGGCGGCCACTGTTGGAAGTGAAGCTGTGAGGCGGCATGGAAGCCTGCTTCCGAGGGTGACACGCGCTTGGAGGGTGGGGGGCGGAGAAGCGGAGCACCCTTTTCCTTAGGATTCTGAGCTGGGACTGTGGCCCAGGCAATGCTGATGACATCTCCGGGAATCCAGGCCACAGCGTGCCGTCCAAGCCAACGTCCAGTGGCCCTTCTCGCTTCCTAAGCCCAAATCAGGAATTTGGGGTTCGACGACCCTCCCGCAGGGGACCCCAAGGCGCAGCACATGGCAGAGGCGACAGCATCTGAACACGCGTGCGCTGGAGGCGTGTGCTCAGGGGCGCCAGCCTGCCCCAGTCAGATAAGGGGACTGAGTGATACAAGGTGGAGAACAGCACCTCCCCGGAGCATCTCACACAGGGACCACCAGAGCTAGGGACCCTCCCTCCCAGGGACAGGCTCATGAAGAAACGGGAGAGCCAGCAGCAGGGAGCTCGGGGGCCTGGTCTCCACGGCTGGCCCACACCCCTAGGTCCAGACTCGCAGCTGGGGCCCAAGAGTTCAAACGTGAATGAGGCACCACACCTGCCTTCAAACACTTCCGTTGCAGGAGACAGACACTGGAGGGAGGGTGTCAAGTCTCACTGTTTTTGGAAGCTTTCCTGGACTCCTCTCATATTGGTTCCCTCCTCTCATATCCCCCTTAGCTGAGAGATATGTGTGTGGGGGGGGGGTGCTCCACACTCAAGCCCCAGGACCTTTGCACAGGACACCCTGGGGAATGTTACTAGCCCTGACACTTTCATGAATTTCTTTTCTTTTCTTTTTTTCTTGTTAATCCTCCCTTGAGAATATTTTCCCATTGATTCTTTAGACAGGGAGGGAGAAAGAAACATCGATGCGAGAGAGACACATTGATTAGTTGCCTCCTGTACTACCCCAACCAGGGCTGGGGATCCAACCTGCAACCCAGGTATGTGCCCTTGACCGAGAATTGAACCTGTGACCCTTTGGTCCATGGGCCAATGCTCTAACTGCTAAACCACATCAACTCGGGCATCATATATTTCTAATTCTATAGAGTTTATTGTTAAATTGCTTCTCAAGTCTAACCAGCCTCAGTACTATGTATGGACTGTCCCCAGATGCTTCTCTTTCCCCTCCAAAATCCACTCATCCTCAGCTTGTGCAAAGTGATTGAATAGCAGTAATGAAAAGTAAAAAGAAATGGCTTTTGTGAGGGAGGAGGACCTGTGCAAAGGTCCTGGGGCTTAGGTGCTGAGTACCCCCCACCACTCTCTCAGCTAAGAGTAGATTTAGGGGGTGCTCACCACTGGTGCTCACGTTAGCTAGGACAAGGGTCTCAAGGTCTGGGTAGTTTTACTAAAGGCTGTCTGGCTGAAAGTTAAAATGTAGCAGTATTTGGCAGACGCACTTGTAAACAGGGTGAGCTTGACATGAACTCAACCAGATAAGTGGAACCAACTGCAAAGAAGAAATCAATGTGTAATTGACCTAATCGTAGCTACAAGCAAGGGGTAAGCCTTCCTTCTGGGGGCCAGAGCTCCGCTAGCTGCGGGTGAGCAAAGCCACGTAATCCAGTGTCCACCTCTGTCTTCACGTGGCCTTTCCTTCCTCTGTTTGTCTTCGCGTCTCATCTAAGGACACTTGTCATTGGATTTAGGGTGCACAGGGGTAATCCAAGATGACTCATCTCAAGATCTTTAATTTGATTAGGCATTTGAAGACTTTTTTTTCCCAAATAAGGTTACATTCAGATTGTGGGATGTAGACATATCTTTTTAGAAGCCCCCATTCAACCCACTACAAAGCACATATAAAAATAAGGCTTGTGCCCAGCCTGTGTGGCTCAGTGGTTGAGCACTGACCCATATACCAAGAGGTCGCCAGTTTGGTCCCCGATCAGGGCACATGCCCAGGTTGTGGGCCCGATCCCCAGGGGGTGGGCATGCAGGAGGCGGCCAATCGATGTTTCCATCTCTCTCTAAAAAAAAAAAATTAAAAATCAATAAAGAAGAAAAAAATTTAAGTAAATAAATAAAAAGAAGGCCTGTGCTATTTCTATGGTGCCCATGTGACATGCGCCCACGGAGAGTCAGCTGGGGCACCAATGGAGGTAAATACAGGTCGAGGTGTATGCCTCCCGGGAATCCCGCTGTCCCCATCACAGACGTGTGCTTTCCTAAGGTTCTCTGTTCCCACATCACACCGGTCATTTGTTTCCATCGCCACGTGGCCCTCCCTCCCCTGACAAAGTCCATCTCACGTGGTAGCTACACCTCATCATGCCCGACTCCTCGGCCCGGCTATGACTTCTTTCGATCGTTACTGCATCCTCAGCCCCCTGCAAAGATTTCTAAGTGCTGTTCGCTGACATTACCAGGGAGGTGTGCAGGTGAGGGGATGGCTTTTCAAGCAGACCTGCACCAATCCCAACTCTGGGGCCTTTCTGTGCCTTTGTTTCCTCGTCTGCAAAATGGGCACATTATTCTAACCATGAAGGATGATCATGAGGGTCAACCAGACGTTTGCTACGTCACTTCAGACTCCGTCTTGTTTGGTTCACTCCACCTACTTACAGTGTGCCTCTTTTTTCTTACACTGTCCTTCCAGAGTGACATGATAAATAAAATGTTTCCCCAGCATTTTAACTGGTTGAAAAAAATCCCAACGTTTCATCTGGTTAAGACCGACATTTCAGACCGATGTTTCATCTGTTTGGCGTCTACTTACACACTGAGAGTGTTTCATCTGTTTGGCGTCTACTTACACATTGACAGTGTATCTCTGTTTTTTGGGTTTTTTTTATGTATCAGCATGGGGGAAAATCTCATGGTGTTGTAAACTGAGCTTACTTTATTCAGAACTGTAATCAGTAAATAAAGTAGCAAATAGGAAACTAAACCACCAGTCACAACCACAGCAATAGCTTCTGGATGCCCTGTGTTTAGACATATTGATACTTTGTATAAAGTTTTTACTGGTCCTTCTTTTAAGTGAAATTACAAATAAAGACCGTACTTACTGAGCTTCAGCTATGCAATTGCTTCCCGTGATTCAATGCTGGGTGGAACCGTGCACAGTCCGAGCGCCTCGGGAGAAAACGAACTGTTCTTGACAAGAAGAAAAAGAGAAGTGTGCCACTTTGTACACGAGCTGCGGTCTTTGCTCAATAGTATTCATGCTTTGAATTTTCATTTAGGCAGCAGTGGGCTCAAGAGCAATTAGCGGTCCGTTTGGCCGTTCTCGGTGTTTGAGCAAAGGCCGGGCGAGGGAGGGTGCTCTCCTGACTTCAGAAACCGTGTCCACAAAGGAAGGAGCTTTGGCAGGTCGTGGAAGCACTTGCTTCCTTTGTCAGAGCCTAAGATGCTCAAAGGAAGGCCAGGTTCCTCACTTCCCCTGCCTGCACACGGGGAATGAAGACCCCCGTTTCTGTGCGCCTCACACTGTGGTGTGATTTACAGACGATTTACAACGAATGTACATTTCATAGAGGCAGGACGGGAAGGGTCACCTGGACTCACGTCTGCTTTGTCCATCCCTCCGACAGGGGTCATCTCCCTCTTCTGGCTCTCGGTCCCCCAGCTAACCTGGGAGACTCGGGGAGGTGCTCCGTGTGTGTGGTCGAGATCTCTGCTTCGGCAGCAACGCAAAGTGACTCTTCCGCTGGCCACGTGTATTTGCTCGATGACTCTTTCATTGGTGATGGGGGAAAAAATCACATTTATCATTTTTTGACTTATAAATGAGGCTTGGATCAGATGAAAGCCAGTGACTTCAAACCTGGCTGTGCATGAGGACCACCTGGGGAGACATTTTATTTATTATTAAAAAAAATGTTTTTCTCTTTATTGATTTGTAGAGAGAGAGGAAGGGAGAGGGAGAGAGAGATAGAAACATGGATGAGACAGAACATCGACTGGCCGCCTCCTGCATGCCCCCCACTGGGGATCAGGCCCACAACCTGGACATGTGCCCTGACTGGGAATCAAACCAGCGACCTCTTGGTGCATGGGTCACCCTCAACCACTGAGCCATATCGGCTAGGCCAGAATCTTATCTTTTTTGGGGGATCAGACAAAGGTGTTTCTCCATACATAGGCTTTACAGAAGAACAAAATGTAGTTTTGGTCATAGAGAAGTTTGAGGGGCTGCACATACTCTTTTATTGATTCGAATTTTCGTTATAGTAGATCTTGTTGGAAAAAAATGTTAGTCGTCTTTTAGGGCTTTAAAGTGTTAAAGAAATACCCCTCACACACCCTAGCTGTGTCTAATTCTGTGGTTAATTGTAGGGGCAAGTAGAATCAATATTCTATCAAACCAAACCCTGTGAAATTCAAAGTTGACTCTCCCAGAGTCCCCCTCTCACTTTATTTTACCATTTTTTAAAAATATGTTTTTATTGATTGTTTAGAGAGAGAGGCAGGGGAAGAGAGATAGAAACATTGATGTGAGAGAGAAACATGGATCGGCTGCCTCCCGCACACCCCCTACTCGGGATCGAGCCGCAACCCGGGCAGATGCCCTGACTGGGAATCGAACCGGGACCTCTCAGTGCATGGGACGACGCTCAACCACTGAGCCACATGGGCCTGGCTATTTTATCATTCTTTCAGTTTCCATATTTTGGGGCTGGAGAGGTTAGTACTTTCCATCTGACATGCACACTCTTAAAAAAAGTGTGACGTGTGAGAGCGAATAGAAATGACCAAGATGGGCAATGACCGAGGTCAGAGGGTGGGTCAAATCACGTCTTCTCACAGATAACCAAGGCATCGGTGTTACAACGAAAAACACTTATACAGTGATGTCCAGTGGAGGAAGAAAGAATGGCAATGTCTCACTCATGGGATGACACGACGCCTTTTTTTTGGACAACAGATCTCAGCTGGAGCCGTTTTGGAGATGCAGCCATGTGTAGAGACTTCGGGTTGTCACCATGAGGGCCGGCACCTGCTAGCATCTGTTGGATAAAGGCCAGGGATACGGCTAAACATCAAGCAGATATCAGCTGGTCTCGAATACCAGTGGAGCCAAACTCGACAAACCCTAGTTATCCTAAAATAATACGTCTCATGCAGAGAGCAGCTTGGCTGTGAGGACAATGAGAAAGACTACATTCTTTCTACTGGAATTGAATGCCATGGTACTAAGGAGACCATATATTGGACAGGGCTTGCTTGGATTCTAAATTAGTTCCCCTCAGGGCTCTATTGGAAAATGGAGCTAAGAGGAAACCACATCCTCTTTAGGACTCGGGTTATTAAGCCTTTCTAATCTCTAACCCCAGTACTCTGCCGTCCCCACCAGCTCTCCTCTGCGGGCAGAATTTGCTATTCTGATGAGAAATAACACACCAACTCAAAGATGATAGCGATGCAAAAACTGTCTCTCTCGAGCAAAGTTAATTTAGGTGTATGAAATCTCAATTGAAATCGTCTTTTTGAGGACTCTAACTTTGAATAAATGTAGCTGCCGTGGTGTCCCTGGGAGAGAGTTGCTAAGGAAACCGAGAGCCAACCCACAGATGATGTACTCCATCCCCATGGAGTACCATTATGGCCCATCAGTCATTCTGAGACTCAGAGACACCGCGGTGAACAAAATGATGACTTTATCTGTTTATCCCAGGAGAACAGTTTCAAGAAATAGATTTACCCAATGCCATCAGCTATCTAATGACCCCTCCTGGTAATGAGAGAGAAAATGGATGTCACTCACAGAAATGCTTTGTCAGAAAACATTTCCTAGGTCTTAATACTGCGATGATTAAAAAAAAAAAAAAAAAAAATGCAAAGTATACTTTCTGATAGGTTTAAAGACTAGATCCACAATAATAATAAGTGAGGTCAATTATATACTGCAGATAGCTGGTTATTGTTTGGGGCGCAATGCATTAACTTAAATAAAACCCTTACACAGTTGCTTAAAAACTGATAAAAAAAAAAAGAATCCCATGTAACTCGTCCATGGTGTGCCAGGCACAGGAAGTGTTTTTTCTGGCTTTTTGGTTTTTTGCGTGCGTGTGTCCCTTCGCAGTAAGATTCCATTTGGAATACTGCAGCAATGGCCGGGGAGAGCTGGCAGTCAACATGACCAAGATCACGACGTGCGGAAGGAACCGTTGTCAGGAATTGCAATAGTTCATCGAATGGAGAGAAACCTGGCCCTTCCGTGGGCCTGCTTGGCTTCCTCACAAGATGGTAGCTGCAGAAAAAGACAGACAGAGGGAGAGAAAGGAAGGGAGGGAGAGAGAGGGAGAGAGACAGGGAGAGGCATCCTCACATCACCTTGTAAGAACACGCAGCGTGAGATCCATGGATGCAGCCGTCTTAGGAAAGTAAATTCTGCCCCAGACAAAACGTGATCTGCGGGTTTGAAAAGACACTCTGGCTGCTTTGAGGAAAGCAAATGATAGGGGTGCACATGGAACCTGGTCTGGGGGCCCAAGCAGTCCTGGGGGGAGATGATGGTGGCTTCGACTGTGGTGGGGAGAATGGATATAAAAAAACAGAAATAAATTCGGGACTGAAGTAGCCAATGTGGACATGTTACTTTAGAGAACTAACTGGCTCCCAAGACTAAGGGGCATGAGCCGGTGAGTGGCAGAGACAATTCTCTCACCTTCAAGGTGCAGCAGGGCCTCACCCGGAGGGAAACAACGTGTTTCTGTTTCCTCCGCCTCCCCAGCATGTGGCACCCGCTGTAGGAGGTCCCCCTGGGACCTGGGACAAGCTTTGGCTTGTTTGCATTGTTATGTTTACTTGAAGCCCCCGTCTTCGGAACGGTGTTCTGGGAGGACAGACTGCTGTGCAGAACGAAGACTGCGGGACCGGCAGAGCACCTCGTGGTGGTGCAAACCTGGGACTGTCTGTTCCTCCGCAGTGGCCCCCGGAAGCCTGGTCCGGACAGACGCAGGCTGAGCTCAAGACAAGTGCACCGACTTCCTTCTCGCCAGCACCAGTTCCTCTCTGGACACTGAGCTGTATTCTTTATTTATTTTAAATTTTTTTATCCTCACCCGAGGATATATTTTTCCATTTTTTTGTACAGATAGAGTGGGAGGGAGAGAGAGACAGAAACATCGACGTGAAGGGACACATCGAGTGGCTGCCACCCGCACGACCAACCAGGGCCGGGGACAAACCGCAACCGAAGTACATGCCCTTAGCGGGAACCGAACCCGGGTCTCTCCGGACCGCAGGCCGACGCTCTAACCGCTGAGCCAAACTGGCCAGGGCCTGAGCTGTATTCTTTCTTTTTTTTTTTTTTTATCCTCACCCGAGGACATTTTTCCATTTTTTGTTCAGGTAGAGTGGGAGGGAGAGAGAGGAACAGAGAGAGAGAGAGAAACATCGACGTGAAAGGAACACATCGAGTGGCTGCCACCCGCACGACCAACCAGGGCCGGGGACAAACTGCAACCGAAGTACGTGCCCCTAGCGGGAACCGAACCCGGGTCTCTCAGGACCACAGGCCGACGCTCTAACTGCTGAGCCAAACTGGCCAGGGCCTGAGCTGTATTCTTTAACGGATCACCAAGGCTTTGGGGAAACAGTGGCGCTCAGTCCCATAGACCGTGCGTATCAGGAAAGTCAGATCCCATCCTGTTCCCTGGTCCCACCTTCCAGAACTCACATCGGTCTCCTCATCCCTGCTACACGTCACAGAACAGAGAAAAGACAATGAGCGTCGAAATCGGACGGCACTAGGCTCCCAGCCCAGCGCTGCCAATTATAAGTTGTTTGACCTTGAGACAGTTATCCAACCTTTCTGGGTCTGTTTCCTTCTGTGCAAAATGATGATGACAATCCTATCTCACGGGGTTGAGTGTGAAAATTAAACGAAACATGAAACGAGGCGCTAACAGACTCTGACACATACTAAGCGCTCAATAAATTGCAGTGATGCTCATATATTAAAGGATAAGAATGCCACAACGCTCAGAAATTCATTTCTCAACTCCCCCCAGAGAGCACCACACATGCCAACCATCACAGGACGGGCACCGCCTGTGGCTGTGATCACGTCACATCTTTCCACGGCGCAGTGACCTAACATTTAGATGACAAACCTTGCACAGTGAGAGTAGGTTGAAAAGTCAGTAAAACCCCAGAGAGCATCCGGCACAAGCCGACCTAGATGACCGTGGGTTTCTCAGCTTGGCCGCCAGCTGGACGGCTCCTACGTTTGCTGAATGAAGTCCTACAACTATGAAATTCAAGAAGAAGCCACATGGAGACTGAAAGGAGGCAGGGAGGTGCGGACGGGCTGGTCCCACACCCACGTGGGACAGATAAAGATCAAGAGGGAGACCTCGGCTGTGAATGTCCTCCCTGAGGAGTGAGGGGTCCCTGTCCCACACCAGGCCCCCCAGTTCCAGGGCTCCAGTCCTAGGAAGAGAATCCCCATAACTTCTGGCTGTAAAACCAGTAGGGACTGAAGCTGAGCAGAAGCTCCTCTTAAAGGGTCCGCACATGGACTTACTCCGACGCGCTCCCTGGGGGCTCCAGCATAGGGGAGGCAGCTTGAAAGGCACCAGGGACATGCAGGGAAGGACTGAGTTGTTTGGCATTGGCACGAGAGCAGGAGATGCAGCTTTCTCCAAATAGACCTGCTGGCAGAGGCTGTTATGTTATTCCTTTGGTGAGCCCTCCCCTGGGGCAGCAGACAGCCCCCATATCCAGGACTCCAGCAACCTGGCTCACACTGTTTGCCCTGCCCTGGTTCCCGAGACCCTGACCCCCCCACTTCCAGGCCCACCCAAGCTGTTTCCAGTGGCTTTACCATAGGAATGGCCTTTCTTCAGATTTTTCTAAATTTTCTCAAACAAGCAGCATCTGGTCTCAGCGAGCCCCATACCTCTCGCTAAGTGGCCCCAGACCTGGCACTAGAAGCAGCCAGCCTCGGTTCACAGCTTGGCTTCACCTGGACACCTCCAAGCTCAGCACAAGAAGCAGCCATCTGCAGATCCCTTTGTAGCTTATGCCTGGTGGCCCCGGGTAGAACACAGGCAGTGGCCGACCTGGCCCCAGAGCCGGCACACCCAGGGGACAGCTTCAGACCACATCAAAGCACCACCACCCAACCACTTCAATAGGCGACACACTCAAGGAGTGGTCTCAGTGGGTACCAGAGCCCTGCTGAAGTAAGTCTTGTTCTGTGGTGGCCCCTGCACAGCTGATCCTCCAAGGGAGTCAGAGGTCAGTGGTCAGTGGGCAAAGCCAGTCCTTGCAGCTGATCAGCCTGAGTAAATCCCTCCCATTGATGTGCCAACAGCAATCAATTACAACAGGAGAGTGTACAGTTCACACGAGGAGTGCACTTCAAGGGCACAGCTGGGGTGACCAGGGAGGCTGTGCCACCAGACCCTACAGGACACCTACTACAATAGGCCACCCTACAAAGCCTAGAAGACATAGCAACTATACCTAATACATAGAAACAAACACAGGGAGGCAACCAAAATGAGAAGACAAAGAAACATGTCCCAAATGAAAGAACAGAACAAAACTCCATGTAAAGAATGAAACAAAATGGAGATAAGCAATCCAACAGATGCAGAGTTCAAAACACTGATTATAAGGGTGCTCAATGAATTTAGTGAGGGCCTCAACAGCATAAAAAAGGGACAGTTAGAAATGAAGGAGGCACTAATTGAAATAAAGAATAATTTACAGGAAATCAATAGTAGAGTAGGTGAAGCTAAGAAGCAAATCATCAATTTGGAATATAAGGAAGCAAAAAAACAGCCGATCAGAACAGCAAAAAGAAAAAAAATTTTTTTAAATGAGGATAGTGTAAGGAGCCTCTGGGACAACTTCAAGCATACCAATATTCGCATCATGGGTGTGTCAGAAGGAGAAGAGAGAGAGCAAGAAATTGAAAAACTATTTGAAAAGATAATGACAGAAAACTTCCCTCACTTGGTGAAACAGACATACAAGTCCAGGAAGTCCAGAGAGTCCCAAACAAGATAAATCCAAAGAGGCCCACACCAAGACACATCATCATCAAAATGCACCTCTTGGTGCATGGGTCAACACTCAGCCACTGAGCCACACCAGCCGGGCTTTTGAGAAATTTTAATGGAAAAACAAAGATTCGTTGAAGGTAATGTGGAAGAGGTGTGACCATGTAACTGCAACAATTCAGTTTGTAACCATTGGTCCTGCCTTCTTTTAATCTCCCAAATGTCCTGACTTGGAAAATAAATGACATGGTCACTCGACCCGTAATCTTTCTCACCAGATAAAAACCATTACTCATTTTATTATAATCTGCTCCAGTCATTTTTATGCAAATTTCACATCTTTGATCTCATTCTACATTTTATATTCTAATTTTATAGTTCACACTAAAATTTTACACTCCAATTTTATATTTTGCACTCAAACCTAGGCATTCTTGGATATCATTCGAAGTATTTTACAGATATTTGAGTGGCTCCGTTTTTTAATTTGAATTTGTTTAATGTCACCCTTATTTGGGGGAACAGTTGATTTCCAAATTTCAGCATTAAGAATAGCATAGCAATGAACATCTTCAGCAGACATCTCTTCATTTCAGATCATTTCCATCAATAGATTCCTGGAGGTAAAATTGCCAATATTTTCAAGGCTCTTGCATTGTTCCTGACGTTCTTTTCCCAAAGCTAGAAACACTTTGTATTCCTTCCAGCTTTTCCAGTGTCTGCGTCACTGCCTGAGTCTCCAGTATCAAATAGTCTCATTTTTTACATCTCTATTACTCTGATGGGTTAAAAATAGCATCTCATTGTTATTCTCATTTCCATTCCATTGATAATGAGTGAGGATGAAAAAAATGCCCAAATGTTTATTAGCCATTGATATGCTTCCGTTTTAAATGGTCTTTGTTCTCTTCCCCCCTTTATTTATGGGGAAATTAATGCTTTCATTATTGCCTTTGGCGTGAGCTCTTTTCTTGTTAAAGGATATTGCCCTTTGTCCTATTGGAAGCAAGTATTTCCCCGGGTTTATTTGCCTGTTAAGCAATTTGGTGAGAAATTGTATATAAAATACCTACTGATTTTTCCCCCTTTGTTGTTTCTTCTACTGCTTTGAGGTCAGAAAAGTTTCACTCCAATCCTATGCGTAGATTCGATCGCTCTTTATTTCTATTTATGCTTACAATTTTTATGATTTATATGTATTTAAACAGGCTAAATTCTCCGAGGTCAGGCCACACTATATACTTCTGGGATTTAATAGGAAGTTTTAATTCATATTTTGTTTTGGTCTTCTGCTTGGAAATTCTATTATAGCTACAGATTGTCCATTCTAATGAAGGGCTTCTGTTCCAAAGCAATTATGTAAAGGACACAACTGGAAACATAAATAATGAAGAATAAATGCTTTCTCCCTCACTTCATTATTCAGATAGAGAAATGCTCATTTCTACCCACGCGTGAGGCCTGACCCATTTTTAACCAAATACATTTGCTAAAAAAAATACATATTTGTTTTTGCCTGGGTTCGTGGTAGAAATAAATTGATGTTTTCAATAATGAAATCCATTGTTTTCCAGGTACCTAGGCACGGTATCTGGCAACTACAAGATGAATTCTCGTCCAAAGGCTTTCTTTGAGTTGTTAACCAAAAATTCCATGACGAGGACTAGAATAATTTTACAATGCAAAAGAAAATGCCAGGCAAACTCTCCAAACAATAGGCTATTTATCACAGTTTGCAGAGGTGAAGGAAGTACACAGTGTTTTAATCGGGTTGACACATTCAATAATCTCCCCAAATCTTCCAGCACAGAACTCCTTTTGGCCATTTATTGAGTACAAAAATGTAATCCATAACTACAGATATTTCATGTGCCTTCTATCCAAAGTCCAACGATCCCTTCCCAAGGCTTTCTGTGTTCCAGACACACCAGAAAAAAAAAAAAATGCTTGGCAAAGAAGACTTGCAAAGTGGAGCTGACAGCTGAAAACAAGGAAAAAATATATACAACGTAGTCTGGGGTTTAGGCTTGCTGAGGGAATAATTTGTTGTATGTTATAGACTCACAGATGTTGGGGACTTTCGTCTACCTCTCTGCTTTTAGCCACAACCAATACAACTTTCCAAATCTAGATGCATATCTTAAAGATCAAATTGCAATATGGTGAAAAAAATCAGAGGCTAAGTTTGAGGTCGATGCGACCATTTCCCATTAGCATTTCCTATTAGCGTTTCCTTGGGGAATAATATATTTAACCCCATCCTGGATTGTTTTCTGAACAGAAGGTTATTATACTTACTTGAGTAGGTTCTCGAGGTGTTTAATGGGGCACAGCTCCCTCCGTCCTTCACCCTTGAAAACCAGAAGATTGTGAGACAGGCGGCCAAGTTGTTTTGATTGTGTCAACTTGATTACTTGAGGTTATCGAGATATTGCAGTATTTTCAGCCTTCTGAGATGGGAAATCTTCCTTCTTACCCAAATTAAGTTCTTCACGTTGTAGCTTGAGCTCTGCCCCTCTGGTTGATTAGCCAATGGAGCTGTAGAACAGAGATGATCCAACTTGGCGAGATAACCTTGCATCTGATGCTTCTGTAGACTCGATGGCTGCCATCCACGGACAGTTGACAGGCCAGCAAGAAGACTGTGTTGCCAACTAATATCTGACAACTGCCTTCATTTCCCCTTCCGACCTCACATCCAGCTCCCCTTGTCACATCCCATGTGCTGCACGCGTACAGTTCTAGGAGAGAGTTCCTAAGACATGACTGTGGTTTGGGGCTGGACTGGCCTCTTCCAGTTGCCTCTCCCCCTCACAGCTCGGGCCAAGGAATGCATTCTGTGGGTCATTCCCATTGTCCACAAAGTTATTTTGTGACTGAACTGAATCTGGCACTTGACCCCCTGTAATGAGCATCAATTGACCGTGTCAAATGCTTTCTCATCTTGCTTAAAATGCTTGAGACTGGCTGGTGTGTAGCCAGTGTCCTTTACCTTATGGGAAATACTCAGTAAAGTAATAGGAGCTGAAGAGAACACCTTTTTGTGTTTTAGATTAGGAAAACCAAGGCTCAGAGGTGTCGAAGGAGGCACCAGAACCGTGGATGAGTGAGCCAGTGCAGAGCAAGCGATGAGCTCCACCCTACAATCTAGAACGAAAGAATTCATACGGGTCACTGTAAGCCACTGAGTCTTGGGGGTGGTTTGTTACGCAGGATCATTGTGGCAACGGTTGCTCCTGCGTACAACTAGCCCTTGAACATGAACTGTTTGACAGTCTATGATTTCCCAGCACTTCAGTGATTTCGCTTCAATCTGATACTAACACCAATCATAACAGGCGACGTTATTTAACCTGCTGTTATGGATGAGGACCTGAAGCTTCAGACGGGTTAGAAACACCGCCCGAGGACATAGGGTAACAAGTGGCGGGAATGTGATTTGAATCAATGTCTTTCGGATTCTCACATCTTGGTTAAGCCTGACCTATGCATTCTTTTTTTTTTTTTTTTTTTTGTCCTCACCCGAGGACATTTTTCCATTTTTTGTTCAGGTAGAATGGGGGGGAGAGAGAGGAACAGAGAGAGAGAGAAACATCGATGTGAAGGGACACATCTAGTGGCTGCCACCCGCACAACCGACCAGGGCCGGGGACAAACTGCAACCGAGGTACGTGCCCTTAGCGGGAACCGAACCCGGGTCTCTCAGGACCGCAGGCCGACGCTCTAACCGCTGAGCCAAACCAGCCAGGGCTACATTCTTTTAACTTTTCACTTGGAAGGAGGGATGAAAGCCGTGTTTGGTGTTTATCAGGACGTTGTATCGTGGGCACAGAGACCACTGCTCAGCTTCATTCCTCCCCATTCCCACCGTCACCACACGTGAGTTGACATGGGTTCTATCTCAGCGTTGGCCAAGAATCAGGTTGATTCAGCTCCTAGAAGATCACTCCAAGCAGTAAGTGATGACGAGTTCTCCCAGGGAGACAGACGGGTCATTTCTCAGAGAACTTCCACAGCAAAGTGCCACCAAACCCAGGAGACGCACGCCCGAGTCATGACAAAAATGAGTGACCACCATGGATCTCCAGTGCCATCTCCTGAAATCCCTGGATTTCCAGCTTTGAGGGTGCGGAAAGCAACCCAACAAAATATTTTATTTCATAGAAAGAATCATTTTTTTTTTAGAGTTAACTTCTTCGGGTTTAAAAAATATATCTGTGTGGCCCTGGCCGGTTTGGCTCAGCGGTTAGAGCGTCCGCCTGTGGTCCGGAGAGGCCCAGGTTCGGTTCCCGCTAAGGGCATGTACCTCGGTTGCAGTTTGTCCCCAGCCCTGGTTGGTCGTGCGGGTGGCAGCCACTCGATGTGTCCCTTTCACATCGATGTTTCCCTCTCTCTCTCTTCCTCTCTGTCCCTCCCACTCTGTACCAAAAAAAAAAAAAAAAATGGATAAAAATATATGTGTGTGAGTATTTGCTGAGGGCTTCAAAATACCCTCAGTGCATCCCCGTTACTGAACATCTTGATTGCTTATAAAAGGAGGAAAATCCTTTGCTCAAGCCCTGGCTATATCCCTCTACTTTTTAAAATCCCTTTACACGTCTCCTTTTCTCCAGACTCTGACATCAATGAGACTTGGCCAGAGTTCTGGGGAAAGGTCTACCTCCCCTCCCCAGCCTCAATGAGGGGAATGTCATCATAGTTCCTAACAGGCAGGGATGGAAGTTCTTTGAATGGTGAGCCGGGTATGGCCTCTCCTGAGGAAATGCGGTGTTCCCCTGAGGACAGGAGGGTGCACCTGGATGGTAGAGATTGGTGCGCAGCTAGAGTGTCACATCTAGAAGGGATGGCACCTGTCAATGTCAAGCGTGGGGCTTGTCTCGAACCACATTTAGATTCTGCACGGTAGGCAGGGAGCTGGGCGGAACCTCAGTGGGATCGTTCCAGGCAAGCATGGCAAACAGAGGGGGGCAGAGGAGTTGAGTTAATCATCCCCTCCATCGGTTTACGATGTGGGAGAGTGCATCCAAAAGTACGTACGCAGTTTGCAAATCGTTCTTCCCAAAATAATCTCTTTACTACAGTATTCAGAAAAGGTCAAGTTGTACTGTCTTCTAAGTAGAACTAGCCTTAGCCTGTGGTTAGTTTCATTATTGGTGTTAAGCACGTGCATGATTATTCTATGTCACAATGCCATGACCAGCAAGCCACGGCAGACTAAATGGCATAAATCTCAGGATAAACTAATGACAAGCCAATTATATCAAGGTAAGTATGTCTTATAACAATAAACATTATAGATGTGCTAATAAATAGCAGAACAACCACGGTAAGTGACTCCTCCAGTCTATCAATCTTCATGAAGCACAAAGGTCAAAAATGAGAGAATTGGGACTCTCAGCCTCACTCCACAGACAGCACTTTCTTGCCAACAACGATATTTCTTGGTAATGGATTGTGTTTGGTTTTCCTCCTTCCTTTCTCCCCTCTCCCTCTTTCCTTCATTTACTTTATTTTAACTTTCTATTTCTGTATCTTTTCTATCTTCCTTTTTTTGTTGTTTTTGTTCATCTTCACCTGAGGATATTTTTCCATTGATATTTAGCTAAAGTGGAAGAGAGAGAGAGAGGGAGGGAGGGAGGAAGGGAGGGAGAGAGAGAGAGAGAGAGAGAGAGAAATATTGATGTGAAAGAGACACATCAATTGGTTGCCTCCTGCCCAACCCCAACTGGGGCTGGGGATCGAACCTGTGACCCAGGTATGTGTCCTCGGCCAGAAATTGAACCCACAACACTTCGGTCCACAGGCCAACCTACTAACCACTGAGCTAGCTGCCAGGGCTCCCTTTCTTTCTGAATATTCAGACTTAACATTAAAATAAGAAAAACAAGCCAGCTTGTAGACTTTCGTGTCCGCGTGTGCTCAATCCACCACCTTCCCTCTGCTCTCCGGAGCATCATCCGATATGTCACTTCGGAACTTGGAGAGTTACCATGGTAACGGTTTCCCACCCTTTTCCTTTGAAAAGCATCCCTCCTGCCCTAAGAGAGTTCACCTGCAAAGTAGCCATCCAGCTGTTTGTTCTGCTCAGTCTCCATCTTCATCCTTTATCTGCAGCTGGACTTAGGTCAAGAGACTTGCCAATGACCTATGAGTGGAATAGTATACAGCGGGGTCAGGGCCGGGCTGGAGCCCACTCTCCTCCATCCCTCTTTCCCCCTCCCCCACCTACTCTAAAGTGTGCAGATTCAGCCCAGGGGGAGAGCACACAGCAAAATCTCTTTACCAAAACACCTGGATTGCCCAGGTGCTAAGGAATGAAGTCCCTGTCCTAGAACGGGATGGATCTCCTCCACCGTGAGAGGCACGTTCTCTCTCTATTGGTTTGCCAGAGGTAAAAGCAGCAACCCCAACCACCTGGTGTGTTCCATTTGGCCCAAAGGACACCTGCTACAGTTGGAAGACTGGACATGTCAGCCAAGAGGACAGTTGGCCATAATGCTTTGCTAGGTTAATGGATGGATGACGCCTCACTTACCCCCACTGCCTTCTAACTCAACATCCCTTCTTCCCGTCACTGCGACACAGTCTTCCTCCCTGGCCTAGCGTTTGCCCTCCACCTGTAATCACAGAAGGAGGTTGGAGATCAGTCACTTAATGGTGAGGTGATACATGAACTCAGTCTCTGACACAGAAAGCAATTTCTTTGTATGGCTCACTTTTTGCAAAATTGGGGGCCAGCATTTACCCTCTGTCTGATCTACTGCTCTCTCACCAGATGTCAAAGAGAGGATATTAGATTCAGCCATGGGTGCTACTTATATATTGAATAAATTACTTTAGGTTTCCCTTGCAAACCACTGAGTCCCGGTTAAACATTAAAATAAAAATACAATGAAGTCCGTGATACATATAACCATGGCTGTAGGTCCATTAATGCAAACCTGGGCTAATCTGGTGGGTCATTAGTAAGCCGAAATGTAAGAAAATGTATTCAAGGTTTAAATTAAAAGTCTTCAAGGAATCATAGCCTAAGATCATATTGATAGTGATGGATAATCACTCATGTTGAGATTGACAAACCTGAAGAACAAAATCAAGAGAGAATCAATGACCACCTTCGAGTTTTTACAGGACACTGAATCAAGAGAATATTTCAGTCTCTGTCTGATTTAATCAATGTGATTTAGAATTAGGGTAGCATTCACCCCCGGAATAAGAAGAATAAAGAGTGGTAATCACTGTTAGCCACCTGATCTGCTTTTCCGACTTCAGAAAAGCTTACGTAAGATGCTAAAAATAAAACAAAAACTGGGCTGTCAGATTCAAATGCTTCCCACAGAGAAGGTGAACGCTTGGGACACGGTAGGAAGGTTTAGGAAGAGGGCTTGTTGAATACCTTTCGACTGACGGGAAGTGGTTAGAACACTTCCCCTGACATTGTCCTCCCATTTAGCCTCATTATATTGAGTTTTAGGAGGATAAAAGGCTAATGAGACACTTGAGAAAAATGGGTGGCATTTCTGGATTCAAAGAAGATTATTAAGGGGCACAGGTGGAGACGTTATCTTGCCTATTCATCCCTTTGTTAACACTGGGGACATGTATTGGCTTAAATATGATAAAACCACAAAATGGAAAAATGGAACCACTATATAATTTGGAGAACAGGCAGTATTTAAAAATCAGCATTGTTTCTTTGTGCCCAAGAAGGAATCTGATTAGCATACTACTTGGGATTGATGTATTTTTATTTGTATTATTATTTTTTTAAATATGTTTTTTTGATTTTTTTAGAGATAGAGGAAAGGAGAGAGAGAGAAACCTTGATGAGCTGCCTCCTGCACGCCCCCTACTGGGGCTCGAGCTCCCAACCCAGGCATGCGCCCTGACCCAGAAGCAAAGGGGGACTTCTCAGTCCACCGAATGACATTCAATCCACTGAGCCACACCGGCTGGGCACTTGGGATTGATTTAAACTCAGGTTGCTCCCTCCTTCATCTGCAATTGGTACTTTCTAGAAACGGGGAGACGTTTGGGCCTGGGATTTTGATCCTTCAGGCTTGGTGAAGCGATGGGGTCCATTGAAAAGCTTCAGGTCAGATTCACAAATGCACTTGTGAGCAGACACAGCAAACATGGAACAACCCCAAGGTTCATTCTTCATACTTTTCTCCTTGACAGCAGAAAAATACAGTTAACAGAAAACACAAGTGTTCATTTTAGGGATCTGTGTGCTTTTAATGTGAAAGGAACTTTGACATTCAAAACTCTCGGTAGATACGATGATGTTACTCAACTGCAGACGCAAAACGCAGGCCGGTCTCAGGCTGCTTCATGGAGAAGGTTTTCACTTGCAGACCAGAGGAGCCCCAGTTAAACTAGGTGTGGATCTTACACAAAAGTCAGCTAGATATTCCATTAAATAAAAAGGGTTTTCTTGCGAAAAGAGAGAGAATTACCATCTGTAACCTGCAGCCATGACAAACCGTGTGCAAGTGCCCCAGCACAAAGAAAAGGAAGTTCTTACACAGAAAGGAAGAGGAAGTTAGGAGGCTGTTAAAACCCTGAGTTCTTCCAGGAGGGCCTTGAAATCAACATAGGCACGAGAGCGCCCTCTACAGGCTCCCCGCATTCCAGTCTTGGATGAGATCTTCGCTCCTTTTTTACCAAGGAAATTCATTGGTATCTTGACACTTCCCTTCATTCTCTATGAAAGTGGCAATGATCTGAATACCTATGTAAGAACTGTATTATATTTTATTGGTTTGAATTCATCTGTATTCTATTATAATGCAAGCCAACAAAAGCACTGTGGAAAGTCAATTACTTTCCAAAACACAGAAAGTATAATATAAAAAGACCATGTGACAATAGCAAACTGTAAATACTTATGAAAAATCGGAGAAAAATAGCCTAGACCTATCTGAAGAAAAGTAAAAAGTCCTACTGTCGTCTAAAACAGCATCTAACAAAAAAGGAGATGCAAATTGTATTACTGGGCGGGAATATTTTGATATTCAAAGGTACACAGTTATCTCAAATTGATTTGTAAATTTGGTTTAATTCTAGCAAGAATTACTATGGGATGTTTCATAAAATTTAAGTTAATTCTGTATTTTATGTAGAGGAGTCAATGCATAGAATTAGCCAAGATTTTTTTTTAATTAATAACTTTCTATAATACAATTATAATTATTAGCAAAAAATATATAGAGACAAACACATTTCTAGGCCAAGCTACAAATTCCAGAAACAAAACCATGTCTACTTTGAAACTTAGTATAAGATGAAAATAGTAATTCAATTTCAACTCAAAAAACTTACTGAATAAATGACTGGTAAAACAATTTACTATTCTATGTTAGACTAGTATAAGACTACATTCTCACCTTACTATACATTTAACTAAGTACTAGATAGAATGAAATTCTAAATATAAAATTTATAAATGTATTAGGAACTATATTCCTAAGGTTGGGAAAATAAAGGTTTTTGTATACAATACTTAAACCTGGAAAACAACTAAGAAAAAGATTAGCATACTTAATTATGTGAATAAAAGACTTTAGAATTAATAAGTTAATTTAGCAAGTTTGCAAAATCCATGATCAATACAGCAAACCCAGAGTTCATCTATATCCTAGCAGCAAACAACTGGAAAATCAAATTTAGAAAATTCATGTACCATACTATCAAAAAACATAAAATTCTTAGGAAACGTTAACAGAAGCAACATATCTACACTGTAATCCAGAAAACATTACTGAGACAAATGAAAGACCAAACAGTGGAGAGACATGGCATGTTTATGGATTGGAGGACTGACCATGATTATACTGTCTGTTCAAAGAAAACATTTGAAACACTTAATCTACTTAACTGTACACTAATCTGGAAAGATATATGCACGCCTATGTTCACTGCAGTATTATTTGCAAGAGTCAAGATATGCAAACCACCTGTGTGTTCACCGATGGACGAATAGATAAAGAAGATGTGGTATTAATATACAATGGAATACTACTTGGCCATAAAGAGGTGGAATCTTGCCATTTGGTACAACATGGATGGACCTTGAAGGTATTATGTGAAGCGAAATGAGTCGGATAGAGAAAGACGAACACCATATAATTTCACTCATATGTTGAATGTAACAAAACCCAAACCACAGTACCTAAACAAATGAACATCAAAAACAAAAACACTCATAGAGGCAGACAACAGATTGGTAGTGACTGGATATGGGGTGGAGGGAGGGTAAAACAATAAAGGGGGTCAATTGTGTGGTGATATATGGAAACTACACTCTTAATAGTGAGCACAACGTAGTATATACCGATGTCAAATTATAATGTTGCACACCTGAAAATTATATGATGTTATAAACCTATGTTACTTAAATTTTTTAAAAATGATGAAGGAAGGAAGGAAAAAAGGAAGGAAGGAAGGAAGGAAGGAAGGAAGGAAGGAAGGAAGGAAGGAAGGAAGGAAGGAAGGAAGGAAGGAAGGAAGGAGGGAGGGAGGGAGGGAGGGAGGGAGGGAGGGAGGGAGGGAGGGGAGGGAGAAAGGAAGTTTGATGATACACTTTATTTAGATGAATTACCATGCATTAAAATTTATTTAAAATTAATTTGGCCTCCACAACAAGAAGACAACCCAATTCAAAAACGAGCAAAGGACCTGAATAGACATCCCTCCAAGGAAGATGTACAAATAGCCAATAGGTACTAAAAATGTTCAGCATCATTAGTCATCAGAGAAATGCAAACCAAAACTCTGAGTTACCACTTCACCCCTACTAGGATAGTTATCATAATAATTTTTTAAAAAATCAGAAAAACTGAGTGGACACCGTTCTCACAGAGCGCCTGCCTGGAGTTGCTTCTTCCTTTGGCCAATGTCACGGGAATTCAAAGTTCCAGCTAGTTCCGTGATTATAGAGTTCTACTTAAACGCATTTGTGTCATTATTTTTCCAAAACTCATATAAACATTTATCAGGCGACCAGAGCAGGGAACAACACAGGTAAGATGTGGGGGCTATCTGTGGAAGATTTTCTAGCTGAGACCTTGACTGCAGCCACACACCTTCTCCTTGTAGGCGTGACAGTCTGGGCTGTGATGTGTGATTCTGAGATTTGCAGATGTGTCTTTTCTCCAGGCCCTTCCCGGCTTCCTTTGATGATATATGTAATTAGCTAGTCCCCTTCCATCTTACCGTCTGCATATGATCACCGCCATCTGGGTAAATGAGACTAGAGAGGCCAACATTAATGAAACGAGGATTGGAAAATCTGTCTCTATTAAATAGGAAACAGAACAAACAAGAGGGTCAAGATGGAGAAATAAACTACCGTAGAGAGAAGGCTGATAAGAATCAAATGCCTAGATTTACAAACATGTAGACGTGTATAAAGGCATGCCCTATGGTGCTATTTCGAATTCTTTTGGAAAATGTTTCCGCTTCTTACACATGCCATCTGACGTTCTGAATGTCATCCATCAGTGCATTCTTTTGGAGCTGGGTGTGTGCATTCCTGAAATTGTGTGCGAAGAGCTCACATTTTTTATTGCAGAAACAGACTCATATTCTGGGTAACTCAGTTTCTTCTCCATCCACATCAATGGAATTAACGGTCCAAGGGTTATTCATCTCTGTGCTAAGTTGCAATGGTGGGTTTTGTCTGAGATGAAGAGCTTTATTCTGCAAACTGGGGATGAGAAAAAAGGACTGGTCGTGCCTCTTTTCCAGTTTTAAAAATGTTTCCAAGCTTCATCAGCGACGTGAGCAAATATAAAACATCTTACCTATCCAATAGGTCCCTGGACTATAGCTGTTCGTGCCACAGAAGTGACCACTGGCCAAGATATAAAGGAAGAGAAACGCCTTAACTCATGGAAATAAGCAGTTCGATCGATTCCGTGCCCTGTCCCTCTTCACTGCTCTATCCTGGCTTCAAATTTCACCCAGCGCCAGTGACTAATGTTTTTAATTGGAGGGAAGAGATAATACGTGGATGTGCACAAATTAGCAGGAGAGGGCAATTTAATTACAAACAGCCCGATCCATACTGAGAAATATCGATGGCTGTGTTCTGAAAGTTTGCACCTCGTCTAAATGTGTCAGAACTGAAAACTGAAGAGGGGATACGATAGAGGGTCTAAGGCAGGCTTAATGTGGGAAATAGAAAGATAGTTTACTTGTATAATGGAACCTCTATTTAAGTGTTATCTTTGCCCATGAACTAAAAAACTTGCCCGACCGGTGTGGCTCAGTAGTTGAGCATAGACCCATGCACCAAGAGGTCGCTGGTTCGATTCCCAGTCAGGGCACATGCCCAGGTTGTGGGCTCGATCCCCAGTGGGGGGCATGCAGGAGGCGGCCAATCGATGTCCTCTCCCATCGACGTTTCTCTCTCTCTCCCTTCCTCTCTCTCTAAAATCAATAAAGAAGCCCTGGCTGGTTTGGCTCAGCGGTTAGAGCGTCGGCCTGCGGTACAGAGAGACCCGGGTTCGGTTCCCGCTAAGGGCACGTACCTCGGTTGCAGTTTGTCCCCGGCCCTGGTTGGTCATGTGGGTGGCAGCCACTCGATGTGTCCCTTTCACGTCGATGTTTCTCTCTCTCTTCCACTCGATGTGTCCCTTTCACGTCGATGTTTCTCTCTCTCTCTCTTCCTCTCTCTCCCTCCTACTCTAGCTGAACAACAACAACAAAAAATTAAAATCAATAAAGAAAAAAAATTTTTTTCATAAAAAATAAAAAACATTCTATAGTAATTTTCTCAATTGTCTTCCTTGCAAGGCAGCTTTTTCAATCAGCTTAAGGAACAAAATGTCAAGATCAGCTCCCCTCTGCTACTAATTGGCTCTGTAATCCTAGGAAGAAAACCCTAGTCCATTGACCACCCAGGTAGCGTGTTAGATGCCATTACTTTAGCAGACATGCAATGATTCTTTTTTATTCCAGACACTGACTTAAGCCCTGGAAATGAGATGACGAAAAAGACACAACCATTTCAAGGGGCTCACAGCCAAGAGACAAATGACGCCGGTCAGAAGGATGGACGCCGTCCTGTAGATACAGCGTACGCTAGTTAGAACCCAAAGGAGAGACTGGTCACGTGCTGTATCTCTTTCACTGCTATGGAGATGACCAATCATTGTCACCTTCACTAAGGCAACCAACTGGTCTTGGTTTGCTCCTTTTTAGCACAGAAACCCCAAGTCCCAGGAAACCCCTCAGTCACGGGCAAACCAGGAGAGCTGGTCACCCTCTCTTCCTCACACCAGCCTGGCCCTTTGTCAACTCACAACGGGAGCCTTGGTGCATTTACTTTATCACTTTCTTCTCCTACACCGTCTGCATTCCCCTGAAGCTCTCAGATCCTGGACTTCACTATAGACGTGACTCCACCCACCTAGACAGTCTCCCAGAGCTTCAGTCTACGAAATAGACATCAGCAGTGTGCACACGTGACTTCTGATGTGCACAGTTCTTACCTGTGTGCCACCTCCTAGAACTTCCCAAGAGCCCATGGAATAGGCAGATTTAAAATCTGTTCTGATCTTACAGATGATCAAATTCTGGTTAATGACTTAATGAGGATAACACAGCTAGGGTGAGGCAGCATCGGGGCCCCCTTTTCAAGATCAAGGGCTCAGACTCTGGCTCGAATTCAAAGCCATTTATAAGCTACGTGACGTTGTACAAGTTCCCCAACCTTTGCATATCTCCACGTATCCATCTGAAATTGGGAAAAGCAAGCCAGAATTTATTGAACTAAAGAAAACCAGGTATGTGTCTGAGAAATGCTTCGGAAATGATAGCTTTGCCTGGCTGGTATGGCTCAGTGGTTGAGCGTTGACCCATGCACTAAGAGGTCGCTGGTTCGATTCCCCATCAGGGCACATGCCCAGGCTGTGGGCCCGATCCCCAGTGGGGGGCATGCAGGAGGAGGAGGCCAATCGATGTTCTCTCTCATCCATGTTTCTCTCTCTCTCCCTCTCCCTTCCTCTCTCTCTAAAAATCAATAAAGAAAAGCAAAATTTTAAAAAAAGAAAAAGAATAATGATAGCTTTTAAAATAGTTTGTAATTTAAAAATGTTTTGTTTCTCAGGGGTAGGAGGAGTGTTTGAATAAGAGCAGGATTCCTTGTCAGCAGCAGAGGGTTAAAACCTTCCCATCTGAGCCTGGATGGGAGAATTAGTCAGAACAGACTCAGAATCCAGGGTCAAGAGTGCACAGACCAAAGGGGAAGGAGATGCACCCCTGTTTGGGATAAACTAGAGAAGCAAGGACAAGAACACACCTGTAGCCCCTAAAAGAGAGTCATAGCCGTGAGCATTTCCCTGGCCCTGCAGGGCCCTGCTGTTACTTCCCACCGCTGACCGGCCGTCTAAGCATCCAGAGCGATCCATGCCTGGCCTACAGGTGGACGTGGACAACCACAGAGCACCCGGAGCGGCCTGCCTGGATCCCTTCTCATCTGTAATGGCTCAATCAAAGCTTCAAATCACATAACTTTCACGTATAGTCACAGACCAGGGTCAGAGAAGACCCGTTTATAAGAGCAGGGCGTTAAAGGCTGGGCAACTCGCGTAAGCAAAGTGTGTTTCTGTCTCCCCAAAACCCCACCCTCCGGAATGGTGGCTAAGATGTGCGTCACTAGACTTTCTTCCAGTAGTTTTCCGTCTGTCTAAGCCCATCTGAGGCTGTGTCTAAGTGTGTGTGGGCACACGTTTGTGTTTTACTGAATAGTCCTGTCCCTTTTTTTCTCCAGCAACAGTGCAGTGACCTTTCTGTATAGAACAGGTCTTCCCAGACCACCCACATGGACCTGGGAAGAACTGGGGACCCCCAGCCACAGAGGATAAATCCAGAGATCATCCCGGGAACTGTACAAATCCTTGCAAAGGAGAAAAGTTGACTTTTCCACATGGAATATGGTTATTATATTATAAATACATCATAAATATTGTAAATAACATTCTTCTAAATCATATTTATTAATAGTATTCCATGCAAAGATGGAATGATGTTAGCTCATATTCATTTTAAACCCTAATAATAAATTATTTTAAAAGGTTTAAAAACCGCCCTGCCCAGTTTTGCTCAGCGGTTAGAGCACTGGCGTTCGGACTACAGAGTCACAGGTTCGATTCCTGGTTAAGGGCACATACCTGGGTTGCAGGTCAGGGTCATGCAGGAGGCAACCTATCAATATGTCTCTCTCATATCAATGTTTCTCTCTCTCTCTCTCTCCCTCCTTCCCTTTCACTCTATCTAAAAAAAATCAATAGAAAAATATATCCATGGGTGAGGATTAATAATAATAATAATAATAATAATAATAATAATAATCGGTTTAAAAAGTTTGAAAGAATGGGGAATGTCAAATGAAACAACTGTCTAATAATCAGAGTCCTCAAAAAATGTGTCCGCAGCACTTAACAAGGAGCTCATCATAATACGATTACACTGCAAGAACTTTCATGTCGTGTAAGTTCTCACTAACCATCATTTTCATGTTCCACGTTGGCCCTGATAAAGAAACGCTGCTGGGAAGACCAACGACATTTGCTTTATTAGATTCCACATGCGCGTCATGCTGCTGTTATGAAAGGCAATTTGCATACACAATTCCCAAGATATTTTGCAACCTTTCTGATTTAATGATTCCGTAGAAATGATCAAATTACCCTCGCATGGCAACCCTCAAAAATAAACAAAGGGTCTGTTTTTCCATCCTCGTTTGGCCTTTACACGTACACCTGTGTTACATTTTGCTTGAAGCTGAAACAAAGATGCTGTTTCTGCTGGGTGTTTTGTGGGAATAACACAATTGCCTCAGAAGACCCCCCTCCCCCAGCCAGTACTTATTTTTCAGAAGTGCTACTGGAGATAAACTGGTTTTTAAAAGTTAACAAGATCTGTATCAAAGTCCCTGATTTTCTGATTTGCTCTGATCTGAGGTAAATATGAGGTCCCCCATGTTTTGTTTTGCTTTTTCTCTTTCATGCTTTTCAAAAAGTCTTTATTTATTGATTTTAGAGAGAAATGGACAGAGAGAGGGAGGAAGAGAGATTGATTAGTTGTTCCACTTGTTCATTCATTCATTGGCTGACTCCTGTATGTGCCCTGACCGGAGATCGAACCCACAACATTGGCGTACTGGACGACACTCTAACCAACTCAGTTACCTGGCCAGAGCTCTTTTATACTTTTTGAATAAGATATTACCTATCTTGTCAGGGGGCCATATTTGAAATTTTACATCCTGATGTATGGGCTGCCTCTTTTACCTTTATAACATAGGAATAGCTTTTCTATCTTCCGGCAATGCCCTTCCAGGGTCGCCTGTGTTTAAGGAAATAAATCTTTTAGAAGTGACCTGCTGATGAAACGCATCAGCTTATTCCTTCCTGAAAAACTCCGTCCGCCCTGTTCGTGTGTGGTGAGCACACCCGTCACGGTGTATGAAATAAGCTTCTAATTTAGCATGCAACACTGTTACAACGAAGAATGTGAGTCAGAAACATCTTCAGAAATCGTCAATGAGATTTCAAAACATTTTCCATCCAATGAGCTGTAGCACTTTCCTGAAAAGCAACTGAACAGAAGCGGGCACAGGATACATTACAGCTCCTTGGTCCTTTGTTCAGGGTGAGGGCATTCTGCTGGAACAGAGTGACCGGCAGGGTTGTCGGGGAGAGTTCTGTGGTCTTTGTCTGTAATGTCTGTACTGGTTTCTCACGACTGCCCTGACAAATCACCGCACACTGAATGGCTTAACGCAACAGACATGAGTTCTCTCACAGTTCTGAAGGTCAGGAGTCCAAAATCAAAGTGTCGGTAGGACCTCATTCCCTCTGAAAGCGCTAGAGAGACTCTGCTCTTTGCTTCTTCAAGTCTGGGGGCCCCAGGTGTTGCTCGGCTGGTGGCTGCCCCTCTCCAAACGCTGCCTCTCCTTACATGGCCTCTTCTTCTCTTTCGTCTCCTATCTCCGTCTTTCTCTTGTAAGGACGCTTATCATTGGGTTTAGGGCTCACCTGGATAATCTGGGGTGATCTCATCTTGAGATCCTTGACTTAATTACAGCGGTAGAGGCCCTTTTTCCAAAAGAGGTTGCATTCACGGACGTCTTTTGTGGGAAGCCACCATTCAACTCACTACAGTGCCTGATGATGTTTCTTTTTCTTTCTTTTTTTTCAAAATATTGCTGGCAAGTGGACCTACCAATGAGGTGATGACCACTATTGGGTTCTTTCTGGGAGTCACTGGTGACGTGTAGGATTGGGCCCGGCGAGGGCGGTGTGTCTCCTGTCCCACCTCTTCCCTGCCTGCCCCATTTGTCCCGGAACCCAGGGAACCCCCACCCCTTGCCAGGTCGGGCCCTAGAATGAGTACCTCCCAGGGAAAGGCTCACTTATTGCAAAAGCAACATTATTCCAGGGGCAGGATTCCGCTAGTCTCAGGCTAGACGTCCTCAAACTGTTTGCATCCCACCCGGTGTTCTGACTGTACGTGGATAGCCACCAGCAACTTACAAAATGAAACCGTAAAACTGAATCGAAGAGAGAATACTAGACTGCACTTCATGAAGTCAGGGTAAGGAGTGCTTACTAGGAAACTTGTCCTTACAGTGTGGATGTGTATGTCCTGTCATGATGTGAAATCTATTTACTACTACATCATTGATTGCTGTCACCTAAAAAGAACAAGAAATTAGTCCTAAGGGAACCTGGGCATAGGATGTGACGGAGTCCTTTGGCTTAAGGTGGCCACCAATGGGTAGAGGCTGCCTGGGACCCAAAACCCACACACTGAAGGGAGGCTGTTCTATACCGTTATTCCTGATCAGTCTACATAACCGAATACCACCCATTTCAGCAGCACAAAATCCTTTTGCACATCATTCATGCAAATCAGCAAGCATTCTAAATATAGTTGAAGGCTTGTAATAACTTCTCCTTAGAATGTAGGCTTCTGATTAAATTCACTGAAATGCCAACTACCCCTGGAGTGCGTACTCCTGATTAGAGGACTTCAGCTGTTACGTACCCAGTGCTGAAGTATAAACAAAACAAGTGTACACTCTGTAAGCTGTAGTGTGTGGGTATACACATGAAACAGACCGTATCGAGGCTACTCTTCCCTGCCCCACAGGCATGATAGGGAAGATTGTAATCCAATACGCAGCATGATCTTGTGTTATAATAGTTGATACTCAATATAAAACAAACCACAAGAAAGTGTACGCCTGGAAATCTCACCTGACACCCGAGTTCATGGGGCCACAAAGCAAGGCAAAACTCGAGGGTTACCAGGATGTAACCTCGGGTCTCATGTTAAGTTCTATCTCAAGTAGCTGTTTCAGATGTCTCCTGTTCATATGCAACACTATCTGGGTCTTAAAAGTAATCAGTGGGGCCCTGGCCAGCTCGGCTCAGCGGTTAGAGCGTCGGCCTGCGGTTCAGAGAAAAGGAATCAGTGGGTGCCCATTATCGGAAACATAACGGATATGTCATAGAACAAATATATCAAAGGCAAACCTGCAGTGCCGACGCTGCCCTCCACATCCTGTTTTTCCCTCTAAGCGTACGAAGAGCAGTTGTTCTGAACCTCTCCACGCGGCGCCCATCAGAGCTCGCTGACATAATTTGCAGGGCCCGGAGCAAACTGAAAACGTGCAGCTCTTTTTCCAGAAAGCTGCTGGTTTTTTTCCACGATCTTTTACTCGCTCTCTATAGTGTTTTTTTATTTGCTATTTCGTTCTGAGCCCCCGTGGGCACAGGGTTACTCCAGGAGTGAGGACTGGCCTTGCACAGGCGCCGTGTCCCTGGGTCTCAGGGCACACTTGCCGGAGCTCATCCCTCCCCGAGACAGCCCCTGGGCAGCAGCTGCCTCTGGGCCAGGCTGGGCAGCAGGCAACCAAGACACATGTCAGGGACAAGACGGGGGCAGGACTGTCTTGACCTGGGGCTCCAAGCCTCTGTCACATGCTCCATTGTCCCACTGGACTGCACTTGCAAAACCCAAATTCAGTGATACAATTATTACGAATTTTGAGATGAGCTCTGGCCGGTTTGGTTCAGCGGTTAGAGCGTTGGCCTGCGGTCCGGAGAGACCCGGGTTCGGTTCCCGCTAAGGGCGCGTACCTCGGTTGCAGTTTGTCCCCGGCCCTGGTCGGTTGTGCAGGTGGGAGCCACTCGATGTGTCCCTTTCACATCAATGTTTCTCTCTCTCTCTCTCTCTCTCTGTTCCTCTCTCTCCCTCCCACTCTACCTGAACAAAAAATGGAAAAATGTCCTTGGGTGAGGATAAAAAAAAAAAAAAGAATTTTGAGATGAGACCCACAGACCACTGATCCCCAAGGGTCTCTCCTGTATGACTGTACTGACCACGTTTTCCAGGGTCTCTGGTGTCTGGGGGTCTCCTTCCAGCAGAGAAGCATCTGAGACCACGCAGATGTGCAAATCCATGATTCTTTCTCCTGCCTTCACCAGACTCAGCGAGAAAAGCAAGTCTAACATAACAACAATCTTAACAACAGCTGGAACTTCGACAACATTCGCTGTTAGGGAGGATGGCAAAGCCCCGAGCTATCACGCCGCCAATGCAGAACTCGGCACCTCAAACTCTAGAGTTGGGGTTCAACTTTATCCTTAGACATGTCAGGTCAAAACCTGTGAAACTGCTAGCTGACCTGCTTTGGTGTTCGCCAAGGGCAAATTTATGGTGAAAATCAGAATTCAGCTTAATGTGCCATTTTCACCCCCTTCTGGACATCATGCTTTTCTTGATGTGTGAACTTTCGTCAAACTCCTCCCCAGACGTTCACACAGGACGTCATTAATTGGACCACACAGAGCGCCGTTCCCGTTGGCTGCCCAGGTTACTGGCATGGGGCTTTCCTCGTCACAGTGTCATTTCCATGAGTTGGGACTTCACGGCCACTGCAGGACAGGTGGAGTTGGTTCCGCCTCATTCCTTCTGGGAGATGAGACCTCTGCTTCACTGAGCACGTGAAAAGGTATCGCATTTGAATCACTGAGTTATGGGGTTTAATAGCTCATCTCACTTCATCTCCCAACGCCCTCCCCCCTTTTGCAGTTGAGAAAGCTGAGTTTTCTGAGCCTTAAGTGACTCGCTCAAAGTCAGACAGCAGATAAGTAGCTGCTGAGCCAGGGTCCAAACAAGGTTATGTTGAAATAGGCTTTCTCACTGGGGACAGAGCTTAGCCTCAGGGGCTGAATAATCTTCACCGCAATTTCCTCTTTAAACTTGAAAATCAGCCACGTGGCCCTGGACGGTCTGGTCCAGCGGTTAGAGCGTCAGCCCGAGGACTGGAGAGTCCCGGGTTCAGTTCCCGCTAAGGGCACGTACCTCGCTTGCAGTTTGTCCCCGGCCCCGGGTGGGGTCATGTGGGTGGCAGCCACTCGATGTGTCTCTCTCACATCGATGTTTCTCTCTCTCTCTTCCTCCCTCTCTCCCTCCAGCTCTATCTGAGGATGAATGCAAGAATGTCCTCGGGTGAGGATTAAAAAAAAAAATCAGCCCTTAGCAGCTCCTGACTCCTCAGAGCACAGCAGCTGGACATGCAGTGGGAAGTCAGCGGCCCTACCCCTCTGAGCCAACAGAATCCAGTACTCTTCTGTGTCCCGGGGGGAACCTGAGAGCCAGCAGATTCTGTCACTGCCTGAGGCTACTTTGGTTCAAATCCTAGCCTTCTGTACCACTGATGACCACCTCTGTCAAATCCAACAAGACATCAAGGAGGTAAATCCTCCTTAGTCATGACTGACTGTCCACCACTCTCTCTCCTCTTCGAGGTTTACCCTGAACCTTGGTCCCCAGAGGTGAAAAAGGGACACTTTGGGCACAGAGGTCTACCCTCCCCTGTTCCTCCAGGGCACCTGCTGCTGAAAACAATGCACAGACTGGGGGTGTCTGTCTGCAGCCAGAAGGCAAACTAAATAAGTGTGCAAAATGCTTGAACCCAGGGAGAGCAGGAGGGTCCCCTACCTCTCCATGCTCACTCGCTGGGTGTCCCACCTACACACCCCCCCTGGGCCAGCCACCAGCGCCAATCAGCCTGCAAGCTCCTTCCTTCTCCAGCTCCCGCTGCCTGAGCCCCTCTGCGCCCACCCCCCGCGCTAATGGTCTCCACCAGCTCGGCCTCCCCACCCACTCAAAAGAACAGAACAGTTTGAAAGATCCATTTGGATGAAATGGCTTGATTACAACAGGGAGACAATTGGTGGAATAAAGTCAATTATCTGTCTGGTGACAGGTGCTCCCTTTGAAGTCCGGGCACCTGCTGGCATAATCACCGAGGCGGAGATGTCCAGGTCCTTGTGAAGAAAGGGAATAAGAGAATGCCGGGCCTGGATGTGGGGGGTTGTTTGTATTTCTCTGTAAAAAGCAGGGCAGAAGGGGGAGCGTGATCTGCAGCTGCCGGGTCATCACCTCCGCATTAGCCCCCGAGTGGGGAGCGGGCCCTCCGCGGCGGCCAGGGCTGCGGGAAGGGTAATGAGCTCCGGTGGCCGAGCAGGAGGACTGCGCTCCTGGAGGAGCACTCAGCTCTGAATATTTAGCGGCATGAATGAGTGGAATCGGGACTATCTTATTAAGCCAATTAGAGAAACAGCATATATGAATAAAAAAGATGGTATGCTCAGGGCCAGGATGGTATTCCCATATTCCCCCAGTTTCACCTATAATCTCAGCCTTGTCTTACTCATTAAAAAGTTGTTGTTGTTTTTTTTTTCTGATTTTAGAGAAAGAGAGGAAGGGAGAGAGAGAGAGGCAGAAACATCAATGAGAGAGAACATCGATTGGCTGCCTCCTGCATGCCCTCCACTGGGGATCTGGCCCACAACCTGGGCATGTGCCCTGACCGGGAATCGAACCGGCGACCTCTTGGTGCAGGGGTCGATGCTCAACCACTGAGCCACACCGGCCGGGCAGCCCTATCTTACCCTTGACCCAGTCTCCTTCCCTCTGCCACATCCCTGTGTCTCCTTTCTCCACACTTACCCAGACGGAACGGACACTGTGGTTGTTAGAAGAGCAGATGGTTCATAAGTGTAGGGATGTCTGGGGACCAAGGAGTAAAAGCAAAGTTGTTTACTCAACTAAAAGATATTACTGACTTGATTATGCACAGAGAAGAATAAATTAAGGTATTAGTCCCCCAGGATTTCATAATTTAAACCAGAAGCCAAGCACTTGCAGTACTTACAGGACCAGGCAGGTGACAGATATGTATATTGCCAGCAGATGTGTAATAGGGGCTGGTGGAGCCTGTGGCTAATTAGAGAGCCCTTGTCCTCGAGGCTCCCTGGGGTCAGCTCCAGCCCAGAAACATGATGTGGCTAGGTGAGCCCAATGCTGACAAAGTTTCTAGTTATGCAAGAAATGTTGGAATCTGGATTTTATATGACACTTTCTGAAATTATTTTTTAAAAATGCATGTGCCTAAAAAACAGTTGCACAATTTGACTCCAGTCTGTGGGCCATGTTCCAGAATAAGCTGACTTTCACTCTTGGGGAAGTTTAAAAAAAGGGGGGGGGTCATCAACACCATCATTCTGACTACTGCACATTAAGTCTTGCAACATGGCAGGCTCATTCATGATCACACTTAAACTCCTGCTATACACAATGCGGACACTGTGAGGTCAGTTTCACAAATGGGAAAACTGAGCCTTAGGTGCTTTTTATCCATCAGAGTCCAGGCAAGAAACAGAGAGAGATACTCAAACTTGAAAATGAAGGAACTTTTAAGGAAGGGTTAGCTACAAAGGTGTGGGCGAGATTCAGGGAACCCAACAGAATGCGGTAGACGCCCTGGGGACAGCCACGGTGGGGAGCTCTGTGCACCCCCACACCTGTGGATGCAAGGACAGAGGGGGCACACAGCCCCACGGGGAGCTGCTGTACTCAACAGCGATGGCCTTTAGTGGCACCCACAGAGACTATGCAGAGAGAGGACCCGGGGAGGAAATGCACTGCCCATCTGTCCATCGGCCCAGCCAACTAGAAGCCCAAGAGGTAGGGAGCTTATGTTATGGTTTGAATGTCTGTGAGATGAAGTGAGATGGTGTTAGTGTGGGGCTTTGGGGAGTTAATTAGGTCATGAGGGGAGAGCTTTATAAAAGAGACCCCTAGGGGGTGCTTACCCCTCCCCCCGCCTGCACCATGTGAGGATACAAGGAAAAATCAGCCATCTGCAACCCTGAGGAGAGCTGTCACCAGGACCATTTCGTGGGCAACGCCACTCATTTTGAAGTATATGTGCCGACGTGCTTGTTAAAACAGAATAATGTGGCTTTACAGTCTCCCTTCATGCACTAGAAATACATACATAAACAACAGCTGTCCCGGGAAAAGCAGTCCCCAAGTACTTGGGTGTGATTGTTGATGCGAACTGGCTGATCTGAGCTAGGGAGAAGCACCCCAAATTTCCGGGCTAGGAACCACCGCTCCAACTGTCACACAGTCCAGCTCACACACTTTTCCAGGACTTCGGAGCCTGCGATTCTATCGCAGATGCTCACTTACAGAGCAGGATATGTTCTGATGGGTCCAGAAGGAGGGAAACAGCTAGCTCCGTGTCCAACCCAAAGAAGGTGCTCATCTAACAAGACGGGCCCTTTCTACCCTTTCTGGAGCTCGTCCCTTTCAGGTACATCTTAGAAGAATCACGTACAACCATTCCCAGTACCCAAATTTGAGAAATCGGGATGTGCTTGGTCTCTCCTCATTGTCTGACTACCAAGGTGGAAAACCTTACAAGGAGGCGAGGAGAGCAGTTTGATGTCCTTGCGTAGGTGAATGGATAAATAAACGACAGCACAGACAGATCATGGAATATTATTCACCACTAAGACGAAATGAACCTTTTAAGTCATAAAAAACGCGTGGAGGAAACAGATGCACATTTCTAAGTAAAAGAAGCCCATCTGAAAAGGCTATACACTGTACACTTCCAACTATGTAACGTTCTGGAAATAGCAAAACTATGGAGACAGTAAAAGGATCAGTGGTTACCAGGGGTTAAGGAAGATGAAGGGATGAAGAGGCAGAACACAGAGAATTCTTAGGGAAGAGAAAATACTCTGTATGATACCATAATGATGAATACATGTCATTATATATTTGTCTAAATTCATAAGATGGACAACATAAAGAATGAAGCCTAATGCAAACTACGGACTTTGCGTAACAATGACGCTTGAATGCGGGCTCATCAATTGTAATCAATGTGTTCCTCTGGAGGGGGGTATTGATAATGGATGAGACTACGCATGTGTGGGGGCAGGGGTGAATGGACATCTCTGTACCTCTGGCTCAATTTTGCTATGATCCTAAATTTGCTCTCACTTCTGTGTTTTTTTTTGTTTGTTTTTTTTTTTTTTTTATCCCCATCCAAGGACATTTTTCCATTTTTTGTTCAGGTAGAGTGGGAGGGAGAGAGAGGAACATAGAGAGAGAGAGAAACATCGATGTGAAAGGAACACATCGAGTGGCTGCCACCCGCACGACCGACCAGGGCCGGGGACAAACTGCAACCAAGGTACGTGCCCTTAGCGGGAACCGAGCCCGGGTCTCTCTGGACCACAGGCCGACACTCTAACCGCTGAGCCAAACCGGCCAGGGCTGTGTTTTGTTTTTTTTTAAAGTTATCAAGTAACATGTTTAATTTGGGCATCCCTGGTGAACAGAAAGTCTCAGACCAGATAAAAAGTTCCCCATCCGCCCTGGCTGGTTTGGCTCAGCGGTTAGAGCGTCGGCCTGCGGTCCAGAGAGACCCGGGTTCGGTTTCCGCTAAGGGCATATATCTCGGTTGCAGTTTGTCCCCGGCCCTGGTTGGGTCGTGTGGGTGGAAGCCAGTCGATGTGTCCCTTTCACGTCGATGTTTCTCTCTCTCTCCCTCCCGCTCTGTCTGAATAAAAAATGGAAAAATGTCCTTGGGGAGGATTAAAAAAAAGAAAGAAAGAAAGAAAGAAAAGTGCTCCATCCAACAGGATAACAACAGGAGTGCCGAACAGACTGGCTGAGAACCCCTTGAGCGTGACCAGATCAAAAATTCGAAGAAACGATGTATTTCTGTTAGGAGGCTGGACAAGGCCGCCGTCTGCCACCGAGCTCAGAGAATCAGGGCATTTAAAACCCTGCGGGAGGGATCTGGAAAACGTGGTGACAAGCCTCCCTGCCGCCGGGGTACAGGGGAGCGCTCTCTCCAAGTTAAAAGCCTGCAGTTATGACCCCCCAGACCCAAAAGTCACGTAGCCCATGACACGGGACTTAAACTGCGACAGGTGGCCTTGCAGACGGCTGTCCTTGGGACGTGTCAAGAATCAAAGAAACAAGGCACCTCGCTCGAGGGCAGCCATCTCCAACCCTCTTCATCTCGTGGCACACGGAAACTAATTACTACAATTCTGCGGCACATCAAAAATATCTATTTTTGCCAATTTGACAGAAATAAGATGGGTAGAATTCGGATTCATTCACACTGGACGGCTACTAATGTGCTGGCTGGCTGTCGTCATTTTTTTAATTTGACAGTCTAGTCTGGCTGGTGTGGCTCAGTGGTTGAGCATCGCCCCAGGCACCAAGAGGTCACCAGTTTAATTCCTGGTCAGGGCACATGCCCAGGTTGTGGGCCTGATCCCCAGTGGGGGCATGCAGGAGGCGGCCAGTCGATGATCTCTCTCATCGATATTTCTATCTCTCTCTCCCTCTCACTTCCTCTCTCTCTCTCTCTAAAATCAATAAAAGAAAAAAAAAACCAATAATTTGACAGTCTAAGGGAAAAGAGGTCAGTGCGCCTGAGTAGTCAGGTATTGCATGTTTTAAAAGTCCTAGAGGCACACCAGTGTGTTACAGCGCACCGGCTGAAAAATCTCTGTTCTAGGGCAACTACAACCAATACAAAGGAGGACCCTTAACTCAGAATGATTTCCACGTCAGAGTAGCAATTCCTACATAAGGAGGCACCCGGCTGCGTGGATAAACGTGCCCCTTTTATACTGGTCATCGGACCAGACCACTGCATTTCATCAGTGACATCATGAGATCGCAACAGTTGCAATGGCAATGAAGAGTGGAGCCTGGGGGGTATTGATCAGTTCCCCCAATGTTCTCTCTACAAAGTAACTGTATCTAGAATTGAAGCACTGGGCGGCGGAGGCCCTGGGAGTCTTAGAATTTTCACAGAAGGAGAGGGGATCATAGAGGCTGAAAAATTATATTCTTGCCCAAGTGACATAGGGCTTGAGTCAGTTCCGTAGAAGAATAAAAAGACGCTGCTTTATTTGGAAGCTCAACCTGTTGAGGTACCCATGTCCGTTACAGAGTTACTTGGGTATTTGTTGGTCTCTTCAACTAGACTGTGAGTTACTGGGAAGTAGGAACATAACTATTCATCGCTGTGGATTCTGGAATATACAGGATGTGGCAAAAGTAGGTTTACAGTTGTGACGTGCTAAACAGAGTTTATTCTTGTATTATTATTTATTCGTTATTGTATTATTTCCCATACAAACAACTGACAACTACTTCTGCCTACCCTATTCTGCCCCTCTTTATAGCCGAGGTCAAGAAACTTTTCCTACAGTGTGTCAATTCTAGATACTGTGAAGGGCCAGAGAATAAATATTTAGTCTTTGTACAGTATATGGTGGTCCCTGTCACTACTCTGGTCTCACTGTATTGTAAAAGCAGCCATAGCCATAGACAACAAATAAACCAATGGGTATGGCTGTGTTCCAATAAAACTTTATTTATAAAAACAAATGATGGGCCACAGGACCATAGTGAGCTGACCTTGCTTTACGGCAATGGAGTGCTGGGAAGACCATGCAGTTTGAGGCAAGATAATCTTTATTTCAGATTCTAGCTCTGCCTCTCACATCACTTTTCAATCACAGTTTTCTTTTCTGAGAAATGAGGTATAATAACCTATCTCACATATACATCAGAGTAATATGTGGGAGACCTTCAGAATCTTTGGAACATTAGAAAATGCTCAGTGATGTGTTTCCCTAATAGGTGTAACTATAAATTCTACAGTTGCAGAATTTCAATTTGAAGATGTTTTACTTTTAGAAGTCTCCTGACCAATCTTTCCTAGAGAGCTCTTTATTTATTTTTAATCCTCACCCGAGGATATTTTTTCTTTTTTTTTTTATCCTCACCCGAGGACATTTTTCCATTTTTTACTCAGAGCGGGAAGGAGAGAGAGGGAGAGAGAGAAACATCGGTGTGAAAGGGACACATCGAGTGGCCGGCCGCCACCCACACAACCCAACCAGGGCCGGGGACAAACTGCAACCGAGGCACATGCCCTTAGCGGGAACCGAACCTGGGTCTCTGTGGACCACAGGCTGACGCTCTAACCGCTGAGCCAAACCAGCCAGGGCTATTTTTTCCATTTATCTTCAGGTAGAGTAGGAGGGAAGGAGGGAGGAAGAGAGAAACATCGACACGAGAGGGACACATCAACTGGTTGCCTCCCGCACAACCCGACCAGGGCTGGGGACAAACCATAACGGAGGCTCGTGCCCTTGACTGGAATCGAACCCACGACTCATTCGTACCCGGGCCCACACTCTAACCGCTGAGCCAAACCAGCCAGGGCGTAGAGAGCTCGTTACATCTCTCCTGGAGGCCGAGTTTGTCACTGATCTCAGCAGAAAGCCCTTGAAATCAGAAAGCTCAAATGGAATTTGGCTTGTAATTCCAATTGATACATGTTGATTTAAACCCCGGAGGCCGACTCAATGCCTCATAAACTTAAAAGGAATAAGGGAAATGAAGCCTTCAGACTTATCGTGTGATTAACCTTCGACAGAGAAAGAACATAATAAATGTGCAGCATTTGCTACACTCTTCCGATGATGAAATTAAAAAAAAAAAAAATGAGAGTCTGTCGATATCAGGGGACTGTCTGGGAGACTCTGCTGAATTGGGTTAGCGTGTCAACAAATCATCCTCTGATGAATCCCGTAACGACAGCATTTACCGCCCTGCATGCTGGAGAAACACGTGTGCACGTCGAATTCGCCGTAACATACATGTCTAACGGCGCGTGTTTGGGATGCGTTTTGTTTGCTGGGTGTGAGCTGAGCTTCATTTCTCTGGTCCCAGGGCGTAGCTCTGCTCTGAGCATCACACTCGAGCAGGAGCGATTACATAAGAAGAGCAGAGAACTGTGTTTGTTTCCAGTGAAAATGGCCAGAATTACGAGCCCTGTCATTCCATTCTTTGGTTCATTTGGAATATGCTGCAGGGAAGACGACAGACATATAATTCCCCCCGGCCTTTGCCGTGCGTAAAGGGTGAGGTTCTTTTCTCTGATGCTTCATGTGAGCTGGACTGGATAGTTTACAAAGTGTCCCTCCCTTCAGAAATTCTGTATTTTCACATCTCCCTCTAAGAATGATTAGAACATTTGCAAATTTACTTTTGAAAATAATATTGGGGGATGTGGGTAAAAAAACAAAAAAAACCCCACAAAACTTCATAAAGATGTTACTGAGTCTGGCCAGTCTGGGTTTGAGCATCAAACCCAGGCACCAAGATCACCAGTTTGATTCCCGGTCAGGGCACACACCCAGGTTGTGGGTCCGATCCCCAGTGGGGGGCGTGCAGGAGGAAGCCAATCGATGTTCTCTCTCATCAGTGTTTCCATCTCTCTCTCCCTTGCCTTTCCTCTCTCTCTAAAATCAATAAAGAAAAAAAAAAGATGTTACTGAGGAGAGGTATCTTGGAAGAACATTAAAAAAAAAAAAAAGGTTCTTTGGTGAATTCTGACGATGAATAACCACCGAGGGGGCCTGGAGTAACTTATCCAGCTCTGTACCTTCTCGGCCTCCCTTTCCTGGTTTGGGCAATGGGAGACTTATCACCACTCCTTAGGCAGCAGGAACTCAGTGACGGCGCATATAAAACACAGAGCCTAACGTCAGCCGTACATGGTCAATAAACTGTAACTATGATTACGTATACCATTGTTGTATTTACCCAAGCCAGTGAGTTACACACTCTTCTGGGCGAGGGGAGCCGGCTGAGAAAGGGGAACTGTCGGGGAAAGGGTTGCTAAGGGGAATTTGGATGAACCGAGGTTTGCGTCAACGTGCCCAACAGAGCGTAGCTGTGTGATAAATACCGGTTCATTTGATCCGACGCCAACCATCATCCGTAGACTCTCCGGACTCCAGATGAAGTCACAGATACTTTTCTCGACTATTTTAATCGGAACCAGATGGAAGGAGACGTAGAGACTACACAGATGAGAATCTAGTTTACATCAGTCCCCGGAGGAAGGACGGAGGGAATAACAGGTCTCTGAATCTTTAGTTTCAGGAACTCTACAGGGGCCAGGTTGCCAGGGCGAACGAGGCTGCGCTGCCTCCCTGGACACTGGATAGTTCGACACAAACAACCTTCCCCAGCAACAGAAGTCAGGGCCGTGACTCAGCACGCCAGGCAGGCAGCAGACTAAAAAAAGTCTCTGTGTGCCCTTCTGCACTTGGGATTGAAAGCCGCCTGTTCTCCCTGGTCTCCTCCTTATCGTATTACTTCCACAATGGCAGCGGGTGTCCGGTGACAGCCTGGGCTCCCTCCACACCGACGCTATACGCCCATCTGCCATGTGCCCAGAAGGGTATCGATGTCAAGACTTTGTTGAGCGAGGTCCCTTTTCATGTGCCTAATAGCCCGCGCGGTGTGCACCTGCCGCGCGTGAGCACGGACGCTGGGGTTGGGGTAAGCGGCCCGCGGGCGCCTCCTCAGCATTCAGAGGGATTCGATTTCGCCACTGAGCATCGTCCGTGTGCAGGCCGAGGGGGTCAATGGGCTCTTACAGGTCCACTTCAATTAAGCATTTTTTTTCTTTTCCTCTTTGGAGTTAGGTTTACAGAATGAAGCAAAGCAAAAAGAGAACTTCTAAGCCACACAAGGTACTGGAAAACCACCTGTGACCAAAGGATGCATGGATTTCCAAAAAGAGCTATTTGGGAAAATGTGCTACGTGATGTTGTAGCTCGCTGTCCTTCGAATCCAACTTGTCTTTGAGCTGCCCTAATTAACAGCCTCAGAGACAGCAAGATGAACAATGGGGAGTGTTATAGAGGGCTTTAGCCCCATAAAAATTAACCAGAGTTTGACCTTCACTGGGAATTTGAAAAGCAACCTCCTTCAGGAAAAGGGAGGACAGAAACGGCCCCGAGGCCAGAGTGTCCTGCATGCTCTGTAAAGAAACTGATAGGGAGAAACTGAAGCTCCCTTCACCCCATAAAACTGTAACTGTTCAACGTGTGTGTATTGCACCTGACTGACTGCTGATACCCGTCTCGAATTTGTTAGTTTTTAAAACTTAGATAATAAAATGAATAGCAGGATAGATGTGTGCTGACCCAGTTCACCCAGTTCCCTTTCGCCTCAGCTCCCTCCCCCCTCCGTTCCCTCCTGCTTATCGCTAACTGCCTCCGCTTCTGTACAAGCAGCTTGCTTGCTCTGCTAAACTCTTGAGTGACCCCTGCCCTATATAAGCAGCCCTCCCCCTGAGCTCGGGGCTGCAGTTCTCCTCGGTGTAGGTTGGCTGCAGTCCCTGTGCAGGTCATAAAGCATCCCCCAAAACTGAAAAATGGAGTCTGAGTGTGGTCGATCTCCTGGGTTACAACAGTGACCCAGCACACAGAGCTGCTCCCCTTTATGTACAGACTCCCACACCTGCTCCAGTAAGCAAATCAGAGCTGAGAAGGGGACCGAACCCAGAAAACACACATTGGGCTGCACCTTTCCCTCGAACCTATAGCCAACGCTGAGTTCAAAGATATCAGCAGGGCCTGGCCGGTGTGGTCAGTGGTTGAGCATCGACCCATGCACTGACCAAGAGGTCGGCGGTTCAATTCCCGGTCAGGGCACATGCCCAGGTTGTGGGCCTGATCCCCAGTGGGGGGGCATGCAGGAGGCGGCCAATAATGTTCTCTCATCGATGTTTCTGTCTCTCCCTCCCTGTCCCTTCCTCTCTCTCTAACAGCAATAAAGAAAAAAAAGAGAGAGAGAAGAGAGAGAGAGAACAAAGATATTAGCAGGGATGAGTAAAAGCAGGTCCAGATCATGGAAACTACTGGTTTTGGTTTGGTTTCATGTTATTCCTTTATTAACCCGGCCATATTCATTTCTTCTTGGTTCTGAGCTAATTCCTGCAATCGCAGACATGGTTTCAGACGAAACACAATCCACAAAAGTGTGGAAGACACGAGCAATGAGTACTGTGTCGGTAAACTGGTTTTCTGGAGGGAAAAATAAAGCCACGATTTATATTTCCACGGTGTAAATGCACCAATTATGGCCGATTTCAAGCTACTAGCATTTTCACAACGAGCTCTCAAAATCCCCGAATACGTACCGATAGGCTCTTAGTAGCCAGCTTCTGCAAACTGCTACAGAAGTCCTTACTAGGAGGCAACCCATTAAGAAATTGGTGTATTTCTTTCCAGTCCTTCTGCTGTAATCTCGCATTATTATGCCTACAGTATGAGCAAAATATTGTGTCCTGCTTATTTTCTGGTGCTTGATTTTTGAAGTCATTCCATGCTCCTGTTGTATTTATTTTTCACAGAAGCCTGCTTTTGTTATATAGAAGAAATTACATAGGTCTTGGAGGCAAACAGCTAGGCTCCAATAGTGGTGTCATGACTGGCCAACAGTGACTAGAAGAACATCACTTAACCTGTTGAACCTCATTCATTTCTTTGCCTTCAAGGTAGAGATGACAAACAATACCCAATTCACAGGGTAAGGACAGTTGATATTTATTTATTTTTCTTTATTGGTTTTAGAGAGAGAGGAAGGGAGAGGGAGAGAGAGATGGAAACATCGATGAGAGAGAACATCGATTGGCTGCCTCCTGCGTGCTCCCTACTGGGGATCGGGCCCACAACCTGAACCACTGCCCTGACTGGGAATCGAACCAGTGACCTCTTGGTGCGTGGGTCGACCTCAATCCACTGAGCCACACCAGCTGGACAGACAGTTGATATTTATTAAGTGATCATTACATCTTAGTTCCTTTCTTCTCACTTCCAACACACTGTAGTAGTTGGTTTATTCTTACTGTATACACCGGTCTTACCAATTCCGAACATTCTTGCTGGTTCCGGCCTTGTAAGAAAGAAGGAGCAGTATTACTGTATAATAAAGTGGCCCATAACCTCAGGTGACCATCGCTTTAGCCTCCTTGACCTTAAGCTCCTGCACTTTTTTTTTTTTTATCCTCACCCGAGGACATTTTTTCATTTTTTGTACAGATAGAGTGGGAGGGAGAGAGAGGAAGAGAGAGAGAAAGGGAAACATCGATGTGAAAGGGACACATCGAGTGGCTGCCACCCGCACAACCAACCAGGGCCGGGGACAAACTGCAACCGAGGTACGTGCCCTTAGCGGGAACCGAACCCGGGTCTCTCCGGACCGCAGGCGGACGCTCCAACCGCTGAGCCAAACCGGCCAGGGCAGCTCCTGCACTTTTTAAGTGAGTCGCTAAGCAGACTCACGCCAAGAGGCCCGAGGACTGCCAAGCGTTGTAGAGCTGATTTAGCTACTAGGAACCAGAGGATGTCATCGCCGGCAAAGATCTGGTGGAACAATTAGTCCCAGCCTCTCCCCGTCCCTACCTAGAACCGAAACAGTGCTGACAGTGCGTCTTGTGGAAGGGCATGTTTCTGCTGAATTCGGGTTAAATGAACGGAGAGAAATAAAGGTGTGTCATCGGGTGTGGCCAGTTGGTGGCTTGCTCGTTCCTTCCACTGGGAGACAGTGCAGGAAGGAACTCCACAGTCTGGCAGAGGAGAAACGAGGGGACCCCACTCTTCCTCGGGAACAGAACCTCCCGCTCAGGAAGCCGGAGTTCCAGAGTCAACACCAGTCCTGGGGCTTGTGTTACACGCAGAAAAGGATGAACTTTATTTAAATTTTATCTTGTCTGAAACTACTTGTGCTGGGGTAGCTCCCTCCTGCCATCAAACCTACTCCTAACTGATACCCCACATAATCTAAATCCAGGGACCTGATCCCCAAATATGTAATTTGAGTCACATTAGAAAAAGAAACCCGGTCAACTGGACTAAATAGTGTGTGATTATAACAGCTAGAGACACTGCGTCAGTGAGTGTCTCCCGTGGACCTGGCATTGTCTTTGAGTTTTACCTTTATTTCTAAATTAAATTTATTGGGATGACATTACTTTAAAAGATGATATAGGGTTCAAGTGTACTTTGTATGTACATAACCTCTATATCGCATTGTGTGCCCACCACCTGAAGTTAAGTCATCTTCTGTCATTATATGGCTGAGCCCCTTTACCTTCTACTACTCCACCCCCTTTCTCTGGTGACTGCCACACTGCTGTCTGTGTCTACGGGTTTTTGTTATTCTTGTTTGCTCACGTGTTGCTTTCAGTTTTATATCCCACATTATGCGTGAAATCCTGTGGTTCTTAACGTTTTCTGACTGATTTCGCCCAGCATGCTGAGTTTTTTTTTTTTTCTTTTTTTTTTTTTTCCTCACCCGAGGACATTTTTCCATTTTTTGTACAGATAGAGTGGGAGGGAGAGAGAGGAAGAGACAGAGAGAGAAACATCGATGTGAAAGGGACACATCGAGTGGCTGCTACCACACGACCAACCAGGGCCGGGGACAAACTGCAACCGAGGTACATGCCCCTAGCGGGAACCGAACCCGGGTCTCTCCGGACCGCAGGCCGGCGCTCTAACCGCTGAGCCAAACAGGCCAGGGCCATGCTGAGTTTTTAAATGCATCACGTTCCGTGTTCTTTAACCCTCTGAAATGAACATTGCCACCCTCTGAAATGAACATTTTGTCAGAGAAGGGAAACAATGGTTACTCTAGACAATTTGTGGTGCAGCCAGGATTCGACAGTAAGCTTGTCTGCCTCCAGATGTTATCGTCTAACATTCTATTCTCAGCAATTTCAAAGACATAGGGAATCCAAGGGTACTCCCTAATGATGTGGCAATAACCACAGTCCTCCTACAAAGCTTTTACGGATCTGCTGGGTCCCCCAATCATCTCTGCAACCTGAGTGCAATGGATGGAAATTAACTTTAAAATGAATTTTAAATTAATACTGAAGTTAATCTCTCAACCACCTCAGCCAAAGATTCCCACTTGTCACCTATAAAGCAAAGCGACAATGTATGAAAAATAAATCACGGTTCCACATTCTCCATTTCCTTTAGCTTTTCTTCTTCCTGTCTGGCTGTACATTTTACAGGACAAGAGATGATTGCTCTTGAGAAACGGTTCACCTTCTGATTCCAATTTTTCACTTGAATTCATACTACGCTGACTGGAAGAGAATTCCTATTCCTATGGCAACCCGAGTTTTGTTCCCTGCCCCTTTTAAAAACGCAAGCAGACACCCTTTACTTCAGAGTTGGAATGAATGGTGGAAACAGGTGACTCTATTTTTAAAACATGTTTTTCCCCGCAAAGGGTCTCTTACCGTTAAGCTAGAAAAAATATTCACCATGTCTCCTCTGCTTGGCTTCAGTTTTCTTCTAAAGTATTTGTCACTGGGATGTTCCAAGTTGGGTTAATGCTTTATCAGAAGGGCCTGGCTTGAGGCTCTCTAGTCACGGGTCCGGGCGTTGTGGGGGATGGGATGGAGCAGCCCTTCTAGGTTGGCTGACCCCTTTTATAGGTCTCTGGAACAGATCATAATGCCCGTGGTTGACAGAGAGCTGTCCCATAGATTTTAACAAAAATTGGCAGAAGCAAGGTAGGTTTGTACAAGTGGAATGAAACACAGCCCTTTAGTACCTTCTACTTCTCCCATCAGCACAAGGCCCGAAGCACATGAACTTCCAAACCTCAGAGGACTAAGAAGTGCTCTCTGGGCTGCACTGGCCACCAAACGCCAGGCAAATGGAGCCCAGCTGGAGGGACCTTCAGGTCACAGCTCCGCCCATCAGCTCACTGTAGCTTCCCACGGCCTGCTGAGATACCCCCGTGCAACCACCCAGATCCGAGAGAGGGGACACAGACCCCACTGCTCGGTAGGAGGGGTGCCCAGGTCAGATTTTCAGGAGAGCACATGGTATGGGAACTATTGTTGCCACTCTGTTGGAAAATACAGTCCGCTACCAGTGCATGGTGTAGTCGTGGGCTGGACCTACTGATGGGCTCGCCCAGGAGTGTGGCCGCCTGCATTCTGCTGGAGGCCCCTAGAGTCACACTGCCTATGTTCAAAGGCCAACGCTGTCGCTCACTTACCCATGTGACTCTGAGCAAGTAACTTAACTCCAGGGCTTCAGTTCCTATGTTTAAAATAGGCACAGGAATAGTATGTATCGCACAGGGCTGTTATGAAGAAATAGATGTGTAAGCCGAACGCACAGGAAGCAAGTTAAGAATTATTTTTATTACTCGCTACACTTTTTGCTTCTTTTGACGGAAGGCAAATTATTCTGGTTCTTGGTAACACAGGGACAGCTTTTCCAAGGAAAATCTGGAAGATGACGGGAAGAGGGAAACAGGGACCGTACCAGCTCTTTTGGTGACAGAACAGACAAAAATATGGACTGGTGCGTCAGACAGACTTGGGGTACATTCTGGCTCTACTTTTTATCAGCACTGTGACTTCGGCGAAGCCACCCCATCGTTCTAAACCTTGTCTCTGTAAGGGGACCAAGAGTTATCGTGAGCATGGAATTCAGCAATGCGCGTGATTATGTCGTACTGCTCGGATGAGAAATTTTTACTGGAGGAGAAAAAGGCATCGCAGTTAGCTAATAGCAGTACTACGAGTCACGCGTGCATCCACGAAGAGCCTCTAGTTAGTGAAAACTTGCAGGACGGAGAGGAGACAGCAAGCCTGCAGACCATTTTGAAAACGTGAATTGCAAAAATTAAGTTGTCTAAAAGGATGTTTGGAGCTGACCGAGGGCGACTGTTTTAGCAGGACGGACTAGACGTGTACCTGGGTAATGAACCCGTCCCTAGTGACGATGTTATAAGGAGAAAACCTCCATGAAAAGGAGAAGTCGGTAGAGTTGGAGCAGAGAAACACACAGGAAAGGTCTTGAACAGAGAGCTGGGAAGGAGTCTGCATGGGAGATCAAAGATCAATTTATAAGACCGCTTGTGTGAAAAATACTTTTACCAAACATCTATACGCCCAGATACTACAGTGTGTTGGAAGAGACAGGCTCAAATTGTGGGAGTAGCCCCTTTTACTTGACCTACTAACTGAAATTCTCACCTGGGCTGAGGGGAGGAAGAACAACTTCTGTTAGGACACCTGTGCTTTGAGTGTTGGGTGTGACAGCACCGGAAACAGCTGCAGCAATCATGGGACCCTTGAAAAGCAAACACCCCTCCTGAACACACACCTGCTACAGTCCCTTCCTCAGTGATTGTGCTGTGAAGGGGCCCATTTGGCGGAGCATAAACCAACACTGCAGCGCCAACAGCAGCGGCCGCTGTCCCTAGAGCATCAAAGACAAAGCAAAGCGTGTGGCTCCTCTCTCAGCCGCGTGGTGCGATTGGATTACTCGTGTTGCCTCCGCGGTGTGTTCTACTATGTTTCATTGTGAGCCTATGGTCTTTCTCCCCATTACAGCCAGAAGTGCCTGTTGTGGGTTATCCTAGCAACCTAACCACCATATGACGTTGTTCCCATAGGTGAACTGTTTCCAAATTCTCAACCACCCGATGAGAAGTAAACTTTCAGACCCAATGACTGATGCGGTCACTGATACAGGCTGAATAGACATTGGTGGACAAAAACAGTCCCATAGTCTTGCTACTAACATGTTCACGGAGATTTTAATCTTGAGTCTTTTTTTTTTAATTGGGTTTATTGGGGTAACTATGGTTAACAAAACCATACAGGTTTCAAGTGTTCAACTCCACAAAGCATCGTCTGCACACTGCATCGTGCACCCAGCGCCCAAAGTGAAGTCCCTTTCTGTTCCCATTGACCCCCCTTTGCCCTCTCCCACCTCCCCCCACCTCTCTTCCGTCTGGTTCTCACCATAGCAACAGAAGCACAGATACACAGAACAGACTAACAGCTGTCAGAGGGGAGTGGAGTTAGGAGGCTAAGTGGCAAAAAAAAAAAGGTGAAGGGATTAAGCTAGCTAGCTAGATGGACACACACCTTGAGTCTTTTTTTAAAAAAAACAAAACAAAAACTTTTAAGCATTATGCCGACTGACCAGAAGAATTGCAGTAGCCAAGGATGAGTCACTTTGACCTAATTGAACCATGAGGTCAAGATGTCCTGTCCCTCCTGTCCACCACAGGTGTCCCTGAACCTGCTGTCATTGCTCAGCACCTGTTGCCCCAGGCCACGAAGATGGGCATAACCTAAAAACTGCAGAGCAGGAGATGCCCCTAGGTGCCAGGCAGGCCACATAAATGAGTGGCACTGGTCTGAGGGGTACGGCGCAAACTGCAGGACACGTGCCCAGGGGAAATGGGGCAAGTCAGCCTTTGCCACTTGAAGACCGAAGTCTAGGTCACGGGAGGCCTCTAGTTCACGGTCAACTAATTCGGAAGGTTTCTGATCACCGACCCAGTCCACATACCACTGGTCCGCGATTTCCACTTGAAAGTGAGAAAGTGAAAGGTAATCTTACACGAATACAACTGGTCTTCCTTTCCCATATCCCAGCTTAATAAACGGTTCAAACAGCTTGAGCACCTCGCACATAGTTGAAAGCTGATGGTGAATTTCTCTGTACAAAATGAAACACTTTTTTTTTTTAAGTCTTTCTTGACTGGATAGCATTGAACACTAATTTAAAATAACAGTGTATTTCAAGCTACATTTATTCCATAAGAGATGAGATGAAAAGAGACCAAATGAATCAGCCACACGAGTCTAGCTCTCGAATCACCATCCTCACTACTGCTAATTGAATCTTCAGTGCACAATAGCCCTATTCCCTGAGGTGCACTAAAACAAACATTTAACACATGTCTCCTGCAGATGAAAGATTTCATATATTTTGAAATTAAAAGTACCTGTAAATTGCATCAAAAGCGGAGTATGACATCTAAATAGGAAACTGGAACTCTGTAGGGGAGATAATGACATTATTCATTGAATCATAGAGGTTAAGAGACAGAATCATGCCCTGGTTGGTTTGGCTCAGCGGTTGGAGCATCGGCCTGCGGTCCGGAGAGACCCGGGTTCGGTTCCCGCTAAGGGCACGTACCTCGGTTGCAGTTTGTCCCCGGCCCTTGTTGGGTCATGCGGGTGGCAGCCACTCGATGTGTCCCTTTCGTATCGATGTTTCTCTCTCTCTCTCTTTCTCCCACTCTATCTGAACAAAATATGGAAAAATGTCCTCGGGTGAGGATTTAAAAAAAAAGAGAGAGAGAGACAGAATCATTACCTGTAAGGTTTTCCAACGAAACTTAGAAAGTCTGTTTGTCTATGCTCCACAGCAAAATAATGAAAGCAAATCTGAGACCACCAAGTGATGTTTATGAGTTACCTTAGCCTTTCGTCATTGTTGTTAATGAATCAGATTTATGAATCTACTTAGGTTGTATCAGAGTTAACTAATTCGGCCATTATGACCATCAAAGTCACCAGATGTTCCCATTAACTGCTTGGCAGTTGATCTGATTTCATTTTAATGATGTAGTTGATTCATCTTTGCATTTTGATTTGGTTTCCAAGGTAGAGATGTTCACAGCGAGGACAATTTCCAGCAGTTTGTGGGAAATGTTCATGAACACTTTCCAGCTATGGAGGACAGAATTTCATCTTTTCTTAATCATAGCAAAGGACATGGAAAAACTAAGCTTGGGCACAAATAAGCCCAACCGTAGGGAGTGTTAATTGCTTTGTTGCGGCCCCCTGGCCATGAATATTAATCAGAACAGGAGTGATTGTGAAAAAGCAGGCATCTGTCTTAAAAGTTCAACTGAACTCTTTTTTTATTTTTATTTTATTTTTTATCCTCACCCGAGGACATTTTTCGATGTTTTTGTTCAGATAGAGTGGGAGGGAGGGAGAGAGAGAGAGAGAGAGAAACATCAATGTGAAGGGACACATCGAGTGGCTGCCACCCACACGACCCAACCGGGGCCGGGGACAAACTGCAACCGAGGTACGTGCCCTTAGCGGGAACCGAACCCGGGTCTCTCCAGACCGCAGGCCAACGCTCTAACCGCTGAGCCAAACCGGCCAGGGCTGAACTCTTAAACATTTGTTCAAAATCATGACCACGAACATTCTGAGTGAATATATATGGGTTAACTGCTCAAGACACCTTTGGCCCCATTATACTGCAACTCTGCGTGGTATTGGCTGTGATTAAAACACAGCCTCCAGTTTAGACAAAAATATATATTTTAAAAACAATTACATAAAGTACAGCCTAAGGAATATCGTCTATGATATTGTAATAACTCTATATGGCGCCAAGTGGGTACTGGAAATATTGGGGGGACCACTTTGTAAAGTATCTGATTATCTAACCACTATGCTGTACACCTGAAACTAATACAAAATAGTATTGAATGTAAACTATGATTGAAAAATAATATTAAAAAAAAGAATTACATTTCTAGATTTAAACTTTGCCCCATTGGAATAACAATTTTGTAGTGCAGTTTTAGTGCTGGTTAAAACAATCCGAAATTTAAATTTTTTTAAAGGGCAAAAGTGGAAGGGGACAAATTTTAACAATGTTAAAAGGTACGGAAATCTGACTCTAGGGAAACACACGACTGAATGTAAATATTAGTCACTGGTTTTTAAAAGGGGGGGGGGATGTAAAAATAAAGTGGAACACAGTTTGACAATATGTTTTGTTTTGCTTTTTCACTTTGGTTCTGTCAACATAAGAAACGTAAAAACCCATGAAGAATTTAGTGAGTTTATTTGAGCCAAAACTATTGACAATTGCTGGGTAGCAAAACCTCAATGGATTGAGATGATGCTCCAGAGAAAGGCAGTATTGCACCTTATTTTCTACATTACAACCAAAGGAGAAGATGTAGGTGGGTTACATGAAGTCCGCTGGTGATGGATCAGGGAGGCGGGAGAAAGCAAAGCGGGGAAACCGCTGGGATTGGATGGAAAGTAAAATGATAGACACATCCTTCTTCCAAACAGGTGGGGACAGGATGGTTAACAATCAGCAAGTAACATGATGATAATAACAATGAGGGGATTTGTGGTTTCCTCCCTGGTGCACAGGTTGTGCCTTTAGGGATCTGCGGGGAAAAAAAGGAAGTTACCCCACATTCCAAAGGTCTGTTATCTTAGATGCAAAATGACAACAGGCTCCTTTAAGGTGAAAATTGACCTTTGTCAGGGAAGATGCCGGCCTAGGACATGACCACCTGCCTTTAGTTAAAACGTTTAAATTTCAAACCATCCTGTGTGGTTCCTTTAGGTCTCTGAGTTTGCAACGCTGCCACCCAGCCTTCCCTGAGCTTGTCAGGTTAGCAATTCATTCATTCAAAAAATTCTTATTCCCCCAAATACACCCTCCTCAAATTCTAAGTGTGAATCACAGGCCAGAAGTGTCGTCTTTCCTTGGGGAGCTTGGTAGAAATGCTGACTCAGCCCTGCTCAACAATGCTGATTCAGAATCTGCATTTTACAAGAGCTCCAGGTAATCTGTATGCACATTCAAGTTCCAGAAGCACACATCTACAAGATTCTAAGACAAACGTAAAAAAAATAAGATTGCTCCCTGACCTCAAGTAAGTCATTCTCTAAGAAGGCAAATGGATCTGCTAAACGGGTAATCACGGTCCAAGTATTAAAGTGTATGCAAGTATTATAGGAACATAGAGGAGAAATTACGACGCTTAACAGTGGCAACTTCTTGAAGGAGCAGAGGTATTAGATTTGGGTCCTGAAAATTAAGTAAAGAAGAGTAAAAGACATTCCAGGCAGAAGCAGCATGATATTTAGAGAATGGCAGCCCTTTTCATATGGTGGACCAGAGTCTATTTTAACCAAGACGCGGAGGCAAGGGCTATTAAGGCAGGGTGGCAACCATTGTCAAGACCAGGCAACAGAGTGTGCCCTTCACCCTTGGGACAATGACTAGACATCAGAGCTCTGCAGAAAGTGTGTGTCTTGGTCACAACTGTGTCTCAGAAACATTGTGCGCCCTGCACAGGCCACCCGGGATGAGGAAAAGACCAATGAGGATGAGCTATGTAGCCCAAAGCAATCTGAGCTTTGCAAAGCTCCTGTTAGTGAGTTCAGATAAGAGAACAAAAGATTTTAAACCTCACAGTGAAAAGGTGTGACCTCGCATATTGTGAAATTTAAAAGTCAAACATTCTATTAAAGAGTGACCAGAGATGTAGATTTGTAGACAGTCCAGAGATAACAAAACGACATCAACAAATACAACAACAAAAACCAACTTCAAAATAAGTAAACAAATTGCTCCTTACTGATACTTTTCTATTTCTGGAATGAGTGAGAAATCTGCTCAGGTGAAAAAGAAAAAAGAACTTTCTTCATTCCATTCACTGAGACTCGCTACGATTAGTTAACCTACCCAGCCCCACAAACAAAATAAAGATCATTAAAAATAAATAAATATATAATGTAGAATAGCAGGAGTAATGAAAATACAGCATAAAGAGATGTAAACATCCTAAAAGAACTTTATTTTCTCTCAAGTGGGAGCAAAGCTCTCTTTGGCTGAATAGTTTTAGCAACTAACAAGTCTTTTGATCAGAATTTTCCACAGTGTTTAATGGTAACTGGCAGCTCTCAGAACAGTGAATAACAATTTATTAATACGCAGTGTCATGCTTTCATCATTACCATAAGATGCAAGAGTTTCTAGAATGTTCCGTGTAAGGACATGGGCCCTGCCTTCTGTATTCCTTCCCCGGTGATTTTTACTTTCTCAGTTATTCTTCTGAATGGAGAAGCCATGCTCGTGAACCCTCAGAGGCGGAAGTATGGAAATTTCTTTATTCTTGTTAGTTCAAGAAAAATGAAATTAATGTATGCTTTGGATTGCTCATATATGAGAATTAGCTGTTATCACTATTTTTTTTATCCTCACCCAAGGATATTTTTTGCATGTATCTTCAGACAGAGGGGGAGGGAGAGAGGGGGGAAGAGAGAAAGAGAGAGAGAGAGAGAAACATCGATGTGAGAGAGACACATCGAGTGGCTGCCACCCACAGGACTCCAACCAGGGCCGGGGACAAACTGCAACCGAGGTCCATGCCCTTAGTGGAGTCGAACCCAGGACTCTCTGGTCCACAGGCCAACACTCCAACTGCTAAGCCAAACTGGCCAGGGCAGCTGTTATCACTATTTTATGACACTTGGCACACAGTCAAGTTGTCAAGACAACAGAAAAAAACATCTCGGGCATATAAGGCTTAGAAAACACACTCATATACTTGGTCTGGAAAAAAAACTTACTTTAGGGCAAAGTTCATCTGATTAGAAGATAAATCTATATTATGAGCACAAAAATAGGACAGTCTAGTGGAAAAGAATTGGCAGATAAGTAACAAGTTAAAATATTTTTAAATCATGTGATTAAAAATATGACTACATGGCTCAGTGGTTGAGGGTGACCCATGCACCAAGAGGTTGCCGGTTCGATTCCCGGTCAGGGCACATGCTCAGGCTGTAGGCCCGATCCCCAGTGGGGGGCATGCAGGAGGCGGCCAATCGATGTTCTCTCTCATCAATGTTTCTATGTCTCTTTCCCTCTCCCTTCCTCGCTCTCTAAAATCAATAAAGAAAAAAAATAATAATAAAAATATGACTACGAGATGAAGCCAACAAAAATATTCGTGAAAAGATAAAACATGTAATATGAACATTATAATTTAATTATGATTATCAGGGTCCCAAATTCCAAAATGGCCTCAGGTGAAATTAATCCTTCAAAAGACACCAGAGGCCTTTCCTCCTGGTTCCATGGATACAAGATATCTGTAAGATGCTACAAGATATCTATCTGTAAGATGCTACAAGATATCTACCTGTAAGATGCTACAAGATATCTACCTGTAAGATGCTACAAGATATCTACCTGTAAGATGCTACAAGATATCTACCTGTAAGATGCTACAAGATATCTACCTGTAAGATGCTACAAGATATCTACCTGTAAGATGCTACAAGATATCTACCTGTAAGATGCTACAAGATATCTACCTGTAAGATGCTACAAGATATCTACCTGTAAGATGCTACAAGATATCTACCTGTAAGATGCTACAAGATATCTATCTGTAAGATGCTACAAGATATCTATCTGTAAGATGCTACAAGATATCTATCTGTAAGATGCTACAAGATATCTATCTGTAAGATGCTACAAGATATCTGTAAGATGCTACAAGATATCTGTAAGATGCTAAAAGATACCTGTAAGATACGTCCCAGCTCTGCAAGCCATTGAACAGTGATGAATCAATAACATGGGTACCTTCCCAAGCCTGGTCCATAAAGCCTACCCTGAAATTTTCTTCTTTCTCTTTCTCACCCCCCCTCTTTTTCCTTTCTTTCCCCCTCCCCCCTCACTCCTTCTTTCCTTCTCCTCCTTCTTTCTTCTTTCTCCTTTTCTCTCTCCTCTCCTCTCCTTTCTTCTTCCCTTCCCTTCCCTTCCTTTCCCTTCCCTTCCCTTCTCTCTCTCTCTCTCTCTCTCTCTCTCTCTCTCTCTCTCTCTGGTCCCCAAACTGAAAGTGAACACCCAAAGCAGCTTTGAAAGTCACAGTTGGAGAATGGCAGGGCCCCCATCACTCTGGATTCCCAAGTGGACTTCATGAAGCCCGATCCACCCCTCTCAACCCCCATCACCTCAGTTCCCCACCACTGGATGAATTTTACATGAGTGAAACGTAAGTTTCTTGTTGTGCTAAGCCACTGACAGACACGTCACATTTTATCTGCTACTAATCTAATACCCTACTGAAATCCAGAACAATAAAGACTCTTTGTCAAGAACATCACTACACTTCAGGAATTCTGGGAAAAGTTCTGATCCATGGGTAGCAGGACTTATGATAGCTCGTCTGTGACCTCTCAAAGGTCACAGTTATATCACAAACCATGTCCGCATTCTCATTTTTTCCTTTTTCTTTTTGTCCTCTGTATAATCATTGGTAGCAGGGGGAAGGAAAGGGAGCAATCATATCAGTATGATAAGAGGAAAAAAGCAATTTATTAACTCCTCCCTAAAAAAAATATATTAGACATGTCTGCATGAAAATTGAATCCACAGAGGAGTGGTAAAGGGAAGACAAGAACATGATTTAATTTATTTTTGGCTAACAGGAAACTAGAATCCATATGGCTTTCATCTCTCCTGCACACGAGACGGGTTGGAGAGTCACATTGGGAGAAATATGCTTTATGTCAAACTGATTAGGACAGTCGATACCAGACATAACCTCTTTCTCTTTAAGGGCAGGCGAACTCCGCCATCCGTTTATGGCTCTGGTGGATAAGAGGAAGGCCTTAATCAACTTGCTTTATAACCTGAAGGCGTTTAGAAGAAAAATCTATATTTGTTTCCTTAGTCAAACTGCTGAAGCATGAAATGGGCTGTGTTGTCCTGCTGCCTTTGGTGGGGATGGCATATATTCTGTTTATTTATTTGGATAGGGAAGCAGGCGGGTTGCTGAAGGAAAGTTTCATATGCTGCCCACTGACTGAGTGATGCGGTTCAAATGGCTAAAGACAGGCAAATGCTGTCAACCAGAGAGGACTTAGAGAACCATTTTCCCTTCAAAACATAGGGAAACATAGTCATTGCATTGGCATCTACCCAAGGATGACAAGGGGGAAAAAATTTAATTACTTCTAAAGGGATCCAAGCAGTAAAGTCTTAACTGTGTAACCAACGGTACATGAAACAGGAGAACATTTTTCACCTGACAGACCAAGTTGTAGGATGGGACATCCAGAGGATGGGTAGCTTAACTAATTTATAATTTAATAATTACAGGGTACATAGAATATTAACCGCCAGTTTTTAAGAACTCACCATGACTTAAATAATAAGAGGAAATAAAAAATAAAATATTCATCTGTTGAAAAATGGAAAGAGTGAACACGAAAACATGGATGTTTATTCTATACCCAGAAAACTACTGCTTTGCACTATAAAACCCTTCACCAATTCTTATATCAGTTTACTTCAAAAGGTATACAACTCTAGGGAATTCAAGTTAATAAAATCACTGAGTGATCGGATGTGTCAACTCCTGTGTATGTTGACAAACAGTTACTTTATTTTGGTGACCAATGGGTACTGTTCCAGCAGCCTAGGGAACAAAATGAGGTCAATTTTTTTTCCTTTTGAATTATTGATGATTTATTTACTCAAATAACATATGACTACAATGCTCTTTCTCCAGGTTTATGAGGTATATTTGACAAATAAAAACTGTATTTATTTAAGGTGTGCAATGTGATGCTTTGATATACATATACCTAGTTAAATGGTTACTGCAATGAAGCAAATTAGCATATCCATCATCTCCCGTAGTTATGGTGTTTAAGGATACACGGGGGGGGAAGGAACAGCCTCCTCAGAAAGTGGTGTGGGGAAAATTGGATATACACATGCAGAAGAATGTAACTGGACTCCTATCTCACACAATACAGAAAAGAATTATTTCAATATTCAAAATAAAGGATTCATTCCATGCCACTTGCTGGGCCCCATTCATGATGTTATCTTTCCTGCATCTCTGGAGTCCTTCCTGACATGATGAACCCCTGGTCCTGTAGTCTTGGTCTCTCCCAAACATCTTGTCCCACCAGAACTGGAGTCGCTTGATTTTCAGCCCTGGCTGCTGTCGCAGTCAACTGGCGGACCAGCCATTGTCATGCCCTTCTTGTCCTCTGATTAGCCCCCTAAGTCAGAGGTTCTCAATGAGCAGCACCCTGACCAGCAGCATCACCACCTCCCAGAACCTTATTTGAAATATAAATTCCTGCCTCCCGCCCTGCCCCTGGACCCACTGAATCAGAAATTCCCTGGTGGGGCCCAGCAATCTGTATTTCAACCAGGCCTCCGGGTGATGATGATACACTGTGTGCTAAAGTCGAAGACCCACTCATCACTGGTGACCTGAACAGGGACACACAAAATGCTTCGGACCCCGAAGCCAGGTGCGGTGTGATCCTTGCCCACCGAGAGAAAGGTCTTCAGTCACCAGGGCCTCCCCCTGCATTGCTGGCCTGCTTGTTTGGCTTTATTGTAAAACACAGCCTAGATCTTCGGGTCTCTCAACCTCAGCATTCGGGGCTCCCAGAACAGCTGCCATCACCCACTCAGAGTCCCCGGGCCCGCTCTGATGTTCACTCCCAGATAAGGGACATCCAGGCTGCAGACTCTAAGTTGCATACACATTTGTTCACAGACCTATTTTTTCTTACGACTTAGAAAAACGCCAGGAAGAATACTGGCACTGCTCTGTGCCGCTAAAATGTTGCTCCCTGGCAGTAGTGAAGAAGGCACGAGACACACACAGCTGTCCGATTCCCTCCTGAAATTCGGAAGTGACAGTGCATCTCACGGAGCCAGCTGGGCCACCTGTGAACAGCGAAGGCAAAGCCAAGAGCACCAGCAGCAGGCGCACTCAGCCTTCTGCCGCGGGGGGCTATGGGGAGGGTCCCCTGCATCTCCTGAGCTGGGTGGGGGGAACACCCTGAAGGGGACGGCGGGGAAGGAATGGGAACTGCAAGGGAACCACGTTTCCAGGAGGCTTTGGGGCCAGCTCCTGAGACCCCGCCTTCTTTCCCACTTGCAAATGCAGCTGTTCCGACCTTAGCAGCTTCGGCCCAAAGGCCTCTGTTCCTCGGGCATGTCAAGGGGGAGGGCCGCCTTGCTCGCCACAGCCTGTTGAATTGCGAATGTCACACTCACCCGCGGGGCAGGGATCACGTCTGCCTGGTTCAATGTTGCATCCCCAGCATCTAGCCCGGTGAGCAGCACACACCAGAGTATAATTTGAATGGATGATGTGGTGCATCTCGGGCCCAGCCCTCTCCTCCGAGCGAACCAAATGGAAGGGCAGACGCAGACGCAGCGCGTTATGGCTCAGCACATCCCTGTGCCAAGTCCTGCCCGCCGGACGGTGAGCCGGAAAATCTGAGTTCAACACCGAACCCCTCCACTTGGATTCCCTCACTCCAATCACTCAGCCTCTCGCTGATGCCTCATTCAATGAGAGTAGTGACACCCGCATGGCCAGGCCATGGTGGGGATACATAACTAATGCAAAGGATGTCTTTGGGGACCAGTGAGCTTCAGAGGTGGAATAGATAACTGATTATAACTCCTCGGAGGGCTAGGAGCACGCTGGCTAAGTCCCGTCTTGCCCACATTCCCATGGATTGGGGTGTTCAGAGCCCCAGACTCATACTGTCCACCTCCACTGGGGACCCTCTTACATGGTAGCCTCCCGGGAGGCTGATGCTCTTATTTGAAAGGTCTGTGCTCAAGGGGGTTCACGGCAGCTCATTCCAAAATCAATACAGTCCCCACGCTCATTTCTGTCTCTAAGCTGAAAGCATTTTGGTTTTCTTTACCCCAGCCCAGGACTCCTACGCGATCGGTTCCCTCCCCACCTTAGATGGCTACCCCTCCCACGCACTAGGGCAACAGCCTCCGGCCCGTGCCAGCCAGTATTTAACCAGAAGCCGGAGCACAGCTGCTGGTCCCGCACCTGCGGGCCCGGCCTCTCTGTTGACCACTTGTTGGGAGATTGTCAACTGGGAAATGACAGGACAGAGCAGCTCATAACTGCCGCTCCCTGCTTGGCCAGCCCTGTCACTTTCCCCAAAGCGTCTGAGTTCTCGGGACCCTGTGGAATGCCAGGGAACAGCCTCTAACCCGCACCTGTCCATAAACGCCCCTGTGCCCCTCGGACCACTGAGTCAGCCTCTCTGTGCCTCAGCCCCCAGAGCTGTGGTCAGAGAGGATGTCGCCCATGGGTGCTCTGTGAACTTGGTAAGACGGAACTTAGCAAGCATTCTTCGGATGTCAGGAGTCTTAGGAGGGTTGCGAAATGTAGGCCCACAAAGATTTCCTTTTCGAGCATTTTACTTGTAAAATAAACTTAAATATTTTTTATCTTAAGCAAATAAAACTCTTACTATTTCTTTCTTTAATTTTTTTCTCATATTTTATATTTGATTTGTATTTTATTTTTTTTAATCCTCACCCAAGGACTTTTTTTTTTCCATTTTTTGTTCAGATAGAGTGGGAGGGAGAGAGAGAGAGAGAGAGAGGGAAACATCGACGTGAAAGGGACACATTGAGTGGCTGCCACCCGCACGACCAACCAGGGCCGGGGACAAACTGCAACCGAGGTACGTGCCCTTAGCGGGAACTGAATCCGGGTCTCTCCGGACCGCAGGCCAACGCTCCAACCGCTGAGCCAAACCGGCCAGGACTGGATTTGTATTTTAGATAAGAGACTATTTTCTTGAATATTTGTGAATGGGAGATTATATTTATTTGAAATTCTGTAAGGGGCAATGAGGTCATATTCATGTGAATATTCTAATATTAATTGGGTGGTATCTCCGTGAGCTACTTGGGCTTCATAGATGAACAGGAAGTATCCCTGGCACATAAGGAATTGACCGGATAGCAGTGGAAAGTCACCTGTGTGGATTAAATGTCAAGTCCCCCCGAATTCGTAGGTTGAAGCCCTAAGCGCCAATGTGATGGTATTTGGAGAGATGGCTTTGGGAGGTGATTAGGTTTAGATGAGGTCATGAAGGTGGAGCCCTCAGGAAGGGGGGGCCAGAGTCTCGAGAAGAAAAGGAAGAGAGACCAGAGCTATCTTTCTCTCTGCCACGTGAGGACACAGCAAGCCAGGAAGAGGGTCCGCACCAGAAACCAACCATGCTTGCGTCTTGATCTCGGACTTCTAGCCTCCAGAACCATGAGAAATAAATGTCTGTTGATAAAGCCACCTTGTCTGTGGCACCGTATTGTGGCATCGGTGCCACGCCGTAGACATCCCCAGGTGCAGTGGGAACACAGGAAAAGGGACACCTTGCTTCCCTTGGGGAGGTCACAGAGAGCTTTAACCAAGGAGGCAGTATTGAAACTCCGGGCTTCTTTATTTCCAAGACACCAGGTTTTGTATGGATTAACCTCAGAGTGTTTCATTTCTTCTGTGAAACCCTCAGTTTTTATTAGAAAACATTCTTTTTTTTTTTTATCCTCACTCGAGGACATTTTTTTATTTTTTTGGTCAGATAGAGCGGGAGAGAGAGAGAGGAAGAGAAAGAGAGAGAAAACATCGATGTGAAAGGGACACATCGAGTGGCTGCCACCCGCACGACCAACCAGGACTGGGGGCAAACTGCAACCGAGGTACATGCCCTTAGCGGGAACCGAACCCGGGTCTCTCTGGACCTCAGGCCAACACTCTAACCACTGAGAAACTGGCCAGGGCTCTTATAACATTCTTTTTTAAAATTTTTTTCGTCAGCTGAGGACATTTTTGCATTTTTTGTTCAGGTAGAGTGAGAGGGAGAGAGAGGAAGAGAGAGAGAGAAACATCGACGTGAAAGGAACACATTGAGTGGCTGCCACCCGCATGACCAACCAGGACCGGGGACAAACTGCAACCAAGGTACGTGCCCTTAGTGGGAACCGAACCCAGGTCTCCCTGGACCACAGGCCAATGCTCTAATCACTGAGCAACTGGCCAGGGCTATTATAACATTCTTTATGTTTCACCCTATTTTATAAAGTAGATATAGACTATTCTATAATGTGTCCTTAAAACATCGTAGAGGATTCTGGGTTGCAGGTCTGATACAGTTATCACAGATGAAGTTACTGTTACATGAACACACACACATGGATACATGCACGTGTGCAAGAGTGTGTGTGTGGATGTGTATGTTAACCTCACCTTCTTTAGTACTCTGAGTGGCCAGTGACCTGCCCCTTCTCTATAGTGTCAGCAGGATAGGCTGAGGGCTTCCTACGTGGGTGCGGAAGGTCTTCTGATACATTTCCCACTTCTAAAGCCACTGTGCAATACAAAGCCATACTCCACGCAGTCCTGGGCAGCCTTGTGAAATCGCTACAATGTTTCTGAGCTGCAGTATACATGCTGTGGGAGTTTCTCCCGAGTTTTAATATGGGGGAAGGGAAGACTTAATTAAAGAGTTCTTTGTGGCTCTTTTGTAAACCACCGCCATCTGCTACCATGGCTTCGTGGGGTCTTATCACCATTGTGCAGGCCGAGTCTCATCTTTATCGTGTGTGGCAGGGGCTGAACTGCAGAGACACACAAAAATAATGACAGTGCGCTTATTTTAAGGACACTCCACTGTTGGCTCCTCTGTCAGGCATCTAACCCCAGATGGAGCTCCCTCTGTGCTTAGATGTGAGATGTTATTTTTACAGCATCGCCTTCTCCCGCTGTCTAAGAATCCTGGTCACTGCCTTGAAAGTGCGGTCCTCTTTCTAGAGCATAAGATTTGTGAACTGGGGGTGGGGGTGGAGTTGGAAAGTAGCATATTTGTGTTTCGAAAATGCAAATGGAGACTAAAGAGAATTTAAGAGCCTTTAGCTTCTGTTGTGATTTCTTCAGCCACTTACCCATTGGCTGCAACTGATATAAAAGCTGTAGAACCTGAACGTTTAATGATAAGTAATTGTTTAAAAAAAAAAAAAATTGGGAACTCCCAAAAGAAGGCATACTTGCCATGCAGTGATTTTGCAGAAGAATGTAGATTACCATGGAAATGAGAAGTGGAGAGAAAAAAAAGGAAAAAAAAAAAAGCCAGAGAATGATCTAATTCTGCTTAAAATGCAAATAAACAGAAGTTACAATGAAGTGTTCTCATGAGTCATTTTTACTTTCTTTTTTGCCCCCTTAGCTGCGTATTTTGCATTATCTACAACAAGCAGGTATCGACTTTATAACTATAAGAAGATCTTTAACATGTAAGCTAGTCTGGTTGTGGACTGTCTCTCGCACTGAATGCAACTGTAACGCTTGGGTAGAACCCAAGGGGGAAGCATCTGAGGGTGCTACCCCAGGATGGTAGCAGACGCAGAGAAGGCGACCAGACTTGGAAGTCCCACCGAACCAGTGGTGAGTTTACCATATTTTTCCCTCCAACAAAATCCAGTCGGGAATCAAAGGCAGCCTGAAGCTGAGAAATACACACCAGGTGGGGAAGGAAAGAGCATCATGATATGCTCCATTGATGGAAAAGGGCCAGGGTAACAGGGAAACCCCATGACTTCTCCAGTGTTCACGAAGTTACCGTACCAGGTGCTTTGGGACACATCCCCGCCACGGGACCTCTGGCCCTGCAACTTTGTGTCCTGAGTTCAGCTGAGTCAGAGTGGGTAGAATTTAAGACTAAATCACCAGGTTGGCTAAGCATAACTTCATTATAGGCAGAAATGACTGCGAATCATAGAAACAGACCTGACTACGTTCAAATTACTATGTTGCCAACTCAGCTGCCCCTTAGCCGAATCCTGAACGTGTCCATGCTCACTCGACCACCATCCAATAAGAGGGAACATGGGTCCTGGCCGGTTTGGCTCAGCGGTTAGAGCGTCGGCCCGCGGACCCAAGAGTTGCGGGTTTGATTTCAGTCAAAGGCACGTACCTTGGTTGTGGTTTGGTCCCCAGCCCTGGATGGGGTTGTGCAGGAGGCAACCAATCGATGTCTCTGTCTCTGCCTCTGTCTCTGTCTCTCCCTTCCTCTTCCGCATCCCTCCCACTCCATCTGAAGATAAATGGAAAAATATCCTCGGGTGAGGATTTGGAAAAAAAGAGAGAGGCCATGGAAGGGCAGACACACGTATTCTGCACACACCACAATACCCTGTGACCATGCGAACACCTTCTGGGGGTCCCCCTCAGGCCTGGGAAGGGCTGTGTGCAGTGAGGGGCCCCGAAGCCTAAAGCTCCATGAGTTTCACGTACACCTGCATCTCTTTGGACAGAACTTGGCGGGGCCACCACACTCGGGAAATGAGAGGCAGAACAACTGCCACAGTTAGATTCCAACGTAGGCTAATTGTCTCTTTCCTGTGCATTCAGAAAGCCGCTTTTCTTTTTCCTTAGACGTCAACCAGTCGTTGACCCTTTGCTAGGCACTGAGGCTTGTGAATACACACGACTCCCAGACCCCTTTAAGACTGGACGCACAAACACGTTCACTACATTGTGCTCAGTGGTGGGAGCCCCCAAAAGAGGGCAGCCTGCTGTGCCCAGGGCGGGGGGTTCCCCTGTGAGCACTGAAGGGGCCACAGAAGTCAGCCAGGCAGAAAGGAGGGGGATGCTTTTCCGGTGGAGAGCCAGGTGCAAAGGAGCCAAGGTGAGGCTCAGCAGAGCCGGGGAGGGGACAGCAAGCGGCGTGGGCCAGTCCCCACCGTGCACAGTGGAGCTGGCTGGAAAGGGACGCGTTGTAAAATCAGGGGGACACGATGTGCGAGAGCGGCTGGAGCAGGAGCCCCCGGGCCAGAGGGCCAGGGAAGAAGGGACCACAGCCCCGGCCGCAGTGCCTCCAGTGTTAGCATTTGGTGACCGCTCACTAGATACTGAATTAATTCCAGGAAGAGAGAAGAGTGCAAATATGAGGGCTCAGACTTCCTGTAACCACCACTGTAACAAACCCTTTTCATTAGAGAAAAATGTAAGGACAAAGGAAAAGGAGGAGACCCCTCATGATAAACCCCCGTGTGGGCATCACTCAGCTTCAATCGTAATCAACATTTTACCAATCTTATATAAATGCCATTCCAAAGACTGATAGAACTCCAATAATTATGAAAGTATAGTAATAGTGTAAGAATTGATATACTTTTGGTGGTATCTCAGATAACCCAGGAGAAAAGAATATTTGCTAGACAGCGGGAGGCAACTAGTTGACAGTTTGGGAAGCCAAACTGGATTCCCACCTCCCAGTATATTTAAAGGAAATATGGGGAAGAAAAGTTTTTTAATACAAAATGTTATCATGAAATATAGTTCACTATCTAATTTTAAGATTGGAAAGAACTTTCTAAGCATAAGTTTAATAGAAAACAATTTACCAAAAGAAAAAAAGAAAGGTGCACAGTTCTAATCAAATTGTTTCTGGAAGTCAATGGTGGTGTAAAATAAATCGGGGGGAGAAATGTCAAACTCAAAACAAACCCTATTTTACGAGTTTATTACTTTACATTACAAAGTGCCCCTACCTACAAATTAACAAGGACAAACGCCAATAGAAAAATGATCAGAAAACATGAGCAGATAATCCCCAACAGCAAATAGTACACCCCAAAACCGTATAGAGGGAACACATAAATCTTGCTAATAAAATAAATGATAATGAAACTGCAAGTCCCCTTTGGCTTCTCAAAATGGCAAAATTAATTTTTAAAGAGCATGTTAGAGTTGATGAAAGCACTAAAAGTGGCAGCCTCCCACACCAATAACGGGAGTGTAAGCTGCTACAATCTTTCCGGAGGGCAGTTTGACAAACAATTCCCACCAAGAGGTGCACAAATAACATGCACTGACCCATTAATTCCACGCTTAGTAATTCCCTTAAGAAAATAAGCAGAGGTATACAAAGATAGGTGCAGATCACAGGGTCAATTATAGCACTGAGAATGTCAGCCACACTGTAAATATTCAATGGGCAAATGTTGAAATTCATTGTGATTGGGGTAAATTCGTGGACGGAATATAATTCAGCTATTTTAAAAATCACATTTTTCAAATTCTTAAATGATAGTGCACTGCTCATAATGTATTATATATTGTAAAAAGCAATATGACCCGATTTCAATTTAAAAAGGGCCACGTTGTATATATAGATGTTATAAATATGGACAGAAACATGCACATGGTTATGCATGCTAAAAAGAATGTCATTAAATACACTATAATGTTAACCGTGATTACTGTCACTTAGAGACAGGAATCTGGATGACTATTTTTATTCCGTGTACTTTTCGTATTTTCTTCTATGAACATGCATTGCATTTAAGATCATAAAAGGAATGTTATTTTGTCTATGAAAATTCATCTTTTATTCTATCCCTAAAATGATTTCAATTAGAGAAAGGAATAGACTCATTACTTCACAAATAGGAAGAACATTAAAATCTATAATGTGACTATTTGTTTGCCCTGGGGCACCTTCTCCAAACCTGGAACCGCACAAATGCACAAAGAATGCAGCAGACTCCGAGCTTGGTGCTGTACTGTGATTTCATGCATAATGTTGAGACATGTGAAGTCATCTCCGTGATACAACTTTAGTGCACAGCCTCATGAAACAGTCTGCTTTTCTGGTGTGTGTCTTCCCGTGCACATGTACTGAAGGATGGCTGTCCCCTCAAAGAAGAGGGAATCCACTGTGCCAGGCATTTACAAATGTCGTTTTCTAGCCTGAGATGGTCACTTCGGAGAGACAGAGGGAGAGATTATTTTTCTGGGGTAATGTTTTCCGGTTTTAAAGAATTCTGCAAAGAAAGGTCTTTCACATTCTGGGAAAATCTGATTGCCTAAAAATGCCCCTCCCTTCCCTGGCTGGTTTGGCTCAACAGTTGGAGCGTCAGCCCACAGACCAAGGGGTCTCAGGTTTGATTCCCAGTCAAGGGCACGTGCCTGGGTTGCAGGTTTGATCCCCGATGTGCAGGAGGCAACTAATTGATGGGTCTCTCGCACATCAATGTTTCTCTCTCTCCCTCCCTCCCTTCCACTCTATCTAAAAAAAAAAAAAAAAAAAAGCAATGGAAAAATATTCAAAAAATATATAAAAAATTCCTCTTCTTGATGTTGGACCTACCCTTTCAATCCTAGAAGTGAGCATTTCCATCTAACCCCAACTTTTTTTTTTTCCATTTGGGACATCTTTAGCTCCTTGATCTTTTCCACACACGATGCCATTTCTAGGACCAGCTCCCCATCGGCAGGGTCATCTTGCCCTGTGTCCACCGTGTCGCAATGTGGCACCAGGTGTATATATGGTGCTCAGGTATGATTTGAACTGTGCAGACATTAGGGGCTGTGTCCTCTCCTCAGATGGGGACAGACACCACCTGTGGTTTCTTTAGCTGTTCTAATGGCTGCATCAGACATCGACTCGTCCATCAGACAGGGGCCAACAGCACTAAACTAAACAAATAAAAAAATCCTCTCAAGGGCTCTGCATGTAAGGTTTTGCTCAGGCTGCCATAACAAAATACTACAGATTGAGTGGCTTGACCAAAAGAAATGTACATTCTCACAGTTTGGGAGGTTGGAAGTCAAAGATCGAGGTGCCGGTCAGTTCAGTTCCCGTCGGGAGTTCTCTTCCTGGCTTGCACTCCCATGTGTCCTCATATGGCCCCTTCTCTCTGTGCGAGGACAGACGGCTCTAATTTCTCTTCCTCTTCTTAGAAGGACACCAATTCCATCAAACTAGGGCCCCCCTTATGACCTCATTTAACCTTAGCCTCCTCCTTAACTACACTCTCTTCAAATACAGTCGCATTGGGGGTTCAGGGCTTCAGTGTGAGTTTGATGGGGAGGTGGGGTAGAAATTCAGCTCATAATGTTTTGTGAAGTCCAGAGAAGTTGGTATAAATGCTTCTGCTCTTGCCTACCCATCATTAACCCTCCACATAGCAACCAGGTATGTTTTGAAAATTTTTCATTTGATTTTAGAGAAAGAGAAAGAAACATATGTTTGTTGTTCCCCTTACTGATGTATTCATTGACTGATTCTTGTATGTGCCCTGGCCGGGAATCGAACCTGCAATCTTGGTGTTATTGGGATGATGCTCTAGCCAACTGAGCTACCCAGCCAGGATTACAACCAGATATTTTAAAAACATAAGTCAGACCAAGTCACTGCTTTGCCCCAAATCCTTCAAGGGACTATCTTTCCCTTTATACTTGAGATAAAATACAGACTCCTTGTGACCCCCTACCAGACCCTGTGTAATTTGACCTTGCCCACCTACCCAAGTGCACTTCCTCCCTCCTACCCTCCCCATTGCACTATCTGCACTGGCCTGCTGGCCTCCCATCCATCCCCACGTGACCAGCATAGGCCTACCTAGGGCCTGCCACCAGCCTGCCTCACTCCCTACGTCCACTCAGAACCCCAGTCCACTAAGAACCCCAGTCCACTCAGAACCCCAGTCCACTCAGAACTCCATTCCACTGCTACCTTCCTTGCTCTCCCCGCATCTGACCCAGCCCCACCCCACCCTCTTGCTCATTTGCCATCCAGCCTAGTCCTTGTGTCTAGGACTTCAGGAGAGGATGTGAAAAACAGCTTCCAAGGAACACAACTCCTTACTGCTCAATGACTTCTACAGCATTAAATGCTCACTCCCAATCCAGGTAGAACGCGTTAGCCATGGGCAGCATGTGGGCATGTGGAGACACACTTGTTATAACATAAGAGAAAACACACACACCTTAAATATATTTGACTCTACGGTATAATCATAGCTATCCCAAACAAAAGCACAGAACTATATGAATAAAGAGATAAGGCAGGAATACAGAAATCTATTAACGGTGATCGTCTTTGCTGGTAGAATTGATGTGGAGTTGTCTTCCTCTCCTACATTTTCCAAGTATTCTTGAATAATCATGTGCTTTCACGGTAGAAAAAAGTAATTTCAAGCGGTGGAATTTACTTTGTTTTCTTTCTATTTCTATGCAAAGTAGAATATTTTCTTTTAGGAGTTGTCTCAGCTGCTGTTTCTGACACACTACGTTCTGTCACCCAAGCCAGCACACGAGGTTGAGCGGAGGAAGGAAACACGAGGAGACTAGGGAGATGACCCTTAGATCTGGGGGAAGCAGAATGACTGAAACAGTAGTTAATTCTCCATTGAGTTTAGTCACTACCCTTGCAAACACTAGGAGAGCTAAAAACTGCTAGCATGGTGCCTGTCTCTTTAAGGGTTATTTAAAAATTTTATAACAACGGAGAAGTATTAGGAAAATCATTCTTTTCAAAGTGAAACTCAGGACACAAGAACCAACAAAGGATTTCTGAGCTATTTCTAGGAGCAAGTCCTATCTGGAAAATATATATACTAAATTGGTAACATTTGGGGAACATTTTGATGGTTCATAGGGAAACAGGAAAAACGTTGCTATTGAAATGGTTGTAGAACATTAATGCATTTGATTGTTATACTTCAAATGCAGGCATTACTCTGAAGGTAGCTGGTTATTGCTTTAAAAAATTTTTTATCTCTGTTACTTGCTAGAATAAGAGGTAACAATCGCACTAGAAGCAGTATGTATATGAAGTCTTAATAATTGTTAGTTATTATTGTTATTATCCTTAATATCAAATAAGTACCAATGGAATCTAGTCCAAACTTTTAAATTAGCCTCTTCTTTCAGGAGTCACAGGATACATACATCTAATCCCTCCTGGTACTGCCAGGAAGCCATGTGTATCTGCAGAAAGCCTACATTTGTTGCAGCATGAAGTCAGAACTTAGAAGTCTAAGAGGCCTACCATATTTAAGATGGTCTTGTGCATCCGTTTTCAATGAAGGGAAGAGCAGCTTGAACATTTGGGAGATGTTAAGTACAGAACATGGGTTTTCCAGCTCTGTGTCCTTTGGAGTACAAGCTGCTACTAGTTGTTAGTGTTGGAACAAAGATTCGTTTTGGCATGAATGAGATCATCTTCCTTCCAGATTCTTCAAAATTTAACATGCTGAATACTAATGAGTCCAGTTCTCAAAGCAAAAGCACTAGAAATGAATGGCATGTGGTGGATCTTCATATCTTTTCCAAGTGACCCATCCACCCTCCCTCTTTTGCTCTAATCCTTTTTTAGAATAGAGTTAAAATGGAAGTTTTCTGCATTTCCAAATATTTTAGTCTCTGTGGTGTAGGAAAACCAATGCTGAAAACTCAACATAAAAACTAGTAATGTAATTGGAAACTCCCAAGGTATCTAACACAAACAAAAATAGAACCACAGTTCAGCAACATTTTCTCAAATAAGATTGCTTTCAATTCTCACAGAATTAATAATCCCCACTGAAAGTGAGCTCACAGTGAAAAATTAGAAAGAGCATGAGGAAAAAACCCACCAGGAAGCATGTAGAAGCAATATCAGAAAATCTGGCACCCTCAAAATTCTCATTCATAAACAATAAGCAATTACTAAAATATATATGTTTGAAATTATTAAAGAGATGAAAAGAGATGAAGAATCACAATAAAAGAATAAGACAGAAAAAAAAATGATCAGGCAAATTGGAAAATGAACCAAATGGAATTTCTAGGAATGAAAACATAGTTACTGAGATTAATCTCAATAGAAAATTAAATAGCATATTAGACATAGCTAAAGAGAGAATTATGAAACTGGAAGTGAGAACTGGGAAGTAAAGAAACAGAACATGTGGGCCTTCTGGTCAAGATGGCAGCATAGGTAAACACAGTACTTGCCTCCTCCCACAACCACATTAAAATGACAACTAAACTACAAAACAACAATCATTCAGAACCACCTGAAATCAAGCTGAATAGATGTCTTACACTTGCTCCCTCCAGGCTCCAGTGTGGGGAAGGCAGCTTGAATGGCATCAGAGACATACGGGGAAGAACTGAGTTGTTTGGCATCTAGGTGAGAGCTGGAGAGGCAGCTTTCTCCTGGACAGATGTTCTAGCAGAGGCCATTGTTCCTTTGGTGAGCCCTTCCCCCATGGGGCCAGCAGACAGCTGGGGCTCCAGCAACCTGGCTCACATTGTTTGCCTCCCCCTGGTGATTCACTGATGCCCTCCCCCATACAACTTTTGGGCCTACCCAAGCTGTTTCCAGTGGCTTTTTGGGAGGAGGGTGTCAATGGGGGGAAAAGGAGAAACATCTGTAACAAAAATAAATGAATTAAATTTAAAAATAAGAGGAAAAAAATTTTTAAATAAGTATAAAAGATCAATCTCTTATTTTTAGCATTTTGAAAGCATTTCATTGTCTTCTGGTCTTTATTATTACTGATGTCATTCTAATTGTAGCTCTCTTCTGTGGAACTGATTTTTTATTTTGGTTATTTATAAGATCTTATCTTCATTCTTTTACTATTATATATCTAAATAAGGATTTTTCTTTTCTTTATTCTGCTTGGGAGTTGATGTACTTTATCACACTGAGTATTCATACCTTTTATCAATTATGGAAAATTCCTCCCATTCCCGCCCACCCCCCAGCATTGTTGTCTATGTCCATTGGCTACACTCATATGCATAAGTTCTTTGGTTTATCTCTTCCCTCCCCTCACCCCTCTGAAATGTGTCAGTTGCACACTCACCTAAACAATCTTTCAATAATTAGGATGAAATAAATATATTTCCAGGCACTGACAGAGTTCTAACTTAAAGATGTACTTGAGTCAGAAGGAATTAAAAGTTGGGAGTGGTGCACATCCGGTGTGGCTCAGCACTTGAGCGTTGACCCATGCACCAGGAGGTCGCCGGTTCAATTCCCGGTCAGGGCACATGCCCAGGTTGTGGGCCAAATCCCAAGTGGAGGGCATGCAGGAGGCGGCCAACCGATGTTCCCTCTCATCAATGTTTCCATCTCTCTCTCCTCCTCCCTTCTTCTCTAAAATCAATAAAGAAAAAAATTTTTTTTAAGTTGGGAGTGGTATGTAAGAAATAGTAATAAATAAAAAAGGTAAATAGGTAAGTAAATCTAAGTAGGTATGAGCAATTAATAATATTGTGACTAATTTGAATGAGGTGCTAACAATAATGACATTTCACCAAAATAGAGCAAAGATTGTAAGAAAGAGTCAACAGACCTTGATTCTAGTGCCTATTTGACTTTCAACAAACCATTGCTCCCATTTGTAAAATGATATTTAGATAAGATGAACATTAAAGTTTTTTTTTTTAAATCTAATATTCTATTATGTTACTGCACTGCTTGCTGATCAAGAAAAGAATATAAGAATCTAGGTAATAATTTCAATGGAACCAAAGAAATATGCTTCTTTGGCTCAAATGCCAGGCTACTGAGTGTTTGTTGCTTCCGAAAGAACACGTAGCTTAGGTAAGTGCCCTATTTTTTATTGCAAAACGTTAATGTTGACATAATTGCAGGTGTCCTCCTTTTCCCCACCCTATGCCCTAAACTGATGGACAAGATTTATACCAATGGCATGAAAGGGAATACTCCCCTCTGATGTGTGTGTTGAACAATTAATGAGTGCCTGCAGCATTTCGATGTCACATAGAGTCTAATCTGCCCTCCAGTCATTTCACATGTTGCATCAATGAGTCTTGGGGTGAAACCCTCCAGGGGCCTAGCAGGAGCCAGAGATGCCTCCTACCATCTCCAGAAAATCTTCAAAAGGAAAGAGAAGTTGGAAACAAAGTCTAATCATCCTATTTATTCTGTATCAGTGAGGGGTAAAGAACATGAAATGTATTTCTCCCTAGAAGACAGTGAGAAGGATTTCTTCCTGAGCAGAGTGTGCAGTATGAGGTCTGGAAAGTACGTTACAGATGATCCCTGACCCCTCAAGTGCTCCTTTCACATCTTTTAAGTTTCTACAAGTTGAGAAACTATTTCTCTAGTCTTAATTTGCTTTAAGAACTTTTTGAATCAATGTTCGCATATCGAGTGTGAATATGTTGTCAAAACCTTTTATATTCTTGTATGCCTATTACTGTAAACCCAGCATCTACTGCATGATTTTTCTCTTAATTTCTTTTTTAGTGTTTAAAATTAAATATATTGGAGTGACATTGGTTAATAAAATGATATAGGTTTCAAGTGTACAATTCTATGATACGTCATCTGTACATTGCGTTGTGTGTTTACCACCCAAAGTCAAGGGGCACTTCGTGACCTATGTCCTGGCTTCATCTGGAGACCTTCCTCTACCTACCGCTCTTTCCACAGATCGCAAAAACTGACAGTTGACCCAACATCTTCAGACTCTTCCACTCTTTCGAAGCTAGGCAGGGCTGCATGATTTGCTTTAGCCAGTGACAAGCGAGTGAAAATAACCTGTGTCACTTCTAGACATTAGCATTTGAGGACTGGTGGGTGATTCTCCACCCTTCTCTGTTTTCCCCACATCAACTGGGGCCATATGTTTTAGGTGGTAAAACTGCAGGACCGTGGAATTTCCACCTTGGCTTGGCCGTGGTGCCAAATGAGAAACCATTAAGATGGAAAAACAGTTGGATCCACAAAGGAATCTGTGTGAGCAAGAAATGATTCTTTTCTTTTGTTATCCACTAAAACTCTGGTGCTATTCATTACTGCAGCATATCCTAACCTCCCTAATACAATATCTAGAATAGTATTCACAACACTTTACTACATTTGTCTATTGCCTGTCTTCTTGGAGTGGTGGCTGGGACATTTACTTCTGCGTGCCCTGCCTCCCAGATAATGAATGATATATAATAAATAAATATATGTCTTGAAGGGCATTATAGTAGGTAAAGGTAACAACAATACACACTGGATTCATCATTGCTTGAGGTCTCATCAGTTTATACAGCTAGATGGTTTCTCTTAAATGAGGCCAAAAATGTCAAGAATAGCCAGTTGAGCCGTGCGATCTTGCATCTGATGCAATTTTACTTCCGAGCCTCTTTTACCTATAATTTTTTCTATGGAGACAAAAATCATCCAAGTCTTTGAAATTGTGTCCAACATTCTCACTTTGAAACAGAGAAGGAATCATCACTCACGTGTGCCTTGACTGTCAATGAAGTCTTCAAAACAGGGAGTGTAAGTCTTCCAACATTTGTTTTTCCAAAATCATTTTGGCTTCTAGGTTGTTTTCAATTCCATATAAATTTTAGAGTTTACTGGTCAATTATACAAAAACAAAAAACAGACCAAACAAAAACCTACTGGGATGTTGAATGGGACTGTGCTGTATCTACAGATTCCTTTAGAAAATAAAGTCTTAAAAGTGATTCTTCTTACCCAAGAATCAAATCTTAAATGTAGAAAGAACTCCTACCAATGAAAATGACAATAACAGATAACTCAGTGAAAACATGAGCAACGGATGTGAACAGGCACTTCAAGAGTATACATTTAGGTGATCAACAGAGATATGAACAACAGCTCATTTTCATTAATTATCAGGAATATGCAAACCCAAAATGTGATACCATGACATACCCACTCAAATGGCTAAAGTAAAAAAAAAAAAAAATCAGGTAATATTAATGCTGTTGAGAATAAGGACAACTTGGACTGACATAGTGGGAATATAATATGGTATAACCACCGTGGAAAATTGGTTAGCAATATCTTCTAAAGTTGGCCAGGTAGATCTCTCATGGTCTAGCAATTCCAACAAAAATTCATACACATATTCACGAAAGGACATGCACAAGAATGTGCCACATCATTAGTCATTAGGGAAATGCAGGTTACACATCACAATAAGATACTACTACTTGTTAGACTATCTAGCAGGTAGCTAAAAATTAACTACACCAAGCGTTAATGAGGATTAGAAGCAACTGAAACTCTCCCATACCACTCCTGTTGGAAATGTAAAATGATGCAATCAGTTTGGAGAATAATTTTGGGGTTTCCCGAGGAGTGAAATATGCAACTACCGCATAACCCACTAACAGGTGTTTATTCAAGAGAAATGAAAGCACACGTCGAGTGCAAAGACTTGCAGGGGAAAGTTCATAGAAGCACAGTGCCAACAGCTAACAACACTGTATTGTACTTAAAACGTGCTGAGGGGGTAGATCTTTTGTCAAGTGTTCTTACCACAAATAGTAATAATCATGATGATGATGATGATGATGATGATAACAACAACAATAATAGAAACTTTGGAAGGTGATAGATACTCTTACGAAAACCATCCTTAGGTCCATGTGCTAATCTCCACAGCTTGCTGTCCAGTAGTAGACCCCATCACTTTGGGACCCACACTGTGCCTGTCTTCAAAGAGCTTCATTTGGTTACTCGGTGAGCCTCAGAGAGAACGGTTTTGCTAGGCTCCTTTATAAAATGGCCAGTTAGTGTGGGCCTCTGCCCTTGGCTTGCCGGGCACCAGTGTGGGGACATTACGGATGAGAAATGTTTGTAGCACCGCTGGTCTTGTACACCTTTGCCTACATCGTTATGTTTTTCTCTTACTGTTGACCTCAGCCTACACAAGGAAGAAAGAAACTTGGTCGCAGATGGTGGTATGGATATGGCTCTCAGTGCCCCAGCAAGGGCTCCAGAACCTTCTTTCGGCTTATTTGTAGGTCTCTGGGAATCCACCCACCCGGTCATTCACAGTTCCACCTGCCGGTCCCAGCAGGTAATAACTAAAATGCCACCACTCTACTGTGACAGTCTTGCAGTAAAATTCACCCAATTTCTACAAGAAACCGAAGGTCCAAAGCTTAAAAAGTGATCCAAAATATAAAGTAGCTGTCAAAGTTTATCAAACTGCTGCGATTCCTGTTGCATTTCACGTGAAACATAAAATCTCAGTGTTGGGTTTTTATCTTCAAGTTTGCCTAGCCCACTGGGTCTAAACTAATGGCTGTGTCTTAGAATCACTGTGTAAATGACATACAGAGTCTTGGCCCCCACCTCCACATGCTCTGATCTGGCCAGCTATGGGGTGGAACCCAGATATTTGTGTTTTTAACAACTCAGGAGCTGAATTTGATGTGCGGTCAAGTTTGGGAACTTCTGGTCACCCTAACAGTGTTTGAATTCTACCTCAAATATCCCTTCCAATTTGTTGATCAGTATCTTCTAAAGCACTTCCAGCACCGAGGACCTCCCTCCCTCCCTCCATGGTCCACTTTCTATTCAAAGAACTTGCACCATTGTCGGTGGTATTTTATATAACTAGAGTATGATAGGACCCCCTTTCCATCCCTGAATGGATGAAGAGCCAAGGGAGACACCTGATACTTGGTAGTCTTCTCGACATAGGTGACCCCAAGGGGAAGGGTGACACTCCTCCTTCTACCTGCCCTGCCTGCCCCGGGCACCACCAGGTGTTCCCACATGCTACCTAAAATAGCTCCATTTATGAATAAGCCCATCCGCTCTTCCTTGAATAAACAGACACAGACCTTGAAAAAAAGATATAAGCAGTTCTTTCACTAATGATTCGGCAAGCACCAAACCAACAGAGACCAGCGCTATGGCTTGGTCAGAGTCAGTCACGTCTTTCCAAGGACGTGTCAAAGGCCTCACAGACGGTGCTTTGGTTGGGGACGCGTGACATGCTCTCTATCTCCTCTCTCTTATTTTCAGTCACCCCCTTGCTGCCCTTGTTCTTGTCTTCCTCCTACAGCCGCACCCCAAGTCTCTCCCTATGGGGCGGCGTGGCCCCGTTCTTGTGGGAAACTCCAGTCCTCTTAGGAAAGGCAGCCTAGGCTCCAGGGGCGTTCCCCATAGGCTGACGGAGGCTCTCCCCGCCCAGCTTCACATGCTCACCGGGAACGCTGGGAGCGAGAACGGGAGAAAGCAGGAGGGAACTAATGCCACTTCGCTCTGTCCCCCAGTGAGGTTTGTAGCCAATGCCCAGTGGCATGTCCTGAGGTCAGACACACTTCGCCTTAGCAACGACTCATTTTCTTCCTAAAACAACACAGTCTAGTCTCCAGGTCTTCTATGAACACGACTTTGACTGGACCTTTGGGGAGGTAGAACATTATGGGCACTACTGAACCAAGGAGCGTTTAGCAACTCTCCTGCACTGCTGACGTGACAAGAGCTACTCCACTGGCTGAGCCCTGAGTGGGCTACAGGGGGAAGGAGCACTGCTCCCCAAGAGATTGTTTCTGATCCCTAAATTGTCCTCCTGATAGACAGAAAGCAGTGCAGTTCGCTCGCACCTGTGTGAACTTGAAATCTTTCTCCGAGTGCTGCCTGCCCCTTGTCTGTCAGGAGATCGATACAGCATCATCCCTCATAGAGATCCAAAGCGTTTATCAAGCACATGTCCCTTTGAGGAGGTAGCGTAGCAAAAGCCAGCTTCCACACCCTCCTTTGGCACAATCACTATTCTCAGAGACAGAATGCAAAACTGTATAGACACTTTTTTTCTTTTCTTTTATCCTCACTCGAGGATACTTCTCCATTTATCTTCAGATAGAGTGGGAGAGAGGGAGAAACATTGATGTGAGAGAGACACATCGACTGGTTGCCTCCCGCATATCCCCAACTAGGGCCGGGGACCGAGTTGCAACCAATGTATATGCCCTTGACCAGAATCGAACCCTTGACTCTTTGGTCCCTGGGTTGACGCTCTGACCACTGAGCCAAACCTGCCAGGGTGACACTTATTTTTGATGCAAGAATTTTTTATAATCTTCCTTAAAAAGTACGAGGCTTTACATTTTAGACCCATATGTTTTTGAGACTTTTTCCATTACACCAAATGCTTCTTAGAATAGGAATACTCTGTTTTTCATAATAGTATATCCTGGGTCAATAGTACACCCAGCACATATGAGGGGCTCAAGCAATAGAATGGAATGGATAGAAACAAAGATAAATATAGATGAATAGATGTATGGATGGATGCATGAGTGGTGCATGGGTGTGTGGATGGATGCATGGATGCATGGATGGGTGCATCGATGCATGGGTGGGTGCATGGGTGCATGGGTGGGTGCATGGGTGTGTGGGTGGGTGCATGAATGTGTGGATGGATGCATAGATGGGTGGATGGATGCATGGATGGTGCATGGATGCATGGATGGGTGCATGGATGCGTGGACGGGTGCATGGATGCATGGGTGGGTGCATGAATGTATGGATGGATGCATAGATGGGTGGATGGATGCACGGATGGGTGCATGGATGTGTGGATGGATGCATGGATGGGTGGATGGATGGAGGGAGGGGTGCATGGAAACATGGGTGGGTGGATGGATGCATGGATGGGTGGATGGATGCATGGATGGGTGCATGGGTGCATGGGTGCATGGATGGATGATGGATGGGTGGGTGGATGCATGGATGGGTGGAGGGAGGGGTGCATGGAAGCATGGGTGGGTGGGTGGATGCATGGATGGGTGGATGGGTGCATGGATGGGTGCATGGATGCATGGATGGATGATGGATGGGTGGATGGATGCATGGATGCATGGATGGATGATGGATGGGTGGGTGGATGCATGGATGGGTGGAGGGAGGGGTGCATGGAAGCATGGGTGGGTGGATGGATGCATAGATAGGTGGATGGATGCATGGATGGATGCATGGATGGGTGGATGGATGCATGGATGGATGCATGGATGGGTGGATGGATGCATGGATGGATGCATGGATGGGTGGATGGATGCATGGATGGGTGGAGGGAGGGGTGGATGGATGCATGGATGGGTGGAGGGAGGGGTGCATGGAAGCATGGGTGGGTGGAGGGAGGGGTGCATGGATGCTGTGAGCCTAATGGGGATTCAGCAGGACAAGTATCCATACACTTACCCAGCAGGCTTAAACACGTAACTTCCCAGCCAGGGTTACAGGTGAAGAGCGGGCCCTGGTTCTTACCCTAGGAGATTGCCTTGTTCTGCTGATTTCAGCTATTGCCCAAGCCAAGCAAAGGCAGATTCTGCTCATAAATAGGATTATGCCAGATGGGCAACTGACTCAACAGGCCATCTGACAATATCCGTTCATCTTAATTAGGGCGTAGCTTGAAGATGACTGCCTGAAATTCAATTTGATCGCAACCAGAAGCAGTGGAAATTGCCAAACACACTGTTTCCTTCCTAAGAGCACAAGTCTGGGATGACTGTAATTTCTTTAAAAAAAAAAAAAGAGGAAAATGGGTCTCATTTGTCAGGGCGCCATTGGATGCAGGTCCAAATTACAGGAGACAAGTATGGAAAACGACAAAATCTATGAAAACTTAATGACAAACCAAGTAACTTAGAATCTACCCTTTCGTTCTAAAGGCTTGGGATTCTTTTTTTTTTTTATCCTCACCCGAGGACATTTTTCCATTTTTTGTTCAGGTAGAGGGAGAGGGAGAGAGAGGAACAGAGAGAGAGAAACATCGACACGAAAGGGAGACATCGAGTGGCTGCCACCCACACGACCCAACCAGGGCCAGGGACAAACTGCAACCGAGGTACATGCCCTTAGCGGGAACCGATCCCAGGTCTCTCTGGACCGCAGGCCGACGCTCTAACCGCTGAGCCAAACCGGCCAGGGCAGGCCTGGGATTCTTACAAAATAAATGAGTCCACATAACTCCTATGATTTATTTCTTTGCTCAGGTGCCCCAAATCCATGACTTTCTAGAATCCACAGATTTTATAACTTGGTTCTGAACAAACTCTGCTACTTATTGACTGGGTGTGACCGAGGGCAGAGCAATTAATCACTTTGAAACTCAATTTCCCCATGTGCAAAAAAGAAAAAAAACAAATCCATTCTATGTGTACGTGAACGAGGTATGCAGACCACTGGTGCCGGATGCTGTGCATGGCCATCTGCATGTTGTAATTTCTTTAGCCTGGTTCGAGCGGGTGCTAGGTCACAGGAGGACGCTGTGGCACTACGTTAAATAACTTCCCCAAGGTCACATGGCTAGCAAGCAGATCTGTGATTGGAAAATAGGAAGCCTCGCCCCAGAGTTCTCTGCGACACTACTTTCCATGGTTGGTTTTCAAGAAGTATTTGTTGAATGGATAGATGGGGAGAAGAGAGGGGTAGAGGATGAGATTGAAGGCTTAGTGGAGGGGACGCCTCTTAAAATTAGTTCGGTAAGCCCCTACTTCTGAGTCTAGTTTACCAACAAACCTTCCAGTTGAAATTTGACTTTCTCTGTAGATCAGCCGAGGAGGGGAAAGTGTATGTAACTGGACCAATTCATATGGTACAGTCTACTGAAGAAAGAAAGCTCATGATGAATTAACAAATTCAGATTCGTGTTGCTTCATCAGTCTCTAAACTTGGTTAATATGAGTCAGTCCATGAGAGCTCAGACTCTTTGGCTGACAAGTCACCTTTAAGGGCCACGGGAAATCGACCTAGGATAGGCCAACCTGTGGGGTCTCTGCAGGGCCTTCCAGGCAGCCTGAGGCAGGAAGGACACCCCGAAGGCAGCCAGACTTTCTCCTCCCACTCTCGACAGCTAGTAGCCTAGTTTTTGTTTTTTTTATGGTTATTAATTTTTTTTTTTTTCATCCTCACCAGAGGACATTTTTCCATCTTTTGTTCAGGTAGAGTAGGATGGAGAGAGAGGAACAGAGAGAGAGAGAAACATCGATGTGAAGGGAACACATTGAGTGGCTGCCACCCTCACAACCCAACCAGGGCTGGGGACAAACTGCAACCGAAATACATGCCCTTAGCGAGAACCGAACCCAGGTCTCTCTGGACCATAGGCCGACGCTCTAACCGCTGAGCCAAACTGGCCAGGGCAATGGTTATTAATTTTTTTAATTTTATTTTTCCAGTTACAGTTTACATTCAACATTATTTCATATTAATTTCAGGTGTACGGCATAATGGTTAGACAGTCATATACTTGACAAAGTGTTTCTCTTGATATTTCCAGCACCTACCTGGCTCCCTTCCCAGTTTTTATAACATGATTGACTGTATTTCCTATGCTGTACTTTACATGGCCGTGACGACTCTGTGGCTAACAATGTGTACTTCTTAATCCCTTCACCTTTTTCACCCAGTCCCCCAACCGCCTCTCCCCTCCGGCAACCATCACTCTTTTTCTCTGTATCTGTGAGTCTGTTTCCATTTTATTTGTTCATTTATTCTGTTCTTACGATTCCGCATAGAAGTGAAATCATGTGATGTTTGTCTTTCTCTCACTGATTTATTTCACTTAGCGTAATACCCTCTTGGTCCATGTGTGGAAATCTTATCAGTCGCCTATATTTTTATTGCCCAGCCTCCGTTACAATGAACACTAGCCCTGTGAGATTTTCTACGAAGAGCTATGTGGCCAAATAATGCACATTAGAATATGAAAAGATTTTTTCAATCCCATTTTCAAAAACGTATTCAGATTCAGCTTGATGATTACTAATCTTCTTGGCAACAGAACCATTTTTTCCCCCACATAACTCTCATTAGCATTTTCTGGACCAGTGATTGCACCACCCTAATTCAATTCGGCAAGCAGACGAAACTTAATTGAGCAGATACTTCATACAAGCGGCTGTCCTGGGGAAGTCTCAAAGATAAATCTGGGGGAAGGGACTGATCATTTTGAATGCCCAATGTTTGTAAGCTACTTTGATCCTATTGAATGTAATCTTCACCAGAAAAAAAAAAAAAAGTCTCTGAAGGAGACATTATCAGCCTCCTAATAATGAGGAAAATGAGATGCAGAGGAGTCAAGTCCCTTGCTCAGTGTCACCCGGATTTTGGCTGGCGTGACCTGGGTTTGGAGCCATGCTATCACACTGCAGACTGACACTGTCACAGTTCTGCAACATGGATCTTCTCCTAAGTAACTTACACTGAGTACAATGAGCATATCTACGTGGAGTATAACACATGACAGAAAGCCCCGTGTCCTCGGGCAGGAGCAGGAAGTGTGTGCTAGTGGGCAGTCAGAGGAGCTGGACATCACTTGCATCTCAGAAGAATCAAGAAAGGTTTCATTTATGCAGTGGCATGTGAGCCGAGCTAGATGAGAGAAAAGAAGTCATTCTATAGGGTGGAAATAGGGAAACAAATTTGGAAAATGTTGACCTCTATAGAGAGAATCATCAATAACCTATATAAGGGTAAATGGTCTCCTTTTGATAAAGAAATGAAATCATTGAGCACCTAATATGTGCAGAACCTAATATGGTGGAGATGCTCAGGTGGACAAATATCCCTCCCACCATTTCTAACCGAACAATTCTGCCCTGATTTGTGCTATATTTTGCAGCTCTATATGTTTCGTTTCATGGAAAAGGATTCTTTCTGGACAAACGACTTGAGGCTGGAGCAGATAGGAGTTGGCTGTAATTACAGACGAGTTTGGAAGAGAAGACTTTGGCCAGTTGTTCAATGGATTAGCACCATGTTGTGGATTTTAGATTGGTTTAGTAAGTGACGGGTAGCATTAGGTTTTTTTTTTTTTTTTAAATAAAGGTATAAAAGGGAGAGAAATGTTGCACAGAGTATGTCCCATACTCTATTGCTGGAGAGTGTTTTGATGGTCGTAAGTTATAGAATTGTTCTCCCTTACTGTCTCTCCTTGCTACATCCATGATCTTGTGTGGTAGCAAGATTAGAACGAAGCCAGGACAGAGTATTCCCGCCTGTCCTTGCGTGATCAGGTAACAGGTCCTCTCAGGATACAGTCACTTCTCAGTCATTATTGCTCCAGCAAAGAAACAGATGACCAGTGTTTCAAACTAGGATCAATATCTGAATAACCTGGAGTCCACCCCAGTGATATATTACGATAGAAAATGTATCCTCTGCAATGTCCCTCCTTTGCCTTTGAGTCCTTGGGTTGAAGTGGTATCTTTAAAAAAAAAAAGAAAGAAAATATACTACTGAAGAGGAAATGTTTTTCTCAGAGAAAAAAAAAGTGTTTGCTGGGGACTAATAGAAGCTGTCTTAATTTGGGTCAACTCTTAGGGTATGAGCTCCCCATTAACAGGAATTTTATCTTACTTATTCTAGTATTCCCAGTATCGAATCCAGGGGCATGTAATAAATAATCATTATTAAAAGGGCACCAGCGATGGAAAAACCCAACACCTTTTGGCTCTAGATACCTTGTAAGAATTGCCACCATATAACAGATATTGCGAACAGGGATGTGAATTGCCTTTTCAGTTTCGACTGCTCTCTCAGGGCAGGAGAAAAAACCATGATGAGTATAGTGAGTAGCCACAGAAGATCCCAGCCGGGCTCCCCAACGCTACGGATTCAGTCCATGGGCTCCAGTGCCAATCACCATTTATAAACGCACCCATATGGAAAGTGCGCTCTCTCTTTTGAAAGGTCCTATTCGGAATTTAATAAAGAGTTGGAATCAGGAGGACAAAACGAGCCAGTTCTACGGCCTGAGAAATAAGAATGTTCAAGTCGAGTGAGTTCAATGAACTCGAACATGCGTTTTCAAGCGAAGCCCAGGAGATGAACTCAGTGGAGCTTTGCCATTGAATGTCTGCGTTTCGGAGAGGCAGCGTGGGGTCGCCTGGTTGTGCCACGTTCCCGCTGCCCGGTGTCCTGGACACTTGCCTGCCATCTCTGCCACTTGTACCCACCCTTCTCTAGTCTGCTTTGCAGGCTGGGCGTCTGCGGGCTCCACCTCCTCCCTTTCCTCCCGCTAACAGGAGGCTCTGGAAAGAGATCAGAAGGCAGGTAGCCCTGGCCGGTTTGGCTCAGCGGTTAGAGCGTCGGCCTGCGGTCCGGAGAGACCCGGGTTCGGTTCCCGCTAAGGGCACGTACCTCGGTTGCAGTTTGTCCCCGGCCCTGGTTGGTCGTGTGGGTGGCAGCCACTCGATGTGTCCCTTTCACGTCGATGTTTCTCTCTCTCTCTCTCCCTCTCACTCTATCTGAACAAAACATCGAAAAATGTCCTCGGGTGAGGATAAAAAAAAAAAAAAAAAAGGAGAAGGCAGGTAGCCGAGAGGGGCTTTCTGCTTCTGGCTTCCACAGAGCGGCAGTTGCCAGAGACGGCTAGGTGTTTGCGTGTGGATTATTCCAGAATCCAGCAGTCCAAGCCAGTTCCAGATCACGTTACGGTGGCACCTCTCCGGCGGATTCGAAACTAACCTCTGTAGTGTCACCGGCCGCTCAGAGGCTGGGACAGACTTGTGGGCTCCCGGCTGGTGCAACTTGTCCTCTGAGTATCGCCTTCTCCTACTTTTTGTTCCTCTGACGACTTCTAACTGATTCAGCAGCTACCTAACCCCTCCAGGTTTTATTTTCCTCGTCTCCAAAACTGGGCTAGTAATATCTGGGACGTGGGTGGGTGTGAAATGAACACTGTTAGAAATCCTACACACAAAAAAGTTCATAATGACCCCCGTGTGTACTTCAAATTAAAAAAAAAATGAAATCAACAAATAAGTATAAAGATGTTCACAAAATTCTGATTTCTAGCATAACGACTTTAAAATATTTTAATGTGAAAATATTGGTGCCTTGCATTTCAGTATCCTAATTACGTACCTTGCCCACCTACTGTGTATCTAGCGTTATAATATCCACCTTCTGGGATCATTTTGAGGATCAGTAATAAGATATGCAAAGCCCCTAGCGCTGGGTCTGGCCTGTAATAGACACAAAATACATGGCAGTTGTGATTATTTGCATTGCAGACCATTTTAACAGCACCCATATATCCTCAATACTGCCCACATTTTTTAATATCATTGCCATTATCTCTCATTTTGCCTCCTCACTGCTGAGGGTGGTGATCTTAGAAAGCCTCAAGTAGAGACTGCACAGAAAATAAAATCTGAAATCTCTCTTGATTCATCTGAATGTGTTACAAGCCGTAAACAGGCAGGTTGAGACTCTTCCTAATAGAACACATTACATAGCCTACTAATCCTAAGGGGAAATAAACTCCCATCTATTTTTGCCTATTATATACCAGGGGGTCTGCTAGGGACCTTTATGTGGGTTATCTCATTTTGTCTTGTTAAACTAACTAGTTGGAAGACGATTGACTTTATTAATTGGATGAACATAAACAAAGACAATGGGTACTGCCTTAATTAACAAGTGAGTATGTACTGTATTAGGAAGAGACTCACTCACATAAGGAAGATTTATTGCGCACTTTTCTGAATGCGAGGAAACACGAAACCAAGAAAACAGAGCTGAGCATTACAGGACACACATGGAAGTCACCTCTGCCCCCAGATGCTTCCGGAAGGGCTGCCAAGGACTCCCAGATGGCTTCAACCTAGAGGCACAGCCTCATCCAAGAAAGCCTGAGAGCTTATTCATTCCCCCCACCCCCCCACCCCCCGCCCAAGGGCAGTCCAGGCCAATGGCTGACACGAGGGTACAAAAAGCCCCGTCCCTTGCTTTAAGGTAGGACAAAAATCTGTGGTCCCAGTCACGCTCCAGAGCGCCCCCTGAGGTCAGGCTGAGGTTAGGCTCCGGGGCAGCCACTCCATCTTTGCTTAGCTTCTTCCTCCACGCTGTCCTGCCTCCTCCCTGTTTTGCTGCTTCTTCCTGAGAGCACTCCTTCAATGCCTGCCTTGAGCAGAATCCCCACCCCAGGCTCTGCTCCTAGGGAGCCTGGCCTCCCCCTGTCCTCAGGGAGCTTTTGCCTGGTAGAGAAATACACTTGTAAATGTACAAACAAAGCACAGATGATAGCAAAGTCATGAACGCAGGTGAACCAACCACTACAGGTGCACAGAGAGAGGAAGCAGGCAGAATCATCAGTGCTCATCTTCGTGCAGACAGTGTGTGGGTGACAGCAAAGAAATCCACCCAGAGTTCCAGCACAGTCAGGCATGTGCTCGACAGCATAACCAGCAAACTCTTCTTAAAGAACCGAAGAGTAAACACTGTAGGTGTCGGACCTCGAGGAGACACTGAGTATACTATGTAGGTATTTACGTAACTATTACTATACTCAAGAAAATTCATTGAGATGGCTCTAGAACGGTGATTTTCAACTGGTGTACCACAGCACACTGGTGCGCCACAAGAATTTTTAAAACACGCAATACCTGACTATTTAGTCAGGGGTACTGACCTCTTTTTCCTTAGATGGTCAAATAAACAAATGACAACAGCCAACACAACAGCCGAACAGTGTGAATGCCCTGTCTTGAACCATAAATTGTAGGTCATACAACAGAGTTGCATCTTATTGGTTATGCTGCATAATAAGGTTGCATCTGATTGGTTAATTCTTGTTACCAAAAATCATTACATACAAATATAGGTACCTGATTTTTTAAAAAGTCACTTTGAAGCGAAATGGGTAGGTAATTACTATTATGATTATTTTGTAAATCAATCAAAATTATACCCATTTTTTTTTGTCAGATCGGCTAAAAAACACAGTTTTTGTGTGTGCTGTAGAATTTTAGTAATTAGTTCATGTGGCATGAGATGAAAAAGGTTGACAGTCACTGATCTAGAAGGCTAAAGAGGATACAGTTAGTTGGTTCACTCAGCACCCATTCTAACCCCATTCTTTTCTGACTATTCTTACTGCTTAAAAAATTAATTTTCCAGCCTTATATCTAGAGGTGGCCATGCAACAGAGTTCTAGCCACAGAGACATTAGCAGAAAGTTGCTGCCATTTTCCATTCACCCTTTTTCTGTCTCACATGCCGGCTTGGTGCCGAGAGATCCAGCAGCCTTTTTGTGACCATGAGGACGAAAGCCGCGTGCCCAGAGCAGCACAGCAGAAAGACAGAAGTGTCTGGACTGCAACAGTATCAGTGATCCGCCACCTGAGCCCAATCTTGATACTTCTCGTTTCTTAGGAAAAGCAAAATCCTTACTTGCGTATGCCTTTATTATATTTTCTTTCCGTTACAGCCGAAATCAATTCTTAATGATATAAAGAAGAGCCAAGTTTAAAGAGTTGGTGTTTCAGGAAAGATGGGGGCCCACAAGCAACGTGGGAGAAAAGAAAATAACACATTTCGGAAGGGTAATATCACATAGCTGCATTTGAAATATATCCACAGGATATATTTCCTTCCTGTGCTATATGAACACAACCCACAACACAAACACGTGCCTTTTCATCCACACTCCCAATTATATTGAATTTTAAAATTAGACTCCCTAGCCTATTTTCTTCCTATTTTTGAAAATTTCAGGCAAAGGATGTAAAACAAAGATTTGGCGGCTGGTCTTGAGATAAAGGAAGAACTGAACAATGATGCTTTGGGGCGACTGCATGGGAGAAATTCCAGCAGCTGAGCACTGGACGAGCCCTTCCTGTGGTACTGCCTGAGGTCATGCAGCTCTGGCCACGCCCTCTATGCCTCAACTCAGGTTTTCAAACTGGGAGGAGAGCGAATCAAATTGACCCAACTTGGGTCAGGTCCCTGTATTCTTGGAACACACAGCCATGCCCAGGGGACAAAGTATATCATGCAGGCACGACACTGGGGAAATCGTTAGGAGCCAGGCACCATCCCAGTGTGTCTCCTACATTCTGTCCCTTGGCTGCCTGGGTGTGTGTGTGTGTGTGTGCGCGCACACACCTATACTCCATACATGTATCCTTCTTCACACATAGCCACATACTCTGTACAACTGAAAGTAATGATTCCATGTATAACAATTAACCCTCTCACCTTTATCTCCAGTAGAAAATAATCCAAATTTATGACAATGTCATGAGACCAGTTTTCTGATTCCATGTTCTTCGGGTGGTGTCCATTCATATCATAAATTTACAATAATTCTACCTTGGTGTTCTGTAACTATGCTGCCTCTAAGGGAAACAAAAGTTCAAGAAATCTAACTGAAGGCAAAAATAGATACAGACATCGATTCAGTAAGCAAAATAACCCAGTTAGGGGGGTTTGCCTTGGCTGCTGAAATGGTCACAGGATTCTAGCCGGCATTCTTGATGTTCTTGCAGACTCTCGCCTCCTCCTGACTTTTTTCCTTTGGTCAGCAACTCAGAGGGTCAGGAGTCGTTGCCCAGGGAAGTTACTCAGTATTTTATTTCTGAATAGTCTAGGCCCCTAGAGCTTCCGTTTGTTTGGTGTTGCTGTGGCTTCTCCTGACCTTTGCTATTGGGCATGGCAGGCTAAGGTGGTTCTTTGCTCTCTAGAGGGTTCTCGTCTATGTAACTCAACTCTACCAGCCTTGATTTCGGTCTTCCCTTGCATGCACTGAATGAAAAACAAAAACCATGACAGAATATTCCGACCGTTGGTCATGTGTCAACTACTTTAATTTAGTCGTTTTCCCTCTGTGTTTCAAAAACACAGATTCTGACTCATTTGATTAGACTCTCTGACAGATAAATCCAATAGATAGCGAAACAGCCTAAACAAATATAGGTATACCTCAGAGATGTTGGGGTTTGGTTCCAGACGACCGCAATAAAGTGGAAGTCGCAATAAAGCGAGTGTCGTGAAAAAGCGAGTTGTGATCTTTTTTTGCTGGTAAAGGATATTGCCTTCAATTTGCAAAAAACACAACATCTGTGAAGCACAGTAAAGTGAAGTTATGCCTGCAGAGTAATTGTTTCTGTGATCAACTTTGTAACATAATTAAAAAGACAAGGGCTTAGGAATTAGGCTGGGCTGGACTTCATTTCTGGTACTGAACTTGCTATCTGACCTTGGGCAATTTATTAATTGCTCTCAGCCTTATTTTCTTCATTTATATAAAATGATCACCATGATTTCTAACGCATATGCAGATTGCAAAATGTAATTAAATGACCTCTAACGTCTCTGATATAGTTTCTGGAAAAGATAATAGACACCCAGCAAGTGATAACCATAGTAATTAGAGTTTATAACGGGAAATACTACGTGGCAAATTACCCAGAAATTCACAAGCGGTCTATCCATACTTGACATGCGTTGAAAAATTTCCCATCATTGACTCATCCATTTCCCCCAAATTCTTCCTCAGACTTGTCCCGAGGTGGAGCACACTGGACCATGAATGACTGCCTCTTTTGGCTATTTTCGCAAGATTTTTTTCTCATTCCAATACCACTAGCAGAAGGTGGGGCTGTCATCAAGCAATGGAATGTTGTCAGCTGGAACATGTGGTCCAACTCCAACTGTGTTCTTGGCTTCCCTCATTCTTATCTTTCCAAGAATGTGAACATCCCGTTTTCTCTTAACTCATTTGATTTCTTCTAAATAACCTTGACACCTTTCCCTTCTCTGACACGATAAATGTTCTCAACAATACTACCCACTAAGCAGGTGTGTGTGTGTGTGTGTGTGTGTGTGTGTGTGTTGTAGGGGTAGAGTGCTAATCATAAATATGCTCTTTAATTTTGCATGCAAATTATTATTTCTATGGATTGACCAGTCAGCTGTGACCTCGAGGCTATCTGATCTACCAAGCCACAAGCTTGACTGTGTGCAACATCACATCATCATCAAGTGGACACGGTAAACATGAGATCGGGCTAAAGAATTTCACGAAGACACAGTCAAGTGGATGAGCCAGCGACTCAGAACCTCAGGGAATCGACTTCTGTGGCCTTGCCGTCCTTCCTTCGAGCTATCCCTACGCCGAACAAAGAGTCTCCCATGACTAGTTGATGAAGGAAGAAAAACTTGGACCCGGTGAATCAATGGTCTGAGTGATAGGCTGACAACGGTTGGAAGTAGACTGTTTCTGCTTTTGGGAGTGAGGAAGGGAATCCTCCAAGAGGGTAGAACCTCTGACAGTCTAGAGATAGTAAAATGATCAGTGGCGCCCGGCTGGTGTGGCTCAGTGGTTGAGCATCGACCCATGTATCAAGATGAGTGGCTACCAAGGACTGGGGTAGGAGAGATGGATAAATACAGAGCACGGAGGATATTAAGGAAAGTGAATCTACTCTCCATGATGCTACAGTGGTGGATACATGCCTTAAATATTGGCCAAACCTGTGGAATGCACAGCACCAGGACTGAGCCCTACGTAAGCTGTGGACTCTGGGTGATGATGACGTGTCAGCATGGTCCATCCATTGTAGTGAACGTGCCACTCTAGGGAGGGGTGTTGGTAACGCGGACGCTATGCCAGTGCAGATGCAGGAGTATATGAGAAATCTCTGTACCTGCCTCTCGGTTTTGCTATAAACCTAAAACTGCACTGAAAAATAAAGTCTATTTTTTTTTTTTATTGAGCCATTTGGTAGAAACACAACATCTATTTTCATGCCCAGGAATTTATTTTTTAAATTCAATGATCTCTCTCTCTCTCTTTTTTTTTAATTAATCCTCACCCGAGGACATTTTTCCATTTTTTGTTCAGGTAGAATGGGAGGGAGAGAGAGGAACAGAGAGAGATAGAAAAACATCAACGTGAAAGGGACACATCGAGTGGCTGCCACCCGCACCACCAACCAGGGCCGGGGACAAACTGCAACCAAGGTACGTGCCCTTAGCGGGAACCGAACTCGGGTCTCTTGGGACCGCAGGCCGACGCTCTAACCACTGAGCCAAACCGACCAGGTCCAATGACCTCTTTTTAATTGGAAAAGGCTGGTATATTACTCCCTGGCTAAAAATATCTATCTTCAAATTATTTTCTAAATCATTTCTCTTGGTAGGTTTTTCTTTATTAACTATACTTAAAAATCAGAATATGTAGTAATATCTGCATACTCTAAAAATACAATTGAAAAAATTTTAAGAAAATCAATTTTATTATTGGATTATAGACTATACACTTTTTTTTGTTGTTGCTAATCCTCACCAGAGGATATTTTTCCATTGATTTTTAGACAGAGTGGAAGAAAATGAGGGACAGAGAGAGAGGGAAAGAGAAACATCGATGTGAGAAAGACACATCGACTGGTTGCCTCCCCCACGACCCCGACTAGGCTGGGGATCGAACCTGCAACCCAGGTACATGCTCTTGTCCAGAATCAAATCCGTTGACCCCTCAGTCCATGGGCCGACACTCTAACCGCTGAGCCAAACTGGCCAGGGCATGAATCTATACTTTTAAGTGGAAGAATAAATCTGGATATATTAAATAAAAAATCAATAACACCATATACAAACACTTCTTAAATAAACTCCAGCATGAAGAAATTGTTATGACTGTCACAGTGAGCATTTGGAAAGATTAATAGAAGCAGAGATAATGTGACATTTCGCTGATCTTTCAAGGGAAGCTGGACATATAACACTTTTTTTTTATGAAAATTATAACTGATGGTGAAACATGGTGTTTCTAGTGTGATTCAGAAAGGAGGTGTCAATTTTTTTTTTTTCCCAGAAAATTTCAACATTACCAAAACCCAAGAAGATACAAACTTCAAAAACAAGTGAAACATATCTTGAGTCATTGCTCCAAAGTTTATCCCAAAAAGTCTATTTTGAAAAAATCTGACTCCTGTAAACTACCCTTTGCAGTGAGCTGGATGAACAAGAGAATTTAATGTCTGTTGAATACCTAGCATGCTTGGAACACGTCACATACATCATCTTTAATCCTTATAGCAACAGTGCAAGGAAAACATTCTTACCTCCACTTTCCAGGTTAAAAAACTGAGTCTACAAAGAGGTAAAGTATCTTCTCTGACGTCAAACAGCTAATTTGTGGCAGAGGTGGGATCTCAACTGTCTGCTTCTAGATTTGTGTTCTTTCAACTCCTTTGCCTCAACTCAACACTTGTGGTTTTTCACCAATTCACGGTGTACTTTCCACAAAGTTTGTGAATCAAGCATCACAACCCAGCAAGACACTTCAGCTGATTTGCAAAAATGTGACTTCACAAAAAAAGAAAAGAAAATGGTGTCATTTCCAAAAGCAAAAGTCCAACCACAGAGGGTAAAGCCTGGACCAACGGTGCTTTGCAAAAGGAAGTAATCTACACCGTAAGGACACTTCAAGAAATGTTTGAAACCGGAGGAATCCGTGTACCATTTGGAAGCAAAATTTCTTGTGTGCCCATTTAAAATAATAGTCTTGTTATTCTTAACATACAGGTAAAAAGAATGACTGATACATTGGCTTTTTGTTCCCTTTGCCTAATTGCCCCAAGGACAAATTTCCTCCCCAATTTTGACTGTAAGTATAACTTACATAAGGGTAGCTAGATTTCGTCTTTAAGGGTGGGACTACACGTAATAGGTTTATATGATTTGTTCAAAGTCATACCCTGAAGTGAGTTCCCACAGGGAAGAACTGTACCTTGCTCATCTCGACAGCCCACTTGTGTGAAGCACAGAACAAATTAACTAATTATGCATTCAAGAATCATAGACGAGCTCCCTGACTGGTACAGCTCAAGGTTGGGATTGTCCGCCCAGGCTCTGAAGCATTGTGGGTTTGATTCCCAGTCAAAGGCACATCCCTGGGGTGCAGGTTTGATCACTAGCCCTGGTCGGGGTGCACGCAGGAGCCAACCAATCGATGTGTCTCTCTCACATCAGTGTTTCTCTCTCTCTCTCTCTCTTGCCCTCCCTCTCACTCTCTATAAAACTCTAACAATCAATGGGAAAAAATATCCTCAGATGAGGATTCACAACAAACAAACAAAATCATGGAACAGAAAGTTAAAAAGAAGCAAGTTTCAGACTCGGGAGCTTGGGTACCAATAACAGCTTGTCCTTGGGAATCACACAGAGCATCCCTTGCTCTGGTCTACAAAGATTGCTCCTGGCGCCCCAGGTTTTTACCCTGATACTGCCACTAATGGGCTATACAAACCCCTCTTCCCCGGGGCTCTGATTTCTGATTTCCAAACCCGCACACTGGGAAGCTGGGGAAAAGGGGAGGAAGGAAAAGAAGGATGCTTAGAGAGCCCTTCGGCCTGCCTTTACAATGTCATGATTTGGACCCATATCAGGGGTTGGCCAGTTATGGCCCATGGGCCAAATTCAGTCCCTGGCCTGGTTTTGTGAAGCCCATGAGCGAAGTTGGCTTTCTACATTTCTGAATCGCCGGGAACATTCAAACGCGTAACAGTATTTTGTGACATGTAAAAGTTGGATAGACTTCGGTTTTCCTTGCTCGTAAAGAAACCTGGGTTGCAACTCAGCCACACTCGCTCCCGCACACGTGTCCGCAGCTGCGCTCACGCTGCAGCAGCGGGGTGGAAGAGCTGTGACAGAGACCATATGGGCCACCACGCCTGCGACCTTAACTCTCTGACCTTCACAGGACAACGCTGGCTGACCTCGGACACGGACAATCAACCACAGCGTCCCTTGGGAAAACGGAAGCCTGAGTCTAAGTAGGGGCTGTGTAAATGAAGGGACAACCTTCCCAAGTATTGGGCTAAGAAAACAGCCCAGCAGAAGAGCAGCTGAGGTGGCTTGGCGGCACCATTATTATCACCTGTCCAAATCCCCCCCACCTGTGCCCCTAACCAGGCCAGCATTTCACAGGCACCCATGGAGGAGACAGGACTTGGAGGGCGGCCTCACATCTTCCCTTCCTCCTACTTCTCCGCATTCTGTTTTCGGAGAGGTTGTCAGAGGAATGCTGAACCCTCCCGTGGTTGCCTCGGACCCCGGGAGCAGGGTCTGACAGTGTTGGCGCCGGGAAGCTTTCTGCGCTCCTATCTGAGCTCTGCAGCTGCCTGCTCCCTGTTCCGCCAGGATGCACGGTCCCCGGTGCATCTGTTCTTCCATCTCTCCCTCTGTCCTGCTCCCTCGGCCTCCGCCTCCCTCTCTTACACACACACACACACACACACACACACACACGCTACAATTGCGTAGAGGGAGAAAAACCTTTCGGCTTCTTACCAAATCTAATACAAAATCCCTTTCATAAACAAAGCTGCCTTTGTCGTTTGTAAACGTGTAGCTGTCCCTCCTGGGAGCTACAGTGTTATTTTTTCGGCATGGCTTTTATTGGCCCATCGTGTGTGTGTGTGTGTGTGTGTGTGTGCATGTGCGTGCACAGGTGTGTGTACATGCACAGGTGTCTGTGAAGCAGGTAATGTGGGAATGAAGAAGAGAATGTTAGGGAGAGAGCAGCACAGGGTAACCAGACAGAAGACACTGTGGCCTGGCCAGTGCAGCTCACTGGTTGAGCGTTGACCCAGGCACCAAGAGGTCACCGGTTCGATTCCTGGTCAGGGCACAAGCCCAGGTTGTGGGCCTGATTCCCGGCGGGGGGCAGGCGGGGGGCAACCAATCCGTGTTCTGTCTCATTGATTTTCTATCTCTCTCCCTCTCCCTTCCTCTCTCTCTAAAATCAAGAAAGAAAAAAAAATTTTTAATGTGGACACTGTGAAGCTAAAATATGGGGTTCCCAAGTCAATCACCTCCAAGCTGGGGGAGATGGAGTGTGAGGAGGAGAGGGGAGAGTGGGTGGTCCTCTCTGACAACTTACTCATCATCTAAGACAATTTCATGACCAAAAATATCCTTTAAAAAAAAGTGCCTAAAATAAAAAGCACATGAAGAGAATATAAGTTAACAGTGGTTGCCCTTAGCTGGGAGGGAGAGGAGGCAGGTTGTGGGTGATCTGTTCCTTTTATTTCAACTCTTCTGCATCTCCATACTCTCTTTTTGTTGTTGACTTTTTGTTGCTGTTGTTAATCTGCACCCAAAGATATTTTTCCACTGATTTTTTTTTTTGATAAAGTGGAAGGGAGGAAAAGAAAGAGACAGAAAGGAAAAAAATTGATGTGAGAAAGACACATTGATTGGTTGCCTCCCCCACGACCCCAGCTAGGGCCGGGATCAAACCTGCAACCCAGATACGTGCCCCTGACCAGGAATTGAACCCATGACCCTTTGATCTGTGGGCTGACACTCCAACCACTGAGCCAAACTGGCCAAGGCCCCATGTTCTCTTTGTGACGTTAAGCTGTAGACAAAGGACATTTGTCTTTTGTAAAAGAAAATTAACTGACAGAGAAAAACACAATGAACCCTGACTTAGACAAAGACACATGAGATACCTTCCATGCCTAATCACTTTAGGGTTAATCAAAACATAGCACTTTGTAGAAATGCTTCTTAAAATGTGTTTTCTAGTATTTCTCCTTTGGGCCTATGGATTATAAACTGAACACAAACGAATCTTCCCCACTGCCCTGAGACCAATTTATCCCTCCCATCAAAGCACAATGCATACACACAATTCTAACTAACTGAAACATTGAATGATTAAGATATTACTCTAAGAAAACATACAGACTTCAGCTAAGAGGACGACTGAATAAATTCACACACCTCCGCTTTTTCATTACATTACATGAAAGTACCAGTGATTTTTTTTTTTTAGCCATAAGGATAAGAAAGAGAGAAAAGATAATACCGACAGCACCTAACAAGCTGGACAGCAGAAAGCACATGTGGCATTTGACAGAGCAGACCCAGGAACACTGAACCCTAAGCCAGCAACGGGAACACAACCAGGAGCCCCCAAAAGCTTGAGAGTTGGCACCTTAATTCATTTCTGGAGGCAGAGGTTAAGAGGAACAATGAAAACAGGACTGAATTCTATTTAAATGACAACAAATAGAGCCCAGATTTTTCTACCTGCTCTGGGTGACTGCACCTCCCTAAAGGTGGCAGCAGCACCCCAGAGGTTCCCTCCCTGCAGGGCGAAAGGCAGCATCTCTGGGGAGGAGCTGTCCATGTGCCGAGTGCTGAAAACACTAGAAATGAAGAATCGTTTACATAGTCAATACTGAGACCCTCCAGTCTGTCCTCCCACTGGGTTGAAAAGAGGATGAGAGACACTCAGACAGGAGATAAAAAGATTCCCGTCTGGAGAGAATTCCACCTGCCTCCGTGAAATGCCCAAAGGTGGGGAGGAGGATGGTTTCCAAAAAACGAACCCAGCCACATTACCGTCCAAGGAAGCCACCAAGCACAGAGCTTCGAACAGCATTTGGGTGATTCCTTGTTAGCAGAAGCAGACAGCTTAGGGTCGCTAGACAACCCGGGAAAGCATCGAACATGAAAAGCAAAGACCAGAGCAAACAGACAAATAAAAACAACCTGTATGAAAAGGACTGTGTGAGGAGATAAGACATTCCAAAATCCATTATGAGTGTCCTCAAAGAGATTCAAAGCAGATATTATTTTCATGATATAAGAACTTAATCCATGGAATAATGAAGTTCTATACAAATAAAAATATGGGAGCAGAATTTTAAAATTCTCATTAGAAGAATAGCAATACAAGGTTGAGTAGAAGACTTTTATTTCTCCCAGAAATAAAGCTAAAAGAAAGAACTGAAAAATAGGAAAAAGCAAGAAAATTAGTAAAGATTTAACACTATTAAATGATCAGAATTTCAAAGAGAGTGAGAGAGAGAGACAGAGAGGCAGAGAGAAAAAGACACACATAAAAAAAAGAAAGAGCCCTGGTTGGTTTGGCTCAGCGGTTAGAGCGTTGGCCTGCAGTCCAGAGAGACCCGGGTTCAGTTCCCGCTGGGGGTGCGTGCCTCGGTTGCGGTTTATACCCAGCCCTGGCTGGTCATGTGGGTGGCGGCTGTTCAATGTGTCCCTTTCACGTCAATGTCTCTCTCTCTCTCTCTCTCTCTCTCTCTCTCTCTCTCTCTCTCTCTCTTCCTCTCACTCCCCTCTCCCTCCCACTATATCTGAACAAAAAATGGAAAAAGAATGTCTTCATGTGAGGATAAAAAAAAGAAAGAAAATTTCTCAAAGTTGAAAGACATCATTTCTCAGATTAAAACAGATGAAAATAAACCCATACGAAGGTACACCATCTTAAAATTTTGAAAGGTGGAACAAAGAGAAGACCCCAACATTTTCCAAAAAGGAAAACACACACATTATTTACAAAGAATCAAGAATCAGAATGATTTCAGTCTTCTTCTTTTATTTATTTATTTATTTATTTATTTATTTATTTATTTTTTATCCTCACCCAAGGACATTTTTCCATTTTTTATTCAGACAGACTGGGAGGGAGAGAGAGGGGGGAGAGAGAGAGGGGGAGAGGGAGAGAGAGAGACAGAGAGAGAGAGAGAAACATCAACGTGAAAGGGACACATCGAGTGGCTGCCACCCACACAACCAACCAGGGCCGGAGACAAACTGCAACTGAGGTACATGCCCTTAGCGGGAACCGAACCCGGGTCTCTCTGGACCGCAGGCCGATGCTCTAACCGCTGAGCCAAACCGGCCAGGGTGATTTCAGTCTTCTTAATAGCAATACCTGAAGCTAGAAAATAATGGAGCAATATGTTCCAAATTTAAAGGGGAAATTATTTACAACTAAGAATGCTATACCCAACCAATCACTTAAGTGTAGTAAAGAATAACATCATTTCTTTTCTAGAAGCGATAACTCCAAGCAGATAAAATTTATAGAATACTTGAGTGCTTTAATATAACTACAGGGAGCGGTCAAGGATGACAGAACCGTAAAACAACTCAGAAAATAATGATTAACTCCAGAAAACAAACAAACAAACAAATATTATGCCAGGATGGAAAATTTCTCATGCTACATATATAGGGCTATGCTTTGAATCACATTTATATATAGTCATGAAAATGTAAATGGTGACTATTGATCTAACTGACCAAAACGATACAACTATTTGGGGAGGATGGAGACAAGGATGGGAAACGTGTCTGTATACAGAACAGCAGTGAAAGAAGAAAGTAGAGAATGCTTACATCCCCCCAAAACGGAGAGGTAATAAAATAAGCATATTATTTAGAGATTTGATGTCAGTACCGAAAGAAATACCTACAAGAATGTCAAGTAACTGCCCATGAAGAGCACAGCACAGGGGGCAGGAGAATGCTAGGATTCGTAATAAGCCTTATAAAACTACTTGACCCTTTAAACAGTATGCATATTAAAAGTTTAAACTTCAAAGTCAATTCTCTAAAATCTCCACCTACACCCCCATGCCAGAGCTGGGGTGCACTCAGAGCACCTTCTCCAATACCCCCACCCCAGGGTTTACACCTCTTCCCCACATCTCTATGTCCCATCGCTGCCCGTGGACTCTGATCACATATTCTTTGTAGAGAGGCATCGATACCACTGATTAGCTCTGGTCAAGTGGCTCCTAACTGGGGCTGCAGGAGCTAATCTATTGCTTTTCATTAAATGTCAGTTTGATGAGTTGAACTGTGAGGTCAGTGCGATCGCCTTTCTCTCTGGGTTCTCGGGAGAAAGTCTCCTCATGGACTGAAGAACCTGGACCCTCTCACCCCGACTTATGTGATTCTGGGCAAGTTACTTAACGGTAAAAGGAACTATATCATCAAGGCTGTCTCCAGTCTGAGATGAAAAACTAAACAAAGCTCCTAGCCTGGGGCCCGCTCACGGACAGTGCTGGATATAATAATCTAGTTCCTGCCCGTTGAGGCCACACCACGTGGAGGAGCCTAGGACAACCACAGCCCTGGTCAGCATAAATACAAGGTTCAGGCCGCACTGTTGAGACCTTTGCCAAGTGGCTGCCTGCCTTCGGATTTCTCGCTGTCACCTGACTCTACCAACTCCCGCTCCTGCGAGGGAAGTGTTTCAAATGCTATTTCTGTCCTGCCCTTCGGAAGAAAGACAAGGGGCAGAGAGTCTCCCTGAAATGTGCACAATGAAAACATTCCAGCGTTTAATGAAGGCAGAGTTCATGATCAGCCACAAGCACAATTATTCAACTGGCAATCCAGACGTCCCTTGCTCGGCTCCTCCGGTCTGTCAGACCCACGGGCCCCTTTTCTCCGCCATCCCAGTTCTGAGTGGCCTGGGTCACCTTCCAGCCGACTCGAAGCCCAGTGAAGCCTTTCAGTCCAATTCCTCTTTGGAAGGGGCAACTGCTCAAATAGAGGGTGGTACAATCAGGTTCAGGTGGCCTGGGGGTCCTACCTGGGCTGCTGGGGGAAGGTGCTCCGCTCTCAGCCACTCACAATTCAAAAGCTCAACTTGTGGGGCAGTGGAGCATGGGCTCAGAAATAGGAGGAAAATTGTGGCCTTAATTCTTATCTCCCTGGCAGAGGGGAGGTTATAAAAAGCCGATTTCTGAGCAGTGGACCAGAAATGGGCTAGTCTATTACCTAGTTGTGTTTCCCCCGGCAAACGCGTCACATCTCTGAGTCTCCTCCGCGAAGAGAAGGAACGGGATTAGAGGGTCTGCAAGACCTCTTTGCACATTTGGGTTCTGACCGTGACCTCCAAAGCACTTTTCTGCAAACATCTGCACCTCATAAATATTCATGAACAATGAAGGGGAACATTAGCTACTGTTAGAGGATAATGAAAACTTCTTACCTTCCTCAAGTTTTGCCTTGGGAGCCAAGATTAAGTACCAAACAGTAGTTGTCAAGACCCTCCTCATTTGCCCTGGCCAGTTTGGCTCAGCGGTTAGAGCGTTGGCCTGCGGTCCGGAGAGACCTGGGTTCGGTTCCCGCTAAGGGCATGTACCTCGGTTGCAGTTTGTCCCCGGCCCTGGTCGGTCGTGCGGGTGGCAGCCACTCGATGTGTCCCTTTCACATCGATATTTCTCTCTCTCTCTCTCTCTTCCTCTCTCTCCCTCCCACTCTATCTGTACAAAGAATGGAAAAAATGTCCTCGGGTGAGGATAAAAAAAAAAAAAAAAAAGACCCTCCTCATTTTAAAGTCAGGTTAGAACATCTATAAAATATTTGCAAAGGACAGAGTCAACATCCAGTGTTGCCTGCACAGACTATCACCCACTTTTCCAGGCTTTACAAGAAAAGACTAAAATTGTATTGGAGACTGAGAGAGACAGTTCTTTAAAGGGGCTGTGGGCTGCATGCACCTCTTCCCTGTGCCTTTCCCCTCGGTGGAGAAGCACTTCCCTCTCACTTTAAGGCAAGTGACAACCACTCAGACTGATTTACAGGTGCTCCTGAAGTTTGAAGGACTCCGGCACTGCTATTTACATCTGAATAAAGAGGTTGGATTGGAATTAGAGGGCAGAGAGAAGAAAGATGTGAACTGGGAGTGGTCTGTACTTCCAGTTATGTTGAATAAAGGTAGGTGTAAGGGTGTGTGTGTGTGTGTGTGTGTGTGTGTGTGTGTTTCCATGGACCAAACATAGATTTCACAATAAGGGAACCAGTTGTAGATTTCTAAAGTAAATTGCAGACATCCACATATATCCCCTAAATACTTTGGCATGCATTAACTAGAGTTCAGCACAGTTTCTGGTATAAAATCTACATATAATAAAATGTACCAGTCTTAAGTATGTACTTGCTGTGTTTTGACGAATGCATACATATATGTAACACAAACCTCTGTAAAATAAAAACCCAAACCCAGAAAGGCCCTTCGTGGCCCCTCTCAGTCAATCCCCACCTCTATACCCTTGAGTTTTTTCCAGCATAAATTAAGTCTGCCAAATTTTTAGAATTCCACATAAATGAAATCATATAATGGTCATTCTTTGGTATCAGGGTGCTTTCGGTCAACCAAGTGTTTTTGATATTCACCTACATTGTTGAACATGTCAATCATTATTTTATTTTTGTTGCTGAATAATAATATCCCACGGTATGGATACTACAGTTTGCTTATCCATTCTCCTGTTTATGGACAACAGGACTGTCTCCAGTTTGGGGCTGTTATAAATAAAGTTGTTATGTTCTTCTAAAAGTCTTAAACACACACACACATACATTTTCATTAATCTTGAGTAAATACTTAATAATGACATTACTGCCCTGGCCAGTTTGGCTCAGCGGTTGGAGCGTCCGTCTGCGGTCCGGAGAGACCCGGGTTCGGTTCCCGCTAAGGGCATGTACCTCGGTTGCAGTTTGTCCCTGACCCTGGTTGGTCGTGCGGGTGGCAGCCACTCGATGTGTCCCTTTCACGTCGATGTTTCCCTCTCTCTCTCTTCCTCTCTCTCCCTCCCACTCTGTACAAAAAATGGAAAAATGTCCTCGGATGAGGATAAAAAAAATAATAATAATAATGACATTACTTAGATTTATAGGGTAGGTGTATATTTAGTTATATACAATAATTCCAGAAAATTTCCAAAGTAGTTGTACTATTTTATATTCCCACCAGCAATAGGGGAGATTTCAAATTGAGTATTTCCGGTCATTTCAATGGATGTGTAGTGGTACTCCACTATGATTTTAGTTTGCATTTTCTTGATGATTAATCATTTTGAATACTTTTTCCCAGTTGTACATCATATCTGTTTAGTTTCTCCTTGAATCTTTTCACCTTCTGGAGGTTTGTTTTTATCTTTTTATCTTGAGATTTTAAACACTGTTTATATATCCTGGAAACTAGTCCTTTGTCATAAAGTGAATTTATAAATATTTTCTATCCATCTGTGGTTTATATATTCATTTTAATGTATCTTTGAACTAACAAGTTTTTCATTTATCAGTTATTTCTGCTACATTCTGTGTTAGTTTCTGTCAGTCGTATTTTTCAAAAATTTAGTCATTTCACCCAAGTTGTTGAATTTGTCACCATGAAGTTGTTCATAATAGTCTCTTATCATCCTTTTCATGTCTATAGATCTGTAGCGATAACCCCTCTTTCACTTGTTATTGAGAACGTGTGGTTTCTCTCCTTTTTTCATAATCAGAGAAGCTGGTGGTTTATTCACGGCTGATCTTTTCAAAGGCCCTGTTTCGCTTTCCTAATTTTCTCTATTATTGTGTCTGTTTTCAGCTCCAGACCAAAGTCTGATACAAGTGAAAGTGTGTTTCATTTCCTCGTTTTTCACATTTTCCCTTTTCTAGGTGCTGAGAAATGAGAAACAGTGAAAAAACTAACACTGATTGAATCTCTACTATAGTTCAAACTCCGTGTATGGACTTCATACACATTATCTCGTTTAATCCTCATAACGACCTTATCAGGCAGCTACTATTACTTCTACCATTTTATACAGGACATAAAGCTCACAGAATCTAGGCACTGTGTCCAAAACTCACTTAGAAGGTACCGATTCCTCAGGAATTTAAAAAAACAGCATGTAAGTAGTACTTCTAGGAATTTCTCAAGGCAAGTCTCACACGAATGTCCAAAGACATTGGCAAGAATATATTCTACAATGTTGTGTACAGTAATGGAAAACTGGAAACAACCTATAATGCCCATCATTAGAAGAAGAGTTAGAATAGTTAGGATGCTTCCATATTATAAAATACTGCACAGATGTTGACAGATAAAATTAAGTTTTAAAAATAAATTGCATTCAACTCTACTCATAGGCCAAAGGAGGCATGGTCAAGAATATTCACTGTATTTGTACACAAACATAAATATGAAGGGAAAACTAGAGGCTATCTACAAGTGGTGATTTATTGGGGGAGGGGGAGAAAAATGAAAGGGACTTATACTTTTTTTTTTTTTTAATCCTCACTTGAGGACACTTTTGCATTTATCTTCAGACAGAGTGGGAGGGAGAGGGGGGGAAGAGAGAGAGACACACACTGACTGGTTGCCACTCACACGTCCCCAACCGGGGCAGGGACAAACCGCAACCGTGTACGTGCCCTTAGCGGGAACTGAACCCAGGACCCTCTGGTCCATGGGCCGACGCTCTAACCGCTGAGCCAAACTGGCCAGGGCGGGACTTGTACGTTTTATGTACTTACTAGGTAAGAAGACACTAGAGTTGCTTTACTAGAATCCTTCCTATTCTTGCAAACTATAGCCAGAACCTTCCCAGACCCAGAAGAGGAAGAATTCCAGAACTGAATGGCAGGAATATTGACGTTACTGGGGAGAGCTGGAGAAGAGGGACCTGTGTAGCCCGATCATCAGCAGCCCTGGGTAGCAGCTTCAGGACACCTCGCCCTTCACAAGGGCTCAATAAATAAGCTGAATCGAAAACAAAGTCCATGACAGTTGTGAATTACAAATAAAGGCTGCATTCATCGTCAATGATAAGGGGTACGTAACATATAAAGTAAAGATGTCCTCTTATATTCTTCAGATTGCCCCCAAAATCTGAAGCTAACAATGTCGAACAAGCCAAAGACCAAACAAGTGTTCCGGTGTTGTTCGGGGGAATACAAATTGCTGCAACCATGTTAAACAGTTTGTCAGGTCCGAGGAAAGCTGGAGACAAGCCTACTCGTACGTTAGCAATTTCACCTGCGTAAGAGAAATTCTTCTCCAGGGACCTGCTCGAGGACGTAGATTGCAGTCGTGCATATATAACTTTGGCTTATGTACATATGGTAGAATATTACCCAGCAGGGTAATTACATAGACTAGAGCTACACACTCCAATATGAGTAAATCTTGAAAAGATAAAACTGAGCGTAGGGAACTTCAACTGTATCTGTAATGTTTTGGCAAAAAAGGGAAAAGAGGAAGGATAACAAATAACAGAAATAATAAGAGATTCTGAAGTATATGTACAAAAATATCAGTATCATAAACATTTTTATGATGGGTACACGAGCATTTTTTATATTATTCTGTGGTCTTTTCTGTATCTTTTGAAGTATCTATTAGTATAAAAAAAAAAAAAAGAGAGAGAGAGAAAAAATAGGAAAAAATTTCTGAGAAAATACACCAAAAGTTTCGTGGTATGTCTCTAAATGGTAAGATTCTAAATGACTTTAATGTTTCTTTTTATATTTTTATATGTTCAATTTGTATATGTTAAACATATATTTCATTTAAAACAATAAAAATGAGTTATCTTACAGTGGATCCGTACAATTTTTCACAACATATGATGAAACCATACGAAATACACAGCAAAAAGAAGCAGACAAAAATATTAACAGTTGTCAAGCCGTGGAGTTAGTTATGAATGATTTTTTTCTATTTTTCTCTAAATGCCAATTTTTCTATAGTGGGAAAATAAAATTATTGTAACAGTTGGGTTAAATCATAGTGTATAGGTTATAAATGAAAATAATGTTTCCAGCATTTAAAAATGTTCATGTTCCTAATAATGAACTAAGTTACCAAAAAAATCTGTTTTCAAATTAGAGTCTGATAATCTTTGAAGGAAGTCTGGTATGAGACTGCAATTTATCTTGCTAGTCCATGCGTGCTGGCTTTATTGCTAATCAGAATATTATGTCAAGCAGCATGAGCCATTCCCTGAGTGAATTTTATGAGTGGGGGTTACTGGGAAAGGGGGAACATAAAGTCCTAAGTGGCCTAGTGACCCGAGTTATGTCCACTGAGAAGAAGCATCAGTCATTTAATCAATGCAATGTTTCTTGTTTCAGTTTTAGAAATCTTCAAATAGGAGCGCCATGTTATTTTCTGGAGAAAGAAAAGAATCCAGGAAAGTTCTCAAATCGGTTCCTCTGCCTCACTGTCCACTCTGTGCCGTGAGTAACGGCCACATCTCTCAGTCCTCCGAGACTGCCCACAGTGTGTGTGTGTGTGTGTGGGGGGGGTTATAACCAATTGTCTTAGGGGGTTGGACCGGCAATAACTCAAGGCAGAAAAATCAAGGGTTATTGCCCCAATGTATACAAATGGAAAAAATAAAGCGTAGAGAATTTAAGCAACTTGCCAAGGTCCCGTTGTGGCTGATAAACCAGGGGGCTTTAAACAAGAATAACAACAATGTGAAAGCGATAGTAAGAAGGTGTCAAAAGCAGGTAAGTAAATAAAATAATGACTCTTTAATTTTAATTTTTTTTTATCCTCACCTGAGGACATTTTTTCATTTTTTTATTCAGATAGAGTAGGAGGGAGAGAGAGGAAGAGAGAGAGAAACATCAACATGAAAGGGACACATTGAGTGGCTGCCACCCACACAACCCAACCAGGGCCGGGGACAAACTGCAACCGAGGTACATGCCCTTAGCGGGAACCGAACCCGGGTCTCTCTGGACCACAGGCCGATGCTCTAACCACTGAGCCAAACCGGCCAGGGCAAATAATGACTTTTTAAATGTTTATGTTAGCCCTCTCTCTTTCACATTGTGTTTGGGTTGAGACCCTACCAACACATCTGCACCCACAATTTCACTGCTTTAGGGATGGTCTCTCAATGCGCATGTAAGACATGCAAGGGCTTTGCTGCCCCCAAGATTCTGTAGCTTTCTGCTCAGCTCATTACCCCCAAATGACGGCTCCCCATACTTGGAGATATATGGTAATCAAGCAACTACATGCTCCTTTTGCTAATGACATGTTTTTTCAATATGTTCAAAGGAGAGGCTCATTGGAAATTATTCACTTGTTTTTTTTTTCTAAGTTGCAAAGGAAAATGAAAGACAAATTATGACTGTATAAGCATGTGTGTGCACGGACCCTACTCCATGGAATTCATTTGCCATTCACAGAGCCACTGACATCTAGCTCTCTCTCTCCAACCTTTTCACTTACCAGGTGGAAATGACTGAAGATTTACTTTCCCGGAGGGGTCACTTAGGTTGGAGAGGGCACTTGAAATACCAAAGTCAGAGCGTCCACCAGAGAGAACAAGGGCTTCCATAAGTAGTCCACAGTGGGAAGAGAGACAATGGAGGTCAGATAGGAAAGGAAGTTAGGCCATCACTCTGGTTTTTCAAAAGAGGAAACTGAGGCCCGGAGAGACGGAGAGACGAAGGGGGTTGATCAAAATCAGTTAGTTTGTAGCAGAATTGAAACTAAGAGCTGTACGTTGCAACATCGGGCCTCTCCCTTCCTTCCCCACCAGCTGTAACTGAAAACAGGTTTAAGAAATGTGGCCTCAGACAGGGGCCCTTGGGACAGAGCACCAATATCCCGCTCATGCACAGCCCAACACACAGTCTAATGGAGCTAACTCCTCGTTCTCTTTACTGCACTCCGAGGGGCCGGTTCTAGCCAGAATGACGAGGAGACACAAGGGCCGAAGCTGACAGATGAGTCTTTCCTTCACTCCCCAGCCCTCTCAGCCCCAGCCACCTGCCCAGGTTAATCCATTTCCATTACATTTCTCTTTGATGCAAAATCCGCAAAACTTGGTCAGGCAGCTCTGCTGATCAAATCTGTTCTTAATAACCCATTTCTATCAACCTTTATCGGATGGAACCAAAATATATTTGATCTTGGGATGAAGTACACTTATCATTCCTGCTGCTAAAACGGCACTGCCTCAAAGCAAATGGTGTTGGGAGCAACATCTTGAGAGACAGAAAGAAATAAGTTAAAATAAAAACCCCATCGGGTCCCAGCTGCAATGCCTCGCGCGAGTCATTCATTCGTTCTACGGTGTCGCACGGAGCACACGCGGCTCCAGGAATGCAGACAGGTGTGGTCCCCGCCTCCCTGGCTTCACCAGGCAGAGGCAGAGCCAGACGCCAACGTGCCTGTTACCCAGGTTACTGCAAAAGGGCAACTGTTACGAGTGATGCGAAGCGGGTTGGAACTATGAAGGCACCCAGCGGAAGGTTTATCCTAGTTAGAGGTCAGGAAAGGGTAGGAAGCCTGCCTGGGGCTGACAGCAGACGGAAACGTGGGCAACAGGTCGGTCAAGTGAGGAGGAAGCAGCATCCCAGGCCAGGCAGTGCGCTGGGAGGGGCAGCATCCAGTCCCATGTGCTGCGGAGACAGGAGGGCCTGTGGGGAGGTCAGAGAAATGGAGAGGGGCCTGGGGCCATGGTAAGGGGGTTTTTCCTCATTCTAGGAGGTGTGGGTGGTGCAGAGCAGACCAAGTGTGGAGATCAAATGGGGGGCAGCATGGACACAGGCATGCAGGTGGAGGCCAGTACAGGAATGCATACAAGAGGTGGTGATTATGTCAATGGGGAGGGTGAACAGAATCTAGGAGATAAGAGCTAAAAACCAATAAACACTGACGATGGATTGGGGATTGGGAGTGACAGAAAGTGATACATCAGCGCTAACTCATGGGACTTTGGCCTGTGTAACTGGGTAGGTGGTGGAACCATCTTTTGAAAAACAGAATCTGAGGAGGACCAGACTGGTTCCCTAACCATCTGAGCCTATGTCCTCATCTGTAAAAGGAAGACAGTAATTCCTATGTCACAATGTTGTTGGAGACATTAGAGAAGTTTCTAGAAAGTGACTGGAGGATGGCAGGTCCCCAAATACACAGTAGCTATTGGTGTAGGCTCTTCTTTCTTGATCTGGCTGCATATGCAAGATCTCACACATTTCTCTTTTTTCTTTTTGAGCCTTATAATGTTTTGTTTTTGTTTTTTTTAATATGTTTGTATTGATTTTTGTAGAGAGAGAGGAATGGAAAGAGAGAGAGAAACACCAATGTGAGAGAGATACATCGATCGGCTGCCTCCTGCACACCCCCTACAGGAGGGATTGAGCTCACAACCCGGGCATGTGCTCTGACCTAGAATCGGACCAGGACCTCTCAGTCCATGGGACAGAGCTCAGTTCACTGAGCCACACCAGCTGGACTCAGACATTTCTTGTCACTCTCTTCTCTGACCACTCTGTCAAAATGCCAGTTTACTGATACAACCACCCAAAATAGTCTCTACTGTGCCATACTAGCAAAACAGGCAAGGCCACTCTAATTGGGTGTTTTTACCTAACTTGTCTTCTAGCTTGATGATTCAGTCTTCAGCTTCTTCTAATCTACTATTAAATCATTCCAGGGTATTTTTTATTTCAGTTATGTCATTCTTCATTTCCACTTGACTTTTATTCATAGCTTCTACCTCTCTTTTCATGCTGATGTAGTTTCCATTGAGTTCTTTATACTTCTCAATGAGCTGTTTGTAATTTTCACTAAGTTATTTGAGCACCCTTACAAACATTACTTTGAGTTCTTTACCTGGTAAATTGATCGTGTCCATTTCATTTAGTTCTTTTTCTGGCAATTTCTTTTTTCTTTCATGTGGGGGTTGTTTCTTTGTATCACCATTTTATCAGTGTGGTGGTCCGGGGCCAGGTGGAGATCTGGGAGCAGGTCAGTCTGTGCAGGGGTATTGGGTCACAGCGGGTCATGCCTGCTGGATCTTGGATCTGGTCCAGTCGTCTGGGGGAGTTAGCAGCTCTCAGTGGTGGCAGCGGGTGCCGGTGGCTCTTTGCTGCAGCAGGTCTTGTGAAACAATGGCTTTCTGCTATGGGGGGGGGGGGGGGACTGCAGTGCCAACAGCCTGTGGCTGCTACAGGGACGGTGTCTCTCTGCTGCTGGTGGGTCCCATGGGGGCGGCAGGGCCCTCTGCTGTCAATGGAACGGCAAGGGGTGGGGGGCTGGATATGTCCGTCTGTAGCCTAGTGCACTGGGTCTCTGCCGTTCCCTGCAGCCTCCTCCCCAGGAGGACCCTGCAGATCCTCCGAAACGGCACATTCTCTGATCTCGAGATGGGAGAAGCGCCGGGCTGGGGAGTGCTCTTCTGCTCCACCCGGAGCATCCAAACAGCCTCGTCTAGGTTTCCCCAGCGACAGGAAACTGCCGCCCACACTCACACCCTCACACGCTCACTCACACACGCTCACCCACTCGCCGTCCGTCCATTCCTGCCTGCCGCCATGTGGAACCCTTGTGATTCTCTGTTCTATAATTGGTCCATCAAAACCCCCCACTGCCAGTGTTAAGCCACTCCGTGGATCACGCAGCCACTCAGCAGAGGAGTGGGGCGAGATCAGAACTCGTTTGAGCTTTCACAGTGATATTCTGTCACTGTGTTACGATCTCATTATTATTGCTGTGCGTGGCATTAAGAGACGAGATGTGTTCCGTAACTGGTATACACCAAGTCATATAGCAAACATTTCAAAGGCAGCGTTTCACTGAATCCTCACAGCAACGTACAGCTTATAGGTGCTTTTGTAAATCAGAACTGTTAAAAGTACAGATGAGAAATGGAGGCTTACAGAGCTTCCATTGTTGGCTCTGCTCCCAAATCCTGGTCTCTTTCCAAAGCCACTGTACTAAACGGGCATGCTTCTGTGGGACATATTTGAGGCATAATTGAGTCAAATACCAGGAAATCCTTGGTTTTTGGAGATTCACATTATGCCTCCTAACAGAAAAGAATTTTTAATTTAGTCTCACCCATTCAATGGCCAAACAGGCATGAGCCCTTATCTGGGCAAAGTACCATTCTAGGTTCACGGTACTGGCACCTTTTGTGTATAGGAGGTTCATAGCTCACACTTTGATCCTGGTTCTGCCCCTTTACCAGCTGCAAAATCTTGAACAAGTTACTCAGCAGCTCAGACATTCAATGTAATAGTTTGTGAAATGGGAGCGATAATAGTTCCATTGAAACAAAGTAAATGGGACCACGTACATACAGCACTCAGCATGGTGCCTGGGATATGGTTGGTGCTCCACACATATTAGCTATGGTTATTTTATATTCTGATGATCCTCCGGATAGCAGGATAGATCCGAGTTTCATTCGAGAGCAAGGAAACGGATTTCAGGACAAAGTATTTTGCACAATGTCACAGTTTATAAATGATTAAGATAAGAAAACCAAGTCTTCTAAATACAGTGGGAACAGATTTTTGTTATGAAAATGACCCACAGCTCTCTAAGGAGGGTGGGTACCCGGACGATTTTGAAAGTAGACGCAGGGTGGAGCCAAACTGCTCATCAGAAAGGGTTGAGAGATGAAGGGATCTGGGGGGGAGCTCAGAAGAGGGAAGAAAGAAATAGAAGTGTGGAGGGGAGACTGAGAGAGAGAGAAAGGGTAAGGGTGACAAAAGAGAGGACTAGGAAAAGAGCAAACGTTCAAAGGGATCTGAGATACTTGCTCCAGAGTGTGCAAGGTGCACTCCCTCCTCTTTCTTGTCTTCCAGTTGCCATGAAAATCGAGACTCCCTGTAATCGCTTCGGTAGGAATCCGTGCGTGTAAAGGGGAGCTGAGCCCTTATGAGACTGATGAGGAGCAACAGCTGACTCCACGCAAGCAGAGCCCCCATCTAGACATTCTCACGGGAAAGCAAGGACCCCATGCTGTGCATTGCATCAGAAAGATAAAACGTGTAGAATTAGATTATAGTTACTGGGTGTGGCTGAGGCAAACAGAGGGAGACGGGAGGAAATCACCCAATTCTGCGTAATCCGGGAAAATATGGCAAACAACTTGGACTTCCAGGATACGGTTCTTACTCCAGCCAGCCCAGACCATGCCTTCAGAAAGCCGTCCGTTTCGTTGCAAAGCCGAGAGAAGAAGCACACATGTAACGTTCTCTGATAGTCCTTGAAGGGGCATACCACAAGGCAAGGAGTGGAACTGGAGCCTTTTCATGTTCGTTCTCAGTTTTTCACCATGCAGATATGGGCAAACCAGGGGTTTCCTTAGAGCACACTGAAAAATCATCAAATCCCCTTCCTTCTGTCCTTCCCTCTTTGCCAGAAATATAATTGATGAAAAACAGAATCCATACTGATCACATGTTCACTGAGGTTCAAATACTCAGATTGCTGTGTTTTATAATCATATATGCTAAGATAGCATTTGCTTTTATGTCTCTTGGCCTGGGCAGAGTAATATACTTGCTGGTAGTGAGTAGCAAGAGATAGGGAAAGAGACACGGGCAAGGAGGAATGTGGAGTCAGAGGATAAAAATAGACTGAGAAAGCTGATCTCTCTCCTTAGAAGACAGACCAAGTACATCCTTGTCGTTTTTTGGAAAAAGTCCGTCTTCTGGGTGCTCCATTCACCCTCCCTTCCCTCCTCACGCCCTCCCCACACCCATTCGAGAAAGGTATCAAATAAAAGGTGGGGTAGGATGGAAAAAAGAGAATGGCATTTGGAAACAAATGATCTGGTTGCTTCCCCATTCTGCCTGGGATTAGTTGTATCATTCTACAGGAAACTCTGTATCTCTTTTGGCTTCTTTTCTTCCCATGAAACAAGATTACAAGTATTGTCAATGAAATGATAAGTACTCTGTGCATTTCTATGAATACTCATTAACACTGAACAAAAAAAAAAATTGAAGATTTAAATGTAAGACCTAAAACTGTACGGCTCCTACAACAAAACAGAGGAAAGTCTTCATGACATTGGGCTTGACAATGATTTCTTGGATCTGACACCAAAAGTACGAGCAACAAAAGCAACGTTAGATAAACGGGACTACATCAAGCTGTACAGCGAGGGAAATAACCAAGAGAAAGAAAAGACAACCCACAGAACGGGAGCAAATATATGCAAACGATACGCTCAATAAAGGATTCGTATCCTAAACATATAAACATTTTCTACAACTCAGTAGCAAAAACAAAAACAAAGAACCCAAGTGAAAAGTGGGCAAAAGACTTGAAGACATTTCTCAATAGGAAATTTTGACTTTAAATTGTTCAACTACATGGGTCAGATTCACGCCTCCCCTTTGATCCATCTCTTCCATCACCAGCCCAACAAGCACACACGTTTCTTCCTTCGGAGCCAAGCTCTTCCGCCCACTGGGCTGCCTGCAGTCCTGAGTCCTGGCGGATTGGGACGGCCAGTGCAGAGGCACATGAAGAGTCTGAGTCAGGAATTCAGGCAGAGCCCCTGTACAGTCCCCACAAAAACCTCACCAGACTGTCAGGAAGACAGTATGAGTAGACACGCATAGTTCCCCATAAATAAGTTCCACTATTCATCAGGCTGTTTCCGCTCCACATGTGACCGAGAGAAGACAGAAGGCGTCTATGCCAAGTGCAAGTGTGCATTTATGAAGACTGGCACGCGAGAACTTGCCGAGACCATGCAGGCAGATGCGGTGACGGAATGTCAACGAGCTACCACAGGGTGAAAAGTGACCTGTTGCCTAGTTTCCAAAGGCCCGTGAACCAAGAATGATTTTTACATTTTTAGACGGCTGAGAAAATTCAAACAAAGAAAAGCATTTCAGGATGTGAAAATTGTACGAAATTATGTGACAATTACATGCAATTCGAATTTAGCATCCGTGAATAAAGTTTTATTGGAACACTGCCATGTGCAATCATTTACATATTTTCTATGGCTGCTTGCCCACTACAACAGCAGAGCTGAGCATTTGCAACAGAGACTATATGGCCAGCAACACCTAAAATATTTACGATCTGGCCCGTTACAGAAAACGTTTGTTGACCCCTGAGCTAAAGCACATTACTGCTCAAAGGCTATAAATCCATTTATCCCCCACAGTGTGGGTCAACACAAAACTCCATTTCATTCCAGCCTGACTTACTTCTTTTATGTTCTTGTTAATCCTCACCTGAGGGTATTGTTCCATTGATTTTTTTTTCTTAGATAGAGTGGAAGGGAGTGAGGGAGGGAGAGAGAGAAAGAAACATCGATGTGAGAGAGAAACATCGATTGGTTGCCTCCCACACAAGCCCGACTGGGGATCAAACCTGCAACCCAGGTACGTGCCCTTGACCAGGAATCGAACCCGTGACCTTTTGGTCTGTGGGTCAACGCTTTAACCGGCCAGGACAGTGACTTACTTCTTAGGCTATGAACTTGCTGCCTTCATTCGTATCCTCTTTTTTGGTTGTTGTTAATCCTCACCCGAGGATATTTCTCAATTGATTTTTACAGAGAGTGGAAGGGAGGGGGAGAGACAGAGCGAGAGAGAATGAGAGACAGAAACATCAATTGTGAGAGACACACTGATTGGTTGCCTCCCATGCACACCCTCTACTGGGACCAGAGATAGAACCTGCAATCCAGGTATATGCCCTTGACTGGGAATTGAACCCATGGCCCCTCAGTGTGCAGGCCGATGCTCTAACCATTGAGCAACACTGGCCAGGGCTATTTTTGCCCCTTTTTTATAAAAACATTTTTCATGACCCTCTTCTTTCCATCTCCTTGTTCAAAATCCTTATATACACTTTTATATTTAGAAAGAACACATTGTAATATACCAATGGTTTTCTATCATTTATACAACGAAGTCCAAAATAATTACAATATGTATACAAGGCCTTTCAAACCCAACCCCAGCCTGCCCATCATTTCTGAAACCAGCCCCCTACTGCCAAGGTCCCCTCTCTGCCTTGATGTCCTACGTTGTCACCACCTGACAACTCCTTACTGCCCTCGAAGATCGGCCCAAGGTACATTCCTCTTTTCTTCAAATCTCCCACTAGAAGCCTATGTTTTGTTCAGTTGTTCCCCCAGAGCACATACCTTTTATAAACTCCTGCAGCGAGATGCGTCGTACTGCCCTGAAATGATTTACCTGCATGTCTAGCCTAACACGTCATATCCACAAGTGAGCCATTCACCACATCATCTTCTTTATGACTTCGGCATTCAGCATGCGGAAGAAATATGTTCATATAATTTAATAGTAATAATAGCTTTGATTCATTTTATTGTCTTTTTGTTTCAGTTGTTTAGAGCATAATTCTTAAAATAGATGTGTGTGTGTTTATTGATTTCAGAGAGAGGAAGGCAGAGAGAGATGAAAGAGAAACATCGATGGGCCGCCTCCTGCCCGCCCCCTACTGAGGATCAAGGCTATAACCCTGGCATGTGCCCTGACTGGGAATTGAACCAGCGGACCCCTGGTGCACGGGTCAACACTCCACCAACTGAGCCACACTGGCTGGGCTAGAGGGGTGATTCTTCAAAATAAAAGACTGCCATAGGAAGAGAACATGGTGGCAGGCGGGACCAGAGCGAGGGTGAGTGTGGGAGCAGATGAGTGACTGCAAGAGAAAGTGTGAGTGGGTGTGAGTGGGGATGAGCATCCGTGTGACAGTACAGAAACTTAGGGCAGATGGTTCTGGTGCTATGGACGGCGGAGTAGCTGACTGTTGCTATGGACGGCGGAGCAGCTGACTGTTGCTATGCGCTTCTTGGCAGGTGCTTCTCCCTGCTTAGGGCTGGAAGACCCTGCCATTCGGAAGATCCGCTGGGTCCTCCCTGGGGGGAGGCGTTGGTAGTGGCTAGGACCCAGTGCCCCGTGACCACGAGTGCACCTTGCAGCATCTGATCAGTGGGTCCAGCCATGCCAATGTGGGCCAGTGCACATCAGCTGCACTGCCAAGACACCTGTGCCCAGCAGCAGCGGTGGGGCTAAGGAGCTGAGCACCGCCCCTGGCAGCAACAGCAGCAGTAGCAGCAGCTGCGGATTGGAGCCGAGCCCTGCCTGGCAGCAGTGGTACCTCAGGACCCACGCACACCAACAGTGCCTACGATTACAGATGAACACTAACTGCCAGCCATCAGTCCTCCTGGACCCACAGCAGACAAGAGGTGCCGCCTGAGGGCCACCCACCAGAACAGACCTGCTGACCCCACAGCCACCACAAGCAGTCAAGAGCCACCAGCCCTGCCACTGCAGATGCCGCTGAGAGCCGCCAGCAACCCCAGACAGCTGGCTGGATCCAAGATTCAGCACAGCATGAACAGATGCCCTGGGCACACCGACTTGCCACTGTGAACCAGTGTGCCCCCAACTAACAGAAAGCAAAAAAGCGAGACAAAGAAACAACACCAAAATGAAAGAAAAGGAGTAATTACCAGAAAAAAAAAAACTAAATTGGATGGAGGCAATCAGTTTGTCAGATAAAGAATTCAAAACAATGATAGTAAGGGTGTTCAAACAACTTAGTGAGAATTACAAGCAACTTAATGAGAACTATAAAGAACTCAGCGGGAGCTTGGAAAAAGAGGCAGAAGTTATTAATAAGAAGCAAGCAGAAATGAAGAATGACATTGCTGAAATAAAAAACACCTTGGAAGGATACAATAGTCTTTTAGAAGCTGAAGACCAAATCAGAGAAGTAGAAGACAAGAAAGACAAAACACACAATGAGAGCAGTAAATGGGAAAAAAATTAAAAATAGGATGAGAGTTTAAGGGAGCTTTGGCAAAAAATATTAAGATACCTATGAATAAACTTAACCAAGGAGGTAAAAGACCTGTTCTCAGAAAACTACAGGACATTGAAGAAAGAAACAGAGGAAGACATAAACAAAAAAAGGATATACCATGTTCATGGATTGAAAGACTCAACATCATTAAAATGACCATACCCAAAGCAATCTATAGATTCAATGCAATCCCTATTAAAAACCAACATCATGCTTCACAGAGCTAGAACAAACACTCCAAAGGTTTACGTGGAACCAAAAAAGATCCCAAATAGCTACAGAACTCTTTAAAAAGAACAAAGTTGGCAGGGTCACACTACCAGACATCAGGTTATATTACAAAGCCACTGTAATAAAATCAACCTGTTCCTGACACAAGAATGGCCATACAGATCAATGAAGCAGTAAAGAGAACCCAGGAATTGGCCCAAGACTGTATGCTCAAGTAACATTTGACAAAGGAGGAAAGAGCACATGATGGAGAAAAGAGTCTCTTCAACAAATGATGCTGAGAAAATTGCACAGGTACATGCAATAAAATGGAACTAGACCATCAATTTACACAAGAATAAACTCGAAATGGATAAAAGGCTTAAATATGTCATGAAACCATAAAAATCCTAGAAGAAAATATAGGCAACAAAATTGCAGACATCACACAAAGCGGAATTTTCACTGATACCTCACTAGGTCATGAGAAACAAAGAAAAAATAAATAAATGGAACTGCATCAAACTAAAAAGCTTGTGCACAGCAAAAGAAACCCATATCAAAATGAAAAGGGAATGCACTGTCTGGGAGAACATATTTGCCGATGATATATTGGATAAGGGCTTAATTTTACAAAATATATAAAGTATTCATACAATTCGACAAAAAGAAGACATATAATCCAATTAAAAGATGGGCAGAACACCTGCATAGACACTTCTCCAAACAGGACATACAAATGGACAAGAGACATATGAAAAAAATGCTCAGTGTCACTAATCATCAGAGAGATGCAAATTAAAACGACTATGAGGTATCACCTCACACCTGTCAGAATGGCCGCCATCAACAAATCTTCAAACGACAAGTGTTGGGGAGGGTGTGGAGAAAAGGGGACTCTAGTACATTGCTGGTGGGAATGCAGACTGGTGCAGCCACTGTGGAAAACACTATGGTGTTTCCTCAAAAGATTAAAAATGGAATTGCCTTTTGACCCAGTGATCCCACTTCTAGGAATATATCCTAAGAAGCCTGAAACATCAATCAGAAAGAATATATGCACCCCTTCATTCTTAGTAGCATTATTTACAATAGTTAAGATCTGGAAACAGCCCAATTGTCCATCAGTAGATGAGCAAATAAAACAGCTGTGGTACATTTACACAATGGAATACTATGCAGCTGTAAAAAAAGAAAGATCTCTTACCCTTTGAAACAACATGGAGGAACCTGGAAAGTATTATGTTAAGTGAAACAAGCCAAGCAGAAAAAGGCAAGTACCACATGATCTCACTTATTTGTGGACTATAATGAACAAAATAAGGTGATGAACAAAATAGAGCCAGAGACATGGAAGTAGGTAACAGACTGACAAACCTCAAAGGGAGTGGGGATGGGGGGGTGGGAAGAGGTAAATCAAAGAACTGATATGCATATATGCATAACCAATACACACAGACAACAGTGTGGTGAAGACAGGGACAGTGTGGAGGGTTTCAATGGGAGCAAAAAAGGAGGGACATCTGTAATACTTTCAACAATAAAGGTAAATTTAAAAAATAATCGCCATGGACATAAGACGTGTCTACAGATTCATCCTAACTAGCTCTGAACCCTTAGATAAGCCACTTAACTTCCAAGATGCAAATTCCCCATGTATACAGAATAAGGATGAGACCTAACAGGCTGATTTGACCTATTTCATGGAGATGGTAAAAATCACTCATAAAAATAACCAGCATGAATAGCATACACTCCTATTTCTAAAATGTATAGTTTTAAAAGAACTTTCAGAATCAAGTATTTTATACTGACAAAAAAAAAAAAAAAAAAAAAAAGAGGCCCAAATACTGTACCATAATGTCAGTAAAAGCTCTTTATAAATTGTAAAGAAGACATGTGAAATATTCAGTTTTCGTTTCTGTTATAATAACCACCTGGCGCATCTCAAAAGCTACAACCTCGCCTGACAGGTGGGAGAACCTGCTTGGAGGCGTCCTAATGCAGTACAGAGTAGCAGGTGATTTCATTTTGCATGACAACGATACTGTCTCTGGTTTCCTCTGTTACCTTCCTCAGAAGGAAACAAAACACCTTCCAAGTAAATGGGACTTAGATTTACAAGACACTTCCATGCTCATTATTTCCCTTAATCCTCAGGACAGTCGCCTTAGACCTTTGGGGGGGGGGGGGGTGGAGTTCAAACAGAGGACCTCAGGCCATGAGTCTCTGATCTTTCTATGGTGCCGAGGGCCTGCAGCATTAGAACACGAGAGAGAATCTATTGCAACATTTCTAGAGATTAAGAAGCTGAGACTGAGAAGTTACAAATGATCTAAGATCATACAATTAAGGAGAAAGTTAGGAAGCCACCCAGGACCCTCCCCCATCCCAGTCCCTAAACACAATTTCTCTTCTATGGCAGCCAGCCTGAGGATCCCTCTCTAAAAGTAGTCCCACTCTCGTATCACCTCCTCCACAAAAGGAGGCTGCTTTTCATAAGCAACAGGATCCTGTGGAAATGACAATGTGAGGACCTAAAAGACACTGTGGTTTCTGTCTTGCTCATAAGTCATTGTTCTGCGGGAAGTCAGCCACCATGCTGTAAGGACACATGGCAAGAAGCAGAAACATCCTGCCAAGAGTCAGTGCCCAACCCCGAGCTGCGGATCCCCCAGCCCCATTCCGGCCTTCAGATGACCAAAGCCCCCGACCAGCTTAACTATAACCCCAGGAGAGACACCGAGGCAGAACCACCCAGCCAAATGGCTCCTCAATTCCTCACACAGGGGAACTGTGCACATGATACGTGTTTATCGCTATTTAAATCACTTAGTTATGAGGACGTTTGTTCTACGGCAATAAGTAACTGACACAGTTTCCATTAGGGGCAGTAGTTTCTCCAAGGCACATGCAATTTCTACCTTCTCCTCCTGAAATCCAGGCTTCTCGTCCCAAAACGTAGCCGTAAATCCACTTTGCATAGTTCCCAAACTCATTCTCAGAGACATTAATCAAATAAGGAAAGTTACGGCGATACTCTGATTACTCCATGGCCTTGACCCAGCTGCCCCAGGAGTTTTTCATCCTGTCCCCGAGCAATTTCCTCACAGTATACATGTGTCTAAAGCCTGAGATAAGGTTGACTAGGCAGCGTGAATGTCACAGACTCTGTATCTCATCTGTCCTCTGAGAAACACGTAATCCGACTGGAGTTGCACCTCCTTGAAATATTGGGTCCTGAAGAGAGAGGGTCATGGCACTCAAATATATTCTTGGTTATTTAGTCCAGATCCTATGTTTCTCTCTTCTTTAAATACTGCTGCTATCCCCCTGTCCCTTATAATGTATCAACCTCATTACTGAGAAACCCAAAGCATAGACACTGGTTGTTAACAAGAAACATACTTATCCTTCTTTTAAAATGTATGTATGGCCCTGCTGGTGTGGCTCCGTGGATCGAGCGTCGTCCCATGGACTGAGGTCCGGGTTCGATTCCTGGTCAGGGCACATGCCCAGGTTTCCAGCTCGGGCCCTAGTAGGGGGCATGCAGGAGGCAGCCGATCAATGTTTTCCCCTCACATTGATGTTTCTCTCTCTCTCCCTTCCTCTCTCTCTAAAAAAAGGTTTGATCCCCAGCTGTGGTCAGGATTGTGCAGAAGGCAACCAATTGATGTGTCTCTCTCACATCAATGTTTCTCTCTCTCTCTTTCTCTCCTCCCTCCTTTCCAACTTATCAAATGGAAAAATATCCTCAGGTGAGGATTAACAAAAACAAAACATATGTATGAATCACAGCCCTTTTTTTTTTCCAAAGCAAATAAATATTGAAACCTCTAGTCTCCCAAAGACTGGACCATTTATGTAACTCCCTTGAGAAAAGCAAATAAGGGATGAAAATCTGGAACTCATCCCATCTCTGCCCAAGAGTAGGTCAAGAGGAAGGGAACAAGATTCTACCCTCCCGGGTATTGCTCCCTGTCCCAGCTAATGGCATCAGGTCTTCTGCAGTGGAAGTTAGGGGGAAGCAGAGCCAGCTACACTTTCCAGAGTATTCAAATTCTAATGAGAAATAAATGAGATCATTGTATAAATGCTTCTCAAACTTTCAAGACTATGCAAATTACTTCGGCATTTGGGCAAAATGCAGGTTCTGATGCATAAGTCTGGGGGTGGCCTGAGGTTCCGCATTTCAGCACACTGCCAGGAGACAGATGCTCCTGCTGGTCCATGCACCACATTTTGAGTAATGAGGATAGAAAAGAATTGCAGCTGTTAGTTATTCTTATGGGTGTTGTTAATATAGTCACCATGCAAGAGTGCCAATGCTAATAAGTGACAGAGCGAGTATTCAGATCCAAAGCTGCCTACCTCTCAGCCCAACCCCATGTTGCTTTGGAAATGTCACCCAATAAATTTCATTGAAAAAAAAAAAAAAAAGGAACATGCTATACTTGGAGCACGGTTCAGCCACAGTTTATAGTCATTATGTCATTGGCCTACCAGCTCAGTGACTTCCTTTGTGACTTCTCAGCCCCAACATCCGAAAGGCTCCAGAAAATAATTCCAGCAGAGGAGTTAACAGATTCGTTAGTTTCTCTCACATTATCGCATGCTGAGAACTTTTCACGTTGCCCAGAAAAGGTCTGTCGGCAAAGACAGAATCATCCCAAAATGAAAATTAAGATTTCATTTAGCATGGGGAGGGGGAAAAAAAGACAAAACAATTAACCAGGAGATGGAAGATTCCCGCCCCCGCCCAGGAGGGGGAGCACATGTCAGGGGTGAGCTGGGGCTGACTGTTCAGTCTTCATTAGACCCCATTGGGCGCTGTCTGCCCCCGGATCACAGGGAGGAGGTTCTCTTCTGAGACTGACCAGGCCAGAGATCGGGGCAGTGGCTTCTCAGGAAAGGCTGGACCCAAATAAGCAGATGTCTGGCTTTATAGAGGGTGTAAAGAGGCTGGTGAGACCGATCTGGTGTTATTATTTTATACGTACAGCACTTCTGAAGCAAGAGTGCTTTGCATGTGTGTTAGTTTATCTTAAATATGCTGATAGTCACGAGATATACGCCGAGAAAGAAAGACGTGGGCAGGCCCCAAAGTTCGGTGTCAGACCCTTTAGAGACGGTGTGTGTACAAATTGGTAGATGCAAACTAGCCACAGGAATGTCAAGTACAGCACAGGGAATATAGTCAATAACACTGTGATAACTCCGGTGCCAAGTGCGTACTGGAAATATCAGAGGGAACACTTTGTATACTAGGTGACTGTCTGCCACTATGCTGTACACCAGAAACTAGTACAAAATAATATTAACTGTAAAGTGCAATGGAACAGAAAATAGTGGTGGAGTGAACGGAAGCTACACAGACCGTCTCCCAGAACCAAACTGGAATTACAACTATAACACAGACAAATCGAAGGGAAAAAGCAACAGAAAAGCAGCTTGGAGGACCATACAACGAGGGACACTGACTCCATCCCGGTAGGACTGCGAAGGCGCGAGACGGGCTGGGAGCCCACGGTCGACAGCTCGGCAGCGGCCTCAGCTGGGAGCGGCGCCCTCGGGTCACACTCCCAGGCGGCCCCACAGCGCAGCCGGGACAGAGGCTGAAACAGCCACAGCCACTCACCTTGGGCTCAAGGAGGACAGACTGGACTGGAACTGTGTGGGGACACTCGGGATCTGGAGGGCACTCAGAGCTTTTACTGAGTTGCAGCCACGCAGGATGGTGGCCATATTGCTCCTTCCTAGGGCTCTGAGAGAGGCAGCAGCCCCTCCCTCGGAGATCCAACGCCACCCCGTGGGCCATTGAAGTGCTAATTGAGGCTCACTAACGACCAGCATCTGCCCCACCCTCGGGAAATCCCCTTAGGCTGAGCACCTGAGGGAGTTTTTCAATCAACTGACAACTCAAAACTCGTCAAGTAACCTGGACTGCTAGCCTCCAGGCAAAAAGCTAGAGGATAACAGTACCATTCCTGGGCTGCAACTCTAACCAGGAAAGTAAGACTTGACAGTGGTGTTTAATGTGGGGCCTCCCTCGCTCATCTAAACCCAGGAGAGGGAGCCACAAACAGCAGAACACCAACACCCACAGGGAGAACTTGACAGGCTCCAAAGCCCACAGTGATAGCCAAAATGGTGAAACACAGAAACAGAAGCCAAATGAAAGAGCAAGAGACCTCCACCGAAGATGAGATCAATGTGGAACAGTTAGGCAAGTTAACAGAGCTAGAATTCAGAGCCATGATCTTGAGGAAGCTCAACAGCATGAGTAAGGACATAGAGATGCTGAAAATAAACCAACTGGAAATTAAAAACCACCAAGAAGAGATAAAAAATGACATATCAGATGAAAAACACATTGGAAGGTCTAAAAAGCAGAGTAGAGGAAGCTGAGGACCGGATCAGTGAATTAGAAGACAGGCTAGAAAAAAATCAACCAATCAGAAAACCAAAAGGAAAAAACGATTAAAAAACAGGAAGACAGCTTAAGAGAACTGTGGGACAACTGGAAATGTAATAATGTAAAATGTAATAATATTCGCATCATAGGAGTCCCCGAAGAAGAAGAAAATGAGCAAGGGTTAAAGAATATATTCAAAGAAATAGTGACAGAAAACTTCCCTAATTTGGTGAAGGAAGAAGGTATTCAAGTTCAAGAAGCATAGAGAGTCCCAAGTAAGAAGAACCCAAACAGGCCCACACCAAGACACATAAAATGTAATTAAATGCCAAAATGTAATTCAAATGCCAAAAATTAAAGAGAAAGAGAGAATCCTAAAAGCAGCTCCAGGTTACCTACAAAGGAAACCCCATAAGGCTCTCAGCTGACTTCTCACAAGAAACACTACAGGCCAAAAGGGAATGGCATGAAGTAATCAAGGTCATGAAAAACAAGGATCTGGATCCAAGACTACTCTACCCAGCAAGGCTATCATTCAAAATAGAAGGTCAAATAAAGAGCTTCCCAGACAAAGAAATAAATAAATAAAAAAGGCTAAAGGAATACATTAGCACCAAACCAGCACTGCAAGAAATGTTAAAAGGACTACTCTAATTAGTAGAACTAGGAAGAAAAATATAACCACACTAAACAAAAATGGCAATAAATAAGTACATATCAATAATCACCTTAAATGTAAATGGACTGAATGCTCCGATAAAAAGACACAGAGTAGCTAATTGGATAATAAAGCATGGCTCATCTATATGTTGTTTACAAGAGACCCACCTCACAACAAAAGACTCATATAGGTTGAAAGTGAAGGGATGGAAAAAATTTTTCCAAGCAAATGGAAAGCAATAAAAAGCTGGGGTAGCAATACTCATATGTGATAAAAAAGATTTCAAAATGAAGGCCATAACTAGAGACAAAGAAGGCCACTACATAATATTGAAAGGATCTATCCAACAGGAAGATATAACCTTGATAAACATATATGCACCCAATATAGGAGCACCAAAATATATTAAAAATCTTCTGGAGGACTTCCAAGGAGAAATCAACAGCAATACAATTATAGCAGGGGACTTCAACAACCCATTGACAGCACTGGATAGATCCTCTAGACAAAAAATTAGCAAGGAAACAGAGACTCTAAATGAAGCACTAGACCAAATGGATTTAATAGGTATCTACAGAGAATTATACCCCAAAACTACAGAATTCACATTCTTCTCAAGTGCACATGGGACATTCTCAAAGATAGACCACATGATAGGACACAAACTAAATCTCTACAAGTTCAAGAAGATTGAACTCACATCAAGCATCTTCTTAGCTCTCAATGGCATGAAACTAGAAATCAACTGCAACAAGAACATGCAAAGACATTTGAACGCATGGAGGCTAAATAGCATGTTATTAAACAATGAATGGGTTACTGAGGAAATCAAGGAAGAAATTAAAAACTTCCTGGAAACCAATAAAAATGAACACACAACAACACAAAATCTATGTGATGCAGCAAAAGCAGTTCTGAGAGGGAAGTTCATAGCACTACAGGCCTACCTCAAGAAACAAGAAAAATTTCTAATTGACTGTCTAACCTCACAACTTAAAGAATTAGAAAGCAAAGAAAAAGAAAACACCAGAGCAAGTAGAAGGAAGAAAATAGTAAAGATCAGAGCAGAGATAAATGACATAGAGACCAAAAAAAAAAAACAATTCAAATGATCAATGAAACAAAGAGATGGTTTTTCGAAGAGATAAACAAGATTGATGGACCCTTAGCTAGACTCACCAAGAAACAAAGAGAGAGAACCCAAATACACAAAATCAGAAATGAAAGAAAAGAAGTAACACCTGACACCACAGAAATACAAAAGATCGTTAATAGCTACTATGAACAGCTATATGACAACAAATTTGACAATCTAAGCGAAATGGACAAATTTCTAGAAACACAGTCTCCCAAAACTGGACCGGGAAGAGATAGAAAACTTGAACAGACCAATAACAACTAAGGGAATTGAAGAGGTAATCAAGACTCTCCTAGCAAACAAAAGCTTAGGCCCAGATGGCTTCACCGGGGAGTTTTACCAAACATTCAAAAAAGAACTAACACCCATTCTCCTCAAACTATTTCAAAAAATTCAAGAAGAAGGAAGACTTCCAAACTCATTCTATGAGGCCAGCATAATTCTAATTCCAAAACCAGAAAAAGACACTACAAAGAAAGAAAACTACAGGCCAATATCCCTGATGAACATAAACACCAAAATCCTGAACAAAATACTAGCAAATCGGATCCAGCAATACATCAAAAAAATTATTCACCATGACCAAGTGGGATTCATTCCAGGGATGCAAGGCTGGTACAATATTTGCAAATCAATAAATGTGATACACCACATAAACAAAATAAAGAATAAAAACCACATGATCATATCAATAGACACGGAAAAAGCATTCAACAAAATCCAGCATCCATTTCTGATAATGTGGGAATAGAGAGATCAGCAATGTGGGAATAGAGAGATCATATTTCGACATAATAAAGGCCATATATGAAAGACCTACAGCCAACATCATACTCAATGGGCAGAAACTAAAAACATTTCCATTAAGAACAGGAATAAGACAGGGATGTCCACTTTCTCCACTCTTATTTAACATAGTACTGGAAATCTTAGCCACAGCAATCAGACATGAGGAAAAAATAAAAGGAATCCAAACTGGAAAGGAGGAAGTAAAACTGTCATTATTTGCAGATGACATGATATTATACATGGGAAACCCTAAAGACTCCATCAAAAATCTACTAGACTTAATAAATGAATTTGGCAAAATAGCAGGATACAAAATTAACGTCGAGAAATCAACGGCATTTGTATACGCCAATGATGAACTCACAGAAAGAGAAACTGAAAAAACAATCCCATTTACCATCGCGGCAAAAAAATTAAGATACCTAGGAATAAACTTAACCAAAGAAGTAAAGGACCTATTTGCAGAAAACTACAAGACATTGGAAAAAGAAATGGAGGAAGATATAAAAAAGCGGAAGCACATACCTTGTTCATGGATTGCAAGAATTAACATCATTAAAATGTCTATACTACCCAAAGCAATCTATAGATTCAATGCAATCCCCATCAAAATACCAATGACTATTTCACAGAACTAGAACAAATACTTCAAAAGTTCATATGGAACCAAAAAAGTCCCTGAATAGCCACAGCAATTTTGAAAAAGAAGGACAAAGTAGGTGGAATCATAATACCAAATAACAGGTTATACTGCAAAGTGACTGTAATCAAAACAGCCTGGTACTGGCACAAGAACAGGCATATAGACCAGTGGAACAGAATAGAGAACCCAGAAATGGACCCAAGGCAATATGCTCAATTAATATTTGACAAAGGTGGCAAGAGCATACAGTGGAGTAAAGACAGCCTCTTTAATAAATGGTGTTGGGAAAATTGTCCCAACTACATGCTAAATGCAAAAAAATGAAACTAGACCATCAACTTACACCATTCACAAAAATAAACTCAAAATGGATAAAAGACTTAAATGTGACCTGTGAATCCATAAAAATTCTAGAAGTAAATGTAGGCATCAAAATTTCGGACATCATATGCAGCAGAATTTTTACTGATACATCACCTAACTCAACAGAAACAAAGGAAAAAATGAATGCATGGGACTACATCAAACTAAAAAGCTTCTGCACAACAAAAGAAACAATCATCAAAATGGAAAAGCCACCCACTGTATGAGAGAGCATCATTGCCAATGATATATCAGATAAGGGATTAATTTCCAATATATATAGACTGCTCATACAACTCAACAAAGAACCCAATTAAAAAATGGGCAGAGGAGCTGATAGACACCTCTCCAAACAGGACATACAAATGGCCAAGAGACATATGAAGAAATGCTCATCATCACTAATCATCAGAGAGATGCAAATTAAAACAACTATGAGGTATCACCTCACACCTGTCAGAATGGCTGCCATCAACAAATCATCAAACAACAAGTGTTGGCGAGGGTGTGGAGAAAAGGGGACTCTAGTACACTGCTGGTGGGAATGCAGACTGGTGCAGCCACTATGGAAAACACTATGGTGTTTCCTCAAAAAATTAAAAATTGAACTTCCATTTGACCCAGTGATCCCGCTTCTAGGAATATACCCTAAGAAGTCTGAAACACCCATCAGAAAGAATATATGTACCCCCATGTTCATAGCAGCACTATTTACAATAGCTAAGATCTGGAAACAGCCCAAGTGTCCACCAGTAGACGAATGGATAAAAAAGCTCATATACACAATGGAGTACTATGCAGCTGTAAGAAAGAAAGCTCGCTTATCCTTTGAGGTGACATGGAGGGACCTAGAAGGTATTATCCTAAGTGAAACAAGCCAAGCAGTAAAAGACAAATACCACATGATCTCACTTATATACGGAATATAATGAACATAACAGTCTGAGGAATACGGTAGACCCAGAAACATGGAAGTAGGGCTATTCTGCATCAGGTGCACGCTGAGCACAATACATTTAGCAGCTCCTCCCTGTAGTCTTATGGAGCAGGATGGATCTGTGACCTTTATTTTACCAGGACGTAGACCGATATTACTGGCCCATTTCCATTGGCAGAGGCAATGCTACAAACACATCTATTTTCTTATATCAACTGAATCTTTTCGTGGAGACAGGAGATGCAGTACCAGTCAAATCCCATTATTTGAGAGCCGATCTGAGACACGAGAGAATGGAAGGAACTTGTCATCGCTGACCCAGAGAGAAGAACTATCACCCAGTGCTTTTCGGTCATACTAAGCAAGCAACAGAGTATCTGTAAGCTTTATTAGTGGGCAGCAAGCTGGAGACTTTGACTAGTTCTAGATGTGGCTGTGGTATCTTATAGCTTCTCTCCTACTTCCACATCCACTTGAGAAAGGAAGCAACGGTCCGGCTCGGAACTGTCACTAGGTTTGGCCTGAGTTTGTACCCAGGTCACTGACGCGCCCTGGGAACTCAGGGAACACAACGAACCTTTCCGATCCTACATTCTCATCTGTAAAATGGGGTTAATTCTACTTACTCTACAGGACCACTGACATGAGCAAACACAACGATACTTGTGCAGATAACTTCATCTGCGAAAGCGTTACGTAGTATCCTCCGTGGGCAATGGCTCTCCTTTCTTCCCCAGACTCAAGCCATCTTTACTTTCTCGTGCTCTCCCAGAGGGAATTACAAGGGGTGCACGGATCATCAGAGCCCACGGCACTGCCTTTGCTTTCTTTTATTCCTCTTCCTCCTCCTTTCTTGCATGCCACCGAGTGACTGCACCTTACGTTGCATCTCATTTGGGAATTTCCCATGAAGAGCCGAGTGAGGAGAGTGGAAGGCAACGCCTCAATATCCAAGTGAGGGAATGGACAGAGTGGGGCAGGGAAGAAGGAAGTTCAGGTACTATCATCAGTGGAAGTGGGGTATCCCTCTCCCCACTGAGAGCTGGGGATTGGGCCCTTACAACATCTGGACAAGAATAATTTCCGGAGCCTCGCACAGGCGAAGGAGTGATTTTCACGGGCGTGGAATCACATCTGTGGGTTTGCAAAGTCCCAGTTCCCTTCCTCAGGAAGATGTGTGCCTGGGGCTGCAGGAGCACTAGAAGCAGCCAGAGTCCGGGTTCCCGTTCCATGGTGGAGCTGGGGACCCTGCAGCATTAGGCTGGTTGCAGCCCCTTAGTCTATTGTGTGTGAGGGCCACATGGGTAAAGCAGGAGCATGGGGGTCCCGCATCCAGGAGCCAAAGACCAAAGAGCAACAGAGCATGCCAGAAGAGCCAGCTCCCTTGCCTAGGAGCTCAAGTATCTCAAATCTTCCCATGCTTGCAGTGGCCACGCCTACTCTGGCCAATGACCTCTTCCCAGGTGTGCCGACAGGCAAGCACATTCCCCGTTTCACACCGACTTCCCCGGGCATGCATCAGTTCTTCCCCTGCCCAGTCCCTTCCTTCAGGGATCTGCGGGGAACAGACCTGGGGATGTGGAACTGCAGCTTCCTAGTAAAGCTGTACAAAGGACACGCCATACTTTTGGCCTTCCCTTTGCTCCTTCCCAGTTATGCACAATTAGGTGAGATTACACTGGTATCAGTGAGTGTGCATTTTCAAAGTTGCTGCACAAAGCTACGGGCTGGGCTTCACAGAGAACCCCAAGGGGGATGCAGAACACCCCACAACCAAACGCTGGGGCATGTATCCGCTGTCTCCGATTCCCCCTTAGCTAGGGCCGCCCGGAGGGGCCTCTCTCAGCTGCACGTCCAGGCCGCTACTGTGCTCAGGACGAGCCAGCTCCAGCTACCTGGAGGGAAGTCCTGCAGCAGAACGTGGACAGAGGCTCAGAGCATCGGAGGTGGGATGCAGTCACCAGCATGCAAGCAGACATGCAACGGTGCAACTCAGCCACAGCTGAATCCCAGGAGGCCCACCAGGGTGTGACAAGCAGCAACAAGAGGGTCTGATACACACAGATATGTATCCTATCCCTCTGCTCCTTCCACCTCATAACTCTGTGCAACCTCATTGGACAGCAATTTAGCAATAGCTTGCAGCATTAAAAATGCACGTATGACGTGATCGAGAAGTTCCGATCGCAGGGGTTTGCTCTATGAATATTCTTGCACATTTGTGCAATGTTGTGCGTGCACTGATATTTACTGAAGCATTATTTGTAATGGCAAACAATTTGGGAGAACAAAAACAAACAAACAAACAAACAAAAAACTCAGTGTCAATCAATATGGAGCCAATCAAATAAATAATGGAACAGTGGAGTAGGGTGATGTTAACTGTGTTTAATAGGCTGCATAACACCGCCACTAACAAATCAGAATGGACACTCAATACATAAGAACAGAAGCCAGCTGACATGCCCGATGTAATACATGTTGGATGAATGCCAGTCATAGAGAGCAAACCATGCGGCAGTCAAAAAGAATGTGACCTCCCTATAGTCGCCGTAATGCTTCTACTTTGAAAGTTAGTTTTAGATCCTTCTTCCGTTAAGAAGCTCATGCTGAAAGTTCAACCATCTCGCCCTCGATTCCACTGGCTAATTCTTCTTCCCTGAGTACCACATGGCCTTCCTGTAGCCCAGAATGCCGATGCTTATGTGAGGGGTGAATGGGAGGGTATATTCAATATATTAGGCTTATTCTGCAGTTATTGGTGGAGACAGGTTTTCCCTGTTCCAATCGCCAGTCTGTTCTCGACGTTTAAGCCGTTGATTGAATTAGGAAGCCAGAGTCCTGCATGGGAACAGCCAGACCGCACAGAGTTAAGCTAATTCCACAGCAGGACCACTTCATCAAGCGGACTGATAAATCATACTCAGCGGGATTTTTTTTTTTTTTCCTTCTTCCTGATAGCTTTCCTTTAAGCTTGAACACGCGAAGAAGACTTTGCCAGCCAGAAGAAAACGTGCTCGGAACTTGAAATCCTACTCAGTCCCTCCCCACCCGCATGGGATCCAGGATCCTGGAGAGCTGTGTCCAAACCCGTCTGAGGCAAACCTCCCCGCCTGACCTCCTGCGTTCTCTGTGATGACAGAGGGAACCAGCCCAAACCACACGTGCTTTTTAAATCTCCAAAGGGTTCGCCCAGGATTCCATGCCTAGAATCATGCCTTCAGTTCGAGATGAAAAAGCAATTTTGATGTTGACTAGACCCGCCTAGGGAGTTGGTTAACCCTGCAGGGTCTCACCTGCGCCTACTTTTGCAGCTAACCCCCTCTTTTGGCCTCAACACATATTCAGCCAGGGGCAGGATGTCAGCGCAGTGGGAGACACTCCAAAGCAACACTCGTAATTTAGACTGTCAAGGAAGCCAACGCGGTCCCTAACTGGTAACCTGTCTGCCGTTTTTGCTTGCTTTCCGAGTCGGGAGAAATCTCTGAAGATCGGAGAAAAACCTCCGCTAGCAGGGTAATTCCACGAATGGCGAGGATCCGGCGCCATATGGAAACACGTCTCTGTCCATTACAAAGATCCTTCTGCAACAGGACATTTTATGAAGGACCCAGGAGGCAAAGGCATTTGCCTGGTCTATTCCCATCCATGGTTTGAATCACAGTCGCTTCAAACAACGCGCATTCATCACAGAGATGACTGGCAGGAGCATCTCAGAGTTGGGTGCCATTTACCTCTGTCCACAAGAACCGACCACGATGATAAAACGTGTTGATTTCTAAGTCTCCGCTGGGGATGGCGGAGCCCAAGGCACCATGGGGAGCTCTAGGCCAGCAGGAAGGAGTTAGGGGGCTTAGGGGAAATGAACGTTCAGAGTGAACAGGAGAACTCGCCGTGTGCCAGCATCTCTTCGGAGCAGCGGTCTCTAGACGGGCTTGTCCTATGTCCTTGTCACTGGGCCCTGCTGATGCCTGCATCAGGGACAGATTCTAAGTTCACCTCATGAGTTCCGGCAAGTCGCAAGTGTAGGGACACAGGCTGGCCACTTCTTGCCCGGATCTGGGAGTTAATGGAAGGGAAAGCATGTGGATTCGATTTATTTTTATTTTATTTTTTTACTTTTCTAAATAAATACTATTTAACTTAGTAGAGGCAAATCTCTCTTCTGTTAGAATGTCTGTTTTTTCCATGTATCATTAAAAAATATATGTAGTTCAGCCCTGGCCGGTTTGGCTCAGCGGTTAGAGCGTCGGCCTGTGGTCCGGAGAGACCCGGGTTCGGTTCCCGCTAAGGGCACGTACTTCGGTTGCAGTTTGTCCCCGGCCCTGGTTGGTCGTGCGGGTGGCAGCCACTTGATGTGTCCCTTTCATGTCGATGTTTCTCTCTCTCTCTTCCTCTCTCTCCCTCCCACTCTATCTGTACAAAAAAAAAAAAAAAGAAGAAGTAGAGAAACAACGGCCCCAGGCAGGACCGGAGGAGGGTGAGTGTGAGAGAGCGTGAGTGGGTGTGCAGGTGGGAGGGCACCCACGCCGCAGTTCAGAAACCGAGGGCAGACGGTTCCGGTGCTGTGGACGGCATATGGCACAACCCATGGACACAGACCACAGCGCGGTAAAGGTGGGGGGGGACAGGAGCAGACAGGAGGGTGTCAGTGGGCGGAAAAGGAGAGACACCTGTAACACTTTCAACACTAAAGATCAACTTAAAATAAAATAAAAAGTAAATAAAACGCCTCTCTCTGTTCTCACGGATTGCCTTCTCTTCCCTGCCCACATTTGCCATGACAATGACCCCCGGGTTGGTATTTGCTTTTCCCTCATAGGCCTCTATCCTTTAATAATATACGTATATACTACTAAGCAGTACCTCGGATTATTTGGCATGCTTTTAACTTTTTTAAAAAGTACACATTTCCTTCTGCATTTGATATTTACCCATACTGATATACTGTTCGAGTGTAATCGAGCCACATTTAATAATCCATTTTATGAATCTGCCACAGTAACTTATCACGTCTCCTGCTGGTAGGTATAAAGTTGTTTCCAACTTTTCACTGACTGCAACACTGCTGCAGTAAACATGAGCAAATCTCTTTATACTTGTCTCCCTGTGCACTGTGACATGCTCTTAATAAAACAGTACATCTTAGAGATCTTTTCATAGCTGGATATGTCGTTATAACTCATTCTTTTTAGCATCCACACCATGCTGGCGCATCACAGCACGAAAATGTATTTATTCCCAGTGTATTGATGGGCATTTAGATCGCGCCTCCCTCCAACAATGCTCACGGCCCCTGGACATGTGACGGCTTCTCCAGAGGATGTGCTCTCGAGCTGCAATCGCTTGATCAAAGTGTGTGTGTACATTCAACTTCGCCACAGACTGCCAAGTGGCTCCCCAGAGCGGTTTCACACGTTTGCATCACCACCAGCAGGGCATGAGGGTATTGGTGGCCCTGCCTGCTCACTGTCCTTTATGTAAGCGGATGGATTTGAAATGGCATTCCATAATACTGTTCCTTTACATGACTGCTCCTAAGAGCGAGCATCTTCTTACGTATTCACTGACAATTTAGTTTTCACTTTCCATTAATTGCGTGTCCACATCTTGTGTTTCTTTTTCTTCTAGGTGACTCTTATAAAAAATTAAAAAAAAATCTGTTTCCAGTAATCCCTATATTCCATTTACCTTGGAAGAGAATAGCCCATTGAAAGCTTGGTTGAGAACAAATCTAATAAATAAATAATAAATAAAATGATTACACGATCTCAACAATGGTGACTACTCTAGGTGAGAGCTACCCCAACAAGAGATGTGGGTCTCTACTTTCCGTGGGGACTTGCCAATGCTTCGTGCCCCCTTAGCGAAGGGAATGAGGAAGGAATTAGCTTTGTTGAATACTGACTCTCCACCCAGAGTTTAATGGATATCGCTCCATTTAATCCTTAAAAATTGTAAAATAAGTATTATTTTCCCTCTTTGTGGACAAGGATGTGGACACTCAGAGACATTACACACCTGTCCTGAGGTCATGGAACTCATCATCACCAGAGCCATAATTCAGACCAGGTTTGTGTCACTTTGAAGCTCATGCACTTCCAACGACCCAAGAGCACCATAATCTATGCGGATAATGCAGCGTGAAGAGAAGGCTGGTATTTGGAGGGGTAGCCATTCTTTCAGAAATAACCATCAGGGGAGCTCAAGATCATGCCCAATCTTTTCTGAATTTAACCATTAGAGGGCTGCAGCGGCATACTCTCTCCCCACATATACCTGAGAGGAAACTGTGGCCATCACATTACCGTCTAAATATTGTACGTGCTGTGGGAAATGACATGCATTCCCTTCTTCTCCTTCCCTGAGACTACCGGTCTCCCTGCTAAGAAAAGAGTGGTCAGTTTTCCTGGGAGCAACATCAGCTGCTTCCTTAGAGGGTTAATGATTTGGCAAGCATGCTAAAGGGCGGGGAGGGGAGAAATCAGCCTTTGAGAGAATATGAAACAACTTTTACTTTCTAAGTGTGTTAAAATTTATTCAGAATTTCTAAAAAAAAATCAAACACATACCCAATAAATACATTACACATTTTTTTTTAAACCAATGGTGTATTTCCCAACTACAATTGTTGGGAGATTAAGATGCCCTAAACTCTGGAAGACGTCTCATAAATTTTACGACTTCCCCTCTACCCCCGATGGAGAGATGACCAAGGCCCTGCCTTGTACATAGTCACCTTGGATGTTATTTCAGCGGAAGCTCTGCTGGACAGTTCCCACTGGTCTGGCAACTCCCCATGGGGGACATTATACTTACCACAATCTGTTATATAACTAACTCATTTATAAAAGTAAGAGACAGGAAGGGAGAAAGAAGACAGAGAGAAGAGATGGGGAGGAGGAGGAAAGAAGGGAAAAAGAAGTCGATTCTCCTCTAACAGAATTAAGTGTAGCTGCTGAATTGGAAAAGAAAAAAAAAAAAAGGTGGTGGGAAAATAAAACCTAATAAAATCTAATCAGGTTTCTAGCGCATGAAAAAAACAAAAAATAAAACAGGATGCTTCTTGCCTAGCCTCTGTTCTGCAGGACCCCAGACAGGAGGGGAAACCTTCAGAGGAGAAATAACGTCTTTGCCTTCATTTGAAATGCAGTGTGGATAGAGGAAGAAATTGAGCCCTTCTAATGGTCCAGATACAGCATAATTGACTAAGCAAGGAGGCTGGGATGAAATGAGGAACTGTATATTCTTGAAAGGAAGCGGCCCAGGCTCAGAAGCAGGCGGAAAGTGAACTGCAGAGTGACAAGCGGCTATCAGTACCATATCAAAGGTCTGTTAATAGGAGCGCGGAAGGAGAATCGGGCTTTGAGCTGGTTTAGCGGAAGGCTCTAAGATCCTGTCCCAATGAGCCTCGGACCCCCACAGCATGAAAGCACAGAAGCACCTGCCAAAAACATGACCACAGTTCAGAACACACGCTCTGGTGGGGATCTCAGGGAGCCCTTGAGGGCCCGACAAAGCTGCGCTTCCTCATTAATTGACACAAAGGGTCCTGTTTTCCAGATGACCTCATACCTAACTGAATGAGGCAGACACACTTACCACGCCTGATCACGTTTACTAGACACATTATTGTCGTTCCGCACGTATCAGCTTTAACCAAGAGTGTGTAATGGGTAAGGGGGCTGGGTCCGAATTCTGAGAGACCCAAACCCTATGAAAAAATTCTCTATGAGTTTATCATCTTTTGAGGGACCTCCCTCAAAAGGTCGTTATAATGCATGAGAAATATAACATCTGGCATACAGTAAGCATTAGTGAATATCACTATTATATGCATTTTCTCAAAGCACTATGGGTGGGTTTACTAGGTAGACTTTGCTCCTTGGGCAAATTCAGCTAATATTTTTCAGACACTTGTGTGCAATGCCCTCACCTGTGCTTGTTATTCCTTATAGTGCTACAGTGCAGGAGGCATTATTATTACTGGGTAAAAGTTTAAAAACTCGAGCTAAGGCAGAACAAACTAGCTTGCCCTCCAATTGGCTACAAAGTGTGAAGTGTTTGATTTGAGTTAAGGTCTTCTGACTCCACAACCGGACAACTATACTACCTCCCACGGTGTTATGGCCTTTTACATATGAGGATTTGTATCGTCCTTGGAAGGTCTATCCACTGGTGTTCTGATAAAGCAGCTCTCCAGAAAATAAGCACCAATTTGTCACCTTTGCCAAGTTCTGTGGTGAAAGTACTCCCACTATGAGCAATTTCAAGCTACCAGCAATCAGCTTGAAAAATTCTTCTGGCCCTGGCCAGTTTGGCTTACTGGTTAGCCCATGTACCAAGGGTCGTGGGTTCAATTCCTGGTCAAGAGCACGTGTCTGCATCCTGGCCGGTTTGGCTCAGCGGTTAGAGCGTCGGCCTGCGATCCAGAGAGACCCGGGTTCGGTTCCCACTAAGGGCATGTACCTCGGTTGCAGACTGTCCCCGGCCCTGGTTGGGTTGTGTGGGAGGCAGCCACTCGATGTGTCCCTTTCATGTCGATGTTTCTCTCTCTCTCTCTCTTCCTCTCTCACCCTCCCACTCTTTCTGAACAAAAAATGAAAAAATATCCTTGGGTGAGGATTAAAAAGAAAAAAAAAGAGCACGTGCCTAGGTTGTGGGTTTGATTCTCAGTCCTGGTAGGAAGTGTGTAGAAGCAACTGATCAATATTCCTTCCTTCCTTCCTTCCTTCCTTCCTTCCTTCCTTCCTTCCTTCCTTCCTTCCTTCCTTCCCTTTCTCTCTCTCTCTCTCTCTCTCTCTCCCTCCCTCCCTCCCTCCCCCTCTCTCTCTCCCACCCTCCCTTCTACTCTCTCTTAAAAATATATTAAGTTTTACAAATTGGTCCTGTTACTACTAAAAAAGCCAACTCTGCCTCAACCAGGAAAGACCATTTATATGTCATCCTATTTTACGAGCTCAGGTACACAGGTTTGAATTGATCACCTTCCTCAGTAGACGGCATACTATAATCAGTCATCCATCTGAGGCTCTTTTTAAAAATAGTTTTCCACTGTATTTCTTGCTCCAGTCCCATTCTCTTTTCCTGGTAAGTTCCTTCAGTCCAGTTTTGGATAGACATGCTTCCAATCTACACGTATGGCTATTCGATTCCCTTTACATCTATGGAAATTATGACGTATGGCTAGCAGATAAACTCGTTAACTTTGCATAAACAGAACCGTATTAGTTTGCTAGGGCTGCCATAATGAAATACCACAGACATCGCTCACAGTTCCAGAGGCTAGACCCCAAGACCATGGTATTGGCAGGTTTATTTTCTTCTAAGGCCTCTCTCCTTGGCTTACACGTGGCTCTCTCTCATCGCCACATGGTCTTTCCTCTGTAGGAACACATGTCTGGTATCTGAATTTCCCATTATTACAAGGACACCAGTCAGATTCTATTGCGGTCCAACCTAAATTGAACGTGATTACCTCGTGTAAGACCTTGTCTCTAAGAATGGTTACACTCTGAGTACTGGGCCTTAGAGTTTCAACATATGACTTTTAGGGGAACACAATCCAGCCCACAAGTATTGTGCTATTGCGGTGGACTGTTGCAGCCCTGGCACCCAATGGACCACACACCTCCTTGAACCTATGCTCTTATGTATTCGTTGTCACTGATTCTAGGCTTGGCATATAACTTGCTCTGGCTATGGGGACATTAGCAAACATGACCCAGCGAGCGCTTGTAATTGCTTGCGCATTGGAGCTTCCCAGAATGCTGGCTCACAGCCTTATGAGTGAATACGTAGTCATGATAAGCCAGTACATTTGGGATCGTTTGTTAGCAGCAACAGATAATGACGACGTTACGAATCTCATTCTGTTTCTTACTTTTGCTCACTTGACATTACGTATTCGCGATGTTGTTACTTGCAGATTTCTTTCGCTCCTGGCTGCTACGTGGCATTCTGTCACATGGCACATTTCCGGTGGGACGTCTCCGTTCTCCCACAGAGGAATAGCTGCACTGCCACAGGTTTTTGTTTTGCTTTGCTTGGTTGTTTTGTTTTGTCTTTTCCCTCCACACACATTTCCACAGGCATCTCATTATCTGCGAGTTTCTCTGGACGGAGTTCTGAGAAATGCAAGGGCCGGGCTCAGGTCATATGAAAACCTGCTTGCACTGAAGAGTGTTGCCTTGGCCCTCGGGACAGCTGTAGCGATTTACACCCCTTCCAGAACTGAAGGGGGTCGCTCAGAGGACTTTTGTGTTCCTTATTGGAGCAGACATTATTCCCGGAGGGCGGCTAGTTTTCAGCCTGCAGGAGAAGGTGAGTACAAGCCCCTCGCTGGCGCAGAAGGGAATGGTCCAGGAACCAAAGCCCTACTACTGAAGCTGGCGGATCTAATACTCTTTCCCTCTATTTACCTGGAATTGACATCCTGTTGGGTTTTTGTTGTTGTTGTTGTTGTTGTTATTCACCTGATATATGATCGAATTTGGTTTTCTGATCTCTAGTCCTAAACGGACATTTTATGATGGCTAATATTTTCATTTCTCCATCATAAAAGATCCAAAAGGGCGCCGGGATTCATTGGCAGCAGACAATTTTGTCGAAAAGAATTTGTGGTGGCAATCATGTGAAGATTTATTTTTTTTATTATTATTATTTTTTTTATTTTTTATCCTCATCCCAGGACATTTTTTGTTCAGATAGAGAGGGAGGGAGAGAGAGGAAGAGAGAGAGAGAGAAACATCGACGTGAAGGGACACATCGAGTGGCCGCCACCCGCACGACCAACCAGGGCCGGGGACAAACTGCAACCGAGGTACGTGACCCTAGCGGGAACCGAACCCGGGTCTCTCGGGACCGCAGGCCGACGCTCTAACCGCTGAGCCAAACCGGCCAGGGATCATGTGAAGATTTAAAAAGCACTTTCGATAATACTAGAAAATAATTGTGTTCTATTGTTAAGAGGTAAAATTGGATACAACGTATGTGGAAAACAACTATAATGTTAAGAGGAAAAAAATCAGAATACAGAATATTATGCAATGCGTGGTCATGGCTATAATGACTGGACCGTTTGCTCAGGAGGGCAGACCTACAGGCCCAAAGCCTCGCCAAGGTTGGGATTATTACAGAGTTCTTCCCCTCGTTCAGCATGACTCCTAAGGAAAGGAGAAAACCAGACCAAAATGCACCTGCCCTCCTCCTATACCTCAGCCATGCATAGCCAGGGACAGGCGAGGAGACCTCAAGCCTCCAAGGCACCCTGGCGGAAGGCAGGAAGGCACATTCATCCTCATCCTTGACCTCGAGAAATCCAGACAAATCATTTCCAAGTGCAATGCCCATCACGTCGTCAAGGACAACCAGAAACACAAGGAAGCAAGGCAACGCGAAGGAAACAAACAAAGGTCTGTGGAGGCAGCGGAATCGCACACGGAGCGTAGAGCAATCGTGATGGCTATGTCTACGGGAATTAAAAGTAAGCTTGAAAATATTCAGTGACGACAGGAAACTAGAAGTGATACAATAGATATGAGGAGGGAAAAAACCAGAACTTTTAGATATAAATACAATAAAAGGAATCAAGAGCTCAGTGGTTGTGTTTGACAGTAGATTAGACATAGCTGAGGAAAGATTTGGAAAAAAGATTTCCCAGAGCCTCAGTCCATGGGGGTTGCTATAACAGAAAGCCGTAGACGGGGTGGTTTATACACGATGGATTTATTTCTCACAGTTCCGGAGGCTGGAAGTCTAGGATTCAGATACCAGCAGCTTTGGCGTCTGATGAGCACACACTTCCTGGTTCATAGGTGGGACACAGAAACCAACTGAAACAGCTCTCGGTGCCCAAAATTTGAGCAACAACATAATGTAGTCCTGGATTATAACCCAAAATATAAAATATCTGTGAGTCAATATGCATAATAAATAGGGAAGCAGAGACAAACCTGTGCAGAAGAATTACAAATAATGTAATAAGGTATGTGGGTGCTTGGTTCTGAAAGAAAGGATAACCCCCTCATCTTTAAGTGTGAGCTACACATGGCACCTTCCTTCCACAAAGAAGGCAAAAAGAGAAACTTGACAAACACGACCTTAGCCAGGTGATCAAGGTCAACATCAATGGTCATAAATGGCCCAAATGGTATGTACCTTTTATATGATAAAAGTATCACTTTTGCTCTTCTTCCCCAAAACCCATAACACCCATAACACCAGCCTCATAACACAGAAAATGTATGTTTTAAAAATTTCTGTAGAGAGAGATCCTACAAATTCTGATCAGCACACCTCAAACTATTGAGGTCATTGAAAACAAGGAAAAGTCTAAAAAACTGTCATAGTCAAGAGGAGCCTAGAGAGACATTACAACTAAATGTAGGGTGATGTCATGAATGGGATCCTACAGCAGGAAAACAACATTAGATAAAAACGAAGGAAAGCTGAATAAACTGTGAACTTTAGTTAATAACAATGTATCAACATTGATATTTTTTCCTTTATTGATTTTAGAGAGAAAGGAAATGAGAGGGGGAGAGAGAGAAAAACATTGATGAGAGAGAACACTGATTGGCCGCCTCCTGCATGCCCCCCACTGGGGATCAGGCCCACAACCTGGGCATGTGCCCTGACTGGGAATCGAACCTTCGACTTCTTTGTGCCTGGGTCCACGCTCAACCACGAGCCACATGGGCCGGACACAATGTATCAACATTGATTCATTCATTGTGACAAATGTCATAATTCATGTATAGGTTAGGAATTCATGTAAAGATAGTAAAACGATACAGAAAAGTGAAAAAATCTATAATGATTATCCAAAGGGAAGGGAGGATATTGTGATCCTCAGAGTCACAGAAGTATTTTTTGGGGTGCCTATAATGTTGTATTTCCTGACCTGAATGAGGGATAACTAGATAGTAAAACAGATGTTGGTTTAGTAATATTCATTAAGCTTTATTATTATGTGTTAAGCTATACATATCTGTTTGTATACATTTATTATCATAAAAATACTTTAACTGGAATTAAATACACTAAAATAACAAAGGAGATGTTCTCTGAGTCAATGAGATTATGGATATTTTTGCTTTTTCGTACATTTAAAAATATTTTCTAATTTTTCTGCCATGCACATAAATGCTATTTCTTATCTGAGAAAAATAAACTCTACTTATCAAAGAAGGAAAGAAAAGCTGACTGTCAAAGAATATCTAGCCAGAGATAGTCTTTTTATTTCTGTTTAGAGCTTTATGTTGTGATAAAAGTTGACTAGAAATATAGCAGTTATGGTCATCTAATTGCATACCAAATGGACATTTAAGAGAGCATATCATGCCTGAAAAAATCTAGAAATGCTGTATTATTGTTTGCCATAAATCCTCCTAATGCTTTAAAAGATCACTTTTATAATCCCCAGTTTGGAAATAAGCTAACAAACAACAAAAAAACAATGACTTTGGAAAAGACACAATGACCCACAGAAAAGATGGCAAAAAGTTGCTTATCATTTCACAGACTCCATTTAGAAGCAATTAAGCATCTGGCCTTGTGTTTGTGTTTGTGATGTCAAATATCAGGGGGGAAGTTATACGTGAAACAGACAACAGCTTCAGCTTGATTTCGTGCAGGCGTTCAAGGGAGCCACTCTGCAAGACATGCATCCGTATTGGAGAACCTTTATGATTATATCTGACATTCTGCAAGTTATATCAGCTTCCCTGGGCCTTACCATCCTCATCTGTAAAATAAGGGCTTGAAAGAAATAACCTCTAAGGAGCCTCCTGGTATTAAAATCTTACGGCTGAAGCCTTTCCAACATACAGGAGGATAGATCTTATGATAAAACCAGTGGTTACGATAATAGCACTGGATATTCCACATTTTAATCTATTGCAATGCTACTTCATTTATGTTCATCTCATCCTCAATAGCTTCTATTTTAAGTGGCAATAAAAATATCATTATACCTGTCTTGGAAATGAGGAAACTGGATCAAAGTGGATATTGACAAAAAGAAAGTACAAAACTTTAGGGGGACCTGGCATTATACAGCTGTGAGCTCTTGAGCATTGTGGTTTTCAAGGTTTTAGGTTTCTGTTTCTTTGTTTTCCAATCTGTAAAGTGAGGAGGTTGAACTGGGCTAGATGATCTCCATGATTCTCTTACTTTATTACTACTGCAAATTCGCCTTCTCGTAAGTAAAGGCGCTTGGGCCAGAAGCAAGGTCTCCTGATTATAAAAAAGCCTTCTCTTAATTAGTGGTCACCTCGTGTAGCTCAGAAACCTCATACAGTATATGGAAATTGCCCAGAGTTCATTTATTTAGACACACCCTGCGGTCCCCACCGAACAATTAGTATACACTAGTCTCTTCTATAAATGTCACTCAATTAAGTCTTTGAGATCTGTGTTCTAATTCCAGTTCCTGATCTCTGACCCTCTGTTTTTTGGGTTTTGGGTTTTTTTAAATTCTCACCCCAGGATATTTTTCCATTTATCTTCAGATAGAGTGGGAGGGAGGGAGGGAGAGGGAGAGAGAGAGAGAGAGGGAGACAGAGATGGCCCTGTACTTCTCATCCATTCTTGTAGGTTCTACCCTCGATAGCAATATTGAGGAAGTCTTCTCCTCACCTATTTGACTGCCCTTCAAACATTTGAAAGCAATTTTTCCTGCCCACCGCCACCCCCATGGTCATTTCCAAGCAGGCTCTCATAAAAAATTGCCTGGTAAAATTTAAATAATTTGCTCTATTATTGTGGATCAGTAGGACTAACCATGTCAATAATAGCAATTTTGTTTCAAAAAATAAAATAAACACAAAGTAATGAGTCTGGTGCATGTGGTTCTTTTTGTTTTTAATCTTTTCTCTTTATTGATTTTGAGAGAGGAAGGGAGAGAGAGAGAAACATCCATGAGAGAGTGGCCGCCTCCTGCATGCCCCCTACTGGGGATCAGGCCCACAACCTGGGCATGTGCCCTGACCAGGAATTGAACCGGAGACCTCTTGGTGCATGGGTCGACGCTCAACCACTGAGCCACACCAGCCGGGCTGGTGCATGTGGTTCCTAAACGTCCAAATTCTAGGACCTTTGTTTGAGAAAACAGTCATTACACCACGTTCTGCACTGCATTACTGCCTGTTGACTTGAATATATCTTCTCTCCTCGGTTTGATGATCTCGGTGGGATTCTGAGTCCCACCATTAATTATCTCCTGACCCTGGGCAGGTCATTCAAACCCTCTGTTGCTCAGTGTCCTCACATGGGTGTTCTGAGGAACAGAGTGAGCGTGACTGTGCACAGACGTACACATGACCTGTAACAGTGTCCGCACAGCACACATCCTGTATGTGTTTGCTAGTATTGTGAACTCCTTAAAGAGAACAAGAATGTAAAGAGATATTTTTTAACAAATGGATGTCTTATAAAAGAATTGATTTCTCTAAGTCACTAAGGTCAATTCATCATAAAGGCTAATAGCTCACAGACTTAAAAACCTACAACCCCTCATTTCCTAGGAAAACAGGTTGACTTGATTTAACAGAACTAATGAATTCAGTGCTTGCTTATGAATACATGGACAGCTTGCTGGTTTTCATGCTTATTTTCCCAATACCCTCATCCTTCTTCTGACACCCAACTGCCAATCTGACCACTCCATCCAGGTGACCACTAGGAGAGCCCCGTGAGTCATGCTCTGTCCCAAGACAAGCCAATCTCGATTGTTTACTGTAGGATGCAAAGCTCAGGCTGGCTTTACCCTCTAATTCCCTGGGACATAAACTGGACAAGTAATGGAAACATTAGGCATCGACAATGGAAAGAAAGAAGCTGGTTTGTAGAGAGAATCAGAGATCAAAGAAATAGAAAGTCAATTTTGACAGTATCTGTGTTCCTGACCCCAGGTGTCTCTGAGAACTGATTACATTTGTGTTTTCAGATTCTGCAGTATTCTTAAAAGAAATCCCTCCGCCCAGCCAGTATGGCTCAGGGGCTGAGCATTGACCCATGCATCAAGAGGTCGCCAGTTCGATTCCCGGTCAGGGCACATGCCCAGGGTGTGGGCCAAATCCCCAGTGGGGGGTGTGCAGGATGTGGCCAATCAATGTTCTCTCTCATTGATGTTTTTTTCTCTCTCTCTCCCTCTCCTTCCCCTGTCTCTAAAAATCAATAAAGAAAAAAAAATTTTTTTTAATAAATCCCTCTTTTGCTTAATTTAGCCAGTGTGATTTTCTTCTGCTTGCACCTAAATGATTCTAAAAAGTAGTATGTCCGCCCTGGCCAGTTTGGCTCAGCGGTTAGAGCGTCGGCCTGCAGTCCAGAGAGACCTGGGTTCGGTTCCCGCTAAGGGCACGTACTTCAGTTGCAGTTTGTCCCCTGCCCTGGTTGGTCGTGCGGGTGGCAGCCGCTCGATGTGTCCCTTCACGTCGATGTTTCTCTCTCTCTCTCTCTCTCTCCCTCTCTCTCTCTCTCCCCCCCTCCCACTCTATCTGTACAAAAAATGGAAAAATATCCTTGGGTGAGGATAAAAAAAAAAAAAAAAGTAGTATGTCCACCCAAGGCAACTACTCTGAAGGTTATCATTCACTGAGGTGTCATTGAGGCAACACCCAGAACTCTCAAGCAAACTTCGGTTTTCAAACGACACCTGAAAACTATAGGCACACAAGTATTTATCTGCGATGTAGTACACAAAATTTGCAGTTCTTAAAAAGAAATGATTCAGTAAAATTGCAGGTTAAAATCTGAATCCCGTATACAGTCTAAAGTCAGTAGGAAGAAGAGCGAAGGAAAAATATAGGTTTGGCCGAGGCATAAGCAGATCCTTCTCCAGTTCCACTTTGAGATTTGGTTTCGGGATAAAATAAAATCTCAGCCTTCAGTGAGTTCTGAACATGCAAGTTCTGCTCTATCCCATGAAGGAGCCAGACTGCCATAGACAACCCTGATCGGGGTGGGGGGGGGAGGCGGGGGAGAAAAGGGGGGAAAAAAGATAAATATAGAAGAGAAAATTTCTTTCTGGGTCTTCTTGCGAAGTCTCAAGCCACGTTTCCACTATCTCAGCAGAGCGATCAGAAGCCAAGCCTCCAGGGCTAGGCCGTAACCGCTGGGGAAGATTCATGCTCCAGGCTTGGCCAGGCTGGTGGAGCTGCAACCTGCCAGCCCCTTACACCCCAAACTGTGCTCTTTTCTTCACTGTCTAGGCAGTGGTTCTCAACCCTCCTAATGCCGCGACCCTTTCTCACAGTTCCTCATGCTGTGTGTGGGCGCACCCGCCTGGGGACGGTTCCTAAGACCATCGGGAATATGTGTTTTCTGATGGTCTTAGGAGACCCCTGTGAAAGGGTCATTCGACCCCCAAAGGGGTCGCGACCCACAGGTTGAGAACCGCTGGTCTAGAATAGCATCAGATGCTGCCCTAACCGGCACTTCCTAGAATAACAAAGTAGAACCTGGGTTCAATGGTTTCCTTTTTATCTCCAAAGAAACTTTACCAAAACTAATCGGGACGTCTTGCCATGCCAGCCATGGCTATAATAACATCACGGCTGGCACTGATGTGGCTTTAGACTCCCATTTTCACAGGGGAAAGGGGGCAGCCCACATGCCCTGGCTGATGCCCTGTCTCCCTGCCCTGTCTGAACCGCAAACCAGCCTGTGGGGGGAGCACTTCAAGAACACACAGGAGCAATGCAACGTGGGCTCAAGGCCTCCCAGGCTGGGACCTTGCTTTTACTGTCAGTCCGTGGCCTGTAAGTGAGCCTGTGAGGCAACATTAGCTTTTCACCTTCCTTTGGTCGTTTAGTCCCCCTTCGTTGGACCACAGCCTTCACAAATTTGACTTTGATTCTTTTAATCAGCCTTTGTAGGGTATGAAACTGCAAAATTCCACACCGTAACGAGAGAGAGAGGTGGTCTGTCTCAGGAAAGCATTAGAGTAGAGAGGGGGAAAGGGAGACCAGGAGAAGTTTATAGTGGGCACATGCCTTTAATTTAAAGACCCCTAGAGGGTACACTCACTTATCATACTGAGTTCAGGGGAAAATATCTCATCACCATGTGAACCTCTTTTTCTTTAGATTTTTTTTTTCTTTAATGATTTTAGACAGAGGAAGGGAGAGGGAGAGAGAGAGAGCAACATCAATGAGAGAGAACATCGATGGGTCGCCTCCTGCATGCCCCCCACTGGGAATTGGGCCCACAACCTGGGCATGTGCCCTGACTGGGAATCGAACCGGCGACCTGTTGGTGCGTGGGTGGACATGCTCAACCACTGAGCCATAGCGCTGGGCCACCATGTGAACCTCTTGCTATAACTGTTGAAGTGGCTAGAACAGGGGGTGGTTTGTAAACTGTAAGATATAAATCTATAAGAAGTCACAGTTACTTTTTCATTCACTCATCCTGTACGAGTTATCTTGCTTAGCTCATCAATCCTGCCTTAAAAGTTATACTGCTGCAGGGAAGAAACTGGGTAAAAAATCTATGAAACCTTAATTCTTACCACTGTAATTCTTCTGCGTTGGCTTCCCTGGTTCCTAAAATCAAAGCTGAACCCCTAACTCCACCACTGACCACTACTATGACCTTGGACAAGTCGCTGAATCTCTCTAAATTTTACTATTCTCATTCAAAACCAAAACAAACAAAAATCTCATGCTTGCCTGAAACATGGGGCTGGGACATGCTCATCCACTCAGTCTTTTGAGCAGCAATTGTAATGCAATGTGATCACCACAACAGATAGTTTTGAATAAAATCCTGACGCACGAAGAAGAAAACAATCGATTCTGCCTGCAGGAGCTGGGACCGGTGCTCAGGGAAGGCCAACTGGAATCTGGAAGTTTCAGCAAGTCAACATGACCAGGAATCCATGTGAGAAGAGACAGGATGTCCCAAGAACCTAGCTGAGAGATTGAGACCGGGCCTCCCTGGACAGAGACTCCCATGAGGGCAACTTTGAGAGCAAGTGGGGAAAGGCACCCTAGAGCCAAATGAGCAAATGAACCAGGAAATACTTTGTGAATTGCAACAGGAACAGGAACGTCTGCTCTTACAATGACTTCTTTTACCCTTTCGTTCCCTAATCTCCTTAGGTGCTGCTGAAAATGACAAACCATCCCATCAGTGTGTCACAAAGAGAAGGTGTGAAGGTTCCGAACGTTTGAGCTTGAACCTGGGCTCATCACGCCTGTGAACTGTAGCTGTCCCATCTTTCAGCTGGAGATGATTATGCCTACTCCACAAAAGTGTTATGGACGGTAGAGATCATTGATATAAAACGCCTGGCGTGTTCTAGGTGGGCAGTAAATGGCAGCCACAAACATATTTTTATTAGCAATAATGTATCTGAAGGGCCAAGATCAATTCCTGGCACAGAAGGGATGCTAATAAGTCCTCTTCATTACCCATGGGAGTGGAAAAAACAGATTCTTGATTAGCAACACTTTATAGTAATAATGATACTATCTACCATTCAGTGCCTTCTATATGCTTAGAATATTATAAGCGTTATCTCATTTAATTAGTGTTCATTAAGGTCTTAAGACAATAAGAAGCCCATTTATATAAAATGAGGTGCCAGGAACTCCTCCAAGCATTGTAAAAAAATGCTTAATTCTTCAAACCCTACGAGGTAGGTGACATTAGTGTTTCCATTTTATTAAAAAATATTTTTTTCTTTATTGATTTTAGAGAGAGAGGAAGAGAGATAGACACATCAGTGAGACAGACTATTGACTGGCTGCCTACTGCATGCCCCCCACTGGGCATTGGGCCCACAACCTGTGCCCTGACTGGGAATTGAACTGGCAACCGCTTGGTGCATGGGTTGATGCTCAACCACAGAGCCACACCGGCCAGGCTAGTATTTCCATTTTAAAGGTGAGGGAACTAATGCACGGAGCGTTTAAGTGTCTCGTCCAAGGTGACAACATCGAGGGGCCGAGCCGGGAGTTGAACCCAGGCAGTCTGGCTCCAGAGTCGACACTCTCAACCAGTGCCTCATTCATCTATCAGCTCAGGGACCCATTGCTGGTACGTCAAGAGAGGCACAGAAACAGCAGAGATGCGTGACCGGGAAACGGAAGGATGCTCACGAGAAACATGCTATATACTCAGATCATCCTCTCAAATTCCTGGGCAAACCTCAGAAGAGATGCAGTTACTTGGAGAGAGTTGGTTTTGATGTGGTCGAGTTCAGGAAGCGCAAAAAACCAGTCTCACCCCCAGGGCTCCAGGCCACTCACAAGAAAATACTTATCAGACAACCCTTAACAAAAGAAGTCTCTTTTCTTGCCTGAACCAATTCCCTGGAGTCTAGTCATGGAAATAGTCTCAGCATCAGGGGCTTGCGCCCCCCACCCCAAAACAGTGGCTTGCTGCCCAGCTTTTCTTTCATTGGCTAACCTTGCCCGGGTAGCAAGAGCCACCTGCTGCTCTCTGTCCGAGCTTAGCCGCTTCACTGCGCCAATTCCAAGTCCACTTCGCTTCCTGCTTCCACGTTCAACACGTGGGAAGTCCAAGACAGCGGGGACACAGGAGGACACTGCGCGCACCCCTCCCCCTCCGTGAGCAAAACTGAGCACACACGACCACCGGGGGTCATTACCCCTGAGAACCAACCCGGCCCTGAGTGACCAGCCTCTGACCACAGACAGGGGACAGAGACCTGACAGGGAGCTGGGGACCAGGGGACCCCGGAGCTGAGTGACCAGCCTCTGACCACAGACAGGGGACAGAGACCTGACAGGGGAGCTGGGGACCAGGGGACCCCGGAGCTGAGTGACCAGCCTCTGACCACAGACAGGGGACAGAGACCTGACAGGGGGCTGGGGACCAGGCCCCGGAGCTGAGTGACCAGCCTCTGACCACAGACAGGGGACAGAGACCTGACAGGGAGCTGGGGACCAGGCCCCGGGCGCTGCGGGAACTCCCGGCTGGAGGCCCACGTCCCCTCCACCTGGATGGGGCGACCGCACCTCCACTCACCTCTGCTCCGGGCCTCGCCCTCCTGCTCCATCGCCCGGCCCGGCCCAGCCGCCCCGCCTGGAGCCCCGGCTGGAGCACAGGCCCGGGAGCAGCAGGGGCGCCAGGCCGCTGCCCCCCAGGTGAGAGCCGCCCACCTGCCGGCTGTGCCGGGCGCCCAGGGCGCATGCGCGGCTCGGGCCGCCCACAGCCACGCGGAGCTCAGAGCCGCGCCGAGGCCGCTTCTGCTCGGACCGCGTGCAGGGCAACCACCCGGGGGCGGGGCCGCGCAGGGCCGGCGGGGAGCACGGAGTCGCGGGGACGCTCCAAGGTCAGGGGTCCTGGCGGTCCCCAGGTGGACGTCCCCTCCACGTGGAGGTGGGCGCTCTCCCCGGGCTCGGCCGGCCTGCAGGTCGCTGCAGTGTTTCCGGTCACAGGGCCGGAGCCCACTGGGCGGGACACAGGGAGGGAGCGGGTGGGAGGGGCCTACTGCGCACACCTGGTCTCCCACCCGGAGCCCTCCTGCTCGGTGGGCCAGTGACCTGGGTGCCTGGGACCCCCGCTGGGCTGCTACCTCCTGCCAGAACCACCGGGCACAGCCTGCACAGAGCCAGCTTCTACGTAAGGCCGCTTTCCCAGGACTGGAGGAGACGGCTGTGTTGTCTAATTCATGTAAGTAAAAATAGAAAGTCTAGACTGAATGTAAGACCACAGGGAGCGTGAGAGGGTGGGCGTCAGTGTGGACGAGCATCGGCGCAGGAGTGCGGATAGTAGTGGGGCAGCCGGTCTGGTGCTGTGGACGGGGAACAGAGGGCTGCTACGTGCACTGCTTGGCAGGGGCTTTTCCCCCCCTGGGGACTGAGAGGCCCCGCTGGGTCCTCCTTGGGAAGAGGCAGCAGGGAGCAGCTAGGGCCTGTGCCCAGAGAGACCGCAAGTGCGCCTTGCACCATTGGACCAGCAGTCCCTGCTGTGCCCCCAGCCAGCACACGGTATCCGGCCGCCAACGCACGGGCTCCCTGAAGCAGCAAAGGGGCTGGGGAGCTGAGCCCCGACTCCCCACAGCAGCAGTGGCTCAGGGAGCTCAGCCACATTAGGCAGCTGTGGCGCCTTGGGACCCGCACATCCCAGGAACGCCAGAGCCACAGACCATGCAAGCCAGCAGAGCTAAGACAATACACAAACACACACTGCCAGCCATCAATCCTCCCCCACCCACAGGAGGCAAGAGGAGCGGCTCCAACCAAGCACCAGCTCAGAGCTGCTGACCCCACCTGCCCTGACACTGTGATAGCCACCAGCCCCCCGACCCCCACCCCACGGCTCCACCACCAGACTGGCAAGACCAGATGCCCTGGATGCACCAACCTGCCAGCACCCCCTGGGGTGCCCTGAACGACCAGACTGTGAATATGGTGAGACAAAAACTGCAAAGGAACGAAAAAGAGGTATCGCCAGGAAAGGAGCTGAACGAAATGGAGGCAAGCAGTTTGTCAGACAAAGAATTCAACGTAGTGGTAGCAAGGATGCTCAAACAACTTAGTGAGAATTACAAGGAACTTAATGACAACTAAATAACTCAGCGGGGGCTTGAAAAAAGAAGGGGAAGCTATTAATATGAATCAAGAGGAAATGAAGAATGATTTAGTGAAATAAAGAACAACTTGGAAGGATTCAATAGTAGATTAGAAGCTGAGGACCAAATCAGCGAGATAGAAGACAAGAAAGAAACACACACACACACACACACACAATAGAGCAGCAAATGGAAAACAAAAAAACAAAAACTAAAAACAGGAGGAGAGTTTAAGGGAGTTTTGGGAAAATGCAAAACCCAACAACATTCACATCATAGGGATACCAGAAGGAGAAGAATCAGAGAAAGGAATAGAGAACACATTTGAAGAAATAATGACAGAAAACTTGCCTAATCTGGTGAAGGAAAAAGTCACACGAGTATAGGAAACACTGAGAGTCCCACTCAAGTTTAACCCAAAAAGACCCACACCTAGACACATAATGAGTAAAATGGCAAATGTTAAAGACAAAGAAAGACTCCTAAAGGCAGCAAGACAGAGACAGAAAGTTACCTACAAGGGAGCTCCCATTAGACTGTCAGCTGATTTCTCAATAGAAACAGTGCAGGCCAGAAGAGAGTGGAATGAAATATACACAGTAATGTAAAGCAGGGGATTAAATCCAAGACTACTCAGCAAGGCTATCATTCAAAATTGAAGGTGAAAATAAAAAGCTTCACAGACCAAAAAATGCTACAGGAAGTTATTACTATAAAACCAACATTGCAGGAAATGCTAAAGGAACTGTTATAAGAAGAAGAGGAAAGAAAGAGAGAAACACAGTCATAAAGAATTAAAATGGCAACAAATAAGTACCTATCAATAATAACCTTAAATGTAAATGGCTCAAGCACTCCAATCAAAAGACATAGGATAGCTGACTGAATAAGAAAACAAATGACACCATATATATGCTGTCTACAAGAGACCCCACTTCAGAATGAATGACGCACACAGGATGAAAATGAAGGGATGAAAAAATTTTTCCAAACAAATGGAAATGAAAATAAAGCTGGGGTAGCAATACTCATATCTGATAAAATACACTTCAGAATGAAGGCCTGAACAGGAGACAAAGGACACTACAAAATATTAAAAGGATCGATACAACAAGAGGATATAAACCTGGTAAACATGTATGCACCCAAAATAGGAGCACAAAAATATATTTTAAAAACTGCGGTAGGACTTCAAAGAAGATTGTCAGTAATACAATTATAGTAGGGACTTTAAAACACCACTGACATCATTGCCCTGGCCAGTTTGGCTCAGCAGTTAGAGCATCAACTCGTGGACCAAAGCTTTCTTTAGTCACGGTGCAATTCTGGTCAAGGGCACATACCTTGATTGCGATTCAGTCCCCAACCCTGTTCAGGGGGTTGTGTGGGAGGCAACCAGTTAATGTGTCTCTCTCATGTTGATGTTTCTCTCTCTCTCTCTCTTTCTTTCTCTTTCCCCCCTCCCTCCCACTCTATCTGAAGATAAATGGGAAAAGTATCCTTGGGTGAGGATTAAAAAAAAAAAACACCACTGACATTGCTGGATAGACCTTCTAGACAATGAATCAACAAGGAAACAGAGACCCTAAATGAACACTAGATTAGATGGATTTAATTGATATTTACAGAACATTTCAACCCAAATCTGCAGAATATACATTTTTCTCAAGTGCACATGGGACATTCTCAAAGCTAGACCACATGTTAGGACACAAACAGTCTTTACAAGTTCAAGAAGATGGAAATCATATCAAGCATCATTTTGGATCACAAAAGCAGGAAACTAGAAAATCAATTACAATAAAAACACTCAAAATCATTCAAACACATGGAGGGTAAATAGCATATTATTAAACAATGAGTGTGTTATGAAGAAGATGAAGGGAGAAATTAAAAACTTCCTGGAAACTAATGAAAATGAACACACAACAACACAAAATCTATGGGACATAAGAAAAGCAATCCTGAGAGGGAAGTTTATAGGATTACAGACCTATCTCAAGAAACAAGAGAATTTTCTAATAAACTGTCTAACCTTACAACTTAAAGAATTCGAAAGAGAATCAAAAAGAAAACCCAGATTAAGTAGAAGGAAGGAAGGAAGCAATAAAGATCAGAGTGGAAATAAATGACATTTAGACTGAAAATACAATACAAAAGATCGATGAAACCAAGAACTCATTCTTTGAAAAGATAAACAAGATCGATCAACCTTTTGCCAGACTCAGCAAGAAACAAAGAGAGAGGACCCATATAAATAAAATCAGAAATGAGAGAGGTGAAGTAGCAACTGACACCACAAAATTACAAAGGATTGTAAGAAAATATTACGAACAATTATATACCAACACATTGGACAACCTAGGCAAAATGAACACATTTCTAGAATCATACACGATTCCAAAACTCAACGGGGAAGAGGCAGAAAACTTGAATAGACAATAACAACTAAGAAAATTGAAGCAGTAATCAATAAACTCCCAGTAAACAAAAGCCCTGGTCAGGCATCACAGGGATGTTTTACCAAGCAATCAAAGAAGAACTAATATTTGTTCCCCTCAAACTATTACAAAAAATCAAGAGGAAGAAAGACTTCCAGTCTCTTTTTATGAGGCCAGCATAATCCTAATTCCAAAACCAGATAAAGGTACTACAAAAAAAAAATGACAGGCCATTATCACTGATGAACATAGATGCCAAAATCCTCAACAAAATATTAGCAAATGAGATCCAGCAATATATTAAAAAATTATTCAACAAGACCAAGTGGGATTTATCCAAGGGATCCGAGGCTGGTACAATATTCCCAAATCAATAAATGTGACACACCACATAAACAAAATGAAAGATAAAAATCATATGATCATTTCAATAGATGCTGAAAAAGCATTTGACAAAGTCCAGTACCCATTTTTGATAACTCTCAGCAAAGTAGGAATAGAGGGATCATACCTCAACATAATAAAGGCCATATATGACAGCCAGCATCATACTCATTGGGCAAAAGTGAAAGCATTTCCCTTAAGAACAGAAACAAGGCAGGAATGTCCACCTTTGTCACTCTTATTCAACATAGTACTGGACATCCGTGATCAGATGAGAAGAAAAAATAAAAGGCATTCAAATCAGAAAAGAGGAAGTGAAACTAACATTATTTGCAGATGACGTGATATTGTGCACAGAAAACCCTAAAGATGCCACCAAAAATCAACTAGATTTAACAAATGAAAACAAAAACACTAATTTAAAAAGATATATGCACCCCTATGGTCATTGCAGCATTACTAATAATAGCCAAGAGAAGGAAGCAACCTCAGTGTCCATCAATAGGGGAATGGATAAAGAAAGTGTGGTATATATATGCAATGGAATACTATTTCTCAGTAAAAAGAATGAATTCCCACTATTTGCAACAACGTAGAGGGACTTAGGGATTACATTAAGTGAAATGAGTCAGACAGAGGAAAGAAACACCATATGATCGCAATTACATGTAGAATCTAATAAATAAATAAATGAATGAAGAAACAAAACAAAAGAGAAACACACTTATAGATATTGCCAAAGGGGAGAGGGCGGGAGGATGGGAGTTAAAAAAAAAAAAAAAAACTAGAACAATATGAGTACTGTGTGCAGTGCATTCATTCAATAAATATTTTAAAGACACAATAAAAATAAATAAATGTATTTAACGAACCAATATGGCTCCTTCATCACATTTAGCAAGCCACACGTTCCATCCTGCATCTGAAATATTTCAGACCACAGAGGAAACTCAGCAGGGCTGCACCTGGATGCTGGGTGTCACTGTCCCTGACGGAACCTGCACATGGATTTGCTTTTCCTCCCACAGGCACAGTGGCACTGATATAACACGGAGGACTTGATTACTTTTCCAGCACGCTTGCTTGTTTTCTGGGGGAAGAGATGATTCACACTCCAGAGCTCTGTGACCTGAAATACTCCTTAGGGCCGATTTCCAGAGACTTTAAATGACTGGGTTTTTTAAAAAATAATAATAATAATAATAATCAGCACAGTACCTTGTGCTCTCATGCTGAACGGGTCTGAACAGCTGACCTTACGTAGCACTGGTGATTAATGAAAATGTAAATGAAACAGGAGGATGTTTTCCTCCAAACCCGATGGTGTACGGAGGTAGAAAGCGAGGCCCAAAGTCAAGTGGTCCCTCCTCTCCTGTTCTGAAGAGGGTCCTTGGGTCTGAACGTCTCCACACTCTATTGCAAACGAAGTCCTTTCCTTCGGGGAGAAATTGGGAGTTATCGGGGTTTGGGGCTGCTTCTCTGCCAGGTGAAATCTCTGAGCCCTGGCCCTGGAGATGGGGGTGAGAACCAGGCAATCTTTGCTCTAAGACACACCCGGCTGTATTCACTGAGCAGCACCTGGTTGGGGTTGAGAGTGAGGTACAGCCTGAAGTCTTCTCTGATTGCCTCTCCTGGCAGGGACGCATCATCCCACAAGCCTTTGCAAAGGCAACCAGACAAGCCCTTGCAAAGGCAACAATGTTGTAGAACGTTGTCCCACAAATGGGGGCTGGGCAGAAGGGAGCAACCACACTCGCCTGGGACCTGCCCTTTGAAAGGTGAAACTCGGGGGTCCCCAAAGGGAAAGGCTACCCATCATGGAGCCGTGGGGTATTGGGTTCACGATGCCAGCCCCGGTGGCATTTCTTGCCCGGCAAGTTCTCCCGTGGCAGGAATTTGGTCTTCGTTCTCTGGGGCAGGAAGGCTTGCAGAAGGGCTGTTAGGAAGCATACTGCCTGTGTGAGTCCTGACACCCTCAGCATCAAGGACGTGGGGGCAAGATGGGAACTACTGGAGCCCCGCGAAATAGTCACGGGGTGCGAAGTACAGCATGGGGAGTCCCATCAATAACATTGCGCTAATTATGAGCGGTGCCAGGCGGGTACTTGACTTGCTGGGGGATCAATCACCTCGTCGATTACATAAATGTCAACCATTGTGCTGTCCACCTAACTAACAGAATAGTGAGTGTGAACTGTAACGGAAAATACAGAGTAATCACAAAAGGAAAGAAAAGAGGCCCTTCGTCTGGAAGCAGAGAGTGGGGGGCCCTGTGTGCTTGGCTTGCAGCCCTCTGGAGTGGGGTCACCACTTGGGTCTTGGTCCAGATACTGCAGGGTCGCCCCTTTCTCACCAGATTTTTGTGGATTTTTTTGAATGGGTTTTTGTCTGTTTGTTTGCTTGCTTTTCCCCCACTTGTTTGCCCTAGAGCCATTTCCAGAGGCTTTAGGTGCCTGGGTTTTTTGTTTTTATTTTATTTTTAATTAATTTATTTTTGTTAAAGATATTTCTCCTTTTCTCTCTATTGACATCCTCCTCCCAGCCACCACCACCACCACCAACACCACCACACACAGCATTGTTGTCTATGTTAAATGAGCTTTTTTTTTTCTTTCTTTATTGATTTTAGAGAGAGATGTAGGGATAGGGAGAGAGAGGTAGGAACATCGATGAGAGCCCTGGCCAGTTTTGTTCAGTGGTTAGAGCGTCGGCCTGCGGTCCAGAGACACCCGGGTTCGGTTCCCGCTAAGGGCACGTACCTCGGTTGCAGTTTGTCCCCGGCCCTGGTTGGTCGTGCGGGTGGCAGCCACTTGATGTGTCCCTTTCACGTCGATGTTTCTCTCTCTCTCTTCCTCTCTCTCCCTCCCACTCTATCTGAACAAAAAAAAATGGAAAAATGTCCTCTGGTGACGATAAAAAAAAAAAAAAAAAGAAACATCAATGAGAGAGAACATCGATCGGCTGCCTCCTGCACGCCCCCCACTGGGGATCGCGCCCACAACCTGGACATGTGCCCTGACCGGGAATCGAACCAGCGACCTCTTGGTGCATGGGTCGATGCTCATCCGCTGAGCCACATCGGCTGGACAGTGGCTGGTTTTTTTAAGTAATAATAATATTGACCAGTTTCAATGGTGAATGGATCAGCAAGGAGCCTCTTACTGTCATCTAAAAGTGTCCAATCAGCTGACCTTATATAGCATTGGTAATTAATCAAAATGCAAATTGAAAAGCAAAAGACCGGGAGGCTATTTTCCTCCAAACCTGATCATTTACAGACGTTGAAACTGAGGCCCAAAGTCAAGTGATTCATCCTCATGACCCTTCCTTGCCCTCTCTTCCCCGAGCTGTGTCATCCTTGGGAGCCCGGGTGGACCCAGAACACATGTGGCAGGTGCAGATTAAGGGAAGAGGATGAGATACTGCTCAGCTCGTCCCTCCCAGTTCAACCAGGCAGCTCCCAGAAGGGGACATTGTATTTAAGTGGCACAGAGACTCCAACAGTTCCAGCTCAATCAAACACCCCTGCATAACCAAAGCCAGGTTTCCTTAGAATTGTTACATGCAGTCATTGCTCCTTAAATCTTGTGCAACTAAAGATAACTCTGCTTTGTTTGACAAAAAAAAAAAAAATGCATCTGGAGTACAGAATCTTGAAAGAGAATGTGCCCAGATGGTAGTGATATTTAAGGAAATACTGTTTTCCAGTTTGGGGAATTTGTAACCCGCTCTGATTTCATTGGTATGATTTTTCAAACCCCCTTCTTGCCTGTACACAGTTCAAGTTGTAAGGGGAGTTTCATGGTGTAGTCATGGTAACCATGAAGCCTCATTATGCTACCCACCACCTCCCCACCGAGCATGTGCACACGCACACACACACACACACACACACCACATGCTGTACCCACAATTCATAATTCATGCAAACTCCAAAACCATTTTTATCCTGAAAATGGGCTTAAAATAATAAATACCAAAGTTGTATGAACCTCCACATGCTGCCTTTTTGTCACTCAGTCTAATTACTATTCACACCAAAGGTACAAAATCTAAACAGGGTTCAGTAGCAGGCTGCTCGTGGTGCAGCACTTCTGTTTGAAGAGAGGGGGAGCGGGAGATCATATACTCCCCTCTTTGCTGGGGAAAGGCTGAGTTTGAAGGTGGTTTCAGAAACCTGCTCATTCCCACTTGTTTTCACTGTCCTCGCAGTAACATTTATTCTTGGCTAATATTGCTGGTTTTTCAAACAGGTAATTAGTGCTTCCAACACTGTAATTGACTTTGCCGAAATAAAAAACCTGCATTCTACAGCCTGGGTCCCAATGATGTGACCAAGAAGAATCCCCCTGCTTTGCCGTAGTGAGCCGCACCTGGTGGCATGTCCAGGGCCCAGGGGACCACTTTCGGGAGAGCAGTGATGAACAGAATCTGCCTTCAGGGACGGGGAGACCGAATCAATGAGCAGATCTGTACATCATCTTAAAGCTAAGCCCTGGAGAAACAGAGCCTCTTTGGTCTGGAGAAGCGTGTGGCATTCTAAATCCTCAAGTCTGTATTTTATGTGAAACCATCTCTGAAGAGCAGAGAAAATACTCCTGAGAAAGGAATATGCTTAACCAGGGAGGGTCCTGACCCAAGCTTTTGCCACCCCTGCCAAGCCAAGCATAAGGGGCAGACCTCACTGTGCTCTGAGCACCCCACCCTGCTCCCTGCAGTAAGATGTTATGGGCGAGAAGCCCTCCCAGCGACTGAGTCCCGTGTCCTCACTCCCAGGGGATTCTTTTCCTGACCTGGGTTAGCCCAGAGATAAGGGTTTATATAGAGAAGTTTGTTTGGGGGGGGGTTGGGGTGGGTGGGGTAACTCTAGAGACATGGGGAGAGAAAAAGAAAGAAAAGCCAATACAAAGATGCATCTGGCCCTGGCCGGTTTGGCTCAGCGGTTAGAGCGTCGGCCTGCGGTCCAGAGAGACCCGGGTTCAGTTCCCGCTAAGGGCACGTGCCTCGGTTGCAGTTTGTCCCCGGCCCTGGTTGGTCGTGCGGGTGGCAACCACTCGAAGTGTCCCTTTCACGTCGATGTTTCTTTCTCTCTCTCCCTCCCACTCTATCTGAACAAAAAATGAAAAATGTCCTCGGGTGAGGATAATAATAAAAAAAAAAAAGATGCATCTGAATTGTCTAATTGTCACTCTGGGGCCACTTAATCACGCACGAAATGTGTCTCTGAGTCACCTGTCTACAGTGAGCGGTGAAAAGCATCGGTCCGCGGACTCCTGTCCCCCAGGGGTCGGGGGCCTCTCCCACGGGACAGGAACCCCGCTGCGAGGGCTGGCAGCTCTGTGGGTGCGCAGGCTGTGTGGTCACATGCCCGTATTCCGCTAAGTGAAATAAGCCAGTCCGAGAGAGGCAAGCATCGCATGATCTTGCTTATCTGTGGAACGTGATGAACAAAATAAACCGGCAAACAGAACAGAACCAGAGCCGTGGAAGGAGGGAACACACTGACAACCCTCGCAGGGAAGGGAGTGGGGGCTGGGCAGAGATCAACCAAAGAACGTACATGCGCATGTGCACCAACCAATGACACAGACAACAGTGAGGGCAGCAGGAAGGAGGGGGCCAATGGTGGACAAAATGACAAAATGAGGGACATCTGTAATATTGTCAACAATAAAGATAAATGTTAAAGAAAAATGCAAGGGCAAAAAAATAAAAATAAGGCATGCCCAAGGCAGCGAGTGAGAGGCCCAGCTCTTAGGCCCGAGGGAAGGTGCTGTCAGGCCCCACGTGCAGACACTTGTCACAGCCTGTGTGCAGTGACCGCTGCAGCAGCAGAGACTGAGATAAGAGGTGAAGCCGACAGGAGCTGAGGTGTTGCCTGGGAGGTATCCATCCACCCACCACACAGTGACGTCCAAGGCAGAGGGTAGGGGACCATGTTCGGGAACCCTTGGCCATTGCTTAGGTGTGTGGTAGCAAAGACCCAGGGATACAGTGATACAGTTTCCCATTTCCCGCTCTGGAATCTTCTCCAACCACTGTGCTGCGCTTAATCGCCATCTCGCTGAACCCTCCTGCATCCTCAGGCACGAGTCGGTCTCCCTTTGATCCATGACTCTGCGCCTCTCCTGTTCCCCCTTTGGAGGAACCAGGATTCTGAACACCGTGTCCTCTGTCCCGAGACCTTCCCATGATGACCTCTTCCTTGCTTCTGTGGGTCACGCCTGCTGTCCCCTTCCGACCTGGCCTGGCCCCACGGCCTGCCTCCTCCCCGCCGGCTGTGCCCATCACCTACTTCGTTCTCTGTCTCCACTTCCCTTTAGACTCGGTTCCCGGGGGAAATCCTGCATGCAGTGTCAATCACATCTGTGAGCTCAAGGCCAAAGCAATATATTGACTTTTCAGCCAGATTCTGGAAAGTGTGGAGAGCCTGTTGTTTGGCAAGCGACATAATAGACTATGAAGTTGAAGTTCTTGAAGATGAGGCAGGCCAAAGAGGAAATACATACTGATCAGATCATGAGGACAAGTGATTCTAAAGCGTCCCATTGGTATCGCAAACGTTGCCTTCAGACACAGTGAAAACTTAATACCAGCCCTGGCCAGTTGGGCTCAGCAATGAGAGTGTCGCCGGCAGACCAAAGAGTCCCGGGTTCGATTCCGGCCAAGGGCACGTACCTCGGTTGTGGTTCATCCCCGGCCCTGGTTGGGGTCGTGTGGGTGACGACCAATCAATGTATCTCTCTCACATCAATGGTTCTCTCTCTCTTCCTCCCTCTCTCTTTCCCGCTCTATCTGAAGATAAAAGCAAAAATGTCCTCAGGTGAGGAGTAAAAAAAAAAAAAATCAATGAAGAAAAAATGTTTTTTAAATAGTTCCCACTGGTACTGCTAAATGAAGTTTCTTGTCACGGCTTTGTGGGTATCTCAGTTAAGATCTGAATAGAAAACTTAAATTCATTTTCACTATGGGTACCTTCCTTCCCCTTTAAGTTAGTCCCGAGCCCAGATTTATTCCGCAGGAGCCACTGGTCAAGAATAAGCAAAGTGCACCCCCTCAAGCATCTCAGAAGAAAACATATGTAACACCGCATGCATTTTCTTTATTGCATTCCACCAAGACACACACACAGAAAGTTCTATTTCTGTGTTTTGCTTTGCATGGACTCCCCAGTGGGCATTGTTCTCAACGGAAAAAGCCAACACGTAGAGGGACCTTACACCATGTGCCCACCTCTTCTGTTTTAAAGAAGATGGAACTGAGGCTAAGCAACCGGCCCAAGACCTCACAGCCCGTTCCTAGCTCACACCAGTTAGGAGTGAAGCAAGGTCCTCTGGTGTCCAGAGCATCTCCCAGTGCAACTGGCTGACGGCCTTTACACGCATCCGTCTGCCGGAAAGATTTGCTCCCATGAGCGGGGCTGGGACAGTGTGTTTACATATGGTTAATGTCAGCAGCCACCCCCCATGTGTGGACGAGTTCATTGTTTGCATAGACACATTGTGAGTATGCAAATACCTCTCACTTCTGCATTCTTTTGTGTTTAAATAAATTTATCTCTTTTTATTCTTATTGATTTTAGAGAGAGAGAGGAAGAGAGATAGGAACATTGATGAGAGAGAACATCGATTGGCCGCCTCCTGCACGCCCCCCACTGGGGATCGGGCCCACAACCTGGGCATGTGCCCTGACCAGGAATCGAACCAGCGACCTCTTGGTGCAGGGTTGATGCTCAACCACTGAGCCACACCGGCCGGACCACTCCTGCTCTCTTGTTTATAACACTTCAGGAATCCAGTCGTGCGCAGAGGTTTTGCCCACACGCGACGGGAAATGGTGCCGGTCTGGTTAAATAAGCGTGGCTGAAAGGCCAGCCATGTGCCAGGATGGGCCAGGCTTTTTCTCCTGAGAATTAATAAATGTTCGCTGAGTCTGAATCTAGGCAATTGCCCCCAAAGATTAGGCAAGTCTCTATTTCAGGCCCAAACATAAGACAATGGTTGAAGGGCTCCCTGGCCCCCTCCAGAACATGTCTTCTGGAATCTTCTTCACATCCAGATGCATCTTAAAGAACAGAGGGAAAACACTGGGCATTTTTGCAAAAGCTATCTCATTGCACTTGACCGAAACCAGGACGGAAGGCTAACCAGCCCTGGAGTCCAGACCTGCTTTGCATTTCCAAGGTAGCTGCTGCCCTCTAGTGTCCGATCTCTAAAGCAAAAAGTCTCCCTGGTTGAGTCTAACTCCAACCTCAAGTTTTGCGATTAATGATGTCTCAGACGGCAGTTCAATTTTTAACTTTTTGAGGTAACATCATAGTGTTTTCCACAGTGGCTGCACCAGTCTGCATTCCCACCAGCAGTGTACTAGAGTCCCCTTTTCTCCACACCCTCGCCAACACTTGTTTGATGATTTGTTGACGGCGGCCATTCTGACAGGTGTGGGGTGATACCTCATTGTTGTTTTAATTTGCATCTCTCTGATGATTAGTGATGTTGAGAACTGCCATTTGACCCAGTGGTCCCAGTTCTAGGAATATAGCCTAAGAAGCCTGAAACACCAATCAGGAAGAATATATGTACCCCTATGTTCATAGCAGCACTATTTACAATAGCTAAGATCTGGAAACAACCCAAGTGTCCATCAGTAGATGAGTGGATAAAAAAGCAGTGGTACATATACACAATGGAGTACTATGCAGCTGTAAGAAAGAAAGATCTCTTATCCTTTGAGACGACATGGAAGGACCTGGAAAGTATTATGCTAAGTGAAACAAGCCAAACAGAGAAAGACAAATATCACATGATCTCACTTATTTGTGGAATATAGTGAACTAAACAAACTGCTGAACAGAATTAACCCAGAGACATAGAGGTGGGGTACAGACTGACAAGCCTGGAGGCGTGGGGGTTGGGGGGAAGAGATTAACCGCAGAACTTACATGCATGTGTGCATGACCAATGAACATAGACAACAAAGCTGGGGATGGGGCAGGAAGGAAGGGGAGGAGGGTGTCAATGGGGGAAAAATAAGAAACATCTGTAACAAAAACAAATTAATAAATAAATAAATAAATTTTAAATGATGTCTCAGCAGCCTTAATAGGTCTTTGGAAACCACTGCTAGATAAGGATGCACACCACCCTAAGTCCCGGGGTACCAGGACCCTCCCCTGAACCCCCCAGTGCTCCCCACCATCCAATAACCAAACCCATAATGCTCAGCAAAGACCCTGTCTCAGCCCTGTGGCTGCCGAGTCAGGTCAGCATTTGGCTCAATCCAGGAATGAAATATTTGGAATGGGACATTTTAATTGCTCCTCCCCATTTAACGATGGCAGCGATTTTCAACCTTTTTCATCATGCTAATTACTGAAATTCTGCGGCAAACCAAAAAAACACATTGGGGGGCCTGACAAAAGGAAAATCGGTATAAATGTTGATTGATTCACACCAGACAGCTATTGTTACATCGGCTGTTGTCATTGTTTTTATTTGACCATCTAAGGGCAAAGGGGTCTGTGGCCCTGCCTCCACAGTCAGGCACTGCGTGTTTTAAAGATTCTGGGGGCGCACAGGTTGAAACTTGCTGAGCTGCAGTGTTCATTCATGTGTCTAATCATCGTTTCTGGACACCGACTGTGTCCCAGAGGCTGCGTTAGTCCCGATGCACAGGACACAAGTCACCAATGCACAGGTTCATCAGGTCACTGTCCTATGGAACCCTCCACACTTCAGATGGCCGGTAATTTAGTTAATACTGTCCTGGTGGCCTGGGGACATTTGCAATCAATGATGAATCTCCACTCGGTGTCTCAGGGGGGAAGTTCGGGGGGTGATTACGCTACACTGTGCCAGGTGATGAGGGGCCCGCCCACCTCTACGTAGCTTTTCGGTCTCTGGCGAGCTACTTTACCTCGCTACGTTCCGGGTTCCCCATCACTAAAGAAAAGAAAGGGACACTTAACATCATTACGTTTTTATAAGAACTAAAGAAGACAGTCTTTAGGAGTCTTCATCCTAGCCCTTGTCATACAGTATGTTTTCAATTAGTGTTGGCCAGTGTTTGGATCGCAAAGTCTTAAAGGTTAGAAATTCATTTAGCAATCACCAAATCAGAAGTCTCTATGGCTTTAATACACTGAAGGACAGAAAGGTGTAGGACATCGGGACAATTCCCCTTTGCGGGGACAGTCGGATGGAAAACACTCGAAGGGACAGGGAAACAGCATGAAACAGAGGACGAGAAAACAAAACCTACTTCGGTCATTTCACACTCACGCATCAGTTTAATCTCTCAGTAGATACATTCACTGCACATGGTATTATTTACAGACTTATCCGGACAGCTCTAGATGGACATTTGGTAAAGGTTTATCGGCGTGTCATTAAATCATTGTAACCCGGGTAATAGGCCCCTCTACTGATTTCCTACCGACTCCCTCTCCATGGCTCACAGCAGGGGCCTCTGTGTCCTGCTTGTGGCTGTGGAATTGGGACTAGTCGGTGCGACACAGGACCAGGAGCTATAACTGACTTTGCGTCATCTTTGCTTCACAGAAATATGGCAGCTTCCAAAGAAATGTCTCCTTCCCTGCTGGCTGGGTATCAGTGCGCTTCATTGACTGCGACAGTATCACCGATGCCTTCTATACCTACAAAGTATTCTGCACAGCCCGGTCGGTATGGCTCAGTGGTTGAGCGTTGACCCTGCACCAAGAGGTCGCCGGTTCAATTCCCGGTCAGGGCACATGCCCAGGTTGTGGGCCTGATCCCCAGTGGGGGGCATGCAGGAGGCGGCCAATTGATGTTCTCTCTCATCGATGTTTCTCTCTCTCTCTCCCTCTCTCTTCCTCTCTCTCTAAAAATCAATAAAGAAAAAAATATTTTTAAGAAAAGACCTTTGTTCTCTAAAGGAATACATACTCATGGTCGCTGACATTTTATATTTTAAGCCACCAGAACCAGAGGCAAATGAACAGCTAAGCTTGTGTTCTTTGATGAAATAAGACGAACTGTTCATTCCCCAGCTTGTGTCTAGAAGCTTATGGGGGTGGGGGGGGGGGTGGATCATGGTCGTGCCAAGGAGGTCTCCTGTTCATTCCACGGTTAGCAATGACTATAACCATTTCTATTTCTCCGTTCAACCTTTGTGGATAGCTCCAGCCTCTGTTTCATGCCATCATCTTTTTGGAAACCTCCCTGCTGTCGCCAAAGCCATGCGTCGAAATGTCCCCACCATGCCCCTTCCAATGAAATAAAATGTCCTTTAAGTGTGTCTCAGAGGCACAGGCTCAGTGTGATTTATTTCCAAACGGTTCCCAAGACTGTGACTGAACACAGCACAGCTACCCACAAAAGCACAAACCTGTGGGCCACTTAGAAAGAAAACCACTCAGAGGCACGGACCTAATACAGCAGAAGACACCCGGTAGCCATTCTGAAAACACGTGTTGAATGTGGTCTAAATGGAAGAATTTATGCCCCTCTGCCTTTCTCGTATCTAAGGGAGAAACTTGCACCCTTGTATGAGACATTTGCAAGCCAAGTTCAAGTTGATTGTCAACAAGTAGACGCATCTTTATGACCCTCTGTGCATCCCTAGTTAGGAGAGAGCTTTAGGCTCAAAGCGTCCCATTGTAAGACCCAATGGATTATAATGGGACTCAAATTGATTTATCAGGACCATAAAATGTATCACGTTGGCGGGTTGTCATGGCTGCTCAAAATATGGTTCAAGGACTGACACCATCTGCATCGCCTGGGAGCTCGTTACAAAGGCAAACTCAGATCCCGCCCCAGACTTCCGGGGGAGGGGCCTGGCCCAGTGAGTGAACACGTCTCTGAGTGGTTCTGATGCGTGCTCCAGTTTAAGAAGCATGATCTACCCATCCTTTCTCCCTTGTCCCCTTAGTGCCAAGGTCCTCAATTTGGAGGAGGGACAGCAATGCTTCCTGATAAATACCACAGCAACTAAAGGTCGATGATGTACATGTGGAAGCAACTGGAAGGGCATGCAGGAGAGCAGTGTCCAGGGAGGCTGGCTCGCCTGGGAGGGGCAGCCCCTTTGCCCCTTGCCCTACCTTCTGCTTCTTGTCTGAACTGTGGATGCAAGGGCCGGTGCTCCAACAGCCATCTCAGACCATGAGGTAACCTCGACAATGGAAACTGCACTAAAATTAAGGAGCCTAAAGGCGGGAGGGAGTCTTGTCCTGTATGCAGTCTTAGCTCCCATCCCTTCTTCCATGTGAAGTTTCCGATAAAGCCGGGTAAGTAAAAACTGATGAACGTCTGCAGAAAAATCAGTCTTTTCCCTCGCCTGGTTTATAAAGACGCAAAACGAGCACAGTCCCTGAGGGGAAAAGATGTTGGAGAGAGCAACCACATCCAGAAAGCCACAGTTGGTGGCAAAGAAGGAAGAATCCCCTTACGAACAAATGTGCACTTTATCGATGATAAGGTTTGTTTTTATTGCCAATTTATTATCCATCTTGCCCACGTAAGTGAAGTGAGGAGGGAGGCAGGAACTGGAACATTTCTTCAATGGATCGCCAGGGCTTGGCGCAGAGATGGGCGTGCGGGAGGGGCTCACTAAGGACTTGAATGAATGAATGAATGTTCACTTTCCTGATCCTTCCACTAATTTTAGGTCAACCATTCGAGTGAGTTTTCCATGGCCTCAGGAAATGGAGGGGAAAGGTGGGTCCCATTGTCCCACTCCCCAAAGACTCTGCGGGAGGTCCTGTAGTAGGATATTAGTGACTGAGGAATTGGTCCAGAATTATAGAGAGAACATCATTAGAAGCCTTGTCACCCACTTCTGGTACTACGGGTCACCTTAGACACATCCTTTACCTTGCATGGTCCCCTATGTAAAATGAGGTTAAAGGAGATGATTTGGGTGCCCCTCCCAGTTGATTCTATCCAGAAGAGATTTCAGAATCTAAAAACAATCTCTAGCCTCAGATTTTTGTCTGTTTTTTAATCCTCACCCGAGGACATTTTTCCATTTATCTTCAGAGTGGGAGGAAGAGAGAGAGAGAGAGAGAGAGAGACATTAACTGGCTGCCTCCCCCGTGACCCCGACCAGGGCTGGGAACCGAACTCCAACCGAAGTACCTGCCTTTGACGGGAATCAAACCCGCAACTCTTTGGTCCGCGAGCCGACGCTCTAACCACTGAGCCAAACTGGCCAGGGCCAGCCTCGGTTCTTAAAAGTGTGTTTACAATGATGTTTATTATCTTTTCAACGAACTAACACAAGGAACCAGGAGACCCTAGGAACAGGGTGATCTGTAACATGACCTCAGGCTCGTGTGCTAAAACTTCACAAACCCACACGCCCCTTGCACTAATTGTGTTCAAGAACGCAACAGACTGAAAATCGGCACCGCGACATGACACAACACAGTTGAGGCTATTAAAAGGAAGTACGACTCCCAGATTGAACATCATAAAATACATCTTGAACTGTGAACAGACTTGCTGGAGAAAGCAGAACCTCATTTCTTCACGTCCGCACGGAGGCTGTCGGCAGTTCTCTGGGTAGGATACAAAATGAAAACGAAGCAGACACTGCCCGTGACCTCCAGTGTCCTGCCACGGACACTATATTCAAAGGCGCATTTATGTCGGCAGGAGTGACAGCATTTGAGAGGTGGGCACGTCCCGGTGCCAGGCGACCCTTCACGGGGAAAAGCTTCAGAGCAGGGATGAGCCTAGAACTGCCCTTGCTTGTTCAGGTGGTTGGCATAGGAGCCAGAAAGATACTGCAGAAGTTAGCGCTTGGAAACCAAGAGGTTTACCCCCAAATTTCTGCAGCCACCCCAACACTAAATTTTTTTTTTTAATCCTCACCCGAGGACATTTTTGCATTTATCTTCAGATAAAGCGGGAGGGAGGAAGAGAGAGAGAGAGAGAAACATCGATGTGAGAGAAGACACATCGACTGGCTGCCACCCACACAACCCCAACCGGAGCCGGGGACAAACTGCAACCGAGGTACATGCCCTTAGCGGGAACCGAACCCGGGACTTTCTGGTCTGCGGGCCAACGCTCCAACCGCTGAACCAAACTTGCCAGGACTCCCAACACTAAAATTAATTAATACTTTAAATTTATAAGCTCCACCTTAACTAGAAATGCGGGCTCTAATAGCCTTGTCAATTTCTTACGCGATCGCTGCTCAGTGGATACTGTTACCCCATTGAAGAGCATCGCTAGGATGCATGGGGTGATCCCAGGCTTCCGTAGCTACTGCATCTCATCTCATAAGAATGTAGCAAGTAGATTACAGCTATATTACACTGGGCCCCTTACTACTGACGCAGGTAGCATTTCTGTTAGGTAACTTCTATAAAGCACTGAAACATTAATACCCGGTGGTATATTTATATATTTGAGGGTATCAGGATGCCAAATCAGAGTTGATGCGTCTTCACCGTACAAGAAGGAAATTAAAAGGTGGGGGACAAGAGAAGCAGAGTAAACATTTTAACCATTAAAGCCGATCTCAACTTGAGGGTGGAAAGGTGCCACAGATTTCTGCTCTCCCCTTCCACCTGGGACTCCCTTACGGGACATCATTGCTTCTCCAACTCTGAGAAAACACCGGGCACAGCCAGCCCTATTCTGAGCTAATTTTTCGGAGACTGCAGCAGGGGAAGGTGGTACCTCACTGCACTGAGCGTGCTGCTGATCAACTCAAAGCACGAGTTCTTGCAGGCTGGTGTCCGCCCGGCCTCAGTAACTTCACCTCCAGGGGCAAAAATTCAGAGCTCACGTCCCTTCCGAGTAAGCCAGTTCTCACGGAGAGAACATTCACCCTTTTCTATGCGGTCAGACTTCAGCCTGTCGCCGACCCTCGCCAAAGCAGTTTGTCCTGGGTTCCTCGCCCCACCCCACCCCCAATCCACGCTCCAATCTGGCTCTCAGGAAAGAGTCTTCTTGGATCACTGACCGGAGGCGTGGACACTTTGAAGAACGCTGGCTACACATCCCTGTCCCTCCCTCCACCCCGCGTGTTGTCCACCGTGTTGGAGCCTCATCAACAAAGACAGAACCAGAGGCCACTGAACACTTCCCGCGTTGGTTCTGATTGAGCAGCTAAGTCAAATGTCACTTCTGCAGACAGTGAGCCTGAGTTGCAAAGTGATCTGTGTGGGAGAGGAAATCACACACCCCTCTCCCCCACGTGAAGAGAGGTGCCTGGAGTCAATGAGCCGTCCCGTGTGACCTTGCGAAGCACACCCTCCCCACCGCAGGTCACATGGCTATAAGAAATTGTCCTTGCATTTCGATTGCTCAGACCCCGGTTTCTGAGACCTCAGACACCGAGTCCTCCCCAAATATGGCTATAATGCTGGCAAATATTTGCAGACACCATTTCTGCAAATTGAACCCAAATACAGTTATGTACAAAGTTAGTTTACAGAAAGACCTACCCCACTAAGTTTCTTTGACTAGATCAAAATAGGAATAAATGTCACTTTTACATGTTATCATCTAGTCATCCCAGAAAGCACAGGACACGTGGTGGGAAGAGGAGATTTCTATAGATAGTGCTCAAATATTTGGTTTTCTTTTCTTTTTCTTTTTCTTTTTTTTATCCTCACTTGAGGACACTTTCGCATTTATCTTCAGAGAGCGGGAGGGAGAGAGGGAGAAACGTCGATGTGAGAGAGACACATCGACTGGTTGCCACCCACACGACCCCAACCGGAGCCGGGGATGAACTGCAACCGAGGTACGTGCCCTTAGCAGGAACCGAACCCAGGACTCTCTGGTCCGCGGGCCAATGCTCTAACCGCTGAGCCAAACCGGCCAGGGCAAGGTGATTCTTTTAAATGCAAAAATATATGTATCCTGTGCTTCAAGTCCAATATTTATCTGATGACTCTAACTTCTTATCCAGTCCATTTGTTTAGTCACTGGTCTCCAAGGAACTTGACAAAGGACCTTGAGTGTTCTCACGCTCAAATTCACTTCAAAACCCAAACAAGTCCTTGCACGTCACTTGGGGGAATGCACACTCCTGGTTTAGCACGTGCACCACTGGAGGGTGCTATTCCTCCTCCCCTGCCTTGGGCTGGGGTGACCTGAAACCGAGCACGCAGCACTAGGATGATCAGGGTGGCTCAGGACACCCCAAATCAGTCACCTGAGTTACACACATCTTGACGCTGAAGTGGGTCCTAAACGAGGGGTCACAAAATCAACATCTCCTCTGGTGCTGTCCAAAGTCCTCTGGACGGTGACAGACAGGAAGCGTGGGTGCGTCGAAGGTCCCTGGATAAGGCTGTTCCGACGTGTCCTGTCCCCGTGGGCGGCTCACATCAGGACCTGCTCCCGCGTCTCGGGCAGTCGAAGCGCAATGAGGCCACCGCCGACGAGAGAAGTGGCGGCCAGGAGGATGGGGACGACTTTGGTTATCCCAACAAAAGAAGCGAAGATGGTGTTTCCGAGAATGGCCCCGAATTTGCACAACCCATTGAGGATGCCAAAGGCTGTCGCCCTGTGAAAGAAGAACACAGACTCTGAAAGATGCCAACGAGACCTCATTCGGTGAACAGAACCGGGTTCTTTCTTTGCCTTGTTGTGCAGAAAGGTGTAGTATTTTTTTCCCTCAAATATCAAAGTAATACATTCTCATTTTAGTCAAATTTGGAAATACAGCGGAACAGGAAGATGCAGGAAGGTAGAACCGCACCACGGAAAAGCAGTCACCACTATTCACATTTTGGAGTCATTTCCCTCAGACTTTTTCTTTCTCTTTTCAGATCACAAGTTTACTAAAAGTGTGGCGATAGATTTATACTTAAATTTACATTTAAGTATAATTTATAGTTAAGTAAATGTATATTTAAGAATTTCTATTTAAATTCTCTTTTCACATGTTCTTTTCTGTAACTACACCACCCTTACGATCAGTCGCTAGCCCCCATTTCGGGTCTTTTGTTTCCAGAATGTTCTTGGCTATTTGTACAATTTGCTTTTCCAAATAAGCTCTAAATTAACGTTTCCAAGTTCCTAGAGGTAGGGATGGGGGAATCTCCTAGAATTTTGAACCGACTCTTTTAAGTAGAGAAAAACTAAAGATCTGACATTTTTGTAAGATTAAATCTTCTTAGAATTCAATAAGGTATATCCTGACACACATTTAAGTTTTCTTTAATATTGCTCAGTAAAGCTTTATGGATTTCTTTGCATAGGTGTGTCCCTTTCTCATCAAATCGATTCCTAGATATTTTATGATTTCTGCTTTTATTACCTGGATTTCCATGGTAATTTGTAATATATTTTAAAGTCTATACATTATTTAGTTCTATTACTGACCACCTTACCAGACTAGTGTATTGTTTCTAGTAGTCTCTTTAGCTAATTCTCTTCAGGTCCCTAGATGTGAAGTCACATACCATGCAAATAACAACCATTTCTCCTCCTCTTACTATTCGTAAAACTTAGGCGTTCTTTGGCTCGGGGGTGGTACATCGTGCTTTTCCATAGCAACCTACATCCCAATGCCTGTCACCAAGTTAGAATTTTTGGTCGGATTCCATGCATCGGTCTTCCACACCGCTTCATGGTCCTTTCTGACCACAGGCCCCCTTTATCTGCTGTTCCCCACATCCCCAGCTCCTCCTCAGGAGGGGGTAGCTGCTAAGCAATGGTCTTGCCCGAGGCCTTTAAACCAGGTCTATTCTCATGTAGCTTGTGCACAATAAAAGCAAGACCTGGGCAACCCAGCCTGTTCTCTGCAAGTGCCCCCAACCATCACGCCCCGCCCCCAACCAGCACGCCCCGCCCCCAACCAGCACGCCCCGCCCCCACCACCGATCGGTTTGCCTAGTCCTTCACCTTTGCACTGTCTCCCTTTGTAAGGCTTCTTCTCACCTCGTTTCGATTGTGTGGCGCATGGTATCGTCCTCTTATGTTCTCTCCTGGACACGGTTTACATTCATCCTTTGGCCCTGGCCCTCCACCCCACTCTATCAGGCCTGTGCCAGCCCCCACACAGGAGAAACTAAGAAACATCGGGCCCATGGAACTCCAGGCCGAGCAGAGTGGCCACGGGGCCGGCTGCTGGGGCAGGTGGAGCCCCAGAGAGGAGCCCGGGCGGAACTGACCTCTGGTTGGTGGGATACAGCTCCACCGTGACCACATCCAGGGCGTTCCAGGCAGCGATGCTGGTCCCGCAGAACAGGCACTGCCAGCCGATCATCGCCGACTCGCTGTTGCCAAAAAACAGGAAGAAGCAGCAGACCGCCGAGATCAGCATGGAGCCGCCTGCGGGGGGAGGGCAAGGGCAGGAAGGACATGAAGCCTGTCCGGCTGGTGTGGCTCAGAGGTCGAGCGACGACCCCTGCACCAAGAGGTCGCCGGTTCAATTCCCGGTCAGGGCACATGCCCAGGTTGTGGGCCCGATCCCCAGTGGGGGGCATGCAGGAGGCGGCCAATTGATGTTCTCTCTCATCAATGTTTCTATCTCTCTCTCCTTTCTGCTCTCTCTAAAATCAATAAAGGAAAACTATTTAAGAAACATGAAGCCCGTGGTCAGATAAAACTATTACCCACGGGTCCTGGCCCATCTTCTATCCTCACAGGGACACATGAAGTAACAGGTTACAGAGAGAACACCTTGAACCCTCGCACGGTGCCCTGGCCATGGAATTAGAGCCCTCGGCACAGGTCACGTCGCCACAGGTGGCTTAGGGGAAGAATTTCGAAATTGTCACCCCTGTGGTGCTGCCCAGCCCAGAATCACTGGGGACAGGGTGGGGGTGGGGCTAACAGTCTGTTACTTGCCAGATACTCCTCTAGATGCTTGAGACGTCATTATGGAGACGTCATTATGAGACGTCATTATGAAGACGTCATTATGAAGACGTCATTATGAAGACGTCATTATGAAGACGTCATTATGAAGACGTCATTATGAGACGTCATTATGAAGACGTCATTATGAAGACGTCATTATGAAGACGTCATTATGAGACGTCATTATGAGACGTCATTATGAAGACGTCATCATTGAGACGTCATTATGAAGATGTCATTATGAAGATGTCATTATGAAGATGTCATTATGAAGATGTCATTATGAAGACGTCATTATGAGACGTCATTATGAAGACGTCATTATGAGACGTCATTATGAAGATTATGAAGAGGTCGTTATGAAGACGTCGTTATGAGACGTCGTTATGAGACGTCGTTATGGAGACGTCGTTATGGAGACGTCGTTATGAGACGTCGTTATGAAGACGTCGTTATGAAGACGTCATTATGAAGACGTCGTTATGAAGACGTCATTATGAGACGTCATTAAGAAGACGTCATTATGAAGACGTCATTATGAAGAAAACCACCTCGTGGAACTCGCATTCTAGCGAGAACATAACCACAAATAGGCTACAGAAGGAAAACCTGCGTATTCTCCATTTACACCCATCCCGTCCCAAATTTCCACTGTCCCCCGCCCCACTCTGTGTCCCGAGGAGGTAGAAGAGCAGGTCCCCAGCAGCCAGCTGGGATTTCGGGCAAGAGACCCCCTCCCCCCAGGAATCAGGCCCCGGGGGGAGGGAGGACCTCCGGTTGACAAGAGGCCGGATGGCTGACCTGACCTCGCGAACAAGGGCCCCTCTGGGGGACCTCTGCTTAGAACGTTGCCCTCACCCCTAGGAAGCCCCAAACTAGTGCCAAGCCCTGCTGGCCAGCTGGAAAATAGTAGCTGTCGGCCTGGATTCTGGTGATTCTGGGAAGGGGTAGGGCTGTGAGCAAGTAGCCCGGTAACTATTCTACACAGTTGGGAGAAAACTGGAAGGAGAGGGTGTCATTGACTAAAGCCTGTATTATCTACATTTACACGTCCCTCGGGGTGGCCAGCAGGGGACCTGGCTTACAAGAAATGTTGACAGCCCTGGCTGGTTTGGCTCAGCGGTTGGAGTGTCGGCCTGCGGTCCAGAGAGACCCGGGTTCGGTTCCCGCTAAGGGCATGTACCTCGGTTGCAGTTTGTCCCCGGCCCTGGTTGGTCGTGCGGGTGGCAGCCACTCGATGTGTCCCTTTCACATGGATGTTTCTCTCTTTCTCTCCCTCCCACTCTATCTGAACAAAAAATGGAAAAATGTCCTCGGGTGAGGATGATAAAAAAAAAAAGAAATGTTGACAAATGTTTGTTGAGGACAAATATTATCACCACAGAAATCAAGTGGTAGGGAACTGCCCTTCGATTATGTTAAGTCTTCGGTTACAGGTCCTTGAGCAAGTCACTTAACCTCTGTGCTGAGTGACTATCCCCATTTGTAAAATGTTAATAAAAAATTCACTCGGCCGGTGTGGCTCAGTGGTTGGGCATCGACCCATGCACTAAGAGGTCGCCGGTTCGATTCCCGGTCAGGGCACGTGCTCAGGTTGTGGGCCTGATCCCCAGTGGGGGGCATGCAGGAGGCGGCCAATCAATGTCCTCTCTCATCGATGTTTCTCTCTCTCTCTTCCCTCTCCTTTCCTCTCTCTCTAAAATCAACAAAGAGAAAAAAAATGAAATAAATAATTTTTTTAGAAAGCTAAAATTACAAGCATTACTTATGCTCACCATTCTAAATATTCATGATACTATTTAGAATGATAACATTCAATAGGAGCCCAACACCAGGAAAAGATGACCTTTCCATAAAGACCTGGCCAAGTTGTTCTTCTCTGACAAAATGACTGTGCAGTTTATTCTTTTTGCCTTTGAGCTTTGCTGCTAGGAATCTGGGTACCAGTTTTCCTGAGCAGTGACACCCCAAGGCCAGATCTTACGGCACACTTACTAGTGTGCTGTCTGCTTCCTCACCCGAGGCCCTGACTCATATTCTAAAACACATTTTCTCTGGCCCTGGGTGCGTACACTTAGTTTCTCGTCCACCATGAGTGGCATGTGTTTCTGCAACAAACTGCTACAAATCCTGGCAGAATGAAGCAAAGCATACGCGAACAAAACTGCCATTTTTGAGAAACTGCAATGCACCAAGTACTGCAAGATGCTTTGGGTACATCATGTTCAGTCCTCACAGACGTCAGCTAGAGGTAACCCCGTCTTATAGGAAAGAACTTTGAGGCCTGGAGAAGTAAAGGATTGTTTCAAGTCAAACAGCCTGTAGGTGGTAGGATTCTAAAGTGAGTCTGTCCGACTCCCAAACCCAGAATGGTAGCGTTATTAAATAATAATAATACCACATTTTAAATAATCAAACAAAACCTTGCCCAGCCTGTGTGGCTCAGTGGTTGAGCATTGACCCATACACCAAGAGGTTGCCAGTTTAATTCCTGGTCAGGGCACATGCCCAGGCTGTGGGCCCCATCCCCAGTGGGGAGCATGCAGGAGGCAGCCAATCGATGTTCTCTCTCATCGATGTTTCTCTCTTTCTCTCTTCCTCTCTCTCTTAAGTCAATAAAGAAGGTAAAAATTTTTTAATAATAATAAAACAAAACCAACATTCATTTAAGAAAGAACATTTTATATATTTTTCTGACAATAACCTTTCAAAGCATGTAGAGTGGATAGATTTAATATCCCTATTGAAGTGCTCATAAAATAAGTGATCATCACAGTATTGCTCCATCGGGAAATGGAGACGAGACCCTGGCCTGGACTACAGGTCTCAGACCACCTGCACGAGGCCCTGGGATTTTGTCCCTGCGCCTCCTTGACGCCACACCAGCAGGTGCCATCTGGCCGGGGTGATTTCCTGAGCAGGGTTTCTTACGGAAAATGACACATTCCACCGCACACTTTCAGTCACCGCCTTGGCCCGACCAACTCACCAATCATCTTGAGCCGTCCGATTCTATCCATGAGCAGGGCGGAAATGATGTTCCCGGGCAGGACAGACAGGCTGCCCAGGAAGCTGACAAGGTAAATCAGGAAGTCGTTATCTTGCTCAAAGTCCATGTGACAGCCCTCCTTCTGCTCCAGGAAGGTAGAGTTGATAAATCGGCAGTTGATGAACTTGTGCTCATAGAGGTCTGGGGAGAGAAGGACACCTTGAGTTCATGGAGAGTGGAGGAGGGGTGGGGATTCAGGGCAGAGGCAGGGGTGAAGTATGCCCCTTCCATGGGCAGGCTGCACCAGCCTCTGGCAATCAGACAGTCTTAAAGTCAAGGTGATGCTTGCTAAGGGTGGATGAAGCAAAAACCTCTACAAATGTAATGACCTGTTCAATTTCTGATCAGCAAGGGAAAATGAAATGAACATTCATTGAGAGGCTCATTTAAATACATCATCTCCCAAGCCACGTAACAGTCCTCCAAGGCTACCCAGCTCTTAGAAGCCGAAGACAAAACAGGTCCAGATTGAGTCAACCACTCCAGAGCCCACATAGAAACCTGAACATTCTTCAAAGTAAAAATAAATTGAGCCCCGGCTGGTGTGGCCCAATGGTTGACCCATGCACTAAGAGGTCGCCGGTTCAATTCCCAGTCAGGGCAAATGCCTAAGATGTGGGTCCCACCCCCATTGGGACCAATTGATGTTCTCTCTTATCAATGTCCCTCTCTCTCTCTCCCTCTCCCTTCGTCTCTCTCTAAAAATCAATAAAGAAAAATTATTTTTAAATAATAATAAACTAATTATTTATTTTAACTAATCATCCCCCAGAGCAGGGGAAATGAACAGGGGAACACAGAGGATTTTCAGAACAGTGAAAATACTCTTTGCAAGACCACAATGATGGACGTGTGTCATTATGCATTTGCCTAAACCGATGTATAACACCAACTGCACAATGTACAACACCAAGAATAACCCTAATGTAAACTATGGACTTGGGGTGATAATCATGTGTCAGTGCAGGTTCTTCAGTTGTAACAAATGTACCGCTGCAGTGGGGGGGTGTCGACATGGGGGAGGCAATGTGTGGTGGTGACGGTTTATGGACATCTCCGTACCTTCCTTCTAATTTTGTTGTAAACCTAAAACTTCGCTACACAAAATTAAATCTTCCGAAAATAGAAACCATTTGCTTTGGAATCGGTTTCCATGTCTTCTGGTACCTTCCAACACCAGCTATTCTAGCAGAAATATCATTAAATAGGCTTTCAGGGAACCTGGGTTTGAGGAACCAACTTTAGCGCTGCTGACCCCCTTTAATCTCCATGAATCTCCACCAACAAAATTAGAGGGTACCCCTGATGATCTCAATTACTTCCCAGCCTTGACATCTCATGACTACAAATGTTTGCAGAAGTCCCCATTGTAACAGTATAAAACAAAGAGGCAACATTTCAACTTGGAAGAAGAAAAGATACGCCAGGTTTTCATCACAAGTAGGGATGCACAGAACTCTTTACTGTTTAAGTTCAGGCTAAAAAAAAAAATAAAATGAAATCATTTAGGAAGTTAAGCCCCATTGTAGATTATTTAGAGACAGGGGTATTTGGAGACCAGATATTGAACCTTTGGAGGCTGACATCACGGAAGAAAAAGAAGCTCTTGCAGAACCGTCCCTTGGTGTCAAAGCCAGGATCTGGACATAATGCAAGGGGTTCAGTGAAAAGGTCACAGACTTTGGAGCCAAACAACTGAGAAATGAACCCAAGTCCCATCAGCTTGCTAGCTGTGCCCTTGGGCTAGTGACTTAGCTATAACAAGATGGGCCTACCAGGACATTTGTCACTTGAGACGACGTAGATGAAAACCCTGGTAATGCTCAGTTCATTTCCTTATATCCCAGCTCCACCTGGTATGTTATTAACATAGGATGAAGTAGTAAAAATAACAAAGAGCAAGGAACTGGTGGGATTTTGTGAATCTTTTAAATCACGGAAATCTGAAACGGTGTGATTTTAAAATGTTCTTATCATTTCACTTCATGCAGAAAGCTTAAAAAGATGCCATTTTCTCTTCTTATTTACTGCTGTGAGACCATGAGTCTTGAATTTTTCAAGTTCCAAATGAGGCAAAGTCAAGAATGCACCTTGTGGACAAAATACAGCCCCCTCCTAGGATGATATTTTTATCGGTCTCATACTTTGTTCCTATCATACTTAGCATCTAGCATCAGTCTCGCTGACATCAGAACAGTCACCCAGAACTTCTGTTTCCTTAGAGGTGATAAAACTGAGATGCAGATAAATTAAACGCCTTGGTAAAGACCTTATAACTCATCTGTGCCATCTGAGACTAGAACCCATTTCTCCATCCTAAGGCTCAGCACGCGTATCGGTGAATACATTACTGCACCTAAAGCCTGAGCATTTTGATTTTTATTTATTTTATTTTATTTTATTTTTTTTATCCTCACCCAAGGACATTTTTCCATTTTTTGTTCAGGTAGAGTGGGAGGGAGAGAGAGGAACAGAGAGAGAGAGAGAGAAACATCGATGTGAAAGGGACACATCGAGTGGCTGCCACCCGCGCAACCAACCAGGGCCGGGGACACACTGCAACCGAGGTACGTGCCCTTAGCGGGAACCGAACCCGGGTCTCTCAGGACCGCAGGCCGACACTCTAACCGCTGAGCCAGACCGGCCAGGGCAGCATTTTGGTTCTTAGACCAGACGGATCCACTCCCATGATAGTCTCCCTTCTCTGCCCCTGTTCTTACCTGTGTTATAGAAGGTGGTGGATTCAATCGTGCAGTTTTTGAAGAAGGTATCAGTGGATGTAACGTCTTCGAAATAGCACTCATCAAAGAATGTGTCTTCAAAGAGAACATGTTTAAAGTACATCTTCGTGAACCTGGGGAAAAGACATTGGTTCCTGAGTGATCCATCTTGGGGAAAAAAAAAAAAAAAAAAGGCGACTTGAGAGCAAAATGAAAAACACAAAACGTGGGCAAAGAAGGACCACAAACCAAGAGGTGCTGAAATATTTTCACACTAGACTAGTTCCCCGTCTCTTAGCTGTCGGTTCACAAATGAGGAGGGCTTCAGGAGTCTGGAAGCTGGTGGCAATGTACTCCTTTAACCTTTTATTTTTTATTTTTGTCTCTTTATTTCACCTTTAATATTGAATGTTAGCCTTGCAGGATAGAAAAATGGTAGCGAGGTGAATGGAAGCTCCATAGACCGTCTCCCAGGACCAGACTGGAATTACAACTACAATAAAGACAAGTCATCGGGAAAACCCAACCGAAGAGCAGCTGGATAGAAACCTTATAACCAGAGATACAAAAAGGACCCCACATCGAGGCTGGTAGGAGCTGCAGAGGCGGAGAGGGCTGGCTGGGTGGCCACGGGCAGCAGCTGAGGGCTGTCTTAGCTGTGAGCAGCGCCCTCTGAGAAGTCAGGGTTAAACCCACGCCAGCCCCCCAGCACAGAGAGGCGGAACAGGGAAAGGAGCCCACATACCATCTGGCTGAGAAAATCCCCAGAGCAGAGGTTTGTCCAGCAGGGAGAGGCGCAGGGAACACCAGCACGTCCCTGAACGGCCAGTGAACTAAATTACAGCTCCAGCCACTCGCCTGGGGCTCCAGCAGAGGGAGGGGGGCTGGGCTGCAACTGGGTAAGAAGAGTTGGGGGTTTTGAGCTCTGGGGAGAGACCCGGGAAGGAAGCCATCGGGAGCTCTCTGCTGAGTCACTCCCTCATAAAACAGTAGTCATTTTACTCAAGGAGCCCCTTCCCAGAGACAGGGAAAAGCCACTGCTTCTCCCTCGGGAATTTCACACCACCTGGCCCAGAGAAATGCAACCTGAGGCTCATTAACATCCAGAGTCTACCTGCCAGGCAGTCGGCAGAGGAGAGCCTCTGACAGCTTGCCCTCAAGTCTAATTGGAGGAAAAAGACAGACAACTATAACACAGTGGGAAGCACAGTGATAGAATGAGCACAGGGCACTGAAGTGATTGCTCCTTTTCAGGGCCACGAGATAATTCAGTGCATAAGCATAGATGATGGCCACCTCCCTTTACCTTGCGTGCTCAGAACCCTGACCTAGCGCCACCTATCGGTAGCTTCTGCAGAAAGACCTCCCAGATCCTACCAGTAGGATCTGGTCCAGTGCTTCTCAAACACAGACCCCCAGACCGCTTCCACCAGAATAACACAGGAGACTCTTATGAAAGACACAGTATCCTAGCTCAGCCTCTTCAACAATAATCCCCAGCGTCTCATCCCAGTTTATTACATTTTTTTAAAATATGAGAATCATTCATCTACAAAGCCAAATTAGTTTCGGCGAATTTTTCTTAGGGTCAAATTTACTACAGACCTTTCCAAGGGGAACCTCCAAAAGCTAACACGTAAACTCTCGGGGTGTGCAAGGAAAAACTAATTGGTAAGCCTCTTGTTGCAGGAAAAATGCCTCTGATTTAAAAAGAAATGAACTTGGTATGCGAGAAGTGTTTACTCGGGAAAGCTATTTCTAGAGATTGTCTCAGGTGTTTGCCTTTCGTAATATATCCTTCTCTTTAATACAGCATCAGGCCGCTGATGTGACCTTCAGTGATATTTTAATGTTCTGGAGAAAGTAGGTAGAGAACTGCGTCATCAATCAAATGGGCCTGACACAGGCAGACCTTAAAATGCATCTCCAAGTGAGTAATAAAAAGCCAAAGTTATAAAGAAAGAGATAAAAGAACAGAGGGCTAAGGCGTGTTTTATGAGTCTCTATATAAATCATCTCTTCCAATTTTTAAATTATACACTGAACTGGTCCAAGGGTTTCATTCAGAACAGTTCAAAGGCTGGAGGAATGGTTAGCAAAAGGATTACGTGGAACGTGTCCCGTAGGGAAACACGCCATTGGCGATCCAGGGTCTATGGCAGAATTATTATTATAAACACTATATTTCTGTTACCCTCAGACTCAATGCTTAGTCCAACAGATGACTTAAATTATGCCAAAAGTCACATCTACTCAGTCACCATGTTTTAGATGTGGTGGCATCTCCCTCAGGAAACTCAGTCTAATTAAAGAAATACACTATGTCCTGGCCACTTTGGCTCAGCGGTTAGAGCATCAGCCCACAAACCAGAGAGTCCTGGGTTCGGTTCCCGCTAAGGGCATGTACCCTGGTTGCAGTTTGTCCCCGGCCCCGGTTGGGTTGTGTGGGTGGCAGTACTCAATGTGTCTCTCTCACATCGATGTTTCTCTCTCTCTCTTCCTCCCTTTTTCCCTCCCACTCTATCTAAAGATAAATGCAAAAATATCCTCAGGAGAGGATAAAAAAAAAGAAAGAAAGAAAACTGACCATTAAATCTTAGTAATAATGATCAAGAGAGAGGTATGCTATAAAAAAACACTTCAAAATGGGCACTTGTGATCCACCTGGGAAAAACACGAGATGACTTATTCTGAAGGACAAAAATAAAAGGGAATTCCCTTCACTTTATAAAGGGTATCAACCAAAAATGTAGAGTCAATCTTATATTTAAAGGTAAGACATCAAAAGCGCCCCACTGAAAGTCAGAATATCTGCTAGCTCTGCTTTTGCCCATCACTGAACTGGTCATAAACAAGGCAATACAACGAGAAGTGAGGAGAATAAAATGATAAGGATAAGAAAGGAAGAGGCAAAACTGACTAAGTAGTGAGAAATAGCGTGTTTAATGATTGGAAGATTCTATGGTGTGAAAATGTCCCCAAATGAATTCAGGTATTCTATGTAATTCCAATGAAAATCCCCACCAGCACCCTGGCTGGTTTGCTCAGCGGTTAGCGCGTCGGCCCGCGGACCAAAGAGTCATGGGTTGGAGTCCGGTCAAGGGCACGAACTTCAGTTGCAGTTTGGTCCCCGGCCCTGGTCGGGCTCTTGCGGGAGACAACCAATCAATGTGTATTTTTCACATCAATGTTTCTCTCTCTCTCTCTCTCTCTCTAACCCTATCTCTATCTCTATCTCTATCTCTATCTCTATCTCTATCTCTATCTCTCTCCCCTTCACTCCCTCCCACTCTACCTGAAGATAAATGGAAAAATATTCTCGGGTGAGGATTTAAAAAAAAACATCCCCACCAGCTGTTTTTAATGGGCTCTAGAATGTGATCCTGAGATTCATGTGGAAGAGTACAGAAGGAACACTAGCCAGGAAAAATGCTAATTAGCGGAGGACCTAATACCCCTGGAAACATGACTAAACGACGCAGTTATGGCAATTAAGTCAATGTGGTTTGGGTAAAGGAAAAGACAGACCCATGGACCCAGCGAGCAGAGAAACACAATAATACATGTAAAGAAACTTGACCTATGATAAAAGTGTTATTACATATCATTAGGGGAAAGAGGCAATTTCGTAAATGCCATAGAGACAAATGGCTATTCATGTGGGACGCAGGAGTCAAATCAGTTCCTCTCTTGTATGCAGAGACCACGTCCAGAAAAATTATGGACCTAACTATGAAATGGCGAACTTTAAAACTTAGATGACAAAAAATCGAAATTGACTTTATGACTTCAAATGTGAAGGCTTTCTGAAATAAGAACCAAAAGGCACACATTATAAAGGGAAAGGTGAAAAATTTGGCATTAAAAAATAAAATATCTGCACAAGAGGCCTGGCCAGTGTGGCTCAGTGGTTGAGCGTTGACCCGTGCACCAAGAGGTCACCAGTTCAATTCCCGGTCAGGGCACATGCCCAGGTTGTGGGCCCGATGCCCAGTGGGGGGCGTGCAGGAGGCGGCCAATCAATGTTCTCTCTCATCGATGTTTCTCTCTCTCTCCCTATCTTTTCCTCTCTCTCTCTAAAATTAATAAAGAAAAACAAATAAATTAAAGATATATGCTCTGGGATGAAAACCTATCCTGGTTTTAATTAACAATATTAACAAAAAAAGTTTGGCCTGACATTTTGGTTCAGGGTTTAAAATATGAACTTTTTCTTTTTCTGGCATTTTCCAAAAACTCAGAGTTTTGAAGCAAAAGCATGTGAGAGGCACCAGGCAGCTGCAGATGGTGTTTGGGGAGCAGGTCAATACTCATCTGTGTATTTTTGTTTCTACTTGGGGACTCACTGGAGGCTGAAATTGAGGTTTCAGGCAGATCTCCTTTATTGATAAAAATCTCTCAGTGAAGTCTGAAGCCCTTTAACACAAAGGTATTGTCCCCCAATACAGTCAATAATTTTTATCTGAATTTTAAATCAGCAAAGTGTGGATAAAATCTACGAAGGAATACTAGTGACAAAGGGAAAACTACCCACCCAAGCTAAAGAACATCAATTTAATTAACACTCCGAAGTAGCTTATGGTTTTCCAAGATAGGCTGTTTTCTAGCTTACGACCAGCAGATGGCAGCATAACTCAGAACAAGAAACCAAGTTCCTTTATTCCTTAGATCAGTTTCCAAGGCTCCTCATCTTCCAAGGAGAAAAACACCCTTTTTTTACGCAACAAGTTGCTGGAGGACAAATCATGGACTTTACACAGTCTTAATTTTAGAATCCACTGGTGAACAAAAACATATTTATGACAACTGCAAATGAACTCTTGGCAACTTCTGGAGGGATGAACATTTTACTCGTTACACAGAAACATCCACATGTACTGGAAACGTAGAAACATGGTAAAACTTTTGCGCATACAAATTATTCACATCCACACTCCCGGACCATTCTTGGCGTGTCTATGCATCTCCAGGCCCTTGGCAGCAACCTTGTGGTCCCCTGGGGTCTTGGGTGCACAAGACGAGACCACTTTTATTAGCCCTGCTTCCTCTTCACTCCCACTCAAGCTTGTTGAAAGCATCAGTAGGCTGAGAAAGGTTAAAAAGACTTTGTAGCTAAGTCTTAGTATTTCAAAACCAGTCCATTATAAGTCATAGGGCTCTGGCATCTCGATGAACCCAATGAAACAATATATGACGTTGTCAAGGACTCGAGTTTACATGCCTTGGTTGTAAGAGAGACATTTCTGTTTATATCAGCTGTGTGATTTGGGCAAGTCACGCCACCTCTCTAAGCTTCCGTCTTCCTACCTGTAAAGTAGAAAGCACACGTCTTGCCTCCTAGAATTTGTGCGAGGATTCAATGGGACAATCTATGTCAGCACTGAAGACAGCACCTGGCACACAAAAGTGCTCAGTCACGTTGGCTGCCATCATTATCATCACTGGCCTCGTTAACTTTGTCATGACTATCATTATCATCACCGATGTCACAACAGAATGTCACCGCACATTGGAAACCTCATAAATGAATTCTTGTCAATTCATCTCTGTAGGGAATGATGTCATATCATGAGTGACATCAAGCCATCCATAATGTCTCTTCGTTTTCAGCACTTCTAAATGTTCTAGTCAAGTCATGGCAACATCGTCCCTGGGCAACGCCAACACAAGATCTCTCGACTTCTACTGAAGAGTCCTCCGAGTAGGAAGTCCTGGGAGAACCCTAGAGAAGTCCGGAGTCCACCACCCGTAGCTTTGGAGTTGCCATCTCTGGGGTGGCCGCTCTCAGATGATAGTGGCTCTGAACTGTCCCCACAGAATGTGTGTGCAGGTATGGGCACATGAAAGTGTAGATGTTTGTGACTGAGAGTCTGCATTTATTTTTTTATTTTTTTGGTACGTGCCCCTAGCCGCTAGGGCCCAGCGGGAACTGAACCCGGGACTCTCTGGTCCGCAGGCCAGTGCTCCAACAGCTGAGCCAAACCAGCCAGGACCGAGAGAGTCTGCATTTAAAAAGCCATCTGGACCCTGGCTGGTTTGGCTCAGCGGTTAGAGCATCAGCCTGTGAACCAGTGAGTTACGGGTTCAATTTCATTCAAGGGCTGTACCTCGGTTGTGGTTCATCCCCAACCCTGGTCTGGTCGTGTGGGAGGTGGCCAGTCAATGTGTCTCACATTGATATTTCTCTCTCTCTCTCTCTCTCTCTCTCTCTCCCTCCCTCCTTTTCTCCCTCCCACTCCATCTGAAGATAAAAGAAAAAAATATCCTCAGGTGAGGGAGGAAAAAAATAAAACGCCACCTGGCCCTGGCCGTTTGGCTCAGCAGTCAGAGCATCAGCCCACAGACCGCAGGGTCTCAGGCTCGATTCCTGGTCAAGGGAACGGACCTGGGTTGCAGGTTCAATCCCCGGCCGGGGTCATGCGGGAAGCGACCAATTGATGTGTCTCTCTCACACCGATGTTTCTCTCTGTGTCCCTCCCTCCCTTCCACTCTCTCTAAAAATCAATGAAAAAATATCCTCGGGTGAGGATTAACAAAATAAATCAATAAAAACTTGAAAACAAAAATAGTCGTCTGAATAGCTGAAATCCATGGCCACTGCTCCTGAGTCCTAACCTTCTTCCTGAAGGTCTCAGATGTGTAGGAATAAGAGTCCTCTTTCCCCTCACGCTTTCTTTCTCATCCTAAGTATCAGGGAATGTTTGATAAGGTCTGGCCTTAGAGCCGCAGGGACCGCAGACATGCTGACAGGCACAGCAAGTCACTTCACTGGGACACAGAGGTGGGCATGGTGGAGCAGGTGGACCATGAACTGGAGGAGAGGGGTCGTGCTGTTCTGTTAATTCTTACGCAGGGGCGGGGAGATGTGGGCCGTCTCTATCCCTGACACTGACTATCTGGTCCGTGGCTCTTCTGTTGCCACTACGCAGCCTGACCTGATGAGGGCGCTGAGTGCAATTCAAGGAGGAAAGTAGCAGAGGAATCGCAGCCCCAAGTAAACTCAGTCCTGTCCTGACCCACCTGGCCGGCTGCAGAGGGTAGCCTCCAAGATCATTCTTACCGCCTGAATTTCATCTGTCCCGGGAGTAGAAAGAAGGGGCGTTAAGAGGATTGAAGAGGCAGCCCCACAAAAACGTAAGAAGGCCTGGCCGGTGTGGCTCAGTGGTGGAGCATCGACCCATGCACCAACGGGTCACTGGTTCGATTCCCGGTCAGGGCACATGCCCAGATTGTGGCCCGATCCCCAGTGAGGGGCATGCAGGAGGCAGCCAATCGATGTTCTCTCTCATTGATGTTTCTATCTCTCTCCCTCTCCCTTCTTCTCTCTCTCTAACATAAATAAAGAAAAAAGAAAAAATGTAGGAAGAACTTTTCTAATACTCAACTCGTTGTTCCCCAAAAGGACAACACCCTGGAGTCGGGCTGGCCATGCTGACCAATCCCTAAAGGGAATATTGGGTTGGAGAAGAATGGAAGAAAGTGTCCCATTAGCTTCGGCCCGAAAAGGGGTTCAGAGTCAAAGAAAAAGCTCAACAGCCAAGCAGGGGGTTGGTGCAAGGACTTCAGCAGTGAGGGGTCTGGCAGACAGCATCCACGGGTCACAGCTCCCTGTGTATCTCCATTAAAGACCTGAGCTCTCAGGCAAGACGGTCAGGTTGACCCTCCTCCGTCAAATGCCTCCATCCTTGAACCAACCAGCTGTATCAGAAGACTGGGAGCCAGCATAATAGAGATGCGTCCCCAGGGGAATTGCTCTGGCAGCCGTGGTAAGTTGTGCTACCACAACAGATTGGAGCTCATTTCCCTGCCATGCTGAGCTCTTACCTGTCCAGTGGCTCTCTCCCCAGAACACCCCGCGGGCTATCACCCTGATACAGGGAAAGCCCCTGGTTTCTCACTTACTTATCGTTCACAAACTTCCCGTGCTGGTGAATCTGATTTTCCATCGTGAAGTTGATTGTGGCCCCGTAGACGTGCTCACCGAAAAACACCTTCATCTTGGACCTGTATTCTTCATCTTGAAAATACCGGATCATGTCGGGGAACCAAACGGTCAGTCCATAGTAACTGGAAGAGAGGAGACGGGAGGCTCAGCAGCCTTATTCTTCCGTTGTCAGACTCTGCATTCCTGCTCTGATGCAGAGAACACTCATTTTAAATGCATGTGTGTGGCTCGTTAGCAGAAAATCTGATCACGTAAAGCATCGTCGTAACAGATCTAAGGGGAAAAAATCATGACCATCTCTATAGATGCAGAAAAGGCACTTGATGAAAAACCAACATTCATTCCTGATAAAAATACCAATAGACTGGGAATTGATGAACACTTTCTTAACATGTAAAAAATACATGTCTCAGCTCAAAAGGCAGAGTCTTACTTAATGGGGAGACACTAAAGACATTCCCACTGACATCAGAAACAACACCCGGACACCCATTATCACCACTACTATTGAACTCGATATTGTAGGTCTTGGCCAACTAAGTTAGACGAGAGAAAGAACGTAGAAATATAAAAAAGCAAGAGGTAAAATTACCTCTATCTGTAGATGATATGATTTTTTAAAAATGTGTTTTTATTGATTTTTTTAGCGAGAGAAGAAGGGAGAGAGAGAGATAGAAATATTGATGTCAGATACATCGATCGGCTGCCTCCTGCCCACCCCCTACTGGGGATGGAGCCTGTAACCCCGGCATGTGCCCTGACTGGGAATCGAACCAGGACCTGTCAGTCCATGGGCCAATGCTCAATCCACTGAGCCACACCTGCCAGGCGATGATATGATTTTATACCTGAAAAATTCAAGATAACCAACTCAAAAAATAGATATTGGACATATAAAAAAGATGCTCAATCCCACTCATAATAAGAAAAATGCAAATTAAAACTACGCTGTGTTAACATTCTCACCTACCAGACTGTCAAAATGCCAAAGTTTCAAAAAACACCCTGTTGGTGAGGCTATAGGTAAATAGGTGTTCTCATAAATTACTGGGAAAGGGACAGAATCATATAATACCATATGGAGGATAATTGGTCAATGACTAAAAAAAAAAAAAAAAATTGCTCATGGATTTACCCCCTTTTACTCCATAATCCCATTTCCAGGAATACATTCCTGATAAACTTGCACAATAGAAAGCAGGCTCGGAACAGCGACTCCTTGTGGCATTGTTTGCAATAGCAGCAGTCTGAAAACTCCCAAGAGTCTAGCAATAAATCCCTGGTTGAGTAAAGTGAAGTACTTCTCTCTGGAGGGCTGTGCACGTGTGCTATGCCGCTGTGAAGAGTGAGGAAAGTCTCCGTTTACTGGTCTGAGAGATCTCCAGAATGAATATATATTGTTAAGTGCAAAAAGCAGATGCACCCTGGCTGGGCTGCTCAATGGTTAGAGCACCAGCCTACGGACCAGAGTCCTGGGTTTGGGTCCAGCCAAGGGCATGTACCTCAGTTGCGGTTCATCCCTGGACCCTGTTGGGGTTGTGCGGGTGGCAGCCACTCTATGTGTCTCTCACAACAATGTTTCTCTCCCTCTCTCCCTCCCTCCCACTCTGTCTGAAGATAAATGTAAAAACATCCTCAGGTGAGGATTTTTAAAAAAAAAAGCAGATGCAACAATGTGTTCCTTTGAATAAGAAAATGAGGAAGAAATAAGTATATAGAATTATTTAAATTTGCAAAAAGAAACTCTAGAATGATAAATAGGGAAATAAAATATGATTGCGTATAGGAGGCAGAAGGGAATAGGTAGAGGGCATTAGAGCCCATTTAATTTCTTGGGGAGCGTCTTTGGTCACGGGTGGTGATGAACAAAGCAATATCACAGATGGAAGTTTAAAATCTCATTGAAAGTTCCTAGGGGTTGATTGTCATTTATTGAGCATGTATTATAGTACCAGCAACTATTGCAAGCACTATTATATGCAATGAAGCAGCCTTATGATGCTGTAAGTGAGCCCCCAACCTTGCACAGAAAGAAAGGGCATGTTATTTGGAGGTGAATTAAGTAACTGGAGTGAGAGCCACTGTTTGAGGGAAGAACTAGCTAATCACCAGTCATATTATATTTAAGTTTCCTTATTACAGACCAGTTTCCCTCTTCTGCCTGTTTAATATTCAGTGACACTCAGGGTGCCTACTCAGCACTCATTCTTTGCTTCTTCCTTGGGACCAGACACTCAGTTCTGTACCGACCCTCAGGAAGGCTAACGGCGTCATCAGCTCAGCGGCAAATCCTGATGGGTCTAAAATTGGCGGGAAATCACATCGCCTTGGCCAGTGATCAGTTTAGCCCTGGGCGTGTGACACACGTGTCCTGGGAAAGGTTTCCTCACTAGTAAAAAGGGAGGCTTGCCCTTGCCGGTTTGGCTCAGCGGTTAGAGCATCGGCCTGCGGTCCAGAGAGACCCGGGTTCGGTTCCCGCTAAGGGCATGTACCTCGGTTGCAGTTTGTCCCCGGCCCTGGTCGGTTGTGCGGGTGGTGACCACTCGATGTGTCCCTTTCACGTCGATGTTTCTCTCTCTCTCTCTCTGTTCCTCTCTCTCCCTCCCACTCTACCTGAACAAAGAATGGAAAAATGTCCTCGGGTGGGGATGATAAAAAAAAAAAAAAATTTAAAAAGGGAGGCTCAGGGAGAGGGTCTTTGGGACAGAATGCCAAAGCAACCCAGGCACCTTGCGATCACAGTCACAGCCTGAGACTGACACTCCGACAGCCTGCCCGCCTATGGAGTTCTTGTTACAAGAGTGAGGAATTGTGTCATTACAGGCACGAGAGTGGCTTGCCCATTACCTGCGACCAAAAGCATCCAGTCTGATACAGACTCCCCGAGTCAGAACCAACCCCAATCCTCGGTCTATAGATGACGCGCGTGAAGCTCAGAGAAATCAGTGAGCTTACGTAAGAGCTTACCTCAAAGCCATGGTGAGCCAGACCACAGCCAGAATCAGCGTGTTCATCCGGTAGGGCCCCAGCACGCAGTACTGCGCATTGTCCCAGACCTAGAACGCACACCAGACGACAGCTATTAATGGAAGGAACTTGTGACTCGGGAAAGCTCATTTCTAAGCTTTTCCTATGCGTTCCCCAGGAATCCCTGGAGAGAATGGGCAACTATTATCTCCCAGAGGTGGCGATCCTATTCCAATGAAGGCTTTCTCCTCTTACTGGCCGGCCTCAGCCTCTAACAGTCCTGGATTTCAAGGCTCTGAAGAAACTTGAGGACTGAGTTCTCCCTGCCTGCGGGAATGAGTTGATGTTCCAAACGTAATGACCATGCACCGAAGTCATCCCGTCTTAGCCGACGCTGGCCGTCAGGTGCCTGGATGCTCAACAGCTGACTTGCCTGTAGGGAGATACTTCTCTGCAGAAATGGCCTTATTCTTCAGGAAGACTTTCTCGGAAATCCCTTGCAAATCTCAACGGGTCATTTATGTCACTCACTCCTCTCTACCTTTGAGTTATTTAAAGAGAAGATGCTAGAGAGAAGGATGTTTACTCATACTACCATTGTATCTACATTCAGAATCTCTGCCCGGGCAAAGAAGAGCAAAGACGAGAAACTAAGGTTTAGAGAGTTTGTGGCTCAAGGGCTCACAGCAAGCGAGAGGCGGTCATGGGCGCTGACGCGGATGTCACCGTGCAGGGTTGCTTCCTCCCCATGGCACTGGCTTGGGTTGATGGTGCTCGAGACTTCTATTCTTCACCCACTGAGGTTACAGATTCCCACAGAGCCCGCTTCCTAATCACTACGCATCTCCAGTTATACCTGCTTGAAAGTGGTCTTGAATCTGACCAGGCAGCGTTGGTACCAAGTTCCTGTTGCACTTTGGATCTCGAAGAACTCGTCCGTTTGCTTGGGAGTTTTAATATGGGAAACCTGTAAAACAAAGGTGAGCTAGATGATCTCAAACCTGCTTTGTATCAGACTTTTCCATTTCTAGTTGAATGGGACTAACCTTACCAATTTGAGGGCCAGAGTAGCCTTTGGTGACCCCCTCATTCGGTGATTCTTAACCAAAGATGTACATAGCATCTCTGGAATATTTAGCCCTCTGCAGACAAAGACGGATCTGTCTTTTCCCTCAGTCATGCCTTTGAGAAGTTAGTGGGTCATAATTCACTAAATTCCCATTTATATCTGATTTTCCCACAGTGGGGTTGACTCTACCTTAAAATTCACAAGTCTGTCCTCAATGAGTATTAACAGCACAGAAGTCTAGAACCCATGTACAAAATAGAGTATGTGTGTGGTGGGGACATGGAGTTTGCTATGCAGGACATTTTAAAAACACAACAAAATAAGAGAAAATATAACTTCCCCTGTACAGCAAAGAAAATCATCAACAAAATGAAAGAGCAATCTAGTGAATGGGGAAAATATCTGCAAATCATATATCTGAAAAGCAGTTAACATCCAAAATATATGAAGAACGTATACAACTCCATAGCAAACACCAAACAATCCAATTAAAATGGGCAGAGGATCTAAATAAACATTTTTCCAAATAAGACATACAAATGGCCAATTGGCATATAAAAAGAAGTTCAACATCACGAATTTTCAGGGAAATACAAATCAAAATCACAATAAGATATCACCTCACACCTGTGGCTATTATTAAAAACAAACAACAAACAAACAAACAAACAAAAAAACAAGAAATAGCAAGTGTTGGCGAGGATGGGGAGAAATGGGGACAATTGTGCACTGTTGGTGGGAATTTAAATTGGTGTAGCCACTATGGAAAACAGTATGGAGGTTCCTCAAACAATTAAAATTAGAACAACCCTATGATCCAGCAATTTCATTTGGGTATTTATCCAAATAAAACAAAAACACTAATTCAAAAAGATACATGCACCCCCATGTAGGTGGGAGTTAATCCGGGAAGGGTTTTTGGAGGAGAGAGATTTGAGGCTGGGTCTGGGAAGAAAGTTATGCCAACAGGTACAGAGATGCCTGCAGTGGGCATTCCTTGGGGTTGGCCACATTGCTTGGTGGGGAGGGACACAGATCATGGAAACTAACAGGACATCTTCATGGAAATCACCATTTACTAGTTTTTTAACTTTATAAACTAGCAAGAAAAAAAAAAAAAGGCAGGCTAACAGCCCATTGGTGGTAAGGATGGAGAGAAATGGGCAACTTGTTGCTTGTGGCCTTGTACACCGTATTGAAATGTAATTTGGCAATGTATCTCAAGAGATAATCAAAATATTCAAGCTCTTGGAACTAGTTGTTTCGTTTCTAGCCATCATCTCCTAGAAAACAAACCCAGAACATGAAGAAAGGGAAAGAAACTATATGTGTGAGGAGGTTCATTGAAGCAATATTTACAGGAACAAGGTAATGAAACGAGGGAAATAATATCTAAGCTTAGGGACGTGTTTAGAAAAACTGTGTTAATGCTCCTAATATTGATGTTCACTAAAAGGATAGTTATGAACACTACAAGACACCGTATAGAATGCTCATGCGAACTCTTACGTAACATATATACGTAAATACATGTAATTACGGTAACCCCTCATGAATACAGCTAGTTCCTTTTTCTTTCATTATTTAATAATTGTCGGTACTGAGGTTATCCATCAAAATGTAAAGAATTCATTATTTCACAGTGATAAGAATGTCAAAGGTTTTATTCATCTTTTGGCAGACTTTCTGGGATGTGCTTATATAATGACGTTATTTTTTCAGCAAAGCAAACCAGGAAAGAGGGGTTCCTCTCCCTGACACGGACCACACACTCACCGTGAACACCTTCTCCGGGGTCCCCTTCGCTCTCATGTTGGTGTCGTGGACTTGCTTGAGAATCATCCAAGCTTCGTCATGTTTGCCCATCTGGAAATACCAAGGAAAGAGAGGTGGAAAAATCCTTTGCTGCTGAGTGCGGATACCCAAGTCCAAGGCGATGGGATGTGGACTTGCTACTATTTAGGGCTTGTGAAAGATGAGGACAGGTTCCCGTCACCAGCCCACCAGGGAAGGATAATGACGTTGAGCCTTCAAGGTCTAGATGCTCGGCATTAACATCGTTATGTGCTAGGAGTAACTGCTCGGAGCCGGGAGGTTGAACGGACCGCTGAGTGGAGGTCATATCCTCACTGAGAGGATAAAGCAAACACACACGTTATACGTTGAACTGTGCACCCCCCAAAAGATACGCAGGGGTCCTAACCTCCAGGAACTCACGATGTGGCCTTATTTGGAAAAAGGGCTGCTAAGGGTGTAATTAGGATGAGGTCATTCTGGAACAGGGTGGGCCCCGCATCCATATGACTGTGTCCTTATAAGAGTCATGTGAAGACGCAGACACATAAGGAGGAGGCGTGGACGACAAAGGCAGGGACTGGCGTGACACAGCTATGAACCAAGGAGGAAAGGCAAGGCAGGGTTCCCCGAAGGGCTCCAGAGGGAACGTGGCCCTGCCGACACCTGGATTTTGACCTTCCAGCCTCCAGAAGGGTGAGCCTACAAATGGCTGTTACTCTGAGCCACTCAGACTGCGGTCCTCTGTTATAGCAGCCCCAGGACACCAATACACAACCAGGCGTAACTGTTGAGATATCCTGGTTAAAACACTTCCTGCGCCCAGCTCGTGTGGCTCAGTGGTTGAGCATTGACCCATCCCCAAGAGGTCACCAATTCTATTCAGGTCAGGGCACATGCCCAGGTTGTGAGCCCGATCCCCAGTGGGGAGGCAGCCCATCGATGTTCTCTCTCATCAATGTTTCTATCTCTCTCTCCTTCTCCCTTCCTCTCTCTCTAAAACCAATAAAGGAAAAAAAATAAAAAAAAACAACCCTCCCTGCGGTATGTGTTGCCTGGTCAGTGGGAAATTCAACAAGGAGGATCACTCTGAAGGAAGGTCTAGGAGCCCCAGAAGTGAACGCAGAATTGGGGCTATTACAGCCTGTGAGTCCTACTGCCCCTCTACCAGCCCCGCCCTGTCTGACCACTGCACACACAAGATCCAGGTGGGAGGCTCCAAGGACTCATCTCTGGGGAGCAGTAACAAGCTTTCCCACAGATCTTACAAGCAGAAATGTCACACAGCTTTGCAGAGCCTCATAATCGGGACCTCTGGAGAGAGTGGGTGCCAGAAGCAGCTTCAGGAGGCCCCTGCACCTGTGCCCAGTGCTCCGTGACCTCCTGAGCCCCTCTGCCTCAGGTGGTCCATGAACCCATGGCAAGCAACCATCACAGACAGCGAGGGAGCCGATTTGATGATGGGTCAGGACAGCCAACATGGAGGGGTTCGCAAGAGAGGAAGAGGGTCTAAAGGGCTGAGGAAGCAGAGCTAGCTCCTGTCTCTCTCCCATTGCTCTTCCTTGGCGCAGGGGCTCTGACTCACCTCTAGCAGAAACCGTGGGCTCTCTGGCATGAACCTCAGGGCCACCAAGGACACGGTACAGGGCAGAGCACAGACGATGACAAACACTCTCCAGCTGTGGTAGTGGTAGTGGGTGCCCATGCTGAAGCCCCAGCCTGCCAAGGAGAAAGCAGAGAATTTCTGACACTACCTTCAAGCACCGGCTCTCCAACTTCAGGGCACGAGAGGAACACCCGGAGAGCAGGTTCAAATGCAGACTCCCTGCTGTGCCCCCAAAGCTACTGACTCCCAAGTCTGGGATGGACACCGGGACTCTGCATCCTAAAACCCCCAAGTGGGCCTGGCCTGACATTTATAGGACCTTGGGTGAAAGAGGCAACATCCCATATTTCTATATACCCTTTGAAATTGCAGTTAACAACCTGTTCAACAACAGATGTTCTATCCCCTGCCCAGCACTGCACACGAACCACCCACCCCAAGGGACCCCCTCCCATAATCTTCCTTCCTCACCCCTCCTACAGAGTGAGGGGCCTCATGTTCACATGTGTGGACACACCATACACACCACCATGGTGACGATCAACATCCCTGTCATGATCACTTGAGTTTAGTGTTAATTCCTGGGTCCTGAGTCACCACAGCAGGATCTGAAGAAGCAGGGCTCCTGGCCCTCAGGGAACCCTTGTTTCATCAGAAGGGGTGTGGCTGAAGGAAAGCCAGAACATGGTCTAATATGACCAAGGTTGTGAGCTGTGGGATAATATGAAATATAACAACATCCACATCATAGGAGTTCCAGAAGAAGAAGAAAATGAGCAATGGTCAGAAGAAGAAGAAAATGAGCAAGGGTTGCCATGGCCGGTTTGACTCAGTGGTTGGAGTGTCGTCATGTGGACCAAAGAGCTGTGGGTTAGATTCTGGTCAAGGGCACGTGACTCTGTTGTGGTTCGATCCCTGGCCCTGATCAGGGCCATGCAGGAGGCAACCAATTGATGTGTCTCTCTCACATCAATGTTTCTCTCTCTCTTTCTTCCTCCCTTCTTCCCTCCTTCCCACTCTGTCTGAAAATCAATGGAAAAATATCTGCAGGTGAGAAATAAAAATAAAAAATGAACAGGGGTTAAGCTTGACTGATGTGGCTCAGTGGTTGAGCATTGACCCATGCACCAAGAAGTCACCCGTTTAATTCCCAGTCAAGGCACATGCCCAAGTTGTTGGTCTGATTTCCAGCAGGGGGCATGCAGGAGGCAGCCAGTCGATGTTCTCTCTCGTCGATGTTCTGTCTCTCTCTCCCTCTCTCTAAAAATCAATAAAGAAAAAAATTGGTTTTAAATGAGCAAGGGTTAGAGAATATATTTGAAGAAATAGTGACAGAAAACTTCCCTAACTTGGTGACGGAAAAAGGCATACAAGTTCAGGAAGCACAGAGAGCCCCAAGAAAGAACACAGAGAGGCCCACACCAAAATACATAATAATTAAAATGCTAGAAAGTAAACAAAAAGAAAAACCCAGAGCAGACAGAAGGAAAGAAATAGTAAAGGTCAGAGTGGAAATAAACAACATAGACACTAAAAACACAATTCAAATGATCAATGAAATGAACTGGTTCTTTGAAAAGATAAATAAGATTTTTGCCAGACTGACTGAGAGACAAAGAGAGAGGACCCAACTAAACAAAATCAGAAAAGAAAGAGGAGAAATAACAACTGACACCACAGAAATACAAAGGATTATTTAAAAAATACGATGAACAATTTATAAAGTGTTCTGCCTCAGAAAGATTGTTTTATGATAATATGTTTAAATTATCCGAAATCCATTAGCCCCTCATGCCTCTATGGTTTTTATGGTGATTTTAGTAATCTGCATTTCCCATTTATGAGGCACATGTTCGGGGCCTTAAATTAAATAAAATTAAAGCGTGAACTGCTCCCCCAATACACGGAACAGCTATTAACTTGAAGAGAGGAATTGCTCGGTTCATTGGTCTTTGGCTTGCCCTACTGTTCTGTGTCGGGATTTCACACATAGCTGGCAGTCCTGACTACAACGGGAATCACTCTTCCATAATACATACATTTTTTTTTTTCCTGAGTCCCCAGGAAAACATTCTGAGTTTTGTCATTTTCTTTCTCAATGACTCGGTCACCCAAATTCCTGGTACCGAGACCTCCCATCGCTTTGCTCCTGCGAAAGCAGTTAAATAGGTTGCACAGCCGTGCGCACACCCCTGTCTCCTCTCTGTAGTGACCCCTGCATGTGTCCTGCTGAGGGTGGAAGGTTAGAGGATTAATGTCTTAGGCATCTTAACAAATATCATCAAATGTCTGGTTCACTGTGGACCAAACATCTGGTCCTTGCAAAATGAGGCTTAAAAATCAATAATCAGTCTTCTTTTACTGGGCTCCAAGTCTACCATATTTCTAGGATGGGTTTTCCCCAAGTTAATGCCTGTTTCAATTGAGCCAGATTATCTAAGAGGCTTGTATTTTTTTTTTTTTTTTTACTTGCTCAGCGGTAGAGCATAGGCCGGTGGATCAATGAGTCGTGGGTTCGGTTCTGGCCAAGGGCACATACCTCATTTGTGGTTCATCCCTGGCCCTGGTCGGGGTCATGCGGTAGGCAACCAGTCAATGTGCCCCTCTCACGTCGATGTTTCTCTCTCCCTTTCTCTCCTTCTCTCCCCCCACCCCTTTGTCCGACGATATATAGAAAAATATCCTTGGGTGATAATTTTTGTTTTTAAAAAGTATACATTTTGACTTTAGTTCTTTGGTACTACCAAGGATTGGCACCACTCAAAATAGTCTATTTTCCCATTTCTCTTTTTTCCCCCCCTCATACTCCATTCCCCTACCTCCAACACTGTACTACCTTTTATTGAGCATTTATTTCCCTCTTTATTCTCCTTTCTCTTCCCCTCAACTCTTCGTAAGAGGCCTGTATTTTGAAATGGGATGTTAAAGTCACAGATTTCATCTGAGCATGCAAATAAAAAACACCGTGTCCAATTGGGGTACAATATGTAACCACGGGCCCTGCTGTCGATCAGTGGAGGTCAGTCAGCAGCCACGCAGTCCTCTGCCTGGAGCAGCCCATTCAGTCTTGGTCGACAGCCTCCCCACCTAAATGCTTTTATTGCTCTCTTAGAAACCAGATACCCAGGCACTGGTGTGGGTGTGTGGGTGTAGAGTGAAGAGAAAAAATTATGCAGTGTGCAGTGACCACTGTGGGTTGGCTCCCCCACAACATCCCCCCAAGATCTTCCTGTGTTGCACTTATATGGTTTTGGGGGGCCTGACCCCCAGCCCCAGTGCCAGGAATGAGAAAGGAGGTATATGTAGACCATTCAGGACCTGGCATCCTCTGGGGTATAGTGATTGGCTGAGGTGGGCACATGAACTAAGCTGATCCAATCAGAGGGAAGACAAAGACCTTAGCTCATTGGTCAGGTGGAGGGCATGCCTCCTCGGTAGACAAAACAGTCTGCAAATAGGGGGCCTAAAATTGCTTCTGCTTTTTAGAGGGAAACTAGCCCATAACTCCCCTTTGCATCCCAAGACTTGCTGAGTGTTAGGACTGGGCCAGGTCCGTATTATCAATGTTCTGTTTCCTTCCTCACTCCGTTTTATAGCTGAAGGAACCAAGTCTGGACAAGATGGAATGACTTGCCCCAAATCACACAGCACCACGCCTTTGACTCAGCTTTTATCCAGATTTTATCTGCCCCCCCCCCCCAAAAAAAATCTTTTACTCAATTTAAATGTGGAAATGGTTTCTTTGGGTCCACACATTTGGATCGTTAACTGGGGAAATGATACAGCAAAAGCTGTTGGGGGAAAGGGAATTCCTCAGACACACAAAACCAACAGCACAGCACACGGGCAATTAAAGTGTGTGTCCGGCCCTGGCCGGTTTGGCTCAGCGGTTAGAGCGTCGGCCAGCGGTCCGGAGAGACCCGGGTTCGGTTCCCGCTGAGGGCACGTACTTCGCTTGCAGTTTGTCCCCGGCCCTGGTTGGTCGTGCGGGTGGCAGCCACTCGATGTGTCCCTTCACATCGATGTTTCTCTCTCTCTCTCCCTTCCTCTCTCCCTCCCACTCTATCTGTACAAAAAATGGAAAAATATCCTCGGGTGAGGATAAAAAATAAAAAATAAATAAATAAAATAAAGTGTGTGTCTGAGTGTAGAATGCAGAACCTGATCTTCGGAGAAATACAACCTGGTATCCAAAACTGTGCAGCACGGCTCCGGGTGACAGAATTACTGGGAACACTCTTCAACTCTTTTATTTTATTATTCCTGCTCCTATTTCTTCTCTGTTTCTGATACAAAACCCAGTGGGTTCTCAGGTACTACATCTGACAAAGATTACATGATGTTCCCAAACCCATTTCCTCTCCTTTCTGGGCACAAGCTAGATTGCTTTGCCGGGTGTCCTTTGCAAAGGGTGTGATCATATTAAAGATTTGGGGCAAACGGGATGAGAGCAGAGAGGATGTCCCCCACTTCCTAGCCTGCCCTGCCCATATTCAACTGCTCATGCTCTTTCCCAAATCAGCGACCTTGAAGTGACATGTTGGAGATGATGCAATCATAGGCTAGGAGTCTGAGTCCCCAAATTATGGACGGAACAGAGCCACCTGCAGATCAGAGACATCAGTCAGACTTTGCAGGAGAGGGAAACTTTGATTGTGTTAAACCACTGAGATTTAGGATTTATAGGATTATCAGAGTAATGCCCCAGCCTCTCCTTAATTAATAGAGGAAGCACCGTCTCTACTAAGACTTCAAAAATATATATACATTGTGCCTCCATGAGCCCAGAACACACCCAGGACCACATTGAACACAAGGACACCAAGGAGGTGAATGAGCAAAGTATTAGTTAGCTTCAGGCACAGTAGTCTGCTACCCCCATCCCTCCGCAGGTTCTAAGTCATGGCAAAGCCTACACCCACAACGGGGGCTTTTCCAAAAGTGACTTTGCAGGGTGCAGTCGGTACCTGTTGCCCAGGAGACACAAAGAGGCGTCATAATCAAATTCAAAACGGCTGCCTCCTCCCTGCTTTGCCGTTGACAGAAGCAACAGTGAGTGTTAGCAATGCCAGGTCTCTGTCTAGAGAATCCGCTTTTTACAATTATCCAGGATAATAAAGTTGTCCCAGCTGAAACAGAGACCTTGCCTGTGAGGCTGCTCAGTGTCTTCAGTCTACAAGACTACTGCATGGGGGAAGAGGAGGGCGGGGCGTATCAGTATACAAGGTCATGCCAGGGCAGTGACCTTGGCCAAATCACCACCTTCTCTTGGCTTCTCTGTCATCCTCCATAAAATGGGGTTACTGAACCCCAACTTGTTAAGGAGAGGATAGCTAGAGGAGATAACAGGTGAAGTTCTTATATGCATGTACGCGTAACCGATGGACCCGGACAACAAAGCCGGGTATGGGGTGGGGGGATGGGGACGAGGGTGTCAATGGAGAAAAAAAGGGGGAACATCTGTAACAAAAATAAATTAATAAAAAAAATTTTTTTAAATAAAATAAAATAGCCCTGGCTGGTTTGGCTCAGCGGTTAGAGTGTCGGCCTGTGGTCCAGAGAGACCCGGGTTCGGTTCCCGCTAAGGGCACGTACTTCGGTTGCAGTTTGTCCCCGGCCCTGGTTGGTCGTGCAGGTGGCAACCACTCGATGTGTCCCTTTCACATCGACGTTTCTCTCTCTCCCTCCCACTCTATCTGAACAAACAATGGAAGAAAAAAAAATGTCCTCGGGTGAGGATTAAAAAAATAAAATAAAATAAATTAAAAAAAAAAAAAACAGGTGAAGTTCTTTCAAATAAAAAGAAGGAAGAAGAAAGGAAAGGAAAGAAGGAGACAGGAGGAAGGGCGGGTAGGAGGGAGGGAGGGAGGAGACGCTGTATTATGTCCTGAAGCCCATGTATTGAAATGAGCAGCGAGTGTCCAGTGTCGGAATTCCTTTAGGAAAATCAAGGTCACGCACAGTGAGTACAGGGAATAGGGCTGAGGACAGGCAATGTCTCTGGGCTGCTTCAAGCCAGTGGGCTCACCGTAGTGCGGGATGACGGTCCAGGCCATGGCAGAGGCATAGATGCCCCCGGTCATCCAGAAGATGCCCAGCCAGCTGAGATGCTCCCCTCGCTTCTCCCGAGACAAGAATTCCGAGAAATAGGCGAACACAATGGGCAGAGCTCCGCCGATACTGCAGGATAAGAGAATCAAGCCACACGATCAAAATGGTCACGGCAACAACCACGTGGCCTCGACCCCACCGTCAGGCTCCGTGGTGAAATAACCGAGTGGATTTGAAACACTGGCCAAGGAAATGGCAGGTCGTATTGACCACTTACACTGTTGGACCACTTAACCCCTTTCTAAGGTCAACCCCAATGTGGTGTCTTGGGAGTGGGATAAAAATCCAGTCCAAGGTTTTCCTGGAGGGAGCACTCAGAGATCGAGATCCCGGATGGATGGACCACGGTTCTAGGGGGCCCAGCTGAAGCTCTGAGACTACGTACCCTATGCCTGAGATGAGTCGGCAGAAGAGGAAGGCCCCATAACCTTGCACAAAGGAGGAGACGGAGGCGAAGGAGGCATTGAGCGCCAGAGACACGCTGAGGACTCTCTTCCTCCCCAGCTTATCAGCCAGGCCCCCCAGGACGAAGGCCCCCGCCATCATTCCCAGATAGACTATCATCCCTGCCAGGAAACAGAGAGGAGGGGGAGGAAAGAGCAGACAAAACATTAGAGGCCGTGCAATGCTTTAGAAAACCCAAGGCCCATGTTTATGCATCCTAGAAATTCCATGTCACCGACATCAAAGGTGGAAGGCAACAGGTGTGCTTGGAAAATTAGACGTTCCGTACAAATTCAACTTCTTAGGAATGCTATTCAAAAAAAAACCAAAAACAGTCTCATGGGTTTTTACATGAGTGTACACATACTAACATAGAACTGGGTTTGATGTTCCTTTTTTATAGACTTACTTAGATGTACAATATGCAGAAGGAAATGTTATCATTTTATTTTTAAGTAAAAAAAAAAAAAGTTTTTGTGCTACAAAATCCTTAACCTGTGGTGCTACGTTTAAAGAGAGAATTTCTAGTCCTGGCCAGTTTGGCTCAGTGGTTAGAGCGTCGGCCTGCGGTCCTGAGAGACCCGGGTTCGGTTCCCGCTAAGGGCATGTACCTCGGTTGCAGTTTGTCCCCGGCCCTGGTTGGGTTGTGTGGGTGGCAGCCACTCGATGTGTCCCTTTCACGTCGATGTTTCTCTCTCTCTCTCTCTCTCTGTCCCTCCCACTCTATCTGAACAAAAAATGGAAAATGTCCTCGGGTGAGGATAAAAAAAAATAAAAAAATGACCTTTAAAAAATAAATAAATAAATAAGAGAGAATTTCTAGTACAGCATAGGAAATATGGTCAATAATATTGTAATAATTCTGTATAAGGTCAGTTGAGTACTAAAAATGTCAGGGGGAACACTTTGTAAAGTATATGGTTCTCTAACTAATATGCTGTACACCTGAAACAAATACAAAATAATATTAACTGGAAATTGTAATTGAAATATTATTTTTAATTTTTAAAAATGTAAAGAGAGCCCTGGCCGGTTTGGCTCAGCGGTTGGAGCGTCGGCCTGCGGTCCCGAGAGACCCGGGTTCGGTTCCCGCTAAGGGCATGTACCTCGGTTGCAGTTTGTCCCCGGCCCTGGTTGGTTGTGCAGGTGGCAGCCACTCGATGTGTCCCTTCACATCGATGTTTCTCTCTCTCTCTCTTCCTCTCTCTCCCTCCTGCTCTATCTGAACAAAAAATGGAAAAATGTCCTCGGTTGAGGATTAAAAAAAAAAATGTAAAGAGAGACAGAGAATTTCCGGGGAGAAGTCGCAAAGTAGGTATGAGGAATATTGGGAAGGAAGAAAATGGTCCAAATGAAAAACAGCAATTGCCAATGAAACCAGCTACTATTAAACACCCAGAAAGAACATTTCTAAGCTACAACCAGTGGTCATATTTCTTACAGTAACGTGGAACAGAGTAGCAATGCGCTATCATTTCTCAGACACATGTAACTATCACTTGTCTTAGAATATAATCAGCTAATTTAAAGTATCATATAAATATACTGTTGCAGACACATTTATGGTATTCAAGGCAAACCAAGAATCCTCAGAGAGGAGGGAAATCTCCAAAGCACGTGGACAATTTTTTCTTATTAAATATTGAGTGCTTACTAATTATCAATGATCGTGCTAAGTAGATGCGGTATTGACTAAACCCATGGAGGAAACTTTGCAGAACATCGTTCATGCAGAGAAAATGATGCCTACAAGTTTCCTATGTATCCCTTTGGTCAGACTTGACTGTAAATCAAACAATGAATACAAAGTGTCTTTCGCAGACAGGACCTGCTGATGCTTTATTTGTGCAGATCAAAAAGCTGCAATTAGCTAGTTCATCACTTTGTTTTTTTGTTTGTTTTTTTTCTTTTGTTTTGTTTTTTATCCTCACCCAAGGACATTTTTCCATTTTTTGTTCAGATGGAGGGGGAGGGAGAGAGAGAGAAATATCAACGTGAAAGGGACACATCCAGTGGCTGCCACCCGCATGACCCAACCAGGGCTGGGGACAAACTGCAACCAAGGTACGTGCCCTTAGCAGGAACTGAACCCGGGTCTCTCTGGACCACAAGCCAATGCTCTAACCACTGAGCAAAACCGGCCAGGACTAGTTCATCACTTTGAAGGTAGGTCCCCAAAAGGAGCAATTTAACTATTTTCGGCTTTATCTTCCTGGGGACAGATGGCCTTATTTCATTTTTTTTTATAAGGGTCAATTGACACACAACATATTAGCTCCAGGTGTACAGCATGATGAGCTGATATCTGCATATACTGTGAAATCACCACATTAAATCTAGTTAACATCTATCACCACACACAGTTACAGAATTTTCTTTTCTTGTGATGAGACCTTTTGAGATTTACTGTCTTAGCGACTGTCAGATAAGCAATATCGTATTATGAACTATGGTCACCACGCTGTACATTACATCCCCATGGCTTATTTATCTTATAACTGGATGTTTGAACCTAATTACTTCCTTCAGCTACCTACCCCCTTGCTTCCGGCAAACAACATGTTCTGTGTATCTATGAGCCCTGTATTTTGTTCTTGTTGTTTTAAGATTCCACATATAAGTGAGATCATATGGTATATGTCTTTCTCTGTCTGACTTATTTCACTTAACATAATATCCTCAAGGTCCATCATGTTGTTACAAATGGCAAGATTTCATTCTTTTTATGGCTGCATAATATTCCATTCATCCAAGGATGAACACTGGGATTGTTTCAGTATCTCGGCGATTGTAAATAATGCTGCAATAAACATGGGAGAGACGCATAGTTCCTTCTTTTATTATTTCAGTCTAGCAAATAAAAAGAAATGATAACTGCTGTTGTCAATGTTTTTCACAAACCAGGATTTCCTACACTCACCTGCCTTGCAGCCCTTCACCCCCATAGCTGAAAGTCACAAAATATGTTACTTCCTTTGTCTTTTCAGTATATATTACTTCATGAAATATGCCTAAAAGTCTACAAGTATTTATCAAATGCCTGTCATTAGGTAAGCACTATTTCAGTTACTGGGAATATATGGGGTACAAACACAGGAAAATCTCTGCCTTCATGGAGCTTACATTCTAGTTGGGAAAACAGGTAATAAAGAAATAAGTCAGTAAAATATATGGTAAGTAGGCTACTGCTAAGGCTGATTAAAAAAAATAAAATAATGCAGGCCCTGGCTGGTTTGGCTCAGCAGTTAGCGCATTGACCTGCAGACCAAAGAGTCCCGGGTTCAATTCCAGCCAAGGGCACGTACCTCGGTTGCAGTTCAGTCCCCAGCCCCAGTCAGAGTTATGAGGGAGGCAACCAATCGATGCGTCTCTCACATCAATGTTTCTCTCTCTCTCCCTCCCTCCCTCCCACTCTGTCTGCAGATAAAATGTAAAAATATCCTTGGGTGGGAATTTAAAAAATAAAAAAATAATGCAGGGGAGGGAATAGGGAGAGCCAGGGTAGGAGGTGGCAATTTTAAATAAGGTGGTGCATGAAGATTTCACTGAAATGGGATATTTGGGCAAAGACCCAAGTGGAGTAGAACACAGGGATACGTAGGGGAGACTGCTCTTTCCCGGGGAGGTTTCTCTGCGAACTTGGAGGACTCACAGAGCATGGACAGACTGAGGGTTTCCCATGCTCCCCATCTCGTCAATTCCCAGCCATGAGCTCAAAAAATGTACTGAGTGATTTCCCACTATATTAGGTCACCGACACTTGTGTTTGAGAAAATGACTCAACGATTTGCAAATCCAACTCATCAAATGTGTCATGGTGGATGGTGATAACGTGTGGTCAGTGTTCCCTGCTAGACGATGAGTTGTCAGCCCGATCCAGCTCTGGACAGCTAAGGGTTTCCAACATCTGGTTCCCTGCAGACGGAATCTTGCTCAGTTCTGAGCCATTGAGAGTTACGTCTAGCAAGACTGCCTTACTCACTGATGAGGGTGTCTCAAAACCATCTTTGGACCTGTCTCCACCACGAATGAAGTCTGAGTGAGGCTTCTAACCCACCAGTTTTCAATTTCAGCAACGAACATTGTTCCAGTTATTAAGCTATTGTCTCTCAGCTCCAAACCATCCATCCAGCCCCTACTTTGTCCACAAACCACACATGTGCTTTGCCGGACGCTCCCTACTAGGGCCTCCATTAGGGGGCACTAGAGAGAAGCTTAAAGGCTGGAGAAGGAAGAAGAACGGTGCTCTGGGTTTCTGTCAATTTTGTGGGAGCAGTACTTCCTCACTCCACAGCAGTGCCTCTCCAAGCCAGCAGCTGAATCCAATTAGTAGAGTCCAACCCATCCTGCCCTTCCCTCTTGGCCCACACCAGCACCAGCCAGCCAGGGCCCCTCCCCAGACATCCGATCTGTACTCTCCGAGGCCCCATCTCTGACCTTCTACGTTATAATAATTCCAACATCTTCTCTCTATCCCCCCATCCCTAGAGATGGCAACTGCTCCCTGTATTCATGAGCTCAGGAGACATCTAAAACACATTTCATTTGTCCAGTTCATAATTTTTATATTAACTCTATCTGTTCAAATAACTAGTATGATTTGCCTCCTGACTATTCCCTGACCATTCAGACACATGGAGAAGCTGACGAATCTTAGCTGTTTTTAATCCAACCGCTTGGCTCTTAACTAGATGGGGACGCTGAGCCCCAGAGAAAGTCAGCCCCTCCCTGGCACTTAGCGGCCAGCTTTGAATCTGTACACATGGCCCTGCCAGTCTCCTGGCTCTGAGCCTGGTGTTTTTGCTACCAACCTCGCTGGCCAGGGCACAGGAGGAACTAGAGAGAACAAGGAAGGCTTCTCGAAACGCTGCTGTAGAGGATGAAGATACACCATCACCTTGGAAAAGGGATCATTTTGAGCTCAAGACAGTTGAGAAACAACAGACACCAAGCAAGTCCTCTGTCCTGCCCGGCACTGGCCCAAGAGCAGACTTAAAACTAATCGCCAGACTCTTATCAGCTCAGACACGGCACCAAGAGGAATCTACATGAGAAACATTATGCCCTGTCCAGTTTGGCTCAGCGGTTAGAGCATCGGCCTGTGGTCCAGAGAGATCTGAGTTTGGTTCTCACTAAGGGCATGTACCTCGGTTGCAGTTTGTCCCCGGCCCGGGTTGGTCGTGCGGATGGCAGCCACTCGATGTGTCCCTTTCACGTCGATGTTTCTCTCTCTCTCTCTCTCTTTTTCTCTCTCTCTCTCTCTCTCCCCCCCCTCTCCCTCTCTCTTCTTCCCACTCTATCTGAACAAAAAATGGAAAAATGTCCTTGTCCTCGGGTGAGGATTAAAAAAAAAAAAAGTCTGCTCAGTGGTTAGAGCATCAGCCCATAGACCAAAGGGCTGGAGGTTTGGTTGCTCGATCTCTGGCCCTGGCTGGGGTCGTGGTGGAGGCAGCCAATCGATGTGTCTCTCGCACATCAATGTTTCTTTGTCTTCCTTCCTTCTACTCTAAAAAATTAGCCCTGGCCGGTTTGGCTCAGGGTTAGAGCGTCGGCCTGCAGTCCGGAGAGACCCAGGTTCGGTTCCTGCTAAGGGCACGTACCTTGGTTGCAGTTTGTCCCCGACCCTGGTTGGTCGTGCGGGTGGCAGCTACTCGATGTGTCCCTTTCACATCGATGTTTCTCTCTTTCTTCCTCTCTCTCCCTCCCACTCTATCTGTACAAAAAAATGGAAAAATGTCCTCGGGTGAGGATAAAAAAAAAAAATTAATGGAGTCCGGCCAGTGTGGCTCAGTGGATTGAGCGTTGTCCCGTGGACTGAGAGGTCCCAGTTGGATTCCAGGTCCCAGCACATGCCTGGGTTGTGGGCTCGATCCCCAGTAGGGGGCGTGCAGGAGGCAGGCAATCGATGTTTCTCTTTCACATTGAGGTATCTCTCTCTCTCTCCCATCCTCTCTCTCTCTCAAAAATCAATAAAAACAAATTTTAAAAATAAAAATAAAGTTATATTTTTAAAAAACAAAACAAAATAATTAATGGAAAAATATCCTCAGGTGAGGCTTAACAACAACAACAAAATCTCAATCTGACTTTAGCAGAAGAAATTAAGACAATACATTTGGAACATTAAGAGTGCAATGGAGTTACTCTAGCAAGAAGCAGATAAGGGACTAATGAGAAAGCTAGAAAGTCTATCCTTCTCCAGTTCCACTCAAAAAGCTCAGTGGCACAGTACGGCCAGGTCCCCCCAATGTTCTTTTGTTCAGAAAATTGAAAACCACAGTTGCTACTTGCAGAGTCGGGAGGAGGTGGATGAGGAGGACAAGGTGATGGAGTGGGAAGGGCTTTTCATCAGTGATAACAGCACAAAGGAAACAAATATCTGTCCCAGGACGAGGGAGGAGCCTCCCCTGAAGGCCCCACGAAAGGCAGAGCCTGGTCTACAGAGCGGATTGATCTGGGTCACAGTCCTGCGGCGTGACCGCAGACCACCCACCCAGCTCCTCTGATCATGGCTCCTTCTTTGTAAGATTCATCGTGCAGAGCGTTAGGGTTTATAGAGGACGGTGGGCTGGAAGGACCTAGCAGGATTCCTGGCACCAAAGTAAACGCACAATTAAACAAAAGATGCTACTGTTATGAGCAGTGCAGGTTAGAAATGACTGTGACCTGATAAAGACACAGGACTAGAAAAATAAAAAATAAGCTGGTGGTATTTTAAAATCAAACCAACCATGTAGTAAAGGGATTTGAGGAATGAGGATACACACTAGCAAAAGAACCCTATTTATAGCAGCGTGCCCTTTAAATATATCTTCCTCGCCCCTTACCTGAAGCAGCCAGATTCCAACAAAAAGAACTTTTGGACTAAAATACTTTTCAAGTTTTCTCTAACGAGACTTTTGGAGGGCAAAAAAAAACTTTTCTAAATTTTTTGCTAGCTCTTATTTAGATTTCTTAAATTCCCAAAGTAAATGTCATCTTTTTACAGAGACATCTGTGCTGCTTCAAGCTAGGGCTCAACTAAGTTTTTCTGCCAAGGGCCAGAGAATAAATATTTTACTTGTAAATAATTTACTTTGCAAATGTCCTAGGGTCTCTGTGACGTAGTCTTCTTCTTCTTTTCTCCCCCTGCCCTTTATAATCCTTTAAAAATGTAAAAATAGCCCGGCCAGTGTGGCTCAGTGGTTGAGCGTCGACCCTGCACCAAGAGGTCACCAGTTCGATTGCTGGTCAGGGCACATGCCCAGGTTGTGGGCCCCGATCCCCAGTGAGGGGCATGAAGGAGGCAGCCAGTCAATGTTCTCTCTCATCAATGTTTCTCTCTCCTCCCTTCTTCCCTCTCTAAAGCCAATAAAGAAAAATAAAATATAAAATAAAACTGTAAAAATAGTCCTGGCTGGTTTGGCTCAGTGGTTAGAGCATCATCCCGTGGACCACAGAGTCCTGGCTTCAGTTCCCACTAAGGCCATGTACCACGGTTGCAGTTTGTTCCCGGCCCCAGTTGGGGTCGTGTGGGTGGCAACCAGTCAATGTGTCTCTCTCACATCGATGTTTCTCTCTCTCTCTTTCTCCTTCCCACTCTATCTGAAGATAAATGCAGACATGTCTTCGGGTGAGGATAAGATAGATAGATGATAGATAGATAGATAGATAGATAGATAGATAGATAGATAATAGATAGATAGATAGATAGATAGATAGATAGATAGATAGATAGATAGAATGATAGAATGAATGAATGAATTTTCTTTTTAATGTAAAAACAGGCCACAGTTTGCTGACCCGTTCGTTGTCCCTGCTAATCTTTCTACAACCTACTGTTCCTTCCTTCGTTCCCATGTGTCTGCTGCTGTATAGACATTCATTCAACATTTGTCCAACTCCTTTGGCTGAAAACTCCTGGATGAAGGGACTGAGTCCCCACGGTATCTCCAGCACCAAGAATAGACACCGGCACACAGTAACTGTTTCATTCATAGGTGTTCAGGAGAAGCACAGCTGTTGTTAGTGTGTTCCATTCTTTGCATTGGTACACCTACAACTACACTGTATTGACACCGTTGAGACCATTCTGTACTGGAAGTTCCACACCTTATTTTTTCCAACTGATAACTAACTCAGCTGAGAAGGTCTTTGTGCATGTATCTGTGTCTGCATTGCTGGTTATTTGCTCAGAATTGAAATGGGATCATGGGGTCAAAGGGGCTTCCTGAGTTTGTGGTTCTGAGACACGACGCCGGATTTGCGTCCAGAGAGCTGGTAGGCATGGCAAGCTTCTCGCTGTCCCTGGAGATGCTTTTCGCACAGAATAGGTCCTGTCAGCATCAGAGGCGGCAGGATGCGGAGATACACAGTCAGATGGCACTGGCTTACGTGGTGAAACGGAAAACACTCATTCTGCACATCTGAGCAGCCCGGCCAGCCTCCATGCAGAGGACGGCACCCCATCCGGCACGGCAAAGCCTGCTGCGTTCCCAGAACCATCCCTGTCTCCCCCTTCTCTCCTCCCTGTCCTGCTAACACCTGAGACTTCGAAGCATCCTTTGCAGGAGATGAAAGCAATCCTTCGCAAAGTGGAAACCAGCTCATCTGGGCCTGTGCTGCACGAGGTTTATAAATAGAGAGGGGTTTTTATACCCACTGGCCCACAAAGGGCCATCTCAGCTGTGCAGTCATGAGCTCCACCTTGGGCATGAGCGTCCCGTCTGACGTGGATCCTGGCAGAGGGGCCGCGGGGGTCCTCTGTGCCTCTGATGCCCCGGTCTATGCAGGGAGATGGATCGTCCCCGCATAGACCCTTTGCACAGCCTGACACGGGAAGATGGCAGTGTGGCTCCGCAGCTCTCTGGACAGCCCCTTCTGGGCTGACGGGCTATGCCCTCATGAACCTGGCCTCCGGGTGCGGCTGGCTGGGACATGGGCTACGTTACCGTCTCTCTTGCAGAGATGGGCTGCAACTGATTCCCGCAGTCTGGTGGGGGCCCGGCCCCTGCTCTACACTTGCATCTTACTGCAGTGATGCATTTTGCATAAAAGGGTTGTCTAAGGTTGTCCACCTTCCATGGGCAGGACAGCAAGGAAAGGAGAACCAATAGACTCTGAAGTCAGATATAACTGGTTTCAAATCCTGGATCTGTCTCTCACTCGTTTGTTTGTTTGTTTTTATCCTCATGTGAGGACATTTTTCAATTTTTTGTTCAGATAGAGTGGGGAGGGAGAGAGAGAGGGAGAAACATTGACGTGAAAAGGACACATCGAGTGGTTGCCACCCACATGACCCCAACCAGGGCCGGGGACAAACTGCAACCGAGGTACGTGTCCTTAGCGGGAACCGAACCCGGGTCTCTCTGGACCACAGGCCGACGCTCTACCGCTGAGCCAAACCGGCCAGGGCTGTCTCTCACTAGTTTTGATACGGTATGTGAACCTCTTGAAATGACTAAACAACACTTCCCTTTCGGATTGCTATAAAAATTAGAAACGTCATGTAAAAGTGCCTAGCACAAAATGAACGCCAGGGAGCAGTTTATCAAATCGCGACTCTTGGTGGCAGTCGTGTGATGATGAGCATTTGCTCTGAAAGGAGAAGCCAAGGACCAGAGACCGCACCCAGCACCGGGAAATGGCCGACTCTTCGGCCTCCGCTCCTTTGGTGTCTACGAAGCATCAACGCGGGAGAAAACAAAACTTCCAACCTCATTACTATAAAATAGTCCTTGGGGAATGGAAGAGCAAAACAAGCTGATGAACAAAACAGACCCAGAGACATGGAAGTAGGGATCAGACTGCGATCCTCAGAGGAAGGGGGGAGGGGGGAAAGACATAAACCAAAGAACTCATATGCATATGTGTTTAACCAGTGGACATAGCAATACGTGGAAGGGGAGTGGATGGGGAGTGGGGAGGTGGGTGTCAATGGGGGCAAAAGGAGAAACATCTGCAGCAAAAATAATTAAAAAATAAATAAAATGAAATAGTCCAACATAAACATGAGTAGCGACAAGCGGCGACACAGGACAAGAACACTGCATTAGGTACCGCAGTCCAGCGTGCCTTCCTAAGGTCATAACTGGGAGCGGGGTGCTAGAGGCATCGGTGGGTGGAGGCCAGGGATGCTGCTAAATATCTGACAAAAAACAGGACAGGACCCCAGAGCAAAGAATTATCCGGCCCAAAATGTCATCAGCGGATGCCGTTCAGGAAGGCCACAGGGACAAAATGGTTCTGTGCTGTCTCTGATTTCCAGAACCTTGTCACTCCCCCCTCAAAACAGGGAGTCCACTTCCCTCTTCTTGAAATGTCACAGGCCTTTAGGAATGTAAAGGAAATAACACGGCTTGACGTATTTACTGAGCAGATATTGTGTGCAAGGCCCTGGAGCCCCCGGGGGGCCCCTCCTCTCAGGAAGAGACACTGAATTCAAAGCTAAAGAAAAAGTGGTTCATATAGCAAATGTTCTGCCCCGATTCTCATCTTGAATTTGCATGTGAGACAATGAAAGGATCATCTTTTGTGACAGCAGAGTAGTGCATCCACCTCGGAGCTGCTATGGAAATTCAACGCGCATTGTATTCCAATGAGTGCACCCATCTAACGTTCTCAGTACCCTCCCTGAAGCTTGCACACACCCCAGGCCCCGGGGGTCCCCTGTTCGGTTCTAAATCATTGCCTGAACCTTCAGCCTGAACCTTCCCACTGCAGAGAGCAAGAAAAACTAACAGCCAATAACATACGTCCCCAAGTGACTAGCTCCTTCCAGGAAATCAAAATTCGGAAGGCAAAAATGGAACTCTGGCCTGAAAATAGGCTGTCTTTCTTTGGATCAGCAGGAAAATGGGACCAGCCCCCAGTTCTAGCCTAAGACGTATTTTTACAATGACAGGAAAACGTTGGTGTTAATTTGCCCAATACAAGCAGGGGATCAAGCAAGATAAAAAAAAAAAAATCCTCTATCCCCCGCCTTGACTATGAAGGTCACATGAGAAATGCTGACCTCGCGAGACCTTTCAATCATCCATCTCCCTGATCCACTTAGATGCTCATTCCCTTGTCTGCAAATGGGGCCCCAGATGTACATAGAAATCCATCTCTGCTCCGATAGTCTGCCTACCTGTCTTGGGCTGAGATACAGCATCTTCGTGGCGAATGCTGAATGCAAGACTGCACGGATGTGGCTCGCCAGATTGAGACCACGTCCCCTAGACTCCCCGCATGTGCCCTGGGAGCCAGCAGAAGCGTCGACCAGGCTGCTGCTCTGTTAATGACACTGCCAGGCACCAGAGTGGCAGGGGGACCAACAGGGCGTGAAATCATCGCTGACACTGCCAATTTGGACTCCCAGGGACCCGGGGTTTCAGAATGAAACCCACAGAATACATCAACATCTTGCAAATGTTTAGAGCAACTGAGGATGGTTTGCTTTGGATCGGGGTTGGGGGGGTCTGTTTTGTGCCCTTTTAAAAATACGTATCCATGAAATAAATGTAAAAAAATAAATAAAAATACATATTCAAACTTAAAGGCACCTAGCAGAATTTTTAAAATAATAATTTTTTTTTTAAGTCTACTAAAATTCTGTTGGTGTTTAAAAACTCCAGTCGACAGCTTCTGCTTCTCAAGTCATTTCTCCGGTTTGTGTATACTTGGTCTCTTTTGCATTCCCAGGGATCATAACTGACACAGTTCTAATCATTTTATTTATTTTATTTGTTTTCTAATCATTTTAAATAGTCCTTATAGTTAAGCAGGAATGGACAAAACTCTTCTTTTAAAAGTCCCCAGGGATCATTCTTTATACAGCTTTTTAAATATTGTCTACCCCAATTTTATTTATAATGACTTTACATCAGGCGCCAAATACTGCCTCTAGGCTAAATCCTGATGTTGCCTTTTTCTGTAAATAAAGTTTTATTAGAACACCGTCATGCCTATTTGCTTACGTATTGTCTATGGCTGCTTTTGTGCTCCAGAGGCAGAGTTAATTAGTGGTGACAGAGACCATCTGGGCCTGCAATGCCTAAAATATTTACTATCTGGGCCATTACAAAAAATTATTTGCCAACCCCTGCTGGAAAGCAAGTATTGGGGACCAGAAAAGCACAGGTATTTCTTAGCATGTATCCCTACAGTAATTATATTAGTCTCTGTGTTTGTTAATAAATGTTTGTCCTGCTATATTTAAGTTCTTTGAGAGGCAAGGTCTATGTCTGTCTAGTTCATTATTTTCTCCCCAAGGTCCCCAGGGGCTGAACACAGTGACTATAGCACACAGGATACAACTAATAAATATTTGTTGAATAAATAAACTAAGTTGCTAAATAGATTTTGAGTCCTTGGTATGTTTCAGTCTTGAGTCACCACCTGACTCAGTAAGTTCTCAATAAATGTACATTTGCTAAACCATCAATTGCACAGACTCTAAATTTAGAGACTGAATGTGTTTTTGCGGGACATTGAACAACCAGGACAAATCCTTGCCTATATTGTGATGAACCCCTTCTCTGCTACACTGTGGGTGTCCATCCTTTCTCTAACGTCACAAAATCTCTGCTTCTGATCGCTGACATTTGGCTCTGAGAGTACTAGACTCATCTTTGATTTGCAAAGCTGGCTCTCCACCCTGCAGAATCCATCTGTGCTTAGCCACGTGGTTCCCAACAGCCTGCGGGGGGCTCCATAGGTTGCTCAGCCCAGCGTTCATCCCCAAGACACATGGGCATTCGGCCCGTAACACTCATATACAAGAGAAACCAGGAGCGGAGATTCTGGAAGGACACGGATAAAAGCACCAAGTGGAAGAGGCCTCCGGCCTGCCACTCACAAAATGTGTTTGTCATTTGGGTATGGAAGATGGTCACATGTGAAGCGAGAAATCAGACTCTCAAGGAGGCCACAATATTTGGAAGAAGAACTAAGAGTTTGAGAGTCCGAGAGAACGGAATAGAAATCTAAGCTCCGATATTCACTAACTGTGTGAACATGAGCCAATCGTGGAAAATTGTGTGTAAGATGATAATGTTGAAAGGGTAGTGTGACAGATTTAAGGTGCCTAACAGTGACCCCCTTCCTATTTTAATGCCGCGAAAACAATGATCGTTGGAAATTTCTACTTACCAAGCATTCCTTTCTTGGAACTGGACAGACACATGTCCTTCTCTGCACTGGGCAGGGCAAAACTCACCACAAACACCTCCACCCCATCAGCCATCAGGGCCAAACCCAAGACAAAAAAGAGGATCCATTGGAAACGCCCATGGCCACACTCGTCAATGATGGTCTCGTACTGGTGAGCCAACTGCTCCTCATCTTCCATCCTTTCGGCCATCAGTTCTGCCTGGTCTCGAAGGTCATCTGCCCTGAAAGACGCCATCTTGGTCTTCTTGGCCTTGACATCATCTGGGTGAGGGATGCCCTGGTACTCGCCCTCATAGATCTCATCCTCCTCATCATGGCCTTCGGTAACATCACTCTGTGCGTCCTCTTCTGGGTTGGACTCTTGGCCCGGATAATAGCCATCACTGTGGGAATAGGCCTCATAGTTGTCCTGATATTTATAGTCATCCATCTTTTGCCTCCAGGACTGCCTGGTAGCCTCCTGAGCTATATCTTCCAGAGAGCGGTGGCAGAGGTCAGGGCTGTTTCAATAACCATCATCCATTCTATGGGCAGAGGTTCAAATGTAGAATGCGTGTGTGCGGCTTCTTGGGTAAAAGGGACACCTGTATTCTCTCCCTATGTCTCTCAGTGAGAGCAGATTTGCGCCAGGCAACCCAAGTATGCTTCTGCAGTCAGTGTCTGTTGGACTGGTCTGGTCTCCGTCAGTGACCCAGAGACGTCGTGTTGGGGGATGGTGATTAGAAATGGGTCCACCTGGGTTCCTTGACAAGGCACCAGCAGGACCTGGAAGTTGGCCGGCCTGGTTGGTTCTGTTACTGAAGGTTATGCCCTGGGAAAGAGAAGAGGGTTACAAAGTGCTGAAATTCTAACAAACACTCTCAGAATGAAACAAAGATGTTTACTAATGTCAGTGTTTCGTGTGTAGGAAATTCTGATGAGACACCTGGATTCGCAGGGAATGAATGAACATTGAGACAAAGAGTAAGAAAATAACAGGGTTATGGGGGCCCTTTGCAGTGTTGATTCACCCATACGAGGAGTCAAGTCTTCATCATACACAATAATAAAACAAAAAGGGGCCAACAGGGTTTCAATACAAGACAATTTTGCCTTACAGAGTGTCTCTTAAAATGTATCACGCCTTTAGCAACAATATAGGTTTACTACAGCTCAGCTTCCGTTATTAAAACACCAGCTTTTCCAACTTTTTTATGAAGGAGTTGGGCAACTTTATATCTAGAAATGTATGGCAAAAACAAATAAATAAATATCCAGGACCATGTTTCCCGGGGCCCAGGTTACTTTCAAAACTCAGCCTTGTGGTTTGAAAGGCCACTCTGACCTTGTACTTGGCTTGAATAGCAGGAACCACGGCTGAAGACCCAGAGCCAGAGAGCTTTGGTTGGAAACTGGATTCTGCCACATAATGGCTGCGTCTTTCTCAGCCTCACTTGTCTCATCTCTAAAATGGGCCTAACAATAGTACTGAACTCCTGAAGTTGGGCTCAATGTGCTTACAACGGTGCCAAACCTGCATGGCAGATGCGGCTGAAACCTAACATCATTGCTGCTCTCTATTTTTCTAGTTCCAATCCTGGAAGTCAGGACCCCGTATTGTCAGAGCCAAGACCCTTCTGTATATCCCAGTTCTAATCATGGACTCCACTGCCCAATGGACAGGCACACACTACCCTAATTACCTTTCTAGAAACCCAGTTCACATAAGGTTTGGAGCCATCAGTTAGTAACGACTTGCTGGGTGTGTCCTATCTCTTATCCCTAATTCTAACGACCCTCAAAAGAGGAAGGAAAAGGCATTTGCATCTTCATCTTACTGATAAAGAAACTGGGGTTCAGATGGAGTTAGGTCCAGGTCACACAGCCAGGTCCAGGGGTTCCCAAAGTCAGTTTTTCCCAAATGCTGCTCCAAGCGACTGTCACTTGTGATTACTGGGGAGCTTTAGAAATATAGATTCCCAGAGCACACAGAAGGGCTCATTCAAGCTCAGAAATCTGAGTTTTCACACAGTGAGGCCCAGCTGCTCACTGAACAGTCCCTCAGGGCTGGAGGTCTGATCCCTCCTACTTCCCTTACTCTCCTCCATCTCTCCCCTGCCGCCAGACCGCGGACACAGATGGATGCTCAGATCTCTTATTTGGGACCACCAGAAACCCAGTCCCCAGCAAGACCCAGCTGCCAATACGTGCATACACCATCAACCTTTTCAGGTCTCCCTGTCACATCTCAAACCTGTGCTGTCTTTTCATCAAGCTTGGTGGGTGTCACCTCGCAACAGACTGGAACCTGTCCTCACCATTGCAGCTGGACCCCTTCCCCTGCCCACAGAGCATCTCTGGGCCCCTGCCCCCCACCTCTCTGCTCACCCTCAGCCCTGGAAAGACCCTAGCTCTGGAATTCCTTTGACTTAACACATTTCTTTTGGGGGTTTCCCAGGACCAACGGTTCCCCAGAGCAGGGTGGACCAGAACCACTCGGGGCACCGGTAGAACTCGTCAGAAATATAAATCCCACCCCCAAAGACTCTGAATCTTCAAAGTGGGTGTAGGACCTGGAAATCTGCATTTTTCCCATAAACACCACAAGGAAGCCAGTGGACTATACTTGGAGAAACGGCGTCATAAGAGTGAACAAGAAATATTTACTAAGAACTGACTCTCACTTTATCCATTCAGATTTTCTACCATCACCAGGAAATAATTTATTTGACCATACTGGCCTGAACCATGTCAGATTAATATTCCAAATCTGTTGTTATCATATCCACTTAGGGACCACAGGAGGAATATAAATCACATATAAACAGAGTTTTTCAGAGAGATATAAAAAATGGAGAAAGATGCCCTGACTGGTTTGTGTCAGTGGTTAGAGCATTGACCCATGGATGGAAGAGTCACGGGTTCAACTGTGGTCAAGGACATGTACCTCGGTTGCAGTTAGATCCCCAGCCCTTGTTGGGGTCATGCATGAGGCAACCAGTCGATGTGTCTCTCTCACTTTCTTCCTCCCTCCCACTCCATCTGTAAAAAAAATCAATTGAAAAATATCCTCGGGTGAGGATTGAAAAAAAATGGAGAAAGAATGCCAACTTCCAGAGGACTGGTATGTTATTTCCATTCTGGGGGCTCTGAGAAATGTCATGAACCTAAAATGATTGAGTTTCAATTCCAAAGGCACATGAGGGAAATACCACTGAGGGTAAAGGTCCTAGGACTTGCTTTGCAGGAAGAAGTTGATCTTCCTCAAAACTGATTACACTGATGCAGTTAAAAATAAATAAATAACTGTGAATGTCAAGTGCAGTGAAGAAAGGAAGAATTTCTGCCCAATGTTATTGTTGTTTTTTTTCTCTTTCATCGAGAAATGCCAAGTTATGTTTTCAGAATTTTCTAGAGGATACAACTATGAATCATTTTCCATTGGATTGTGTCCACCCCACCAAGAAGATAAGTTGAGCCCTGGCTGGTTTGGCTCAGTGGTTAGAGTACTGGCCTGTAGTCCAGAGAGACCGGGGTTCGGTTCCCGCTAAGGGCACGTTCCTTGGTTGCGGTTTGTCCTCGGCCCTGATTGGGTCGTGCGGGTGGCAGCCACTCGATGTGTCCCTTTCACATCCATGTTTCTCTCTCTCTCTCTCCCTCCCACTCTATCTGAATAAAAAATGGAAAAATGTCCTCGGGTGAGGATAAAAAAAAAAAAAAAGGAAGAAGAAGAAAAGTTGAAACCTTAATTCCTAGTACCTCAGAACGTGACCTTATTTAGAAACATGGTCTTTATAGCGGTAATGGAGATGAGGCCATTAGGGTGGGCTCTAATCCAATATGGCTGGTGCCCTTATAAAAAGGGGAAATTGAAAAGCAGAGACAGACACTAGTACGTGAAGACACAGGAAGGACACCATCTACCAGCCAAGGAATATCTGAGGCTACCAGAAGAAGCTACGAGAGAGGCATAGGAACAATAGATCAAATAAATTTATCTATTAAGGTAAGCGTTTTACAAGCAGTACCTTGATTATTCTCATAGCCAATAGAGAAGGAGGATTATTCTCCCCATTTCACAGATGAAGAAACTGAGGGCTGAGAGGACCAAAGGATGTGTTCAAATTAACACAGAAAATCAATCTCAGGTTTTGGTTTGGAGCCAAGTTCAAAAAGAACAGCAGTGGCAGAGATTGGGACTCTCTTCCAATTTCTCTTGTCCCTGAACTAAGTCAAGGTCACAAGTTCAACCCCTGAAGAGCCGAGATTGACACCAAGCTTGTGACTCCTGGATTACAGTTCACCCATCTTCAACAAAAGATTCCCAGGTTCTCTGGTGTTTAAGGCATTGTAGTCAACATGACATGACTTGATCTCCATTCTCAAGATGTCTAGATCACACGAGACAGCAAACCAACACAGAGCATCATGTAGTGACAAAAATAACAACCTTAATTATTAATATTATCTTTCATTCATTGACTACTTGCCTTGTGGCTTGGTCCCAGGTACTACACTAAGTTTATCATGTGTGTTGTATCTTTTAACCCGGACAACCACCCTGGGAGGCAGGGACCTACTATTAGACCCATTTTATGGAAAACAAAACTGAGGCTGAAGAGGTTAGATGGCCCAGGGTCACGGATAAGTAGGTTCTCCAAGGGGTTTCCGAGGAAAGGAGGTTCGCCATGAGCCGGGACCTGCTGAAAAAGCTTCTAGAGATCAAGGACTCCCACGAGCAGGAAAGGGCTCAGAGGCAAACGGCATAGAGGAGAACTGTGCAGGCTTGAGAGCAGAATAAACAAAGGCACGGAGGCAGAAATGAAGAGGCCCGTTGGCCTGCGCAGATGATCCAAGAGGACAAGTCATGGAAGATACAATGGACGGTCAGCCAGAACGCCCTTCTTGGGGGGTGGGTATTTTCCTCTGAGCAAGAGAAGACTTGGAGGTTGTTGCTGAACCCAGCAGTGTGGCATGCAGAACAGGGGTCTGGAAAGATCTGGTGGGGGTTGTCAACCTGGTTCTTAAGAGGAAACCTAGGGATGACAAAACCAGGTAGACACTTTTGTGTATGCGTGTGCGTGTGCGCATGCATGCATGCGTATGTGTGCGTGTGCGTGCGTGCGTGTGTGTTTGATAATAGTCCAAAGATGAGGTTAGGCTTGGACAAGGAGGTGGTCACGGGACTGGAAGGAAGGGTGGACACGGATCACGTCCACGGGAGAACAGGTGCATTTCCTGCCAGGTGACAGAGAGGATAAGGGTGACTGGGATAATGATGACTTGGGAGGCAAATTCTGGACTGGAAGTCCTCCCAGCACCCTACAACGACTCTGTGATTAAGACAAACAAGCTCTGGCCAGTTTGGCTCAGCGGTTAGAGCGTCGGCCTGCGGTCCAGAGAGACCCGGGTTCGGTTCCCGCTAAGGGCACGTACCTCGGTTGCAGTTTGTCCCCGGCCCTGGTTGGGTCGTGCGGGTGGCAGCCACTCGATGTGTCCCTTCACGTCGATGTTTCTCTCTCTCTCTCCCTCCTGCTCTATCTGAACAAAAAATGGAGCCCTGGCCAGTTTGGCTGAGCGGTTAGAGCGTCGGCCTGTGGTCCTGAGAGACCCGGGTTCGGTTCCCGCTAAGGGCACGTACCTCGGTTGCAGTTTGTCCCCGGTCCTGGTCGGTCGTGCGGGTGGCAGCCACTCGATGTGTCCCTTTTGCATCGATGTTTCTCTCTCTCCTTCTGTTCCTCTCTCTCCCTCCCACTCTACCTGAAAAAAAAAATGGAAAAATGTCCTCCGGTGAGGATTAAAAAAATTAAAATTAAAATTAAAAAAAAATGGAGGAAAAAAAAATGTCCTCGAGTGCGGATAACAAATAAATAAATAAACAAATAAATAAATACAAACAAAAATGCCTTTTCAGACTGACGTGACGTTTTGGTGTGGTGGTCAGAAACAAGCGCATAGATCGTGGTGTCGGAGGGCCCCAGATTCAAATGCTGACTCTGCCGCTCACTACTACATGTGTGTAAGCTACTGGCCCCTCTATGCCTCGGTTTCCTCATCTGTAACATTGTTATCATAATGGGACCTACACTTAAGGTCATTATGAGGACTCAGTGAGCCTCCATATACAAAGAGCGCTTGTAGCACAGTGCCTGCCGCAGATATAAATTTGAACTTCTTATCCCTGTTCTTGTTGGCATTCATATTATGATCTGACTGAGTGCTGATCATTAAACTGTAGCCAGGATTTCATCTTGAGCTCAAACTATCTCTGCTTGAGATTTGGGGCCCATCTGGGCTGGGCTGGGCAATCAAGTACAGAGAAAAACAAACTGACATTTAGTGACTCGTGAGAACGACTGCCTCTCAAACATGTCCTGGTGCTAATCTGCTAAGCATCCTTCTCTCTTCCATTTTATTAACCTCTGAATCGACGCTATTTGATTCAAAATCACTGTGTGGTAAACACTTGTTCATAATTAAATATCACAGAGCACAAAGCTAAAAATAATATTATAATCAATTGATGTAATGCTTCTCAAAAGGTATTCTGTAAAACATTAGGCCTTCATTATGTTCATTTGGGGGGGGGGGGGGGTCCAAGTCTAGGAAACCTCGAATACTCTATCTACCATTCTGTTTTGTAGACTTTTTTTTTTTAATCCTCACCCGAGGACATTTTTCCATTTTTTGCTCAGAGAGAGTGGGAGGGAGAGAGAGAGAGAGAGAAACATTGACATGAAAGAGACACATTGAGTGCCTGCCACCCGCACGACCAACCAGGGCTGGGGACAAACTGCAACCGAGGTACGTGCCCTTAGCAGGAACCGAACCTGGGTCTCTCTGGACTGCAGGCTGACTCTCTAACTGCTGAGCCAAACCAGCCAGGGCCTGTTTTGCAGATTTATAATACACACTGCTATATTAGAGCCCGAGAGAAGAGCTGAATATAACCCGTTTCACACCACAGTGAGCTACCACAACACACCCATCAGAATAGCTGCAGGTGATAGACAGACAATAGAAAATGTTGACTACGATGCAATGAGCCAGGACTGTCATACGTACGCTGCTGGTAGGAATGAAATGCGGCTCAGCCACTGTGTTAAACGTATTTCAAGTTCAGAGCAACATTTACAAACTGATTCACCATTCTTTGGCAATTTGATGCCTCTTTATTTTCAGGGGTTTAGAATTATTCCAAGAGGTCCTCTGGCACTATGCACAAGTCTCTATTATCACATTATATTGTCATTGGTTATGTGTCCCTCTGCCAGGAGATCGGGGCAATCCCAAGAAAGATAAAGCACTAGATTTTACTTATTTTTGAATCCCAGCACCAAACACAGTCTTTCAACGTCATGGGTCGTTGAAAATGTTTGCCCAATAAAGGAGGTTAATAGTTATTCAGTGCCTGGCTGAAAGTAAGTAAAAAATGGCCCATGAATCCGGCTGGTGTGGCTCAGTGGTTGAGCACTGACCCATGCACCAAGAGGTCACCGGTTCGATTCCCGGTCAGGACACATGCCCAGGTTGTGGGCCTGATCCCCAGTGGGGGGCATGCAGGAGGCAGCCAATCGATGTTCTTTCTCATCGATGTTTCTGTCTCTCTCTCCCTCTCACTTCCTCTCTCTCTAAAATCAATAAAGAAAAAAAAATTTTTTTAAATGGCCCATGATCCAAAGTACCCCTGCCCTTCTATAAATAGGCCAACTGGTTTACCTTTGCTTAAAGAGTCTGACCAGCTGACTGAAGACACCATCTTTCAGGAGGAGCCATTCACTCTTCCTTCCCGACGGGCCTTCTTTCTATTCATACCAAGCTCCCAGCTCAGATTGCCCGGGTGCAGGGTTCTAAGGACTGCTTGAGTTATTAGTTACCAACTTTCAGACTATAAAATATGTCTTAACCACCTGCAATGCTTTCTGAAACACACTGCTTGATGTTTCTTGGTCATGCCACATCAGCCGATGGGCTAGAAATACCAGGACTTATCCAGCTGGTACTGGGAGACAGTGTTCTTTGATGCTTCCAGAAACCAGTGACCCTGTCCCTCTTATAAGAGTATCTGCTCATTAACATGATGTCAGAAGTACTTCTCTCTTTGTAAGGTATATAGATGTTGAATCATTGTGTTCCACATCTGAAACCAATATAATATTGTGTGTCAAATATACTTTAATTTTTTTTTAAAGGGGAGGGAAAAAGAAATACTTCTCTCTTCTTAGTTGAATCATCCAGCTATTTCTAGCTATTTCTATTGTGTTAAAACAGAAAGCTAGTTTCCCAGGTGTGAGAACAATTGATTAGTAAAATGAGAATCAAACCACGTGATCTTTCATTGGAGGGAAAAAAAGAAATACTTTAAAGTCATATCAAGTCCTTTAAAGTAACGCCAGCCTTAATTTCAATGTTCAGAATGATCCTTTGTTTTAAAATACAAAAGCAGCCCTGGCTGGTCGCTCAGTGGTTAGAACATTGATCCTCAGACCAAAAGGTCTCGGGTTCAGTTCTGATCAAGGGCATGTACCTGGGTTGTAGGTTAGATCGCTAGCCCCGGTTGGGATTATGCAGGAAGCAACCAATCAATTTGTCTCTCTCACATGGATGTTTCTCTCTCTCTCTCTCTCTCTTTCTCTCACCCTCCCTCTCTTTTACTCTCTCTAAAAAACAAAAAAAAATCAAGGAAAAATATCCTCAGGTGAAGATTAACAACAAAAATAAGAATAAGAATAATAAAATAAAATACAAAATAAGATAACGATATATGGAGAAGTGTGTTAATCAAAGCATTATTTAGAACATCAAACAGGAAAAACAATCCACACATTAAACAGGGGCTAGGTAATAAATGTTAGCATACTTACACAGTTAAATAGTATGGTGATATAAAAACTATGGTTTTTGGCCTTGGCCGGTTTGGCTCACTGGTTAGAGCATCGGCCTGCGGTCCGGAGAGACCCGGGTTCGGTTCCCACTAAGGGCACGTACCTCGGTTGCAGTTTGTCCCCGGCCCTGGTTGGTCGTGCAGGTGGCAGCCACTCGATGTGTCCCTTTCATATCAATGTTTCTCTCTCTCTCTCCCTCCCTCCCACTCTATCTGAACAAAATATCGAAAAATGTCCTTGGGTGAGGATAAAAAATAAATAAATAAATAAATAAATAAATAAATAAATAAATAAAATAAAAACTGTGGTTTTTTAAGGACTTTTTTTTTTTTTTTAAGAAAATGATCCCACTATAATAGGTATGAATGCTAGATAAATCATATACACATTGATCTCATTATACCAACAGTTTCTAAGATTTTATATATACATATTTATATTATGCAAATGGCTCTCAGGATGACCTGTTAAGATGGTAATGTTTGCCCAGCCCGTGTGGCTCAGTGGTTGAGCATCGACCCTGCACCAAGAGGTCGCTGGTTCGATTCCCGGTCAGGGCACATGCCCGGGTTGTGGGCCCGATCCCCAGTGGGGGGCGTGCAGGAATCAGCCAATTGATGTTCTCTCTCATCGATGTTTCTATCTCTCTCTCCCTCTCCCTTTCTCTGTCTCTAAAATCAATAAAGAAAATACTTTTTTTTTTCTCTTTTTTTTTTTTAATCCTCACCCGAGGACATTTTTCCATTTTTCACTCAGATAGAGCGGGAAGGAGTGAGAGGAAGAGAGAGAAACATCGATGTGAAAGGGACACATCGAGTGGCCGCCACCCACACGACCCAACCAGGGCCGGGGACAAATTGCAGCCAAGGTACATGCCCTTAGTGGGAACTGAACCCGGGTCTCTGTGGACTGCAGGCTGACGCTCCAACCGCTGAGCCAAACCGGCCAGGGCGAAAATACTTTTTTTTAAAAGTTAATATTTGCCTAGTCTTCCCTGAAGTGCTCATTTTCTCCCTCTCGGCTCCTCTGCCTCTAAAGCCAGGTCAGTGTTTCCCCTTGTGGGCCTCAAACCCCCTGCAGGAGAATCACTTGGTGCCAGTTCAATACAGATTCCTGGACCCCATTCCAAACCTTCGAAACAGAAAGGGGGCAGACATCTGCATCATTAACGAGCTCTTCAGGTAATTCTTGTGCCCACTCAAAGTCAAAAACCCCTAGCCTCTGCTCTTCTTACCCCAGAAAGCAGTTCACAGTTTCTTAGTGGTTCAAGAGCAAAGCCAAACAAGCCCAGTCAAGTCTTCAGACGAACTAGACTCTTCCAGTACCTGAGCTAGAAAGAAGGGGGCTGGTGCTTCGACCTGTAGGGAAGATGCTCAGGTCCTGAAGGAGGGGGCCCCGTGGGAGGAGGATGTGAGCTCCCTGAGAGGAGATGAAACCCCGTCCTTGTCACAGACAGCACTCTGCCCGAGAAATAGCTGTGGAGTTCCAACAAAGGCCATGACTGCAGCCCTGGCACCGGCAACAGGTCCACCCCGCCCCCCAGCACAATCCATAAACAGAATCAAGGATTACTGAGTGACGTCACTGGGTTCGTCCAACCCAGAAATGCCCAGCTGATGAGGAAAAGCTTTCTCCTGCAGGCAACCCTGAGAAACAGCATGAACGCGGGGAATCGCTGTGGCCACGGCCATGAACTAAGCAGGCACCCCCTCTATTTGGGGGCTCTTAAGTGGTCCAGCATAGTGTGGAAAGAGGCCCTAAAAGTGACTAATAATGGCCATTTTACCCGACTGTAATTTGATGGGGAAAAAATGGTTTTCACGTGTGACGTTATAAAGCAATTTCTTGCCCACTGTATAAATGGTACAGTGACATACCAGGTCTGCCTTTTGCAAGCTGAATCAGAACAACTTGACCTTTAAGCTGCAGTCTCTTCACACACCAAATGAAGAGACTATGGGTTCCTATGCACTGGGTTGTTCTAAGAATTAAATGAGTTCCTATGTTCAAAAAGCTCGGTATAGTGTCTATCGCCAAGAAAGAGCTCCATAAAAATAGCTATTATTATATAAATGCACCGCAAACAGACATGCATTTCTATGTATTCACTAATCTCTGCAATAATGAAAACCAGAGGCAGGAAGAGCCTTAAGCTCACCCCACAAGCAGCGAAATCTGCAGCCTTCTTAGGTAAGACCCTCTGAACTTTTAGCACCCCACTCTGCTGAGACCATCTGGAACCCCTTATGCCAAAGAAATAAGGTCAAGAGACAAGCCCTCTACACCATCCTAAGGTGCTTCTACCCTGTTCTGTCCCTTACTGCCCTTTCCCCACCTCTTGGTGGGGGACCCCACTCCCTACATTGCTTCTGGGATCTGCAAGTAATAAACCTCTGACTGTACGTCCATCGTTTGAGTGTATGAAACTGCTCCTTCCATCAAAATGACCCAGTGGGAGCTTGGATGCTGAGGGTACTACCTGTCAACCCTGCGTGGGTGGTTTGTGTCCCCTCCTTCAGCAGGTCATAAACTGCATATTCTTTTTGTTGTTGTTGTTCATCCTCACCTGAAGATATTTTTGCATTGATTTTTAGATAGAGTGGAAGGGAGGGAGAGAGAGAGAGAGAAACATCGATGTGAAAGAGACACATCGATTGGTTGCCTTCCGCATGACCCCTACTGGGGTTAGGGGTCGAACCTGCAACCCAGGTATGTGCCCTTGACTGGGAATCGAACCTGAGACCCTTCGGTCTGCAGGCTAGCACTCTAACCACTGAGCCAAACTGGCCAGGGCAATCTGCACGTTCTTAAATCAATACACCATCTCTGATTTCTCAACATAGGCCTCATAGTTTATCTTGCTTTTATCAGTCCCATGCATGTCCTTGAAATAATAATGTATTTTATTAACTAACCATAATACGTTCCAATTACTGTCTCCCCCTCCTAATTATCCTGGAATTAGCCTGTAGGCATAACTGGCCCAATGGTCTTCCTCTGGCCCCAACTCCAGTGTATTACATTTCTATAAAGTCCCTTCCTCTCTCCATCCTCACCTCTAATTCAGCTTTGGCAAAGCGTAAACTTTGTAATTAAAAAGGGCTAAAACGTTACCAGGAATGCAAACTTATTTAGTGCCAGAGCCTAGCATTTTGTACAGTTCTGGGCTCCGTTCCAAATCCCAGAGTAACACCAAAAGAAAAGAGGAAAGGAGAAATCCCTTTAATGTGCTTGATTATGTCCTCGGGAGCTTTCTCACACACTCACTCTCTCATTTAATCCTCTCGAGGGCCTGAGACACGAGGTTAGGTGAGGGGCCCTCAAAGAGGCCAAGAGAATTGCCCAAGGTCACAAACCTGGGGAAGGACAGAGCTGGATTCAAACCCAGGTCTAGACCTCTGCTTCTGCGCTGGTCTCTGGACTTCCCCATATCACCATAGACCATCACGCGTCAGCCCAGCCGGGCACCGGACAGCTCGCTAATTGGTTGATGGATTTCCTCCACAGCCTGCTTTCCAAGGTTCGGCGGTTCCCTGTTGAAATCACTCCTACAGGTTTGACAAGAAGGGATTTCAAATGACTCAGCGTTTTAAAGAACTCTGGTTAAGCCACTCGACGCAGTGTTCACATGACACAGTCATTCTTGCAGCTGGTTGATGAGATAGTAAGCAGTGTGAGGGCAGGGTCCACCTCTCACTGGTCTTTGTCTCCCGTGTAGCAGGCAGCAGGACTAGGCATTGACAGGTACTGAACAAATACAGTATTACAGAAGCAAAATAAGGAGAAGATTCGAGTCCTGCCCAACTGCTCTATTATAGACAGGGTTGTACACAACCCACGATGTCCCCAGATGGACAGCTTGTCTCAAGTTCCAAGCAAACTGAGTTTCCAATCTGATTCCAATCCAGAGAAATTCCTAAAAGGGGTTCTGACCTCTACTAAACTGGCATTCAAAGGAGTAACCATAGCCAGGCCTTCGAAGCACAGCCCTACGTGGACCAGTGTGCCATCCGTAAATGAAAATGACACACATGTGGCTATGTGCACGGAGATCCTTCTGGCAGGGTCAACTTCCTTAACAAAATAGTAACAGCAGTTACCACTGGGAGAAAAGGAATCGTGTGCATTGTGCCAAGACAATAATTTCTAGAAGAGAGGGCAAAAAGGGAGAAGAGGAGACACAGCAACAATAAGCGTCCGTGAACTTCTTTCTGAAGCACAGTAAGTAATCTTGAGTACATGCTTACTTCTGAAAACAAAACGGGAACCCATTCTTCAGCATCAGACCTACCTGTCTGAATCCAAGTTGAGATCTCCTGGTTATTGAACCCCTGCCCATCTGTTTTCCCCTCCGTGAACATTAGCGTATAGGGCGGGAGTGAGGAATATAAGAAGGCAAGTAGATGGGTAAACAAGCATCAACTGATGGGTGAACTTCAATAAATATTACCTAATTATCATCAAGTCTCAACATATCACAAATGGGGGATGACTTTTCTTCTAAGCAAGTATCCTTACTCAAAACTAAAAGACATGAGAAAAGAGAAGACATGAAGGCATTAGCTTCCAGCACTGTCCAGGAGAACTTTCTACACTGTTGATTGTAGTAGCCACTAGCCACAGTGGCGACTGAGAACTTGAAATGTGGTTAGTGTAACTGAACTGAATACTAATTTTTATTTTAATGTAATTAAGCATAAGAGGCTAGTGTAGAACCACTCAGATCTAGATGGAGCCCCCTTTACATCAAAGGGGCAATGACCTTCAAAGACATTAAGGAACCTGACAAAAGTTTTCCATTTGTTAGAACGAATCTCACCCTAGACTCCAGGTCTTCAGACTCAAGAAGCCTTTTTATACTGTCCTGCAAGCCTTCTCCAAGAAAATGCCCAAATGAACAAATCTGGACTATTTTCACGGAAAATACATGAACCCAAGCTGAAACATAACATGATCCCCACACTGAGAATACTTTAAAACAGAGAACTTACTACACAAAGGCTTGAGCGATTAACTGTTGCAGAGTTATTTGCACGTCAATAGAACGTTCTTGTTGCTTTTAAAAATGCTTCAGTACATAATGGAATTCTAATATTACAGGATTACAGGCAGTGAGAAGGTTTTCTTTAAATGGCACCGGGCACTTGCCTGCGGACCTGGATGACTCCAAAGGCTCGCTCTATTTTGTTCCGAATTATTTTGATCACAATCCATCTGACCTTCCCACTCACCGGTCTTCACTGACCACTGACCTCGTGAAACCCTTGTTGACATATGAGGTTCCTGGAAGCTGCTCAGAGGTGCCTCCCTACACCCCTAAAGTTTCTTCCTTATCCCCCAGGCAAGAGTGTTCAAAAAGCAATCAACGGGAACTGGCATTTGCTTTTCTTCTAATTATATTTGAACAGGCTTCGAGGCCATGTGGCTCAATAAATATCCCTAGACGCTCTACTTGACTGTTCTTACCACTTCTGCTGGAGAAATAGCATTTCAAAGGTCAAAACCTTGATTCTGGCAGGCAGATCAATTCTACCTGGATCTCAGTGAAATGGACCACAAGGTCCAGACACAGAAGGAAGGCATTGGCTCCCTTAGCAGAAACCTTATCTCTTGGTAAATAAGCAGATATGAGAACATAAGCCATAGGAGAGGTTTGAATTTGTGTAGGATCAAGGCACTTCTCGAATTTTTATGTACCTTAGACCCATGAATATGAAAAGTCTGAACGAATGGCCACAGGAAGTTAAGCAAAAAGCCAGACTCTGAGCTGTCACAACTGCCTCTCTGGCTGGGACACCCCTCTGAAGCCCCTTGGCCTGCAGGTCCAGCCCCATCTAGTCCCTAGTCAGAAAGTCAGAAAGTCAAAAAAAAGCAAACTTAACCATCAGGCCGCCATACCACCCTGAAAGCAATACGTCCTGAAGGGTAGCAGAAAACGCCACTTTGGCATATGAATTATTTTGAGTTGAAGATAATTTGAGGGGAAGTAAATACAAGGAAAGGTCTTTGCTCTCCCCCTATTGGCTTAAACGCAGGACATAAATTGGTATAGCTGGACTCCTCCCCTCTCTACCAGGAAAAACAGAACTCCATCACCAGGAACAATTCTTGACTTTTATCCATCCAGAGATGGCAACCCCAGAAGACTCTGCGTAACAAATCTTACTAACTAAACTTATCTTCCACTAGTTTTCTCCAAATACTTGCGTTCCCACAATTTGCCACTCCAGAAACTCAGTCTTTTTCCTTTGTCTTGTAGCTTCTCTGAAAACGTATTATTCTCTTGTTGAGATGCTATATAAGCCAGAGTTCTAACCACCCCTTTGAGTTACTCATCTCTGAGTGCTCCTGTGTGTATGGCTATACATACAATAAATTTCTCTTATTAACCTTTCTTTTGTCTGTCTAATTGACAGGGCTCCAGCTAATGAACCTAAGATTGGGGAGAGGAAAAGGAAAGTTTTCCTCCTCTACAGTTTAAAGCTACTTACTTCCTCATTAGTAAGTGGACCTGAAATTAATAGCCCAGAACAACACACCAAGCCCCCATCCTCATGGTGCATGTCTGAAAACTTCCATTCAGTCTCTGCTCTGTTACCTGGCTTACCCACTGGCCCATCTGGGCACTGAAACCAAGCCCCTCACTGGTTTACCTACTTCAACCTGTAACGCCTATGGTCCTGATTCAACAGCAACAGGCTTGAAAACTAACAAGAAACACCACTGACTGAAACTGGGAGGCTCAAAGCATTTGCTCTGCCCCAGGCACCTGAGGGCCTGCTATCTCCCAGGGGGCACCACAGTTTATGACAGCGGTATTTAACAAACAGAACCAAGATCCACTCACCCCACTCCAGGTGGGGGGATCTCGGGGAGGAAGAATACCATGCCTTATTTGTCCAACCTGTCCCCTCCTCCCCTGTCATCACTACCAATATTCTGGCCCCCTGAGCACAATGGCCTATAGCAGAGATATCGACTTTTTCACCTACAGCTCCATGCTCCTTCAACAAATCTCACAACCATGCATTCCTAAATCCTCATCTCCCCCCCCAGAAAGTGAGGCCTTTCGTCACCAAAATATTCTCTGAAAATCCTCTCAACAAGAGTGGTTGAGCTTAAGTCTCTGTAGTTTACAGTAGAACCTTGGTTCTCAAACTTAATTTGTACTGGAAGGCTGTTTGAAATTGAAGAAATTTTTCCCACTAGAAATAATGTCAATTGCCCTGGCTGGTTTGGTTCAGTGGTTAGAGTATCAGCCAGTGGACCAAAGAATCTTGGGCTCGGTTTGAGTTCAGGGCACGTACCTCATTTGTGGATTGGTCCCCAGTTGGGGCACGTGCAGGAGGCAACAAATGGATATGTCTCTCTTGCATCCATGTTTCTCTCTCTCTCTGTCTTTCTCTCTCTTGTCTCCTCCCTTCCCTCATTCCCTTCCACTCTCTCTACAAATCAATGAAAAAAAGTATCCTCTGGTGAGAGTTAACAAAAAAAAAAATTGTAAATATGATCTCCAGCCACCCTCCTGGGACAAGATCACCACAGCCAGGTGATTGCTTTGTCCCATACAGGTCACACTTACACCTTCAATTCCCTTCATCTTTTGTCCACTGGCTGCAGTTACCCCTAGCAGAAGTCCTTCTCCTCATTAAGGTAACATATTCTGCATTTCATTGAAAGAAAATGTTGCTTTGCTTTCTGGTACAAACATAACACTCCATTTTGACAAATGTGCTCACTTCCTCTAACAGACCTCCAGACACACACCTACACACGAGTGCATCATGGAGGAAAATGAGAGTTGTCATTGGGAAGAAGAAGAAACTAGAAAACTCAGTCAATGACAGACATTATGTCTTTGTTCGATTAGGCCTGGGGGCATTGATGAAAGCATTTTGTTCTAAAATGCTACTGCATTATAAAATTGCTCTTCAAATGCAGGAATAGAAAGATAAAAGAATATAAAAAACAACCATGAACTCACTGAGCAGCTTTATCTAATTAACATTGACCTTTATCTAAATAACACCGACCTTCAGGACTTTTTGCTTGCAAAACAGAAGCAGCACAAAAGATAGACTCAAAACCTCTGTGTAAACCTTTCCTCCCAGAGATTCACCCGTTTTTATATCTTCCTGTATATTAATTAATGTGTATGCCCAATAGGTGTTGTCTAATTTTTAAACTTTATATAAGTAGTATGTTGTAAGTATCCTCGCCTTTTTTTTTTTTTTAAATATCCTCACCGGAGGACATTTTTACATTTACCTTCGGATGGAGTGGGAGGGAGAGAGCGAGGAAGAGAGAGAGAGAAACATCGATGTGAGAGAGAGACGTCGACTGGTTGCCACCCACACGACCCCAACCAAGGCTGGGACAAACTGCAACCGAGGTACGTGCCCTTGGTGGGAACTGAATTCGGGTCTCTCTGGTCCGCGGGCCAATGCTCTAACTGCTGAGCCAAACCAGCCAGGGCAGTATCCTTAGTTTTTAGCCCAACATTATATTTTTGAGATGGAGCCACAACATATATGAAGTTCTAATTCATTTATTTTAACTGCTATATAGTAGCATTCCCTCCTACATCTCTCTTTCACAATCCATTCTCCACTACAGCGATTTAGTTTTTTGTTATTAAAAACAAGGATCACACCCTAGCCATTTTGGCTCAGCAGTTAGAGTGTTGGTCGACAGACATAAGGGTCAAGGGCTCAATTCCAGTTATATGTACCTGGGTTGCAGGTTCAATCCCCAGCCCTGGTGGGGGTCCTGCAGGAGGCAAGCAATTGATGTGTCTCTTTCACATCAATGTCTCTCTCTTTTTCTCCCTCCTTCCCGCCCTCCCACTTTCTCTATAAATCAATGAAAAAATATCCCTGGGTGAGGAATAAATAAACAAACAAACAAACAAACAAAAACAATGATCACAGCTTTCCTTTCTTTTAATTTTTTTTTCATTACTGATTTTAGAAAGAGAGGAAGGGAGAGGGAGATAGAGAAACATAGATGAGAGAGAATATCAATTGGCTGCCTCCTGCATACCCCCCACTGGGGATCGGGCCCACAACCTGGGCATGTGCCCTGACCAGAAATTGAACTGGCGACCTCTTGGTGCCTGGGTCCACACTCCACCTCTGAGCCACACCAGCCGAGTGACAACTTTCCTTTATGTGAACTGACATTGACTCTCAGGGAAGAAGTGTGCTATCTGGACAAGGTCAACCTCACTTGTCTATCTATAGGGTGCAAGATGCACAGGTCTTTCTAATTTGCTTCCATGTAAGACCAGCATCTGGGGGCTGAAGGCTGCCACGGTTGACGGGCTGAGCAAGAGACGAGTAAAATCCCACAGTCCTCAGATTAGATATCAACTTCCGCCTGCAGTAGAGTCATTTCTCACCACCCAGCATGTTACTGGTGCTATGAAAGCAACAGTCATCTTCGTATTGCTCCCCTCCTCAGTCTCCCCTTTGGACTCAACCAACAGTGACACTTGACTCACTAGCAGTCCCGAGTGGCATAGTCCTCATTGTAGTTGAATTGTATCTCAACAAAACTCTGTAGGTGCTATGGTCGGTTTGGCTCAGCGGTTGGAGCATCAGCCTGCGGTCCAGAGAGACCCTAAGGGCATGTACCTCGGTTGCAGTTTGTTTCTGGCCCTGGTTGGGATCGTGTGGGTGGCAACCAGTCAATGTGTCTCTCTCACATCAATGTTTCTCTCTCTCTCTCTTTCCCCCTCTCTCCCTCCTCCTCTGTCTGAAGATAAATGTAAAAAAAAAAGAAGAAAGTATTCCCATATTTATAACTATAGATAAACACTGATTACCAAAAGCCTACAGAAAATCACAAAATAGCTTTATCATTATTATTCTTATTATTATTGCATTGTTGTTTTAGATTAAATCCAAATATAGTGAATCAAAGTTAGTTCAATCTTTGATTCTGTGGTTCAGTTCTTCTTTAGAAGCTCTAAGCACCAAAATACCAGACTTAAAAAAATAGTGCTTTGTAAAGATGAAAAACCACAAATCTCAAGTGCTGATTCCTAGTAAACAAATATAGAAAAGTATTAGATATAATTTACACACAATAAAGATTATTCAAATCCACTTATCTCTGTAGCAAAGAGGCATTTTTATTTATTGCCACAATAAAAAAAATCAAATTATTTCAAGATTATCACAAGTTTTCTAGGGATCAAAACAATATTTGACAGATTTATCTTACAAGCCACAAGAAGTTTACTTTAAATACTGTGAAATGCTTTTTAAATATTGGGTTATATATTAGAAGGAGGTGCCTTCATGAAGATCAGCCCAGAGTCCCTTGTTTCATAAGCAACAGTGACTTTCAGCACATTAGACAGCGACCTTTTGTTTGATGCTAGTGAGCAAGCTGGTTGGGATGCTCTCCTAGTCTGCTGTCAAGTACAAAATTATGTGTGAAACACGAGACTCTGAAATTCATCTTCTACTGAGGAATATTTCAGAGCATTATAAAATTCATTTTACCCATGAATAAGTCTATTGAGAAATGAGAAAGAAAAATTCACTTGCAAATATGAAGAGATGTTTCCTCAAGCAGTCACAAGCCATTCACCTCCAACAATATAGCACAAAATGTAACACCAGTGGGTTTTTTAATGGATCGTTCAAGCATCTAGGGATAAATGGCTGGAAAATGTTAATACCTGTCAGTTTTTCTTTAAAATATGCCTTTGCATGACTCAGGACTTCTCCTTTACCAATTATAATAGAGCGTGTTCAAACAATCATCTTTTTCTAGAGCAAAAAACAAAGTGTACTTTTAAAAGATGAACAAGCCCCTAAAATAAATCTCTTCTGTGTATTTGGTTGATATATCATGATTCCACATTAACTGCCTAAGAAAGATGTCTTCTCTCCTTTTATGAAATTCAGTACGCATCTAGGATCTTTTCACATTTCTACGACGTGTTTGATCACTCTACTGACAGGTGTGATTACTTCCTCTTAAAAATTAGAAAACCAAGTTTCAGAAAGGTCAAGTGATTTGCTAAAGGACACGCAGCAGGTAGATTGTGGAGCTGGACTTTGAAACTAGCTTTGACCCTGTCCATTTTGGCTCAGCGGTTAGAGCATTGGCCTGTGGACCATAGAGTCATGGGTTCAATTCCCAGTCAAGGGCACAAACCTGAATTTCAGGTTCCATCCTGCCCTGTTTGGGGTCATGCAGGAGGCAACCAATCTACATGTCTCTCTCACATGGATGTTTCTCTCTCTCTCTCTCTCTCTCTCTCTCTCTCTCTCTCTCCCTCTTTCCCTCCCTCCCTCCTTTCTACTCTATCTAAAAATCAATGGAGCCCTGATCAGTTTGGGTCAGCGGTTAGAGCATTGACCCACAGACCAATGAGTTGCAGGTTCAATTCCGATCAAGGGCATGTACCTTGGTGGTGGTTCGTCCCCAGCCCTGGTCAGGGTAGGTCTGTGCTGGAGGCAGCCAGTTGATGTGTCCCTCTCATATCAATGTTTCTCTCTCTCTCCCTCCCACTCTATCTGAATATAAATAGAAAAATATCCTCAGTTGAGGAGTAAAAAAATAAAAATAAAAATAAATGGAAAATTATCCTCGGGTGAAGATTAACAAAATTATATAATTTATTATATAATTAAATATATATTATATAATTATATATTATATAATTTTATATATATATAAATATATAAAGATAGAAGAGAGAAGGAGATGGGGTCCAGAGACAGCCTCAGACAGGCAAAAGCCCATCTTGGGAATGTCTGGTCACCCCCCCCCCCATTAGGGAGTCAGAATGACAAACTGGTGATAAAACACTGGTCACCTCATAGAGTGGCTTAGTGGGGATGAGGTGGAATCTAGAGTCAGGCAACATGAACTTGAGCAAGTTCCTTAACCTCCTGGGTTTTAAATTCCTTCATCCAAAAAAGGAGATGATGAGGTCTTGTCGCAGGGTTTTGTAAGAGTACGATGAGTTAGAGTTCAGGGTGAGGGTGGCGCAAATGTTCACCACTGTCATCATCCTAATCAGCACCATATCATTTCTTCAGTTCAGCAATTTGACCTTTGAAGATGCTCAGTGCTCTCTCTCCCAGGAAACCTCAAAGGACACTGACCTTGGGGTGCAAGGGGCAGAAACATCTTGGTTTTATTCCCTTTATCTACATGTGCTTTGCTGGAGAGAACCGAAATATGAGCTTTGGACCAATGAGACCTGAACCCTTCTCGTCAGTGTGCAGAGACAGTTGCATACCTTACCCTGTCAAAAAACCTACTTGCAAAAATCTAAACAGATGCAAACAGGCAAAAACAAAACCAAAAAACACCAGAAATGTGCTGCACATTTTTGTGAATTAGAAATCAAAATAACCTTGGTTTCAAAGCGGTTATTTTCTTTTATTTTTTCTGAAATATCTTTGAGTTGAGCCTTGGCCGGTTTGGCTCAGCGGTTAGAGCGTCGGCCTGTGGACCAGAGAGTCCTGGGTTTGGTTCCCACTAAGGGCACGTACCTCAGTTACAGTTTGTCCCCGGCCCCGGTTGGGGTCGTGTGGGTGGCAACCAGTTGATGTGTCTCTCTCACATTGATGTTTCACTCTCTCTCTTCTCCCCTCTCTCTCTCTTGCTCTATCTGAAGATAAATGCAAAAATGTCCGCAAGTGAGGATAAAAAAAAAATGTTTTTGAGTTGACATTCAACTGGATGAACAGAACATCTGCTTCAGAAGAATGCTTCAGGGACAGGACAGAATAATTTCCAATGTCATATCTCTTTTAAAATGAAAGAAACTTCTATAAATATTCATCTTCACTGAAGCGGACTCATGATAATTTTACTAACATTAATAGATCTAACGTATATGTCTATTCTCTTGGGTACACGTATGCAAAATGGTCCGAGACATCTTAAAACACCACGGTTACATTTTGACTTTGAGTTTTTAAGCAAACATCTGAGGAGGTGACAGGTAATTGTTTCTGACTGCTTGAATTCTGAAAAAAATGGTGAAGGTCAAGAAGACCAGTTAGATGCCAATGATAAAATGAAACATATGGCTTTGAAAGTAACAACTAAGTCATGAGTAAGCACTTTGCAAACTCATCAAGGAAGCAGCAGCTGACAAGCTATGGAAAAAAACAAAGTCAAGAAGAAGGAAATTGGGAAACAGAAAGTCCTGGGGTGATGAATCAGAAGTCAATGTAGGCTCCAGTATCAGGACCTTGGGGAAAACTCTGAGAAAAGGGGACATTTTTGAGAGCATTACCAAAGACAAAAATTTTCCCCAAGGAATGACTGGCATTCATTCATTAAATCTCACAATACTTGACACCCATCGCTCATGATGCCCAAGTAGGGTATTAATAGGTAGCATTTATTGAAAAGTTACTATGTGCCAACATTGTGCCAAGCATTTTACAAGCATATTCTAATCCTTGGAGTGGGAGCCGCTATTATCCCCATTTTTCACGTGAGAAAACCAAACCTCTGAAAAATTAAACCACTTACCTAAGGACATATAGCAAGGCAATGGGGGTGTGCCCAGGTGCAGACCCGGACATGTGACCCAGAACCCATGCTCTTAACTACAAAATTCGACTTCATTATTCACAATGGAATGAACTGCTTAAAAGTTTCACAAAAATTTGCATGCAGTTCAACCTAATGAAATGAAAAAGAATCCCATGTGCAGCCCCACTACCTTCAACAATAAACTCTCAGCCCGGCCGGTGTGGCTCATGGTTGAACGTCAACCCATGCACCAAGAGGTCACCGGTTCGATTCACGGTCAGGACACATGCCCAGGTTGTGGGCCCGATGCCCAGTGGGGGGCATGCAGGCGGCGGCCAATCAATGTTCTCTCTCATCGATGTTTCTATCTCTCTCTCCCTCTCCCAGAACTCTCTCTCTAAAATCAATAAAAGGGGGTAAAAAAAAAAAAAAAAAACTCATATAATGACCCATCCAAATCCTCACCAAGCCTTACCTTGGTTAGAACTGACATTACAGGAGAGTCCCATAACCTTGGGGATAACAATTCCATAGCATCAGAAACGGTCTTAAACTAGGTAGTGTTTTTCTTCCTTTAAACACTGCTACTTACTAGGCTAAGGCTATTTTTTAAGTTTTATTTCAGCAACTCAGCTTTAAAGAATGACTCACCCAGTTAACCAATGAGATAAATAATGGACAAGTGGAACAATCAGTTTGACAACATCCTGAGGTTGCTGATTCTCTGAGTGGAGGGGTTGCCATCTGTCATTTTCTCCATGTGGGAGTTAGGGTTAAACCTTTATTGGGTTGTTTGTCAAGTAATGTAAGAAACTTCATAGCATCTGGTCTCTTAGAACCAGAAAGAATTTAGTTCAAGCTCAATCTCTCTCTCTTCTCTGCAATCTATATCAGAAAACAGAGAAAGATTGATTGAGATTTTTAAGACGTTAAATCTAAACAACAAAGAGAGAACACAAACACTTAAATTTTGCAGCTTCTTCTTTCATTTTGAAATAGTTACACATCATAATGTAAGACCGCCTAGAACCACATGAAGCTCGGCCTGATTTTTTAAATGCACTCAAATTAAAAACAGGGACACTTCAAACATAAATTCAATTAGGAGAAACAAGCTTGTATAAAACAGAAGGGGGATGTTTCTCCTACAGTTGATTTAAAGCGAGAATCAGTCCAAGTACTTTCCTTTTAGAAACCTCTCAAGCCATCCAACGGCCATTGTGATGGGACACCTGCTTTGGTTCAGGTCCTGCCCTAAATTTAGTGCCTAAGATTCTTCCAGGCAGGTAGCAAGTGCTCAATTAATATTTGGTGAGTGTATGCAGTACATGAATAACTGAATAGAAGGTATCTCAAAAGGCTCAAAGTCTAGACATTCCTATTTCAAGAGTCTGAAATAAGATTATGAAACTGGAATATAGCTCCATCGAGGATGATAACACTGCTGGTACTGAATAGGTCACATTCATGAACTTGATTTCCCTGGAGGCCAGTCAGCTTTGGTTATTCTGAACCACCACCTTTGAGCCCTAGGCCTGGCTGGGCCATCTCTCACCTGTGTGCCCCTGACCACAAAGGCATCATGTCAGATGAGTCAGTGCTGAGTCATAGCCAGATAAACAAGCCCAACTGCCTGTTCTCATGGTAGAGCACAGGAGCATGTCTTTGGATCTTTCATTTTAAGGAATTCCCCTTAATGTTCTTGTCCCTAGCACCTTTAAAAATGCCATTTGTGAAGGGGGAAATCCATGATTCTGTTTGATGTTAGTTAACCACAAACCAGACTCAGAGAACACAGAACTGTCCAGTTTGGAAACCATCACAGAGAACTGACATTCACCTGTATCTCCAGGGGCCCAAAGCTTTGTGCTACTGCTTAATGTTTGTTTACTCGTTCAACAGCCTCTATGGAGCACCTACTGTGTGCTAGACCCCCTGACAAGGCTGGAGAGAGTTGCTACAGATCCTGCCCTCCATACTCTAAGCAAGAGAAATGTTACAAATGTATAATCCTGTAAAAGCAAAGGAAAACCCGGCTGGTGTGGCTCAGTGGTTGAGCATGGACCCATGCACCAAGAGGTCGCCGGTTCCATTCCCGGTCAGGGCACATGCTCAGGTTGTGGGCCTGATCCCCAGTGGGGGGCATGCAGGCAGTGGCCAGTCGATGTTCTCTGTCATTGATGTTTCTATCTCTCTGTACCTCTCCCTTCCTCTCTCTCTAAAATCAATAAAGAAAAAAAAATTAAAATAAAACAAAACAAAGGAGAAGGCCTCATTTAGAGTATCTTGCCAAGGACTTTACCTAGTCCTCAAAAAAGACTTCCCTAAGGAGGTGGCCTTTGAGATGAGAGCTAAAGGCTGAAAACTAGCTAACAGAGAGCTACAATCACTCTATAATCCTGATTACATACAAATTGGGATTCAATTACCTAGATAAACATGAGGAAGGCGGGCCTTCCCTTGCACTACCCAGAGACTACAATTTGATTTTCTGTTGTGAACTATTGAACTGTCCAGCGGATAATCAAAGCAAGTATTTCCGCCTTTATTATATAGACACTTCCTGAAAAGTAGTTAGATAGGAGTGTATAATACAGCTGATTGGGTTCTCTACCTCAGCTGGTACACTGACATCCAGTTTTAATATCCAGGTTAAGATTGGACTTGTTACAGGTCAGAGGTTGGAGGCATAGTCCAAAACTCTCCACACAATGTCGCAGATTCCATCATAGGTGGTTTCCTTGTTTGGAAGATGCCATCTAGCCTTCCCCAGAGACTCAGCTCTACCACTGAATCACTTTTATAGCATGTCACAATCACTTGGCTGTGTGATTGCCTCTAGACATTCATCAAAATGACAAAGGAAATGAAAGGCCCAGTCTCAGAGCTGTGTGAATGTCAGTGAGCAACAGATCAAAGCAGAAGCCACTTCCACATTCAGCGTGATGAACAAAAAACAGAGGGGAAGGAAACTGACTGTTTGCCAAGGACAGGGTGGAACACAAATTGAATTTTCTTCCTCGCCTTTGAAAATCTTGACATTTTCATGTGCTCATCATTTCAACGCGTCTTATTTTCACAATTTGCTTAACACCCTAGATAACTGCCTGAGCCAAAAACCAAAAAAAAAAAACCAACAACAACAACCCACAATACCATCAGGACTTTTCAATTGTTGGTCTTGTTAAGAAGATACTGTATCTACTTTTACCTTTTGTGAAGTATCTAGAATACATAATAGTTGCAACATTGTCAACTCATAATGCATGAAAGAGACTTGAAGAATGTGTCTTAACTATCTCTGTAGCCCCCGTACCCCGCACAGACCTGTCACAAAGTCCCATTAAACAGAGCTCCCTGAAGCTCTTGACCATGAAAGAGATATGCCAACATGCTCATTATCAGTAGGAAAGGTGAGTGGAAATTCGTGGTCGCTAGAATCAGGTGAGATTGTGAATGCTGACCTCTATGTCCTAGCCACATGACCCTGAGCAAATAGCTTCAAATTTCTAAACCTTAGATTCTTCATGTATCAAGTGGAAATAATTATCACCTACATCACAGGGATAAGGTGAGAAGCAAATCAGATCACGCACACAAAACGTCAGCACTTACTCGGAAATAAGAAAACGTGTATTCTCTTTTCTTTGCCTAAAACTTCCAATAGATCAGCGGTGACTAGTGATATGGAATTTGATACTTTGTTTACCAGTAGGAGAAAGGTAACAGGGGAGCAGACCATGTTACTTTTGATAGCACAGATACTTGATTGAAAAGTTACTCTTCTCCAGACTTGCTTCATTCATGCTAGAATGATGAACTATGTATCCATGTGTCTGAAACATATGCCCCTACAATGTAGCTACAGGGCCAATGGAGAGACCTCCATGTATATTCACACTCTTAGAGACCCTACCCGTCATTATTCTCACCGTCTGTGACGCAATCAACACAGAGACCTCCTGGCAATCCACTGCCCAGTGTCATCTCTTTTTGAAATACAGGGTGAGAAAGGTCTCCACCCCCTCCCACTGGAGATGGTGAGCTCACCTTCACCCTGCTCAGTGTCTCCAACTCAAGTTGAATCCTGCTCTGGACACACCAGTTGGCACGGATGGCCCTGTGCTGAGACACTGGCCCATTCAGGAGTGGCCTGAACTGTCTTGTAACGAGCTACGTAGAAATGTCACAAATTTGGAGCGCTATTTTAGAAAAAGCTTGTTTTCCATTCTCACTGTGGTAAGATTCCATTTGCCCCTGAATTTAAATCTCCGTGGATCCCTCCCAACAGTATACACTCCTAAGATAGCCAGACACTTTATGAGTGCTGGATCCCATCTAATGAAGAACGTGATTTAATGATAAGATAAAGGAAGGCAGGAGCCATCATGAATGGTACCTCTCTGCTTCTTTCATAGTAGTTATCACAGTGTGGTGTCATCTTGGCATTCATTTGTTCACTTGCTCACTGTCTGTACTTATCCATTAGAAAAAAAATGCCCCTTGCCCTGGCCGGTTTGGCTCAGTGGTTAGAGCATCGGCCTGCGGACTGGACAGACGGGGGTTCGATTCCTGCTAAGGGCACAGACCTCGGTTGCAGTTTGTCCCTGGCCCCAGTTGGGGTCGTGTGGGTGGCAACCAGTTGATGTGTCTCTCTCACATCGATGTTCCCCTCTCTCTCTCTTCCTCTCTCTCTCCCTCTCGCTCTATCTGAAGATAAATGCAAAAGTGTCCTTGGGTGAGGATAAAAAATTTTTTTTAAAAACGCCCCTTCAAGGAGGGCTTTTAATCATCTCAGTATATTTGGAGGGTAATAATAATAATAATGATAATGATAATAATAATACTTACATAACCTTTTTTTTTTAATCCTCATCTGAGGACATTTTTGCATTTATCTTCAGATAGAGCAAGAGGGAGAGAGGGAGGAAGCGAGAGAGAGAAACATCGATGTGAGAGGGACACATTGATTGGTTGCCTCCTACACAACCCCAAGGGGGGCCGGGGACAAACTGCAACCGAGGTACATGCCCCTAGTGGGAACCGAACCCGGGACTCTCTGATCCGTGGCACTGTATCAATTTTAATGATGCAGTGTTAAGGTACAGTTTGACCAGTTTTGACATTTAACCACCACCACATTTATGAGCATCAGTATTTTTATCACCCCCAAAAGTTTGCCTCATCGCTGGAGATTTTTAGCCAAAAGAATGACACAATCAGAGTGCTATTTTGGAAAGATAATTCAAAGAGGGGGTGGGCCCAGGGGGCAATGCCAGCTTTAGTCACCTCGGCTTTTGATCCATGGAGCTGGATAGATTCATAAACAGACAAGCACTTCAAAACACTCCCTGGAACACTGCGGCTCCAAAGACTCTTGCCAAAACGCCAGCAGAAAAGAGAGCACCGCACAGCAGAACCGGCGTGTCTGGGTTAAGCAAGGGCTTTTCCCGCTCTTGCAGAAGCTGCGGCAATCCGTGCGCATCGCGAGGGGAATGATGGCCATTTAGGCTGAAGCTGTGCGCGTCATGACTGTAGGCGCAGCCTCTGAGTCCCATTCCAGGCAAACGCTCTGAGAAAATTAGCTGCCAACTTGACACACGACCCAGAGCAGCAGACCAGGGAAGTGTCGAGTGTCTGACATCTGCTGCAGTCTCTCGTACAGGGTGAGGCTGTTGCCATAGTTACTGCTGCGGCAGAAAGGCAGCCTGGGCCCTGGCGGTTTGGCTCAGCGGTTAGAGCATCGGCCTGCGGTCCAGAGAGACCTGGGTTGGTTTCCGCTAAGGGCGCGTACCTCGGTTGCAGTTTGTCCCCGGCCCTGGTTGGTCGTGCGGGTGGCAGCCACTCGATGTGTCCCTTCACATCAATGTTTCTCTCTCTCTCTCTTCCTCTCTCTCCCTCCCGCTCTATCTGAACAAAAAATGGAAAAATGTCCTCGGGTGAGGATAAAAAACTAAATAAATAAAAAGTAAAAATAAAAAATAAAAAAGAAGAAGAAAGGCAGCCTGGCCCAGACACTCAAGACCACATACACCAGCAGCCTGGTCCACCCACCAGTTCCAAAGTCCAAACACCCCAAGTGTCTGTGCTCAGAAATAACGATACAAAGTTACGCCTGTGAATTAGTTACATGTGCTTTGCCCTCCAGTGTATTGGCGTCACCCCGGTCTGAGTGATTCAAACGGATAGGTCCCTTCCACTTTGCTCGTCATCCTCAACTCCCCACAGAGAGCCTAGAGGGATCCAGGGAGCACTCCTTAGACCCTAGACCCTGGCGGACTTAGCAAGTAGAATGTGTGTTGCTATTCGATGTGAATGTTTCCCAAAGCCAATTGCAACATCTGCTAAAGCTCTAGGTAACTTCCATGAAAACCGGTGCTATTCATCCCAGCTTGAGGGAACACAGTAACCTCCTGTATGCACCTATTAATTAACGCAGCAGAAATAGGCTGGAATTAATTACAGTGGCTTCCTAGTTTAAAAAATGAGCAACAGGCCAGCTGCCAAAGAAATAAAGTGAGAAAAAGTGGAGAAAGGCACCATCTCTCTCCAGTCTTTGCCTGAGAGGTGTCCCTCTGGCGAGAAGCAATAGGTTTAGTGGTCAACGCCTTGGAGCTGCCCACGGTCTCAGAAAGTCTTTCTCAGAATTGCCCATGTTGCATCTCCCTTAGAAAAGGCCCTTTGCCATTAGAAAAGGTGTGTGTGCATCAATTACTAGGAAGCGCTTACACCAAGCTGGAAGAAAAAATTGCATGCAATTTTCCTAGCTTTCAATACTTTTTTATTATTTATCATCAGCATCTGTCTGTTTGGAAAATAATGAATCAATGTCTTTTTTTTTTTTTTTTTTTTTGGTACATGCCCCTAGCGGGAACCAAATCCGGGACTCTCTGGTCTGCAGGCCGATGCTCCAACCGCTGAGCCAAACTGGCCAGGGCAAATCAATGCTTTAAAAAAAAAAAAAAAATCCTTCAACTCAAGAACTCAAGAGATATAGGACAGTGTATTCACCATTGGCAGAAAATATACATTTACCACCAAAATCTCTGAGTTGTATTTTTCTGCTTAAAGTCTGCCAAGGAAAAGTATATTTAAGCATACTATATTCCCCAAACTACCTCAATCCTGTGTTTACTGTTCTAAATAAATATATTTTCTAAATAAATATGCCAGCTAAGAATCTCTCCTTGATCTCTCTGGCTAGTTTCTGCAGGTGTGTAAGTATTATCTGCCTTCATCTGAGTGGAATGTGTGTGGTCTGCCAACATCGTCAAGAAGTACTACTGGAGTAAATAACATTTTTCATTACAAAGAGAATGTGCAACCAGGTATTTTACAAGCAGCTCAGTACTCTGTGTTGTCCAAGAATAACATATTAACAGTGTTTGACCACTTGTCACTGCCCACGTGAATAGAACACACTGGGCTTTAAAGAGTCCAAGACAGGGAAGACTGTGACCCTCTGTCCCATAAGAGGAGACAGAATTTATAGAATCTGGTGATGGTGGGGACTTTAATGGCAACCTATTCCAATAGTCAACAAACCTCGGTGTGCATTAGAATTATCTGGGGGTACACTTGATTCCTCGGAGCCATCGCAGACATACTGAACCATCTCTAACAAGACCCAGGCATCTGAATTACAGCATGACTCCTCCGAGTGATTCTGATTGACAGCTCTATTTGGGAACCTCTCATCCAAATCAGAGTGCCCACAACAACGTCCCACCTAAGTGATCCTAAAGTCTTTGCCTCGGTGCCTCCCATGACAGTGAGCCAACCCAGCTGGTCCCTGGGTGGCACTAACTGCTGGGAACTCCCAACCACTGATTCTATCATGTAAGAAAAAGAAGCCTCATCTGCAATTCTGAGGCAATGTATTTTTGTTGCTTTCACCTAAGAAATCAGTTTGGCTGAGCGGTTAGAACGTCGGCCTGCGGTCCAGAGAGACCCGGGTTCGGTTTCCGCTAAGGGCATGTACCTCGGTTGCAGTTTGTCCTCGGCCCTGGTTGGTCATGCGGGTGGCAGCCACTCGATGTGCCCCTTTCACGTTGATGTTTCTCTCTCTCTCTCTCTCTCTCTCTCTTCCTCTCTCTCCCTCCCACTCTATCTGAACAAAAAAAAAAAAAAGGGAAAAATGTCCTTGAGTTAGGATAAAAAAAAAAAAGAAAGATTCACATTAAGATCCAAATTGCAGGCTGTGAAAAAATAAGAATATATCCTAGACTTAATTTTGATCAGAAATGGCTTTGTAGTGAATTAGATTAGAATAAAAGTCTAACTAAATACCGGTGTAGATGGAGCTTATGGTCCCTGAGGCGGAAGCACCTTGCCTTACCTTGTCTGTGCTCCTGACCAAGCACGGGGATGGACTCACCCCTCACATGCATGGGGACCAGGTTTGGGGTAGCCGACTGCAAAGATGCTCCTGAAAATATAAAGTGTTCCAAAGAGAGAGCATGCCCCTAGACTGCAAAAGACCTTAGAGAGCACCAGCAAAAGAACTCACGAACTTCCAAGCGTTTGCTAGAACACTGAACTCTGTATTAGCAGTAAGAAGCTGTACATCAAAAGCCCCTAAGAAACTTTCCAAAATTGGAGTCTCCTGAGTCTCAATGCTGAAGACCTGCTAAAGTAAATTCTTTTGGGAATAGGGTACCGGGAAAAAAAAGACTATTTTGTAAAAGGTCCCCAAATAATGTAGCCAGTCCCAGAAGTGGGGTTTAAGAAACACTGTGATTCTTGCTACTCTTAGGAACAAAAAGTACCACCCTAATGCTTACAGCATTTCTAGCTTCCATCACAATAATAGTTTTATTTTTAAAAGAGTTGGAGGAGCCCTGGCCGGTTTGGCTCAGCGGTTAGAGTATCGGCCTGCGGTCCAGAAAGACCGGGGTTCGGTTCCCACTAAGGGCGCGAACCTCGGTTGCAGTTTGTCCTGAGCCCTGGTTGGTCGTGCGGGTGGCAACCACTCAATGTGTCTCTCTCACGTCGATGTTTCTCTCTCTCCCTCCCACTCTATCTGAACAAAAAAATGTCCTTGAGTGAGGATTTCAAAAATAAAAACAAGAGTTGGGGGAAGTGTGGGAAATCTTAGCATTCACATCTGTTCATCGATGACTGTATGGGTTTCTATTTGGTGCCTGTGGCCATTAGAAAGCAGAGAGACATCTCTCTCCATGTGTTTATCAACACCCAGGAAGCCTGTAATTATTTCCTTCCTAATGGATCATTGTTGAGTGACTTTTATTAGACTTGGAAGAATTACCTGATACCATTCAAATGTTTATTATTTGGAAAATGTAACTTTCTTCCTATCTGCTATTATTTTCAAGGAAAAATATCGCTGGCATTACGATACTCCTGAAATGTTTGCTAATAGCTGATGAACAGTTTAAAAATGTTTACCTAGCCCTGGCCCGGTGGCTCAGCTGGTTAGTGTCGTCCTGTACGCCAAAAGGTGGCAGGATCCATTCCCAGTCAGGACACATACCTAGGTTGTGTGTTCGGTCCCTAGTTGGGGTGCATACCGGTTGATGTTTCTTTCTCTCTCTCTCTTTCTCTCCCCCTCTTCCCTCCCTTCCCCTTTCTCTAAAATCAATAAACATGTCCTTGGGTGAGGATTAAAAAAAATTATTTTTCAGTTGGTTCCCTAGCATCTCCCAATAGTTACCAATGAGGTGTTCCATTTGTTTCACACTTTTCATATTTTTATCACTATATTTTGAGAATTAAATTTTAGAAGCAAGACTTCTGCCTGGCTGGTGGGGCTCAGTGGTTGAGCGGTGACCCCTGCACCAAGAGGTCGCCGGTTCGATTCCCGGTCAGGGCACAAGCCTGGGTCCTGGGCCCGATCCCCAGTGGGGGGCATGTGGGAGGCAGCCAATCAGTGTTCTCTCTCATCAATGTTTCTGTCTCTCTCTCCCGCTCCCTTCCTCTCTCTCTAAAAATCAATGAAGAAGAAAAAAAACAAGAAGGAAGACTTCTGAGTCTAAAGCAAAGTGCACATGTAATTGGCCCACCATCTCATGCCTGGCATATGGCTCCCCACTAGTCATTTGCTGACTCCTTATCCATTATAAATGGATAAGTAATTATAAGTAAAAAATGATTTAGTTTATTTATAAATATGTATATTATAGTTTATACAATATATACTTATGTATAACTTATATAAATATTCATATTATTTATAAATAATTAAATATGTTTTAGCCCAGCTGGTGTGGCTCAGTGGTCGAGCATCAACCCATGGACCAGGAGATCGCTGGTTCGATTCCCGGTCAGGGCACATGCCCTGGTTTCAGGCTTGATCTCGGTGGGGGGCGTGCAGGAGGCAGCCAATCGATGTTCTCTCTCATCGATGTTTCTATCCCTCTCTCTTTCTCCCTTCCTCTGTCTCTAAAAAAAATCAATAAAAACATTTTAAAAAATTATATGTTTTAAAATAAGTTAAAAACTAATAAATTAAAAATAATGGCTTTGCAGGAAATGCTTTAATGCTCCCTTCATCTTCAATCTCACATTTAAAGTAACAAAATTGTAAAAATGTTTGAGCTGACTCTATTCTGGTATAAGATTGGCTTAAATACCTATTAGTATTTAGGATAATTAGTCATTGGAGTCTGGAGGGGCATCCCACCAGCATAGTCACATTTTCATTAAAGTTACTTTTTAAATGTATAGAACAACAACAAAAATTAAATGGGATATGGAGGCTCTCTGGCCCAACCTCTTATCTTACAGCAGGGGAAACTGAGACTCGGCAAGGGCCTGATTTTCCCTCATCATTACAACTGTTTATGACTTGGGATTTCCCTTCCCGGAAAATCAGATACAGGCACTGTCGATTGCCTGCTGACTGTCTTCTGCACAGGAGCCGAGTGCTCACTTAGGAGCAGGTATTTCTTTCTTAATCTGCCACAACCCTAGTCCGGTTCAGGAGCCTGTAAGCAGGAGCGTGGATGGGCAGGACCCTCAGATCCATCTCGCTTCTCGGCCAAACCTGCAGCCCTGTTTCATCACTGCGGCTTCTCGATGCTTCTCAGCTCGGCAGGAAAGCCAGCCAACCCCGGCTCGCCCAGCCCCCGCCACCCTCCAAAGAAAAGCAGCAGCCATGCTGCTCCTGGAGAGACAGACACAACAGCTACAAAGCCCCTTAGCCTTCCAGAGCCTAAGCTGCCTTCCTCCAGGGTGTGGAAGCCGGGGGTCGGTCCTACCTGGCTGTCAGGTCTGAATTCAGAGAATCCAACCAATGAGAACATGCACGATGTAAGGGGCTTACTGACAGCTGGTCCCCAAATCCCTCATTCCACTGCACAGTTCTCCACCTGGGACAAAGCACTCAGCACTGGTACTCCGCGGGCTGGGATCAGCACGCGTAGATAAAGGTTCACTCCCTCCGAATACGCCACAGGCCCCTAGAGAGTAAACTGCACACATAACACTCTATGTTCTAAACGTGCTAGATGCATTCACTGCATCAAACCTCCATACCCCCCGCTGAGGTCAAGCCACCCTCTTCCTCCTTAGCTGAGCCACATGCTCCACCTGTGAGCGCCCGAATGCCATCCTGCTCAATTCTCTCCAGAGAACACAGGTCACTCTGTGCCCTACCAGAGACCAGCGACTTCATCTGCAAGTCCCAGGACTCTAGGTGTTCGTGAAGGTAGTGATATTTACAATCTCAAAGCATCATGGTTTATATTTCTCTTCTCATCTAACTGTGCATCCCCCCCCCCCCACACTCAAATTTTTTGAGTGTGTGTGTGTTGGAGAAGGGGGGGTTGAGTACCAAAAAAAAAAAAAAATGGCCGTGACAGAAAGCTACAACTATGGGGGTTCCCTCACCTTCTTGCAAGGTAGAGGTTCAGAGCACTTCCTTCTAGGAGTGCTTTCATTATTTATTTATTTATTTTTAAACCTCACCCAAGGACATTTTTCCATTTTTTGTTCAGATGGAGTGGGAGGGAGAGAGAGGAAGAGAGAGAGAGAAAGAGAGAAACATCGATGTGAAAGGGACACATCGAGTGGCTACCACCCTCACGACCAACCAGGACCGGGGACAAACCACAACCGAGGTACGTGCCCTTAGCGGGAACCGAACCCGGGTCTCTCCGGACTGCAGGCTGACGCTCTAACCACTGAGCAAAACCAGCCAGGGCCGGAAGTGCTTTCTTAAGGATGGGGCGGAGAACCAAGCTGACCCCGGTTATAATCCAAACTTTATGAACTGATAGCTTTGTGAATTTCAACAAAATAATCACTGCAAACCCATTTTTCTCTCTGAAACTAGAGACACCTCACTGGTTTCACAAAGCCTAAGTGAGAAATGTCAAGCCGATGGAGCACCTGAGGGTGCCCAGGTACACAGTAGGAGCTCAGTTAATGCTGGTGTCCTTCCGCCATCACCTCCTCCCTGGCCTTTCTGAATGAAGGGACAGCATGGCATAGTGGATTCGATGTTCCTCCCCAACAGATACACTCTTTTTTTTTTTAATCCTCACCCGAGGACATTTTTCCATTTTTTGTTCAGATAGAGCGGGAGGGAGAGAGAGGAAGAGAGAGAGAGAGAGAAACATCGATGTGAAGGGATGCATCGAGGGGCTGCCACCCGCACAACCAACCAGGGCCAGGGACAAACTGCAACCGAGGTACATGCCCTTAGAGGGAACCGAACCCGGGTCTCTCCGGACCGCAGGCCGACGCTCCAACCGCTGAGCCAAACCGGCCAGGGCAACAGATACACTCTTAAAGTCTCTTCCTGTCACTCAACAGCCACACGGCCATGGGTGACTTACCCTCTCTCAGCCTGAGTTTTCTCATCCATGAAAGAAAGTTTTCCTTGCAGGGTTGATGGAAGAATTGGAAATAGTGTAGCTTGAAGCATATGCCCAACAGAAGGTGCCTCTTGCTTGTTTACATGGTTTTTCCCCTCCCACAATGTGAGAAGCACCACACCCCACGCGTGGAGAACCAGAGATAGAGTGGGAAGAGTCAAAGATGATCACGCGTTCTCGAAAGGGATGATATCACTCCCAAGGGTGTAAATATCACTTCTTGGAGGGGCCAAAAATTGGCCCTGCATCTGAGGGGATCTTTCGTATCATAATGGTTTGTGGCTCCTCAAAGAGCCACAGTGCACGAACATATATAAGGTATATCTGGGGTATTAAAATTTCATGGTGGGTCCTGGCCAATTTGGCTCAGTGGTGCAGGGGTAGAAAACACCCAGCCCACAGGCTGTGTAAGGTCCATGGAATCAATACCAGCTAACAACACACGCCTCATCAAATTAGCCTGAATAAATATAGCAGAGTAATTTTTATTAATTTTTTTCTTCTTTAAACTTATCTTTATTGTTGAATGTATTACAGATGTCCCCATATTTCCTCCAATTGACCCCCTCCTCCGCCCCACTCCCCCCTCCTGGCTTCCCTACACTACTGACTGTGTCCATTGGTTATGCATATATGCAAATAAATTCTTTGGTTTCTCTCTTCCTGCCCCCCTTCTCCCCTTCTCTTTGATGTTCCTCAGTCTAACAACCAATCTGTACTTCTTAATCCTTTCAAAATTTTTGCCCTTCTTCCCAACACTCATCCCATCTGGCAAACAAAAAAATTTCTCTACCTATGAGTCTGTTTCTGCTCTGCTTGTTCATCTTGTTTGTAGATTCAGTTGTTGATAGATATGTATGTATTGCCATTTTATTAATATTTCTTATCTTCTTCAAGTCAACATTTCATATAATACTGGTTTGGTGATGATAAACTCCTTTAGCTTTTTTCTGTCTGAGAGACTCTTTATATGTCCACTGACTCTAAATGATAGCTTTGAAGGACAGAGTAGTCTTGGTTGTAGGTCTTTGCTTTTCATCACTTTGAATATTTCTTGCCACTCCATTCTGGTCTGCACAGTTTGTTTTGAGGGATCAACTGACAGTCTTATGGGAGCTCCCTTGTAGGTAACTAACTGTTTTTGTCTTGCTGCTTTTAAGATTCTCTCTTTGTCTTTAACCTTCTGCATTTTGATTATGATGTGTCTTGGTGTGGGCCTCCTTGGGTTCATCTTGTTTGGGACTCCCTGTGCTTCCTGGACTTGTATGTCTGTTTCCTTCCCCAAGTTAGGGAAGCTTTCTGTCATTATTTTTTCAAATAGGTTTTCAATTTCTTGCTCTCACTCTTCTTCTGGCATCCTCATGATGCGAATGTTGGTATGCTTCAAGTTGTCCGGAGGCTCCTTATACTATGCTCAGTTTTTTTTATTCTTTCTTCTCTTTGCTGTTCCGATTGGGTGTGTTTTGCTTCCTTGTATTCCAAATCGATGGCTTGCTTCTTGGCTTCACTTACTCTACTATTGATTCCCAGTAAATTATTCTTTATTGCAGTTAGTGCATCCTTCATTTCTGACTGGTTATTTTTCTATGTTCTTGAGGTCCTCACTAAGTTCCTTGAAGTTCTCATTAAGTTCCTTAAAGTTCTCACTAAGTTCCTTGAACACCCTTATGAACAGTGTTTTGAACTCTGTATCTGTTACATTGCTTACCTCCATTTTTAGTTCTTTCTTGCAAAAAAAAAACATCGATGCACATGTGAACCTTTTGGAGCTCAGACAAATGCACAATCACAGGTGTGATCACCAGGGAAGCTCACTGCAGCAGTTCCAGCTTCTTCTGGAAAGCAAACTTGGGAGGCCCATCAAGATCCATGCAGAAGTGGAGAAGAGGAACCCAAAGTAGCTCCAGCCAGGGTCTGGTTGCCCTGATGCTAAGACTTGCCCAGGGACCCTGCAGCCTGAGACCAGAGGCAGAAGCACTTGAAGTTACAGGTTCCAGAGAGCTGCCAGTAGCACTCACCCGCTGGGCAGTGGATAAAAGCCCTCCCCCCTGTCTGCTGGCCAGCCGTCCTTTGCAGACCCTCTCGGGGTGGGGTTCCACAAATTGCCATCTGCAGGTTCAAGCAGTAAGCCCAGACTGCTGGAGACATTCTATTTGTGCCTGCATCTGAATAATTTAACACTCCTTCCAAAATAGACTCTCATTAGAATTTGTCAATTCCTGTGCATTGGATCAAACAACCTCAAAAAGGGGAGCTGGGGGGGGGCAGAAAAAGTGCCCACACATAATGCCTGAGTGTCCTGGAGCAGGAGACGGGAGAGTGGTGGTTCAGGGTCACTGTTTCTATTCTAGAGTCAAAGTCCCTTGCTCGCCGGTGCATTTGAACCACTAGGAAATGCTGCCTTAGGTAGAATAATGCTAGTTCTCATGAGACACCACAAACAGGACAATTTCCAGCCCTGCAAACACCCATTTTCTTTTTTCTTTTTTTATTATTTATTTTTTCTTTTTTTATCCTCACCCGAGGACATTTTTCCATTTTTTGTTCAGATAGAGTGGGAGGGAGAGAGAGAGAGAAACATCAACGTTCCAGTTCTGGGCTTTCTCTAGACCTCCCAACGTTTGCTGGCTTTGCCGTTTCATTGGGCTCAGCCCCATCTCCCTCCTCCTCTGATTTCAACTCCAGACAATTTCTCCTCCTTTAGCACACCCCACCCTTTGTTCGCACCTTCGCCACCGACTTTATTTCATCTACCTTATGTGATGCTCGTTTGACGACAGTACCACCACCTCCCATTTATAGCTTCGCTTTCCAGTTTCAGTTACTTGCAGTCAACCTCCATCCAATAGCATCGTAAGAAAAATTCCAGAATAAATAATTCATAAGTTTTTAAATGTCATGCCCTTCTGAGCAGCATGACGGCATCTCTGGTGACCTTGTGCATCTCACCTGGGAAGTGACTCATCCCTGGGTCCACACTGTAGACACTTCCCCCACCAGCTGATCACTTGGGGCCATCTCGGTTGTCATATCGACTGTCTCACGGTGCTCATATCACAGGACTTGTGTTCAAGTGACCCCTGTTTTACTTAAGAATGGCCCCAAAGCCATTCACATAACTTTGAATACAGTATATTGTTATAACTGTTATATATTACTATTAGTTACTGTTGTTAATTGCTCACTGTGCCTAATTTATAAATTAAACTTCATCATAGAAATGTATATATGGGAAAAAACATAGTGTGTATAGGGTTTTGTACTATACATCGTTTTGGGCATCCACGGGGGGTCTTGGAATGTATCCCCTGCACACAATATTATATTTATTTTGCCAATAACTCTCTATTTTGAGAGCTAATACCCTCAACATAATCACGTCTATATATGTCATGTATCCACCCTCAGGCATGTTAAATGTTTATGAAATGACTTGATTCCAAGGGTCTCACATATACTGCCACAATGATTATTTTACCCCCTGTTTAAAAAGCAGGACAGCCCTGGACAGTGTGGCTCAGCAGTTGGAGCATCGACCTGTGGACCAGAGAGACCCAGGTTTGGTTCCCACTAAGGGCATATACCTCGGTTGCAGTTTGTCCCCAGCTCCGGTTGGGGTCGTGTGGGTGGCAACCAGTCGATGTCTCTCTCTTTCTCTCTCTCTGTCTCTCTCTCCCTCCTGCTCTATCTGAAACGCAAAAATGTCCTCAGATGAGGAGAAGGAAGGAAGGAAGGAAGGAAGGAAGGAAGGAAGGAAGGAAGGAAGGAAGGAAGGAAGGAAGGAAGGCCCTAGCCAGTTTGGCTCAGCAGTTGAGCATTGGCCTGAGGACCAGAGAGTCCCGGGTTCGGTTCCTGCTAGGGGCACGTACCACACAAAAAAAAAAAAAAGAAAGAAAGAAAGCTCTCTTATTCAATCAGGCAGTGGGTGGGTGGGGGATCCAGTCCCTGGGTCACTCACTTGTTCTAACTCTGTGCAGAAAAAAAAAAAATCACCATTTCCAAGCTGCAAAGTTAATTTTCAAGGAAAGCACAAGACAGCTTTTACATTCCGACACTTTCCCCTGCTCCCGAAAGCCACCTCCTTGGAGAACAGCCTCCGAGGATGACTCACTGGTGAGAGAGGAGGGAACAGCTCCTGGGAGGGAGCTGTCATTTCTGCCAGATACAGATTAGGGTGGCGGATGGGATTTGTCCCCAGAGGGTGGAAACCGGTGTCTGCCCTCTCTTAAGTCTTCGGGATGAACCTAAGAAAGATAACCGTTCACAGGTGCATGCTCCCCCTGCCCCCGTGGAATAGGCTTGGATACCTGGGGGATGCTTTTCCCTGCAGAGCACCGAATGTCATTGCTCACTAGCTCCTCCAAGTCTCCTCACGGTCCATAAAATACTTGTCACTTCAAGGCTTATAATGAGGAAAAGAAAAGCTCGAAGAGCTAACTCCTGAATCTGCTAAGCTTGGCAGAGCGAACACGGACATCCTGTTAAACTCCTGGGACTACTCCCACAAGCCAGTACGCAGGAGTTACAATCTGAGCTTTGCTTATAAAGATACTGGGCCAGAGCCCAGCAGAACGTTTAGACCAACGCCTTGTTCCCTTCCCCTCCAGCCGCCCCACCTCCCCCTGCGCCTCAGCTCCCTGCCCTGCAAGCACCCTTCTGGACGGTCCCTGGGCCCATTCTGTGTCTGTTGTACCTCTGAAGCATCCTTTTCTTTCTCATCCAAGAGCCTGTTTGTTCCATAAAAAGAGTCCCCTCCCCCCGAGGGAGGACAATCTGAACGCCTCCTGAGCCCTTTTAGCAGACGATCCCAGACCTGCAGGGCAGTGTCATGGGCGTGGGGTCTGGAGAACAGAAGGCTTTCCTGGCCACCTCCAGCGGCGGGCGTGGCCTCACAGGCGTGTTCTGCAACGGCCACACCAAGGGCACGGTGCATCTGTTTCCAGCCTGGCCTCTGCCCCTTCCTTAGAACATTCCAGAAATGCTTAAATGCACTTCCCATGCTCCCCATGCTGTCTCCTCCACACTTTTTTTCTCTAAAGATCAGGCCAAGCATCCAGGGGTGGAAAGGGTGGAAAACATCTCACCAGCATCCGCCACGTGCCTGGCTCAGAGCTGGACATTCATTCAGTGTTCACAAGGCTAACAAAGAGTTAGCCTACCGTATAGGAGGAGGAGCTAGGGCAAGCTCGGAGAGTTTAAACAACTTCCCCAGCACCACACAGCTAATGATTGATGGATCTAACATTAGAATCCAAGTCTTTCGATTCCAAAGCCCACGCTATGTGGCCGGTAGAACCAAGGACCAGAATGAACTGCTCGACGGGAAACTCCTTGAGAACAAGAACCAAGCCTTAGACACCTCTGTGTTTCCCCATAGCACACACCAAAGAGAGGGCCCTCCACAGGCGGTGAGAGAATGAATGAGCACAAATGAACAGTGTAATGAAAGAAGAGACGTTGCCTTCTTCAGGTGGTGTCCCACCTGATATGCTGATCATGTTTTAGGATAGAGCCAAGTGCAGAGTGACACCAGGGACCAAGAAATGTCAGCTTCTGCAGCAGACAGCAGCTGGAGAGGACGCATGTTGTAATGAAACGTCAGGGCTGCCGGTCAGACTAGGCTCCATCCCCAGGGAATTACTCAGCCTCTGTGATCCTGAGTCCCCTTGATTTCACACAGGGCAATGACACCCGCCTCCTTGCCTCACCAGGCGGGGAGGAGCAGTTCAGAAATTAAGCTTGAGGGTCACTAAGGTGGCCAGCTGAGCATCACGTGAAAGTCTTCCCTCGGGTGTGTGTCTTTCCTGCAGGAGGGTCACTGTGACCTCTCAAAGAGGGGCCGTGTCCCTACAAATGGCCAAGAGACACGTGAAGAAATGCTCAATGTCACTCATCATCAGAGAGATGCAAATTAAAGCAACTATGAGGTATCACCTCGCACCTGTCAGAATGGCCGCCATCAACAAGTCATCAAACAACAAGTGCTGGTGAGGGTGTGGAGAAAAGGGGACTCTAGTCCACTGCTGGTGGGAATGCAGACTGGTGCAGCCACTATGGAAAACACTATGGTGTTACCTCAAAAAATTAAAAATTGAACTTCCATTTGACCCAGTGGTCCCACTTCTAGGAATATACCCTAAGAAGCCTGAAACACCAATCAGGAAGAATATATGTACCCCCATATTCATAGCAGCACTATTTACAATAGCTAAGATCTGGAAACAGCCCAAATGTCCATCAGTAGACAAATGGACAAAAAAGCTGTGGTACATATACACAATGGAGTACTATGCAACTGTAAGAAAGAAAGATCTCTTATCCTTTGAGAAGACATGGAGGGACCTGGAAAGTATTATCCTAAGCAAAACAAGCCAAACAGAGAAAGACAAGTATCATATGATCTCACTTATTTGTGGAATATAATGAACATATCAGTCTGAGGAATGGGGTAGTCCCAGAGACGTGGAAGTGGGGTACAGACTGACAATCCCCAGAAGAGGGGTGGTGGGGGAGAGATAAACCACAGAACTTATATGCATGTGTGCATGAACAGTGGACATGGACAACAAAGCTGGGGACAGGGCGGGGAGGGAGAGGAAGGGGGGAATCAGTGTGGGGGGGAAACATCTGTAACAAAAATAAATATATTAATTTAAAAAAAAAAAGATGGCCACGTCCCAATCCCTGGAACCTGTGACTATGGTCTTTTCCAGGACAAAAGGAATTTGCCTCTGTGATTAAGAATCTCGAGATGAGGAGACACCTGGCTTATCTGAGTGACCCCACTGTAATCCTAAGGATCCTCATAAGTAAAAGATGATGTCGGAGGACCAGAGTCAAAGCGAAATTTGAAAATGCTAAGCTGCAGGCTTTGAAGACGGAGAACGGGGCCACAAGCCTAGGAATGCAGGTGGCCTCTAGAAACCGGAGCAGGCAAGGGAACAGATTCCCCCGCAGGGCCTCCGGAGGGGACGCAGCCCGGCCAACACCCGATGTTAGCCCAGTGAGACTTGTTTGAGCTCTGAGCACCGCAACTGTGAAATAATAAATGCGTTTATTGTTTGAAGCTACCAAGTTTGCGGTAACTTACGACAGCCGTAGGAAATAAACAAATCCCAGGGTCTGGCTCTCACCCTACATCAGGTTTCATCAGTACCACAAAACAGTCTCTCTCTCCTTTACCCAAACACGCTGACTGACGATCCACCAGGCTACTTTGCTTATTTGCAAGGGGAAATCTACCTGTAAGACAGAGTCCTCATCTTGTCATAACCTGTGGACCAGCATGGGAAGCCCATCGTACTTGGAAGGATGCTGAGGAGCATGGCATGGAGCAAGCAAAGGCAGATGAGTCACCCTGCTCCGGGCTCCAGCTCAGAGCCCACCGCGTTCATGCCCACAGTAGACACATCCTTGCCAAGGAAACCCTCACACCTGAGTCTCGTGGTCAGTGCTCTGTTTCTTTGGCAATATCAGGAAGGCACCGGCAGCATCACCTTCTAAGAAACTCCTTTCCCTGCCCTGGCTGGTTTGGCTCAGTGGTTAGAGCGTCGGCCTGTGGTCCAGAGAAACCCAGGTTCAGTTCCCGCTAAGGGCATGTACTTCAGTTGCAGTTTGTCCCCGGCCCTGGTTGGTCGTGCAGGTGGCAGCCACTCGATGTGTCCCTTTCACATCGATGTTTCTCTCTCTCTCCCTCCTACTCTATCTGAACAAAATATCAAAAAATGTCCTCAGGTGTGGATAAAAAAAAAAAAAAAGAAAAAAAAAAGAAACTCCTTTCTCTATGCCTGCTTGGCTGACCAATCCCTCTTAAGAGCGTTAGATGTGCTCTTTCTTTAGACTTGTGGCTATTAAAAAGTAATACATTTAAAGCACTTAGGACACAGGCCCAGCCCAAAGTAGGTACTCACCAAACGCCAGTTATTATCACTATTATCGTTATCATTAATATATTTAATCCAGCGATGTTCATATACAGCCAAGCCTGGGGGCCCTTTTCTCTCTTCAAGGTGACCTACGTTCCTGCTCTGCTCTCTATGTCCTGGTGCTAAGTTTCCAGGTTCTCATGGAAGCCACCTTGTACCGATGGACAATGGTGACCACGCCGAGGCCAGCTGGGATGCCCGTTGGATGATTCGTAGGATATGTTTCAATAAATCGGCAAAGGTAAGTGAGGTTGTGAGTTCTGAACCAGGCATGGAAGGAGAAACTCATCAAGCGTTGAAATTCTCTCTTCCTGCCCTGGCCGGTTTGGCTCAGCGGTTAGAGCGTCAGCCTGTGGTCCAGAGAGACCCGGGTTCAATTCCCACTAAGGGCACGTACCTCGGTTGCAATTTGTCCCCAGCCCTGGGTGGGTCGTGTGGGTGGCAGCCACTCAATGTGTCCCTTTCACGTTGATGTTTCTCTCTCTTCCTCCTGCTCTGTCTGAACAAAAAAAAAAAGGAAAAATGTCTGCGGGTGAGGATAAAAATTAATTAATTAATTAATTAATTAATTGAATTCTCACTCCTCCACTCGCAGTTGTGGGCTGAATTGCAACCTCTCAGAATTCATATGGAGACAGAGCCTTTACACAGGCGATTGGGTTAAATGAGACCCACAGGGCAGCCCCCACGCAATCTGATGTCCTTATAAGAAGGGTTGAGGACACACGGAGAGACACCAGGCACGGAGCACACAGAGGGATGACCATGTGAAGACATGGCAACAGGGCTCCATCTACAAGCCCAGGAGCGAGACCCCAGAGGAAACCAACTTGCTGGCACCCTGACCTTGGGCTTCCAGCCTCCAGGAGTAGGAGGGCAAACTCTGTTGTTGAAGCCAGCCCGAGTCTGTGCTGTTTCATTTGGTCAGCCCGAGAAAACCAGTGCATTCTCCTTTCCAGAACAGATATTTTTTGCATCTCGACATCAGAAAGCTGTGTCACACGACTTCAAAGGAGTCCCTGACCCCTCTGCGCGCCTGAAAGGGTCTGATTCTTGAGGTAAGAACGCACGTGTTCCCACCACGACTTGGCGGTCGTGCCTGGCACTCAGGTGAGGGTTTCTCACTTCCTGAGGAAGGAGGTGTCTTAGTTTCACTGTCCCCCCAAGAGTCCTGCGTGGACAGTCACGCATCAGAGCCTTGCAGAGGAAACACCATTGGCGGATATGAAAAACTGCAAAATCACAAATGACAGATTCGTGACTTCCCCGAGGGAAGAAATAGCAAGAGCAGATGGGCCCTGAAGCTGGGAGGTTTCACTTAAATCTTAATAAACAACATTTTGATAAGCTAATGAATGTGGTAGGAAAAGAATAGAAATCCAGTGCCAGAAACCCAAACACAGTTTGCCCGCCCTGGTGGGAACCCAGGATAATTTTCCCATAAGGACGGACACAAGGTTCCACGGACAAACTACTTCCTGAAGATGTACAGCCTCCTCTCTGAACTGGCAAAGCTGAACACCTTGCGATGGGGTGGCATTCAGGGCAACACAATGTACCCCATTTTCCCTATGCACTTCTGGGTACCTCTCTGGGCAACAGTGCTCTACATGGGCCCAGGTGGTTTCCAGGTAAAGGGGTAACTTTTCGATTTGCAGGGGACACAAAGTGAGTATGGTCAGAGGTCAGGGATGTCTCCCCTGGAGACTGCTTATCCAACCAGTCCAGCCTTGCTCATCTCGGGGGACCTTCGAGAGAGAGGAAAGAGCACTGGATGATGAGTCCAAAGGCCTGGATCACAACTACACACCATATATGAGTGACTTGGCTCTCTACGAGGTGGGAATAATTCTTCCTACCTTGCAGGGATTTGTTGGAGAGAGCAAGCGAGGTCTCCTCCTTCAAAGATGGTAGACAAATAGACGGCATTGGACAAACGCAAATTGCTTGCAACTGGATCCCCCCAAGAGCAGTGTACACAGGGGGCCCATGAGCATATACTGCATGGACCTTGACTTTCTAGGCTATTCCTGGTAAACAAGTGCAGGTTTTGTGGCCCTCCCACACTGTCTCTTCCTCGGGCTCTTATTTCAATAGATCTGTTGGACAGTGAAGGACCAAGAACGGATGAAAGGTTGCAGAAGATGACCTCAGATGCAGAGCATCTTAACTGGGACAGCCAGTTTTGTACAGATGACTCAGAGAGACGAAACATGCAAAAGCAGAAAAGGATGGAGACGCAGAAAGGATGGAGAGAGAGCCAGAACTGGGGGCGCAGGCTCTTCAGTGAATGTGCTGGCACAGCAGGAAGGCGCTGGGGCCCAAATGGCTCACAAGGCATAGGATGGAGCAGAGGCAGCCCGGCAAGAGAGAGCTGAGTGGTTCAAGATGATTCTGATGGGGAACTCAGTCCCAGGCACCCCTGCCTCCCCGGTCGAATTCCCAGGGGGGTGTCTGGGGACCCTACCTGTGAGCATCACAACTTAAGTCTTGACAGAGGGAGAAAGAACATCTTTGATACACACCTACTCTGATTCAGGTTCCATGTCCGTCTTACCTACATCCACAGCACCCCTGCCTAATGGGAAATATAACAGTGAAATCGGTTTCTAGAACCTGACCTAGTGGGAGTTCGCCCAATGGGGACTGTATAGCAGATACTGGGAAAACAGTCTTTGTAGTCAGACTCCTGGAGTCAATGGACAAGTGTTACTTTTAAAAAATAATATTAGCCCGGCTGGTGTGGCTCAGTGGTTGAGCGTCGACCCATGCACCAAGAGGTCACCAGTTCGATTCCTGGTCGGGGCACATGCCCAGGTTGTGGGTCGGATCCCCAGTGGGGGGCAAGCAAGAGGCGGCCAATCGATGTTCTCTCTCATTGATGTTTCTATCTCTCTCTCCCTTTTCCTTTCTCTAAAATCAATAAAAGAAAAACTATTTAAAAGTAAAATAAAATAAAAATAGGATTAATATAAACAGATGCTTTCTTGAGGTGGGTGCAGAAGGAAGGGGAGTAGCATAGAGGAACTGACCCCCAATTGGAATGAGGGCCCACGTGGTTTGAGAGAGCTGATGTCCCACTCTCTTTGGCTTCTATTTTGAAGCCAACACCTCTCTTTTCCTCTCCAGTTAGTGGGTGCCCTGTTTGGTCTGCCCAGATGCTGAGTCCATCTTTCAGCGAGCAAAGAAAAAATACAAAATGCTCAAATGATGAGAGAATATAATAGGCATGAAAGACAGGAGTAGAAAGAGATTCTACTCAAGAATTGTGAGCAGCTCTAGAAGACAAGTAAAAACTGTAGAAACAGAAATCATAATTAAAGGTTTACTCTGTCACTGTGTTTCAACCCTTGGCTGCACATTATGAGCACTGGCAGTTTCTTTAAAAATTTAATTTCCCAACCCCATCTCCAAGGTTTTGGTTTGAAATATTCACTAATTGCACCAAGGAATTGGGGAAATTCCAAATTCCCTTGCAAATGCAAGGCTTAGAGTGAGCTGCAATTTGTGTATTATATTAGTTTATAACAAGCAGAGCCAGGAGGAAAATGTGTCACTTGTTAAATTCAGGTAGATCACCAAGTGGTCCAGATTTCAGCATGAGAACAAACGAATGGCTTTGTACTCACAGCTCAAATGACAGAGTACCTTAGACACAGCTTAGCTTCCGTCTCCATCCACTTGGACCACGTAATCCCTCCCTGGAAGCGAAGGGATTGTCAAATTAGGAAAAAACGTATCTTTTAAAAGATAGCTCTTGCTACTGGGAAGAGCTTGTTCCCCCAGGAAACGCCAACCCTTTGCTCCTTGCAACACTATGTCCTGTGGCAACATTTTATTTATGTATTTGGGATCCCGCCTCTGTCTAAAAAGTGGAGCGACTTGGCCGAGCATCCTGCAGGGGAGTCCATCTGCTGCCAGCCAGATAGAAGCTGGGGATTAAGAGTAAAAACTGGAGCCCCAAAGCGGATCAGCCAGCATGCCCACACCCCCAGGCCCGGCCTCCTGCAGAGAGCTCATCACCCGGTGCCTACAAATTGTGAGGTCATCAAATAGAGCTGAAGCTATAAGAGGAGCCAGAAGTGGAGGAAAGAAGTAGACGAATTTTGTTCATTCAATCTGGAATGTGAGTGAGGTGTAACAACGATGATGATGATGATGATGATGATGATGATGATGATGATGATGTCTCTTCTTGGAATTGCTCTGGTTTACACTGGCCCCTCTGAAGCTGGTGGCTTCTGTGTATGCAGTTTTCTTGGAGACATGTTCAGCTTTGGTCCCCTGCAGTGTTGAGGAGCCTCGGAGAAGGACCCCGGGGTCCCACCAGTTTTCCGTGCATCCAGCTACTTCTTCAGGTAGATGCTCCTCTGTCATGATTCAGCTGCTGGGGCGCCTGTTCCTTCTCTATGCTTTATGTTTCCTTCTATGGAGATTTCTGCACTTTCCTAAACCCTCGATGAATAAAAACAAACAAAAAAACATTCTTCTCTTCCTTTGGCACCGTACAGCCATCAGTCTTTCCCTGATGGCATGGGGTACTCCAGTAAGCCTCCTGCCTGCCAAAACTTCCAGACCAGAGTAGGCACCAGGCTCTGTGTCTTCATATGCCCCAAACTCCAGGGTACGTGTAAAGCCCTCCAACCAGCTCCCTTCCATACCCTACTCCACTCCGTGAGTATCGCAGGGTAGGAGAATGTCTGCTGGCTGACAGGTCAGCACTCCGCTAGGTGCAAGATGTCACCGCCCCCTCCTTTCCAACATCCCCAATCTACACGAGGGTGCCTCTTGGACCCCTTCACTTGACTTCGCGGGAAGCAAAAGGTCTTTCAGCTCAAGCAAGTACTTCCTATAGGCCAAGATTTCCGAGATTCAGGTTCCCTTTCCATCTGTATACTTACATGTACCTTAGAGTTGAGGGTTCTAGTGCCAGTGCTGTTACTTCTTAGCAACTCAAGAGGGACCCTTGTTATTTGAGGACCACTTTAAATAGCAGAGTGCCCAAGCTTCCTTGTGTTCAGATCTATACTCTGAATTCATACAGTAGAAAAGTCCAATCCTATTACATAGTTAACTTGCTTTGGTAGAGCAAATGATCATTTCCTAGTCTTCTCCCCCGTATAATGTGATTATAATTTACATCGTCGGCCAGGTAACATTGCAATGTTTTCCATTGTGAGGAGTACACTTCTCACCTCATTGATGCTGGGTTGGGCCATGTGATTGACTTTGGGCAATGAATGTTCGCAAACATGATGTATACAGAGGCTTAAGATGGGCTAGCACAGTTTGGCATCCTTCATGGATGACCTCCTACTATTTACCATGAGAAGAACATGCCCCTAGTAGCTGGATAAGAGACACATGGAGCAGACCTGAACCTGACCTGCAACATGAAGGAGAATCTCTCCAGTTGACAGCAAAACTCATGAGTGAGGTAAGTGATGTCTGTTTTGGGAGCCGCTGAGATCTTTGGGGCTGCCTGTTACGCAGCATTACCATCATTCGGTCATAGCTAGCTAAGACACTTGTATGTCCAGCATTTTGCTGAGCACCATATTATATCTCAATTTATAGAGAATTTTTAAAAGAAATCTGTTGTCAGTTTTTTTTTTTTTAATATGTTTTTATTGAATTTTTTAGAGGGAGAGATAGAAACATTGATGTGAGAGAAACAGTGACTGGCAGCCTCCTGCACGCCCCCTACTGGGGATCGAGCCCACAACCCTGGGCACGTGCCCTGACCAGGAATCGAACCAGGACCTCTCAGTCCATGGGATGATGCTCAATCCACTGAGCCACACCGGCCGGGCTAGAGCAGTATTAATATCACCTTTGTTTTACAGATAAAGCAAATGAGGCACAGAGCATTTAAGCACAATTAGTAAGGGAAGGAGATAAGTTCACACTCTGATACTCTGGCCCCAGAGCCTACACTCTAACCACTATGGAACATAAAACAGAAGAAGAGAGAGGTGTAGCTCTGTGACCTTCTAAGTCTGTGGTCTGGTGCTGACCTTGAACTCAAAGCCGTAATGGCACTTACGAGCCCCCTGTCGGCACAGGCCTGACCGGATCCCAAGGGCTGAGGCTATTTTTCCAGCTGTCGGTACGTGCAGGATGAGACAGGCTCCCCCTCCAGAATGCATGGCCCTTCTCTGAACTCTGAGCACGGGAAGTCCCGCGGGAAATGCTCCCCAAGGAACAAGCCGGCTTTTGTGAAGTGTAGTCATCAACATTCTGCAAAGCTTTGCACCGCGCATGTCATTCTCTGCCTATTTTTATTCTCTCTAAGCGACTATCTCTGAGCTTTTCTTTTGAATATTATATTATTTCACGCTTGCCAGCTGCTTGGATTATACAAATAACCTGGTAATAGCAAAGCAATATGTTGTCCGGTGTTCGGACACCATCACAGCAAACAGAGAAGCCAAGGGAGCCAGGTCTCATTCACAGCCTGAAAATGAAGGCCACCCACGCACTCCCAGTTCCAGAGAACAGAGGGGCAGGCAGTCTAGTCCCAAGATGGATTTTTGCTCTGCAGCTTCCAAGATGTTCTGTGCTCGGGGAGAAGCCAAAGCAGTGTTCTTTGGCAGAATAACTCGGCAGTGTGACTCAACGACACACTTTTCTCTTTAATTGAAGTCGGTAGCCCTGATGGGCGGTAGTGGGGCTTACAGATCTTCAAGTGAGACACAAGCTAGAAATTCTGAGGGCAAGGATCATGTCTTCTTTACTTACCACTAACTCCGATGCCTAGCAGAGTGGGGAGTCGATAACTATCTGCCGAATAAATCAATGTAAAAAGGATTTTGCATATATTAATTTTTATATGCATGGTTAGGGCAAGCAAGGACCCTCTTAGGGGGAAAAAAAAAAGATGGAGATACAGCCAAGCTTTAAAAGTCTTTGACATGCCCGGCCGGTGTGGCTCAGTGGTTGAGCATCGACCCATGCACCAAAAGGTCACTGGTTCGATTCCCGGTCAGGGTACATGCCCAGGTTGTGAGCCCGATCCCCAGTGGGGGGCGTGCAGGGGGCAGCCAATCGATGTTCTCTCTCATCACTATTTCTATCACTCTCCCTCTCTCTTTCTCTCTCTCACAAATCAATAAAGAAAAAGTAATAATAGCCCTGGCCGGTTTGGCTCAGCGGTTAGAGTGTCAGCCTGTGGTCCAGAGATACCTGGGTTCGGTTCCCGCTAAGGACATGTACCTCAGTTGCAGTTTGTCCCCGGCCCTGGTTGGGTCATGTGGGTGGCAGCCACTCGATGTGTCCCTTTCACATCAATGTTTCTCTCTCTCTCTCTCCCTCCCACTCTATCTGAACAAAATATGGAAAAGTGTCCTCGGGTGAGGAGAAAAAAGAAAAAAGAAAAATAAATAATAATAATAAAAGTCTTTGCCATTCACCAACAAAGCTAACACTCTATAATCTTTGTTTCAGCAAGGGGAGCCAGCTAGCTCAGTGTGTGTGGTGGACACTCTGGGCTGTGCCCACGCAGCAACCCTATCCCTTTCTTTTGCTAACAAGCCCCCCATTTTCTTTTGAGGGGCTGCCCTTCCCTCACTCCCCCTGGAGCTCAGAGTTGGGGTGGCCTCAGGCGTGAGTATGTGACGCCCACCGGGCCAGGTAGATGTCTCCCCTTGCAGAATGTGAATCTCGAGCTGAGCCCACAAATCCAGAAAGCAGTTGGCGGACTCAGCCCCTTTCGGGGTGTTTCTAAACAGCCCATCTGTTAGCAAGGGAGCAGGCTGGACTGTGCACAGGCGGGGACACTCCTGCAGGACACGCAGAGCTGACGTCTGTCCTGGACCACTCCCACAGTCACTGTCTTGCTCTTTCAACGACAACCTTTCCTTGGATCATTCACTGGAGGCCGGCATATAGCAGAGGGGGGACTCCAAGCTGCACACAGGGGTCCTGGTCACAAATCCGCCACAGAAAAGAAGTGACCTCCCCTCCACAGTATGAGGGGCTGGGATTAAGTATGACAAAGGAGCCTCGTGTGTTGGATCAGTAGAAATTAAGTCCTGGGCCTTGGCCACACAACGCTCACGTTGTCAGGGCCAGCGTGGCTTGGAGTTTAAAGCAGTTAATCCCCTGGCTGGGTGACTCGGACAAAGAGGATTAACCCTCAGACAAGAGTCTTCGTCCAAATATAGAGCAATCCCAAGGACATTAGCAACCTCAAGCACCCCGCCTTCCCTTGAAAATCCTTGCTCTGTAGCCTTTTTGGTGAGCTGATCAATGAATGTTCCAGCACCCCAAGGTCCAGGTGCTAGACCCTCTCCACACTTCTGCACCTTTCTCCATTCTGCATCCCAGGGTTCTAGCATTTCTCCTTTGGAATGTGCAGTTTTCTTTAAGGAAACCATGGAGCACCTGCTGTGTGCCAGGGACTGTGTGAGACCCCAGAGCCAGAGAGGCAGACGAGACCCCAGGGCCAGCGAGGCCGACGAGACCCCAGGGCCAGCGAGGCCGACGAGACCCCAGGGCTAGAGAGGCAGACAAGACCCAGAGCCAGAGAGGCCGACAAGACCCCAGGGCTAGAGAGGCAGAGAAGACCCCAGAGCCAGAGAGGCAGACGAGACCCAGAGCCAGAGAGGCAGAGAAGACCCCAGGGCCAGAGAGGCCGACGAGACCCCAGAGCCAGAGAGGCAGAGAAGACCCAGAGCCAGAGAGGCAGACGAGACCCCAGAGCCAGAGAGGCAGAGAAGACCCCAGGGCCAGAGAGGCCGACGAGACCCCAGAGCCAGAGAGGCAGATGAGACCCAGAGCCAGAGAGGCAGACAAGACCCCAGGGCCAGAGAGGCAGACGAGACCCCAGAGCCAGAGAGGCAGACGAGACCCCAGAGCCAGAGAGGCAGACGAGACCCCAGAGCCAGAGAGGCAGACGAGACCCCAGAGCTAGAGAGGCCGACAAGACACCACGGCCCCAGCTGTCAGGGAGTCTGTGGGACACCTATACAGTGCCATGTGCCCTTCTGAGCAGTGGACAATCATCATATCTTCAATAAATGCCCCTCAAGAACCCCAGAGAGTAGATCTTATTATGACCATTTTACAGACGAGGGAACTGAGGCCACTATGAAAACAGCAGGCCAGCAATCCTGTGATGTGAGGGCTGGAGCCCAGGACAGCTTCTCCGCCAGAGGCTGACCAGCACCACCCCAAGACGACGACGAAGAAGACAGTGACCCATCACGAGCCGTGACGGGAGACCGTGGCTCAGACCCCACCACTTCCTCATTGCTCCTGACCCCCCTCTTCATCATTCCTCTTGAGTTGATCTTCCGTTTCTTTAGTTTTTAAGCTACTGCTGTTACATTGCTTTCCTATAGCTTCCCTTTCCTTAAAACTTATAAAAAATAAAAATAAGTCTTTTCATCTACTCCATGGACCTTTCAGTGACCATGGTGGGATGCGTGCATCACTTATTGTCATCGGGGGAGGGGTGGAACTGAGTCCCTTGCACCCGTCGTGGCCAAGGTCAGGAGTTCCTGACCCTGCCGTGAACCCCCCAGCCCCATCCCTGGGCCCAGAACTCTGCCCAGAGCATGCCATTCCGCAAGGCCATTTCCTCCCCCGGAGCCCCCTGCACGCCAGCTGGGCCCCGTTCCTCAGTGCCATCTGCTGCGCCCAGGACCAGGGGAGAGGCCACCGTCAGATTCTGTGCATGGCAGGAGAGCAGGGGCCGCAGGCTACGTGACTCCCCCTCTGGAGCCAGCAGGGGGGATCCTGCAGGGTTTTCCAGACGAAGCTGTTGAGGGGTCTAACTGGGCTCTGTGAGAACAGGTTGTGGATTTTTAAGCATCAGAAAGAGGACTCGGGCTCTGTTTTCCTGTTCTCTCTTGACCTCTAACCTCAGACGACCTTACGTCGCTGCAGCCCTGATTTGGGCTCTCTCTCATCCTCTCTCTCTTGACTTACTGCAGGACCTTAACGGAGTCATTTCCTTCTCTAGACTCAGCTCCCTCCTTTGCTTAGCAATTTCTATCCCTGCTTTGTTAAGGCCCCTTCAGCTCTGAAACCCAAAGACCCCCCTATATTTCAAATACGCCCTTCCATTGTCTTGAACTTGTTCTGGATCTGACAAGGAACCTGCCCATGAAATACTTATGAAGGCAAAACCTCCCATCAGGAATGATGACAGATGGAGCATTTATCCAGAGACAGCTTCTGTTCCTCTCAGCAATACTCATTTGCAGGTTTCTGTCATGGAAAGACCTTGAAAGTACACTGTCCCTGCTCAGGGGAGTTTTAGGAATGCAGAGCTCCTACCAACATACGTGTCATCTGGGGTGGACACAAGAGGCAGCTCCCAGCTTAAACAGCCAACTTCCAGACCCAGATATCTGTGATTTAAGAAGGCCCCAGAGCTCTGGCAAAATTAACTTCTCCTGCATCTCTGCTTAGTGGAAGCAAAAGAAAGGAGGTTGTGCGTCCATTTCTCCAAGGATCCTTTGGTCTGTGATTTCTGTTCTCTGATCCTCACCATATTCAACCACACCATGGACAGCGCCTCAAGTCTGAGATTGAAGTCCTTCCAACCTTCCCCTTTTCCTATGAGGCTGTACTGCCTACGTCTCTCCTTTCTGAAACAGAAACGTATTATTCAAGATGCTGTAGATATGGGTTTTGGGGTTTTTTTGTTTTGTTTTGTTTTTGTTTTTGTTTTTGTTTTTCAGGCAAACTTGTGACACTTTCCCTTGGCATAAAATTGAGTTAAATAAATGTCTCCCTTTTTTCAAGATTCTTCCCTGCGCCTGCTTAATTTTAAATCGAGAGCAGTACAATAATAACCCAAGAACATCACACCCCTAGATTTCAGCCACCTCTCCCCAGAGGATTTGTGTCTCCTTTTTTGAAAGTGTGCGCTATTTTTTGGTTTCTACTGATTTCTCTTTCTTACTTGTCATCACACCTTGCTTTCTGTGAGATATAAGCAATTGGAGCCTTTACATTTAAAGTCTCTTTTTAGAGCATGAACTCCATGATAAGGCTCCCAGGAGACCTCGGACAGAAAAGAAATAATTTCAGGGAGTTACACTTCAAGCTCCACCAAAGCAAAGGCGTACGGTCACCTCCAGTGACTAAATGGTTCCATTCATTCATTCATTGATTCATTCATTCAATAAAAATTCACTGAGCACATACTATGTGCCAGGCAATATTCTGGGCACTGGCAATATGGTATTGACTTGGTTCATTGAAGCCCAAATTAACATGCCAATAAGTATGTGCTCAAATGTATACCCCTTCTTGGACTCTTGCTTCAACTCTGGACCCACATATACAACTATCTATTTAACATCTCCCATTGGATGGCCTATTGGACCCCATAACTGTTCCTTCTCCATCTCAGTAAAGGGCAACTCCTTTCATGGGCTCAGGTCAAAGTATGCAGAGTCATTCTTGACTCCTTCTTTTCTCTCATACTCTAAATCTAACCCACCAGCAAGTCCCATCTCTTTTATCATGAAAAATATCCAGAATTTGGCTACTTTTCACCATCTCAGCCACTACCCACACTGGTCCTAACTGCCATCATCTCTCACCTGGATCACTGCACTAACCTCATGACTGGGCTCCCTGTGTTCACCCTGTACCCTCTAGAGTCTATGCTAAGGTCTAAAACTCAAGTGATCACTATAAGACATAAACCAGGTAATGGCAACCTATGCTCAAAACTCTCCACTGGCTTCCTATAAAAGCCAACATCCATACAAGGCCCTACCAGACCCTGTATTACCTAGCTCCCTGGCAATTGTCTGATCGCATCTTCCACTACCATACTCCCCCTCTCCCAGTTGCTCCTGCATGAGTTTCCTTGCTGTTCTCAGAACATGCCAGTCCTCTGTCACCTCAGGGCCTTTGTACTTACTTCCTCTGCTTGGAAGGGCCTTTCCCCCAGATATGTATTATATAAAATGCTCACCTCCAACTCTACCCTAGCTCCCTACCCCCACTCAACCAGGCCCCTCCCCATCTTCTCTCCCCTTCTTGATGCTCTTTCATCCCCTCACATTACACATGTACTTATTTACTTACATATTATTGGTCTCCCCCAACTAAAATAAATGCTTCATGAGGATGGATCATGTTATTTTTTTACTGCTGTCTTCCCTGCCTATAATATCCCTGGCACATTGAGAAGAACATTCAATAAATATATGGTGAATGAATGAATATCTAAACATATATATGTCTAAAGTAGACCAGTGATGGAAACACAGTAAAGGAAGAAAAAAACCAAGTTGCAGGCATTGTCCACGCAAGCAGAGCCGGGGTGGGGAAGAAACCTTAGCCAAGGGGACTTTAAATATCCAGGTCCCTATGGTAGAGATTGCAAAAATGTCCCCAGTTCTTCCTCTCCCTGAATCCATGTTCTTTGTAATGTGGTCATGTAGCTCCTCCTATCAATAAGTGGAGTGTAGCCCTGGCCAGTGTGGCTCAGGGGATAGAGTATCGGTCTGTGCATGAAAGTGTCACAGGTTCGATTCCTGGTTAAGGGCATGTACCTGGGTTGCAAGTTTGAACCCAGGCCCCAGTTGGGGCACATGCAGGAGGCAACCAATTGATGTGTCTCTCTCACATCAATGTTTCTCTCTCTCTCTCTCTCTCTCTCCCTCCCCACCCCTTCGACTCTCTCTAAAAGTCAATGGAAAAAATATCCTCAGGTGAGGATTAACAACAACAACAACAACAAAGAAGTGGAGTGTCCTCCCTAATCCTTCACCCTGGGCGGGCCTTGTGACTTACTTTTGTCAACAGACAAAGATGAAGTGACAGTGTGCCAGTTATAAGCTTGGGTCTCAAGAGGCCATGCAAGTGTCCATTGTCTCTCGGACTCCTGACCTTCCCTGTGAACATGCTGGGCTCACCTGGTGGAGGATGAGGGACCACACAGAACAGTCAAGTCACCCAGTTGAGGTCCATCCTAAAGCAGCCAGCCCTCGGCCACACCATCAGCAGCCCGAAATCGCATGAGCAAACCCAGCTGAGATCAACCAAGCACAACCCAGATGTGTAGAACGGGCCAGCCAACCCGTACACGTGTGAGGAAATAATAAATGGTTGCTGTCTTAAGCCACTGAGTGTTGGGGTGTTCTGCAGTCCCAGTAGCAAGATCATCCCTAACGTGTGAGATCGGTCCTTAGAGTAGGCATCTACACTCTGTGCTCTGAGCACAAGTTCATCAAGGAAACTTTCTCCTTGTGATTGAGTTCTCATGAAGGGAAGTCTGCCGGAGGAAGACACGCCAGCTATGCCACGCAATGTCTCAGCCACTGCAAATCAATAGACTGGCATGCAGGTGAGCAAGGTGACTGCCATGTGACCCAGAGACACAGATCAGGTTTCTAAAGCAGCAAGACGAAAAGCAAGACCTTGGATGGGGTAAATTCACAGAGGTAAACATCACCTGAGGTGACTTAGGGGATACTCAGCCAGCCACCCTGACCATGACCCAGCCTCGCCAAGTCCTATTTCTCAGAAACTTTGACAAAGTTCTCCAGCATTTGCTCCTATTTCTGTCCATGAGACATTCTGCAGTAGCCCTGCAGCACCAGGGACGCAGGATCTATTCTGTGGGATGGACATTTCAAATCCCAAAACCGTGCTCTGTGGAGGAACAAAACCTCAAAGGGGCAGAGCAGGGAACGAACCTTAATAGACGCTTCAAATACATTCATCATATAATATTATGGAAATGCATTCCCTGGCACACCAAAGGTCTGTGCATTTTCAGTTGATTCCAACACCTTTCCACAACCACAGAAATTATTATTATTCTCAAAGAAAAAAGAATCATAAATAGCAAGAATAATACCTGCAAGATTATTCAATAAAGGTGACCCTTTCTTTCATCGTGGGGGTAAAAACACAAACATATACCACAAAGGTGCAAATGCCCAGAATGCTCTTCTCAGACGTCTGCCGGGATCGCTCCCCCATTTCCCCAAGGGGCTGGTCAAATACCACTTATCAGCAAAGCCTACCCTGATCAAGCTACATAAGAATAACAATCCTTTTGCTGCCCTGTGGCAACAATCCCAATTCCTTTTACCTTACTTTATTTCTCTCAATTACAATGTATCATCGGCTGATACACTTTGTACTTACTTATTTGTCCATTGTCTTCCACAAACACCCACACATACACACACTTATTTGTCTATTCTCTTAAAGACACACACACACACACACAGGTAAGCTCTTTGAGGGGCTTTATCTAATTCAGTTGTGTGTTCTCCTCACACAGGGCAGTGTGTACCTAACACACAGTAGGTACTCAATGAATGAACACTGCCACTTTTTGAACACCTGCTTGTGCCAAGTAATTCATACGTGACAATCAGTTCACAATGAACAAATATCTTTAAGTGCCTACTATGTCATTATTACAACAACTTTATTGCTGTCTCCATTTTACAGATCAGGAAAGCAAAGCTCAAAGAGAGGCTAAGTAACTTTTCCAAGACACTCATCCAGGTCTGTCTGATCGTCAAGACCGACACCCCTTGCACTGCACCAGCCTGCTTTTTAAACACCTTAATGATGGTTTAGGTGACAAATGCATGTGATATGCATCTCTGGCAAACATGCATGACACGAGAGCTCTTCGTTTTATCATTTTTCATCGCCCACCACAGCTTTTGCCCAGGACGAAACATCCATGAGACCGGATTTTCATCTTCCAGAGAAGATCCCTACTGACAGCTTTAACTTTCCTTTATCCCACCCATTTGGAGACAAAGTCAGTTTTCCTTTTGAACTGGGCTGGACCCGAGGGGGAAGAAAGCAGAAGTTCCTCTGCTCTGAGACTTCCTCGGAATTTTCCAGAATCCCTGCTTTTGTGAATACTGCTTCAAAATATTTCTGGTCCTGGAACTTAGGAAAACAATCCACTTAAAAAAGAAATAAAATTAAAAATAGAAAAGCATAGCCCGACTGGCATTGGATGCATTTTTCTTTTGGTCTCAGCCTGTGCCTGGAGCATCTTGGGTCTGGTCAAATGCCAGCCTTCTGTGACCTGTATAGCTCTGACCATCCAATGGCAGTGATGTTGATGGGATGGCGGATGATATGGGTCACTCACAGACAAGGGACCGAGAGAGGGTCCCAGCCCCTACTGAAATCCATGCCATGTCTCACTGATGAGGGTTTCATTTTCAAAACAGCCACTGCCACAATTAATGCCTGCTTCCTCTCTGTTCACACCACTCTTTCCACACCTGCATTACTGAACTTCTCACACTTCATTATTGCAGGTGTTTTCCCCCCACCAGGTGTGAGCTGCTGAGAAGTTTGGCCTGTGTTTCCATCACCTCTGCATCCCCAAGGAGCGAGCCAGCCCCTGACATGGACCAGGTGCCCGGTGAGTATTTGCTGACTCAAGAAAGATGCAGAATGAGCCTGGCCTGTGTCTGCTGCATGGGCTGGAGCAAACAGGACAAGTCACCTCTTCTGAAAAGGGCAAGAAGCAGAGACAGAAGAGACCACTACAGACCAGAAGGATCGCTGAACTGGCAACAATGCCCAATTCTCCCCAATACACACACACCTCTCATCCCTCACCTGTCACTCCCTCAACCTCAAAACCACCCAGTTACCTCCCCAACAGGCTTTTCAAAACAAAACAAGAAAAAACAAAACCAAGCAGGCGTTCCCTAGCGCCCCACCCAACCCCCTCAGAGCCGCAAACACCAGTAAGTTACCTTTAAAGGGAATTAGCTTGCATCTGTGATTTCTAGTTCAAGTATCAGGTTGCAGCAGCCGCGCGGAACCCCGGGCAGCAGCGATATCTAACACGGGTCTGCGGAAGAAACGGCAGCTCGGCCCTCCTCCCTGGCTCAATGCATTCGCTCGCCCGTCCCTGCAGAACAAATCATGTTCTTTTCCTTGCGCTGAAATCCATCCACAGACAAATCCTCGGCGTCCCCAAGACCGCTTCTACTCCTGCGGGGGGCGCCCAGCACCTGCAGAAAGAAAGGCACTCACCAACCCCAACCCAGAGCCGCCAGGTGTAGCGTAGTGTTCATCTGCCCTTTGAGAACAAACCGGCAGCAACAACAAAAATGCATCTCGTAGGAACAGAACGGGAACAGAAAAGCGATGGCTTAGGGGAACGGAGTTATAAATACCAGAATAAGTTGCAAAACTAGGCATGGAGCGAACAGTTCCAACAGGGTGTTTCCAACAGCCCTTGGGGACACCATCGTCACAGAAGCGCGCGGACCCGGGCAGAGGGCAAGTCCTTGCTTTTGAAAGGTTCTCCCGTCTTTTGTGCCGTTTACCACCGACATTCAGGGGGACCGGCGTGGATTTTCAGCCCCCGCGGGCGAGCTGGGGAGCCCCCAAGTCCGCATCCCAGCGGGTCTGCACGCCCCGCACCTGAGCGACAAGCACCATTCCCTACCTGGGTGGGAAATCTGCGAGTGGCCGCCAGCAGCTGCGGACGGAGCAGCATCCGCCCCGAGATCCCGGCAGAAGCAGGAGGCAGCGGGTGGCACACCTGCAACGCGGCGCCCACGCCGCCCGCCCGCCCCTCCTTGGCGCAGAGCTGCAGCGAGCCCCAGCTACACCCAGCACGGAGGGCGGGAGGCTCCGAGGCTGGTGGGTCTCCTGCGCTTGGGGATCCGATGCCAGCGTGGGCATTAGCGGTATTCTAAATCCCCTTCGATTCCAGCGGAGGGTTTAGGGGTAGCTTGGTGGGAGCGGAGCCCACCAGGGTCCCAGGCTCTCTGGATTTGCAGACCAATGGATGTTGAACTTCTTATTCCTCGAGTTTCGAGAATTTGCCTAAGCAGCTGATTATGGTAGGCATCTCTCTTGGTCTCTCTATCCCGCCTGGGGCAAGAGGATCCCTACTCACCAACTCTGAACAAGGACACGTCAGAAGATAGGACTCAAATTCCTGGGAGGGAGAATCCTCTGATGACCCCATCCCCGAAGTACCTTAGATCATGGATGCAGTAAAATCGCTCTGTTTTTGTTACCACTTAAGGGAACTGAAAAGAAACCACTTGGGGAATGGAGGGAAGGAGGAAGACATAAAGGGCTTGATGCATGAAACAAAGCCTCCCACCTGTCTCCCTCATTCCAATGTCCCCACCCCAACCTACCCACCCACAGAAGAGACCAGCAAATTCAAATGAAAGGCTCTTTTTAGGAACAAAGCTCCTTCTAGGGGGCAGTGGGACGCAATGAAATGAAACTGGAAATTCAGAGATGAACTCAAACAACATGCCTTGGGTTCCCGGCCTCCTCCAGGTGTGGAACTGCATTCTTTTCCAATAGTGCTGAGATGGATCCGGGTCTGGGAAGATTCTTCTGTCTTCCTGACCCAGCACACCCACAATTACCATCATCATGTCCACCTCCTAGCTCCACAACAAGCACGTTGCTGGCCAGCTCCTCTGTCCCTTCCCAACTCCAGTCCCCATCATCTCTCATCCGGACCACCTGAAGGGCTTCAACTTCTCAGCTTCCTAGACTCATTTCTTAAAATGCCAATGTAATCTTGACTCCGTCCTGTCTAAAACCATGCACTGGCTTCGCATTGCCCTCGGAAAAGCCCAAACTCTCTCAACACATCTCATTTAATCGCCAAAGAGTGGGCCCTAGCTGAACTCCACAGTCTCTCGCCTCCATCACCATCTTTCCCCTGTGCTCCAAACTTTTTAATTACTTCCACTTGCCTCCCTCTCTCACGTCCAGGCCTTTGCATATATTGTTCCCAATATCTAGAATGTTCTCTTCCTCCCAATCTTTTTATCCCTGCCTAATGCCTAATGCTTCTCAGTTGTGCCCTCTCTTCCTCCAAGAAGTCTCCGCTCATCCCCATGATAACTGAGTTCTCTGTGTTCCATGCGCCTCGGGCCACCACTAATTCACTCTACCAACATGTGACCACTGGAGTTAGTTGCCTGATGTCTTCCTCACTAGAATGGAAGCATGTCTCTCTTATTTAACACGTGTGCACAGGGAGCACAACATATAGTTTCTGCTCAATACGCCTTAATACAGCCACCATCCAGATTAATATGTAGAACAGTTCTGTTCTCAGAGGTTTCTTTATTATTTCATTATTATTATTTTTTTAATCCTCACCCGAGGACATTTTTTTCATTTTTTTGTTCAGATAGAGCAGGAGGAAGAGAGAGAGAGAAAGAGAGAGAGAGAGAGAGAGAAACATCGACGCGAAAGGTACACATCGAGTGGCTGCCACCCGCACGACCCAACCAGGGCCGGGGACAAACTGCAACCGAGGTGTGTGCCCTTAGCGGGAACTGAACCCGGGTCTCTCTGGACCATAGGCAGACGCTCTAACCGCTGAGCCAAACCGGCCAGGGCTATCAGAGGTTTCTTTATGCTCAGGTGACACTCACTCAACCTCCAGGTGTAACAACTACACTCACATCTTTCAGCATCAGTTAGTATTGTTCTTGAACTATATGAACTATATATGAATGGAATCATACAGTATATATTCTTTTGTGTATGGTTTCTTTTACTTAAAATAGTATCTATGAGATCCATATTATTTCATATATCAGTAGTTAACTCTTTTTTATTACTATATAGTACTCCATTGCCTGAATATAACTATTTATCTCTTTCCTGGAGGTAGACATTAGTTGTCTCTAGTTTTTAGTTGTTATGAGTAAGACCACTGTGAATATTTGATGGACATATGCATTCTTTTCTTTTGAGTATGTAACTAGGAGCAGAATTGCTAGGTCATAGGGTAAGTGCATATTTGTTTTTAGCAGACACTAACAAAGTTACAGCCCCACCGGTGGTATTTGAAAATCCTAGCTGAAAAGAAAAACAACCCTGAAAAATCAACAATCCTTCTTTGATCCATATGAAAAGTGAGGCTACAGGGCAAACCATTACTCCCCACACTGGAAGGACAGTCAGGCAATCACAGAGACTCACACACCAGAGCAGAACCCAGGAGGGGAAACCCCAGGGGAACCAGTGCCAGGAAAACCTGAACTGTGATTGACCAGTTGCTGGAGGCTCGGTGCAGACAAGTCTGTGCGATACAAATTCCACGGGGAGCCAGCTATCAGGGGGCCCCCACATACTTATGTGAGTTTCTCCTTCAAGGGCTCAACCAGGTTCTCACGGGGAAGATGAGAAGAAAAATACCCTCATGCCCTTCAAGTGGAAGAGATGTGGCCTTTTTGAAATATGCCAGCGCTTTCTGCTCTTCCTATGAAAGCCTGCCCTCAGGAGAAACTGTTTTGTCAGAGCAAAATCATTTATAGAGGTTTTGTCAGAGCCTAACCAACCTCGGGAAAGGGAAAAATCCAACTCCTGCCCTCTCCAGTCTTCATCCCACTTCAAAGGGGGGGGATGAGAGGTACTTGTGAAGTTAATAGCCAAGGATCACAGACTCTCTAAGAAACCAAGACCTGACCTGTGAACAACAGAACGTTTCCCTCCCTCCACACCTCACCACCACATCTCTAAACGCCTCCTTCCTGCAGTTTCTTTTACCCAGTACATCATGTCCAGCTCCCAACAACAACAGAAACGTTAGAAGGCCTATTAAAAGGCAAAAGACACAGTTTGAAGGGACAGAATCACACACGTATATGGCAGGGTGTTGAAATGATCAGAGGGTGAATTGACAACAACTGTGATCAATATGCAATGGGCTCTAGTGGAAAAAGTAGGTAAACATTCAAAACCAGACGGATAATGTAAGCGGAGAGGCGGAAATTCTGAGAAAGAATCAAAAAGAAATAGCGGAAATCAAAAACACTGCAAATAGAAATGAAGAACGCCTTTGGTGGGCTGATTTGCACACTGGACATGGCTGGGGGGGGGGGGGGGGATCCCTGAGCTTGAAGATATATCAATAGAAATTTCCAAAACTTAAAAACAAGAGGGAGGAGGAGGAGGAGCAGAATATCCAAGAACTGTGGGACAACTACAAAAGGTATAACATGCAAGTACATAATGGGAATACCCAGAGAAGAGAGGAAGGAACAAGAAATACTCAAAGCAACAATGACTGAAAATGTTCCCAATGTCACCAAACCACAGACCCAGGAAGTTCAAAGAACAAGCAAGATAAATACAGGGAAAATATATATATATACATATATACATATATATCCATATATATACACACACATATATACATATACATATACATATATATGTGTGTATATATATATATATATATATATATATATATATATATATTTGGGCACGTGGACCCCGAGAAGACAAATTCATTTGACATAAACCTGCAGAAGGAATTTATCTGCTGAGATGGACTCCCCATGGTCAACCCAGAGCCCCAAATTTGTGAGTAGCTAGCAGCCATCTGCGTGCGCACAGGGGCTTCTCACGAACTCTGTCGACCCGGAAGCATCTCCAACTCAACTCAACTTCCGGTGCTTCCTCCGCTTTTTCACGCCATCTGAATCTTCCCCTTTCCGTAGAGATTGACGCCTATTTCGTCCAATCAGAACTGCTCCTTAACAACCAATCAGAACACGTAGCACTCACCAAGCTGGCACAATTCGAACCAATCAGAACGAGTTTGGGGACCTCATTTACATGAATCGCACCTCGTTGGGAACCTGAGCGGGAACTTTCTGCCATCAGACAGACGCCCCTTCCTCTCCGCGAAGCACCTCCAGTTTCTTTGTCCGCCTGGTGTGAACGCTGTTACCTGGACCAAGTCTCTCCTTTTCCCTCCAGTGCCTTTGGCAGGGAAGGGACAGAGATGGGCCATTGCAGGCTGGTAGGTGGCAGTTAAACAAGCAAGCAGACCTATTACTAAGGAGGACTGACCTAGGCGCCCCAAGAAAAGGAGCAGCTCCTGCATCGCCCACCAGACTCTTCAGCGTTTCCCTGGATACTGTCCAGAGGGTCTCAGCAACCCATTGCTCTCTCGAGGCGGCGTCCTTGGAAATGGCTCCCCCTGTGGGACTGGGAGTCACATCCTCTCCATGAACCACAGGACATGGATGCAGGTCAGCAATGCCGACCTGGGTGAAGAAAGGAGGAGCCTTAGAGAAGGAACGAATGAAGGTAAATAAAAACTCTTCTTTTTCTCCTTCTTGATGGATCTTGCTGATAACAGCTTGTTAAAAGTAACAACAGCAACACTTATTTGATTATGCTTATTATATATAATGCACAAGTGTGTATGTAATGCATATGCAATAGCATACATATGTATACTGTCTATATATGTGTAAGTGAGGTGAATGACAGCAATGATACAAGGTACAAGCAAGGGAGAGGAGGAAGGAATTAATAATATTTTGTTATTATAAGATACTTGCATGAAGGATTATAGTGTTATTTCAAAATAGACTTGGATTAGTTGTAAATATATATTATCAACTCTATCTAAACCACTAAAAAAAAAGTGTGTGTGTGTGTGTGTGTAATCCATATACTAAGAAAGGAGAGAAAATAGAATCATATAAAATGCTCAGTTAAAACCACAAATCTGCCCTGGCTGATTTGACTCAGCAGTTACAGCATTGGCCCATGGACCAAAGACTCTAGGGTTCAATTCCCAGTCAAGGGCATGTACCTGGGTTGCAGGTTCAATCCCCACCCAGTTGGGGTCATGCAGGAGGCAACCATTTGATGTGTCTCTCTCACATCGATGTTTCTCTCTCACTCTCTCCCTTTCACTCTATCTAAGAATCAATGGAAGAGTATCCTGGAGTGAGGATTAACAAAAATAAATAAATAAATAACAAATAAAACCACAAATACCAGAAAAGAGTGAAAGACAAAAATAGGGACAAACAACAAGGGCAATGAATAGAATATGGACACAAATATAGTAGGTATTAGTCCAACTATATCCATAATCACTTTACATGTCAGTGGTGTAAATACACCAATTAAAAGATAGACATTGAGCCCTGGCCAGTTTGGCTCAGCGGTTAGAGCGTCAGCCTGCGGTCCAGAGAGACCCGGGTTTGGTTCCCACTAAGGGCACTTACTTCGGTTGCAGTTTGTCTCCGGCCCTGGTTGGTCGTGCGGGTGGCAGCCACTCAATGTGTCCCTTTCGTGTCGATGTTTCTCTCTCTCTCTCCCTCCCACTCTATCTGAACAAAATATGGAAAAATGTCCTCGGGTGAGGATTAAAAAAAAAAAAAGATAGACTTTGAGAGAGTGTATCAAAAAACAAGTCTCGACTCTATGTCCACACTTTAAATATAAAGACACAAAAAGATTAAAAGTACAGGGATGAATAGGCAAAGCACAGAGAATTTGTAGGGCAGTGAAACCACTTTGTGTGACAGTTGTGTATGGTGGATATGTGTCATTATGCATTTGTCCAAACCCATACAATGTACACCATTAAGAGTGGGTGATGATGACATGCCGGTATAGGTTCATTGATTGTAAGAAATGTACCACTCGGGCCCTGGCCGGTTTGGCTCAGCAATAAAAGAGTCGGCCTGCAGTTCAGAGAGACCTGGGTTCAGTTTCCGCTAAGGGCGCGTACCTCGGTTGCAGTTTGTCCCTGGCCCTGGTTGGTCGGGCGGGTGGCAGCCACTCGATGTGTCCCTTTCATGTCAATGTTTCTCTCTCTTTCTCTCCCTCCCACTCTATCTGAACAAAAAAATAGAAAAATGTCCTCGGGTGAGGATAAAAAAAAAAAAATGAAATTACCACTCGAGTGGAGGGTATATATAGATAATGGGGGAGGCTACATACATGTAGGGTTAGGGGAAAGTCTGCAGACTTTCTGGGCTCAATTTCGCTGTGAACCCAAAACTATTCAGAAAACACAGTCTATCTAAATGAGGGGGGGGGGGTTAGTTTTAATACCCCTTTATTCTCCAACTTTACTATAATGAGTATGTGTTCCTCATAAGTAAAAAGTGGTAAAATATGTTGAAATGCTACTGTTCCCTTTTTTCTACCATCAAAGAGGGGGGAAAAAAATCAGACATCCATTGGGTTTCTTCAAACATTAGGCTTACAATTCTTGAGGTTTTTTTTTATGGTAACATTCTCCTGTTTTCTGGTGCTGATTTAACTTGTTTTGCATTAAAAACATTGAAAAGGGGGCCTGCAAGCCTCCAGTACTGGCATCCAGTTCAGGTCTGTGTTCCTAGCCCTCCACCCTAGAACCCAAAGGACAATGATAAATAAGTGTGACTTCATGGCTCTCGTATGCATAATGCAAAGCTTATTGATTTCGAAGGGCCTGCTGCTCTCTAAGTATTCAAAGTGGAGTCAGTAACCAAGCATTAATATTTCATGGCTTTGCTATTCATCTGTGAGGACAACTCAGCCTGGTCTTCCTGAGTCACAGAGGGATGGCACAGGCTACTGGTCTCCTCTGAAACTGCGGAGCGCAAAGGGGGACCTCATTTCCTGTGCACAGGTCATCCTGGACTCTGAGACATGGGTTAGATACCAAGATGTGTGTTTAGCCAGTAAGCATGTTTCCATGACAATCTTATACTCCTGTGTCTGCCTCTCTCCCTCCATCCAATGTGTGAAGTCCATACCGGGCCTCTGTGGGCTTTGCCCATCTGCAGTACAGCTGGAGACTCAGCTGCTTTATGGGCCACTAATAATCCTGGAAAGTTAGGCCAAAACCCAGACAATTATATTCACAGTACTTGTCTTGCGATTGCTTACCATTATTTAAGAATCTGTTTTCCATTTGGAGACATTCACGAAGGTTTCACCAGGAAAGTCCTTGTTACATTATTTGTAGCAGCCACACCCTAGGAATCACCTTAACATCTGACGAGAAAGGATTTTTAAAGTGAATCATTGCTTGCACATGCTCTGAGGCCATTAAAATCTCTCCGGGAGGAGAACGCAGGATTATATTACAGTGTGGAAAGGAGGGTCTCCAATAGGTTATACAATACGATCCTGATTTTAGATGCCTAGGAGGTGGGGTGGGTGCCCCAGGGAGCTGATTTCATGGAGCGATACAAAGAAGTCTAAGTGGGTCTTTCAGGATGACCTCACCACTGCCATCCCAGGTGTCCAGAGCCCAGGCTCCAGCTGGGCTCACAAGTGTTACTGACCAATGAAGCAGGCCAGGCCATTCAGGTGGAGACTAATAGTGTCTGAGGGAACAGATGGACCACACTCGTGCCAGGTTATCAAAGTGCCAGAACCCCACTGGCTGGTACCCGTGGGCGTTCCTAACGCAGTGGAAGGGAGGGAACACCAACTTCGTTCCTTGGCACTGGCTCTACAAATGCCTACTCATGTGGGACACAGTGGCCAGTGAAGTTTGATGTGGCTCCCTCAAGGCTAACCAACAGATGGTGCGTGCTCCAACAGAGACTCGGTAGCGGCATACTGCCTGATCCCCGCCAGTCCACGTAGTTCCTCTCCACCCCACCCATCTCTCTCTCTCTCTCTCAGCAAGTGCTCTGTGTCCTTGCAGGCTCCCCTCCCCCCCACCAGGCTGAGGAGTCCTGGTCTCCCGGCTCCTCTTCCCTTCTATGCAATTTTATGCACTGAACTCATTGGAACATGAACTTGCAAATTATTCACATCCCAGAGCTTGACATGCAAGGTTCTTAATTCTGACATGTTTCACAAGTCAATGTTGAACCTGTAGGAAGTGATGGAGTGAATGGAGGGTGACAAATGACCCCATTATGGAGGACAAGGGAATGCAATGGGGGGATGTGCCTAGAGTAATATCTCAGATGGTATCCTACCTCTAAATGTTTGCATAGAATAATATTGGAGAGCTATACACCCTTACAGTCATTGCAATTGTTAGCTCCGTGTAGAGGGATTAAAAATAAGTTTTAGCTGCTTTTGCTGTTATAATTTTTTCAAATGTTCTGCAGTTAATATATATTAAAATAGAAATGTATCGCCTTCCGTGGGGCGGTCACATAGGCAGTAACTACGAATAGCCAGACACTGGGCATCATGTACTACCAGTTTAGTGGCTTTATGCAGAAATCGGTGGGAGACCCAACCAGTGTGGCTCAGTGGTTGAGCGTCAACCCATGTACCAAGAGGTTGCTGGTTCGATCCCCACTGGGGGGCGTGCAGCCGATTGATGTTCTCTCTCATGAATGTTTCTATCTATCTCTCCCTCTCCCTTCCTCTCTCTCTAAAATCAATAAAGAAAAATATTAAAAAAAAAAAAAAAAGAAATTGGTAGGGGCATGGGCTTCCCACGCCTATAGCCCACAGGGATTGAAAGCCTGCGGTTTCCACAGAAGCACCGCCTATTGTATTTGCCACGTCAACAAAACGGACTTCCGATTATACTGCATGTGATGATGCTGCAAAAAATGAAGTTCCAGAACTGCAGGCGTTTTTCCAGAAATCTGGTGGCGTGCCTGTCCACCTGAAATGAAGGCCTGCCAGCCAGATACTGTACCAGGCCACCGTGGCACTGACAGTGGGAGGGGCCATCTGCTGTCCTGATCGCCCTCAGCCTGGCTTCCCAGCCCAGAAACACATGCGTTGGGCTGCAAAGGACCGGCTTGCTTTTTGGCATCGACCTTTGATTTTTGTTTCAAAAAAAAAAAAAAATGTTTTTATATGAATGCCTTCTTAACATTTTTCAAGAAAAAAATAGATAATAAGACAATATTTTGGTTTGTTTATGAAATGCACATGGCTCGTCAGAGCTCATTTGACAGTTAAAACTGTTTTTGAAAGACATGCTGCTCTTCGAGTTTGGGCTGTTGTGTCCCTGGAGGTTCTGGATGAAGGTTGGGTACAGGCTGATTAACAGCAGTCTGGGCTGACATCTGTGGGGACTCGAAGTGGCCTTCTTTTTTTTTTCTTTTTATCCTCACCTGAGGACATTTTTCCTTTTTTTTTTTTTTTTTTTGTTCAGATAGAGTGGGAGGGAGAGAGAGAAAAAGAGAAATATCAACGTGAAAGGGACACATCGAGTGGCTGCCACCCGCACGACCAACCAGGGCCGGGGACAAACTGCAACCGAGATATGTGCCCTTAACAGGAACCGAACCCGGGTCTCTCTGGACCGCAGGCCGACGCTCTAACCACTAAGCCAAACCGGCCAGGGCAAGGTGGCCTTCTTGAGTATGGGATGCAGAAGCCTTTCTGGATTTTGATATGTCTGAGGAAGGTAGACAAAAGCCCAGGCCAGGCGCATGAAATGAGATTTGAGTTAGTATTTACCTTGGGATTTTTCTATCTTGCCATAAAATGTTAATAGAAATTATTCGCAGCACGCCTCTATTCATTGGGCGGTTTGTTTCAAAGGGTTATTTGCCTCATCTCGGACTTTTAGTGAAATGTTATGAGTAATGGTTATGTATTTATTCCACCACGGGAATAGCAAACCTGGTTAGTGTTGCAATTTAGACTGATGTCTGTTTTATTAATGAAGCTGTTACCTTTTAAAAATGTTATGATTTTTTGCCCTGGCCCGTTTGGATCAGCAGTTAGAGCATTGACCTGTGAACCGAAGGATCGCAGGTTCGAGTCTCAGTCCAGGGCACATACCTGGGCTGCAGGTTCGGTCCCCGGCCATGCGGGAGGCAACCAATCAATGTGCGTCTCTCTCGCATTGAAGTTTCTTTCCCTCTCTTTCTCCCTACTTCCCTCCCTTCTTCTTTCCCTGAAAAATAAATACATAAATAAATGAATGAATAAATAAATAAAATTAATTTTAAAAATTAAAATGTTATGATTTTTATTTTTAATAAAAGTGTTTTTCTTTATTGATTTTAGAGAGAGAAGAGAGAGAAATAGAACCATCAATGAGAGAGAACATTGATTGGCCGCCTCCTGCATGCCCCTACTGGGGATCAGGCCCACAACCTGGGCACGTGCCCTGACCGGGAATCGAACCAGCGACCCCTTGGTGCATGGGTCGATGCTCAACCACTGAGCCACACTGGCTGGGCAAAAAAAAATGTTATGATTTTTTAATTATGATGTATTTTGATTGTTGAATAAATACATGAATGAAAAAGTAGAAAGGTATTTTACATATTAACTACCATTGGCAGCCTGTGTTCTGAAAAACCACAGAGTCCAAATTAAATTGTTTTAATTATCTGCTAAATACAGTACGCACTCCCAATAAACTCAGTTTAAAAAAGGAATTGTTGAATATTGACTACTACTTAGCCATTAAAGAGACATATGCATCCATAGTTTTAAAAAAAAAAAAAAAAGACTAACAAGCCCTGGCCGGTTTGGCTCAGCGGTTAGAGCGTCGGCCTGCGGTCCTGAGAGACCTGGGTTCGGTTCCCGCTAAGGGCACGTACCTCGGTTGCAGTTTGTCCCCGGCCCTGGTCGGTTGTGCGGGTGGCAGCCACTCGATGTGTTCCTTTCATATCGATGTTTCTCTCTCTCTCTCTGTTCCTCTCTCTCCCTCCCACTCTACCTGAACAAAAAATGGACATGTCCTCGGGTGAGGATAAAAAATAAAAATAAAAATAAAAACTAACAAATTGTATAGTTAATATGGATACAGTTCATTCTTTGTAAATTATACCTCAATAAAGTTGATTTAAAGAGTAAAAGATTTCCAAAGGCTTGGAATGAAATGACCTTTGGAGAGTTAGCATTTTATTGGCAGCTATGCTATTTATTAAAAAATAGAAAAGAAGGTAATACTGCCAAATACTTGTAAAAATCACTTTAGTTAAGTGCTTAAAAAAAAAAATCAGCATTGTACAGGAGATGGAGCATAATATAATCAAATATTCCAATGTATTTCATCCTTAAAAATAAACAAATAAATACAGCACTCAGATGTACATTGATCAATCCAAGCAGTAATTTCTGTGATATTGGAACAAATAACATTTCTTCAACTAAGCGCCAGATGAGGAAATCAGTTTGTATTTAAAGTCGACATCATATAAAAAATAAACACTAAAATCACATACATATTGTTGAATTTGCTTAAGTCGAATGCATTTCTAATGCAATTGTGTACTCATAAAATCAAAAAAAGGCTATATTAAAAACATAGTACTCAAAAAAGTATATCAAAAGTAATAGACTCACTTCAATAGCCAACAAAACCCACCTTATTATTCAAGAGATTATGTAGTCCCTTTTTGAGTCTCCCCCCAAAATTGTCCTGCCATTTGCCAACAATGACAGATGTTAAATATCAATTAAATAAATCACTCTCCTGGCTAAAGAATGTGCATGACCAGACACGGTAAATGCTCAGTGCAACTATTTCCCAATCAGGCTGAGAGCACAGAAACTTCCTGGAATTGGCCACCCTGCTGAGAATAAGACTGGTCAGATGATACATGCAGAGTGAATGTGACCCCATCACAGAGCTCCAGAGATGAACAACAGGGCAGACAGGACCTGATCGAAGCCCCCAGATCTAGAAGGTCAGAGAAGCTATGCCCCAACCCAAGTTCACAAATTAGCCTGGAGAAGCAGCGACAAGAACCCAGGTCTCCTGGTTGTCAGTCCTGAGTACATCCTAAAGCTTTCTTTTTTCAGAGAGGAGGAAACTGAGCAACAGAGAAGATGGATGATTTGAACATATGGGGTGGGGAAAATGATAGACACAGAGCATATAAAGGGATTCAATAAAGATTTGTTCAATGGCCCTGGCCGGTTTGGCTCGGCGGTTAGAGCATCGGCCTGCGGTCCAGAGAGACCCGGGTTCGGTTCCCGCTAAGGGCACGTACTTCGGTTGCAGTTTGTCTCCGGCCCTGGTTGGTCATGCGGGTGGCAGCCACTCGATGTGTCCCTTTCACACCGATGTTTCTCTCTCTCTCTCTTCCTCTCTCTCCCTCCCACTCTATCTGTACAAAAAAATGGAAAAATGTCCTCGGGTGAGGATAAAAAAAAAAAAAGATTTGTTCAATGAAGTTCAGGATATGCCAATAACCTTTTTTTTTTTTTCAAATTTGAATTTTCTTAAGCAAATGTAATATCTTCTCATTGTAAAAATATAAATACTAAATTATACAAAGAAACAGATTAAAACTCTACTCCCTTTTCCCCACCATTACAGGTAACTGTTAATTATGATCGACAATTTGAAAAATATCTTCCAGATATTTTTCTGGAGATATATAATTGTTAAGCAAATGTTGATTAATAATGCACACTCTTCTTTTTCATTTTTTTACTTAGTATGATATGAAGGACATTTTTCTACATCAGTAAATAGGATTGCCTCGTTTATTATAATGTTTGAAATATCCGTCCACCTTTCTGACGCTAATGGTCTCCCTTGAAGAACAGAGGGAGGAAATTAACAAGGGCATTTGGGGATAGACATTTTATAAATGGTGCTGGGAAATGTGTGTAGTCATTTGGAAATACACAAAATTTGATTCATTTTTCACTTCATACTCTAGAAAAAATTCCAAATGAACAGAGATTTACATATAAAATATAAAACCATACAGAAGAAAACGTGGGCTGGATATATTCATCTTAAGAGGGGGGAAGTCATCCCTACACATGACGCAGAATCCAGAAGCCGGAAGGCAAACTGGATCAATTTAACCACATAAATGGTTAAGTAAGAAAAGAAGAAGAGGGGAGGGAATCTATAGATTTTTTTACAAAGACACTGGAAAGATAAATCAATTAAATACAATTTATGGGCTCTTTTTGCATCCTAATTTCAACAAAATAAGTATAAACACCCCCCCCACACACACACACACACATACACACATTTTTATAGGACAGTCAAGGAAATTTGGAACATTGATCAAATATTCAAGATTAGAAAGAAGTAATTTTATGTCGTTTAATGTTTTCGCTGGATTTTTAAAGCATATATAATATGCTATTTTTTTTTTATCCTCACTCAAGGATACGTCTCCATTTACCTTTAGATAGAGTGGGAGGGAGGGAGAAAGAGACAGAAACATCCCACGCAACCTGACCAGGGCCGGGGACTGAACTGCAACCAAGGTACGTGTCCTTGACCGGAACTGAACCAGAGACTCTTTGGTCCGCTCTAACCACTGAACCAAACCAGCCAGGGCTAAAGCACATATCTTTTAAAGATACAGACTTATAACATTTATGGCTGATATAATTTATCTGGGATTTGCTTCAAAATAAATAGGAAGAAGTAGCTGTCAGTACAGATGAAGTAAAAGTGCCTATGGATTTAGTAAAAGGCGAAAGATTTATGCGATCTGAAGAGAAACCAGAGTGTGCCTATGGATTTCATCATTTCTGAATGTCTGTAATGGTGGCTCACCATACTAAATTTTCCCATTTCTATATGTTTAAAATTTTTCACACTAAACATTAAAATTTAAAAAGACTACTGAGACAGTGGTAGAGTGAAAAAAAAAAAAAACCTTATCCTGGGTTTGGTTCTGCCAATTGTTGAGCCACCATAGGTAAATCAAATACAAATTGCTTGTATAATTACAAATCATACACTACATTATGATTCTGGTCATTTATGCATATGGTCACCTCCCACTTAGATTTCAAATCGTTAATGTCATAAAGAGCATGTTCCGTTCATCTTTTGTACCCAGTGCCTAGCTTGGGACTTTTCCATGTGCAGAGAGTTAAATGCTTCCACAGTGCAGATGTGGACCACTGGATTTAATTAGAGTGGATGTATTAGTATTAAATATTAAAATGTTTTTAAAAATAAAATATTACTAAGTTTAAGAGGAATGGCATTTTATCAATGACAAGAATACTTAGTAGAGGAGAGAAGATAGAGAATAGAATCGGTAGACAAAAATAAATTACAAAAGTATCTTTATTATTATTTTTTTTATTTTCATCAGAGGACATTTTTGCATTTATCTTCAGAAAGAGCAGGAGGAAGAGAGAGAGGAAGAGAGAGAGACATCGACGTGAGAGAGACGCATCAAGTGGTTGCCACCCACATGACCCCACCTGGGGCCGGGGATAAACTGCAACCAAAATACGTGCCCTTAGTGGGAACCGAACCCATGAAACTGTAGTCCGCTGGCTGATGCTCTAACTGCTGAGCCAAACTGGCCAGGGCACAAAAGCATTTTTAAAGTGATACTAGCACCCTGGCCCGTTTGGCTCAGTGGTTAGAGTGGCAGCCCTCGAACCCAAGAGTCGCGGATTTGATTCCGGTCAAGGGCTTGTACCTTGTTTGCAATTCAGTCCCAGGCCCTGGTCGTGGTCATGTGGATGGCAGCCCGTCGATATGTCTCTCTCACTTCTATGTCTCTGTCTCTGTCTCTGTCTCTGTCTCTCTCTCCTACTCTATCTGAAGATAAATGGAAAAATAAATAAAATAATTCTAGCAGTATTATACTATAAATGATAAATATATTTTAAACCGTAAAATATAAGTATTTTAAGTTAACATCAATTGAAACATTCATCAGCTCTATAATGCTATATTTTGCCAAGTTTCACCAATGTCCCCACTCTGGCTCTGTGTCCTGTCGTTTGAACCATGAGTCAGGTTCCACATCATGTCCTTTCTTCCTCTTGTGGTTTAATTTCCTCCTCTATATTTTTACTAAATTAGAAAATCACAGCTCAGAGTTCAGGTCACCAGGAACGGCAGTAATTGTTTGATGTCTCTTTAATACAAAGTAGAGAAATCAAATAGCAAAAGAAGTGGTTTCTCCTTTGGGAGGTGATGCTTATGTTTATGGCCTCGATGGTGGTAATTTCTCAGGTGTATACTTATTCCCAAACTCACTGAGCTTTTACATGTCAATCACACCGTTATGGAAATGACTTCAGTAATCAATGGCATTAAACATTTTTTGAAACTATGCAGCGGTTTTTCATTAAGTACTACTTTCACCCACATTGACTGGCAGTCACTCCTGAAGCCAAAGGGTGAATGTTTTTGCCTTGGCAATGACCTTGAACCCAGACCTTTTATAGGCTTTCATTGACTATGACTCCAGACAGTATCGTTTCATGTTCTGTTGGATGTAATGTGGATTCTTTTCATATACAAAGCTATGTCTTGTTTTTCTTCATTTTTTCTCTAACAAGTAAGGAAAGTCATTAACTATTGGTAAACAAAGTCTCAGCAATCAAACTCTTTGCACCACAGTTCAGCCTACTGAAGAATTTCTGCTGTCCTGTTCCAAATGTCCCTAATAAAAGTACTTCGCCTCTGGCATAAGAGCTTAGACCCCTAGCTTACACTACTTGAGATACTGAGATTTATTCATTACGGCATAAACAGCATTATGGGAAAATTTTTTATTTTACTTTTATTTCTTATTTCAGAGACAAATGTGCACGATTCTCACCCAAAACAGTGCGTTCATGGGGAAAAGATATGTTGCCCTAACTTCGTGTTTCTCCCATCAGCAAGGAAAAGATTTATGCAGAGAGGCCACAACTTGTTCTTATTCATAATTTTCAGTATTTCCTTCATTGTTAAATAAAGATCACAGTTGACTGCCAATTGTTCTTTATGAGAAAGCATTTTGTGGTTTGACAGTCAAAGGCCACCTCTTTGATTCATTGGACAAAGTTCTTTCTCGCCGTAAATTAGCTGCTACTCCATCAATATTTTCCCCAATAATCCTACTGAAGGCTCCATCATGGTCCACAAAGCATTATTGATTAAATTTTTTAAATCTTTCCTCTTGAAACATGCAATTTCAGTGACAAATAGAATAAAAAATCATTGTGCACTTCTTCATCTATATACTTCAGTAATTCCCACTAGGACACTCTAGTGGTCTAAAAAGTGGCCACCCCAAAATATCAGGCCCTAACCCTTGGAACCCACCACGCTACCTTACCTGATAAAGTTTTTACAGAAGTGATTTGAGATAAAGAGATTATACTGGATACTCCAGATGGTCCCTCAATGCCACCTCATGTATCATTACACATAGGGCATCAGGCACTTCGCAAATATTTTTATTTATTTAATTTTCATAGCACTCTGAGTGGCAGATATTGTACCCCCTATAAAGATTCAGAAGATTTCACATGTGTCCAAGGTCACACGATGACAGAGCTGGGACGCCCAAATGCATGTACTTCCCGTATAAATTCTGCCTCCAATACAGTGGGTAGCACTGGGCTTCAGGCAGAGTTCAGAAATATCTATTTATCACTGATGTCAGTCTCTGCCATCTGCATTCCCCCTGAGCGGCAGGTAATAAAAATCCCACACGTATTTTATTAAACTGAATATATTAACATTATTTGAACAGTCACGACCGCTAAGTGCTCTGATAGAGAAATAGCCGCAGGACTTACTGACTTGCACAGAGTTCTTAACCTTCTCGCTCAACCATGCCGCACTGACATGCTTTGTAAATTGAATTTTTTGAAACTCTTGTGACTGTTTTTATTATTTTCCTGCCTCCCACATCACTGTTAGGTTGCAAGCTACCACACACATCTCGCAGATGTTCTGATGCTTGTTTCTAGGGTAACGCTATTGACATTTGGGGCCAGATCATTCTTTGTTTGCGTGGCTGGCTGGCCTGTATAATTTAGGAAATGTGGCAGCTTCCCTGGTCTCTCTCTCTCCTGTCCTCTTCAGTCAAAACAATCAAAAGCATCTCCAGCCCTGGTCGGTTTTCTCAGTGGTTAGAGCGTTGGCCCACAGACCGAAGAATCTTGGGTTCAATCCCCAAAGGCACGTACCTCGATTGTGGGTTCAATCCCCAGCCCCGGTCAGGGTCATGAGGGAGGCAATCATTCGATGTTTCTCTTTCTCTCTTCCTGTCCTTCCACCATCTTTAAAAAAAAGAAAAGAAAAGAAAAGAAATCAATGGAAAAATATCCTTAGGTGAGGATTTTTTAAAAAACCTCCAGACATTGCCAAATGTCCCCTAGTGAGGGGAGAGGCAAAATCACCCCCGAGAGGAACCATTGTTCTAGGTGAACACACACACGCATTTCTAATTTGTTCCTTCTTATAGGGCTGCTTAAAGGATGAAACAGCCCCCAGGAATATTAGAAAACAGCACAAAATTAAATAGGCTCTGAGTGATTCTGTAAGAAAACCACTGTTAGCACAACGTGTGAGGGTTAGCCCCTTAAAGTCTGTGACATGTTTTTTTTGCTCAGAGGTCTCTTCCATTTTATCTACACTTTATATCGCTAGAAAATCCTGGAGAGCTGAGGTCCTCAAATAAATGACCAAGTGAGAGAAAGTGTTCTATATATGCCACTATGGTGATCACCCATGCTCTTATTATGTTACGCGCATAGTTCATCTGCAAAGCAAATTATCTATAAATCTCCATGTACCTACAACAGATACATTCTACATTGTTTCCATTCTCCCTGAATCAATACCTCTGTAAATAATTTTTTTTTAAAAACTAGTTAAAATGTAACGATAAAGTTTGATTCCTTCGTGTGTCTTTACCCATCTGCCTTTAAGGACTACTTGAGAAAGGAATACTTCATTGATTCTTCTTTGCACAGGCGTCTGTGTTCAAATCCTGACTCTCAGCTAGAGTTACTCTGAAAATGTCCGGGAGGCAAATAGCATGATGGTCTGTCCTTTAGAAATTTGCTGCCAGGGTGCACTTTCTGCTAGCGACAGCAGCATTCAGAAAGCATTGATTTCTCTCTCGTAGGAACTGTGTCGCCCCCGTTCCCCTCCTTTTCAGTTGTCATCTCGTTGAAAAACGAAACCACTGGGAGTCATTTATATATGCGGTTGTTTGCCCTCCTTGGTTTCCTGGGGTTGCTGACCGGGAAAGAAGCCTTATCGATTGTCCCGATGGAATTGCTGTGTCATAGATATCTGCATCTTCAACTTCATGGGGCCGGCTTGTTCTCCAAATGGCTGGACCAGTGAAAAGTTCCGACAGCGGTGTTGCAGAGATGCAGCTACATCTAACGCGCGAGTGTTTAATTATACTAATAACATTTGGAGACATCGATTACATTCAATGTTCTTTACAATCCGTGAGGATTTTTTTTTTTCCCTTTAAAAGAATCTGATGACAAGGAGACACAGGTCTGTGTGCCATCTGAGCGCTCTGGCAAGAAGATGTCACATCTGTTCATCAAGCCAGAAGCTCCAGTATAAGCTTGGTCGGAATCTCGACCTTCTCCCTGCGTTAACTCCAAATGACCTCTGTTGTTTGCAGTTCGCTGCTGGTTGGAAAGTGACTGATGAGATCACATATTGAATTTCTATAGAATCCAAAATCATTTATTTGAGTCATGAGTACACATAGCTTGCTTTCCATCACGAGAAGTACTTAAACAGAGGGGATGTCCCCAGGAGACTGGAACGGGAGACAGCGGATTGGGATCACTGCATTCCCAGGAGGTACCTGTTTTGTTCCCTCAGATCCCTGGCACTGGACCAGAAGGCTGGACAGGCCAGAGTACCTGTTTCAACAGCGACACTGTGTGGCAGGATCAGCAACAACAGCCATAAATCCTGGACACCATGGTTTTTCTAGGTTTTTCTGCCGGAGTCAAGAGTATGCAGGACTCATGGAGTATCACTGGTGGGAGAGGGCTCTTGTTATCACCGGAGCATGGATAACAGGAGAAGAAAAAATATATTCTCGCTATAAGTAGTATGGGATAATGGAATGACTTAAGTTAAATATTAAACATGCGTCTCAGACTGATAGACAATAAGAACGAGAACGAAGGCCGATACCTTTTGTTAGGTATCCTCTATGATTCAGGCACGTGAGGTACTTTGCATGTATCATCTCGTTTACTCTTCACATCAAAGCCTAAAATGCAGCCCTGGCCGGTTTGGCTCAGCAGTTAGAGCGTCGGCCTGCGGTCCGGAGAGACCCGGGTTCGGTTGCCACTAAGGGCACGTACCTCGGTTGCAGTTTGTCCCCGGCCCTGGTTGGTCGTGCGGGTGGCAGCCACTTGATGTGTCCCTTTCACGTCGATGTTTCTCTCTCTCTCTCTCTCTTCCTCTCTCTCCCTCCCACTCTATCTGAACAAAAAATGGAAAAAAATGTCCTCGGGTGAGGATTAAAAAAAAACAAAAAATACCCTATAATGCAGCCCTGGCCAGTTTTCTCAGTGGTTAGCACGCCGGCCCATGGACCAATGAGTCTCAGGTTCGATTCCGGTCAAGGGCACGTACCTCGGCTGCAGTTCATCCCCAGCCCTGGTCGGGTCACGCGGAAGGCAACCAGTCGATGTGGCTCTATCACATCGATGTTTCTCTCTGTCTCTCCCTCCCTCCCACTCTATCTGATAAAAACAAAAAACAGAAGCTATAGTGCAGGTATTTATTTTCATCATGTGAGGAAACTCAGTGGTCAGACAAGTTAAGGAACTTACCCATTTTGCACTTGCCAAGATGTGGTGAAGTGGCTGTTCACACCTAACACTCCCCACTCCGAAGGCTATGTTTTCTTCATGTTCCAGAGAATGAGGAGGAAATCCAAGGAGCCAGTGCCCTCAGGAGGAAAGAAAGGAACCCCTTGTTACATTCTCTGACCCACGTGGGTGTGGAGGGGTCAGAAAAGGGGACACACCCAAGACTAGCACTCTGACCCGTTGAGAATTTCAGCTTTTCACATCATCTCCAGTCCAAACCTTACGAAATATCAACACATTTCCACCCTCTGTTTCTCACTGTGTGTGGTAGCGTGTATCAATAGACAGTCTTTTGCCCGGCTGGTGTGGCTCACTGGTTGAGCATCGACCCATGCACCAAGAGGTTCGATTCCCGGTCAGGGCACATGCCCAGGTTGTGGGCCCGATCCCCAGTGAGGGGCATGCAGGAGGCGGCTGATCGATGTTCTCTCTCATCGATGTTTCTCTCTCATCGATGTTCTTATCTCCCTCTCTTTCTTTTCCTCTCTCTCTCAAATCAATAAAGAAAAAATATCTTTAATAAAAATTTTAAGCCCTGGCCGGTTTGGCTCAGCGGTTGGAGCGTCCGCCTGCGGTCCGCAGAGACCCGGGTTCGGTTCCCGCTAAGGGCATGTACCTCGGTTGCAGTTTGTCCCCGGCCCTGGTTGGTCATGTGGGTGGCAGCCACTCGATGTGTCCCTTTCACATCGATGTTTCCCTCTCTCTCTCTCTCTCTCTCCCTCCCACTCTGTCTGTACAAAAAATGGAAAAATGTCCTCAGATGAGGATAAAAAAAAAAAAAATTTTAATAGTATTTTCATTATTATGTGTCACTTTGATTTCCTGGGCACAATGTCCAACTTGGCTTAATTTATCTATATTAAATAAGATAGAGCTGCCCTGGCCGGTTTGGCTCAGCGGTTGGAGCATCGGCCTGTGGACCAGAGAGTTCCGGGTTCGGTTCCCACTAGAGGCATGTACCAAAAAAAATAAAAATAAATAAGTAAAATAAAAAAATAAGATAGAGCTTTGTAAAGTACAACAGTTACATTAAATCGATATGACTCAGCCTTCTCCTACAAGCACAAATGTGTATGACAATGCAAAGAGTCATCACTGAGGAAACATTTCATTGTCTAGTATCCTCACTAACATAACTCAGTGCGAAGGAGTCTCATCCTGACAGTCAACCCTCCTCCTCGTCCTCTTTACTCTTTGGTCCTCCGCCGCTCTCACATGACTGGGGGTACGTTAATCTGGGTTCATTTGGCTGCAAGGAAGAGACACACGCAAAACTAGTTCATGGGAAATGATGGGTTTGCTCTTCCTTTCTCAACTTTCTTCCATGGGGCTACGTGGACTTAGAAAGCGACAAGTGTCCAAAACTTTTGTTACAAACACATGCTAATGAAATCGAACCTCTCAGTGTAAAAGTCTACGTGTAGCTGGGGGGAATCAGGAGTCAGGACGAGCTGAGGGGAGGCGGAAGGAAGAGGAGAGAGAGTATCATATGAAAAGGGGAAAGAAGGGATACCATTAGCAGTTAATGGAATTTCTTAAAAGGTTACAATGGTAGCCATAGATGAACAAAAATAATGGTATAACTCTAGGAGGAGAAGGGGGCGGGGAAGGGAGAAAGTGGGTGTGTATTGGTGAGCTATTTGTCACATAACCAACAGCCCCAACATGCAGTTCAATACAATCATTTATTATCACTCATGTATCTGCAGAGGAACTGGAGTTCACCTGATCTAGGCTGGGTCTGGCCAGATGGCTTTGCTTCTCTCTACGAGTCTACAGGTCACCTGGGATGGCTGCAAGCCATAGTGTTTATTCTTCTCCTGAGATCAATAGACTAGCCAGGTGATGGCCGACATACAAGAAGGCACCCCAACTGTGCAAACACTTTTCTAAACCCTGCTTGCACCATGTCGCCAAACATCTCATCAGCCAAGGGACGTCACAGGGCTGAGCCCAAAGTCAAAAGGTGGCGCGAGGTGGTGGGAGGATCTGCAAAGCCACACAGCAGTGGGCAGAGAGGGGTGAAGAATTGGAGCCAACGGTGGCAGGAAAAGCAGGTGGTGGCGGAGGCAAACTAAATTCTGCCGAAGCGGAAACCAATAGATAACACTCTACAGGATGGATGGTGTAGGAGGACCAGCTTACTATTTGGAGAAGCAAGTTAACACTAACTTTTTTTTTTTTTTTTTACCATTCTATTTTATTTTAATCCTTACCTGAGAATATTTTGTTTCTACTTATCTTCAGATAGAGTGGGAGGGAGAGAAAGGGAAAGAAAGAGAAACATGGAAGGGAGAGGGACATGTTGACTGGTTGCCCCCCGCACAACCAAAGCCAGGGTCAGGGATGAACTGCAACCAAGCTACGTGCCCTTGGCTGGAATCAAACCCGTGACTCATTGGTCCACAGGCCAACGCTCTAACTGCGGAGCCAAACCGGTCAGGACAGCACTCACTGACTTTTTAGAGAACTAAAAGTCGAAACAGTTGTTTCCTTCTGGAGATTGGTACCAAGGTGGAGAGAGGTCGGTTATAACCCTTTCCCTTGTTGTTTGAATGAAGGAGATGGGACCTCATGCAGACCAAACTGCAATCCTATGAGACAGAGTAGTGTGGGCCCCTCAGTTGAAGACACAGAGCTGTTCAGTACAGCAAGAGGTTATTCATACAGGGCGATAAAACCGAAAACAATATTCTAGGTTTCTATAGGAACACACACATGTTTGTGTAAACATGTATAAAAAGATCTTGAACTGTAGCCACTGGCTCTGGTTGTTTTTATGGAAAGTAAAGGAGAATTGTAGCTTTTTGTGTATTTATATAGGCATATATTTATATCAGAATAACATGTTTAAATGAGAAAAGGATGGTGCGCTACTTTCTTTGTCTTAACCATGTATGTTAACAACAACAACAAAAACAGTATCTATTTTGTTTGACAATATCCAGGAAAGGTTTTAGGTTCTATCTTGGTTCAAGTTCTATCAGTTTTCATAGACTTATGAAAATTTTCCACCTCGGGGACATCGCCTTGATGTGTCCCTGGGGGACGTAGAATGTGGGAGAATTGTTCTTGCTGCTACCCACACCCACACCCCCACACCAACACGCTAAATTGCAAGTACAAGCCTTCTCCACCTCCGTGTTAGACCGGCCCTGTCCATGCTGCGGGTGAACAGTTAATCGCAGCTTCTCTCAAACTTCTTCTTATTTTAACATGCTTGCCGAGAAAAGTGTGGAACAGAGAGTAAAGGAGGTTTCAGTCCTGACTCCGTCACTTACTTACTGTCGGAAGTGGGCATGTTATTTAAATCTCTGTGCTTCTGTTTCCTCGCTTGAAAACTAGTCATCATAATAATGATTGTTATCATAGGGTTGCAAACTCTCAAAGGATATTTAAGATAATCTGCACGAATAAAAATAGAAGGATATTTTGTCTTTGGAAAATGCTGAAGATTAGCTGGAAATGGGAGGTAGCATGGATATAACACTTGTTTCCCCCACTTAGGTTGTAAATTGTCCACTGTCCAGGCTTGGTCTTTGCCGGTTATCTTGCTTTGGGGTGCCATGACATGCTGGTTCCAGCAGGTGGCAGAAGAGAACTGAGTCAAGAAAAAAACCCACAAAAAACAGCCTGGGCATTTCAATATGCTCTGAGCCCAGGTGCGTTCACATTTTAATGTGCACTGTGATAACAGCTGTAGATCTTGACTTCACAATCGATATTGAACTTCCCTAATAAAGGTGGTCTGAAAAGTCATCTGGATAACCACTGTATCAAAAACACCATGTCACTGAGATTCACTCCTTCCCTGAGTAATCTCCGATGTACTAGAAACAAATGAATACAAAATATTCCAAAGAGTTCACAGTGTAACTAAATCAAACAGGGAGTAATCATTTGCACTTTGCAAGGCTGTCCTATAGTGACAGTATGCCTGCTTGATGTCATCTTTTCTGCTATGGCCCCGTCTCTCCAACCCCCCCTGTATCCACCCAAGTCCAGTTCAACAACCGCCAAAAAAACTCCCTCCAGTCTTACTTATTTCAAGTTCATCCTCAGCAAGTGAGAGAGTCCCAGCAAGGTAGAAATCACAGTCTTTTGTAACCTGAACATGGAAGTGACATCCCATAACTTTTGTCATATTCTGCTCATGAGAAGCAGGTCACTAGGTTTAGCCCAAACACGAGAGGAGGAGCTGTCACAAAGGAGTAGGTGCTAGAGATGGGGGACATTGGCAGCTACGTTACCAGTCTGCCTACCACTGGGTCTTGGCATCAGTCCACAACTTATCTTTCCAGTTTTTCCCAGAAGGCCTAACAGGGCCGCAGGCAAACCAGACTCCAGATGACCCCTTCTGCTGTCCCTAGTTCCACCCAGACTCACAGATTTCTACTTTCTTTTTTTAATATATGTTTTTATTTATTTTTAGAGAGAGAGGAAGGGAGAGAGAGGGAAACATCGATCCATCGCCTCATGTACATGCGCCAACCAGGGACCGGAACCCACAGCCTAGGTATGTGCCCTGACCGGGAATCGAACCAAAACCTTTGATGTACAAGATGATGCTCCAACCAGATGAGTCACACAGACAGGGCGATTTCTACTTCCTGAAGTTGTTCGACTGTCCTCTAATTATCACATATTCAAATTTAGCCTGTGCTTTCAGAAAATAAAAATGGTAGGCCAACAAAAAGAAAGCCTATCTGTGCCCAGCCGGTGTGGCTCATTGGATTGAGCGTCGTCCCGTGGACTGAGAGGTCCCCGTTCAAGTCCCAGTTCGAGTCCTGGTCATCCCTTGTCAGGGCACATGCCCAGGTTGCCAGCTCGATCCCCAGTAGGGGGCGTGCAGGAGCAGCCCATTCATTGTTTCTCTCTCACATTGATGTTTCTCTCTCTCCTTTCCTCGCCCTCTTAAAAAAAAAAACCAATAAGAACATATTTAAAAAATAAAAGCAAGCCTATCTAATATTAAAGAAGCATTAAGGATGCTGCCAGTTTCCAAAAGAAATTCTATCCTCCGGTAAAACTAAAATCTTTATTCTGCTTGTCCAGGGAGCTTGACCCAGAGCCCAGCAAAGGGGTATTCCTGTTCCCATTCACTGACGCTGCCCTGTCTTTCTGAAAGAGTCATCTTGACCCTCGGCTGTAGCTCAGCTCCTACAGACGGACTTAAAAAAGAAACAACAGTTCTTGGTCCAAAGCAATAAAGAGACAAGTGAGTCATAACAGTCTGGATTCTCCACCAGCATAAGCAGTTCCATGAATTGTCTCTACAGAAACCCTGCCTTTCTAGCCCAAGCCAACTGCCCAAACCTTCCATTCAAGAGCTTCATAACTCAGCCCTGTGCTCAGAAATGTCCCGGCCCCCGACAGCCCCTTTAGCCTCTGGCCACACCCCAGCCCAGAGTGCCGCTTGGTCACTTTCTAAAGAGAAAGGGGCTTGGGTTTTCTCTCTTTTTCTGTCCTTTGTTTAATGGGCGGCTCAGCCTCGGGCATCTGCCCTCTGCCCTCCCAGCTTCCGTCTCAACCAGAAGTCAAACAGGCCCGTGGCCTTGTGCTTTGAGAGGCTCCTGAAATAATGAAAACTCAGAAAGGGTTCGCTGCGTGCCAGGCTCTGTCCTAAGACGCTGACGGGGACAGTCCCGGGAGGAGCTTGGCACAGACGAGGGAATGGAAGCACAGGGGCGAGATGACTAACTGACAAAGTCACCGAGTTAGTAAAGGGTTTGAAGGCGGCCAGCCCTCTCCAAGTACAACTTGTCCACGGCGCGGTGGAAGAGAAAAACATGCGCCCCCAGTGAGAAGGGAAAAAAAAAAAAAAAGGTCAGAAATGTGTCTCCCTTTCCTTTTGTTAATTAATTAACTAATTAATTAATTTTGCATTTATCTTCAGATAGAGTGGGAGGGAAAGAGGGAGGAAGAGAGAGAGAGAAACATCCATGTGAGAGAGACACATCGACTGGCTGCCACTCACAGGACCCCCACCAGGGCGGGGGACAAACTCAGCCAAGGTATGTGCGCTTAGCAGGAACCGAACCCAGGACTCTTTGGTCCACGGGCCAACACTCTAACTGCTGAGCCAAACCAGCCAGGGCAAAATGTGTCTCCCTTTAATGAGGGAGAGACTTTGGAATAAACACCTTCGCTTTAAAAACACGTCCTTTTTCCAGGTACTGTATTAGAAATGCCTTCAGTAAAAAGTCTGTACAAGCCTTTGAACTAAACCCAAACCATGAGCTGATAAATCAAATCGAACCGAAGGTCCCTTGACAGACTAAACTATGCCCTGAGATCTTTGGAAACAGCAGATTTCTTCTGTTGACTACACCCCCCCCCACACACACACACACACCTTCGATATAAAGTCATAAGGGTTCTACTACTGTCAAATGTCTTTATTCAAAGAGACTCTATTACTCACCTGAATTGGACACCTCTGTGTTTTTGTGTTTTTTTTTTTTTATCCTCACCCGAGGATATTTTTCCATTTTTTGTACAGATGGAGTGGGAGGGAGAGAGAGGAAGGGAGAGAGAGAGAGAAACATCGACGTGAAGGGACACATCGAGTGGCTGCCACCCGCACGACCAAGGAGGGCCGGGGACAAACTGCAACCGAAATACGTGCCCTTAGCGGGAACCGAACCCGGGTCTCTCCGGACCGCAGGCCGACGCTCTAACCGCTGAGCCAAACCGACCAAGGCCACCTCTGTGTTTTTAAAGTGTGTTTTCATTAAGGGAGAAGACTCATAAACTACGGCAGGGTCACAAGATAATGGTAGTTCCTAAGTTAGACCCAAAATGTATCCTTTCAAACAAAACTAAATTAAAAATTAGTGATTCAAAATAAGTCCTGGAGTAGTTTCTGTGTACGAATGGGCTGCTATACTGCAAACTACCTTTCTTCTTAATCCATGTCATGTAGGGAATCTCAGACCCTCCCCAGGAAAAGGGGAGGACATGACCGAGCGGCAGTCAATGAGGCCACTGTCACCCTAGGCAATGTGATTGCTCCAGGGATGGACACATGGCTGCAGCTGGGCCAATCAGAGCAACAAACTTTTGCTCGAAAGCAGGTGAAATATAAGGTGCAGTGGCCCCAGGCCACCCCACTAGAGACAACCTGCCTGGAAAGGAAGTCAATACAGAAAAAAGCAGATAGAAACAGATGCCAGTAATTGTGTTACTGCGTTTCGATCCAGCTGCGCTTGAATAGCCTCCTATGCTCCGCAGTTAAGTGAGCCTATTAATCTTCTTGCGCTTTAAGTCTGTGCCTGGGGTCTCTGCCCCTTGCAACTGACAGAGCCCGGACTCGTGCAGGGAAATAGGTCAGATGCCACATCCTGTTCAGTCGCACTGACCACAGCAGGTAGAGTGAAGTGACACTCAGGAGAGCTGGGCATTTCAAAGCCACGCCCAGGTCCTGGGTGTGTCTGTTGAGCAATCCAACAGCTTTGCACACAGCTGGAGTGACTTAGGGCGCTCCTGGGAGGCCCACCCTATGGCTGAAGGTCATGTTGCACAAGTCAGGCAAAAACACCACATACCTTCTGAGAGGAAGTAGCCATGATCAAAGTAGGGCTATGAGTCAGTAATTTACTATAATTCCGGACTCCCCCCGGCCCCCAGGAATATCTGAATTTAACCAGAGAGCATAAACAGAGCCCAGCAGTTGGTAAAGAAGTAACCACATCGTTCTTGAAGTTTCCCATGACTCAATTCCTGCGGAACAAGTCCCTGCAAGCCGGGAAGAGAGCTTCCTCCGAGAATTTAATGCCTAAGTAATTGGGAATGCCCTCCTCTCCACGTTGGATAGCTCTACCGTAGCTGGTCCCAACATAACTCAAGCACCTTCCCCGGGGGTTCCCCATCCGCTGACTTCGGGTTCATTTTTTATTTCAAAAATTTGATTTCAGTACATGTATAATACATAGAGAATAGTATATCAAACATATATTTATACTTTTTAAAAAATATATTTTTTTCTTTATTGATTTTAGAGAGAGAGGAAGGGAGAGGGAGAGAGAGACAGAAACATCAATGAGAGAGAACATCGATTGGCTGCCTCCTGCATGCCCCCCACTGGGGATCAGGCCCACAACCTGGGCATGTGCCCTGACGGGGAATTGAACCGGCGACCTCTTGGTGCATGGGTACCACTGAGCCACACCGGCCGGGCTACACTTTAAAATAATAATTAAACGCCAATATACCCACCACTTGGATTAAGAAATACATTACAAGACATTTTTTGAAGTGGTTTGAGAGAGAGAGAGAGAGAGAGAGAGAGAGAGAGACAGAGAAATATCAGTTTATTGTTTCACTTCTTTATTTATCCACTGGTCGACTCTTGTATGTGCCCTGACCGGAGGTCAGACCCCTTGGTGTATCGGGACGATGCTCTAACCCATTGAGCTACCCAGCCAGGACCACATGACAAGTCATCTCAAAGTCCACTGTGTGCCCCTCCCTAACTGCATCTCGCTTCCCATCATGCCCTAGAGAATGAACCACTGTTCGGACTTCAATGTTAAGCATTCTTTTGCATTTTCCAAAATTAACTATAGTTCAAATGTATGTATCCCTAAATGATATACTACTTCGTTTCTAAATACTCAGTAATAAGCACACCCCTAACCATGAAAGGAACGAGCAATATTGCCTCTTTTAGATGAAGTCTACCAAGAAAAAGCTCAACAGAGCCTGAGTCACCACATAGCTCCCGTTCCCACCCCTCCTCGTGCAGACGGTAGGGCCAGGTCATGTCAGTGAGCCCTCAGAGACCAGAGATTGCCATATTTGGGGCATCAGGCAGGCCTGTGCTGTGGTCCAGGCACAGGACGTCCAGCGTTCTAAATGGACCATTCAGTATTTTCTGCTTCAAAACCCATGATTTATTGCTAGCCTTCCAGAGTAAATAGAAACAGACAGATCTGTGGGGTGAAATACCTCAGCACATCTAAGTGGCGGTGCATGAGTCCTTGGTCAACACAAAGCCACCTGAAGACAATAGTATGAGACTCAGACGTGCCATTTTCAAGGTGAAAGAAAAGTAAATGGCAAGGGGGGGGGCTGAAGGTCACTCCTGCAGCCTGTGCAGGTGCCCACTCGCACGCGTGGCCCTCACTCCGGACTCCCGTGGTTCCGGCAGGCTCCCCTCATTCCTGTTTCCACCCGTGTCTTTCTTGGTGTGGTCCCTCCTTGTGGGTGGAACACCTCTTCTTCGAGAAGAGCTTCTGGGGAAAGGTTGCACGAGACGCAAACATTCTGAGACTGGACATTCCTAAAAATGTAGTTTTTCTTTCTTTTTTTATCCTCACCCGAGGACATTTTTCCATTTTTTGTACAGATAGAGAGGGAGGGAGAGAGAGAGAGAAACATCGATGTGAAAGGGACACATCGAGTGGCTGCCACCTGCACGACCAACCAGGGCCGGGGACAAACTGCAACCGAGGTACGTGCCCTTAGCGGGAACCGAACCCGGGTCTCTCCGGACCGCAGGCCGATGCTCTAACCGCTGAGCCAAACCGGCCAGGGCTAAAAATGTAGTTTTTCAACTCTCACCCTTAAGTGGTCGTCTGAGTATAGAGTTCTAAAAGAGTGCTCTGTTGTCTTCTTGCTTTCAAGGTCGCTACTGAGAAGTTGAAAACCATGTTTGTTTTCAATCCTCTTTTTAAAATTTCTTTATTGATTTTAGAGAGAGGAAGGAGGAGAGAGGGAAAAGGAAGGGAGGGAGAGGAAAGGAGGGAAGGAGAGAGAGAGATGATTGATTTGTTGTTATACTCATTTATGCATTCATTGGCTGATTTATTGATTTATTTATTATCCTCACCTGAGGACATTTTTGCATTTATCTTCAGCTAGAGCGGGGGGAGAGAGGGAGGAAGAGAGAGAAAAAAACATCAATGCAAGAGAGACACATCGAGTGGTTGCCACCCACACGACACCAACTGAAGCCGGGGACAAACTGCAACTGAGGTACGTGCCCTTAGTGGTAACCAAACCCAGGACTCTCTGGTCCACGGGCCAATGCTCTAACCGCTGAGCCAAACCGGCCAGGGCTTGGCTGATTCTTGTATGTGCCCTGACCAGGGATCAAACCCACAACCTTGGCATATTGGGGTGGCGCTCTAGCCAACTGAACTACCCAGGCAGGGCCTTCACTTCTTTTTATTTACCTTTTATTATTTTTCTCTTTGGAAGCTTGTAGAAACTTCTGTTTGTTACCAATGTTCTGAAATTTCTCAATATGCGCCTTGTTGTAAGTCTATTTTTATCCATTTCGCTTTACATTCAACAGAAACTTCCAATCTGGCGATTTACGTTCTTCAACTCAGGGAAGTTTTCTTAAATTATTTCTTTGATGATCCTGCTTTCTGTTTTCTCTGTTCTCTCATTCTGAAAACTCAAGTTATTTAGATATTAAATCTCCTGAATGGATCCTTTAATTTTCTTATATTTTTATTCTAGTTTCCATGTCTGTATTTTTTTTATTCTACTCTCTGAATGATTTCCTTTTTTTCTATTGAGTTTGCAATTTCCAGAAGCTAATTTTTGTCCTCTGAATGTTCCTTTTTCATAGCCTCTTTTTCAAAAACAGCATGTTTCTCATAGTTACAGTGTGTTCCCGTTTCCTTCTGAGGACTTTAATAATGGGTGTTTTTTGCTGTGGACTTGTAGCTCAGTTGGTTACAGCATTGCCCTGATACACCAAGTTTGTGGGTTCGATCTCTGGTCAGGGCACATGCAAGAATCAACCAAAGAATGCATCAATAAGTAGAACAACAAATCAATGTTTCCCTCTCTCTCTCTATCCCCCCTCTTCTCTCTCTTTAAAGGAAAATCAATAACAAATAAAATGAAATAATAGGTGTTGTTTTTTTGCTAGTTTTTTTTCCTCCCTATCTTGTCTCTGTATGTTTAAAGTTGCTGTTGTTTATTTATTTGTGTTTTTCTTCTTTTATCTCAACTTCTCATGACAAACTTCTGTCATACATGTAGTACTTTGTCATGTATATAGTACTTTGGGGGCATCGACTTGTAATAACCAGTAAGAAGAAAAGCTGATTGGAAACTCTGAACGTGTGATGAGCTTTGTTGATTTTCACTGTAGGGTTGTGTGGATGGTACCTTTCGGAAGTAAAACCCTGATGTCAGAATCAATGGGTCTTTCCATCGGAGCTGGTCAATTTCTCAGAAAGAGTTTTCCAGTGTCCTGCCCAGAGGTAAGAACCCTGGTTCCAGTGGTCTAGAAGCCAACCGGAGGAACAGGGCAAGAGGTCCCTTTATTATGAATTTAGCGTACATATGGTCACTTAATCTCTCTGTTTGGGGCACAGTTTTGGCATAGAATAGTGCCCACACAGACAAATATGTCTGAAGCACCCCATCCAAAGGCCCCCTGTCCTGTCCCTTCAAAGACTAACCCTCCAGATCTCCGCCAGAGTGGACCAAGGACAGTCATGAATGAGAGGACAATGTGGCTCCACTGTCTACAGTGTATGGAGTTCAGATTCTCCCATTGCGTTCCTATCGCTCTAGTCAACTTGTCCTCACTGAAAAGCTCCACAGAGATGCTGAAATGTGGTTGATGGGTTCAAATTCAGGCGTTCTGCAAATGTCCTCTGTAGAACCATCCCCACAGATACTTGAGAAACGTATGTGAACCCCTTCCCCTACTGGGGTGAAACAGAGAGAGAGTTCTTGGCTGTAAGTAGGGACAGAGAAACTGTTAGGTTAAATGTCGTCTTGAAAAATCTCTCCTGTTACTCGAGTCCATTCCGACTGTGCTTTTCGTCGTTAAAAGGTCCCTCTGTGCCCTGGCCGGTTTGGCTCAGCGGTTAGAGCGTCGGCCTGCGGTCCGGAGAGACCCGGGTTCGGTTCCCGCTAAGGGCATGTACTTCGGTTGCAGTTTGTCCCCGTCCCTGGTCGGTTGTGTGGGTGGCGGCCACTCGATGTGTTCCTTTCACATCGATGTTTCTCTCTCTCTCTCTCTCTCTCTCTCTCTCTCTCTCTCTCTCTCTCTGTTCCTCTCTCTCCCTCCCACTCTACCCGAACAAAAAATGGAAAAATGTCCTCGGGTAAGGATAAAAAAAAAAAAGGTCCCCCTGTAATTAAAGGAAAGTTCCCCCCGCTGCCTTTCTAGGGATTTTTCTGGCGAAATAGTCCATGCCCGCATAGACATGGTTAAAATGTTCATATACAGTATCTCATTTGTTCCTTATAAGAATAGCCCTGTAGGACCTGGCCAGCCTGGCTCAGCAGTTGGAGCATCAGCCTGCGGTCCCGAGAGTCCCGGGTTTGGTTCCCGCTAAGGGCATGTACCTCGGTTGCAGTTTGTCCCCGGCCCTGGTTGGTCATGTGAGTGGCAGCCACTCAATGTGTCCCTTTCACGTCAATGTTTCTTTCTCTCTCTCTTCCTCTCTCTCCCTCCCGCTTTATCTGAACAAAAAATGAAAAAAATGTCCTTGGGTGAGGATTAAAAAAAAAAATAGCCCTGTGAATTAGGAAGGTTGGGGATGATGATGATGATGATGATGATTACTCCCCTTTTACAGAAGTGAAAACTAGTCTCAGAAAGGTTGCACAACCTGTAAAAGATCAGATTACATGTGACAAGTAAGGCCAATGGTATAACACAGACGTTCTGCCCCCTTGGCACCACTGACCACTCACTATACCACACTCGATTAAATAAATTAGCGGTCCCCTTGGGACATATCCACTTAAAGGTTCACAGAACAATTTTAAGAAAGAGAAAAATGATTGACCGTGAACAAAAGTTGAGATCTTGTCTCACAATTTGTGCCTTTGCTGTCAGGCAAAAAAAAATATGAGTGATTCGTTTCAAGAATCTGGATCTCTTGCCCTTGAACTCTAACAATGACGCCACCATATGATGTGGTTAACAGGACGCACAGCGACAACTTATTCTGCAGCCCGTGGTTGTCACTTCATGGACAAACAGGTGCCCAAAATGTGTCCACTCCCTCTATGCCCCAGTCAGGACAACTGTGTTTGCACTTAGCATATTCAGCACCCGAAACAAGTCACAACTGTGCTGTCCTTTGAATCTTGCTTAATTACAAAGAAATGTGTTAGTATTGAAGAAGGATGCTCATTTCATGGGGCTTCCAAACTCCTGGCTCCCTTTTTTATGTAACCCCAGTTTGACAGTCTGTATTACGTAAAAGATATACGTCTAGAAACATCTAGTGAACAGAGCATCTCCCCAAAGTCATGTGTAAATTACGTTGTTGGAATTTGGACTATATTGCCCCATAGGGAAAGTTGTGTTATGCTTTTCGAAGGCATGATTGATGAAGAAATAAATGAATAATTAAGCTCCCAGGTTAGTGCACAAAAGCCTGCGGAGGCTTGTTTTCAATCCATAATATGCCTAAAGGATAAGGCTAATGTATTTTAGATACATTTGGTTATGAGCACTAAATGTCGCTTTTATAGGAAGACACAGAGTCCAAGTGGAAACACTGCTGATGTCTAAACAAAATAAGGAAGGGCCTCTTTGTGTGACACTTTTTTATTAAGGGCAACATGTATGTATTGAGTTTCTGCAATGTGCTCAAGTAGGGGTAGAAAAATGTATCGGGCATGGCTCTTGACCTCTAACAAGTTAAGTGATGACTCATAATCAGTGTCTTGAGGAAGGAAGTGCAACAAAAGTGAAATTCCCAAATAAGTAAAGCTTAGCCCTTGAAGTACTCAAACTTTATTTATTTAACATATATATTTATCTTTAAAAATATTTCTGAGCCCAGCCAGTGTGGCTCAGAGGTTGAGCATCGTCCCATGCACCAAGAGGTCACTGGTTCGATTCCTGGTCAGGGCACATGCCCAGGTTGTGGGCCAGATCCCCAGTGGGGGGCATGCAGGAGGCAGCCAATCAATGTTCTCTCTCATCGATGTTTCTATCTCTCTCCCTCTCCTTTCATCTCTCTAAAATCAATAAAGAAAAAAATTTTTTTTTTAATATTTCTGAAATCTATATCATAAAACATGGGTTTAAATTTTTCTTGATGATTCTAGGTCAACATTACAAGTGTCTACTTTTAGAATATTAAGTTATGACCACAGGACTTATCGAGGAGTGTGTGGCTGTTTGTTCTACATTTAAAGGACCTAAATCCAGTCCAAATATTTGGAAGTTTTTCATTCTTTATCAATTGTCACCTTAGTTTTGCCTTCAATGATTCAACGTCACATCTTCTAACTCGCTGTTTCTTCTCTACTATGAATTAGAAAATTCATACTTTGAAAGAAGCAGGACTAAGAGAAAATAACCTGAGTGAGCTTCATGGTCTGGCCTTTATTACTTAATATCTGACACGCTCCAAGGTAATGTTGATACTACTGGTCCATGAACCACACTGATGAGTCATCTCTACAAACACAGAGATCTCTTTCTTCTTTCAAATCATTCTCTCAGCGGGGGCCACGCTGAAGCCTTCCAAATAAACCTCCACTTTGAGAGGATGATTGGCTGATGAGTCTGCTCAACTCTTTTCTTTCTCCTTCTGGGCAAGTCCTTGCAGAACCCTAATTTCATCTGCTGAGATTTTCCAGACACTCAGTACAGAATCACATTTCCTGGCCCTAAATCTTTACCACCTATTTACTAGATGAATAAATAAATAAAGAATGTATAAACATGCATGTATTCCTCAGCACGTCCTATAAACCAGGAATTATTCAGATACCTCCATTTGTTTTCTTTAACCCTAACACCCACTTTATCAACTAGGAATAAATAGCCTATATTCCAACCGGAGGTGATTAAATGGCCCGCTATTCAAGGTCATATTTAGTACATGGCGTCGCTGGGATTCCAATTCACATCTTCAGACCCCAAGGCCAACATACTTGCCATTTTACCAGAGCTGCTGTACTGACCCATGGAGAGCAAACGGAATATTTGGGGTGCAAGGAAAGAAGGCAATTTATATATATATATATATTTTTTTTTTATCCTCACCCGAGGACATTTTTCCATTTTTTGTACAGATAGAGTGGGAGGGAGAGAGAGAGAGGAAGAGAGAGAGAGAGAGAAACATCAACGTGAAAGGGACACATCGAGTGGCCGCCACCGCACGACCAACCAGGGCCGGGGACAAACTGCAACCGAAGTACGTGCCCTTAGCGGGAACCGAACCCGGGTCTCTCCGGACCACAGGCCGACGCTCTAACCACTGAGCCAAACCGGCCAGGGCCAATTTATATTTTTAAACAAGACGAACCCATGACGAGCATAACAGTCCCTTTACCCCACACCCATGGCAGACAATGTTCTTTCCCGGTGCTTATGAAATTCACAGAAGCCTCTTCAATCTAGTGTCTAGTAGCCAGAACTAATCAGTTGGAACAGGCACAGAGTACAGACGCCTCAGCTTCACTTATCTGGAAATTTCTTTGTGTGGTATCTCACTTAGAAACACTCCACCTAAAAAGTGGAAACTAAGATGCGATTTGAAAAGGCAGAGAGATAATGTTGCAGAAGATCATCATTCAGTAGAGCTGATGGATCATACTTTACCCTGCTCTGTGGTTGTCAACCAGGGGCCACGCTGGCTTCCAAGCTGATCCCCGGGGCTGCCTGGAGCCATTTCTCATGATCACAACTGGGAGGTGCTGCTGCTATCTAATGAGGAGAACCCAGGGATGCTACTGAACATTCTACAATGCACAGGACACTCAGCCCCTCCCACAGCGAGCCGTTTTCCAGCCCAAAATGTCAGCGGTGCCACAGTGGAGACACCCTGCCCTCGATCACAGCAGAACATCAGGAGGGAGCTGGTCAGAGCTCTTGGCGGCTGCTTCTCTCGCGTTAGGAAAATGAAGTCGAACCACTGTTTCTGGCTCTCACACACATATTGCAGAAGTCGCCGTGGTCCACTCACATCTGGCTGCAGGGCCGGTTTGTTCCCTTCTTGCCCAGATGACCCGAAGAGACATAAGCTATTAAAAATGAATCCTGGCTTTTCTCTTGCTGTTGCTCTTCATTCAAGACAATGGTCAAGGATACTTAAAAGAGAAGGGACAGTGCCCTGGCCAGTTTGGCTCGGCATTTGGAGTGTTGGCCCTCGGACCAAAGAGTCGTGGGTTCGATTCCAGTCAACGGCACGTACCTCGGTTACAGTTCGTTCCCCAGCCCTGGTCAGGGTCATGCAGGAGGCAGCCAGTCGATGTTTCTCTCATATTGATGTTTCTCCCTCCCTCCCTCCTACTCTGTCTGAAAATAAATGGAAAACTATTCTCAGGTGAGGATTAAAAAAAGAGAGAAAGAAAAAGGGAAGAGTAAGTCACAATCACGCAGGAGAACAACTCCACAGCCGAGCTGCTTGTCAGTGGGTGCATACCCACACTGATGCTGTGAGCCCCCTCACAATCCCTTTGTCCCTACTTTTTAGGAAGTAGTCCACGTACGGTGTCCAGAGCAGCAAAATTGCCACCACCTGGCCTCTCCCTAGACCTGCAGAGTCTCAGACCTCCCTAGAGCTCCGGACTCAAAATCAGCATTTTAAAAAGATCCCTAAGTGATCTGTATGCGCATTCATGTTTGAGAAACCCTGCTCTAGGGTTTCCAAACGGCAAAATAAAACTGCAGAACGAACAGCTGCAAAACAGATGCAAAGCTTAGTCACGTGGGCTAACAGATGACTTCCCCAGGGGATTTATGACCCTCTGTGGATGGTAGCTTATAATATAGAAAACAGAAATTTGAAGGGATATATGCAAAAAGCTAACGCCGTGTTATGTCCTTTTAATTGTCCTAAAGGGACCTGCCTTGGGTTAGCAGAAATGGAGTGCCTAACTTCCAAAACAGTTTCATGTGTCCAGTGAGTGATCAAGAGTTTTTGTTGGTGTTTTTTTGTTTGTTTTGTTTGTTTTATCCTCACCCGAGGACATTTTTCCATTTTTTTGTTCAGATAGAGTGGGAGGGAGAGAGAGAGAGAGAGAAACATCGACGTGAAAGGGACACATCGAGTGGCTGCCACCCACACAACCAACTAGGGCTGTAGACAAACTACAACCGAGGTACATGCCCTTAGCGGGAACCGAACCCGGGTCTCTCCAGACCGCAGGCCAATGCTCTAACCGCTGAGCTAAACCGGCCAGGGTGTTGGTGATTTTTTTCAATAGGGAACAAAGACAAAACTTATACCGACTTACCTATGAAATCAGAGAAATTAATTTGATCGGTTTTTTCAACACAGCATCGCACAATACCGAAATTCTGTAACAAGGCGGCGGGGGTGGGTGGGGGTGGGAGGGTGTTGGGGGGCAGAATCAATGTTGTGTTTTTAAATAACCTAGAAAATAGGTTCAGGTGAATGAATCAGGTTCAACTTCAGGCCCACTCTCAACTCACCCAAGCTGCCTTGACTTCATTCATTCAATATGAGACACCAGAGTCTGTGCAAAGATGCAGCAACCTCTACCTGGGCTTAACTGCGCAGGCAGGTGTTGAGGTGGAAAGGGGACAGAGCTGAGGGAGGGAATGGGGAGCAGACAGATCTGGGGGAAGGAGCGGAGGGAGTCGGATTGGATGCATTTGTGGGTCAAGAAGCTGGGCTCACCAGGAACCCAACCCAAGCCGCACGGGGGCGGGGGCGGGGCCAGCCTGCAGGACGGACCACACCTCTGCTTGGCGAAGGTTTTCTGAGGACAACGTCACGCAGCCCTGAGCTCTTTTCCCACGGCTCTGGGGCCCTGGCCTAGTTTCAGACGAACAGTCCCCAAGTGTGAAGACCCAGGAGAGCAGATCTAGGAGAGGCCGCTAGAGGCCGCGCGTGGTCCCTCCACCGAGGCCACCCAAGGGCCTGAGCAGGTTCGCAGCTGGCTTGGTTCAGCCCCAAGCACTGTGTGGCCTTTCAGAACATCCACAGGTGATGCTTGTGACCCTCCGCACAGGTCTGCAGGAGATCAGATGCCAGCCTCAAAGGCAGAGCACCCCGGGGCCCCTAAATCACAAAAGGAGGGTGGGGTGCTGCCTCTGAGATTCCTTCCCAGCCTTCCTCTGGGGCAGGTTTGATTCGCCGATAACAGGAGCCTGTCGCTTCACGGCACCAGGGAACTGATTGGAGAGAAACGGAACCTGAGGCTGCCAAATGCTCAGAGCTCAGTGGAACAGCTTCCTCCGCCACCTGAGGCTAGGGACTGCTCCCCAGGTGGTTGGGCAGGACTTGACCCTGCAAGAGGAGCTGATTTGGAAGAAACCAGCCAAGAGGGGAAATGAAACAGAGGTTTCTAGAGGCTGCCCAGACGAAAAGAGAAGTGTGCAGAGGCAACTGCACTCTTTAAGTCACAGGACATTTTTAACAGCAGAGTGAGGACCCGGAGGAAGCCTTAACAAGGCAAGTGGGAGAAAGTTGCTCCTAAAAATGTTCCTTGAGAAATTCTGAGCCAATGGATCACAATCCGGCCCAGGGCAAGAGACCCTGGCGCCGTCGCAAGGAAGGGAAATCACCCAGCGTTTGTAAGCACCTCTCCAGATTCCTGCACTTTGGACTTTCTATGTTCTGTTCTGGTGACCTGAAAAGCCAGTGGAGCAAGTGTAACTATGTATCCCCATTTCCCTGAGGTGGAAATTGACACAGGCAGAAATGTAATTTTTCAGGGTCAGCTGGTAACACAGTGGCAGAGCTAAGATTCTTCTTCTTCTTCTTCTTCTTCTTCTTCTTCTTCTTCTTCTTCTTTATAAATAAATAATACAAAAACCATTATTTGTCCCCTGTGTAAACTTTTAGCATTTTTTATGCATTTACCAGTTAATAAGAATATACTTATTTTTTTCCTCCATTTTTCACAAAATGGGGCATACTATACAGACTGCTCTATGTCTTGCTTTTTTTCGATTAAGATACCTTGTAAATCTTTCCTTGTCGGCACATCAAGAACTTCCTCATTCTTTTCTTTTTATAGCTACACAGTATTCCTTTGAATGTGGATATACCATAATTTAATTAACCAGTCCACTATTGTTGGCTATTGGGTTGTTTGCCACCTTTTGTTACTATAAACAATGTTGCAGTGAATAGCTTTGATCTTACAACAGCCCTCCCAGGATTCTTATTTTCCTTTTCTAGTTATGAAGCCTACTCATATTTGAAACAGCTCGCAGAGACTCTGGACAGAGAGTACTTGCCATTTTATCTCTTTCTGTGGTTGCTTCACGTCATTCTTTAAATACCAAGTGTGACTGTAACTGGGCTGTACTGGAGATTAAATCTGCAGATGTTGTTCTGCATAAACATGGGGTTTTTGCTACCAGTTGGATCACGCTGCTTTATACGTGTGCCAGGGAAGTTCAAGCGCAGAGTACCACAGCCTACACCAGGCATGGCTCCCAGCTTAGAGCTGGAGGAAGATGAACTAGAGCGGCCTACGTCTGCGGGAGCCAGTGTCTACTCCAGCTCTGGCTGTTGACCTGAAGGAACATTAAATGGTTGGAGGCAACGCATCAGGCTGACCCAAGGAAGCCTACCTTTTGGGAAAGATAAAAGGCATCACCCAAGCGTCCATCCTTGTCATTCCTTTTTATGCTTAGATTTTTCGGGTTCACCCTTCAAGATGTCTTTTTATCTCTCAAAACAGGATTCAGCAATTAGAGAGAATACTTGTGGGGAGGAAGGGGAATGGTGCGGGGGAGGGTAATGAAGGTCGCTATGTTTTAAGCCTGTGATTCCAGCTACCACCTGCATGGTTCGCCGAGAGACTGGCTCACTCTGTTTTGGATGCTTTTCAGTTCAGATCCCCATTCTTGAGTGCTTACTGCACACCCGTCACTATGCTGATGAATGACAGAAGCCTCCTGTCCAAGAGGAGATTCAGACACACACCAGATATTTTCAGTGCATAAAAAGAGACAAGTTCAAAGTTACACGAGCTATAATGCAGGTAGAGAAGTAAGCCCAGCATCTCATCTTGCTAGAGTGGCGGCACCTAACCCAGAGCAGGGAGGAGAAATGGGGTAGTCAGTTCAGTAAGGATTTGGGGGGAAATAATGCTAAAGTCAGCCCTGAGAGGTAGTAGGAGGTGCTCAGGCAGACAAGGCAAAAGGAGAAAACAGCACAAAGGCCCGGACAGAAAAATAGTGTGGGGTGCTGTAACCAAAGTGTAAATTAGTTTTTAAATACTTGACAAATTAAAGAGCAAGCTTGTAGCCCACGTGGAGAAAACGGAAGTAACTTTGAATTTGATTCCACAGTCCTTGAATATCAGCCATTCCTTCTGTTCTTAATTAAATTGGTCTTCTGTAATAAGCTCACCCCCATCCTCTTCACCAACCTCGGGAACATTCCAAGCAGACAGAGTTCCAGGCAAGCCCTTTCTGAGCTGTCTCTGCCCCCCTGTCTCTTATCTCTGACCCATGACTGTTTTCTGTTCGTCACAAGGAAGATCTGCGTTTGCCTTTTCAAAGCTGCCATCATGCTCTGAACTCATGCAGGTCCTGCGTCTGTCCTTCCAGCTGTTGACTATGAAAGGACAAGTCAGCAGCCTTCCGGAGACTCATATGATAGCCCTTTCCCCCCAAGAATGGAGACACTGGACAGCTTACAAAGCCCATCGTCACTCTGGACACATCAGTGCCAGTGTTATCATCAGAATAACGGTCACCTCCAGGGATGAGTTGATTTGCCAGATGTGGTTGAGAAACAAAGAGATTCTCTTCAAAGGTGGTTGTACAGATGGTCCTCCAATAGTACTAATCATGCCAGCAACAGTAGTTAACATTCATGTACAGTTTGCTATGTTCCAGATTCTGTTCCAAGCCCCTTAAAGATCGCTCCTTTGAGGTTTCATCTCCTTCATCTCAGGCTTCCTTCTGAGAGTCTGACCTGTTGTCTAGTTAAGAGTCAAGTGTCCTTGGGTTCAAATCCCGGCTCTGCCACCTACTATGTTTGTAATGTCTCTAGACCTGTTTTCTTTTTTTTTAATCCTCACCGGAGGACATTTTTCCATTTTTTGTTCAGGTAGAGTGGGAGGAAGAGAGAGGAACAGAGAGAGAGAGAGAGAAACATCGATGTGAAAGGGACACATCGAGTGGCCGCCACCCGCACAACTGACCAGAGCCGGGGACAAACCGCAACCGAGGTACGTGCCCTTAGCAGGAACCGAACCCGGGTCTCTCTGGACCGCAGGCCGACGCTCTAACCGCTGAACCAAACCAGCTAGGGCTAGACCTGTTTTCTCATCTAAAGGGAGCATACAAATACCTTCCTAGAAATAATATAGACTAAAGCACCTGACACATAAGTTCACAATGAATGTTAATTCCCTTCCCCAAAATAGCTATTTTTATTTCAATGTTTCTATTTTAAAATAATTTAAGACAGCCCGGCCACTGTGGCTCAGTGGATTGAGCATCACCCCATGGACTGAGAGGTCCGGGTTTGATTCCCGGTCACGGCACATGCCCAGGTTTCAGGCTTGATCCCAAGTGGGGGGGCGGGGGCATGCAGGAGGTGGCTGATCGATATTTTCTCTCATTGATGTTTCTCTAAAAAAATCAATGAAAACATATTTTAAAAAAAGAACTTAAGCCCTGGCCGGTTTGGCTCAGCGGTTAGAGCATCGGCCTGCGGTCCTGAGAGACCCGGGTTCGGTTCCCGCTAAGGGCATGTACCTCGGTTGCAGTTTGTCCCCGGCCCTGGTTGGTCGTGCGGGTGGCAGCCACTCGATGTGTCCCTTTCACATCGATGTTTCTCTCTCTCTCTCTCTCTGTTCCTCTCTCTCCCTCCCACTCTACCTGAACAAAAAATGGAAAAATGTCCTCGGGTGAGGATAAAAAAAACAAAAACAAAAACAAAAAAAAGAACTTAAGACAGAAGACCTAATAAAGGTGTTTTTAATAAAGATATAAACTAATCATAACATGTCATTCCTCCAAATAACAGAATGAAAGTATATAGACTCTATTTCCTTTTCTGGGGTTTATTTATTTTTTTGTTTTGTAAATCCTTACCCGAGGATATTTTTGCATTGATTTTTTTTTTTCCCGATAGAGTGGAAGGGAGGTGGGGGCAGAGAGAGAAACATCCATGTGAGAGAGACACATGGATTGGTTGCCTCCCACACAACCCTGACTGGGCCAGGGATCAAACCTGCAACCCAAGTACACGCCCTTGACCAGAATCAAACCCTCGGCCCTTAGGTCAATGGGCTGACACTAACCGCTGATCCAAACCAGCCAGGGCTGGGGGATCTGTATTCTTAAACAAGGCTATGAATATAAGGAAAGAATATATGACAGGAAGTCCCAGTGCCCATCAAGGATGTATTTCCTAATCTGGCAGAGTGGGGCCGAGGGGGGTGGGCTTTCCTCCTCGCCCCACCCCCTGAAATCATTAGCAAAGGAAAGACGCTTGGGCTCTTAGACCCTGCTAATTTTAGCTCTAGGTGTTAGGGTCATGGGGAAGTGGCGGGTTTTTGAAATGCTGACACACTGACACTTAGCACAGGACTGGATCCTGTTACAGCTCAGAGAAAGTATATAAAGAACTTGGCCCTAGGTGAGATTTTCACAAATGAAGCAATGCCTAGGATGAGGTAAGCGGTGAGCCTTGGGCATGGAAAGACTGGAGTTTGCCCTGGCCGGTTTGGCTCAGTGGTTAGAGTGCAGGTCCGCAGACCCAAGTGTCCTGGGTGCAATCCCCGAACCTGGTCGGGGACGAGCGGGAAGCCACCAATCGATGTATCTCTCGCATCTATGTTTCTCTCTCTCTCCCTGCCTCTCTCTCTCCCTGCCTCCCTCCCTTCCACTCTATCTAAAAACAGAAAGAAAGAAAGAAAGAAAGAAAGAAAGAAAGAAAGAAAGAAAGAAAGAAAGAAAGAAAGAAAGAAAGAAAGAAAAGACTGGGGTTTGAATCTCAGCTTCAAACTTGTCAGCCTTCTGTCCTTGAGGATGGATGAGTAATATAGTGTCACTTTATACTCCATCCCTTTGCTCACCTGTAAAGTGGAAATAACAGTATCCCTTGCACAGTATTGTTTTGCTGCTCAACAAAAACAGAAGCATAGTCAGAGCTTAATCCACGTGAGTCTACAGGAACTCCTAGCTCAATCCTGAACACCTAGTACATTGTTGGAAATCAACTTCCATATATCACTTTGTGTGGTTTAAAAAAAAAAAAATGTTTGTATTGATTTTTGAGAGAGAGGAAGGGAGCAAGAGCTAGAAACATCGATCAGCTGCCTCCTGCACACCCCTTACTGGGGATCAAGACCACAACCTGGGCATGTGCCCTGACTGGGAATCGAACCAGGACCTCTCAGTCCATGGGACGACGCTCAATCCGTTGAGCCACACTGGCTGGACCACTTTGTGGTTTTTTTTTTTAATCCTCACCCAAGGGTATTTTTCCATTTATTTTCAGATAAAGTAAGGGGGAGAGAGAGAGAAAGACATTGATTGGTTGCTTCCTGCATGACCCCAACCAGGGCCAGGGATCGAACCACAACCAAGGTACTTGCCCTTGACCGGAATCGAACCTGAGACTCTGGTCCGAGGGCCAGCTGACGCGCCAACCACTTAGCCAAACCGGCCAGGGCCACTTTGTGTTTTTTCAAAGGATCCATATTGGGATTATTTCCAGGCTCTGCAGCATGTGTCTGCCCACGTGGGAGGAACAGCTCTGATTTACACAATTTTACCTCGTCTGGCATCTGTCACATGGCCCGTGGTGGAGCGGTCACCCTATCATGCTCTTTGCTCCCAAGTCCCTTTCGGTTTCCAGTAGTGACAGGCTTTCGTCTTTCTGGGAAATGCCTCCATCTCCAACCCGGAGTATCCGCTTCCTTTAGTGCCCAGGCCTGGGACTGTCGTTCTGTCCACTTCCTGCTCCATCACCTTTGCTTTCTCTTGCGGTTCCTTAGGCGTTTCTCTCTCCTTTCAAAGACTTGCTGGATTTCTCACTCCGTTTCGTGCTCTTTTTTCCTTTGTTGCCTTTGGGGGCCAAGGCTGAAACCCCACTACCTCCTTGTCCCGTTGCTCTTCCTGCTATTTCTGTTCCCTTTTCCCTTCTCGCAAAGTGACACGAGGAAGAAGTGCCTGGACCCATCTCAAACCGCAGAGGCATTAAGATGAAGACACAGGCAACAATATTTGTGTTCATACAAATGATACATAGACATAAAACAGGATGATGAAATGATGAGTATTAAATACTTGAATGACTTTCTGGATAGACATCGTAAGTATCGGTGAGGATATAGAGAAAAGGGAATTCTTGTGCGCTTTTGGTGGGAATGTCATTGGGGCAGCCACTATGGGAAACAGTATGTAGGTGCCTCAAAAAATAAATAAATGGGCCTGGCTGATTTGGCTCAGCGGTTAGAGTGGCAGCCCATAGATGGAAGGGTCGCTGGTTTGATTCCTGGTCAAGGGCACACACCTGGGTTTTGGGTTTGATCTCCCACCCCAGTCGGGGTCCTGCGGTAGGCAATCAATCGAAGTGTCTCTCTCACATCGATGTTTCTCTCTCTCCTCTCTCTCCCTCCCTCCCTCCCTTCCGTTCTAAGATTCAATGGAAAAATATCCTCAGGTGAGGATTCACAAAAAAAATAAAAAATGCACCTACCATATCATCCAGCAGTTCCACTAATTGGTATCTATCCAAGAAAACAAAGACACTAATACTAATACACCCATGTTCATGTAGCATTATTTACAATAGCCAAGATATGGAAACAACTTAAGTGTCCACTAATGGATGAATGGGTAAAGAAAAATGTGATATATCTATATGAATATTAGCCATAAAAAAGAATGGGCTCTTGCCATTTGCAATAACATGGATGGACATTGAGGGTATCGTGCTAAGTGAAATAAATGAGACAGAGAAAGACAATATATGATCTCACTTATATGTGGAATCTTAAAAAAAATAATAATAACAAAAAAAATTGTAGATACAGAGAACAGAACAGATTGGTGGTTGCCAAAGGCGAGCATATGGGTGAGTAAAATGGGTGAAGAGGGTTAAACTACAAACTTGTAGTTATGCATAAATAAGTCCTGGGGCCCTGGCCAGTTTGGCTCAGCAGTAGAGTGTCAGCCCGCAGACCAATGAGTCATGGGTTCGATTCTGGCCAAGGGCACGTACCTCAGTTGCAGTTTGTCCCCGGCCCAGTGGATGTGTCCCTCTCTCCTTTTCTCTCCCTCCCACTCTATCTGAAGATAAATGGAAAAATATCCTCAGGTGAGGATTAAAAAAGAAAAAGAATAAATAAATCCTGGGGATGTAATGTACAGCATGGTGACTGTAGTTAATAATATTGTATTGCATATTTGAAAGTTGCTGAAAGAGTAGATCTTAATAGTCATCATCGGGAGAGAAAAAAATTTTGTAACCATAGCAGCAAATATTAACTAGACGTATTGTGGTGATCATTTCCCAATATATGCAAATACCAAATCATTATGGTGCATACCTGAAACCAATATAATCTGTATGTAATTTATACCTCAACCAAAAAATTTACATCTTGATAAAACTTTAAAACAATACATATATCGATAATATTTTATGCCATCTTACACTCACAAATGGTCCAACCCAATGAACACTTTACAGAAGCCATGCCCATTTCTGCAACCAGGCATCATATAGAATGAAACTTCTTCTTCTTGGTCTTAGTTCTTAACCACTTTCTTTAACTCCTTTCTTATGCTTCATTGCATCCAGGTCTAAAGGTCAGGGGCAAGACCACATCTAAAGGAGTGAGGACATGGAAGGAAATAGTATGAGAGCAGAAACGAATTGTATTAGACCCAGAATTCAGGTGCCAGAACAGAAGAGGTTAAGTCCCATTCCTTTAGAATCTGACCCTTTTGCTTTCATGGTCTAGTACATCTCTGAATTAGGAGGCCTTTCACTTGGCTATCCTCAAAGGCAAGAAGTAAAAGGTTCTGGGTGATTGTTACGAGAAGTACTGATACTTTCAGGACTAGTGTCATCAAAAGTGTGTGGTGTGTGGATGTGTCAACTGGCTTAAACGAACCAAATCAGGGTGGACACTGCTTGATTTCATGTGTGTTGCCTTGGACCACCCTCCAGCTTAAATACCTACTACGTATGACCTTGGCTCCTCCAAGACAATCTTTACTCTTCATTGGGTATATTCATTGGGTACTCTTCATTGGGTATATTCATTGGGTACTCTTCATTGGGTATATTCATTGGGTATATTCATTGGGTACTTTTCATTGGGTATATTCATTGGGTATATTCATTGGGTACTCTTCATTGGGTATATTCATTGGGTATATTCATTGGGTACTCTTCATTGGGTATATTCATTGGGTATATTCATTGGGTACTTTTCTTTTTAATCCTCACCCGAGGACATTTTTTGTTCAGATAGAGTAGGAGGGAGAGAGAGAGAGAGAGAAACATCGACGTGAAAGGGACACATCGAGCGGCTGCCACCCGCATGACCAACCAGGGCCGGGGACAAACCGCAACCAAGGTACATGCCCTTAGCGGGAACCGAACCCGGGTCTCTCTGGACCGCAGGCCGACGCTCTAACCGCTGAGCCAAACCGGCCAGGGCTCATTGGGTACTTTTCATTGGGTATATTCATTGGGTACTCTTCATTGGGTATATTCATTGGGTATATTCCTCCATTCCTCCCTCATTTTCCCTGGACCCTATGACTTACCATTGTCCCACTCCCCATCTCATGGACAATGTTCCTACTCAAGTTGCTTCCTAAGTGGGACCCTAACACCAGTAACAAAACACACGCATGTGCGTGTGCACACCCCCCCACACACTTCTCTTTCCCTTCAGAATCTCCTGCACCCAGATCGAGTGGTTGTTCAATTCACCTTGCATCTAAATACTGCCTTATAACAATCTTCTGTTGTTCAAAAAAATAAAACTATTATTCATGGTCTAGGGTGCTCTTTACTTTGTCACAGAAGTGTGTCCTGGTTACTGTCATATCCTCTACAATGCCAACATAAAGTGCCTTGCTTATGCAAGTACTTGATGGGTCTTCGTGGCTACTCAACTATTCATGTCATGGATGACTCGGCCTCTGCTGGGTTTTGCCTTTATTCTTTCAGACAGGGCCTGGTAGTCTCTGGAGAGGTTGCTAAAGCTCGTAAAAAAAAAAAAAAAAAAAAGAGCCAATTAACTAAGGCTTTAGGATTCCTGTAATCTGAGAGGGGAGCAGGCCTGTAGCAGAAATCCCTGTTTTAGAATGTGTCCACTGTGTGTCTGGAAGCTGAAAGAAACAGGAGAAGAAAATAGGACAGGAGATCAACAAATACTGTCACTACGAAACATTTACTCAGACGGGCTCCTGTCTTATCCTGGACACCAGAAAGGAAGTAACTCCTTGCTTCGGAAAATAAGATTCCCAGAGCAGGGAGACGCCCGTGGCTTTGGGCCAAGGCTTGGAAAGGCCTAAGTGTAGCCTGTGTAGGAGTCTTTATACACGAGAGGTGCCCATGAATGGTGAATGCATGAGAGAGAGAGAGAGGGGGAGAGAGAGAGAGAGAGAGAGAGAGAGGGAGAGAGGGAGAGGGAGAGGGAGAGGGAGGGAGGGAGGGAGAGAGGGAGAGAGAGAGAGAGAGGGAGGAGGGAGAGAGGGAGAGAGAGGGAGAGGGAGAGAGAAAGAGGAAGGGAGAGAGGGAGAGGGGGGGGAGAGAGGGAGAGGGAGAGGGAGAGGGAGAGAGAGAAAGGAGAGAGAGGGAGAGGGAGAGGGAGAGAGGGAGGGAGGGAGAGAGGGAGGCAGGGAGGGAGAGAGGGGGAGAGAGAGAGAGAGAGAGAGAGAGAGGGAGAGGGAGAGGGAGAGAGAAAGAGGAAGGGAGAGAGGGAGAGAGAGAGAGAGAGAGAGAGAGAGAGAGAGAGGGAGAGAGGGAGAGGGAGAGGGAGAGAGAGAGATAGGCAAGTATTCTCTAAACGATATAAACTTCTAGCTTCTAACCAAGACCGATTTCCCTTGAAAACTATAACTGTGATAACTACAAACATTTAAGTTCTTTCTATGTGCAGGACACGGTGATACATCCTTCCCTGTATTCCCTCATCTCATCTGCACAGTTCTCTAATGTAGATTCTTTTATTATCTTCATGTAAATAAAGAAATCTAAACAAGGCCAGACAGCTGGTGAGTGGTGAACCTGAGAATGTTGAAGGAGAAATGTAGGGACTGAATTTAGATCAACTTGGATTGGAATCTTGGCCCCATCATCTATTAGCTGTGTGACTTTTACAAGTGACTTCAACTCCCTGAATCACATTTGCCTCATTGGAAAAATCAGGTTAATTGGGTCTCCAATGCAAGGTTGTGAAAGTTGGAGGAGTCTTAGAACTTTGAGTTTCCTGTGGCTGAAGGGCTAGTAATTTGGACTAACCCCTCTGCTGAAAATAACTAAGCATGCTGGATAATTTTTCTTCCCATCTTCATAAAAGCATCAAAGAACTAACGAAATAAATTTTTTTTTTAAAAATCCAGGCCTGAATCTAAAAGAAAGCAAGAACTAGCCCTGGCCGGTTTGGCTCAGCGATTAGAGCATCAGCCCTCGGACTCGAGTCGCGGGTTCTAGTCCAGTCAGTGACATGTACCTCCATTGCCCTGGTCGGGGTCGTGCGGGAAGCAACCAGTTGATGTGTCTCTCTCACATCGATGTCTCTCCTCTCTCTCCCTAGCATTCTATCTGAAGATAAATGGGAAAATATCCTTGGGTGAGGATTAAAAAACAAAACAAACTCAAGATATAAATTTAAAATGATCCTACATGAGGAATATGATGAGAAAATTGGGGAAGAGGCACCAAAAAGTCAGTGGGAGAGCAACAAAGACGGAACAATGTGTGTGCTGTGCCCCAACACCCATGCACACCCTCTCATCTTTATACCAGCTGTTCCTTCCATTGTAAGTATAATCATGTCTTCGGAGTTGGGTGACCCAGGTTCAAATCCTGGCTCTGCCACTTACCAGCTGGGTGACTTCGGTTAAGTCATTTAATCTCTCTGTCCATGTTCCTCCTCTGAAAAATGGGGATGATTACAAAACCTCCTTGTGGTTTATTGGATCAGATGAGTTCATGTCTGCAGAATGTTTACATAGGAAGTAATTATACGGTAATGGGGTAGGACGGATGATAATGATAATTTTCTGAAATGATCATTTCCCCCTTATTTATTTGGCAAGATTACATTAATCCTTTACGATTTGGGTAAAATATTACCTTCTCTGTCAAGCCTCTCGGAGTCAGTGTAACCACGAAACTTGACATATATCCTAGAGCCCTTATCACATCCTATTGCAAGGACTTGTTGATGGTTCGGTCTCCACTATGGGACTATCAGTTACTTGATAGTGAGGACTATGTCTCATTCCTCACTGTATCCCCAGTTGCTAGTAGAGAACTTGACACATAATAGATGCTTAGTTAACATTTGATAGAAGGTTTTTTTGAGTCTCCTACCTTTTATTCTTTATTAAACAAAACAAAACAAAAAAAAAACCATGGAACATTGTTCTTTCACTTGAATGATCTCTCTGGAATATAAACTTCTTATGAACAGCCCCCTTTTTTCTATTTCATTTGGTTCTGCATGAGATGCAGGTGTCAGGAAAACGACTAAACCGCGATAAAAATGATATTGGCAAACAAGTTGGGCCGATGAGTCATGAGATCAGAGGCTGAGAAATGTTCACAGAATTCTTCCTGCTTGTGTGGGAATGTAGATTAGAATCAGCTTCCTGGTTCAGCTGTATTCATGGTAAAAATACTGAACTCGGGATTAGATTTGGATTTAGGTGTCCAGATTCACTCTTTATTTGTTAGGTGACTTTGAACAAAATCAAGTCTCCCTAAACTTCACTTTCCTCATCTGTGAAGTGCGTTTACTAATACCAACCAGAGCCCTGGCCGTTTTGGCTCAGCTGCTAGAGCGTTGGCCTGCGGTCCAGAGAAACCCAGGTTCGGTTCCCGCTAAGGGCATGTACCTCGGTTGCAGTTTGTCCCCGGCCCTGGTTGGTCGTGCGGGTGGCAGCCACTCGATGTGTCCCTTTCACGTCGATGTTTCTCTCTCTCCCTCTCTTCCTCTCTCTCTCCCTCCCACTCTACCTGAACAAAAAATGGAAAAATGTCCTTGGGTGATGATAAATAAATTAATTATTAATCAAATCAAACACAACCAGACTAAATACTTCACCTGGGAACAGACAACCCTCATGGAATTTAGAGACTCTCTGTTTTGAGATTCTTTTTCCCCCCTGAGTAACTGAACTTGATTCCAGAGAAAACAGCCCCAGGGGGCCTGCTTGGAAAGCACATAGGAGAGCTCATGTTGTCCCCATGACTTGACTTTCTCTGACACATTCATCGCCATCACAGGAAGCCCAGCCCCAGCTGGGGGTCTGAGAGCAGAGAGAAGCCTCATTACATGACTTGGACTTGAAAACCAGCTCAGAAGACGAGAGCACAACCTTGGCCAGCGACTGAAAAAATTCTTCCCAACCAGGAGTCAGACCGTAAGGGTGGGGCATTAGAGGAGCCGAGGGGTCCACCTCCGAGTCATTTAAGACCAGACTCCGCATCCTGGGTTTGGTGACATATTTTCTCATCCTCGTCATTAAGCTAGCTGACCTCTTCCTTGACCCTTTTAGAAAGCTAGAGACGCCCAGCTGGTGTGGCTCAGTGGTTGAGCGTCGACCCCTGCACCAAGAACGTTGCCGGTTTGATTTCCGGTCAGGACACATGCTCAGGTTGTGAGCCTGATCCCCAGTGGGGGGCATGCAGGGGGCCATCAGTTGATGTTCTCTCTCATCAGTGTTTCTCTCTCTCTCTCCCTCTCTCTTCTTCTCTCTCTCAAATCAATAAAGAAAAAAAAATCGTTTTAAAAAAAAAAAAAGCCCTGGCCAGTTTGGCTCAGCGGTTGAGCATTGGCCTGCAGACCAGAGAGTCCTGGGTTCGGTTCCCACTAAGGGCACATACCAAAAAACAAACAAACAAACAAAAAAAAACACAGCGGTTGAGCATTGGCCTGCAGACCAGAGAAAGCTAGAGACATTTCATAACGGAATGAAGCAGTATTATTTTCACAGGTCTTCAGTCCATTAAGACCATATTCTTCAGCCAGGAACCAAGGTACACATTCATGAAATTATAAGATACTAGAACTTAAAAGGAATTTAGAGAACACCAGTTAGGACCCACGGAAGCTGAGATCCAGAAGTGCAGTGACATGTCCCTGGGCAAGTAGTGGGTGGGACCAGGACTCACTCAGATGTCTTCACTCCCCGCCCAGAGCTACAGAACTCCACCCTCCCCGCCTCCCCGACCACAGCCTGGAAATCCAGATGCTTCATTTGTCAGCTGTGGTCCAGAGAGAGGGTGGATCTAGGTCATAAATGCAATCTGCTATCTAAACAGCCTGGTTCTACTGCCAGGGCAATTCATTTTGAAATCTCCTACCACAATAGGCTGCATGACATCATCATCTGTCTGAAGACAGTTCCGGTTGTCATTACATTAATTAAGATTGCATCAAGAATCAAATATGTTCACCCATCCAGTTCTTTCTCACTGAGTCTTCCCCAAGCAGCCTTTCTCTTCCCTATAATTTCTTCCTAACTGTCCTAGAACGTAAAGGAGTTGGGTAAGATGCCAAGACTTTGTTGACAGTGCTCTGTAGCCCAGTTTAACTTTTATTTAACATCTGAAGAAAAGAGAAAAATATTCAATACTGCTATGTGCCAGGCACATTCCATTTGGTATCCCATTTAATCCTCATAACAGTCCTCTGAGTTAAATAAGTTATCCACAATTTGCAACTGAGGAAGCAGAGACAGGAGATAACTCTAGACCACATCTTTAGCAAGTGGTAAAGCCATTGTTGAGCCTAGTCTTCCTGTGTCCTATGGCAAGGGTCCATCATACAGAAGATTAACAAACAAGGTGTAGTTTATGTGCATGTATAACTTATATGTGTATTTCGCTTTATGCCGAACAGACTTATACATGAGGTCCATTTCTAAGCAATGCCTTGAAATAGTAACTGCACTTCGAATATTGAAAAAATGAAAAATAAGGTTAGCATACTCACGGGACTCTGTTTCAAGGAGTCTTTCCATTCAACTTCCTACGGAAGAATGTTTCGAACACGGAAATCACCATAACAATAAAGACAGACGACTCTTCACTCCGCTGTGCCAGAATCTCATCTGGATTTAACCTAAGCTCCAGTCCATTCTGGGCCACATAAATCTGCCCTTTGTGCTGTAGAGCAAATCTGTATCCCATCCTCACGAAACTCCAAACTAGTTTACAACAACAAGAAGTGACTGTTTCGTAAGTGGTTGCTGGGTGCTAGACACTTGGGTGCCTTTTAAATGAATTACTTCGCAGGGGTCATAGGAGTGAATTACCAGTACGAGCATCATCTTTATATTTAGCTAGCTAAAGTCCACCCAGCAAGTAAGAGACGGAGCCATGCCCGTGACTGCCATGCTGTGACTCCACCCAGCTGTGCAGAACGGCCCAGGTGAAGGTTCTGTCCAGGAACTCAGGTGGGCTTGGGAGATTGAAACTGCAGACAAGGAGCCAGAGGCAAGAGTCTCACCTTCAGCTCCTCTGTCCTCCGCTATGGAGGTGACAAATGAACCAGGTAAACTCCAGGAGGAGACTTGCCACGATGTCTCACAGTTCACACTTAGATGCAACTATGAAACCATCTGTGGAGGTTTCAACTCTTCTCTCAACCTGTCAGTCTGGGGAGAGACTTCGAATTTTTTTTTTTTTTTTTTTGTTACAAGTGCCAGTAGTAACAGGTAATAACATCGACTTACGGTTGACCTCATTCAATTGCCCAAGAATGTCTTATCTCACCTCCTCTACACATTGCCTTCTTGGTGTGCAAACAGCAGGGAGGCCACCATCCCACACCCAGGAGACTTTGCTTTCCACTTTGGGGCTTCTACCGAGGCTCTGCTCCCTACTAATCTCTGCCCTGAAGAACCTTCCTGACTTTTCACGCCCAACTCTGGTCATGGCTTCAAGGTCTACCTTGGCATTTGGCAAACGGGCTATTTTGTCCGCACGTGTTTTAAATGGCCTGTTTTGCATGTTTTATTCCCCTGAGTCAGGTCAGAAACTTCTCAAGGACAGGATCATGTCTTTTACTTATCTGGCTTCCCACCCATAACACAGAGCACTGTCTTCACGCACAACACGTCAGGACATCTTTGCTGACAGACTTTCACTGCCTCCGCCCAGCCTCCGACATAAGGAAAAACACGCACAGGCCAAAAGGAAGGAGAATAAGGCAGAGGTCTGGGTTTTGCAGTCTTCCAAAAATTAGACAATTCTCTCTGGGAATTTTCATGTGAGTTTCTTGATTAGCAATCAAATATCACTCAGGCATTAACTACTTCTGGAAATAGAACCAAGACTCATTGAAGACCTCTGGGCCAGCTTCCTTACATGTATTATTTCAATTAAGCCCCACAACAACCAGAAATAGCAATAAATGTTTTTCTCATTGCGGGGATGAGAAAAATGGCTCTGGGAGGTTAAATGATTTTTCCCAAGGCCTCCTGGGTTCAAAACCCAGCCTAATTCCAAAGGCGGATTTCCCACTCAGAAGCACAGCCCCACTTCCGCCCCAGGGTTCAATTGTCCATCCTTTCCATTTCTTTTCTTTGTATATCATAGGTTTATCTGCAAGCTATATACTATGGACTCCACGGGAAATTCATAGTAAACTCACGGGAGAAAGGATCAGGGAAGAGAAAAATGAACAAAGTTCTTTGAACCCCCACTCTGTCATTTATTTACTTTATTATTATTATTATTATTATTATTATTATTTTATCCTCACCCGAGGATATTTTTCCATTTTTTGTACAGATAGAGTGGGAGGGAGAGAGAGGAAGGAGAGAGAGAGAGAAACATCGACGTGAAGGGACACATCGAGTGGCTGCCATCCGCACGACCAACCAGGGCCGGGGACAAACTGCAACTGAAGTACGTGCCCTTAGCGGGAACCGAACCCGGGTCTCTAGACCGCAGGCCGACGCTCTAACCGCTGAGCCAAACTGGCCAGGGCTATTATTTTTTTTTAAGTCATTCATTTTATTGAGGGAGACGGGTTACTCAAATGTTGACCGGTTGTAGGCAAAGGAGAGAAACATTAAAAGGCAGGTGTGTTGGTAAAGGAATCAGAATACTCAAGGCTCTGCCCAGCAAATACTCTGAATCCAGGACTTCTGCATTGCTCCATGGCTCGGTTTCTCATGGGTCACTTGCTTTTCAAAAGATCCTGGAGACCAAATGAGATAGGATTCTTTCAGTTATCAACCAAGAGGCTTTGGGTCTTCTCTCAGCCAAGGCATCCGGGCAAAATATCATTCATGTGTCGGATTCCTTTGAGGATGATGGCGTCTTTCTCATTGCATTGACACGCTGTTGGTCCTCTTCTCCACGTGCTCACTCTTCAAGAATTGTCTCACCTCCCAATCAAGAGCCTCGCGATGACCAAAACTTTGCAGAATGCTGGGATTTCTGTGACATTCCTCAAGTAAGTTCATCAAGACGTTGCTCTCTTGAGGCAACTACGGAGAAGGTGATGGAGCCCAGTTGAGCAACCCAACTCGCGGCCACACCAGGAGGGCTGAAGCGGAATTCACTGGGAAGTCTCCTCACCCCGGTCGCCAGAGCCAGGTCAGGTCCTGGTGGAGAATGCTCCTACCCCCGCCCTCCACGGCTGCTCCCTCACAGCTGACAGGCTCTGTGGGCCTAGCCGCTCCAAGCCTCTCTATTTATACTTCTTTTTTTTTCCTTCTATTGATTTTAGAGAGAGAGGAAGGGCGAAGGGGAGAGAGAGAAACATCAATGAGAGAGAACATCAACTGGCCACCTCCTGCATGCCCCCCACTGGGGTTCGGGCCCACAACCTGGGCATGTGCCCTGACTGGGAATCGAACTGGTGACCTCTTGGTGCATGGGTCCACGCTCAACCACTGAGCCACACCGGCCGGATTATTTACACTCCTTAATGATCTCATTATGCAAATGAGAAAACCAAGGCTCAGGAAGTCACTTGACTTGCTTCGAGTTGCACAGCAAGTCGGTGCTGGGGTCAGGATTCAGCCCCGGGACCATCTGATACCAAAGCACAAGCATGGAACTTCCTAGAAAAATAGTGACAGTCTACTAAAATAGCCTCTGTTTTTAGAATTTAGGACTGTGGCCTTAGCATGTTGTCAGGCCCGGTGGGTAACAGGTTGGTATGACTGGATCAAGACTCTAAACGCCATGAACTTTTGACATTGGTGATGTCAGGCACTCACGGTGTGGCTCGCTGGAGTCTACAGAGGAAGCACAGGAGGTCACAGGCCAAAATTACACATCCAGCCATCCTCCAGGGGCTGATTGCCCATGAATACACTGCTCACACAATCTGTGTGGTGACAAGAGACCCTGCAAACCACCAGTCCCACTGAATAAGCTCAAACTCTCTGTAGCCCATCTCTTAAGGATGAATCTATGCTCAACCATCCTTAGGGCATGGAACACATTGAATCTATGTTGCACACACGGAGAAAAGAATTCCTTTAGAGTAAGGAGGTGGTGGAAACTCACTGCTTCCTCCACTCTGCAGTCTTTCATTTCCTTCCGGCAACACCCTTAATTTCCTTTGAGCCCCACCCTCCCCTGCTGTTGATAGGTTGGTTCTCCTTCTGACTCCCAGGGTAGGTAGCCAATCAGAGCCATGTGTTCCCGTCCTGATCACAGTAATGTGTCCAGATGAGCAAGCAACCCAGTAAGATGCAATGAGACTTGTGCTTGGACTGGGGGGGGGGGGCACTGTCTTGCCTTCTGTGTTTGAGCCTGGCAGGAGGTTGGCCTGGAGTTTCCAGCAGCCTTTTTAACTCTGTGAGAAGCTAGAAAATAAACTCGCCAAAGAGGAAAACAGAGAGACTACTATGGACTGAATATTTATGTCCCCAAAATTCATATGTTGATATCTAACCCTGATGTGATAGTATTAGTAGGTAGGGCATTTGGGCGATTATTAGGTCATAAGGGTAGATCCCTCATGAATGGAATTTAGAGCTTTTATAAAGGAAACCCCAGAGCTCTGGCTGGGTAGCTCAGCTGGTTAGACCATCATCCCGATATGCCAAGTTTGTGGGTTCGATCCCCAGTCAGGGGACCGGGGTCTCTTTGGACTGCAGACTGATGCTCTAACTGCTGAGCCAAACCGGCCGGGGCTGAATAATGTATTTTCAACGGTGATTTCCTCCAACCCAGTAAGACTTGTCCCTCTTCCCTGCTCTATTTTTTCCCTTGTCACAATGTAATACACTGGTTATTTTGCTTATTTGTTTTGTTCATTATCTGTCTCCCTGAAAAGTTATTCATAAGGGCAGGGTTTTTTAAAAACATTTTTTCTGCATTGATTTGAGAGAGAGAGAAAGAAAGAGGGAGAGAGAGAGAAAAACATCGATGAGAGAGAACATCAATTGGCTGCCTCCTGCATGCCCCCCACCGGGGATCGGGCCCACAACCTGGGCATGCGCCCTGACCGGGAATCAAACCGGTGACCTCTTGGTGCATGGTCAGTGCTCAACCACTGAGCCACACCAGCCGGGCAGAAACAGGCAGGGGTTTTTTGGCCTGTTTAATTCATTACTGTAACCCCATCGCCTACACAGAGCCTGGCACATGGTAGGAGCCCAGTGAATATTGGCTCAATGAGTGAATGAATATTTGTACACGACGGGATTCCGGATACACTGAAATCTTCCCAGGCCGTTCATGAGAAATAAGTCATTCAGAATGGCTTAAGTGAAGAAGGGGAGAAGACGTTCAAGACCGAGACGGACCAAGTGCAGACAAGTCTCACTGAAGCGTTGATCCTGATTGCTCCAGGAGTCATGTGAAGGCTGTAAGAGGAGGAGATTGGACTTTCTCGACAGCGGCTGCCAGGAATACCTTGTGAGGGCTGCTCATTTCCATTCTGGGAACTTTCCCTGCATGCATTTGGCCCCGGAGTAGCAGCTGCAATTATTGACGGCTAGAAAACAGGGTCTCTCCGGTTTGGAATTCAGGCAACTGTAATTACAGATAATGGGCCTCAATTTGCCTGTCAGGAATTTGCACAGTTGGCTCTCTATCACTGGAATTGGAATATTTTACGTCCTGCTTGTGCAACGAAGTCAGACAGCAGAAGCAGCAGAAGTGGCCACAGTTTCCTATCAACTCATACATTGGCCTTGGAAATGGTCCTGGCCCTTGCTTGAGGAGCAGGCTTTCCCTGAGCAAGACCTTTCTCCCCTCATCCCACCCCACCTCTCCCCAAAAAGGTTTAGAGTCACTTTTCTCAGGCCCCAGGTCTGGGGAGCTAAGGAAGCAGGACCTGCTGTGAAGTGATGCTGGGTCCTTCCTTCTCCTGGAGTCCATGGCTAGTGGGGAGGACTGTGTCCACCCAGACCCCCCCAAGTCTTTAACCCAGGCTGACACCCCCCACACTTCCCTGACCGGTTGGAAGGACTGCGTTCACCCCGATTCCCCCCAAGTCTTAAATTGTTTTTTTTCCTTTATTGATTTTTTTAGAGAGATGAAGTGAGAAGGAGAGAGAGAGAGAGAGAAACATCGATGAGAGAGAACAGCAACTGGCCACCTCTTGCATGCCCCCCATCTGGGGATCGGGCCCACAACCTGGGCATGTGCCCTGACCAGGAATCGAACCCGTGACCTCTTGGTGCCTGGGTCGTCGCTCAACCACTGAGCCACATCAGCTGGACCCCTCCCCCCCAAGTCTTTAACCCAGGCTGACATACCCTCACACTTCACTGACTGATGCCAATTTTTAAAAAGTGGCTTTTTTGCTCAATCTACTGCAAGGATGCAGACCATTCTCAGCAGACTGTTGACATTGCAGCAAATGTAGACGTCACTCTAAAGGGACACACAGTTACTGTGAAGGGCCCCAGCGACACCCTGCAGAGGGACTTGAATCACATCGATGTAGAACTCAGTCTCCTTGGAAAGAAAAAGAAGAGGCTGTGGGTTGACAGATGGTGGGGAACTAGAAAGAAAATGGGTACTGTCTGCACTGTCATTAGTCAGGTACAGAACATGACCCAGGGTGCTACCCTGGGCTTCCGTTACAGATGTGGTCTGTGGATGCCCCTCCCTACCCGATCCACATTATGACTTAGGAAAAGCTTCTCTCGTTGAAATCAGAAGTGTCTTGGGTGAAAAATACATCTGCACAGTTCGGGGAAGGTCAGGTATTGCTCATGCAGTATCTCAAGCCCAGAAAGGTAAGTTACTTTTCGAAGGGAACAGCACCGAACGTGTATCAAATTCAGGTGTTTTGATTCAGCAAGCCACAACAGGATAATCGGGAAATTTTTGGATGTTATCTAAGTTTTTGAAAAAGGAGCAGTTCAGCAGGCTGATGAATACAATCTAAGTTGTTCGGTTATAGAAACAGCAAGATTCCAGATGATTCCTCAGACTTTTGCATCACTTTGTAGCTGCAATAAAGGCCATGCATTGGGGAAGAAGTGACTTGAACATTAATATTTCATCTCTACTTAAGGCAGTCGTCTTGGAAGTTCTTACATCATTACTTCTTTTGCTCTTTATGCCCCACTGTGGTCCAGGGTCAACCGATTTTATTTTCCCTGGTCCAGGGTCAACCGATTTTATTTTCTCTGGTCCAGGGTCAACCGATTTTGTTTTCTGTTCTTGTCTCATTACTGACTCCTCTATTTATCTGTTTAACAAGTACCCACTTAGTATTTTGCCATATACCAAGTAATATTCTAAGTGATTTACACGTATTAACTCATTTATCCTTTGGAACAAATGTATATGATAAGCACGGATTAGGAAGCTATGGTTATACCCATTTTGGTTTTTTTGTTTGTTTGTTTGTTTTTAATCCTCAACCGAGGACATTTTTCCATTTTTTGTTCAGATAGAGCGGGAGGGAGAGAGAGGTAGAGAGAGAGAGAGAGAGACATCGATGTGAAGGGACACATCGAGTGGCTGCCACCCGCACGACCAACCAGGGCCGGGGACACATTGCAACCGAGGTACATGCCCTTAGCGGGAACCGAACCCGGGTCTCTCTGGACCGCAGGCCGACGCTCCAACCGCTGAGCCAAACCGGCCAGGGCGGTTATACCCATTTTACAGATGAGAAATGAGGCAGACCGTAGTGGAACTCGTATTGAAACCAGGCGGTGTTGCTCCAAAGTCCGTGTCTTAAACTTCATAAATTTCAACTCGTCTCTCTGTAACATCGAAGATAATTTTTACTAAGGACTTTCTTTGCAGTCCAATGTATGGTCTCCGCTAATCCTCAAGGCAACCCAAAGAGATAAATATAGATAAAAGCACCAAGTCATAGTGGTTTAAGCTCCTTGACCAAGATCATTCCAGTAGTAAGCGGGGCAGCTGCTGACCACTGAGCCAGACAGACCACTTGCCCTCCATCTGTTGCCCGCTTCTCTCCTATACTGACTGCTTCAGGTATTCTCACCGCCTGAGTCATCCCTGGGACCCAACCTTCATGGCATTAGACACATCCGGGTCCCACTGACGGGGAGCATGCAACAAACTACCACAATCTCAGAGGAACGAAATCTGAGCTTGCAGTCTGCTCTGTAAAGTGACATTCTCTGCTTCAAAAGGGCCTCTTCATACCAATAGCTATAACAAGCATATTTGTCATCTATGAAATGCTTTCTAACGTGCCAGCCACTTAATATAGAAGAGTCTTAATCGTCATGACAACCCTACAAGGTGCACATTATTGCTTATTCACAGACGAGGAGTCAGAGGTTCAGAGAGGTTCAATAACTTGCCTCCCATGACGTAATTATTCAGATATACTGACATTAAGATCTGTGCCTTCAGCTACCCTGGCTTCCTCTCTAGTGAACGAAATTTAGGACAAGCCTTTCCCAGGGCTTGGAGGACATATATCCAGAGTGGAAGAGGGTCGGTGGGACATTTCTTTCCTTTTTTTTTTTTTTTTTTTTTAATCCTCACCCGAGGACATTTTCCCATTTTTTGTTCAGGTAGAGTGGGAGGGAGAGAGAGGAACAGAGAGAGAGAGAGAGAAACATCGACGTGAAAGGAACACATCGAGTGGCTGCCACCCACACAACCGACCAGGGCTGGGGACAAACTGCAACAGAGGCATGCGCCCTTAGCGGGAACCGAACCCGGGTCTCTCAGGACCGCAGGCCCATGCTCTAACCGCTGAGCCAAACCGGCCAGGGCTCTTTCCTTCTCTTTTTCCTTCTTTTCTCCCTACCTCCCACCCTCCATATTTTTCTTCCTTCCTCTTTTCAGGGAAGAAAAACGACACAGTAAATAACAAAGCTAGCAGGGCCGGAGACTCGGCCTTCTGTCATCTTTAAAATCCAGTTCCACCCACGCACAATGATGACCGCTGACAATAAAATCCCAACCCAGTGTGAATCAGCACAGAGAAAAAGCATAAGAGGGCAGGGCTGGGAGCTCAGAGTTGGCCCCAAAGTTGTGAGTCAGAGAAGTTTCTGAATAACCTTGGGCCAAGTTGATCCCAGGCCAGGACTTGCCAAGGTACAGCTGGTTTCACAAACCCCAGACGACTGGCATGGACTGTCCTGGAGAGAAAAGGACAATTCTCCTGGGCCTGAGAGAGACGAACTGGGCCGGTCACTGGGACTGTGGTTATTGACTCAACATTATTGGCGCCATTATGGCAGAAGACACTCCTACAGTTACATAGGTAAAGTGTGCCTACTTAACTCTGTTCTTCACTGTCCTAGGCCCTCCATAAAAGTGTGTAGCATTCCTCCAAAATGGAAGCATAGGTTTATTCATTTTATGATATAGTATCTGTCACGTGAACTAGCCAAAAATACAATGTCAGTGCATGCTGTACTGAAAACGACGACATGGGTTTATAAAGACTTAAGCACAAAGAAAAAGGCTTGTCACAGATTTGTCCTTGGTCCAGGAATTCCCCATCACCCTCATGTCCACTTCTCTCTCTGAGTCTGGACTTTGTAAGATCCCGGGGGGGGGAGTCAGAGGGTGTCAGGAGGGCCTTGGACTTCAGACAGACCTAGTCTCCTATCGGTCTCAATAATACGTACTTCTTCCTTTCAAAAGCCAGAGACCAGGACATGTTCTCCTCACCCAGAATCTCCTAGAGAAAGAAGAGGTTGCTGGGGTCTATGCTCTGTAGACAGAGAAGAGGATTTTAGGATCATAAAGATCTGGAAACGAACCCCAACCTTGCCCTTTCTGGATGCATGCTTAGGCAGCTTCTTCATCTGTAACAATGGAGAAATCCAACTTCTACTGGAAAGGTGTTGAGGACATTACTTGAGAAAATATATGTTCAAGTTTTCAGGACAGTGTCTGGCTCATAGTTAATGACATGTGGGTCACCCCACTTCCTGGACTGACCCTTACTTTTTTCTCTATTCCCAAGTTCTTTTGAGGGCCCTAGCCACTTCCCCCTCTTCCTAACATAGGACTCATTGTTCCAGAAACAGAATGGGTAATTCCATCATTCTTTTATGCAATAAAAAGTATAAGTGCCCGGCTGGTGTGGCTCGGTGGTTGAGTGTCGACTTATGCACCCAGAGGTCGCCAGTTTGATTCCCGGTCAGGGCACATGCCCAGGTTGTGGGCCTGATCCCCAGTGGGGGGCATGCAGGAGGCGGCCAATTGATGTTCTCTCTCATCGATGTTTCTCTCTCTCTCTCTCCCTTCCTTTCTCTCTAAAATCAATAAAGAAAAATTTTTAAAAAAGTAGAAGCACATTTTCTGTGTTAGGGACTGAACCAGGAGCTGGGAAACATATAAATGAGTTGTGGGTCTCGGTTTACAGAGGGAAACAGATAAATAGGACTATTGTTGTAAGATTTATAAGGGGAAAATAGAGTGCTGTGCAGCTTCTAGGGAGAGTATCTACCTGGGATGCTCAGGACATTTCCGACAGGTGTGTGTGCTGGGAAGTAAGGCCTGATGGGAAGTGGGGGCATCAAGAGCCTGAAAGGTAAGCAGGGGTGGACCAGATGAGGAAGGAAGGTGAGGATCGGCTCTACTCATGGACAGAACAGCACATGCCCAGGCACAGAGTGTAAAGCCAACATTGGTTCTGACCCACAGGACCAGAGGGATAGTTGGGGGTCGGGGTGGGGGAGTGAAGCAGAGGCCGGAGAGGTGCTCAGAGGTCAGGGGGCACTCAGCTATGCAATTTGGGCTTTAACATGAAAGGTATTGAATCTTTGCAGCAGTCTGAGTAGGAGGGTAACATCATCAGATTTGCTTTTTAAAATTGCCGTGAAGCCCTGGCCGGTTGCTCAGTGGTTAGAGCATCAGCCTGCAGTCCAGAGAGACCCAGGTTCGGTTCCCGCTAAGGGCATGTACCTCGGTTGCAGTTTGTTCCCAGCCCTGGTTGGTCATGCGGGTGGCAGCCACTCGATGTGTCCCTTTCACGTCGATGTTTGTCTCTCTCTCTGTTCCTCTCTCTCCCTCCCACTCTATCTGAACAAAAAATGGAAAAATGTCCTCGGGTGAGGATGAAAATAAAAAAATTGCCATGAAAATTTATGTCCACAGAGGGACTTGTTTTTATGAACTCATGACATTACCTAACCCCTACCTCCCCTCCCAAGGAAGAGAGAAAGTCACATGTTTAAATGTTGACATTGTCAAAGACCTCACGCTGGATGGGATTTCGGTTTTGTTGGTCTGTGGCGGTGTTGGGGGTGGGGGAGATTGGACCTGAATCGAAATATTGTCACTACGACTCAATCACTTGGCTCTCCTTTAACCCACAGAGCTGAATCCATGGTTCTCATAACGTGCACTGGAGTTTTGAGAGTTTTACCTAATCTGGTGACACTGATTTTCACTCTGGCAAACAGACCCTCAGAGGCCTCAGGCACGAGAGAGCAGGAGGGTTGGGTCAGCCCTGAAATGTATTAGCAGAAGCAGTTGGGGACTGTCAAGTGTCGCTGTTGCAGCCCCCGGGTGCCTGTCTTCTATTTCTGGCCCTCACCAAAGCTGCCGGCTTCTCACTTTCAAAAGCATGTAGTTCATTTAATTAAAAAGACATTACGATGTGAAAAGTCTATAGAAGGGCCCTGAAACTCTGATGACCTCATTTTTTGGTAGCTCCACAACATTTGTGAACATTTGTTTTTAATCCCTGACGTTTCTTTTGATCAAATTTACAGTAAGGGTTTTGGAGTTTCAAGGGCAGTTTATCCGACAGAACAGGATCCATTTATCTGAGTCTCTCTCTCTAACCTAAATACAACACACCCAGATAGAATAAAAACCCCACTCACCCCAGCAACAGGCAAGATCTGGAAAGCAGACTTGGAAAGTGGATTAAAAGGAAAAGCCCCAACTTTTGCAATCCTGTGTTGCTCTCAGTCACCAGAAGGCTTTTCTGACATGACATTTGTCTTGGCAGATAAAGTGTCACATACTAAGCAGGTGATAAGTAGCATAACTCGATGGAAGCATTTGGGAGAGCAAGTTAGAGACAAGTGACAAATTGGAATGTGTAGCTGTCAGCACAGACAAGCCAAGGTCCCAACACAAAAGTTATTTTGAAGGCTCCTCTCTGACTTGGCAGCCCTACCCAAGTGAGACAGGTCTGGGCTCACTTTTAAAATCGGTCTGTGTGTGTGTGTGTGTGTGTGTGTGTGTGTGTGTGTGTGAGTGTTTTATACAGCTGCTGTCTCTCTGTCACTGAATACTTAAAGTAGAAAACCAGGAGGTGGGGGTGTACTTAAAATGAAAAGAGAGAGACGAAGATCGAGAGAGAAAAACAAAGAGACGTGAAGCAGATTTCCAAATAGACCTAATATCCACTTCGAGAGACCAGCTAAAATTACCCCAGCGAAAGAGTGTCTTGTGTCACAAGCTTTTTGTTCCAAATGTACGCGGAGGCCAAGGCCTCTCCGTGCGGAGCTCCAGGGAAGGCCCAGCTGGGAATTATTCAACCACCGGGGTCTGTGGGTCAAGGACTAAGTGCATTAGCAGAGGGCCCCCTGAAGCTAACGTGACAGACCCATCCAACTGAAGCCAGAATGGGGGAAGAACACCAAATTCAATAGTTCTTTCATAAACTCCAATGAAGTTTCACAAATGAAGATACAGATGTGATTTTTTTTTTTTTTTTTTTTTTTATCCTCACCCGAGGACATTTTTCCATTTTTTGTTCAGGTAGAGTGGGAGGGGGAGAGAGAGAGAGAGAGAGAGAGAGAGAGAGAGAAACATCGATGTGAAAGGGACACATCGAGTGGCTGCCACCCGCACGACCAACCAGGGCCGGGGACAAACTGCAACCGAGGTACGTGCCCTTGGCGGGAACCGAACCCTGGTCTCTCTGGACCTCAGGCCAATGCTCCAACCGCTGAGCAAAACCAGCCAGGGCCAGATGTGAAAATTTTATAACACTCCTTGATCCCTTAGTTGAATATGTTTATACATTTAGGCAGTTTCAGCGTCTGCTGGGCACTTGCTTGGTGTGGGGGGACATGGATGTGTGGAGGGAGGGGAGAGAGAAGAGGGGGTACAGGGCCAGATTTTAGCTTGTATCTTCCAAGGTTTTCTGAGTCCCAAAGGTCTTGGTTTCGAGCTATCTTGGACAGTGGGAGCGGCTCTCAAATAAAAGTGAGACCCAGAACTCTCTTCCTATAAGTTGGAGACTCAGCTGACTCCTTCCAAGCCGGGAGCTTTGTAGCCGTGGGTGTCTGTGAGCTGGCTTCTGGGACTTGCAGAATTAGCCAGGGACAGACGCACTGGGAGGATATTCTGCGTAGCAACAGGGGCAGGAACGGAGAAACCAGAGGACATGTCCTGCCATGTGAAGCTGGAGACCTAAAAGCACTTAGCATCAGTCTGGATGTTTGGGTCAGGGCCGAGGGACATGTCAGAGGTGACTGACAGGCTTCAGCCCATGTGGCAACCTTTACTGAAGGATGGCACCTAGAGAAAAGGGGATTTGGGATGTGCATGGGAGATGTCGCCTTCCCAGCATCCTCCTACCTGCTTCTGTCCACAGGACTCTCATCTTCCTTAGGTACTACTGTGCCCTCAAAGAGAAACTGCTTTCGCCCTGGCCAGTTTGGCTCAGCGGTTAGAGCATCGGCCTGCGGTCCAGAGAGACCCGGGTTTGGTTCCCGCTAAGGGCACGTACCTCGGTTGCAGTTTGTCCCCGGCCCTGGTTGGGTCGTGTGGGTGGCAGCCACTCGATGTGTCCCTTTCACGTCGATGTTTCTCTCTCTCTCTCTCTCTTCCTCTCTCTCCCTCCCACTCTATCTGAACAAAAAATGAAAAAATGTCCTCGGGTGAGGGTATAAAAAAAAAAAAAGAGAAACTGCTTTCAAGATCAAACAAGTCTGAGAAATATGGGATTAAACAAAACTAAGCAGTTTTTTTTACGCAGTACTTCTCAGAGACTTACTATGTCATGATACTATGCACAGCGAGGACAGGAATATAGAATAGAAAGCATTTCTTGTATTCCCTCAAACAGGAAATGCTTTTCTGAGGAATAGATCCAGAAACTGCTGTTTTTAAAAAGCACTTTAAAAGAAACTAGTTTAATAAGGGCCAAATGGACCCTTGTGTTGTGATGTGATCAAAAGAACATAACTCCACCTATGTAGTGTTCTTGCAAAAAAAAAAAAAAATTAACTTGATTCTACCAGTGAGGGACCATGCAGACAAATCCAGACTATACAACAAACGACAGAACAATTGACCTAAACTGTCAGTGTCATGGAAGACCAGACAAAAAAGAAAAAATAAGGAAACCTTTGTAAATTGAAGGAGTCTAAAGAGACAGTATTAATAAATGCAGTGCATGAGTGTTGATAAGATCCTCTAGTGGAGAAATAAACACAGCTCTAAAGATCCTTATTGAGACAAATGGTGAAGTTTGCCCATGGACTGTACATTGGATAATAAAAAGTAGGAAGTTTGTCCCTGGCCCTGGTTGGGGTTGTGTGGGTGGCAACCACCCGATGTGTCTCTATCATGTTGATGTTTCTCTCTCTCTCTTCCTCCTTCTCTCCCTCCCACTCTATATCTCAAGATAAAATGCAAAAATGTCCTCGGGTGAGGATTAAAAAAAAAAAGGTAGGAAAAAACAAGATTCTGACTCCATTCTATTTTAATTGACCAGCTGTTTCCTGAAGTACTTTGGTACCTGGGCATTTATATATTGTAAGATCCCCCTCCTCAGCCCCCCAAAACACACACACAAATTACAAATGCTGTTTGTTCCATTAAAAAAAAAAAAGCTATTTTAAGTTGTGCTGAAACTATAGTTATCGGTACCTGTGGTGTGCAAATAAGGACTTCTGTTCTTTAACATTGCAAACCCCGTATGATTTGGGGAGCAAATATTATATTAGAGACGAAAACAAAGTGTTTTGAAAATCTGCCCAAGAAAACCTGAGTTTAGGGCTCGCATGAGTTGTTGAAGTCCATTTCCATTAAATAGTGTTTAGGGCTCAAAAAAAAAAAAACCATGGTGTTTCTCTAACTCTAGCTTCAGAAACCTACTATTATAAATAATTGGGGATAATTACGAGAGCAGCTGAATAAACTGGAAAAGGCCGGGCCATGAAGAAAAAAGCAATCAGATGAAATGCGGAGTCCTTGAGCCCGCTCATAAATCTCCCTGGGCCTCTCCCCTGGAACCGGCGCTTAAAGTCAACACCAAACCAAACTTAACAACATCAAAATAATGTTACTACAAAAAGCGACTTTTTTTTTTTTTTTTTTTTTGCAGCTATTGAGAGGAAATCTCTGGACTCTTTTACATCCTAAAATTAAATCCCCTTGACCCCTGAATAAGAAATATGGCAATCACTTAGTTTTGAGGCCAGAGTGGTTCCTTAATCCCGAGGCTTTTGTGATTCCCTTCCTGCTATCAACCAAGCAGCCCCTAATTCTCCTACCAGTGGAAATAGAATGACTTCAGAAGCTTAATTTGATCCCATAAGCAGCCTGTAAGCAAACCTGTTACTGGAAAGGGTCATCATGGAGGAGAGCAAGGGTTTCAGAAATTAAATTGTTCTGTCACTGAGTGGTGGTACATCTGCCATATATTCATTAAACTGCAACTGAGGTACGTGCCCTAAGCAGGAACCGAACCCGGGACACCCTGGTCCGCAGGCCGACGCTCTAACCGCTGAGCCACACTGGCCAGGGGTTATGTTGTGTTTCTGACATAGTCCACATCTTTGCATTTGCTCTTCCTATTCCCAGGAAGGTCCTCTGCTACTTGTGTACATACACACCCAAGTCTCCCATAAAAGCAAAAGCTGGGGAACCCCTTGAGAGCAGGAGGCTGGGTGGCTGCCATATTTATTGGGGAAGTCAAAATACAGCAATATGTGCTTTTTGTTGGAAATTCTTTATTACAATTGTGGCAGGGTTTGTGGTTTTTTTTTTTTATCCTCACCCGAGGACATTTTTTAAAAAATTTTGTTCAGATAGAGTGGGAGGGGGGGGGAGAGAGAGAGAGAGAGAGCGAAACATCGACGTGAAAGGGACACATCGAGTGGCTGCCACCCGCACGACCCAACCAGGGCCGGGGACAAACTGCAACCTAGGTACGTGCCCTTAGCGGGAACCGAACCCGGGTCTCTCTGGACCGCAGGCCGACGCTCTAACCGCTGAGCCAAACCGGCCAAGGCAGGGTTTGTGTTTTCTGGCATTTCTCCAATAGCACTTTTTCTGTATACTTAGGTCTACTCCTAGACTCTATTTGTCTTATTGTCTATAAAGGGTTAAGTGGAGGAGAGTTTTCAAGTGGGCAGAACACTTGCATTGTGCCAAGCAATGTGATAAGGGTTATGCACATGTTTTTTCTGTTCGTCATCGTATGGCTATTGGATGGGAGTGATCGCTCTACAAACAATGAACTTGAGTATCCAGGATCCAAACCCAGCCCCAGCTGCTTCTAAAGCTCTGGTCTTTCTGTCTAATACAAGAAGAACTTAAATCAGAGAGGTTTGGCACTCTGACACCATCACAGCAAGGATGTAAACCAGCATAAACTTTCCTGGATGACTATTTGCAATGAATATGCATCAAGGTCCCTAAAAATGTGAATGCTACTTAAGCTGGTAACAACCATAATGATAAATGCCATTTACTATGTATCTGTCTGTAATCCAGCATGTAATTCTAGTCCTTTCGACCTTATTTAGTTTGTGCCTGCAGAATTTCTGAAATGTATTCTAGGAATATATTCTGAACAAGGGATTGGTTGCTTAAATAGCTCTTTACTGAGGACCTACTCTGTGGATAGTCTGAGCGACTCACAATTTTAAATGCAGAAGGGAAGGGGAGGAGGGGAGAGAGCCCAGTGAGGGAAGACCTAGCCAACCTGCTATTATAAACTGGACTTAGTGACGTCCTCTGAGTTTTCAACCCTTGGAAGATACATTGTGTCAATCAGACAGCTATGTGATTTGGGGCAAGCTATTTAATGAGTTACTTTTTAAAGTGGGGTAAAGAATACCCACCCAGGGTTGCAAAAAATAAATGAATTCATGCAAGTGAAAGAGGCGTAGTGTGGGAACTATGGTCTTAGGCACATGCTGTGGTTTGGAACCAATTCCCAGATAGAGACTTTGTATCAGAATCAATCAACTGGACCCCTGCTGTTCTGTACAGTAGCCACCAGCCACTTGTGGCTTTTGAGCATCTGAAATATGGCTATTCTGAATTGACATGTACTGTCAGGATCAAATACACACTGCATTATTTTGAAGACTGGCATGATAAAAGAAAAAGTAAACTATCTCAGTAAATTTAATATGAATTATATGTTAAAATGACAATATTTGATATATATATATATTTGGTGAAATAAAATATCCTTAAAATTAATTTTACTTGTGTTTTTTTCTTTTTCTTTTTCAATGTGGTTACTAGAAAATTTTAAATCACATATGCGATTCACCATGTATTTCCATTGGACAGCATTGGGCTTGACATTGAGGAAGGAAGAAAGTTGCCCTCAAGAAGTGGAAACTTAGCGTTGGACTGCAAACCCTCCTTCCTGGAGCCAGGTTCCTCTTAGAGATTCTTCTGTTCCCACCTTCACCCTCATCCCCTGCTTAAATACAACCAAAGTACATGATGCTAGGGTGATCTAAGATGAAAATCTGTTCTCAACATACTGCTTAAATATATATATATATTTTTTATCCTCACCCGAGGACATTTTTCCACTTTTTGTTCAGATAGAGCAGGAGGGAGGGAGGGAGGGAGAGAGAGAGAGAGAGAGAGAGAGAGAGAGAGAGAGAGAGAAACATCGATGTGAAAGGGACACATCGAGTGGCTGCCACCCGCACGACCAACCAGGGCCGGGGACAAACTGCAACCGAGGTACGTGCCCTTAGCGGGAACCGAACCCGGGTCTCTCTGGACCGCAGGCCGACGCTCCAACCGCTGAGCCAAACCGGCCAGGGCACTGTTTAAATCTTTTGAAGGTTGCTCTTGGCCTTTCAGAATGCACACTGTACTCCTTAGCAAGGCAGTGTAACCTGGCTTTGGCTTATTTCCCTCACTTTCACCTGTCACCTGTTCCTCTCCAGTTTCTTGTTTGTGTTGTGTTTCTGATACAGTCCATATCTTTGCATTTGCTCTTCCTATTGCGGGAAGGTCCTCTGCTACTTGTGTGCATACACACCCGAGTCTCCCAGGCTACTCCACTGTTGATTGTCCTCCAAGATCTACTTTATCTGTCATGTCCTCTCAGATGCTACCCTTGAACTTTCGTCCCCTGAATATGTGCCCCCCTTCTCTGTGTCCTTGACACCCTATCATTCCCACAGAGAGGGCCCTTACATTTCTGGTGTCTTGCTCGTTTGCTTGACAGTTACCTTCACCTGACTGTGAGGTCCTTAAAGGCAGGAAATTTGCTCTTTGTCTCTCATGCCAGGACCAACCCTAAGGGCTGGAACACAGTCAAGTCTCAATAGCTATTTGCTAATTGACTTGAGAAGCTGCTTAGGGAAGTGACCAGGAATCATCAGCAAATGGATTGCGTGTCAATTAGAACTCTCGAGGATACAAGGGACAGACACTTTCACTCTGGCTTCATTGGCTCCCATGATTGAAAAGTCTACGTGTTGTTCCAGCTTCAAGTATTGCTTGATCCAGCAGTTCAATCAATGTCACCAAACATTGTTTCTCTTCATCTCTCAACCCCTCCACTGCGCTGGCTCCATTCAAAGAGATTCTTTCCTCATGGTAACAAGATGACCGAGAAGCATATCCTTCCATGTTCCACTTGAAAAAAGGTCAACTACCTCGATAGTTCAGAGAAAGAGTAGAATTTACTCCTGTTGCCCCTGACTGGGCCATATGCCCAACCTTGAACTAATCATTGTTGCGTGTAGATAAGACACATTGATTGCTTCACCAGTGATCACGTGCTGAAGCCACGGAATTGGAACTGAGGTCTTGGTGGATTTGGCTTTGTCTCAATCAAGGGGCTAAAACTAGAAATTCCCTGAAAGCAACATCCGGGTACTGTTTGGATTATAAAAAGCAATGACATGCCCAGTACTGTGAAAGAATGGCCTTGGGACAAGTTTGTTCTAATGCTTTACGAAAGTGGACAGTTTAGAAACCATGAGTCTCAAGAGAAATCGATGTTCTTACAACTGCATTGGTTTTGTTTTTTTTCTTTCTGTTGGCATTTCCGCGGACTCTCTGTAAAATGGGGTTTGTCCTTGTTGTGTTTTTAGGTATTCTAACCTATGTAAACTAGAGAGATGTAAGTCGACTGGAGAGATAGTTTAGAGATGCCAGAATCCTACTGCTGCTTGATGAGGCCCCGACATCTTTCCTGGCTTGTAAACTCACTAAAAGTGAGAAGTTTACTAAACTCAAAAATTCCTTCTGGTGACATAGGGCACACTGGGTGGAGATATTTGGTATACTTTAGAAGAACAAATCTTTAGTATCAGGGACACTCAGTCTGAAAGCATCTCGTAGCTCTTTCTGTACAAATTCATTCATGCAAAACTTAATTGAGTTCTTACTGTTCCTAAGGGCACTATTATGGCTGGAGAGGGAGAGAGAGAGAGAAAGAGAACCTTTAAACAAAACAGAATTCAGGGAGCTTACATTATAGAGGGGGAGAGAGAAAGAGAGAGGGACACACACACACACACACACACACAGAGGGAGAGAGAGAGAGAGAGAGAGAGAGAGAGAGAGAGAGAGAGAGAAGAGAGAGAAAACCTTTAAACAAAACAGAATTCAGGGAGCTTACATTATAGAGGGGAAGATAGTCAATAAACACACAAAATAAATAAGATCCTTCCAGATTAGGATAAATGCTATGAAAAAAAAATTGAGAAATATGAATGAGAGGGACTAAGTGAGAAGGGGTTATTTTAAATAGGCTGGCCGAGGATGTCTTTTTGAAAAGGGACATTAAGAGCTGATGCCTGAATGTTGAGAAAGTACCCGCCATGCAGACAGGACTTCCCAAAGATGAGGGCTCAGTTGTCTTAGCTGCTCCTCAAGGTGGGTCCCAGACCAGCAGCAGCACTATCACGGAGAGCTTGTTAGAAAGGCCAGTTAGAGCGTTGGCCTGTGGTCCAGAGAGATCTGGGTTCGGTTCCCGCTAAGGGCATGTACCTTGCTTGCAGTTTGTCCCCAGCCCTGGTTGGGTCGTGTGGGTGGCAACTTTCACGTCGATGTTTCTCTCTCTCTCTCTCCTTCCCACTCTATCTGAATAAAATATGGAAAAATGTCCTCTGTTGAGGATTAAGAAAGAAAGAAAGAAAGAAAGAAAGAAAGAAAGAAAGAAAGAAATGCAGACTCCCAGATTCCACTCTAGACCTACTGAGTCAGAATGTACATTGAACGAAATCTCCCAGGTGGTTTGTAGGCACAGTAAACTTTGAAAAGTGCTGGAAACTCAACCCTTTCTGTACCTCACTGGAAAGGTGTAAATTCTGATGAGCCAGGAAGCAGGAAATGAGGTTGTCAGCAGTCACTAGAAAGATGACAAGGTAACATTTGTTGCTGCCTCTGTGACAGACCAGCCATACTCTTAGGACCACAGTATTATCACAGGTTTGGGTCCTAGCAATTTTCTAGGTTAACTCTCTTGCTTTAAAGAAGACTGGGCCCTGCCCGTGTAGCTCAGTGGTTGAGCTTCCACCCATGCACTAAGAGGTCACCGGTTCAATTCCCAGTCAGGGCACATGCCCAGGTTATGGGCCCGATCCCCGGTGAGGGGCGTGCAGGAGGCGGCCAGTCGATGTTCTCTCTCATCGATGCTTCTTTCTCTCTCTCTCTGTCTCCCTTCCTCTCTCTCTGAAATCAATAAAGAAAAAAAATATTTAAAGAAGACTGAGGTTCTTTGAGGAGCTCCTTTGCAACAGAATCAAGGATCTAGTAGTCTAGGAGTTGCCTGTCTGTGCCACCTTTTAAATATTGACAAGGACAGGTCAGAGTGTGGAGGAGGGTAAGCAGCACTATGAAGTAGTTGGGAAAATTTCACATGAAGCTCTGGCAATGTTTGTTTGTTTGTTTGTTTTTTTGGTAATTTAGAGGGAGAGAGAGAGAGAGAGATTGGTTGTTCCACCTAATTATGCATTCATCGGTTGATTTTTGTATGTGCCCTGACCAGGGATCGAACGCACAACCTTGGTATATTGGGATGATGCTTTAACCAACTGTGCTACCCTGCCATGCTTTCTTTCATTCTGTGAGGGCAAGCTGAGAAAATATGTGTGGGAACCAGGTCCACTTTCAAGAAGCAAATTTGAGCTCAAGACTAGGATCATTTCTGAGGTTTACAGCCACTTAAAAATGGAAGTGCCTGGTATACACAGTGACTTTTCACAATGCCACTCTCTCAGGAATTCAGTCACTGGTAGTGAGCTTGCCTTGATCAGGGTTTTCCAAATGGCAGGCATTTGCATCTTAGAATGTTTTTTTGCCATGTTTAAAAATTGACATAAAAATACAAGTGTAAAGTGAACTTATCTTAGGTGTACAGCTGGATGGATTTTCACATGTCTGTACCTTTGTTAGCCACCATTCAGATAAAAATACACAACGCTTCCAGCATCTCCCTCCCAACCACTGTATATACCTCAATAACTATCAATGTGCACATTCCTGAATTGCGTGTAAAGTGCCTCCACTTTAATGTTTTTCTTTAAGTAGACTCACTTTTGACAACTTTCTATTTGATCGAATACATAACGTCAATGATATAATGGTTTGGCGTGATAGGCATTTCTCCTGCCCACCTCCCATCCGCATTAAAATAAACACACAACTATCAAAACGAAGAAGTTTCTTCCTGTACCAAGAGACCACATGTTGTTTCTCAGATGCCCACCGGATGGTTTCTGAGGTCCTTTGCAGATCCAAGAGTGTATGATTTTGTGATGACTGAGTAGCCAGAAGTTCTGTAATACATTGTTACAATCCTGACGCGGCTATAGGTCCTTTCCATCCGTCCGTCCGTCTACCCACCCATCCACTCATGCATTCATCCACCCACCCACCCATCCACCCATCCATCCATCCATCCATCCACCCATCCACCCATGCATTCATCCATCCACCCATGCATTCATTCACCCATGCATTCATCCATGTAAAACACTTGTTGAATACCTAGCACTAACTCTCCGAGGCTCTGGACGCGGAGAAGACTAAACCCCTTTGATTTTGAGTGGAGAGAAGTAGAAAAGTAAATCATTCCAGTATGTGTGGGGAGTGGCACCACTCAGGTAAGTGCCCGCACACAGAGGAAGGGCGGCTTCCGGAGTTAGGGCAGAGAGGAGAGGGCGGATGGGCATTTTCCCGAGCAGCCTCACCCAGCCACCCCATTTCGGTCACTTTGCCGCCGCGCATCAGTGCCTTGCAGCCTCGGCTTTCCTTAGCAACCGGAGCGCACCGCCCAGGTGTCCGCCTATAGGCCTCCCGGAGCGTGACGGACAGCCCTGCTGCGCAATCCCAGCTCACAGCCCTTAGCTCCACCCTCAATCGAGGGAACTCGGAGGCGTGGCCGCCCTGCCCGGGTAGCCGCCCCTCGCCGAGCGCCTGGTGGCGCATGCGCGGTGGAGGGCTGAGCGCAGGGCCGTCGGGAGCCGGAGCAGCAGAGCCGGAGCTCCGCGGAGATCGCCGTTCTCGCTCCCTGCCTCCGCCTTTGCACCCTCGAGCCGCCGCCGCCGGGGGAGCAGCCGCCCGTTGTTTTTCTCCGCGGCGAAGGTGCGGAGCTGCCCGAGTCGGCCCGTGGGGGAGCCCCGGGCGCCGCACGGTGAGAGTGCAACTTAGTTGGGGGAAGTTTTGTGATTTGAGGAGGGGTCGGGCGACGAGCGCGGGCTCCTCCCCTGCGGCTGCTGCGCGGTCGGGGAGGGGGAGGGGCGCGGGGCCTCGGGGACGGGCCGGGGGCGCGCGCGGGCGGGTGGGCGGATGAATGAGCGGCGGCGGGGCCCCCTCCTCCCCCCGTCCTGCCTCCCGCATTGTCTGCTCGGGGCCGCGGCGCTGCGTGCAGGACCCGCACCCCGACCTCGGGGGCGGCCGCCCGGGCGCCGCGATGTCCCCGCAGGCGCCCCCGCGCTCTCGAGGTCTGGACGCCCAGCCCCGTGCTTGCCCGGTCGGCTCCGCAGGGATCGGGGCGCCGGGGCGGCCCCGTGGGTACCTCGTCCGGCCGAGGCTGCTTGCAAGTGCCGGGGACGCGATGAGCAGCTCTCCGGGCGGACGCGGGCGGTAAACACGCCGGGCCGCGCCCGCCTTCGGGGCGCTCGGGCGCCTGCTCCGGGGGCGCGGCCGGGACCTCCGGGTCGGAGCCGGGGGCCCGAGGGGACCCGCGCCGGGACCGTGCAATCGGCTCCACTCTACACCGACTCGCTTTGAGATCAGCCAGAACTTTTTATTCGTAAATACGGCTTTCGGACACCTTTTTCCCCCCTTCCTCCAAAGCCAACCGGTCTGTGGAGAATTTTTAAACAATATGGGGAAATCCCTCAAAATAAGTTACAGACACAGGTTTGTTTGTTGTTTTAAATTTTTTTTTTTCTAAATAGTTCGTAGAGCAAAATGATTCCGTCTCTTTTATCTTAGGATCCACCGTGAAAGTTGGATTGTATTTCTGTTGTTCATTCTCGGCTTTTACATTTATTTTGAGAGTTTTTTTTGCCTCAGGCGTATAGAACTAAAGGGAAAGGAAATGTGTGCTCCTTTTTTCTTATTCCTCTTTATTTTCAGAAGCAGCAGCTTCTATTTTTCGAAAACATTGGGTTGCCCAGTTCAGGATAAATGCCGCTGTTTTTGAGAGATGACTTTTTTCTTTCTTTTTTTGCAAGTTTGTAAAGAAGTTCAGATCTGCTGAGATAAATCAGTGCTACAGTTCTTGTATTCCTTCCTGGCCTCTTAGGGATTTGCAGACTGCATTCAGTACCAGCCTTGTGAAGTTTTGAGTGCATGGTTCTGCTGAATTTGGTTCATTTAGCTTATCAAGTGAGAATAATTCTGTTTAAATCCTCTACCTGGAACGGGCTTAAATGGCCAGATTGGTAGTGAAACAAAATGACCAGGATGTGTTAATATCAGGTGTTACATGCCTTTGCCATCTGCTAAATTAAGGAGAAAATTTACCCTGGCTGGTTTGGCTCAGGGGTTAGAGTGTGGGCCAGCGGAAAAGGTCCCAGGTTCTATTCCAGGTCCGGGGCATGTACCTGGGTTGCAGGTTCCATCCCCATGAAGATGGTTGGGGAGGCGGCCTATTGATGTCTCTCCCTCCACCTCCCTCCTTACCACTGAAAATCAATGGAAAAATATCCTCGGGTGAGGATTAACCAAAAAAAAGAAAAAGAAAGAAAATTTGAGAAATAGTATGTGTGTGTTCATTTGCTTTGATTGATTTTCTCATGGTAAGTGAGTAATGTAGAAAGTGTTCTGGGTTTTTCTGGTTGATTGGCCTCATTTTGCTTTAAAACAACTTCACCTGACGGAGCTAAAGAAAAATGTCTTAATGGCATACGAATTGTCCTTTTTTTCTTTAACAGTTATATTAACAAAAAATAAACATTGTACCTTTAAACTACAACAGTAAATTACAACAGGGTGGTCACTTTTACTCAACAACCCTTGCTCTTTTCTCTTTCCTTTTTGGTTATGTGTGCCTGTGTAGGGGGTGGTAGGGCAGGAGGTTGGCAGGATTGAAGGGGTTGTCAGGGAGGAACAAAATGTAAACAAACACTATTACAACATAATGTGACAAGTAGGCCAGTTGCTTTCCTTCTCTGAGCTGTGATAGCATGTCATACATACTTTTGTTTTAGGGTTTCTCACACATCATTTATTTGCCTGACTAATGCTAACGATCTATGTAGTATAAATGAACTCCTTCTCTAGTCTGACTCCTTGAGACTTGTAATGGGCCTTGTTTCTTATTTTACTTTGTGTGGTCTTTGCTAGAAAGGAGTCTTAAAACAGTGCAGGTGTTCAGTGTGTGTTTGAATCGGGGGAAGTATTTTGTACTCGCCGGTGGTTGTGCACTCTGGGGGCTAGTCCAAAATGACAGTTCACTTGCTCATCTCTGATGGAACTGAGTTTACTTTAAAAGGGTGTCTGACTTTTCTTTTTCATCTGTTAGTTCTTGAAAAGAAGTGAGGTTTAAAGAGTGCACTGTGGCCCTGGCCGGTTTGGCTCAGCGGTTGGAACGTCGGCTTGCGGTACAGAGAGACCCGGGTTCGGTTCCCGCTAAGGGCACGTACCTCGGATGCAGTTTGTCCCCGGCCCTGGTTGGTCGTGCGGGTGGCAGCCACTCGATGTGTCCCTTCACGTCGATGTTTCTCTCTCTCTCTCTCTCTCTCTCTCTCTCTACCTCTCTCTCCCTCCCGCTCTATCTGAACAAAAAATGGAAAAATGTTCTCGGGTGAGGATTAAAAAAAAAAGAGTGCACTGTGGATTTCAAAAAGTGGTTCTGATTGAGAAATGGTCTCCCTTTTTTGGTGGAACGATTAAGATTGCTGGGAAAATGGATTCCTTCTCTGCCCATTCCCCTGTTGTGAAATGGGGAGCTAGCAGAGTTTAGCAGAACAGACATTCTTTGAAGCTAGGTAAATTTGAGTTCAAATCCCCACACTTCCATTGACTAGTGTAACCTTGGGCAGGTCACTTCACTTCTCAGAGCTTGGGTTACCTACCATGGGAGGGGTAGTAGCACACTTGCATTGTTTTTAGGAATAAACGAAATTTTGTGGTTAAGTAGGTGCCTATTCCCTGGTTGCTGTAATGATGGTAATCTCGATACATTGTAGATGGCTTAAAAATGCATTTTTAAAAGTCTGATGCTTCTGAGTATAGGAGTTTAGTTAGCTATTTCTTTCATGAGTAGGGAATCCTGAGAATTTAGTCTGAATCAGATGCAATTTTTGTGTGTGTGTGTGTGGTACGTGCCCGGGAACCGAACCCGGGACTCTGTGGTCCACGGGCCGACACTGAACCGCTGAGTCAAACTGGTCAGGGCAATCAGATGCAATTTTTTAAAGGTGCTAGTTGAACCGAGTGTTACTAGAAACAACTTTTACTTTCTGAATCACTTGTTAGTCATTGAGTGGAACTTGCAGTGGCTTGGTTGGGTAGAACTCTGTACATTTACAGTGTTTAGGAAATTGATTGTTTTCAACGTTTGTGATGGTTATTTAGACAGTCCCAGCTTTTCTTCCTTATTTTACCTTGGTTTTGAAAAGGGATAGATATGGATTTTGACTGCATTTCTCAAGCTCGCTTAAGATAGAACTGGACTGGGGGTTAATATAGTGTTAGTACAATTCAGAGGTATGAACAAATCACTCACTTCCTCTTCAAGATAACATTTTTTTCAAGGTGCCACCATTTACGGAAGGAGGCACGTGATTTAATCAGCTATACCAGCTCAGCTCAAAATAGCCACAATACCAAATGGAATAGCTACATTCTGGAACTATTAACCTGTAATGAACATTGTCTTTTGTATATTGACTCTCATTTTTCCATTTATTCTCTTAGAAAATAAGGATTTCATATCTTATTTGTATCTTACAAATAAGGATTAAAAAAAGACACATAAGGGTGTCTGTAGTTTTCTTATAAGATAAGGATTTGAACCAGGAAGGATTATAATAAATAATGAACCTTTAAAAATTATATTTGATCAGACTCATAGATTGAAGGGAAAAAATCCTTGACAAAGCTAGATGAACAGACTTGGAGTTTTGAGAACCCCCTCTTTGTTTTTTTTTTTTGTTTGTTTTTTTCTTTTTAATCCTCATCCGAGGACATTTTTCCATTTTTTGTACAGATAGAGTGAGAGGGAGAGAGAGGAAGAGAGAGAGAGGGAAACATCGATGTGAAAGGGACACATCGAGTGGCTGCCACCCGCACGACCAACCAGGGCCGGGGACAAACTGCAACCGAGGTACGTGCCCTTAGCGGGAACCGAACCCGGGTCTCTCAGGACCGCAGGCGGATGCTCTAACCGCTGAGCCAAACCGGCCAGGGCGAGAACCCCCTCTTTGAAAGTTAACACTGAAGTGCACTAGAGTAGACTTGGTTATTAATGATGGGAACAGGCGTCCACTTGGAGGCTCCTTAGTCAGTTACTGTCAGGCTGTCTTACCCACTGTAGCGGGGCAAAGGAAGGAAATCTGTTTCATTGTTAGTGGAAGGAAGTTTGTATCATTTATATGTCCTCTCGTGTATGGTCTTGTTGATTGGGACATACATAGAAGATGATGGGGAAGGTGGATAACAGTGGTTTGTGATGTGGGTTTGGGAGTGGGGTGAAGGGAAAGGTATGAGGGGTTTACGATTTATTTCACTCTGTGCACTCTGCTTTGAGAATTAGTCCTTCTCAGTTTTGACTTCTGATGATACCATAAGCCCATATATGGCCATGGCCTCTTACCCTAAATGGCCAGCTATTCCTGCATGGTTAGGAATTAAGAAAGTATGTCACAGCCCTGGCCGGTTTGGCTCAGCGGTTAGAGCGTTGGCCTGCGGTCCAGAGAGACCCGGGTTTGGTCCCTGTTAAGGTCATGTGCCTCGGTTGCAGTTTGTCCCCGACCCTGGTTGGTTGTGCGGGTGGCGGCCACTCGATGTGTCCCTTTCACGTTGATGTTTCTCTCTCCCCCTCCCCACTCTTATCTGAACAAAAAATGGAAAACAAGGTCCTCGGGTGAGGATAAAAAAAAAAAAGAGAGAGTACAAAAGAAGATAGTGTAGTTTTCTAAGCTTTAGTCATTTTCTTAAATTATTAATATTTTTAAATTGGTTTACTCAAATCAGGAGTGTGCCCCTTTTGTGCTAGATGTTATACTTTGTATCTTACCTACATTTATTATTAGTTTTTTTAAAAACCTATGCGACAAGCATTATTACCACGTTTAAGAATGAAGGAACGGACTCAAAAGTGATTTGACAGTGGTCACATAGCTATTAAACTATGGTGTTAAAATTTGAACTCAGATTATTCCGACTCCAAAGGCAATATGATACTGTCAGCTTGAAAGAGTACCTTTTAAAAATCAAGTTTATGGAGATATTGTTTATATACGTATAATAAATATATAGAGTTTGATGAGTTTTGTCAAATGCATCCATGCATGTAACAGTCAATGTAGCATTTTTATCACTCCAGAAAGTGACCTGGGCCACTCTCCAGGTGGTCTCTCCCCACAACCCTCACCCCATCGCCTGCCTTACCATGGGCAGCCATGTTCTGCTTTCTGTCACTGTAGTTTCGTCTACATTAGGGGTCTTCAAACCATGGCCCATGGGCCAAATCTGGCCTACTCCTTATTTTTGTTTTTTTTTAAAAACTTTTTAAAATTGATTTTTACAGAGAGAGAGGAAGAGAGAGAAACATCAATGAGAGAGAACATCGATTGACCGCCTCCTGCGTGCCCCCCAACTGGGGATCAGGCCCACAACCTGGGGCATGTGCCCTAACCGGGAATCGAACCAGCGACCCCTTGGTGCATGGGTCGATGCTCAACCGCTGAGCCAAACTGGCCAGGGCTAAAATTTTTTTTTAACGAAGGTAAAATTAAGGTTCACTGAGTACATTGTTATTTCTTTAGTTTCTCTCTTATGTTTTCTGGCGCTGTTGTAAATGTCCCTTTTAAAATTTCAGTTTTCTAACTGTTCATTGCTAGAACATAGATATAGGATTGAATTTGTATGTTGACCTTGTATCTTGCCATCTTGGTAAACTTTTAGTTCTAAATGTCTCTTCTTAGATTCTTTGGGATTTTCTACGTAGATAAATGTCTTTGGCAAATTCAGGTACTGTAGTTTGATGTCTTCTTTTGCAGTTTGCCTGCTTTTTTCCTTCTTTTTTTTCTTGCTTTATTGAACTGGCTAAAGGGCCCCATTATGATGTTGAATAGGAGTTTTGAGAGAAGACATTCTTGCCCGGCCGGTGTGGCTCAGTGGTTAAGCGTTGACCCATGCACCAAGAGGTCGCGGGTTTGATTCCCAGTCAGGACACACGCACAGGTTGTGGGCCCGATCCCCAGTGGGGGGCATGCAGGGGGCGGCCAATCGATGTTCTCTCTCATTGATATCTCCCAATCGATGTTCTCTCTCATCGATCTCTCTCTCTCTCTCTTCCTCTCTTTCTAAAAATAAATAAACAAAAAAAATTTAAAAGAAAAAAAAGGACATTCTTTTCTGATATTGGCCGGGGGGGAACAGTGTTTCACCATTAATATGATGCTATTTATAGTTTATTTGCTTTTATAGATTTCCTTTGTTAATTTGAGGAAGTTCTGTTCTATTTCTAGTTTGTTGAGAGTTTTTTTTTTTTTACAGTATGTATACCTGACTTCCTATTCACGGTCTGACTCAAGGAGGCCTCTGTGCTGATTTCTGGGGGTCCTTCATGCAACTCTCTCCTTCCCGATACCCTGCAGTTTTTAGTTTCCTTGGCTTTTCCCACACTCTTCTGTCTGGCTCTCAAGTCTCCCAGACGGTCACGTGCTGCATGGGATCCTGCTCACTGTACCAAGGTCCAATGTGTGCCCCCAGGCTGAGGAGGCTGGTACAGTTGGACCGATGTCATCTGCGCCCTTCTATTAGGGATTGCGGTCCTGTTCTGCCGGTTGTCAGTGTCTAAAAGATGTTGCCTCTTATATTTTACCCACTTTGTGGTGGTTGGAGGGGGAGGTGGCTGGATAAATCTGGATTCATTTACTCCATCATGGTTGGAAACTGATGTCCCTTGGAAGAGTATATTTTATTGGTGGTGCTGAAAGTCTCCTTACAGGAGTCTTTAAATCTTTGGGATATAAACGTCCAAGAAACATTTGTTAGATGTCTGCTGTCTATAGCTCAGCCTTATTCTTTGGGGATTACAAAAAAAAGTAGGTATCTTTCATTGAAGAGATACATACATAGTACATACGTATGATTAATCAAAGATATGAAATGGTCTAGTGGTGACCTGTGGGATCACTGTGGTCTAATATTTTCATATAGACATGCCTTTTTACACTCTTGTTTCTTAGCATATATATGTATATGTGCGTGTATATATATATATATATATATATTTCCGTTTTATGGCACAAAATGAGTCAGTTGCTAGAGTACCGACTCATGTATTTGCTGACATTTTGCTCTGTGGCTTTGGATAAGTTATTTGTCTCTGAAGTTGAGGTTTCTCTTTTGTAAAATGGGCATATGACATTTGTTCTATGTAGGGTTGTTAATTTATTCAGCACATGTATGGGTGCCCTCTGTACGCTGCCCACAGTTCTAGATGATGGGTCGTTGCTGCCTTCAAGGAGCCGACATTCTAGCGAGGGAAGCAGGAAAGAAACAAGTGAGCGAACACTTGTGGTGGTTTCTGGTGGTGATAATTCTGGGAAGAATATGACAAGTATCAGCAGAAATTGGGGAGGACAAACAAAGCGTTTCTGGGAGATAGAACTGAGCAGAGATTGAAGGAAGGGAGGGGGAGGCCAGTGGAGGATCCCTGGATGGTCTGAGCGCAGGAACGTCAGGTGCAGAGGACTTGGGGTGAGCGTGTAAAGGGGGAGACTCGTGTGGCTGGGCTGGGGTGAGCGTGTAAAGGGGGAGACTCGTGTGGCTGGGCTGGGGTGAGCATGTAGAGGGGGAGGCTCGTGTGGCTGGGCTGGGGTGAGAACAGAACGGTAGGAGATGATATAGTGTCTGTAGGCTGTTACGTACAGACGGGAGAAAACTGATGGGTTTGAGCAAGGAGCTGATTTAGGGTTTAAAAGTGTCTGGGTGTAGGGACTAGTTCCGAGTTTTGCAGTCGTAGCTCAGTCTGGAGAAGAAGGTGGCTTGGATTAGGGTGGCGAGAGGTGATTGGAATCAACACACTTTGAAGATAGAAGTGATAGGATTATTCACGAATTGGAAACAGGTTTGGAAGGAAAGAACAGGAATCGTGGATGATCCCTCCTTGGGGGAAAATGAGGAGTGAGTTTGCAGGGAGGAAGAAATGGTGGTTTCTCATTTGGACATGGTGAGTTTGATCTGTGAGACTCAGGTTGTGATGTTGGTATTGGAGCATGCAAACCTAGAGTTCAGGGATGAAGTCTGGACTGTGTAAGAATTAGAACATGGTAGAGAAGGGGGTGGGTGGGAAGATTATTGTGGGAATTTGGGATACGTAAAGCTCTTGGCACAAGGAGGGCACATGGCAAGGTAGCTAGTGGTAATAACGACAGTCGTAAGCAACATCTGGATAAAACTAAGGAGGATTAGATATGAATGAAGGGGTTAGTGACCACAAACAATACCTTATATATTATAGCAGAGTGAGGTAGGACTCCACTCAGGCTGAAAACGTGTCTCCTCTGAGCACGATAAAATATTATTAATGAAACGTGCTGTGTATTTCCAGTCTCTAAGGATATCCGATTTTTATTCATTTATTTATGTTGGTATGGAATTTTCTAGAGGAAGAGAGAGAGATGGAAACATTGATGTGAGAGATACAGCCATTGGCACCTCCTGCACGCCCCTTACTGGGGATCGAGCCCGCAACCCGGCATGTGACCTGACCGGGAATCGAACCGGGACCTCTCAGTCCATGGGAGGATGCTCAGTCCAGTGAGCCACACCAGCCGGGCGGACATCTGATTTTCAACGCGATGCGGGATTGTCTCACATGCTTGTACAATAGGGGCCTATTGCAAAATGTTAACTTCAGTTATGTTTGAGGTGTGAAATGGTAGTAGGGTAGTTTTTGATCTTCTAAATATTCTGCAGCATTTATACTTTTCTTGAACCTTATTTTTCATAAAGGGAGTTCGTATTTTTAGAGAATCTGCTTAGTTGGTGAGTTTCTGGGCTGATGAGTTTCGTGTGCTGTGGTTGCTGACCCCATTTCTTTCTATAGGTAGGTCTTTGACTAGGGTCTGTTTTGAAAGGTTGAACCTTGGGCACAGGGGAATCCAGTTAAGAGTGTGGGTGGTTTTGTTATGAGTCCATTAACAGCTCCTAGGAAAACCGTTAGGGCATGTCGTCCTCCCCCCCTCCCCCCCTCCCCCAGATGTGACGCCATTTGGTTCAAAGGGGACATCGTTTTGCATTGGGATTGCGACAGGCTGATCACTGCAGATAAATTGAACTGAGCATGAATTTTTTCCTAAATCTGAATTCACCATCAGCATAAACTTAGATTTTTAGATGTATTCCTTTCCCCAGGTGACGACTGTGACAAAGGTGGTGAGAATGACAGCAGCTTTTTGCAAATTTGACATTTTCTGTTATCTATGAGTCGCTTCTAAGAATACTTAGTATACTTTGAAATGGTATCTGTAAACAGCTCACCTACTTTGCCAGTTGATTTCTGCCCTGTCTAAAGTAGGTATGTTTCTGGAGTGGGAAAGGACGGTCCAGGTGGCATGGCGTGGAACTAATTGGTTACGTTTTATAAGGTGGGAGAAAGGTTTTGGTTGTGTTTTTGCCTCTTGCACACTTTGTGTACAGAGTGCCGGGGCCCAGAATACCAGGGAACTCGGATGTGACCTTGGAGGTTGGGGAGTTATTTAGGAAAAAAATGTGGCAACGAGAGTTGAGAAGTGGAGTTCTAATTGTTTATTTGGTCACATGAGGCCTTGGGGCCTGGCTGAGGTGCTCTCTCTGTTTGAGGATTAAAGTCAGGGGACAGGAATGACCAAGCTTTTGCCTGGGTCCTTCTGCTAAAATGGTGCTGTCTTAGAGCATAGGATAGTGTGCGTTTAAAAGACTTTCCCAGTCTAGAGAGATCTTTTTTTTCCTCTCTCTCTCTTTATTGACTTTAGAGAAAGAGGAAGGGAGATGGAGAGAGAGATAGAAACATTGATGAGAGAGAACATCAATTGGCCGCCTCCTGCATGCCCCCCACTGGGGATCAGACCCACAACCTGGGCATGTGCCCTGACCCGGAGTCGGACCGGCGACCTCCTGGTGCATGGGTTGACGCTCAACCACTGAGCCACACCAGCTGGGCAAGTCACATTTTTTTCTCACTGATATAATTATATCCCACACATCCAGTTTAAAATTCCAGCTTGTTCTTGTTGTAAATAGAAGATCATTGTGGTTTGCCCTTAAACTTTTCCTGGAATTCTTAAAAACCTGCAGGACCGCTGTGTTCGTGCCTTGAAAGTAGCAGAAGTTTGCCAATGCAGGACTGTTTTCACACGCAGGAGCCTTGTGATCAACTTTAATAATTAACATGCACACACTTTCACATCCTCAAAGTGTTTTTGCACACAGTTAATGAGTTCATGTTTAACCTATTTTGGAAGTTGAAAAACCAGTTTTTTGGGTTTATTTTAGCAATACTGACGTTTCAGGGGGATAAGGAGCAAGTCTTCGGTGAGAAAAATGCAGGTATTCACCGTCCAATAGTAAATATCTTTCTTTTTACTTTATTTTTTTCTTTATTGATTTTAGAGAGAGGAAGGGAGCGGGAGAGAGAGAGAGAAACATCAACTGGCCCCCTCCAGCATGCACCACACTGGGGACCCAGCCCACAACCTGGGCACGTGCCCTGACCAGGAATCGAACTGGCGACCTCTTGGTGCATGGGTCACCCTCAACCACTGAGCCACACCGGCCAGGCTTAAATGTCTTCAGCCTCCAGCTTTGTGCCCAGTCTAGCTCACATCAGGCATGTTGGTATTTTTTGGAGTGTGCATCTTTTTTTTTTTTTTATCCTCACCCGAGGACATTTTTCATTTTTTGTTCAGACAGAGTGGGAGGGAGGGAGAGGAAGAGAGAGAGAGAAACATCGATGTGAAAGGGACACATCGAGTGGCTGCCACCTGCACGACCAACCAGGGCCGGGGACAAACCGCAACCGAGGTACGTGCCCTTAGCGGGAACCGAACCCGGGTCTCTCTGGACTGCAGGCCGACGCTCTAACCGCTGAGCCAAACCGGCCAGGGCTGGAGTGTGCATCTTTTTAAAGCAAAGGGGATGCAGTTGTGTGGACTGAACGAAAGGCGAACCGGGTTCAGGATAGTCGGGGAAAGACCTGTTGATTCAGTATTGCAGCTTTCTTGTCTGTGGTCCCTTCCATGTGAATTGTCCTTCATTCATTCACACGGAGGTTTTGAGGGTCAGAAGGTGATCTGCACAGAGACTCTGGCAAATGAACAGTCATTACACATGCTAATTTCTGGGGGACAAATTCTTTTCCACTCCTGGCGTGGGAGAGAGTAACTGTAACTGAATACTTTGCTGGTTTGTCACCTGATCCCACCTCCTGTCCCTGCCCTCCCAATACAGTGGCTTTTACTTGGCAAGGTGTATAGTTGGAAAAGGCTTTGGAAGGAGACACTAGAGCCATGGCAGCTGCGTTTCTGTCACATAGCGACGGTGTGACCTTGATTGAGCAGGCGACTGCTTTTCTTCTGCCCTTGAGTTCTTTTGGTCTGTGAAATAACACGTTAAGGACTCACTTTTCGTTGAGTCCCTACAGGGGTGGAGGAGGATATAAAACGTATGCTCTTGGACATGAAATGGGACAGAGGAGATTTTCACATCAGTGAGGATTCCTCAGAGTTGCAGTGACTTCTCCCGACTGCGGTTGGATTACTTGATTTATATTCTTACTGTTGTTGCCAAAGACAGTGCTATACTTGAAACATCTTTCTCTTTCTAATACAGAGCACTAAATAGAACCGTTGAATAAATATTGAGTCTGGGTGACTTCCTAAGACAGGACATGCAGGTTCCTTTTTATCATTGCGTGTGGTCCGGTCATTCACAGGGACCTGTTCATGAATCTTCGTCCGACTGACCTTGCCAGAGAACTCTTAGTAAGTGATGGCAGAAAGGAGGAGAATTCTGAGAACTTGACATGCATATTTAATTAATTTTTTTTTTTATCATGAATGGGTATTTGTTCTTTTTCTTTGCTTTTGTATTTACTGTTTTAATCCTCACCTGAGGACACTTTTCTGTTAATCTTCAGATAGAATGGCGGGGGAGGACATTGACTTGAGAGAGAGACACGTGGATTGGTTGTCCCCTACAGGACCCTGACTAGGGGGGCTGGGGACAAACCACAACCGAGGTACATGCCCTTGGCTGGAATTGAACCAGTGACTGTTCGGTCCTCGGGCTGATGCTCTAACCACTGAGAAAACCAGCCAGGGCTGTTCTTTTTTTTTTAAATTTTAGAAAGAGATGAAGGGGTGGGGGGAACCTCAGTCAGTTGCAAATTAGTAAGATTTTGCCATTCTCTGCATATGTCATTTTTTAAAATAACAGTTTCATTGAGATGTAATTCATGTTTGATAAAATTTACTCCTGCTCAAGTTTAATACACTTATTCTTGTTGTCTTGAAAGTCACTACCAAACTATTATCTTCTCAATGTGGCATTTTTATATGGCATTTTTACTCCAGTGTATAATACTGTAAACCGTGGAATGTCTCTCTCCATTGCTTGGTTTATTTCCAGGATACGGAACAGACAACTTTAACTCAGCGCATGAGTGCTGAGTAGCCCTTTTTCCCTTCAACAGAATCATTACGTGAATAGGACCATAAACCTTATATTAAGCACTTTTGTATGAAATCTGAGATTTCTGTCAAATTAGACATGGAAAATTAAACAGAGCTCTGCACAAATTACTGATCTATGCAGTTTTTGAGTTCTTTTCCCGTATGTTAGGTTTTTTTGTTTCTTATTTTTCAGATGGCTGTTTGTCTTAAATACTAGTACAAGAATGTTGTGATTTATTAAAAAATTATGGTTTGACTTAGAGTAATAAAAAATTTCATAAATAGGAAAAAAAGTTACTGTTTGTTTCATGTGAGTAGTTTTTTGTTTTTTTGTTTTTTTCCATCTCCCTCCATAGAATTTGGTGATTTATTTTTTCCCCCTGAGGACCTGTTTTTCCTTTTAAAATGTAATTGAAGGTAATTGAAGACCTTTATGAATTTGGTGTTTCCTTAATGATTTGGCAAATGTATATAAAAAGTGTTGCTTCCTTATCAGATCATCTTTCATTCGAAGCCCAAGAACAATTGATCTACTGACTTTCATGGCTCCATCTGTATATATTATGTCCTAAGCTCATGGATTCTCTGAAATACCACACTGTTTCCCCCTCTCTGCGTTAAGTACTATTTTGGCTGCTTTGCCAAAAGTGCTGTGATCACTGCTTAAATAGTTAGCTCACGAGGGTCTGTGCCCATAAATGGAGAGTTTTCCTTTTTTTATTTTTTATTCTCACCCGAGGACATGTTTTTCCATATTTGTTCAGATAGAGTGGGAGGGAGAGAGAGAGAGAGAGAAACATCGACGTGAAAGGGACACATTGAGTGGCTGCCACCCTCACGGCCCAACCAGGGCCGGGGACAAACCGCAACTGAGGTACGTGCCCTTAGTGGGAACCGAACCTGGGTCTCTGTGGACCGCAGGCTGACGCTCTAACCGCTGAGCCAAACCGGCCAGGCCAATGGAGAGTTTTCTTACCTGAGTCCAAATAAAAGTCATGGTTCGTCTGTGTGATACCTCAGGACCCACATAGTAAAGGAAAAGCAGAGGAAATATTATAACTATTCTCTCCCTTTAGCCGCTGATGCCTGTTGAAATCTACGGGGCCAAGTTCACTGACATAACCACTGTCATTTATTGGGGACCTATAAATGTCGAAGTGTCTTAGGCTCACTGATTGAGCGAAGTGGCTTATGTTGATCAGTTCTCACCTCTGCAGGGTGTTTTGCCAGAAAAGGAAATTGAGGCGCAAGGAGCTTGGTTAATTTCAGTACTTCACCCAGCAAACAGGCCCAGTGGTGGGTGCCAGGGAGCCAGGGATGAACCCGAATAAGACACGGTCACTGCCCTGGAGGCACTTGACGATTTTGTTTCTTGATTAATATGATGGTGACAATAATAATTGTAACGATTGCCATCAAATTACCCGTTCTGTATGTTCTCCATGCCCTTATTTCATTTCAATGCTCACAGAACTCGAAGGGGGGCGGGTCTGTTAGTATCCATATTTTATGGATGAGGAGACTGAGACCCCGAGACCAGCTGACTTCCTCAGGGTCTCACAGTTAGTATGTGGCACAACTGGAACTTGAACATGGGTCTGACTCTAGGGCCTGAGCTTTTTTTTTTTACATCCATCAAGAACATTTCTAGCAAGAGTTGAAATAAGCAATTATGTCAGGGACATCCACTGTGAACTCTGATTTTTGTAGAACTTCATGTAACTTTGAGTTTGCAAGTAGATTTCTTTTTATGGTTAACTTTCTGCTGTGTCAGCTTTTATTCTTAGACATCATCAGGTAGTTTTCATGACTCATGAAAGACATTGGTCATTTTTAATAACAGTAATGTACAGTCACTCTAGAAATACAGCAATTACAAATAAAACGAAAGTGCACATATGAATAAATGACACCACCGAAAATTTTTTTTTTGGTACAATATTGTTTCTGTTTCCAAACTTGAAAATTTGTAGAGAGCATCTGTGTGTGTGTACACATATATATGCCATATGTGATTATATTCTACATACTCTTGAGTGTGAAATTATAAAACATTTCTTGACTATAGTTTTTAAAAAAATCCTCACCTGAGGATTCTTTTCCGAACACTGATTTTTTGTTTGTTTGTTTGTTTTCCATTTTTTGTTCAGGTAGAGTGGGAGGGAGAGAGAGGAACAGAGAGAGAGAGACACATCGACGTGAAAGGGACACATCGAGTGGCTGCCACCCGCACGACCAATCAGGGCCGGGGACAAACTGCAACCGAGGTACATGCTTTTATCAGGAACCGAACCCGGGTCTCTCTGGACCGCAGGCCAATGCTCTAACTGCTGAGCCAAACCGGCTAGAGCTGATTTTTTTTTTTTTTTTTTTTATGATTGAGTGGGAGGGAGAGAGAAACATTGATGGGAGAGAGACACGTCTACCGGCCTCCTCCTGCATGACCCAAACCAGGGCCAGGGATCAAATCTGCAACCGAGGTATGTACCTTTGATTGGGAATCAAACTCGAGACTCTTCAGTCCATGGGCCGATGCTCTGAGCACTGAGCACCGGCAGGGCTCACGAATATACTTTTTTATGCTCTCAAGTAACCTACATAATTATATTAATGGCTATGTAGTATTTCATTTAGTGGATTTAGACTCACCTTCAGTTCACTAATTTTCTTCTTCTTTGAATATTTGAGCCGCGTTTTTCTTTCTTTTTCTTCCTTCTTCCCTTCTTCCATCCTTTTCTGTCATAAACATTGCTCTGAGGAACAACCGTGTACGTGATCTTTGTGTCCTGGTTGGCCTCTTTCTCGTGGAAATGGAAGTGCAGGGCAGAGGCACTTGTACATTTCAGCAACTTTTCATAGATAACTGCTGAGTTACTACAGAAGCAGATACATATGTACTTTACACTTCCACCGGCAAAGAATGAGTGCCTCTTTACCATTTCTCCAAAACCTTTACGAAAGCATCTTTTTAGAAAATCAAACATTCAAAAAGGAATCTTTAAATGCTGTATTGGAATTCCTGGTAAAGTTGCTAGATTACTGGCCACCAAGGACAAAGTCAAGAACTCTGTATTTCTAAAATAATAGGAAGAATTTCATGAAACATGGTCACTGCTCTTAAGCACTGAGAGTTTAGAATCTAAGATTCTTTTTTAAAATATTTTTTCTTTATTGATTTGAGAGAGAAAGGAGGGGAGAGGGAGAGAGAGAGAAACATTGATGAGAGAGAACATCGATGGGCCGCCTCGTGCGTGCCCCCCACTGGGGATCGGACCCGCAACCTGGGCATGTGCCCTGACCGGGAATCGAACCGGTGACCTCTTGGTGCCTGGGTCGACGCTCAACCCCTGAGCCACACCGGCCAGGCTAAGACTGGGTTTTAATGTTAAAAGGCACATGGAGGAAATTTTCAAATAGAATCACTGATGTCATACTCTTTCCTTTGCTCCTTGTATCAGTCCACATTAACCAGCAACAGGGAAGAGATAAGATTTATAGAGATGATGAGGTCCCCTCCTACACAGAGTGCTCTATGAGAGGTGATCGGTGGCCATTCTCTCCCATATACAGATGCATATCGGAAGCTTTCTAAGTTAATGTTACATTTAATTTAGTTATGACCATGTATAATCCATATGTGTTCCCCAGATTACAGTCATGTGTTGACATTATGGTGTAAATCACCAAGAAAAGAAGCAAATTAAATATTGGACTGTGCTCCTGCCTTATTAATGCAGTCAAGCATTTTTTCTGTGAGATAAAGGTGAGCTAATTGGTCTCATCTGAGATAATCAGTGATTTTCTATTAGGTTAGTTTGTCGAGACTCCGTACTGTAGGTAGGAAGAGTTGATTGCACAGCAAATTATAAATCAGACAGTTGTTAACACACCATAGTGTCTCTGTTCTTGAGATTTTCAGCCTGTTCGCGGTTACAGAGAGAGCTGGTTAATTTAGTACATAAATCATATCACTAGCAGTAGAGGAACTGATTTATGATGACTATAATAATGTCCTGGACCGTGTGGATGGTTATTCAATTGTGGGGGGACTTCTTTGGTCCTCTTGCAACCTTCCCGTTTCTTTTTTTTTTCATCCTCACCCGAGGACATTTTTTCATATTTTGTTCAGATAGAGTGGAAGGGAGGGAGAGGAAGAGAGAGAGAGAGAGAGAAACATCGATGTGAAAGGGACACATTGAGTGGCTGCCTCCTGCACGACCAACCAGGGCCGGGGACAAACTGCAACCGAGGTACATGCCCTTAGCGGGAACCGAACCCGGGTCTCTCTGGACTGCAGGCCGATGCTCTTACCGCTGAGCCAAACCAGCCAGGGCAGAACCTTCCCGTGTCTTATGTCACGTACCTGGTTCTGGACCTGTTCAGGTTTCCCTGATGTGTCCGGGTGGTATTTTGGGGGGCAGGAGCACTCTAGGTGGAATTTTGAGGACATCCTCTCTGGATGTCCCAAAGGACTTGTGTTTTGGAAAGCCGGTGAGCTCTTTTTTGGGGGGGAGGTCAAGTGAGCACTTTTATTTGTTTATTTTTCCTGTTACAGCCCCATTATTTGGACCTGAACCTCAGAAGTGTGCCATCCTGTTTTCGTACGGTCTCGTCCCCCTGGTAACTTGAACTATGATGTGTTTGCCCCAGAAGCTGGTCATTTTGATCCCAGCATTCTCTTGAGAGATTGCCCTTTTTGGAGATACAGAAAATGGAGTGGTAACATTTAGCAGGTGAGACAGGATCTAGGATTTCAGCAGCTAACGTCTCAGAGAATTTTCTCTCTGAGTCTCCTTCCTTTCTCTTTCCTGTCTTACGGGTCTGGGCATAAACCTGAGGCTTGGTAAATCAGTCAGAAGTTAGTTAAATGTTTCACTGCAGTTGTTCTGAGACACATTTGGGGAACACAGTAATAAGAGAATGAGTAATAAGAAAATAATAAGACAGGAAAAAGAAAGTAAGGATGCCCGGTTAGAAATTGGGAGAGTTGACACTCACTGTGCTAAAAATGGTGAGGATAAATTTTGATGGTCAGCCTTCTATAGCTGAGAAAAACTTGATTGTTGGTGGTCAGACATAGGGTAGGATTCGGTAGGTTTGGGTTCTAGACTTAGTTTGCTGTTAACAACCTTGAGCAAGTAATTTCTGCCATTAAAAGTGAAGTGCATCTATTATTTTTGTTTTGCTTAGTTTTTCCCCCGCCACGTGTTCTCAAGCTGAGGTTTGTTAGAATGACATCAGGGTGCAAAGAGGGGTTAGGGAGGGCACGAGGAAGGGACCAAGTTGTCCCCCTCAGAGTAGCTTCACTTTTTTCTATTTTACTTTTGTGGGTTTCCTGCAATATTTTCTTTGAAGAAGAGTCCCGTGGCCAGACATCAGTTTGGAAACATCTAAACTGAAATATCTTTTTTTTTTTTTTTTTGGGTAATCCTCACCCAAGGATTTTTTTTTTTTTTTTAATTGATTTTAAGAGAGAGTGGGAGGGAGGGAAAGGGAGAGAGAGAGAGAGAGACAGACAGACATCAGCACTGGCTCCTACTGGGGCCTGGGATCAAACCTGCAACCCAGGTACATGCCCTTGTCTGGGAGTCAAACCTGAGACCCTTTGGTGCACAGGCTGTTGCTTTAACCACGGAGCCAGGGCTAGACTGAAATATCTTCAAATTGCCTTCTGATGCTAAGATTTGGTGTTAATGAATACTCACCTGTTGTCTTCGTTTCTGGTGTAATTCTCTCAGGGTTAGGGAAATATTGTCTTATTTGTGAAGCAGCTGTCCAGTACTATGGATGATTGTGGTCGATTAACGGCTGTGTCCTGATGTCAACTGCGTCTGAGCTACTTCTCAGCCAAACAATGAGAAATTAAAGCTCTTTTACCTCTCTTCATAGAAAGGTAAAGGAAATTGTGTTCCTTGCTTATCAAAACATATCTATACCATAGGCCACTTTTTTGAGCATCTGCCTGGGAGCATTTTGTATATGGTGTCTCATTTAACTCTGGGATGGGCTTGTGAAGTAACTGGGGCTAACTGTACTGCTATGTAGATGAGGAAGTTGAGCTTAGAGAAATTCTGTAAGCTGGCCAGCTCCCAAAGCTAGTTAGTGTTAGAGCTGGGGTTGGAAATTAGGATTGCCTGCCTGCCTGCCTTCCTTCCTTCCTTCCTTCCTTCCTTCCTTCCTTCCTTCCTTCCTTCCTTCCTTCCTTCCTACCTACCTACCTACCTACATATATTTTTTTTGCTTTGTGCAAACATTAACATTTTTTTCCTGCCACAGTTTATATTCAATGTTATTTTGTATTAGGTTCAGGTGTACAGCATAGTGGTTCAGCATTTACTTTACAAAGCATTCCCCTGATATTTCCGTACCCACCTGGCACCGTACAGAGTTATTACAATATTATTGACTACATTTCCTTTACATCCCCTTGGATTGCATTTCTAAAATGTGTATGTTCTTCTGTTAAATTTACAGGGGTTTCTCAGCTTGAAGGAGATAGAAGCCTTACTACTCAGGTTTCCCATTAGTGACATTTGCTAATATAAGTAATTGGCACCTTTCATTGTTCTTAAATGCTTGGTTTATGCCAAGGACAGAAATGATTTGATCAGACTGTATGTATATTTCTTATCCGTTACATCCTTACACATAAGGAATAAATGAGGAATTTATCAGATTAGAGCAGGATGAATTAGTCTTTGTGGTTTTCTAAAAGCATGGAAATTATTCCTAAAACTACAGCAGATGATGCTGAATTCTTTAGTGTCAGTGAACACATGTAGATTAGATTGTTTCATAATTAGTGTGAGATTCATGGTATTTATAATGCTACCTGGGAAATTCGCTGATCATTTTGATGCCTCAAGAACAAATGTACTGTAGTGTTAACTTAGTTGCATAGAAACTGCACGTTTTCCCTTCAAAACGTAATAGTTTATCACTGGGCATCGTGAAGACGTCACGTTTTGATGGGTATCCGTGCCCGTGGCATGGTTTCGTTCTCACGCAGTTAAGGGTCCATTTCTCAGCCTCTTTCAGGTTGATATGGCCATGTGACTTGCTCTAGCCAATGAAATGGGAGCAGAGCCCTGGCCGGTTTGGCTCAGCGTTTAGAGCGTCGGCCTGCGGTCCAGAGAGACCCGGGTTCGGTTCCTGCTAAGGGCACGTACCTCGGTTGCAGTTTGTCCCCTGCTCTGGTCAGTCGTGCAGGTGGCAGCCACTCGATGTGTCCCTTTCACATCGATGTTTCTCTCTCTCTCTCTCCCTCTCTCTCCCTCCCACTCTACCTGAACAAAAAATGGAAAAATGTCCTCGGGTGAGGATTAAAAAAAAAAAGAAATGGGAGCAGAAGTGACGTATTACTCTTGGTAGAAGCCTTTACAAGCTGATGTGAACTTCCTTCCCTTTCCCTACTATTGGGCTGGCCCCACACAGTTAAAACAGGTTGAAGAACTGAGCTGCAAGGCATGAAGGACAACTCCCCTAGCGTTGCCTGGAGCCATGGCGATCTTGGAATGAGTGAGAAATAACTCGATTGTGTTCAGTTTCTGATGCCTTCTGGTTGCTCCCATAGCATAATCTAACCTATCCTGATGTTACCGCATCATCAGTAATCATTAGTGCAATAGATTGCTACGGAGAGGGACTGGCCAAGAATGAAGCACAATTACTTGGGGTGCAGATAAAGGCAGTGATGGTAAACAGATATCACGTGGCAACGTTTCTTTTTCAGCTATCATCCATTTCGTTCTGCCCTGTTATTCATTCAGAAGCACAGCTGTGCTCATATCACCACCTGTGTAAACAGTAGTAGTTCCTCGCTGCCCACGGAGTAAAATCTGAGGAAGGCCTGCCAGTTTGGTCCTGACATGCCTTTCAAACTGTTCCTATTCTGACAGGTGCCTTTCCCATTCATGCATTTGAGAAATGAGCGTATTGAGCACTTTGCATGCCACTGTTGAGGTTGGACTTCGGGGACATAGAGAATGTTCCTTCCCATCTCTGCCTGTCCAGATTCGATGTAGGTTTTTTTTCTTTATTGATTTTAGAGAGAGGAAGGGAGCGGGAGAGAGAGAAACATCGATGAGAGAGAACATCAGTTGGCCGCCTCCTGCACGCCCCCCACTGGGGATCAGGCCCACAACCTGGGCATGTGCCCTGACCGGGAATCAAACCGGTGACCTCTTGGTGCCTGGGTCGATGCTCAACCACTGAGCCACACCAGCCGGGCTGATGTGGATTTTGATATGAGCCTTGAAGGATGTTTTCTATTAAACCTTCCTTTATTCTTACAGTTGTGTTTAATCTCTCTTTCTGACTTCTCAAGCCTTCTTTGGTATACTGCTTTCTGTCCTGTTTTGTTTTTTTTGTTTTTTTTATTTTTTTTATTTTTTGATATTTTATTCAGATAGAGTGGGAGGGGGAGAGAGAGAGAGAAACATCGATGTGAAAGGAACACCTCAAGTGGCTGCCACCCGCACGACCCAACCAGGGCCGGGGACAAACTGCAACTGAGGTACATGCCCTTAGCGGGAACCGAACCCGGGTCTCTCCGGACCACAGGCCGATGCTCTAACCGCTGAGCCAAACCGGCCAGGGCTCTGTCCTGTTTTGTAAACTTGATGTTATGTCTATTCCCTTGACCGGGCTAGTGTCCCACCTTTCCCTGACACCTAGACCCCTGCAGTAGTAGGGAGTCAGTCATATTTAATGAGTGAATGGTGGTTAGATTGTGGCTGTGTTGCAACGCCAGTCAATGTTTAATTGGCTTTTGCTGGACAAGATGTTACTTATCTTTGAAGTTCTGCTTGCCCCCCTTGCGCATGCCTGCTTCCTGCGATTGTTACCCCTTTGCACGTTCTTGGTAACCTTACGTGGGGTTATGTAGCAGGACCTGTGTGGCAATGGCTTCTTAAAATAATTGTATCTAGAATGCTGTACCTTATGACACACTGGTGAGTCTGCTTTGCCATTGTGTAAGGTCTCCTTTGTGTTTCCTTCAAGCGTCATCATAGGGTTTCCTAACATGACATGGGGAAAACCTAGGGCTTATGAATGTATGTGTCAAATTTTAAACCAATTCAAACTTTTTTTTTTAGGGAAAGAAAGACATCGATTGTTTGCCTCCCACGCTCTGACTGGGGATTGAACCCACAACCTGGGTATATGCCCTGACTGGGAATTGAACCTGCTACCTTTTGGTGTATGGGTCAGTGCTCCAGTCAACTGGCCAGGGCCCAATTCAAACCTCTTATCTTGGTGTTTGCTGTCTCTACTGATACTCTCCTGAAAGATACGTGCCCTTGATTCAGAGTTTCAACCTGGGTAGTTAAAAGGACCCAGATTCTAGTCTGGTTTGGCTGCCAGCCAACTTTATTAATTTTGGTTGTGAACTTTGTAGCCACAAAACCTGAGAGTTTGACAAGAATCTATGATTTTCATCTTGATTGTACAGGGAACCGGTGTAGTTATTGGAATTCTAGTATAGTGTGGATGCAGAAATTGGAGACAAAATTCTGGTACAGTTCGGACGAGATGAAGGAAACTTCCGATTTATTGAGTGCTTCCTATAAGTTGGATGCTGTTTATTCACTGTCCTATCCATGTTTCAGTTAAGAAATCTGAGGTCTCAGTGAGCTAGGATACTTGTATAAGCTGTATAGCTCATAAGAATAGGATCTAGCCCTGGCTGGTTTGGCTCAGTGGTTGGAGCGTCGGCCTGCGGACCAGAGAGGCCTGGGTTCGGTTCCCACTAGGGGCACGTACCAAAAAAAAAAAAAAAGAATAGGATCTAGAACCCGGGGCAGTCATTCTCACTGGGCAGAGCCAAGGTTCTTTTGTTGTGAACTGTGAGCATTTCCAGGTTTTGGGAACAGAATAGCTTTTAGGACAGAATGAAAGTTTGGGTATCTCTGGAAGGAAGGATTATGTATGTTGCTTATAATACTCTTTGTAGAATACTTTGAAAACAAAAGGAGGGTGACTGGAACAACTGTTTTTCCAGGTCTTCTGTTAAGACTGCGTGCTCTTTAATGGCGGAGTGATTCCCTTTGTTAGTGTGCCTGACTCCCTGCAGTGAGGGGACCTGCCTGAGGCACCCACAGCACTGTGGTTTCGTGAGTGTGGGTTCAGGTCCTGCTCTTTCTTAACTAGTTTTTGTGATGTTGGACTAGAGATTGAGCCTTTTCCGAGCCGCAGTTCTCGTGTGTGTAAACTGGAAATAAACAATGGCTACTGTGTACAGCATGATGTTAGATTTCATCTGTAGTTGTAGCTGTTACTGGGAAGATTATTTATTTATTTTTTATCCTCACCTGAGGACATTTTCCCATTTTTTGTTCAGATAGAGCGGGAGGGAGAGAGCGGAAGAGAGAGAGAAACATCGATGTGAAAGGGACACATCGAGTGGCTGCCACCCGCACGACCAACCAGGGCCGGGGACAAACTGCAACCGAGGTACGTGCCCTTAGTGGGAACCGAACCCGGGTCTCTCAGGACCGCAGGCCGACGCTCCAACCGCTGAGCCAAACCGGCCAGGGCCTGGGAAGATTATTTAAAGCGTAGGTCATGGTATGGAGCATTAGAAGGTAAAAGACCTGCACAGCAGGTGTACATTCCTGTAAAGAAATAAGTTCGTTCTTGTTGTATTGTAGCTCCCTGCTTTAGAATGCATGAATTGTTTGGTGCTCTAATAAGTCGTTTGCATCATTCTTTGCTTATTTTTGTAAATGCAGTTGCATTTCATAATCAACATTTTGTGTAAGCAGAACATAGACACTTTGAGGGAGAAGCGTGTAAGCATGAGGCTAAGTTGATTTGTTTCTTGGGGAGGATTATTTTGGGATTCTGTTCGGCAGACATTTGAAACAACGAAGGAACCGAGGGAAATAAAGCTCAGCCCCGTTTCACCAACAGCTCATCTCTGAAGGTTAAGCACCTTGCTCACAGAACAAGAAAGAACGTTATGCAAGTTTTACGTACAAGTAGTACTAGCTCATTAAAAAAAAAACAACAAAGTTTGAGCAGAATGCATGGCATCAGCCACTAGGAATGCAAAGATACTTTTCAGTGTAATGAGAGATGAAATTGTAAAGTTCTAGGCAGCGCTGGTGAGGGAGGTGACCGGAAGCATTAGGTAGGAGTCTGTGGAGGGTGAGCTGGGGAGAGACGGAACAGATCAGCGGTCCTGCGGGAACAGAGTGTGTGCAGAGAAGCAGACGGCGGAGAGCTTGGTGTGTTTGAGCAGAGTGAGCCGTGGGGCTGAGTTCATTGGTGTGGGTGGGGTGTAGCGACAGTAAGGTGACACGTTGAGGGGGATGCGTGGAATGTCTGTGGTGTGTGCTTGGTAGTTTAGTTTGTCCCGGAAGCGAGGGGAGGGCGGTCTGTTTATTTTGGACAGCTCCTTTGGGAGGAGTGTGGATGGGACTTGGGGAGGGGGGGGGCTGAGCCCTGCCCCCCAGAGGAAAGGTGGAGGAGACCATTACCGAGTAGGGAGGGGGTGCTGAGGGCCTGGGGAACAGTGAGAGCAGAGGGGCATCAGCTTCAACTGGACGTTTACAGGGCCTGATGGGTTGGGCTTGGGAAGTAGATGGTGTGCTGAGGTGTGGTAGTTGTGGGGTGCCTGGTTTCCAGCTTAGGCCGCTGGGTGAATGACTGTGTACTGAGGGGGTGATTCATTTGTGGAGGGAGTAGACTTCCAGGAGGAAGTGACTTTTGATGTCTGCTTAGAGCACCTCTTTCAAAGTGGCTTTTTGTTTTTGCCTGTAATCTGTTTTAAAGTTGATTTACTCATGCAGAAAACCTCATCAGCTTACTGTGTGCCAGTAATCTTTATTTTTTGTAATTACAAAATTTTAATTTTGGTGAAGCACAACAAAATCGACCAACCATCTTAACCACTTTGAACTGTGCAGGTCAGTGGTACTCAGCACATTTACACTGTGTGACCACGACCACATCCATCGTCAGAGCTGAAACTCCATGCCCATGAAACAGTAGCCACCCAAGTCCCTTGGCAACCAGCGTTCTTCTTTCTTTGTCTAAGAATTTGGCTATTCGAGGTGCCTTACATAAGCGCAATCGTACAGTATCTGTCTTTCTGTGACTGGCTTATTCACCTAGTGTAATGTCCTCAAGATTCGTCAGCGTGTCCGAATACCCTTCCCTGTTAAGGTGAGGAGTGTTTCACTGTATGTATACGCCACATGTGGTTCATTCATTCCGCTATTGATAGAGACTTGGGTGGCTTCCACCTGTTGACTGTTGTGAATCATGCTGCTATGAACTTGGGCAGGCGGATATCTCTTTAAGTTCCTACTTTCAGTTCCTCGGGATTCTGTTCAGCACACGTTTGAAACAGCATATGATGGGCTAGGCGCTGAAAGAGCCAGTGATTGTTGGATCATATAGTAATTCTGTTTCTAATTTTTGGAGGAGCCACCGTACCGTTTCCCATAGCGGCTGCACCGTTTTATATTCCTTTCCCATCAGCAGTGCACAAGAATCCCAGTTTCTCCACATCATAGTTATTATTTTTAAAAAAATAGTAGTCTTCCTGATGGGTGTGAGGTGGTATTTCAGTGTGATTTCGATTTACATTCCTCTGATGATTGGTGATGAATTGAGCATCACCTCGTGTGCTTATTGGCCATTCGCTTATCTTCTCTGGAGGGTGCCTGCTTTTTAATTGGATTGTTTGTAGTTTTGTTGTTGAGTTGAAGGTGAGCAGAACTTCAGAACAGACCCTCCTGGAAGTCTGTAGGCTTCATTTCTTAGGGATTCTTAGTAGCCCAGAGTTGGGGGGATTTTTAGGATGGCCTTAGTTGAGAGGCTGTTGCTTGCGTTAGTCACTCTCCTTGATTTCATTCAGGGGTGCCAAACCCTTAGGTCCTTGGAGAGTGTCATTTTGGATCAGAAAGAAGTTTTCTCCCCGGGAGAAGAGAAATGGGAATGGCGTTGAAGTCAGGTGAAGGTGAGGATCACAGCCCCGTGTTTCGGCTCCTAGACTCTTGGGTCGCCGAGAAGAAAACGCTTGTCTTTTCGTGTCCCACGTGCTCAAGCAACTTAACTTTCTGCTACTTAGACGGTTTAAAATCGTCTTTGCAAAAAAAGATTTTTAAATGATACGAGTAGCGTTATTTACATTCCACATTGTACCTCTTTATTAAAGGGTATATATATTTGATTATACTTTATTATAATCCTTAAACTGTCATCATTTTCTCTTTCATGTTCACTGCCTCAGTGGGAGTGGAAATAAGAGTACCTATTTGAGCCCAAAAAGCAGGGAAAGGAGGAGGTGTGATGCTTTTTTTGTGTTTTGGTCTTGATTAACTTAAGCTTTGTTTGCAGATTTCTCTCTCTCTCTGCCTTGGAATTTAGCCTTCCTTTCGCTCTGCCCGGCTTTGGCCGGTGTATAATTGGAACTTGTCTTTCAGATTTGTGTTATGTAAATAGACTTTGACAGGGGGCTCATTTAAACTGTTGTAAAGATTGCCTTTCATTTCTAAAACTGTATTTTGTGGTAGAACTGAATTGCTAATTGTGTGAAGGAGCTTGAAACCAGGGGAAAACAAAATGCGGATTGACAAAGAGTTGCACAGTAAACATACAGAAGAGGAATATGATCCTTTTGCTTTTTATTTCTATGAAATAGTCAAAGCTTTTATTCCAATGCTAATTAACCAAAAAGATTCCAGGGCATAAGTAAAAATATTGTAGTGAGGTTTAGATGGTGATATATAGAGTGATGATGAGAAATAGACTTTTGACACACATGTTACGGGTACAGAGTTTTCTTTTATTTAGCAGTTTGGAAAGAGTTAGGGAGCTCCAAAATTGGGTAAGCAAGTTAATGGACTACATGTTTTGTTAATTCTGACGTCAGGATACCTTGTCTTGGTGTGGATGCATTTCTAAGATGAATGGTTAATTTGTTCTTGGTTCTTTTCAATGTCTGTCTTGGAGCAAATGACAAATGACAAATTGAAAAGATGTCCTAACTCTGGGACTCTTGGCATCTGCTTGGGACTTTTTCTTCTTCTAGCCTTCCCATTGTATTTGGGGAGCATGTGACTGGACGTGACGGAAATGGTATGGGACAGGGTTAGTATTCTGTCATCTGGGCGTGTCTCAGGTGAAATGGCAACCTTATGATGGGGAAACCTGTCATCTCAGTGGGACAGAGTGTTGTGTGAGTTTTTTCGGTTAAGTTCTCTGGGCTTGGAGTGTTTTGAGTTTTTTAAATTTTAGTTTCAGGTTTGGGCTGGTTAAGAGTTATGTTGATTTTTCTTTGGTTAGTCTCCCGAGAAATGTCAGAGAGAAATGAGTTTTTAAAGTGAGACATAAGCCTATTGATTATTATGCTTATGTGTGACAAGGAGGTTCAGTACTATAGCTAGCTAGGCACGCGTAGCACTTTTCCTAAGCTCAGAATGCAGGGATCCAGGCAGATTTGTAAGCGGAAAAATGAGTCAGCGTGGTAAATGTCATTGGAAAGATTTCAACAATATGAGGTGGAAACATGAGAGAGTAACTGTATCTGCCATGAGTAGTTGGGGAGGGAAGGAGGAGGGAAGGGCATTCTAAAATCTCGAGAAGATTAATGAAGGACGAGATGGGATTACCCTTCTGTAAACTCATACTTCACTGGACTGCTTATTTGTGTAAGTGGACCCTTAAAAATTAGTCTAAACAACTACTCATTGTGCAGTTTGATGTGTAGTACTGCACTAGGTGCTTGGGGAAGGAGTTGAAGAAAGAAATATATGGTGATCTTATCTTGGTAGGTTTTGGGGGGGTACCTTTTGAATAATGTTTGGTTTGAGATTCAGCTCTGGGTACCCAGGGACTGTGGCAGGGTTGAACCCCCCCTCTCACCCCCCCCTGCTGTTAAGCCACTTTGAAGGTCATCCATCTCGTACCTTCTGCCTCTCCCCCGTGGTATCCATGGGCATGATTGATAGCCACAATAATTTTGGAATCTCCAGTGGTTAATGAGTATGTCCAAGGTGTTTAATTTCTTCTACAGCTAGCTAGTTTTTAGTGGGGAAAAGGAAATTTGAGAGAAGTTGGTAATTTGCTTTCACATGCTGGACATGTAAAGTATCAAATTACATCTCTCTTGATTATGGGAATTTTGCGGTATGTTTGAGATAGTGTCAAGGTCATTCACCCAAACACTAATCCACTGAAGACCAGTATGTTCACTCTATCATCACCAAGGCCATAGTCTCCCTGTCCATTAAAAGATAGAAGATTTTACGTGTCCTATACACGAACTCCCTTACAATTGTACTGTGACATGAAAGACAGCCCGTCCACAAGGGTTATATACTTACAGAATTGACATTTGTTATCTGTCGTGGAGTGTGATACGTTAGAGTCATAGATGTCTGCTATGTTTCAATATGAAATAAGGGATTTTATGCACCAGTTAGTTTAACTGTCTTCCTCAGTTCCGTAGCAAAAGAAAAATTGATGCTTCACTTGAGCAACTGATGTTTGAGTTAAGTTTTCCTTCAGGCTTGCTAAATCAGAGACAAAAGGTATTCTTTTCCTACTTTTCATATTTTGCTGATTGTTTGATATTAAACTCTAGCTTGATATTGGAACTATCAATATGCTCATCCTAGGTAGGGGCCAGGCATTTTTGGAATATATACCAGGTGACTTCCAGTGGCTTTCGGACTTTGAGAGTCCATGCTTTTCAGATAACTTCTCCTCCATGAAATTGCTAGCTCTTGACCTCCTTCAAAATGTACTTCTGGTTCTCTGGTTCCTTCATTTTACCCTCAGCAAAATTTTCTGGCATTATGTTCTGGTGAAATAAAATTCTTCTTCCATATCTCATTTAGGGTGTTAGTTGTTGTTGTTGTTGTTTTTTTAATCCTCACCTGAAGAAGATATATTTATTGATTAAGAAATTTAACAGAGAAGAACTAACACCTATTCTCCTAAAACTATTCCAAAAAATTCAAAAGGAAGGAAGATTTTCAAGCTCTTTTGATGAGGCCACCATATTCCTAATTCCAAAACCAGATAAAGACACTACAAAGAAAAAATTATAGGCTATTATCCCCGATGAACATATATGCCAAAATCTCAACAAAATATTAGCAAATTGGATCCAGCAATATATTTAAAAAATATATATACACCACGACCAAGTGGGATTTATCCCAGGAATGCAAGGCTGGTACAATATTTGCAAATCAGTAAATATGAAACACCATATAAACAAAATGAAAGATAAAAATCATGTGATCATATCAATACATGCTGAAAAAGCTCATTTGAGAAATTCCAGCACCCATTTCTGATAAAACCACTCAGCAATGTGGGAAAAGAGGGATCATATCTCAACATAATAAAGGCCATATATGACAAACCTACAAGCAACATCATGCTCAATGGGCAGAAACTAAAAGCATTTCTCTTAAGAACAGGAACAAGACAGGGATGTCCACTTTCGCTACTCTTACTCAATGTAGTATTAGAAGTCTTAGTCACAGCTATCAGCCAAGAAGAAAAAATGAAAGGCATCCAAATTGGAGAGGAGGAAGTGAAACTATCACTATTCATAGATGACATGATATTGTACATAGAAAACCCTAAAGACCACCAAAAACTACTAGATTTAATAAATGAATTTGGCAAAATAGCAATATGCAAAATTAACATCCAGAAATCGACATTCTCATACACCAATAATGAACACCCAGAAAGGGAAACTAAAAATAATTCCATTTATCATTGCAACAAAAAATTAAGATACCTAGGAATAAACTTAACCAAGGAGGTAAAAGACCTGTTGTCAGAAAACTACAGGACATTGAAAAAGAAATAGAGATAGATATAAAAGGTAGAAGCATATACCATGTTCATGGATTAGAAGAATTAACATCATTAAAATGTCCATACTACCTAAAGCAATCTATAGATTCAATGCGATCCCCATTAAAATAGCAACAACATATTTCATGGAAGTAGAACAAGTACTCCAAAAGTTTATATGGAACCAAAAAAAGACCCCAAATAGCCACAGAAATCTTGAAAAAGAGCAAGGTTGGAGGGATCACAATACTGGATATCAGGTTATACTACAAAGCCATTGTGATAGAAACAGCCTGGTATTGGCACAAGAACAGGCATATAGACCAGTGGAACAGAACAGAGAACCCAGAAATTGATCCAAGACATTATGTTCAATTTAATATTTGACAAAGGTGGCAAGAGCATGCAGTGGAGTAAAGACAGCCTCTTTAATAAATGGTATTGAGAAAATTGGACACCTGCGTGCAAAACAATGAAACTAGACCATCAACTTACACCATACACAAGAATAAACTCAAAATGGACAAAATACTTAAAAGTAAATTGTGAAACCATAAACATCCTGGAAGAAAATGGAGGCAGTAAAATCTCAGACATCACACGCAACAGAATTTTCACTGATATGCTGCCAACGGCAAGAGAAACAAAGGAGAAAACTAATGAATGGGACTGCACAAAACCAAAAATCTTCTGCACAGCAAAGAAACAAGCATCAAAATGAAAAGTGAAACTACTCTTTGGAAAAACATATTTGCCAATGATACATTGGATAAGGGGTTAATATCCAAAATATATGAAGTACTCTTACAACTCAACAAAAGGAAGACAATCCAATTAAAAAATGGGCAGAGGACCTGAATAGACACTTTTCCAAATAGGACATACAAATGGCCAAGAGACATGAAAAAATGCTCAGTGTCACTAATCATCAGAGAGATGCAAATTAAAACGACTATGAGGTATCACCTCACACTTGCCAGAATGACTGCCATCAAGAAATCATCAAATAGTAAGTGTTGGCGAGGGTGTGGAGTAAAGGGGACTCTAGTACACTGCTGTTGGGAATGCAGACTGGTGCAGCCACTATGGCAAACAATATGGGGTTTCCTCAAAAAATTAAAAAATGGAGCTGCCATTTGACCCAGTGATCTCACTTCTTGGAACATATCCTGACACCTGAAACACCAATCAAGAAGAATATACGTACCACTGTGTTCATGGCAGCACTATTTACAATCGCTAAGATCTGGAAACAGCCCAAGTGTCCATCAGTAGACGAATGGATAAAAAAGCTGTGGTACATGTACACAATGGAGTACTATGCAGCTGTAAGAAAGAACGATCTCTTACCCTTCGAGACGACATTGAGGGATCCGGAGAGTATTATGCTAAGCAAAATAAGCCAGTCAGAGAAAGACAAATATCACATGATCTCACTTGTTTATGGAATATAATGAACAAAATAAGCTGACAGTCAAAATAGACCCAGAGACACGGAAGTAGGGAACAGACTGACAAACCTCAGAAGGGGGTTGGGGGGAGCAGGAAGAGATAAACCAAAGAACTTACATGCATGTATGCATAACCAGTGGACACAGACAGTAGTGTGGGGAGGCCAAAGGAGCGTGGGAGCAGGAAGGAGGGAGTCAATGGGGGGAATAAAGGTGGAACATCTGTAATACTTTCAGCAATGAAGATTAACAAAAACAATTAACAGAGAAACTGTGGCACCTGAATGAAGTATTCTTATTAGCTAGTGAAGCTAGAATTCAGATTCAGTTGTGTCTTGGCTCAAAAAACCTTGTATGGCATTTATTTTATGACCACAGAAGAGATTATATTCCTGTTGTTTAGAATGGTCTAACAACCACCACTCTTTTTCTACCTAATAATTTCCTTTCATACTTCTTAGGCCCTTGATCTCTGTTTTCCCTTTTCCCCTGGTGGATTTTCTTAAGTTCTTAATTTTCTTGCATTTCTAAGTTAGGATCACATCCTACTTCTAGAGTTTCCCCAGATGATCTTCTCCCTTCCTCTCTCCCTCACAAGACTAATGATCCATCTGGGAGTCATTTTTGAGGTCAGGGAAGAGGAAAGCATGGGAGGTAATTCCCTGAGCTGTTTTTTTTAAAAATATTTTGTTTTTGTTAGACTAATTTACTGTACTGGTTGACCATCTACTGGAGTGCCCTTGCTGGCATGACTTGGTGCTAGGTAGGTGCCCAGGAAAATAGTAACCTTCCTTCTGGTTCTCAGGAAATGTAGGGTTTAGTTTGGGGGTTAAAGGATGTGTAATTGGCATTGTGATAAGTGCCACAAGGCCGTAGATTTTCTAACCAACCAACCAATCAACCAATCAAAACAAACCACTCTCTGTTTAGAGGAGGAAGGGAGCAGAATTTTATACAGTCCTGCAGGGAGGCTGTGGCTCTTAATTCTGGCTCGGAATGTCCTGGGGAGATTTTAATTCCCTGGGGTGGGGCAGGCATTTAGGATTCTGATAAGCGCCATGGTTTATGCCATCGGGAGAATCTTTTATTTTCGTAGTTCTCAGAAACAGATTTATTTTCATCTTCTGAATGAACCCTTGCATTTTCCCTAGACTTGATGCTGTACTTTACTGTGAAGTGAGAATAGTTGAACTTAGGTTGATTTTTTTTTTTTTTTTGTCTAGTTGGATTTGTGATCGACGTAAGCAGAATAGCCAATGTAGAAGTAAATTGTTTTAAGAGTTCATTGTAGAACCCAGTAGACTTCATCTATATGTATATCTTTTGGGGTAAATTTGTGTATTTAAGAGCAAAGCATCACTATATTCTGTAAAATCTCATTACTTTTGACTTTTAAACAGACTGGGATAAAGTTTATCTTTTTTTTATCCTCACCCGAGGACATTTTTCCATTTTTTGTTCGGGTAGAGTGGGAGGGAGGAGAGAGAGGAACAGAGAGAGAGAGAGAGAAACATCGATGTGAAAGGGACACATCGAGTGGCTGCCACCCGCACAACCGACCAGGGCCGGGGACAAACTGCAACCGAGGTACGTGCCCTTAGCGGGAACCGAACCCGGGTCTCTCAGGACCGCAGGCCGACGCTCTAACCGCTGAACCAAACCGGCCAGGGCTAAAGTTTATCTTTAATAAGGGCACTTTTGTGTGTGCTAATTACATACTTTAATCATTGTACAAGGTCACTTAGAATCTCTTCTTGGAAGTGTTTGATTGGTTCCTAGTTTCAACTTACCTACATTAAAGGAGTAAAATTTTTTTTGGTTCATCAACATTTGTCACTAAGTTCTTTTTCCCAAGCAGTTTGAAATTAATTGAAGTTGTAAACTCTGCTCTCTGTATAGAATACTCTGAAACTTTTTCTCCATTGTAGAGGGACATGTCGCGTTGTGACTCAGAATCCTTCCCATCAGGGCAGGTGAGTGACCAGTATAGTAGTGGCTGTTGGTGGATTTGTTTCTTGAAAACCTTCGGTTGTTGTATTTCATTGATGTCCAGCTGTGCAGACCTGTTGTCTTGAAGTTCTTAGTTATTCCTACTCTCGTGCTTGGAGTGATACTGTGGGTCCATGAAGGGTTTCTGCATTTCATCCTGTTTTTACATGTTGGTTACTATTTCTCTAGCCGTCTTTACTCCTATTCTACTTGTCTCATATAACAAGTAGCGTGTGAATACTTACTGTAAACCAGGCACCATACTTGATGGCTCTACACTCTTAGCTTGATTTATATAATAACACCCATGTGAGTGGTACTTTTGGTACCATATTTTGCATAAGAGAAGATGAAAGTTTTGAGTGTTTAAATAACTTGCCTTAGATCTTAGAGCTAACAAAGCCCATATACAAGTCCATGTCTGCCTTCAGAATCCATACTATTTTTTAAAAATATTTTTATTGATTTTATTTTTGAGAGAGAGAGAGAAAGGGAGAGAGAGAGAGAGAGAAACATCAGTGAGAGGGAAACATTGATCGGCTGCCTCTTGCGTGCCCCCTGTTGGGGGTGGAGCCCACATGTGCCCACCCAGGAATCGTACCAGTGACCTGGTTAGAGCTCGATGCCCAACCACTGAGCCATACCACCTGGGCCAGAACCCATGCTTTAACCTCACTGCGCCATGACCAGGCCAGATCTTCATTAGGTCAAATTGGCAACTACCTGTACTTCTAGAAGTGGCTTCTCCTGGTGACACTGTGAGTAAAGGTCATAGTCAGCGACGGTCAGCGTTTTTTATAATCACTGGGGATGTGATTCCAGGGAAGGGAATCACCATGAATATATTACTTCCAGATATTCACACTGATGGTGTAGAGGCTCATGCTCAGCCTGGGCCAGCAGCATTGTTTAAAAGTACATCCGTTACACATTTGTGAACCAGGTGTGTCAGAAGAACCTAGGATGCTTCTGGTTTTGCCTATATTAAGAGCATAGGCTGGGAGCTGTTTATATTCATACCTTAGCTCTGCCACCTCTGTGGCCCCAGGGAAATAACCTTCCCAGACCTGTTTTCTCCCCTGTAGAACAAGGGTGGTGTACTCGCACCTTCTTCACAGACTGAGGATGAAATAAGACAGTGCGAAGTACTTAGCAGACTGATTTGTATATAGTAAGCGTCAAATTCTGCTTTACTACTGTGAGCCAATGGGAAACTCATGGTTGTGTTATATTTAGAGCGTATGTCGATTCTCCGAAGTGGGTGCTGGCTACTCTGCCCCTTAGCATTAAGCAGACGTGTGTTGGTGGCGCCAAGGTCTATTTTCAGCCTTTAGGTAACATAAAGAATCTTTAGGCATATAAAGATTGTAAAATCAGAACTATTTTTAAACATTTTGAAGTGGTGTGTGTTTCAGAATATTCTTGCTTGTAGGTAATACGACAGTGAAGTAGGCGGTTAGGACATTGATGACCACATTCTCTTAGTAGACTTTGACCCTGGGGTCGATGTCACTTGAGAAAGATGAGGCAGAACTGTGTGTGTTTGTGTGTGTAGGTTTGGTCGCACGGATACAGGCAGAGTTGTCAAGGCCGTTATTAGCAAGAAGGGTTGGTATCATTGCACAGATCTGGGGGTTGGTGTATGAAAAAGATGCCTTTAATGTTGAAATGACTTTAAGAAATAACATTGATTTAACCAAAGCAGAGTTTTCAAAGGAAAGCCATGAAGGAAAACTACCTTATTGCATAAGGGGGAGTAGGAGAGCATTTCCTTTTTTTAAACAAAGGTCTCTGAACTGTGCAAAAATTTCTCGTAGGGTCTTCTAAATAAATGGATTAATTCGTCTCTATTAGTTTTTTTGAAATTATGAACACTGTTAAAAATTGTCAGAGGGGTGGGGGTAACATGCAATGTCATACATTGTGGTCAGATCAGAGAGGAGGAGGTAGAGAGTGAAAGACACGGGCAGATGCTTGGGAAACTTTGGGTGACTTTTCTGTAGAGAGACGTGTATTTCCCGCACGCACCAGAGGGTGACACAGCACAGTATCACTCCAATCTTACGTTCTTTTGTACTTAAGTTGGTGTTGCATTTTTTACAGCTACAGCAGAAAGGCCATTCTTCTCTGGTTGCATCTGGACCAGCTGAGGGACTGGAGCAGCTGATTTCTAAGAATTTGTCCAGGTCTAAGATTCTGTGCGTCTTTGTCACCAGCTGATAGTACTGACTGAAACAGTAGCTGAGCTCTTGAGAACAATGTCGAAAGTTCTTCATTTGTTACAAATGCTTCTTTTTTGCTAATAACCTCTGAATGTCATTGTGAGGCAGCTGAGATGGGGGCTCTTTCTAGCACTTTCTGTCATTCTGTGTTTGTGAGTGTTGTACGTTACATACCAGATTAGTTCTCATTTCTTCCTTTTCAGTGACATATATTTTAGCCGAAGAACAATAGAAAACAGCTTTCTCTTTGAGCTGTCTCAACTCATTCCAACCTCATTCCTAGCTTTGCCTAACTTCATAGTTTATTTTGGCTGCGGAATACTGCCCACTTTTTATCTGTTACAAAAATGTATTTTTCCTTCTGTGAGGAGGAAAATGTAAGCTAACACATACTTATTTTGGATTATCTTTTTCTTTCATTATTTTCCTAACCCCTTGAGCCCTGTTCATGCCTCTGCCGGTCTTGAGAAAACAAAAAACAGCCTGGCCAGTGTGGCTCAGTGGTTGAGCATGGACCCAGGCACCAAGAGGTCGCCGGTTCGATTCCCGGTCAGGGCACATGCCCAGGTTGTGGGCCGATCCCCAGTGGGGGGCATGCAGGAGGCGGCCAGTCGATGTTCTCTCTCATCGATGTTTTTATCTCTCTCTCCCTTGCTCTCTCTCTAAAATCAATAAAGAAAAATATTTAAAAAATAACAAACAAAACTCCCCAAAAACGTTGGTTGAGTTTGAGGATAGTGTGAACATTTTTTATGTAGGAGAGGTTTATAAAATGGGGGCGAATTCTGCTGAATACCCTCTCAGTGCATCATCCAGTAGCAGCTTACTGGTGATAACAGATTACTGTTGATGTCTTTACTATTCGGGGACAGTTCTAGGGTTAGAAGGAGTCTGGTAAGAGTTCATTTCAGGCCCTGGCTGGTGTGGCTTAGTGGTTAGAGTGTTGACCCATGTATCCAAGGGTCATGGGTTCAATTCCTGGCCAAGGGCACGTATATGGGTTACAGGTTCCATCCCCAGTCCTGTTGGGTGGGGGTGTGTGTGGGTGTGTGTGTGGGGGCAGCCAATTGATATTTCTCTTTTTCCCCTTCCCAACCTCCCTCCCCTCCATTCTCTAAAATAATAAGTGGAAGAAATATCCTCTGGTGAGGATTAAAAAACAAAACAACAGTTTACTTCAGTATAGAAACCAGGAAAAACATTACTTTGTTATCTGAAAAAGACCTAGGTGAATGTAAGCCTCATTACATGACTAAGTTTTCATTTACTTTGCTTTACAAAATTGGGCTTTATGAGGCTATCAGAAGGTGAAAACTATGATCTGTGGGTCCTGCCGTCGTTGCCACAGACTGATCTCTGTCATTTAGAATCGTGTTATTCTGCAAGAGCGGGAAGCTGTTGAGAGAGGCTCCGGGAAGGTTTCTGACTGCTCTGTTTCTTATGGTTGAAAGAGTTTGCCATCATATATAAATTTATTTTTATTGTTGAGGGTTTTATAGATGTCCCGCATTTCCCCTTTTCCATCATATTTTTGTTTTTGTTTTGTTATTCACACCCGAGGACATTCTTCCACTTTCTTGTTGAGGTAGTGTGGGAGGGAGAGAGAGGAACAGAGAGAGAGAGAAACATCGACGTGAAAGAGACACATCGAGTGGCTGCCACCCACACGACCCAGCCAGGGCCGGGGACCAGCTGCAACCGAGGTACGTGCCCTTAGCGGGAACCGAACCCGGGTCTCTCTGGACCGCAGGCCGACGCTCCAACCGCTGAGCCAAACCGGCCAGGGCTCCATCATATTTTATAAGGTAGTGTTGATGGAGCCATCTCCTCTCCTGCCACTGCCCGGTTATATCAGTGATAAATAAAGTGCGGCAAATACATAAAAGAGAAAACAATAACCTATAGTCCTGTTACCCAAAGATAGTTAACATTTTGGTTCCACTTTAGCCATTTCTCCCTTATACATGGTTTAAACAATAAATAGTTGTTCAGATTTATAAGCAATTTTTCTTTCTTTTTTTTTGTTAATCTTCACCTGGTGATATTTTTCCATTAATTTTTAGAAAGAGTGGAAGGGAGGGATGGAGAGAGAGATATCAGCGTGAGAGAGACACATCGATTGGTTGCCTCCCCCATGAACCTACAAACCAGGTATGTGCCTTTGATTGGAAATCGAACCCAGGACCCTTTGGTTCTTGGGCCACACACTAACTGCTGAGCTGGACCTGCCAGGGCTCTGTGCAATTTGCTTTTCTTTTTAAAAAATTTAATAGTGTGGTCTCCTGTTCTATAGTTTTTGAGTATTATTTTAATCGGGAGCAGAATTCTATTGTTTGGAGCTACCCATTTTAACGAATTCTCTATTAATAGACATTTAAGTTTTTAACACAAGTTTTCCCCTCCATTCGATTGTTATTTGCTTGTGATAAAGTGAAATTTTTGGTTCAAGTTTGAACATTTTCAAGTTTATACGTATTGTTAAATTGAATCGAAAATGCTTATTATGATCCCTTTAGATTTTACGCCCATCATCTGAGTGTGGGGTAGTTCGCCTCATCTTTGTCAGCAGTGGGTACTTTCGTTCTACTTCCTTTTCTTGATCTGTAGGTGGAACAAGACAATGAGAGCAAACCTGTCTTAGAAATGCGACGACTACTCAGTCAGTTCATAAGCTCCTTGGCCTTTGTTTGGCTTTGAACCCAGTTCTGGGGACTTCTTGATCACCCATTTATATCACTAGCTAAGCTTCCTAAACACGGGGATTTTTGCGTCAGACCAGATCTGCAGTGGTTTCCTTAAACCAGGTTGTCACTGAACAGTGAAGCAAGCGTTTGGAAATTCCCCGTGAAAGAGAAAGAACGCCCAGCAACCCTATCCACGTTTATGGTGTCCTGTGCCCGTCCTTTATAGCTTCAGCAGTCACTGTGGCCGAACCAGTTTGTATCTCCAGAAGAACCAGTCCAGAGGTCTCACCTTCCCGTCATCAAAGCAGACACCCAGGTCATCTCTTCCCGTGGCCTTTCTTGTTGACCACGCATGACTAGCAGGTTCTCAGCTCGCTTACAGGTGCCAGACTTGTTTATGCAACTTCACCTTCATATGAATAGGGCGTGTTTCTGTTTCGTAGGCGAAGCATTTTCTTAATTTCAATTTCTCTTTCCGGAATTGATCCTGTGTGCTCTCCATGCTGCTGTGACTGTCACTGACTGTCGTTGCTGTCATGAGTATTGTACGCCCAAGGCTCCTCCCCAGGAAGGAGCAGCAGGCTGTTGTCATGCAGATCAAAGAGCGGTCTTCTAATTCACAGGGAGAAATTGTTCTGTCTGGTATTACGCGGGTAAATCTGTCCTTTAACTAGCTTTCATTTACCTCGAGGTCAGCCAGGTACCGAAAAGGGAGGGGAGGTTCTAAGCCGGCACAGAGATGTCACCAGGGTGGAGCATCAAAGCTCTCACACACTTTTCGCCCTGGCCGGGTGGTTCAGTGAGTTGGAGCATCATCTGGTGCATCAGAGGGCTGTGGGTTAGATTCCCTGTCAGAGCACATACCTGGGTTGTGGGCTTGATTCCCAGTTGGGGTGTGTACGGGAGGGAGGCAACCTACTGATGCCTCCCTCCCTCCCTCCCTCTCTCCCTCTCTCCCCCTCCCTCCCTTCCTCTCTCTCTAAAATCATTAAAAACATATTCTCAGGTGAGAACAAGCTGTGTCACACTTTTTTCCCCTAGGAAAGCTCCTTTCTCAGAGTCATTTCATTTGGGCATGTGTGCAATTGGAAAAAGTTTGGTTGTCTCTTATCAAAGTGATCGTGGCCCTTCAAAAGCCAAGGTGTAGATCTGGGGATGGCTTAGTGGGGTGGAAATGAAAAAAAACACAAAGAAAACTAGAGTGGGTTAAACAGTGCAAGTGGGTTTCACTCAAGGGGTCGATAAAGCAATTATAAGAGCCATATATTGTTTTTATGCTTTTGAGTATATGTGATGAAAAATTTTCATGTGAAATGGACTGCACATTTTGTCCAAATTGTCAGAAATACAAATTAGGTGTATCAGAGTCTTTATCAAGTTCCTAGGGTGGCGACAGCAAAATACCACAAGGCTGGGTGCGGTGTCGCAAGGTTCTGGAGACAAGTCCAAAGCTCACGAGTCCATAGGACTGTTCTCTCTCTTTAAATTGTAGGGGAAGCTCCTTCCTTGCCTCAGCTAGCTGCTTTTTTTTTATTTTAATTTTTTTCTGTATTGATTTTAGAGGGAAAGGGAGAGAGAGAAACATCGATGAGAGAGAATATCGATTGGTCGCCTCCTGCACGCCCCCCACTGCGGATCAGGCCCACAACCTGGGTATGTGCCCTGACCAGGAATCGAACCAGTGACCTCTTGGTGCGTGGGTCGATGCTCAACCACTGAGCCACACCGGCCAGACGCCTCGGCCAGCTTCTGCGGTTACTGGCATCCTTTGAGGGTGTTCCCTAGCTTGTAGATTCATCACTTCATCTCTGTCTTTGTTGTCACATGCCATTGTCTAGCTGTGTGTTCTTTATCTATTCTGGATACAAATCTTTTATTTTAATCCTCACCTGAGGATATTTTTCCATTGATTTTCAGATACGGAGGCAGGGAAGGGGAAGAGAGAGAAAGAGAAACATCGATGTGAGAGATACACACATCAGTTGGTTGCCTCCCACACAACCCCAACCAGGGCCGGGAATCGAACCACAGCCCAGGTCCGTGCCCTTGACTGGAATTAAACCCAAGACTCTCTGGTCTGACGCTCTAACCGCTGAGCCAAACCGGCCAGGGCTGGATACAAATCTTATATCAGATACTCGATTTGCAAATATTTTCCCCTAGTCTCTGGCTAGTCTTTTCCTTTTCTTAATGGTGTCTTTAGTTTTAGCTCTTATGTTTATGTGTCCTATCCTTTTTTGGGTTAATTTTTGTGTGATATGAGCTAAGAGGTTTTTTTATTTTCAACATGTGGGTATTTATTTGCTCTACCATTTGTTGGGAAGACTCTTAGAAGTTCTTTTCCTTTAAGCTCTGTTATTACTTCCTCTCCGTCTTGGATATGCTAATGAGCAGAAGCCTGCTTTCCCTGAGCTGGGGGAGAGGGAAGGGGGTCGTGTAGGGTCTTATCCTTATTGTAGGGAGGTCTTGTATCACATTGCTTTGGCTTGGTTCCGATTCTGTTAAGGAGACAGCCACAGAGTTTTTGTAAACAATGAGTAGAGTGTAGCCAGCTTGGCTTTAGTTAAGAAATTGCTCTGTTATCTCTGAGGGTGATTATGAAATCTTATCTTAACACGCATTTTGGGTCAGGTGAGCCTAGGAATAGCGTAAGCTAACTTGAACATTTGTTAAAAATAGTTCTAACAGAAGAATGATGAAACCCTTTTTAAAACATTTTTTCTCTTTCCAAAACCGTTATTTCTAATCATAACAGTAAAAGATGTTTATTATAGAAACTTTCAAAATTACCAAAGTATAAAGGAGGACTTTTCTTCCCCCATCATCACCATTTAGATTTTTAACAGCAGTGCTTTTAATTTTGTGGGATTGGTGTATGGACTCTGGACAGCATAGTTCCTTGGGACAATATTTGGATTTACTGATGGGTTCAGGCCTGTTTTCTTGCACGGAAGAGAAATGGTTAGGTGGTAATATTTGATGAGCATCTATTGTAACCCAGGCCCTATGCTTCACAAAGCTGTGTGAGGTATTATAATATTAAAGTACTATTTAAAAAATGCCCCTTTCTCCATCCTCTGCCCCCCCTTCTCTTTTAGAGGCTTGTGTTAAATAATTTGCCTCATGTAATTTAGCTAGTGAGTGATAATCTGAAAATCGGGGAAACTTAAGCATCTTTTGGTTAAAATCGTTACCCTGCGTTTTCTTTCGTGGTTTTGAAAGGCTTTAAAAGAACAAAAGATCAAATAGTTCTTTTTTTTTCTTTTCTGGCTCCTGTGGCCTCCCTTTTGTTCTGTATCAAAATTAGAAGTTCCAAGATCCCCTTGTGTCTTGCTCAAATTAAGGCTTGTTTCTCTTCTCCTTTCTGTGTTGTGCTTTCGACTTGGAGAGCCTTCGCTCTAAGTTCGCTGTTGGTTAGTGGAATAGAAGATAACGAAGAGAGCTGGGGTTTTTAGCCATGAAAAGTACTTTCATTGGATTGATCTCATCAGCTCTTTTAATTTATGGAACAGTAACTAGTAACTGGCTGTGGGTTACTAGGCAAACCACTCAGTTTCTTCATCGCTGAAATGGATCGGCATTCCACATGATCCTTCTGTGGTATACCAGCAGTCCCGGTTTTTTGTGTTAGCGGAACCATGGTGTTATGGTCAGAAGTATCTGCCTTCGGATCCGTATTTAACAACCTCTGTCTTCTCCTAAGTGCTCTTAAATCATCACACTATTTGCATTGAGTCAATAGGTAAGAGGCATCAATTGTGGGTAGTCTTCCTTTTTATGTAAACAAAGTGTGTGTGTATGTGTGTGTGTGTGTGTGTAGGATCCTGGTGCCTAGTTTTTCTCCCTCCTTCCTTTAGGAGATGTTTTGACAGTGAGGGCCTTCCTGACAGCCAGAACTTCCCATTGACACCCTCACTTTATCAAATAGCACGACTTACTCTGTTTCTTACGCTGTTGCCATAGCTTCCGGTCTGGAAACAGAAAGGTGGATGATACGTTTGTACAGGAATCCAGAACTTTATTCCTTCACCCTCATCGACATTTTCCAGCAGAGATTTTCTTCTTACTGCGTCAGGCTAAGGCTTGGGGGTATAATGAGTGCAACGGGAGGTGAAGTGCTTGGACTCAGGAGAGTCGAAAGCAGAGTTCTTTATATTAACCCCACCTACTCTGTTAATCCCTAAACTGCTTTGTTCAGTGAGTCAGGATTTTCCACTGAAGCCAGTGACTTGTTCTATAAGTTGAATGTCTCGTTGGGCTGAACATTAGAACTCAGGCCGGAGGGGAGCTTCTCACTGCTGCACCAAGCGCTTTCACACAGACAGCAAAACAGGGAACAAGCAAAAGTCACAGCTTCCAGTGGTCCTCTTAACATATTTGGATTAATTCATCAGCATGCAGAATGATAAAAGATGGTTTAGGAGGTGTGGAAAAGAACCCTAAAGGAGCCCAGGCCGTATTGGCTCAGCAGCTGTTAGAACGTTGGCCCATGGACCTACGGTTCCTCCTGGGTGTTGTGACTTAGTTGTGGAAGGTGCCAGGACCAGCCTGCTTTTGCTAGAGTTGTGAGGACAGCAAGAAGTAAAGCTGCAGCTAGTAATTTGGGGCTGGGGAGTTTGGGCTCATTGTGAGAGAGCAAGGGTTCCTGGGAAAGATTTGACTAGAGAATTGAGATCATATCCGAGGTGAACCTTGTGATCAGGTGGAGGACAGATTTTGCACAGAGACAGAGACGACAGTAGGGAAGCTACAGTCTGAGGGAGAGGGTGAGGGCGTGGGCAGTAGGGACAGATAAGGAGACACTGCAGAGGTCAAATAGTTTCTTGAGATACAGCATAGGAGGTTAAAGAGAAGGAAATAATTGCGTGAGAGCTTGAAGTGAAACCATTAATGAGGATATTTTTCCATTGAATTTTTTTAGATGAGTGGGAGGGCGGGGGAGAGAGAGAGAGGAACATCGATGTGAGAGAGACACATCGATTGGTTGCTTCCCTCATGACCCCAACCGGGGCAGGGGATGGAACCTGCAACCCAGCTATGTGCCCTTGACTGGGAATTGAACCCAGGACTCCTGGTCCGAGGGCTGACACTGTAACTGCTGGCCAGGGATGACGATGAGAATTTAATTTAAAATCTGTCACATCAGTAGAAATTTTTAGAAAGGGTCAAATAAGTAAAGGTAATATTTTATGTTGGAAAAACCTGCCTTGGCCGTGGTGGGGGAAGGGGTTGGTGTCCCATTCAATTCCACGACTGAGCAAGTTACTTCTTAGGACCTCGTTGTCCTTTTCTACAAGATAAAGGTGACTGGAACTATATTATCAACATTTCCTCTTCGCTTTGATACTGTCATTCCTAGAAACAGAACTCGAAAGATAATGTATCCTAGCAATAAGTGTAGAAAACAAAGAAGGACTTTTAAACATTGAAGTAAAGTTTTAACTGGTGTTTTAACATTTTTGTTAGAGAGTGTCATAACAGCTTAATTATTTAGTGCAAGAAAGAATTTGGTTTTGGGAAAGGATTTGGTGCTGGAAGGGTAAATCCAACATGTAACACATTACAGCTGTCTGGTGTTTTGAGGGGACTTTACTTAATAATTCAGCATGTTTTTTTGGGGGGTGAGATTTTGAGGTATGCCTGCCTTCTAAACTGGAATGTGTGATAGACACTCAACTTTAGCTACGTTTTAGAGTAGTTTTCATGAGAACTGTTTTCTGTTGCTCAGCTAGAATTTTTCAGAAAATTGACTCCAAGGGGAAGTAATTTCGGTAGCCCGTTCACCGGTGTGTATTCTAGTGATCTGTTTGTTAGTATTGGGGATCCACTGTGTGACTCAAAGAACCAAGTGTCGTTGGGGAAAAAGGCACACAGGAATTCATTATCGTCTCTTTTCCACACTTAATAGATGGGACCACGTCATGCAAGGCAGAAATCTAGAAGTTTCCCTTGATACACCTTTCCACCTATTTCCGATGTTTGCATTTATCACCCGAGCTTGTTGGGTTTAATATCCGTAGTAGCTGTTGTCACCCCCTTCTTTCCGTCGTCATTACTGTCACCCTGGCTCTACGAATTGTTGCCACTGCCTTACATCTTGGATCCCTGTAGCCACTTCCTGCCTTCTTTCCCACTGCTGTTCATTGTGCAGACAAGTGATTCTTTTAAAATAAAACTCTAATCGTGACCCCTGTTGTTAAAATAAGGACCAAAATAGTCGACAAGGTCTAGTAGGCCCTAAAGGGTCCAGCCCCTACAACTCTTCTCCAGCCTCATTTTACACAGTATTCCTTCTTCTTCTTCTTTTTTTTTTTTTTTATCCTCACCCGAGGATATTTTTCCATTTTTTGTACAGATAGAGTGGGAGGGAGAGAGAGAAAGGGAGAGAGAGAGAGAGAGAGAAACATGGGCGTGAAGAGACACATCGAGTGGCTGCCACCCGCACGACCAACCAGGGCCGGGGGGACAAACTTGCAACCGAAGTACGTGCCCTTAGCGGGAACCGAACCCGGGTCTCTCCGGACCGCAGGCCGACGCTCTAACCGCTGAGCCAAACTGGCCAGGGCCACAGTATTCCTTCTTGTTCTCTCTGCTTTTGCCACATTTTTCTTTGAATCCTTCCTATTTACCTACTCTGTTTTGCTGGGTTCTTTTTTTTTTTTATCCTCACCCGAGGACATTTTTCCATTTTATGTTCAGGTAGAGCGGGAGGGAGAGAGAGGAACAGAGAGAGAGAGAGAATCATCGATGTGAAAGGGACACATCGAGTGGCTGCCACCCGCACAACCGACCAGGGCTGGGGACAAACTGCAGCCGAGGTACATGCCCTTAACGGGAACCGAACCCGGGTCTCTCAGGACCGCAGGCCGACACTCTAACCGCTGAGCCAAACTGGCCAGGGCTTGCTGGGTTCTTTGTACCTGGAAGGTTCTTCCCCTTGTACCTGAAATATTCTTCTCTGTTATTGTTATTGGTTTCTTAGCTTTCAGCCCAAGCATTTACTTTCTCGGGGAAGCTTTGCCCTGACTTCTTCAAACAGGTAAAATTCCTGTTATTTGTCTTCATGATACCAGGCACCTTATCTTTGTAATATTATTGCACCTTTTTGTTTGTCGGTGTGATTATTTGATTTTGTCCCTCACCGGACTGTAGGCCCTCTGGGAGGACAGATAAGCCTTCAGAGGACTCGGCATGTTCTCCTCTGCACCTGGCGTGTCTCCTAGCATGTGGTCGGACCTCTGTGGTTATATGGTAAATGAATGTGTGAGCTTTAGGTAATTGGAGGTCACACGAGTACCATTCTGATATGTATAAAGTACAAAATTGCGTGGCCTAGGTAGAAGTAGCCATAATTCTGTAATAAAGACAGAGAAGCGGAGTTGCAGACTAGTGGAGACGGATGACGTCGAACTTGTGTGTTGGACAGCGGTACTGTGGACTGTGCAAGTCGGTCCTCCTCTCGGAAATGCTGGGCAGGTAAATGAGATTCCTATTTTGTTCTGGAGAAAAGTCAGTGCCAAGTCAAACAAGGTGCGGGAAGGCTTGAGCCGGAGTTTCCGTGACGTCGCTGGGATTTGGTGTGCTAGTCAATGGGACTTGATGTTCTTGAGCCTGCTTTCTGAAATGGAAGGAAGGGGCAAGGGGTAAGCCAAACGGGGTGTGGAGCCACAGAATGACAGAAACTCCGTTTTGCTTTTTAAAATAGTAGTTTTTTTTAAAGAGCTCTTGAATAAAATGGAAAAGTGTATGGACCTGGGTTGCTTTGTTGAGATATAATTCATACACCATATAATTCACCCGTTTAAAGAATCCAGGTCAATGGCTATTAATATATTCAGAGTTGTTAACAATCATCATATTGATTTTACATTATCATCACCCCAGAACTCCTGAGCCAGCATCTTGACCAAGCATTTAATAACTATATTATCTTGAATTAACTCACGTAAACTCTCTGAAGCTCAATTCACTTCTTTTCATTTGGTCTCTTAACAGCTATCAAGAAGTAGAGTCAAGTTATCTCTTTCTTTTCACCCAAGAACCTTAATTCATCTCGTGGACAGAAGAGAGATGATGGTCTCTTTCTACATACGCTCACATGATAGAGTTCTTCTGTCTTCTCTCTGCTCACTTGAGTGTTTCAACATTAAGTCCTGGGTGTTTTGACCTAAGTCCCGGGGTATTTTGACGTAGAAGTGTTGGATTCATTTGTATCCATATTAAATTTCATCTTGCTACATTTAGCTTCTCATGTACATCCTTTTAGCCATTCAGGGATTTTTGGATCTTCAGTCTAATTTTCAGTCTATTACTATTCTTAATGAATCTCAGATAGTCTGTATATTTAATCCTTTTTTCAAATATTGAGTTTATTAATATTTTTTTATTACAGATGCCCCTCCTCTTTCCCCCCTTCGACAACCTCCTCCCTGCTCCCCCCACCCCCTCCTGCCTTCACCGTACTGTTGTCTATATTTAATCATTTTGTCATTCGTATTTCAAGACCTTGGTAAAATGTTCATTGGACAGAGGAGGGGTAGGGGAGCGTTGCATTCACCTCTGATAAAAACCTTGTTTCTTACAGCTATTCATCAGTTACTGATTTTGCTTTGCCGTTGAAACCACGAGAGGGTTGGGAGTGGGATCTGGGTCATATTCTCCTCCTCCTGTATTGCTTCCACAAATTCTTAGAGCAACAACATGTTTTAACTTACAAGCATGTTCTGTGAGGACCACAGACAAAAGCATGTGTTGGGGGAGAGAGAATTTCGATCCTACTAAAATCTAAATTTTGAGTGGCATGTCTGCAGTTACCATGTCCTTTTAACCCAAATTTCTTCACTTCGTTCACAACAATATCATGGGAGGTTTGGACACGTGTTTGTTGAAATTTAGACATGCTCTCAATCCGTTGGATGACGAAAGTAACTAAGAACAAAAGAACTCTACTTTCTTACTGCAAACCAATGTTCCATCTCCTTTTATTCTTAAATAATCTTTTAGGACTCAGGAAGTATCTCTTTCTGGCCTGGAACAAACTCCTTTAAGTCAGACACTGAAACTATCTCCGTGACTTGGGCTGGTAATTTTTATTTTATTTTATTTTTTGCTGTTATTTATTCTACTTCATGTAGTCTAAAGTTCATTCTCATTGATAGAAAAGAAGGAAATCAAATAGATAAGGAATTTTATGATGTACTTTCTTTTATACAGTACCACCCTGAGCAGTAGGTCTTAGATCTTCCTTATTTGTCTGGCCTCACACACAGAAGAGTAGCAAAGTCCTTTTTATAGTCTACGGCATTTTTCTAAGCGTTGAGGTCATTTTTGGAGTGAAGAATTATACCCTTCTGCCTTTCACTGTAAACTATGATAAGTTCTCCTTGTTGTAAGCCAGATCAGAAGTGTTTAATTGTTTAGTCACTTGGCTGCATACGCTGAGCATTTTCTGCTTTGGGTTAGAGATGGCTGTTAATAAGGTGTTAAGACATGAAAACTAACCTGGCCGGTGTGGGTCAGTGGTTGAGCGTTGACCCATGCACCAAGAGGTCACCGGTTCGATTCCCGGTCAGGACACATGCCCAGGTTGTGGGCCTGATCCCCAGTGGGGGGCATGCAGGAGGTGGCCAATCGATGTTCTCTCTCATCGATGTTTCTCTCTCTCTCCCTCACTTCCTCTCTCTCTAAAACCAATAAAGGAAAATTAAAAAAAAAAAAAAAAAAAAGGATGAATACTAGTCCTGACCACTCCTTCTGAATCGGAATCCAAATGCTAAGGACTGCACTGCCTCAGTCTGTAGGAAGCTCCCGCCCGAACTTGGTTTCCTCCTGCCTCTGGTCGGCGCTGTCTGCTCCCGTGGTGAGTCTGGTTGTCTTATGTAAAGTTACTGGCTAGGAGCTTTTCCTGAGCTCATGAACCTTCCCTTTCCTGTTCCACGAGGCTATGACTCTGGAGGGTTATTTCTCGGTCCATTCAGTACTTACCAACAGTAACTGTCACGTATTATATACAGTGTGCCAGGCACTGACTGTAGCTAAGCATTCTACTTACATTTTTCACTTAATCCTCCCCAAAGTGTTGTAAGAAAATGTGATCTGTTTTTTTTTTTTGACTGACCAGGGACCTGATGGTTAGAGAAGTTAAATGAATTGCTCCAGACCTCATAGAAATCATCTATATCAGCGTTTTTATCAATCCTTTTTTTTTTTCCCCATATTTTTCTTTATTGATTTTTAGAGAGAGAGGAAGAGAGAGGGAGAGAGAGAGATAGAAACATCGACTGACCGCCTCCTGCATGCCCCTAACTGGGGATCGGGCCCACAACCTGGGCATGTGCCCTGACCAGGAATCGAACCAGCGACCTCTTGGTGCCTGGGTCGACGCTCAACCACTGAGCCACACCGGCCGGGCTCAATCCTTAAAAGTAACTCATCTGAAATGGTAAGAGGCACACGTAGAATTCGAATCCAGGTCTTATTTGACCTTAAAAGTGAGAGTTTTTCTCACAGCTATTGAGGGTTTACTGTGGTGTGTCAGGTGCTTTCGAGAATATGACGTTGAAGAAAATGCATGCTTGCTCTTTAAAGGCTTAAAAAAAAAGTAGGGGGAACCATTAAGAGTTTCTATCATCCTTTTGGGAAACAATGGGTCGAATCTGTTCATCTGTGTGCGGAGTTGGAGCCATAGTAGAAGTAGGGAGAGGTTATCTGTCTCAGCGTCATGTCATCTAGTTGCAGTCCCTGACTCTTTTTTTTTTTTCCTCAAATAAATATTTTATTTATTTTAGAAATTAATTTATTTTTTATTTATTAATTTGTTTTTGTTACAGATGCTTCTCATTTTTTCCCCATTGACACCCTCCTCCCCTTCCCACCCCATCCCCAGCTTTGTTGTCTATGTTCATTGGTCATAAATACATGCATGTAAGTTCTGTGGTTTATCTCATCTCCCCCAGCCCCCCTCCTCTGAAGCTTGTCAGTCTGTACCCCACCTCTATGTCTTTTAATTAATTTTGTTCAGCAGTTTGTTTAGTTCATTATATTCCACAAATAAGTGAGATCATGTGATCTTTGTCTTTCTCTGCTTGGCTTGTTTCGCTTAGCATAATACTCTCTAGGTCTCTCCATGTCGTCTCAAAGGGCAAAAGATCTTTCTTTCTTACAGCTGCATAGTACTCCATTGTGTATATGTACCACAGTTTTTTTTATCCACTCATCTACTGATGGACACTTGGGCTGTTTCCAGATCTTAGTGATTGTCAGTAGTGCTGCTGTGAACTTAGGGGTGCATATATTCTTTCTGATTGATGTTTCAGGCTTCTTGGGGTATATTTGCAGTCCCTGACTCTTGACAGCAATCTGTATGTTCCTCTCTATGTGGACACGGCTGTTTCCTTAGGCCCTGTCCACTGCAGACATCTGTTGCGTGGTGACAGAATGCTTGCTTTTACATTAGCTCTTCCATTTACTATGTCTGTCTTCACATACAGAACTAGAGCTCTGGTGGAGGGTGATTTTGAGTTGTAATGAATGCCCTGTTTGACCTTTCTAAGTCAGTGTGTCAGGAAAAGAGATTTGAGTGTTTGTCAAATGGATTGGGTGGGGCTTCTGCCTTAAGCGGTTATGGGAAAGAAAAAACAACAACTCATGAACCTTTAAGTATCACTTAAAAGTAAATATCCTCCTTGACCTGACCGGTTCGGTTTGGCTCAGCGGTTAGAGCGTCGGCCTGCGGTCTAGAGAGACCCGGGTTCGGTTCCCACTAAGGGCACGTACCTTGGTTGCAGTTTGTCCCCGGCCCTGGTTGGTTGTGCGGGTGGCAGCCACTCAATGTGTCCCTTTCACATCGATGTTTCTGTCTCTCTCACTCTCTCTATTCCTCTCTCTCCCTTCCACTCTATCTATACAAAAAATGGAAAAATGTCCTCGGGTGAGGATTTAAAAAAAAAAAAGTAAGTATCCTCTTTACTATCGTGACTTTTAATAATACGTGCTCCATTGGGAAATTCTGAAATGTATGGAACTTGACTTATTATGGACATTTTAGAACTTGAAGTAGAAAAATAAAATGTACCCATAATCTCACCTTCCAGGAATAATCACTGAACGTTTGAGGGATCTAGACATGAGCGGGGCAGCCAACCTTGGCTCAAACTAAATGGAGATTGGCATCTAAGAGTGAAGTTGGCCATGTGAATTCAGTTAACTGACTGTTAAACAAAAATTAAGGTTCTTTGGAGGAGTGGAGTAGTCAGAGTCACCACAATATCCAAGGATACCATCCAAAATTAATCAAAATATGAAGAAACAGGACAATGTGACCCATGCTGAACAGAAATCCAATCAACAGCTATTGATCTCAAGATGACTCAACTGTTGGATTGAGCGAATAAGGACTTAAAAGCAGCAAGTATCACAGTACGCAGAAAGAGCTGCTTGCAATGAAAATCTACAAAATCTTGGCACAAATAAAAATGTGAAACAAGAAAAATGAGCTAAAATAAAAACTTTACAGGATACGCCGAGTGGAATAGAGATGACAGAAGAAAAACCCACTAAACTTTTAGATCAGGAAGAATGATCCAATCTGAAGAACAGAGAGAAGAGATTGAAACAATGCGCAGACTCCCAAAGACCTGTGGGACTATTTAAAAAAGGTCTAGCCCTGGCTGGTTTGGCTCAGCGGTTGTAGCATCGGCCTGCGGACCAGAGAGTCCCGGGTTCGGTTCCCGCTAGGGGCACGTACCAAAAAAATAAATATAAAAGGTCTATAATACGCTTGTAATTGAAGTTTTAGTAAAGGAAGAGAAGGTGAATGGGACAGAAAAGACTCTTTGAAGGAATAGGGGTAAACACTTCCTAAACTCAATGAAAGAATGAAGTAGAAATCATTACTGTTTGACACTGCTTATAACGAGGAGGAAAAGGATGAGCGTCGAGATTAGGAAGAACTGAGGCCGGATTGTCCTGCTTTTTCCCAATTGTCCGGTCCTACCAGCCTGCCCGATCTCCATCCCTATAGGGTTTCCTTCTGCTATGAGATTGGGAGATTAAGTTGGCAGCCAACGCTAAGTTGCACAGAACGGGAGAATATGGTTTGTTTCTCTGAAACGAGCCCGGGCTGGTTCCTTTGGCGGTCGCAGGGAACACTGGCTCTTTTTGTGCGTGCTGCCTTCTCTTCGTCTTTCTCCTCTGCTTTCTTTTCCTGCTGCCCTCTTGTTTCTGAGAAAGGGCAAGAGGAGACGGATGCATTCGAGCTGGACTGGCGACATCAAAGGCAGCGAGTTCTGTTGATACCAGAGTCGGCTTTGGCAGAGGGCACCTCTGGGGAGGCTTTGTTGGGTCTTTGCTTTTCTCTCTTAGATGGCGATAGTGGTGGCAGTGCTGGGAGTCGCTTGGCAGTGAGTCGTCGTCAATGTCTTGGAGGAAACGTGGAAGCCACAGTTCTCTGATTCTGACCTTAACCTTGTAGAGATTCACGCTTGCGTGCTCACGCGTAGGTCGTATGCACCGGTGAAGCCATACTGATTGTTCAAGTTTAAAACACTGCCCTAAGTCATGGTTCCCTCGTCTCCTTGCTGAGAACTCCCCCGAGAAGGTCCCTTCCCATACAACACAGACCCTGTGATCCAGCAGCCAAAGGGTTAAAGTCTGGCGTGAGGGGTGGTTGCCTTTGCGGGTTGGCTTCATCAGACTAGTGAGTTCCCTGGTCATAAATATTCAGACATGCTCCTTGCCTGCCTTTTGTTCCTGTGCCCATCCATGTGTGTCCTACATAGGGTTGGGGATCCAGTTACTGATTTGGGAGGTAGCACAGTCTAGGATTAACAAAGAGCTTTGGAGGCAAATTGACTGTCGAGTTTATGACTCTTGAGCAGGGTGCTCTTATACAAGTTCTTTGAACCCTGGTGTCCATTTTCTTGTAGAATAGGGATAATGTCACCTTTTCAGGAGTTTTGGAAGCTTTAAAAAAATCTGTGTATGGTAATAAGCCTCCCACGTCATTATTTATTCCTTTGATTTCTTTTTGGTTTCATCAGAATCCATTACTCTAGGTAATTTCTAATTGTGTACATTTTGTGTGCCATTCTGTTTTAAGGAATGAATTTCCCAGAGGGAGTTGCAAACCGGTGGTTTCTTATTCGTGTATCTTTACAGAGAGAAGATCAAAGTTTAGAGGTCCAGTTGGGTTGACCAAGATTGTACATCTGTCTACTAAGTGGTTGTCGTTAGCCCATATCTGAATGTTAACTTGGAGAGTTTTTATTTTTAATGTATTTTTTTTTCTGTTAATCCTCACCCAAGGATATTTTTCCATTGATTTCTAGACAGAATGGAAGGGAAGAAGGTGGGGGGAGAGAGAAACATCGATGTGAGAGAGACATATCGACCGCTTGCTTCTCACACGACCCCAGCTGGGCTCAGGGATCGAACCTGCAACCCAGGTATGAGTCCTTGACCAGGGATCGAGCCTGTGACCCTTCTGTCCTTGGGCTGACACCGTATCTGCTGAGCCAAAGTGGCCAGGGCATAACAACTGAGTTTTTAGTTTGTCCAATTCTGTGGTATTCTTTTTTCTCTTATCTGTAGTCTTTATTTGTCCCTGGTTCTGACCTGGGTTAGTGATCAGGGTCTATAATGGAAGGTTGTGGTATATGTGTCCTTTAGTCTGTCCATCTTGCTCTGTAACTGCTTTGTTTTATGATTCTCTGTTCAGCTTCATAGCAAACTTCAAGACTGTTAATTTCCTGTATGGAAAGCCAATGCCCTTTCCAATATGTGCCATGAAGTGATAGGCTGGTCTAGTCCTGAGGACAGTGTGTGAAATTTAATATAGTATTGATAAAAATAGTATCACTCCCTTTCAGTGCAGTTTTGAATGTGAAAGATTCCCTGTTCACTCGCCTTAAGCTTGGGTATTGATGCTGAAGCTGGATTATTACAGATTTTTATAGACTTCATGGGGAAAACATTCTCAGAAGTTCCTGTTGCTTCAGTAACAGAAACTAAATTTGGGGGCAGCGGATTTCAGCTGATATTAACCAGGGTTTGTGCAGAAGGCGTCCATTCCCAGCTGCTTCTCAAGCTTGTAAACATTTCCATTTGGATGTGGGGAGGAACATGTTGGTCTGTTGAGTTGCTTTACTTGTTGGGTAACTATGCAGCTGCCTTTTTCTGTAGACCATTATCTACCACAGGGGTGGGGAACCTTTTTTGCTGCCAAGGGCCATTTGGATATTTATAACATCACCAGAGGGTCATACAGAATTATCAACTTAAAAATTAGCCTGCTCTGGTTGATCAGACATTTCATTAACTCTTAGTGTGGTGGCCGGAACTGCTTCTCTGTGGCGAGGCTGTGCCGTGAGCTGGTATTGATGCTGCTGCTACTCGCAAATGCTCTTCCAGGTTTGCGGCGGTCAGTCCGGAGCACAGCCGACCCTTTGCGATGGTTAGTTTTGAAAAGAACTGCTCACAGCAGTGAGTGGTTTCGAACACAGATGCATATTTCAGTGCCTGTCCCCTCCAAGTGGGGAAGCCGTCATTGCTTAGGTAACGTTCGCAGAACGCAAGCAGGGGGCGGGGCTGTACCTGGCGGTCAGCTCATCATTGCGTTCAGCTGGGTGATTTCGTGTTGGAGGTTATCAGGCACATCAGCTGGCTCCACAGTGAATGGTGTAGCAGAGATGCTCAGTCCCGTTTGTTTCTTTTCACATTGTTGTATCTTTCATTAAATGCATCAGTTAGTTTTGCATACTTATCAGCATATTTAAGTGTTGTAGGAGGACCATGTTATTCCTTTCAAGCCACGCTTCCCAAGGCCTCGATTTAGCTGCAAGTGATTTCACGTTTGAAAGCAGGGAGCCGAGAAGCTGGTTGGGGCCCTGCAGCTTGACGTTCAGCTCTGAGAGGTACTTGGTGATGTCCACCATGAGCGCTACATCACACAGCCGCTTGCTGTCATTGAGTTCCCCGACAGGGTTTGCCTTCCTCTCCATGAACTGCTTGACTTCATCCCGCAGTTTGTGAAACCTCATGAGCACGTTCCCGCAACTCAGCCACCGCACATCACAGTGATAAACGAGATCACCGACTCAGAGTCAAGGTCATTCAGTAACTCCTTAAACCGGCGGCTGTTAAACCCTCTGCTTTTGACAAAATGTGTGCATGACACTACTGTTGACATCACATTGCTGAGCCGCACGACTGTGCACAGAGACTTTCCTGGTGTAGGATGCAGTGGCATCTAATTCAGTCACTTGGGTCAAGACTGAGACGATTCAGTTATTTCTTGATAGATGCAATTAACCCTTTCTGGGAGCCAACCATGGCTGGAGCTCCATCGGTAGTAAGGCCCTTAACTTCAAATGTTAGCTCAGGTTTTTTCATTGATAAAACAAGTCTCTCCAACAAGTCCTCACCCCTTGTAGGGCCACGCACGGTCCCAGGGACAGCAGTTCCTCTCGCGTGTCAAACTCTGCAGTTACCCCAGGAACGAAAATGACCAGTTGGACAGTGTTTGTTATGTCCATTGTCTTGTCACAGGCCAGAGAGAAAAACCGGAAATCTCCTGCAGAACCTTCAGTGCTTTTTCAGTGTCTTGTGCTAAGTCAGCAATCCGATCGGAGACGGTTCTCTGAGACAGACCAACACTCGGAGACAGTTTGACTCTGTCTGGTGCTAACAGCTCCGCAGCAGCCACCACGCATCTCACCACCTCGCCCTCTGCAGGGGCCTCAGCTTCTCTGCCGTTAGCTCGCTCACTACACAACTCGTCTGAATGGCGTTGTCCCCGTCACAGCGAGGCCCAGTGAAAGCGGCTTGTTGTGATTCCAAACTCCCCTGAAGAGCATTGATTTACTCCAGAAGCACCTGGCCTCCCAGTCCACGGAGTTTAGCATGTTCTGAGCTGTACTGATGCTCCAGGTCGGCTGTTCTCATTACTGCTAACGCACCGCCACACACCAGGCACACAGGGTTGCCTTTGACTTCAACGATTATTCAGCGGTTATTTTGCTTTGATCGCTGTTCTAATCCTGCATCTTGGATTTGGAATATATTCAACATTCGTATCCTGGACTCTTGAGGGCTTTTCTGTGTCCTGTAATTTCCTTAATCTTCATCTGAGATTCAGTTTTCTTGAGGATTGTTGATCGTGGATGTGTGTGTCAGGGTTGGATTGGAGTTATTGTCTGTGTCGACAGCATCGTCGTCAATCATCAGAGACAAGGTCATCAACACCTCGTGGAAGCATCTCATCTCGTCTCATCATCACCGGGTCGCCGTAGTTCCCACAGTGTGTTAACACTTTCACAACGTGTACACTCCCCGCCTGCCTGGCCCTGACTGTCCTCTGAGTCACCGCAACACAGGCAGACAGGCTGTGGGCAGCCAACGAGAAGCCTCCGTGTCTGTCCGCCATGTACTCCTATGTGTCCTGTCTATCCCATAATACATGTTCCTTGCTTGTCTTTCAAAATTTACATTATTATTATGATTCAGTTAATATAAATTTACGTTGATATGAGACAAGCTCCTGGATTTATTGAATTCTGAGTCCCGCCTGTGGTTGCCTTGGCAGGGCCAGACCAAACGCCCAGGCCGGACGTCCCCCACCCCTGACCTGCTACGTGGGGAAAACAGAGGGTTCGTCTGCAGTGATAAGTTCTGGGGGAGACGCAGCAGATGACTAGTCTGCAGAGACACTTGAAGCATGCACATCTCTGCCTTCAGCCTTCTGATTAGTGAAGGGTTGCTAATTCCACCAAGGTTTTTCCCTTTAAATGAAGAGAAGACCTTCTCTTTCTTCTCTTCTTACTGTGTTTGTCCCCTCCTCACCCTGCCTCATTGTTTATGTACAGTGTAGCCGGTATTTCTGTATGTGGAATGGTGACGTGTTAGAGATGCGAGATACTTTCCTGACGACCTAATCCAACTCCTTCCATTTACAAGGTAAGGCATGGAGGTCAGGCTGTGTATTAGGTGAGGCAGCAGTGTAGTAGTGAGAGGTTGAGAGCGTGGATTTTTGAGTCAGATCTGCGTTCAGATTTTGGTTCCCACTATTTACAAGCTGTGTGACCTCATACAGGTAACTTGAACCATGAGCCTCTTCATCTGTCAAATGGATTAACGTGAGGATTATTAGCAAAGTAACTGGAACAGAATAAAAGCCAGCAAAGATGATGTTGGTAGTTAGGTCTTTGTATTTGATCAGCTATGATGTCAAAGCTGTAGGATTAGGGTGTTTACTTTTTGGATGAACTAATGAGAAGGGCACATGCTGAGTGAAAAACAGAGGCTAACCCTTAATCTGTCAGTGAGTTAACATGTATAGATTGCGTGATTTTTGAAGAATATGAATTCCGAAAGCCAGTGAGGACGTATGTTTACCCCCTGATGTATTTCCAGCGTGCTTGAAAAGAGTTGGGGGTGGGGATATTTTTAAAAATGCCCTGGAGTTTCAGAAATGGATTTTAGATGCCAGGAAGCAACTTGGAACAAGAGGATGAGATCAGTTGATATAATTGGAGCTTGTTGCTGGTCCTTTTACTCTGTTCTCTGAACGTTTACAGTGTCCCTATTTCTGTACGAACAGATGAGATAGAAAATGACCAGGTCTCTCTGTAGCAATGCCACGTGCCCGAGTGGGGAGGGAGGAACCCAGGGTGAGGAGAATGTGGACTGGAGCCCACGGTCAGTCTCGAACCTTCATCTTCGCTTAGCTTTTCCCTGTAGTCGGTACTGGGGCAGTTGGGTTCTATTTAAATGCTCCTGGAGATGATTTTAGAACGTGAACTTTCGTTTGGTTGTACCAGCATTTGGGGAGGGGAACAGAAGGAAAGAAAGAGGAACCAGTGATATATTTTTAAAACTGTGAGAATAGTTGAGCTGTGAGCTTCGACCTCCTGGGGTAGGGGCTGAGGCTGGGTTGGCCTGTGGTTTTTCCCCCTTCTGCTTTCCTGCTCATGGAGAGCCAACCACAGAGGCAACTGTTTCGGGTCCAAGTTCGAGAGCTGGAAACACCTTTTCCGTCTGAGAGGGAGAATCGGTGTTACTGAGGTTTTAACTTCCAACTTCCGAAGCGGTGGTGATTGGAGTGGCTCTGTTTTTTAAGGGCTCTGCTGTAGCTGCCAGTATGGGTTTTGTTTCTTAGTTTTCATCTCGCACAACTGTTTTTCCTCCCTTGTTGGGCGTCCTAACCCGGGTGGGCATGTTGCTGGGCTGCTGTCAGCGAAAGGCAAAGCTTGTAGGACACCTACCCCGGGTCACCTCTGCGCTGCATCCGAGGTGCACAGCTTTGTTTGACCAGAGGCAGTGATTACTCACTCCCTTTCAGGCGGAGAAGAAGGGCCTGTGGCTAGCAAGGGCTTGGGCCTCAGCTCCCTCCCCCCACATCACCGACCTGCAAGGACCACAGCAGTCCATCCATTCCGCCAGTGGACACTGCATGGTCAAAGTGTGATTCTTTGGCTGGCTCATATTTTTGGAGCAACCTTAGTTCTTCTGCCTTTCCGATCGGTTTGAATTTTGGCCGTCTTAACCATGACTGTTCTAGCACTGAATTTGCTGAAGTTGGGGGGCTGCTGTGGGCCTGTGGGTTTCAGCAGAGAGCCAGGATCTCAGCTCTCTGGAGAGCTTATTTGGACTATTTATAGTTTGCTGTTCTGTCCACAGTCTGTCTAGAGCACACACTCAAGTATTTGTTGAATGGAATGATTCCCCTTTGTTGCCTTTCGTATATCTATTATTTATTTTTTTGCATGCTTTCCAAACCCTCTTCTCATCCCCTTTCACATGGGACTGCTTTCCGGACGGCCTGGGCTCTCTGAGGATGGAGATGCCCGCCTTCCGGACGGCCTGGGCTCTCTGAGGATGGAGATGCCCGCCTTCCGGACGGCCTGGGCTCTCTGAGGGTGGAGACGCCTGCCTTCCGGACGGCCTGGGCTCTCTGAGGATGGAGATGCCCGCCTTCCAGACGGCCTGGGCTCTCTGAGGATGGAGATGCCCGCCTTCCGGACGGCCTGGGCTCTCTGAGGATGGAGATGCCCGCCTTCCGGACGGCCTGGGCTCTCTGAGGATGGAGATGCCCGCCTTCCGGACGGCCTGGGCTCTCTGAGGATGGAGATGCCCGCCTTCCGGACGGCCTGGGCTCTCTGAGGATGGAGATGCCTGCCTTCCCGACGGCCTGGGCTCTCTGAGGGTGGAGATGCCCGCCTTCCCGACGGCCTGGGCTCTCTGAGGATGGAGATGCCCGCCTTCCGGGCGGCCTGGGCTCTCTGAGGATGGAGATGCCCGCCTTCCGGGCGGCCTGGGCTCTCTGAGGATGGAGATGCCTGCCTTCCGGACAGCCTGGGCTCTCTGAGGATGGAGATGCCCGCCTTCCGGACGGCCTGGGCTCTCTGAGGATGGAGATGCCCGCCTTCCGGACGGCCTGGGCTCTCTGAGGATGGAGATGCCCTTTTCCGGACGGCCTGGGCTCTCTGAGGATGGAGATGCCTGCTTCTCTTTCCTACCATCCCTCCCAGTGGGCAAAACCTGCAAAGCAACTGTTTGCCTTTTAGGACAGTTGGAAATCTTTAGTCTTTTTTCCCCTAAATTGATGTGGTGGTTTTTTTCACTGTAAAGTTTCTCAGGGAAAGTAGCCAATTGAACTGCTCATTATGACCACGTCATTAGCACTTGGGTCATTCTATTATAATACTGATTTTATGAAACACCTATGCTATGTATTTTATGAATTTTGAAGTGTTGTAATTCAAAGGACAGGATATTGTGTGGTGGATGCCGGACTCTCTCTCCTTTAAATATTTAAAGTCTCACGCCCATAGTAATAGGGTCTGTTTCTGCGTTTACAAAAAACGATAATTAATGTGCATTTCTGTTATGTCCCATTGATCTCCTCACACACAGCTCGAAATGCTAAAATATTTTAAAGCAACAGGGTTGTTTTTCTTCAGACTTTATTTTTGATCTTAGTTCAACTGGGGAAATCAATTTTCCACCTATGCAGTGTGTGATAAGTTATGAACATATGTGGCCCTCTAAGAATTTCCCATTAAGAATTCAGAGCACCTGAAATTCATGAAATAGTATCTAAAGTTTCTTGTGTATCTGTTATTCTAATTCCAGAACAAGTGTAACACCACACAAGCTTAAACTTTATAGTAGTTTGATAAATAGCTGCCTTTTTAATCTTTTTTTTTTTTTTTTTTTACAACCATTTTGAGTGAATTGATCAAGGTAGGAGAAACTGCAGAACTTTTTTTTTTTTTTTAACTTGGAAGTTGATTTTAAACTCAGTTGAGAACTAATCTTACCCATTGCCTTAGTATTGTCAAACAGTTGTTATGTTTGTTTTACGAAGCAGCGTGTCTGAATTGAAAGTGAATGATCTTTATAAGCCCTAACTCTTGCAAATTAGCATTTTCAAAAGGCACAAGACATCTTCCTCTTATGGTTTGAGTATTTCATTAGAGACAATGTCTCACAATCTCTGAGACAAAATAACGATTTTAACCATTTAAAACATTGAAACGTTTCTGTTGTGTTTCTAACACCTCTCCTGTCTGCCACTTGGAGGAATAATCTGATAGTGCTCTGGTCATGCAGTGTGTCTAAGAAGGCAGGCTGTGTGTTGCTGAATAATCCCTAACAGAGTAGCCACTCTAGGTCCTGGGGTTTGTCCAGCTAAGGTCAGCCAGCTCAGTAACGTCCGCATTTGTGTGAGGGCCTACGTGCCTATATTTAGTCTTTCCAGATGATTTATAACTAATTGCACGAATCCAGTGGGCCGCTTGCTTTTTGGACGGTAAAGGTTAAGGAGGATGAAGGAAGTACAAAGGCTTGAATTTGGCAGCCCCTTTACCGGATATCTATTTTAACCCCCTCTGAAGTTAATTTACATGCAGCCCAGCTGTGTCGGGGTTTTTCTAAAATTAAAGCCTCTTACTCTTGTTACCGGAGGGATAGACGGTCAGCGCACATTGGAACGATGCTCTTGCCGGCCTGTGTCTGGACCCCCGGCAGCTCGCGCAGTTCCGTTTCCTCCGGATAACAGGATACAGCTGGTGGCGAAATTCTCACCTGTTGGAATAGCCAGCCGTTTGGACTTTTCTTTCCCATTTAGGTCTTTGCAGAGCAGCATAAACCATTTATTTTGTGTGTGTGTGTGTGTGCAGGAAACCACAGCCTGTGTTAGACACCAAGAGAGAATTGAAATAACACGTGTATGTGTTCCTCTTCCCAGAGGCCCCCACCATCATGCGAGCACCCCAGTACAGTGCTGAGCAGCTCTTCACCTTCCCAGAGGCCCCCACCATCCTGTGAGCGCCCCAGTACAGTGCTGAGCAGCTCTTCGTCTTTCCAGAGGCCCCCACCATCATGTGAGCGCCCCAGTACAGTGCTGAGCAGCTCTTCGCCTTCCCAGAGGCCCCCACCATCATGTGAGCGCCCCAGTACAGTGCTGAGCAGCTCTTCGCCTTCCCAGAGGCCCCCACCATCATGCGAGCGCCCCAGTACAGTGCTGAGCAGCTCTTCGCCTTCCCAGAGGCCCCCACCATCATGCGAGCGCCCCAGTACAGTGTTGAGCAGCTCTTCGCCTTCCCAGAGGCCCCCACCATCATGCGAGCGCCCCAGTACAGTGCTGAGCAGCTCTTCGCCTTCCCAGAGGCCCCCACCATCATGCGAGCGCCCCAGTACAGTGCTGAGCGGCTGAGTCCCCCCACTCTGGTCCCTGTCCCACCTCTGCCCCATTCAGCACGACGATCAGGCTGCATCTCTTAACACTTGGCAGGATCCATTCATGAGCTGCTTAGATTACGCTTCTGGGACCAGGCTGACTTCAGACGTTTTGATTTTTGTTCTTATGGCTGTAGCTGCGGATCCTTTGCCAGCAAATGGTGCAGAAAAGCTACTGATTATTTGCCGTTTCTGATGTTCGTATCAGTCAGGTATTGCCTTAGTATTTCCTGGTCTTCAAGCAGAGACAGGCAGACTGGCAGGATTCCTGGTGGGGAGGAAGGGCGATGTGGGCTACCCTGGGACCCCCTCTGGTTATGAAGTTCTGTGGCTGACAGGGTTTGGCTAGGGTTTAGGATGAGGACCCCAAGGGAACGCCAGCCTTCACTGGCTGTACCCCAGGGAGGCCATGGTGGGGTCCGGCCTGGCCCTTCTGGTTGTGGCACTACAGCAGATACTTGCTGTCTGGGTCTGAGTTCAGGCTACCTGATTACCAGCTTCTTCAGTGCTACCTCTGGTGAGTCTTTGAACCTGCAGCTGTGAATGAACAAAAATTTGAGCTGAGCTTAAACCAAAAGGGGAAAGGAAAAACAGAGCAGAGATGTGTGATGCCGTAGCCACTGTGTGGCTGTAATGTCTTTAGGGTAGTTCTGGGCCACAGTGGTTTGTGTATTTTCTTCTGTCTCCCTTCTTTGGCTTCTAAGGCCACGCAGTTTTGAGCTGCGTGAATTCCCAGGGGTGTTTCTCCTGCCTCCTCTCCCACCCTCTCCTGCTGGTGCTTCTCATTCTTCTGGATCCATCTTAACAGCTCACTGCGCTGTGTTGGCTTTGGATGGGCTGTTCCTTCCGCTCTGATGCTTCTCCTGTGTCCACTTGGTGAAACCTGTCTCCGGGTTGTCCTTCTCCGGTAAGCCACCTGGGCCTCCACCTTCCGGAGAGTTTATTGCTCCTTCCTGATCCCTGTAAAGTTTTTATTAGTATATTTATCATACTGTACTGTAATTATCTGCTTAAATGTGTGTGTCCCTTATTAACTTGGTAGTTGCCATGTAGTATTTATCCCCAGTGCTCAGCAGCTAGCTGTTTGCATGTCATATTCTTGGGGCTCAGAAATGCGAGATTAGCTGGAGCGCCAGGCAGATTTTATGCACATAGATAAAGAAGAGGAGGCCCTAAGTACTGAAAAGTAAGCTCTAAGATGAGTGTAAGAAGGCTCAGATTTTTATATTAAATTAAATTTCTTTTTTCTTTTTAATTTTATTTTTTTCCTTTATTGGTTTTTGGAGAGAGAGGAAGGGAGAGGGAGAGAGAGCGCGAAACATCAATGAGAGAGAACATCAGTTGGCCGCCTCCTGCATGCCCCCCTCTGGGGATGGGGCCCACAACCTGGGCATGTGCCCCAACTAGGATCGAATTTGTGCCCTCTTGGTGCGTGGGTCCGCGCTCAACCATTGAGCCACACTGGCTGGGCGAGTTCTGATTTTTTTATACCATGATAATTATTTTAATTATTTGCGTGTGTTTCCTTGACCTAAATTTGGGGTCATTGTGTCTGTTGGATAATCCAGCGCTGATAAAGGATAAATTAAATAGGGAATGTGGGGGTTAGTGTTTTTGTTTTAGTTTGCTGTGTTTTTTGTCTTCCTGTGAGTGTTGTCGTGTGTTGGACTCTTCATTTTCTTCATATCCTACCTGCCTGCCCTAGGCTCCCGTCCGCTCCCTGGCTGAGCCCAGGTGTGACCGGTGCTTGGCTTTTTTCTTGGTGACTAGTGGGCACTGTGTCATGTGAGCCTGGGACCGAGCGAGGCTGACAACCGTAAGGGAATCGACACGTGCGAAGGGTTTCAGCACCGCTGTTTCCTAAAGTGTGGGCCATGCTTCCAAAGCCAAAGGCATCGCCGGGTCTGGTCTTCTGGTTTGGACACTCTGACGGGTGAGGGGCAAGAAAAGACCCGCCATTGTTTAGGGGGCCTCCGGGTGATGTTCCTACGCACTGAGGTTTGAGAAGCATCGCTTAGAACTCAGTTACTAATGGATGCAGTTTTAAACAGAAGGCGTCAGACTCCTATGAGATTTCCTTAGTGCCTTATTTAGGAAATATTTGGTACATGCAGTATTTTCCTTTTCTTTGGAGAACCTGACATCCTCACCAGGAAAAGCCCATTCATTTGCTCGCTGCTTTTCCCATCGTGCAGAATTCCGTTCCCACCCCCAACCACCGCGTAGCATGTGACAGCCACCAGCCCAGACTTCGTAGGAGTCAAGGAAAGAGTCTTTGGATCCTGTTATTTCCCTCTAGGAACTGCTGAACGTTGACTGGTACACAAAAATTCAGAGTATGCACTGTCATTTTCATGTTAACTCTTACCCCAAATGCTTGTGGTTTCAAAGGATTTGCTGTAGCCCAGTCTCAGTCTTAGCAGGGTCCGGGCCGAGGACATTCTTTTGCAGCACGCTCTGCCGTGCAGGTATGCTTAGGGCAAAACGTTCTGTTTATACTTGGCTGGATCCCAAACAGTTGCACTCATATTGAAACTGGGGGGTGGCTGTGGGGGGTGGTTTGCACATCATTTTTTGTGCATTTGGAAACTTCCCTGTTGTGAATGACAAGAACCACTGAAGTGATCGGTTTGTCCGGCCTGGGACAGCTGTCTTAGGAAGTGGGCCGAGGTCACCAAGCTAACAGGTTCAGGAGCGTTTATAGGATGCAGCATAATTACCTGATACAGTGTTGGCCGGAGCCTGTGATTCCGACAGCCCTGGACATTTCATTAATTGTGGAGTTCCTTTGAAAGGGTTCCCCAGTATAATGTGTGGATACGGCTGAAGAATAGCAAATTTGGTTATGTACATACTATGGGACAGACATTTTTATTTTAATTGCCTTTTTAAAAATTCGCTTTAGGGACTGTTATTTGTAGATTTCTTCAGTGTGCACATGTAGGAAAAAATATCTTTTTTACTCCTTTGCAGTTCAATTGTGAGACATTGAATGGCAGCGGACTTAAAACGGATGCGTTGTACATCATGTTTTCTTCCTGCGTTTACAAAACCAGTATCTGTTCATTGTTTGAATAGTTGTGATTAAGAAACCGGCAATTTAGGAATGAAAATTCCCTGTAATTCTCAGAGATATGCATACTTAACATTTTGGTATTTGCTCCAGATTCTTTCCCGTGATTATTTTGTTAAATATATTTGACTTGTAATTTACCCACACGTGTATTTGAAGACAGAAATACATCGCTGGCGTACCTGAAGCTTTTCATGTAACCGTTGTGGTTTTCAGTGTATTTTGCTTGGTCGTCTCTATTGAGACCCAGAGAGTCTACAAGGAAGAAGAAACTGGCTTCCCCTCTGTGCCTGGGAGCGTGCTCAGCATTTCACTTGGATTCTCTCTCGTGATGATTTTGCCAACGCTACTGTGTAGGCAGCAGTTATTATACTCTTTCTGCACATAAGAAGACAGGCAAGTTAAGTGACTTGCTCAGAATTAATCAGTAAAGAACTTGGGCTGCCTCCCCATTTAATTAGCTTTCTTGTCTAGAGAATATTGTGTAGCCCCTATGTCTTTCCTGTATTGATGTTTGTGGTCCGTACACACATAGTCATCTTAAATTTCTGGGCAAATTAGGAAACACCAGAGGACTCATAAGTCTCTACTGTGTCTCCATAGAGTTCTCCAATCCTTATGGATTACCAAGGTTTTAATTCACGTTTCAGTTCCCACTGATATTTCTTCTGCTTGTGACAAGGACACTTAAGTTAGTACAGGTATATTTGGTTCATAAATTTATAAGTTCTTTGAATTCCTCGTTCCAGGCAAGTCCGAACAGGACCAGGAAAGCTGATTATAAAAGGCCAGTGAGCTTAATTTTAAATTAAACGGATATTTAATGCACTGAGAACATACTGGCGTGCCTCGCTCTCTCTTTCTAATCCATGCTTGCTATTGGAATCCGACGGGCTGGAAATCTTTATTTTTCTATGATAAGAGTTGCTTATTGCTACGTTTCTCAATGTAGATTTCTGCAGGTGATCTTAACACCTAAAGTTACAGAATTGTTCAATGAGGGCAGGCAGGAGGGAGGAGTACCCTGGGTGCATGGGGTGGACCAGAGAGTGGACCAGGGTGGGCATGAAGATGGTCAGTCAGTGGGGGGCCACCTGGCTGTCAGCATCCTCTGTCTTTGTCCAACAGCAGCCTGAGTCCTGCCCCTAGTTGGAGCTGAGTGTGTTTAGGAGTCTGGTTGTAGAGTTTTCCCCGTTAAGTGTGTTAAATGCTTTTTAGGTGAATCTTAATCTCAGACATAGACATCCTGACCAAACTGGCAGATCTGTGAAGATTTCACTATTGGGAGGATTTTATTCTTTAAATTCTGTGTTGTCACTAAGTCATTGCTCTTTATTCTAAGCATTTGGTCATCGATAGCCTCTTATTTATTCCGTTTGAATTTCAATTAATTGTTAGTGAGATTTTATGATCTGTTAGAACACAGAGTGTGGGCATTTTATCTATTCTTTTTGTATGCATGAATGACATTTCTGTACTGTTGTTTATATCCCTGGCTAGTATGTGCTTTGAATTCAGTTACCTATTATGAATGGGTAAAAATTCTTTCCAGCGGTTCTCAACTTGTGGGTCGTGACCCCTTTGGGGGGTCGAACGACCCTTTCGCAGGGGTCGCCTGAGACATAACAGTAGCAAAATTACAGTTATGAAATAGCAACGAAAATAATTTTATGGCTGGGGGTCACCACAACACGAGGAATTGTATTAAAGGGTTGCGGCCTCAGGAAGGTTGAGAACCACTGGGCTAGACCAAATTATAATGAAATTACTTAAGTCTGCTCCTCTCTTATGAAGTGGGATCAGCTTATTCTCAAATTTAGGGTGTTTGGCAAAGGACCTGGCCTCCTGGAGTCCACAGTTCTGGACCATAATATTTTAGCTTAGATGATTCACCAAGTTAAACTTTTAAGAACATGCTATTATTTTTTTCGCTGTTCTTGTTTTTGTTAATCGAGGATATTTTTCCCATTGCTTTTTAGAGAGAGTGGGGGTGGGGGGGAGAGACATTGATGTGAGAGAGACACATCATCAATTGCCTCCCACATGCGCCCTGACCAGGGCCAGGGATCGAACCTGCAACCCTTTGGTATGCGGACCAATGCTCTAATCATGGAGCCATACCGGCCAGGGCAGGAACATGCTATTCTTAATGTTCAGGAATGTATTATGCAATCTTGGAAGTCTTTAAAGTTCTTCGTAAGATTTTTGTGAGAATTCAGTTAGCGTAAGTAAGGTAGGGGATTCAGCTATTAATTTTAAGGAGGGCGACAACTTTTAGTTGTTGGAAGGCCTCTATAACCTTCCTTTCTTGAAAGAAGGACAGAGAGAAGAGAGTTCTAGGGGGTCCCCTCTTCCCCCAGGCTCCCTGGGGGGACTGGGAGGAGCCTCTGGCTTTGCAACATTATGTGAATTTGGAGGATCATGCAAAAGCGTAATTGAACATACGCTGTTTTTGCTGTAGTGGTCCCTGCTTTTAATATCCTGTTGGTTGTTGAAACTTCTTTTATGACAGTGAAGTCTTTTGTCTTTGTTTTTCAGTGGGGAAATCTCTCTCCCCACTTGAAAAGGTTGATTGAACCTGGGCTACAAGGAGTTTTGCAACCTTTGACCTTGTTGCCTTCCCAAACCCCTAATCTCAGACTTCAGATTGAGCTCCGATAGCCATGCTTGGCATTTGGGACTTTAGCTGGTTTTTATATTTTTGACGATAACTTTTCATTTGATTCTCATTTATTTCTTCTCCCTTTTCTTTTTCAGTGTCCTGGGTCATGAAACTTAATCCACAACAAGCTCCATTATATGTGAGTAAATCATGACGTTTCTTTTCATTTTGTACTCATCGCTCCTGTTTACTTGTTACAATAAACCCCCAAACACTTCTATGTTCTTACAAGAGGAATTTTTAACCACCTACACGTGAATGGCTTAACATGCTTTGGAAATTGAATTTGATGTAGTAAATTCTGAATGACTAATATACATGCACAGTTCTGAGCCGAGTACAGATAGCACCTGTAAGACTGAGCTAAAATAGTCAGGGTGATAAGATGCATGTGTTAAACAATTGCATTGCTCTGCAAAATGATTTGGTGGCTTCTTTCTTTTAAGTGCATTTATTTCTGGTAAAGATAGTGTGATCTTCCTGCAGCCATTGTGAGTTACCCTGTGTTACAGCTAGGTGGCGCTCTGTCACTGGCGAGAGTGCTCTTTGCTCTAGGCATCTGAATGAAAGGCTGATGTACCATCTCCCCAAAGTGGGGGAACTATAAAATGAAGTGGATACATGAGTGAATCAGGGCTGGAAAAAGTAAATTCTAGGTGACTCTTTTTTTTGTTTAATTGTCATGAGACTGAATGATCTGAATTGGGGTGGTGGAAAGTGCTGTTTGGCGAGGCACCAACTAAGAGGTATGGATAGTTAGGGCTACGAGAGGACAGGGGTTTTGGGTTGCCATGGTCGGGAGAGTTGTAATAAATGGAATAACTCAGTATGTGGCCTTTTGTGACTGGGTTTTTCACTCAGCATAATGCTTACAGTTTATGTTAGAGAATCTATTCATATTTCTTCCTTTTTTATTGGTGAATAATATTCCACTGTATGGATATACCACATTGTATCTATTCATCAACTGGTGGATGGACATTTGGGTTGTTGCAGTTTTTGGCTAGTATGAATAATGATACTTGAGCAGCAATTTTTGTGTGGAGGCATGTGTTTTCATATCTCTTGGGTAGATACATAAGCACATAATTGCTTGGTTACATGATAACTTTAACATTTTGAGGACTTGCCAGTTTTCTACGGCAACTGCACCGTTTTACATTTCCACTAGTAATGTTGAAGGTTTTAATTTCTCTAAATTCATGCCAACACTTGCTGTTACCTGACTTTTTTATTGTAGCCATCCTGGTGGGTATGAAATGGTATTTCATTGTGGTCTTGACTTGCATTTCCCCAATGGCTCATGATTTTGACCATCTTTTTTTAAAATATATTTTTATTGATTTTTTTCTTTTTTTTTTTTTAGAGAGGAGGAGGAAGGTAGAGAGAGAGAAACATTGATGTGAGAGGGCAAAATCGATCGGCTACCTCCTGCACGCCTCCCACAGGGGATTGAGCCTGAAACCCACGCATGTGCTCTGACAGGGAATTGACCTGGGACCTCTCAGCCCATGGGACAGTGCTCAGTCCACTGAGCCACACCAGCTGGGCAATTTCGAGCATCTTTACATGTGCTTATGGGCCATTTATGTATCTCTGGAGAAATGTCTACTCAGCCCATTAAAAAATTAATTTTTCTTTATTGATTTTAGAGAGTGAGGAAGGGAGAGGGAGAGAGAGATAGAAGCATCGATGAGAGAGAACATCGATTGGCCGCCACCTGCATGCCCATCAGGTTGGGCCTACAACCTGGGCATGTGCCCTGACTGGGAATCGAACCGGTGATCTCTTGGTGCTTGGGTCGGTCGATGCTCAACCACTGAGCCACACCGGCTGGGCTTCTCAGTTCATTTTTAGGTGGGGTTATATGTCTTTCCTTCTAGTCTGTGGGTTACCATTTCACGTTCTTGATCATGTCCTTTGAAGCACAGACGTTTTTAATTTTGATGATGTGCAGCTTACCTATTATTTCTTTTATTATTATTTCTTACCCTCACCAGATTGATTCTGTATATTAAACCAACCTTGGATTTCTAGGATAAATCTCATTTGATCATGGTGTACAACTCTTTTTTTATGTTGCTGGATCTGATTTGTTAGTGTTGAGGATTTTTGTGTCTATACAGAAGACTTTTTTTCTTTTAATCCTCACCCGAGGATAATTTTTCATCTATCTTCAGACAGAGTGACAGGGATGGAGGGAGAAAGAGGGAGAGAGAGAGAGAAACATTGACATGAGAGGGGCATATCGACTGGCTGCCTCCTGCATGACCCCGACCAGGGCTGGGGACAAACTGCAACCTAGGTTCGTGTCCTTGACCGGAATCGAACCTGAAACTCTGGTCTGCAGGCCAATGCTTTAACCACTGAGCAAAACTGGCCAGGGCTATATAGAAAACTTTTGAAAACTATTTTATAGTTTGTCTTTTCTTCTCATGTCTTTGTCTTGTTTTGGCCATTTGAGAGTTTTTGGTTGGTGGACTGATGTAACTAAGTAGTGGCAGTAGGCAGAATGATGGTTCCTCAATGTGTCCAGAGCTCAATCCCCAGAGTCTGAATATTTATCTTACGTGGCAGAAGGGACTTGGAAGATTTGATTAAGGATCTTGTGATGGGAGGCTATCCTGAATTATCTGGGTAGCTCAGTAATCACAAGAGTCCTTATAAGTGAGAGAGGGAGTCAGGACAGTCATGAGTCAGAGGGTGGTTTATACATGCTACCCTGCAGGCTGTGAAGGAGGAGGAAGAAGGGGCCACGAGCCAAGGTTACAGCCTCTGGAAGCTGGAGAAAGGGAACACTTCCCCCCTCGAGCCCCCGGAAGGCACACAGCCCCCGGAAGGCACACAGCCCTGCACACCTCAGCAGTGAAAGGGACTGCAGATTTCTGACCTCCAGAATTGTAAGATAAATGCGTTGCCTAAAGTCTCTGTTCGTGGTGATTTTTGTAAGAGCAGCAGGAAACACACACTAATAATACAGGAAAATGAATTGATGGTGATGTGAAGATAGTGCAGGAGAGATTAGAGGCAGGGAGAACAGTGAGAGACTTTCTGATCTTGCTATCATAGACTTAAAAGACTCCAGCTAGATACCATCGCCTTCCACCTCTCCGTTCTAGAGATGAGCATCGAGTTCTGAGCATCATCTGAAGATGATGCAGTACGTGGGCACTGCAAACTGCTGCTAAATTGTGATTTAAATCTGGATTATATATTCTCCTTCCTAGAAACCACTACAGAGCTCGTTTAGCTTTTTAAAAGCTTTTTGTGGAAAACAAGCCTCTAGAAATCACTTCTGAGGAGTATTCTTAATTAAAGCAAGTGCTTTAAGTATGATTCTGTGTTTTAATTGGGCAGGCTCTATAGAAGAGTATTTCAAACTTCCGATTTCAAGCGTTATCTATCAGCAATAACACTTAATGGGGCAATTTGTTTTCTGTCGTTTTACAAAGAGAGTGAGTGTACTTCGTTCTCCATGAACTAAGTCACAGGGACCTGGTGAAGAAAAGTGACTGTCAAGTGGCAGTCCATTGGAGAGGACGACAGTTCTCAGCTCTTAGAGAAAGAAGTAATACACGAAAGGACGAGAAGAGTATGTTGAAGGTTTTCCTTGCAGTTTATATTTAGGATCTGCTAGAGGTGAGTATCGTCAGCAGAGAGAGGAAATATAGTAAATAAGGAAAAACACTGGATCCTGAGAGATACAAAAACACACAAATCTCACAGCACTTAATGAAGAGACTTGTACAATTAAAGTCCTTTTAAAAAATAAGTTAACCCAGGCTTAATTTTCCATTTCATGTTTTTAATTTTTTTTTTTAATGTTTTACTTGAAATAAGTTCAGATTTACAGAAAAGTTGCAGGAATACAACTCACCTCTATTCATCCCATTAACATTTAATCACATTACCTTATATTTCTCTGTTATTACATATTTTTTGAATTGTTTGGTAGTTGCAGACATCATACCCTATTCCCATAACTATTTTAATATATATTTCTCAAGAACTGGGACATTCTCTTTCATAACTACCATATAATGAACAAAAACAGGAATTGTAGCGTTGATGTAATACTCTTAAGTAATGCAAGTCCATATCCAAATTTCTGTGATTTTCTTAATAATGTCCTTTATAGCATCTTCCTCTCATCCCCTCCCCCCCCAATCCAGGATTTAATCCAGAATTATACATTGTATTTATGTCTGTTTCGTCTCTTAATCAGGAATAGTTCCTCTGCTTCTCTATCTTTCATCATCTTGACATCTTGGAAAATTATAGGCCAGTTACTTTGTAGCAGCTTGGGTTTGAACGATGTTTTCTCCTGATTTTGGCAGGATTGCTACATAACTAATGCCCTTATTAGTGTATCACGTTAGGAGAACACATGCTATATTCTTGTCCAGTTATTGGAAATGCAGACTTTGGTCCCTTGTTATTATGGTGTTGAGTTGCATAATTTAATTTATCTGTCCCAGAGGAACTGGGCATTTAAAGAAGATGGTGTACTTGTTCACTTCCCCTGTTAATGTTGTTTCTGGTTGGAAGTACCTTTTGCATATTGGATGTTCTTAACCTGTTCCCTGTAAGGTGTGCCCTTGAGTGTAAGAGAAAGGGCCGATGTCAGCGGAGAGCACGTTGTGAGAAATTCATTGCCTGAGTATTTTTATTTTATTTTATTTTATTTATTTATTTTTTTTATCCTCACCCGGGGACATTTTTCCATTTTTTGTTCAGGTAGAGTGGGAGGGAGAGAGAGGAACAGAGAGAGAGAGAGAAACATCGATGTGAAAGGAACACATCGAGTGGCCGCCACCCGCACAACCGACCAGGGCCGGGGACAAACTGCAACCGAGGTACGTGCCCTTAGCGGGAACCGAACCCGGGTCTCTCCGGACCGCAGGCCGACGCTCTAACCGCTGAGCCAAACCGGCCAGGGCTGCCTGAGTATTTTTAAACAAATGTAATTCTCAGCGAAGCTGTTGCAGCCATATTTAGTATGGACCGTAGTAGCCACTCAGTGAACATTTGTTGAGTGAATGAGTGAAATGCAATTTATAAAATTTTACTCAACTCACCTTCTTTTCCATAGAACAGCTGCCTTTCTTAAAGTTGCTGATTTGTTTCCCAGGCTTATTAATTTACCACCCGTGAGCCCTGCGTAGTTAACGATGCTATCTTTGTGACCGAAGGTGTTGCTAACAAGAAAATAAATGTGATGATGACATCTTTTTGTGCATGTGTAACTTTTCCTTTCCAGTTGTAAGGACATGTGTACCCAGATAATTTCAGGATAGCCTCCCATCACAAGATCCTTAATCAAATCTTCCAAGTCCCTTCTTCCACGTAAGATAAATATTCAGACTCTGGGGATTGAGCTCTGGACACATTGAGGAACCATCATTCTGCCTACTGCCACTACTTAGTTACATCAGTCCACCAATCAAAAACTCTCAAATGGCCAAAACAAGACAAAGACATGAGAAGAAAAGACAAACTATAAAATAGTTTTCAAAAGTCTTCTAGATAGCCCTGGCCAGTTTTGCTCAGTGGTTAAAGCATTGGCCTGCAGACCAGAGTTTCAGGTTCGATTCCGGTCAAGGACACGAACCTCAGTTGCAGTTTGTCCCCAGCCCTGGTTGGGGTCATACAGGAGGCAGCTAGTCGATATGCCCCTCTCATGTCAATGTTTCTCTCTCTCTCCCTTTTTCTCCCTCCATCCCTGTCACTCTGTCTGAAGATAAATGAAAATTTATCCTCAGGTGAGGATTAAAAGAAAAAAGTCTTCTATATAGACACAAAAATCCTCAACACTAACAAATCAGATCCAGCAACATATAAAAAGAGTTGTACACCATGATCAAATGAGATTTATCCTAGAAATCCAAGGTTGGTTTAACAAACAGAATCAATCTGGTGAGGGTAAGAAATAATAATAAAAGAAATAATAGGTAAGCTGCACATCATCAAAATTAAAAACGTCTGTGCTTCAAAGGACATGATCAAGAACGTGAAATGGTAACCCACAGACTAGAAGGAAAGACATATAAACCCATCTAAAAATGAACTGAGAAGCCCGGCCAGTGTGGCTCAGTGGCTGAGCATCGACCGACCCAAGTAGAGTTTTCTGTAGAGAAGTATTCGGTGGGATAACTGTCTTACCTGATCATGGGCAAGTGGGAAGGCATACTAAAAATGGTCCCTGAATTACTCTCTACTCCTGATAGGACTTATGGTCTGAATCACTTGTTTGCAGTAAACTGCACAACAAGGTACATGGCTGCTAATGTGTTTTTATGAACACAGTACACATGCCCTTGGGCTCCTTAGCCCCTCCACTGTCGAGGTAAGAGCTTAGACTTTCCCCAGAGGGGTAGGGGAGAAGGGGAGAGGGATAAAGGAAACAGATGTTGGTATTTATTTATAAAACAAACAAAACAGGCCCTGCCACCACCCACATACTGAGTTCTACCAACCTAGCAACCTAACAACTGGACTGTAGCACCAGTCAACAGATCCTCCCCTGACAGCTGAGAAGGAAGCAAGATGTTTAAACTTCCGGGAGTGGGAGGAGGAAAGGGTCTTTGGATGCCTCTTATCTTAGGCCCCAGGCTTATTCTGGAAGAGATCAGTGGAGGCCAGGCCTGAAGCTCTGCAAGGTACACTGTGTGTCAAGAATAGAGAGACCTGGATTAATCCCATACTTCATATGCCAGAGGCAGTCTCTCTCTCTCTCTCTCTCTCCCCCCGGTCATCATTGTTGTGACGATGCGCCCAAGTGAATGTCCCACAGTTAGGTCTGTATGTGGGGATGAACTTTGTGGGAGAGGCCAAGACTAGAGAAACATTTGTTGTTTTTTTTTAATTGTTACTATTTTTTTTGTTACAGATGTCCCTCCTTTTCCCCATTGACACCTTCCTTCCTGCTTCCGGCCCTGTCTTCACAGTGTTGCTGTCCGTCTCCATTGGTTACGGATATGTGCACCGTAGGCTCTTTGGTTTGTCTCTTCCTGCCCCACTCCCTCTGAGGTTTATCTGTGTGTTTCCTGCGTTCATGCCTCTGGGTCTGTTTTGTTCATTCTTTTCCACAAATAAGTGAGATCTGTGATATTTGTCTTTTTCTGCTTGGCTTATTTCACTTAGCATAATACTCTCCAGGTTCCTCCATGTCATCTCAAAGGATAAGAGATCTTTCTTTCTTATAGCTGCATAGTACTCCATTGTGTATATGTACCACAGCATTTTTATCCATTCGTCTACTTGGGCTGTTTCCAGATCTTAGCTATTGTAAATAGTGCTGCTATGAACATAGGGGTGCATATATTCTTTCTGATTGGTGTTTCAGGCTTCTTAGGGTATATTCCTAGAAGTGGGATCACTGGGTCAAATGGCAGTTCAATTTTTAACTTTTTTTTTTTATCCTCACCCGAGGACATTTTTCTACTTTTTGTTCAGATAGAGTGGGAGGGAGGGAGAGGAGGAGAGAGAGAGAGAGAAACATCGATGTGAAAGGGACACATCGAGTGGCTGCCACCCGCACGATCAACCAGGGCCGGGGACAAACTGCAACCGAGGTACATGCCCTTAGAGGGAACCGAACCTGGGTCTCTCTGGACTGCAGGCTGATGCTCCAACCGCTGAGCCAAACCGGCCAGGGCCAATTTTTATCTTTTTGAGGTAACACCGTAGCGTTTTCCATAGTGGCTGCACCAGTCTGCATTCCCACCAGCAGTGCACTAGAGTCCCCTTTTCTCCACACCCTCACCGTCACTTGTTGTTTGATGACTTGTTGATGACAACCATTCTGGCAGGTGTGAGGATACCTCATAGTCATTTTAATTTGCATCTCTCGCCCTGGCCGGTTTGGCTCAGCAGTTAGAGCGTCCACCTGCGGTCCGGAGAGACCCGGGTTCGGTTCCCACTAAGGGCATGTACCTCAGTTGCAGTTTGTCCCTGGCCCTGGTTGGTCGTGCGGGTGGCAGCCACTCGATGTGTCCCTTTCACATCGATGTTTCCCTCTCTCTTCCTCTCTCTCCCTCCCACTCTGTCTGTACAAAAAAATGGAAAAATGTCCTCGAATGAGGATAAAAAAAAAAAAAAATTTGCATCTCTCTGATGATTAGTGACGTTGAACATTTTTTCATATGTCTCTTGACCATTTATATGTTCGGTTTGGAGAGGTGTCTATTCAGGTCCTCTGCCCATTTTTTAATTGGATTGTTTATCATTGTTTTGTTGAGTTGTGTAAGTACTCTGTATATTTTGGAAATTAACCCCTTATGTGATGTTTCATTGGCAATTATGTTCTTCCATACAGTCCCCTCTTCATTTTGATGCTTGTTTCTTTTGCTGTGAAGAAGCTTTTTAGTTTGAGGGAGTCCCATGTATTAATTTTTTTCCTTTGTTTCTCTTGCCTACGATGATGTATTGGTGACAATTCTGCATCATGTGATGTCTGAGATTTTGCTGCCTACATTTTCTTCTAGGATTTTTGTGGTTTCACAACTTACATTTAAATCTTTGATTAATTTTGAGTTTATTCTTGTGTATGGTGTAAGTTGATGGTCTAGTTTCATTTTTTTGCATGTAGCTGTCCAGTTTTCCCAGCACTATTTATTGAAGAGACTGTCTTTACTGTATTGTATACTCTTGCCACCTTTGTCAAATATTAGTTGAACATAATGTCTTGGGTCGATTTCTGGGTTTTCTTTTCTGTTCCACTGATCTATATGCCTGTTCTTGTGCCAGTACCAGGCTCTTTTTATTATAATGGTTTTGTATTATAACCTGATATCTAGTATTGTGATCCCTCCTACTTTGTTCTTCTTCTTCAAGATTGCTGTGGCTATTCAGGGTCTTTTGGTTCCATATAAACTTTTGAAGTGTCTGTTCTAGATCTGTGAAATATGTATTGGTCTTTTAATGGGGATTGCATTGAATCTAAAGATTACTTTGGGTAGTATGAACATTTTAATGATGAATTCGACAAAGTAGCAGCATACAAAATTAACATCCAGAAATTGAGAACTTTTTTATATGTCAATAATGAACATTCAGAAAAAGAAACTAAAAAAATCCCATTTATCATTGCAACAAAACAATATACCTAGGAATAAACTTAACCAAGGAGCCTCAATTCTCGCTGATTTTTACAGCCAGAGTTCTCTTCCTGACTCTGGAACCCTGAGCTGGGGGCCTGGTATGGGACGGGGGACCCCTCAGTCCTCAGGGAGGACCTTCCCAGCTGAGGTGTCCTCCTGATCTTTATCTGTCCCATGTGGGTGTGGGACCAGCCCGTCCGCCTCCGCCCTCCTACCAGTCTCCATGTGGCTTCTGTAATTTTATAGTCGTACGACTTCCCTTCAGCTCGATTTCAGGTGGTTCTGAATGATGGTTCTTCTGTAGTTTAGTTGTAATTTTGATGTGGTTGTGGGAGGAGGCGAGACCGTGCTTACCTGCGCAGCCATCTGACTGGAAGTCTCTAGAATAATCTTCCTCACTGGTTTCAAAGGGTCCCCATGGGCACCGGGCACCTCATGGCTAATGAGACTCTGGAGTGGGTGGCCGTGGCTGACACCGACTGAGAAGGTTTATACTGCTGCTGATTCGTTAAATAAAATGTAAGAAGAGATTTAAAGAGGGAAAGCTTCTCAGATTCTTCAGTTATAAACTTGTTTTCTTTTTAATCCTTGCCTGAGGATATTTTTCTGTTTATCTTCAGATAGAGTGGGAGGGAGAGAAGGAGAGAAATACTGATGTGAGGGGGACACTTTGAGTTGTTTCCTGCACAACCTTGACCAGGGCCGAACCACAACTAAGCTATGTGACCTTGACCAGAGTCAAACCCGCGGATGATGCTACATCCGCTGAGCCAAACCGGCCAGGACTATAAACTTGTTTATTTGTGTCCCCAAGACTTGTAGTCTATTGAACACATACATCTCTAGATCTCCCTCCGGCAAGCCAAAAATCATTTCCCCTTACAAATTAAATACTTTTTAAAACCAGAGAGAGACTGAAACGTAAGATGTAAATTCTGCTCCAAGCTTATATATGGAATAATTGTTGTTTCCTGCCATATGTTTGGGATAAAACCCACATTTAATAGGGATAAAACCCACATTTATTAGATCTTCAAGAAGAGCCATTTCAGTTACGAAACAGGTTTTCAGAACCCCAGCAAACCTGCTTTATTATATCCTTCCTTCCTTTCCTTTTCCTTATACTGGGGGTTTTTGCATGTGCCTGCTTCTGGGAGGAAGCAAAGATGTCCTGACGGTAGAGGAACATCAGAAGAAAGAGCATCCTTATTTATCTTTATTTAAAATGTACAAAACAAAGCAATATCTAATGGTTATAATGAATTCTATTAGACGGAGGACCATTTCTTTTTTTTGTTTGTTTGTTTTTGTTTTTTTTCATCCTCACCTGAGGACATTTTTCCATTTTTTGTACAGATAGAGTGGGAAGGAGAGAGAGGGAGAGGGAGAGAGAGAGAAAGAGAGAGAGAGAGAGAGAGAGAGAGAGAGAAACATCGATGTGAAAGGGACACATCGAGTGGCTGCCACCCGCACGACCAACCAGGGCCGGGGACAAACTGCAACCGAGGTACGTGCCCTTAGCGGGAACCGAACCCGGGTCTCTCCGGACTGCAGGCTGACGCTCTAACTGCTGAGCCAAACTGGCCAGGGCGGAGGACCATTTCTTATTATGATAATGTTTTTCCTTGTCTTCTTCCCAAGGAAGGGAAAGTTGGTGAGGGGGCTGGTATGGGTTGAGACCCTACTCTGGCAAGGTGGACCCTTTATATACATTTTTCGGATTTAATCTTCACAACAGACATACACGATTTGGTAACTATTTTCACTTTTCAGCCAGGGAAGGGAGGAGTCAAAGGAGTAACAGTTTGCCTAAGATTGCACAGCTCCGGGAACGAAACCCTGGGGGCATTGGGTGTCAAAGCCCATTTAATGAAGGGGAATCAGAAGAGCATGTCCTTTGGACGCCCATGTGGGTCTTGAGACAAGCTTATCAGACTGATTTCCTGCCGCCGCATTGGATTCGTGTTGACTCTGGGCTGTGTTTCCAGCCTCAGTGAAGGCTCGGACGGTGTGGTGGATTAATGTGCCCAGGGTATGCTCACCTCTCAGAAAAGACCTCAGAGCCCGAACGTGCCAGAAGGGGAGACTGGAAATGGGCCCAGAAAGAAGAGGTTTTCAAATTTCAATTACAAAAAAAAATTTTTTTTAATAAGTTGAGTTTGTATACATAATCAAATTTTCGAAGGGCCACAAAATTCAGGTTACCCCCACTTTCTGTTCTCGGTTGCTTTATTGCAGGGAAGAGGACCTGTTTATTGATGGCAGCATTTTATTAGTCTTCCTGGGAAAGTGTTCCCATAGCTGGACTTGGAGGAACCGGGCTGGCCTCTGGTTTGGCTGTTAGGTTACATATCCCTTGCACAGAGAGCTTTATCAGACTTCTGATCTCCTAAACGAATTACCTGCCGTTGCTGTAACAATACACGTCTGATGGGTCAGCTCCAACGTTTTGTAGACTAGTGGCCCTTTGCAGCCAGATCCGAGGACTGTTTAAATAAGGACACTTTATCACCAGTGCCAACAGAAATAAGGAAGTCAAGTGTTCCTCAATCCAGCTTTTGATGGTTTTACAGAACGAGAACTTCAGTTTCCTTCTGTTGGATTTTTTAATCCGTCTCCAGAAACTTGCTTGGAAGTTACTAGGTTTGGATTTGCAGGTTGCATTTTCTTATTTTCCCTTGGCATTCTCGGAGTACGTGAAGATACATAGACCTGTGACTTCGGGGCCTAGCTAGAGGATGCTTTTACAACACCTTGGTGTTTCTCAAGCATCAGAAAAACTGTGGGGTGGGGGGCTGGAGTTAAAATTTCGATTTGGTCCTAGCGAAGAGAAGTCTTGCTCTCCAAGAAAGAGCAAAATGTAGTGCCCTGTACCTTTAATTCATTCAGTACGTGTCTGCGAAGCACCTGTTACGGGAATGGAGGATCCGCTCTTGGAGGAGTAGATTCCTTCACAGGGTCTCAGGTGCAGGAGTGAGATAGTAGCACAAGCGGTGCCTGGGCAAGAGCTAGCGGAGTTGTGTGTTTTTTTCTCACCGAGGACATTTTCCCATTTTTGTTCAGATAGAGTGGGGGGGGAGAGGGAGAGAGAGAGAGAGAGAGAGAAACATCGATGTGAAAGGGACACATCGAGTGGCTGCCACCCGCACGACCAACCAGGGCCGGGGACAAACTGCAACCGAGGTACGTGCCCTTAGCGGAAACCGAACCCGGGTCTCTCTGGACCGCAGGCCGACGCTCTAACCGCTGAGCCAAACCGGCCAGGGCAAGAGCTAGATGAGTTTTATAGGCAGTGATGGTTCAGAGCAAGAGTGAGAAATGAGATATTGGCAGAAATGACCGAGAAGATGGGGCCTCCACCGGCCCGGATAGATTGTGGAGAGAGCGAAGAGCGGAGCGAAAGAAGGAAATACATACAGTCTCTGAAATAAGGACATTTGTTTTCGTGGGGTGATGAGGGATCGGGCTTGACTGGAGAGGACATTCCCACTGCAGGATACCTGGAGCTGGGATTATACAGATAGAGCTGTTCTGTTAATAACAGAGTTAGTAGCTGCATGTGCCTGTTTAAATCAGTGAAAACGAAATAAACTAAGATTTTCGGCCTGTCCATTGCAGTGTGCGTGGCTCCCGCCCGCGGCTAACGGCACCACGCTAGACAGTGGGATGTACAAGCTCCATCATCACGGGGTCCTGCTGGCCGGCACTCAGAGGGAGTGTGATACAGGAGCACAGCTGGGGGAGCGACTAGACAGCCAGGACCAGGCGGAGGTGTGATGGAAGCAGTGGCCGGGAGCAGCGCTGCGAGGGGCAGAGTGGAGCCGGAGCCGTGAGGGGCTGTCCCGGGCGTAGGCCTGTCGCTCCCCTGTCCTAGCGCACCGAGTGGCTCCACGGGCACCGAGGATTTCAGGACGAGAGGGCGCAGGGTGTAGCACCGATGAGCGGGAGGGTTCAGGAGAAAGCTGCCTGGGCAGCCCGAGGGAGAACAGGCCCGTCTGGCCACCTGAGTGTGGTCGCGAGGATGGAATGAAGTGCAGTACGCAAAGCACGGCACACAGATGACAGATGGCACTCGAGACAGGTCTGTCTGCACACCCATCTGCTTTATTCTGACGCGGCATGACAGCATATACACACTGTATTGTGTGGGTTCCTCTTCATCTTCCGCACACATGACTCTTGGGTTGGCAGCTCTTGTTGCAGAAGCAGGAGAGGAACCACCATTCACTGAGCACCTGCCACGGGAGGCGACGCATCCGTCACCCCTCACGCATGGCCCATATTATAAAGGGGGGATGGAGCTAGAAGAGGTGAAGCAGGAACTGGGCCCCCAAACTCCTGCTCTTTCTCTCTAATCTCTACAAGATGGATGGCTTCACTCTCAGTTCCTCAAATCGACACCACCGTCTCTTGACCTGGTAACTTGAAGCCTGACGTCTGTATCACATTTACATGTAGCAGTTGTCTTTAGCGCTGAACTCCACTTGCCAGTTACTTTTTTCAATGTAAGATAAAGACTCTATAAAAATTGTATACTCCCCGCAATAATTGGTGTATGGGCTGACCTGGACGGACTTCTACTAGATTGTTCTGGAACACTGATTTCCAAAGTCGGGTCCCTCACCGGCTGCATGCGCATCAGTAGGAACTGGTTAGAAATGAAAACTTTCAGGCCTTGCCCAGACTTTCGGAATGAGTGGGGATCAAGCCCACAAACCTTTTTTTTTTTCTTTTATTGATTTTAGAGAGAGAGGAAGGGAGAGGGAGAGAGATAGAAACATCGATGAGACAGAACATCGATTGGCCACCTCCTGCACGCCCCCCACTGGGCATCGGGCCCACAACCTGGGCATGTGCCCTGACCAGGAATCGAACCGGCGACCTCTTGGTGCATGGGTCGACGTTCAACCACTGAGCCACACCGGCCAGGCACAACAAGTCATTTTTTAATAAGCCCTTCAGATGATTCTGATGCACCCTAAAGTTTAAGCGTGAACCCAGTGAACAAACAGGATAGTTGAAGTCCCTTTCTTATGAATTAAATTGGAGCAGTTTGGGTAGGTGGAGGACTTTCAGCATGACTATTCACTCATGAGCAGTGGGTCATTGTGAAGCTGTATGGGAAGCTATACGCACTAAGTGGAATGTCATTTCAGAGGGACAGCTCTGTGACTTCTTTTTAAGGCTGGAATCCTGAGTAAATTATTACTAGAGTATTGGCTGGAAATAATATCAAGATGTGCCCTGGCCAGTTTGGCTCAGCGGTTAGAGCATCGGCCTGCGGTCCGGAGAGACCCGGGTTCAGTTCCTGCTAAGGGCAACTACCTCGGTAGCAGTTTGTCCCTGGCCCTGGTTGGTTGTGCGGGTGGCAGCCACTCGATGTGTCCCTTTCACATCAATGTTTCTCTCTCTCTCTCTCTTACTCCCCGCCCCCCCCCCCCCCCCCCGCTCTATCTGAACAAAAAATGGAAAAATGTCCTCCGGTGAGGATGATAAAAAAAAAAAATACATAAATAAAATAATAATATCAAGATGTGTTCAGTTGAACACAGGGCTGGTTATCTCTTATTAGGAAGTAGTAATGACTTTCAATTAAGTCAGTGAAGGGAGTTAACACTCCACATTATTTTTCACAATATTTTTATGTCATTTAAGATTTCTCATGAGTTCTTTCTTGTGTTGCCAGGAATCATTAAAACCGGATCAGCTTTGGAGTTAGTTAGCAAAGCAAGTCATGATGCAAATGGCACTGTTAGGAGCACCCGGGTTTCAGAGTGATGTTGTAAACAGACTTTTGTAACTCAGCTCCGAACAGCGTAATTAAAAACAGCACTTGGGAATTCAGAACTCCGCGGCTCTGGGCCCCATGGGGAGTCCCTGGGTGCTTCAGGTAAACCTGTTCTCCGCGTGTGCCAACCTGCAGCCACGCGCAACAGGTGTCGCGTCTCTTCTTTCTTACACACACACACACACACACACACACACACACACGTGAAAGAGACAGTTTGAGCGCTGTCCATCTTACTGGATTCATTTCCTGCCACTTTCTCTACGGAGCCAGCCCTGACCCTTCAATGTCCTGTAGCTGTCCCCCTCCCTCCACTCTCCGGGTACTCTGCACAGACTTTATTGTCACACCTCACGCCCTTCACATGAGCACACTCTGGCTTACGTGTCTGTTTCTGTTTATTCTGCTGTGTGTATCTTGAGGGCAGAGACTTTCTATTTGAATTGTTTGACTCGCTTCCATTTCGATTTCAGCTTGTTATCGTAGTAGCTTGCACATAAAAGGTGCTGAGTGTTTTCGGTAAAAATGGAATTAAAGCTGCTGCTGAGGAAAGAGCTTCGCTCCTTGCACAGATGGTTAGAAATTAAATGTCTCCTTGGCCTCAGATGAGATCTTTTTTGATAAGATGTAAGACCCCAAAGGGAGGGACACTGTAAATCGTCAGGCAGGAGATGAAACCACAGTGGGGCTTTGTGACCTGGAGCTGGTGACAGACGTGTTGCTTTGCTCTGACCTCTGAAATGGGGACTCGAGGGACACGCGGGACTGATACTCAGTGGAAAACTGAATTTCATCCCAAATCGTTGACTACTTCCGAGTTGTGTATGGGCTGTTTGTTTAGAATTTTCTGTGTTTGCTTCTTTCTATATTAATCTCATTTTATTTTTCTATAAATCAGGAGGGATTGTTTTCTTATTTCACAGATGGCGACATGGAGACAGGAAGATCTATGAAGTTCTAGTCTGTCCATTATAAGACGATGGATTTTCATTGCCCTGTTTGGAATTTGCTGTCATTTAAGATGAGACTGTTCGGTAGATTCATAAAGTCTGTATCTGTAATTCAGAAATCCATAAATAGCTCCATCCAAATTTCCACATTCCCTGGGGATGTAGAAATTACATTTTTTTTTTAAAAATACACTAACTTATTGATTGATTAATGGACTCACCTTTAGTACTTTTTCTCATTCCGACACATCCTCCTCCAGAGAGTCTGATAGTTGCCTTCTCTGAGGGGATTGTAAGGTCCCTGTCCTTCGGATAGAGAACGTCATGTGTGCTCGCAGAGTTCTGTTTATTTGTTTACTCTTCTTTTAAACTGAGAGACTCTTGGCTCCCGTGCGTCCTCGGAGCCCTTCACAGAGCTCTGTGTTTAGATTAACTGCTGACCCGTCCGATGTCCGCAGCTGGCAGCTACTGTGGAATTCTCAGCTGTCTCCTTGTTCTGTCCACAGAAGGAAATGTGAGTTTTATCTTTCTACTCCGGCCCTGGTACATTCCTTTTCGGTCCACGAGACCCACCCATCTGATTGTGGGCTCATTTCCTACCATTCCAGCACTTTCTCGCACTGGTCAGGGATGATCTTACCCTGCTCTCACGTGATCGCTTTCCGGGGCACCCCCTCCATCCCTGAACTCTCAGTAAAGCCCCTTAGGTTTTGGCGACATCGTCCAGTTCGTCCTGCCTTGCGGTGAACGAATCCCTGGCAGCTTTACATAAAGAGCTGTCGCCGTGGGGTTTCTCTTAGGAATAGCCTTCCTCCACCAGCCCCCATTTTCCAAGATCTCCTTGAAATTGGTCATTTCATCCTTGACACAGAGTATGTGTATGATTATTTGTTGTCCATACTTTACTAAGAGTCAGAATTGAAAGTGGACCCTCTTCTTCACCATGAGCCCCAAATGGGCTGCATTTCGAGGACGTCACTCCCCAGGGGCAGGGGGTGACGCTGGTGCTCCTGGGTCAGCACTTTGAGAACCTCTGCAGAGCAAAGTTCAGGGGCTCAGTTGTTAAGTGGATGTGGCTTTAAATTCCTGCACTCACCGGCCTTGGGAGCCTTAGGTTCTTGTGTAACATGCCGCAGAATAATAGCTGCATTATAGGATTTTTGCGAGGGTTAAATATGATGTTAACATGACAACAGTATCTAGCATTTATTGACTACCTGCTAAGGACCAGGTACTTGGAGGAGTGCTTCCCATGTATCATCACCCTTCAGCACTTAACTATTGTCTCCACATGTGAAGACCCTGGGACATGGTGGCTGTCCAGTGTTCCTGTCCTTCCCTGTCTGTATTTAAGAAGGCTGGGCAGTGTGTAAGGCACCTTCGATAGGTTTTCAGGAAGCTAGTTTATTTCTTTTTTAAATTGACAGTGTGAAAGGAAAACTTAAAAAAAAAACACAACTGGATCTTTATGGGAAATGGTTTTATCGGTTATGCTGGATAGGAAAAATGCTGCTGTTATCAGAAATAGAGACTCGGTCTTCTCAGTACTTAGGGTTTATAAGTACTGTGGGTTGCTTAATGCAAAAGGGCCATTTGTTATCAATCAGACAGATTAGCCAACTTTAAGGAAGCTTTGTAATTTACCTTTAAAACGAATAATTTGTTTCTTACTCTTTCTGCACTCCGTCTGACTGTTTTTTAGAGTTTTAGAGAGCCCCTTTTTCCATCCAGTGAAAGTCCTTCACCCATAGTGAAATAAAACCAAAACATTGCAAACTTTGCTACTTAACTTGGCTTTGTTTGAGAAATAACATGTTTTACTCGAAGAGGTTTTAAGGGAAGGAAAGACCTGGAGATTCTGAAATGGGAGCTAATTTTACGTCCCTGGCAATGAATGGGAACATTTATTTTGTGCCTGTTTGTTTGCTAGGTATACTTTTAAAAAATACCAGTACTTACTTGATAAGATTGTTGAGGGATCCAGTGGTAACCCTCCTCTGTGTGAGACATTTGACAACAGGCCGTACAGTTAGTGCCTTATAAAAAGAGCCATTATTATTGTCACAGGTACTTAAGATATGTGGCTGCAATAGTTTCTACCCTTACAGATTTATACGCTAGCCGTACCAAAAAAGCATTAGGGACAGTTCCTAAAACGGTCCCAGAGCTGGTGACGAGTGCAGCTGGTGTTCCCCAGGTTCCAGAGCCCAGGCGTGGTCTTGTCTTTGCAGCCTCCCGTCTTCGTCGTGTGCTGTTGACAGTGTCTGTTGTCTGTGGCCTCATTGTTGTCCTGTGGGCCGGGACTAGGATCCCAGCAGGTGTGGTTCCACTTGACCTGCCGGATTCCCTCCTTAGGCATCGCCCACGTACTTGCCCCAACCGGACAAGCCCAGGGACCCGGAGATCATCTTGATCTGGGTGCAGGGGGTGCAGCGTGGGATGTTGCATCAGGAAAGACGCCTTTCGCCCCGGGAAGGGGGACCAGGTGTCTGCTCAGGGAGGAAAGGCATTGTCTAGCTGCATGCTCCACTCTCTCGCTGTGACCCCTAGTCAGGTGAGCGGAGGGTGCGACAGGGAAAGGGAGCAGCGAGGCCCAGCGGTGAGGCAAGTAGTAAGAGTGACGCTTAAACCCCCGGAGTGTCCCCTATCTGTCAGTGCTGCGGTCTGTCATAGCGAGCAGTGAGTGTTTGAGGACACTGCCAGGGACAGGCGGCTGAGAGGTAAGCAAGGGTGAGGTGTGGAGGGCCTTGTTGGCGGCGAGTTGAAGGGACACGCTCCGGGGTTAGCATGTTACCCGTTGGCTGTCCCCGAGTTTCAGGCCAGGAACTTGCATCCATTGTGTTCTGGAGACTCTTGTGTTGCTTCCTAGTGTGTGGAGGGCAGGCCCAGAAGCCCGGAGACCCAGTGTCATGGATGATTTTTAGACGAGCTAAGGGAACTGACCAAGGAAAGCTAGGGGTGAGAACAGAAGTCAAGCTGTTAGATTTTAATTAGATTGTCCCCTCTCAACCACCTGCTCTCCGGGAGGAGAGAGAGTGATTTATTTAATCACTTCCAATTCTTTCATTAAGTTTCTATCAAGAATTAATTAAAATACTACGTTCTCTGCATTTTACCCAAGTATCTGGTCCCTATAGCAAAGGGAGAGACTGTCTCTTTAAGTGTTGACCTAATTAATCTAGCAGTTCCAGAGAGTTGTGAAACATTTGTGGGAGGGAGAGGCTTTTTTTTTTTTTTTAGCCACCAGCCAACACCCTCTGACCAATTTAGCTTTGCCTAAACCAGAGTAGACTGAGAAGCAGAGTATATTGAAACAAAAAACTTAGACTCTTAGGATTTTTAAAAACATTTTTTTTTTAAAGGAAACTTTCCATTGAAAGAACTGTGTATTACATGATTTCCTAACTTTTTGTGATGTGACTCCTTTTCCAGCTGAAGTTTCAAGGTTCTTCCCCAGGAGGGAGAATGGGTCCTGAAACCACCGAGAACTCAACAGATTTATTGAGCGCCATCTGCTGGTTTTATTTTAATGGACCGTTTAGGTGGTGCTTGGAAATCTTTAAGAATTTGCGTACATCTTAGTGTTACCCACCCAGTCATGAAGCTGGAAGACAGTATGAATTTTGATTGTGGTTGGTAGCAGTATTCAAAATAATCGTTTTGTGTTAGCGTTGGGAAAGGTGATGCTTTGGGCTGGCGTGTAGACATGGGTGGATGACAGATGAAGAAGGCAGGTTATCGGGATTTCATTGACCACTGTGTCTTTGGCAAAAGATTAGCCTGATTGAAATACAGGAGAACTTTACACGTCTAATGTTTTCTAACATTGAAATCAGCTTTGGAAGCAATTTAGTTTATGCCCAAAGCCAATAAATTTCTCTGTGGGTTTCTGTTAATGTTACTTGAGCTACTTTGAGGCATATTTTAAAGAAAGCTTTATAAAAAGGACTTTGCCCAGTCTGGAGAGTCGGTTTTATTCTGAGGGTAGTGGAGAGTATCGAATATTTTCCCACTTAAGGGAGAGACTACCCTGTCTGTAACAGCCTATTACTCCTCCTCCGTTAGACACACATGAACCCTGCGCCTTGTCTTATTCTTTGTAACAGAACTTTCCCCTTGATGTTACTTTTTATAATTTGATTGTCTTACCTGCTAAAATATAAGCTCTAAGAGGCCAAGGGCCTTGTCCCTTCCATGGTCACTCCCTCATTCGTAACAGTGCTTGACATATGTGTGACGATCAATAAATACTGTATGAAGATATGACCAAATGAATCGTCAGTGGTTATTTGTCAGGTCCGGGGCTATTTCATGACCGAGTCTGTTCTTTTATTCCCGAGCCCATGTTTTTTATACATCACTAACCTGCGTGATACTCTGTCAGTGAGTAGCATGTTGCATTTAAGAAATAGTGGATACCGCCCTGGCCGGTTTGGCTGAGCGGTTGGAGCATCGGCCTGCGGACCAGAGTCTTGGGTTCGGTTCCCGCTAGGGGCACGTACCAAAAAAAGAGAAAAAGAAATAGTGGATGCTAAATAATTTTGAAGATTTTTGTGTGTGTGGTGTGTGCACACACACACACTCTCACACACTTTGTAATGGTGTTAATTGCCCAGAAAAGCCAAGCTAGCCCGATTTCAACAACGTCATCCCTTTATGTCCGCTGTTATCTTAAAGATGGTCAGAATCTCGCTTTGCCACCACCGTGCCGTATACACCTGCCTTTCATTTTCCTGGAACACTCCTGCAGGTTAGGTGGCACACGTGTAGCTCAAGCGTCTTCCTGCAACGAAAGTTGTGGTATTATTCTCCTTCCGAACGAGTTCCGATGTAAGGAGTGGCACTCGGGCACCCACAAAGCCAGAAATGCAAGAAGATTGATATTTCTTTGCGGTTTGCCGGTGTGATGTGACATTTTGTCAGCCCCCGTTATATCCAGAGTTCAGAACAGTTCGCATCTGACAGCTGTTTCCTGAATGATGCTGGATTCAGTCCGCAGCCCTTCCCCTCTTCCCACGCGTCATCCCTGTCCACGCAACTGCAACTCGGGTCTGTCTCCAGCGGAACTGGAAATCAGGCAAGAGAATTCTCCTTCCTCTGGCTTCTTTCATGGCCTGTGGCTGAGATGGCCCCGGGTAAGCCTCCCCCCCCTGCCTTGCTCGGCGTCGTGTCCAGTGCCCCGCGTTCGTGGATCATGAATCTAGAAGTGGTATTTATTTCAGTTTAGCAAATGCGCTCTCTGGAAGACTTGAAACAGGAAGATAAGTATTACGTTTTTGGTGGCAAAGGGCTGAGTGTGGCTGCCATTACGTAAGAGAAATATGGTAAGTCTCATCATCATTCCCAGTGCATTGAGTTTGGGTTCCTCTGGGGTCCAAAGGATCCTATTTCTGGGCAATAGAAGAACGTTATGTTGTCAGAAGACCCATTTAGCCCTGGCCAGTTTGGCTCAGCAGTTAGAGTGTCGGCCTGAGGACCGAAGGTTTGAGGGATCGATTCCCAATCAAGGGCGTGTACCTAGGTTGCAGGTTCGATCCCTGGCCCCGATTGGGGTCCTGCAGAAGACAACCAATCAGTGTGTCTCTCTCACATCGATGTCCCTTCCTCCCTCCCTCCCTCTCTCCTTTCCTTCTCTTCCCTCCCTCCCTTCATCTCTATCTGAAAAGTCAATGGAAAAGTATCCTTGGATGAGGATTTATTTTTTTATTTTATTTATTTTTTTATCCTCACCCGAGGACATTTTTCATTTTTTGTTCAGGTAGAGTGGGAGGGAGAGAGAGGAAGAGAGAGAGAGAGAGAAACATCGACGTGAAAGGGACACATCGAGTGGCTGCCACCCGCACAACCAACCAGGACTGGGGACAAACTGCAACTGAGGTACGTGCCCTCAGCGGGAACCGAACCCGGGTCTCTCGAGACCGCAGGCCGACGTTCCAACCGCTGAGCTAAACCGGCCAGGGCTGGATGAGGATTTAACAACAACAACAAAAGTCTGGAGGAAAAAGAAGCAGTTCTTGAGTTTGCTGCTTCTCTGTCTTCAAATCTCTCCTCCATTGCCTGTTCTTAAACAAATCAGTTGGGGGAAAAGGAGAAACATCTGTAACAAAAATAAATTAATTAAAAATCATTCCGTTTAATGCTGCAAACCTTTCAATGCCAACCTTGGTGGCATCACTGATCCTCTGTTCTCTGGGTTTTCCTCGTCTCTGGCTGCTGTGTCCTTGTCCGTCTGTTTCTCCAGGTCAGTCTCCTCTTCCTGACCCACAGGGAATCCGAGGGCCTGGTCCTTGGCTCTGTTACCACGGAGACCTCATCTGTTCTCAAGGCTTCTTAACTCAGTGCAGCTTGACCACCAGGTCTGCTCACCAGCCTAGAGCCTTTGTGAGCCTGTCCTGCCTGCCTGCCTGTTGGGTACATAACATTTACACTTTCCATCCCACTGCTATAGGAAACTTGACATTTACAGCTTGTCCTCTTGCTCACCAATCACCCCACCCTCCACCCCCATTTTTTTTGTAGTGAGAAACCACCTGCTGTGTTATTGTGGCTGCATGTTGACTCTTCCTGTCTCTGTCCAGTCCCCATTCATTCCCTTACCGTATTCCACCAAAGATTTCAACAGAATGCCTTTCTCACGCGTGTTTCTGTGTAGATCATCACACCGTACACCGTGTTTTCGTGATGTTTTCCCCAAACGGTTTCCTTGTCTCTGTTCTCTTTCTCCTTGTTAGGGTACTGCTGTGAGATATCTCTTTCTAGAACATTTGCTTCTTGTAACATGTCATTCTCTACCTTTCCCCCCGATGTTCTCCCAGTACATACCTCACAAAGCTGTATTTCTTGCCTACTCAGGTTCAAGTATGAATCTTTATTGAAAAGAAATGGAGCCCTGGCCAGTTTGGCTCAGCGGTTAGAGCGTCAGCCTGCGGTTCGGAGAGACCCGGGTTCGGTTCCCGCTAAGGGCATGTACCTCGGTTGCAGTTTGTCCCCGGCCCTGGTTGGGTCGTGCGGGTGGCAGCCACTCGATGTGTCCCTTTCACGTCGATGTTTCTTTCTCTCTCTCCCTTCCTCTCTCTCCCTTCTACTCTATCTGTACAAAAAATGGAAAAATATCCTCGGGTGAGGATAAAAAAAAAAAAGAGAGAGTATTTAAAAAATAAATAAAGAAATGGAAAAACACAGGAAAGCTTGGAATATATTAAAATTGGCCTCAGCCACCATCTAGAAATAATTGCTATTAAAATTTTGGTGTCTTCTTCCCACCCCCCCCAAATGTGTGTTTTGAGCATCTGTTACTTATTCTAGACAAAAGGGATATTTCAGTAAATAAGACATGCTCTTTTGGAGCTTACATTCTGATAAATAATAGTTATATGTATTTATTAAGATATAATTGACATATAACATTGTATTTGTTTTAGGTATACAGCACAATAATTTGGTATATGTATGTAATTTGAAATGGTCACCACAATAAATTTAGTTAATACATTCATTAACTACATACAGTTACTTTTTAAAAAATTTTTTATTGCGATGAGAACTTTTAAGATTTCTCTCTCTTTCCCAGCCAGTGTTGCTCAGTGGTTGGGCGTCGACCCCTGCACCAAGAGGTCACCTGTTTGACCCCCGGTCAGGACACATGCCCAGGTTGTGGGCCCGATCCCCAGTGGGGGGGCATGCAGGAGGCAGCCAGTCGATGTTCTCTCATCGATATTTCTCTCTCTCTCTCCCTCTCCCTTCCTCTCTCTCTAAAAATCAATAAAAAAAAATTTAAGATCTCTCTCAGCAACTTTCAAATATACAAGTGTTTCTAACTAGTTAAAACTATAGTCACCATGCTGTACTTTGCAGCCATTATACATTACATCTACTATAACTAGCATTTATTGAACATTTATGTGCCATGCATTGCCTTAGATGTTTTACTTTTATCAATCACTTAATTCTTATAACAACCTGATGAGGTAGGTATGATTGTTGTCCTCTCTTTCGGCACAGAGAACTTTTTAAAAAAATCCTCACCCAAGGATATGTTTATTGATTTGAGAGAGAGAGGAAGGGGGAGGGAGAAAGGGAAGGAGAGAGAGAAGGAGGGAGAGAGAGAAACATTGATGAGAGAGAGAAACATCTATTGGTTGTTTCCCATACATGCCCTAACCAGGCTAGAACCTGCAACCTAAGTATGCGCCCTGACTAGGAATCAAACCTGCAGCCGTTCTGGTGTCCAGGACGATGCTCCACCCAACGGAGCCACCCCTCGTGGATGGCACAGAGAATTTAACATACCCCAGGTTAAATGGGTGGGAAGGGATGTACCATACTGTACCACTGTGGTATGCTAGCAAGTTGTAAGCCAAGTTTGAAAGTTCGAAAACAGACTGACTTTAGGTCGTGACAATATTGACCTTGTGAGCAGAACTATGGCAGCGTTGTTTTCCATAACCTGAGATGCTTTGCGTCTGCCTTGGGTTTGCTGTTGTAGCAAGCCTCCCCGCTTTTATGCCTCCTAAGCCGTGACCCCTCCGATTGGGCCTGCTCCGGCACACCCACCTTCTGCTGACCTGTCCTCAGTTATGGTTACAAAGAGGCAGGGGAGCTCTTGTTTGTAGCATTTGTCAGTTTCCGTGTACAGACTCCCGTGAGGGTTGACGGCGGGCTGCCATCGCCTCATCACTGTGCAGCGTTGGCGAGAGACACGCGCTGGTGCAAGGTGTGCAATAGCACACTGTTACAGCAGAACGCATGCCGTGCAGTAGTTGTGATCGAATAATGAAATACTGATGTTTTGAGTATTTATTACTTTGGTTTGTAGCATGATCTCATAATAAGCTTATATCATGTAGTTGTGACATCTAGCAGTTGGTTAGCAGAATTCCTGAAAATAGAGTGATCACCTCTTACCCCCTGTTCGAGCCTTGTCGCGTACCACTGCAGTTATCTTGCTGCTCAGTGGGTCCACCGCCACAGACTTCGTGGCTAACACTGTCTTGTTGTCTAACACATCGGTGCTGTCCATTCTTTTACCGTTCCTCTCACGAAATCTCCTGTCTCATTTTCCCATTTCCCCTAACATCTTGGGTCCAAGACCGTGTCCCTTCACCCACCGGCACACTGTATGTAATTCACTTTCTCTCCTCCCTCAAATGCCTTTCCTGTCGCTGTTTTATTTCCCCCACATTAAGTGGCTGTCTCCAGTTAAAAGAAGGCCCTAGATGTAACTAGCATCTTAGGGCACGGAGAGTCCCCCAGCAAGAAGTTGGGCCTCACGTGGAGAAGAAATCCTTGATCCAGGAAAGGAAGCTCTATTCTTAGATGTATCAGTGGGAAGTTTTTTTCACTTATTAATGAGTATAAAGGTTACTATAATCCTGTTAATACAGCAGTATGTCTACTATATAAATGAGTAAAGGTGGGAAACTGAGATCCTAGCTACCATTCAAAACCGGTTTTTATTGGCAAAGGTGATTGATTGGTAGCATTTAGGACTACAGTGCTATATTTTGGGGATCACCTGTACTTACAAAATGGGGCCTAGTATAGATTTTCTTTTCTATTCGGTGTCATCTGTCAGCAAAAGTAATTACGGCCCTGAAGAAATTGTCAGGTTCAAGGATGCCTTTGAAGAAACATGGAAAATATTGGAGAAGTAGAGATAGATGCAGTCTCTTCTGGGGTTGGATCAAACTCAAATTTTAATCAAGAATGTTTTTTTTTTTTTTTTTATCCTCACCTGAGGACATTTTTCCATTTTTTGTTCAGGTAGAGTGGGAGGGAGAGAGAGGAACAGAGAGAGAGAAACATCGATGTGAAGGGACACATCGAGTGGTTGCCACCCGCACAACCGACCAGGGCCGGGGACAAACTGCAACCGAGGTACGTGCCCTTAGCGGGAACCGAACCCGGGTCTCTCAGTACCGCAGGCTGATGCTCTAACCACTGAGCCAAACCGGCCAGGGCGAATCAAGAATGTTTCGAAAGTTGCTCTTGTAGTTAGAAACAGGGCAGACTTGTTAACTGGGCAGTCCGATGGATTTATCTCTTTCCGATGGATTTCTCTCTTTATTCTGTGGGGCTGGTTCTTCCTTTGGACAGAAAAATCATTTACCACGGGTATCCCTCAAGGAGGGTGTAATTAAAGCAACCACCTCAGCAAAAATTCTTACTTAAATCTGTTTTTGTTTTGATTTTGTAATCACCACTCCACTTGCTTAATCTTTCAAGACCATGTCTCAGGTCATCCAAGGTGCCTGGTACAATTGGAGTCTTGGTGAAAATGCAGAGTAAGAATTTTTGTTATTTACTCTCAGTGGCTATCAGAATCCAGAGAATACTCTTCCAGGGAACACAGGTACTTTAATTCCAAGTGCCTTTGGAATCTAAATTTCCAGTGACTTTAAACGTGATGGAGGCTTCTGTGTTCCCATTCTACTCCATATTTTAGCTAGTTTGACTTAGTGTAAAAGAAAAGAAACGATTAAAGCTATGAAAACAATTAGAAACTTATTTACTTCTGCCTTGGGGATGAAAAGAGAGGTTGATATATTTAGAGCTTTCTTAAAAGGATTTCAACTGCTCATTAGCCATCTCCCCTGTCCCCAGTTAAAAGAAGGCAGACCCCAGAGAGGAATTCCTTCATCCAGAAAAGGAAGAAACGTTCTTAGAATTCCAGGTGTTATCTAGGTGAAAACAACTTTTTTTTTTTCCTCTGTGAAATTGTTTAGGTTTGAGTGCCATACAGTCTCCATGGCAACCACTCAACACTGCTGTGGCCGGCCCATTCTAGTGCAAAAGTACCATAGACATGTAAACAAATGGGTGTGGCTATGCTTCAATAAAACTTTATTTATTCACCCTGAACTTTGATTGTCATGTGAGGTACACGTGTTGAAGCTACTTCTCTGTGGGTTTTTTTCAAACATTCAAACATGTGAAAAACCCTTTCTCAGCTCTGAGTCAAACAGAAACAAAGCAGAGGGCTGGCTTAGGGCCGTGGGTCAAATTGATCAGCCTCTAGAGGATGAATTTTCAGAACTTGCATTTACACCTTTTCTTTCAGGTTATAATGTTATTTCAGTGCCTTGAGAAATTAAACATTTCACCAGCCTAAACTTTTCCAAAGTGTTTCCAAGAAAGGGACTCTATACACGCGTCTAAAGTGTAACTGTAGTGACCGAAGTCTGTGCTGTTCCGTGTGTTCGGGTGTTTTAGAACTTGGCAGTAAGTTACAGCTTCTGTGTAGTTAGTTCATTCTGACTTCTTACATGCTACATTCGGCGGATTTGAGCTTCGGGGAATATTTTGAACGCTGTTTCCACCGTCAGCCTATCAGAGCATTTCTGTCGATAGCCTTGATCCTGGGTTTGGCTTGAAGGTTTTTGTTGTCAGTGTGTGTTTCTGCTCCAGTACGTCGCGGGGCCTCCTTGTGGCCACAGGGTGGCGTGGGTCTCTTGTGGGTATGGCTTTCCTGTTGCTACCATGGAAAGGGAGAAACATACTGTCAGTAATGAGCATTCTGTCCCCTACTGAAGGCTGAAATGGCATGGCTTTCTCTAAATTGATTTTTCCATAGTGCATTAGTAAGATACTGTAAATCTCTTTTGTTTATGGTTACAACACGAGTTATATAATGTTTATGGTTGGGAGAATGGTACTTAGGACTGTATTTCATAGAATGTGTTTAATGTAGCCACAGACCTCAATTTAAAAAAATTAACATATAGCCCTGGCCGGTTTGGCTCAGCAGTTAGAGTGTCGGCCTGCAGTCCAGAGAGACCCGGGTTCGGTTCCCGCTAAGGGCACGTACCTCGGTTGCAGTTTGTCCCCAGCCCTGGTTGGTTGTGCGGGTGGCAGCCACTCGATGTGTCCCTTTCACATCGATGTTTCTCTCTCTCTCTCTTCCTCTCTCTCCCTCCCACTCTATATGAACAAAAAAAATGGAAAAATGTCCTCGGGTGAGGATAAAAAAAAAATTAACATATAAAACTGCTAAAAGAATGTTTTTAAATAGTTAGAGTCATGGGCAAAGTTCCTGGCCCAAGATTTTTGTCTGACTCCAACGGTTCAGTGGTGGGATGTATAAAGAAAAGTGGGATCCCAGGTGGTTAGGAAACACAAATTGTAAGAAATACAGTAGAATAAGGAGATTATCATCAAGTTGAATACGTTCCAAGAGTTTTTATATACATGGCGGGGCAAAAGTAGGTTCACAGTTGTTTGTATGGACAATAACACAGTAATTAATAATAATACAAGAATGAACCGTGTTTTTTTTTTTTTTTTTTTTTTAATCCTCACCTGAGGACATTTTTCCATTTTCTGTTCAGGTAGAGTGGGAGGAAGAGAGAGAGAGAGAGAAACATCTATGTGAAAGGGACACATTGAGTGGCTGCCACCCCCACGACCGACCAGGGCCGGGGACAAACTGCAACCGAGGTACATGCCCTTAGCGGGAACCGAACCCGGGTCCCTCTAGACCGCAGGCTGACGCTCTAACCGCTGAGCCAAATCGGCCAGGGCGAATGAACCGTGTTTTGCGCGCTCACTGGTGTAAACCTACTTTTGCCCCGTCCTGTTTCAGCTGTAAAGAGAGACAGTATTACCTTCATTTCTGTGCACAAGCTTATGTTGTTTGTACTCTGCGGTTCCCAGGTCAGCTCTGGCAGAGACCCTCCCCCTTGCGAGAGAATGGTGGGCTTGGTAGTGGTTTCTAGGATGGAGAATTTAGAGAATTATTGCTGCAGCTGAAACACAGAGGCTAGGACATTCTGAGCACAGAATGGGCTGTCACTCAATCGGTACACCTCCATCCTCTCTGCCTTGTTTTTGGATTTTCCTTGATTTCTGCCTTTTTCTCCCCTGTTCATCAAGTAAATATACCATCTGTTATCTTGCTAGTTTACTTGTTTGTCTCACTACCTGCAATAAAATGTAAGCTTAGAGAGGCCAGAAATCGTACTTTGTTATTTTGTATTCTTAGTGCCTAGAATACTGACTCATATGTAAGCGCTCCATCACTGTTTGCATTTGTATGAACCTCCTAGCATGGGGCATGTTTAGATGATGCATTTGATTTTCCCCTTAAATGTGATGTTGTATAAATATAGATTCCCAAGCGGAACCTTACTAAACGCATACTTGTCCATCTCTCCCTTTCCTAGGGTGATTGCGTCGTTACTGTATTGCTCGCTGAAGAAGACAAAGTGGAGGATGATGTAGTATTTTACTTGGTCTTTTCGGGTTCCACCCTCCATCACTGTACAAGTACCCGGAAGGTCAGTTCTGATATGTTGGAGACCATCACTCCTGGTGAGTATTTGAGTGGAATTTTGACTAGCCTCTACTTGTTCGCGAACACTTTTATTTTATGTTCATTCGTATGGAGTGGATCCGGATGCTGGAACTATGGTCACATCTTTATTTTTAACTACATTTTAAAATGAAGTATTTTGGTCCTGTCTTGCTTGTTCCACAAAAATCTGACCCTAACTGGAAATAAAGGAAACGAAATGGTGCCATACATTGAAAGCTAAAACTCAGGCTCAGCAGAAATGTTAATTTATTGGAATGTTGAGATTTGGGGAAAACTAAAACACAAGCAGAAGATAAAGCTCTCTCGTGTTACTGTGGTGTGACCGCATGTTTGATTCTGAACATCAGAGCGGCAAAAAGCAAAGGTAACTCATCCCTCAGTATCCGTGGGGGAAAGACTTAAAGAAATCTCCATAAAAGCCAAACTTTCCCCAAATGAACAAATTGTAGTTCATGGTGGAACAAGTACTTTTTTTTTACTGTTGCATTTATAAGTTTAACAGAGTTAAAAGGAAAATGTTTACTTATTAAAAGAATTTTTTTTACATAGTCATTAAGTTACTGCTATGTCCACAGAAATGGCTAAAACAATGATGCCTGTTTTTTGACCTAATATCTGAAGACGAAGTGATTTGTGTTTGGACATGAGCTTCTTTTTTTTTAAATCCTCATCCGAGGACATTTTTGCATTTATCTTCAGACAGAGCAGGAGGGAGAGAAGGGGGAAGAGAGAGAGAGAGAAAGAGAGAGAAACATTGATGTGAGAGAGACACATCGAGTGGCTGCCACCCACACAACCCCAATCAGGGCGGGGGGCAAACTGCAACCGAGGTACGTGCCCTTAGCAGGAACCGAACCCGGGACTCTCTGGTCCACAGGCCGACGTTCTAACCACTGAGCCAAACCGGCCAGGGCTGAGCTTCTTTTCTTAATTGACCTTGCTCCAAAGTTAACAATTGGCCAATTTTTATTATCATACAAAAGCAAGCACATTTAAGGGGACCCCCCAAAAAGCGTTGACAGTTGAACAGGTTTTCCTCAGAGAATAAAATGGATTTAATTTTTATTGAAACATTTCTTTCTACCAGCGTGTTTATAACATTGGTTCCACTTTATTTAAATAGATGGTATAAAAAAGTCTTCAATATCTGGTCTCACCAGTATGGGACCAGAGTGCCAGTTTTTTGTCGCTGTGCTATTTTATATAAATTAACTTCATGTCTGATGCCTACCAAATCCTGGAAATTTTACCACATTCAAGAACTGGGATTATGACAGTTGAAATCTGTATTTATCTCTCTACTTGGCAAAAATGAGTTTTTAAAATACAGGGTTTAAAGATTCTTGGTAATTCTATGACTATTTCCCCGTAAATTTTTAGGAATTGGAAAGTTAAGGAGTGCAGGACAGATACTGATTCCTTTTCTAACGGGTGTTAAGTGTTCTCCTTGGTAACCCAAATCTGCACTCGTTTGTTTCCTGTGATGCATATGGTGTGACGAAGGCTGATCTGCAGATTGAGGGCCACTCCCCAGCAGGCACCCGCAGAGTCCCCATTGCTAAACATTTCGTATGTGGGGGACAGCTCCCCAGCTCGGTAGAATCGGGCTCTCATTGGGAAAGGAATGAAGGCAGTTCTTATAAAAGCACTTCTTCCTGAATTGTAAACACTGTAGGAGGTCACGTTCGGGGTGGGGGTGTGAGCTCGTGGGAAAGCATCATCCACAAGGCGAATGCCAGGAGCTGTAAGAGGAGGGACGAATATGGAGGATGTGGCCCTGTGCCCTCCCCGAGGTCCTCAGTCCCGGGAGCAGCAGAGCCCAGCCTCTGGTGGAGCTGGATATGCCCCGCAGCTCCTTCACTTTCCCTGGCCCTTGGGTTAGGGTTGGCTGCAGGTTGATCTCCTTGGGTTTGCAAACCCACTGTACTTGTCTGACAGCCTAGCAGCTCTCTGTGGACCTGAGCCGTGTGTGCTGTCTCCAGCCTGCCTTTCTGAACTCCACTTCCAAGTCTCCCTTTGCCTTGGGTTCGGACACTTCTTCAGTAGGTCTCAGGACCGGTCTTTCCCAGCATTACCCATATCTGGGTGTCTTTTCCTTGGGGACTCTGAGTGCCTATGTGCTCTGACCCCAGCCGACCAGAATGGATACTATACTCTGCTGCTTCCCTGTGATTTGATCCAATCCTCAGAAATCACTCCTGACCCATTTGTCTGCGACCTAGAATCCTAGTACCTTCCTTCTCCTTCATTTTCTATTAAGCTACTCTCTTCCCCTTAAATTATTACTTTACCTACTTCCCCTGTTCTCTGTTATGCCACAGGGCCCAACAACTGGTCCCCTTTGCCCCCCAGTTGGCCTGAACATTCTCCTACCACCTGAATTCAGCCAGGGTGCTCCTATGAGACGCTTAGTCGCAGCAGAGGTGACAAAGGATTAGAGTCCTTGAAAGCCTCTTGTACAAGCAAGCCAGGCAAGTGAACTTGTGCCTTTCACGTGTAGCAGTGCATGCAAGGGTACGGGTGAGGTCGTCAGTTGGTAAGTTAGAAGCTCTGTTAACTGGGTCAGCTAAGGTTTCTGAGTGGACTCCGCTGCTCTGGTCGTCACTTGTCTTTTTGAGCTGCTACACCGGCTACAGCAGTTTCTCAAAGGGTGAAGATGGGCAGTTTGGGGCTTAAGTTTAGTTTTGAATTTCTTGTTCATTCATGGCATTAATGTTTTAGTCTAGACTCAAAGTGCCTCACGTCCGTTTTTATGGACGCCTTAGACTTGGTTCTTACCTTCATTCAGATATCCCTTTCTCGGGGGGGCCTGTCCTGTCCACCTTGTAAATATACAACTGCCCCCGTCTCTATTCCCTGTCCCCATCCCTGGTTTATGTTCTCCAAGTACTTCCAGCCTTTAACTCGTTATTTATTTTATTTATCATAACCGATTTTCTACCTGCTTCTACTGAAGTAGCACCTTCTTGAGGGCATGGATTTTGGAGTGTTTTGGTCACTGGTGTAAGCCAAGAAGGCTTGTTCTGGGATCCCCTACTACACAATGGCACAGTGTTTCTCTGTGTCCCCACTCATTCTGGTTCTTAGAAGTTACTCTTCTTGGAAGGTCGTGCAGGTGTGCGGGGACACACACATACACACACACACACACACTCATGCATGCACGCTTTCTTTTGAAAAATGCAAGGAGTCTCTGCCTTCTTGAATTGACTTCTTGGCTTGGGCTGGAGTCTGTGCCCTCTTTCCAGAGCTACCTTTGTTTTTTTTTTTTTTTGTAATTTCTCACCTGAGGATATTTTTTCCATTGATTTTTTTTTTTAGAGAGTGGAAGGAAGGGAGAGAGAGAGAAAGAGAAACATCGATGTGGGAAAGACACATCAATCTGTTGCCTCCCATACGACCCCGACTGGGGCCGGGGATCGAACCTGCAACCCACGCACGTGTCCTTGACTAGGAAGCAGCTGCTGAGCCAAACAAGCCAGAGCCAGAGCGACGTTTGATCATTCCTGTGTGTCCGCCGCATTGATAGCCTCAGATTTCCTGTCTGCTGAGGGCTGTGTCAGATTAGTCAAGAGTCTTCATGGGAATTCTGAACTTGCTTTGTGATCCGAGTTACTGGACCGATGTGCAGTCTGTTTGCAGCTGCGTGATCTCTGCTCACGTGTGGTACTGACTGCAGTTCCTGGTCATTCTGGCCGACGACGGGAAGACAAAGAGCCTTGTGCCTTGTTCTCGCTTTTAATGTCATATTTCATACGGGCTGTTGGCTCTGCTTCTTCTCTGAGCTCTCTGTGTGTTTCGCTGCCAGTGTTTTGTAACATTTTCGTTTTTACTAAAACCAGATGATTGATTGACCTTCCAAAGGCAGCTGCTTCTGGGTATTAGTCTGTAACCTTTAATGGGGAGGGGAACGAGACATTTCTAAATTGTCTCCTTAAAAAAAAAACATACCTCTTTGCCTTCAGATTTTGAAGTTATTGTTTTTGCTATTTTCTCACTGTTTTGCTTGTTTTCTGGGGAGACGTTTACAATGAATTGTGTGTGTTTAATTATAAAGAAGTTGTAAAGACTGTTAAGAGTGATCTTTTCTTGACTTACTACCTTTGGAAGCCTGTGGACGTGATACCGCTTCCTCTTTTTAATAAAGTATGTTGAGAGCAGTGACCTATTAGGGGACACTTAGGTGGAGACTTTGATTTTCTACTTTATCTGCCTTTGAATTGTTTGAATGCTTTATAGTGAGCATGTTCCTTTTAACATATTTAGTACTTTTTATTTTATTTCATTTTTTGTCATTCCTCATCTGAGGATATTTTTCCAGTGATTTATTTATTTATTTTTTTTAAAGACAGAGGAGCAGGGGCAGGGAAGAGAGAGAGGGAGAGGAAAAGAGAGAGAGGGAGAGAAAGAAACATCGGTGTGAGAGAGACACATCTACTGGTTGCCTCCTGCATGACCCCGTCCAGGGCCAGGGATGGAACCTGCAACCCAAGTACTTGCCCTTGACTGGGAATCAAACCGGAGACCCTTAGGTCTGCAGGCCAACGCTCTAACCTCTGAGCCAAACAGGCCAGGGCATAACATCGTAGATTTTAATACATCTTGAAGACTGTTTGAAAATAATGTTCTTCCTTTTAAAAATAAGGCCGTCTGTGTACTAATAAAGTTTTATTAAGAAAGATTGCAATCAAAATACCTCTGAATTGGCTAGTTTAAGAATATAATGTGAAAAAAAAGAAAAGAATATAATGTGCCATGAAATGCAGCCTGAAATGGAAATACATCTCTACAAACAAAATGTGTGGCATTTGCTGTAAATGAAAATACCTCTATTTTCTTCTATTCATATAAAACAAATCCCACTTCAAATCCGAGTTTAACTAAACAGTGATTTTTCTCTGGAAGTGAAGCTGATATATATTTTAAAGACCAATGTAGGACTGGTGAGTAATGTAAAGAAATCTGAGTACCCTTAGAAGATTAATTCTTGGGGAGGTATGGAACACTGTCTGTTGTGTTCATTTTTATTAATTAAATGAATTTAGACCAAGCAAGTGATAATTTAGAATGGAAAATGAGGCGGGATGTTTAGTGGATGCTGCATACTAATTTTGTGAAAGGCTTTGGGCAGACTCATAAAATGAAATATTTTTTCAGCATGTCTACTAATTACTTTTAGAATTCACAGCAAGGGTTCTGTTTGACGGGAAAACTACAGACTTTCAGTGACTCAACATTTGACCCAGTTCTTTTGTATTTTTCTTTTCTTTTGCACATATCAAAGGGAAGGTTGCACATAAAGTAGATTTTTCATTTAAAAGAGGAAAAAAAAAATAGTTTGGCCAGTGTGGCTCAGTGGTTGAGCGTCGACCCATGCTTCAAGAGGTCACTGGTTCGATTCCCAGTCAGGACACATGCCCAGGTTGTGGGCCCGATCCCCAATGGGGGGCTTGCAGGAGGCGGCCAGTCGATGTTCTCTCTTATTGATGTTTCTGTCTCTTTCTCCCTCTCTCTCTAAAAAAAAATCAATAAAGAAAGTAAATAAATAAAATCAATAAAGGGAAAAAAATGAAAAGAGCAAAAAGTATTTACCATGATCAGAAGTCCTTTTGGGTTTACGTAGAAATCTGTGCCTGCAGCCCATGTGTCAGCAGGCGGACCAGCTGTAGCACAGCGTCTCAGTCTTTCTTTACCAAGCACTGTTTCTAGCACCAGAGGCCTGGACTTTGCCTAATTGAGTAACGTTCGAAAAGAACTTGTAGCCTTTAAACTGGCCCGATCGGGAGAATTCTGATCCACCTTCCTGTTTGCCAAAGTGATGTTATTTCTTCTTTTACTGGGCATTCTCTAACAGTCTCCCCATTCTAAAATACTCCTACTGTAAGACTTATCTGTAGGCAGATATGAGTTTATATTTTAAAAAACTTAAATGGCTGTGTCAGTGCTAGTCAGTATATACAGTGGCTATAGAGAGAATTAGTTGAACGGAAAATGTAGCTCTTGTCTACTGTCCTGGTTGTCACGCTTATGTGCAAATTGTGTATTTATTTAATCACCTTGGAGCTAAGGGTGCAGAATTGGAATCCTAGCTCATGCATTGCAGTGAGGGCAATAATTCCACCCAAGGCGTCGAAAATTGGCTCTAGGGAGGGGGACAAAAAGTCTCCTTTTTATATATAAAGCACAGATATGCACCCAAAATATATGGCATAATTACAATATTAAAATGTTATGGGATGGGGCAAATAGAGAAAATGTCTAAGAACTCTTTTTAGGGGGATGACACCAGATAAAAGGTTGAGAAACATGGCTGTAAACTAATAGGCTGGAATATAGCGGATCAAATTTTTAGCATTTATTAGCCAAAATGTGCATGATGAAATTCGTATGCCTGCTGTTCCCGCCGCCTGCCCTGCTGAAATACTCATGTCCACAGAGAGGCGTTTTACACATGTACCAGATTTGTACATCTGTCATTAGGCCGCCAGTGTACTTGTGCACCTAATCCCATCTCCTGGTTGAGTCTGGGTCTGAAGACTAAAAATGTCCTTGAACCCTATTTAGCTACGTCACAGGGAAGAAAAAGACACCAAATTCTCATACTTTGATTTCAGAATCCATTGCCTTTATATTCTCCCCCGTGGACCACTAATGCAGCCTTTCTGTTGGAGGATGATCTGAGTGGGTCTGGGCTTGGCTGGCCCAGCGGGCACTGCCAGAGGTTCCTCTTTGGAGCGCCGGTCAAACAAAGTCCCAATTGTTTCATCCTCAAAAGAGAACGCCCGGATGGGATGTGTGCCACTTTTAGCATAATAGGAAATGAAGTAATTCTTGGGTCATGCTTCAGCAGTTTTGTTTATCTGTAGCAATATTTCGTTTCCATGGGGACGGGTGCTTCACGGTGTGATAAGCCGGCGGAAAAGTTCTCCTAACCTCATGAGCACACACCTCCTGACCCGCGAGCTAAAAAGGGTTTGGATTAGATGCTTTCGGGAGGACACCAGTTAAAACTCTTGTTTCTCACCTAGGTAGCCCTTGTGTTTTTGTTTAGCTCCATTCTTCCTCCTTCCCATTTCTCAGCTCTGCAGGGCCAGAGGCAACATTCAGCTGCGCAGTGTCACCGGGCCATGTTGCAGAAGCTCTTTGTAGAGTATTAGGGCTGTTTTCCTTGAGTGAGCTGACTGGGGAATTTATAGCCAATAACAACAACTAGCAGTTTTATGCCCGGTGATGGTATACTTCTGTGCACAAGCAAACAGGATTCATTGTTGAAGGACTTCTCCAGGAAAACACAGACTGTCTGCAGTGGAGGATGAGATTCAGCCCTACTATTTTCTGACCCTGTAGGTTACTTGCCAGCATACTTCAGGGCCCCTTAATTTATTTCTCTCAATTAGGAACAGATCTCTCCCACCCCATAATTTACTTTATATTTCTGTTGTAAATGAACTGGACCTGATTGTGGGAATCAGTTCATTCAGAAGGCAGTTTGAAAAATTCAAGTGTAGGTCATGTTTCTCTAATGCTCTCTCTCCCTTCTCTCCCTCTCTAAATTCCCCAGGCATACTTGCTTCAGAAGAAGCTCAGCTAGTTTTTCAGAACTTCCCTATTAAAAAGTCTTGTGGTTTTTATTTTCCTTTGTTACCAGAGAACTGAGTGGAAGGAAAACACCATGGAATTGGCTGAAAACCTTGCTCCCCTTCTCTCCGTTGCAGCTTCTGTTTTCACATAAAAGCAGTTAAATGGTGGTTATTATACTGAAGTGGATATGGCTTTTCATCTCGTGTCTTCGCAGTGTAAATGTAGACATAGCTAATACCTTGCATTTCTGTGTGTACGGGGGCAATCATAAGACTGATGGCCCCTGCAAACAGTCATGTCTCTAGAGCTAATGTATCATAGCAAGAGGTTTTATGTGAGCGTATGGAGTGATTTTCGTCTTCTTACTGGGTCTATATTATATAACTTAAAAAAAATTCGTCTTCTGGGGATTGTCAGTCTGTACCCCACTTCCACGTCTCTGGGACTACCCCATTCCTCAGACTATTATGTTCATTATATTCCACAAATAAGTGAGATCATATGATACTTATCTTTCTCCGTTTGGCTTATTTCACTTAGAATAATACTTTCTAGGTCCCTCCATGTCGTCTCAAAGGATAAGAGATCTTTCTTTCTTACAGCTGCATAGTACTCCGTTGTGTACATGTACCACTGCTTTTTTATCCACTCGTCTACTGATGGACACTTGGGCTGTGTCCAGATCTGAGCTATTGTAAATAGTGCTGCTATGAACATGGGGGTACATATATTCTTCCTGATTGGTATTTCAGGCTTCTTAGGGTATATTCCTAGAAGTGGGATATAACTTCGTTTTTCAAATGTTGATTTTTTTTCTCTCTCCACGGTTTATCTGAAAGGGTATGAGGATTAAAAAATAATCTTGCGCCCTGGCCATTTTGGCTCAGTGGTTAGAGCGTCGACCTGCGGTCCGGAGAGACCCGGGTTCGGTTCCCGCTAAGGGCGCGTACCTCGGTTGCAGTGTGTCCCCGGCCCTGGTTGGGTCGTGTGGGTGGTGACCACTCGATGTTTTCCTTTCATGTTGATGTTTCTCTCTCTCTTCCTCTCTCTCCCTCCCACTCTGTCTGAACAAAATATTGAAAAGTGTCCTCGGGTGAGGATAAAAAAAAAATCTTAAGAACCACTTGAGCCGAACAGAAAACACTGGTGTGAGAGAGGAGTCCCGCTTGCCTGGCGTGGTCCATTTCCAGACTGGACAGTGTTCTTGATCGGTGGTCACTCTTCCAGTTCACGCTTCAGCTCAATGAGGACGAATCCAGGAAACCCTCAGTTCTCCGTGCCTCTTTTAATCCTCCGTTTTGGAGAAAGAAGCCTACAATCATAGCAAACAAGTTCCAGATTCATGGCACAGTGCACTTAAGATGATTCATAGTTTCTTCTTTAGATTGTGACTTCACGTCTGAAGGGGAAACACTGGGCTAACGGTCTGATAGCTGCTACTACGTATCGATGTCATGGCCTTTCTGACAGTCAGCCTCCTCATTGTAGCAAACAGAGCTGCCAGTAATCCTCACCCGAGGACACTTTTGCATTTGTCTTGTGATAGAGCGGGAGGGAGAGAGGGAGGAAGAGAGAGAGAGAAACATCGATGTGAGAGAGACACATCAACTGGCTGCCACCCACACGACCCCAACCAGGGCCGGGGACAAACTGCAACCGAGGTACATGCCCTTAGTGGGAACCGAACCTGGGTCTCTCTGGTCTGCGGGCCGACGCTCTAACCGCTGAGCCACACCGGCCAGGACCACCCATCCGCTGTCTAACAAATTCCTCTGCTAAAGCAGCAGAAAGAGATGGATGCCCACGTTGCTAAGCGCTTCTGCTGGCACACGCAATGTGATGCCCCCACCTTCTGTTTCTCTGCCCCTCGTTTGCCCCAGCCCAGCCCAGCCAGGTGAAGTCATTTCAGCGACTGCAGGCAGACTTCTGTGCAGGGACACCGCTGCTGTGCTTTCTGGCTTTGAGTTCGGTGGCATCGCTTCGCCACGCTTTGCTCTGCGTGCGCGCATGCGTGTGCCCTCTGCCGGGGTTGAGGAACTGGGACGTGGCACGAACTCGCGTGCCCAGAGGGCATGTTGCAGTGCAGTGGATGGTGTTCGCTCCCTTTCTGGCTCAAGGTCTCAGGTTTCTCACCTTCGGGGGTGCAGACTAGTGAGAAAGAAGTCAGGCCTGCTTAGATGGGAGGGAGCAGTGCACGGTGTCATCTTCGGTTAGTGAAATACGCCTCCCGAGACACACAGCAGGTTTGAATTTGGAAAGTGATTCGGTTTGGATCCCAAATTATTCCTACTGTTATCACTGAATTGTGAAACCTGTGGTTTTCATTTTCATTGATATTTATTCCTATCTACTTCAAAAAACTGACAAGAATTTATAAATTAGTTTAGTCCTGAGTAAATGGGAAAATGCTGTAATTTTTGGTTAAATTCGTGAATGAGAACCACAGCATTTTACTTTGAATGATTTCTTCTGACTGAAATACACATTGCTACATTTGTCTGTGTGTGTGTGCGTGTCTGTCTATCTATGTGTGTGTGTGCGTGTCTGTCTGTCTATCTATCTATCTATCTATCTATCTGTCTATCTATGTGTGTCTGTGTGTCTGTGTGTCTATCTACCTACCTACCATTTGTATATCTATTTACTGATCTAATTTAATTGGAAATGAAATGAAGCTATCTTGTCTTGGGAGATAGTACTAAAGAATTTAAGAGCACTCTTCTAAATTATTGTTCCTCACGTACAAGACGATCTAGATTTAAAGGTGGTGGAGCGGTCGTCATGTACCTCAGGGACATAGCTAGTCAGGAAGAAAATAGGGTGAAACCCAGGTCTGTCCTGTCACTAAGGATGTGGATGTGGCCAAGTTCATGTCCCCTGCAGCTGTACTGTAGTGATTATTCCATCCCTTGAGCTTACCTTCACTTCCAGTTTTGTGTTTTGGACAATTTCCTATTCCTGGAATTTCTTCCTAACTTTCTCTCCCTTCTCCTCTCCTGCCTGGTAAAACCCCCCACTTCACAGCTGGCCCACCCGTAGGCCATGTTATAACTGAACCGGAAGCCCAGGGCAGCAGAGGCGACACGCGGTTACACCACTTAGAAGCCTTGCAGCCAGGATCGAGCATAACGGTTCTTTGTTGTTGTAATCCTCACCCGAGGGTATTTTTCCTTTGAGTTTTAGACAGAGTGGAAGGGAGGGAGAGAGAAAGGGAGAGAAACATCGATGGAAGAGAGACACATTGATTGGTGGCCTCCTGCACGACCTCAACCCAAGCCAGGGATCACATACCTGCAGCCCAGGCCCCTGCCCTTGACCGGGAATCGAACCTGGGACCCTTTGGTCCTTGGGCCCGAGGCTCTAACCTCTGAGCCAAACCGACCAGGGCAAACAGGTGTTTATTCCTCTCCTGTTGATTCTTTCATCCCGCCTACATTTTCTTTTGAACTCTTCTTGTACCACAAATGTTGGTTGTAGAGGGGACTCTAGAGCAAGGAAACGGGTTCAAGTCCTAATTCTGCCTTTCAGGAGATTTACAATATTGGGTAGATTACTTAATATTTTTGTGCCTTGGTTTCCTCATCTGGCAAATGGGGATGATGATAGCATCTACCACGCAGGGTTGCTAATGAGGAGTAAATGAATGCTACTTGGTGAGCACTGAGTGCTTAGCACAGAGCAAGTATTATATGTGTTTGTTAGAGCAGATAAGATGGAGCCTGTGCACCTGAGTTCTGAGGGTGTGCACTGAAGAACCCCCGGGGCTGGGGGTTGGGAGCAGGGTGCCTGTCGACAGGTCCTCCTCTGTGAAGTCGTCCCATCCCTGCCACCTGTGAAACACTGCTCCTCTGCCACCAACAGCACTGCGTGTGTTCCTTACGGGACCCACTTCATGGTGACCTGCTCGGCTGTTCTCTGCCACTGTTTGGTCCCCTTTACAGACTGCAAACCTCGCAAGGGCGGAGCCTCTCCTGGCCTTACTCATCTCTACCTTCTGATCCCCATTCCCAGGCTTGGTGGCTGTCTTCTGATCCCCATTCCCAGGGCGTGGTGGCTGTCTAGCTGGGTTTTGATGTTTCGAACAGTTGAAAAGAAGCATTCACTTTCTGCCAGAAAAATACCCAAGCCTGCTACTACCTGAAGGAGTTGACTCGTTTCTACTGACATGATTGTCTTATGTAATTAGGCCAGCTGCCCTTCAATGAAAGGTTTTTTTTTCTAATTTTATTGCATATATTAATTGCATAAGTTCAAAATAGATATTGAGTCGAATTGCATACATAGGTGTACACGCACACGCGCACACAGGCAGAGGGTGCTTCAGTTTCTTACACCTTCATAGGAAGAATTCACCTCGGAAGGCAGTCGGATAAGCTGGTCGAGTTGTGTGTTTATAGGAAGACTGATCGTGGTGGTTCATGAACCGGTTCTTCTCGCCTCATAGGCATTGTGGCTCCTCGTTCTTGGGGACAAAGCTGTCACCCTCCCTCCTTCGTTCATAAGCAAAGTGCTAGGAAGCTCCTGCATCATAGTGTAACAGGCGATGTCCTTTGGCACCAGGCTTGAATTTGAATAATGGGTTCTGCTGCTGCTTTGTTTTTTGGCTAATCCTCACCGAGGATATTTTTCCCATTGGTATTTAGAGAGAATGGAGGGAGGGCTGGTAGGCATTGATTTAAGAGGGACACATTGATTGGTTGCCTCCCCCATGCACCTCAGTGGGGGCTGGTGATTGAACCTGCAACCCAGGCACATGCCCTTTAATGGGAATCGAACCCGCAACCCTTCAGTGCTCAGGCGGACGCTCTAACTACTGTGCCACACCGGCCAGGGCTGGATTCTGCTTCTTAATGTTTGTAACTTTGAAGTCTCCGTTCTCTCGTCCATAATGTGAGGACAGTACATACCCCCCGAATTTGTTGTGTAGAGAAAATGCCTGGTACGTAGTAAGTACTTGGTTAGTAAATACTTGTGTTACCACTGTACAATTACACAGCCAGGAGAGATTTCTGTTACAGGGTAAAGGGCTTGAGGAAGTCCCCGGAGGAAAAGTATGTGGAAAATCAGTTTTCTTATTCTCGTTGGAAACATGGGAAAAAAAAAAACCTACTGTTTTCTCTTGCAAAGACAGCAGAAAGCTTCGTGTGTTCTGTCCACGTCTGAAACCCCTGTTGGCCTGCGCCCGTGGTGTGGAAAGCCAGAGTCGTGATGGGCTGCGGGGAGGTTCCCCGGGCCTCACGCCGCTGCGGAAAAGCAGCCCCTGCGTGGAAATGGGTTCAGGGCAGCCGTGGGTGCCCACGTGCCTGCGTATAATCGGGCAAAGCGAGACGAACCTCATCTCCGTCGTCTTACTTTTGTTCTCATCAGAAAGCTGTTTAATGGAAGAAGAGGAAGGATGTTAGGAGCATAGTTCTAGTGGAGATCCGTGTTGGAAAGCTGGAGAGAAACTGTCTCGAGAAATACATTCTGCACCTTGGAAAGACTTAACTTGGTGAAGATAAAAATCCGCCAGGAAGCCTCATTCCCCTAGAAGCGTTGTCAGATCTTTCCGTTTTACCCGAGCGGGGTTCTGTGGGGTGGCGAGCGGGTTGCTGCTTCATGGCACAGTTCCTGAGGTCTCTGCCCGTCTGTACCGTGGGCACCACCGCCCTGGCATGCCTGCTCCCTCAGCTGGGCTTGTAGCCATGGCATTGTGCACCTCTCTGTGAACCAGTTCATCGAAGTCTGCCTCGCCTGGCCTGCGCCCGAGAGCAGAAATGATCATCTTGGCCTTGAATTGCTGACAGTAGCAGAATCAAGTCAAGTAGTTTCGTATTTCCCAAGGTGCTTCATTCGATCAGTTGTACCGTGATTGCCAGGCAAGTGCTGAGGGATCTGGAAAATTCCTCCTGTGTCACCCGTATGAGTGACCTTCTCCCTGTTGGGTTTTCCGATCTAGCCCAGTTCGGCGGGTCTTAGACTTCCCAGTGTGTGCCAGGCCTCCCGGGAGCCTTGAGCGTGCTCCCTTTCGTTCAGATTGAACAGCCACGGTTCAGTATATACTGAGATCTTCGGAGACTGCTCACGGCTGCACAGATGCTGTAGGCGTGGTGACAGCCGAGGTGCAGAGTTGCCGGCTACTTGGTAAGGAAACTACTTCGTGTTGGCAAACAGCTGGAAGTGGAGTTGGAAGAAATTTGGGAGATTGCTGTCACAGCTCAGAGGAAGGGGGCTTCTTGTAGGAGAGGGAACTCGTCGTCATGTCAGAAGAGAGGACCGGCGCGCGTCCCTTCCAGGAGCAGGACTCTAACTCGTCGTCTTGTTCTTGCGTCTTCTCTAGGTCACGACTGCTGTGAGACCGTGAAGGTGCTGCTCTGTGCTTCCAAAGAGGGCCTGCCCGTGTTCGTGGTGGCCGAAGAAGACTTCGAGTTCGTCCAGGACGAGGCTTACGACGCAGCCCAGTTCCTCGCCACCAGCGCGGGGAACCAGCAGGCGCTGAACTTCACCCGCTTCCTTGACCGGTCAGGACCCCCGTCTGCGGATGTGAACGCCCTCGACGAGAAGGTGGCCCTGGCGTTCCGACACCTGAAGCTGCCGGCCGACTGGAATGTGCTGGGGACCAATCAGACTCTGCATGGTAAGAACTCAAGTGACCCGAAACACACGCTGAGTTTGGAATACTTAGCGTTTTTGTTTTAAAAAAAATTTTTTTAAATATGTTTTTATTGATTTTTTTTTTTTTTTAGAGACAGATAGAAACATCGCTGTGAGAGAGAAACATCAATTGGCTGCCTCTTGCACGCCCCCTACTGGGGATCGAGCCTGCAACCCGGGCCTGTGCCTTGACCAGGAATCAAACCGGGACCTCTCAGTCCACTGAGCCACCAGCTGGGGTGGACTACTTAAAGTTTTTAATGGGGCTGCTTTTTATACGGTCACTGCCATCAAGTCTTCCGCAGTGGCTGATTCAATGTCGCAGTTGCTGTGGCCAAGTGGCCATGGTGGCATCTCTTCCGGGTTCTTCCCCTGAGCTGTTACGCCTGTTTGTGCCGTGAAATGAGAGCTAAGAGGGCTGCTGTGGCCATTGTCACTTCTCATTTCATGTGGAGAGTGGCACAGCCCCTTTCTGTGGGTCCCCATCTCAGGCTTGATCTCTCAAGTGTAGGAAGTTAGCCATCCTTCATGAAGAGAGCAGTACAGTAACTTTTAGTACTTTCCTTTGGTGTTTATCAATCAAAGACAAGGTTTTTATTCTTGTATTCTGGAGTTCTCTAGCGAGTCCATGGAGCTGGAAGAAAGGAAACTTGGGGTGTGAGTAGGGGGGCCTGAGAGCAGGCTGAGCTCTGAGAAACCCTCCCTCCCCCCTCCCTCTTTTTGGCGGTTTTTTTCTTTGTTTCTCTATGATGATGATTATTATTGTCATCATTACTTTAACCCCATACTCTTTCAACCAGATTATTTTCACTCTTACTTATTTACTGGCTCTCCATATGAGAGTTCATGGAAGGAAGGGCTCTGCTTTTTAAAATAAACACTGATGTAATACAAGTGTAATAAGGATCTGTGTGTGTTCCTCTTAGTCAGATAGGGGTTTTCCCAGAAAATTATGCGTGTAGCAAATGCCAGCTACTACATGTCATGGTTTTACAAATATGTCTAAATGAAACAGTGTATACTTAGGGTCCAACAAACAACATCCTCTGTCCCCCCTGAGCTCACATCCAGTCCTCGAATGGTTATTCCGGGTGCCGTTTACGAATCGCTGTCAGGATGGAGTGCATTAGTTGTCTGTGCGGCTGATGGCATTGCCGTGGTGTGCGTCCGTTTGGAGAAGACATAGGAGTCGGATAGTGTGTGCATGTTACAAGAAGTGCAGTGCACCCTGAACAGGTGGGTTGAACTGCTCAGGCCCACTTCCACGTGGTTTTCAGCCCGTGGTTAGGAATCCACGTGGGCGGGGCGCTGACTTAAGTTACATGACGTGCCTGTTGCTCAGAGGTCAACTGTGTTAGAAAAAGCTCAGGTCTGAAACTGAAGCTCCTCACTTCTCTCTGGGCCTTAGCTTCCTTGTCTTCAGTAGGGAACTGACCAGCTTTAATATTTTTGTGGACTTTCCACGTGCTTCTTAAGTTTCTGTTGTATAAAATGGCTCAAGCGGCACTAGCAGAGGTTAAATCAAATACGAACACTTAGGGGATGCATTAGAGGCACAGTAAGGTGCCACTGCACACCTAGGAGGAAAGCTAAGATTAAAAATACCAAGCGCTGTCCTGGCCGGTTTGGCCCAGTGGTTAGGGCGTTGGCCTGGGGTCTGAAGGGTCACAGGTTCTATTCTTGGTCAAGGGCATGTACCTGGGTTGCAGGTTTGATCCCCCGCCCTGGTCAGGGTCATGCAGGAGGCAACCAATTGATGTGTCTCTCTCACATTGACATTTCACTCTCTCGCTACCTCCTTCCCTCCCACTCTGTATAAAAAAATCAATGGAAAAATATCCTCGGGTGAGGGAGGGTTAACAAAAAAAACCAACTGCTGACAAGGGTGCAGAACACCTTACATATTGCCGCGGGAGTGTGGAATGATATCGCCACACTAGAATACAGTCTGGCAGTTTCTTACAAAGGTAAATGTACATTTACTGTATGACCAGCAGTCTTACTTCTAGTCATTCGTGCTAGAGAAACGAAAGCTCACATTCATAAAAAAAAATCTTCACACAGCTATGCCTATGGCAGCATTATTTATAATCCCCCCAAACTGGAACTAACCCAGATCTCTCTCACTGGGTTAATATATTAACAAGCCATGGTACATCCACACAGTTGAATGTTACTCAGCCATACAGACTGTCGACATGCGCGGCAGCTTGGATGCATTTGAAATGTGTTGTGCTACGTAAACAGTTAGTTTCCAAAGGATATTTAGTGCATGGCTTCACTTATGAGATCATAAATGAAAGGGCAAAATTACAGGCACAGAAACTAGATTAGCCGTTGCCATCTCAAGGAGCAGAGCAGTATCATGAGGGAACTCTTTGGGTGTTGCAATGACTTTGCATTTTGGTGGCGGTGATTATAAGAATTTATGCATGTGTTCCAAATCATTGCATTGTACACCCCACAAAAGTGAATGCATACAAGCTTAAAAGAACAAAAGAAAGTGAACAAGTTAGGTGTATACTTTGCAAGGTGAAATGCATCCAAGAGTCTTGCATGCCTTTGAGTCAGCAACTGGGATCAGGAACCTGCTTTCAAGACCTAGATTTACGTTCTGCAGTTTTAACTGTTCAATTGATTGTGGATTCCAGTCTACGAACATTGAGTATTTTAAGGGCAGAGTAGCTTCACTTGAGAGACGCTTGCTTGCTTGCTGTGGAGGGAAGAAGGTAAAGGAACATTCTGCTTGCTTCTAGTTGCACATCGAATGCTTTTAAAAAGGTGTTTAATGGAAGAAGGTATGAAGTAAGCCTGTTTTCTGGGATAATGATGCAGGTAAACAGGGCACTTCTTACATAACAGGACTACTTGCTGTTGAAAGTGAGGATGTTGACTGTTGTTCCAGCCTAATGCCTGTACAAAGGAGTCATGTAAGGCTAAGGCTTAATCCTCCTACTAATTGTTTGGATGCAGAGATCTTAGTTTTTTATTTTTCAGGTCAGTGACTTCTTTGCCAATGGCTCAGATTTCTCCTACGGAAAAAAAGACATAAAGGCCTGTGAAAATTTACATTTAATTTCAGGGATTCCTAGCCTCCTTGAACCGCAGGAATGAACACGACATCAAGAACTTCTGGTTTGGATTTGATCCTGTAAAACGGAACGAACAGGCAGTAGAGGGAGTTTATGTCCTGGCTTCATTACGAGAGTTTGTGCAAAATGTTGATCTGTCTGTTTCTCAGTTTCTTCGTGTACAGAATGGGGGAAAATATATTTGGCTAATGTGTGCTAGTTAGCAAAGCTGTTCATACTGAATATTCTAAGACTAGTATCCAGTAACCTTTTAGAGACAAAGTCTTGAGCTCTGATGATGGAGAGTAACGTGGCTTAGGAAAGGAACGAACAAGAACGGTCAGGGCACATGCCTGGGTTGCGGGCTCGATCCCCAGTAGAGGGGTAAGCAGGAGGCAGCTGATCAATGTTTCTCTCGCATTGATGTTTCTATCTCTCCCTTTCCCTTCCTCTTTCTCTAAAAATCAAATGGAAACATTTTAAAACATGAGCGAGAGGGAGTTTGTCCATTTTAATTCTTCCAAGCGTTCTTTGCTCTCCAGTCACATAAAGCAGACTCTACTCTGTCTTTTTGCCTTATTTCTGCCTTAGATGCAAGTTAGGATTCATCAGAGTGGAGGGTGGATGGAGGGGTAAGGCTACCATCCCTCTGAGTTACCAAGTCTCAGTAGTTTTAGCTTGTTAGTGCTTTGGTGGTGAGTGAACATGGTGAGTTGTTTTTTCTACCGTAAGAACCTGGTACAGAAGTCAGCATCCCTCTCCAGTGATGGTTGAAGACTTGCTCCGAAGAAAGCAAGGAGGACCGTCCTGGGGGAAATCCCATTATTTAGTCATGGGATCATATAACTAAGTAAAAAGAAGCTCTCGTCATCTCTGGGGGTGGGGATTCTCCTAACAAAGAGAACTTTGGTTGGAGAGAAGGATGAGGCAGGTTTAAGAAAGACTGTACCCAAAACAGCCTGTGCGTGCTCCATTCTCTGTGTCTGCTGTTGGTTACTTAGAACTTCAGCCATAACAATTTGCTCTTTCCACACCCCTTCGAAACTGTCCGATCGGCTTTCATGCACATTTTGCCTTAGCTGTGCTCACTACTATTTGTATATTTTTCCAGCTCTCATCGTTACTAAAAGAGAAAAGAATAAATCAAAAGACTGCTGAGGATTATTATTATTATTATTTTTCCCCCCGGAGGTTCCCCATCTTGACTGCAAGACAACACTTGCTAGTAGTGGCAGGGCTTTGGCTCCCCAAGGTGGGTTGCCTGTCAGACCTTGATTCTGCCATGACAACTGTCATCTTTCCCAAAGGCCCATTCCTCACACCGGCCCTGTGTCCTCCTTCCCCACGGGGTGTGAGAATTCCTGCACCAGGCGGGACCTCAGGCGCGTTTGAGGGTCAGTACAGAACAGTAGAAAGAACGGTGATCTTGGAGCCTCGTAGATGGAGATTCAGAAGTTACTGCGAGCAGGGCCTCTGGGTGGATCAGCAGGGTAAGAAAAGTGTACACATATTCTTCGCCTACCGCATGGTTCGTAGAACTCTACGGCGTTTTGCTCAGCCCGAAGGTTCAACCGTTTGAAGAAGATGCAGCCGTCTAGCATCTCACCGTGGCGGGATGCCCTCAACAGCTGTCTCTGCACATCTGGGCGACTGTGCATTTGCTTCTAGCATATGAGTAGATAGAAGGTGGGACTTCAGACATGTCCTGTTGCCTTCTCTGTGGGTAGGAGCTGGGGCACGCATGGATTGTTGCATGTGGATGGTTAAATAGGAAAGCCAGCCAGCCAGCCTGTGGTCACTGCAATAACACGACAGCACACAGAGAATGGGAAAGTTCCAGAGTGTTCAAATGGAAGGCTCTTCGGCCCTGGCCGGTTTGGCTCAGCGGTTAGAGCGTCGGCTTGCGGTCCGGAGAGACCCGGGTTCGGTTCCCGCTAAGGGCATGTACCTCGGTTGCAGTTTGTCCCCGGCCCTGGTTGGGTTGTATGGGTGGCAACCACTCGATGTGTCCCTTTCACGTCGATGTTTCTCTCTCTCTCTCCCTCCCACTCTATCTGAACAAAATATCAAAAAATGTCCTTGGGTGAGGACTAAAAAAAAAAAAAAAATGGAAGGCTCTCCGAGTATAATTTTCTTTAAGAAACCCAGGAAAAATTGAGAAGAGCTTTTTCCATCCGTCCTTCAAAAGATCGAAGAAGGCAGACGTGTAATGAAATCAGAGGAGGAAGCAACGGGAGGAAGAATAGGTTTAATGAGTGCGTCAGTCCGATTTCAAGCAGAGAATCAGAATCGGGAGGAATAAAGACAGATTAAGATTTATTACAGGGACTGGCTTGCACAATTGTGGAGGCCGGCTGAGCAGGGCCGAGGTTTGTAGGGCAAAATGAGAAGATCACAGGCAAGCTCAGACCCCCCAGCGTGAACCAGAGGTGTTGTCCTCGGACGCTAGGACGGGGACACCCTGAGTAGGATGGAACTCCTCGGGCACAGACACGAGCCGTCCTCCACAGGTGGGACTTCTCTCTCCAGGGTGACCTCAGCCCTGCTTTGGAAGACATCCCACGGATTCAGGCCCCCCCAGCTCATCCAGGATAATCTTCCTTATTAAATCAACTGATCAGGGACTTTAATTACATCTGCACAGAAGCCGTCACGGCAGGGCAGAGATGGAAAGGGAGCTGGTTGACATGATGTAAGGACATGCAGAGTCCCCCAGCATAATTCAATTCACACTGGGACAAAGGACCCAGCTGACATCATAGGAAGTGCAGGCAGTGACTGATAGGCAGACACACTTGAGTAAGTCTCAGGATAGAAGGAAGGTACAAAGGATCATCAGAGGGGGGGAAACAGAGAGGAGAGAACAGAGATTGATCCTAAACTCTAGGTTTAAACTAGAGTTTATTTTTTATTTATTTATTTATTTTTATCCTCACCCGAGGACATTTTTCCATTTTTTGTACAGATAGAGCGGGAGGGAGAGAGAGGAAGAGAGAGAGAGGGAAACATCGATGTGAAAGGGACACGACCAACCAGGGCCGGGGACAAACTGCAACCGAGGTACATGCCCTTAGCGGGAACCAAACCCGGGTCTCTCCAGACCGCAGGCGGACGCTCCAACCGCTGAGCCAAACCGGCCAGGGCTAAACTAGAGTTTAAACTGGTACAAAAGGAACAAAAGAAACTGTAGTGGATAATTTTTTTTTTTTTTATTAGAGGAAAGCGTATGACAAGATGCTTTTGAAAGCACAACATTACCTAGATTTTTACGAACAGAGGCAGGGTGTGGGATAATGGTTTTTAGGCTCAAGACAGAAGAATTTGCAGATCCTGTTTGTTCTTGCTGTGGTCGAGTGATTGACCTGTCTTCGTCTCCAAAATGAGATCCTGGGACCTCAGCACAGCTGTTCTGAGAAGGAAAGAAGTTAATACAAACTGCTTAGCCCAGGTCCTGCTAAAGAGATGTGGGGGGGATGTAGGTTCTGGAATTGGGGTACCAGCTGTGGGCAGGTTAGGGTCGCTGGAACTCTGCTCTTACATGCTGAGCTGACTCAGAGCGAATAAGGGATCGGAGAGGGTTGGGGTGTGGAGAAAACTCCTTTAAAGAGGTATCCCCTAGCATCTCTTTAAAGTTAAGGCTGGATAGAGGACGTATCAGATATTAAACTGATAAGAACAGATCCTACACTTGATCTTAGCCAAAAGGCCGAGAAGCAATGCAAATTAAAACAACTATGAGGTATCACCTCACACCTGTCAGAATGGCCACCACCAACAAATCGTCAAACAACAGTGCTGGCGAGGGTGTGGAGAAAAGGGGACTCTAGCACACTGCTGGTGGGAATGCAGACTGGTGCAGCCACTATGGAAAACAATATGGTGTCACCTCAAAAAGTTAAAAATGGAACTTCCATTTGACCCAGTGATCCCGCTTCTAGGAATATTACCCTAAGAAGCCTGAAACACCAATCAGAAAGAATATATGTACCCCATGTTCATAGCAGCACTATTTACAATAGCTAAGATCTGGAAACAGCCCAAGTGTCCACCAGTAGACGAATGGATAAAAAAGCGGTGGTACATATACACAGTGGAGTACTACGCAGCTGTAAGAAAGAAAGATCTTGTATCGTTTGAGACGACATGGAGGGACCAGGAAAGTATTATGCTAAGCGAAACAAGCCAAGCAGAGAAAGAGAAAGATCACATGATCTCACTTATTTGTGGAATATAGTGAACTCAACAAACTGATGAACAAAATTAACCCAGAGACATAGAGGTGGGGTACAGACTGACAAGCCTCAGAGAAGGGGTGGTTGGGGAAAGAGATAAACCACAGAACTTACATGCATGTGTGCATGACCAATGGACATAGACAACAAAGCCGGGGATGGGGCGGGGGGAGGGGTAGGAGGGGAGGAGGGTGTCAATGGGAGGAAAAATGAGAAACATTTGTAACAAAAACAAATTAATAAATAAAAATAAATGAAGTTAAGGCCGGAATGAAGCAGTCTTTAAATTTAAGTCCCACAGCTCCCGGTCGGTGCCTGTCGGCTCTCTTGGTTTTGCTCAGGCCCCCAGGGTGCTTGTGATCCGCTTCAGGCACACGCGAGGTGGCCGTGTTGGGTCTTTTCTGAAGGGCTCTTCTGTCCTTCTGTGTCCCTTGCCACCTGCTCTGACGTTGGTTATTGAAACGTGTGCCGGTCTCTTCCGGGCGTCGGTTCCTTTCCAGCCGGTGCCTGCTGAGCAGCTGGAATGGGTCGGTGCGCCTAGTTCTGTAGGGAAGATAACGTACGAAGGTAGCTTTTGCTTCCAAAACAATTGCCCTTGGCAGTAGGGCGGCCAGACCGACCCACACACGGCATTAGAAAGCAGTGCGGTTCAGTGGGAACCAGAGGTTTGAGGTGCACACGTTCTTCTGCGCCCTTCACCTGGAGCAGCGTTGAGGACTCGGTATGGATGACAGCAGTGGTCCCAGGGCTCCGGGGGTCCCAGCGAAGAAGCTGAGACCCGAGGGAGGCCGCGGAGAAGGAGAGAGGTCCGCTAAGCTGACGGGCACCACTCGGGCCCCAGTCACATCCCAGCGTCCGCGTGCTGCACCCCGGAGCGTCTCGGCTCCTGCCATCGAGTGGGGCACGAGAGGACGTCGGGAAGAGCGAGTGTCGCCAGTGAGCCTGGAGGGTAAACTGAGGTTCGGAAGGACAGAGGCGAGAGCAGGGAAGGGGAAGCTTCCTGGCATTTCACCCCTTTGTTCCCGCAGCCCTGGCATTGAGGTCGGGCACCCCACTCTAGGCCTGAAGAAGATGAAGCTAAGAGAGGTTAAGTGGGTTCCGCCCAGTCCTGCGGGTGCTCACTGCCAGGTTTGAACCCCGATCTGTCTGACTGCAAAGCCTTGCTCAGTTCTCCACTTTCTGGGCGACTCCCTGTACCAGGAACGAGTCTTCACTTCAGGTGACAGAAGCCCAAACCCATGTTTTTCTTTCTGAAGTTACTACTATATCATCGCAGAGTTAGTCTTACGTGTTACGCCTCGAGATGCATTTCTTTCTTTCATTAAACAAACAAAAGAGCCGGCAGGTGCCAGCAATTTGATGTGCCCTTAATATGGGAGAATAAAAAGACTTGTAGATACTTAACAAGCAGAACCTGTTTTTAGTGTTTAACGAGCCAGCTCCTGTCTGGGTGGTGTTATTATTATTTTTTTAAGTAATTATACCCTTTATGATACCCCCACCTAAGCCCTAAAGCCCCAACAACGCTCCCCGTTGGATTTTCACATTGTGAGGTTACATCCACTGAGTTTTGTTTGTAAGGAAAAGAACTCGTGTGGAATCATTCTTATAAATCAGCTTATGTATCAATTTGTGGCAAATGCATTCAATTAGAATATAGAAAGGGCTGGATTCTGTTGCGGGGCGGTCTCTTTTGGAGATTTCTCATACTTTTTCCCGGCTTTATTTTGCTTCTGCCCGAGAGCTGTTTCTCCTGGGCCGCAAGTGAATTGCTCGTGTTGGATGCTGTGGCCCGAACTGGAGGATCTTAGGTACTTGGAGGTGTAGTGGTGGTTACTTCAGCTGTCTTTTTGTTGGCTGCCTTGTGTTCCCACATTCTCCTCTCGCTTATTTGTATCTTCTCCCCCACCCACAGATGGTGGCCCGTGCGAGACACTCATGCATTTTGCTGTGCGGCTGGGCCTGCTGAGGTTGACCTGGTTCCTGTTGCAGAAGCCAGGTGGCCGCAGGGCTCTGAGCATCCACAACCAGGAAGGAGCGACACCTGTGAGCTTGGCCTTGGAGCGGGGTCATCACAAGTTGCACAAGCTTCTGACCGAGTAAGTGCTCCTTCTCCCTCCCTCCTTCCCTCCCTCCCCGCATCACCAGCCCCACCCTGATTCAGGGTGGTGCCACCCACTTGGCATCTCAGTGTGGGTTGGCCACAAATTCGAACCACAACTCCATGCTGTGCCTTCCGCTGCTGGGGACTTGTAAGCCTGCTTCTGCTCACCGTTTTCCTGTCTGCGAATGACATATGTAAGTCCCACCCGCGTTTTCTCCCCCTACTTTCCTGCCTTCACTGCGTCTGGCCTCTTGCTGTTACTGAAAACTCAGAGTATGTCTGTGGGGGTGGCGCTCCGTTCCATTACCATGTATCCAGTTTATCCCAGCTCAGTTTAAGAGAAACCAGTTTTCCTGTGCCATGCATTTTTTCTGATATGTCTTCAATACTTGAAAGAGTTCATTAAAAATAGATACTTTACTGTAATTGCACGCAGACTATATATACTGAGCCACCGAGGTTTGGTTAGAATGTGATTTCTGTGCATAAAATCAAGAGCAATGGTTTTTTTGTATGAGTAGCAGTAAAAAGCAACTGAATTGCCCTGGGAGTGTGCTGTAGGAAATCCTGTGTGTGTCTGTGGGCTCAGTCTTCAGACAGCCTGACTCTTCAGGGAGTCTTTTGAAGGAAGGCAGTTAGCCAGAACATTCGAAGAATTCTTTTTTTGTGTGTGCAAATAGAGGAGTAAAGGCATTCTAGCAGGTGACGTTTTTCATTGGAGCATTTCGAAAAGACAGAAATTTCAAGTATATTTATTTAATTCAATATACCTTTTATTGTTTTATGATCATTGGCATCTTTCTGCTACGTAACTGAAGAGTGCGCCTTCTTGGATCTGCGTTCTTTAGCAATTGAGGGACCCTTGCAAATCAAAAGTCATCATTTCCAGATTCTTAGATATTTTGCTCACGTTAGATTTAACTTAGTTGCAGTTTATACTTTACTGTTTTTAGCTCAGAAGGCAGTGGCGCGTACTGTTATATAAACAGGTGTTGTGTTTGGTTTCCGTTTGCTTTACGTGCCAAGCTTATAACTTTCCCACTGGAGCCGGACAGGTTCTTTGCAGAAAGCTTTCTAATGGATGCGCCAGATACGGTGACGGTAGGAGGGCCTCTCTTCATCTCGGGTGAGCTGTGGATACTTGAGCCCATGACAGTGTTCCAGACACCGATACGCTCCATTCTTTCGTACTTCCCATCTGGCCAGTGATTGGATTCCCCCTGCCGCCTGCCTCCAAGGCCTAGGGAGACAGGCCTTGTTCCAGAGGTGGAAACAGTTCCCTCGGTATAACAGTCGTGCGGTTCGAATGCAGCTCCTCTGAATGTGTCTGGCAGCTCAGAGTTCTGCTGGGAAGCAGGCTCGGTGAAGGATTGCCACCCAGATGCGGAAACGAAGCGGTTACAACAGCTTCATTATATGCTTGGCGAGGGTGTCACAAGACTTCTTGCAGCTTTAGGGAAACTAGAGTGTTTGTTCCTGGAGAAGAGCTGTTGGCTCCCTTCCTCTGTTACATGTGGGAAGACCACTCCTCTTTGGAGGGAAGGAAGTAAGGGAACCAGCCCCAGAACTGCACTCAGGACTGCGGGAGGAGAGCGAGCACGCTGGTCGCTGCCCATCTCGCCCTGAAACGGGACTCTTTGGGCTCATCTTCTACGCGACTGTTCTGTGACTTAGAACAAATGTTCGGAGTCATAATTAGCCATCTAAAAAAGGTTACGGGGTGATTTTTATTAACCCCCACAATCTCGGTGTGATATAATAGACTTTGCTATAGTGTCGAGTATAAAAAGCGTGTTGCTTTGGTGAGTGAATGAAAGAATGCACGGGCAGTGTGTATAGCCCAGCGACTGATAAAAATGTTACCTCTTACTGACCCTCCCTCCCTCCCTCCCTCCTTTCCTCCCTCCTTTCCTCCCTCCCTCCCTCCCTTCCTTACCCGAGGACTTTTTTTTTTTTAATATTCAGATAGAGTGGGAGGGGGAGAGAGAGGGCGAGAGAGAGAGAGAGAGAAACATTGACGTGAAAGGGACATATCGAGCGGTTGCCACCCACACGACCCAACCAGGACCAGGGACAAACTGCAACCAAGGTACATGCCCTTAGCGGACACCGAACCCGGGTCTCTCTGGACCACAGGCTGATGCTCTAACCGCTGAGCCAAACCTGCCAGGACTTACTGACCTTTCTTTACTTTATTTTTTCCCCCCTCACCTAAGGATATTTTCCATAGTTTTTTTTTTTTTTTTTTTTAAGAGAAGGAGGGAGATAGCGAGAGAAACATCTATGAGAGAGAGAGAGAGAGAGAGAGAGAGACTGATTGGTTGCCTCCCACACGACCAGACTAGAGCCAGAGATCAAACCTGCAACCCAGGTACTTGCCCTTAACTGGGAATTGAACCAGCGACCCTATGGTCCGCAGGCCAGCACTCTAACCGCTGAGCCAAATCAGCCAGGGCTTATTGCCTTTTTCTTAATTTTCCTTTCCTTCTAGGTCTATACGATTTTTTTCATGCGTTAAGTCAGTTTTTCCAAAATCTTGAAATATTTTCCGGCAGCCTCTGGATGTCCCTACGATAAGAGTTTGAAATGCTTGCCAAGGGTACTAGATGACACTTTGCAATAAATTAGTTCGGTTCTCCCATGTCTGCTGTCGATGGAACGGGGACCTCTGTCCAAATGTTCAGGAACCATTAACAACGTGCCACCCTTACAAAGGGAAGATTTCTTTTAAGGATTTTGACTGGTGAGGTATTTCATTTGCCCAAAGAGCAAGAACAAAAATGCTTGTCCTCATCACTTTATCTAGTTTTCAGCATCAGTTCCACGAATCTTGAGTTCTCAGATGCCTGCAGTGCATTGTGGGTACCTACAGATAATATTCCAGCCCACCTTATGACGGCCTTTCTGGACCAGCCATTGGATGTGTTTCGCTGATGAAATGTGGTGGCTCAGGGAACTCAAGTGACTAGCTCAGTGCTTTAGAGAAAAGTGGTAAAACGACTGTTCCAAGTACATCTGTGGAAATCTGAGGCCCATATTCTTCCCTCTACAAAAGTCTGACCGACGGAGAAAGACTCAGGCAGAGGCCCCTGGGATAGAGTATGACTTGGCCTTAATTAGGCAGGGCTGTGAGCTTCCCATTGAGTCCCAGCCTCTGCTTCCCCGAGGGAACAAGATTCTCAGTACCATAATCTGATGTTTACATTACCCATCATATAGGTTTAGAAATATTTGTGGTTCCACTTAGCCTTTCTCTTTATACTTTATTCTCATGGCAACTGAACGAGAGAGTAGGGTGGGTATTGTTATCCCTGTTTTGTAATTGTGGAAACTGAGGCCAAAGAGGTGAAGTGACTTGCCCAGAGTCATAAGGCTGCAGAGGAGCAGAAGCAGGCTCAGGCCAGTCCAGGGATCTGTCCAGGTCGAGATGGCTGGTGTCCGCAGCAGAGAGCCGCGGAGCGCGGGCCCAGCCTGAACGCGAGGCTGGCCAGCACGCTGTGCTGCATGGGCGATGCTGGCCCCTTCCAAAGACTCTGCGTCTAGAGTTTCTCAAGTCCTCCTTTTGACACATTTGCACTCGAAACCTGGGTTCAGGGTCAGAGGGTAGAGTAACTGCTCAAGTGTACGTATTTCACAATAGAGCCAAGTGCAGTTGAGCAAGATCTGTTCACACAGCGATTGCCTTTTTAGGGTCCCCTGGACAAGTGGGTCCTCAGTAGCCCATCTGGTGCGAAGCAAGTGTTTTGGAGCCTTTGCATTTGCTTAGGGGGCGGGGGAGAGTGAAGTAAATATACAACCTTCAAAATAATAGCCAGGGTTTATTCTTTAATGCTTGACATTCATCTTGCCTAATCCCCATCCGTCTGTCCATTGGTCGGTCTATCCATTTATCTGTCCCATCGATTCATCCATCCATCCATCTTCCTATCCTCCTTTCTCACCGTGTGGTCAGGTCTTTGTGTTTTGGTAACGATAAGGTGGTAGAAGTGAGTGGGAACTAGAACGTGGGGGAAGGGCAGGGACATTGATTAAATAGCGAACATCTGCTACATTGGTGCTTTGTGTGCGTTTTCACTGAGAACTTCTCAGCAAACATCTAAGGTGTGGTTAGATTAGTACAGTCAGTACTGTATTCTTCTACAGGTGGGAAGTAGACCCAGAGAGAGAGACTGAAGTACCTTGCCCCAGGCTATAAAGTCAACAGTTGCCATTATTCATAAGCCTGTGGTTTTTAAACTTCATTGAAATAATTTTGTGAGGAGTCATGTTCTGTGACATTGTCGAATCTTTTTTTTTTGTTTTTAATCCTCATCCGAGGATATTTTTCTGTTTATCTTCAGATAAAGTGGGAGGGAGGGAGAGAGAAACATTGGTGAGACACATCGTCAACTGGTTGCCTCCTGCATGACCCCAACCAGGGCCGGGACTGAGCCACAACCGAGGTGCGTGCCCTTGGCTGGAATCGAACCCGTGACTCATTGTTCTTCAGGCTGACCCTCTAACCGCTGAGCCAAACTGGCCAGGGCCATTGTCAATCTTTTAACCAAAGTAATTTGGTTATGATGATTCATAGATCTGGTTTTTAGTGACATTTTTTTTCTCCCTTTTGAGAAAAAAATTTTTCACCAGAGCATTTTAAGAATTTTGACACTTCATTATTTTGTGTTTTTGTTTTTGTTTTTCAAGCCATTCAAATAGTAATTTCAGGATTTCCCCATCTGGCAACACGCTGAAAAATCGCACTTGTTTCTGAGGCTAATATTTGTATTTCTATAACAGCAACACTAGTTGCCATTTATTTTATTTCTGTTAGACATTTTGCATAAATTCGCATATATTTTATCCTCTCCCCAACCCCTAGGGGGTGGGCATTTTATCCTCACTTCAACGGGCGACCACCATAGCTGGTAAGTAATGGAGCAGTCATTGAACCTGCTCTTGAACTTCGTTACACTGCCCGGGACTCTCTGGGAACAAGGGTTGTGTTGGAAGTTGCCTGTGATAAGTCATTCCATACATCTTGTGTTTCCTTCTGTCCACTTCCTTTCCCTTCCTGCTATATGCAGGCAAATGGCCCCAGGACATTTGAACATTTAGGTCTTAGAGTTTTTCTTCAAGGATTTGTGAAGTTACACATCTTAGCCTGTGATAAAAAATCCTCTGTGGCCCTGGCCGGTTTGGCTCAGCGGTTGGAGTGTCGACCTGTGGTCCTGAGAGACCCGGGTTCGGTTCCCGCTAAGGGCACGTACTTCGGTTGCAGTTTGTCCCCGGCCCTGGTTGGTCGTGCGGTGGCAGCCACTCGATGTGTCCCTTTCACATCGATGTTTCTCTCTCTCTATCTCTTCCTCTCTCTCCCTCCCACTCTGTCTGTACAAAAAATGGAAAAATGTCCTCGGGTGAGGATAAAAAAAAAAAAAGAAAAAAAAAAAATCCTCTGTGGCAACAGCTTGTGGTTTTGAAAATACTTCTGACTTCAGATGGACCTTGGAGGAAGCAACCTTGAACCTGGAATCGGACTTGATATTTGCATGTGGGCAAGTGAAGGGTCACTTGTCAGCTTCCACCCTCAAAAAAACACAAACCTTTAGTAACTATTACACATTAGTTCTATTTGTTCAATCTTCAAGTTTCCTTAAAGGCATACAAATAGAAAGAATGACTTGAAAATTTTATCTGCATTTGTTATTAATAGAAATAAAAATGATTCTGAAGCCAGGGAAAAAATAGGCATATTTGAATAAACATTTAGGCTAAAATTGGTATTTGACCAAATCTGAAGGTCATCAGCGGAGAATGAAGTTGGATGTTAAGAATAAATGTGACATAATAAAAATATAACTAATGCCGTATGTTTATTAAAATGTAACCGTTGTTTTAGAAGTTTGAACTTGTAGTGGAAGAACGAGACTTTCTCAGCATCACCAACTTGTACGCTCTTGATTTATTAAACAAGCACACTGGAGATGACTCTAACTGGTTGGGCTACAGAAAATTATAATTCAGGAAAGTTTTTCAGGAACATGTTTTTTTTCCCCATTGATTTTTAGATAAAGCTGAAGGGAGGGGGAGGGGTGGAGAGGAAGAGAGAGGGAGAGGAAGGAAGGAAGGGAGAGGAGAGAGAGAGACATTGATTGGCTGCCTCCTGCACAACTCTGACCGGGGCCGGGGATTGAACTTGCCCTTGACCGGGTATCGAACCCTCCACCCTTCAGTCCATGGGCCAACACTCTAACCATTGAGCTAACCAGCCAGGGCAGAAAAATATTTTTTAGAAGGAATTTTGTACTTAGGATTCTTGGTGTGGTGACTCTCAAAAATGTTTTAGTTGCTTAGCATTATAAGACAATCGTTTTGACAAGATTTTGTTGAAATGTTTGGTTTCCTTTTACACCTATAGCTAGTGAAGTCTCTTACCACCTGATTAGTGAAAACCAAATAATATTTGCATTTTTTTTCCCCTAACATTTCATACATTTAATTTTGGATTGGAAATTATTTATCAGAGTTGTTACACATGGTTTTGGCCATTTTTCATACTTGTGAAATATGCAGGTGGCCTTGTTGACCTGCTTTAAATATTTTTTTCTTTTTTTTTTAATCCTCACCCGAGGACATTTTTATATTTTTTGTTCAGCTAGAGTAGGAGGGAGAGAGAGAGAGAGAGAGAGAGAGAGAGAAACATCGACATGAAAGGGACACATCGAGTGGCTGCCACCCACACGACCCAACCAGGGCCGGGGACAAACTGCAACCGAGGTACGTGCCCTTAGCGGGAACTGAACCCGGGTCTCTCTGGTCCGCAGGCCGACGCTCTAACCGCTGAGCCAAACCGGCCAGGGCCAAATAATTTTTTTTAATCATTCTGTTTAATGTAATGATAGTTAACAAAAAGTTAATGAAAATTAGATTTTATGTGATCTGATATCTATAATTCTTTTATCGTTTATTTTTATAAAAGCTTGTTGGCTCAAAAAAGATACAGTATTCTTCTGAAAGTTATTCAGCCAGTCCCTCTAAGTATTTGTATTAACTGTCAACCTATTTCTCTATTAATTTAACTATTTGAAAACTCTTGTTTTTGTGCCTGGCGTTTAAGTTTTCACAATCACGAATTATTGTAGCATTTTGCTGCTTATGGTAAGTACACATTTATGCTTTAACTGGCCAGCATCATTTCTGCATGAAAAGCATAGACGGAGATCTGCACTTTATGTAGAGAATCCTTATAAACATTCCTTATTTTCATAATGCTTTTTATATTGGTGATATTGCTTCCCTGACTGACAGGATGGTAACCTCTGCAATCCCTTGATGGTTGATCATATACACGTTGTGTTTTTGGCCTTAAAAATAGGCAAAGCTGCTCTGGCTGGTTTGGCTCCGTGGTTGGAGCTTTGGCCTGCAGACCAGAGAGTCCCGGGTTCGGTTCCTGCTAGGGGCACGTACCAAAAAAAAAAAAAAAAAAAAAAAAAAAAAAGCAAAGCTGACCTTCCAGCACTTTCCATTCGTGTTCATTTGCTCTCACAATAAACTTGGTATTTCCACTTGACAGATGAGGAAATTAAACCTCAGAGAAATGTAACTCCACCCAACCCCCCACAAAATGAAAATGGAAGGCAAGAGAGAAGCTAAGAATATCAGTGCTATAATTTCCAGTGGATTTGCATGTGTGTGTCCGCACAACCAGCCTAGCAATGAGTTCCCTGCAAACACCCAAGAGGGCGCGTGGACCCCTGTTCATTTTGGGGTGGATCAGTGACGCCCACCCCTCTCTGCGTGCACCCTCTCCTCCTGCCTTTTGGTGGAGTTGTAGGTGGTTGCTAGGAGAGCTTGGGGTTCGGCACGTTACGGTGATGTGGTTTCATGAGAGATTGCAGTGGCTCTCAGATGAGGAACTCGAAACTGCACTTCCTGTCAGGAGACAGCAAAACAGCCCTTCGTGCAGGGCCGACCTGGCTGCTGGTCTCCCCTCTTATCGCTGCAGCATGAAGCCCAGACCCACGTAGGATGGGCTTGCAGTATTCCTGGTGCCTGGGCAGCCAGACGTGAGTACGGACCGACGCTTTGTCCATCTTCGTTGCTTCTTCTCCCGTTCCCTCTGGCTTCTTGTCGCATCTCTGAACTTCTTCCCCTGAAGGGCTGGTGTTGCTGGTCCTGGAAAACTGTTTTTCTCTGCAGTTGATCCGACAGGTTTGGGTAGTATGTTAACATCAAATCGGAGCTTTTCCATGAGTTGCAACATGTTGGGCGAGGTAAGAAGCAGAGCCGGATTGGTTGAGGATTGTGGCACAGTGGTGGGAACACTGGGAAGTGAGCTGAAATACACTCCGGGCTTATTGAATTCCGTGCCACATACGTACAGCTTGAGTTTGGGGGCCGGACGTGGACACGCAGTTTGGATGCTATAACCCCAGTCTCTGAGGAATGGCCTCTTAATTTGTGTTTTTCTACAGTTGAAAACTTGCTGTGGATCCTATAAAATGTTTGCTGACAAAACCTAATTAACATACCCATTAGCTTCTCATAAATATTACATCAGACTTCCAGTTTGTATTCTTTGAGTGTGGTCAGAGTTTGAAACTTACAGGGGTAGGCATTACGGTGGAAGTGGAAAATCTGGGTACAAGTTCTGGCCTTTTCATGTACTAGCTGTATACTTGGGCAGATTGTCTCTCGAGCCTCAATTTTCTCACGTGAAGAATGCAAATACACTGATAAGTGCAGTAAAGTTATTCGGAGGAAGGCAGGTAAATGATACACATCCGGTACCAGACTCATGGTTAATATTTTGAGTTTCATGATTTTGTTTTCCATTCTCCCCATTCCCATTGCTTTCTCTGCACAGCCACGCTGGCCCCATCCACTCTGGCCAGCTGGTTGCTACCTCAGGATCTTTGCACTTGCTGTCCTCGTTTTCTGATACATTCTGTCCCAGTAACTCTACGTGCTGGCTCTCAATATGATTCAGATTAATTGTCATATCTCCTCAGAGATTTTCCTGACCACTTATCTGAAGACGCCATCCCATCCCAAGGAATTTTCTTCCATAAGCACCGACTTATTTTCTTTAGAGCACTTATCTCGACTTGTAATTGTACCCCACTATAACATAAGCTCCATTATAGTCGACTTGTAATGGTACCCCACTATAACATAAGCTCCATTATAGTTGGTACCTTGGCTGTCTTATTTATCCATCTATGGATTCCTAGCACCTGGGAGCATCATAGACAACCACATATGTATTTGTTGAATGTTTGAATGAATAAATTTATAACCTAGACCATTCATTTTCTGGACAGTTTGAGATATCTTGAAATATGAACTTAAGAAAAACAGAGAGAAGACCAAATGCCAGGTAGAATTCATTTTTAATACAATGGCATACTACCTGTGGTGTTATTTTCTTCAGTGTATTTTGGAGAAATTTTATCAATAACAGAAAAAGACCTATGTGAACATTTTATTTATTTTTATTATTTTTTTATCCTCACCCGAGAATATTTTTCCATTTTTTGTACAGATAGAGTGGGGGGGAGAGAGAGGAAGGGAGAGAGAGAGAGAAACATCGACGTGAAGGGACACATCAAGTAGCTGCCACCCGCATGACCAACCAGGGCCGGGGACAAACTGCAACCGAGGTACATGCCCTTAGCGGAAACCGAACCCGGGTCTCTCCGGACCGCAGGCCGACGCTCCAACCGCTGAGCCAAACTGGCCAGGGCTATGTGAACATTTTAAAGCGAGTATTCATATAGAGCCTGATACATTTTTGTATACTGAGAAATAGCACTTTTGTAATTGCCTCATGTAGACACAATTTCCTATTTCATAGGATTTAGATTTGCATTTTAAGCTTATACAATGTAAGTTATGATTCTGTGTATACTTAGGCAATAAATACCTTCTGGAGTCTCTAATATATGCAGACCCTTTTAGGGAATATGTGTACTATGAAAATGATTTTAATGGTTAAGATACAAGTGTTCAGTCCGGCCAGTGTGGCTCAGTGGTTGAGCGCCGACCCACGCACCAAGAGGTTGCCAGTTCGATTCCTGGTCAGGGCACATGCCCAGGTTATGGGCCTGATCCCCAGTGGGGGTCATGCTGGAGGCAACCGATCGATGTGTCTCTCTCACATCTCTCTCTCTCTCTCTCTCTCCCCCCCACCTCTCCCTTCCACTCTCTCTAAAAATCAGTGGGAAAATATCCTCTGGTGAGGATTAACAAAACAACACAACACAACCAAACATTAAAATCTGAGGAAGAAGAAAATGTAAAACTCAACTACCCTAACACTTATTTGTGCAGTGTACTGTCTCCAGTCGCCTACATTTTTAACCCTTATTTTGCTTTTTTTTCTTCTGATTTTTAAAAAGTATTTATTGATTTTATTTATTTATTTATTTATTTGTTACTGATGTTTCTCCTTTTTTAATCCATTATTTTGCTTATTTTGGTAAATATTGTAGATTTTGTTATTAAACTATTATTTCAGTTATTTTGTAATGGAAACATAATAGTCTGTAGGTCTGTTCTTTAATTGGACAAACTGCCCGCTAATTACTGTCTTGGTTAGTTTGTTTCAAATTTTTGATACTATTAAAGTTGCAGTGAATAGTCTCATACAGAGAGCTTTGCCGGATTTTACTAGTGGACCCAGTAAAGGTTTCTACAGTGCTGAACACAGAACAGAAAATGTATTGGCTTCAATGTCTCCTCAGTGATGTCTTCCTTGACCCACCCCGTTTCAAACTGCAACTCTTATGTCTGCTTTATTTTTCTCCGGAGCTCTTGCTGTCTTCCATAATACCAGGTGTTTTATTGAACTTGGATGGTCTGGTGCCCTTGCTAAGTATGGGCGCTCCTGTAGGACACGGATTTTGGTCTGTATCACCGAACCTAGAATAGCGCCTGCGTGTAAATGCTGCTGAAGGGACGGGGCTAATCCAGAGCTGCAGACTAGGTAGATGTGGGAAGTGTCACTCTTCATGGAAGGCAGCAGGAGAGCGGTCGCCATGGACAGTCTTTGGTCTCTAGACGGGCTGGGAAGCAAGAAAAAGCCACGGAGACAGGGAACTGGGAGACTGGAAGGTTAGCACTGGGGGTAGTTGTGGCAACGAAAGTACCTTTCTCTGCCCTGGCCAGTGTGCTCAGCGGTTAGAGCGTTGACCTTCAGACCAAAGGGTCAAAGGTTTGTATTCCCAGTCAAGGGCATGTACCTGGGTTGCAGGTTCGATCCCTGGCTCTGATTGGGGGACATGGGTGAGGCAACCAGTGTGTCTCTCACATTGATGTCTCTCTCTCTCTCTCTCTCTCACCCTCCTTCCCTGTCTCCCCCTCCCCCCTTCTCTCCCTCCTTCCCTCCCTCCCTCCCTCCTTCCTTCCCTTCCTTCCACTCTCTCTACAAAGCAATGAAAAAAGTATCCTCGGGTGAGGATTAACACCAACAACAAAAAGTACATCTCTCTGGAAGGAGAGAATGGGGGAAGTAAGGTGGTAAATAGGTTACAGAAGGGAATTGCCGTAGGTTTAGATATTAGAAAGGGAAAGGTTTGAAAATTAATAGTGGCAAGGTTAGTAGGAAACTAATTTTGCTGGATATGGGCTGTTACCACTTTTTAATTGTTTCTGCCTTGACAACAGCCTCTGAATGGTGGTTAGTAGGGGTGGTAAGTAGGGGTGGTTAACTTTTTCTTTTTCTTTTTTTTATCCTCACCTGAGGACATTTTTCCTTTTTTGTTCAGACAGAGTGGGAGGGAGAGAGAGAAACATCGATGTTAAAGGGACACATCAAGTGGCTGCCACCCGCACAACCAACCAGGGCCGGGGACAAACCAACCGAGGTACGTGCCCTTAGCGGGAACCGAACCCGGGTCTCTCTGGACCGCAGGCCGACGCTCTAACCGCTGAGCCAAACTGGCCAGGGTTAAAGGCTTTTTCTTACTGGAGTGTGCCTGTGTGCTAACCTGAGTAAGCAGACACGCCAGTAATGTCTGCCAGGCAATTAATTAAGCAGAGTTAGTGACACTGTCAAACCCAGTGTCAAAGTTCAATTCACAGAGAAGTTTGCCACCCCCACATACGATATAGCTGATTGACTGCTTGAGTCATTCAGTTGAACTCTAAGTTAACTGTCTCATAGGTACTTTTCTTCTTGAAGTCACTTCACTAAGGTTACAGCAGCTTGGTAAATACACAAAACATTTAGCACGCCTTCTGCTAAGTTCATTTTAAGCAGCTGTTGGGAAGTCACTTTTTTTTTTTTTCTATCTTCACCCAAGGACATTTTCCCATTTTTATTCAGATAGAGTGGGAAGTAGAGAGAGAGAGAGAGAGAGAGAGAGATCAATGTGAAAGGGACACATCGAGTGGCTGCCACCTGCACAACCAACCAGGGCTGGGGACAAACTGCAACCGAGGTACATGCCCTTAGCGGGAACTGAACCCGGGTCTCTCAGGACTGCAGGCCGACGCTCTAACCGCTGAGCCAAACCAGCCAGGGTGGAAGTCACTCTTGAGTGTGGACACTACAGGACTTTTCTTTTGGAGCAGCCTGAATTGTTACCTTCAGCCAGTGCATGGTTCTCCAATTTGTTACACACTCTCCACTCTAGTATACTTTAGCTTTCAAGTTCCACTTATCTCTGGTGAATCATTAATGACAGGCAGGTATGATTTCGTAGACAAAACACTGAAGTGATGTTTCTCTCTCCTGTTTATCAATGGGTAATGTGTCTCTTATTTCTTAATTCATTAGTTTCTTCCATTTTAAAATATGACAGTGATCTCAAACAGAACCTTCTTCCTTCTCCAGAATCTCTGGGATGCGTTACCACTCTACTGGTTTCGTAGAGAGAACCACAAAGAGATTTTATGTTTTGATGGCTAGCTCAGAAGTGGTCTTTCACATCTCCATGCCTTCGTCGGGCTGATTTGTCTGTGAGGTCTGTTTGTAATGATGTGAGTTGAGTGGTGGCCTGCCTTTTAATGAAAACAAAAGTTGAAGTTCTTGGAATGTAGTGCTTCATTCAAAATAGGATCTGATAATCTGTTGACAAGAATGACGCGATACAGCATGGTGGTGGCTTTTCTCTGTGTAGGTGAGGATTTTGAAGCTGCTTCCTCCCCCTGCTGTTCACGAGTGCTCCTGCTTGCGTGGCGGAGAGAATGGTTCTTTCCTTCTCAGTATAACAGTGTGTGGTGTAACCTGTTTTAAGAGAGACACTTAATAAGCCTTCCTGCCTTGAAAACCATCCTCCTCACATTTCCTCATTATTTGGTTATTAGCATAACATTAACTATTTTAGGAACTCAGAATTCTTTTTATTTGGATCAAAATGACACCCTTAAGGAGGAATCCTATAGCTTTTTAAAAAATTTTTTCCTTTATTGCCCTGGCCAGTCTGGTGCAGCAGTTAGAGCATCGGCCTGTGGTCCAGAGAGTCCTGGGTTCGGTTCCCGCTAAAGGCACGTATCTTGGTTGGTGGTGCGGTGGCAGCCACTCGAAGTGTCCCTTTCACATCGATGTTTCTCTCTCTCTCTTCCTCTCTCTCCCTCCTGCTCTGTCTGAATAAAAAATGGAAAAATGTCCTCAGGTGAGGATAAAAAAAAAAATATTTATTGATTTTAGGGAGAGAGGAAGGGAGAGACAGAAACATCGATGAGAGAGAGCATCAATTGGCCGCCTCCTGCACGCCCCCCCACTGGGGATCAGGCCCACAACCTGGGCATGTGCCCTGACCGGGAATCGAACTGCTGACCTCTTGGTGCAGGGTCAACACTCAACCACTGAGCCACACCAGCCGGGCAATCCTATAGTTTTTATTTAAGCCGTTTGTGGCCTCTTGTGAGAAGGATGGAACAGTTAGTCATATGCCCGAATCCGGGGGATTGTCCAAACCAGTCTTCTGGGACGGGGCCTCGAGGAGCAGTCGGGTCGTCATACCGCCCAGGACCGAGACGGTGAAGCCCGTGCCCTGTACTAACCACACGTGACTTGCTTGCAGGGAGAACTCCGGAGAGCCCGATTCCTGGAGCAGTTTATCCTACGAAATACCGTGTGGAGACTGTTCTGTGAGGCATCATCGAGAGCTGGACGTCTACACTTTAACCTCGGGGTCCCAGTCACATCCCGAACCCCCACTTCCTGCGGACAGTTGCACCGGGCACATTCTGAAACTTACGAACATCCAGCAGCAGCTCATGGTAAGGGAGCGTTTCCATTGTGAGGGTTCTGTGCCCTCAGAGCCTCCCCCCTGTGAACCTCGCTGTATTTAAGACAAAAATGCTTCCCTCAGGGATTGCAAAGCCTGTAAGTGAAGCAGTTTTAGCAGTAGTCAGTGTTTCTGCTTATAGATGCAGAGGTAGTATTGGGGTCGTAGCATTAGGAGGCTGACAGAAGTTTTCATTGGATTTGGCCAGGTTTTTTTGTTTTTAGTTTTATCCTCACCCGAGGACATTTTTCGATATTTTTGTTCAGATAGAGTGGGAGGTAGAGAGAGAGAGAGAGAAACATCGATGTGAAAGGGACACATCGAGTGGTCGCCACCCGCACGACCCAACCAGGGCCGGGGACAAACTGCAACCGAGGTACGTGCCCTTAGCGGGAACCAAACCCGGGTCTCTCTGGACCGCTCTAACCGCTGCTAAACCGGGCAGGGCAGCCAGGTTTTTTTGAAATACTCAAAGATACACAGACACATCGCAGATACAGAAATATGTAACAACCAGAACTACATTTTCCTGGCATGAAAGGAAATTCATCTGTTTAATGTTATAGGTTTGTTGGTTAAATTTTATAAAACTGAGCAAAGTAGCTTCTGATATTGTTGCTGGAGAATAAGATCCACTCAGAGAAAAGCCTTTTCACAACTTTTCAATGAGTGCTGACAGTGCCGCTATATTTAAATCGATAGTTGTTTGGTAAAAAGATCACTAAAGAAATCAAGATTTTATAATCCACTCAAGTCCTTCAAGATGAAGTTGTTGCCAGACATAAAAACGTTACAGAGTCCCTGATAGCATTTATTACGGATAATACGAACGTCATATGGGTACATCTCTCGTGGCCATAACATCTGAAAGGCTAAGTTTAGATCATTTTTCCACCCATTTTATTTCAGAGATAACTTGATTTGGAAAAAGCTTGACAGTGATTTCATTTCAGGTCATCTGGGGTCAGTTCAATGCCAGAGGCGGCTTTGTGAGCCGGCATTATTTCTGAGACCAGCAGACCGACATACTCATAGTATGAGGAGCCTGCCTCTGCCTTCCCAGGTCCTGTTTGCCCCAGAACAGGTGTCTTTTTGTTTTCCTCCGATGACTGCCAGGAAGTCAGGTTTTCCTTTAGCGCTTTTCGTACCAGATGAATCAGCGTCCAGTTGAAAATACCAGTTTGCAAGTGTCCAAGCTACCTGCACGGTATGGGAGCAGTTGACAGGAGATCATGGGACATTAAAACTGTCGGAGGGTGCATTTGTGAGGAGTGTCTAACGTTTTCCAAGAACCTCTCTGTTCTGTAATGTTTACCGTTTATTAAATTTAATGAAACGCTTTTGTCATTTATTTTGGCTTAAAAAAAATTGATTTTAGAGAGGTAGGAAGAAGAAGGGATGAGAGAGAGACAGGCAGACAGACATCGATCGACCAGGGATCGAACCTGTAACCTAGGTAGGTGTCCTGACCGGAAGTCGAACCTCTGACCTTCTAGTGCACGGGACAGCGCTCCAATCAACTGAACCACGCTGGCCAGGGCGGATTTTGTCATTTTAGGAAACTTATGCTTCCAGCAGGAACTGGAAAACAAGCTGGTTTTGAATATGCTAAGGAGCGTAGCACAGAAGCTTTTAGTGCAAATCCATTTGTCTTGTGTTCTTATTGGGAAGACTTTGCTGAGCATACACTTTTACACTTGCGTGTGTAAACTTTTACAGTAGACCCAGTGAGCAGGCAGAAGTGGTCGGCTGGCGGAGGACTGTAAGTACATTTCCTCAGTGAGCAAACGGAGGACAGTAGACAGTAAATACGCATGAGATTATCGCAGCAGTCAGATGACGAGTGAAGAGCGAACCAGGTGTTTAAAAATGATGTTTATGTATCGAACAAACAGGATTATTATAAGAATTCCTGAAGTTGTTATATAGAGGCAGACTCACTCTAAAGATCATCTTTGTTTTTCATTTTTCAAGCCTTTTCTACATGTACATGTGATTTGGGCATAATTTTAACCTTAGATTAACTAAAGGTTTATTGTTTTCTACATTGTGTTATAACTATGTTTTTGTTGTTGTTGTTATTTTTTCTTTATTGATTTTAGAGAGAGAGGAAGGGAGAGGGAGAAAGAGATAGAAACATTGATGAGAGAGAACATTGACTGGCCGCCTCCTACACCCCCCCCACTGGGGATCGGGCCCACAACCTGGGCATATGCCCTGACCGGGAATCGAACTGGCGACCTCTTGGTGCGTGGGTCGACGCTCAACCACTGAGCCACATCAGCCGGGCTGTAATTACATTTTTTAAATGTCACTTTGCTCTTTATAGTTAACATTTATATACAGCATAACTTTTTCCACCAGTTTGGTCAACCATGATTACTTGAACCATTACCGTGTAGTGGTTATGTCTGTCTGCATTTTCAAAACTACTTTAAAATTGCAAAAAACTATTTTTCAGATGACCTAGAATATGCTCAAGCCACAGAACTGTCTGAGAATAATCAAGTATTATTAGTTTGATTTTTTTTTTTTTTTTTTAATATTTAGTAAAAGAATGTCTAGCATGCCACTGTTCTTGGAATTGTGACCCGTAGTAAAATTGTTGGGCTTGGTTGAATGGTGGTGCTTTGGGAATTCAGGGCCACTGTGGAACTCCTCAGTGAGGATTCAGGGCACAGGGCCTTCTGCCGGTACCTTGTGATGAAAGCGTTTACCCAGCTGGTGAGGATGTGTCTTTACTCGTAGACGTGAGGCAGGATAGAAGCAGCCTTCGGCCCTTCTACAGACCTTAGAAAAAAAATCTCAGTTGGTCATTTGAAGATAGGAACAAGAGAAAATGTATTTGTGTTTTCTTTTCTTCTTTTTTTTTTTTTTAATCCTCACCCGAGGACATTTTTCCATTTCTTATACAGATAGAGTGGGAGGGAGAGAGAGGAAGAGAGGAAGAGAGAGAGAGAAACATCGATGTGAAAGGGACACATCGAGTGGTTGCCACCTGCACGACCAACCAGGGCCGGGGACAAACTGCAACCAAGGTACATGCCCTTAGCGGGAACCGAACCCGGGTCTCTCTGGACCGCAGGCCGACGCTCTAACCGTTGAGCCAAACCGGCCAGGGCTATTTGTGTTTTCTTAGATCAGCTGATCGTATGTCCTCAAAAGGGCTGGAATGGTAGTGAGATCTCGCCAGCAGGACTTTTATTTATTCAGTTTATTTTTTTATTTTTTATTGTTTTTTGGTACATGCCCCAAGTGGGAACCGAACCCGGGACTCTCTGGTCCGCAGGCTGACGCTCCAACCGCTGAGCCGAAGCGGCCAGGGCGCCCGCAGGATTTTTGTGTGTCAGTGGCAGTGACCTCTTTTCCCATGAGCAATCTGTTTAACAATATCTTTCCTCTCCTCTTAGAAAACAAACCTCAAGCAGATGGACGGTCTCGTGCCCTCGATGGTCACAGCAGAGGATCCTTCGGGTCTGCCCACTGGCCAAGACGCAGACGGCACATTTCTGCCCCGTGCAGCCGTGTTCGCGGAGGGCCAGCCGCGCTCGTCCCCTCCCGCAGACGCCGAGAGCTCTCCGCGCCGCCCCGGGAGCGCTGCGGGGCAGAGCGCGTGTCCCTCTGGTTTGTCCAGCGGAGGCGCAGCAGGGACCACAGACTGTTGCTGCAGGAAGACAAACGGAGGCGTGGACGGAAAAGAGGAAGAGGCGGGGCCGGCACCGACCCTGGACTCCGAGGCTGTGTCTGGTCCCCACAGCCGCCTTCAGAGCGTGTCTGATGGTGGGGGACCGGGAGCAGAAGGCCCTCCGTCCCGTGAAGTCAGAGCTGAAGAAACTGGAAGAGAACCCGCTGCCGCGTCCGCAGTGCAGGCGTCTCTGAGCGGTGGCGATGCTGTCCCACCGGCAGTCACCGTCCTGGACCCAGGCACCGCCCAGAGTGTTTCTGCAGATGAACCTGCAGGCAGTTCACCCATAGACACCAGTGGCCCAGAGACGGGAGAGGAGGCGGGACGTGGTTTCGTGAACCCAGAAACCACCGCCCAGAAGCGGGGGCTCGAAGTAGGGGGACGCGCGAAGGAAACACCTGAGATCTCGGAGGGCGGCGCGGCCGGGGCCTCTGACATGAAAGACACGAGGAAGCCCGTGGGCAGAGCCGTTGTTCCAAACTGCGTTTCTGCCCCCAGCCCCCTGGATGGTGACACCCCTCCTGAGTCCCTGCTTGCACTGAGTAATGGAGAAACGCCTGCTGGAAAAATTGAAACTTCAGGGCGCTGTAAAGGGGGTGCTGGTGCCGCGGTAGATCAGAACCTTCTCAGCGCACCAGCTGCTGCAGGTGACCAGGTTCCCGATGGCTGCGCAGTGGACGCTCCTCTAGCCAGCACGCGTGGGGCAGTGTCGCCCTCTGACTTGACCTTCACTGGGCCACAAAAGGATGTTCCGCCAGAGCAGAAACCAGAAACGCGCTCATCTCGCCTTCAGAACCAGAATGGCCCGTCACCCACCTGCCCTGCGGGCGGAGAGGGAAAACCTCGTGCCGCCTCTGCGTGTCGGCGGAACACAGTGACTGCTGGGGGTGCGGTGGCTGCAGACTGTCACGATGACACAGGCACCCAGCCTGGAGACACCCCAGGACTGCCCGACCCACAGCCTCCACCCACTGCCGTCTGCCCGGAAGGCCCACAGGCTGACACGGTCACCCCTGACCCTGTAGGAGCCACCCAGGAAGATGTGGGTGTTTGTGCCCTCGGAGTTGCAGACCAAGAGGGCCAAGCAAGAGGTTCGGACTTAGCAACGTCTTTAACAAATAAGCTCGAGGTGCTTCCGCATCCACATGCTCTTCCCCCCGAAGCAGAGAAAGAACCAGACGAGGCAGTGACATCAGGCAGGACTTTCTCTCTGGAAGGCAGTCCAGGCAGTGAATCAGGAACAGAAGATGACGCACTTTCTCTTGTCCCCTCCCAAAAAGAAAAGGGAACAGCAGAGACAGAACCACACGCAGCTGCAGATTGTAGAGATGGCGGAGGTGGGAGCGATCTGTGTCAGCAGCCACTAGAAGACCGGGCAGCAGTCCGGTCCCCATCCTTCCCTGCCCTGGATCTGCAGCCGGTCATGGGGAACACCAGTCCCGTAGGATCTGGTGAGGAGCAGGAGGGTTCCTGCCTCTCAGCAGCCCCTGAAGGTCTGAATGTTGAGGGGGGCACCGACTCTTCCCTGCCACACGTGGGTAAGGCCCCTTTGGCTTCTGATTCCAATTTGACCGCAGAAGGAAAAAACCTGGTGGCTCCACAAAGCCCCGCAGCTCAGGGACAAGATGACAGATCCATAGTGGTGGCCTGTTCCCCTGTGGAGGAAGACACGCTTCCTTCAGGGACACGGCAGGAAGCGCAGGGAACAGGCCCTCCTGGCCAGGCGCTGCCAGGCGTCCAGGGAGAGCCCAGCTCAGCTGCCTGTACCAAGGACAAAGCACTGGAACATGGCAGCTCACGGGGCACACCCTCGGCCTGTCTGAACGCAGAAGCTGAACATAACAAGGAAGTGGCCCCACCAGTCTCTGTGCTGACTGAAGGTGGGGCAGCCCAGGGCCTGGTGCCACCGCCTGCGAGTCTGGCTGCAGATCCAAGCCAGGAAGCCTTGGGTGCAGAGCAGAGCAGCCCCCCCCCGCCAGGTCCCCCTCCAGGCGGGGCTGAGGTTCTTCACTGCAGTGGACCTCTCGCTCTGGCGGTTGGCGTGAAAAGCACTCCAGCCCGGGGCCAGGCCCCTGCTGGGGCGGTGAGTGGAACTTGGGCCCTGGATGTCGCCGTGGTTAATCCTCCACAAGGAACTACTGAAGCCAGGAGGAGGGATTTATCATGCGACGCCCAGGAACGCCCGACTCCGGAAGTCTTGTTGAACCCGGAGAATACGATCAAGGCTTTGCCTGGAGCTTTAGCAGACAAAGGTGTGACTGATTTCCAGGGGGCCGCGCCCCCAGAGCTGGTGCCCCTGGGTTGGGAGAAAGGGAAGCTGGAGGGAGCCCAACCCAGCTGTAGCGTGGGCGACTCTGAGGCACAGATGAAGGATGACACACGTCATGTCCTACAGCAGCCCGTTGCCAAAGAGTCCCCCACAGAGACAGGACTCTCAGCCAGCGGTGACAAGGCCCCGAGCAGGGACAGGGGTGCTGCCCCCCTACCTTACGCTGTGTCTTCCCAAGCCAGGCATCTGCCTAAGAGGGCGGACTCCATCGAGGAGGCTGCGAGCCGGATAGTGGATGCCGTCATAGAACGAGTCAAGGCCTCGGGCACCCTGCTCGCCGAGGGGGAAGTCAGTCACATGTCACCATCTCGTCCTTCAGAGTCAGGCCCAGGGGCTGAACAGCTGGAGAGCGCTTCCCCCCAGAAGGGGATTGCTTTCCCGCCTGGGGAGACCCCACCGCTGGGCAGTACTCGCGAAGAAGTCCCCGCGATCCCTGCAGGGCGTTCTGCTGGGGGAGAGGAGCCGGAGGACAGACTCCAGCCTGTTCCAGGACCCGAGCCAGCAAGCGGTGAGCAAAGCAGAATACAAAATTAGCAGCTTGAGAGACAAAAGTTCCACTAAAGAATGTCTGAGGTGCTGGTAGAAATGTCGGTGTCTGTGTTGTTTGCAGAGGCTTTGCATTCATTAGGTAAGATGTCAAGTTAATAGTCAACCACTGGCAGCAGGCACATCACCCCGGGCTTGAACAGACTTTGCTTCCTGTTTTATAGGCTCCAGGCCCGATTGCTTAAGTCTCAAGTGCTCTGTTAGAGCGCGTGCAGCCATCTGAACCTGGAGCGCCAGGTCCGCTGGATGGCTGGTGCCCTAAAGTGGTATAGGAATTCGGCAGGTGTTTTTATTCGTACGGCTTAGTCCCTTTCTCCAGAGCCATCCCAAACAGTGTGTGTGTTCTTCATCAGCCCGAAACTCCTCCTTTTCCCTGTCACCCTAGACTGTGGCCTGAACAAATTTAGAGGCAGTGTGGTTTCATGAATAGCTCTGAGCATCATTCTAAGCCAGTGGCCCGGCAGCCCGAATGGTGGTATTAGGTCACTGGCGAGGGTTGGGGGGAGGGCCCTCCCTCCTCTTCCTGCCCCAGGAGCAGACCTCCCGTCCCAGGGCCTGCAGCTTTCGGGCGGCAGTCTGGGAATGCAGGGCCCTGCACCGTGCAGGGAGCTCGCAGGATTTCCGCCCCAGCCCAGTCTGCCGAGCTGCTGTCACCGGGCACACGTGGTGTCTGCTTATCTCGGTAAAAGCAGCTGGACCGAGCTGATTGCTCACACAGCAGCCTGCTCCATGTCCAGAGAGAGCAAAGAGAAACCGCTCCTGCTCGGTGAAAACCAGCTCTCGGAACAAAACTCCCTACCGCGAGCGGAGGCCCGAGTCAGACTCGGTGCTCACGCCTGACATCCTTCAAGGTCAGTTAGATTCGCTTTGAAACCGCCACCTGTTACCAGGTCCAGGCAGAGGACCTGTCTCCATGCTTGCCCCCAGGCGTTTGTAGGTAAGAACTAGCCTGTTCTGTTGTCTCGTTTGATTGTATTTCAGATGTTTTTTTCCTCGTTTTTGAAAATCCCTTTAAGTGCAGTGCAAGTTAAGAGTGTGGGGGTGGGTGTGTAGAGTAATGAACAAATAGAACCAGAAAATAAGTTGCTTAGGCAATAGGGCAGCACCAACAATTGTCATTTTCCCCGATTAAGCCTTTTAAACCATGTATAATCTTTTTTAACCCGATTGAGGGATTTAAGAAACCTGTAGTAGCATTTTTTGGTGATGATAGGATTTTCGTTTTATTAATGTTTTATATTGTTAGTGATAGAAATTTGTTGGCTGCCATCTCAGGATTTATACGAGAAGGTCTCTAATTTTTGAAATCAGGCACGACAACAAGTCTATTTTGGGGGCCTGGCAGATTGACATTTTAGAAGAAAGGGGATGGCTGTAAGCTGATGCCTGGCTGTGTCCCTTTCGTTTGGGTGATGTGTCTTTGGCCACATGGGCTGGAATTATTCCTCTTTCTGGCTCAGTCAGAATTCACCAAGCCGATGTGAACTGTGCGAGCTTTGTGTCTGTAGCCCCCTATGAGGAAAGGGGCAAACCAGGGAGACTTTCAGACTTTGGTATTTATTAGCACGTAAACATAGTAAGGAAGCAAAGAAATGCTACGATTTTAAGGTTTTCGCAAAGGGGAGGGAAGTGAACGCCTTTTCAGCAGTATCTCTGGGTTTGGGTTGGTTGATCCGTGTGGGCGAGTTGCTGGTTCTGCTACTGAGCAGAGTCACTCGTTCTCAGTGCTCACGGTCTCAGATTACAGGGAGAAGTAGCCGGTGATCAAAATCTGTGCTTTCTTCAGAAAATAGCCAGGGTCGGGGGAAGTCCCTGGTCACATTGCCCTGGAAAACAAGCACCTGAGTGTGATCTCAGACCAAGGGTATTTTCTAGGAAGTTTAGATTCCATTCATGAGCATGCTCGTCCTGTTCCGTGAGCAAGGGGACATGCGTGACACTGCTGATTTGGAAGGAGCCCCGTGGCACTGGGTTCTGTTTTTATAGGCTGATGTAGAGGAAGCCAAATTGAAACTGAAACAGGGAAAACGCACGGTTTCCAGTTAGAAAGAGAGAATGTGGTCCTTTGGCCACCAGCAGCACCGGTCACAGAGTGTGCGGAAGCTGGGTGCCCATGACTGAGCCAAGCCAGTCCTGCAGCGGTGGCTCACCCCCAGCAAGTCTCAGTAACCACTGTTGACCATTGTCACTGGTCGCTGCTTACCAGCACTTGATGGGTATGGATAGCAAGGTTGTGCCAAAAATCACAGCCCCAAGTAGATCAAATAAAACTCAACAACAACAACAAAAAAATTACTCTGACTCACTTAGAAATATCTTGATCAAGGATTTTTACATTTAATCACATTTTAAAAAATAGAGGACAGATTTTGGTTCTTTGAATTTGCTTGCCTCTTTTCCAATCGCCAGACAGACTATAAAGAAGAGATTTGTAAAGGTTTGTTTATAGAAATGTAACTTTCCTAAATCAAAAGTAGGCCTTTGTACATGTCACAATGTTCTAGCAGAACAAAATTTTAATATAATGTATTCTTTAGTGAAAGAAACTTCTCCGCTGTTTGGTGTAGGGAACAGACTTCTCTGCCAGAGTAGTGGCATGACTAGATTAATAACAACCACAGAAAATTTTCAGCGTGAATTTGAGAAGATAGTTCCACTTGTATTTTGATTCTCAAAGTGAATTTCGGCTGTTCATCATCGGTCCCCTTCAAAGAAGTACCAAAGCCCAAATTTGCTTCAGATATCATTTTATCACTTCCTTCCTGTATTTGCTTGACCATGTGGCGATTGGGTAACAAAAGCCACTGCTGTTTGGTCTGTGTTGAGCATAATTCTAAAGAAGACATGTAAAAACATTTTTCTGTGGCGGGGGGTGGGGGGTGGGGAGAGAAATTGCTGGTTTGTCATTATGTCTTGGTTTGGGAAGAAACAAAAGTTGAAACAGATTAATTCACTACAATAGTTCAGTCTTACCAATTGCAGTTCTGGGTAAATGAGTGTATAGTATTTTTTTAAAGAAAGACTCTTCCTGAAGGTTTTGTTTATCTCATTTTCAGTGATTCTTTTTTTGCCCTGTACAAATGCAAACGTCTTGCCTCTTGGATGATGTCAAGATGGCCCACGTAGCGTCAGCTGTTAATCCGTTACCTGGGAACATGTGACTTGACTCTTTCCATATTGAAGTCAGCACCACACTCAGATTTGTCATGAAAAGTCAGTAGTGAACATGGAAGCTCAGTGGACGTTGAATTGGATCTTCCCTTAGCTACAGACCCATAGGAAGGCCAGAGAGGACCACACGGCCGTGCAGTCAGGGAACAGCTCACACAGGCTTAGAAATGCCACCCAAATGCAGAGGAAGGCTTTTCCGTTCAGCCCCCCAAACCCATGGAACCTGGAGCATGTTTTGTAAATAGTAAGGAATCAATTTTTCAAATGCACTTTGTAACCTCCGTGTTCTCTTCAGAAATGCCGGACACAAAAGCTGACGACGAAGTGGATTTTCGGAGTTACTCCAGGGAGAGCTCCGTTGCTGAAGACGTGGCCCTAGGCACAGCGACCACGCCCCAGGGGACGAGACAGGGCCCGAAGACCCAGGCGGTAAGTGGCCTCCAGTCCATACCAGCACAGACTGGGTTCAGCGTGGTCTGGTGTGTCTGATTTACAGCCTTGTTTTTTGGGGGGATTTTTTTTTTTCACAGTAGTACCTTTCCCCCTTCTGTCTTGTTCCAGTACATAAAAATGTGGATATTTGTTGCAGTTAAACTTTCATAAATGGTGTGCACTGCGTGGCAGTGTTCTGTCGTGGGCCTTCCCGAGTGGATCCCTTGGAGGTGCTAATGAAAAAGATTTTCCCTGTGAACACACGACCTTTGAGTTTGTCATCAAGTTGAACGTGTCACTGAATGAGAATTACCACCAAAGGGATCTGTTAGTCCTTTTTAAACCTGACTTTTTTTTTTTTTCTTTATATAGAAACTGATAGCAGCAAAATTGAGATTTTAACTTATGGCTTAATATTATCTGTGGCGTTTTAATATTACTGTAGAAATGTTTAATATTACTGTAGAAATGTTTTTCATAATAGCTTGACTGAGATGTAATTTTTCATAACAGCTGTATTGAGATGTAATTCACATACCATAAAATCTACTCATTAACGTCAAGTGCACAGTGTAGTAGGTGTTTTCCTACTTTTTAAAATTCTTTATTGTTGAAAGTATTACAGCTGTTCTACCCTCCCAGCTGACATTCCCCCCCCCTCCTTCACCACACTGTTGTCTGTGTCCATTGGTTATGCGTATGTGATGTAAGTTCTTTGGTTTATCTCTTCCCACCCTGTCAGTCTGTTCCCTGCTTCTACGTCTCTGGACCTATTTTATTTGTCAGCTTATTTTGTTTATTTATATTCCACAAATAAGTGAGATCATGTGATACTTGTCTTTCTCTGGCTGGCTTATTTCGCTTAGCACAATACTCTCCAGGTCCCTCCATGTCGTCTTGAGGGGTAAGAGATCTTTCCTCCTTATAGCTGCATAGTACTCCATTGTGTACATGTACCAGAGCTTTTTTATCCATTTATTCTATTGATGGACACTTCGGCTATTTCCAGATCTTGGCTGTTGTAAATAGTGCTGCTACGAATATTGGGGTACATGTATTCTTTCTGATTGGTGTTTCAGGCTTCTTAGGATATATTTCTAGAAGTGGGATCACTAGGTCAAATGGCAGTTCCATTTTTAATTTTTTGAGGAAATATCATACTGTTTTCCATAGTGGCTGCACCAGTCTGTGTTCCCACCAGCACAGTTAGTAATTTTTAATAGATGCACAGAGTTGTGCAATGGTCATCAGTCTAATTTTAGAACAGTATCATCACCCCACAAAAGAAACCCCCCATTTATTCGCAGTCCACCTGTCCTATCTCCCTAGCTCCTGGTGGTCCCTAATCTTCTCTCTGTCTTTATGGATTTGCCCATTCTGGAACTGCATATAAATGAAATTACTTAGTATGTGGTCTCTTGTGACTGGTTTATTTCACTGAGAGTAGTGTTTCAGGGTTCATCCATGTTGTAACATTGATCAGTATTTCATTTCTTTATATTGTTAAGTAATATTCCATTCTGTGGATATGCCACAGCATGTTGTACGTTTGGGTTGTTTTTTGGCCATTGTGAACACATGTTTACAAGTCTCTGGACATGTTTTCATAGTGGATTTGTTGGATCATGTGGCACTTCTATAGTTAATATTCAGTACATTTTTAAATGCTTTTCTTCTTTTTTAAAGCTATGAACTTTTAAACTAGGGAACTTTAACCTGTAGAGAGAAACACTGCTTTCAATTTGAGATTCCACGCTGGTTTAAGAAAAAACAAACAAACCAGCTATTGGAATCTGAAAGTCAGGTGACTGGACTAAATCATACTGCTTCTCAGAAAAATCAGTCTTCCTTGTCTGGACTGGACGGTGCCCTGCTTCGGTTCTTCACAGGGCTAAGTCGTGTATTTTCTTACAGTCACACTGGGAGGTAAGCAGCCCTGCACCCTCCCAAACTGTTCCAAGTGTACGAACTCTGATAAACAAGCCTCATTTCATTGGAGTGCATGGCTAGGGAGGTGCGGGCTGTTCAACCCGCTCCCTGTTACAGATAATATTCATGACTAATGGCTGGGTGGCTGCTTGCAGAGCAGGCATTATTCAGACAAATGTTGCCTTTGCCTCTGGGGGAAAAAAAGGGAACACACCCTGCATGGGTACGTGTGTCTTTGTTTCCAGAAGCCCCTAAAAAAAGAGGAGGAACGAGCTCATATCCTTGAATTCAAATGCCTCTGTTTCTTAGCCTCCCATCCTAAACACGGCAGGGGTTGGTGTCATCGAATACAGCCGATGCTCAGCCACAGACTCTGCTTTTCAAGGAGAGAATGATTATCTCTATCATTACATCTCGTCTGTTACAGAGAACAAAACTGTCTTTGAAAATAAAGTCCCTCATCGCTTTCCCGTTCACTTTTCCCCTCTAGTTTTCGGCCTTGAGAAGGTAATATTCCTCTGGCTGGCCAGCATGCCTCGTTGTTGTAGATAAAATAAAAGAATGAGACGTACAGAGAGTGACGTGACTAGTTTAGGATCAGGCCCAGCGAGAATGCGAGCACCGAGTTGGATTCTGACCTGGGATTTACACACCGGGAATCGTCCTCTTGACTTCTCCCAGGCTCTGAGACCAGTGGATACATTCTAAGGGTAGAACCATGTAATTGGTGGATTTGGGGGGGTGGGTACCGATGCCTCGTGCCTTGTAGTAGCTGAAACTTTATACAGTTGGAGAAAACATATGTTAAGGGAACCTTCAATTCCTGAAGATTGTCAGGTCTAAACAGTGGAGATGTTTTGTGCTCACAGTGTTTTGTAATGATGTGGAGTCGACCAGTTACCTCCCGGGCCTGTTGCTCCGTCGGGAAAGGGTAAAACATGGACACATTAGTCTGTTCCTGTGCTCCACCCCCCCTCCCCCCAAGGTAGCTTCTTCTTACGCCGTATTCACTGTGTAGGTTTTCCCTAGGTCAGGAGACAGAAGTTCGCCAACTCTCTTTGTGAAGAACGGATAGTCCATATCTCAGGCTTTTTGGGACATAGAGTCTCTGTTACCACTAGTCAACGTGGCTGTTACCACGTGAGAACAGCCATGGGCTGTATTTAAACAAGAGTGTGATTGTGTTCCAGTAACACTTCATTTATAGACACTAAAATTTGAGTGTTATGAAATACCCCTTTTTCACATTTTCTTTGTCATGTAAAAATCCACGATCTACTTTTAGGTTTTGTCGTAGGCTGTACAAAAACAGGCAGTGGGCCCTTGGCCTAGAGGAGACTGTGTTTCGGTGGAGAAGAGAAAGAAAAAGCAAATGGGCTTGTGTTCTAAGTCGTCGTCTTGGTTTTGAGGGCTGTCGTATTAACTGCAAAGTGAGGGTAGAGCATGTTGGATCTGTCTCTGAACTCGCTTTTTGACTTAGCTTCTCATCAGTGCCCTCATCTCTGTTTCTCTTCCAATTTAAACTTCCGGGACCTGTGTTTGCAGTCAGAAAAGGGTTACTCGACTTGTGGCTGTAGTTGAGGGTGGCGTGGCGTTTGTTTAGTATTATTTAATCCGATCTTTCTGACGCATGCCCAGTCCCTGTGTTGGCCTTGGGAGCAGGCCAGTCATTGCTTCATGAAATCAGTTTCATTGAGTCATTTGCTTCCGAAGGTAAAACAGGAAGAATTCGTGTATCTTTTGCTTTGCTCCTCTCTGGAAAACCTAGAACAGTGATGCATTTGCGGCAGTTTTCTGGTAGATGAAAAGAAACTATTAAATTCTTTTAGCAGTCTTCCTGTTTGGTAATCTTCTCTCAACATACTTATTGTCGCCCTGGCCAGTTTGGCTCAGCGGTTAGAGCGTCGGCCTGCGGTCCGGAGAGACCCGGGTTCGGTTCCCGCTAAGGGCACGTACTTCGGTTGCAGTTTGTCCCCGGCCCTGGTTGGTCGTGCGGGTGGCAGCCACTCGATGTGTCCCTTCATGTCGATGTTTCTCTCTCTCTCTCCCTTCCTCTCTCTCCCTCCCACTCTATCTGTACAAAAAAAAAAAAAAGGAAAAAATGTCCTCGGGTGAGGATAAAAAAAACAAAAAAACACAACATACTTATTGTCTGCGCATAGGGACCCCTGTCAAGTGTGTTACTACCAGATATTTAGAGAAAAGTCCAGTTTGGTTCTTGTTTTCTTTAGTCCAGTAGTCTGAGATCTGTCGTACAAACTGCGGAGTGATTTTTCATTCCTTAACCTACTTGACATGTTGTGCTGCAATTAAGCTCTGACTTTAGAGGTTTTTAATGCTTTTCTACGTTCTCAGAGAAAACATATTTATGCCCTAACTGCTACAGGTTCTCCATAGATGGTAGACGGTCCTAATAGGTATTTCTTCGCTGGGTTGAAAATTGTTCACAGTTTGGGGGCCCGGGTCATCTAGTCACACACACTATGGTCCATTCCCATGAGACGTCTTAGCAGCATTTTATGGTTGTGGTTTGTTATTAAGTATTACCAAAGCTTTAATATTAAGTAACAATTTTATATTCAGCATTATCCCCACTTACATACTTCTCTGCTTTCCAGGGTCTCAGATTTCTCTGTTCTCTTCCCCCCCTCAATGAGTTAATATGTATCAAGGACTTAGAACAGAGCCTGGCACTAAGTACAGCTTAGTATTATTATCATCAGTTAGTTTCGTAACTTCAGATCCCAGTATTCTCTGTATTTATTTAAGTAACCAGTGGCATTTGGTGGTTCCTGAAACAGTCAAGGCTCAGTTTCTGTTTCTTGAACATCATTATAAAACCTGCAGGAATAGCATCAGACCTGAATTTAAGTTCGGAGACTTGGAGTTTGTTTGACCTTTGAGACATTTAGAAACTATGAACATTTTCCAGATCTGCCTTTTATTTTCTAAAGAATGGTTTTGACTAAGGATAGCGATGACATTGAGTTCGTTAATCCAGAGTAGAAGCCACTGTGGCTCATTCACCTTGAGACCGTGCTCTGGGGGCCAGGAAAGAGTTCTGAGCCCTGCTTCCCAGCTCCCTGCTGCAGATCAGCCTGCTCGACATCTCGTGAGAATCTTCTCTTCAGTATGTGGCCAAGTTCGTGAGCAGGAACGTGCTTCCCTAGGGTCTCCGTTCATTGCGGCATCTCTGTAGTAACTCCTTTTCCAAATGCTCATGGCAGAAACTTATTAGCCATATGGAACAGTTAATTCAGTAAGCTGGTACATCTTGTCGGGATGTCCATCGTCCTAGCAGCCAAATACTCAGGAGCAAATATGTTCAAACACAACTCTAAAATCCCATATGTTGAGTGCGTATTAGGTTACTGGCAAAGTCTGCCCTTCATTTAAGAAAGACTGCTCCTCCATCAAGAAAGCATTTTAAATCAGAACCCTCCCCCCTTCATTATCGCTTCACAGCCAAACATCAAAGTAACCAAATTCTCCCTCATTTCTTTTTACAATAATACTAGTATTTGTCTCTTCTAAGGTTGTGGTAAGTACAGGGTTGGACTGTTTCCGGTGAATATCTCCTCAATTCCCTCTACACTTTCATTATTTTCAGTGGAACAGGCACTATGTTTTCTTTCTCTTGTCTCAAGGGGGCGAGTTTGCATTTCCAGCCCTGGCCCAAGAATTTGGATCAAAGCTTCTGTGCTGTGTGTCTCGTGCTCAGCTGCCCGAGGAAAACATTACAGTTCTCGGGCTGATTGGTAGCTAACTCGACAAGTCACAGCACTACTGTCCAAAGCGGCTTACACATTCTACCCTTTTATTTAACAGTTGTCAATTAAACAAACAAACAAACCTGTCCCTTTAAAGCTGTCACATTTACATGTACAGTTTTGCAGTGTGTGTATTCCCTAGGAGAGTGCAGATTGGCAGTCTGTGAGTTGCCAGTAAGACTCCCCCGTAATTACTCATTTGGGATCCAAAGCTAGAGCTAATTTCAACCACAGGGGAACGTACTCCTCAGCTTTTTCAGACGCATTTTTTTGTGTGTCTCCTGTGAAATGCAGCTTCCAGGAAATTTCTGCACATATTCTTCTAGAGTAAGTGGTTGCAAAACAGAAGTACCTCAGAGAAGAACCCCACGTCGTAAAGCCACAAGCGGAAAAACTATAACCCCAGTGTAAAAATACCCGTCGGTGATGAGACATATTGGGAGGGTGTAATTTAATTATCTGGCTATATATTTTTCGGCGGCCTTGAGCTATTTAATTTCTCTGGTCTAGTTTTTCTCTTTTGATCGTGGTAAGCTCTAAAGTTCCTTGTAGATCTTAAGTCTTGATCGGTGTAAAATGATTGGAATAAATTAATAAATGTTAGGGTGTTTAGCTTATGTGTTGGGCCAAAAGGACAATCACGTGGGACTTTTAAAATCATGCTTTCTTTAATAGCCAAATTTGTAACTAAGCATTTTTAATGAACATTTTCCAAGGTTTTTTTTTTTTACTAGAGTCTTAAAATAAATTATATTAATAATCTCTCTCTCTCTTTTTTTTTTTTTTCATAAAACTGCTTAATTGTAGGTCATAGGTCCATTTTCGACGGTTATATGTACCTTTTTTCTTCCTTTTGGCACAAAAGAAATCTGATTCTTCCCACTCTTTTCCCCCATATTTTACACTAATTTCACTTTTGTTCATTTAAAAAAATATATGTTCTTAATTGATTTTTTAGACTCAGAGGAAGGGAGAGAGGTAGAAACATCCATGTGAGAGAGAAACATCCATCGGCTGTCTCCTGCACGCCCCCTGCTGGGGAGCGAGCCTGAAACCCAGACATGTGCCCTGACCAGGAATCGAACCGGGACCTCTCAGTCCCTGGGACAACACTCCATCCACCGAGCCACACCTGCCGGGCAGGGTGCATTTCTTTTTAAGTTAGTGTGTTTTTTAATCTTTGGATAAATACCCAGAAGTAGAATTGCTGAGTCATATGGTCATTCTGTTTTATTTATTGACTTACTTTTGGTTAATTCTCATCTGCGGGTATTTTTCCATTGATTTTTAGAGAGAGTGGAAGGGAGGGAGGGAGGAAGAGAGAAAGAGAGAGAGAGAGAAACATTAGTGTAAAAGAGACACATCCATTGGTTGCCTCCCGCATGACCCCAACTGGAGCTGGGGATGGAACCTGCAACCCAGGTACATGCCATTGACCGGGAATTGAGCCTTTGACCCCTTGGTCTGCAGGCTGACACTCTAATCGCTGAGCCAGACCAGCCTGGACAAGGTCATTCTATTTTTAATTTTCTGAGCAACCTCCATTCTATTTCCCGTAGAGCCTGTACCAATTCATATTCCTACCAACAGTGCACAGGGATCCCTTTTCTCTCCATCCTCACCAACGCTTGTTATTTCTAGTCTTTTTGACAGTAGCCATTCTAACAGGTATGAGGTCATCTTTTATTGTGGTTTTGATTTGCATTTCCCTGATGATTAATAATGTAGAGAGTATCCTTCCATGTACCTGTTGGCCATCTACCTGTGTGTCTTCTTTGGGAAATTGTCTATTTACACCTTCTGCTTATTTTTGTAATCAGACTGTTTGCTGGTGTTTTTTGATGTTGTTATTGAGTTTTATGAGTTCTTCATATATGTTGGATATTAGCCCCATCTCAGATATATGATTTGCAATTATTTTTTCCCATTCATTTTCTTGATGGTTTCCCTTGCTGTGCAAAACCTCTTTAGTTTGACATAGTCCCACTTGTTTCTTTTGTTGTTTGTTTGGCTTTGCTTTAGGTGTCGGATTCAAAAAATCATCAAGACCTATGTCAGGGAGCTTGCTGCCTCTGTTTTCTTCTAGGAATTTTAGGATTTCAGGTCTTATGTTCAAGTCTTGAATCCATTTTTAATTCATTTTTGTATGTAGTGTAAGATTCTGCTGCAGTTTAATTCTTGTGCATTTCCAAAAGTAAGTTGAGCCTTTACCCTTTGCACATATACTGGTTTGTGTGTTGAACATTGTAACAGAACCTGGGAATGCCGTGAAGGGTAAATGAGTAAGGTATAACCCTAAAGAAGATCTGTTAAGAGACAAAGTAGCCCGGCTGGTGTGGTGGAGCGTTGACCCTGCACCAAGCGGTTGCTGGTTCGATTCCCGGTCAGGGCACATGCCCAGGTTGTGGGCCGGATCCCTGGTGGGGGGCATGCAGGAGGCGGCCAATTAATGTTCGCGCTCATCCATGTTTCTATCTTTCTCCCTCTCCACCCCCCAATGTCAATAAAGAAAAAAATTAAAAATAAAAGAAAAATATCATCGGGTGAGGATTAAAAAATATATAATAATAATAATAAAAAAACAGAGACACAGTAATGAACCGGGAGTGACACCTGGGTCATGGGACCTCGAGCAGAATCACCTATTGTTCAGGCCTATCGACACCAGTGTTCTTCCTGCTGTTTACTTTTGGTGGCATTGTACCCTCGGGCATTACGTGAATACTAAATAGTTCACTCGAGGGATTTTTCCCTGTTGATAGCATTGCTGCCTTAAAATAGGAAGTTGATCTCTTTACTCCATTTCCAGAAAGTGATGCATACCTCCTGATTGTGTTGCCAGGGAGCCGCTCCCGTCCCTGTCGCCACTGTACACACACAACACAATGGGCTGTGTTCCTTCCCAGGAGTCATTAGGTGTCCCTGATGGGATGAGCTGAAGGAGGAAAACAGGGCTCTGGCCCTCCCCCCTCATTAGTGCTGAAACCTGGTGCCGCGTCTGCTTCGCATCAGGCTCCGCGGGTTGTTTTCCTCTCGTCTGAGACTGTTCTTTCCTCTGACTCAGGGAGCGGACTTAGACCCTGGCTTTCTGGACATGGAACTCGAATGCAATCGCTATTGCAGCTGAACCAAACCTAATAAAAGGAGTACGTACGGCTGTGAGGAGACGTACTGTCTAAAGATGGGCGTGTCTGATGTGGACAGTGCTCTCAGGTCTGCTTTTTAAGGCAGAAGCCTGTGTCCTGTAGACTTTGAGAGACAGTTTGTCATCGGCACCTTTCACTCCAACACCTGGGGTCTCCCAGGCTTCTCTGAAGCCCGTGGAGGTTTTTGGGAGATGCTGATACATGGTGAATTCAGATGATTGCCACCTACTGCTTAGTGTCATAGGTGCAATGCATCTGTACCTGCTCATTGTCCCTGCAAGAGAGGAGGGTGGTAAGCCCATCTCTGTTTTATTCCTGACGGGGACAGTGTCTGCATTGCCGGTGCCTGTTTCTTGGCAGGGCTGTCTGGGAAGGAACGGGGGTCCAGTAGAAAACAAAGTAATGCCTGCCCTTTTAAGAAAGTGGTCTCTGAATCAGTCTTGTCCTTTCTGAAAGCTCAGACTCCACTCCCGCTAGGGCTGATCTCTAAGTGCCCTGCACTTGACTCATGTGAAAAGTTGCCTTGATCCTCCTTAGAAACTCTAGGTAATGGGAGCTTGGAGCAGGAAGGAGGGAGGCACCAAAACGGAAGGGTGGAGAGCTGTACCCTGGTGGGCTGGGGAAGCAGAAGGGTAACTGAACCTAAGTCTCGTCAGCATCTGCCGTGGACCCAGCCAAGCTCTGATTCTCCGAGCAGTTGTTCGTGTGTCTTCTTCTTAATGCACCGCCCAGCGTGGAGGGGGGAAGATGCGAATATGAACCGAGATTGTAATCCAAGAAGAAGAAAGGGCCGGTTGACTCTTCTTCCTCTGAAAAGGATTTGATCACACGACCAATGTAGTGGAAGGGAGGGAGAGAATTACACAGATCGACGTGTCAGTTTAAAAGTGGAAATTGACAAATATTTGTAAACGCCTCTTGCTGTTAAATAGACACAGCTACTGGGAAAATTTCAGCAGCTGCTGTGGAGTGGAGACGCTGCGGGGGGCCGTTCTTAATGGAAAAGGCGGGGCTTGAAATACTGACTTTCATTTTCACGCAACAAACGTTCCTTTCGGAAGTTGTTTTTATAAACAAATAGTAATGAAGACATTGCCCAAATGCGTGTCATTGGGTTTTTGCAATTTAACAAGGCAACCTTTTAAAAAGGATGTATTGCCCTGGCCGGTTTTGCTCAGCGGTTAGAGCATCAGCCTGTGGTCTCGAGAGACCCGGGTTCGGTCCCCGCTAAGGGCACGTACCTCGGTTGCAGTTTGTCCCCGGCCCTGGTTGGGTTGTGTGGGTGGCAACCACTCGATGTGTCCCTTTCACGTCGATGTTTCTCTCTCTCTCTCTCTCTCTCCCTCCCACTCTATCTGAACAAAATATCAAAAAATGTCCTCGGGTGAGGATAAAAAAAATAAATAAATAAAAATAAAAAAATAAAAAGGATGTATTGCTTTCCATGTCCCCAACCCCCACCCCCGAAAGTGTATATAGTTTGATGACCACAAGGAGTAGCTGAGCGGAGAAAGAACTCAGCTGTGACAGGGACAGAAAAGTGTATGAAGCCTTCTACCATGTTATTTCACTTCCGTTCCTGAGGATTGTGGCTCCTGCGTCCCTGTCTTCCCTGTCCCAGGAGGGAGACCGTCTTAGAATTAGATTAGAACCTGGAACAAGGGATCTTTTGGGAATGGCCGAGTTTCCAGGTGGCTGGATGTAAAAAGCCTTAAGTGCTGGAGCCTTGGTTTGGAAATCTGTGCTGGAATATTTCTGAAATAGCCATGCACTTGGCTGGCTTATTAAACACTGAACAAAGTTTTTCCTCCCCGTGATGTCTCGGAAGTAGCGTCGTGGCTGTAGTGACACTGACTGTTACGTGATGCAGGTGGGCCTCAGCTGGCACTAGTCCTGCCGGGACTCGTGTCGGTTTACCTGTTGGTCATCTGCCACAGTCTCCCAAAAAGGGGATGGGACGGCCCTGGCGGGTTCGGCTCTGCGGTTGGAGCCTCTGCCAGCCCTCGGACTGAGGGGTTTCAGGCTCCGTCTCCAGCCCTTGGGGTCATGCAGGAGGCAGCCAATTGATGTGTTTGCTCTCAACGTTGATGTTTCCTCCTCCCTCCCTCCCCTCCCTCCCACTCTATCTTAAAAAAAACAAAGGGAAAATATCCTTGGTGCAGATTAACAAACAAAAAAAATTTTTTTTTATGGAATGGGCCCAGCCAGTGTGGCTCATTGGTTGGGCATCAACCCATGCACTTAGAGGTCACCGGTTCAATTCCTGGTCAGGACACAGATCTCCAGTGTGGGGTGTGCAGGAGGCGGCCAATCGATGCTCTCTCTCATCTATGTTTCTCTCTCTCTCTCTCTCTCTCTCCCTTCTTCTCTCAAATCAATAAAGAAAAAATTTTTTAAAAACAATAAAAAATGGAATGGGACATGTTCAGCCCTGTGATCTCTTAGGAAGTGCTTTTCAGCTAAATTCATTTGCACATAGATCATAAAAATAGTCTTTTTCTAAAGAGTTTTACTCACTCCTCAGAAAACCAGCACTGCTTTTATTCCTGCTGTAGTTACTCTTAATTCATCAGCTTCATTCAAAATGTTACGAAATTATTTGGGCCTCACTTCATATATAACGAAAGGCATATATATATACACACACAGTCCCTTAAGCTAGAAAACTTTCATCTCAGATCCAGTTGCCTTCCTCTCCTCTCTTCTCTCCCCCAAGTTTTTTTCTGTCAAATTTAATTTTTTATCCTCACCCGAGGACATTTTCCCATTTTTTGTTCAGACAGAGTGGGAGGGAGAGAGAGAGAGAAATATCGATGAGAAAGGGACACGTCGAGTGGCTGCCTCCCGCACGACCCAACCAGGACTGGGGACAAACTGCAACCGAGGTACATGCCCTTAATGGGAACCGAACCTGGGTCTCTGCGGACCGCAGGCCGACGCTCTAACCGCTGAGCCAAACCGGCCAGGGCTGATAACTAGATCAGAATCAATAAGTGGTAGGTTCTTAAAAGTTATTTGCCATGTGGCATTTGAAATCATATCATTGACCATTTTGTGCCCTGGTACCTTGAAATCCAGTGGTCTGTCTTGTATTTTGACTGGATCTTTTATCCACGTGTGATTTTCTACCATCATGCATCAGTCGTTTAGAAAATACTAATTTATTGAGTAATCCAGCTCTTCCAAATGTTGAATTTTTAAAAATTCCACAGTATCAGAGAAATCTCATTTGTTAATATCACCACCAATCTCATCAGAAATACCTTTATTGTATGGGTAAATTGACAAGTTCACAGTGGCAGATATAAGTTTTCTGAAAGTGTCATTTTCACTTGAAAGTCTACATTGTATCACCAGTGATAAACAGAGCCAGTTTTTCTCTTAAGAGACAGGTTCACTTTGTTTTCAAGACGATGCCCAAGTTCTGAATAAGCACCATTTATTTGTTGGCCACTCCTTCGTTCAAGTAACATGTTGTTCCATGGAACGGTGGCTGGCTCAGCTCAGAGCTTGAAACAGTTGTATAAGTGGCTTTCCCCAAGGTAACCATCATCCTTGTGTGCAGAAGTACTTCATCTGTACTTCCCATTTGTTACAGAGAATATTAAACACCTGTAGCTAATGGTTGAAATTTAATGACATCAGTCTTGACCGCATCATCGTAGACATTCTCTATGAAAATGTTTTTGTTTTAAACTCTGAGTGTATGGCAGGGAAGAATATGACTACTGTTTCACATTGATACTACTTAATTCATGCTAAGAACCGTCACAGCAAAAGTCTACATGGCAGAAAAGTCAAGTAACATTTTAGCATTAGTATCAAAACAGTTTTGACCTCACAGATGCCCTACAAGGGTCTCTGGGACCCCAGGGTTCTGCAGACCATACCTTGAGAACCACTGTGTTATCTCATGTCATAGATTCTTGCTAAAAGCAAATGAAATAGCGCTTTAGTTTTTAAACATTCTGGTGTGGCATACATGGACTTGATGGTCTGGCTCCTGACGTTATGTGTATGGCCTCATCCATCAGCTGCTCTGGTCCATCTACAGCCCAGCCGCCGGCCACACGAGATTCCGTATTTCCATATCAGCCCCGTTGTACTTGCGTGGTCTTTGCCTGAAAAGCGTCCCTGCAGCCTGCCTGGGCTCTCTTGCCTTGCTTAAGACCCTCTGCACATCTGCCTTGTCGCCCTCTGCGCTCTCCACCCACTCAGGCGCCTCCTGGGTACTGTTCCCACGGTGGAGCCCGGAGCGGGAGGTTGTGCCGTGAACCGTGGATCCTGAGCAGCACCCCACGGGGGGCCCCACTGCCTTTGCTGTGTTTTCAGGTGCAGGACCCTGCCGCCTTGTCTCACACCTGACAGGCGTTTGTAATGTCAGATGCACGGGGAGTATCTTGAAAGAAAAACACAGGTAGCCTTGACCTGTTTAGCTCAGCAGTTGGAGCATCGGCCTGCGGACCGGAGAGTCCCGGGTTCGGTTCCCACTAGCAGCATGTACCAAAAAAAAAGGAAGGAAGGAAGGAAGGAAGAAAGAAAGAAAAACACAGGGAGAGCTGCAACAAGGCTGATTTCTAGTTAGCTGACAGTTTTCTGTAATACATCAGTGAACTTTGCATAAGAACATACTTAATCCTTGTGTTCATTTATCCTCTCGAGGGCACGGATAACCTTAAGTAGTTCCTTTTCTTCTTAAAATCCTATTTCTTAGTTTCATGGCACATGTAGTTGATGCTTTTAAGTTTTGTTGACTGAGATTTTAAAAACCTCGTTTTGGCAGTTTGGTAGGTGTTGCAACTGAAAGTCGGGTGGAGAAGAGGAAGCTCCTTTGATAACCCACTAATCTGAGCATTTAGGCCTGAACCAAGAGGGGTGGTTCATCTACAGTTTGGATAATCGCCTTGTAGTCAAACAGAACAGATTAAGCTTCTCAGGGTGAGAATTGGAGGCCTGGACCCATTAGAGAATTCAGACCCAGAAAACTGTTTGTGTGAAACAAAGATAGTAACAGTAAGTGACAGTAAATAATGCTGTGCTCTTTGGAAGACCACTCATTCTAATTCTTATGGCATCCTTCTAGGGGAGGTGGACGAGAGATGTTATTAGTGTCGCAGAGGGCAAGTTGGAGGGACAGGAGTATCCAGCTCAATGCTAGAAGCTCAGGGGTAGCCCTGATACACTACTTTATGACCTTAACTGTTACCTCACATTGCCTGATTTTTAGATGTCCTTGTTCTTAACATAGCTCACCACAGTCAGTGCTGCGCAGTCTCTGACCCAGCGCGCACACGTGACACACACGCGCACACACGCACACATATCTAAATAAATGATCAGAATGCTTCCGTGAAATGTGGTCTCTTGGAATTTACCATTTTGTGCAGAATGTATATATGTTGTTTTTTTTTTAAAGTTTCACTGGGAAGGGTTTTCTGTTTTCAAAGTTTGTGTTTAAAACATTCACGTCAATTCCAGAAAGAGATACTTGTATATTTAGAAAGCACTAGGGTATCAGTCTTTTGATAATCATGAACAAATAAAATATAACTCTGAAAATCAATACGTACTTAGATCTTCAGAGTGGTTGATCAGTTAGAACCAACCCAATCTGTAATGTGTGTGTGTGTGTGTGTGTGTGTGTGTGTGTATATATATATATATATATATATATATTTTTTTTTATCCTCACCTGAGGACATTTTTCCATTTTTTGTTCAGGTAGAGTGGGAGGGAGAGAGAGGAACAGAGAGAGAGAGAAACATCGACGTGAAAGGGACACATCGAGTGGCTGCCACCCGCACGACCGACCAGGGCCGGGGACAAACCGCAACCGAGGTACATGCCCTTAGCGGGAACCGAACCCGGGTCTCTCCGGACCGCAGGCCGACGCTCTAACCGCTGAGCCAAACCGGCCAGGGCTGTAATTTATATTTTCAAAAAAGCATTCACGGTAGGCAGAGAAGTTCTACTTGCTGATTAATTCCTGACATGTCCCATTTATTGACAAGGTGTGACTTACTCACGTCACTCATTTGCAGTGAGCAAAGGAGAGATGCCCTTTCCTCTAGTGTGTATGTCTACATCCCAAATTCCATGGCTATTGAAATTTATGGATAAAGGGGCTTCTGAATCGAGATTGCCTGCACCAGTCAGATCTAGTTCTGAGAATGTGTTGTCTTACCTGAAAGATTCTTCTCAGACAGCGATGGCTGTGTATTCATTCACACGGGAACCATTTGTTGAATGTTAGGACCAAGAACCTGTAGGAAGGCCAAAGAAATAGGAGACGTCTTCCTCCAAGAGTCTTGCACAACAGGTGCCCAGGCAGCTGGGATAACCAGTGGATGCTGTACGGTGATAGGAGTGCTAAGGGCAGGATCAGGGACGTAGAGGCAGCCAGGTGTCAAATCCAGTCCGAGCACAGTGACTGGCTTGTGTAGGCGGCAGGAGAGGAATTCTAGAAGGAGAGGTGAGAGAGAAGACCCCAGAGAGGCCGTCTCCCAGAGTCACGCCCAAGAGCCAGATCCATGCTCTTTATCCCAGTGGGTCGCACTGGTGTTTCAGCCTTCTGGGTGGTGATGCTAGAAGTTCGGTTCAAATTAGGCGCTTGGGGATTGGCCAGGAAAAAATCTATAAATATATGACTTTTATTACTTCTTTCCCTTTGCCTCAGATCAAGAGGCTATTTTCCTCTTTTTCCCAAGGCTGACTCGTCCATCTGCGTTCCTAATCCATGGTGACCTTTTTAAAGAGTTGCTGCTCCATAAAATAGCTTGGCACTTGGATGCTCAACGGCTCCTCGAGTCTTAGCTTCTGGGGAAACTACCTACCTTCTCCGCTTAGCGCAAAGAAAATGTACTTTTCCCTCTTTCTGCCTCCTCGTCCCGTGATACAAAATATCTTCACAGGGAACACGGTGACCTGGTTCAAAGCAAAGGTGTTTTGTTTTTTTTAGAATTTCAGTTACTTGGTTTGATCTCATATGCACCCTTATAAATTGATTTAAATAACTTTCTAAAAATAAGGCAAGAATGTAATGATGATAATAGAAAATATAGCAAGTTTGCTTATAGTACTTATGCCATAGGTACTGTCCAAAATAATTTTACTACATGTAATAATCCATTTATTCTTCATACAGTTTTTCTTTTACTGTTTGTCTCTATTACTATTTTTTAAATATTCTGTTTCGGTTTTATTTCATTTTATTATTTTTTTAATCCTCCCCTGAGGATATTTTTTTATTTATCATCAGGTAGAGAGAGAGTGAGAGAAACATTAACGTGAGAGGGGCACATCGACTGGTTGCCTCCCGCAGGACCCTGACCAGGGCCTGGGACAAACCACAAACAAGGTACATGCCCTTGGTTGGAATCCAACCCAAGACTCATTGGTCCTCGGGCTGATGCTCTATCATTGAGCCAAACTGGCCAGGGCTCTTTTTTTACTTTAGAGAGAGGAAGGGAGAGGGAGAGAGAGAGAGAGAGAAACATGGATGAGCGAGAACATCAACTGGCCACCTCCTGCATGCCCCCCACTGGAGATCAGGCCCACAACCTGGGCATGTGCCCTGACCGGGAATCGAACCAGCGACCTCTTGGTGCATGGGTTGATGCTCAACCACTGAGCCACACCGGCCGAGCATTGCCTTTATTATTTTTAATCCCCATTTGTAGGTGAGAAACTAAGGAACAGAAAGGTTATGTGACTTGCCCAGGGCAGTCTGGTTCCAGAGACCCTCCTCTTACCACTGCACTAGGTAAATAGAGTCATTGTCCAGTCGGTCACCCTTTTCCTCCTGTGATGTGCACTGTAGGGGCACCTCTGCTTGCATGTGTTTAAGTAAAGGGGCACTTTGCCCCCGCACTCTGCCTTCAACATACTCTTGTGTTAACAGCTCTTCCAAAACAAATTCTCACAATTTAATCCGAGGTAAACACAGTTATGTTGTATTTCCTTAATTTTTTTTTTTAGCACACTAGATTGCATAAAATGATTGAATTTGAATTTATTAATTCTTAAATAAAATGATGAAATACAAGCTCCAGAGAATGGTCTCTAAATAAACAAAACCAGATTTACTTTTGGGGGGACGAGTGAATGCTGAACTTGACCTGGCGGTAGTGTTAAAAAAAAAAAAGTTTTTTTTTTTTTGTTTGCTTTTTTCCTTGAATGATTTGTCTCTCTTCCCTTTACCTTTTGGACAGTTGATTAAAATGAGTACGTTATGCCTGTCCATTTCTTGGAGGGCATTACTGTGTGGTGGTGGGTGTTCAACTGGATGGATGCGGGAGATCTTTCATGGGAAGGAAACTCAGTCATTTTTTTGGCTTGTCTGACTACGTTTATTTGAGTTATTCTTTTTGCCATGAAGTAAAAAGTAAGTCAAGTAATTTCCTTAAGTAATACATTTTCATTTTCTATGAGATTTCCCTTGGCGTTGGGTTATTTTGAACACGAGTCTTCGTGTTCTGACTTGTAACGCATCAGCATTTAAAGTCAAACTCTTTTGGGCCATTTGCCTTTTGTGTATGTTAACACTGGCAACAATTTCCATTGTTGTTCAGGAACTGTATCTGGTCAGCCACTGGAAAAGTCTTAGGGTTATGATTATGGTAATAAATGAGTATGTGATCAGTCATGTAGAACACTGTTGGGTGTGTCTGGCACTGTGGGACAGAAACTTAAGAAGTGTCTGTTGCCATCCACTTAGAGTCGCACCAAGGGACAGTACCGTGTTATCATGCTACTGTACTGAGAAGCTGTTAAAATTTGAAATGTCACCCAGCTGGTGTGGCTCAGTGGTTGAGCGTTGACCCATGCACCTAGAGGTCGCCGGTTCGATTCCTGGTCAGGGCACATGCCCAGGTTGTGGGCCTGATCCCCAGTGGGGGGCAGGCAGGAGGCGGCCAGTTGATGTTCTCTCTCATCGATGTTTCTATCTCTCTCCCTCTCACTTCCTCTCTCTCTCTAAAATCAATAAAGAAAATATATTTAAAAAACAAACCAAAAATGCAGTGTCGCCTTAGGTTACGTTGGAGCGTGGTCCAGTATACTGAAAGGTTGCCGATTCTGTTCCACTCAGGGCACATACCTGGTTTGTGGGTTTCATCCTTACGGGAGGCAACCAATCTGTGTTTCTCTCTCATATCGATGTTTCTCCCCCCTCCCCCCAAAATTCAGTAAAAACATATCCTCCTGGGAGGATTATTAAAAAAAACAAGCAAACCTGTAATGTCAAGTAATAAAATATGACAAAGAAGTTGAGTGTGTTTAATGACACTTTCTATTTATATTTTCTAAAATTAAGAACCACTTGTCATTTTCATTGAAGAAATAACGCCTCTATCCCTTGGCATTTGTAGAAAACCAAGCATAAGAACACGGACGACTTGAGTAATGAATTCAGAAGTTTTCTTTCCTTCAATTGTAACTTATATTTTCTCCACGATAGTTTTTTTTGTTTAATTTTGGGGAATTCTAAAGTGGCAAAATAAGACATGTAGTGGGAAGAACGATTTACAAAACTGAGTTTAATGCAAACTTTTTTTTTTTATCCTTACCCGAGGACATTTTTTTTGCATTTATCTTCAGATAGAGCAGGAGGGAGAGAGGGAAGAAGAGAGAGACAGAAACATCGACATGAGAGAGACACATCGACTGGTTGCCACCCACACGACCCCAACCAGGGCTGGGGACAAACTGCAACCGAGGTACGTGTCCTTAGTGGGTACCGAACCCGGGTCTCTCTGGTCCGCGGGCCGACGCTCTAACCGCTGAACCAAGCCGGCCAGGGCTAATGCAAACTCATTTTCTGAGCTATGTGACCTTGCACAGCTGACTTAAACTCTGCGTGTGACTTTCCCTCATCTGCAGATAGTAATATTTACATTTACTTTACAGCTTTTTACGAGGAGTAAATGAAATTGTACACGAAGCACTTGACAAACAGGAAGAGCCCAGAAAATATGGTTACGAATAACTCTTTCCCCAAAAGATCTTTCCTAGATGTTCAACTATCCTGTCGCTACTTACCCTGTAGAGATTCTGATTCTGCTGTCTCCCTCTCCTCCCGCCTTTAGTGTCACCCAGCTGTTGGTCATTTTAGTAAAGTTAACCATTTGCGTGCTAGTTCCGTGAGACCTGTTTGGGAAGGGGCCTTTAGAAAGCTTTGTTTTTTCCTTAGATTCTTCCATCTGAATCTGTTTTTGCCACTGTTAGCTCCCAGCTTGCCTCAAGGTTTCTTCTTGCAAAGGCAGTAAAGGGTTAAAGCAGTGGCCGGGGTTGCTTGTTGCTGTCCACTACCGGTTTGGAAAGAGTTACTGCTTGCTCACCCTGTAGGGTTTCCTCTTCTTTAACCCTTTTAACCTTCTTGGGACCTCCAGATGGGCCAAAGAAATGGCCCGAACGGCAGTGCTTGAACACTGACACGGAATTGACCAAGTAAACCCTGGGTGGAAACAGTAGCATCGCGGTCACTGTAAATAATGTTCTTCTCTGTCCTCTCCTGGACTCCAGCATCATCTCGCAGCATCCTGGTACTCTGAGCACACTGGGATTGCTCCACTGGAAGCGAATGTTTCATCTCTGTTCTAGTAAATCTGGCCACCCACACGAGTGTAACTCTGGGTGACTCAGTGTTTAAGTTAATGAAATCATAGATCAATGAAAATTGTCAGCTGGGGTAGACCTGTCGTCCTCATTTCACGTGAAAAGCGGAGATGGCAGGTGGAATTATGCAAGGCTAGACTGCGTGGTTTCTACAAGGGGGTTTGAGCAAATGTCTCAGTTCCTCTTTCTTTCTCCTGTAAACCTACCCCCATCCCGTGAGCTGTATGGTAGGTGAGAAAGATTCCTTGTCTCCGACTTTTCTAAAACCTTGGTGTCAAATCAGGAAGGAATTTCAGGTATGACCCAGTGTGTATACCCTCCTATTTTTTCAGTTCTGAAAACCTAGGCCCATGGAGTCAGAGCATTATCCCAGGTTGTTAAGGGAGATAATGTCACAGCCTGGAATGGAAAGAGCCTTGATTTTCACCCTACTACGTGGTGTACCCTGCAGAGACGAAATCAACCATCGGTGGGTCACTTAACCAGGGCCCAGGTATATATATACATGCTGCCTTTTTTTTTTTTTGTTTACTGTCTTTGAGCGTTCTGTTAGGATCTCAGCATACCCACTAGGTGGTGTCCTAGAGCAGAAACCTCGCCTCACTGGGGAAAAAAAGGAGCCAAGCAAAGGTGACTGGTGAGAATGTTAAATAACTCGGGCAAGGTGTTAGATCCTGTAATGAATATGCCAGTAGAAAATTGAGTTCATCAACAGAAATGCTCCAGTTAAATTGTCATGCATAACATGTCTTTATACTTCATTTTCTGGACTTTTAAGGACATCTGTTGGGTCTGTGGTCGGAGCAGACTGAAAGCGTGGCTTGTTTCTGTTGAGGAATTTGGGGCCCCTTGTTGTGGACAGAGAGAAGGACGAAGGACACACAGAGAGGGGAGATATAACCGATCTTGTAAATAACTGCCGCTTTAAGAGGTTGGAAGTAATATATAGATTATTTTATAATTACAAGTTCCCAAAATGAAAGGAAAGGGGAAACATTCAAAAAAATGAAACTTTGTTAACTCTCAGCTCTCGTCTGGATTTAAAATGATTGGTTGGGGTGTTTCAAAACTGTAACAGAATAACTGTTCGGTGGTTCCAGATGTTTTCGATAAAAACTTGGAATTGTCACATCAGCGGCAAAAGCCCAGGACTACAGAGGCTGTCTCCTCCAGGGAGGAGGGGTGGGTAGATCCAGAGGGGAAAGAAAAACAGACTCTTTTCCCCCACCCAGAGCGTTTGTTCTCCAAGAAGGAACAAAATATGTAAGAACAATTCCGAATCCTTTAAATACACGGCGGTGTCCAGGAAAAGTGAGAAACCTACGTTTGCAGCCTGTAGCACGAAGCCTGCAGACCGTCAGAAATTTAAAAGGTTAATCTATATTTCCCCAAACAGTCATCTTGGCCATTTCGCATAATTATATTATGTTGAAACAGATTTCTCTCTAATTATATAAACTTCCCGAGGACAGAGACCTGGTTGTTTAGTTTCCCTTCACTGCAAGGCACGGAATCGCTGTTAAATCAGTATAGATTCTGTACATTTAAGTCAATAGAGGAGGTTGGACATAGAAAGGGTTTATTGTGATTAAAGCATCTGGTCCCTAGAGAGAGGCCTGAGACCCTTGGAAGCAGGAAACATTTGAATCTAATTAAAACAGCAGCGAGGAATAAACCATATTGAGGACAGAGGGGAGGCAGCTCTGCTCACATGGGGAGGAGAAAGGTTTCTAAATTATAGCTTAGAGAACGCTCATGCAGCAAAGATGAGATGTGATTAATTTTCCAGGCACCAAAACCTGAAGGATCTCTTGGTTTGTGCCTTAGACCATGTCGGTTCAGAGTATTTGTAAATTACCAATCAGCTTCCCACTCTTGCTAAGCCCAGCAGGAGTTTTATTTACAACTTTTCATCTTTCCCCCATTATCCCGTTTCTGCTGGTTTCAATCGTCACTGTAACAAAAAGCACCCCTTGCTTCACTGTGCATGTCGGTGACATCGCAGAGCCAAGGGTCCCGGGGACGCACGGGGAAGGGGAGACGGGCCCCTTGCGTGAAATGGTGAGGGATGGGGGACCAAAGGCCGCGAGTGGGTTGGAGCTGAAGCCGTGGTGTTAACAGGTAGATGAGGAGAAGGCTGAGTTTTAGCAGGACTGGCTGCCTTGTGTCCTTGGAGCTAGTTGGCAACTTGAATGCCTGGCCGGAGGGAAGGGTGACTCATCAGACCGTCTCTTCCACTTGTACATATAGTTCCTGAAAACCCGAATCTCCAGCTCTGTCTGCAATAGCGACAGAAAGCAGGTAGTAAATCTCTTTTCCTTCTCTCCTGTGTGGTGTTTGAACCCCACATTCACATTCTGCAGGTCTAGCCCAGGCCACCTGGCCACTTGAGGAAAATCAGCAGCTTAATGCTTCTGGGAGAAAAATCTATTTTTTCTTTTCTTTATTTCTTTTCTTTCTTTTCTTTCTTCACTCTTTCCCCCTTTTTGCTTCCCTGTTTCTTCCCTTCCTCCTCTCTCTTCCCGAATCATTTTCAACCCCAGTGAGAGAATGTCTGAAGGGAGAGAGTGAATTCTGGAATATGTTTGGCCCCCGAGAATGTTCCAAAGGGTGGGGACTGACAAGGTTTCAAATAGTAAAAAAAAAAACCAGGCAAATGAAGTAACAGCCTTGTGCAGGGCTCAGGGCGAGTGAATAGAAGCTTTGAACGGGGACAAGTCTCAGCCAGGTGACTTCCTTGGTCACAAAAAGTGGTGGACACACGCACCCATTCATTTTTTTACTCCTTTCCTCTTTCATTTTCTTTCAAGCCCCCTTCCATTCATCCCCCCCCCCTCAAAAAAAAGCCGAACTTGATGATTCTTAAACCTTGTCCGACACCTTCCTCGCCACTCCTGGATCCGAGAGACAACCGGGAAATACTTGGCTGGCATTTTTCTCGTGTTAAATCATTGGTTTGCGTTTGGCCGCGAGTTACAGTGTGTGCCTTGGGTAGTTGCAATTTTCTGCCCTTGGTGGAATAGATAAGTGTGCGGTACACACTTGTGGTGTTCAGGATGACACCCCCCTCCCTTGTCACCAGACTGCCCTGACATCAAAGGCCTTCTTGCCTCTGGGAGCGGCTGGCTGAGGGCTTCAGGGGGGACAGTTGGAGGAGGAGGAAGGGGAGGAGGGAGAGGGAGGAGAAAGAAGGCTGGAAAACGAAGCCTTGTTTTTCTCTTCTTCCTTCACGGGTGAATCATGTTCCCACCACTGCAATTAGGTTTTCAGTCCTTCCAGGCTGCTGGTGCAGAGCCGAAAGGGCAAGTTGGGAGGAAAAGGGGGGACTGGGCTGGGCTTGGGCAGGGCCAGCGCCCTAGGAGGGAGGGAGGGAGGGAGTAAAGCAGGGGGAGGGGCCTTGATTTCCCTCCTTTTCCTCTGCTGTCATTACATATTTTCAACTTGTATCAGAACCGAGCCCGGCTGCCTGGGGAGCTAGACACAGACTGGAAAGAAAGGCTCTTTAGACAGAATCTCCAAGCTTCTGCTTGTTTTTATTTTATATGTTTGCCCATAAAAGAAAAATAGATTTTTCTTGCCTTTATTTATTTATTTTTAAAGCAAGGACAGACAGAATTTAATAGGACTTTTTTTTTTTTCTTTTTTTTAAATGTCATCCCTTTGAAATAAAGTTGTCGTCCCTTTTTTTCCTTCCTCTTCTGACAAAGAGCATACTGGATTTTTATTGCCTTTTTCGGGTTTTTTGTTGTTTTTTTTGTCCTCCACGTGCCTCGGCCGTTATGCTCATCCAGTTCCTTCTGAGTTTTTATCCTGGAGGGATCCCCAGTGATGGAAACGATGTGCGCTTCTCTTTCTGTCAAGATCTGCAGGAGGTATAGCATCAGGGGACACTTACCGTGTACGTTGGGAACTCTGAATTCGTTGCTCCAGCGCTCTGCGGCGGTCAGAGTTCTCAGTCCGTGCAGGGAGTTGGATTCCACCTGATTTCCTTCTCATTCATTGTTTGACCCTTTGAGGGTGTCACGTAGAGAGGAGTCTGGAAGGCACAGACTTCCTCCAGCTGGCGGAGGAATTTGGAACTCTGGACTAGACGGGGTACCCTGGCCCCCCCAGTTAACAGTGGGCACGTCTGTGTGTTGTTTCTTCTCTCCTGCACTTGGTCAACATGTATGAACGGCACAAGAGGCGCTACAGCCTGTGTGACATCTCCAAGGTGGACAGGACTGTTGACGTGGTGTTGCTGAAGGTAAGGGGCCACCCCTGGTCCAGTCCCGGCTCCTTGGCTCTTTTTCCTCTAGAGGGTGACCGCTGGGTCCCTGGCCACCTGCCCCGAGAGAGGGGCTAAGTGTGTGTGAGCGTTGTGGATGGGCATCGGGGTCGTGACTTGAAGGTGTTTTTTTGTTTTTGTTTTTTCCCTCCCATTGACCCCCTCCTCCCTGATCCCACCCTCCTTAGGGTTTTTAAAGGAATACCTGAACAAAAACAAGGGGCCTCGAGAGTCAGCATTGAGCCACTTACTGTTTTAATGTCATTTTACTTGCTTCTTTACTTGCTTTTAATGCATTCTTTTTTTTTTTTTAATCCTCACCCGAGGATATTTTTCCATTTTTTGTACAGATAGAGTGGGAGGGAGAGAGAGGAAGGGAGAGAGAGAGAGAGAAACATCGACGTGAAAGGGACACATCGAGTGGCTGCCACCCGCACGACCAACCAGGGCCGGGGACAAACTGCAACCAAAGTACGTGCCCTTAGCGGGAACCGAACCCGGGTCTCTCCGGACCGCAGGCCGACGCTCTAACCGCTGAGCCAAACCGGCCAGGGCGCTTTTAATGCATTCTTATGCTCAGGAGAACATCTTACTCTTGCAAATCTCAGAGGGGGAAGTTCACCTTCAGAGTTGCTGTCTCCTGTGATGTTCGTCTGTCCCTCTGTCCCTGTCATTCCCTCTGTCCCTGTCATTCCCTCCCCCACCCCTCCCCCCAGCCCCCATCTGTCTGGGTATCTTTCTCTCACACAGTCTCTCTCTTAGTGCCTCTGTCTCTGTTCTGCTCTGTCTTTTGTCTGAGCTTTTCTGTTATTTCTGCTGTCTCTTCACTCCCAACTCTTTAGGGGAAAGATAGACAACATTTATTTCCTTTGGAAGGTTCTCCGATCAATCTGTCTATTAAAGAAGCAAAGTGGTCTCTTTGGCTTGGTTCGACTGCTTTCCAGGCTTAGCCTCAGACTCGGTTGATCGCTGTATTTGTTTTCCAGTGTTAGGTATCCAAGCAGGATGGGGGCGGAGACTGGATGGCTAATTGCTCACAGAAGGGCATCCTTGGGTCTAAAATTAGTAAGGACTCGACCAGTCATAAGATGGGAGTCTGGGAATATTGGATGACTTAAGGAGTGTTGGAAGTTTAGCAGTTTTCTGGCAAAAACAGGGGAAATTGGAAACCTACCAAGTACTTCAGGGATGCCAGAAAGGACCTCAGTACCTGAACTTGGGAGAGTATGGAGCTGGGGGCGTCTCGGCGAAGTGGCACTGTATTTCCCTGGTCAAGGAAATAGTGCAGCTATTTTATTGATTTATCAACTCGGTTTATCACTTGAAACTCCCTAATTTTTTCCGTTGGTCTATCAAGGCCAATAAGAGGCCCAGAAGGCTAGACATAGGAGCTAGTGAAATACCACGTTGGGGGTGGGGCTTGGTCCAGGAGCTGTGACTTGTGGTGGAGCGGTGTCGCTGTCCCACTGTCCTCACACTGATGTTTTAAAACTTTCGTCGTCGGATATTTAGGAGAGCCTAGTTTTGAGGACCTTAATATGTTTGACTCGATGACTTATGTGTCTAAAGAGAAGAGGACAAGAGGGATGGGAGACAAAACCTCATCTGGGTTTCATAGGAATATTATGCATTTAACAAAATGCTACAATGTATAGAACCCGGTGCTCTAACTGGGCAGGAAGCCTTTATGAGGGAGCTAAATCAGCACAGGCTTAATGGCCTGGTAGATACAATTTTACAATGTTCACAGCGCTCCTGTAAACTGTACATTGTTTCACCTGAGTTCTGCAGCTCCTCCCCGTTGTCATACCGAGAGCTCCTGGTTCTGTTGCGCCTTGGCGAGGCTTGTTAAGGACTTCAGTGACAAAGTTGGGATTTTTTTCCCCCATGAAGTCACAGCTAATAAAGGATATACTTTGTTTTTTAGAAGAATTTGTTTATAATGAAAGATTTTCAGTAGAGAAGACTTCATCTCAGAAAATAGGCATTTTTTAATAAGTAGGCACAAGAAGTCTGGAAAACAGCCTATTTTCAGTTTGAAATGAGGTAGGTTAAGTTTGGGGCCAATGTCTTTGCTTTGAAGAGAAGAAGGTAACATTATTGAGAAGCATATATTAATCAGTGTTAATCTTCGATGCCAGGCCTTGTGCCAAGTGCAACGGGCATACAGTTCTTTGAAATCCTCATATTGCTTAAGGACAGACATTACATTGAGAAATAAAGCATGATTTTATAAGTGGATGGACAGCAATACGAAGCGAGCTGTATAGGAAATAATAGCAGGGAGACCAATTTTATCTTTTTTTTTAATCCTCACCCGAGGACATTTTTGCATTTTTTGTTCAGATAGAGCAGGAACGAGAAAGAGAGAGAAACATCGACGTCAAAGGTACATATCGAGTGGCTGCCACCCGCACAACCCAACCAGGGCTGGGGACAAACTGCGACCGAGGTACATGACCTTAGCGGGAACCGAACCCGGGTCTCTCTAACCACAGGCCGACACTCTAACCGCTGAGCCAAACCACCAGGGTGGGGAGACCAATTTTAGAGAGAACTTTCGCAGGTGCTGATATGTAAAAAACAAACAAACAAACTCCTCTCTACAGGGTAAGACGGTGCCCGCTATACCGAGGCACGGCGTTTTAGAAAGAACGAGACAGCAAGGACCAGGCCCCGAGGTAGGCAAGACATTGTCCAGGAGCATCCTGAATCTTAAGTGGGGAGTGGAGGAGGAGGCTGCAGGCAGAAGTGGGACCCGGAAAAGCAGGGTCTTGCCTTCCATGGTGAGGAGTCTGCTTTGTTTGGCTACATTGCTTCTCAATTTCTGTTTATACAGGATCATTCTGGCAGTGTGGGCGTCAGTGGGGCTGCCGTTATGGTGGTCCGGGCACGGTAGGATGGTTTTGTGGTCTGGAGTGGGAAGAAGTAGACGGATAGGAGATACAGGCATTTGATTTTTACCTTTGCAAAGACAGGTGCAGATAGTAATTGTCTGAAGGTCTTCTAGTTCATACATAACAGCTGATAGGATGCAACTTCAGACCTGATCGTGTTCATAATCCATGTTTTTTCTTGCTGTCCTTGACCTTTATTACATGAATAGGTATATTAATTTGTGTGTGTGTGTGTATAGATTTTTTTCTATCTTAGACTTTTCATATTGGAAAAAGTCTTAGAAGTCAGTCACTTTTTTCTCAGTGCAGAATTTCCTTCTGTAAAACTTTGGACAGGTTCATGATCTCTTATACTTTCACTTTGTCACATAATTTGTAGCAAATTTTCCCTGCAATTCTTTTTAAAAAGTTATGCATAGCCCTGGCCGGTTTGGCTCAGTGGTTAGAGCGTGGGTCTGCGGAGAGACCCGGGTTCGGTTCCCGCTAAGGGCACGTACCTCGGTTGCAGTTTATCCCCGGCCCTGGTTGGTCGTGCAGATGGCAGCCACTCGATGTGTCCCTTTCACGTCGATGTTTCTCTCTCTCTCTTTCTCCCTCCCACTCTGTCTGAACAAAAAATGGAAAAATGTCCTCCTGTGAGGATAAAAAATAATAATAAAAAAAATTAAAAAGTTATGCGTAAGTGTTCTTCAATTACCTTCCATTTTGAATTTCAGTATCTTTAATCAGTGTCTTTTACAAATACTATATTGGGTATATATGCTGCTTTAGTTCTCAGTTGATCATGTATTTGTTCTCAATCCACTTTTATCTGTGGAAGTTTGCTTTTTATACTGAGTCTGACATTTTTCCATATGTTCACTAACTATATCTAAGGACTCAGATCAGCGTCCCTAATTCATATTAAATACTCTATAAGTATTTGTTAACTGAATGAGGCAATCTTTTAAGATTTGAAAGTATGCATTTATGTTGTATAAACTGTATTTAATGTACTCATAAGGTTGGTGTAAGATCACAGAGATGAAGTATGACAGTAATCACAACATTTAGACTTGGAACCTGTCTTTTTGTATTTCCCATCTGCACCTCCAGTCCCTTTCGTTGGCACCCTAATAATCCACTGTAGATTAGCTTCAAAATTCCCAACCTGTGTCATGTACCCACACTTTCGTTGGTTTATTCTGCATTCTGATCTCGTTTGTATAGTTAGTTTCATGGTAATTCTTCTGCATCAGGGCCTTCAGATTTCCCTAAGGCTGTATACATTGGTCTTTATCAGCTCTTACTTCCCATCATCAACCCCCCAAATTCCCCAAATCTTACCTCCTTTCTGAAATTTTTTCCTAAATAATAACACATAAGTTGATAATATTCCTTGTCATTGACCCCTTCAAGCCCCCATCCAATTATACACATACACATTCCTCTTCCTCACTGTATAGCATTGGCTGCTCTCTCCTAGTGTATATATGACTCCCGGCTCTTAGGGTAACTGGTTGGTAATTACAAATCACATGCTCAAAGTGGGATATGGAAGAATTTTAATTGTTAGCAGAATCCCTTTGGTATCTATCTACATGCCTATTTTTCGCAGCATCATTCAATAAGCTAGTATTGACCTCCCAGGTTGATGAATGAGAGGAGGAGCCTTTGCCTAGTGCAGTAGCTGACATGATAAGCATTCCTGGGACCATTCTTACCACAAGAGGATAGCAAGTATCAGATAGTTGGTAAAACTACCATCCCAGAAAGAAGAGGGTCAGAATCTAGGATTAACTGGTGATCTACACTAGTCCAAGGGCCATTTCTGTTTTACTATAATATTGGGTACCTTGTTTCTCATGTTATTGACAATTTATTGAGAGCATACTTTGTAGCTAGTAAATCAGAGTTTCAAATGAGTGGTTAAAAGATTTGCAACAGTGTTTTGCGTGCACTGACTAAGTATTTACAGAGGACCACCTCCTTCCTACTCATAATGTTTGGGCAGGCCATGTAACCTCATTAGCTAAAGCTCAGAAGGAGTAGCTTGTCTTTAACTCCAGTGTTATTTTTCCAGAGAAATACACATCGTTGAAAAGTTTGCTTGCTTTAAGCTTCCACATTGTATCAAACAAAAGCTAAGGAGGCTGAGAGGGGAAGACAGCTACAGTATCTCTGCTCAGTTAGGATCTGATTCCCTGAAAAGACTGACTCAAGTGTTGGCTTCCATGTCCGGATGGTGGGTTTTTGCTTCCTTTTGTTCAGCCTTGGAACTCCGGCTGGATCTCCCGAGACAGTTGCAGAGGAAGTAAATACGGGCAATGGCTGGGAAGGCTGGGTGTAACCATGAGCTGTATTATTAGGATGTTCAGATATAAACAGTAACAGAAACACTGCCAGAAACAAAAGCCAGCTCCCTCTGCACTGAAAATATGTACAACTCTATTTTCAGACTGGTGGGAATACAACGTGGGTGTGGTTGATGTAATCACAAGGGGTCCCAGGGAATGAAAAATAACATGGGGGGTGGGGGGTGGATCTGGCATTTCTTCTGAAGTATCTTCTGTTATCTCATGTGTCTTATGCTCTATATAACTCATCAGAACATTGGATGAAGAATACCTACAGTGCCCATGATCTGCTTGTCATGGAGATGCTATGAATAGCTAAAGATTTGTGAATCTGGTCACAGCCAGAAACTTAATTCTGGTAACTTATCCCTCCAGAAGAGGTGGATATTTAATGACATCGTTTCTGTTTTCCTCATTTTGAGCTATCTGCTACACTAAATTTGTGAATGATCTTGAAACATTCCTTCCCTTACCCATTCAGTCTGTTCCAGTCCTGTATTTGACTAATAGCTCAAAGAGTCCATCAAGGCAACATCTGGATAGAGGGGGTTCATAATCATTATCTTCATTTTTGTCTTAAAACTCAAGTTGTTCGCAGTCTCAACACTATTCTTTCTTTCTGTTCTGTCTCCTAATCCTGATTTGGTGATCAGAATCTTTTGCCAAGCCTCATCTCAGAGCTGGTTAAGAAGAGTGTTGATAGTGAAAAGAACCAGTTTATTATTAATATAAAAACCTCTGTCTTAGAGGTCACCTTTTGGAAAAGAGACTAACATGAGAACAGGTGTGTTACCATGTATATAGTCAGGGCCATTCTTCTTTCCTGTTTCTACATACCTTTGGGTTTTTTATGCTCCTCAAAAACATCTAAGGAAAAGGTCTCTAATCTGGGTTATAATGATATGTAGTAAAGTTGTTTATAATCTTTCTTTGTTGTCTTTTCAATGTCTGTTGGGTCTGTAATAATGTCCCTGATACTGATAATTTGTAACTTTTCTTTTGTTCCTGCTCAGTCTAGCTAGAATTTTACTGATATCATTGATCTTTTTAAGTAAACCACCTTTTGATTTTGTTTCTCTGTTTTCTATTGCATTGATTTCTGCTCTCTGGTTTAAAAATTTTTTTTAAATTCTATTTGCTGTGGGTTAACTTGTTCTGTTTCTGGTTTCTTAAGGTGGTAGCTTAATTATTGATTTGAGACCTTTTTTCTAATATAGGCATTTAATATTATAAATTTTGCTCTAAGCACCGTTTTAGCTATACCTCAAATTTTTATAGGTGATATTTTATTTTGATTCAATTAAAAATATTTTCTAATATTTAACGATTAATGTTTCCTTAAGATTTCTTCTTTGATCATGGGTTTTTAAAAGAATTTAAAAAACTTTCTAAGTATTTCTTTTCAGATATCATTTTGGTTTTGATTTCAAAATTTAGTACTGTGTAAGTTAAAGAGCGTACTTTGTATGTTTTAATCCCCAAATTTGAGACTTCTTTTATGCCACAGAATGTGGTCTATCTTCCATGTACGCTCAGAGAATGTATTCTGCTATCCTTGAGGGAAATGCTCTGTATGTGTTTGTTAAACCACATTGGTTGATAATGTTTTTCAAGTTTTCTATATCCTTACTGATTTTGTGTCTACCTGTTTTATCAATTACTGAGAGAGGACTGTTAAAAATCTCTAATGGAAAATTTTTTTATTTTTTATTTTTTATCCTCACCCAAGGATATTTTTCCATTTTTTGTACAGATAGAGTGGGAGGGAGAGAGAGAGAAACATCAACGTGAAGGGACACATCGAGTGGCTGCCACCCGCACGACCAACCAGGGCCGGGGACAAACCGCAACCGAAGTACGTGCCCTTAGCAGGAACCGAACCCGGGTCTCCCCGGACCGCAGGCGGACGCTCTAACCGCTGAGCCAAACTGGCCAGGGCTCTAATGGAAATTTTTAAAAGTGTATTAAATTTAATAAAAAGAACTTTTATATGCCTAATTTATCAAAAATCTCTTTAGTGTGGATTGCCTTGATTGTATCGTGGAAAGGTATTTTTTTTTCCTTAAAATAATTTCACCCCCTTTGCAATAAAGGTGGGAGCAGTGGTATAGTAGATACACTTGCAGCCGCTGGGAAAGCAGCCACGTGATTCGCTGTCTGAACCAATCTGCTGTTCTTCTCTTTCAGATAAACCGAGAAAGCTGGTGCACCATCGAGCCGTGTCCCGACGCAGCGTCTCTCTTGGCTCCCACGCGGAGCCCAGGTAAGCAGGGACTCCCCCACCTCGCTTTGCTGGAACGCCTGCAGATGTTCTAGAACCGCAGTCCCGCTCGGTCTGGAGACCTCTTCCGGAGCATGTTGTGCAGTGACACACGACAAAATGTTCTTAATCTATAAGTAGACGTTGTTAAGGACTAAACCTGTGGCGCTCAGCTGTGGCACACACTGAAAGTGTCGCGGCAGGGTTGGGTGACGGGGGCCTGAGCAGAAAGGCGAAGGGGATCGAGAGCTATAAAGTCAGTTATGACACAGGTAAGTCGTGGGCGGGTCACACACAACAGAGGGAGTGCAGGCAGTACCGCGGTGACCTTGTGTGGTGAGAGATGGTTGCTAGGTTTCTCGTGCTGGTCAGGTATACGAATATCAAATAGCCATGTTTTACATTTGAAACTCATATAATATTTTACGTCAGCTATAATTAAAAAGAGCTTTACATTCCAGAATTAAAAGGTTTTTGTTTTTGTTTTTTTTTTCAAAAGCATCTTGGGAGCATTAAAATACATTGATGCCTAGGCCCTGCCTCCAGAGATTCTGACTTACGTGGGCTGGAGGGTGTGGCTCAGGAATCACTTTTTATTTATTTATTTATGTTTTTTTATCTTCACCTGAGAACGTTTTTCCTTTTTTTTTGTTGTTTCAGATGGGGGGGGGTTAGGAGAAAGAGAAACATCGATACATCGATGTGAAAGGGACACATCGAGTGGTTGCCACCCGCCTGACCCAACCAGGGTCGGGGACAAATTGTATCCGACGTATGTGCCCTTAGCGGGAACCGAACCCGGGTCTCTCTGGACCGCAGGCCGACGCTCTAACCGCTGAGCCAAACTGGCCAGGACCAGGCACCACTTTTTAAAAGACCCGTTGGTTACTCTCCCGTGCGGCCGGCCATTAAGAACCATAAACTTCGGAAGTTTCGTCAGGAATTGGGTCTTTCCTTAAGTACCCAGGAGGTCTTAGTAACAGCCAATGAGGGTAAAATGCTCTTAAGCCCTTTCTTGGTAATAACAGAGCACATGGCTTATGGTTAGTGAGAAGTCCCAACGGTTGACCCAGGTTTAGCCACTAATTCACTGTGACGAAGACATGTTCCCTCATGTCTCCGTGCTCTGTTGTCTCTGATCTGCAAAGCATTACTAGCTTTCAGCCCTGGGGTGGGTGTGGGGGGTGCTGTCCGAATGCCGTGGTCAGCAACTGTCAGTCCTGTCGCCTGTCCCTGCAGCCGCCCTGGGAACACTGGCTACTTGCATTCTGCACTTTTAGGTCCACTTTACCCCCAAAAGACTTCTTACTACCTTTCCAAATGTTAATGACGTGCTTTAGAAATTACCGAGTCCTCATTTACTGCTCTTTCTGGAAACAGTTTAGGTGTGGACATCCTGCAGTAGTGTTAAATTTAAAGACGAACTCAAATCCTCTATCTCCAGAGGGTTTGCTACTGGTTCTCAGCTCTCCAAGTTTACTCCAAAGGATGTTTTGGAAACAAACGTGGAAAGTGTTTTTCTCTACCTTTGTCACGCATGGAGGAAGTGGGGAAAGGATATGAATAGTCTGCAGTTGTGTTTAGGGTCTCACATGTAGTAAGAGTGACCCTGTTCACAGATTCAGCAGAAACTTCCCCCGTCCAGCCCTCTGAAATCTTTTACTTAAAAGGATCTACTTATTTTATTCCTTACACTGTCTGGGGCTTTTTCCAGGAGTGTAATTACTCCCAACCACCCCGGCAATGGAACTGTCTGTCCTGTGAAGGTTGACCGAGGTTTTCTCACAATTTGAATAGTCACCGTCCAGTTCTCCAAGTGCTGCAGTCTAATGTGCTGGTTTAAAGAAATGAATTTTGAACCCCTGAGCATTTCCCCAGGACATAATCTTGAATTGTGTTGACCCCTCCATACTCCAGCCCCGAACATAGCCCCTTTGGTGTTTTTTTAAACTTCAGTTTAACAAAATCCAAGATCTGGATTATGCTTTCGAATTTCAGACATGAGTTTTGTTTTTTCTCAGGCATAGTTTTTTTTTTTTTTTTATCCTCACCCGAGGATATTTTTCCATTTTTTGTAGAGATAGAATGGGAGGGAGAAAGAGGAAGGGAGAGAGAGTGAGAAACATCGACGTGAAGGGACACATCGAGTGGCTGCCACCCGCACAACCAACCAGGGCCAGGGACAAACTGCAACTGAAGTACATGCCCTTAGCGGGAACCGAACCCGGGTCTCTCCGGACCGCAGGCCGACGCTCTAACCGCTGAGCCAAACCAGCCAGGACTCAGGCATAGTTTTTTTGGTGAAATCTAGATAGGTTTCCTTCTTTTGCTTCATGGACACAGCTCAGGACAGCGGTAGTGTTAGACCAAATGAGAGAATATCTTTTAAAATTACTTCGTACATTATTCTAATTTCTGGATAAATAAATACAAGATAAGCACAACGATTAGGATGATCCAGCAAAGCAGCGAGGGCTGTCCCTGCTGCCCCGACTATAATTTGTTTGCATACATATAATTTTACACCCAAATGACTAGATAGCATCTTTAAAAGTACATGTTTTGCTAGCTGTTAAAAAGCTAATGGCTCAGGACACAAAAGTTATTGACATTTATATATGGGTCATAAAACAGGTCTGGCCCGCCTCCAGGTAATGTCCTTACTAGGTGCTCATTGAATCACAGTCTGGGTTAATGAAGCCTTAACTTCATTAGGCGCGTTTACCCCATGCCGGCTGTGTGCGGAGCGCAGAGTTCTGCTTGCTGGACGTGTGGCTGATTCCTGACTGTCACTCCAGCTATGTTGGGGAGGTGCTCAGCATCCCGTTTCACTGGTGTGGAAGTGCAGGCTCAGCGGGCTGAGATGACTTCTCGCCTGCGATCTTTCTGCTAAGAAGTAGTCAGACCTTGATTTAAGTCACCTCGGTCTAACTGTAAAGCCATTGCTCATTCTTACACCTTCATGTGCTGCTCTATTTTATTCCCTAGGAAGGGGTCATGTAGGCAGAAAGGAAAGATTTTTTAAATTTATTTTGAAAGCTTAGCGACACATGTGAGCTAGGGTGTAGCTTAGCTGTGCCTTTAGCCCCCCGCCCCACCCCCACTGGTGGAGGCTGCCTAGTGGCTCAAGTCCTCTCCCCTTTTCGGTGTCCCCATGTGCTTCTCTTCCTCCCGTCTCAATAGTCAACATCACACCCGCCCCAGACTCATCCTGAGCTTGGCCGTGGTCCCGGTGGCGCGGGGAGCTCCTTCCTGGGGGGGCGTTCCGAAGAGGCCGGGTCTCCCCCTGGCTTTTCCATCACGGTGTCTCGAGCTGGTGTTTGCAGCCTGGGCTGGACGTGGTGTGTGAGCCTGCCAGCTAGACGACCCCAGCTCAGACCCGAGCTCAGCGGAGCGGCTGGGAGAGCCCTTCCCCTCCTGGCCAGCCCCCGCCCCTCCCCATGCAAAGCAGTTCTTATTTCCCACCTGTGGAGAGGGGAGGAAGTAGAAAGATCGCCCCCGTCAGCCCACCTAAGGTAGCACATAGTCTCTGAAATGTGGTACGGGGGGTGGGGAGGGCAATCCAGAATACCCACGATTTCCAGTTTTTTGTTTTTTTTTTTATTCTCACCCGAGGACACTTTTTGATATTTTGTTAGAGTGGGAGGGAGAGAGAGGAAGACAAAGAGAGAGAGAGAAACATCGACATGAAAGGGACATATTAAGTGGCTGCCACCCACATGACCCAACCAGGGCCGGGGACAAACTGCAACCGAGGTACGTGCCCTTAGCGGGAACCGAACCCGGGTCCCTCTGGTCTGCAGGCCGATGCTCTAACCGCTGAGCCAAACTGACTAGGGCGGGATTTCCAGTTTTTCAAAGGCAGGGCTCTTTCCATCAAAATATCACCTTCAGAAACTGTTTGGACACCAAGATCGAAAGAAACTAAGGTCATTTTGTCTTCATCTGAAATATTTTCAGATTAGTTTGTGGGCTCGGTCTCAGTTTGTGGGCCCGGCCTCACTTCCTGTGGTAATCCTTCGTGTACTTCTGTGTTGAAATGGTCTCTTAATATGTTCATTTCAATATAAGATTGTAATCCCCACCCCACCCACACACACACACACACACAAAACAAAACCCTCTCTCTTTTTTTAAAAAAATTTTTTGGACATCCCCTGGTACATCGTCAAATGCCTAACTAATAGAAAAGGTAATTTTATTGACAGGCGATTCATGACTTATTCCCAATGCGGTGCCTCTTTGATCCTTCCTCTCAGATCCCTGGCTAATCCAGGGCAAGTAATTTGTCACTGATCTGTTATTACTTAATTTAGATAAGAACAGCTTTCTCTTTTCACTGTCTCTGAAGGTGTGCACATGCACACACATCCAGTTATTGTCCAAGGATGGATCTAATTCAATCTCCACTTTCTCTCCTTTTCTGAAAACTGTGTGTGTGTGTGTGTGTGTGTGTGTGTGGTATGTGCCCCTAGTGGGAACCGAACCCAGGACTCTCTGGTCTGCAGGCCGACGCTCCAACCGCTGTGCCAAACCGTCCAGGGCTCAGAAAACTCCTGACACAGTCGTTCAGCCTGTGCTCCCTCCCCTCTGGTGAAACAACTCTCATTGGTTGATGAGGCTCAACCCACTGACTGGCATCCCGGTTACCGTGAAGCCCTGTGCCTTCCAGTCTGGTTGCTAGAATGAAAAGAAACTGAATTTTCACAAAAATACTGATTCGCCCTGGCCAGTTGGGCTCAGCGGTTGAGCATTGGCTAGCGGACCAGAGAGTCCCGGGTTCGGTTCCTGCTAGGGGCACGTACCACAAAAACAAACAAAAAAAACCAAACATACTGATTAAATCATTTTTCTCTTTCAGAATGTGAGAACTTCCTGGATGTTGGACTTGTCGGGGAGTGTGCCCCCAAACAAGGGGTCCTCAAGAGAGAATCCGGGAGTGATTCTGACCTCTTCCACTCCCCCAGTGAAGAAGGGGACAGCCCTGTCTTCTCCAAGGTACCGCAGGGCCCCCGCTGAGCTGTGACCCCGGCCTCCCAGGGCTTCTCTCCAGCTCTCGCGTGATCTTAGAGAACTGTCAACGTTCCCTTCCAGAGGGACGCTCCAGGTTTCTGGGGGCGTAGAACAAAGGCAGTAGGCACTTTATTTTCTGCAGAATCATGGGGGTTACATGCAAGTTATTTTTTTACATGGAAGTTTTATTTTATTATTATTATTTTTTTTAATCCTCACCTGAGGTCATTTTTGCATTTATCTTCAGATAGAGTAGGAGGGAGAGAAGGAGGAAGAGAGAGAGAGAAACATCGATGTGAGAGAGACACATCGACTGGTTGCCACTCACACGACCCCAACCAGGGCCAGGGACAAACTGCAACCGAGGTACGTGCCCTTAGTGGGAACCGAACCTGGGTCTCTCTGGACCGCAGGTCAGTGCTCTAACCGCTGAGCCAAACCGGCCAGGGCTTACATGCAAGTTTCAACGCTCCCATGAAAGACGAAGGGAATGGAAGTGAATGGAATCACATGACAATGAGTGCCTTTCAGTGGGCGGGAAAGACCGCAGCTCAGACTGGATGACGTCATGTGCGTACACGAACCACAGACTCATTTCTGATTAATGTGTTTAGGCCCGAAGCTCTCGGTGGAGCTTGGTGACGTCAGGCTGCTTAATTGGAACTTTCTAGATCTCTGCTAGGGAGCCCAGGCTTTCTCTCTGAAGAGCCAAGCCCATCCACATGAATCACCTCGTGTTTTTTTAGTATAATTTGAGGCCCTCTAAGTGGGCGGGGGTGGGGGCGGTGTGCTTTTTTTCGCTCATGTTTGCACCTAGTTGCAGGGAGTTCTGCTTTGTTTCCTAAGAAACTGTCGGGCTTTCCCACAGCGGGGTTGGCGTGGCACTCAGTCTGTGCCACAGGTGTTGTCTCAGCACGAGGGGGCGGGGGCCCGGTGTGGCGGCTGTGAGAACACCTTTGTAAGGGTTCGTGATGGCTTGGGGAAGTGACGGGAGCTGTTGTGTTAATGGGGGTCACATTCTCCAGGACCGTGCGATGATGCTGGGTTGCAAAGTTAGGATGAAGAATGAAGGCGTAGCCCTCCGGGGTTCTGGCCCAGAATGTATTTAAGCCTCTGTGAATGGACACCTGCATTTTTGTCCAGGCCATTTGGCCTTCCCAAGCCCTGTCCCGTCTTGCTCCCTTCCTGTGTGCTCACTGTCTTCTGGAGGTCCTTGGAAAGGTCTGTGGAGCTATCACTGCTACTCAGAGCGGACTCATCGCTCCAAGAGATGCTGGGAAGTAGAACATCCCCACGCTGGGAAGGTCTGTCCTCCTTTGAATTTATCTAGAAAGAGGGAAACCAGTAGGATTTAAAAAACAAAACCAGAATTCGCGCCAGTACCACTGTGATTTTGAGGTTTTCATTCTAAGCACTTCTAAAATCCCCCCCCACCGGCCAGCACCCCCTGGGGAATGCCATTCTAGAGATGCTTGTCTCTGGAAATCAGCCGCTTTGGTCTGAGCTAGATGAGATAGGATCTCCACGTCCCAGCGTTAAGTTTGAATCATCAACAAGCGCAGGACGGTGTCATGGATACGTACATGTTTTGTGAAACATTGCTGTATGTTTGGAAATTTTCGTAGTAAAAAGCTTTTCAAAAATTGAGGAGTCTTAAGAAATGCTTGCTGCCTCCCGGTGTGTGACACCTGGCCCCTGGATGTTGTCACCTCTGCAGGACGATCGTTATCTCTGCTCGCTGAATTGCATGATTTTCCTAGCTGTGCAGAATTAGCACTTCCTACATTTTCCCGGCTTTTCAGGCCGCCAGAAGCATGCATATGAGTGTTCATACCAGTGGCCAGTGGCTAGATTTAGCAGTTTTTTCAGGATGGCTACATAGCTACAATTTTTACTCCCCAAATTAGGTCTTCCCTACATTTCACATCCAAGTGCCTCAGGACAACCGGTAACATGGTGTACTTTTCACTTCATCCTGCCTGCACTCGCCAGTGTCCGGTGTCCTCTCGGAGACCACGAGGTGCCTCCTCTCTGTAGGTCCCCTCCCCAGTGTGTAACCAAGAGAGGTTTCGCAGTTAATGTTTCCTCTGGCATTGTTACGACCAAGGGTTTACATGTGAACGGAGAAGGAGAGAGACAGACTAATGTCCACACAGTACCTACTATGCTCTAGGTACTGAATTGACTGTTTTACGTGTGTGACCTCATTTCACGATCGCAGCAAAACTGTAAGGTGGGTGGGTGGCTTTCTCCTCACCCTCCTGAGACAACAGAGGCTCTGACTGGTAAAGACGTTTGCTCACAATGACTTAGCTGGTGACAGAATTGAGATGTGTGCCCAGACCTGACTCTGAGATCTGTTTATTTTCTCTTATTTTGCTTTCAGTCTCCCAGTACCTGCTTTAACAGCCACCGGTTTATGTGGAAGTGTAGCGGTGGCAGACGGCTGGCCCGTCCGTCACTTAAACGTCTTTCGCGGTGGCCACACACCTGCGAGCCGTCAGACTGTCCTGAAGTTTCCCTCCAGGCTCCGGCCCCCTCCCCCCTTCTCTGAAGTGGAATCTGTAGGGAAGCTATTGTGAACGATGGGTGTGCATTAAGTCGCGTCCTGCAGCCCTCGGGGTCACTGGCCTCGCAGAGGTCCCTTTAACAGCCCAGCATTTGTCACGGACGCTCTGCCTTAGCCTTATGTTTCTATTCCGTCTGCCTCCTGGTACATGTTATCACTTTTTAGTAAGTGTTATGAGCTTAAGGCGTATTCCTTTTTTGTCCCCCCTCATCATTTATCAAACTCGGTTGCCAGGACTGATTATTTTTTATTTTTATTTTTATTTTTTATTCTCACCCGAGGACATTTTTCCATTTATCTTCAGATAGAGCGGGAGGGAGTGAGGGGTGAAGAGAGAGAGAGAAACATCGATGTGAGAGAGACACATCGAGTGGCTGCCACTCACATGACCCCATCAGGGCCGGGGACAAACTGCAACCGAGGTACGTGCCCTTAGCGGGAACCGAACCCGGGACTCTCTGGTCTGCGGGCCGCTGCTCTAACCGCTGAGCCAAACCGGCCAGGGAGGGACTGATTATTTTATGTGCAGTTTGGTCTAACAACATCAGCTAGTTCTCAATGAAGTGAGAAATAAGAGTAGATTTCTCGCATTTAAGTATTTGCGGCCAGAATTTGGGTATTTGTGGCAGACTTTAGGTGGGCTCATAAACTGACATTTTTTTCAGAAGACCACTGAAAACAATCACAGACCGGCTTTTGAAATATTAACTTCAGATCATTCTTACAGCTAAGTAGACAATCTTGATTTTAGTTAAGGCTTGTGGGGAAAAAAAAAATAGACCTAATATGACATGACTTTGGAGATTTCATGCAGCAGAAACCCAGACACATAAGGGTTCCCTTCATTTCGGTCGGTCGTATTGACAGAAAGAACTGATCTGAGTTAGATTTGTTTTTCTCTGTAAGAAAGGAAAAATTAATGTACCTCTAGTGTAGTACCTCTAGTAGGAGGGTAGGAAGAGCATAGACCCTTGACGGCACCTTTACTGGAGGCTGTATGAATCCAGCTGTGATCATGTTTTTAAAAAGAAATCTCTGTTTGGCCCGGCCGGTGTGGTTGAGGGAGACCACACACCAAGGGGTCGCTGGTTCGATTCCTGGTCAGGGCACATGCTCAGGTTGTGGCCCGATCCCCAGTAAGGGGCATGCAGGAGGCAGTCAATTGATGTTCTCTCTTATTGATGCCTCTCTCTTTCTCTTCCTCTCCCTCTAAAAATCACTAGAGAAAAAACAATTAAATAAAAGAAGAAATCTCCATTTGAAGCCGATTGTGGTGTTGCCCATCCTCCCCACCAGAGGCCGTGGGCTCGGTCAGGGACAACGGAGACTCTGTCCTTGGCCCTGCTTCTCAACCATTTGTGCTTTCTCCCCTCCAGCCCGAGGAAGAGCAGTCGGTCTGTGACATCACGGGATCCAGTTCCTCCACCGACGACACGGCGTCCCTGGACCGACATTCCTCTCACGGCAGTGATGTGTCCCTCTCCCAGACACCCACTTTGCACAGGTCTAGAGACCAGCAGTCTCTCGATGGCTTCTACAGCCACGGGGTGGGCGCCGAGGGGCGAGAGAGCCAGCACGAACCCGCTGGCTCAGGTGAGGCGGAGGAGGAGGAAATGGACAGCATCACCGACGTGCCCGCCAGCTGCTCTGTCCTGAGGGGCTCCATGCGCTCTCTGTCCCCTTTCCGGAGGCACAGCTGGGGTCCCGGGAGGAATGCAGCCAGCGATGGCGAGATGAACCACCGGAGGTGAGCTGCCAGGTTGCCTGTTTAATCTCTCTCTCTGCTTGTTTTTGAGAAGTTTCTGATTTGGGCTTATCATTGGCAAAAGCTTTTGTTCTACTGGGGCACAGCAGAACAAAAGAGGTTTTGGAATCGGGGAAACCACTGTTCAAACTCCAGCTCTAGGCCTTTCTGTGTAGACATCCTTGGGCAAGTCACTTGACCTCTCTGAGCTTTGATTTTCTCATCTCTGCTTTTAGAGTACTTACTTGTAGCCATAAACACCACGAGTGAACGTGTCTGTCACACAGAAGATGTTAGTGAAGGGTAACATTTATTCAGGCTGCATTTGTTCATGAAATGCATAGATTAGAAAACACTGGAGGGAATAGTTTCTCAGTTTTCAATTAAGAAATAAACACGAAATCTTACCGTTGGAACACTTCTAAATGGTAAAAGCACTTTTCAGGAGTCGCTCTCTGTGCCTAATGCAGAAAGTTGTAACAGAGCCTCGATCGTTAGTATTTAATCCTCAGAGACTATCAGAATCATGGAATCTCATTAAATCGCTGCTGTTTTCGCGCATGTCAGCTGGTCTCTGGGCACTGTCGTCAGTGTGGCCCGTCGCAGACCTTCAGACCTCGGTTTGGAAGCAGTCTGCAAGAAGACACATTGTATTTGGCTTCTGACCCTTGGCTGCCTATGTAAATTTAAGCGGATGGTTTTATTTATTTTTTATTATTTTTAATGCTTTATAAATTTTTTTTTTAAATTCCAGATGTCCCTCCTTCATGCTTCCTCCAAAGCCACTTTTTTTTTATCCTCACCCGAGGATATTTTTCCATTTTTTGTTCAGATAGAGTAGGAGGGAGAGAGAGAGAGAAACATCGACGTGAAAGGGACACATCGAGTGGCTGCCGCCTGCACTACGCAACCAGGGCCGGGGACAAACTGCAACCGAGGTATGCGCCCTTAGCGGGAACCGAACCCGGGTCTCTCTGGACCGCAGGCCGACGCTCCCAACTTCTGAGCCAAACCGGCCAGGGCCTGACAGTTGTTTTAAAACAGTTTACACAAACAACCTCACTAGAGCAATTACTGTGTTTTTTTCCTTTTTTTTTTGAAAGAAAAAACTCTTGACTTCCTTATAATACTGTGGGTCTGTTTTCCTAGCTGTACGTACATGTAATCGGATGACGTCACTCACTCCTCCCTTTATTCAACCACCTGCCAGGATTTCTAGGTTGTGGATGCACAGAGGTGAACGAGACAGTTCCCGGCTTCACGGAGCTCAGACAGTGCCTTCCACTTTCCTAACTTGCTTCTCTTTCCCGACTCCTTTAATAACAGATCATCTCATGTAATTTTCCAATGTTCTTCGGGAGTCAGGCAGTGTCACCCCCATTTTTGCAGCTGGGACTAGTGCACTTAGTTTGTCACCTGCCCAAGGTCAGTAGAGTCCTGCCTTCTGGTCTCCTAGGCAAGTGCTCACTGTGTAATTCCCTATGACGCTTGGGGGGACTGCAGATGCTTGTCTTAACAAGAAGGACTTGCGCCCGGCCAGTGTGGCTCAGTGGCTGAGCGTCGACCCTGCACCAACAGGTCGCCGGTTCGATTCCCAGTCAGGGCGCATGCCCAGGTTGTGGGCCCGATCCCCTGTGGGGGGCATGCAGGAGGCAGCCAGTCGATGTTCTCTCTCATCGATGTTTCTATCTCTCTCCCTCTCCCTTCCTCTCTCTCTAAAATCAGTAAAGAACAAATAAATAAATTACAGGTCATTATGAATCTTCAGATATTTAAAGAATATATAAGGACTTGCTTTATTTGCTGCATAGTTTTTGTATACGTTAGAATACCAAAATGATGTAAATAGCAATTTCTATAAGTTTATTTTTGGGGCTTTATTCATGCTATATTTTTTCTTCTTCTTCTTTTTTTTTTTATCCTCACCCGAGGATATTTTTCCATTTTTTTTTCGTACAGATAGAGTGGGAGGGAGAAAGAGGAAGGGAGAGAGAGAGAGAGAGAAACATCGACGTGAAGGGACACATCGAGTGGCTGCCACCCGCACGACCAACCAGGGCCGGGGACAAACTGCAACCGAAGTACGTGCCCTTAGCGGGAACTGAACCCGGGTCTCTCTGGACCGCAGGCCGACCTCTAACCGCTGAGCCAAACTGGCCAGGGCTTCTTTTTTGTTGTTGTTGTTGTCTTTGAAGCATTCATACCAATACAAAAAATAAGGGTGTAGAGAAAAATACTTACAGAAGGACATACTTGTCTTAGATGATAATCGTGTCAAGACATGAAAGTTTATTTTATATAGAAACCATTTTCCTTAATAACCCACTAAGGGTCCCTTTGCCATAACCTTGATTTAAGAGACAGATGGGACTTTATGGATCATTTAAGTCAGATGAGGAAATTGAAGCTCAGATTAAAGGATTTGCTCAAGATTAAATAATGATCTTTTCGCTGATCTAAAAGTAGAACCTAAGTTATTTATATTTGCAACCCATTAATGTCGTGGAATCTCCTATTTGACCTTAGCATTAAGGATTACCCAGAACCACTGTCCCCATACCTCTGGAGATAATGGGATGAGAGTCAGGTATCCCTTTAATTAATCTGACTAACTCTTACGGTATTGCCTGCATTCAGTGTAACCTGACTTTTCAAGGGTTAAGAAAACCTTTAGAATGTTTTGAATGGCCTTTCTTTTTTTCTGATCCTTTTACTTTTAGCATTTACTGAACCTGGGAGCAAAGTAGCCCTCCTCAGACTCTTTTGCCTCTGATATGTTGTTCATTCCATAGTCCTTCATCCCCCTCCTTCCTGTACTGTTTCTCTTTGGGGATTGTGTCTCTTCCCAGTGTGATGTCTGTATGTTTCATGTGTTTGTATCCATTTGTTTCACCTCGGCACTGACCTCTCCCACCATTCATTTTCAGTTCAATGCGCGTTCTCGGGGATGTTGTCAGGAGGCCTCCCATTCATAGGAGAAGGTACAGAGTTCACTAACTTGTTGGACTAACCGTGTCGCCTCCGAGCATATACTAACACGCATCTCATTCTTCCGCTTATTCCATGATTAAAGCGCTGTTTTTAAATACTGTTACATCAGCTTCAGGCAAATAACATATAGATACTTCACTGGTTTCTTGAATCTGAAGTTTTGATCATAGATATGGTCCCCCCAACTTTCTCCAGAAGAATTCGAAGAAATGTTTACATTGTGCTTCTCTAATGGACCCTAGGTTGGGACCTTTTCTTTCTTTCCAAAAAAGAAGGGGGGGTGGAGAACCAGGAATGTGTGCTTAATACAAAATGTAAAAATATTAAATTAAGGCCCTAAAGTATTTTCAACACTTTTTTTTTTGTTTTGTTTTTGTTTATCCTCACCCGAGGACATTTTTCCATTTTTTGTTCAGATAGAGTGGGAGGGAGAGAGAGGAAGCGAAAGAGAGAGAAACATCAACATTAAAGGGACACATCGAGTGGCTGCCACCCACACGACAAACCAGGGCCGGGGACAAACTGCAACCGAGGTACATGCCCTTAGCGGGAACCGAACTCGGGTCTCTCGGGACCGTAGACCGATGACGCTTTAACCGCTGAGCCAAACCGGCCAGGGCTGGCAACTCTTTAATATCAACTTATTAAAACTGTTCACTTGATGACCCTGGAAGGTAGCAAGTTGCTGGATGCCATCCTAGTCAGCACAGAGATGCAGGCGACCAGCCACTCCAGTGACCGCTGCACCCTTAATTCTGTAGGAAGAAGAAGAGGCGTACTTTTAAATTTTGTGTTAAGCCTTAACTAGTTGAAACATTCCAACAAGTATTAAAAGGTAGGGGAGAAGGTTAGTTTTGTTTTTAATCCAGAACTCTCTAAATTTGAAAACAAAGCCCAAGAACCATTCCATGTTACCCCCCACTAACAGGAATTGGGGACAGTAGGATGTTCTAAAAAATACTCTTTGTTGTGCAAGGCGTTTTCTGCTACTGCGGGACCATCTGTGACTTCCTGGGTCCTTGGCAAAGCATGTCCCTCTTTCTGTCTTCATTCCCTTCGTCTTAAATTTTATCCCAGTCTCTCACATACCATTTCTGAGAGGAAAGGGATGTTTGAATCTGTAGAAGGAGATTACTTTTATATAATAAAATTGTTCCTGTAATTTATAATTTGCCAATGTATATTCACTTCCTGATTTAACCACATTCTGTTTTTAATACGAAGTTAGCTATTTAGATATAATATGCCTTTGTATTAACAGTTTGGAGATTTACAGTGAAGGTAATCATTTTAAAGAATGGACTTCTGCCCTGGCCAGTTTGGCTCAGCGGTTAGAGTGTCGGCCTGCGGTCCAGAGAGACCTGGGTTTGGTTCCCGCTAAGGGCATGTATGTCGGTTGCAGTTTGTCCCCGGCCCTGGTTGGTCGTGCAGGAGGCAGCCACTCAGTGTGTCCCTTTCACATCGATGTTTCTCTCTCTCTCTTCCTCTGTCTCCCTCCTGCTCTATCTGAATAAACAAATGGAAAAATGTCCTTGGGTGAGGATAAAAAATAAATAAAAAGAATGGACTTCTGAGTCTCACGTGTGCTTGAAAACACATCAAGGCTTCTGTCTGCACACACAGCGAATTGTGTTGGTCAGTCTGATCTCGCCTTCCAGACGACAGACGTGCCTCTCTGTGTGTTTCAACTCTCTCCTCCTGCACTTGAGACCTCTATACTGCTAATTTAATCCGATTCAAGATGTTTTATCATTTAAAGTATTTTAAAATGACCTTAAAGCTTTTTACTTTTAGAAAAGCCTTAGGGGGGTAGCTCTTAATATTTATTCTCTCACCATTTTCCTCGTCTCCTCCCCTCTCAAAAACACCCATTTGTCAACAAAAGAAGGTTGTTAGGTGTGGAGTGGATGCTCCCTTATATCCTGGGATGTGTTCCAAGACCTTCCATGGATGTCTAAGACTGTGCATAGTACCAAGCCCTGTATATACTATTTTTTCCTGTGCACACCTATGATAAAGTTTAATTTATAACTTAGGCACAGTAAGAGAGTAATTACACAAACTCATAAAATAGAACAATTATAACACCATACTGTATTGTGAGAAGGTTTTTGAGGCCATTGTTAAGTAAAATCAGGGTAACTTGAACACGGGCACTGTGATACCTAGACAGTCGGTCTAACTGTCGCGACGGCTGCTAAGTAATTGACTAAGAGGCGGGGAACGAAACAGCTTGGGGAATCTGGATGAGGGGATGATTCACCTCCCGGGGTGATGGAGTGGGATGGTGTGAGATTTTGTCGCACTACCCAGACAGCCACATACTTTAAAACTTATTATTTGTTTATTTCTGGAAGTCTCCACTTCATATTTTTAGACCCTGGTTAGCTGAAACCTTAGAAAACAAAACCACGGATAAGGGGGACATTTATTGTATTCAAGATAGTCGGGCTTTTGGTGTCTGCTGGCTTCCCATTTCCAGGGTTCAGGAGGGAGCTGCGTAATTTTTCTTGCTGTCCCCCTCGTGAAAACAAAGGCAGGTCACTGTAGAACTTTGGGGCCCAAATTATAGCAGTTTATTTTTAAAAGATAGTTTGTGTTAATCAAAAGTCTTGACCTCTTGATGCAGTTCTCTTTACAGAGTAACTGACACTCTGAATGGGTTATTTTTTTTAGCTGGCTATAGTTATTTAGCTTTTCCAACTCCGCATTTTCTGTCCCGGCTGCTGTAAATATCAGGGCTGAGGATAGTCGAGGAAGTCGATGAACCAATAAATGAAGTTTAAAATTTTTGTATGGAAATTCAAAAGACAAGTTTCTGAGTATGATAGAATTGCTTTAAAAAAAAAAATGAAATGAATCCCTTCATTATTAAAACGCAAGCAAAAGTGACCATTGCCATATGCCTTATTTTTACCATGAGAACCTGGAGAGGGGGTTTGAAAAGGGATTTGAGTCTTGACTGGGTGTCGTCATTATGACAGATTTATGAATTGTCCAGCTTAGAGGGATCCTTACTAACAGCACACGAGGAAACCAATGACTCAGTGAGCCTGCCGCCACAGTGTGGCCTGTCATTGTTCCCTCCAGCTAAGGTTCCGAGATGCTGTGGTGAGAGAGAGGTGGGAACAGGGGCGTATACGCAGAGACTGTCCCAGTCATGGAGAAACACCCCCAGAGGATGCGGGCACAGGAAGCCTCAAGGGGGTTCTTCGTCAGGGTTGTCTAGAAGGAACTTGGTTTCCCATTGGATTTGTTATCCTGTAAGGAGCTCACAGAGTCATTTCCAACACATCACCTAGCCAAACATCAGTAGAACACATTCTCAAAGCTCCCGTGGTTTTTATTCCAGCCTTTTTCTAAATCAGTGTTGCGTTTCTAATGTTTTGATGTTCAGATCGATCCATCTGTCTGTAACTGTGCCCTTTCTTTTTAAACCCAGTAACCTCATCCCTGTTTCATCTTTTCTCCCTCCAATTCTGTCTCTGTGTCTGGCGTCACCCCTAGTATGAGCTGGTGTCCCTCTGGTGTGCAGTATTCTGCTGCCCTGGGTGCTGACTTTAACTACAGAAGGTATGGAATCGTCGTGTGTCCGGCCGGAGGGGGGTCACACAGCGTGGCGCGTGGGCTTTTGGCTTGGACTGGCTTCTCTGTGGCTGGATGGCGGAGGGGCGCCTGCTTGGTCTGCGAGCCCACTGTTCCGTTGCCTCTGCTGTCAGCATCCCTAATCCGGTTGACGGGGCACAGCCCAGGAGTCGGATGGTGTACCTTGGCGCATCCTCTTTGTCTCCGGGGCTGTAGATTGGTGTTTTCTGCAGACGTGTCTCCATGGTAATGCGAGAACACGTCTCTTTTTGTGTTGATCTGGCCTCGTTCCCCGATCCTGGGAATTCCCTCATCCCGAGGAAAGCAATACAGAAGCAACGCAGCTCCTGAGATGCCCTTACTTCTGTTATGCTACCAAACCCACCAATAGCTTTCGAGTCCAAATTGACGGCTCCTCGTTCGATGTTCTCTCTACTAAGCAGTCGGATTTAATGACTCAGACATTTTCAGGCTTACGTTTTGTGGCGATCGTAGGTCTGGTTTTCTCAGGCTTTTACAAATCATTCGCAATAGAAAACTAAATTTCTTCTTCGTTTGCCTGTCTTCTTATCCCCGGGATTAAAGATGACTTTTACAGCAACATTACTTATAGTTCAGTCATGATTTCTATTGTCATATTGAAATAAGGAAAACCAAATCCATTGTTTAATTCACCCACTAGAGAAAATAGAGACATATGGTTTCAGTTCATAGTAAGTAATTTGTGAAACAAAAAAACAAATACAAGCCTTTCTGGACTGCCATTTGTGAATCGTTGGTAGCAATTAACTGTCCGGTTTGAGCAGAAATAACGAAACAGCTTCAGTATCCCTTCGAACACAGCTCATCTGCTCGTAACTGAGGACACGTCCAGCTACAGCTATATTTTGAGATCTTGTTTGTTTTAAAGAAGCCTTCCTTGTAGTTGTAACGTGAGTTATTCTGGCCAGCCAACCCCAATGAGGTTAGAGGCTACCCTCTCTCTATGGCCACCTGCTTATAGAAAGAGGTTTTTACTCTGCAAACCACAACATTCTTTAATCCAGGGATCCCAGTTTGGCTACGAAACCCGAACTTGGCCTTTTTTTCTCTCCTTGGTCAATATCAGGACAAAAAGTTAGAACTTTTAGACCTAATAGCTTTTCAGCTTTTGTTCTTCAAGGTGTCCTGTGTGCCTGTCTGCAACTAACAGTCCTCAGGAAGTGTGTCAAGCAGTTGTTGTCCAGATGTGCACAGACAATAATGCTAATGGGTACCACGTGGGTTTCCTGGGGTGGATGCTCACCTATGAAGCTAGAAAGCTCAGCGAGACTGTAGTTGAACGTCAAGTTACAAAGGTCGACCTAATGGAGTCGGGCAAGTCTGTCTCTTCATGTGTCTTCTGAAAGTTACTTATGCTCATTTTTCTCTGTGCCATTTAACTATTTGGCATTAGCAGAGCTAGATTCGTGCAAAAAGCAAGGGACAAATCATAAATAAAAAATCAGTAAAGGCATATGGTCTGTCCATATGATATATTGGGGGGGGGGGGAAATCAGAAGATGACCTTAGACGGTTCATCGTGTGAACAGGTTGACCGAGGTAAGACAGTCTAAGTGGTGTGTTCTTCCTCAGCACTCCGAGACCTGAGGGGGGAGCTCGGGGGTGCTCATCTGTGCTGGGCCTCATAGGCAGCCTTGCTACTTGACGTAGAAATAACACGTGAGCAAGAGAGATCGCACGAAAGGGCTTTGTATCCTCCTTTCTTTCAGAGACTCGGAAATCGAGGGAGTTAACTCTTGTGCTCTGTGTTCAGTTTCAGCCTAGAAGGCTTGGCTGGAGGAGCTGGTGTGGGGAACCAGCCCCCCTCATCCCTGGAGGTCAGCTCTGCAAACACCAAAGAGCTCAGGCACCCTTTCAGTGGTGAGGAGCGAGGTGACTCTTTGGTGTCACTGTCAGAAGAGGATCTGGAATCGGGCCAGAGAGAACACAGGATGTTTGGTCATCAGGTAAGGTTGAAAGGCAGAGATGATGCTAGTTTGGAAAGCCTTAATTTCGTTTCCCTCACTGTGTCCTTACACTACAAACAACGAAGGCAGTAGTCCGTTAATCTGAGGCCAACAGCGACAGTTACTTACCCATAGTAAACTCAGTCTAGCACAAAACAGGTTTTTAGCACTTAATGCCAATTAAAGAATATTAGTAATCCGCATAGATTTAAATACTCCACCAAAGCAACTTTTATTTTTAATTAGCAAAGTACCTAGGACATTAAATTGTCTTTCTCCTTCTTTTACCCCCCTAATAGTCAAATGAGTTTTGAAGGGTTTCACATACCATTATTGAATTTCCCAATTTTCATAGACATCTCAAGTTTCTCTTTCCTAGGACAAAAAAAAAATCTTACTTTTTTTTTTTTAAATAATAGTTTATTGATTTTTAGAGATAGAGAAAGGGAGAGAGAGGGAACATTGATGTGAGAGTGTAACATCGATTGGCTGCCTCCTGCGTGCCCCTTACCAGGGATGGAGCCTGCAGCCCCGGCATGTACCTGACTGGGAATTGAACTGTGACCTTTTGGTGCACAGGACAATGCCCATGCACTGAGCCGCACCAGCCCGGGCAAACAAATCTTACTCTTTCTCATCACCTTTCTAGGAAAGGGCTGTTCACTCTCTCTCCTTCCTATCACTGCCAGTTCTTGCGATAGCACCTACACTCCCTGCTGTCTTAGCCTCACCCCTAATGATCTCTTCCTGTCCATACTCCTGAAAGTCCTCTCTTGAAGGCCATGAGTTTCCCTGTCACCAAATCAAGTGACTTTTTCTCAGTTCTGTCTTCTCCAGCCCTTCCTTATCACTTAGCACTTCTGACACCCCCTTGGGGAGTTTTTGAGTTGAGAATTTGAATGATACGCTTTTCCAACATCCCCGCCCCGCCCCCGCTTCCTCCTCTTGGGCAAAGGAGACTTTGGATTAATTTCTGAGAGCATTTCAGGATATATATGCAAATGTAACATTTTGGGTTTTTTTGTTTTTTTTTAATTGATTTTTAGAGGGAGAGGGAGAGAGAGAGAGAAACACTGATGAGAGAGAACATAGACTGGCCGCCTCCTGCATGCCCCCCACTGGGGATCAGGCCCACAACCTGGGCATGTGCCCTGACCGGGAATCGAACCAGCGACCTCTTGGTGCGTGGGTCGATGCTCAACCACTGAGCCACCCTGGTCGGGTCATGTGAAACATTTCTAACTAAACAAACAAAAAAGGTTAACACCTGTCTGAATAGGTGACTGGAATTTTAGGTAAAAATATAGTGGAACATCTCTTTTTTGTTGTTGAATATATATTGGGGTGACATTGGTTAATACAATTATATTATCTATATATAAGTGTTGTATGTTCACCACCTATGTCATCTCTTTCCATCACTATTTATCCCCCCTTTACCCTCTTCTACCTCCTCCCACCCCCAAAACTTTTCTAATTCAGCAAGCAAACACAAATATGGAACAGCCTGTACTTTGAAAAGGTGTCTGAGGTTTTGTGTAGACATTTAATTTTTATTACATCCTACTACATAGCAGTGATGTGACCAAATATAAATCTGGCACCAGGAGGCAGTAATGAAGGTGTTGCTTATGGCCATGTGAAAGCCTATGAGAATTTAGGCCTAATGAAGATCAAATCGAAGGCCTCAAGGAGGCCAGCTGCGCCTGGCCTTCCTGGAACTCTGCGAACCTCCAGTTTTTCATCTGCTGTGCAACCTCAGAGTGAATATCCAAGCTGTCTGCATCTCCAATCTGGAGGAGTTGCCTGCAGCCAACTTCCTGTTGAAAGTCTCTGCCTTGCCCTGAGGTCATTTTTCAGACCTCACAGTTGTATTGGAAACATAGCAACTGTGCCTCAGACTCCATGGTTACACAGGAAACAAGCTCTAAATAATCAGAAGTCCTGAGCGCAGGCGGGTGGAGTTCATGCTAGTAACGGGTTTTCATTCCACCACCCCCTGCAAGTCAGAAGGAGGCAGATTTCAGCCTCCCACGACGGCAAGGGACTTTTCATAGTTGTTCGTTCACAATTAATGGGCTCTCCAAACAACAGGAGTGTGCTGGTTACCACTGACTATTTCAGGGCCAATGTTGCAGGAATTTCTGCAGTTGGTTGGATTACAAGGCCTTGAAGCCTCTGAATTTTTGGAGGGAGTTAAATTGATTGAGTTTCCATCACCCTTGTGTAGAGAAGCAGTCCGATCTTAGAAGAGGAAGTGAAAGACATTCAGTTTTCTTTCCAGACACGGGGCTGCTTTGCTTGTCATCCTGAAACCTTCTTACTTGCTCCTCTGTTTCTCCCTCTTTAAGATCAGAGCATCATTACTATACTTCTATAAGAGAGAGTAGATTTTCAAAGAACAAGAACCGTATGTAGTTTGATATTTCTAGTGAAATTATTTTATTTGATTATGCATTCAGCCGATGTTAATTAAACACTTACTAAGTTTGAAACGGTGTTAATTATTGTCAGGGGTAGGAAACCACTGTAAAGGGTGCATACTCTAATTATCCCCAGTGTACAGATAAGAAAACAGGCTCAGAAAAGCTGAGTAACTTCTCTGCAGTTGAGCAGCTGGTAAGTGGCAGGCAAGGTCTGGCTTCGGTCCAAGTCTGTCTGACTGCAGAATGTAAAGTTTCGTGCTCATCAAGAATACAAGAGCATGAATTTCTTCCCTTCTCTTTCCTTTACAGACATGTCACAGATCTAAACAGCAGGGATTCAATTACTGTACATCAGCCATTTCTTCTACGTTGACAAAATCCGTCTCATTAATGACCATCAGCCATCCTGGGTTGGACAGTGAGTATATTACTTCGTTAAAATTTTAAATGTATTTAAAACTCTTTCTGTCATTTTTCTCACTCTCAGACCCTGTAATATTAACTCCCAAAATTTGCTTGCCTCTTCCTCTGAATGACTGGCTCGTCATTTAAACAGAAAAGGTGAAGTGGATTTCAGCTTTGTGATCATTCTCCTCTTACTAATTAAATATCTCCCTGATACTTTAAATTTATTATATGTGGCGGCCTGACCCTGACACATTTTTTAAAACTTAGTTGGAAATAGTTTTTAGGCTTTAAAATTAATTGCAAAAACAATACAAAGAATGACCAATTGTGTTTGCTTGGAGTCCCCAAATGTTAAGAGACTTGATGCTCTTATGTCTCAAGGATGTTCTTGTTTTACTGCAGTACTATTCCACAAATTTTATCCACTGTTATTTTCCTGAGCTCTTCAACAAGGTCAAGTTCGTGAAGGACAAAGAAAGACTGAGATAGGGTTTTGGTTAAGTGAGTGCTAAGGGGATTACGTGTGAAACTGATTAATGCAAGTGCATGAAGTCCAGGGTCCATTGACTGAAGTTATAGAGAGCTCTCTGGCTTCCATGAGCACAGGACATTTTCAAATGAAAGATACTCGAAGACATTTACATTGGATCCCAATGTTTGTCCCAGAAAGGCAGCTTGTTCTTTGTGGGAAAAAAAACAAAACTCACTTTTTTGTATTATTTTTAAAACACTGATATTTTTTTTCCCGTGAGTAGTCAGTGAGAGCTTGATGTACAGATACATACGATTACTGCTTCAAATACCAGCCTGGCCTGTTTGGAAAGGTGCCTAACGTGACTTATTCTCAGAGCTACAGGTGTACATAGAACTGTAACAGAAACGGCTTTTCCCGCCTTTGTTGGGGTTTTGCTTTGATTTGGCTCTGGATCAGAGGTTTTGTTGACATCGGATGAAAATTAGTATATTTAGTAATGGTTGATAGTGGATTTGATGAGCCTGTAGTGCCGGAGACAGAGCGGAAAGCACCCTTGAGTGAGACATGTCAGCTCTGTGTACCCTCCTTCCTGGACTAGCGTGGTGACCGGTGGAGCGGATACCCCACAGTGACAGAATGTGTCCCACAGAGAGGCCTTTCTCCTATATTTTTGACAAGCGCTCTCTTGCCTCATGCATGAAACACTTCATTATTTCCTCCCCCAAAATGCCAGATGGCTTTTTCCTGTGTTCTCAGTTGCTGGCCCAGCACCGTACATGACGCAGGGAGCTCCCACGGAACTCCGACCTCGAGTCCAGAGATGCTTGCTGCTCGTTCCTGGGGACGCTTCTCCTCAGCTCCCTGGGGGACTGACCGCTGTCAGGGTGCAGCTTTCAGCGAGGGTTCAATCCTTTCATTAGAACAGGGTGCCCTCTTTCTGATGGGTAGCGTACATCTCAGCAGGTTTGGAGGGGAGGTCGCAAGTTGGTTGACTGGCCCCACTTCCCTGAGCCAGCATGTGCTGTAACTGGAGCTCAGTCACTTATTTCTCCTTACTCCCTCCCCTTGCACAGTTAGTTTTCCCAACTATATTTTCTGTTCTGCACCAGAAACATGATGCATTCTGTGGTAGATGGAACAGTCCTGGCTGTCGAACAGACCACCGGAACTTCTGTTCCCTGTGCTGTGCCTCGAGGCATCAGGACAGCCGAGAGTTCTCAGTTGCCTACAGACGCAGAGCTTCGGTTCCAGATCTCATGACCCATCTTTGGTCATGGTCCTAGCTGAGACTGTCATCAGTAATACCTACACAGTGACTGTGTAGCCCGAACGTTTGGTACACCTAGTGGCTGTTGCACCTTGGGCTAGATAGATACTAAAACTCTGCCTCAATTATTTGAACTGTTAGACAGGGATAATAATATGATAAGGCTTAACTGTGACTTTATTTTAAAGTCCTTAGCATATTCTCCGGCTTATGACAAGTTCTTGTTAGCGTTATGGAGTTAGTTCCCAGTGCCCAGAACGGAGCGCAGGTCCATTTTTCTCTGAGTATAGTTTCAGCGATGTTAAACTAGGACATTGTCCCTCATTTTCTTTAAGTGGGAAAATGATTTTGTCTAACGAACACGCTTGTCGAGGGACAAAATACTTTCTGAAATCAGCCTTCTCTCATTACTTTTCAGCTTCTGCCTGTGTTCTGTCTTCTTCCTTTAAAGAAATTAGGAGCTACCTTGGCCAGTTTGCTCAGTGGTTAGAGCATCGGCCCATGGACCAAGGTGTTGCGGGTTCAATTCCAGGTCAAGGGCACGTACCTGGGTTGCAGGTTCGATCTCTGGCCTTGGTCGGGGTCATGCGGGAGGCAACCAATTGATGCCTCTCTTTCTCTCCATCGTAATTTCCCTCACTTCCAGTCTATCTAGAATAATCAATGGAAAAATGTCCTCGGGTGAGGAGTAACAAAAAAATAAAATAAAAAAGAAGAAAGAAAGAAATGAGCTGCTTCCCCCACGGTCTTTCACATTCAGACATCTCTGAAAATGGACCTTCACCGAGCCGCCGTCTGGAAGGTCTTGTATCGTTTGCTAGATTAGAAAAACAGACAAACTCCCAGCCTCATTCCTGAGCGGGGATCCGTTGCAAAAACCCACTGATGCAGAGGGAGACACCGAGTACAGCCGGTGACTAAGATATTTCCGCATCATTTCGTGGGATGGAAAATCAGACGGGCGGCAACTGATTGAGGGACCACAATGGGTGGGAGAGCTTCCTAGCTCCGATCTGCGGTGTTGATGGAAGAACAGCGGTGGACGCATCTTGCCGGCTCCTGTTCGAGACGCAGAGTGGCTGCGACCCTCCGTGCTGCGTGGGAAACTCCAGCAGGACAGCCCTCGGAGAATCCGCCCCAGGAAGGGTGTTGCAGCGTTCCTCCTCATTGCGTCAGAGAGGATGGGGTGGGGACCCCCAGCCTGCCAGGAGACGCGCACCGTTTCCAGACGGGATTTAAGAAGAAGCTTCTTAAAGGAATAATTCCGTTTTTATTTTATTTTATTGTTTATTTTTGTTACTCCTCGCCCGAGGATATTTTCCCACTGATCTCTTTAAAGAGAATGGAACGGAGGGAGGGAGGGAAGAAGAGAGACCGAGAGAGGGAAACATCAACATGAGAGAGACACATCGATTGGTCGCCTCCCACATGACCTCGACCAGGGCTGGGGGTCAAACCTGCAACCCAGGTCCGTGCCCTTGACCGGAATCAAACCAGAGACCCTTCGGCCCTCAGGCCAATACTCTGACTGCTGAGCCAAACTGGCCAGGGCTAGTTTAGTGTTTCAACCTTACACGGTTCCATTGCTTGTGCCCAGTAGATGCCTACAAACAGTAGAGAAGCCAGCACGTTGATTGTATCCCTGGAAGGACTCTAACACATTACTGGTGGCAGTGTTCAAAGGAGAGCTGTACCCCTGAGATATTTTAACTTCACGGGCTTCTTGAATGAGATTTCATTTCCTCCTCCATGTCGCATGGTTATCAGAGTGGTGTTCACAAGTGGCACTTGTCCTGATCATTCGGATACCCTCACTCCTCCTGTGGCAATTGACCACGTTCCTTCTGTGTGCCTCGATGGGAACACGGGCTTGTAATTTAATAGTTGGCATTAGACTGTGAAAGCAAAGTCAGTCTTGAGAGCTGACCTGTGCCCTTTTCATATGTAATACGCACCAGATCTAAACAGATAATAATCCATGTGGCCAGAGATCCGCGTGCGCCCCCAGAGAGTCAGGCATCAGTGCTGATGGGGATGTTTCATCTCTACTTTCTCTGCTACTTTTCTCTCTTCTTCTAACCGTGGCCAGTGGGATGAGAACGCATCGGAATACATTTCTTTTCCAAATACGTTATTTGGAAAATAACATGGACAGATATGTCAGAAGAAAAATTTGGTCAAGCGCCCCCGAAGTTCAGACCAAAAGAAAAGAATTTGCTGAGCGAATTAGTATGTGGAAAGATGGACTGAGAGACTTGGGCTTGTCATCTAAGAGCAGTGGAGTGATTTACGTTGTTCACATTACTGATCAATTGAATGGAACACGTCATGAAGAGCGTGTTGGGTAAGAGAGGCGGGCATAGCGGTGGGGGCCATTCCAGGATTCAGATGAGAGTATTTGGGGACCTGAATCAGGGCCTACAGCAGTGGCAGGAGGAGAGAAGTGGATGTTCAGAAAATTCCAGAAGACAAAATCAAAAGGACTGAGATGTGACATAAGGATTCAAGCAGGGATGGTGCCCACATTTCAGTTTTGAATAATGAATTAGATTCAGGTACTCCCTCCCCCCCATGAAGGAGGAGGAGCAGATCTGGAGGACAAGATAAGTTTACTTAGGTCCTGGTTTCGTTTGAGTTGCCTACGGGACACCCACGTACAGGTGAGTAGTGAGATGAATGAATCTTGAGCTCAAAGGAGAGATCTGGCTGGAAAGTAGAAGTCATAAGTCACCAGTATATATTATGTGCAGACGAGTTAAGAGATCAGAGGGAATGAGGAGATTTGGGGTGAGGAGGAAGAGAGCCAGATGCAGAATCCTGAGGGATGACACTGTTTCTGATGTTTTTACGTTGAAGGGAAAATAATGCCAGCTATAAATTATGACCATTAAAAATAATTTACTTCTTGCCTGGCCGGCGTGGCTCAGTGGACTGAGTATCTCCCGTGGAGTGAGTATCGTCCCGTGGACTGAGAGGTCCCAGTTCGATTCCTGGTCAGGGCACATGCCTGGGCTGCCACTCGATCCCCAGTAGGGGGCGTGCAGGAGGCGGCGGATCAATGTTTCTCTGTCACATCGATGTTTCTCTCCCTCTCTCTCTCAAAGAAATCAGTAAAAACATACTAAAAAAAAATAATTCACTCCTTTTTTTATAATCTAACAAGTACATATTTGTTGGATGAGTTTTAAGCTGCCTTAGAATTCCATATATTCAGAAATAAAGATGACCATGTGAATAAATTGCATTGCTTGTCTAGACAGCCCTTCTGGGAACCCTGCAGGCCAGTGGCGTTCTGTCCCACTTGGGTTGGTGGTGCCTGTGCCTTCGTCCTGGTGTGATCTGTGCCTGTTCTAACGTCTCCCGTTGACCCACTTAGCAGCCCAGCAGCAGCCGCAGCCGTCACGGCGGATCTCCTTCTCCGTCAGCATCTCTCCGCTCCTCCTTAAGTCTAAAACTCTCTTTTCTCTCGGCTCTTCTCATTCCAGTGGTGAGGAGGAGGAGCCGCAGAGTAAGTAAGCAACCGTGGTGTCCAGGGGCTGCTCCCCAGGGTCTGACCAGCCCTGAAAATGCTCTAGGCTTAGCACTAAGAAACCGTCTGGGGACTTTCGCCCCCCTGCATGCCGTCATGTCTAAGCCGTTTGCTTTCACGCTTTGCTTTGGAAATTAATCTGGATCAAACCGTGTTTGTCTTCTGTCCACTACCTCCACTGCTTAATCCAGGGGCCTGTCCCAGGACACAGATTTCTTCAACGACATGAAGGGTGTGTTCCCATCCCTCCTTGCACCTTCTGTAATACTGAGCAGTGATTTCACCAAACTTTCCATTTCATAATGTGGTTTTCATCTGCCCCCGTTTCACTTATTTTGTCCCATGGGACAGATATCTACAAGTCCACCCGTGGTGTTTGAAAGCTGATGTTAAGTTTTTCTTCTTCTCACCTTTTCCTCCTCTTTCCCCTCCTTGGAACTTTATTTTTCCCTTGTCCCTTTTCTGCACCGTAGGTTTCAGATAAATATGTTCTTACTTGACAACACCTAGACAAAAAACTTGCCAAGGTACCCGTTTTAGTAAACTTGGACAGGAAGTGAGCCCTCCCCCCCTTTTTATGAACATTACCGTTTTCAATTCTGCAAGATTGTACCATATTCCGGGGCTATTTTTAATGGCAAAATTATTTCTAACAGAAAGTTAAATGATGAATTGTCTTTATTTCATATAACTAATAAGAGTCTCGGGCAATTAGAATATCTACATGCCTGGGCACCCTGATTCCCTACCGCTTGCTGACCCTTTCCACAAAATTAAATTGTAATATTTTAAGCAGTGTTAGCTCAGGGTGACATTTTTGGCATTGTCCTTAAAGGAAAGTGCCTATCCACACTAAGGCAGAGTTTAATTAATTTCCTTTAAGTGGATGTCATATATTCAGTACCTTTTCACAACTCACAGATGTGTGGGAAACAGGCACACGATAAGATACTTTATGCCACTTACAGTAAGAGGGAAGTTGTGAACATCCACTGACAACTTTGCGTGCTCAGAAATTCTCAGGCTGTTGCATCTCAACGTGTTCATGATACTGTGGGACATAGGCAGCACAACAGAGAAAGCAGACAGGGGTCCTGGTAGTATTTCTTCTACCACTAAAAGAAAATGATGATGATGAAAGTTAGGAAGGACGCAGAAAAGAGCCGGAGCTTGAAGAAACCTTTGAATCAAGTATACACCATTCCTCCAGATGTGCTCCTTAAACCCAGAAATACCAGTGAGCGGGGGGGGGGGGGGGGGGGGGGGGGCAGGGCAGCAGGAGAAGAGGCAGAGGGGGTGGACCTATGGCCAAGTGCATTGAGGAAACTGGTTTCAGCAGGTTTCGGACGGCAACGTGTACATTGTGGATTTCCCAAGGTAGTATTCGCTGCCTTGTGTTCACAAACTTATTAGTAAGTTAAATTTAGTGGCAGATTTCTTTGGTGTTGTGAGTAATCACAGCATGGAAGTAATACTGGTTATTTCATACTCTTCCATGCCCTAAAACCTGAAGACACTTCAGGAACGTCAGCGCCAAGGTGCCGTTTTTAATTGATTCACCAAAAATCTACGGGGAGCCTAATTTTGGTTTGGTTAGGCTCTGTGCCGGTTGGTGTTTTTAATGGATTTTATTTTCAGTTTGTTCCTATCACTGGTGCAGTAACTTACTAGGTAATGCTTAGGTAGACAACAGGGTTGAGAATTTATTGCTGGATGTTACATTCAGGGCTCATTTGGGTGGAAAAAGTTTTCAAGACGCTGATCTGAATCATACTTTGGGGGTTTTTGTTTGTTTGTTGACTTTGTCTTAGTAAATCAAGGCCTCCTGAGATTAAAATGCTGATGATTTCACACCTAGGCCATGCAGAACTGAGGGACGGGTCCCCGATCATATTCTTACTCGGCTCCTCTGTCCCTCTCACCCGGCTGTTGGTACCATACATTGTAAGTGACTAGAAGAAGAACAGCAAATAGGTCAAAGAAAAGCTACAGAAAGCAGTCTTTTGAAGACTTAAGAGTTTTAAGTTTCTTATGCATTATTCCCACCTTTTGGCTATTTACTTAGTAGTGACTGGGATTTTGCATCTGTTCAGAATCTGGAACAATTTGGGAGTGGGGGGGCTAATGACAGCGGTGTGCCTTCTGTTCTTCCACTTACCGCCCTGCTGTCTGACTTAGTCCTAGTTTTCATTGCGTTTGTTTTTTTAACTTGGAGAGTACGATAATTAAAGCTGGGTACAGTCTGGGGGCAGGGAAGGGCCCGGGACGGGAGAGGCGACAGGAGAGGGACGAGGCTGCGTCGGCTCTCCAGAAACTTGTGGGGAGCAGGGAGCCCAGGGGCCTGCCTCAGGTCATGGTCTCATAGTGTGGGAGGGGGAAGACTGTGCACACTTAGCTTATCAAGTCCGCACCTGGAGAGGACCCCAACATCTGCGCCATCCCCTCCTTTCACGGATGACATCAAGTCCAGAGATCTCACCCCAAATTAGGGACATGGTCAAGACCTTACAAGCCAGCTCGGAAGCCCCTTTCTGTCCACTAACCCAGTTCCAGGAATGTTCCGGAGAATATCACATACGTATGACGTAGATTTTTAGTGCAGAAATACATGACAGCGAAACGAACAGCATACAGAATACGATATTTCATTTTTTATTTTGTATTCTTCCTGGGGCATCATGTCAGAATGATGGCCAGTGGGACCTGAATTTGCCAAGTACCAACAATTACACGTTTTGTGTGTGTGGTAACATTAGGGAAAACATCTTAGTTTGGGGTATGTTTAGTGACTTGAATCCTGGATTAAACTTCGTTCCCTGTGTCGTGAGATGCACTCCCTGTCACAGTTTTCTTTTTTTTTTTATCCTCACCCGAGGACATTTTTTTATGTTTTGTACAGATAGAGTGTGAGGGAGAGAGAGGAAGAGAGAGAGAGAAACATCGATGTGAAAGGGACACATCGAGTGGCCGCCACCTGCACGACTAACCAGGGCCGGGGACAAACTGCAACCGCGGCACATGCCCTCAGCGGGAACCGAACCCGGGTCTCTCAGGACCGCAGGCGGACGCTCTAACCGCTGAGCCAAACCGGCCAGGGCCCTGTCACAGTTTTCATTGGAGGGTTTCAAGGTTAACTTTCCTTCTCCCAAACCCTTAGGAGGAGGAGGCACCGCACGCTGGCTTTCAGAGGCTGCATCTGCTTTGTCACTGTAAAGAGTTTAGGATTTTGTCTGTCCTTCGGGCACAAGCCTCCAGTTCTAACGTTTTCTCTGTGGTTTGTTTTCTAGATTCTCGGGCTTTCTACACCAGTGCTAACCTGACGGAGAGGTACTGTCCGTTCATGTGTTACTCCTTTCCCCAGGGTCAAATGGAGGAGATCCAAAACATGTTACGGCACTTAACTAAGCGAACTAAGTCAATTGAGTTCATTGACTTTCTTGAGCGATGAATATGTAACATTGGTTAGTAGTGGTTTGTGATGAAGAGTGTATCCTTTTTAAATAATCTCTTCATCAGCACTTTTTCCACTTTTATTCTTGACACTAGCCTACTGATAAAGATTATTGTTTTCATTTATTTGACTTTTGTGCTCTTTGCTTATGGGGATTTTTTTTTTATCCTCACCTGAGGACACTTTTTCATTCTTTGTTCAGATAGAGCAGGAGGGAGAGAGAGAGAGAGAAACATCGATGTGAAAGGGACACATCGAGTGGCCGCCACCCGCACGACCAACCAGGGCCGGGGACAAACTGCAACCGAGGTACGTGCCCTTAGCGGGAACCGAACCCGGGTCCCTCTGGACCGCAGGCTGACACTCTAACCGCTGAGCCAAACCGACTAGGGCGGGATTTTTAATTCTCGTCTAACAACATTTTGTTCCTGTGCGTGTGTGCACTGGTCCTCCCTTGTCCACAGGGTTACTTTCCCAAAACCCCAGTGGTCACCTGAAACCGCAGACAGTACCAAACTCTATATATACTATATATTCTTATATATGAATGACAAAGTTTAACGTATGAATCAGACATAGTAAGTGAATAGCAATAATAAAATAGAGCGATAACAATATATTGTTATAAAAGTTATATGAATATGATCCTTCTCAAAGTCTCTTACTGTGCTGGACTCCCCCTTCATGTGATAATGGGAGATGATGCAGTACTTTTGGCAACAGAACATGGCCATTGTGTGGGGTTATTGTCAGATGCTCCTGTATCAAGCTGTTGAGCAGCCTCTGTCCGTCTCTCACTCCGCCTCCCATTTGCCTGTGCGAGATGATGGATTTGTAGCTAAACTAATATATGATGAAAATGGCTACAAAGAATTACATAGAAGGTGTTTTGATTTTCAAAAAATAACTTCTGTAGTGTTTTTGTTTTGTTTTTTTTCAAATCAATCTTTTTATTTTTATTAGTATAACAGAAGAGAACTACGGTTTCCTGCCACAGAGCCACTCCAAGAAGGATCTGGAAGGGAAGACGGGAACGAAAGTCAGCCGAACCTTCAGCTACATCAAGAATAAAATGTCCAGCAGTAAGAAGAGCAAAGTGAGTAGCGCCGTGGGCTTTCCCCGTGTGTCTCAGTCCATCTGCACACTAACGAAGTGAGGGCGTGTGGAAATAAATTCAGAGCTACCCCCTGAAATAGCCTAATAGTAAAAAGTACCTATAACAGCAAGAAAGATAACAAGAGGTAATACCACTGGCCGAGTGTTTAGCACGTTGCTTCGAGGTTTTCATACACTGTCTGATGCAACCCTTTCTGCAACCCTGTTAGGTCGAGATTCTCTCCCTTTTCTGGGGGTGAGATACCTTTCCCGGGTGCATTTGTGCCCCTCCTATGGAACCAAAGATTCCGGTGCCACTCTGGTGCTTAAATCAGTTACCAGGTTTAAAATGCATCTGAGGACATTCAGGCCAAGGTCAGGGAATGGAGACTATTTATATTTGGGTCTAGGGCAGCGGGTCTCAATCTGTGGGTTGCGACCCCTTTGGGGATCGAACGACCCTTGCACAGGGGTCGCCTAAGACATAACAGCAGCAAAATTACAGTTATGAAGTAGCAACAAAACTAATTTCATGTTGGGGGTCACCACAACATGAGGAACTGTATTAAAGGGTCGCGGCATTAGGAAGGTTGAGAACCACTGGTCTGGGGGGTTAGAAAGATTTTCCCACACAAAGTAACAGGAACTTGCAAGACAAGTAGGAACTCTTCGCTCCGTTGGTAACTAGGAGCAGGTGCAGTATATCCTCTTTAGTGCTTTAAGAGGTTGAAATAACATACACACACGTTTGTAAACGTATTCATTTTTTCTCGCTCATTACAAGAAGACTAAAAAGCACCAATAAGAACCCCAAAGAGAAACAGCAACTCTTCTGATCTTTTTTTAAAAGTTTATTTTACAAAGAAAGAACCAAGGGGACATAACCTTCTTTATACTGATTGCCAGTGTTGGGGACAAGCTTTTACCTCGGCTTCTGTGGCACTGCGTTTGTCCACCCAACCCCAACAAAGGGAGAAAAAAGTAAGACATACTGGAAATCCGTCCAGGAGCTCTTGCCAAGGGAGCACTTGTCCGTGTGTGTGCGCGCATGCGCGTGCTGGGGTCTAGACATACACACGGGTGTACGAACACACGTAGAAGTCAGGGACTAAGCAGACACTGAAGCCCAGAGTCCTGATGTCAGGGTGTACCTCCCCACACTCCTTCCCCCCAGAAAACAAAACTGTAGGCGTCTCAGGCCCTCAGTTCAGTGGGGTGATAGAAACATAGTCAATGTGTTTGACTGTTTCGTAAATAAGACCTCTTTCTTTTTTTTAAATCCTCACCCAAGGATATTTTTTTTATTTTTCTTTAGAAAGAGTGGGAGAAAGGGAGGGAGAGAGAGAGAAAGAGAGAGAGATGTGAGAAAAACACATTGGTTGCCTCCCACATTGACCCACCCAGGGCTGGGGACCGAACCACAACCGAGGAATGTGCCCTTGACCATAACCGAACTCGACACTCTTTGGTCCGCGGGCCGACGCTCTAATTGCTGAGCCCATCCGGCCAGGTCCAGATCTCTTGCTTCCGGCTAATGCTAGGTTTGCTCATCTATCAGGATTTTCCCGCACAACCTGCCTCCAGAAAGGTGTTTTCGCCTCGTTTCTCCAGCTCAAGTGCAGAATGGACAGGAATGGGACAATCCGGAAAATTAGAAGATAGAGCAGAGTCTAGCCAACTGTTTCTAGAATAATTGCATATTGAAGTATTAACTTCATTCATAGCCTTTTTTTATAAGTCAAAAATAATGTTGAAGAAGGCAGAATGCTTCCTGGTATTCTGTGTATTGCCAGTAAGGCTTAGAATAGAGCCTTATTTATTGTATTTATCACTGCTGGCTCGGATACTGGGTGTCATCAACAAAAGAAAATCTAGGAAGGTCAATAGAAATTAGCCAAGTGTTATGAGTGACTTCTATCGCCTCAGCATTCTGCTAGGTACTAACAGGCTCATGGTCTTTCCCTTGAAAACCTTTATAATCTCCTGGCCAATGTGGCTCAGTGGTTGAGCGTTGAGCCATGCACCAAGGGTCGCCGGTTCGATTCCTGGTCAGGGCACATGCCCAGGTTGTGGGCCCGATCCCCAGTGGGGGGCATGCAGGAGGCGGCCAGTTGATGTTCTAGCTCATTGATATTTCTCTCTCTCTCTCAAAATCAAATAAAGAAAAAAACAACCTTTAAAATCTGGATGATTTCAGAATATTTTTTGTTGTTCTTTATTCTGTTTTTAAACTGGAATCTTTTCTTCAAACCAACTTTTCACGGGAAGACCATTAAATGAGTGAGACCCCCTCTCGATCATCTCAGATGCCCAGTGACACAGAGTTAAGGCGCCACAGTGAATTCACCATGCGTCTCATTGGCGAGCTGATACAGACAGACAGGAACACAATGATACAAGGCTGAACTTAGACACTGGGACCTGACCTTTACGGAAGCCATCCCAGCCTTCTTATGTACAAAGGGAAGCCCGAAGAAGTGAGCTTCGGTCGCAGAACTAGATCATATGAAGGCAGGACCACGTGTGGTCGACTTCCCAGCCAAGAGCAGTCTGCCTTTCGTTCAGTAGCACATGACATTTCATGCTCTCCTTTAAACAAAATCTGTTACCAAATGCTTTTTTTTTTTTCCTTTTAACTCTCTTCATCATCTCCACGGACTAGAGTTTTGCTAGTGGGAGGATGAAGAGAAAGGGCAGGAGAAAGGAAGGCAATTGGTGTCCGTTAGAGACAGGAAAGTCTGGCAGAAACTGTCTGTGGCTCTCTTGTCAAAATGACGACACTCTTTTGTAATCAGATGGTTCCTCTTTCCTTCTTGGCTTCTAGATCTGATCTCCGGGGTCTTGGGCTATCTCCAGCGATCGAAACTCAAAAGATTGCAAGTCTGTAACCCTAGATTGCAGTCTATTTCATCTTTTCAGGTGTTTCCGGTACCCCAGCAGTCAAACATGTTAAGAAGTTTAAGAGTCACCTTTCATCATTGTTACTAGCTAACTGTAAATAAAATTATTTTAGAACCTCCAGTAGAGTAGCTTAGCTTCCATCAATGTACAAAAAAGATAGTAAGGCCCTGGCCAGTTTGATTCAGCGGTTAGAGCATCGGCCTGTGGTCCGGAGAGACCCGGGTTCAGTTCCCGCTAAGGACACGTACTTCGGTTGCAGTTTGTCCCCGGCCCTGGTTGGTCGTGTGGGTGGCAGCCACTTGATGTGTCCCTTCACGTCTATGTTTCTCTCTCTCTCTCTCCCTCCCACTCTATCTGTACAAAAAATGGAAAAATATCCTCGGGTGAGGATAAAAAAAAAAAAAAAAGATAGTAAGAAAGAGGGGAAGTATTGAAGCAATACATTTTTTAAAAATTTTATTTTATTTCTTTATTTTTTAAATCTTTATTGTTGAAAGTATTACAAATGTCCTTTGAAGCAATACATTTTTTAAAAAAATATTTTTTCTTTATTGATTTGAGAGAGAGAGGAAGGGAGAGGGAGAGAGATAGAAATATTGATGAGAGAGAACATCGATGGGCTGCCTCCTGCATGCCCCCCACTGGGGATCTGGCCCACAACCTGGGCATGTGCCCTGACTGGGAATCGAACCGGCGACCTCTCGGTTCATGGGTCAACGCTCAACCACTGAGCCACACTGACCCGGCTGAAGCAGGTACACTTTTAAGTTACAGTAACTACCCTGTCTTTGTGCCAACAGTAGAGTGTTTCCATACAGAGTGTGTGATTCTCTAAACCAGTAATTTTCAACCCGAAGAATTTATAAAACATGCAATACCTGACTATTTAGTCAGGGGCACTGACCTCTTTTCTCTCAAATTTAAAAATGACTACAGCCAACACAACACTAGCTATTCAGTGTGAATGAGTCAAAATTATACCTATTTTGTTGTCAGATTGGCAAAAATATATATATTTGTGGTGTGCGGCATTATTTTAGTAATTAGTTTATTTCTGCCAGGAGATGGAAAAGGTTGAAAATTGCTGCTCTAAACAACACAAAAAACTAAACAACACAAAAAATACATGAATGACTTCTTAGTGTGACACTAACTACTGGTTTTCTTAGTTATTGAATATTGTTACTTTTCCATAATGTTAAAAATTTGGAAATGCTTTTTTTTATGAAAACGATACATTTTTACTTTTAAATTGATTTCTAAAGAGATACTATTAGAGCTTATCTAGCCTGTGTTTATTAATCTGTTGTACAATGTAACCACTTCTCCTTTTAAAGGAAAAATTTTAGCATTTATTGTATTAAATCACCACCTCTAAATCTTAGTAAAGTCTCTAAGAATGGTTTGGAAATTTTTACTTTCCTTATAATTAGGCATGATATAGTCATATCAAATAAGGTATAGTTGTTTACCAAGATACATTACAATCCATGTTAATTATTATGTTAATTTATAATATCTGGTTATAAAGAATTATTAAATAATATTCAGAGGGGCCCAGAGCCAACCACAAGGTGGCAAATGGTCCACATTCCTGGATAATATGGTTTATCTGTAGCACTGAGCTATGTTTGAGAAATTGACGCTAACCCTTCACATGTCTTTTTAAGAATTATTGAAGACGGGCATGAGTTATCAGATAAATGCATTGGATGTGTTTTCGAAAGGGGGAGAACTTAAACAGGAAGTATAACAGGAAGACGGGCAGTTTCTGCTTTTGTCTGTTAGTACCTTTGAGAGAGAAGACTGTTTCCTGCTAAGTAAGTTTGCTGGCTTTGGTGTCCAAACACCAACACATCTCTATGCATGATGTTCTCATTCATAGAGACCATCTTTAAGTCAGCCTTTCACAGTGATTTTTTTTTCTCTGCAGACAACCAGGGTAGCAGTTTTTTGGACAAATTCTTAATCTTACTGGTACCTTATTGGTTAGAGATCTGTAACATGACAGGTTGCATAATCCCAGCATGTTCCACAGTGTTCATTCTCTGATTTTTCCAAAAAATTTAATTGCTTGTCTAATACAGTAGGTTTAGAAACGTCAAAAAATACTTTTCCTTCGCATTATCCTAGTGTTGTTTTTTTCTGCGTCTTTCTCTTTAAACACGCTGGCTTCACAGTCAAAGCCTTTTGGCAGTTGTTAAACGTGGAAAAGTCAAATTTCAGAAAACAGCCCATCGCCACTTACCACAGGCGACTTCGCTGAGAATGAAGTTTCCTAAGAAATACACTGCTTTTTCTAAAACGAGCCATTTGTTTTTAAATAGGTAAGGTGTGTTCCTTAGCTCCCAGTGTTAAAAATTTGACTTCAGTCCTTCCCCGCGTTCCCAGCTTCAGCACCATCCGCACACACTGTGGTCTGGGGAATTAGCTGTGTTTCGTTTTCTGTGTCCTTCGTAACTAGGGTAGTTGGCTTTACTGGCGGCATTCAAATGGTTAAGCTTCTGTTAAGGAAATCAACAGCCGCAGCCCTCCCTCCTTCCCTTTCTCAACCAGTCTCTGGCTTCCTCTGTTTCTGTGATGGCAGCATGAAGTCACTGAGCTCAGCCCTGCCGGCATGAGCCCCTCCTGTGAGAGTCTATTTCCTGGCATGGGGGTCAATCATGTCGATAAAATGGTGTCGTTTTCATGAAGTACCCCAAATAACACTGAGACTCATAGGACCAAACCATGGGGAGGTAAGAACCTAGCTTCCTTAAAGCACTCAATTCTGATAAACACAGAGAGAGACAGTGGAGTTGATTGTTTTGCTTTCATCCTTGGAAGGACTACTTTGGGTTGTTGCAAAGGACGAGGATGTCAATTGTTAATTTATTCAGACTTGAAAGTCATCGCGAGTGTTGAGAGAGTAAGTTGCCATAGATTTGTTTTACTCTTGGAACACGCATTAGCTTTCGTGATTAAAAAGCCAGATGCTTTGCAGATGAACGTTTTATGTATGGAAAAGTCTTCAGCAGAATTTAGTTAAAAGAAATGCCTTGAAAAAACTCAGTTTCTGTTATTTATTTTTATTGGAGTTTTATGTACTTTAGCGGTTACTAATTTCCACTCGGAACAGTTTCCTGTTTTGTAAAGTGAAGTATGGTAGTTGCTCTCCCTTCTTCTCTCGTTATTTTTTTTTATAGTTCTCAAGTGTAGCAATTCAGCACTTAGCTTTTTATTGTGTTTTCTACTGAAAAGGACTTTACGTGAATCATAGACTTAGCAACATTCATCGTTTCGGTTCAGGGTAGGAAGTGAAGACATGGGTTCTGTTGATCATTTGCTGTGTGACCTTTTGTGAGTCAACAAACCTCTCCGGCTCTTGGCAGAGAGCGACGTGAATAGGAGCTGAGCTTAGTCTTCCAGATCTGGATGCTAATTCCATCTTGGGCAGGGATTAGCGTCTGGCCGGAAGTGTAAAAGAGAGCTAATAGCACATACTTACTTCATTGGGTTGTTATGAGAAATGCCATGTGAATTCCTTACGACGGTGCTTGGCACCTGGTAATACTCAAAATGTCGCTGTTATTTGTTATCTTCGTCCTCTCAGTTGTAAAATGGGGAGCATCGTGCCCACCCTTCGTCCTCCAGAGTTGTTGACTCAGGTGAAATAATGTACGTGGAAGGCATGGATTCAGAATGTACGGCATTTAGTAACTGTCGGTGTCACTGATTTCGGGGTGCTCATTTTCCAGGAAGTTTCGTAGATTGCAGCAATAATATTACATTCCCTGGAAAATGGATGTCCCTCGGTTAGTGATTATGACAACCAATAAATCCTTCCTGCCTCTGTGAATTGTAATTCAAGGTCCATTGGTTGAAAGGAAACTGTTCAGTTGATATTGATGAACCAGCTGAGAGTCTGACATGATTCTAAAGGACCGTCCGTGGGGAGCACAGTTAGACCCCCACGGTCCTAGCCTCCTGAGAGTAGTGTGCCCCTGAATTATCCCTGACAGCTGGCGGTATTTGAATAAGGATCCAGTGCCCATCACTATTTATGAAGATTTCAGAGTTTAAATTCCTCTTCAACTCAATTTGAATATTGGGCCCAAGTGCACATCGATGAGCCTTGAAATTCTGATGAGTAAAAACTGAATGTGTACGTGGGGGATATTTAATATTTCTGGCTGGAGTAAGGGAGAAGCCCTCAGGGACAGGCCCTCATTTGGGGTGTGATTGGTGGGAGGAAGTCGGAGAGGAACCTCGGTCGCTTCATATCGCTCCGTCATCTTGCCTCCCCTCAGGCTGGTCCCCGGGTTGCTGTCTTCCCTTCCTGTGCCCTGCCTGCAGCCGGCCCTGAACGCATGGCCTGCGTGGCTTTCTGAGGACGCGGGGCCACTCCAGACACCTCCTTCTCCAGCGTCACAGGCCTCTTTCCAGGGTTGGACCTTGGGCGCTGTGCCTGTCGGTGTGAACAGTCACCGCGTGAGCCCTTACTGAGCTGCTTAGCCTGACCTGGCTTCCTGTGGTTTTCCACAGGTTAATGCTCGCGAGTTAATTTTTAAAAAATGGTCCGGGACCGTGTCAATGTTTGTTCAAAGCATTCCCCAGCCGTGCCATCTGGGTGGCCCAGGGAAAGGGTAGCCCTTCCAGTGTCCAATGAACCGTCGCTTCTTTCCTTTGGCAGGAAAAGGAGAAAGAGAAAGAGAAAGTGAAGGAGAAGGAGAAAGAGTCTAAAGAGAAGGACAAGAAGCTTCTCAACGGCCACTCGTTCAGCGCCATTCCCGTGGTGGGCCCGATCAGCTGCACTCAGTGCGCGAAGTCTTTCACCAACAAAGACGCCTACACTTGTGCAAGTAAGCGCCATGCTTCCCCTCGGGGCTCAACAAGCTCACTTCTCATTTCCTGTCCATCTGCCCCCTTATCTCTTCCTTGTTTGCGTGGAGAAGGAGCCCTTTTAACATCCTCCTTTAAACATCAGTGAAGAAGCACATTGCAGGTGGAGGACGTAGAGCCTGTAGGTGTTTTCTGAGAGCCCCGCTTTTAGACATTCTGTTCTGTTGTCCCCAAGCTACTCTCTGTTCCAGAAATGTGTGTCAGCATCGAAACAGCCTCCTGGTCACCACCTTAAAGCCACCAGCGGTGCCATGGCAGGTCGTTTTTATTCTGGTACTTGGGTACGCAATGCCAACGTCCAGTCCTGCAGGCTGCCAAGGGTGAGGACCTTGGGGCAGGGATGTGACATGACCTAATCCTGACCTGCTGAAAGTCAGGTCTGTCCACGGAACGTGGTTCCTGGCGTCGACAGAGTGCTGCTCGGAGACAGAGCTTGCCTGACTGCCTCTGTCCGGGAGCAGACAGCAAATGTCTTAGACTCCGTGGCCGCCACCACGGAGCCTGCCGTTGCCACGCGAAAGCAGCCATGGACGGCGGAGGCCAGCGAGCACGGCTGTGTTCCAGTAAAACTTCATTTACGGACAGTGAGGTTTGAATTTCTTGTCGTTTCTGCGTGTCATCGCCTGTTGATCTTTTAAAAATTTTTCAACCATTTAAAAATGTTACAATCATTGGTGGCCCAGGGGCCATATGAAAATAGACCACGGGCCAGCTTTGACCCACAGGCAGGCAGGCAGTCGCAGACCACTGCTCCCGGGCACTACATCTGAAAATGTTGTGGCACAGACAAAGTAATCATGCGTGTAGCACACACCAGGGTAAGTCGAGGAGGCTGCTGTGGTCAGAGTGACCGGTCTGAGCATCCAGCTGCCCCCAGCCCAGCCCGTTCACCCCGGGGGCTGAGGTGTGAGCATCATGTACCTGTCACCAATTCAGACTAAAGAGTGACTGACTCAGACTCCAAGAAGCACTTCTCAGACCCTGACGTCATGACATTATCTTGCGTTTGGTCATTTGTGTGGAGTATCCCAAGTGATTTGTTACTGAAAAGAGTTACCTTATTGAAATTGGAAATGAAAATTTTTTTTTATTTAACATTTCTTTATTGATTTTAGAGAGAGCTAGAAACATCAATGATGGAGAACATTGATTGGCCGCCTCCTGCATGCCCCGCACTGGGGATCGGGCCCACAACCTGGGCATGTGCCCTGACTGGGAATCGAACCGGCGACCTCTTGGTGCATGGGTCGATGCTCAACCACTGAGCCACACCGGCTGGGTGCAATTGGAAATTTTTAAAGTTTATCTGAGCAGATTCAAAGTTACCACAATGATAATTTCCAGTCTCTTGTTTCCTGAGCAGAACAGCTAACACACAGCACATCTGACGTGCGCTACAGCTGCCTGGCTTGTTAAAGGGTTGGCTGTATCGCTCCCATTCTTGTACAGTGACTTAATGTTGTCTGCAGCCCTGTGTTTTACTGTCCTATTTTAAAAAAACAGAAACAGAAACAGAAACCTCCTGGGGATTCTCATCTAAATCTTGATGCCTCCTTGTGGGCAGATGTTCCACACATCTGTCCTCGTTTGGATGTGACTTAGCCTCAAACTGAGAACTCCAGCATGATAGTACGTTTTCTGTGACCTCTAAACGAGAGACTGTCCCTGTCCTCCGGAGTTTGTTTTTTTTTTATCCTTACCCGAGGACATTTTTCCATTTTTTGTTCAGATAGAGCAGGGGGGACAGAGAGGAAGAGAGAGAGAGAGAGAGAAACATCGACGTGAAAGGGACACATTGAGTGGCTGCCACCCGCACGACCCAACCAGGGCTGGGGACAAACTGCAGCTGAGGTACATGCCCTTAGTGAGAACCGAACCTGGGTCTCTCTGGACCACATGCCGATGCTCTAACTGCTGAGCCGAACTGGCCAGGGCTCCCCCGGAGTTTTTACTGTGGAGCCCAGGTTCTAAGAGGATTCGTTCTGGGGAGACCCTTTGAATGGCTCCAGTCTAGTTTCTTAGCCTCTGGCCACAGTCAGCTTCTCAGTACGGGAATAACTTGGTTGCCTAGCGCATTAGTCACCAACCACTTTTTAGTAGGTTTATCTATCTTGAAAGCATTTTTAGCTTTTTGACACAGGGTATATATTGAACATAAAAAATTACATATATGCCTTATCTATATAGAGAACTCATTCTGGGAATAAGAGAAGTCAGATGTGTTTGTTGGTTAGCTATTAATATTGTTATTTATACTTACTGTCTTAGAGTCATAGTTTCTTTGCAAGAATTTGTGGCACTCTTTGGCTTTGAGTTGAAACTAAATATGATCCACTCACCGAGCACCTGTAAACTTCCATTCATCACAGCATCAAGAGCAAACGAATGAGGAGGGGGAGGTGCCTCACACGTCCCAGCCCACCTTCCAGGTGCCTGTTCTTCCTCCCGAAACTTCTAGTGTCACACGTAAAGTGACATGTCTGATACACAGGCCCAGTGAGGCACCAGCGTATCAGTGCGTACATTAACTCCACTTGCCTTGCACATCAGTGTGCATCAGAGCTGATACATTTTCCTCTTGTCTCCCAGAGTCACTTTGTGACTCCGTCCCCGCAGTGCCCGTTCTCCCTGCGGGGAGCACTGGATGGGGAGCACTGATCTCGGAGAAAAGCAGGGAGCGATTATATTTCTTCATTGGCTGTATGAAATTGACAGGGAACTTACTTAGTAGAGCCGACTGAACACTGAACACCTGCCTTCTGCTATAATGCAGAACAACGTTTGATACAGTGTATTCTTTTTAAAAACTAACAACATAAGTGAGCCTGCAGAGAGGACTGTACCCGAGGGAACTCGACATCAGGGCGATAAAGAGCAGCCCTCTGAGCCGAGGACATGATATGTGGCCTCAAGGCACATAGCGGAGCTGGGGCTGAGGCCCCTGAGAAAACCAAGACTTTTAAAGACTAACATTCATGCTGAAGGACCGAGGAAAACCCTACCCTTTGCCCCTTCAGAGTCACTAAGAGAACAGGCCCTCTCCCCGGACCCTGAGTGAGAATCCTGTACCATTTATGGATCGAGGGTTAAAGTCGACACCGTTCACATGTACTGAAACCCCAAGCTAAGATCTTTCGCCAGAGGTTTAATGACATCCCAGTGTAGGAATGACGAAGCCCTGAGGGACCCAGCTGAAACAAATACAGAACTGCACCGTAGGGTCACCAGGACAAAACAGGGTATTTGGAGGTTCCCTTGGGAGGAAAACCATCCCACAAAGCTGAAGCTGAACTTACAGTACAAAATGCATAGATATCGCGTACGGAAGTAAATGAGAAAGAGTTAGCAGATGCACAAGCAAGAGAAGGTGTTGAGAATTACTAATCGGTTAAAATGAGTAGAGTCCGTAATGAAAGAACAGGACATACAGCTAAGGTTTAGATTTTTAAAAATAACTGAATAAAACTTCAAGAATGAAAAGAAGTCCTTGAAGGATCTTCACGGGAACTTTTCAAATATTTCGGTGTCCTCAATGGCTCATTCTGATTTGTGTGTATTTATAAAGGAGAAAATGGCTTTCTCTGTGTCGCCTGCGTTAGTAAGGGGAGAGCTGGGGACACATTCTAGGGTATCTTGAGGACTTGGGGCAGGATTTCGGTTTTTACATTTAATTATCAATAATCATGCCCTTGAGTTACTTGCGTGAAGTTTTTCCGTAAAGATCAGTTTCCTAAACTCTGCAAAGTACTGTGTGTGGTATTGTGATTCATTCGAAGGTGGTTCATCAACACATACTTGAGTAGCAGTATGTGCCAAGCACCTTTTTCCTTTTTCAGTTGAGTGCAGTGACACGTGACATTGGATCAAGTTAAGGCATGCAGCATGCTAATGTGATACATTGAAACACGGTGACATGATTGCCACCGCAGTGGTATTTAGCTCCTCTGCCACGTCACGTGAACATCCCTTCTCTTTCGTTGTTGGAATAATTAGAGGCATCTTTCTCAAGTTGCTTACCCACCGTTTATAAAAAGAGTTTTCAAAGTATAGTCCTTGGTGCCTACTCCGTGCAGCATTATTCACAGTGTGGGAAAAGGCAAAGGCACTAAGTACCCATCAGTAAAACACAATGTATTCATTAGATGGAATATTGGGCTGGTACTAATAAGATAGATCAGGGGTCGGCAAACTTTGTGTAAAGGAACTGATAGAAAGTATGTTGGGCTTGGAGGCTGTCGCGTCTTTGCTGTGAAAGCAGCCACAGACAAGACGTGAGACGAGAATGTGTCTCTGCGTCCATAAAACTGTGCTGAGGATCCCTGTGGGCTGAGTTTGCCAGCCACTGGGATTGATCTCTAGATACAGGTCTAGACGTTGTGATGAGTCGAAAAGGCCATCAGTAGAACTATGTGTGATCCTATTCTGTAGAAAACACACCATAATTGTTTATTAGTTATAAATAAATATGCAAGACTGTCTAAAAGGATGCACACCGAACTATTAACAATATGAAGAAAGAGATTAGGAGAGGAGAGATTGAAGGGGACTAAGTTTTTACTCTATACATTGGTGGTGTTTGAATTAAGACTGTCCACTGAGCCACACTGGCCAGGACTGGACTATGCTTATGTGTTGTTTGTATGAGAAAAACAAAATGTAAACCTGGATCACCGATAGTTTCAAAGGTCTTTCTGGTTGTTTGTGAGCTGGTTTTGATGAAAGAGCAAAATGATGTTGATGGAACTTACTAGACAAAGAGCAACATTATTGCTGGCCAACATGAGGTTGACAGAAGACTTCAGGAAAGTTACTGTATCACTGTGACATAGCACCAGCCTGAATAACAAGTAGTGTCGCTGATTCTACCAACTCTCAGGCTTGACTTATGATCTATGAGCAGAAGGTTCAGGGACAAAAGAGCTGGAAAATCTTTTTTGAAGACCTAAAGAATATTTCTCTTTTTCTCTATGCTGTAGAGAACAGTAGGTTTAAGAACCATTGGTTTATGGAGATAATGAATGGATGACATTTTCCATGACTCACTCCAGACAACTTTTCAATTTAAATTTAGGTTGGAAAAAGTTGTCTAATTTATGTTAGTGTGTTTCATCCTAGATGGCCATTGGTTCTTGTGGTAATTAGATAGTGTATGCATTGCTTCTAGGTTAAAACAAATTCTACCTTCTTTGGCTCTGTTAGGCGTTAGTCTGCATTGGACTACAACGATTCAGAATTAATCCTGCAACTGACATATGATTTATTTGTTAGGAAGCAAAAATAATGCACCGTAATGTAGAAGAATGTACTTCTTTAAAAAAGAAACACATTTTTTTTTCTTTATTGATTTGAGAGAGAGGAAGGGAGAGGGAGAGAGGTAGAAACACCAATGAGAGAGAACATCAATTGGCTGCCTCCTGCACGCCCCCCACTGGGGATCGGGCCCACAACCTGGGCATGTGCCCTGACCGGGAATCGAACTGGTGGCCTCTTGGAGCGTGGGCCGACGCCCAACCACTGAGCCACACCCACCGGGTGAGAATGCACTTCTTTTAACCACAGGCCTCCCACACCCATTTTTGTTCCTGTGAAACATGAGTTCCCCCTCACTTCATACTCTCCCATGACGAAGCACAGCTAGGACCCCGCGGACCGTGGGGTTGTTCTTGCTATTAGTGTAGTGGGCGCTGCACTTCCCCTGAAGGGTGGCACCGTAGGTCCCTCTTGGAAACTTCCGTGGCCCACGGATACTAGAGCATCCTGTCGAGAATCATTAGCTGGGGTCTGGTACCGATCAGGAAAATCTTAATGTAGGTTTGAGACTCACAGAACTAAGTTCTCAGCCACACGTCTGCGTGGTGATTAGATAGTTTAATAGTGGCCGGGGCAGTGGTTTTCAGAATGTTTTTTGTGGAGCTGGTGTTTTGGAAGTTCCACAGATTTTTGAGTTTATGTGTATTTTAACCTGGTTTTAAACCTGCATAAAAAATACACATGTTCAAGAGTATAACTGAATTTTAACATCAGTGTATTAACTAGCTATCAGCCTACCTGTTTATATTTTCCTTTCCATCTCTAATTGAAGAATATAATGTGATTGCAAGACAAGCTTTTTTTTTTTTAATTCTCACCTGAGGATATTTTTCTGTTTATCTTCAGATAGAGTGGGAGGGAAGTGGGGGGGGGGAGAGAAACATCGATGTGAGAGAGACACAGCGACTGGTTGCTTCTCACACAACCCCGACCAGGGCCAGGGATGAACCACAACCAAGGTGCGTGCCCTTGACCAGAATTGAACCCATGACTCATTGGTCCTCAGGCCAACGCTCTAACCGCTGAGCCACACTGGCTGGCCAGGGCAGCAAGCCATTTAAAAAAATATACTGATAATATATGTACCTCCTTATCTCTGTGAATGCAGATGTTGTCTATATGATGTACGCCAAACTAAATACTGAAATAAATCGGAGGCCGAGATAGATAGTGAATTGTAAGTATCAGATGTACCTCTGACTTCTCATTTTTGGATCCATCCAAACAGCTTCCTTGTTCTCATTTACTGATTTTACAAGCAAATGTGAAAATTGTGCCCTGGCCCATTTGGCTCAGCGGTTAGAGCGCCCGCCTGCGGTCCGGAGAGACCCGGGTTCGGTTCCCGCTAAGGGCACGTACCTCGGTTGCAGTTTGTCCCCTGGCCCTGACGGTCGTGCGGGTGGCAGCCACTTGATGTGTCCCTTTCACATTGATGTTTCCCTCTCTCTCTCTTCTTCTCTCTCCCTCCCACTCTGTCTGTACAAAAAATGGAAAAATGTCCTCGGGTGAGGATAAAAAAAAAAAAAATGTGAGAATTGTTACTCAGCTCTAACTAAGTATTTTACCTCCTTGATGGCACACTATAAAACACCATTTCATTTAAGACTTAAAAAGAAAACCAGTGAAATAGCAGATTGGCTAATAGGAGGTTGGGGCCTTTGGGGTATGGCTTGTACATTTTAACATTAAGTCAGCAAGGAGTCTGTTTCTTCTGCAAGCAAATTATTTCCTGATGACTAGAGTGTTTTCTGTTTGCGGAGTCAGTCTGGGGCAGAGACTCTCATGATGTTCTGTGCCAGGGTTCTCTCCTTTACAGTAACAGCTTGATTTACCTCAAATGTCCCAAGTTATCTTAGTTCTACTGCTCAGCAAAAACAAGGAGAAAGAGTCAGTGTTCTGAAGTTTAAACCGAAAGCATCAGACAGCAAAAAGAAACAGTTTGTTAGGGCCTGATAGTTACCCAGTGTTCAAAATACACTTTAAATTTACAGTCCTCCCTCCCCCACCTCAAACTTGGACACTCCTTGCTCAGCTGTAGCCTGGTGCGCAGCTCAGAGGTAGTGTTGAAGTAGGCTCACGCTCCGTGGTGACATTCAAGTTTGTATGTGACCGTGTGCACAGCCTGCCACTCACAGAAAGATGAGGGGACAAGCAAGGCTTGAGAAGAAAGAAACAGTGTGTAGTCATGTTCCCAAAGAAGCAAAAGTAATGAAATAATTGGCTGATTCCCTCCAGCTCCCTGCAGAGCAGAGCCTGCAGTGAGTATTTGTGTGCACAGAGCACCATCTGCTATCTTGGCCGGAAGTGGAAAATATGACTAATTTGGGGACTCAGCCTTTTTTTTCCCCTTCCCTCCATCCCCTCTTTTGTTCAAGATCTTCCCAGGAGTGTCCAGAGATGGAGCGTCCCCTCCCGTTAATTCATTTGCCTCCCTTGCGCCCTTAGCTTCCCCTTCGGTAACATCAGTCTGTTTTCTGGCCCCTGAGCCTCAGACCTCCCTGCAGCTGCTGCTCGGTCAGCGTGGACTCGTGGTTTAGAAAGACCAGTGACATGGTGCATCGTGACGCTGCTGTGACGGCCAGTATTGACTTGCACCTTCTCCCAGATGTCTTTAGTAATTTTTGGATACCCTCCTGCATGCAAATACTAAGAGATTCAATAGGATAGAATGTTTTAACACAGATCCATATCTCCTAACTCCACGGAAATCAAAAGCCGAGTCCCTTAAGTGGACCACAGACACCAGGAATAGCAAGGAGCAGAGCCTTTGCACCTTCTTGGTCCTTTGCAGCCTACTTCGGGGCGGGGGGGGTCAGCGAAAGCAAGGACTGGAGCCCCTCATCAGGTTTTGTTTCTTAGTAGCCAAAACTCAACTCCCGATTGAGGATCCAGGCCCCTTGGATGGGGCCAGGAGAGGAGTCTCCCCGCTTCTTCCTTCTTCAGTTACGTAAAGTTCCCCGGGAGCAGGCAGCTGTTCCTCCAGCTGCCACGCGAGTGCTGTGCTCGGGGGTGTGCTTGGCCCGGTCCTGCACGGAAATCTGTTGGGTCTGGCGTTTGGGATCTGGCCCGTGGGTCTGTTTTGTTTGCTTTGAACCCATGTAAAGTGATACTGAGATTATTGTTGATTCATTTTCTGTTGTGTTAGCAGCTTCTGAGCAGTTTTGTGGTAGGCTGTTGCTCTTGATTAAAAAAATAAGCCAGCAGACCAGCTGCAATCTAAGTAGGAAACCTAAGAGTTTAGAATGTGTGTGTAAATGGTTGGGTTTTGCTTTCGGTTGCATCTGGAAAGACAGCTGTCCAGATAGACATTATCTGACATTTTGAGTATATTTCTTATATGAAATGGTAAAATATATACAATTGATTAAAGAAGAGAAGTTTGTTTAGGGAAAAGGAAGATTTGAAAGAAGAGCCTCATAAAGTCCAGTATTTTCTTTTAAATCCTCACCCAAGATATTCTTCCATTTATCTTAGACAGAGTGGGGGGCGGGGGAGGGAAAGAAACAACTATATGAGAGGGACACATCAGTCGGTCGCCTCCCACATGACCACATCCAGGACTGGAGATGAACCGCAACCGAAGTACATGCCCTTGACCAGAATCGAACCTGTGACTCTGGTCTGCGGGCCAGTGCTGCAACCGCAGAGCCAGACAGGCCAGGGCTAAAGTAAATTTTTTGTGTGCGTGTGGTACGTGCCCCTAGCGGGAACCGAACCTGGGACTCTGGTCCTGAGGCCGACGCTCAACCGCTGAGCCAAACTGGCCAGGGCTAAAGGAAATTCTTTTTTTTTTTTTAATCCTCCCCCGAGGACATTTTTCCATTTTTTGTTCAGATAGAGCGGGAGGGAGAGAGAGGAAGAGAGAGAGAGATAGAGAGAGAAACATCGATGTGAAGGGACACATCGAGTGGCTGCCACCCGCACAACCAACCAGAGCCGGGGACAAACTGCAACCGAGGTACATGTCCTTAGCGGGAACCGAACCCGGGTCTCTCTGGACCGCAGGCCGATGCTCTAACCACTGAGCCAAACCGGCCAGGGCTAAAGTAAATTCTTGAGCAGAGAGAGAGCACTTTCATTTTTTTTTTTCCTGATGAACTGAATTTTACTTACTTTCTCTTGTACATACCAATATAAGAATGCAGGTTGAAGTCCTAGCCATCTGAACTTGGTGATGATCCTTAGCCACAATAAGCCAGAAAAAAAGAGTATCTACCTAATTTCAAGTCTCCCTCTCACTCCAGCCTTTCGTTTGGTTTTTGGTGACCAGTGTTCTTAAGAAAACTAGTGCTGTATGAGCACTTCAGCTACGATGGGATTTGGCTCTTTTCTGTGCGGTTTTCCTGTTGTCCTGACGTCAGCACTGTGGTTATTACGCCAGCTACTGAGTACTTCTTACATGCCTTGTATCTCAGATCTGTTCTTCAGACCAGGCAACACACTCCCCAAAGATGTGTGTGTTTTTTTTAATTTTTTTTTTCTTTATTGATTTGAGAGAGGGGGAGAGAGAGATAGAAAGATCAATGAGAGAGAACATCGATTGGCCGCCTCCTGCATGCCCCCCACTGGGGATCGGGCCCACAACCTGGGCATGTGCCCTGACTGGGAATCGAACCGGTGACCTCTTGGTACATGGGTCGATGCTCAACCACTGAGCCACACCAGCCGGGCTTCCCCAAAGATGTTTAACAAGAGGTTGCAGAAAGAATTTTGGAGCATCTATTTCTAGATGGCTCATATCGAAGTGGTTTTCGTTGTTTGTATTTCGTTTGCTTGGTGAGGTTTGAAATGATAGGAAGAAGTTTCTTTCTGGTCCTAAGTAACTCCTTAACCTGTAACCTTAAGAAGGATCAGTTTCCACCAGATCGATTTTGCTCCTCAGATCTGTGGCTAGGGAGCAGAACAATCAGAACTTTTTAGCTTATGTCCTAATGGTCAGTGACTGAGCATCAGGAATTCCCTTCCTTCAGAGCTCGGGAGTGTATAGAACTCAAGAAGGCGAATCCTTCCTTCAGTGGACAGCCCTTGAATATCATGGCATTCTGTAACTTCAGTGCAGTTTGGCCTGGCCACTCCTTAACCATGCTTTTCTTAAGATACTCTCACTAATGGGCTGTTTTCTTTCTCTGCGGTAAGAGAAAGAGTGTACAGTCTACAGCAGTTCACCAAAGATTTAAGTTGGTTGATGGCAGAGGTTAGAGTGAGAGAAAAAAAAAGCAGCAACAGATAGATGATAGTTCGAGTCCTTTCGGTTTTTCTTTCTTTTCTTTTGTTTGATGCCACCTGGTAGCAACAGAAGAGGTTGAAGTCTGGGTTTGCTGTTTAGGTTGAGAGTCTAATTAGGGGTCGGCTCTGTTCCCATCATCCTCTGTGCCGAGACCTCTTTGCAGAACTTAGAAAAATGAAGCTGTATTGCTTACTGGTATTAGGGAGTTGTTTTTTTTTAAAAAATAAGAGGCCAAATAATTCTTTACCTTCCCTAACCACATGGGACAGTCAGTGGCAGAACACTTGAAAATGTATTAGATCTGTCTCTGATTCTTATGTTCTTGGTAAATGTCTATTTTCCAAAACAAGAGACTAAGGTTTTAGCCTCATGACTTTGGCTGATGTCACTGGGGCCAAAGTCTCTAAATCACCCACGCACACCACTAAAACTGTCCCTGTGAACCGAGCCCCGGGCAGCTTGGAAACAAGTTGAGTGGTTTTCAAGTGGGCACTTGAGTATGTTAAGCAGATGTCCATGCAAAGTATTTATCACCAAGATCTGTGACCATGTTACAGAGCCTATTAAAACTTCATCTGGATTGTGGGTTTAGGGCCATGTCTCCCAAAAGTGAATTCGTGTGAAAAGTTGTTTACTAGAAGCACATTTGAAACATGAGTTCTGTCTTCATGAGTCATCGTTTGGAGTTGTCTTTCAAAGCTCAGACACTAGCCTGGGAACTGGAGTATTGTTGAAGTCTGTTTAAAAGTAATGGCACCAACTCCCTCAGAAACTGCTGTCCCTGAATTCTCTGTAGGATGGTGGCACTCGCTGGGGGGGAGGAAGCAGACGCAGCTCGACTACCAGTTATGCTCACAGTGTGCTCGTTGGTCAGTCGTGTAGACCAGAATCAGTGGCAAGTTCTCCAGCAAACCCACCACTGCCTGTGGGGCCCACAGATGCCGAAAATATCATCGATGTTCATTAAAACGCAAGAGAAAAATGTACTTTTGTGGCTGGCAAAAAGGACAACCTTACAGAAGGTTGTTTGAATGTATCACAAATGTGACGGGTATTCTTTAAAGAATAAGGAAGTGTTGAGAAGGAAATCCATGTAGCTCCCTACCGTCTATTTCTGGAGGAGAGAGCAGAGGAAGCAAGCATGGAGGTTTGACTGAGACGAAACCCTTCTTCCTCTTGTTGATTTCCTGAGTGCCCCTTTCCCCGGGAGGGTCTCTCCTCCTGCCCCTGTAGGTAAAGGAACCTGGGTGTCTCTTTTGGCGGATTAGCATTAGAAAAATGACCAGACTGCATTTCACCTGGGCTGGAACTAGAGGAATTTAGCGAGATGGGAGGTACTGATGTGCCTGGGAGTAAAAGACCTGGAATAAAACCTCACCCCACCCTGCCCCGCCTCAGGTCTTCCAGACTCCTTGCAAGTCTGGACCATCCTGCTGATAACAGACTCGCTCCTGCCAGCTTCAGCCAAGGCCCCCCCGCTGGAGCTGCTCCGATTCACGTGTCTCCCCGAACCGTCCTCAGCGTGGGCCTGCCCTAGTGATCATTCAGAAGTTGAAAACTGCTGCATGAACCTTAGGGAACAGTCGAGTGGTATTTGCTTTGAGAAAGTATCCCTTTCTTCCAGGGATGTAGCAGAGTCTTATAGAACCACAGGCAGAGGGAAACTGAAGGCTGTAGAGAGGGGGCTAGCATGGGGTCATACGAATGAACGAGCAGAGCCAGGACCTAAATCAAACTGAGTTTGATAACTGTTCTTGTACTTCTTTTAAAAGTTGTTAAGACCCAGCCGGTGTGGCTCAGTGGTTGAGCGTTGACCCCTGCACCAAGAGGTCGCCGGTTCGATTCCCGGTCAGGGCACATGCCCAGGTTGTGGGCCCGATCCCCAGTGGGGGGCATGCAGGAGGCAGCCCATCGATGTTCTCTCTCATCGGTGTTTATATCTCTCTCTCCCTCTTCCTTCCTCTCTGTAAAATCAATAAAGAAAAAAAATGTTTAATTGTTAATATTTCACAGACTGTAACTAAGGTTGTATCATAACAGTTGGCTATTGGGTAGCACAGACATCAGTCTGAGATAGACGTTTGGATCAGTGCCCTGAACCAGCACCGACTAGCGAGTCCCTGAAGATGCGCAGGTGGACGAGGGGTCCCTGTTCTGCAGGAACCCCCATAGCGGAGAGAAATGCGCCCTAACCATCATAGTGTGAGTGGTCACATCAGGGCTCTGCGGACCAAGTAGGCATTTGAGCAGCAACTGTTGCGGAAGGAATGGTGCAGGCCCTTGGGGTCTAGGATTCTTCAGTCTCCATCCTAGCGCCCTCCGCTCCCCATCATCCCTCCACTCGCCCCGCCCATCCTGTGTATGAGCCAAGAGAGCATCTCGGCCCGTAGCTGGGGAGGTGACCTCGGCAGGAACTGGGTACTGTCTGAATCCGGGTGAAGCGTTGCTTAATGTGTGTGGTTGATCTTCTCAGGGAGCTGTTCCCTGGAGAGGCAGCTGTCATCGGCTGTCCCCACAGACTGCCTCACCTCTGGCCCTGTTAGGCAAGAAGAGCATGACGGGAGTTCAGATAAAATCGTGTCCTTGGCAAATTGTGGTCTCTGCTTCATCTCTCAGGAAGTCTCCCACATGTCCCTTAGTCAGGGCTCCCAGAGGTGCCTCGGGTGTTTCTCATGACCTTTCTTCTGCAGCTCTTGACTCGGGGCGGGTCCCAGGTGAAAGGATGTGAACAGATTTTTCAGATTCACACTCTGCCTTTGACACGGTCTCCCACACTTCACAACCCGTCAGGAAGCTTTATCTGTGTCTTGGCTTGTGACTCAGGCTTTTACATATTGATGGCAGACACTTTTAGTTTTCGTTTTAGTTTTAGCAGCCGTCCAGCTCCCTGCCCGAGAAGTCCCAGACTTCTAGCTTCGTCATCAGATAGCACATCTGCTCTTGTTCCCTCCTCCTCCGAGTGACATCAGACGCCTGCTTCCCAGAAGGGCCGCAATCTGTGCTTCTGTCCCGGTCTCATTCCAACTCGGGAGCCGCTTCGCTTCGAAACCCGCGGCCCGCGGGGGCCCCAAGGCAGGACCTGGGCTCTGTTTGCCTCGTTGATGTCACCTTGGGCTCTGTTGATTTTTATTTTCCCTGCTTTCTTTTCAGATTGTACTGCTTTTGTCCACAAAGGCTGTAGAGAAAGTCTGGCCTCCTGTGCAAAGGTCAAAATGAAGGTAAGACATTTCTGCCTTAAACCCATAAAACCTGGAGAGCGAGGAGTGTTGAGATTGTGGGTTTTGTTTCTTTTAATCATTAGGTACCAACTTTGAGACCAAAAAAAGTCATTTCTTTTTTTTTTTCCTCTTAAGTAATTGATTCTCTTTCTAATGAACACACTTGGGCATTTGTGGCCTTGGGAGAAGAAAACATTTTCAGAACTTCTCCACGTTAGATCTACGTGTCTCTGAGGTTCTCTCTGTACTGTTGAGGTCTTAGCCGTGTCTGCGGACTGTGCTGTTCCACAGGCCGGGGTCATCACTCGGGACCGTGGGGGCCGCAGGGGCCAGTCAGGGGCTCTGACCTGCGGGTGCACTGGGCGGTGTTAGCGCGAGATGCTTGTGTGGCAGCCCTTCCTCACGGGGTACACAGAGATGGCTCTGATCAGATGACACAAGGTTGGGGAGCGCCGGCCCCTGGCGGTACCTGCTCCGGGCATGCGCGCTGTGTAGCAGTGTGTAATAATGATCACTGCTTCTCAGGTCGCCCTGAAGAGACAAGTATGGATTTGGGGGACATACCTTTGAGTCACCCCCCTCCAGTTTTTTGTTCTTGTCTGAAGAGTACTCTCCAGCTCCAGCTACACAAAAGCTGGGTGTGCTGTCTGATTCAGCGATAACCAGACATGGTATCTAGCACAGGGCCCCAGCTACAATGTCCATCAGAATCACCTCGGGGGCTTGTTGCAAATCAGCTTCCTAGGAGAGTCAGACTCGGGGTCGCGGCCCAGGAATCTGCATTTTAGCGAGTCCCTAGGTGATGCCGATACTGGGCTCCTCGGACCACACTCCAGAAGGCGCGGACCGGGGTGAAGGGGGCGGATTTCTGTACTTTGGATCTTTTTTAGCTCACAGGCATCCATTTTCTTTGGCTCATAAAGTTTATTTTTATCTGAGTTAATGCAGTTGTTTAAAAATCATATTTTATAATAATTTGAATAATTAGAAATTTCTCCTTAAAAAGCGGACGATCTCACAACCCTGGTATCCCCCTTACCCAGCATTCCCAGTCCTCACCTCGCTCCTTTTTTTTTTTTAATCCTCACCCGAGGACATTTTTTGTTCAGATAGAGCGGGAGGGAGAGAGAGAGAGAGAGAAACATTGACGTGAAAGGGACACATCGAGTGGCTGCCACCCGCACAACCAACCAGGGCCAGGGACAAACTGCAACCGAGGTACATGCCCTTAGCGGGAACCGAACCCGGGTCTCTCTGTACCACAGGCCGACGCTCTAACCGCTGAGCCAAACCGGCCAGGGCTCACCTCGCTCCTTTTTTCTGCGGTACTCATCACCTTCTCAGAGTCTGTATTTATTTATCGCATCTATTTTTTTCTCTGGACCTCAGGCCGACGCTCTAACCGCTGAGCCAAACCGGCCAGGGCTCGCGTCTATTTTTTTTTAATGGGCTGTCCCTCCCCACCAGAATGTAAGCACAAACCTGCCAGGCAGTTGGAAGTCAGGAATATTTGCTACGTCGATAGATCCTGAGCACCCAGCGTGGTACCTGGCTTACCTGTCCTCGCACGTCAGACGGATGGCGAGTGGTCACCCACTAGAGCCTGGTGGCTGCGGCCCCCCGTAGGCAGATTACCACCCCTCCTCCCCCCATAGCTTGTCTGTGTCATTCGCTATCTGCCTGACCCCACAGGGTTTGAGTTTGTGATCTCTGAAAAGACTTATCACTATTTTTGAAAGTAGGAGTGTCTCTAGAAAGATAACGAGATATAGTACCTCCCATATGAGAGAGTATAACTTAAAAGAGGGAGTTCCACTGTGAATTGGAAGTGATGTGTTTTCACTACTGAGCGATGAGACTCATGGCTTGTCTGGAACTTCTGACACAAAGTGTCTGTTACATGCTGCAACAAAAGTCTTAACTGAAAGTAACGCTTGAGCTCAGAGCTATTTAGCACTTCATACTCATGGCTTCAGTCTGGAACTTCTGACACAAAGTGTCTGTTACATGCTACAACAAAAGTCTTAACTGAAAGTAAGCTTGAGCTCAGAGCTGTTTAGCACTTCATACATGCTAGTCCCTGGAGAAGCAGAAATGCAAATGCACAAAGTGTTCAGGGACCAGCATGCTTGTGGGGATGGGGGACACGCAGGCGGCGACCGTAAATGAGGAAACACCATGCAAAGGGGTGCCAGTCACTGCCTTGGTTGGGAAGAAAGAACATGGTTGGCTCTCCTGGAAGTAATACTCGGGCGGCCATGAGATAGAAGAATGTCATGCCTGTGAAGGCAAAGTCATTCCAAAGAGTGGCACTTGTGGGATCCGAGTGTGACAGGTTCAAAGGATAGCCGGTGGGGGGTGCCCGGCTGAGACCTGGACTGCTGAGGACCACTGGCAAGGGACAGAGCAGGGAGGCAGGAGCAGCTGGTGTCCTGCTCTAGGCTTCTTGAAACTTGACCCGATAAATCGGAGGTGCGGTCTTCATGTGTGTTCTCTCTCCCTCAGCAGCCCAAAGCCAGCCTCCAGGCACACGACACGTCATCGTTGCCCACGGTCATCATGAGAAACAAGCGTGAGTAGCTCAGCCCGCCTCTCATGATTCTCTTTGACTCTGGTTCAAGACGTAAACGTACTTATGTCCTGCTCATTTGTTGCTAAGCAAGGTTGGAGTACCTACTTGGTGGTCAGGCTGCGGATTTATTGACCCAACAGCTAACATTCTGCCGTCAACGTTTCTGGGTCGTGTGTGTATCAGTGTACACCGCAGCACTGTGCCCAGGCCAGGGGGCTTGGCTGGAGGGTCATCCTGCACACCCGAAGGTTGCAGGCTTGATCCCCGGTCAGGGCACATGCCCAGGTGGTGGGCCCGATCCCTAGTGGGGGTCATGCAGGGGGCGGCCAGGCGATGGTCTCTCTCATCCATGTGTCTCTCTCTCTCTCCTTTCCTCTCTCTCTAAAAATCAATAAAGAAAAAATATTTAAAAAAAAACCACTAAGAACTTTAAAAAAATAAAACAAACATACATATCCTTGGGTGACGATTTAAAAACAAAGCAGCTCTGCGGTCCTGCATGTTTACGCACGCGACCCCGGCGCATCCTGAAGTTCCTCTCTCGCGAGTTGACAGTTAGACCTGTTTTCAGTGCCTCGCAGTCACATGGGTCACATGCAGTCTTGCTTATTCCACTTACTTATAAGCAATGATTATTTTTTCCTTTTTCAAAGACTTCAAGTGGCCCACATAATAGCGGAAATCATACTCTCCCATGCACAGACTATCTTCACCAGTCTGCGAGGCTCACTGTGATTTCACTTAATATAGTTCCCTTTTTTAATTAAAAAATTTTTACTTTTCAATTACAGTTGACATATACTATTATATTGCCCATGTTTGTTTGTTTGTTTATCCTCACCCGAGGACATTATTTCATTTGTTCAGATAGAGTGTGAGGAAGAGAGAGAGAGAGAGAGAAACATCGATGTGAAAGGGACACATCGAGTGGCTGCCACCCGCACGACCAACCAGGGCCGGGGACAAACTGCAACCGAGGTACATGCCCTTAGCGGGAACCGAACCCGGGTCTCTCTGGACCTCAGGGCGACACTCTAACTGCTGAGCCACACGGGCCGGGCACCTTCTGTACTATATCTAACGTATACCTTTCTAATCCATCATGTCTTTAGACATACGGATTTCTCTGAAAATTCCCATTCTGCCTCTTTCCCCTGCTCAGTGTAGTTTTGGGGTTGATGCGTGTTAAAATACGTATGCCGTTGTTTCAGACGGCCGCATGGTGTTCTTTCATAAACATACACCCTGTTTTAATTACCACTTCCTCCAAAGATGGGTATCTAACTTATTTCCATCTCCTGCTGTAAATAGTGCAGTCGTGAAGATCATTTAATTGGTTCTGTGGGAACCTGTGTGCAACTTGCCCTAAGGCAGGGTTTTTCAAGTGCAGTTCCTGGCCCTACCCGGACCTACTGAGTCAGAAACTACAGAGGTTGAGTCCCGTGATCTGGTTTTTTGTTTTGTTTGATTGTTTTTATTTTTAATATATTTTTATTGAATTTTTAGAGAGAGAGGAAGGGAGAGAGAAACATCGATGTGAGAGATTACATCAGTTGGCTGCTTCCTGCACACCGTATGGAAGATCGAGCCCGCAACCCAGGCGCGTGCCCTGCCCGGGAATCGAACCGAGACCTCTCAGCCCATGGGGCGATGCCCAGTCTGCTCAGCCACACTGGCCGGGCGTGACCTGTGTTTCATAGCCCCTCCCGGAGGTTCTGGTGCACACTCAGGCTTGAGAACTCCTGCTCTGCGCAGGCCTGTTCGTTCTGTTGCACTTGGCTCTGGTGCACCTCACGGATGCTGCAGTTTTAAAAATCGAAGGCAAGACCCTCCAACAAAAAGACGATGACCCGCTTCATCGCGATGCACACTTCATGGCCGTGGTTGGAACCAAACCCACGGTGTCTCCTCGGTTTGCCCGAACCGAATTTCTCTAAGTACTTCCACGTAGTTCCAGAAGGGCTGCGCCATCTGCAGTCCCACAGGAGAGTGAATTCCCTGTGGATATGTGGAGTCCCAGTTATTGTTTCAGCAGCGAGCACCCCGTTCCAGCACCGGTTACCAGTCCGATTTCTGTCGCTGCTTTTTCTGTGACATCACCCCTTGTTTTACGAACCTGTTTTCTTTTCTTTTAAGAAACCCCTGCCAGGTGCCAGATTCTCTATGTATATTACCTCTGACTTCCCCTGTCTTTTCCTTTCTGCTTTACGCACCGAGTCAGTATAGTGGTCCGAGTCCAGATGATGGAGTCCAGTTGTATGGGTTTGGGTCTCCACACCTCTGTTTAATAGCTGGGTGACCGTGGGCATTTACTAAGCACAATGTCAGCAAGTGCTCAGGTTCAGTGAGATCATCCCTGTAAAGTACGTCGCCTCCTGAGTATTAGCTTTTGCTGCTAACGCCATCATCACAGATAAGGGCCCGAGGCTCAGATGTGTGAAGTGACTTACCTGAGTGGAGTATGGGCTGGTTTCACACAGGGGAAGCTGTTATCTTCACCCCCTGTGGACATAAAGGTTCTCTGTAACCTTCAGAGCATGACATCACCCTGCTTCTCCTGCCTCTTCTGACGCCTTCTGTGCTTCCTACTTCCTCTTTTCCTTACCCCTTTTACCCTCCTGCTCGGTTTCTTCCTGCCTCGTTCATGCAGTGCTCACACAGGATCCCCTTTCCTTCTGACCTACCACATCCTTACTGTTCTCAAGAACCAGTGTTTCCTCCTCCGTCAGATCCGCTCTGCTCACCGACTTCGTGGTACACTGGGCTGGGCTGCGGGCTCACTCGAGAGGTGCTTGTTTCTTGTTGCTGTTAGTTGCCCTTCGTCTTTGTTGGGCTGGGGCCCCCATCCCATCCTTGGGGGCTTCCTGCAGCACGTCTGGCCGTGTCGTCGTGTAGCGTGTGCTGATGGTTTATTGTTTCACCTCCTAACTGGAATTCGAATGGGAAATTAGTGATTTCATGGATACTTATTCAGTTCAAAACATCCTGAAATACTGTGAAGTCGTAACTGCTGCTACAGTCTTTATTGCCTTCAGCTGCTGACTCTCCTAGGGATGGACCGATAAGACAGCCCATGCCTGGGGCAGGAGCTCACGTAGCAAGGACACATCATTTTCTCCCCAGATGCCAGGGTGACCACTTCAGCATAAAACAGGAGCTCCCTTTGCTCGTATTCCGGGGAAATTCAGTTTGAGAGTGAAGGAGCTACGTGACATTAAACCACTTTGCATTCTCCCCATCTGTAAATTCCCGGATGTGGTCAGAATCTTTGTTCTCAAACAGTGTGCACAGGAATCATCTGGGGGGCTTGTACAGTGTGTGGACCTCCCTGGTTCCACCCCCACAGGAGTAGAGGGCTGGGAATCTGCGAATCTAACAGCCCCTCGGCTGTTCCTGGCAGGTGCTCCCAGAAGACACCGGCTCAGTTATCTCTAAGGGTCCTTTCATCCTTAGTTTATTGTGAATTAGTGTAAATGTTTACAGACATAATATTATCTCACAACTCTTCATTCTCGTTGATTAATTTCCATCTCGCCCTACAGGTATCTTCTTCAAGTTGCTTTATTAAAAATAGAGCAAATATCAATTTGGATTATTACTTTTTCTTTTTAAAAAACATGGTAGTCTGTTGTGCATTTTATTTAACTACACCTTGATTTATTTCACCCCTTCATATATTATCTTAGCAATCTGTGTCAATTCATGGAGGGTGTCCTCATTTTTAAAAAAACTACATACTGTTTCATTGCATGGCTTACCGTAATTTATTAGTCGATCTCCTTTTAACACTCATTTGTGTCATTTCCGATCTTTTGCTGTTACCAACAGTGTTGCATTGAATAACTTGGAACAAGGGTCACTTCAGCTCTGACTGGTTTTGCTCAGCAGTTAGAGTGTTGGTCCAGAGACCAAAGAGTCTTGGGTTCAATTCCGGTCAAGGTCACACACCTCGGTTGCATTTCTGTCCCCGGCCCTGGTTGGGGTCATGCGGGAGGCAACCAGTCATTGTGTCCCTTTCGCATCGTTGTCTCTCTCTCTTTCTCCCTCTCCCTCCCTCTCCCTCCCTCCCACTCTCTGAAGATAAATTTGAAATGGGTGTGTCATTTCAAACACAAACAAATGTATCTCACGGAATAAACCTACCCTGAAATGGAATTACTGCATCCAAGTGTAGAGGCATTTCCAGTTTTAATAGATATTGCCAAATTATCCTCCAGAGCCGCCCCCCACCCCGCCTTTGACCCCCCGGGCGATCTGTTTGGAGCAGGCGGGGGTGGGTGATGCCTCACTCGGTGTGTGCTCTTCCTCGCAGCCTCGCAGCCCAAGGAGCGCCCTCGGTCTGCAGTCCTCCTGGCCGACGAGACCACTGCCGCCCCCCTGTTTCCCAATAGGCGGTCCCAGCAGAGCATGTCGCTGTCCAAAAGTGTCTCCATACAGAACATCGCCGGGTGAGTGGGGATTCAGAGACGGTGCGGTTGACATCTAGGTGATGGGAGCTGATAACCGTACTTGACAAAAAGATTCTTCTTTTGTTAAAAATGTGTAAGGTGATGGGTTGTGGGGCACAACAGAGGTTCAGATGAGAATGAGGATCACATTCTGATCACTGTCAACTGCCACATTTTATGACAAGGGTCCCCTTTAAACACCATTGTTGGGCCAGATGGTCCTACGCTTTTGTCCGCGATTGCTCCGCTTCCCAAGCCCCTGAGGCCTGAAAGGATGATTTTCTAAATCAAAATAAGTAGGAAGCCCGGCTGGTGCGGCTCAGTGGTTGAGCGTTGTCCCAGGCACCAAGAGGTTGCTGGTTCGATTCCCGGTCAGGGCACATGCTCCGTCCCCAGTGGGGGGCGTGCAGGAGGCGGCCCATGGATGCTTCTCTGTCAGTGATATTTCTAGCTCTCCCTCTCTCTCAAAGTTAATAAAAACATTTTCTTAAAAAATAAGTAGGAATAGGAAAAAAGAGGATTTCATTTTGAGTTTTTAGTTGCAGCCACTTAGATTTTAGATGTCACATTTTTCTATTGGTTGGATGAACCTGGTCTTTTTGTTTCTGTTTTAATTTGTTTTCCACCCTTGCCTCTTGACACTTAAGTCGGTTTCTCGGGAGTGAATAATGGGCCAGTTACTGCTTTTCGGTTCCCACCCACTCATTGGCTCTTGGTGATCCCCACAGAAGTTTCTGTGACCCCTGACTGTTGAGACTTCAGCTCCCACATGATTAGCACAGGGCTGATTGTGATGTTCCTGGCTGTTTGGGTAAGATGCCTGACTTCCCATAAAATGTCGGACTCAAAACATGTCTGGCTTCTCTCTTACCCGAGACGGGAGGAGGATTCTTACCCGAGGATGTAAATCTCCTCGTGTCTGCATTTTCTAACTTCTGTGCTGGCTAATATTTCTTCCTCCTTAAAAAAAAAAAGTTCCGGGTATTTTTATTTTTTATCTTTATATTGTCATTATCCAAAGGCCTCCTTTTCAAAGTTGTTATCAAAATTTGTTTGCATTATGACTTTTTAAAGTTGGTCTTTAAATAAAATTTAAAGTCTTAAATGACTCTGGCTTGTTTTTGTGTCGTATCACAAACATTTACTGGGTACCTGCTGTGCTAGAGGGTGAGTTGGGGTCAAAAGACCAAAAGAATAACCAATGTCCCAATAAATTTAATAATATTTTTTAAAAATAAATTTTCTTTATTATAGAGGAAGGGAGAGGGAGAGAGAGATAGAAACATCAATGAGAGAGAACATCAATTGGCTGCCTCCTGCATGTCCCCCACTGGGGATCAGGCCCACAACCTGGGCATGTGCCCTGACCAGGAATCGAACCAGTGACCTCTTGGTGCACGGGTCGATGCCCAGCCACTGAGCCACACCGGCCAGGCTAATAACAGTTTAAAAAAAAAAAAAAGAAGACAGTTTATTATAAGTGCTCACTCAGTCTGTAGTTATTTAGGAAAGAGGAAGAAAAACATAGTGGTCAGACGGTGAGCTTCAAAGAGAAATTTCTTCTGTAAGGTGTATGCAGTTTGAGGGGAAAGTGTTCACCTTCCTGTCATTTAAAAGAATATCCAAGGCTCAAAAAGTTCAAGTCGGCAGTGATGTTAAATGCCTTTAACCTTCATTACTACTTCTCGTTGCTGGGCTCCCAAAATAAGCAGTTTGTCTGCGATCGTGGGTGTTACATTCGGCCGGCTGTCACTGGAGCGTAGTCCAGGTCCCCATGGGAGACGGAAACCAGGGCTCATCATGATGTATCTGACGTGCTTCTTTCTCTCTGTCCCCAGAGTTGGCAACGATGAGAACATATCCAACACCTGGAAATTCCTGTCTCATTCAACAGACTCGCTCAATAAAATCGTCAAGGTCAACGAGTCGACAGAATCACTCACTGACGAGGGTAAGAGGAAGTGACCGCCGGTACTTTATTTTCTATGGAGACCGTGCCATTTCGTGACCTAGAATACAAGCGTTGATGGACAAATAGGTGCCTGCCTCTCGAGTCTCTAAATTGCCTGCAAAGCATGAAATGCTTTCTAATAAATTGGTAATCAGACTTACCCAGTTGTTAGATAATTGTCCATTGAACGATGTCATTGCTTTTAATGTGTTCACTCTCTAGTACAAGTGCTGCTCTCCCCCTAGACTCTCAGGCTTGGTTCTCTCGGCACAGATGTAAGCCTACTCCCCTAAACAAGCCGAGGTACCAGATCCCTTCCCGTTCCTGCGTCACGTAGAAATCGTGTCTTAATCGCGTCTGATTTGTGTGATGCTCATCACGCTTAGCCAGAGCCGGAATGGAGCGTGTGACTCCCAAGCAGAACACGATTCCTTTCTCATCCCGGGATATGGTTCTATGAGTATCCCCAGGACCAGTGCAGAGTGTTTGTGTCTCAGGAAATGATCACACCATGGAAAGTCCGTCTTGGGCTTTTCGGAGGTCCCGGACCTAGGTTCTGATGCTGTTTTTTTGCTGTTTTGAGGAGTAGGCACAGACATGAATGAGGGGCAGCTCCTGGGAGACTTTGAGATGGAATCCAAGCAGCTGGAGGCAGAGTCCTGGAGTCGCATAGTCGACAGCAAGTTTCTGAAGCAGCAGAAGAAAGATGTGGTCAAGAGGCAGGAAGTGATCTACGGTGAGCTGCTCCCCTTGACATGCCTTGTCCAGCATGTGCTTCCCAGTACATCGGGCCGTGTACTGGGCCATGGAGGGTCGAGGTTCAGCTGTGTAGTAGCGCAAAGATTTTCTTTGAAAACTTTGAGGTATGGAGCCCGGTCTCACTTCTTTCTGATCTTTTTTTCTCTCTTTCTCTAATTATTCTCTAATCCTGGCCGGTTTTGCTCAGTGGTTAGAGCATCGGCCTGCAGATCAGGGAGTCCTGGGTTCAGTTCTAGCCAAGGGCACGTACCTTGGTTGTGGTTCGTTCCTGGCCCTGGTTGGGGTAGTACGGGTGGCAACCAATGGATGTGTCTCACTCACATCGATGTCTGTCTGTCTGTCTGTCTCTCTCTCTCTCTCTCTCCCCCTCTCCCCCCTCTCTCTCCCTCCCCTCCCCCTCTTTCTGAAGATAAATGCAAACAAAAAATTATTCTCTAATTTCATCGAAGATTTTATTTCATATGAGTGCTTATTTAGGCAACAGGCCTAACAAGACATCTCTTGGACAGTTCAATTCCTCTTCTACACTAGGGACTAGACACTATTTCCTATTTCTAGGAAATAGGAACCCAGAAAATTACGAAAGGTTTCAGTTCCAGTGAAGACCAGTTTGGGAACCACCAAAGAGGGATGGTATCCAGTAAGCCTGTGGTGGGAGGAGACGAGAACACTCTGGGGGAGAGACAGCTGTCGGCCCAGCTTTAGAGTTTACACTGGGCTCCGAGTAGCCCTGCGGTTAAATGGGGCTGTTCATGGCCGCGGACGGTGAGGCCAAGGGAGTCCTTGCAGCAGAGTGTCCCTGACCTTGAGCTTTGCCTTCCGGCAGAGCTGATGCAGACGGAGCTGCACCACATCCGCACGCTCAAGATCATGAGTGACGTGTACAGCCGGGGCATGATGACCGAGCTGCTGTTCGAGCAGCAGATGGTGGAGAAGCTGTTCCCCTGCCTGGACGAGCTCATCAGCATCCACAGCCAGTTCTTCCAGCGGATCCTGGAGCGGAAGAAGGAGTCCCTGGTGGACAAGAGCGAGAAGAACTTTCTCATCAGGAAGGTGGGAGACGTGCTCGTCAATCAGGTGAGCCGGGGAGGGGCGCGGGGGGTTCCGCAGCCGCGGTCACGTCTGGCTGGGGCATCCGTCACCTTCGCTCACTCGGGGAACCCAGGACTCCCTCTAACCGCTGAGCCCCAAGTTCCGTTTCTGTAAAGGAGGACATTTTCTCTTCTAACACTGTTTTTTTTTTTTTTATCCTCACCTGAGGACATTTTTCCATTTCTTGTTCAGAAAGAGAGAGAGAAACATCGACGTGAAAGGGACACATCAAGTGGTTGCCACCCGCACGACCAACCAGGGCCGGGAACAAACTGCAACTGAGGTACATGCCCTTAGCGGGAACCGAACCCGGGTCTCTCTGGACCGCAGGCCAATGCTCTAACCGCTGAGCAAAACCAGCCAGGGTTCTTCTAATACTATTTTTTAAAGTTAAAAGGAATGTATATGTAAAGTACCTAGCATGTGCAGTGGGTACGCAATAAAAGTTGGTTTTTCTTCCTCGAAGTCTATACCACGAGCAAAAGTATACCTTAAGAAATCAAAAAACGTTTGTAGGAAGTCTCAACTTCCCCCTCTGCCTCAAATCTAAAGGAACTCATGTGTCTGAAAACAACCTCGGCACAGAAAATGGCAGGAGGAAGTGTCTGTAAAGTAGTTTGTAAAGCGTATCTTACTGATATTTTCGTCAAGGTGTGGTGTGGTTTCAGTTGTACATCAAAAACAATTTGGCTAAAAAGTATGTTGAAACTTTTGCATGTGTACATCATAGACAAAAGTTTAATGTTTCTTCCTTTTTTTTTTTTTTTTAATCCTGAGAGAGAAGAAGGGAAAGGGAGAAAAACATCAGTTTGCTGTCCCACTTATTCATGCATTCATCGGTTAATTCTTGTACGTGCTCTGAACAGGGATCGAACCCACGACCTTGGCGTATAGGGATGACGCTCTAACCGACTGAGCTGCTAGGCCAGGGCCTAATGTTTCTTTCTTGTTTTTGTTTTTTTTTTATCCTTACCCGAGGATATTTTTCCATTTTTTGTACAGATAGAGTGGGAGGGAGAGAGAGAGAGAAATGTCGATGTGAAGGGACACGAGTGGCTGCCACCTGCATGACCAACCAGGGCCGGGGACAAACTGCAACCGAAGTATGTGCCCTTAGCGGGAACCGAACCTGGGTCTCTCCAGACCGCAGGCTGACGCTCTGACCGCTGAGCCAAACTGGCCAGGGCTCTTTCTTGTTTTTTTTGGTGAATTATCTCAGGATATTTTTCCATTGATTTTTAGATAGAGTGGAAGAGAAGGGAGGGAGGGAGGGAGGGAGGGAGGGAGGGAGGGAGGGAGGGAAGGAGGGAAGGGGAAGGGAACATCGATGTGATTGGTTGCCTCCCACACAACCCTGACTGGGGCTAGGAATCAAACCTGCAACTCAGCTACGTGCCCTTGAACAGGAATTGAACCCCACAACCCTTTGGTCCACAGGCTGATGCTCTAACTGCTGAGCCGAATTGGCCAGGTCCAGTGTTTCTTTTTAACACTTTTTTTTTTTTTTAATGTTGCCAGTATAATCTTAACAGGCAGAGGGGCCCGAGATCCCATCTGACGAGCTCATTTCCCCAGAAAATCTCTGCCTCGGTGTAGAAGCAGAGGCTTAATCTAATTGCTGGGACCTTTGCCTGGGAGGTGGACATTTTTTCCTTTCCTCGTATTCACGAGCCACTACCCCTCACCCCATTAAATTGTTGGTGCCTTCATTCACCCATTTTTTTCAAGTATTTACTGGACACCTGCTGAACGCCAGGTGGACCCACAAAGGTAAATACGCCTTGGACCATTGCCTGATGCAGTGCCTGTTACGAAATAACTGCAGATGCTAAGCGCAGGTGTCTGCAACCGGTGGGGCCTCTAAGTGGGAGGGGTTCACTCGACACCCCCTCCCCCAGCATTTCCCACGTCTCTACCCTCGGACCTGTGCAGGTCCCTCGTCTAACCTCCACGTGTGTGGTTGGTAGCGCCTGGCATCTGTGCACACCTTCTAGCAAGTTCTATGGTGGTAGGGTTCGTGTCAGCCCCGTGGGTGCCGGGGTGAGAATCACCCTGGAGGGCACTCGCTTTAGTATGGGAGCAGATCACGCAAAATCTCACCGCCTCGGCGTTTCTGTTGGTGGAGGGGGAAGGAAAAGCTGCCCAGAGGTTTTGGTAAGGATCGACCGTGTTGCCTCCAGGGAGTTTTAGTCCAGTGGGAATCGATGCTTAGCACGTGTCATCCGGGATACGTGTAGCCCGTCAGTCACCCCACACTGAGCCCGTCCCCAGACGAACCGTGAGACTGCTCACATCTGGGAATGGAGTAGGGACTGCTGGCCCTGAGCGACGGGAGCACACAGAGCCTCGTCATGACGGACGTGTCGGTGTCTTTCTTATCGGTGACATTTTTAAGACTGACTATCTCATGAAAAACTTCTAGCGAGTCTCCTTGTGTTATTACTATGGTTATGACAAGAACACATTTTGCACAGTACATAGATGTTTGTGTTCATTGTTTTAAACTATATGTATAGCCCGGCCGGTGTGGCTCAGTTGAGCGTCGACCCATGAACCAAGAGGTCGCCGGTTCGATTCCTGGTCAGGACACATGCCCAGGTTGTGGGCCTGATCCCCAGTGAGGGGCATGCAGGAGGCGGGCAATCGATGTTCTCTCTCATCAGTGTTTCTATCTTTCTCCCTCTCCCTTCCTCTCTAAAAATCAGTAAGGAAAAAAAACAAACAAACTGTATGTATAGCAGCTTTATCGAAACAATGCATTTGCCATATAACCACCCGTTAAGGGTGTACAGCTCAGTGGTTGTTAGTGTACCCACAGAATTGTGCAACCATCACTACCACCACCCTGGAACATTTTTGTGACCCCACCAGCGACCGCCACAGGCCTAGGCAACCACCAGTCCCCATTCTGTCTCTCTTAATGTGCCTGTTCTGGACATTTTATGGAAATGAAATAAAACAAGACGTGGTAGCAGGTGATTGGCTGTTTTCGTAGTGTTAGGGTAACGTTTTCCAGGCCCGCCAGTGTTGTAGCATGTCTGAAATCGGGATTTCTTTTCCTTTTCTGCCTGAGTCGTGTTCCATCGTACGTATACCCACCACGTTTTATTTGTCCAGGCATCCTTGGTAGACATTGGGTCATTCCCGCTGTGGGACTCTGACTAGTGAACAATGAGCACGTGTATGAGAGTTCTTGTGCGGACTCGTGGTTTTCTGTCCAGGAGTGAGTTGCCGGGTCATTGAACTTTCTTGGGGACCGCAGGCTGTTTTGTGAAGCTGCTGCGCCCCCTCAGCCTCGCGGGGCAGTGGAGGGAGCACTCGTGGGCTTTCCCGACCGACGGCAACGGGGCACAGGGCGACAGTACCCCTACCACCCGCGCCGCGGCCTGACCGCGCCTCTTTCCCGTGCAGTTTTCGGGGGAGAACGCGGAGCGCTTGAAGAAGACGTACGGCAAGTTCTGCGGGCAGCACAACCAGTCCGTGAGCTACTTCAAAGACCTGTACACCAAGGATAAGCGCTTCCAGGCCTTCGTGAAGGTACCGGCTCCCGTGTGCCCGTCGAGCCGTGCCCAGAGCGCGTGTCCCCGTTGGCTCGAGCGCCCCTCCCTCGGGGCCCCTGACTGTGCCTTCCTCCTTGCAGAAGAAGATGAGCAGCTCGGTGGTGCGGAGGCTGGGCGTCCCCGAGTGCATCCTGCTGGTGACCCAGCGGATCACCAAGTACCCCGTTCTGTTCCAGAGGATACTGCAGTGTACCAAAGGTGGGCCTCCTGGCTGCTCCAGCCCCGGTGCCCAGCAGCTCCAGACACCCCGGGGGCGGGGGGGGGGCAGCTCGTTCCTGCTCTGCTGGGCCACAGAGATCCTGGGTTTTACCTAAAATCCGTGGGGTTTTTTTTTCTTTTTTTTTTTTTTATCCTCATCCGAGGACACTTTTCCATTTTTTGTTCAGGTAGAGTGGGGGGGGGGGGAACAGAGAGAGAGAGAAACATCGATGTGAAAGGGACACATCGAGTGGCTGCCACCTGCACAACCAACCAGGGCCGGGGACAAACTGCAACCGAGGTACGTGCCCTTAGCGGGAACCGAACCCGGGTCTCTCAGGACCGCAGGCCGACGCTCTAACCGCTGAACCAAACCGGCCAGGGCCCGTGGGTTTTTTTTAATGAGAACTTGAAACGTGTCAGCAGACTGAGGGTGGATGATGGCCAGAAGGGGAGGAACCGCTTATTGATTCCATCAGGAGTTCAGTGACCTGGGCTCACGCTCATACTCCCATCCCGCCCCCAGGCCCCGAGGGCCCTCCTTTTGCTTTGTAACTCGTTTCCTTGAGCCCGTAACTTCTCCCTGGTCGCTGGACCGGGGCAGCTCCCACCAAGTCTTCCTGTGAGTGCCCGAGTGTCCGCTCCTCACCGTCCTGCGGGTCACTTTCCCTCCCCTTCCGTCCTGCCCGTAGGAGTGACATGGAAGATTAGGTAAAGCAGAGACAAACCAGAAACTTGTCGCTCCTCTTCCTCCCTAAAGACATTTGGTTCCTTCGACTCGAGAACACAGCATGTCCCTGATGTGTTGGCGTTGCTCGGACCGCACGGAGGAAGGGGGTGGGGTCCCCTCCTCCTGGCTGTCGGAAAGGCTCCGCTAACGACACGACTCTCCTTTTCTCCAAGACAACGACGCGGAGCAGAGAGACCTGGCTCAGTCCTTGAGCCTGGTGAAGGAAGTGATCGGAGCCGTGAACAGCAAGGTGGCGAGTTACGAGAAGAAGGTACGTCTGAATGAGATTTACACGAAGACGGACAGCAAGTCGATCATGAGGATGAAGAGCGGTCAGATGTTTGCCAAGGAGGATCTGAGGCGGAAGAAGCTGGTGCGGGACGGGAGTGTGTTTCTGAAGAACGCGGCGGGGAGGCTGAAAGGTGAGTCCCGTGTTTCCTCCGGGCCTGAGCAGGTGCCCGGGGACGGCAGGCAAAAGCCAGAGTCTCGTTAGGAACTCACCACCAGGTTTTCCCTGGGAAGCCCGTGTCCAGACTTCACGAAGGAACACCACCGTTTAGTTGTTCTTACTCTTGTATGAGAAAGTCTGGTTTGAGATAGCTTATAAAATCATATAAATACAGCCCGGCCGGTGTGGCTCAGTGGTTGAGCGTCGACCCTGCACCAAGAGGTCGCGGGTTCGATTCCCAGTCAGGGCACATGCCCAGGGTGTGGGCCTGATCCCCAATGGGGGGCATGCAGGAGGCAGCCAATTGATGTTCTCTCTCATTGATGTTTCTCTCTCTCGCTCTAAAATCAATAAAGAAGAATTATTAAAAAATAAATAAAATCATATAAATACAGGACGTATACGAGGAAATGTAGTCTGGGAAAAGCAGGTTTTAGGGAACAGAGCAAGGGGTAGGATGAACACAAAGGCACGCGCCAAGGAAGGTCCCACAGGGAAGGACGACAGGCTGGGGACTGGGGCCTCTGGCAGAACATTTGCCCCCAGGGAAGCACCATGAGACAGTTCCCAGAGTCTGAGATGAGAAACACCTACATCACTGGCATGAAGATGTGAGGGGTTTTCAGCTCCTGCGACCTTAGAGCGATGGGGAATTACCTCACATCCACCAGATCCACTCAACTCTGTGGTCATCCCTTTTTCTCGAAGCAAAAGAGATCACAAGACATTTGCTTTCAGTTTGGTTTCAACTTTTGGTTTTCAAATGACCAACTACGTCCAGTTAAGGAAGTTATGAGGTTTGTTAATGCATCTGTCCATTTGATTTTTATCCTCACCCGAGGACATGGACATTTTTTTCCATTTTTTGTTCAGATAGAGTGGGAGGGAGGAGAGAGAGAGAGAGAGAGAGACATTGACATGAAAGGGACACATCGAGTGGCTGCCACCCGCACCACCAGCCAGGGCCGGGGACAAACTGCAACCGAGGTACGTTCCCTTAGCAGGAACCGAACCCGGGTCTCTCTAAACCGCAGGCCAACACTCTAACCGCTGAGCCAAACCGGCCAGGGCTGTCCATTTGATTTTTTAAAAATAATTGTTTTCATCCAACTTTACTCCCGGGGCCTGTTGGGCAGATCGGGCTCCAGTGTTTGGGAGCACCCGGTCCTCCTGGCCTCGGGAGCCGGGTCCAAGGAGCCAAACCCTCCCGCCTCACACTGAAGTGGCGGGTGTGTCTGTCACCTCTGAGGTCGAGGGAGCTGTTCAGAGAGCACCGGGAGCCCTCCGCCAGTCTCCCTGTGCTTAGACTCAGTGCGACCCAGGCAGCCAGATGGTCTCGAAGGGAAGGAAGCAGGATCCCCTCCCCCGACACAGATGCTGGGAAGAGGGTGGAGAGACTGTCCTCTGGCGGGTTGGGCCCTAGAATAGGGACCTGCAGTGAGGACCGGGGCAGGGTTCGGAGTGGCATTTAAGTCTTGAAGGATGAAGAGGAGGGGCCGGGCAGAAAGGGGAGAGGCAGCCGGAAGCCTGGCATCTGGGGAAGGGCAGGCAGTGGGCTCTCAGACCAGCCGAGAGAGGGCGGCAGGGAGCGGGGGGCCAGGCCGGAGGAAACGGCTGTAGGCGGGTTGTGGGGTGCACGCTCCAGACTGAGGAGTTGCTCGTTGGTACTGTGGATGGAGTTGAGCAAAGAAGGGGTTCAGAATGGAGGGTCCAAGCAGGCAAGGGGTGCAGCTGATTGTAGTCCAGTGCAAAGCGGGGTGAGGAAGTCTGGCGACAGAAACGACGAGGATCCCTGTTGCAGTGATTCAGGGAGCAGCTCCCCCAGGCCTGAATTCCCGCAGGGGGCGGGCAGAGGAAGGCGAGTCATCTCAGAAAGGAAATACCCCTCTGGCCACCGACTCCATGCACGGCTCAGTGGCCATGGGGAATCAGGACCGAGGTCCCTGCGCCTCCCTGGAGCCAGGTGCCCGTGCTGTCCTCGGCCCTGCGCCCCCTGCGCCCCCTGAACCCCCTGCACCCGTCTCTGCGGCGGCCGCTCAGGAACACCTGCCCTGTCCCACGAGGCGCTTTTCTAGAGCTGCCGCTGCCCGGAGCCAGCTCGCTCCACCCTCCTTTGCAAAGCAGTTTGTTGATCCAAGTCCCTGAGTCAAAACTAATAGCTTCCAGCTGTCGGAACGGAGCTGGGCCCCAGCCCGCGGCGGGACGATGGTTTTCTGACCCGAAAGGCCGCCAGAGGAGACAGGAGCCGGTGTTGAGTCATGCTCCCCCCACGTGACCCGCCGCCAAGAACAGCCCGTCCCGGGTGGGTGCCCCGGGGAGGGCGGGTTCGCTCTGCTCCCCTGACTGATCACATCCACTGCGGGATCCTGAAACGTGTGTTTTCTTGTTCTGGGGGCGGGGCAGCCGCATGCATCACCTAAAAGTAAACTCAAAAAGGTAAAGGTAGCGCATGGAAAAGTTACTGTCACCTAGGCTGGGAAACGACACCTCCTTGCGTCTGTTCTGTTCATGGCTGTGCCGCGCTGACCTCCCGGGGGGCTGCATGGTCCTGTCCATCCTGTCCCCCCGGCATTGTAGGTCCTCGTCCCCGGAGAGAGGACGCCACTGGGGGCCAGCCTCTCAGATCTCAGAGGATGACCGACATGTCAGACTCTGTCCTTGAGGGACTGATGGAAGATTGTTCTCTGCTCCTAGAGAATTATAGCGAGAGTGTGGCCTTCTTGCGATTCCTAGATCCCGCCAGACATGTTCGTTTCTCTGGTTTCTGTTTTGTTTTTTGTTGTTGGCGGTGTTGCAGAGATCTCCCGGGTTTGTTTTCTTTTCCTGGAGAAGCCGAGAGGCTGTTCCCACAGCACAGCGAGGCCGAGGCGGACGGGACAGAAAGCTGTGTGTGTGCACGTCCTGTGAAATCAGAGGGCGGTTGTGGCCCTTCTGTTCTCCTTAGAGTTAGATGCTTTCCTGCACCAGCTCCTGGCGGCTTCCTTGCCTGGCAGCTGCCCACGCCTTTCCCACCCCTGTAATCAGAGGTGAGAAGCCCCGTGACCAGTGTGCTGTGGGCCATGCTGCTGTTTAACATCCCTCAAAGACCTGCTCTGCGGGGATGTTCTTAAAGTATTTCATTCTTACAACCTCGCCTTCTGGGATGTCTCTTTCCAGAAGTGAGGACTTAAACGTTTCCGAGATAAGGCGTTGGTGATACAAGTCTCTTTTTATTTTATTATTATTTTTTTTATCCTCACCTGAGGATATTTTTCCATTTTTTGTACAGATAGAGTGGGAAGGAGAGAGAGAGAGAAACATCGATGTGAAGGGACACATCGAGTGGCTGCCACCCGCACGACCAACCAGGGCCGGGGACAAACTGCAAGCGAAGTACGTGCCCTCAGCGGGAACCGAACCCGGGTCTCTCCGGACCGCAGGCCGACGATCTAACCGCTGAGCCAAACTGGCCAGGGCCAAGTCTCTTTTTAAAATGTCTCTAAAAACCTAACATCCAGAGCAGGGTCGCGCAGAAATGGATATTGGACGCCTTGGAGGAGCGCGGTCTCTGGCCCTGGGCTTTTTGTGCTGCTGGGTTGCTAATAGAACTGCTCAGACCGTGCCCGGCTGGTCAGACTTTGTCCCTTCAGGGAATGATGAGAGGTGGCAGGGACAGCGAGCGTTTGGGGTGTGCTTCTCAGTATCATTGTTCTCTTCTCTCCCCACTTCACAGAGGTCCAGGCCGTTCTGCTCACTGACATACTAGTTTTCCTTCAAGAAAAAGACCAGAAGTACATCTTTGCGTCACTGGTAAGCTGAGTGTTTGTGCGGTTTGGAGTTAATGGTAGTATTCAGGCAGTTGGGGGTAAGTTTTGAGCATACGTTAAACACTGTATTGTTGGTCTCCCACCCTCTCAAAACTAATCCGCTCAGGACAGATACGTCTGAATGATTTCTTATATACCCTTGCAATTTTCTGGCCCTCCACTGCCCGCCCCCCGAAAATACTGTTTTTCGGTTTCCTTACAATCCTTGGACATGGGTCACTGGAGCAGTTCTCACGTATTACGCTCCATCGATCATGCTGCTCTGTAATACTGCCGCCGGGTTCTGCGGGGGACGTGGGCGAGTCATCGTGCTAAAGAGAGGACGAGAACCTTCAGAGCCATAAATGGCCATTTCCTTTATGGAACACTATAAACGGTTTGATAAACTGTTTATAAACTGATAAACTATAAGTGAGATAACGACATATTTCTCTTTCTCCCATCTCTGCTGTTTGTTAAACCGTATGCTTTAAAAAGGCATCTGGCCCGGCCAGTGTGGCTCGTGGTTGAGGGTGACACATGCAGCAAGAAGTCGCCGGTTCGATTCCCGGGCAGGGCACATGCCCAGGTTGTGGGCCTGATCCCCAGTGGGGGGCGTGCAGGAAGCGGCCAGTTGATGTTCTCTCTCATCGATGTTTCTATCTCTCTCCCTCTCCCTTCCTCTCTCTCTAAAGTCAATAAAGAAAAAAACATTTTTTTTAATGAATAGATAAAAGGGCATCTGGTCTCCCCTGAGATTGACATCCCCCTTACGAGTTAGAACATCGCGTGCATGTCCTACATCTCCCCTCCCCCTTTTCCAGGACCAGAAATCAACGGTGATCTCCCTGAAGAAGCTGATCGTGCGGGAAGTAGCGCACGAGGAGAAAGGTCTGTTCCTGATCAGCATGGGCGTGAAGGACCCGGAGATGGTGGAGGTCCACGCGAGCTCCAAGGAGGAGCGGAACAGCTGGATCCAGATCATCCAGGACACGATCAACGCCCTGTAAGCTCCCCCGCCCGTCGGCGCGCTCGGGCCTGCGGTGTCCTCCCAGGCTGGGCCGTCCCCGGAGCACTCGTCTAGCAATGTTGTTTCACTTTGGTTGTATTAGGAACAGAGATGAAGATGAAGGCATTCCCAGCGAGAGTGAGGAGGAGAAGAAAATGTTGGACCTCAAAGCCCGGGAACTAAAAGGTAAAGCTGTCTGTGGAGCCCCCAGTGGCCAAGGTTCTTCCCAGGCCCCGGGTTCCAGAGCCGCCCCGCAGGCCCTTGAAAACAGGGTGAAGAGCAGCTTTTCACAAAGGGGAAACCACGTCTGAGCTAACGGGGTCCCGATACAAAACAGCTCTAGGAATGTGTCCGACCCCAGATCAAGGATTGTTGATTCTCCCGTCTCAGCATCAGAGTTCTTGGACCTTTGGTCCCGGTCACCTCGAATCAAATCAAGAAGGAAAGGTGTACTCGAGGAAGGGAATTTCCCAGTTAATCTGTTTCCATCAGTTACCCCGGCTGCTGGCCCACCTGTTCACAGATGCGTTGTGAGGTGGTTCGGGGGGAAGGGAACCTCTTGATGATGTGTGACCACATTTAAGTCCCTACTGGTTTGTGTAGTCTCGTCAGTGTCCCTGCGGGACTCGGCTTCAGTGCCCATTGTGCAGGTGAGCAAGCTGAGGTCCACAAAGGCCGAGCACACCAGGCCCCATCCAGCGTATGGTTCAGCCAGGGGTTTGCTCCCTGCCCGCGTCGGATGTACCTGTCCGTGATCAGGATGGCGGGGATGAACTTCCTCCTCCGACACGGATGCAGCACCTGGCCAGGCATCCCGCTGGGTGCCGGGGATGCCAATTCCTACACCAGCTCAGCTAGCCAGGGAGACACACTGAGGGACAGGCCACCAAGTGGCTCCCTGGGCCACAGGCTCATGTAACGTGTATGGGACCTCCTAGTCCTGCCGGTGGTGAGTCTCACAAGAAAGATGACACAGGAGGGTACCTGGAAAAATGACTCAGCAGACAAGACAAATGAGTGAAGTGTGGGAAAGGCCGTGATGTGTCCCCCAAGGAAGGACAGGTTTGACAGGCTCCGTGTGTCTGGAGGGTCAGGGCCAAGTGATGGGAGATGAAGGCACCAGGTCTTGAAAGGCAACAGGGAATGAGATAGTTCTTAGTAAAATTTACACTTCACTTTAAAAAATCAGTATTGAAGCCAACTGGGAGACGTGCTTGAGGGAGTGGGGTCCCTCTGGGCGTGGGGAGACGGGATGGGTTCAGGAAGAAGCGGGCTGGAGAGGGGATGGACGTAAGAAATGAGCTGTCCCGGGGCTCCAGCTTGGGTGAGCAGGGGACAAAGGTGGTGTCAACCGAGCAAGAGGTCACGGCTAAAGGGAGGAGGTGGGGGGCCGGAGGGAGACAGGTTTCTGACAAGCTGAGAACAGGGGTCTGAGTGGAGGTCGCCTTGACAGTGGGACTCAGAGGGTCCCACTCAAAGCAGAGGGTCGAGTCTGGGGTACCTTCTGTGGGTGATCAGCACCTGGGGAGTACTGGGAGCCATGGGAGTGGATGAGATTCCCAAGAGGAAAGTCTTGGGGTTAGACAGCAGCCCAGGCTGGAGCCAGGGGACCCCCCTTTTCCATTGCAGATGACTGGTCTGTGCCTGAGAGCGGATTTTAGGAAGAGAACCAGTGATGTCCTCAGAGGAGAGAGGAAAACAGTAAAGAGGAGGGAGGAATCATCTGTGCTGAAACGGATGACATAAAAATCCTTAGACTCAGTCCCGCAGGCTGACCTTGGGAAGAGGAGATGGTAATGATGGGCGGAGCCAGAGAAGAGAGGGTTGAGAACAAGAAGTTGGGGAAACAGTGCTGGCTTGTGATGTCCCAAAGTCCCATGTTTGCCTAGAAAGACCAGGGTGGGTTACTAGGTAGAAAGTAGAGAAGAAAACTTGACACAGTCTTGATGATGAATAATAAAGGGGGCGGGGGGAGTTTATGGTCTCGCTGTGCCCTACATTACCACAAGGTGGCGCCCATGCGAAGCAGTCAAATCACCAGCTCTGTTCTCCGTCCACCCTGCAGAGCAACTCCAGCAAAAGGACCAGCAGATCCTGCTCTTACTGGAAGAGAAGGAGACGATTTTCCGGGACATGACTGAGTGCAGCACCCCCTTGCCGGAGGAGTGCTCCCCAGTTCACAGCTCTAGGATGCTCTTCCGCTCCAACACAGAAGAGGCTCTCAAAGGAGGACCTTTAATGAAAAGTGCAATAAATGAGGGTAATTTATGTTCATTATTGCCCCTTCTTTTCCCAGTGTGGTTTATCCACTAATACTCATTTTTATTGCAAAACAGAACACAGATACAGAAAACAACCCCAAACAAATATTTCGCTTTAGTGAGTTATCGGGTGAGCTTTTTTTTTTTTTTTTAATTGATTTTCGTCAGAGAGGAAGTGAGGGAGGAGAGAAAAAGACAGAAACGTCGACCAGTTGCCTCCCATACGTGCCCTGGGACTCGAACCCGCAACTTTTTGGTGTACGGGGTGACGCCGCAACCAGCTGAGCCACCCAGGCAGGGCCAGTGAGCATCTTGTAACCACTGCCCAGGCCAAGAAATAAAATGTGGCCGGACACCCTGAGAGCCCGTGTACATCTGTCCCCATCAAAGCTCCATCCTCCCGCCGAGAAGCGCAGGTGTTGTGACTGTCAGTGATCACGTCTGTTCCTGTCTCTTCTGGCTTTCTCTCCAGAGACCTCTTTGTAGTCTGGCTTGTGTTTTTCTTGATACGTAAGCTGTCGTTTACAGACCCCTCCCACCATCCCTTTTTTCCACACAATTTATTTTTGTAGAATCTGAGCTTTTTGACATACAGGGTTTGCATGTCTCCTGTTTCCAGTGGAGATCCTTCAGAGTCTGGTGAGCGGAAGCCTGGGAGGCAGTCTCGGGCCGGCTGTCAGCAGCCCCGTTGGGCAAGAAGGTGCGGTTGGCCCGGTGTCCTTGCCCCGCAGGGCGGAAACCTTTGGAGGGTTCGACAGCCATCAGATGAATGCGTCCAAAGGTAAGTGATTGTGAACTCGTGGCTTCGTGGGCAGTCCTTGCCGTCACCCAGAACTAAAAGTGGTCTGTGATCAAGAAGCTGCATCTCATCCTCCTCAGTCCATCAGTAAAAGGTTTAGTGAGATCCGAGTATCTAGCCGCTGAAACACTTAAGAATCTCTATCAGTGTCGTGTTCATTTTGAATAATGAGGATATTCCTCGGATCTGAGCTAAGCTCTAGCCAAAGGAATAAATAACTTGTTATTCCATTTGCTTCTTGTTCTTCTACATTAATAAAGATTGTTTTATATATGTTTTTATTGATTTTTTTTTTTTAAGAGGGAGAGAGAAAAAGATCGATGTGAGAGAGAAGCATCAATCGGCTGCCACCTGCACACCCCTCACTGGGGGTTAAGCCCAAAACCCAGGCGTGTGCCCTGACCAGGAATCGAACCACGGACCTCTCAGTCCACAGGACGATGCTCAATCCACTGAGCCACACCGGCCGAACTGCATCAGTAAAAGTTATTAATAATCGCTTAGCTGCCTCCAAGCGGCTTCCCATTTTTTTGGCTTTAGCGAGATCAGAAATATATCCCTAAACTCGGTATATTGTATTCTTTTCTTGGCTAATCTGCTTCACAACCTAAAATCAAACTTGTTTGTTTGTTTAGGAGGAGATAAGGAGGAGGGGGATGATGGCCAAGATCTTAGGAGAACAGAATCGGATAGTGGTCTGAAAAAGGTACTTTTCCTAAAATACGATAAGACCTCCTTGGCCCTTCTCTCTGAATTCATAATCTTTGAAGTTTGTCCACTTTGATCTTCTTCTGGATGCCTGACTTGCTCTTTTGATTTCCTAGTGTATTTTAAGAGGAAAACGTATTTTCGAACACACAGTGCAGTCAGGAGTCCCCGTATCACTGGCCTCTCTAGCCTGGAGCTTTATGTATACATTCATAGCTTGACTACAGCCCTGGCAAGACCATTTTCAAGAGTTTTGTTTAAATGGCCCAAAGCAACCTGAACTGAACTCTTTATAAGGCTTGAGTAACAGCTCAACATCGAGTCTTCATTACCCGGCAGGGAGAGGCTGTAGCAGAACAGGACGAAAGTGGGACATTGCAGCGGAGCCCAGACATACTCGATCCAATTCCTGTCTCGAGAGCTTCGTGTTTTTAAAATGCGTGGTTTTTGTTTTATAGGGTGGAAATGCTAACCTGGCATTTATGCTTAAAAGACACAATGAGGTAAGGACCTTCTGAGCTACTGAAGAGTGATTTTGTTGTAATTGCTAGGTTAGGAATACTCATTTTTGTTTGGCTTGTATAAACAGGCTGATTCCTGGCTGTGCTCTGCATACTTCATGGGGTGTTTGTCATGTCTTTCCCCGGCCCCTGGTGTCACCTGGCATTGTGCCAGGGAATTGGCTATGGAAATGGCCTCTACTCCTCTGCCCTTGAGAAGCCTCTTGCTTTCTCTGAATCCGGGCTGTGAAGCTTCATCCATTGTAGGCAAACGAGGACAACTCATAGTCTCCTTTTCTGTAATAGGAACCTGGACTTCATGCCACAAGTCTAGAATGTGGCACATTAACGTGTGGGCAGATCTGCGATCATTTCTTAGCCTACAGGGATGCAAGTTGACTTTTTATCTTTGTGCCCTGCTTTTGATTCGTGTGCGGCACTCTGAAAGGGGCCTTGGCGTCCTTTGGAGATCAGACTCTGATTTGAGGCTTTTCCATCGTCCTTCAGCAGAGTCCGCCGATCCTGCAGGATCACTGGACTTCTTCACTGTCTCCCTTCTCCCTGCAAGTCCTTCGATCGCCACCCTCTCCAAACTGGATTGTCTGAGCGTGTGATTCTGTGTGAGCACGGACTGGAGTTACGTGCCTGACAGTGGTCTTTCGGGAGTGTGCCTTTCAGGATCTTCTCTGGGTTTCTTCTTGCTTTCAACCTAGTGCCTTATGTTCCTGAGAAGCCCTGTTTTGAAGTTTTACATTAATGGAGTCTTTCCTCTTTCCTTCTGAAACACAGGGATATTGTTTTCTATTTGTTGGCATGGAAGTCCAAACGCCGTGGTCTCCCGGAGTGTTTGTCCTTAAACGAAATAGACCTGTTGTCACAGGCTGTTGCTCGTGGTGTCTAGTGCTAGAAGTACAGCTCTTTTCTGACTTTTCCATTTGGCCACGTCTCTCCGTATATTTAGTAAGAAGCGTCAGCTCAGAGGTAGGATACGACCAGGGTATTCTAGGCATTTTGGCTTGGATTGCACACTCCTGGTGCTCAGTCATACTTCTCTCTGCCTCTCTTTTTCTCTCTTTATTAAGAATAAGCTTAGGGGAAGGGGGGCAGGGTGTCAATGGGGGAAAAATGAGAAACATCTGTAACAAAAACATTAATAAATAAAAAAACTTAAAAAAAAGAAGCTTAAATGAGAGGTAAAAAGTACTCTCAGAAATGCTAAGCCTGAGAATTATGTTGTTTTGTGTGTTTTTAAGTATTATAAAAGGAGTACATATTCGTGGCAGAAAATCTGAAAAATGTCTAACTAATAATGTTAAAAAAAATGGGTAAACATAATCTCACCAAGGACAAATAACTAGGGTTCAATGTTCGGTGCTTCTGATTCCAGCCTTTTCTTCTACAAAACATATATGTGTTTCTAAATCTTTATTGTTGAAAGTATTACAGATGCCCCTCCCCCTTTCCCCCATGGACCCCTCCCCATCCCACCCCCTCCTGCCTTCCCCACACTATTGTCTGTGTTCCTTGGTTTACGTAACATATATTTATGTGTCTAAGTCTGTGTGAATAGTATAACAAGAGTGTCACACAACTTCTCTCACTACTTCCCAGAGGTTCACGTCTCGGAGCTTTTTCCCCTAACACGCGTTAGAAGCATCCCCGGAGCACATTTATCCGGGCGTGCTCAGGAACAGCTGCAGGCTGTGCTGGGTGTCCCATAGTCCACTTAGTCTTCCAGCGGTCCCTCTTTCTCTGCTCTTCTGCTTTTTATGTGATGCAGCCGAGAAGCCCTTGTCCATGACTACTTCCTGAGTGCAGGCTGCCCCCCAGAAAGGGGGTTCTGCCGCGTGTAACCCTGCCCGTCAGCAAACACCCCTTCTCGTCTTTCTTCAGTCTAACGCTCTCCCAACTGACCTTCTCGTCTTTCTTGACCACCATCGGGGATTTTCATTCTTTAATTGAGGTTTTATTGGTTTGATGCATTCAAGTGGTATTTCTTTGGTTGGCACTTACTTGATTTCCAGCGAGGCTAAGTCATTCTTAATGTGTGATACGACTGGTCGTTTGTATTTCTTTCCTTGTAAATTGCTGGTTTGTGTTCCTGGCCTGTTATCCTCTGATTGTATTCATTTCTCACAGGTCTCTGAGAGCTTCTTCCAATCGAAGATCTTTCTTGTTTGACTTTCTGTTCAGTTTGTCCTTTCTGCCTTTTACTTTTACATTTCACATAGTGGAAGTTGAAGATAATGTGCGTGTGTGTGTGTGTGTGTGTGTGTGTGTGTGCTTTCTTTCCATGGCCTTCTGCCTTTGAAAAGCATTTTCTGTTTCAAGATAAGAAAAACAATCTCCTATTTCTTTTGGCTCTTTTATGGTTCTCTTTCACACTTGACGGTTTCATCTGTGTGAATGTGTTTAGTGCGAGCCAGGGTTCAAACTTAATTTCTTCCAAAGGCTTAGCTAATTTTCTCAGAAAAATTCATTGACTATTCTTCCCAGTTGATTTAGAAGTGCTACTTGTAGCAGATAGTAAATTCTTGTCCTTGGCTTCATGACCTGCTGTTCTTTCCGACTGGGCTGTGCGTCATTCTGAGTAACGGGAGCTCTAGAATACGTTTTACCGTGTGCCGATGTCTCTTCTACACACAGTTGTCTGGTCGTCTTTCGTTTTCCTTGGCTACTTGTACCTGCTTCTTCTCTTTGGTGCTTTCAGTCTGCAGATATTTTGTTGAGAGCAGGCGCCTTGCTGAGTGTTGGGAGGTTCCTGGTCGGGTGACAGGCAGTGTGGCGGGATCTGAGGCGGTCCTGACGCGGGTCCCCGCTGTGTTCTCTGCAGCAGGTCGTCCAGAGCGTGGTTCATCTGCACCAGCTGCTCAGCACTTTGCAGGTGTGTGCCCCTCCCTCCCTTCTTCCCAGAAAAATGGTAAGGAGGGCGTGGTGTGGGCCCGGACTGTTTGCTGACTTCTCACCCGAGGATGTTTCCATTGATTTTTAGACAGAGTGGAAGGGAGGGGGGAGGGAGGAAGGGGGAGAGAGAGAGAAACATCGATGTGAGAGACACACATCAATCGGTTGCCACCCACACAACCCCAACCGGGGCAAGGGACCAAACCTGCAACCCAGGTACGTGCCCTTGACCGGAATCGAACCCAAGCCCCTTTGGTCCGAGGGCCGATGCTCTAACCGCTGAGCCCAGCTGGCCTGGATCTCTGAGTCTGTAGGTTGCTTACGGGTAAGCGGGACCTCAGTCTAGACAAGACCGGCTCTGGGACGAGGACCGTCTCAGACGCAGTGGTTGGATACCCTCAGCCTTCCGAGCCTGGCTTGGGGACGGGTGGCGGGCAGTCGTACTGTGGTGGCCGTGCACAGGCGGTCACCACACTCTGCAAAGACTCTCGTGTGTGCGTTTCCCTGTCCCATGTCTCTGGTACCGGGACATGTGGCCCTCACGAACAGCTCTTCTGGGAACACCCTCTAATTCCGCTCACTTTCATCTTGGAAATCTAACCAATCTCTGGCTACCTGCCCCCACCTCCAAACACACACTGCCCACCCCAGGCAGTGCCGGTGACTGCAGACAGCAGTGACGAGTCCGACAGACGGACACATTGACGTCCCTGTTCGATACCTGCCCACAGTTCTCCTGGGGTGTGCTCTGTGCAGTGACCAGGGCCCCGGGCACGGGGGCAGGAGGGGCAGGGAGCCTGCCGTCCTGGCCAGGGCTGCATCTGTCTCCTCCGGCGCTTCCACAGGGGGTGGTGCTGCAGCAGGACAGCTACATCGAGGACCAGAAGCTGATGCTGAACGAGAGGGCTCTCAGCCGGAGCGCGCCCCGCCCCAGCTCCCTCGTGGAGCAGGAGAAGCAGCGCAGCCTGGAGAAGCAGCGCCAGGACCTGGCCAACCTGCAGAAGCAGCAGGCGCAGCACCTGGAGGAGAAGCGCCGGCGGGAGCGGGAGTGGGAGGCCCGGGAGCGGGCCCTGCAGGAGCGGGAGGCCCGGCTGGCCCAGCGCGAGGAGGAGGTGCAGCGGGGGCAGCAGGACCTGGAGAGGGACCGGGACGAGCTGCAGCAGAAGAAGGGCGTCTACCAGTACGACCTGGAGAGGCTGCGCGCGGCGCAGAAGCAGCTGGAGAGGGAGCAGGAGCAGCTGAGACGGGACACGGAGCGGCTCAGCCAGCGGCAGGGCGACCGGGACATCTGTCAGGTAACGAGAGCCAGGAGCAGATGCGGTGCCTGTCACCGATGCGGCCAGGACACAGCTGACACAATGGAGAGCCTCTGTGTCTAAGCACCGGGGGGACGTGGGCGGAGATGCAAGGTCAGCGTGTTTGTTTTTGTAAGAATGTCTTCCTTCGTAAAAGGGGCAGGTGAGGAAGAGGGTCTTTTCTCCTTTTCTCATCTGCAAGAGGTTGAGGAGCAGGATGGTAGGCTGGGGATTTGGTCAGGGAGGTAGTGGCAGCTTAGGGGCTGACCGGTACTTCCTCAGCGTGTCTGAGACAGCGGTGGTCAGCCAGCTGGGGTTTCGGGAGCAGCCTCTTCTCTGTCCCACATAAGACATCAGAAGGGTCCAGCCCTGGCCGGTTTGGCTCCGCGGTTGGATCATCAGCCCACGGACCAGTGAGTCATGGGTTCATTTCCGGTCAAGGGCAATTGCTGGGTTGCATGGTCCCTTATGCTTGGTGCACTTCCCCCATCAGCTACAGGTCCCTTTAGGTGGGACCATTCTGATTGCTTTGGTGTTTTCCAGTCCTCACCCGAGGATATTTTTCTACTTATCTTCTGATAGAGGAGGAAGGGGGGAGGGAAAGGGAGAGAGAGAGGGAGAGGGAGAGTGAGCAACATCCATGTGAGAGAGACATATCGATTGGTTGCCTCCCACACCACCCCAGCCAGGGCCAGGGATCAAACTGCAACCAAGGTACATGCCCTTGACCAGAATCGAACCCACGATTCTTTGGTCCGCAGGCCAATGCTCTAACTGCTGAGCCAAACCAGCCAGGGCAGCAGCTCTTCTTACATAGAGAGGAAATCCATGCTGGGGGTGCTGGTGAAGACTCCTTCTCTGTAGCTGCTACTCCTGTGGGAAGAAGGCTTTTCCTTCTGCAGCTCCCACTCCGAGTCTCTTCCTGTGGGCTCCATGGTTATTCTGAGTTGGGCGCCGGGGCAGATGGGAAGCCTGGGCGTGCACAGGTCACCTGTCTAGATCCCTGCCATTCCTTTGCCATTTGATTGACTGACCTTGCGCCATGAACAAGGGACATCTTCTAGAACGGGCAGCTCTGCTTCCTGCCGAGGTTGCCGCGTGTGGTGGGAGCAGCAGGTAGCTCTGCACTGCTGACCACGCAGGAGGGCCCCTCTCAGCCCAGTGGGGTGGGCGGGGCTGCCACAGGTGCCCAGAGCACGCGCGTGTTCGGCTGCTTGTCTTCATCTCGCCCTGTCTTTGCTTTCGCCTGTGACTAGAATCTGGGTGTACACCCCACTCTCCACCTGCCTCCTTATCTGAACAGCTTCCGGAATCTCTTAGCCGCGAAATGATTACATGTGTAGCAGTCAGTCCTCAGATCGGCAGCGCCCCTGTTTTTTTAGGGGTGAGAGTTCTTTTTAAGCTGCCTCATCCCAGATCTTACTAATTCTTTTTTTTTTTTTTAATTTTTTAATCCTCACCCGAGGATATATGCTTCTATTTATCATCAGACAGAGTGGGAGCGAGGGAGAGAGAGGGAAAGAGAGAGAGAGACACTGACATGAGAGAACTCGCCGAGTGGCTGCCTCTTGCGCGACCCACAAACTGCAGCTGAGGTGCGTCCGAGCGGGCACCGGTGCCGCCGCCTCTAAGAACCCCTTCTCTTGCACGCCTGCAGGTCGCACACCAGCACACCAAGCTGCTGAGGATCCCATCCTTCCTCCCCAACCCCGAGGAGCCCCCCTCGCCGTCTGCACCTTCAATAGCCAAATCAGGATCGTTGGACTCAGAACTCTCAGTGTCCCCCAAAAGGAACAGTATTACTCGGACACACAAAGACAAGGGGCCTTTTCACATACTGAGTCCCACCAGCCAAACCAGCAAAGTCCCAGAGGGTCCAAGCCCCACCTCGGTGCCCACCTCCTCCTCCAGCCGCCTGTTCGGATTATCAAAGCCAAAGGACAAGAAGGAGAAAAAGAAGAAGAACAAAGGAGGCCGCGCTCAGCCCGGTGGTGAGTCCCCCAGTTTCCTGTGGCCGTGTGGTCCCTGGACCCCGTGCAGGGCAGGGGTTAGTGCAGTGGGACAGGACAGGGGCCATTCAGTGGAGAGCCAGACGGTTCTCACCAAGCCCACTTCTGGGCGCGGAGGGCCGAGGCGCCGGTGCAGGAGCGTCTCAGACCTGCCCGTGGTCCGTGCAGGGGGCGGGGGGCAGGCGGCCCGGAGGGGCAGGCCAGTCTCTGCGCTCCCAGCCTCGCCCAGCAATCCGCCCAGTAATCCACCGCGGTAACTGGTTCTCCGAGATGCCCGAGATCGCCCTCCTGGTGACTGTTAGGCGATGCTCGCTCGCCCCGATGAGACAGGCCAGCAACCTGCACTTAGAGTGTCTGCGGGCCTCCGCCTCGGAGCTGTGATCGGTCCCTGCTACCCCCCCCCACCCCCACCCCGGGCTCTCCGCCCCTCCGCACTGGGTGCGCCCCCTGCCCCGGCCTGGGCGTGACCGGGAAGGCGGCGCGGAACCTCATTCAAGTCCACGGCCACCAGCCGTCATCTGTGTGCACCTCAGAAAACTTGTGTCTGGGGGGGGGGGGGGGAGGGCGAGGGGGTTCAGTTTTTTCTGAATGTCTTTTTCCTTCTTGTTCCCCCGTCTCCAGATGGCCCTGCGGCAGAAGTGCCCGCCGAGGGGGAGGAGATCTTCTGCTGACCCCTCTGCTCCGCTGACCCAGCCACCGGCCCCTCCTGCTGTGCGCACGCGCTGTGGTCAACCCCGAGCTCTTCCAGCGCGCTTCCTGCTGTGCGCACGCGCTGTGGTCAACCCCGAGCTCTTCCAGCGCGCTTCCTCTTGTGCGCACGCGCACGCGCCCTCGTCCAAGCCGTTCTTCCAGCGCCCCTCCTACGGTGCGCACGCGCACTCGTCCGCACGACCCGGCTGTGGACCGAGGACGGAGCGTCCTGGGCTTACCCACCTGGTCCCTGCCAGCAACTGCCGGGGTGGGACCGGCCCTGCCGAGGGTGCCACACTGAGAGGTGTCCCCAGAGGTCCAGGCGATGATGTTGGTCATGTCAGGACTTCCTAAAAGCTGAAAGCATGTTTGCAAATGAGGCATGAAATGCTGGCTGCCTTTTATTTTGGGGGACAGACTGCAGACCCACAGCAGGTAGTGTGGACTGTCCGTGTGTACACGCGCTGACCCGTCTGCACAGACGCCGGGGAGCCAGCAGACCACGCGGGCGCCCGCATCTCCCCGCTCCGCCTCCGGGGGGTCCCACCCCCACACCTCATGCCTGCTGGCCTGTCTCTCGTGCCACTCCGGAAGGGATGGCACACATTTGTGCAAACCCGTGAGAAGACTTGATGCGATGGAAAAACATGATCTGCACCACATTGATGTTGATGTCACCCCAAAAAAGTATCTCATTTTATTAGTGAAGAGACCCCCCACGGGCTGTCCAGAGGTTGCCCACAGCCTCTGGGTGCCCATGGAGTGTGCAGGTCTCCTGGCCATCACCCCTGCCGTGTGACACTTTTTGGTTGTCACTGATCACTCAGAAGTGGCCACGGCCTCCTGACAATCTTCCTGAGGTCTCGTGATGACTCCCCAAGGGGAGCCGTTCCTGCCTGGTCCTCCCTGTGGGGGACAGCGGCCCCCTTGGCACTCCCAACAGGGAGTCTCCTGCGGAGCGTGTCCCCACCCCTGTGCCGGGCGCTGGCTGAGCAGTCGGTTCAGGTGACGGTGTTCAGCCCATGCGTGGTGGTCTTCACCAGGACAGGTGACAAGGGCCGCTCTGCGTGTGGCCTGGGAAGGTTCTCATTCTGTGTCAGGAGGCCTTGGCAAAATCTCAGTTTCGAAAAAAATTTTTTTAATCTAAAGTTCTGTTGGTTGTTTTCTGCCACTTGAGGCCTCCAATGCTGCCTGTGTTTTATGTTTTCTCTCCTCTCCTGTTTCCCTCTGGGTTCGGGTCTGTGTTTGGCTCCAGCTTGTCACCAGCTGGGAGGTGCCCGGCCCCGTGGGCGTTCCCCCGAGGCCCCACCCCCCCGTCCGGGAGGGCCTCTGGGCTGTGCCTTCAGTGTGGCCTTCGGGTCCTGCCTTGTGCCGCTCAGGAGCACGTGTCTTTGACCTTACTTTTTAAAAAAAACAAAAAAAAAACAACCCTGTAACTTGGTGCTTGTTGATGAATTGCAAGCTGGCCTTGCAGAAGGAGATATTTATCTTTCAGTTTATTTGAAAGAGGTCTGGTTTAAAATTGTTAGCTTAGATTTGTTTTATTTATTGTGTGCGTCTGTGTCCGTGTCTGCGTCTGTAAGGGGAACATCCTGTCCCGACCGTTTCAACGATCCCATCACTGCAGAATGAGCAGCGGCCGGCTGCCTGCTCTCTGTCAAGGGCCTTGAAGGCCCAGAACAAAGGAAGGTCGGGGAAGCTGTCCCTTTCCGTCCCCTCCCACCCCACCACATTCTTTGACCAAGGGAGCTCTTCTTGCTTGAGAGTTAAGAAGCTGGCCACCTAGGAGGGACATTTGCCCGCTTTTCTCATCACAGTTTCCTGTCCTTCAGTAACAGACTTGAGGGAAAAAACCAGCTGATCTTTCTCTCGAAACCCTGCTCCGCGGCACAGGCCTGCCCGTCCTGCTGTCCCTGGGGCTGCGCTCGCCGAGGGGACCCCTGCGGCTCCGTGTCTCAGCAGCCTCCTCTGCTGGAAGGAGGCCCTGGAAAGGCAGGGCCGCCTCCCCTGCGCTCTGGGCTGCAGCAGGACGGGCTCGTGCCGGTGTCGCTGGTGTCGGCACGGAGGGGCTGTGGGCTCTGAGTTCTGTGCGTGGCTGCACAGCTTGGTTTCAGTCCGCAAGCCCCGACCCGTGCGTGTGCTCATGACCTTGAGAACTGCTGTCACCGGTCTGAGCCGCGTCTGGGTTCTTTTCCTGGGGGAAGGGCTGTCTTCTTGGGTGACTTGGGTTCAGTGTGCAGTGTCCCTGCACGAAGTTGTGCTTCTTCAAGCCAAAAAACACCAGAGGCCCAACACTGGTCAACGTTCTGGGGGGACGGGGGGAGACACCTCCCGGAGTCCTCGGGTTTCCCGCTTCTGGTGTCTCTTCTCTGTGTTGTCATCTCAGTCGTCGTCATCCCCGTTGGGTGGCGTGCACTTCACACGCTGCCATCAGCTGGCTCCGTTTTTGTGACAGCTTGCCTTTGAAAACGGAGAGGGTTAAAAACACACATGTTGCCATACTGCGGCCTTTGCCAACATCCTACCCTCTACCCCCGGACAGCAGGGGGCAAGGAGTCTGGGTCGAGATCTTTTTTTGAAGAGGTACGAATCCGACCTTTTGCCCTGTCGAGTCTCAGGGCGGTACCCCTGACCCTTGTCCCTTTGCTCATCTGTCCCTGATGTGTTCCTAAGCCCCGGAATTAGCGGCAGTGAGCACACATGTCCAGGCCCCTGGGGGTTCGTTGGTGTCCAGAGGACAGCCAAGCCCTGGGAGGGGTCTAGAGAGACTGTCCTGGTGAGGGGGCCCGGGTGGCCACAAAGAGGGCGGTTTGGAGGGGACACTGCAGAAGGGCGTTGACACCCCCACCCCTTCCTGCTCGATGCCCTTGGAATGCCATGCCCAGAAATCAGCCTGTAGAGTGAGCGGTGGTTGGCAGAGGTGGAGAGAGGTGTGACTCTCCTTCCTTCTGCAGGACCGCTGGACACACACGACTAAGGTCCCGAGTGGCCGTCCCAGCCCAGCACTGTGTCCCTTTGGTTCTTCCTCTTCCTTTCAATGTAGCATTAACATTCCTAGTTAACCAGAGCTTTGGAACCAACCGCCTGCTGGCCAGGTTTTAAAATGCAAAGTATTTTGATGCTGCCATAAAAGGAGAAACAAAAAAAACAAGAACAGAACAAAGGCTTCCTTCCGTGTCTTTGTCTAATTTAATTTGTCAAAAGATGACAGGCCTTGAATTATTTCATCCTGCTAAGGTTTGAAGACGGGCAAATCTATGCGGTTAGTCTCCGGCCACAGACCGAGCTGACCTGCTGCAGACACCCAGTCTGAGCCCGGCCTTTGCCGGCGCCTCCCTGCTGTGAACCCAGAGGTTCCGGACCTCCAGCCTCTGCGCACCCTGGTCTTCACCCTGCTTGTCTTCAGGAGACGGGCCTGCCTGCGGTCACGGCTCAGCCTGTGGTGTCCCGTGTCCCGTGCCTGATGGGGCGCAAGGAGACACCCGGGTCTGCAGGAGGTCGACCGCCGACACCCAGACCTCTGCTCGCGTTTGTCGTTTCTGTGCCGAATCCTATTACACAAGGAGTTAAAACCTAGAGGCTGTACATTAATTTGTAATTATGTATAAAGTAAAGCAGTTTTAAACTGTAAAGACTCTTCTCGGCGTTTTCTGGAATTTTTCCACCTTGTATGGGGTTGTATTTTATTTATCTTCCTGCCTAGTTATTGCCTTCAGATTCTTGTAAAGCCCTTCTTGACGGTTCCCAAAAATAAATGGTTCTTTAAGTCTTGACCGTGGCTGGTATGTCCCTGTCCTTCTGGGGCTGGGCTTCATAGAGTGGTACCTGGGCCCCTGGGAAGGGGGTAGCAAGGAGAGCCTTCTCCCCGGTGAGTGAAACCTCTCTGTATCTGGGGGCAGGAGCCAGGAGGTCCTGAAGACCTAAGTGGATCCTTGGGGACTCCTACACTTTTCTACAGCTAGGATCCAAACCCCTGGGGGTGCCCAGTGTCATAACTCCAGTTACACCAGTGTAGTGAAGAATGTCCTCGCCATAGACACTACTGTGTAAAAGGGTTCGTGGTAACGTGCCCGTCACCAACTGCCTTCACCTCGCCCCACCCCCGACAGGGCAGCTGCCAAAACCTCCTTCCGGAAGAAGAGTCTTATTTGCCTTGAGCTCCGTGGGGATTGACCGGGTTTGACCGCAGAATGCTGGGGCTTTGCTGAGAAATCGGTGTTTGGAGGCGCTGTTGCTGACCCCGCGCGGCCTGCTCCCAGGTCTGAGGATGCTGCCGCTCACTGTAAAAGGCCCCTAAATCTCCCGGACCCCGGGGATGGCGTCATGTAGAGCTGCCTGGGATCCGGGCATTGCCCCTTGCAAGTTCCTCGAGCAACAATGGACAAGAAAGTCCTGCCAGAGTGCCAAGTGTCTTCCCTTTGCCAGTGAACTTGGAAGTGTGCCCGTGTCTTCTCCAGCCTTGGCAAGAGCTGCTTCCCCACAAGCCAATGGCACGCCGGTCCCTCCTGGCCCACTCACTGTCCCCTACCCTCCTGTATGCCTGTCCCACGGAGACCCCTCTGCAGGGCCAGGAGAGCAGTTCCTACCGTCCTGGGGACTGAGCCAGGGACAGGTTCCGTCTGGGAGGCCAGAAGAGCGAGGAGGTCCGTCCTTCCAGAACAGCGGACGCAGGAGCCCTCAGGCTGCAAGAACATGACAGCCACTGGGACAGCCATTGGCCGGCTGCCGCCCCCCCTCCTGAGCGCCGCCACAGTGCAGACCTGGCCACGCGTGGTTTAAATGCAAGTGGCGTTTTCTGCTGGCGGATCCCATGCCCGAGGGAGAGGCTGTGGTCTGCACACCACCCAGAGCGGGCGTTGCAGCAGGGGCTGTGCCCCGACAGGAAGTGTGGTGCCACAGGACAGAGGTCTGAGTCAGAAATAAAGAGGCCACAGTCCAGACAGGAGCTTGCAGAGAAGGGAACAGTGCCGTGCACAGGTCTTGTTTTTTTTCTCGGAAGCAGTAACAAGCAGAACCTAGGTCAGCCGAGCTGCAGGGGTCCGAGACGAGATCAGGAACTCCTGTCATGGGGGGAGGGGGGACCAGGCACCTCATCCCGGAGCAGCTCAGGTCCCACAGGCCACCTTGCTGGTTAGACGGCCCTCCGCCAGGTGTTCCCCCGCCACAGCTCCTGCTCTTGGATGCTTAGTTCCTTTCAGGTCACCAAGAGGATGGTGAGGGGAGCCGTGGGGTCCTCGGAGGAGCAGTGGGAAAGGCGGTCGGGCTTGGGAGGACTTAGTGTGCACCTCAGATTCAGGGAATGTGGGCTGTAGGGCCCCACGGGCCGCCCCGTTCCACCCCCAGCCAAGTCTCGGCCACATTTGGTATCCAAGTTACTGCCTGGCTGGTCCCCAGGCCCCTCTGGCCTCCTTCCAGATGCTAATTGTTGCCCTGCGCGGCTGGAAATAGTCCCCGCTGGCTCGGGTGGCCCCTCCCCCGGCGCCTTTGTGGAACTTCTCTCCCTGGGAACCCTGATCTGAGGGGGTGCGGGGACAGGGTCCCAGGAAGGCCTCCCTGGGAGAGCTGATGGCGGGTGGGGGGGTCTTGAGCTGGTTCCTGGGAACTGACCAGCTGAAACCCAGGCCGCCTTTGTTCTTGCTCCCCCCTTGACCCTTCCTGCAGAGGGTCCCTGGACTTCCCACCCCACCCCCCACTTCACAGTCGGAGCTGGGCAGTTGCCAGGACAACCCTCCTCCTACCCAGCCTGGTCTCTGCGGCCCAAGGAGGGGACATTGGCCACCTGACACATGCTCCCCGCAGGACAGGCTGCGGTGAGGAGCTTGGGCGTGGGTGGGGCCCCCGGGGCTGTGGGCAGAGGCTGGGAGACCGGGAGCTGCAATCATGCTCTCAAAACCCCTCCGAATCAGGAAGCCAAAGTGTTTCTTAACGAAGACCGTGCTTTCCAAGTCGGAGCCGAGGTCCCGGTTGCAGTGACCGTGTCCACAGGGCGGCTCCATGAAAAGCGGGGCCATGGAAGCAGGAGGAAGCTGCCTGCCAAGGGGGACCCACCCCTCTGCCGCAGGACAGCTCTGGGCTTCCCAGGCCGCCAGCTAGGGCAACGCACTTCCAATGGGGCTTCCTCTGCCTGCCCCCAAATCTGGAAGACTCTCTTCCTAGCCCACGTGTCTTCCTAACACAAATGAGTTGCGCGCTGATGTTGGGACGGGGCCATGGAAATGGACATTGTGGAAGGCAGTGTGGTAAGCTCTCAGGTCCCCGAGGAGAAAGGGGGCCTTGGAGAGGAGCGGCACCCGCGTGCGCAGAGCCGGAGCCTGGGAGCCTGGGCCCGGCTGCCTGCACCGGGCACCTGGAGCTCGGATGCCGGGACACGTCTTCTGCAGGGGCCCCGGCTGGGCCCAGAGACAGCGCAGCCCCCTGGGAAGGGGAGACACGGCGGGGGCAGGGTTGGCCTGCACCTGCCTTCCCGGTGACACCTTCGGGCCCAGTCGCTAACAGAAGGCACGGAGGGGGCGGGGCGGTGCTGCGGGACCTGCTCGCTGCGGGAGTGATTGCGCCTCAATGCGCTTATTTCCCACCAGTGAGCGGCAGCCAGAGGTCCCAGCGCGGACGCGGGACGAGGGGGGGGGCGCGCGGAGTTCATTTGCAAGGAGAGCTCATGACTCTCAGGAGGCTGGGACAGTGTCAGGGCTCTACAGGAGAATCCACCGAAGGGCTGCTGCAGCTCCAACAACCCGACCAAAGGCGAGCCCTGCCATCTGAGTGCTGATGGGTCCCGGGAAGGGGTCTCCCCAAATTCACAGGAGGGGCAGACCTTGCACCCCGCCTGGCAGGGTGAAGATCCAAGTCAGCCCATGACTGTGCCCCCAAGACAGGCCCCAGAGCCCAGAGAAAGCAAGAAGGTTCTCAATTCATTTAACGTGGGGGGAGTGACCACCGCAAGGTGCTTGGTGCCTGAGATGTGTGCTTAGCTCTGCAGCCCGACAGGCCAGGGCCCAGCTGCTTCCCCACCCCGGGCCCCCCAGCCGGAGCCTCCCTGAGTCTCCCAGCAGAGCCGCCCCCTGGGACCAGAGCCCACGGCCACCGGGAGGCTGGGAGGGCCCTGGAGCAGACAGGCAGGCGTCTGGCCCGGGCGTTGTGGGGTCTGAAGACTGGAGATGCGCCTTCTGCTCTCAGAACGGTCCCGAGTGGCAGCTGGTGCTCACCCGTGGGTGAGCCTGATGTAACTGAGTCCCCAAGAGTCGTGCATGGAGGTCCTGTGAGGGCCACGCTGAAGGACAGAAAGCAGCTGGCTTATCACGCACCCCAGGTTGATAAACGGCAGAGCCCACTTCGGAGCCTGGCGCTGAGCCAGCCAGGCGGCTCGCGCAGAGCCGGCGGGAGTCACAGGCTGGGGCCAAGCACCAGGAGCCCCTCCCCCTTCAGTGGCACACAGGGGTGAGCAGGAGGTGAGCCCCAACTTTAACACTAGCTTTCAGGGTGGCCGCTAGGAGGAGCTGACCTCTCCGCACCCCAGATACTAGGGACAGACTGATGAGGGACCCAGTGACTTGGAAGGTCGTCTGGCAATTCTCTGGGGACCGGGCTTGCTTTGTGAGCTTGGGGGGCACCTGGGCCAGGCCCACTTCCCAGCTGGAAGGCCAGGATGCAGAGGCCAGGGGCGCTGGTCGGGGTCTGGGGTGGTGACCTCGCTGCTGATCCCCTCCACACTGAGAGGCGTCCAGCACAGGTGGAGTCTGCAGTGCGCCCCCTGGAGTCCCTCTGGGCCCCCACTCCTATCTGCCCCACTTCGAGGGAGGCCGCAATCTGAAGACCAGTGTGGTCCCATCAGGAGATGGGGTCATTGCTGCTGCTTGCTGTCTAGTCTGCCGAGGGGAGGCGATGGGTGGCCCCCGAGGGCACCCCCTTGTCTGGCAGCATATGTCACCTGGGCCCTGCTGTGACTGGGCAGGAGCACACGTGTGCACCGGGGCATGGCTGGCCTGACCCAGAGGTGACAGGGTCACCGAGGGCAAGCCCAGCTCTGGGGCGGGGTCCGAGTTCCTCGTGAAGCTGGCAGTCCGGGGCCCTCGGATAACGAAGCCTTGTGGGCGGCTGTGCCCTTTATAAAACGTGTCCTTGCTTTCCCCTTGGGAACTGAGCTCCGCCGGGCCCTGTTCCCCCAGCCCTGGGACGTCCTCGTGGGCGACATGACAACCCCGACAGCGAGGTGAGTCCGAGGCTGCTGTCGGGGCTGCCGCCCCCCCCAGGGCTTTCCCCTGCCTGGGCCCCCAGTCCCTGGCCAGGACTTGCTGAAGCAGGTGACCTCAAAGCCCCGCAAATGTGTCTTCCCGGAGTCCGAGGGAGTCCTGCGCACACCCCTCTGGAAGGTCCTCTCCCCGAAACCACTGCAAAGCGGAAAAGCCTCGGGCAGACGCACTGGCGCTGGAGACGGCTCTTCTCTGAACTAGCACAGCTCCCAGGGCCGATGTTCCAGACGGGCGGGGCGCTTCCGGCCACTCGGAGGCTGGCCGAGGCTGCCTGAGCTTCCCCGCGTGGCCACAGGGCCAGGGCCAGGGCCGCAGCCGAGCGGCGGGGGACAAGCAGAGCCTGTGGAGCAAGACAGAAGGAACAGGAATCACGCCCGGGCTGGCACGTGCCCGAGGACGGCCCGTGGTGACCGAAGGGAAAGAGGGAGCCGCACACAGGCAGGCAGGGTCCTCCAGAAAACCTGCATCTCCCCTCTCGTTGCTCAGAGGACCCCGGGGTCGGGTCCCACCTTGGCCGCAAGCTCGGGTGGCCTGGGTGTGGCCGATGTTGGTGGCAGAGAATGTGGCCTCATCCCATCAGAGGTCGGGCCTTTGCCCCTGGCTTCTGGGAGGTGATCGATGTCACACCTGAGAGGAGTGTGTTGGCTCAGAGTGGGGATGGGGACATCACGTGACTCAGGGAAGGTGCTCCGGGTCAAGCTGCACCAGGTGACCGGCAGCCCGAGAGAGGAACCCCGTGAGCAATGAATGTTCCTGCCTCCTGCCGGGCCTGATAAAAACTCTGGCTCGGAGGCCTGAGCGCGTGCCCCTGGCTGGCAGTATGCAGTGACGCCAGGACAGTGACAGGGCCCGACTCCACGGGGAGAGGACGCGACGCTCAGTGGATGCTGCGGTTTGGACCACCCCGCCCCGTACATCTCTGGCCGTGGCTGATGGTCACTGTACCCCTTCCCTGTAGTAAGCCATGACCATGGACATAGCGGTCCCAGGGCATGCTGGGAGGCCCTCCAGGGTGCGCTGGCCGGAGGGTGGCTCCTGTCCCGCAGGGGGTGTCAGAGTGAGGACACTGTCGCAGGGAGATGGTGCCTGAGACTTTGCATGTCGGCCTAACGCCTGGTGGAACTGTCAGAGGCCCTGGGGGTTCTGCTCTGTAGCCATGTCTGCTAGGTCTGGGAACCCCCGCATCAGTCTGCCTGGAGCCCCATTCGGCAGAGGGGTCACCTGCTGTGCTCAAAGGCAGCTTCAAGGACGGGGCAGAGCCAGGTTTCGGCTCTGAAAAAGGGTCCCAGTGGCCTGTGGCCCCACCCAGCCTGCCCTGGAATACTGAGACCCGCACCCGAGTGGGAGCTCGGGGCTCACCTGGCAGGCCCCCAGGTGGGGGGGGGGCTCACCTGGCTCTGCAGGCAGGTGCTCTCAGGCCGGCAGGTGCTTCCAGGTGCTGACGAAGGCCGTGGGGATGAGTGAGTAGGGCACGCTGGTGATGCAGCTCCACGTGTCCGCCGTGGGGTCGTAGCAGTCCAGGGTCTTACACCTCTGGGTCCCGAAGTAGCCCCCCACCACGTAGAGCTTGTTGCCCGAGGCCAGGGCGTGGCAGGACATGCGCTTGGCGGTCATGTCCCCGACCCTCGTCCACTGGTTGGTCTCGCAGTCGAAGCGGTAGGCCGAGGCGGCCGTGAACTCCGTGTCGCCTCCCATGATGAAGATCTGGCTGCCCAGCACGGCCGCGGCGGTGTACCGCCAGGGCTGGGGACACTCGGCCTTGATGGTCCACCGGTTCTCCGACGGGTCGTAGCACTGCACTTTGGACACCATGTCCCGGTGGATGCTGGTCCCTCCGAAAACGAAGAGCTTCAGCTTGGCGCTCACCACCGCCGCGTTGCTGACGCCGTCCCGCAGCGGGGCCACCATGGTCCACTTGTTGGCCCCGGGGTCGTACTTCTCCACCTGCTTCAGGGAGACGGAGGGGGACGCCGGGAAGACGCCTGCCAGGGACGTGTGTCCCCCGACCACGTAGAGACAGTTCTCCAGCTCGGCCGAGCCGTGGCCGAAGCGGGCGATGAGCATGGGGGCCGCCTTGGACCACTCCTCGTGGACCGTGTCGTACACCCACACGTCCTTGGAAACCCCGTTCTCGGAGCCCCGCCCCCCGGTCACGTAGACCTTGCAGCCGATGGCCGAGGCGCTGAACTCCTTCCGGGGGCTGGGCAGGTCCGCCTTGGGGATGATCTCCTTGGCCTTGTGGTCCACCTGGTAGATCTTGTCGCACATGAAGGTCTGGCCGCCCAGGATGAGCAGCGTGTGGCCCGCCTTGCGCGGCCGGGCGCAGGGGCTGGTGACCACCCCGTCGTTCTGCAGGATCTTGGTCTTCCAGTGCAGCGCCTCGTCGAGGATGAGCTTGGTGTGCTCATCCGCCAGCAGCAGGGCCTCGCTGGACATGGCCTCCTTCAGGCAGTCGGACGGTAGCAGCGCCAGGCGCACGCTCCGCAGCAGCTCGGGCAGGTGGGCCTTGCGCCCGTCCAGGTCATGCTTCACCCACTGCAGGATGGCCTCGAACACCACCCGCTCGTCCTCCGTCTCCAGCTCGTCGCTGGAGATGAGGTCCAGCAGCTTGTCCTTGGACAGGCCGTTGAAGTCCTCGCTCTGCCGCACGGTCTCGAAGTGCGCCAGGCACATGCGCCAGGAGAACTCGAACAGCCGGCGGCACTGGTGGGCGTCGGACAGCAGCATCGTGCCCAGGCAGTTGGACGGGGACAGGCTCTTCTCCAGGAACTCGGCGGCCGCGTCCCGCACGTCGTGAAACTGCAGCATGTCCCCCGCCTCCAGCAGCGACTCCGCGTTCTCTTCGTTGATGACGATGCGCGAGGAGTAGGCGAAGTCCAGCAGCAGCTCCAGCACCTCGGGGTGCAGGTTGTCCTGGAAGTTGACCGTGTCGTCCCGGCTCTCCCGCAGGCCGTGGCTGAACATGGCCTCGAAGTAGCGGCTGGAGGCGGCCAGCACGGCGCGGTGGCAGGGGAAGGCGCGGTCGCCGGCCCAGAGCGTGACGTCGGTGAACATGCGGTGCTTGCGCAGCGTGTTGAGGTGCGCCAGCACGCAGTCGGGGTGCGACGCCTTGTGGAACACGGTGATGTTCATGGACCCCGTGCTGCTCCGCGACTTGCGGGTCTCGTGGACACTGACCGACATACTGAGCCAACCTGCGGGGGACAAGGCCACAGGTGAGAGGGGCCACTCCTGACGCAGCGACTTGGGGACGCACAGGCCCTGGCTCCCCAGCCCTCTCCCACCCCTCCTCTCTGACCAGCTCTGTCCCTCATGTCCCCTGGCCACATCACTGAGAACCACGCGGTGGCAGAGGCTGGCCTTCACCCCTGCCCTTGACAACTGGTTTTGTTCTCCTGGGTTTGGAGCAGCTCTGGAACCAAAGGTCTTTGGCCTGGCTCCGAGCCACCCCTGGGCGCAGGAACGTGCAAATAAACAGTGTCCCTGGCTTGCTTAAGCCAACGTCAGAGCAATGCTATTGTGCCCTCGATGGCATGGCAGCCTCCGGGCACGCTGCTCTGTGGCCTCATTCCAGAGCAGGGAAACAGGCTCGGCAGGCAAAGGAGCTGCCCAGAGCGCTGGAGCGGGATTCCCGCGGGGGCTGTCCGGGCCCTGGCTCCGCTGCCTTGGTCCGAGGGTGCCGATTCCTGCCGGGGGACTTGGAACATTTTCAGGGACCAGCATGGCCCCAAGCACAGCCTTAGAGCCGGGGCTCACATGGGGGCCCTGTCCATAAGCAGGGCTCCCAGCAGTGCTGACCAGGCCCCCCACCCCCTTCACTTGGCGAGATCTCAAGAGTGGCTGTCACAGCGCATGCGCTCAGTGTAGACAGTTCTCAACAGCCACAGGCCTCTCGACCCAGCTGGGATGAGCAAGGCTGGGGAGGGGGGGCCAGCTGACCCCTGGCTCGCCCACAAGACACCTGCCCAGTTTGGAGGTCCCGACAGGAAGTCAAGACAAAGACCCATGCTGCACGGTGACGCGATCCCGGTTCACCCCACCCAAAGAGCCGGAAAACCCACGCCTTCGGGGCCTCCCCACTGGACAGCGACTCGGGGATCCTGGGCACTGCGAGACCTCCCCTGCCTCCCCCGACTGTCCTCATGTGCCCAGCCAGGGGAGGGGCTTAGGCTGCTTGTCCCCATTCGCATTGGGGAGAGTCCACAGCGCTTTAAGTCCAGCTGACGGGACAACCCCAGACCCCACTGCAGTGCTGTGGCCTTGAGGCTCAGCCCACAGGCAGAAAATCACCTTTCGAGAAAACGTGACCCAAAATCAAGCTGAATGCAGCGTCCTGACCCCCAAAGTCTATGAAGCCTTCTTCCTGCTAGTAATGAGGCAAAAAAACAAAACACTTGTTTTTCATTTGTATTGAAATCAATGGGGTGACATCGGTTAATAAAATTATATAGGTTTCAGGGGTACAATTATAGAACACATCATCTGCATATTGTATTGTGTGTTCACCACCCCAAGTCAAGTCTCCTCTGTCATCATTTATGCCCCCACACCCTCTTCTGCCTCCCCCCACCCCCCTTTCCCTCCGGTAATCACCATACTGTTGTGTGTCTATGAGTTTTATGGTTTTCTTTTTACTTACTCCCTTCACCTTTTTCATCCAGTCCCCCAAACCCCACTCCTCTATTCTCTGTATCTATGAGCCTTTCTAGTTGGTTTGTTAGTTTATTTTGTTCATTCCATATATCCCTTGTCTTTCTCTGACTGGCTTATTTCACTTAGCATAATACTCTCCAGGTCCGTCCATGTTGTCACAGAAGGTAAGGTTTCCTTTTTTACAGCCGAGTAGTACTCCATTGTGTAAATGTAAAACAGCTTTTTATCCACTCATCTACTGATTGGAACTTGGGCTGTTTTCAGATCTTGGCTGTTGTAAATAACACACAAGGAACATAGGGGGTGCATATATTCTTCTGGATTCGTGTTTTGGGTTTCTTTGGATATATTCCCAGAAGTGGAATAGCTAGGTCATAAGTCAGTTCCATTTTTAATTTTTTGAGGTAACTCCATACTGCTTTCCACAGTGGCTGCACCAGTCTGCATTCCCACCAACAGTGCACAAAGGTTCCCTTTTCTCCACACCCTCGCCAACACTTGTTGTTTGCTGATTTATTGATGGTAGCTATTCTAGCTGGTGTGAGGTAATGCCTCATTGTGGTTTTAATTTTCATTTCTTTGATGACATTGAGCATCTTTTCATATGTCTGTTGGCCATCTGTATGTTCTCATTGGAGAAGTGTCTATTCTGGACCTCTGTCCAATTTCAATTGGATTGGTTTGTGTGTGTGTGTGTGTGTGTGTGTGTGTGTCTGTGTTATGAAAATTCTTCATAAATTTTGGATATTAACCCCTTATCAGATATATCATTGGGAAATATGTTCTCTCATTCAGTGGGTTGTCTTTTCATTTTGTTGATGGTTTCCTGTTGTGCAAAAAAATTTTAGTTTGATGTAATCCCATTTGTTTATTTTTAATTTTGTTGCACTTGCCCAAGGAGATATATCAGAAAAAAAGATTGCTAAGAGAAATAGCCCAGATTTTACTGCCTGTTTTGTTCCAGGATTTTTATGCTTTTAGGTCTAACATTTAAGTCTTGAATCCATTTTTAGTTTATTCTTTTGCATGATGTAAGAAGGTGGTCTAGTTTTATTTTTTTTGCACATATCTATCCAATTTTCCCAATATCATTTATTGAATAGATTATCTTTACCCCATTGTATATTCTTGCCTCCTTTGTCAAATATTAATTGACCATAAAGGCGTGGGTTTATTTCTGGGCTCTCTGTTCTGTTCCATTGATCTGTATGTCTGTTTTTATGCTAATACCATGCTGTTTTGATTACTGTGGTCTTGTAATATAGTTTGACATCAGCGTGATTCCTTCAACTTTATTCCTCATTCTCAAGTTTGCTGTGGCTATTCATGGTCTTTTGTGGTTCCATATAAATTTTTGAAATATTTGTTCTAATTGTGTGAAATACACCAGTGGTATCTTGATAGGAATTGCGTTGAATCTATAGATTGTTCATGGACATTTTAATGATGTTAATTCTTCCTATTCATGAACATGGTATATGCTTCCACTTATTTCTGTCTTCTTCAATTTCTTGTTTCAGTGCCTTATAATTTTCTGAGTACAGGTCTTTTACATCCTTGGTTAAATTTATTCCTCAGATTTTTTTTTTTTTTAATGAAATTGTAAATGGGGTTGTTTTCTTAGTTTCTCTTTCTGATAGCTTTATATTGGTGTATAAAAATGCAACTGGCCCTGGCCGGTTTGGCTCAGCGGTTAGAGCGTTGGTCTGCGGTCTGGAGAGACCCGGGTTCGGTTGCCGCTAAGGGCACGTACCTCGGTTGCAGTTTGTCCCCGGCCCTGGTTGAGTCGTGTGGGTGGCAACTACTCGATGTGTCCCTTTCACGTCGATGTTTCTCTCTCTCTCTCTCCCTCCCACTCTATCTGAACAAAACAAAACAAAACAAAAAAATGTCCTCAGGTGAGGATAAAAAAATAATAATAAAATAAAATAAAAAATAAATAAAAAATGCAACTGATTTCTGGATATTTCTTTTGTATCCTGCTACTTTACTGAATTCATTTATCAGTTCTAGTAGCTTTTTGTGGAATCTTTAGAGTTCTCTCTATATATATCATGTCATCTGCAAATAATGAGTTTTACTTTTTCTTTTCCAATGTGGATGCCTTTTATTTCTTCTTCTTATCTGATTGCTGTGACTAGGACTTCAAGCAGTGAAAGTGGACATCCCTGTCTTGTTCCTGATCTTAAGGGAAATACGTGTAGTTTTTGCCCACTGAGTATGATCTTGGCTGTGGGTTTGTCATATATAGCCTTAATTATGTTGAGGTATGTCCCCTCTATCCCTACTTTGCTGAGAGTCTTTATCATAAATGGTGATGGCTTTTAGCAAATGGCTTTTTCTGCATCTATTAATATGATCATGTGATTTGTATCCTTCATTACATTTATACAGCATATCTTATCACACTTATTGATTTGCAGATATTATAAAAGCCTTGCATCCCTGGAATAAATCCCACTTGATCATGATGTATTGTCTTTTATGTATTGCTGAATCTGGTTTGCTATTTTTGTTGAGGATTTTAGCATCTGTTGTTCATCAGGGATATTGGCCTATAATCTTCTTTCTTTGTAGTATCTTTATCGGTTTGGAATTAGGATAATAAATCTTCCTTATTATTAGGATAATAAGTCTTCCTTCTTCTTGAGTTTTTTGGAATAGTTTGAGAAGGATAGGTGTTAGTTCTTTGAATGTTTGGTAAAATTCACCTGTGAAGCCATCCTGTCCAAGACTTTTGTTTTTGGGGATTTTTTAAAATTACTGCTTCAATTTCACTAGTTGTAATCTGTCTATTCATATTTTCTGATTCTTCCTGATTTGGATCTTGAAAGACTATATGTTTCTGGGAATTTATCCATTTCATCCAGATTATCCAATTTGTTGGCATATAGTTATTTGTAATATTTTTGTACAATCCTTTGTATTTCTGTGGAATCATTTGTTACTTCTCCTCTTTCATGTCTGATTTTATTTATTTGGGTCCTCTAATTTTCTTGATGAGTCTGGATAAAGGTTTGTCAATCTTGTTTATCTTTTCAAAGAACTGCCTGTTGGTTTAATTGAGCTTTTGCATTTTTTAGTCCCTCTTTAATTTATTTCTTCTCTGATCTTTATTATTTCCTTTCTTCTATTCGCTTTGAGCATTGTTGTTTTCTTTTTCTAGTTCCTTTAAGTGTAAAGTTAGAGTGTTTCTTTGAGACTTCTGTTTGTTTGTTTCTTGAGGTAGGCCTGTAATGCTCTGGATTTCTCTCTTAGGGCTGCTTTCATTGTGTCCCATAGATTTTAGATTGTTGTGTTATTTGTTTCAAGGTATCTTTTATTTCTTTCTTGATCTCATTGTTAACCCATTCATTGTTTAGCAATATGTTATTTAGCCTCCATGTCTTTGTATTTTTCAGTTTTTTTCTTGATTGATTTCTAGTTTTATACCATTATGGTCAGAAGATGTTAGCTATGCACTGAGACTTGTGTCCTAACATGTCATCTATCCTAGAAAGTGTTCCATGTGCACTTGAAAAAAAAGTGTGTATTCTGCTGCTTTGAAGTGAAATGCTCTGAGGACATCAATTAAATCCATCTGATCTAGTGTGTTATTTAAGGCCACGGTTTCTTTGTTGATTTTCTGTCTGGAAGATCTATCCAGTGATGTCAATGAGGTGTTAAAATCCTCTACTATGACTGTCTATCTCTCCCTGCATGTCCATCAAGATTTGCCTTATATAGATATAGGTGCCCCTATGTTGGGTGCATAAATGTTTACAAGGGTTATGTCCTCTTGTTGGATCAATCCCTGTAGTATTATGCAGAGTCCTTCTTTAACTCTTACTATAGCCTTTATTTTAAATCTATTTTGTCAGATATAACTATTGCTACCCCGGCTTTTTTAAAAATTCCATTTGCATGAAATATCTTTTTCCATCCCTGTACTTTTTGTCTGTGTGTATCTTTCATTCTGAGGTGGGCTTATACATGGGTCTTGTTTTCTTATGCATTTAGCTACTCTGTGTCTTTTGATTGAAGCATTTAAACCACTTACATTTAAAGTGATTTTTTAAAAATTGATTTTAGAGAGAGGAAGGGACAGGGAGAGAGAGACAGAAACACTGATGAGAGAGAACATCAATTGGCTGCCTCCTGCATGCACCCCCCCACCCCCAGATCTAGCCCTGAAGAAAAATCTTGGGCATGTGCCCTGACCAGGAATTAAACTGGCAACCTTGGTACATGGGTCAACCACTGAGCCACACCGGTCGGGCTAAAGTGATTATTGATGGGTACATATTTATTGCCATTTTATTCTTTATAACTGTTCCTATGGTTTTGTTTTTTCTTCTTAAAGAAGACCCTTTAACATTTCTTGTAGTACTGACTTGGTGGTGACAAACTCCTCTAGCTTTTTCTTGTCAGGAAAGCTTTTTATTTCTCCTTCAAATTTTAAATGGTGCCTTGCTGGGTAAAGTAGTCTTGGTTATAGGTCCTTGCTTTTCATCACTTTAATATTTCATGCCAATCCCTTCCGGGCTGAAATGTTTCTGTTGAGAAATCAGCTGACAGTCTTATAGGAGCTCCATTGAAGGTAACTAGCTGTTTTTCTCTTGCTGGGGAACCAGGCTTGGGGTTGAGACCCCATGCTCCTCAGGGGGAACCCCCCTCCCACACACACACACACAGCTGCAATATCCCTTCAGAATCTCAGCAATGCCCGTGGGTGCAGGGCCAAATCTTTTCATGCCACGACCCTTTCTACCAGTCTTGATGTAGCTTCTTCTGTAAATCCTCAGCTAGTCTTCAGTTGGTTATTCAGGTTGCTTGCTCTATAGTTTAGTTGTAACTCCAGTTTGGACCTGGGAGGAGGTGAATGTAGCTTCCACCTAGTCCACCACCACCTTGGATCTCCTCTTTTCATTTTTAATTTTCAGAAGCATCTAACTCCCCCTCCCCACTCCGAGTCCATTATCTACTTGAGCAATGATCTGGAAAAGGAAGAAAGCGATTTCATGCTTCAGTGGAACTGGAAATGAGTGTCCAAGTGCACTGCTTGTGCATTCTCTCTCTCATTCCTCCCCTGGCAAAGAACCAGAGAAGTCTGTGATGACACCAGAGATGCTTGGGCAAGGCCCTGCTCCTGGGCGTGACGGGGAAGGCACAGAGGTTGGGTCTGGCCTTGCTGCTCTGCCCCCCAAGCTCCAGGCACCACAGGCCACTGGGTTCTGGGGTTGAGAGGTCGGCTCTCAGGTTGGGGGTTTGTGCAACCAGCACGAGGGTGAGCGCTGGACCCCAGGGCTGGGTTGTGCACTGTGGTCCCCACATCGCCACTGGCTCCCCCTGTTCCTCTGCACCGCATTTTCCCTTCTGTAAATAAGTCCCTGTCCTCCTCAGGCTTCTGAGAGTCTCACTCACTGGCAATGATTTACAGGGCACAACCTTTGAACTGGCCCTGGGACCAGTGTCACGAAACACGAGGCTGCACTGGCCTGCCCTGCAGGATGCTCCCCCCGTCCCCAGAGCTGAATTGCCCAATCTGAATTCCGGGCCCTGCAACATCTTGCTGTGATTGCTAAATCCTCATTCTGCCCTCGGTCACTCAACCAGCAGACAGTTTGCACAATGTGGTCTTTCACCAGGTGACCCGATCCGTCCTGTCCCCACCGTGCCGAGGTTGTTCATGAGGGGGGCCTCTGGTGTGTGTAGCACACTGGGCGATGGCTTGGCGGACTCCCAGCCAGGGCCCTGACACAGGCTCTGCCTCATTCATTCTTGAGCACCCGCACTTCCCAGGGCCCTGGCTGCTCTGGGTCCCCGAGCACCTCACTGCACCTGCCCCCCACCTGCCCCCAAGCCCAGCCAGGGAGCCAGGTCATTTCGAGCTTGAGCTGAATGTGGCCCTAAATGCTTGAGCTTGGACACCCATCGGAGGTGCCCAATCCCCTCGGATTCTTTCTTACAGACAGCCTGGGGTGGAATGCCAGCCGTCGGCCTTATTAACCACAGCGGGGGAACCAGGATGGTCATCGGTACCTGCTCCTGGGGCAGTGGGCTCCATGGATGCGCACAGGGCCTGGCCCCTGGCTGGCCAGAGTGGATGGCCCCTGCCTTTCCCGCACGGTCACACATGGACACGCACACACTCTAAGCCCACGAGGCACAGGTTCTCTTGGGTTTCTGGCCCTGTGAGGCCCACTTACCCCCTCCGGTCCCTCTTGGGGGTCCCAGGTCCACCCTTGAAGCGGCTGGGGCTGTGGCGGGCCGGCTGGACCCTGGCTCCTCTCTGGGGTGCCGCTGACGGGGCTGCCTTGTGAGGGATCGAGGTGGGGACTCCCTCTGGATGGGGCAAGGGGATGACAAAGCAGGACAAAGATTGAGAAAGCACCAGAGAGCAGGGCCAACCCGTACGGAACAGCCCAACACGGATCTGCGTGTTTGCCCTGCAGTTGAGGGCTCAGGGTGACCTCGCCAAGGCTGATGCTGCAGGGCAGCCCCGGACCCTGGAGCTGACTGGCATCCCGCGCTGCACCAAGGTGCCCGCCTGCTGACGCGAGCTTCCTACGCCGGCACGGACCAGCGGCACGCCCGGGGGGTTCCCGCCCAGCCGAGGCCCCTGAGCCGAGGGTACCCACTCCAGTGCCTTCCACATCAGAGCAGACGAAGGCTGATGGCCCGAGCCATGACGGCTACAACAGTGGGCGCGTCTGTGACACTGCTCATGTGAGCCAGCACAGTGTCCCTGCTGCCGCGCTGACATGACACCCTGGCTCTTCTTAGGGACCTCCACGCCAGCTGGTTCAGACACAGGGTCACCCTGGGCCCCAAGGCTAAATGTGCCCCAGCCTCCCGGTCAGCCGGCCTCTGTCATCCTCCCAGCGACCGTCACGGGCCTGACACCTGACGGGCAAGGAACCGCTCGTTCGTGATGTTCGTGGAACTGCAGGGAGTGAGGCGGGCACTGTCCCCAGGGCTGCAGATAGGACTGGACACAGGCCAGCAGCGGGCGTGGATGGCACACGCTGCCCGACATGGACACTGCAAGACGAGGCACAGAGGGGCCCCGATGCCGCCGAGTCTGACCCCACCTGCCCCTGTATTTCCTGTTTACCTGTGAGAGGGGTTTCTGTCACTTGCCACCAAGGACTGCAACTAGTACAAGGACTCCCCAGGACTTGAGTTCCCAGATTCGGTGATCAGGAGCTGTTCACCTTGATGAGGGACCTTAGCTGGGTGGGTCGTTCCACCGTCTCTACCTCCAGGGAGGCTACCCCGACACCGAGGGTATGGTTTTCATGAGCTGATTGTCAGTGTTCAGTCCCAGTGAACCACCCAGCCCGGGACACAAGGAGTGTAGGACAGAGGTTCACGGAGGTTCTGGTGGCCGAAGGGGTGAGCACTGGAGCACGGGAAAAATCAGGTCTGCCCACCTGTCAGAATCACGCATCTCCACACCCCGCCTCGGAGGGGCCACAATAAACCAGACATTCTAACGCTGAACGTGTCACACAACTATTGAGATTATCTAAGCGTCACCCTGGCTTTGATGGATTGGAGGCACCGAATATGACCGCACGACACTGCCATGCTCCAGGGGGGCAAAGAGGCACCGATGGACCCCAGACAGCACCTCGCTCCCCACAGTCATCCTTACCTGCGGAGAAGCAGTTGGACGCACTAAGTAACAGTGGTTCCAGCTCACTTGTGCCATCCTGGGAAGTGAGCTACACGCATAAGGAAACAAAGTAGCTAAGGGGTAAAACCTTCGGAATAAACTCCATGCTTCCCGAAGATTCCAGCAACGAAAAGGGAAGGGGCCCTGTTCTGCGAGAAGGCACCAGAGGCCATCACAGTGGCTTTGCTGTTGCTGACCCTTTCGGCTGCGGCTCCGACGGCCTCTCAGGGGTCCTGAAATTGAGGGTGTCAACTCCATTGTTCTCCACCAGAGGCCAGAGAGAGTGGGCAAGACCCAGGGTCCCGCTGGTGGGCTGCAGCCAATGAGGTTCCTGTCCCTCATTCACCCTAAGTTTCCCAGATGACGCCCACGTGCCAGGTCCCAGCACCGGAGATGGTGATGGACAGAGACCAGGTCCTGCCCCCAAGGGGCTACACTTTGGGGTGTCAGTGTCTGAGGAAACAACCAGGGAACGAGACATTTTCACTGCCTGGAGGAAGTTCTGTGAAGAAAATAAAACGGCAATGAGCCCCAGAGTGTGACAAGAAGCCGGTGGGCCCAGGCAGGCCCCTATGAAGAGGGGGTGTGTGAGCTCGACGGTAAGTGATGAGCTGGAAGCCAGGATGTGATGACGGGTGTAAGGAAAGTTCCAGATGGAGGGGCAGTAAGGGCAAAGGCTGGGTGGAAATGAGGTTGGCATTTCAGGGAAGAGAAAGGCCAGGGAGACGAGGGACAGGCCGGGGCATGATCACAGGAGGCCAGTGGGGTGTACCGAGGATGGGCACACATTCTGTGACCCCTTCCTCTGGGACGTGGGGTCTGTGTCCCCTCCCCTTGAATAGGAGCAGTTTCTGGGACTGTACTGTGACTGAGCAAACAGGACCTAAGCAACACTGTGCCCATGTCTGGGCCCAGGCCTTCAGAGACTGGCAGCTTCCACTCCTCCCGGAAGGTTCACTCGAGGGGCAGCCAGCCCTGTGGTGTGCAGCCATACTGTGAGGAAGCTCAAGTGTGCCCGCGGATGACACAGGTCCTGGGCCACTGCCCACTGCTCCAGCCTTCCGAGCCCCGGTGAGTGAAGAATTCGCCCCAAACAGCCCAATCACAGCACATGGACCCCTAGCCAGCAGTCAGAACTGGGACACAGACACAGGACCGCAGAGACTACCAAGGTCACAGATCACCCCTCCAAAGACCCAAGACAAACCCTGATGAGCACCTACGGGCTGTGCTGAGGGCTAAGGAAACAGACGCCATGGGGCATGGTCATATCTCTTGGGCCGCGCAACGCACATACGTGACACAAAAGCAAATACAGTGATACCTCGGTTCTCGAACATAATTCGTTCCAGGAGGACAGTCGAGAACCAAATTGTTCGAGAACCGAAGCAATGAAACCCAATAGGAAATAATGGAAACTGGATTAATTCGTTCCAAGCCCCAGAAAATGCCTATTTACTGGCCTAATTTGTATATAATATGTAGAAAAACATAAGTCTCAACAAGAAATAAAAGTGTACAGTATGTCTAAGGGTTAAATTCAGTGTAAAGCGTGACTCTCTCCACAAAGCGTGACTCTCTCTCTGCACTCACACTGATGACGCGAGCAAGGCGGCTGGGCCGAATGAACGCCATTCCGCTCAACTCGGCTCATCTCGGAAGTTCGAGTTCCAAATATTTGTTCGGATTCCGAGACAAAAGTTTCTCGAATCTCCTGGTCGAATACCGATTTGGTCGAAATTCGAGGCGTTCGAGAACCGAGGTATCACTGTATACGGACCAGGCGCGTGGCCAGGAGAGGGAGGCGGTGAGTATTTGGAGGCTGCTTCTCTCGGGGTATTCTGCCCCAGCTGCACCGACAGGACCGTGAAGAGCAGCCCTAAAGAAAGGTCCAAGTTCCCAATGCCAGTGGTTACAAACAGGGCCCCCAAAGACAGCTCAGCCATTCCTGTGTGACCCTGGGCAAGTTAATGCGCCTCTCTGGGTCTGCTTCCTCCCCCCCAACCATAAAGTGGTGATGAAAACAATCCTACTTTATAGGGTCGTGTGAGAATGTGATGAGACAGTACGTGATGAGCATCCAGGACAGCCTGGGCTTATCCTGTTTCCTTCTCATGCTGTTATTACCACTGTCGCTGAACAAAGGACACAGCAGACATTCCTGACCCCCGTTCTGTCCCTAACCTCCACTTCCAATAAGGCGGATTTCCACCGTCTATTTATTTTTAAGTGGTTTGATTTGTTAATGAGCACACGGTATTTTTTTTAATCCTCACCTAAGGATATTTTCCCATTTATCTTCAGACAGAGTGGGAGGGAGAGAGAGAGAAACATTGATGTGAGAGAGACACATCAACTGGTTGTCTCCCGCACGACCCCGAGCAGGGCTGGGGACCGAACCTCAGCTGAGGTACATGCCCTGGACCGGAATTGAACCCTCAACTCTTTGGTCGGCGGGCCAACACTAACCACTGAGCAAACCTGGCCAGGGCCATAGTTTTTTTTGTGTGTGTTTTTTTTTTATCCTCACCCGAGAATATTTTTCCATTTTTTGTACAGATAGAGTGGGAGGGAGAGAGAGGAAGGGAGAGAGAGAGAGAAACATCGACGTGAAGGGACACATCGAGTGGCTGCCACCCGCACGACCAACCAGGGCCGGGGACACACTGCAACCGAGGTACGTGCCCTTAGCGGGAACCGAACCCGGATCTCTCAGGACCGCAGGCCGACGCTCTAACCGCTGAGCCAAACTGGCCAGGGCAGGGCCATAGTATTTTTATAATCAGTTAAAACACTGGAGGTTTTGTCAGGCCCACAGAAATGGGTTATCCTAAAAGTGTAATGACAAAGGACTTAGGCGGTGCTGTCACATGTCACACACGCAGGGCTGGGGTTCCAGGCGGATGTACCATGATGCGCAGGTGCCCGCCCCTGAGTCTAGCAGCTCCTCAGGGAACCCTCAGGGTGCGGGCGTACCCGTCCTTCCAATTTTCAAGTGGAAAACAAACTAAGCACCCTATTAAGCACACCAATCTAATTGTTAATTGAAAGGAAAATTCGTATGACCACTGTAACTGAATCGGGGCCACAGATCTATCCAGATACCAGTGAATTACCGGACAATGGACCCTTTCTCTAGACGTTTCTGCCTGCCAATGGCCCTTTCTTTACAAGAAAACATTTTATATATCCTTCTTCAACGATTTCATGTACCCTGGTTTTAATTCAAAATGCAGTGGGTTAGACCATATTTCTCTTGTGCACTGGCTTTGATTTTACTTTGCAGCTTTTTGCCGTGAGATGTTGCAAACGTGTAGGACTGTTACGAGAACCGTGTCACTCACACCTTCTGCCTTCGTGTGGTTAGTCTGCAGCTTGCCACAGCGCCCCACCCCAGCCCTCGGCCTCACCCCATCCTGGCCTCACCTCACCCCCCTCCCTTGCAAGGGATGGGTCGGCTGCCGCGGTTGTCCCGGCGCACAGCAAGGCTCAGGGCAGGGTGAGGGTGTAGCTTCATGCACTGCTTGGTAATCAATGGCACCAAAATGCCCAGGTATCAGACAGCTCCCCAGGGAGGGTAGATGGGGGTAGGGGAGGGTCGGCCTACCCCTGAGGTCACCCCTCGGGCAGAATCTGAACACCTCCACCCCCTCTGACAGGGGACATTGTGGGACAGCCCGGTTCCCACCTGCTGTGCTCAGGTCCAGATCAACAGTGCCAACGTATTGCCACACACACACACACACACAGTCCCCACTGGGCAGGGAGTCCTCAGATTACCCTACACGTGGCCCGCCCATGTGCCTGCAGCCAGAGCCTGAAAAGGGGAGGTCCCCGCAGACCCAGGGGGCGGGCACCTGCTCCAGGGCCCTGTCCACTTGTTCCGGCCTTTTTACTTAATGCACCCAAATGTTAAGCACACTTGACGAAGGGCAGCCACTTTAGCTTCCATGATTGATAGCGAGTCCCAGGCCGCCGGCAGCCTCCCGTGGCTGGGGCGCGGAGCTGGATGCCGATAGCTCCGGGAGGAGGGGTCCGGGCAGTGACGGCGCTGGCCCTGCTCAGAGTGACAGGCTCGGCTGCCCAGAGTAGGCATGGGCAGGAGGGAGGAGTCAAGGCCTGGGAAACCTACTGCATGATTTAGCAACACTTGTTGCAAAGCATCAGTATGGAGCCCGGCCGGTGTGGCTCAGTGGATTGAGTGTCGTCCCACAGACTGAGAGGTCTCAGTTCGATTCCCGGTCAGGGCACATGCCCCAGTTGTGGGTTCGATTCCCAGTGCTGGGTGTGCAGGAGGCAGTCAATCAGAAGGAATAATCTCTTACCCTTTGAAACAACATGGAGGGACCTGGAGAGTATTATGCTAAGCGAAATACGCCGGTCAGAGAAAGACAAGTACCACATGATCTCACTTATTTATGAAATATAATGAACAAAATAAGCTGTCGATCAAAATAGATCCAGAGACTCAGAAGTAAGGAACAGACGGACAAACCTTAGAGGGAAGGGGGCTTGGGGGAGTGGGGTTGTGGGAAGAGATAAACAAAAGAACTTCTATGCAGATATGCACAACCAATAGACACAGACAACAGTGTGGGGACGGCAGGAGGGGGGGCGGGAGCAGAGAGGCGGGGACCAATGGGGGAAAAAGGGGGTGACATCTGTAATACTTCCAACAATAAAGATTAAATAAATAAAAACATTATGGAAAAGGAAACAAAACAAACAAAGCATCAGTAAGGAATTCTGGTCAGGAAGGAACCAAGTCCAAACATGAGTACCAGGGACCTACACAGTGCTGGGCATGTCACATATAAGGTTTCCTTCTTTAACCCTCACAACCACACCTGACATGGTTTTGACTGTTTTAATTGGGGTGGGCTAGGTTATACTGCAGCAACAAACACCCCCAGATCACAGTGGCTATAGAGGAGAGATGTATTTCTTGTTTATACTCATGCATCGTGGTTCTGGTTGCGATGGGGGGCACTTGTCTCTTCACTGTCACTCCCAGATGACAGAGCGGCCACCAGGCCAAAGACAAAACAGAGCAAAGTGGATAGAGTGGCACAGACAGGTCAGTGCTTGGCCTGGGAGAACACACATTGCTTCTGCTCCCATCTGATTGGCCCAAACCAGTCACATGACTTCGCCCACTCAGGAGAGGACCAGAAAGGCCAACCCTAGCCCATGTCCCATTTCTGTAACTTGCAAACAGGAACACAACAGCACAGTGAGTAATGGTAATGGTGACAACACTATTAAAAATAGCCCTGGCCGGTTTGGCTCAGCGGTTAGAGCGTCCGCCTGCGGTCCGGAGAGACCCGGGTTCGGTTCCCGCTAAGGGCATGTACCTCGGTTGCAGTTTGTCCCCGGCCCTGGTTGGTCATGCGGGTGGCAGCCACTCGATGTGTCCCTTTCACATCGATGTTTCCCTCTCTCTCTTCCTCTCTCTCCCTCCCACTCTGTCTGTACAAAAAATGGAAAAATGTCCTCTGATGAGGATTTAAAAAAAAAAAAAAAAAAAAAAAGCCCTGGCCGGTTTGGCTCAGCGGTTAGAGCGTCGGCCTGCGGTCCTGAGAGACCCGGGTTCGGTTCCCGCTAAGGGCGCGTACCTCGGTTGCAGTTTGTCCCCGGCCCTGGTCGGTTGTGCGGGTGGCAGCCACTCGATGTGTCCCTTTCACATCGATGTTTCTCTCTCTCTCTCTCTCTCTCTCTCTCTGTTCCTCTCTCTTCCTCCCACTCTATCTGAGCGAAAAAAAAAAAATGGAAAAATGTCCTCGGGTGAGGATAAAAAAAAAAAAAAAAAAGAAGAAAAGTAAAAAAAAAAAAAAAAAAAAAAGGCCCTGGCCAGTTTGGCTAAGCGGTTAGAGCGTCGGCCTGCGGTCCGGAGAGACCCGGGTTCGGTTCCCGCTAAGGGCACGTACTTCGGTTGCAGTCTGTCCCCGGCCCTGGTTGGTCGTGCGGGTGGCAGCCACTCGATGTGTCCCTTCACATCGATGTTTCTCTCTCTCTCTCTCTTCCTCTCTCTCCCTCCCGCTCTATCTGAACAAAAAATGGAAAAATATCCTCGGGTGAGGATTAAAAAAAAAAAAAAAAAAAATAAATTGTGCCCTGGCCGGTTTGGCCCACGGACTGAAGGGTTCGATTCCTGGTCAAGGGCTCATACCTGGGTTGCAGGTTCAATGCCCACCCCGGTCGGGCCATGTGGGAGGCATCCAATTGATGTGTCTCTCTTTCTAGCTCCCTCCCCACTCCGTTTCCAAAAATCAATGGAAAAAATACCCTCAGGTGAGGATTAAAAACAAAAGTAGTACTGAGTACTCACTATGTACTAGGCACTGTTCTGAGTGCCTTCTGTGCTAACCTACTTTAAAAAAAAAAAAAAAAAAAAATTGTTTTCCCCTTTATTGATTTGAGAGAGAGAGGAAGGGAGAGGAAGGGAGAGGGAGAGAGAAATAGAAACATCGATGAGACAGAACATCCACTGGCCGCCTCCTGCATGCCCCCCCACTAGGGATCGGCCCACAACCTGGGCATGTGCCCTGACTGGGAATCGAACCGGCAACCTCTTGGTGCATGGGTTGATGCTCAACCACTGAGCTATGCCGGCTGGACAACCATCTACATTTTACAGGTCAGTACACTGGACTGGGGGATGTGGGCAGGTGCCCCTCCGTGCAGACTGAGCCCTCCACCACCAAGCTGGGAAGGGGTGGCCTTCGGATCCAGGTGTCACAGGCCCAGCCAGGACGCAGCGGCACTTGAACTCGAAGCTGGACGCCAGGCATTCTAGAAGAAGAGCTCCTCTGTTCCTCGGCCCTGGCTCCTGCCCAGACACATCTGGCCTGGCCAGCTGCACACCTGGCAGGCCGCTCCTCCTGGAGTGTGGAGGAGCAAAGCGTCTCTCATCTTGATTGGGAACCGAATCCCATTCAGCCTAGATTGTCAGCTTCTCCTCGGGGACCAATAGGAGCAGGTAGAAAGTGAGCGAGGCATTTGGTTTCCATCCCATCCCTGTGTCCCAGTCTCAGCCGGGAGTGGAGGGCGTCTTCCCAGCGGACAGAGGTGGGTGGGGATGACACCAGGCAGACTGTGCTTGGCCCTCTGCAGGAAGCAGACATTCTCCCAGAACCTGCTCAGCGCCCGCCCTCTTGTGGGAGGAGCCATCCAACTGGTCTTACAGGGAAATCTCCCGGCTCCCTTCAATCCCTCTCGCTCCTGGGAGCTCTTTGTCCCTCTCTCTTCTCGGAGGTGGTCCTGGGCTCTGTGCCAGGGGAAACCGCACAGGCTCGATCCCACTCCATCTGTGCTGGGGTGCGGGAGGGGGCTACCCTAACTGCTCCCGTATCTGCCGCCCAGTTCTCCACCCAGAACCAGCCAGAGCAACCTTGGGAAATGAGTCACCCACAAGCCACCTTCCTTTGGGCCCAGCTTGATTCTTCCTTGACCCTGTCCTCTGGCGTCACCAGCCCCTCACCTGTGGGCACACCCCGTGCCTGCAGGCTCTTCCTTCACATGCGGGCCCCAGACACACAAGTGAATTCCTCACCAAGAAAGGAACAAAACTGGGAGCTAGCCTCCTGCACCCTTCTTGTTCTGCAGGTGGGGCACAAAGGGACAGGGACTCGCCCAAAGCCCACAGCACATCAGAGCTGGGACTGGAACTCGAGACTCCTGACCTCTAACTCGGCCCCTCTGCACTCTGTTGGCTGCTTCTCAAGCCTTTGCTGCCCACAAGGGTTAAGCCAATAACCCAAGACTTACAAAATGACATAACGCCAGAGGCTGCAAGACCTTTTGAGATTTTACAGCAAAACATTTTCAGGAGGCATGGTACAAAAGAGCATCCACCCATTTTACAGAAGGGCAAATCGAGGCCCCAAAAGGAAAGGGGTCCTACATGAAGTCATACAGCCACATAGGGGCAGAGAAGGACCCCCAGACCCCTGCTTAATTGCTTTTTGTGCCCACAGGTTCCAGGTATGAGGGTTCCAACCCTGAGATGAAGAAGTGGAGCTGGCCTTGGATCCGTCACAGTGAAACAGGTACAGCCCAGAAAGCCTCGTCCAGGCTGTGCACAGCCCAGGGGTGCAGGAGAATGGCTGGGAAGCTTTTTATATATGTGCAGGAAATACAGTGACCTTTTCCAACTAACCTGGATTTCTGAGACCACAGAGCTGGTGCTTTTATGAACAGGTCAATGAGCCACAAACGCCTCCCATTTGTCATGAGAAAGGCCCCGACAGGGCTTGGAAGGAAGAAAGAACTGAGCCTGCTGGCACCAGAGAGCAGTGGGTGGAGGTGGCTGAGGCCCGGGAGAGGGATGATCGCAGACACTCAGGCACATTCAAACCCATGTCCAGGTCCCCAGCCCATGCTTTCCCCTGACCTCGTGCTAAGAGACTGAACAGAGCCCTTCCATCCCTGAGCCCTCTGCCCCGCATCCCCACAGCACCCCCTCCCAGCTCCTAACAGCTCTGCTCAGGGCCCTGGGGGTCCAGGAAAGGGTCGGAACCTGCTGTGGACACTGGGCTGACTTCCCTCACCTGGGGACAGACCCAGATTAATAAGGGGACAAGTCCTGCTGGGATGCTGCCCCGTTGTCCCAACTTCGTGTTTCCTGCCTGGCAAAATGCTTCAAAAGCCCTGGCTGCCTAGGGCAATTCAGTTATGAAACTTGCCACAGTGGATGAAAACCAGCATCTCAATTTGCTTGTGTGTGGCCACTGGGTTTTCTCCGGCCCCATCCTTCACCAGGCCACGCCCATCCCGGGGGCTGGTCCAGGAGGACTAAGGCTCAAGCTATGGGCCGGTCTTGGGGGCGGGTGGGCTGGGTTCTACCAGGACCCCCTGAGCAGAAGGGTTGCATCCAGAAGCCACCCATCTTCCAGGGGACTCCTGGGACTGCTGACTCCAAGGCCAGACCACCGCAATGCCCAGCGGACCTTTCCATTACCTCCTGCCTGCCTCTCCCAACCGCAACCTGCACCTGCCTTAAGGGTGGGGATGCATTTGTCTCTGGGGGGAAGCTGGGTGTGTAGATGAAGAGACAGCCACTCAGGGCCTGGAATGTGGGCTCTGGCGTGCCTTTCTCATCTTGACCTAAGCGAGGCATCCTCTCTCCAGAAAGCCTTCACCACCTGTACCCCCTCCCCCCACCGCATATCCATCCCCTCAGCTCCCCGTGCTGCCTTTAGCACTGAGGAACTATACACACTTCCTAATCCTATACACCTTCTATACACACCCAGGCCGGCACACCCCCACCTAGGAGCTCCAATCAAGACCCTTCGAACAATTAATTAATAAATGAATGAACAAACCACCCACTAAATGCCACTCCCTCAGGCATCAGTGATACAGGAGAAGAACCCGGCCTCTCTCACTGCAGACCTGGGCAATCTCCCTCTGTCCTTCCTGATCTCCTCCCTCCACGCCGGGTTCCCACAGGCCTAAGCTGCTATTAAGGCGCCTGCGGAGTGTGTGACTTGCCCGCGGCTCCTCTCTCTGCACCACAGACAGATCCGGCTGCAGCCCCAACCCCAGGATGCTACGATTTCTCTCTGCCTTCCTCTTTGCGACCTCCTTGAAGTCACATCCTGACAAACGGAATTACCAGAGACCCAGCTGCCGGGCCTGAAAAAAGGCTGACTGCATCAACCCCCCTAGGCACAGTTTGGGGACCCAAGCACGCCCACCTGGTCTTACTTAGGACATCAGATCTGCCCCCTGTTGGGTGGACTTTGTGTCCTACCTGTCCCCGGTCCCCAAATGCTAGCCTCCACTAACATCCCCTAGGAATCCTATGAATGGGAGACTGAAACCCAGCGTCCCAAAGGACCTGCCCCAAATCGGTCACCACAGTCTGGCCCATGATAAGAAAATGGGGTTCCTGCCTCTCCTCCCAGTGCCACTGACAACTTCCCTCCCCCAGTCACCTGTCCTGACTCATCAGAGAGGGCCTACTAAACTTGGGGAGCCTTCACCTTGCTCGGAGCAACCCAGCAGGATCCAAGAACATCCAGACTTCAGGAGCCTGGGTCTGCCCCCGCCGTCACCCCTTGGATCAGTTCTGCGCAAAGTGTTTTCTTCGCTCAATGATCATGGAAATGAAACGGGGGGGGGGGGGGATGATCTGAAGCAGCACAGCAATGCCTGGCGCCCCTGGGGGCACAGTCTCCCAAAGGAAAAGCTTCTCAAGCAACTGGAAGGGTTGGAATGGAAGAGGGGGGGCCGTGCCCAAGTGCGTGGGGTCCTGGAGCCGGGGCAAGATGGGGGTGAGGGCTGGAGGAGGCTTGCTAGGGGGGCGCCACCCGGTGGGCACGTGGGTGGAAGTAGGGCGCGTGACCGGTCCTCGCAGCTGCACACCTAGCAGGGACAAGGGGCCCTGTCAGCGGGGACATGAACGGCCGGGGTCGCCAGGCGGCGGGCACCTGCCCGAGTAAAGCCCTCTGCCCGGCTCTGCACCAGGCAGGCGGCCACCCGGCCCGCGGGGTCAAGCGCGCGGGGACTCGGCCGGCCTGGGCGCAGCGCCGGGCCGCTCACATCCCCAGAGACGAGCAGCGTCCTCTTTCCAGGATCGATAGTAATTTTTTTAAAAAAAGAGAGTCCGCGATCTCAATGAATCAACCGCTCCCAGGGGAAAGAGCTGCTCCCGCGCGCAACGTGCATCTGCAGAACAATTCACCCCTCGCCGCGAGCGCCCGCGAACACCCGCGCCGGTCCCCAGGCTCACGCGGGGCGGGAGGAGCCGGCGCTGGGGACGGGGTGGCCGTCCACGTCCCCACCCCCACCATTGTCCCCGAGCGACTCCGGACCCCGGTGCCCGGCGCGGCCCCGGGAACCCGGCCCCGCGGGGGCTCACTCAGCCCGGCGCTCCCACGGGGATCGCGCAGGACCGGCGGGCGGGGAGGGTGACAAGTGCCGACGCCGGGGCCGCTGCACCCCGCTGCACCCCGCTGCACCCGCCCGCTCCCAGCTGCGCCCGCCCGCGGTGGCGCCCTCGGCACCGCCAGGGTACTCACCACTCGGGGAGCCACCGCCCGCGCGCTCAGTCCCGAGCCCACCGCCGCGATCAGAGACCCCGGGCTGCCCGCCGAGCCGCCGAGCCGCCGCCGCCGCCCCCGCTGCCCTCCCCCGGCTCGTCCCAGCGCCCGGGCCGCTGCCGCCGTTGTACAGCCCTGGCGCCGCCAACAAACTAGTTTCTCTGGACTTCCCGCCCCGCCTCCCGGCCCGAAGCGCAGCAGCCAATCAGAGGCGGCGCCTCGGTGACGGATGGGTGGCCGAACCCGTAGTTCAGTCCGCAGGAGGATAAAGGGGAGGGCGCCCCCCGCCGCACCGGTACCGTGAGGGGGCGGGGCAGGGAGAGGAAAAGACTTGGATCCGATTCTTAAAGGGACAGACCCCTGTCCCTCCCCCCCGCCCCCACTTTCATCCGCGGACCAAGTTTGGGAACAAAACCCAAAGGTGTTCCAGAGCTTTCCGAACGACGGGGCTTTCTAGATTGCAGATGCCCTTTCTGCACCTGGGCTGTTTTTTGTTAAGAAAGAGTCGAGCAAGCATTTTCTTTTTACTCTGGCCTTGTTTCAATGTTGGGGATTCTCTGCAGCTGCTAAACCAAACCCTGCCTGTCTTTGGAAAGGGTATTTTTTCAGGGTACTGAAGCGCTCCTACCTGGGTCATTTCTAAGTTCCCTTTGTAAGTTGACCTTGACATAGTCTCATTCACCCGCTCGTTAGTCCATTCCACAGACGTGTACTGCACACCTGCGTGATGCGCTCCCCAGTCTTGGTCGCAGAGGATGCGCTGGAATTTCTCCTTACCTTCCGCGCTCTCATCTCATTCCACCATTTCGGGTTGGTGTGTATCCTTGTCAACACACCTGCAACATGCATCGACCCTGAGAAAGAAGATACCTACCAAGAAGGGCTCCTGGGGGCTAGCTGGGCTCAACAACTTTTCAATGTTTAATTAGTGTTATTATTAATTTTAGAGAGAGGAAGGGAGAGGGAGAGAAACACCAGTCGGCTGCCTCCTGCACGCCCCCTACTGGGGATTGATTCTGCAACCTGGGCACTGGTTACCTCCTGCTATGGAGATGATGCTCAACCAATAAGCCACACCTGCTGACATGGGCTCAAATTAAAAACAGCTGAGCAGCCCTTGCTAAGCAGGGGCTTCTCAGGCAAGCCAGGCTTCAGGGAGAAGCCCACCCTAAGCTGCCTGTCCAGTCACTGAACAATTGCCTGACTGCTCTGTGTCCCTGAGGGCCGAGCCATCCCTTATAAAAGAATTCTGGAAATCCTATTTCAACCAGTCTGAGAATTTTCCTATCCACCTGGAGATGCGCAGCTGTATCCCTATCTCCATCAGCATCTTCACCAACAAATCAGAGCAGCTCCATTCTGACCAATCAGGACAGTGCTTTTTGGACCAATCCAACTGTGAGCATTAGGAGTCCTCATTTGCATGAGGACAGACCAATTAGGGTCGAGGGGCAGGGACTTCTGTATATATAAGTCAGCTCCCTGGGGCTGGGGGCCTGCACTTTCTCTTTCTGTTAAAGATTGTTTGCCTGGCTGACCAGAGCTGGAGAGTCACCTCCCAGCCAGCTCCCCTCTCTGCCCTCCCTGGGGTGCTATGGGGCGCTGTGAGAGGAGAGGGCCCCCGCCCATCTAGACCCCCTGGTCTGAGGTTGCCTCCCAGAGCTATGTGGACAGGGCTGGCTGCCTGAGAGCCATCTCCCAGCCATGGTTTTTCAGTGTCCGCTGTATCCAACTGAGCTGTTGGCAGTGACTAAAATGTTCTTCAGCGCACCCCAAACTGGGCGTTCCTGTTGGCGTTGACTTGGCACCAGCAACCATCAGTTAACACGTGGCAGGGGAAAAGTCCTCATAGGATTATTTTCAAGATTAACGGAGACAAACTCCTAAGACAAGTAAGTGCACAATAAGGGTCCTTTCTTTTCTGCCTCCTACTGAAAATGGATAATTTTCGTAGGTCAAGGATGCAGAGGGCCTTGGTCAAGTATAGAAGGTGATAAGCGCTCCGGCTGGTTTGGCTCGGTGGTTAGAGCGTCGGCCCGAGGACCAATGAGTCTGAGGTTCGATTCCAGCCAAGGGCACGAACCTCCGTTGCAGTTAGTCCCTGGCCCTGGTCGGGTGGTGCAGGAGGTAACTAGTCGATGTGGCTCTATCACATCGATGTTTCTCTCTCTCTCTCTCTCCCTCCCTCCCACTCTACCTGATGATAAATAGGAAAGTATCCTTGCGTGAGGAATAAGAAAAAAAAACTGATAAGTGCTGTAAGAGCCAAGCCTGGAGCGGGGAAAATTCTCAGGAAGCTCAGGCCACACTGGTGGGTGGTGCACAGAGGAGGGTGCACGGAGGATTTGGAGGAGGGGTAGGACTTTGGCTGGTGGAAATGGAAAAAAAGAAACCATGCATGAAAAGCGGCTGAAACGGGAACAGAGAGATTCCAAGCTTAAAAGGCTGTGATAAGGAAGACACCACCAGAGGGGACATTTGTGTATGATGATGGGACTGCTGGGGGCAGTCCCGTGTAGAGGCAAGCTGCCTGAGATCTGGGTTCGAACCCTCAAATACTGTGTAGGTCTGGGGACAGATTGCTCAGGATTTCGCGTGTTAGATTTTTACTGGGGAAGGGAGGATTCTAGGACCTATCTTGCAGGCTTATTGTGAAAATTAAATCGGAGAATTTGTGTGATGGGCCTGGCACCTAGAAAGTGCTCCGTAGAGATTTGCCTCCATTTGGCCCAGAACTGGAGCCTTTTAAGATCTGAGAGTTCTGATATTTAAGATCAGTCTTGGCCAGAGGTAAGAGCTGGCCAAGGGTGTGTGATGGTGCCTTCAATGGGGGAAGAGGTAGCATCAGAATAATTGGTCCATTAAAGAAATGACACAGATCACATTTGTAGTTTAGCAAGTTCATAACCATTGTTTATTATTCCACCCAGGTTCTCTGTGAAGTTATAAGTGCCAACTGTCTAAAATCTGGTGCACATGATCATTCTCCCTCTCCCCAAGTCTGATGCTTAAATTAGGCACTGAAGTATGTTCAAATAAAATGTAGGCAATGGAATGAAATCCGAGCAAGAACACGGGTTGGGTTACTGAATTTAGATATGGGTTGGAAGGAACAGGGCAGACGAAGCATGTTTTACCATCAGCCTCAGTTCTTATTGTAGACTCTGGGGCATAACCACTCTCTTAGCCTGTGCCAGCCCGTGTTATAATGACCCACGGGTCAGTCCCCTTCACTGCGCAGGGAGTTCTGAGAAGGTGGGGACCATGCCATCTCTAAATCCTTGGCTCCTCACACAAGTTTTGTACACCGTTTTGAAGTCCTATGATTACATCTCATATCAGTTAGAGTTAACTTTTCCTGCTTAGAACAGAAACTGACTTGAAAAGATAGCAGTTTGTTTGTTGCTCATGCAAAATACGTCTAGAATTAAGTAATCCCCGACTGGTTGGCAACTCTAGAGTCATCGGGAACGGGCTCCTACATTTCCATTCAATGCTGGGTTTCCATTTGCAAGTGTGCCTCATAGTCCAAGATGGCTGCCGGAGCGCCAGCTCGTACATCCACTTTTCAGACAGGAGGAAGGACTAAGCGTAGAAGAGCAGGTGTTTACCTCCCAACTGCGGGAGCGCCACTGAAGCAGGCTGCGTGCAGGCGTCCAAGTGATACTTCCACGAACACCTGCTTTCTGTAAGCACCCAATCTGCAGCACATCCCTACTTCTTCGGTCCTCTCCCCACCACCCAGCCAAAGCCAAATCCTAGAATACAGGTTCTTTCTAACACCCCGGTGCCGAGATGCCCCTTGGTGCCCCCATGGTGTGTAGTCTCTCTCACTGCAGCAAGTAATAAACCCCGCTTGTTCACCAACAGGTGCTCCTGGTTGACGGTATAAATACACACACCTTGACAGTGCAAATGCACACATACTCTTCACCTGCGGTGGAGCGATTTACTCGGCTGTCTCCTGTACCAGATTGCGGCGTTGTTGTTTTTCCCTTGTTCATGCTGCGTTTCCAGGACTGGAACAATGCCTGGCACATAGTAGGCTCTCCATAAATATTTATTCAAAGCCTTTAGAATGAATTGAATAGAGCTTCAGGGGCAGGGTTAGTAGGTAAGCAAGTAGGTTCTGGTCTGCGTGTTGGATGCATTCAGCCAAGTCTCAATTTTTTGGTTAAGCTCCCCAAAGATGGAACCCCTGGTGAGCTGAGGGGCCCAGGGCAGGGCTGGGGCAGAACTCCATGGTTTTCCCAGCATCAGTGCCCAAGGGATGGGCTGGGTGGTGGCTGCCATTCTGGGGGTGCAGCTGGGATCAAGGTCACTGGTGAGTCACCGCTTCAGCCTCAGGTGTTCAGAGGGGCAGGGCAGGGCAGGGCCCAGCAGGGACAGAGTCTATAGCTGGTGAGAGGCTGTCCTGCCTTCACCTGGTGGCGTATGGGGACTGTGTAAGGAAGAAACCCCTGTGGCCTTGCTCCTGCTACCCAAGAAGCTGTGCCACTCAGCAGTGTCCATTCTAGCAGTGCCCATGAAGCTCCTGTCCCCAACCACACAAGAGCCACAGGCCTTTGTTTGATACAGAAAGCAGAAAGGTGCTTCTGTTCGGTGCAGGGCAGGCTCGCGGTGCGTGAGGGCCAAGCGGGTAGCTGCCCGGGTCTGGGGAGCAGCGGGCGCTGTGGAGGAGCTGGGCTGAGGGTACGGATGAGCTGCAGGAAGACAGATAAGAGCACATCCCGGAATAAACGCCTCCTTTTAGAAGCTTGGCTGGGGCCTGTCTCACTCCCTTTCTCCCCAGACGCCAGAAGGAAGACACAGTGCGGAGCGATGGTTAATAAGTGACCGTGGAGCCCTGACCGGTTTGGCTCAGCGGTTAGAGTGTCGGCCTGTGGTCCAGGGAGACCCGGGTTCGGTTCCCGCTAAGGGCATGTACCTCGGTTGCAGTTTGTCCCCGGCCCCGGTTGGGTCGTGCGGGTGGCAGCCAGTCGATGTGTCCCTTTCACGTCGATGTTTCTCTCTCTCTCTCTCCCCCTCCCACTCTATCTGAACAAGAAATGGAAAAATGTCCTCGGGTGAGGATAAAAAAATAAAAAAATAAATGATTGTGGAAGATGCAGAATAGTGGGTATAGCGGGCTGTCTCTGGGGTCAAAAGAGGGAAAACTCGAAGGTGCGCTTGTAACTGCACACATGTCAATGAAGACACACGTGAGGACAATCGGGAAATGAACCCCGTGGTCCCCTATGAGTGAAGAGGGGCTGATGGCGGACAGAGGTGGGGGCAGCACCAGACAGTGAGATCGTTTGATTTCTGATCTGTGAGAATCTATCATTCACAAAATAATATTAAAAACCAAGCCAGACACTTAAAAAATGAAATAAAAATATATATTTCTATGCACAGATTTGGAGGGGGAAGAGGAAGGATAAGAGAAACTTATATTTTATCTATATGGTCTGGATGTTTAGAAAAATGTATTCAGGTTTTCTTTGAATAATTAAAAATAAGGAAGGGAGGAAGCAAAAACAAAAAAAAAGAAAGAAAAGAAAAAGAAAGAGAAATAGCATTTGCAGAAGCCCAAAGAATCGGGGTTGTGTCCTGGCTCTGGCCCTTACTATGTGACCATGAGCAGGTTATTTTGTGTCTCCCAGCCTCAGTTTATCCATCAGTAAAATGGGGACAGTAATGCTAATAATACTGATACTAGTACTAATAGTTCCTACTTCATAGGGTTCTTGAAAACATTACATTAAGAAAAAAAAAAAAGTGTTGAGCACTTAGCCCAGAGCCTTAGGCCTAATACACCCTAAAAAATATCAGCATCTGCAATTTTGACTAAATGTTTGTAAAGTGCCAAGGTGAGTCCCTGGGTTACTTATCGTAGGTGCTCAGTTAATTGTAATTATTAGCTGTGATCTCGTCGTAACTTTGGAGGTGCTCTCTGGCCATCTCTGATCATCTGTCCTATTAGGAGTCTGATCCCTCCTGGTTTAAGGGGGTGGCCTCTCCCTGGCATCCGTGAGGCTATGGGGGTGCAGCCAGGTAGGACTGCAGGGTTCCTGGGCTGGTCCTAGAAGAGCTTCTCCAGGACAAGTGTGCTCTGTGGATTTCTGTTCCGTGCTCAAGTGACTCCACGCATTGCCAAGTGGGAATGTCATCTAGGAGTTGGCCACAGGTTTCGTTCTTCGATGCCTTGATTTCAAAATGCTTATTAAACCCTCAGCTTGTCTCAGGCACGATCCTGGGAGCTCAGTCAATCCAGAGGGAGACCGGGCACAGAGGTGAATAAATCATAGTCCTTAATCCTGAAAAACAATGCATCATGCCCGACGATGCAGAAAATGCCCAGGCTGCTGAATAAGAGTTGGAATCCCGGGGAGATTTATATCAAATGCTGCGGCCGAGCTGGTGGGGATGACTTTTGGGCTGGGCTTTGCTGGGCGAGCAAAATTCTGCAGATGCAGAGACAGCTTCCCAAGGTATAAACAAAGGCTTGGCATGGAAACCATGCAGGGGGAGATTCCAAAGAAGGGGAGCCCTTGGGAGGAGTATGATGTTTAGGTGGGGGAGGGGTGGGTGGTACAAGGAGAGGGGAGAAGACTAGAAGGAAGGGAAGAGAGGGAGTGACTCCTGGTTTTGCTGTCCTGCTACAGAACCTACCCAGGCTCATAACAGAATGAAAACTCAAGACATGCAAAGCCAGGCCCGGGAGCAGACACACTGTTCATGGTAACTCACACAAAGTTGCTGCACAGCAGTGAACAGCGATGAGCTATCTTGATGTGTGGGTATGGATACATCTGGCTCTGGCCGGGCTGCCCAGTGGGTTGCAGTGTCGACCCAATATGCCCAGGTTGCAGGTTCGATCCCTGCTCAGGGCACATCCAGGAATCAACCAATGACTGCACAAATAAGTGGAACGACCAATCACTGTTCCTTCCTCTCTCAAGTCAATCAAAAAATTTTAAAAATAGAAATACACACTTCCGGTCAAGACGCCGGCGCAGGGAACTGTGGTCTCGCCTCCTGCCCCAGCCACACCCGAATCACAACTACACAACAGAACGGCCATCCTGCAGAACCGCCAGACAGCGAGCTGAATGGAAGTCCTACAACTACAAGGTTAAAGCAGCCACGTGGAGACTGGTAGCAGGGTTAGTCCCACACCCATGTGTGGCGGATAAAAATTAGGGGGACACCTCGGCTGCAGGGAAGGTCCTCCCTGAGGAGTGAGGGGTCCCTGTCCCACACCAGGCCTCCAGCTCAGGGTTCCAGTGCCAGGAAGAGAATCCTCGTAACTTCTGGCTGTAAAAACAGCAGAAACTGAGGCTGAGGCAGGCTGAGGCGGCTGGAGCCCCAAGCAGCTCCTCTTAAAGGGCCCACACATGGACTTACTCGGGCTCATACCCTCCAGGCTGCAGCGTGGGGGAGGCAGCTTGAAAGGCACCAGAGACATACAGGGAAGAACTGAGCTATTTGGCATCAGGGCTGGAGAGGCAGCTTTCTCCTGGACAGACCTGCTGGTGGGGGTGTTGTTCCTTTGGTGAGCCCTTCCCCAGGCCGGCAAATGGGCCCCATATCTGGGACTCCAGCAACCTGGCTCACACTGTTGGCCCGGCCCTGGTGATTCCCTGAGGCCCCGCCCCACCCAACTTTCAGGCCCACCCAAGCTGTTGCCAGTGGCTTTAGCATAGGAAGGGGCTGTAATGGCTCCTGCTTCAGAGTTTCCTAAATTCTCTCAAACAAGAAGCACCTGGTCTCAGCAAGCCCCATTCCTCTCACTAAGTGGCCCCAGGCCTGGCACTAGGAGCAGCCAGCCTTGGTTCACAGCTTGGCTTTGCCTGGGCACCTCAAAGCTCAGCACAAGAAGCAGCCATCTGCAGATCCCTTTGTAGCTTATGCCTGGTGGCCCCGGGGAGAACACAGGCAGAGGCTGACCTGGCCCCAGAGCCAGCACACCCAGGGGACAGCTTCAGACCACGTCGAAGCACCACCACCCAACCACTTCCACAAGTGACACACTCAAGGAGTGGACTCAGTGGGTACCAGAGCCCTGCTGAAGTAAGTCTTGCTCTGTGTGGTGGCTCCTGCACAGCTGATCCTCCAAGGGAGTCAGAGGTCAGTGAGCACAGCCAGTCCTTGGAGCTGATCAGCCTGAGTAAATCCCTCCCATTGATGTGCCAACAGCAATCAAGACTCAATTACAATAGAATGACGTAAGTCAACACTAGGGGTGCACCTTGAGGGCCAGATGGGGTGACCAGGGAGGCTGTGCCAATGGACCTACAAGACACCTACAACAATAGACCACCCTAGGAAGCTTAGGAGACATAGCAACTCTACCTAATACATAGAAACAAACACAGGGAGGCAGCCACAATGCGGAGACAAGAACCATGTGCCAAATGAAAGAACAGAACAAAACTCCAGAAGAAGAACTAACTGAAATAGAGATAAGCAATCTAACAGATGCAGAGTTCAAAACACTAATTATAAGGATACACAGTGAACTTATGAGGGCCTCAAAAGCATAAAATATCAGTCAGAAATGAAGGATGCACAGTCAGAAATGAAGGATGCACTAACTGAAAAAAAGAATAATTATAGAGAATCAACAGTAGAGTACATAAAACCAAGAAGCAAACCATCGATTTGGAAATATAAGGAAGCAATAAACACCCAATCAGAACAGCAAAAAGAAGAAAAAAGAATCCAAAAAAAAAAAGAGCCCTGGCCGGTTTGGTTCAGCGGTTAGAGCGTCGGCCTGCAGTCCTGAGAGACCTGGGTTCGGTTCCCGCTAAGGGCGCGTACCTCGGTTGCAGTTTGTCCCCGGCCCTGGTTGGTTGTGTGGGTGGTGGCAGCCACTCGATGTGTTCCTTTCACATCGATGTTTCTCTCTCTCTCTCTCTCTCTGTTCCTCTCTCTCCCTCTCACTCTACCTGAACAAAAAATGGAAAAATGTCCTCGGGTGAGGATAAAAAAAAAAAAAAAAAAAAAAATGACAATAATGTAAGTAGCCTCTGGGACAACTTCAAGCGCACCAACATTCGCATCATGGAGGTACCAGAAGGAGAAGAGAGAGAGCAAGACATTGAAAACCTATTTGAAAAAATAATGACAGAAAACTTCCCTAACTTGGTGAAGGAAACAGACATACAAGTCCAGGAAGCACAGAGAGTCCCAAACAAGATGAACCTCAAGAGGCCCACACCAAGACACATCATCATCAAAATACAAAAGGTTTGAGACAAAGAGAAAATATTAAAAGCATCAAGAGAAAAGCAGTTAGTTACCTACAACAGAGTTCCCATAAGATTGTCAGCTGATTTCTCAAAAGAAACTTTGCAGGCCAGAAGGGAGTGGCAAGAGAGATTCAGAGTGATGAAAAGCAAGAACCTACAACCAAGATTACTCTATCCTACAAAGCTGTGATTTAGAATCGATGGCCATATAGTTTCCCAGACAAGAAAAAACATCGATTGGTTGCCTCCTGCACACACCCAGACACAACACGGGCATGGGCCTGACCAGGAATTAAACTGACGAGCACTCGGTACATGGGTAGATGCCCAACCAACTGAGCTGCACTGGCCAGGGCCAAAAGCAATTTTAAAGTAAGTCAAACCCTTCATTTGTGTATCTCAAACACCCTGCAGTGAATACATGGTCCAGAGAAGCCTTTTATTAGAAAGGCCATGTCTTTCCCAACCATTTCCTTCATACTCTGCAGTTGCTTTGGTATTTGCTGCGCATCCTTGGCTCATTTCTGGATCAAGATGATGGAATAACGTGACAAACTGATCCCCTCTCCAAATTCAGACCCAGAAAAATAATACTAAACACGGCCAGCATTATGCTCCAAAAGGATCTGGGCCTGTCTGCAGATGCAAGAGAGGACTGGAATTCAGAGATGCTTGTGGGAATTGTAATGTGAGGCTGAGATGGGAAACGAGAGAAAATGCGGACACAGAGTCACTGTCTCCTGACCACCTGCCTCACACACACACACACACACACACACACACACACACACACACACAGAAACCCAGACACCTGAAAGTAATCCATATTCCCTGCAGGCAAACACCCAGACAACATCTCCTTAAAGCAACCGAATGTTCCCAAGACAAGGATTCTATGTTGTGGCATTTAGGGCCCAGGGTAACGGACAGCAGTCCTGCTGGGGGCGCCCAGGCCCCGCCTTCATTCGGAGAAGCCCCGCCTGTGAAATGCACAAGGGTACAAGGACCGGAAGGGGAATTTAGCAATGCAGAGCAAAATCACCCGTGCATTTGTTCTCTGACCAGCAAGTCCACTTTCTCGAGCGATCGACTGGCAATAACGCGAAAAAGACGGACCCAAGGCGATATTCACTGCAACGGTATTTGGAATAACAAAAGACAGGACCGAAATGTCACCGACTGGAATGAGTTGAATAAACACTTATATGTTAAAACCAGTAAGCTGTCTGTAAACTATGTGTTTATTTCCATGGTCCACGTTGTTAACACTGACCTTTGGATTATATGGAAGTGTGTTGTTAATTCCTAGAGGTATAAAGATGTTTCTCTCTGTCTAAAAAAAAAAAAAAAAATCAATAAGCCCTGGCTGGTTTGGCTCAGTGGTTAGAGTGTCGGCCTGCAGACCGGAGAGTCCCGGGTTCGGTTCCTGCTAAGGGCGTGGCATACCTTGGGTGCAGTTTGTCCCTGGCCCCGGTGGGGGTCATGTGGGTGGCAACCCCTCGATGTGTCTCTCTCACATCGATGCTTCTCTCTCTCTCTTCCTCCCTCTCTCCCTCCCACTCTACCTGAAGATAAATGCAAAAATGTCCTCGGGTGAGGATTAAAAAAATTTTTTATTTTTTCTTTATTGACTTTTTTTTATTCTCACCCGAGGACATTTTTTCATTTTTTGTTCAGATAGAGTGGGAGGGAGAGAGAGAAAAACATCGACGTGAAAGGGACACATCGAGTGGCTGCCACCTGCACAACCCAACCAGGGCCGGGGACAAACTGCAACCGAGGTACATGCCCTTAGCGGGAACTGAACCCTGGTCTCTCTGGTCCACAGGCCGATACTCTAACTGCTGAGCCAAACCAGCCAGGGCCTTTATTGACTTTTTTTAGAGGGAGAGGGAGAGAGAAATAGAAACATCGATGAGAGAGAACATCGATTGGCCGCCTCCTGCATGCCCCCCACTGGGGATCAGGCCCACAACCTGGGCATATGCCCTGACCGGGAATCGAACCAGTGACCTCTTGGTGCATGGGTCAACGCTCAGCCACTGAGTCACACCAGTCGGGCAGGGGTGGATTATTTTTCATTGCAGTACACTACACATAACGTAAACACCATACTGATTATGCAGGGACATACCTGGGGAGTAACTTGGCTTTCAAAATGACTCAAGGTAGTTCTCATCCTATCTCAAACCCCCCTGTCAATAATCAAGGCTCTGTTCTCGTTATTTATAAGCAGTGTGGGTTCAGACACAAACATTTGTGATAACTATTCTGTAGTTGAAATGATGACATTTGTGCCCAGGAATTTTTTGAGGGTCCCAGGTGAATGGCCGAGAAGTCACTGCAAATGTCTCGCCACTCAGCACATCACCGGGGCTCCCCTCAAGACTAGCACTGCCATTTGTACTCAGATGTGGCTGATTCTTTAATAGACAGACGTGGGCATATTTGGGGTGTGTCCGTACCTGTCTCTACCCAGTTTTCATCGTGTGATTTTGGTCTTTCAGGAACAGTGCAATTGGACAAAGGTGACTTGCTGCTGAAACACCTGATAAGCTGCCTCAGTTTCCCCACTGCAACTCAGAAGAGAACGTTGGCAGAGACAAAGGTGGCAGCCAGGAGGTTTATCTGACTACTTCTCCAAGTTCCCTTGGCACGGGGCCGAATGTCACAGCTCCAGTTCCAGCCAGACAGCAAGAGGTAAGGACAGTCCAATTATTTACTGACCACGTGGCCTGGGCGTACCTCCTTTCTCTGACTTTGCAGATTACCTAAGCCTTCCGTTGGTCAACCTAGATGTCTGGCTTTTTAAGATTCGGATTTCTTTCTCCTTTTTTTACCCCGTTGTTTATGGATAGATGTGCATGAGAACACAAAGGGACGGATTAACAGGGTCCAGGGACAGCCAGTGTTTATGGAATCACACCCAAGGGTACCTGCAGTGCACACTTGTTACTCTACAGATTCCTTTTCTTATTACCGTTTCTCTTCCATGCGCTACCTTGGGAACTGCCGTCCTGGGGCAACGTCATGTTCCCTGTGGCCACTCGCTGGGTGCACATTTATCTCCCAAGCGAAACTGGATCGATGAGAGATCTTTCCCAGGGAATGGACTAGGGAGGTAGAAAGTACTGCGTCTCCTTTTCGAAGCTTGACGGACAAGTACCAAACCTGCCAGCTCCTGGCGTCAAGGTGTACAGGGTTGGTTCGTAGCCAGAAGGAAAAGAGCTGATATGATCAAGATGAGTAGAAGGTCTATTTGTTTCCAAGTGCTGCCGTAACAGATTACCATACACCGGGTGACTTAAAGCAACAGAAACGTATTCCCTCCCAGGGCCGGGGTTAGACGTCTGAAATTCAGGTGTCACCAGAACCACACCGCCCCTGGAGTCTCGAGGGGAGGATTCTTCTGGCTTCTGGTGGCTGTCTGCAGTCCTTGGCATGCCTCGGCTTGTAGACAGCCTTCATCATGTCTTCTATCATCACACGGCGATAGAATTTCTTCTGTTCTCCCCCCGTGTGTCTCCTCTCTTTGTCTGTCTCTCTGTACATCTTCTTATAAGGACACCATCAGAATAAGGCCAGTATGACCTCACTTTAATTTAATGTCTGCGAAGACCCTATTTCCAAATCGAGTCATATGAACTTTTGGGGACGCTATTCACGGGACAGAGGAGGGTGGCCCGTCTTCATCTGGGACCTGAACTTCATTGTGTTCTCCAGACCAAACCACACTCCAAGTTTTGGGTGTTGTGAGACAGGATTGTATCCTTCCAATAAATTCTCACTGGTGTCTAAGCCTGGTTCAAGTTGAGTAACTGTTACATAATTACAAAATAAGTTTTAACTTGTATAAAATAATGCAGAACAGCAATGTTACAATTCTGTGAGCTGCCACTATATGTAAAGTATTAGATTTATTTTTAAAAATTTTTTTCTTTATTGATTTTATAGAGAGGAAGGGAGAGGGAGAGAGAGAGATGGAAATGTCAATGAGAGAGAACATCGATTGGCTGCCTCCTGCATGCCCCCCACTTGGAACAGAGCCAGTAACCTGGGCATGTGCCCTGACCAGGAATCGAACCGGCGACCTCTTAGTGCATGGGTTGACTCTCAACCACTGAGCCACACTGGCCGAGCTAAGTAAAGTATTGAGATCTTTGGCTCTGTGCCCCATGATAGGAGGGTGCCATGATAGTCAACCATGGGTGTGATACTTTGGTGCAGTTGGAGGGAAGCAAACTGTTTTTATACATTGTCGAAAACGAGGCCCCGAGAGACCTGACCAAGCATGTGTACCCACAGGTGTCTGTGTGGCCAACCTCAGGTCAACCAGGGCAATGGAAGGCCATAGGCAGGACAAGCCCAGGGGACACCAGGCTCCTCTCCCACTTCCCTGTGCGCGTCTCGGCTCGTCCTTGTCCGTGTGTCTGACCGTTTCCAGGCAGGAGCACTTGCCTGGTGACAGCTGGCTGCGCCAGGTCCAGACATCGTATTTGGTTGCAACAAGGTCCTGAGGCAGGAAGGGACCATCTCTTCTCAAGAACAAGGACACTGTCCTAGGAGTCATCCAGTGGACGTCCCTTGTGTCTTATTGGCTGGAAATAAGCCACATGCCCATATCTAAACCCATCACCAGCAAAGGGTTTGGGAGCCCATGATGGACTTGAACCTGTCAGGACTCACCCCTCGGACTGAGACCGAGTGAGGGGGGCAGGTGCGGAGGCCCTTCCATGTCAGGCGTCCTGTGGGGTCAGTTCCTGCTGGTCCCTGGTGAGGGCATTCCTGGTTCTGTGGCAGAGTCGGCGCAGAAGAGGGAAAGAGGGGGTGGGAAATGCTTGGCGAGTGGGTGACCTGCGGTGCCAGCACCTGCAAACTCAGGGTTCACAAACCCTTAGTGGCTGGAGGCTCTTTCCACCAGAGATGCTAAATCTCTTCTCTCCCTCTCCGTCTTTCATCTGTCCTCTGCCTCTAGACTCTCCTCCCTCTCTTCTCTCCTCCCCACAGTGGGCTTTCTTGGCCAGGGTCCTTCAGCCCCCCCCCCCAGAGGCCCCCCAGCAAAGAACCCAATCTACCACCTTTCATCTGGGAAAAGGGCATTTCCAAGCTGGAGTTGGTTTAACCCCATAAAACCAGGTGAGAAGCAGCTGCTAAACGCAAGAATTCAGCAAAGCTACCTGTCCTTTGTGGTCAGTCTCTGTCCAGCCGGCTCTGAATGAGTCAGAGAGATGGTCCCCAGGGCCATTGGCTCAACTCGGAGCCCCTGAGCCCAGGCAGCGGGAGGTTTCTCCCCAAACCCAGCAACTCCAAGGGGAGGCTCAGCGGAAGGTTTCTGTGGTCGGCAGGGGCCTCTGGCCTGGGGCTGGGCGGTCATTTGGGGTACAGGGGAGGAGTGGGGACTTGTCCCAGGCCTCATCTGCTCCTGCAGCTTCCTGCCCCTCGGGAATGGGAAAGAAGACTTATTTATTTCATGGAATCATAGCAGCCAACGGTGTGGGTATTTGCACCTGCAATGCACATTTATGGAGCAGAGTTCACATACCCAGGTCCCAAAGGCCACGTGAGGTCTAAGGCAATGGGACACGGGGCACATGGAAGACAAAGCCCAGGGGAGACCCAGCATGCTACTAGGGAGAGCAGGCGGAGGAGCCCTCACAAGAGTTGGCAGAACGCGCTGCCCAAGGAGGACAGAGGGGTGGAACTTGCTATGGACACGCACGGGCGCCCTCGTGTGGCCACTTCTGGAAAACAACGGGCGCCCCCAGGGCTGAGCTCCCTCCACGGAGGAGGCGCGGCTGGCTGGGACGGCCTGGGGAGAAGGGTTCTGGGGAAACAGGAAGGCCCCAAGGACTTCTGGGAACTGGGGCAAGTGTCAACTGTGGTCACCTGCAGATGTAGCCCTGCAGAGGCAGTTGTGGCCAAGAGGAAGCCAGCCAGACCCGGTCAGGAAGGGAGAAGCATGCATCAGGTTACAGGGCTGAGACAGCAAGTCGGAGCCCCGGGGGAGCAGGAGCCGGGCTGGGGAGAGGCTGGTCACAGGGGCGGAGGCTCCCTAAAGCCCCTTCTGCACGCTGAGCAATGGGGATCCGAAGAGGTCTTATGATCTGGGGATCCAGTTCTCCATTTCAAAGCCCCCTCGGGTGGGGGGCCAGTGGGGCAGGGTCCTAGCTCCCCTCGGTGGACACCCCACGCGCAGGAGTGAGCCTGGGCTGGGGGCTTTGGCTGGGAAACAGACCCCGGCCCGTTCCCGCACGGGAGTGAAAGGGAGGTCCCAAGTGCGCAGTCTCGCCAGGAACGGCACGTATATCCTTTGTACTGCAGTTCCTGTTCTATTTTCGGACCGATTCATAAGTAAAACATGAATTGAGTGATGGGAACGCATTTAGCCAAGCCTGATACTTCCTCTGTGCCCATTAGTTCCCTCCCTCCCTCCCTCCTTCTCTTTTTCATCTGAATCTCTGCCAGACCAGACAGAAGGTGCTGACTCTCAGATCGTCCTGTCTGAAGAGCTGTTTTCTGCAGGTAATTGCAGAGGCTGTGGGGCCCAGGGCCCGCCTGTCCCGGGGAAAGGGACCTTGGGGGACACCCCCAACCCTTTGAGCTCAGGGCGGCGCAGGCGCGCCCTCTGGCGGCCCCAGCCTGGCATGTTCTCAAGCCTGACCTCCCTCGTGCGTATCACCGTGCTGTCTTTCCTAGGTCTAATCCCCGTCATCCAAATCGACCCCGTATTTCCAGTGCATTGAAATGTTATTTTTATTTCTTTCTTTATTTTTGCTGGGAGTGTCTTCAAAAGCTGAGGGAAAAAAAAACCCCACCGCGAACCAGGAACATGGTTTTACATTCCCACCGAGTTCAGAGGTGTCCAGGCTGATGTCTCCTGAGTCTTAGTCCCTTCTGGGTCTTATATTCTGGGTTTTGGGTCCCGTCTTCCTTGGTAAGTGCGGATGAAAGGCGGAAATGGAAGCCACAGTTAGCAATTGACGGGTGATTAATGTCTATGGAAATGCCTGCTCGCAAGGCCAAATTAATGCGTTTCACAAGATTTCCGTAGAAGCTCGATATCGACAGTGAAAATAATTGTGAAGGCCACTCCATCTGCCTTTCTTGTTTATCGCCTGGATATTTACACGGCTGCATGGGAAATGTCACTGGTCCGAGAATTCCTATACAGAGAAGATTCTGTGTCCCGGCCAGAGGGGTAGACCGCTTTTGTTGCCGAGTCGTGGATAAGCGGACACAACCACTGAGCAGTCCGTTCCCTCTCCTTCCCTCCTCCTCCCCCTTCCATTGCCTCCCACCCCACAACTCTTTAAGAATGTGTTGCTTTCACCACTGCTAGTTGCAGTGTGGTTGTGGTTGTAAGGGCGTGAATGGCTGTGGTTGAAAACCTCCAATAGGTGTTCGCAAAGTGGACCGAGAGAGGTAATATTATCTGTACTTAAGGATTTGTAGCTACAGTGATCCTTGAGAAAACACAGACCTTTTAGGAATGTCAGTCCAGTGTCTGCGGGGGAGGCAGGCTTCCTGCAAAGGGGGGTTTTGAGGCAGAGGTGAGGATGTTAGAGAGAGGGTAGAATCTGGTTTAGAATTTCCAGTACACTGAACTGGTTGAGGCTCGGTCCCTGTGCGTGGTCTCCTTCTGTCTGCAAGGGCGCCACCTGGTGGCCGGCCACTTGGTCAGCTCTCCTTTCCAAGTCTCGCCTCAAACCAAAATGATGAAAAGCAAATAAAATAAAATAAAATAAAAAAATTCCCTTTTGGATGCTCAACCTCACTTGAACTGGCATGAGATTGTTGATTGTCTTTATTTTACTTCGTTCCTCCCGAGCTGTGCTGCCGAAATATGGCCCAGACAGGCCCAGACCCTGCTGGAGACGTTATTGAATGTATACTATATAGATCGGTTGCCCTAATAAAATCTGACAGATTCAGAATTCCAGCACCCGTCTGTCCCAAGCCTTCTGATTCAGGGTTCGTGGTGTTCTGTGTCTCTCTCAGCGACTGCCTGGAGCATTCCTGGACTGTGTTGACAAGTCTGTCTCCCCGGAGCTCATGAACTTACGACGAGGGGTCTACTCTCATCTTTATGCACCATGACCCTCAAACAGGTCATGCCCATGACTGTGACCCATACTGGTCGACAGATTAGTGTTTGCAGACATTCACTGAGGACAGTCACACACCAGGGAGGAGGATGGGGCAGAACAGTCGGCGTGGCTTTGGCCATTAGACACCACGCGGTTGAGGCAGCAACTCTGCCAGGGGGTCATGGCCTGAGACGAGCGGGGAGCGGGGGGCGGGGGGGGGGGATGTGGACTCCGAGGACCCACTAGGCCCGCAGACACAATGCCACACGAGTCCCTGAAACTCGGATGAAGTGAGGGCAGGAGACCCGGAATGGACTGATGTCAACTTTCTGTTCCCTGATGGGCAACTTCATTTCTAGAAAACCCACCTCTTGCATGTGTCTTTTGGTGGGGCGGAAGCCACACGGTCTGAACAAAAGGATGAAGGAGGGTCTTATTTATTTTAAATCCCCCCATGCATTTCATTCTCCTCCATGCCAGACGTCCCCCTGTTTTTGTCCTTCTATGTGACACCCACAGCAGGTCCCGACTTGCTTGGAGCTGGGAGAGTCGGGCAGAGCATCCAGAACATGAGCTGGAACTCTGTGTCTGCACTGGGGAGCAAAGAGCCTCAAAGAAAACTTGGTTGAAGTAGACACGCGGGGCCAGATCCCTAGACAGATGGAAGAACAGCAGCTAACATCCCTTCTCATGCAACATTGTGTAGTTCGGGAATGCAGGGTAACCGATGCCCCACCAGGCGGCGCTATTGACCCACATTTGTAGGGCCCAGAGCCTGTCTCTATGGAAACACGTGTACAAATTTATGGAGAGAATTGGCCTTGTCCTCTGGGTGTGTGTGTGTGTGTGTGTAGCAAGAATGTTGATACTCAGCTGTCAAAGAGACGGAGGGGGATCAAGGGAACCGTTTCATACTGTGCAAGACAATAAGGAGCGGGGGAGAGAAATCGCTCCCGTTATACCAACTCCCTTTGCCTGGTGCTTGGACCTTAATGCTCTCGAGCGCCTGCGGCTGGGATGCAAGGCATGCTGGGAGCCTGGGGTGGGAGGCAGGCTGCAAGATATTGTCAGAGGAGCTCAGCCTGGGGGAGCTGGGGCGGCTTGCCTTGAATCGTGGGTGATCCAGGGCTGTGATGATGGAACATGTTACATAAGCCCAGACGTGCAGTTAGTTCCACAGGCCACCAAACGTCTGCACACTCCCTTGGATGTGGGTATCCCATGCTCTCCGTGTAAACGTGTTTCCAGGAGAGGGTTCTGCTAGCTCTTGGTATCTCTCTTGTTTGATCTGCAGGGCGCTGGGTTCTCCATAGTCACTGTGTGCTCCTGTGACTTCTTGGATTCTGGTCCCAGGCGGGGGGTACTGGGGGGACAGCGAGGGAGTGAGCCACCTCTCTGCAAAAACCACCTGCTCCGAATCCCATTTCTGAGCCCAGAGGCCCTTCTGGAAATGCCTTCCACGCTGTGAACGGGTCGCACCTGCCAAGCTTGCTGTTCGGGAACCTGACCTATTCCTTGGGGCAAGTCATTCTGTCAGTTTTCATGGAGAGACGGGCAGGGGAAAAGGCCCCGGGCAATATTTTTGCAGAGTTCCGCAAGCGTATGTTTAGCAGGCTTTTACCTGAATAGCTCTTCTGAACATGTCCTCGGATAGTTTTAAAATAGAAACATGTTTCGAAATAATTCCAGACTTAGAGAAAAGTTGTAAAAAGGGTGCAGCGAATGGCCATCTATCTGTCACGCACAGCCCCCAAATCTTGCCCCTCCCCCCACCATGATAGAGACACGTCGTGTGTTTTCCAATCCTTTTAGGAAAAGTCACAGACATGATCTCACTTATCTCTAAATACTTCACTGAGTATCTCCTAACAAGGGCTTTCTCTCTCCGAACCACAGCACAATTATACACAGGCAGGAAGCTAACTCCAATACAATGTTACCATTTATCAATCGACTGGACTGACATCTCATCAATTGTCCCACAAGTGTCTTTCACATGATAAGGAAAAATTGTCACAGTTGGGGAGCCCATCCAGTATGACATGTTGCATTGGGTTGGCATGTATTTTTGTATACTTAAACAATTGCTTACGTTGCCTTTTCCTTGCTAGCGGACTTCCAGTTGATTAATTCCCCCCTTTCTTTGATATTGTGGGTCGCAGGCCTGCAGGGTAAAGGATTTCTGCTCCTGGGGATCATGATGGTTTCTTAAATGGCCAGCAGACCCGTGATGGAAAATAGATAAATCCACACAAACCTGAATTCAAACCCCAAACCTACCGGTTCCTAGCAGTGAGCTCCGGGCACATTCTCCTCCATGAAATGTACATCGTGATCATAGTCTGCGGATAAGTGGGATAATGTTTAATAATCCACAGAGCCTGGCGGATGAAGCTGTACATGTGACTTCCCCCATCTGCTGAGGGAGTTCTTTTATAGTAAGAGGAGCACAAATCTTGGAGGATGTGTGTTTGTTTTCTTGGAGCCACACAGTGGTTCTAAACTTCTAAAGACTGTTCATTATCTCAGCTCGTTCAATCATGGTCAACATCCACAAGGTGGTTCTCACTGTTTTGTCAAATTTTCATTTGGGACAGTTGTAGGTTCTCATGCAGTTGTGAGATGTGACAGAGAGAGATTGCGTGTCCTCGGTACCCATATCCCCCGGGGGGCGCCAACTTGCAGGAACCACACCCCAGCAGCAAGTTGACCTTGAAGCAGTAGGGATACAGATGTTTCCATCACCAGGTTCTTCCTGTTGGCCTTGTGACGGCCTGCTCCTCCCCTCGTCCTCTGCTCCTGACCCCGTCCCCCATCAGCCACGCGTCTGTTCTCTGTTTCTAGAATTTTGTCACTTCAAAGATGTTACATAAACGGAATCGCACAGTCTGTAACCTTTTAGGCTGACTTCTGTCACTCCGGGATTCCCTGGAGACGTGTGTGGTGCGCATGGATACTTTGTTCCTTGTTCTGTGCTGAGCGGTCCACAGCCTTCTAACCGGTGTACTTACTAGTTAGCTGAGTTCACTTGAGTTTGGCAACACATGAGAACATGCACACTTCTGCAGCTAGAAAGTAGGCAGATAAGTTCGTATTTCCATCAGAAATACAATTCCTGAGGAAAAAAATTGTCCTTCGCCGTAACTAGAGATCAGAGATGCCAAGTTTCATTTTTTCTTTTTAAAAACATATTTTTTTCTTTATTAATTTTTAGAGAGTGAGGAAGGCAGAAGGAGAGAGAGATAGAAACATCGATGAGAGAGAACATTGATTGGCCGCCTCCTACATGCCCCCCATTGGGGATTTGGCTCCCGACCTGGCCATGTGCCCTGACCGAGAATCGAACTGGCGACCTCTTGGTGCATGGGTCAACACTCAACCACTGAACCACACCGGCGGGACACATTTTTTTTCAAATAATAAGATAATTAAAAACAAAGGCAATACTCCAGAAACAAACCGTTGAACTATTCCCAACAATTGTTGAGATAATGAAGCGGCATCTCCCACGGTGTGTAGTGTTGATGCCTGTTTTCTTCCATGTTCCCAATTCTGTACAATTAAAAAAAAAAAGAAAAAGAAAATCCAGAAACGATTGATAGGCGAATTGCGTGAATCTGTCTTACGTTTCATATTTTTTGCACGTACGCCTTTGCCCTTCTTTTGGGGACAAAGTTGGGACCTTAGAGAGACACCATCCGCTCCAACCGTGAGGAGCTGCCCAGGAAGCTGTGATTGGCAGGGGGGCTACAGGCTTCCAAGGAGCATGGCTGCAGTTTGCTATATTAATAATACATGATGCAAAGAATTTGCGTTCTGTCACCATAGAACACGCAGAACACTTAGCACTTAAGTGAATACATGAAATATGTATAAGTGGATATCTGGCTCTTCCCTTCCACATCCCTAGAAGCTTGGCATAGTTGAGGTGACCCCCTAACTTTTCTGGTGTCCTATTGACACTTCATACGCGGCAGTTGGGAAGCCTTCTCTTCCGGGCTCTGGGACAAGAATTTAGCTGCTTCCATGTCCATTGAACCTTCAGCCCAGTAGAGGCACGTGTAGGAGAAATAATGCAGACCCAGACCGGGAGTCAAACCGGCAGCCTCCTGGTGCATGGGGCTGACGCTCAACCGCTGAGCCACACTGGCGGGCGACATGCTGTTTTCTCTGGCGGGGCTCCCCCTCAGAGCTAGTTCTGGTGCAGCGGGCCCTTCCCCCCAGGGGAGAAATGGGACCACAGGCATGAACACTGGCTTTGCTTCTAAGTAAATGAGGAACCTGGGGAACTGACCATCTTTCTGATAGGTCTTCTCATTTGTGGGGTGAAGGTGGTAGTCCTCTCTCTGATTCAGGGTAAGGGAGTTGACACACATGGGATGGGCTTCGGCACACAGAGCCCACAGGGGGTTGTGGGGACCATGGCCTCTGCCCGCAGACTCGCCCCCCCCCCCCCCGACCGCCCCCCCCCCGGCTGTGGTCCAGGCCTCCTTCCTGCTCACATGTGCTCACTAGCAGGTGGGAGCCCGTGTTTGCTCCGGAACCCAGTCCCCTTCTCCCGAGACTGACAGTCACTGGGGGTGCAGGTGGGGACGGTGGTGGTCTGGCCAGCCCCTCAGTGTACCTGGTCTGCCCGCCTGAGTTTCCTGGCTCTCAGCCAGATATCCTGTGCATTGGGCTGCTTTTTGTCTCGAACCCTGAGATCAGGCCTCACCTTGGGGGATCCCCAACCCAGCACAAGATCTGCACATGCCTGAACCCCAAATGTGAGACAGGCTCAAATCTTTTCCCACGGTGGCTGCATCTTGGTGAGGTCGCCAGTACTCAGTGTCATTTCTCAGTTGACCTCTAGGGGGCAATATCGCCAGATTCCTCCTGCCAGGCTCGTCCCGAAGGGCCCCGCCCCTTAGTGCTCAGCGCACCCCAGCCGCACGTTGAAGGCACAGAGTCTGCAATAGGCTGTCGCTGCGTAGGACAGCTGTGACCCCAGCTGCCACAGCTGCTCTGGTGATTCTTTTCCTCCCCCCGCGGTGCCCGCCACAGGCCAGACATGCCCTCCTCCGTCCGAGCCCGGGACGGCTTCGCCCTTAGCATCTGGAGACCTTGCTTGGCATTTGGCATAGTCTTTTATTGCAGTTGTTGTTTTTAGTATAACATATGTCTGCATTTACTTTTAAGCTTGTACAGAGAAGGGATGCGCTTTTATTTTGATTTTTCTTTTTTTGGTTCATCACTATTCCTGCTGAGCGTAACTCCTCACCCCCTTCCAGGGTCTGTGTGTGTGTGTGCTGATAATGGGGTGCTGGTGGCAGGTGCAAGAAAGGTGAACCCCAGGGCCGCTGTCTACCCAGGCGTCTCCACGTGTACCCAGGTTGTCCTAAAGGCAGGCAGAGCAATGTTTCTAAGGGCCCTTCACTCCCTGTGGTATTCCTGGCCCGTGTGCTTCCTCATCGAGCAAACGGAGATCGTGCTAATTCATATGTGCTCACTGCCCACAGTTTGAAAAGGACAAACTTTCTCCATAACCTCCTTAGGGGCTGATGGATTCAAGAAGTCAAACCACAGCAGTTAGGGTTTCGAGGCCCAAGAGGTACCTGGTAGCTCTCTCAAGAGCCTCTTACTTCAGGGGTGACCACGTTATGGGGTCACAGGCCGTGTTCACAGCAGGGCTCTAAGGGGAGCATGAGGGCCCCCCGAGGGACCCACTCGGGTGCTGAGGAAGAGCACGCCACCTAAACCTCGAAGCTCTTTGGTCTTGGTTCTGTCCCCTTCATTGGTGTACTATTTTGAGATTTTGCAAATACTCTGAGATCTCTTTTTCCATTAGATGATACACAGCCTGTTGCAGCAGCCAGGACATAGGACGGGGAGACTTGCCCCGTCACAGAGCTGATGAATGGAGAAGCTGGGGCCAGAGGCAGCCTCTTGACACCTTCTCGGCCTCTCTGCCTGCTCAGAAATGGGCCCCCTGGCACTGCCTTGTGTCCATGTTCCTGTCACCTACAAGAGCGGGAGGGTCACTTCATCATTTCATGGCCTCCCAGCCGGCTTTGGTTACCCGAGGTGTGGTCCCCAGACCCGCCACAGCAGCCTCACCCGGAGTGTGAGATGCCCGTCCGTGGGACCCCAGTGCTCCCTGCTCCCCACTTCTATTCCCACCCATCCCGGCCTTGCTCTTTCCACCGAGGCTGCCCGACCCCTCTTCTCCTGGTCTCCTGATCCAGGGGACCCTCCCAGACCTGCTTTCTGAGTTCTGTCCGGGAGCGAGATTTGGAAAGGCCCTTCCAACGTGCCCGGTATGATTTTCAGTGCCCTCTGTGATCGAGAGGACAGTGCCGGCCATCATCATGCACACACGGCCGTAGAATTCCACGCAGTGGGTCCCTGGCTCCAGTTTGATAGTGTGAAATCAATGAAGGTCCTGTTAGGTCTGGCGATTTTATTTTATTTATTGATTTTGGAGAGAGAGAAAGGGAGAGGGAGTGAGAGATAGAAACATCGATGAGAGAGAACATCGATTGGCCGCCTCCTGCATGCCCCCCACTGGGAATCAGGCCCACAACCTGGGCATGTGCCCTGACCGGGAATCAAACTGGCGACCCCTTGGTGCAGGGGTCAATGCTCAACGACTGAACCACACCGACCCGGACAGGCCTGGTGATTTTAAAAGCAAAAGACCCTGTGTGTCTGGGAGCTCACGGCAGGATGGAGCCTGTGGCTCACTGTTGCTCATTCGGGAAGGAAGTTAACCAAAGTGCTTAATTAAACCTTTCACCACCTCTGTTAGCCATCAGGTGGAGGGGGGCAGCTCATTAGCATATGGCGACCCCCATATCAGCTCCTGCTCTGCTGAGACTCGGTGATCCACTAGATGGCAGCAGCCACCAAGGCATCATGCACACTGTCCCTGGTGCTCGGTATTTCCAAATTAGAAAAAACCCCCTGCTCTCTGGAGGCTAGCACAGGTCATCCATTCTAGTCCTGCCCTGTCCTTCCAGAAGGTCCCATGTCAGAGACAAGGTGAGAAATGCCCAGAAAGCTCTTAGAGAAAGGAGCTCCCCAAACCTCGCGTGTTTCATCTGTTGATTTATTTGCTGATGTCTCCTTCTCCCAATTTTTTATTCTGAAAAATTCCAACCCATGGAAGACGAACACCTGGGGCTCTTCAGTCAGCTCCGTCTACTGATGACATTTAGCCACATTTATTTCTTCCCTTGCTTTCTGCTGTTTTGGGATGACATGGTTTGAAGTAAGTTGCAGGCATCCTGATGTGTCATCCCTCGGTAATTCAGTGTGTCTCCTGAGCATGAAGACAGTTTTTATACATAAGCACAGGTTGTGATGCTACTCGGGAACTTTAACACCGATACATTCATATCATGTCGCATACAATCCATATTTAAATTGCCCCGTTAGTCCCAGTGACTTTTAACATTTTTTATTGATTGATTGATTTGAGAAGGAGAGAAAGAGAGAGAAACATCGATTTGTGTTGTTCCGCGTATTTATGCATTCACGGGTTGATTCTTGTATGTGCCCTGACCGGGGATCGAACCCACAACTTTGGTGTATCAGGACGACGCTCTAATTGACTGAGCTACCTGGCCAGGGCTGAAGGGTAGCTGTTGCTTCTTTTTTTTTTTAAGAAAGTTCTTTCAGTTTAAATTTTTGTGAGTCCTTTTAAAAAAAAATGTTTTTATTGATTTTTTTAGAGAGAGAGGAAGGGAGAGAGAGAAACATTGATCGGCCGCCTCCTGCACGCCCCCTACTGGGGATCAAGCCTGCAACCCAGGCATGTGCCCTGACCGGGAATCGAACCGGGACCTCTCAGTCCATGGGCTGATGCTCAATCCACTGAGCCTCACGGGCTGGGCTAGGGTAGCTTCTTACTTGGCTCTGTTGTAAGCCTGAGAAGAAGAAATACTAAATCACTTATTAAGGTCCTCCAGTGACAGATGGAGACAGGCTCGCTTACCATTAAAAGTGAGTAAGCCCAGCTGGTGTGGCTCAGTGGTTGAACATCGACCCCTGCACCAAGAGGTCACTGGTTCAATTCCTGTCAGGGCACATGCCCAGGTTGTGGGCCCGATCCCCAGTGGGGGGCATGCAGGAGGTGGCCAATCGATGTTCTCTTTCATCAGTATTTCTATCTCCCTCTTCTTCTCCCTTCCTCTCTTTCTAAAATGAATAAAGGAAAAAAAATTAAAGAAAACATTTAATAAAAACAAAAAGTGAGTAAGACGATCAGTAGAGTCAGATATGAGGCTTGAGTTCCTTTCTCTGTGCAAAACGGCTTTCTTCTGGGTCATGAAAAATAAATGCCGCTCTCTCTTCAATGCTATCAGCACACGGGGCCTATCGGGGAGAGCTGGCTGCTCTCATGATGAGGAATTTCTGAATTTTCTGCAGCTGGGTCTCTCCAGTGTGCTCCACACAGCTGGGCTGGCTGGCAAAGACACACATGCGCTAGGGTTCTGTTGGGATCAGGTCACCTTGGCAGTGGTTTGGGCTGGTGGGGGAAGGGAGGCAGGCTGAGTGGGGGGTCTGCTCAGCGGACACAGTGGTGTTGGTGACCACCAGGCACGTGCCAGATGCTTCCAATGCCGTTCTGTTCGAGTATTCCTGGAGGCTCTGTGGAGCATCTTCAAACAAGGAAACTGAGGCTCGGAATATTAGCCATCTTGTCCAAAAACACAGGCCCGAGTGGCAGGTAGAGCTTTGTCTGGTTCCCCATCCCGGCTTTGGAATCTTCAGGGACCCCGTCGCCTGCCTCCCAGCGGTAGGGCATTGGCTGGGGGGAAGGGGATACTTTCTAGAAGCTGTCCGGTGTGGAGGAATAGAGCTGGGCTGGGTTTGGGCAGGGGACAGAGATACGAGGAACGGTTTAGTAGGGGGTGCACAGGTCCCAGGACTCTGTCATGAGCAGTCAGGGTGTCTGAGCACCAGGTACGAGGTTCTGAGCTGGGATCCTTCCAGTGGGGACTGGGGATGCTAATCAGAAAAGCAGAACAGGAGCTGGAACAGACTGTTAGCGGAACAGGGATGGTTGTTGAAGGGGGATTCATGGCTCCCTGAGATGCCAGGGCTCCACCCCGGCTTCCCGGACACTGGTCTTTGTGTGACTTGTTCCAGACAAATCCAGTTACCCTCCCTGCCCGGATAAGGCGAGGCGGGGCTAACTGATGGACGACGGGGCAGTCCTGGCCTCTGGCGGGCTCTGCCGGACCCTTCTCCAGACCTTCTGCCCTATGTTTCCCTGTGTGGTCGGATCGTGAACTTGGACTCGTGAGAACGATCCGAGAATGAGCTGACGCTGATGCACCTCGACTAGGCCCCTCTCTCATCAGGATTATTTATAGAAAGTGACAAACTGATTAAAAAATGTATACGGAAGAGCAAAGGGAATGGATTAGCCGGACACAATCCCGACAGAGGGAACAACCCCAGACACAAAGCCATGGTAATGAAGACCGTATGGTATCGGAAAAGAACAGACACGTAGATCAATGGAATGGAACAGCCCAGAATAGATCACACATATATGGTCAATTGGTTTCGACAAAGGTGTCAAGATGCCGATGAGAAAGGATTTTTTTTTGGCCAACAATGCTGGAACAATAGGTATCTCTATGCAAAAAAATAAAAAAACAAAAAACCTTGAACCAGACCTTAACCCTATGCAAACATGAGCTCAAAACCCATCATAGAGCCACGTGGGAAACCTAACACTATAAAACTCCTTGAAGAAAACATAGGAGAAAATCTTTGTGACCTTGGGTTGGGCAAAGATTTCTTACATAGGACACAAAAAAAAACCATGAACGATAAAAAAGGAAAGAGTGATCAATGGTACTTGATAAAAATTAAAAGCATCCGAGGCCCTCCAAAAAGATGCCGTTTCAGGAAATGACAAGACAGGACGGTCATGGGAAGACTATTTTCAAAACACATGTCTGATGAAGGATGTTCACCGTGTGAATGAAGCACTCTCACAATTTAATAATAAGAAAGCAGAGAACCCGGTTAAAAAAAAAAATACGGGCTAAAGACTTGAACAGACACTTGACCGAGGAAGATACATGGATGAAAAGCAAGCATATGAAAAGGTGCTCAGCGTTAGCAGGTATTAGGGACATGTGGACACACAAAGCCACGTTCAGGTCCCCTCCACACCTGTTAGGAAGGGGAACCACCCCCAAGCTCCGCAGTGGGGCGGTGGCAATGATCCTGCTGCTGGGGATGCAAAGTGGCAAAGTCACCTTGGAAAATAGTTTGGCAGCTTCTTATAAAGTTAAATATATTTTACAGCCCAGAGATCCCACTCCTGGGTGTTCACCCAAGAGACATGAAAATACATACCCGTGCAAAAACCTGCGTGCAAATGTCTATTTTATTATTATTTTAAAAAAACATTTTTCTTTATTGATTTGAGAGAGAGAGGAAGAGAGGGGGCGAGAGAGAAACATCGATTGGCCGCCTCCTGCACGCCCCCCACTGGGGATCGGGCCACAACCTGGGCATGTGCCCTGACCGGGAATCGAACCAGCGACCTCTTGGTTCATGGGTCCACGTTCAACCCCTGAGCCACACCAGCCGGGCTATTATTATTTTTTTAAATCCTCACCCGAGGACATTTTTCCACTTATCTTCAGATAGAGTGGGGGAGAGAGAGAGACAGAGACATCAACTGGTTGCCTCCCACAGGACCCGACCAGGGCCAGGGTCAACCGCTGAGCCAAACGGGCCAGAGCTGTATGCAAATATTTATAGGTACTTTATGAACAACCACCCCAAACTGGGAAACACCCAGTTGTCTGTCTACCAGTGAATGGATAATAAAGAATGTGGTAAATCCGTACAGTGAAATTGTGCTCCTCAATTAGAAGGGAAAAACTGCTGACTCATACAACATAGATAAGGTCTTGAGTGCATGATGCTAAGTGAGAGGAGCCAGACTCAAAAGGCTGCAGGCTGCGTGGGTCCCTTCCCGCGGCATTCTGGCAAATGGATGGGGAAGGCAAGCATCACTGGTTGCCAGGGGCTGGGTGCGGGGGGGGGGGGGGGCTGAGCACCGAGGGGCACGGAAAAACTTTCTGGGGTGATGGCATCGTTCTATACCTTGATCGTGCTGGTGATTACGTGACTGTGTGCATTTTCCAAAATGCATAGGACTGGGTATTTACAAAGTCTGACCATGCACGATAAATCTGACCACAGAATCAGCATCTTTCTTGAAACTGCGGTTTTTGTAGATCAAAACCAGTCCAACATCTTCTGTGTCAGCGGGTCTCATGTGTGACGTGATGCTTTGCACTCAGGTGATGGAGGTTGGTAAAGGCTTAGGTGAGCTCACACAGGTGACGACACTGCTTTGCAGTTTGTTGTATAAGAAGGAAGGCCCTGGCCCTGGCCAGTTTGGCTCAGCGGTTAGAGCGTTGGCCCGCGGACCAGAGAGACCCGGGTTCGGTTCCCGCTAAGGGCACGTACCTCGGTTGCAGTTTGTCCCTGGCCCCCGTTGGGGTCGTGCGGGTGGCGACCAGTCGATGTGTCTCTCTTGCATCGATGTTTCTCTCTCTTTCTCTCTCTCTTCCTCCCTCTCTCCTTTCCTGCTGTCTCTGAAGATAAATGCAAAAATGTCCTCTGGGGAAGATTAAAAAAATAAAAAAAAGAAGACCCGGGAGCCACCCAGAGGGGAGGGAATGCAGCCCAGGGCTCTGGCTTCCCCCGCCCAGGGTCTGGCCATGCAAACACACGTTGCTGTCCTTTCTCCTCAAGCAGGTCCCTCTCCTGGAGGTGACCAGCCCTCCCCGCGGCTGAGGCGTGAGTGTATTCAGGACATCACTGTCCCCTCCACACTCCAGGCTTCACTCCTCGGGGCTCTCTCATCCGCCAGCTGCCTCACCTGCCAAGTGGCATCACACAGATGTTTCTTCTGAGCTGACAAGTGCAAAACCAATAATTCTCTGTCGGGCCGAGACCACTCTCACAGTACACCACTGAATGGTCATCTCAAAGGGGACAGGACAGAAGCCATCACAAAAGCTCCCCTGACAGGAGAGATTTACGGACGTGGAAGGGTTTATTGGGTTGTACTGATGCTGGATGAACATTCGGGGACAGCCATTACATGGCCGGTGATAAACTCCTTCGTATCCCTGTGCGGCACCGCGGAGTGGATTTTATTCTTCTGTTGCAGACAGAGCCCCCGTCAAGAACCGCTTCCTTTCACGAGGGTAGCAGCTGCAGAGAGTGTACTTTTGTCTTTGGAAAAGTGGGTCTGCTTCTCAGCTACTTCCTTTAACTCCGATAAAGAAAAGAAACCTTTCCTCTCCCCCCCGAAGGCCCTTTTCGGCTCCAACCTCACGGATTTGCAAGCTGCTCCCACTCCACCCAAACCAGGCTGGTCCCTCCCTGGGAAGTCTTGAGCAGAAATGTGCATAAGACCGAGAACAGACACAACTCTGAAGACTCCCAATCTTTAAAAACATTTTTTTTTTCTTATTGATTTTAGAGAGAGAGGAAGGGAGAGGGAGAGAGAGAGAAACATCGATGAGAGAGAACATCGATGGGCCGCCTCCTGCACGCCCCCGACAGGGGATTGGCCCACAACCTGGGCTTGTGCCCTGACCGGGAATCGAACCAGTGACCTCTTGGTGCATGGGTCAGTGCTCAACCACTGAGCCACACTGGCCAGGCTGGGCCAACTTTCTTAAACTTGAACGTGCATGGGCGCATGGAAATCTTGTTAAAATGAAGGTTTTGATTCGGGTGTGGGTGGGGCTGAGGACGTACTGATGTTGTTCATGGAAGGACCCCCTTTGGGCAGCATGGCCCCGAGCCTCTCACTGGCTGGAGGTCAAGTTTCTCTCTTCCCCCCAGAAGAGGTCCCTCCCTCTCCGGCTGCCGGGCTCCGCTGCTTTGCAAGGGCCTGAGTGTGCCTTGGTCCCGGCGTTTCTGCCCTCCCTGCGCAGCCCCACCCGCGGCCCTGCAAGGAGCTCAGCTGCCCATTCAGCTGCGGGGACACCTGTTCAGCCCGGTCACAGTGCTCCTGGGACAGTTAAGCCTTGTCAGGCTCCCGCTCTGGCCGGCTGCCGCAGAGCGGTGGCCAGGGTCCCTGCCCTCTGGTTCCCCGGGGCCTGCTCTGCCCTCCCGTGCCGGCGGGGGCCGCGGGAAGTGCCAGCTGTTCCTTTGCCCTTGAACCAGCCTCGCTCGTTTCCCTCCCGGCTTCCCGCTGTCCCCGGCCACTCCTGAATGCCTCCATACTCCAAACCGGTCCTGTCACCGCAGGCCCGGCAGAGGCTCTGGCGAAGGGCGGGGGATCTGGGAGGAGGTTCAAAACGAGGGGCCCACAAAATGGACCGATGGGGAGAAGGGAGGAGGAACGGGCACTAACGGGCCTCGTCTGAGCCCGGGCGGGCGTGGGGTGGGACATGCCAGCCTCGGGCAGCGTGACAACTGGGGAGGAATTCCTGCAGGGCGAATTGGGAGGAAGGGAAGTGGTTTGGGATTCAAGGCACCTGAGTTCTCGTCCTTATTCTGATGCTAGTCAGGGTTTCGCTGGGCCTCTGTGCTCTCGTGTAAAAGGAGACAGTTGGACAGCCACCTCTGAGTGGCCGCAAACCCTCTCCCGGCGATGGGCAGCCACGTTACGCTCGCTGACGCGGCTCGATGCGATGTTCATGTCGAACGCCACGCGTCACCTCTGGGCTGGAAAAAGGCTGCTTCTCGCCTTCCTAAATACGTGCGTTTATTTTCTCTCCGTGGCACTGACCGACGACCGCCGTCGGATGGAGCAGTTAGGAGCACGTCAGGCTTGAGGTGTCTCAACCCGTCGTCCCTGAGTGCCTTGTGCCCCCGCCCAGGCTGCTCCCCAGCAGAGCCCGATGGTTGGGGCTGGGCACGAGGTCCACCCTCCATGGCTCCTGTGCAGTGAAACCAAGTGCTTATAAGATGGAAAGGGATTATCGGGGAAGCCCGTAGGCTGTGGCGTTAGAAAGGCCTGAATTACAATCCCTCCTTCGCTTCTATTCAGCCTGCAGGCAGTGCACTAATCTCAGGCGGGAGCTGCTTCCTCTCCGGTGAGGATTAAACAAAATAACAAATAAAAAGAACTGAGAACGGTGGCTGGTACGTGGTGAGTGGGCTCCCAGGAACAAACACTCATCTTCTGACATTCATGAAACATGTTAAAAATTTGTAATCCATTTAGTTGATTTAAACACAGATGGTCCAAAGTGTATTCTCTCTCTCTCTCTCTCTCTCCCTTCCTTCCTTCCTTCCTTCCTTCCTTCCTTCCTTCCTTCCTTCCTTCCTTCCTTCCTTCCTTCCTTCCTTCCTCCTCAGCTGAGGACATTTTTGCATTTATCTTCAGATAGAGCAGGAGGAAGAGAGAGAGAGAGAAACATTGATGTGAGAGAGACACACCGAGAGGTACATGGGTCAATGCTCAACCCCTGAGCCACACTGGCCGGACTAAGAAATGGAAGAATCGAACTCTAAGTCATATATATGTGTGTAACGCTGTATATACACGCCCATGACTAGGTTTAGACTGGAGTATTTTATACAGACATAACTTATTAAAGTTATTCATTACCAGTGGACTTAATTCATTGGTGTGACTTGTTAGAGGCCCCCACTCGCTGCCTGGGTCAGCCCATCTGTCTGTCCCTGCTGTGTTAGAACAGCTCCTATGCTACATTCTGACACCAAGACCGAGTCCAGGGGTAAGTCTTGGTGGCCCTTGTCCTTAGAGAGTCCCAAGTTGAGGAAGAGGGACCGATGTGTGAGTGGGTTGGTTCCATGTGGCTGTGGTCTTACAGATACCAGATTTGGGGTGTAGCTTGTGCCAGACCCTGGGGGCTGCTGGCCCCATGGTCTATGCCTGAGGGCTCACTGCGTTGGGTCCTGCAGGATTCCCGGGCCTTTGCTTGGTCTCTATGCTTCATTTGTTTCCTTCAGAATCCCACGGCTCACGTGCACAAACCCAGCGCCACCTGGCCGGGTCCAGTTCTGTGCCCTGAGGATGCAGTGCAGACAGAGTGCTCAGCCCCTCGGGCACCTGTCTGCTGGCCAGCTCCGTCCTGCGGGGGAGCCAGGTCTGCCAGGAGCAAGGCAAGGGGTTCCTTAGTCTCAACCCCTCTTTCCACCTGCGTGTCCCCTTTGCAAGAGGACTGCAGCAGAGTCCCGTGTCTCACCCCGCTCCTCCGGGAAGCTCTTCCTTCCCTCGGGGGGCGCACGTTTTCTCTGGTCAGTAAACACTCCCCGGCTTCCCTCTCTTGCTCGGAGACCCACCGAGGCAGCTCTGTGGGACAGCGTGCTCAAGGCTCAGCACAAAAGGGCAAGCATTATCCATGCCCACCTCTTTCCATCTGTCCTTCTTGGAGAGGGGCCAACCAGAGCTGCGTGGAGGGGATTTCATCTCATTTCATGTCTGTTCCTTTTCACGTCTGCAGAGCAGTGCAACGGACTCCTCTGCTTTGGGTGAGGCCCAGGCAGATGACTCAAGACTCGGGAGCGCTGGAAAAATCGGGGAAATATCTTCTAACGGTTTGCTTTGTTCTTCTCAAGACTTTCAGCCTCTCCCTCCGCCCCAGCGGCCACCCAGAGCCCCCCTGTGTGAAGAGTGGGCTACTTCTCCGGTTCCGCCTGCCCTGTCTACTCCTCCCCAGCTCTGTTTCAGCCCCACTGGGTGACACTGTCCCCAGACACTTCTCGTCATGCTTTGCTTATGTTAGGCCCTTTCCCCAGAATGCTTTGCCCTCCCCTTTCTACCTTTTCAAATCCTGCTTGTTTTTCGGGACTCGGATCCCATGCCACCTGCACCAGGAAGTCTTCCTGATTCCTCCAGTCGGAGTGACCTCTCCTCCCTTTCTCCTTCCGAGCATTTCCGTGGGGGCTTCCCCCCATTCCCATCCTGACTTAGATTCTGGGTCACTTGTACGTTTTCTTGCCGCGTCATCTTTCTTAAAAAATATTTTTTCTCTATTGATTTTATTTTATTTTAATTATTTTTATTGATTTATTTTTGTTACCGATGTTTCTCCCTTTTTCCCCCCATTGACACCCTCTTCCCCATCCCCCCTTCCCCCGCCCCATCCCCAGCTTTCTTGTCCGTGTCCATTGGTTAGGCCTACATGCATATAAGTTCTGGGGTTTATCTCTTCCCTCCCCCCCACTCTTCTGAGGGTTGTCACTCTGTACCCTAGTGCTTTATTGATTTTAGAGAGAGAGGACAGGAGAGGGAGAGAGAGAGAAACATCAATGAGAGAGAATGTCGATCGGCTGCCACTTAACGTCCACAGTCATCATGCAGACTTCCACGATGAAGTCTGCATGGGCTTCATCAAAACCGGAGAGACACGTGGTTGTAAATACAACCGCCCGTCGGGCCTCCGGGATTGCGGCCGGGGAGGCGGACCAGGTCGGGGTGCGGGCCAGGTGCTGCTGCCTCTTTGCTGCAAGCCGCCTGGTGTGGCCAAGCCTGGAGACCGGCCATAACTTCTTTGCTGTCGCTCTTTGCGATCGTGTTGCTTCTGGTGGCTGCTCCTGACCCCTTCTGCCCTCCGCTCCGCCGTCCTCGTCTTCCTGGACCGTCGCTGGTGCCCTGGTGCTTCCCTTGTTGGAACACCCAGCGGAGTACAGTGTGAAGGGGGAGCCTCCCCAGGTACACACCTGCTCTTACCTCTCGGCCTGCAGATCACGGAGTCCTTGAGCAAGCTGCCCACACCTCCTCCTGGATCGGCGGTGATGCCTGGCAGCGTGTTGAGAAGCCCCGCCTACACTGTAGTGCGGTGTCCATCACTCTTTCTTTCTTTTTTTTTTTTTAAATCCTCACCCGAGGACATTTTTCCATTCTTTGTACAGACAGAGTGGGAGGGAGAGAGAGAAAGAGAGAGAGAGAGGGAAACATTGATGTGAAAGGGACACATCGAGTGGCTGCCACCCGCACGACCAACCAGGGCCGGGGACAAACTGCAACCGAGGCACATGCCCTTAGTGGGAACTGAACCTGGGTCTCTCCGGACCGCAGGCCGACGCTCTAACCGCTGAGCCACACTGGCCAGGGCCGGTGTCCATCACTCTCTATTACACAGGCCTCGGCACTCACCAGGGACAGTTCGGATGAGCACACGGAAGGGAAAAGAAAGTCATTGCTTTTTTTCTGTGTGTATTTCATTTGTTTATTTATTAGGTTTATTTATTATTTATTTATTTTTGTTACAGATGTTCCCCCCCGGCCAAGACACCCTCCTCCCTATTCTGCCCCCACCAAGCATTATTGTCTGTGTCCATTGGTTATGTGTCCATGCATATAAGTTTTTTGGTTTATCTCATCCCCTCACCCCACCACCCCTCTCCTCTGAGGGTTGTCAGTCGGAACCATACTCTTTTCTGTCTGTCCGGGTCTGTTTTGTTCATCAGCTTTTGTTAGTCATTATATCCCACAAATAAGTGAGACCATGTGGTATTTGTCTTTCTCTGCTTGGCTTATTTTGCTTAGCGTAATACTCTCCAGGTCCCTCCATGTCATCTCAAAGGATAAGAGATCTTTCTTTTTTACAGCTGCGTAGTACTCCATTGTGTACATGTACCACAGCTTTTTTATCCATTCGTCTACTGATGGACACTTGGGCTGTTTCCAGAACTTAGCGATTGTGAATAGTGCTGCTATGAACATGGGGGTGCATATATTCTTTCTGATGGGTGTTTCAGGCTTCTTAGGGTATATTGCTTTTTAACAAGGACAGGACAACATCTCTTTGTGGGTCTCTCTCCCCTCCTTCTACTTTAAGTCCTGCTTAGCCCACCCTCTCTGCACTTCTAGCCCCCCTCTCTGATCCTGTTGGGGGATGGTGACATTATGGGAAACTGAGCAGCACAGTGATGCGATGGTTAGGAAACGGGTGTTAGGTCTGGGTGATGCCTAATTTCATCATGGCCCAGCTGCCCTTTGGTGACTTGACATTTCTAAGTCTCTTTTACTCATTTGTGAAATGCAAATGTTACAGTTCCTTTCTCAGAGCCTCGTGCGGAATGGACCACATCACTCGGCTCGTAGTACTGAGTGTTAGCTCTGAATAAAGTCCGCGTCAAGCCTTCTCTCCTTCCCGTAGCTCTTTCTAATCGGTTCCATCTGACCTTCCAGTGACCTTTCCAGAATGACCACATGGCCTGACATTGACTTTGTACCTAACCCTGGGTCCTGTATCCTTGTCAGCCAGATGTGAGCTCTGAATGTGTCCCTGCTATTTGTTTTACCTTCTCTAAGCCAGCCGAGCAAAACGCCTGCCTGATGATAGCTTTGGAGCATCGAAATGTTAGGACTAATCAGATGACGTCCAGGCATTTCCTCTAGAGCTCACCGAGAGCTTGGCGACACAGGTCTCCCCGGGCCTCCTGTCTGTGCCCACCACTATGCAGCCACAACCTGTCGGACGTCCGGGGTTTGGGACTTGGTGACCTCGTAAGCGGGCTGCTTGCTCTGTGTGCGTCATCCAGGTCTGTCTCCCTCCGGGCCGGGTGGTGTCTGCATCCTTCCAACGCCCAGTGACCTTGGAGTGGCCACCAGAGGCTCAGGATGAAGACGCTGTTCTCAGAAGAGCCAGGACGGATCTGACTTTGCAGGGGCTTTTGTCCGTCGCTGCCCATGGCGGCCACATGAGGGTGTGACCCTGGGTCCCCTTCACTCCTTGTCTTCAGAGCTCTGGAGCTTTGGGAGATCTTTCTCTAGACGTTTTTATCTTTGGAGAAGAGCCTCAAATACACAAATAAGGGGGGGAAATTCCACTTGTCATGTCTCCCATGATACAATTCATATTTGCACGGAGAGTATCTATTTGGGGACCGATGCAGGAAGAAAGCATCCTCTGCCTTCATCCCTGAGTGCAGGAAGAACAGGCAGAGGCCGCAGGGGGGCAGCCCTGAGCTCTCTGTGATGGGCTCTCCCGGCTGCTGCTGGACACCGAGTGCCCAGGTGTCCGAGCTGGGTCAGGAGGGCAGGCTCCGGACCGCATTCTGCACCACCTGTGTGCCCCACTTGCACTTGGCATCGGACAAGCTCCTACTGGCCACCTGCCTGAGGCTCAGTACCTCGCCGGGGGTCTCCTCCAGGTGCCACGCATTTGGGGGTCTGGGCAGAGGCCGACCTCGGGCTAGTCAGAGCAGAAGGCTGCCTCCAGCTCCCATCTGGCCGTCTGACTCCATGGCTCTGTCTCGCTGTGGCCGGGAGGCCAGCCTGTGCCACACGGGCGTCCGCATCTCTTCCAGCTTGTCAGATGGGCTCTATTTTCAGGACCCGTCCACAGCCCCCTCTTGCACTGCGGAACCTGGAGTTCTCCAAAAGCCCGACCGCAGCTGTCACCGAGGTATTTTCAACTCTGCTCAGCGTGTCCCCGAGACCCAGGGAGAGGAGCCGAACACAGACGTTCGGAGCAGCACCCGGATACAAATGGCGTCATTAACATTTGCGGGGCGGGCGGCGGGCTCTTTGCGCGGGATCTGAGCAGAACCAAAGGACGCACACAGGTGATCCGGTCTCTTCGGGGCCCCTCAAGCTTTGCGGTGTGTGTTCTGAGTCTAATGCACAAGGGGAATGGGCAGGGGCAGGCCGAGCGGGTGGAGATTTGCTCCTGTTTACGAGAAATGATGAAATTCAGCATCGTGCACGTGGAAGGAAGTTCTTAGCTCACCGTGGGCTGCATCAGGCCTGCTGGGCAAGGGGGAACCAAGAAGCTGGGCAGCTGTGTAAGGGCTGGGGTGCTGGGGCAGGAGGGCAGCCTGTGGGTGGGCTAACCAGCCCTCGCTCAGGCTGGTGCTACTAACACATGGGGTCTCGGAGGCACCGCCACTGATTCCAGACCCATCCCTGGGAGGTCTGAGGCCACCAACCTACCTAGGTCCTGTCAGTACTTGGCTTGGAAGGCTGAGCTTTCCAGGGTGAGTTCTCAGAGGTGGCGCTGACCACTGTGTTAGCTCGAGCCTGCAGGGACAGCCACTGTTCATCTCTGTACAATGTTCTATTCATTCTTTTTTTAAAAAAATAAATTTTTTTCTTTATTGATTTTAGAGACAGAGGAAGGGAGAGGGAGAGAGAGAGATAGACACATCGATGAGAGAGAACATCGACTGGCCACCTCCTGCATGCCCCCCACTGGGGATCAGACCCACAACCTGCCATGTGTCCTGACCGGGAATCGAACTGGGACCTCTTGGTGCAGGGGTTGATGCTCAACTATTGAGCCATGCCGGGTGGAATCTATTCATTCTTAACAGTCCTGTAATCCTCCTCGGTAGCACTTTCAAAGTCTCAAAGTTTCCATGATTCTGTTAGATGAGCCGTTCATTCCCTCCTCCCCACCCCCATGTCTGGATCATTGTCTGTGTCTGGTTTCCTTGTCCGTGGAGAACGGTCCTGGGGTGCTTGCTTGTTCCTGTTGCTTGAACGTACCACTGCCATATACTTAGTGAGGGATGCAGGGATTTCGTTGCCTCAGTATTTGGCAGCAGGTGCATTAGGGTGATGCAAAGGATCCCGCAGAAGCGGGGTTCATGCGGAAGGCACCTCAGAGACTCTGATGCGCCCTGCTCAGAAAGGCACGCCTGTCTGAGTTGCAGCTCTGCGGGGACAGCCGCCTGCACCGGCGTCCGAGCTGAAGAACATGGTGGCGAGATGCTGTTTCGCTACCTCCATGAGCCACTCCAGGTGCCTCAGGGACCATCCTGCCTGGGTTTGGAGAAGTCCAAGAGCAAATGGACTCCGGCATCCAAATGAACACGAAGACGGCCAGGCGAGGGTTTCTATATGGACACGCTTTTGCTCTGAGAAGTGCAGAAAGGTTTGAACGGAGGACATGAGCGTCTTGAACTTACTCAGTGCCTGCCCCTCAAGTTATTATACAAGCTTTCCCACACGTCTGGTGCATTTTGGCGTGATCCCCGTAATGTAGGGGTAGGTGTAATTTTATGTCATCCCTCTAACGTGTGATGGTCGCAATGAGCTATATTCCCTGCCATGGGGTGGGACCCTGAGACTCAGCATGTAAATGAATGTCTCGAGTCACACACTTTATCGCTGGCAGAGTCTGGGGCATGAGATCCTATCTCCTGATTCTCAGGTACATGCCTTATTCTTTTCCTAGACCCAGAGTATGAAAGAACAGAGACTTTTCATTTGAAAATAATGGGGGACTCCAAAAATAGCCTTAGCAGTGCTTAATAAATTTGAAAGACCAAAGGAACGGAGGCCAGGGAAGATGGAGAGAGGTGAGCTTATTCCATTGTATAAATTTCCATTAACTTGGGTAATAATAATTGATGCCGCCTTAATGCATTTCTATATATTAATTAAAAATGCTTGAGCGTTGATGAAAGGTCAAGATGACACATTGAGTTGTCTCTCAAATTGTGCTAACTCCGAGTGAGACTCTCATTATCACCGCGATTTTGCCAAGTTGATTAACGAACATCAATGAATTCAAGTGTCAAAGGCGGCGTTTGCAATGCTGCTAATAAGCCTGGCTCTCAGAACTGCCTGGCTGAGCACACAGTAGGTGCTCAATGAGTGCAGAAGGCGGGCTGGGTCGGTGAGGTGTTCGGTTACCCTTTCATCCCATGGAACACGGTGCTTGAATGACATTCTCAAAATGTATCCATCCGCCTCCTTTGGACATTTTCCACATTTTTGGAAGGTAAAGAGAATGGTATTATAAATCCCCAGGCGTTCTTCCCCAGGTTTAGCGTTTATTAATATTCTGTTATTTTATTGATTCCCCTTACACCCACATGCGCCCTTTTCTGGCTCAAGTACTAGAAAGGATATTCCAAACATCATGTAATTCACCTGTAAATACATCTGTTTGTATCTCCAATAGATTGTGATTAAAAAAAAAAAAATGCTCCCACTATGAGCACCACAATAAAAATAACAGCCGCTCTTTGATGTAGAATACATCTTTCATGTTTAATGTCCCATGATTGTCTCAAATGGAGTTCCCTTGGTTAGAGTCTTCGAATTAGATTTCCAACAGTGTCTTCACACGGAATTTGGTTGGTCCAGCTCTTGTATGGTTTTCAATCTGTGTCCGTTTCTTCTTTCTAAAAAGTAGAGTTAGGGCTAGAAGTTTGACTAGATTCAGTTACCTAAAAAAAAAACCCCAAAACTTCATAGATAAAAGTGTGTGCTTTCTTCAGTCCACCACGTTTTGGAAAAATTCTGTTCCTAAATACGCATTTACCTCCCCCCCCATCATTCTTGGACAAAACTGATAATGGGAGGAATGTTTTGAGAAGAAGACATGGTCCTTCATCACACATTAGAGGTCACACACTAGAAGTCACTCACAGCCATCCAGGACTGCCGGTGGCTGATGAGACAGGGTACGTATACCGGACACAATGTCACAACATTTCTCAGGAAGGGTTTTATTTTATGTTTTTATTGTATATATTTTTAAAATATGTTTTTATTGACTTTTTAGAGAGCGAGGGAAGGGAGAGAGAGAGAGAAACATCGATGTGAGAGAGAAACATCCATCGGCTGCCTCCTGCACGCCCCCTACTGGGGATCGAGCCCGAAAACTGGCCATGTGCCCTGACCGGGAATCGAACCGGGACCTCTCAGTCCATGGGACAACGGTCAGTCCACTGAGCCACACCGGCTGGTCACTCAGGAAGGATTTTAAGGCAGAGCCAAGGCCCAGTTCAGGTCCTATTTTCACACAATTCTATGAAGCTCCGTTTTATTTTGCTAGCCCACAGAAACATGGAAAATAAACCAGAGCAGGCAGTTTGCAACCATGAGAAAGGATGGTGGTAACACAATCAAGCAGAATCAGAAGGAAAATGAGAAGCAAAAACAAGAAGGAGAAAGGACACAGAATCCAGGCTCAAGGGACAGGGAGGCCAACAAACTCCTTCTTCCTTGTAAGAAATGCAGCCTGCTTGTCTGTCTACTTGCACTGTCTCGCCTAAAGTCACCAGCGGGGAAGGAAATCCCGGGGAACGCTGTCCCCTTACTGGAGGTGAGAGGCAGGACTGGGAGACCGAATAATTGAGGCCCTGGCTCCCTGGGCGTAGCAGACAAGAACCACATGGTATGTTTGGAATGCGCTGACTTCCACACGAAATGGAAAAAACGAAAACAGTGGAATCGCTTCAAACAGCGTTGAGTTTCTAGGAAATTTCTATACATCGAAGTACAGGTATAAATGTTTATAACTTGAACCCTGGATGGTTTGGTTCAGTGGTTAGAGCATCGGCCTGGGTCCAGAAGGGTTGAGGGTTTGATTCCTGGTCAAGGGCATGCACCTGGGTTGCAGGTTTAATTCCTGGCCCCAGTCGGGGTCGTGTGGGAGGCGGCCAATCGATGTGTCTCTCTCACATCGATGTTTCTCTCTCCCTCTTTCTTCCTCCCTCCCTTCCATTCTATCGAAAAATCAATGGAAAAATATCCTCAAGTGAGGATTAACAACAACAACAAAAGTGTTTATAGCTTGGTACTCCCCCAAATGTTACAAACCAGAAAGGCAGAGATGTTTCAGCAGTGGCGAAATTAACAGATTGGCTTATCTTGGAGAATTGTCTAGTAACATTTCAGTGGCATCGATGCCGCCTATTCTCTCTGTCAGCTGGGACTTTTCTGGTGCTTTTCTAGAATTTTCAGGGAGGCCTTTGACTGCCAGGGCCAGCTGTGCTCAAGAATCTCATTTTCTCAGCTCAAGATTGGCCTAGTTTGCACTGGATTTCCCCGTTGTGTCCTAGAAGTGACTGTGCCTGTTCAAGAAATGACCTCCAGCCCTGGCCGGTTTGGCTCAGCGGTTAGAGCGTCGGCCCACAGACCAGAGAGTCCCCGGTTCGGTTCCCGCTAAGGTCACGTACCTCAGTTGCAGTTTGTCCCCGTCCTGGTTGGGGTCATGCAGGTGGCAACCACTCGATGTGTCTCTCTCACATTGATGTCTCTCTTTCTCTCTCTCTCTTCCTTCCTCTCTTCCTCCCGCTCTGTCTGAAGATGGATGCCAATATGTCCTCGGGTGAGGATTTAAAAAGTAAAAAAAGAAAGAAAGGACCTCTGCATCTGTATCTTCCTGGAGAGAAGGAGCATAGTGGTTGGGATCCTGAGATTGGACAAACCCTACATGATGAGTGTCTTCACCAGTTCTTACTAAAGCTTAGAGATTTGGGGATGGTAAATGCTTCCTCATTGGAAAATGGCACCTTGGGCGTCACCCCGGCATCATGTCACCTGTCTGAGACTCCGTGTCCTAGAGCCCACTTGAGAGTCACAGAGAACTCGGGTCAGAAGTCACCCTCAGGCGGCACAATTTGGAGTAATTGGAAAAAAAATGTATTTTTTCTTTATTGATTTTAGAGAGAGAGGAAGGGAGAGGGAGAGAGAGAGAAACATCGATGAGAGAGAACATCAATTGGCTGCCTCCTTCATGCCCCCCATGGGGATCAGGCCCACAATGTGGGTATGTGCCCTGATCAGGAATCAAACCGGTGACCACTGAGCCACACCAGCTGGACCCCAGTAACTACTTCTTGGTGTTCACACTGATGGTCTGCGTGGTTATCAGGGAAATGGTTAAGAAAAACAAAAAGTGTTTTTTGAAGAACTTGCCTTCAGCTCTCTGAAAACTTTTCCTTTCCTCACCATTCCAGCTAACCACAGTTGTATTCTCTTGTGCTTTTGGCTTTAGGGGAAAAAAAACAAAACAAAACAAAAAGGCATGCCTTTCTCAACCACATCAGTTCATTAACTAATCTGGGTTTTGATTCCCCTGTATTAAGCATCAGCTTTTTTACAGCACACAAAACCCCCTTATGTAAAATAAAAGGCATTATGTCTCAAAGAATAGTGTTCGAGTGTCTTTCACTTCGGAAAAAAGGGAGATAATTAGTTTGATCTATTTTTCTTCTTTGCGAGTGTTAATGTCATTTCCGCCGCAGAAGAGAAGGTGAATGGCTGTGCCCACTCTCCGCTCCTGGTGGCTGCGACATTATATGAACGGAGTTTGGGGAACTGGGAGGGAATAAAAGGACCTCCGTCGAAGGTGTGGGGAAGCCTTAATACCCCAGCAAAATCTAAAAGAGTTTGCAATGCACGTAGCAATTCTGAAAGGCTGCCAAGAGGGATATTTCCAATAGATTGGCGGGATGAAGAATTAAATATATAGATTATTCTGGAAACGACTGGAATTTAACATAGCGTTTGAACAGGTTAAACGTAGAGCAACAAAATGCCAGGCGGAGAGAGTGGACCGTTTCATTTCCAGCACACAGAAGGTGCATCCCATTTCTAGAAAGGACGATAGCAGGGCCTCCGTGGGCGTTTTCCAAGGCAGCCTGGGAAATCTCTATGGCTCGCTGGGATCCGAGGCCCCGGCAGAGTGGCGATCAGGTGTGATGGATTACACAGCCAATTAGCTTGAAGTTTTGTGGTTCATTAATCCAGTTCTTTGCATTTCAAAGAACGGGTGTCATTCGAAATGCACATCACAGGAAATTGATGGATTCCTCTGTCAGACGTGAGAACTCAGGCAATGGGACAGGAAAAGAGGGATTGTTGTGATGGCTGAGAAGTAGGAAGGCTGATTCTAAGGGGAAAAGCCTGCCTCGCCATTCAGAGCCCCGATCCTGCCCCCGCCGCCCCCCGGGGAGGTGTCTGAGCATCAGGAAACACAGTGTTGCTTATTCAAGGGCTTCCCAAGAATTCAGCAGCACCAGAAGCAGTTAGAAATTGGAATCTGAATTCAATGCAGCAGATGTGAGCGGTTCTCCCTGCCTCCAGCCGCCCAGCCCACCACCCTGTCCGGGTCACACGGGCTGGTGGGAACCCTGCCCATCAGAGGGCTGTGCGGACATGGGCTGCTTCCCACAATGGGCTGGGCTTCAGGAGGTGAGGCAGAAGGGAGACTGAATCACTGCAAAGGGGCAGGCTGGGAAAGTGGGCAAAGCCGAGGTCCCGGGAAAGATGCAACGAAACAAGTGAATGGGAAGAGAATGGACAGTTGAGGACTTGGCATTTTGCCTAGCTGGCTGCTAGGTGCTGTCCCAGCCCATTGGACCGTCATAGCAACGATGTGTGATAGCAATGGAAATACGGCCCTGGTGCAAAGTGGTTGGTCGACAAATGCTCTTGAATAAAAGCACGACAAAAACAACGGCAAAAACGAAACCCCCCAAACGGTTCGGTTGGAAGACAACATCGTCCTTTTTTAAAAAATGAGACTGGGATTCAGAGAGGTGCTTGGACAGCAAGGGAGTTCTGTTCTTTGTACTTTGCAGAGGACAAAAATGGTTTTCAAATGTTTACTTTCATTACTGTTTCACTGAGTAAGCCTGTAAGCTTCTGGAAGTGCCTGAAACATTGTAGCAATTCAATACCTATTTGTTGATTGAATGACTCATTGATTATTGGGCAAAAGGGTTGGTGGCATCTTCATGGGACTGTCATCTCACAGGGAGAGAGATGAGTTTGTGTGTGTGTGCCCAATGCCCAATGCGTACAGAGTTTCCAACACTTCCTAAGAAGTTAGTTTTCCGTCAAAAAGGTGCATTGCAGTTTGTCAGGATTATTTTTTTCCTCTGGAGATCTTAACTTTGGCTCAGACCCCTTGAAAACTAGAACTCAAAATGCACTATTATTATTATTTTTTTGGGGGGGACAATAATATCTGAAAGTAAAATGTTTTCTGTTTGACAGTAAATGGTGGTTCTGGTTCACATGAATAGTTGAATCTAATGTGAATAGTAATCTGTGTTGCCTATATGTTTGTTAACATTTGAGTGCAATTTGAAATTGATACGATGTTTTATTGCTTCTCCAACAGTAACTACTCTTTTATTTTAAATACATTTACAGCCCTGGCTGGTTTGGCTCAGCGGTTAGAGCATCAGCCTGTGGACCAATGAGTTGCAGGTTCGATTCTGGTCAAGGGCACGAGCCTCGGTTGTGTTTTGTCCCGGGCCCTGGTCGGGGTTGTGCGGGGAGGCAACCGGTTGATGTGTCTCTTTTACAACCAGTCCATGTGTCTCTTTCACATCAATGTTTCTTTCTCTCTCCCTCCCTCCCACTCTATCTAAAGATAAATAGAAAAATATCCTCGGGTGAGGATTAAAAAAAAAAATCTTTCGTTCCATCAGGAGGGTCAGTCTGCCACGTGCTAATCCACATTACAGGGGAAGAAATTTTCTGTATCAGGATGTAAAGGCACTGAACCTCTGAAACCTCTCCCAGTTCCTCCCGGGTGACAGCCCAGTGCAGGGATGGATTTGGGGCAGACAGCGTTCTGTGTACGCAAAGGATGCCGGGCAGGTTGTCTGGTGTGGGCCCAGCAGTGCTGGGTGGGTTTTACAAGGCAGTCTCCAGGCAGAGGTGGCTGTTTAAGGGGGACCCCCATCTCCTCTGCCTGGAGCTTTAGCTCCCTGGTTTATGACAAGGTGCCCAGTGGCCACAGCGAAGCTCATGTAAAGCCTGTTCCGTTCCAATGGGCTCAGGTGGGTCAGGCAGGCTGGGCTGACATAGGTGTGAGCAGATCCAAGATGACACATATCTTCCCCGTTCTGAGGGACAGACAGTGTGAGAGAGGCGTTGGCTGTGGGCTGTGCTTCTGGTGCTCAAACAGTTCGGTCTGAACGTCAGAACAAGTAATGATGTATAAAGAGAGAGCCACGGTGACCAAAGTGACCCCTGTGTGCAAAGTGCTTACAGGTGCGACATTCAGCGCCGGACCTGGAGAATGATGATGCTTTCGCCACGCCCAGGGCTGTGACTTGCAGGAGGTGGTGGCGGGCGCAGAGGGCACCCCCTTGGCTGGGAGGGGCAGGGTGGCTGTGCTCTGGGAGCCGCCCAGGCAAAGGTGCTGCTGGGTTGCAGCTCTCACCTGTCCTTCTGGTGACCTTGCACGTGTGCGATGCTGCAGCCTCCCTGCCTTTCCTTGCTGCTCATGAGGCGTTTTTAGTGCATCCGCTGCAGCAGGAAATCAGAGGAAGGCGGACCGCGAGGTGTTCCCCGGGCAGAGCACGGTGTGATGGGTCCAGATCACAGCCCGGGCCTCGGGTCGCCGACAAACAGGAGAAAAGGCCACGGTCACTGGAGAGTCAGACCTCCCTGGGTGGAAGCCCAGAGCTCTGACTTTCCTGTCCTTGGCCTGTCGCTCCACCTCGGGGTCTCTACTTCATCATCTGCTGAAGGAGGGCAGCTTTGAACCGAGAAGGAAATAGGACGCGGCCTGGGAAGGGCAGCCCATGCTCATCGTGGCTTCTGAATTTCACTACCTTCCAAGCATTACCAGCCCCTTACTACACAGAACCTCAGTCACCCTGCCTTGCTTCCCTCCTGCATCTTGTCCCCACCAGAAAAGCACCTCATAGGAAATATTTTGTTTTCTTTATTGATTTTGGAGAGGGGGAGGGGAGAGATAGAAACATCGATGAGAGAGAACATTGATTGACTGCCTCCTGCATGCCCCCCACTGGGGATCGGGCCCAGAACCCAGGCATGTGCCCTGACCGGGAATCGAACCGGGACCTCTCAGTCCATGGGATGACGCTTAATTCACTGAGCCACACCAGCCAGACAGGAGTGATTTTGTTTAATCTTTACCACAAAGTAGTCAGTCTTTCAAAAAATTTCTCAGGCGATGAAACAGAGCTTCAGAGAAGTTGAAAAACATGCCCAGGATAACACAGCAGGTGTGCAATGGCACCCCGGGGGTGAACCAGGCAGCCAGGCCCCCCAGCCTGCACGTTGCTGCCACGTGGTCCTGCTTTGGTGGCTCTTCAGTCCCACCACTTACCCATGAAGCCACCACCATCGCGCATAACAAACCTTGTGGTGTACGGAACACAGCACACGAAGACCTCGAAGTCTCCCATTGTCTGGGTTCTTGCTGGTGTCCTTACTTTGGGAGTCTGGTTTTGGGGTTTTTCCACTTTCACCAACAGTTCACAGTGATCTTACCATCATCTCGGTTTGGGATGAAGTAGACAAGTAGGCGAAGAGAGTTTACTTTAGTTGCTCATGCCCCGATAGTGAGGTGAACAAGAAGACTTGATTCCAGAATTTCTGCTCCAAACAGCCTGTTGTTATTCCTTGCAGACGCGATGCTGTCATTTCTGGCATGGAAGTCTGCGGCAGGAAGGTCCAGTAGGCTTCATCTAAATCATGCTTGTGAAATGTCACTTGACCCACCGGATTGTTTCGAGGAGGAAGAGTGATGAAAAATACGGCTCCCTGTAAAATGCTCACGTCTGCTCCCGCATTAGATAGGGTTCGGGGCTGATTCTGGAAATAGAAACCCTGAACTGGGGGGCCTTGCACTGTAGGTGGGTGGTGTAATGGAAAGAATTGAGGCTTTGGGGCTGGGGTACCAGGTTTAAAAGCCCGGAAGTTGGTCAAAAGTTATAAACTTCAGTTTTGGCATCTCTAAAGTGGAGACAGTAATAGTACATATCACATTGGGTTGTTGAGTGGATTAAATGAGATGATGGATATAAAAGTGACCTATAGAAAGTGCTCCATAGATATATTGACCTATAGGAAGTCTTCCATAGATATATTGACCTATAGGAAGTCTTTTATAGATATAGTGACCCATAAGAAGTCTTCCATAGATGTATTGACCTGTAGGAAGTCTTCCATAGATATACTGACCTATAGGAAGTCTACCATAGATATAGTGACCTGTAGGAAGTCTTCCATAGATACAGTGATCTGTAGGAAGTCTCCCGTAGATGTATTGAACTATAGGAAGTCTCGGGTAGATGTATTGAACTATAGGAAGTCTCGGGTAGATGTATTGACCTATAGGAAGTCTGGGGTAGATGTATTGACCTATAGGAAGTCTCCCGTAGATGTATTGACCTACAGGAAGTCTCCCGTAGATGTATTGAACTATAGGAAGTCTGCTGTAGATGTATTGACCTATAGGAAGTCTCGGGTAGATGTATTGACCTACAGGAAGTCTCGGGTAGATGTATTGACCTACAGGAAGTCTCCCGTAGATGTATTGACCTACAGGAAGTCTCCCGTAGATGTATTGACCTACAGGAAGTCTCCCGTAGATGTATTGACCTACAGGAAGTCTCCCGAAAATGTATTGACCTATAGGAAGTCTCCCGTAGATGTATTGACCTATAGGAAGTCTCCTGTAGATGTATTGACCTATAGGAAGGCTTTCATAGATGTTAACTATTAATAGCATGATGCAGACTTCATAGTGCTGTTTCTAGCTCAGAAAAGTTTTCCTTTCCTCCTGCTGCAAGAAGCCAGGGAGGATGTTCTCCCTTGTCTGCAAAGTAGAATCCTGCAGCCTCATGTTCAGGTCTTGGGGGTGACATTGAGACATCTGTAAAGCTTGTAGTTGCCCAGACAATGAGGGCAAGAAATAAATGAGTGTAGTTTCAAATCATAACCTGTTTTTTCCAGTAAAAGGTCCTTACAGAAGGTCCTGTCAGGAGGGGCAATGAGAGGCTGCCTGCTGGCCCTGGGGTGTTTGGATCCATTGCTAAAGGACTTCCACTGTCTGCTGCTGGGCTACTATGCTGTTGCTAGGCAGCTCTTCGACTTGCTGGTGTCCGAACCTTCTGCTGGTCGACCTGCTGTTGACTCAGGATTGTGCTTTGGGTGGAACAGAAGGTCTAGGCAAGGTGGATGGGACATCAGGAGCGGTACACAATTTGCTGGATATAGAGTCTGTAAAGCAGTTGATTTAAAAATATTTAAAGACTGATGGACTAAACATAATCCTAGAAGACGGGTTGGCACTGTAGGTTCTCATTCTTAGTTTATTTCCCTGTGATTGTCTCCCACTGTGTGCACAGATAACCCTCTCTTACTATTGTATAGCAAGGGACCAAGATGACTGTGCGGGAAGCCAAAGATTAGTGTTTGTCTACAATTCAGTAGTTCTTCAACCTTCCTAACGCCGTGACCCTTTAATATAGTTCCTCATGTTGTGGTGACCCCCAGCCGTAAAATTATTTTTGTTGCTACTTCATAACTGTAATTTTGCTACTGTTATGTCTTAGGTGACCCCTGTGAAAGGGTCATTCGACCCCCAAAGGGGTTGCAACCCACAGGTTGAGAACCACTGGTCTACATTATCTCTGGTGGTAATCAGTAGAAAATCCTTCCCAGGAATCTGGGCTTTAAATCCAGATGGGCCAGGCTGCTCATCTTTGTTAAAACTCTCCTCTTTAATCATCACGAATCACAAGGCACACAGCACTGATGGAAAGTTTTAGGGACAAGAGACAGAAAAAGCCAGAAGGACATCCAATAATACTATCGCTTAGAGAAATGGAAGGATAATCTTCAAAAGTCTCTGAGAGAATTAGGCGCTGGGGAGAAAAAGACTTTGAGTGTGAAGGCAGATGATTCTAATGCAACCCTTTATTTCAGATATTTTTATATCTGCTAGAGCTTATCATGCTAAAACAAGATGTTAAGCATATTCTTTAAAGCTTAGATAAGAACTAAGCTTCCTTTCGTGTGTGTGTGTGTGATTCAGAATGAATGGGGTCAAGGATAGAAAAGGTTGAAAAGGGTGGAAGAGAGTTATGTTTGCTGAAAAAAAAAAAGTGTCAAATATCAGACAAAAATTTCCCCAGGGTACCCCAACCTAAGGTTAAAATACGGTCACAGTTGCATTTTAAAACAGTATTCCCCTGGATCTGTCTTCTACTAAATGGAAAATTCGGCCCAGCTTGGGTTCCTTCCAAGTGGTGAAGAGAAGTCACTGGAGTGTCCACATGTCTTCTGGAATGTTCTGTGCTGATGCACTGGGAAGGGATGACGTCACCTCTGGGCTGCTGATTCTCACAGTTATAGACGAAGCCATTCTCCTGATTTTCCACATTCTTATCACAGCCCTCGTATTCTGGTGGCCCAGGTCTCACAGCACCTTTTCTATGGGTCAATACATCTATGGAAGATTTCCTATAGGTCAGTACATCTATGGAAGACTTCCTATAGGTTAATACATCTATGGAAGACTTCCTATAGGTCAGTACATCTATGGAAGACTTCCTATAGGATAATACATCTATGGAAGACTTCCTATAGGTCAATACATCTATGGAAGACTTCCTATAGGATAATACATCTATGGAAGACTTCCTATAGGTCAATACATCTATGCAAGACATCCTATAGGTCAGTACATCTATGGAAGACTTCCTATAGGTCAGTACATCTATGGAAGACTTCCTATAGGTCAATACATCTATGGAAGACTTCCTATAGGTCAATACATCTATGGAAGACTTCCTATAGGATAATACATCTATGGAAGACTTCCTACAGGTCAGTATATCTATGCAAGACATCCTATAGGTCAGTACATCTATGGAAGACTTCCTACAGGTTAGTATATCTATGGAAGACATCCTATAGGTCAGTTCATCTATGGAAGACTTCCTACAGGTTAGTATATCTATGGAAGACTTCCTATAGGATAATACATCTATGGAAGACTTCCTATAGGTCAATACATCTATGCAAGACATCCTATAGGTCAGTACATCTATGGAAGACTTCCTATAGGTCAGTACATCTATGGAAGACTTCCTATAGGATAATACATCTATGGAAGACTTCCTATAGGTCAGTACATCTATGGAAGACTTCCTATAGGATAATACATCTATGGAAGACTTCCTATAGGTCAATACATCTATGGAAGACTTCCTATAGGATAATACATCTATGGAAGACTTCCTATAGGTCAATACATCTATGCAAGACATCCTATAGGTCAGTACATCTATGGAAGACTTCCTATAGGTCAGTACATCTATGGAAGACTTCCTATAGGATAATACATCTATGGAAGACTTCCTATAGGTCAATACATCTATGGAAGACTTCCTATAGGATAATACATCTATGGAAGACTTCCTATAGGTCAATACATCTATGCAAGACATCCTATAGGTCAGTACATCTATGGAAGACTTCCTATAGGTCAGTTCATCTATGAAAGACTTCCTATAGGTCAATACATCTATGGAAGACTTCCTATAGGTCAGTATATATATGGTAGACTTCCTACAGGTCAGTATATCTGTGGAAGACTTCCTACAGGTCTGAAGACTATTTCAATCTTCTCCTTCTTTGGTTCTTCCACAGCCTGTGTGCCAGGTTGCTCTCTTCTCTGAGGCTGAGGTCTTCCAGAAGGCTTCTGAGCCCCTGGTATAGATCTGGAGAGGCTTCCTGCGCCACTCCCCAGACTTTCCAAGTTCTATTTGAAGCCCAAGTAAACATAGCCTCAGTTCAAGCCCAGCCCCCTCTCCCCACAACACCTGTTTCTCCACGGCGTCCTTTCTAAATGTGTTCAAACGCTTTATGGAGCAGAGAACACCGGGGCAGGTACTGAAGGTACTGAGTGGGCCGACCAGCTGCTGCTACCTTAGCTGGAGCTTCTGGGCTCACAGGCTGACTTCAGCGCTGATCTGCAGGGCAAATACAGCCAGGATCTATTCCAGTGTGAGGACCCCTAGGTGGAATATACTTGTGAAAAAGGACCCCTTGTGGTTAACTGGGCCCAAGTTCACAATCAGACTGTAGCAGCTCTTGTTTACACCTGTCACACACACTGCATTTTAGGGAAAAGCTGGTCTGAGCTGCCAAGCCTTCTGCACTGCCTTCTGAGTCAACCCTTATAAAGGAGCTACCAGAATCGTATTTCCACCAATGGGCTGAGACCTGTCTCATCCAATTGGAGCTGCCCAGTGATATCCTTATTTGCATATTCATTGACCAATCAGCGGTTCTATAAGGACCGATCGGAATGCATGATTCTGCCCGGCCGGTGTGGCTCAGTGGTTGAGCATCCACCCAGGCACCAAGAGGTCACCGGTTCGATTCCTGGTCAGGGCACATGCCCAGCTGTGGGCCTGATCCCCAGTAGGGGGTATGCAGGAGGCGGCCAATCGATGTTCTCTCATTGATGTTTCTATCTCTCCCTGTCCCTTCCTCTCTGTCTAAAATCAATAAAGGAAAAAAAAAAAACAAAACATGATTCTGACCTATCAGAACAGTGCAATTTGGACCAATCAAATTAATTTAAATTTCTCATTTCCATAAAAATGGACCAATCAGAGACCAGAGTGGGCACCATCTCTATGTCACCAGGCCTCTCCTTTGTCCCTGGGGAGTGATTTTTCGTCACCCAGTTTGCAGACTGTTCACCTTAATCAAGTTTCTCCTTTCATCGCACCCCAGAGGGGGGCTCCTGTTGGCAGTCGGGTGGTGGTAGCAGACATTTGGTGACAAATGTTCCCTACTTCCTCTTGCGTGATGCTCAGGTGCTGGGGTGGAAAGACCCGGATGGTGAGTAAGGAAGGAAGAGTTTTTACAGAACATTTAAGAGACTCACAGGCACTTCAAGGCCACTCCTTGCTTTCTGGATGCTCACTGCTGAGTAGTGGCAAGTCTCAGACTCCTCTGGTCCTCTAGACCAGGCGCACGTCAACTTAGGGAAGTGGTAAGAGGGCCCCTTTTGTCTTGGGGGTGTCACTGAGGAGCTGGGTGGCTGAACCACAGGAAAAAAAGCAAGAGCTTTTGTCCTTTGTACAAACAACCCTACATGCTCTCCAGACGCTGACTTCTGCCACTGCTTATATGGCTTCATGACTATGCCCAGCCTGGCCTCCAGTTCCCCGGTATCTGGTCTGCTGTCCCTCTCCAGGGTTCTCTGCGCAGTTTCTCTCTGCAACGGTGTCTGCAGAAGTGTCCTGCCCTCCACCTCGACTCCTCCATTGTTCTTTCTTCATGGATGATTGCCTTCCTTCCTTCCGCCTGTCAGAATCTCACTCATCCAGCAGGTGGTCAAGCTTAAGAGCTCCATCCACCAAGGCATGCCCCTGCCCAGCCAGAAGTCACCTCTCATTTGTCTGTGTCCTCCCCTTGCACCCCCTGCTCTTGTCATGGAAACCGTTTTCTGCGTGTCATAGTCATGGAACATGTCTTACCTTCTCGTTGTAAGTCCTGGAAAGCGGTTATTGATAGTATTCGCATTTTTGCAGAATACCTCGCACATGGTTTGGCTCATAGCAGGTTCTTAAAATATGTCTGTTTGGTGGACTCAACTTGCCCCCGGCCGTGAACACACACCATGTGATGCATCAGGACCACGCAGTGCGTTGGACTCTGTATTGGCCTGAGGGGTGGTCGAACTGGGGTGGGGACTCAGATTCTAGACACAATTCAGACTGTTCCACAAAATAAGTCTGGCTTGTCCTAGTCATTTGTCATTCGTCTTTGTTGAAAAAAGTCGTGTAGAAGAGAGAGAGAGGCAACCATGGATTGACTGTTCCACGTATCAATACATTTATTGGTCGTTTCTTGAATGTGCCTGACCAGGGATCGAACCTGCAACCTTGGCATATTGGGATGATGCTCTAATCAAATGAGCTGCCCGGCCAGGGCCAATGTTTCAGTCATTAGTAAGAGTGTTGGGGTTATGTCTCATGAAGTCCCCAATCAAACGGAATGTTCATTGTTCACTCAATCAAATGAACACTCAATAAACATTTGGTGGCTCCTACCGTGCCCTGTGCCCGTGGTGTGCAGGTGGGCTCTTTTCCTCTCCAAATGGAAGTGGCCCAGGTCTCTCCCAACCTAGGAGTGGTTCTTTCAGGCCCTCAGGTGGGTCTGTGGTAGGAGGGGCAGAGGTGGACGGGCTGGTCCCACACCCACATGGGGCAGATAAAGACCAGGAGGGACACCTCAGCTGGGAAGGCCCTCACTGAGGATTGAGGGGTCCCCATCCCACACCTGGCCCCCAGCTCAGGGTTCCAGTGTCAAGAAGAGAAGTCCCCATAACTCTGGCTGTCAAAACCAGCAGGGATTGCCCTGGCCGGTTTGGCTCAGCAGTTGGAGTGTCGGCCTGTGGACCAGAGCGTCCTGGGTTCGGTTTCTGCTGGGGGCACGTACCAAAAAAAAATCCAGTGGGGATTGAGGCTGCAGAATATCGTGGTCTCAACCCAGTTTTCCAGAGAAACGTATTTGTGTTTCACCCTTAAGATAGTTTGACCTGTTTCCGTCGCTGATGTTCTGAAATGCTTCTGTTTGCCTCCTCTGTGACTTCTTCCCCTGGTGGCATGGATGAGACCCCTGGTGGGCAGTTCCGTCCAAGTCGTCATCACTCCCCCAATTTGAACAGACTGCTGCTCGTTTCGACCCTGCTCTCTCTAGGCTGGAATATTTCTGACGTTATCTCCACTGACCTCCAGGCTTATCTGTTGAAGCCTCGGACATCAAACGGTTTCCTTCATTTATTTTCCTCCTCCCCGAGGAAAAGGGGCTGTTGAGAGAGACGTACCTGGGGGAGGAGGAGGGAGCGGGCACACCCCGGGTGAGCTCTCTGATGCGTGTGCCCAGGGGCCCGGCAGCGTGGGTCATGAACACCCGCGGAGGGGTGGGCTCCGGGAAAGCAGAGCCCATCTGCGTATGCCAAGGCTGGTTGGCACCCAGTTCTGCCTTTTCCCCAAACCTTTAACTGTGGCACACTCCCTGCTTGTTTCTTTCCTTTTGTGTGTCAGCTGCGAGTGTTTGGTTTGACTCGGGAGACAGCCAGCTGGTGCAGCGTTTGCTGCTTGGGTAACACCGGGGCATGTGCGTTCCTACTTTCCGTCCGACGAGTGTAGCGGGCGTTCAGGAAAGCGGTTCGGTGCTCTGAGCCTTTGCGGGTGGAGGTGGACCACGGTGGGAAGGGCCTTCTCCAAGGTCAAGGTCAGGGTTGCATCAGTGAGACCTGAGGAGGTGTGAGTGGTGAACAGGTGTGTGTGTGTGTGTGTGTGTGTGTGTGTGAGAGAGCGAGAGGGGGGGGACAACATGAAGATCTGGGGTTATGCCAGGTGCTACCTTGAAAGGAGCCAGTTCACCACGATTTTGTAGGTGGTGATGGATTCACTGGGGTGTAATGATGTTCACTGGAAAATTCCACAAAGGAGAGCATCATCACAAAATTCCCCCCTCTCAGCAGCAAATAGAGACCTGGCCGTCCCCTCCGATCTATTCTCAGGACCTCTCATGACCCCAGAGCACTGTTTTCAGCCTTGGCTACACATGGACTCGCTTGGGAGCATAAAAAAAGGCTGATTCCTGGGGCCCACTGCGGGAGATTTGGATTTATTTGCGGTGGGAGGAGGCCTGGGCATCGGGATTTCTGAGAGCGCCCCACGGTGACTGTGATGGGTACCAAACTGGAGAGCTGTTGTCTGAGTCTCAGAGCGTGGCCGATGAGCCAGCACCTAGCATCACCTGGGAGCGAGTTAGAAACGCGGAATCCAGGCCCCAGCCCAGGAGGGATCAGAATCTGCATTGCCTAGTGCCTTGCACAGAGAGAGGAAGGGAGGGGGAGAGAGAGAGAGAAACATTGATGAGAGAGAACATCGATTGGCCACCTCCTCCCACTGGGGATTTGGCCCACAACCTGGGCATATGCTCTGACCGGGAATCGAACTGGCGACCTCTTGATGCATGGGTCGATGCTTAACCACTGAGCCACGCCGACTGGGCAGAATCTGCATTTTCATAAATCCCCAGGTGATTTGTGTGCACAGTAAAGGTTAAGACGCTGTCAGGTCCTGTGTCCCCAGGCAGGTGGGAACTGGCCAGCCGCTGGGAAGCCATAGACTGGCTAGAAGCATGGCACTGTGGTCAGCTACCCCTGGACGCAAACCCTTGCTCTTGTGCAAGGCATTGGGCAAGTCAGGGACCTGTGGGTGCCTCAGTTTTCTCATCTGTAAAATGGGGACAACATGGTGTACACCTGTCTGTCTCACAGATGGCTCTCTTCGTACCTGGCCCACAGCAAGGGCTGTGTGTTAGCTGTCACCGGTACTGCAAAGGTGTGCCCATGTAAATGTTAGGACTGAAGGGTTTGTATCAATCTTTAGCTCCTTGGTGAGTTATATAGTGAGTGGGTAGGAGAAAGGGTCAACGTTAGTTAAGCTATGCTAACCAGTTGGTTAGTATACCAATATCTTCTTTTGATTTTCTGATAAAACCGAACCCCACAAATTTCCAGCACTCTCTGAGACCACCAGCTGCTAAAGATGCAGTCTTTTAATCTAATTTTTCCGGATAGTTTCAGAGATGTGTTCTGGGAACTGGGTGTTGGGACATCAGACACAAATCAATTCCTCTGAGCGCCGCAGGTAACAGGCCCCTGGTGAACCCGGTCCCCACCCCCAGGGCGAGCCAGCCTGCTTCTGGGAAGATGCTTCTGCTCTATGAGAGGAGGCCCGCAGCCAGCCTCGAGGTGCTGGCCCAATGAAAGAGCACAGCCCTGAGCAAGCCTGGCCCTGGTGACTCATCGCTCTAAAGAATATAATTCATACAGCGCGGTGAGAGGCTTTTATACCTGCCGGGCACTGTTGCAATGAGGGGAGCATGACTACCAGCCAATCAAGATCATTTGTCAAGGGGATGACCTCAATTCCAGCCAATCGGGCTGTTCCCGGAAGAGCTGGGCCTTCCACAGGTTTCCTGTTATCCGTGACTCACTCGGAGGACACAGGCCAGGGACGCCGGTAGAATAACCTGCTGGGGACTCTCGTTTCTTTTGTTTGCAAACCTAGGGACATCAGCGTTGGAGGAGAGTTTTTGCAAAGCGGAGCCAGCACTGCTCCTGGAGAAAAGGGTGTGGTGGTTGCCTAAGTCGAGTCCTCTGCCTCTGCCGTCCTCCATGGCCACCTACCGTGCAGTCAGCATCTTATAGACGGGGAATGGCGATGCTGTAAAGAAAATGCTGCCCTTAAGTTTTTTGTTTTTTTTTTATAAGAATATATACTATAGTTTCATATTTTTATTTTTTCTGTATTGATTTTAGAGAGAGAGGAAGGGAGAGGCAGAGAGAGAGAGAAACATCGATGAGAGAGAACATCGATTGGCCACCTTCTGCGTACCCTCCACTGGGGCTCAGGCCCACAACCTGGGCATGTGTCCTGACCGGGAATTGAACCGGCGACCTCTTGGTGCGTGGGTCAACGCTAAACCATGGAGCCACACCGGCCGGGCTGGATTTATATTTTTAAATAATGTCTGTTGAACATCTGGCTAAGCTAATGTTTCAAAGAACCGAGTTTGGGAGCCACTTAGAGCATTCTGACTTCTGCCACACCTATGCCTCTGCTATTGATACTGCTTTTCCTCCATCCCTCCGTCCCTCCGTCCCTCCGTCTCTCCGTCTCTCCGTCCCTCCGTCTCTCCGTCCCTCCGTCCCTCCATCCCTCCCCTCCATCCCTCCATCCCTCCATCCCTCCGTCCCTCCGTCCCTCCATCCCTCTGTCTCTCCGTCCCTCCGTCCCTCCGTCCCTCCGTCCCTCCGTCCCTCCGTCCCTCCCTCCCTCCCTCCGTCCCTCCGTCCTTCCGTCCCTCCGTCTCTCCGTCCCTCCGTCCCTCCGTCCCTCCGTCCCTCCGTCCCTCCGTCTTTCCATCCCTCCATCCCTCCATCTCTCCGTCCCTCCGTCCCTCCGTCCCTCCGTCCCTCCGTCCCTCCGTCTCTCCGTCCCTCCGTCCCTCCGTCCCTCCGTCCTTCCGTCCCTCCGTCTCTCCGTCCCTCCGTCCCTCCGTCCCTCCGTCCCTCCGTCCCTCTGTCCCTCCGTCTTTCCATCCCTCCATCCCTCCATCTCTCCGTCCCTCCGTCCCTCCGTCCCTCCATCCCTCCGTCCCTCCGTCTTTCCATCCCTCCATCCCTCCATCTCTCCGTCCCTTCGTCCCTCCGTCTTTCCATCCCTCCATCTCTCCATCCCTCCGTCTTTCCATCCCTCCATCCCTCCATCCCTCCATCCCTCCGTCCCTCCGTCCCTCCGTCCCTCCGTCTTTCCATCCCTCCATCCCTCCATCTCTCCGTCCCTCCGTCCCTCCGTCCCTCCGTCTCTCCGTCTCTCCATCCCTCCGTCCCTCCGTCCCTCCGTCCCTCCGTCCCTCCGTCCCTCCGTCTTTCCATCCCTCCATCCCTCCATCTCTCCGTCCCTCCGTCCCTCCGTCCCTCCGTCCCTCCGTCTCTCCGTCTCTCCATCCCTCCGTCCCTCCGTCCCTCCGTCTTTCCATCCCTCCATCCCTCCATCTCTCCGTCCCTCCGTCCCTCCGTCCCTCCGTCCCTCCGTCTCTCCGTCTCTCCGTCCCTCCGTCCCTCCGTCTTTCCATCCCTCCATCCCTCCATCTCTCCGTCCCTCCGTCCCTCCGTCCCTCCGTCCCTCCGTCTCTCCGTCCCTCCGTCTCTCCATCCCTCCGTCTTTCCATCCCTCCATCCCTCCATCTCTCCGTCCCTCCATCCCTCCGTCCATCCGTCCCTCCGTCCCTCCGTCCCTCCGTCCCTCCGTCTCTCCGTCTCTCCGTCCCTCCATCCCTCCGTCTTTCCATCCCTCCATCCCTCCATCTCTCCGTCCCTCCGTCCCTCCGTCCCTCCGTCCCTCCGTCCCTCCGTCCCTCCGTCCCTCCGTCTTTCCATCCCTCCATCCCTCCGTCTCTTCATCCCTCCGTCCATCCGTCCCTCCGTCCCTCCATCCCTCCGTCTCTCCGTCCCTCCGTCCCTCCGTCTTTCCATCCCTCCATCCCTCCGTCCCTCCGTCTCTCCATCCCTCCATCTCTCCGTCCCTCCGTCCCTCCGTCCCTCCGTCTTTCCATCCCTCCATCCCTCCGTCTCTCCGTCCCTCCGTCCCTCCGTCTTTCCATCCCTCCATCCCTCCATCTCTCCGTCCCTCCATCCCTCCGTCCCTCCGTCTCTCCGTCCCTCCATCCCTCCATCCCTCCATCAACTCTGAGTCTGTGTTCGAGGGCATGGCTAGGGAGGGCCTCTCTGAGGAGGTTGCACTGGAGCTGAAGCTTGAAGCAGGAGAAAGAGCCAGCTTTCTGAAGAGTGGGCAAGGAACATGCACGGGACAAGGCTGCTGAGCAAGACGGTGGCAGAGAAGCAGGCGGGAGCTAGAATGTGCGGCCCCCCTGGGCCGGGGCTGTACTCACTGCCTGGGTTAACCCCCCAGTGTGATGAGAAGCCGCTGACACATTCCCAGCAAGGATGTGACATGACCTGCTTAACTTTAGAAATAGAACTGTGCTTACTGAATGGGAGACGGTCTGTAGAGAAATAAAACCAGAAGGGTCAGACGTGTTGTCCAAATATGGCCACAAGCAATCTCATAGGTTCTAGGAACCTCTAAAGCTTCCATCAAGAGATGAGGTCTACCCGGCCGGTGTGGCTCAGTGGTGAGCATCGACCCATGCACCAAGAGGTCGCCGGTTCAATTCCCGGTCAGGGCACATGCCCAGGTTGTGGGCCTGATCCCCAGTGTGGGGCATGTAGGAGGCGGCTGATTGATGTTCTATCTCATCTATGTTTCTGTCTCTCTCTCCCTTGCTCTCTAAAATCAATAAAGAAAAAGAAATTTTAAAAAAAGGTTTGGAGGGCTAGAGTTTATTGTGGATGGACTTGGCTAGAAGTGACCAGAATTTTACCTTGGAATCTGCTGCCACGGTGCGTGGGCTTATCTTTGGAATTCATGAATCTATATAGATGGTGATTGTCCCTCAGATCCGCCTGTCCTGTCCTTGCCCGGACCACATGGGTCTGAAGGAACTGATGTCAAGGGAGTGGTGCTGTCTGAGGTCCAGGTTGCCCACCAGGGCTTGGTCTAGTGCCGGCGATGTGTCTGTAAGTCAGGCTACGTTGTCAAGTTGTGGCTTCTGTTTCGATTCTACATTCTCCGCCACAGCTTTACTGCCCGCGGTCCATTCTAGGCATGTGACTGTGATTATGTTTAGGGGAAAAAAGCCTCCTGGTCTTTTAGAGATAGATGCGAACTTGGACCATCAACAGTGCAGATCAGCCGTTTGCAAAGGTTTTGGTCTCAGGATCCCTCTCGACTTAACAATTAGTAGACAGGCTCACTTTATTTATTTTTGAGAAAATATGTGTCAAACACCTGAGTCTGAATAGCTGGAATTCATTAGTCAGATTTTCAAGGAAATATTGTGTTCTGTGAAAAAATAAATAAATAAATAAAAGCAGCTAGTTTAGCTGGTCACTCAAACATTTGCACAAATGCTTTTTCTCGAGGCAACGGTTATGCTTTGGTGTGCGTTGTGTGTTCTTCCATTTTGCCACACACCACGTTCAAAGGATGTGAATTTAATAGTTGAACCTCAGTGAAATTAATCCTCACTAGCTGAGCCCCTCCACCCCATGACACACACCAGGGCTTGCACGTGCTAAAGCCCAGGGCAGGTCAGATGCGTTTCTGTAGCTCTCAGAAGAGGTGGTTTCCTTAGGGCGGTGCCTTGATAGCATGGAGAAAACCACCAGAATGCAACTTGGTCCTGCTTCCCAGAGCCCTTGAATCCTGGGGCTGGAGCATGTGGAGAGTCGCTGGTAAGGGGATGTCGGAATGCTGGCTGGCAGGGCTCTGGCTGCTGCCCCGAGGGACTGGATCTGTTCAACACTCACAAGGTGGGCTCTGCAGTCCCAGGGGACGAGTTGAGCGAAGGACCTGTGGGGGTGTCTGAGACCACTGGTCCTTAGCTGGGTTTACAGAAAGGAGCCTTTGTGCCCTGCCTAGCAACCAAGCATCTGCAGGCAGGACGGAGAGTGTCCAGCCTCAGGTCCAGGAACAGAAGTCAGTGCAGTACCAGTGTTCTGCTCTAGGAAGGTGGCTGGGCTGCGGGGACTTTACTGAACACCTTGCTGTGTGCATTTGCAACCACGTGTGGCTTAGGACTGCACAGCCCAGGGATGATAGAGAGGATGAACTGTCTCCTCTCGCTGCCTGGACAAGGAGGGGGAGAAAATGTCCGTATTCTCAGTGTGTCTGCAGTGCCACAGAGATCTCTGTATCCAGGAGGTCAGAGGAGGGGACCTCAGGGATGGCTCCTCTGACTGGCTGGTGGGTTTGGTAAGGCTGGTAAGTTCTGCAGCTGAAGTGTTTGTCTAACACCAGCGGGGAGGAAGGACCTGGTGATTCCCATCTCTGTAACAGCTTACTGGGGCTTAATCCCAGGTGCTCAATTACTTCTGACCTATTTTGCCTCCGCACCACAGAATCAGCAGCTAGTTTTTGTTCCTCATGGTGCTGAGCACAGCGTTGGGTACGGAGTGGATGTGCAACGTTGAGAAAATGAGCAATACTTTGCTCGCTGTGCACCACGACCTGAGGTGGACACCTGTCATTCCTTGTGTTGTTTAATCTGCACCATTCCTGGGAAGGAACTGTTACTCTGCAGAGGAGGAAACAGAGACTCACTGAGACTAAACATGTGTCCACTGTTGTAACAATGTTGAATTTTGCCTGAGCCCCACGATCCTGGAAGATGGTGAAGGTTCAAGAAATCTCCTGCCTGCATCTCTGATTTACTCCAGATCAGGACATTTGCTCCCAAGCATCCTGTTCTTCCTGCTTTTCCACACCTAGTTCTTTCTAGCCCAGTTGACTCCATCCCATAAAAGAAAAGAGGCGGCATGACAGCTGAATGTGACATGAGGTCCTGAGCTGGTTGTTTTACTTTAAGGAATATTATTAGGACAGTTGATGAAAGTTGCATTTAGTCTGCAGACCAAACAAAAGTAATGATCTAAACTTTTTTTTCTGTCTACACTTATTTTATTTTCATTTTTTAATTAATTTATTTTTGTTACAGATGTTTCTCCTAATGTTCTATCTTAACTTCCTCATTTTGATGATTATATTATAGCAGTGTGGGAGAATGTCTTTTTAAAGAAAATTGTTCTTTTCTTTATTGATTTGAGAGAGAGAGGAAGGGAAAAGGAGAGAGAGAGAAACATTGATGAGAGAGAACATTGATGGACTGCCTCCTGCATGCCCCTCACTAGGGATCAGGCCCACAACCTGGGCATGTGCCCTGACCGGAAATCAAAATGGCAACCTCTTGGTGCATGGGACAATGCTCAACCACCGAGCCATACCGGCTTGGCAAGAATGTCCTTTTGTATAGGAAGTTCAACAGAAGATTTAGGAGGTGATGAGGCTTCTACTTACCAACTTATCCTCACATGGTTCAGGAGAAAACTGTATTTGAAACTTGAAAGTTGGTGATTGCTTCCAAATAAAAAGTTATTTAAAACAGAAAACATGAGGCCCTGTATGTGAGGCATCAGGCATAGAGTTGGGGCTGAGGACATCAGAGCCCCTTCATCTCCTTCACCTGGACAGCTTCCCCAGGTCCTGCATCTACATCCCCCTTCCTTGTCTAGACTCCTCCATGGCTCCTCACAAACAAAGCCCAGACTCCCTGGGCTGGCTTTCGAGGTTCTGCATAATCATTCTTCACTCTTCTTCTGGTCTTTTCTCCCCTGTGTCTTGGGGTCCCCAACTCATCTCCATCTTGCTACTATTCCTCCTTTTACTCTGCCCTCCTGCAAAGGCTCTATCCACTCCTAGGGGAAAAGCTTCTGTGTTTTTAGGCTCATTTCCAGTTCCACCTACTTCAGGAAGTCTTCCACACCTGGGCGATCACACCACGAATGGGTCCTAATACCTTTACCGCTGGAAACTTTTGACAGACACTTTCCTATCTGCCCTGGTCCACAGATTTTATTCTTCACACTCGTTGTTACCCTTTCCCTGACCTGATTTATCAGACTGCTGGTCCTAGGGCCTGGAGCTACTAGGATAGAAACTATATACGGACTGGGGGTTTGGTGTGTTTTGTTCACTTCTGAACCTCAGAGCCTAGAACCCGGGCACATAGTAGATGCTCATTGAATTTTTTTAAAAGAAATTTTGCATACATGCCATATACTTTATTGCATATAGAATATACCGCTGTGCATGTGGGTGCTCAGAAAATGTGTGCTGAACAGATGGGTAGCCGGGGGATGGATGGATTGATCAGTATAAACATCCCTAGTTCTCACGGATGGTTCAGTGTCTCTGTGCAGGGAAGGAGGGTGAACAACCAACTGATCGGTAATCACCTTGTCTGCTAGCTCTAGGATATTGACTATAAAGTTCCCGCAGGACAGTCAGTGGAATTTGTAGCAGGTGCGACAGACTTTATTGCAGTATTTATACATCTCTCATATTCCCTCCCTGGCAGGGTTTCATTAGAAGTCATCTGTCCCTGATCAGTTTCCTCTCCTTGAACAAGGCGTCACCTGGCTTCCGCGGTGGCATGCCTGATGAGACATCCATCTGACGGGAATGTGGGGATCAAAGGATGAGCAGGGAAACCTCACAGGTCCATCAGCTTCCCTGGGGCAAGGTCAAGAGAAAAGACCTTTAATGCTGGAATCTGACAGGGAGCCAGAGAGGCATCTCTGTGGAAATGGCAGACCAGGTACATGCAAGTTGATTGGAGGGACAGCATTTTGTATTTGGAACATCTACCACAGCAGTGCTGTGACAGACCATTCTCATACATTCTCACAGAAGCACTGTCAACCCACGGTGAGCTGTGGTCACGAGGCTCTGAGCCCAGGTCTTTTGTCTACACTTACTGTGCCCACCTTCTCATCTCTCAGTATCTCCTCTGCTCATTCCAATCAGGCTCTGTCCCCATTATTCCCCCAACAGTTTTGATCAAGGTCACCAATGACGAAGCTGAAGCTTATTGACTTTAGAGAGGAAGGGAGAGGGAGAGAGAGATAGAAACATCGATGAGAGAGAACATCAATTGGCCACCTCCTGCATGCCCCTCACTGGGGATGGGGCCCACACGTGCCCTGACTGGAAATCGAACCGGTGACCTCTTGGTGCATGGGTTGATGTCCAACCACTGAGCCACACGGGTCGGGCCCTACCAAAAATTCTAAATGTGGGAACACCCCTTAGTTATCTTTTCTGGTTAGTCTCTCCCCGGGGCCTCTTGATCAGCCCATCTGTTTATTGATGAGTCTGAAGTTTATTTCTTATCTTCCTTCCACGCAAGACTTACATCTTCAATCGCCTACTTGACATTTCTACTTGGATGTCGAATTCATGCTAAAACTCAATATGGCCAAAATGGAAGTATGGATCCCTGCTTTGTGTCCATCCACTCCCCCTCCAACAGAGAACAGAGAATAAGGGAAGTATTCGATCAGCGTTTGCCTACTTCTTCCTTTGTGTTTTTTTTTTTTTCTTTCTTTTTTTTTAACTAGTTCAGTATCAAGCACTGTAGAGATTAGAATCCTGGAACTGGAAGAGGTTTGACGATTTGCCACTCAAATACCCTCATTTTGCAGATAAGGAAGCTGAGATCCAGGGAGGGGCAGTGTTGGGGGTCAACGTCTTACAGTTAATTAACAGCAGAAACGGGACTAGAAGCAAGCCTCCCAACTTCTAGTCTCCATTTGACTGGTAGACTGGTAATTTTCTTTTTTTTTTTTGCTTCTCTGTCTCTTAAAAATTTTTTTCCCCTTTATTAATTTTAGAAAGAGAGGAAGGGAGAGGGAGAGAGAGATAGAAACACTGATGAGAGAGAACATCGATGGGCCGCCTCCTGCACGCCCCCCACTGGGGATCGGGCCCACAACCTGGGCATGTGCCCTGACCGGGAATCGAACCTGTGACCTCTTGGTGCGTGGGTCGATGCTCAACCACTGAGCCACACTGGCCGGACTTGACTGGTGTTTCTCACTTTCTTATTTGAGCCCGTGCACTTGAGGAGAAGAATGTCTTTGTCGGCTCTATCAGTTGGTCTTCCAGCCTCATTCACTGGTTTCTCCCCAGCCCTGACAACGTCCAAGCCTGACCTTATTTCGTAGAACTCCACAATCTAGATCTGAAATGATGACTACCTGACTCACACTGAGCCACTCCCAAAGCAGTGTCCTTGGCGGACGTCTCGAGTCTATCAGGACACTTGATCTGCTGAGTCCTAAGGACACCTCCGCCGGCTTCAGTGCAGTGCTCCAGGCTGCTCTTGCCATTTCACCAGACTCACTGTCAGACGAGACCTGCTTGTCATTTTCTGCCTGAATCTTTGCCTCTTTGTACTTCAGGCTGTATCTACCCCCCCTCCCAAATCTGTCTTTGGAGGCTAGGTAATTCGATCTAGGAAGTTGTAGAGTGTTAGTGAGATACTGCATTTTAGTAGTAACATCTCGAAACAATGCCGGCCCCAAACCATGAGAACCTGAGGCCAGTGGTCTGTCTCTCCCCAGGCAGACACATGGTCTCCAAGTCCAAGTTCAACCCTAAGCCACTTACCAGTGGTATGACTCGGGACACGTCATTTAATCTCTTGGAATCTCACTTTCTTTATCTACGAATCTTGAATAATAGTTTAAATAAACGATCATGTGCCTGGCTGGTGTGGCTCACTGGCTGAGCGTTGACCCATGTACCGAGAGGTCACCTGTTCGATTCCCGGTCAGGGCACATGCCCAGGTTGTGGGCCCGATCCCCAGTGGGGGGCATGCAGGAGGCAGCCAATCGATGTTCTCTCTCATCAGTGTTTCTATCTCTTTCTTCCTCTCCCTTCCTCTCTCTCTCTCAAGTCAACAAAGAACAAAATATATAAATAAATGATTATAGTCACTCTGCATAAATAAGGGTTAGACGCCAAAGCAATTCAACTCTGGGAAACCATTGGCTTCCCTAAGTCCTCTTTAGCATCCCAGGGTGGTTTGAGGCTATAGGTGGCCAAGAGGTTGTGGTGTTTCAGGAGAGCACAGCTCTGGGTCAGAGAGGTCTCCCTTTGGTCTTCATCTGCCACCGACACGCTGTATAACGACCTTGGGCAAGTGACTCAGCTTTGCTGAGACTCCACCGGACCTCACAGTGTCCTTCAGAGGTGTCAGCCATGGTGGCTGGCACGAAGCAGGTGCACGTCAATGAATGAACAAGTCAATGAATGAATCAAGCCCGTTAATATGGATCGAGCGCCTACTATGTGCCAAGGACGGCATGATGATAAGCAGTCAGCAAGGCAGCTGGAGAGGAATGCTGTCCTCATGGAGCTTGTGGGCATACCAACGATCCGGGGCTGGCACAGCCCACCAGCTTCCTTAGGGCCTCCAGATCTCCCGCATGCTGTGCCCCTGGGTGGGTACCTCACCCAGGAGAGAGAGGGCATGAAGCCTACTGCTCCTCTGGAGCATGTTCTTGGGGGAGGGTGGCATATACCCAGGTGTTGCAGTTTGGCCTGGAGCTGGGCTGCAGAGGTAGGTGCTACCCCGGTCTGGCGAGAGGCCCCTACGCAGGAGGCCACACCGCACGCGCTTAGTTTCGCCCGTTTCCTGGCTCGCTCGGAAGCACGTGGTGCTGGGAGTTTTTGCCAACTCGAAAGCCATCCGAGCAAAGAGCAGAACTTCCCAGGAACGGCCGTAATTTCTCGCCGGGGAGCTGAATTCTGTGCCGACAGTGCCAGGTTCTGTGGAACGAATATCATGTCAATGCTATTAATAATATGCTAACCGCTGACCATTTAATTACACGGTGATTGTCACTTCGAGGCCGGGTAATTACATAGTAAGGACCATCTAATTTCAGGGTAAAGGGTAAATACATGATTATTTCAGGCTCCTTAGGCACAGCATAGGTCACTCAGGAATTAGGTCTGGATTGACTAGGTATAAATGACCTAGAAATCTGCTCGTGGGTGATTACTCCTGTCATCCTTCTCTGACAAAGCTCTTAATGGTTACCATACAATTAAAGAGAGATTTCAAGATTTGGGGCCTCAGGAACTTAAAGGGACACTGCTTCATTTTTTTTTTTAATTTTTAATTTTTTTTCTATATTGATTTTAGAGAGAGAAGAAGGGAGAGAGAGAGAGACAGAAGCATTGATGAGAGAGAACATTGATTGGCCGCCTCCTGCATGCCCCCCACTGGGGATCAGGCCCACAACCTGGGCATGTGCCCTGACCGGGAATCGAACCGGCGACCTCTTGGTGCATGGGTTGACGCTCAACCACTGAGCCCCACTGGCCGGGCTGACACTGCCTTATTTTAATCCATCAGAACCTGTAGTTCAAGAGTTGTGGCTGGGTCAGGGCGAGGCCAGAGAGAGGGGCTGGCAGTTCTGCCTTTTCTAACTGGAAGCAGAATTTTCTTTATTTGTTGTGGGCGATTCAACAGCTGGTGTTGCAACTTGGGACCAGTGACTTCACCACGCGTGAGTCCGGCATCTGGCTTCATGCCTCTTGTCGTGAGCCCTGGGCTAGAAAGGGTGCCCGTAATTCTGGGCTAAGAGGTAACTCCCTTCCCCGTTTTTATACCTAGACCTGGAAATGTGGCCTCATTTGGAGAAAGGGTCTTTGTCGATGTCATTCAGTTGAGGATCTCGAGATGAGCTCAGCCTGGATTATCCAGGTGAGCCCGAAACCCATTGACCGGTGTCCTCACGAGAGGTGGAGGGACACAGACCAGAGAGGAGGCGCCTTGGGAAGGTGCGGGCAGAGCTGGGCATGATGCAGCACAGGCCGAGCAAAGCCTGGGGCCAGCAGAGCTTGGGGACACCAACAGCAGTGTCCCCCAGAGCCTCTGGAGTGAGCACAGCCTTGCCAGTTGATTCCAGACCCCTAGTTTGCGGTGACCTGTCGGAGCAGCCCCAGGAAAGTGTCCAGTCTCTAGGGGGCAGTCGGGGCTACTGTCTCACTGACCTCAGCTCCTTCCGCCTGGCGCTGGTTTGGTTGGAGCTGGAGAGCAGTCCGCGAGGACAGAAAAGAAATCTGAACAACCCAAGTCTTGTCTCATGCGTTGAACGGGCAGCCTCTGCACCCGCAGAGAGTGGGGTCCCCACGGCTTGGCCAGACACCCCAGCAGGAATCAGGGTCCACCACGAGGTTTGTCTGAGGCCTCCTGTGATTGCTGGATGCCACCGGCCAAGGGAATTTGCAAAAAGAGGTTTAATGTTCTTCGTTACATGATACATGTATGATCCCTCCGGACAAAATGCAAAACGTTAAAAATATGTCCAAACAGTCTAAGAGCTCAGATATCATCACGCTGGTCTGTTTCCTTCTGATCTTTTATTTTTTATTTATTTATTTATTTATTTTTTTATCCTCACCTGAGGACATTTTTCCATTTCTTGTTCAGATAGAGCGGGAGGGAGAGAGAGGAAGAGAGAGAGAGAGAAACATCAACGTGAAAGGGACACATCGAGTGGCTGCCACCCGCACGACCAACCAGGGCCGGGGACAAACTGCAACCGAGGTACATGCCCTTAGCGGGAACCGAACCCGGGTCTCTCTGTACCGCAGGCCGATGCTCTAACCGCTGAGCCAAACCGGCCAGGGCTCCTTCTGATCTTTTATATTGACCACAGCTGGTTGTCCTGCACAGTGGGGGGATTGAAAGAGAGGGCCCGGCCGGGGTTGCTCAGTGGTTGAGCGTGGACCCAGGCACCAAGAGGTCGCCGGTTCGATTCCCAGTCAGGGCACATGCCCAGGTTGTGGGCCCGATCCCCAGTGGGGGGCGTGCAGGAGGTGGCCCATCGATGTTCTCTTTCATCAATGTTTCTATTTCTTTCTCCTTCTTCCTTCCTCTCTTTCTAAAATAAAGAAAAAAATTTAAAAAAAGAAGAAAGAGAAGGTTCTGCGTGCAGACAGGCAGGGCTTTACAACTTGGTTCTACCACTCAGCCATTCAGCTGGGACAAGTGACCCAACATCTCGGGGTGTCAGTTTCTCCATTACTCAGGCTGTGTAAGGAAACTTACACCACAGGCTGTTGATTTGAGATTGTATAAATATCTATAAAAGGAGCAGGGAGTTTGGGCTCGAATACAGCGATTATTTCCACCCTGAACGCCCAGGGCAGTGTGAAATAACGTTTCCTGTATTGGGATGAACTCTCCATACAAGTTGTAAATGGCTTCATCATAGACCATCAAATAGACGTGGCAGAGACAAGCTGATGTTGGCAGCTGCACCGTCTCCCCGGAGTCATTTAATGAGCTTGCTTCTAATTGCACGGACCTCCGCCACCCCAGCTCCGAGCGTCGCCCCTCCTCTCTCCTTCCTCTGCCTTCGGCCCCCACCCCCACCACGAGCTCACAGCGTGGAAGGCAGGGAAGTCAGCTGCCCCGCATAAACACCTGGGGTACCGTGGGCACTCCGGTTTAGACAAACAAGGACTTGGAGGCACAGAATAAGGCCCCCAGATGGCCCATCTGAGATCACACTTAGCTTTACGATGAGCCAGCCAATGGGGGGATGCACAGATAACGGATGGAAAAGGCCCTCACTAAATAAAAAGAACATGAAGCATTCTCCAGGAGGCCTCCCGGGTCCTCATTGCAGGCGAAGGCAGGCTTATTTTTATAGATTTCGAGTCATTTGCTCCCACAGTCCCCCTCATTCTTGTAACAACGCGCTCGGCTTGCTGACACGTGCACACGGGCTTCTCCGTCTCTCTACCGGGCCACGTGGAAGGTGCATGCAAGAGCCAGAGGGGTGCCGAGGGGGGGTCCCAGGTGGCCACAGTACTCAAGACTTCTTTCCCCCGTGAACACCAGGCGAGTGTGCCCTCCCCGCCCGCCGCAGCTGGAAAGGTGTGTTCTGGAGGGTGTTGGCAGAGGCCCCACCTCTAGGGGCTTTGACATTTGCGTGGGACAAGACGGCAAAACCCCACTGTTACTGAGACGTCCGGAGCTTTGCAGAAAGAGTTGTGGGCACAGAACTGTCAGGGAACGCTGGCTCTGGGGTGAGCCGGCGGCCGGTCCTGCAGGCCTCGTCATGGATCAGCAGTGATGGCAGACCCTCACAGGACACGGAAATGGGGCAGGGAGGCTGAAGCCAACCGGCCACCAAGGGAAGGGGAAATCCAGACCAGAGCCAGCACGGAGATGCTCCTGAGCTCCTCCGGGCTGGATTTTTTTTTTTTTTTATCCTCATCCGAGGACATTTTTCCATTTTTTTTTTTCAGATAGAGTGGGAAGGAGAGAGAATAAGAGAGAGAGAGAGAGAGAGAGAGAGAGAGAGAGAGAGAGAGAGAGAGAAACATCGACGTGAAAGGGACACATCGAGTGGCTGCCACCCGCACGACCAACCAGGGCCGGGGACAAACTGCAACCAAGGTACATGCCCTTAGTGGGAACCGAACCCGGGTCTCTCTGGACCGCAGGCCGATGCTCTAACCGCTGAGCCAAACTGGCCAGGGCTCCTCCGGGCTGGATTTCACCAACACCTGGGAGAGGGGGACAGGTGCTAAGTAGGACATTCACACCCATGAAGTGATGCCTCAGTGTTTAAGTTAGCAGTTTGGTAGGTGGTAGGCTATTCGTCCTAGAGGATGAATGTTGTAACAGTAGACGCATCCTTTCGATACTGCTAGAAGTAGGTACTTAAACTGAAGGACAACCTTGGTCACCTGAGTGCATAGAGCAGGGGAGGACTCCCCTTGCAGAGTGACAGGTCTTCACTCCTCCGCACACCTCCAGGCTGGCCGCCTCCGCGTCGCTCTACCAAAATGGTCATCACCAAAGTCACCTGCTTCCTGATGCTGAAACCAGCCCTTTCTACTTTCTTTACCTTCAGCAGCAGTAGATGTCCTTGAAACACCCTGTTCCGTTACCTTGTGACCTTTCTTTCTACCTTCTCCCTCATCTCCACTGCAGGCTCAACCTTCTTTAGAGAGTTGCCAAATACTGGGATGGGTCAAAAAACAGCTGTTATTTTATGCAGTTGGTATAGATGTGCCAATTTTTGTGTGGTGAGTTGGTGGGTACATCGTGTTTAAAGACCTAGGGACGGGCCCGGCCGGTGTGGCTCAGTGGTTGAGCGTCGACTCATGCACCAGAGGTCACGGGTTCGATTCCCGGTCAGGGCACATGCCCAGGTTGTGGGCCAAATCCCCAGTGGGGGGCGTGCAGCAGGCAGCCAATTGATGTTCTCTCTCATCAATGTTTCCATCTCTCTCTCTAAAATCAGTAAAGAAATACATACGTGTGTGTGTGTGTGTATATTTATGTCCTAGGGATGGCACAACCTTCTAGCATGTTTCTGGATTCTCAGAGGAGTGCTTTGTGACGGCCGCTACCACTCTGCTCCTGGGGTTACAGGATTCACTCACGGGGCTCAAACTCTTGTCCAAGACCTGCCAGCCTGTTCCTAGAGGAAGGAGGATCCTGTGGTTGACGCCGACTCAGAAGGAGAGGCAACAGCAGAAGGAGGCAGTGCAGCCAAGCAGAGGTTGGGGAGAAATCGAGTAGGTGGAGTGTCTGGAGAGCTTCCAGAGAGGAAGAGCTGACAACGGAGCCTTCTTGCTGCTCTTCTAGTGATTATCTGTCACAGACAGCTTGGGCTGCAGCAAATACACCGAGTGGCTTCAACAATAGTTATTCTCATAGTCTTGGAGGCTGGGGAGACCAAGGTCAAGGTGCTGGCAGGTTCCATTCTTGGTGAGGGCTCTCTTCCTCGTTTGTAGACGACCACCTTCTCGCCGTGTGGTCACATCACATGGCCTTTGTGCGTTTGTGTGTAGGTAGATCTCTCTCTTCCTCTTCTTGTATGGACACTAATCTCATCACGAGGGGCGCACCCTCATGACCTCATCTAACCCTAATTACCTCCCAAAGGCTCCACCCCCAACAAATACCATCACATTGGGGGTTAGAGCTGCAACATAGAAATTGGGATGGAGGGAGCACAAACATTCCTTCCATAACATCCTTCGAACATCGCTTGCTCGTGGACTTGATTACATGACCACTGTGAAGCACCAATGATTACTTGCACCATTTTTACAATGGATGACTACATAGCTTGATGTTTTTTTTTTTTTTTAAAACTAGGCTGAAGAGCCAGGCAAGAGACCAAGTGGCTTGACATTTCAAGCTCCCCACCCTGCGTGTTTTATGATGCTAAATAAAAGTTGTCTTCATTGCTTGCTGCAGAATGTAAACAAGCGTCTGCCATCTTCGCAAAGAGGCATCATTGGATTTAATTGCAAATTAAGAAACATCAACCACCTTAAACGTGGAGCTAATGCCACATCAAATCAATACAATAATTGCACCAGGGCAATCGGGAGGCGCATGGAGTTTCCGTACGTTGCATACTAAAAGGAGCCAGGCACTAGGAGAAAGGGGGAGCCCTTGCTGAATTGCACGGACTGGCTTTTTCTTTGGGGGTGGATGAGACAGGCTGGCTTCTTCGTTGTCTGTGGCAACACAAAGGAAAGGTTCTTTGTCCCGGAAAAATAGTTCATCGTTCCTTTTGTGCGTTGGGTTGGAGACCTTCTCGTAGTTCCATAGTCGGGGGGGAAAGGGCTGCTCCTGAGTCCTTATGCCTTGTGTTGAGTGTTGATTCTCTTGGGACCCAGCAGTTATTTCTTTACACACCTGCGTATTGTGGCAGCTCAATTATGTCAGTGGCTATGTCTGACAGACAGACCTCAAGTCAATGGTGCTCTGTTGGGCCATTCAGGTGACACCGGGCCTTTGTCCCGCCCTGGAGCACACAGCGGGCCCTGGGGGTCCCATGACATGGCTTTTATTCCCTTAGAGGGGTCTTCGCTTTTATTCTGGGGCAGACCAGGGATGAAAGGTGGGTGATCCGCTTTGTCCTGAGATTGAAGGGGACAGAGGAGGCGTCCAGTCCCACGCAGCTCTCCTCTGTCACCCTGTCACCGCCGTGAATAGCTTCCCGCAGACATGCGTCCCTGTGACTGTCTGACTGTCAGTGGAAATGCGGTCGCCTAGGGGCGGATGAACAAATTAAACAATTAACAGCTATTAATACTGCAATGTCAGGCGGATTCCAGAGGAAGCATCCTCTGTGCAGCCTCGAGGGGCCCAGGAAATGATGCCTCAGAGTGCGTCTTGATTAGTTTATCAAATTAACCAGCCAGTGAGCAGGGAGCTGGGGGACCGAGACGTTCCTCGTGCCTAGACGGGGTCGTGCCTCGGTAGGTCGTCGGCTGCTTGTGTCCGTCCTTTCTTCCTGGCCTTGGACGGCCATGTGGCAGGTGCTGAGGTGTGTGGGCCCAGCTGCTCCTTCATGCCACAGCCCTTAGTCACCTTCCCTAGAACTTCCTACTCCCAGGTGACCCCTGGGTGAGCTGGGCCCATGGTTCACTCTCCTGTCTCTCCCCACTTCCCATTTCTCAGCTCACGTGGCTGCACCCTCAGCCAGCTGGGCACCATGCACCCTCCTCCCTCTCTGAGAACCGGCTTCTCTTTGCCTTCCCAGCTATGCTTAGCATCTGCACCCCAAATAAGAGACCCCTGCCCGGCTGCATACTATCGGCTCCTTTTTTTTTTTATGCTCACCTGAGGACATTTTTGCATGTATCTTCAGATAGAGTGGGAAGGAGAAAGGGGGGGAGGGAGAGAGAGAGAGAGAGAGAAACGTCGATGTGAGAGAGACATATCGAGTGGTTGCCACCCACATGATCCCAACTGGGGCCAGAGAGAAACTGTAACCGAGGTCCGTGCCCTTAGCGGGAACCGAACTCAGGACTCTTTGGTCTGCGGGCTGACGCTCTAACTGCTGAGCCAAACCGGCCAGGGCACCATCAGCTCTTGACATGCGTACTGCCCTGCACCAGATCGGAACCCTCTCCTGAGGTCTGTTAGTCTAGGTGGAGCTAAAATTGATCACAAGCTTTTATTTTATTTAATTTTTTTCTTTATTGATTTTTAGAGAGAAAGAGAGGGAGAGAGAAATAGAAACATCGATGAGAAAGAACATCGATTGGCCGCCTCCTGCATGCCCCCCACTGGGGATCGGGCCCACAACCTGGGCATGTGCCCTGACCGGGAATCGAACTGGTGACCTCTTGGTGCTGGGTTGACGCTCAACCACTGAACCACATCAGCCGGGCGGCATTTTCACTTTTAATTGCAATCTTCCCAAATTGTTAAGATTTTCATTGCTGTGCCCACCAAGCCCACCCATTCCCAGACCAGGTTCACGTCCAGGCTGTTTGCCGATGGCTTGTGGTACCTGCCTCTTGTCCATTTTGCCTGAGGCTGGAGCCACGGCTCAGCAGGCAGGCCACAGGTATCTGAACAGGGACGCAGGTTTCCCCATCGCGGAGGCAGACAGGTTGGGGGGGACGGCATGAAGGGAGAGGGCAGAGGGAACTGTTGCACCCCGCCCCTCTCCCCAGGATTCTCGTCTGAGATCCCCCACAGCCACGGGAACTAGGTCACCACACTGCTTCCTTCCGCTGAGGGAACCGAGGCTCAGAGAGGTGAATCAAGTTCCCCAAAGTCACTCAGCTAGTGTTATGGGCTGATTGTGGCCCCTCAGACATCTACTTGGAAGCCCTAGCTGCCAGATTCCCTGCAGTACCCCAGAATGTGATTTTATTTGGAAATAGGGTCATTGCAGATATAATTAGTTAAAGATGAGGTGGACTGGGGCCGAGGGGGCCCTAATGCAGTGTGACTGCTGGCCTTATACGAAGAGGAGGACACAGGGAAGACGGCCATGTGAAGACGGAGACAGAGACTGAATTACGCTGCCACCGGCCAAAGAACCCTGTGGCTGCCAGAAACTTGGGGGGACATAAGTCTTTGGAGAGAGCGTGGCCCTGCCAACACCTTGATGTCAGACCCACAGGCTCCAAACCCTGAAGGAATCCATTTCCGTCGTTTGTGGGACTGGGTTAGGTCAGCCCTGGGAAACTAATAGAATTCGTAAGTCAAAGCTGAACGTCCAACCTGAGACAGTCTGAATGTAATTCCCAAGCTCAGTCATTTCTGTCACTCGATGAGTCCTATCCGGGCAACTTCAGTGGCCTTGGAGGTCAAGGACTTCCTTCCGGCCGTGCATTCCTGTACTCTCTGCCTCCAACGAGGGTGAAGTGATGGGAAGGTGAGGTCCAGTCCTGGCCGTTCCGTGGCTCCTCAGCCTCATGGCAGGAGATGGTCACATGGGCTGCAGAGTTATGGGAAGCAATTCTGTTTCAAATTCCCTCGTGGTCAGAGAGGGACTCTCAATCAACACACCCGCCGGCTCTGTGACCGTGTCGGGGTTATTGAACCGAATCCAGACATCATTAGTGTGATATGAGAGGAACGCACGGGTCCTGATTCCCACCTGTCCATCAGGGGCCCGCGAGGCTGTTTTGTTACTGTTTACAGGGTTGCCAGTAGAAGAAAACAACTGCTCATGTGCTGGTTTCCACGGCAACAGGGGGCGTGGCCTAACTTGGGAGGAAGTGGCTGGCAGCAAGCATCCATCCTGGGGCTGCAGGGCCAGTGTGGGGCCTTTGCTGAGCAGAGGTGGGCCTAAGCCCAGGAGGGTGATCAGAGGAGGGAAGGATGGGACCAGAAAGAGGACGCCTGAAAAATGACTTCCGAAGTCCTGGCTTGTGATTTCAGCTGGCATGGAGATTATTGGTCTGTCAGAGATGGTCCCCAGCTCTTAAAGGAAGATAAAATGGCAAGTCTCAGAGGCTAGGACCTGGCGGATGCTTCAAGAACAGTGTTCGTGATACGATCCACTGGCGTGCGAGGAGAAAAACAACAGAACTGCGTTTTAGATTTCTCTCTTATCTCTTACTTGAAAAACTTTATTTTTCGTACGTGCCTTGTAAAATTCAGAACATATTAATGAACTCATAGGTGTAGGAAATAAACAAGTGATATACTGAAGGACATACTCAGCTTTTGAAAACTGGCAAACGTATACGATCAAAGAAATTTGGGGACATTATTTTGGAAGATCAAACCATCAACCCATCCCCATCTCCAGGGCCCTCTCATCTTTCACACAGAGTTCTCTGTCCACTGAAACTTAACCTCAAACTTCACCTTTGGGCTTTGGGTTTTGATTCATGCTGTCAACAAAATTTCCCAATTAGAGGTGTGGAAAGACAAGAAACTCTCTGTTCAGGTCAAACCAGGGAAATGCAATCTCTGCTGGAAACTGAGAGTGTCCTCCACCCAGACAAAGGAGAGGTTGCTTTTTATAAAATTCTGACCCCCCCGTTCCCAAACGGTCCATTTTACCCATATCTGCACAGTTCTGAGTGCTCCAAATCCACAGTCCTGATTGGTTGGGCACCATGCATTCTGATTGGTTGTTATGGAGCAGTTCTGATTGGTCAGTGTAGATGCAAACAAGGATATAGTTGTGCAGTTCTGATTGGATGGGCACCATGTAGCCTAATCAGTTGTTATGGAGCAGTGCTTGTTGGTCAGTATAGATGCAAATGAAGATATAGTTGTGCATTCTGATTGGATGGGCACTATGCGTTCTGATTGGTTTGTTATGGAGCAGTTCTGATTGGTCAGTATAGATGCAAACAAGGGTATAGTTGTGCAGTTCTGATTGGATGGGCACCATGTAGCCTAATCGGTTGTTATGGAGCAGTGCTTGTTGGTCAGTATAGATGCAAATGAAGATATGGTTGTGCATTCTGATTGGATGGGCACTATGCGTTCTGATTGGTTTGTTATGGAGCAGTTCTGATTGGTCAGTATAGATGCAAACGAAGATATAGTTGTGCATTCTGATTGGATGGGCACTATGCGTTCTGATTGGTTTGTTATGGAGCAGTTCTGATTGGTCAGTATAGATGCAAATGAAGATATAGTTGTGCAGTTCTGATTGGATGGAGCAGGTCTCAGTCCATTAGTTGCAAGATGATACCAGGACCTCTGTTACAAGGGCCTGCTCAGTCGTCGGGAGCACAAAGCAGGAAGCTGGCAGCTCAGCTCAGTCTATAGCTTTTTGCTGAAATACAGGATATATGAGAGGCCTCTATCGGCAACAGCGGCTAGACTCCAGTAATGAATTTGTGCTCAGTTAACTGGGAGGAGTCCTCCTGGAAGGTATATTTCTTCTAGAGAGAACCAGCATGAACCCGGTGGATTTGGGAGGCAGCAGAGATCTGGGGTCTCAGGGGTTGGGAGTCTCCTGCTTGCCTGGAGGAATGGCTGATCTTCTTACTTCTGGCTGGGTCACAGGCATCAAGTCCTCTTTGCCCTTGAAGCTGGGCGAGTCCCTCCCTCCCTCCCTCCCTCCCTTCTTTCCTTCCTTCCCTCCTTTCCCCCTCTGTCTTTTCTTTCATTCTTTTATTCATATATTCATTTAATAAATGCTGAATTTTTGCCCAGTGAAATATACTGAAGTTGGTTTTGTGGGAGACTCCAGTTAAGTATACTGTGATCTTAGTTCTCAAGGTATTTAGTGATTATTAGGGGAGATAAGAAATCTATAGAAAGGGAGACAGACAGACAGACAGGCTGTGAGGTGCACACGTACATCGCTAAGGCATACCTAAGGTAGGAGCAATCCCTGCAGCTCTCTAACCACACTCACCTTTGCTTATTGAGCCAGAGTTTGGGCTATGGCTTTTATATATATCATCCCCCTGCACCACCACTATTTGAAATATTAGAGTCGCCCAAGGAGGCAGGTCCTAAAATTAAGCCTTAGTGAGATGAAGTTACTTACCCAGAGTCATGTCCCTCTCTCCTTCAAAGTCCTCTCGTGATGTACCCTCATACTCAACACAGAACCGAAACTCTTTCCTCTGGCCTATGAGGTCTTACAGGGTCGGCCCACTCAAACCTCAGCCTGCCGTGCTCCAGCCCCTCTCATTCCTGTAGCTGCCCAGACCCCCAGCTTGTCCACATTGAGCCTTTGCTGCCCTTGTCTGCTAGCATGAGATTGTCTTCCTGTAGGTCTCAGATCAAAGCCCCCTTCTCAAGAGAGCCCTTTTGGACCACCTGGGCTCCCCAGCTAGACTCGACCCTCTAGGCCCCGTTTGATGTATTTCCTTCCTAGCACGTATCATCTCTGAGTATTTCCATCCCCTCCCTGCAGAATGACTGCCCACGAGAGCTCTCTGTCTCGTGCACCACACTTAGGACAGTCCAGTGCATGGCTGGCTCTCAATCGAGAAATGTCAATTCAGTGAAAGAATATATATCTGGTCCTAGAATTGGATGTCAAGGGCATTTTAGAGCAGAAAGCTTGGAGGTGGAAGGGGGGAGAGAAAGACAATCTGCAGAGGAGGTCAGAGTGGCCGGAGGACAGGAAGGGCTTGTCAGACAGCAGCAGAACCCGAAAGGCTCATCCGCCACAGGGGACCATCTCCACTTCCCTCTGGGACAGCCCTGAGTGTCAGGCTAAAGAGTGTGAACTTGATCTGTTGAACTACAGTTGTGGCAAAGGAGTTCAGCCTGTAAGTCAAGGTTATATAAGTTTGGCATGGGGCCATAATTGCTACCAGTGTTTAAAAAAAAATCATATGACTCTTGATTGGAAAGACTGTTTTACCTTTTTAGACTTTGTATGGAGGGGGGGGGAGAAAGAGAGAGAGAGAGAAACATACATCAGTGTGAGAGAGGAGCATCGATTGGTTGCCTCCTGCATGTACCCTGACCCAGGTTGGAGATCAAACCTGCAACCCAGGTATGTGCCCTTGACTGGGAATCGAACCCAAGACCCTTCAGTTCATAGGCCGATGCTCCAACCACTGAGGCACACCGGCCAGAGCCCTTTGAGACATTTTCATGGGTCATGCACAGTTTTCTTCCCTGGATGGAAGAGGCAAAGCGAAGGGAAGGCCAGGCCTGTCTGATGCCCTGGGGCAGACCAGGCATGCTGCCCACTCATGGTGCCCATGACTGTGAAGTATGGAAAGCCATACCTCAGAGAGGGCACCTGGGTTTGACCTCACCATCCACTCTGTGGAGGGGAGACCTAGAGTTTAATTCATTGGGATTGAAGTCAAGACATGCCATGAGCAAGAGACCAGGAACACTCCAGGTGCTTGTGGGACAAAAAGGAATTGTGTTGACTCTGGAGCACATGGCTATTGTGCCTTGGTGGGGAGAGGACTTGGTTGGGAGTGAAGCTGCCATTAACTCTAGAAAGAGTCCCCCCCCCCCCCCCCCCGCCCTTCCCAATTTGCACACAATTCTTCCATGGAAGTATTTCCCCTAGGTCAGTATTTCTAGACATGTCCATGAAAGGCACCCCCACTGGACTGGGAAGAACCCAATGCGGTTTGTTTCAAGCAGTCTAATGGGTTGTTATGGAGCAGTGCTTATTGGTCAGTATAGATGCAAATAAAGATATAGTTGTGCATTCTGATTGGATAGGCACTATGCGTTCTGATTGGTTTGTTATGGAGCAGTTCCTCAGAATATGCCATCCCTCAGAATACGTCTGTGTTGATCTGAAAACGATTTATATGAATTCAACATTTTATATTGATGTCTGTTTTGCTACCAAATAATGCTTAAAATGATCATCGGGTAAAACATACTATAATTATCTTTCCTCCCACTATCCGAATCATTGGACAAAATGGATTTATTTTATTTTATTTTTTTGAGAAAATGTGCTCTGTGGATGCTGGCCCCATGTGCAGGATGAATGATGCTAAGCCCTTGGCTGTGGAGGTCTATGGAGCCAGGGAGTTCTATTGCCAGAACTTGGCCATTGTGCCCACGAACTGACCAGAGCTATTCCGAGGTGCAGGGGGCTGGCTCATTTCCTGGGAGTTGAGAGCATGGAATAGGGTGGGAAGAACCCTGGACGAGGTTGACTCTCATCAGTATCTTTGTTTACGAGTGTCGATGGGGCTGGCAGATGCCTCGCATTAGCATTATTTAGACATTAAGAGATTCTAATTGGAGACAAACATGTGTCCTCATCACAGTTGACCTTATTTATGGAGTGGCTGACATCTGAATGTCAAATTTGCATCCGTGAATTCTCTCCTCTAATAACCACTTTAGTATGTAAATAACTGACTCGCAGCAGAAAGGAATATACGTGCTATTCTGATGATGCTGGGAAGAGGCGTCTTCCTTCCACACACACAGACGGGAGGGCTGGTTTCTCCCTTTCATTGTGGGGCAGTGGCTAACAGGTTGAGCCCGAAAGACAGACACACTTGACCTCAAATCAGCAGATGTGCAGAGAGTTCCTGCTTGGCTGACAGTTGGCTGGGTCTGGGGGAGATCCAGGTCAGGGAGATTGGTCTGCCGCCGATAACCTGACGCTCTCAAAGGCGGAACGAGAAAGGAACCCAAATCAGTGCGTTTCACTGTGCTGCGTGGCAGTCACAGGGAGAAGAGCAAGTGACACTCTTTTGTGCTTATATCATTGAGGGGGGACCTTATCCTATTGAATAAGGATGTGATTAGCCCCAGGAACCCAGGCCCTTCTAGCTCTTCCTCTTCACCATCCTCATGTTGCCCCGTAGTTGCAAAGTGGCTGCTTCACCTCCCAGCCTCAGGTCCACATTCCAGGCAGGAAAGAGGCAGTGGGAGGGGCTAAGAAGAAGGCCTCCCCTTCAAACCGAAGCCCTTCTTAGCAGACTTGCAACTTGCTCTTTTTGGCCAGAGACATCCCAGAACAGCCCTAGTTGGAGGAGAGAATTGTGGGTGAGGATTGCGATGAGTGGTCTGTCAGAGGTACCTTGAAGGAGACATTGATGCTAGGGGTCCAGGTAGAGGCTTGACGTGTGTTGGGGGGTTCGCTGGGGGGTAAGCATGAGAGAAGATAGAACAGTGTAGTAAGGAGTGAAGAACAAAGTTGAGAGGTGGTGAATGGAGTGGACACCTGAGCAGGACCAGGTGACCTTGAGTGTATTTTCGGGGAAGGAAAGGATGCAGGATTCCCTGGCTGTGTGGTGGGTGGGGTCGGGGGCTGCACAGCTGCGTCAGAGGGCCCTGACATGGTCCAACCCAGCCCCGCCAGTGCTGGCGTTCTAGAAGCTTCCTGTCCGTAGAGACCAATCGAGATGGCCAAGCCTGTGTCCATGGTAGCCGGGTTCCCATGGACTCGCCACACTGAGTACAGGCGTCAAGGCCCTACCCATTCCCATCTCTCCACTGCCAGAGATATGGGCAGGGCTAACAGTAATGAAAGAATCACTCCTACGGATCATGGTGTTAACTAGGGCAAGTTGGCTGCTAGCATATTTGCTCCTTGGGCAGTATTTCTCGAGTGCCTACTGCATGCACAGTGCTGTCCGTGGTGCTGAGTGAGCGCCGTGTGAGCCAGGGCTGCTGCTGAGGGCTTGCACTCCGGTGCGTGGGTTGACGCTCAACCACTGAGCCGCACCGGTGGGGCAAGGGCCGACATTCTGATGGGGAAGCCAAGACATAATCAATAGCATGCTGGGCTTAGGCACAGGCTGTCACCCTCAGTATCAGATGACACCCTCACGTGGGTGGTTCACACAGAACGTGCATACGTGGGAGCTCAGAAAAGTGGGTCACTGTGTCAGTGGGCACAGAGCGGAGCGGGTCACTGGGTCAGTGGGCACAGAGAGAAAGGCCTCATGGAGGAGGTGCCATGTCATGTGTGGATCTTGAAAAGATGGTAGGGGTTGACTGGAAAGCAGGGAGAAGGGGAACATTCTAGGTTAGGGCAGAGGCTGAGAAAGGGGGGATGTAGGACAAAGCCATCACCCCCGTAGGGGAGGGTGAGGAGTGGGTCCAGCTGAGTGTGAGGGGGAGATGGGTGTGAGGTCATGTGGGTGTGGAGAGCTGAGATGGGTCTCGAAGGAAAGAGGAGTGAGGGGAAGGGATGGTCCTGGGTTCAAATCCCGACTCCACGAACTCACCACCATGTGTGTGTCTTTGAGAAAATGGTCCACCTTCTCAGAGGCTCAGAAGTGTCTGTTAAACGCAAGCCACGGTGCCGACCCTGAGGTGCGTGGCATGGTAAATTGCGGCAGTATTTACAAACCAGAGCTGGGGAGTTGGAGTCTAAGAAACCTGGGTTTGATCCCAGTCATGATGTGACCTTGGACAAATCCCCTAATTTCTCTGGGCCTTCGTGTCTTCGTTTATCAAACAGGTTTATTAACAGCGTGTTCTACATTGTAATAATGTCACCTCCGTGCCTGTCAGGGTTCGTCAAGTTCTTGAGAAGCACAGGCATGTATTCTGGAAGTGAAGCCTAAGAGAAGTGTGTTAGAAGGTGTTCTGGAGCACCTGGCTTTCTCGGGAGGGCCAGATAGCCAGGTGTGGAAGGCCTGCGGGCTGCTTGGGGGCCTGCCTGCACCCCAACTCCACTCCAGTGGCGATACCCCTCCACCACCACAGGGTCAGGTACTGAGCTTGCCCTGCCAGGTTGGTACTGGGCATTGTCACCTGCATCTCTGACCCTGGATGGGGATGTTCCCACTAGCATCCTTGCTACAGTGACTTTTATGTTATGGGCCATAAGCTCCCCAAGGGGAAACTTTTGGATGCACCTCATGGGCATTATTGGGTCACACACCAGTACCCTGGTGGCATGGGAACCTGGATGGTGAGTTCCAGAGCCCTGGTTGGGGGAGGAGAGTTCTTAGAAAGAGGGGAAATCCCTACACAAAGAAAAGGCATTGAAGTCCGGCTGGTGTGGCTCAGTGGTTGAGCGTCGACCCATGCACCAAGAGGTGGCTGGTTCAATTCCCAGTCAGGGCACATGCCCAGGTTGTGGACCTGATCCCTAGTGGGGGGCATGCAGGAGGCAGCCACTCGATGTTCTCTCTCATCGATGTTTCTATCTCTCTCTCTCCCTTCCTCTCTCCCTAAAATCAATAAAGGGAATTTTTTTTTTTTAAAAACAAGAAAAGGTGTTGAAGGTGTTGGGTACCCCAAACATGACTAGTACCCCTCCAAAGCAGCTTATCAGGTTCTTCTGAGTACTAAATGATACAGTCCATGGCAAGCACTTTGCATGGTGCCTGAAGCAGTAATCAAGCAGAAATGCTAGCTGTTAGTATTATTGACTATTAACGACAAATGTGGCCCAGCCCGTGACCTTAGCTTTGTAGCACAGCCTCTGAAAAGGTGACCCGAAGGCTCCTACGTTTATCTCAGGAGCAACCCTTTCCCTCCATTGAGGAATTGAACTTACTGACTTGCAGTGGGAATGGAACCTTCCTGTCCGTCTCCTTCCTGATGGCCTTGCCCACCCGACAGGCTTGTCCCCATGGGAAAAGCTCCATGAGAACCTGTTCCTTGGTGAGCATGTGCTCAGGACTTGGAGTTCAGTCATCTTACTGAGCTCCTTGGCTCATTCAGACCCATAGGAGGGATTCAGGACACCCTGGGGCTGGACAGGTCCTGGGCTTAGACCCATAATATCCCTAAACCAGCGCTGTGCTGATAAGTGATTGTGGGGAAAAGGCCCCGACTTGTTGCATTTACCAATTCCTGTAGTGTAAATACTGCCACCATGACCAGTTCCGAGATCGATGTGACGTCTCCGTGGGAAGCGTTGGGAAAAGTACTCAGTAGACTCTAGGGGCCAGTAGCAGCTGGTTTGGGCTCACCACTCCCTGGACTCTGCTGGGGGTGGGCTCTCAAAATTTTACCTTTCTTCTTAAGAAAACAACAACAATTCTTTAAATTCATTTTAGAAAGAGAGGAAGGGAGAGGGAGAGAGAGAGAGAGAGAAACATCGATGAGAGAAACATCGATTGGCTGCCTCCTGCACGCCCCCCACTGGGGATCGAGCCCACAACCTGGGCATGTGCCCTGACCGGGAATCGAACCCGCGACCTCCTGGTGCATGGGTCACCCTCAACCACTGAGCCACACTGCCAGGCTCTTCTTTTTAAATTTAACTTTTTCCCTCTAATTGCCAAAGGCTAGTTGTAGAACACTGGAGTAACGAGAGATACAAAAGAAAAAGCAGAGTAAGCCACAACTTAACATTTTAACTTTTTTCATTGCTGTATTATTTTCTTCTTTGGCTCGCATCACATGAGATTGATGACATTCAACCACTGGGACCTATAAAAAAGGGAATTTTATATATGGTTACACACAATACATTTCACATTATATGTATAGCTTTATGGCTTACTCTGCATATCCAGTTATATCCTAAACATTTCCTCATGTAGTTAAATTATCTTTGAGGGTTCTCTTCTGGTAAGTTGGATGTTTGGCCATAATTTACTTGATAATTTATTTTATTGTCGGATAATTGAACATTTCTCTTTCTCCTTCCTCCCTCTCTCTCTCTCTCTCTCTTTTTTGCCTTGATAAATAACGCTGATACAAACATTATTGTAACATTAATTTTTGTCCTTATCTCTGAACAATTATTTATGATGCAAACTAAGAAGAGAAACAGTTTGAACAATTCAAAAAGTCTCGATGCATTAATGCCTAAATACTTGCCTCAAATTTGGCTAATTTATCCTCTAAGTAGCAACATAGGAAAATGTAGGGTTTCCAGCAAAGCGGCCATCGATGAGTATTGCCTTTTATTTTTCTCTTCCCCAAGTGCGTCGGAGAAAAATGGTAGAAGTAGATTAGGTCTGCTTCACAGTTTAGAGATTTGCAGTAACAAGTGGAGAGAAGAATGAAGGGAGGCTTTTGTCTGAGCCTCCGTTCTGACCATCAGCCTTCAACCTCCTTGTAATACCCCCATCTCGCCCTCCTCCCCACCCACCCCCCTTCCGTGACCTTCTCTGCTCCTAGTGTGTCAACGGGTGGCCCTCCCAGGCTCGATGGCTGCTCGTTTTTTATTTCCGTCGAGATGGAGCTGAATGACTCTCATTTGGTGCGGGTGACTCAGCCCGGCAATCATAGCACATTGTCGGAGCAGAGAGAACCGGTGTGGGTGGCTTGTCAGGCCTTGGGCACGGGGCCCTATCCTGTTGCTGCCGCTTGCTTGTGTCAGTTCATTTCCAACTTCATCCTATGCGCGCCAGCATCGCCAGCCTGGCTTCTCCCGCGCACCTCGGCGCTGGCCAAGGGCAGGGGGACAGGCGGGCGGGCAGGAATAGCACTGTGGGTGGGCGGGAACCGAGGGAGGATGTGGTTGGGTGGAGGGAGGAATGAGCAGTGAGTTAGAAAATCCTCCAATTTGCTTGGCTGGTGTGGCTCGGTGGCTGAGCATCAACCCTGCACCAAGAGGTCGCCGGTTCGATTCCCGGTCAGGGCACATGCCCAGGTTGTGGGCCCGATCCCCAGTGGGGGGCATGCAGGAGGCGGCCAATCAATGCTCTCTCTCATCGATGTTTCTAGCTCTCTCTCCCTCTCCCTTCATCTCTCTCTAATATCAATAAGAGACAAAATATTTTTTAAAATCCTCCAATTTGGTTCCCACCATCAAAGCTAAAAACTCAAGTCACATGGGAGTAAGGTGTCGCCTTTGTCCACCACCAGCTGATTGTGCATTTAGGCCCAAAGAGGGTAGAACTGTGGGCTGTCAGGGAAGGACGCTGTCCCAGCCCGAGTGGCCCGTGCCTGGCTCGGGCCCTGCAGCGGGGTCTCTGGTCTCTGGTCTCTGGTCCAGAGTGGCGGGTACTCACTGTTCCACGTTGCAGTCTGGGTGGGGCACTCTGGCTAGACCAGGCTGCCAGAGCCCCTCACACCGGCCGACCCGGAGATTATACCAGGACGACGTTTCACCCACACTTAGTCCTTGCTGTCACCTTCTTCCATTAAACTCAGAGCACCCCGCCCTGCTGTCCCGTGCTGTCCCCTCTCTGCTACGTGCCCGAACGCCCCCATTCTATCTCTTTACCACTCTCCTTCCCATTTATAGATCTTCCCAGCTGCCATTTTATTTTAAATGAGGGGTGAGCTGATATCAATCAAGGTTGATTTCACAGCCAATCAGCTCGACACAAGACACGCATCTGTGAAAAGAAGCATCTCAGGGAAGTTAAATAAGGCTCTGCCAAGGGCTTCCTGATATTAGGCTTGGAGGCGCCGGAGCTGGGAGGAGACAGAAATGATGGGATCAAGCTGGGACAAGAAGGTGGCCCTGGATGAGTCAGCCACTCAATGAGTTCTCTTTTTACATTTTTTAAAAATTGATTTTAGAGAGAGAGAAAGGGAGAGAGAGATAGAAACATCGATGTGAAAGAACATCGATGGGCCGCCTCCTGCACGCCCCCCACTGGGGATCGGGCCCACAAGCTGGGCATGTGTCCTGGCCGGGAATCGAACCAGCGACCTCTCGATCCATGGGTCAATCAATACTCAACCCCTGAGCCACATCGGCCGGGCTTCACGGGTTTTCGGAGGTAGAAGGACACACCAAAATGTTTAAGATGGGGTCCTTGCCAGAGGGTGTTATGGTCGATTTTTGAGAGATGGAAGAAATTAGGAAGAAAACAGAGCAAACAGCGGACATTTCAGACAGCTTATTAAGTGCCCTGTCACATGCTGGACCCCAAGCGGAAGCGACAGTGTCCCTCAGCCCTGCCCCTGAGCTGTGTGTGGGACGGACCCGTTTGCCGGGAGCCGTGGTCACTGCAGAGACAGACCAAGTGGACTGAAGTCCATGTGCCCGGCAAGGACAGGTGTGGTGACTGAGAAGGTACCACCTAGAGGGTAGGGTCCTAGAGGTGCCTCAAAGCCATCTTGCTCGCTGGACCAGGCGAAGCGTTTTCAAGGGGCTGGGGGGACAGGTTTGCCGAAGTGTTGGTGGGGTGAGTTTTAACCAGAGGACATTGGAACTTGGCCATTTGTGGTAAAGGATCTCCCTGGACAGTGGGCCCTTGGCTTCTGAAAGGGTTCTACTGTCCAGGTTCCAGTTATGTCCTGGTCTTTGGGTTCTGTGTGGGGCAGGGGGAGAGGGGTGCCGCTTTGGTCCTGGGTGCAGCTGGAGGCCAAAGCTCTCTCTTCTGCACGCGCCTTGGCTGCGTGGCGTGTGGTTTGGGTCTGTTGTCTCTGAAAGACAACTGAGCACCTGGTCGAACCGTTGTGATCTGGTTCTGCAGTTACACCAAGGTCCTCTGCACACACACACGGGTGTGCCCGGCTAGGGCCAGGCCCTCCAGCAGCCCCGTCGGGGAGATGAAACTCGTGTCCTACAGTCTCCCGCTGGGCGACATTTCTCGATGCTTTTCTAGACTTAACGTGTCCAGGTTAGGCTCTGAGAAATGACAGAGCGCGCTGTTCTTCCCTGGCCCCGTGGTCACATGGCTTCGTGTGTTTTTCATGGAAGCTCGTATTTCATTTAAAATGTCAAAATACTGCCCACACATGGCCAGAACCCAGCGGAGAGGATGGAGTCCCTTTGTGAGACCTGCCAAATGGGATTCGGTGCTTATCTGATCATGAATCGTGAGAGCTTTGGGGACAGATGGTGTAATCATATCCAAGAATAATGCCCTTTCAAGAGCCACGCTAATTGGATCACATGGTGTAAGAAGTTCACATCTGTCAGATGAGCCGTCGCACATGGCAGGGGCTGTGTCCTGAAACTTCGGTTTGCTCCTCATCCAGAAGGGTCAGAGCTGGCTTCCGCGTGTCCAGTCAACCTCTGCAGGGTGTTAACCGCATTGATTCATTCACTCACTCCCTCATTCATCCATCCTGTCCATAGGTTGTCAGTTCCTTCCATATTTCGGACACTCTTCTTCATGTTCTCGCATCTAGAAGCTTTCCAGCCCTGGCCGGTTTGGCTCAGCGGTTAGAGCGTCGGCCTGTGGTCCAGAGAGACCCGGGTTCGGTTCCCGCTAAGGGCACATACCTCGGTTGCAGTTTGTCCCCGGCCCCGGTTGGGTCGTGCAGGAGGCAGCCACTCGATGTGTCCCTTTCACGTCGATGTTTCTCTTCCTCTCTCTCTCTTCCTCCCACTCTATCTGAACAACAACAACAAAAGGGGAAAATGTCCTCAGGTGAGGATACAAAATCCTTATATGTGGGGCATGGTGGCTAATGAGTAAGTAGACCAATACATCGATGATATCAGTGCAGGTAACGATAAATGCTATGAACCGCGAGTGTTTGGGTGTGTGTGTTGGACATGGGGGCAGGGGAGCGCATGAGGACTCGGTGGGGACATTTCTGCTTATGTCCGAATGGTGACGGGAGCCAGGCATGTGGACGCCCGGGGAGGAGGGTGCCGGGAAAAGACAGCAGCAAAGGGAAACACCCCTGAGTGCAAGATGAACTCGATCTGTGTAAGATCAGGGTCAGTGTGGCGAGTAGCTAGGGAGTGAGGGGCAGAGTGGGCCAGGCTGAGGTCAGACGTATAGTCAGGGACCAAAATGGAGAAATTTATTTTAATAAAGCCTAACACCAGTGAATACTTACGCCATGCCACTCGACATATAGTGACTCATTAACATTTTAAAAAAAATTATTTATTTATTAGAGAGATAGAAAAATCGATGAGAGAGAAGCATGGATTGGCTGCCTCCTGCATGTCCCTTACTGGGGATCAAGCCCACAACCCGGGCATGTGCCCTGACCGGGAATCGAACCGGCGACCTCTCGGTGCATGGGTCGATGCTCAACCACTGAGCCCCACCGGCCGGGCTTTAGTCTTCTCTTTAGCTGTCCTTAGTTTGTTCATTCACACATTCATCGTTTTCCTCACCAGATTTCCACGGTGCATAGCCCACAGCTAGTGTTACTAGAAAGGAGGGGGCATGCCCACCAGCCAGACCCCCCACTCCACACACACATTAAAAGGCCGGGCTTTCTTTTACACCTGAGAAAAACCCGAGACCCCTTCTAATTTGCCTTATAATCTCTGGGGAAGAGGAGTCTCAAGATCTCAGGGAGATGGGATTTGAAGTCCCCCCCAGAGAAGGGAGAAGACCTTGGGGTCAGGTAGTACATTTCAGACGGGAGATTTGGAGGGGTACGGACAACTGTATTTGGAAGAGGCCACCCCACTATACACACCCTCCTCCCACTTGGCAAAGTCCTATTAATTCTTTTTTTTTAATTTTTTTTTTTATCCTCACTCGAGGACATTTTTTGATATTTTTTTCAGATAGAGTGGGAGGGAGAGAGAGAGAGAGAAACATCGACACGAAAGGGACACATCGAGTGGTTGCCACCCACACGACCCAACCAGGGCCGGGGACAAACTGCAACCAAGGTACGTGCCCTTAGCAGGAACCGAACCCGGGTCTCTCCGGACCGCAGGCCGATGCTCTAACCGCTGAGCCAAACCGGCCAGGGCATAGTCCTATTAATTCTTTAGGGTCCAGCAGGAAGGTGAAGCTTTTCCTGACCTCCGAGACCCCTGCCCACGTGTCCGATGTTTCTGCTATAATGTTGATCACATTAAATGACCAGCTAACCATACTTCTCTGTTTGGCTGCAAACTCTTTGAAGTTGGGCATCACAGTGTTGTGTCCTCTTTACCCAACACAAGCCCCCACATAAAAAGCTCAATGCATTTTTGCTGAATTTAAATGCAGAGGCAACTCCTCTTGTAGGGACTCCATGCTCGGCAAGCATCCTTCTGGTAATTGGACTTCCCTGGTAGCTGCCGCCGGTGGAGCAAATGCCGGTTCCGGCAGATGGATGTGGATGTCGGGCCACGCGACAGTGCATCCGTTTCTAGCAGGAAATTAACAAATTGCAGCCCTGCTGTACACATTCAGAGTCGGTTGAATAAATGCCTTGCTTATGGGCACAGCTCAATTATCCAAATACAGATAATCCTCCTAGCCTATTATTTACAGACCGAGTTTTATTGATTATCTCGAATTTGCTCTCTTCTTGAGCTGAGCCCAGGTGCTTTCCTCCTCCCTTGTGTGGGTGATTGAAAACCGGCACTGGATGCATCCCAGTCAGAAAGGTAGACGGGACTCCTTCACATGGTGGGCTCAGGGCAGCACTTCAAAAGGGCAAAGGCGAAAGATTGGATGTCACGTAACGTCACTTTCTCCTTATTCTATTGGTCAAACCAGTCACAGGTCCGACCCACATTCAACAGAAGGGAAGTAGGCTTTAACCTTTGATGGGAAGAGCAGCAAAGGGGCATGCATTCCAGGGGTGAGCAGAATTGCAAACAGGAAGTCAACGTTCTTCCCTAGCCTCTAAAACACTGCCTTTTAGTCTACGGTACCATAATTCTTACCCATTGTCCATATTTGATATTTGCATTATTTCCTTTCAAGCTGTCACGGACTTTGTTGCAAGAACAGGAAGTTTTGTATATTTGTTTAATTTTGCATACTTTTTTTTTTTTTTTTAAGTCAAGAGTGAGAAATCCCTGCCTTGGTTCAGAGTCCACCTTTATCACTTACTAGATGCGTGTTCAGGGGGAAATCACTTAGCATCATTGTGCCTCAGGTTTCTCATGTGCAAAATAGAGGGAAAAAAATGACTCATCTCATTTCTTCCTAGGAAGATTAAATAGATACTGAGTATAAAATGATCAATAACTGTTGATCATTTTTAAGAGAAATTTCTACAAGTGATAGTATTAGGAGGTATAGAAATATTTAAGATGTTTGCTATATATTAAAACATTGAAAGACCTATTTTTTTTGTTATTGAATTTATTGGGGTGACATTGGTTAATAAAATTATACAGGTTTCAGATATACAATTCTACAGTAGATCATCTGGGTATTGATTTGGGTATTCACCACCCCAATCAATCTCCTTCCATCACCTTCTATGCCCCCTTTACCTTCTACCTCCATCCATTACCCTCTTCCCTCTGCCAATCATCATACTATTTTCTGCGTTCATGGATCTTTCTTTCATTGCTTAATCCCTTCGTTCTTCTCACCCATTCCCCAATCCCCTCCTCTCTGACAGCTATCTGTCTGTTTTCTGTATCCATGAGTTTGTTTCCACTTTGTTAGTTTATTTTGTTCATTGCATTTCATATGTAAGTGAAATTCTATAGTACTTGTGCTTCTCTGACTGGCTTATTTCTCTTAGCATAATACTCTCCAGGCCCATTGATGCTTTTGCAAAAGATGAGATTTCCTTCCTTTTTTACGGCTGAGTAGTATTCCATTGTCTAAATGTACCACAGCCTTTTTATCCACTCAATTACTGATGGGCACTTGAGCTGCTTCCAAATCTTGGCTGTTGTAAATAACACGGCAATAAACATAGGGGTCCATATGTTCTTTTGAATTTGCGTTTTGAGTTTCTTTGGATATATTCCCAGAAATGAAATTGCTGAATCACAAGGTAGTTGAAGGAACCATGTTTTTTTTTTTTTTTTTTATCCTCACCCGAGGATATTTTTCCATTTTTTGTACAAATAGAGTGGGAGGGAGAGAGAGGAAGGGAGAGAGAGAGAGAAACATCGACGTGAAGGGACACATCGAGTGGCTGCCACCCGCACGACCAACCAGGGCCGGGGACAAACTGCAACCAAGGTACGTGCCCTTAGCGGGAACCGAACCCGGGTCTCTCCGGACCGCAGGCCGACGCTCTAACCGCTGAGCCAAACTGGCCAGGGCTGAAGGAACCATGTTTTAAATTAAAATGAAGAAAACCAAGTTCAACCTTTATACACCAGTGGTTAAGAACTCAGACTTTATTGTTTTCTTTTCTTTTCCTTTTTTTAGAGAGAGAGGAAGGGAGAGATAGATAGAAACATCGATGTGAGAGAGAAACATTGATTGTCTGCCTCCTGCATGCCCCTTCTGGGGATCAAGCCTGCAACCTGGGCATGTGCCCTGATTGGGAATCGAACCGGGACCTCTCAGTCCATGGGATGATGCTCAATCCACTGAGCCACACCACTGGGCAAGAACTCAGACGTTAGACCAGAAACCAGCAAACTACTGCCTGTGGATTGCTTTTGGAAGGAGGGTTTTTGTGGAATGCACGGTGTCTTTTGGTGTGTGTGTCATCTGTCACTGCATTTGCGGGGCCACTTGGCCCGCAAAACTGGAAATATTTGCTATCTGACCCTTTATAGAAAGTTTCCCAGCCTCTGGGTTGGTGTAAGAAAGGCCAGGGTGCGAATGTGTTCTCTTCTCCACCCTTGGTGCTGGTGGCACAGTGCCTGGTGAAGGGAGACTCTCCAACTCTCCGCCTGCTGGGGTGGGTACTGGGCAAGCAGGCAACCAAATGACTTGACACCAGCTGAAAGGGTTCCATAGAGCTGCAGCTGCGTAAGTGCGAGGTTTTAGGTGTGATATGGGTATGGACATGGGTCCTGAATGTGCATGTCTATCTGTATGTGTGTGTCTGTGTATACAAGGAGGGTGGGCAAAAGTAGGTCTGTAGTTGTTTGTATGCGAAACACGGAGTTTATTCTTGTATTATTATTTATTAACTATTGTATTCTTTTCCATACGAATAATTGTAAACCCATATTTGCCCGACCCTGTATGTGTATGTGTACACGTGTGTATGTATATGTGGGCATGTGAATGTGTGTGTGTGTGTGTATGTGTGCGTAGCCAGAGGACCAGAACAGTAGTCATTCTCCCTGAGTGGTTTTGAAAGTTTTCTTTCCTTAAACTTTATTTTTCCTTTATTGATTTCAGAGAGAGAGGAATAGAGAGGAAAAGAGAGATAGAAACATGGATGAGAGAATTGATTGGCTGCCTCCTGCATGCCCCCTACTGGGGATCGGGCCCACAACCTGGGCATGTGCCCTGACTGGGAATCAAACTGGCGCCCTCTTGGTGCAGGGTTGATGCTCAACCACTGAGTCACACCAGCCGGGCGAGTTTTCTTTACTTTAAATAGCATTGTTGACATGACCATTGGAAAGACAAAAAGAAGGTAGTCAGGTAGGAGTCTTTCAATGTGCCTGTTCACCAGCAACCAATGGCAACCCTCCCTGCTTGCCCTGCTCCCTCCCACTTCCAAAGCTGGACCTGGCTGCCTTCTGCATGCCTCACACCGCCTAAGTGAGGCCAGGCCCCTCGCCTTCACTGGGTTGACCAGAGCGCCGTCCTGGGCCCTCCCGTCCATGGACTGCAACAGAGGTACTTGTTAGGTCTGAGCACTCCCATCTAAGCTGGACATTGGTGAACTTAGAGACTTAGTGCGTGCTACCTTCTCTTATCCTGTGAAGGAGGCCTTACTGTCTTTACTGTATAGATGATTAGATATAGATATAGGTATAGATATGGATATAGATATAGATATGGATATGTATCCATGTAAGGACTGGAGCTGGGATTTGATCTAATCAGCTCCAAAGGTTTTTTTTTTTTTTTTTTTCCTACTGCACTAGAGAATCAGTAGTCTAGCAGGACAAAAAAAGGCCATCATACAAACATTATAAGTCAAGTCAAGATGAAATATATTCCATTTAAGAGGTAGATAAATGCTAGACGAATTCAGAAGAAAGGAAAACCTTATCTAGGTGGAAGCATTTACATTTACTCTTCATTCCATAGGACTAAGAGAAGAAAAGGTGGTTTTGCCCCAAATCTGAGGTTTTCGGTAAAATTAGGGGGTTGAAGGGAAGGCAGCAGATCAGAATATGTTGGGTCACATTGGGGAGGTGAATGATATGCTTCAGTCACCTGTAAAACAAAGAAGTTGACTTTGGGCTGTGTAAAGAGTAGGCGGAGGACAGAGGTTGCATCAGACCATCTCCCAGGAGGGACCCAGACGCTACTGTCTTCAGTGGTGACTTTGGGAATGGGTCTGTCATGGACTCAAGAAAATGTCTTAGGCAGAGTCATCATCACTGCAACTGGGCTCTTCCTCTCGGCTCTCACGGTCATTGGTGAGCCCATCGAAGTGCCGATGGCATTGGTGAGCCCATCGAAGTGCCAGGGTGAGGTGGTCTAGGGTGCCCTGTCTGCCCATACAGCCCTGGAAGGGACGAAGACTTCTCCTCCGCTACTCTTCAGAGAGGTCTTGAGAACCAGGCAGTGATAAATCAATAGCACTGATAGGTATGACGATTCGTTTAAAACGCTGTTTTCCTCATTACCATTTACATTCAGTCTCATTTTGTATCAGTTTCACGTGTACGGCACAGTGGTTAGACAATCATATACTTCACAAGGTGTTCCCGTGGCTGTGTTCAGGGCGCACTTGGCACCACACAGAGTTATTACAATACGATCGACGACATTCCCTGTGCTGTAGTTGAGACTCCCGGGACCACTGTAACTCTCAACTTGTACTGGTCAACTCTTCCCCCCTTTTTACCCAACCCCCACACCCTTCCCTGCTGACAGCCGTCACTCTGTTCTCTGTACCTGGGAGTCTGTTTCTGTGTTGTTTGTTTGTTTATTTTGCTCTTTAGAGCCCTCCTGGAAGTGAAGTCACATGGTATTTATTTGTCTAGCGTTGACAATCTGTGTGCAGACAGTAGTCCCCCAACCTCCACCTGTTAACCGAGGTCGCCAGGAAACATTTCTCTGGTCCAAAAGAGCTCACGGGACATCTCTCACTGGAGCATCACCATGGGACAGAGACTCATGTCCGTGGTCCTGGCCCAGGGTGTAGCACATAGAAGAACGTTGGGAGAGAGTCTGTTGAATGAAGGAGAGAAGGAATATGTGAACACAAGCTGAGCCTCTCTGTCATTAATTGCTGAGCTCACTGCTGAACAGAGTGTTTCATTTTCCAAAGAAGATTCTGTGCGTGGAGATGAGACGGAAGACCCTTCAGGTCAGCCCCAGAGAGTCCGATTTAATCGCTCTTGGAAGGAACCCGGCAACGGTGTGTTCAGAACCCCCCCTTGGTGATTCTGGAATGCTGTTGGGACTGAGAATCCCTCGGATGTAGTCCGGTCCAAATTCTCTCCACTTGCGGATGGGGACCCTGAGCCCTAGGAAAAGGCTACTGAATCCATCTACCAGGGAAACAAGTGGTATTGTTTACCTCTGGGCACGTCTTTGATTTTGTGTCCCTTGCTCGTCCTTCTTCCACGCATGTCGGGAAAGAGATGGACTTGAACGTGGACCTGTGGTCAGAACCAAACACTTGCCCCTGACAGGCTCCTTCCTACCTTGGGCCTTCAACCCAGCGGCTACCTCCTGCCCCCTTTCTGTTCCCCAAGTGACTTGGGTTCCATTTTTGTTCTAATTGATATAATGTCCCTTCTGGAATGTCATGTCTGTTTTCCCTGTTCTTTCTCCTCGAAGTGAACAAGAAAGATTTATGGCTCCTTGTAAAACCCCAGCCTTGTTTAGAAACGGCCTGTGATTGATTAAGTAATAAAAGCGCTTTCAGGACAGGGAGGTAAATCTCCCTGCTAATTGCTCTGTACTTCGCATTCGAACCTTGCCGTACCACCTGACGCTCTCCAGGGCCGGACACCGTCGTCATTTCCATCACCCTGAAAAGTCACATTGGAGCCATTGTCTGCCGCTTTTCTCCAGGACGGACCCTGTTAAAAGACCCAGACAGATCATTAACGGGCCGATGAGCGTAACCAGGAAAGCTTTGGGAGAGAGAGAGAGCAGATCCCCTTCTCCCATGTGAGTGTGAGTTCCGGGGCTCATCGGGGTGTGTGGACAGGAGCCATGCCCCCCTGGAAGGGTGGTCTAGATGCAAGGTAGAGGACACAGGGGAGAGGACACAGGGAGCACCTGGTGTTTGGTCTAGAGCCTGGCTCAGACGGTTGACGCCCTGGGCCCTGAAGGGATGCAGTGATGCAACATGACCACACTTCCCCTCAGTCTCCACCCCAGAGTCCTTGCATTTTTATTCAGCAGCTCTGACAGCTTTTCAGTCCCACAAGTCAGTGGGCATGTTCAACAGCTCTCTTTGCCTCTCTTCCGACGAGGGTCGTTTCCCACCGGCCCGGGAGGCCGTGGAAATGTTACCAAGTGGAAGGCGAGAAATGGGCCCCGAGCGAATAGCATAAGAAGGATATTTGGTGTTGGTTTCCAGTCCCTGGCACACAGCTCCTGAAACCCCTGAGGTTTCTTGAGTGATGAGAATGCTTTTTGCTCGGACAATTTAGGTGGCAGGCCCCTTGGTTGCTTCAGGACAGGGGCTGATAGAAATACCAGGCCTTGCCCTGGCTGGTTTGGTTCAGCGGTTCGAGCATGGGCCCGTGGTGAATGCTTGTGGGGGGAGAGAGAGAGATCCTTCCGTCTTCCTCTTCTTGTAAAAATCCCCCCTTCATGGCCTCATCTAACCCTAACGACCTCTAAGGCCACACCTCCAAATACCACTCCTTTGGGGTTAGGGCCTCATCCTGTGAACGTTGTGGGGGTTGAGGGGGGGCACCTCCGTTCAGCCTGTAGGACTTTCATTCAGCACGTTGGACAGTGCCCGTTCTCATAGCCCCTCCGTCTTCACAAAGTCCCCCTAAGGCCCGAGCTCTCGAAGTGCTTTTCCTCAGGTTATACCTCGGGTCTGGCCATGAAGAAACTCTGCTCGGATTCAGTCCTGGGATCAGAGCCAGCACCTTCCAATTTATGATCACGGCAAATAGACCATGATCCGAAGAGCAGGAGATTCCCTTGTGGGAGGTTGCACAGCCAGAGAATAGCGGATTCATGATCCGAGTCCATGCCACCTGGCTTCCGAGGGCACACTCTTGGCCACACACAGCACTGCTCTGTGCCCCGTTGCTGGCTGGTTTCTGTCTCCTGGGCATCCTGTGCGTGGGGCAGGGTGGAGGAAGAAGTCTTCCAGGTGGCTGCAACTCTAGACATAAAGTGCATATGCAACAGGTACATCAGAGAGGTCCAAGGGAAAGCCAGAGACACTGGAAACAAGACACGGCCCATGAGGGGTAGTCTGGCCAGCACCAGGTGCGGTGCCAGGCCCCTGTCCAGGTGGCTAGGTACAGAGGCTGCTCAGAAGATTCTCTCCTGATCTTGCCCCTTGGTGGAGAAGCAGCATTCAATGTAGACAAGATCCTTGGTCTGGGATGAGAGAGGAAGTGGTTGTCCCTCCCAAGGTAAACAGGACTGTAGATTAATGTGAGCTGAGTCAACAGAGCCTGGCTTTGCTGAGGTCATTGTCATCTGGAGGGCAGGTCCTTCATCTCTTTGCCCATCTTTCTGGAACGCCGACTGCCTACATAGACATGTATCAGTAACAACCATCACAATGGGAAGGAACTTACAGAAGTTTCATCTGTTGGCCTGAGTGGGCATGGGTGAGCATCTCCTTCCTCTTCACCCTGGGGTGGTCTGGCAACAGAGCTGTGGCCCTGAGCGAAGGTGGCCCAGTGGGGTGTCAACTGATAGCAGAGCCTTCATGACCCAACACACTCTCTGTGGCTCAGTTCTCAAATTGTCTTCAGGAGTAGCCCAAGCATTGGCTTTTCTTGGTGCCCCCAAAGAAGAACTACATGCCTTTCTTGTCCAGTTGTGGCATCCAGTTGTTATAAGGAGGTAAACCCATTTCTCATAAGTGTCAACTTATGAAAGTTGAAAAGAAATGAGACCATTCCTAATGGAAAGGGAGAGATGTCAGTGGTATTTTGCTGGTCCTTGTACCTGAAATATGCAAAAAGATTCATCCCTGAAAGTGTGTACACAGATTGAGTAAGTTACAGCAAACATTTCTAACATTTCCTTTGGTGCATGGTCGTCTCTTGGAGGTGCTGAGGCAGGGAGGTAAGATGATTTGAGCTGGGAGTTCTTGTTCAAACTTGAGGGTTGTAGTTAGTGCTCTCTGCTTGATTGTGATGTCCTTGAGGATAAGAAGTGGAGTCTTCTTTGCCTTTGCATTCCTAGTACCTAGCAAACAAGTGCTACAGAGTAAACCGTGAGTGATTGAGTGACCAAATGAACGAACGAATGAATGAATGAATAACTAGGAAGCAAAGTTTCTGCAAGTATGGGCAGGAATGGGGCTAGAGTCGGAGGTTGTAAATTGGAAGCTGGAAAGTCTCAGGGAAGACGCAAGAGGGACTCAGACACAAGGTGGGGGGTCGTGAGTTATGCAAATAGGCTGTGAGATGGAAGAAAAATGGGTGGATGTGGGACCATGTTATACAAGCAAGATGGGCACTTGTATCTAGTCTATGTTTATATTGTCCACTGTGGTAGCCATGAGCCATAGGTGGCCCTTGAGCAGTTGAAATGTGCCTAATGTGATTGAGGACCTGAATTTTTTTCTTTTTTTTTTTTTATCCTCACCCAAGGACACTTTTGCATTTATCTTCAGATAGAGTGGGAGGGAGAGAGAGAGAAACATCGATATGAGAGAGACACATCCACTGGTTGCCACTCACATGACTCCAGGGACAAACTGCAAATGAGGTATGTGCCCTTAGCAGGAACCGAACCTGGGACTCTCAGGTCCGCAGGCTGACACTCTATCCACTGAGCAACTGGCCAGGGCAAGGACTTGAATATTTTATTTTATTTTAGTTTATTTTTTCTTATCCAAAGATATTTTTCTATTTATCACTAGATAGAGTGGGAGGGAGGGAAAAAGAGAGAAACAGAGAGAAACATCAGTGTGATAGAGCCACATCGACTGGTTGCCTCCCTCACGACCCTACCAGGGCTGGGGACGAACTACGATCGAGGTGCGTGCCCTTGACCAGAATTGAACCCAAAACTCATTGGTCCACGGACCGACGCTCTAACCACTGATGCAAACTGGCCAGGGCAAGGACCTGAATTTTCAATAAAAAAAATTGGCAATCAAATTTAAATAGGCACACCAGATTAGCTACCAGATTGGATGGTATACCTTATTATCTCCAAATTATAAGGAACCGTTTTGTGGGTACAGGAGAAAGATGGGGGAGACATTGGAGGGAAGACTATTTGTTGTGCCAAGTGGTAGCTTTGAAGGAATCTGCAGCAGCAGGAAATTCTACAGGGAGATTCCAGGTTTGGGCTGTTCGTGTAGGTGCACACTTGCTGGCGAAGAAATCAAATTACAGTCTCTCAAAGACTGCCTTTCATATTCTGACCTATCAGCTGACTTGCAGCTGGAGTCCTTGATGCATTAGCTTTATGGTCACAAATGAAATAAAGGTCCAGAATGCTCTCTGTTTCATTGGCATCCATCCTGGGCCAGGCGAGGATGCTGTTTGTTTTTCCTCCCAATTCTTCAGGCAGAGGTATAAGGTGAGGTGTCACCGGGGAGGGTGAGAACCCAAAGCCAATTGAATCAAGCGGGCTTTTCATGAGCACTTACAGCAAATTAACCCGAATTCGCTTTGGCAGGGGGCGGGTTTTATTTCGCTGGCATCATGTACGTGTCGTAAAAGTGCCCTTTTTAATAAAAATCAACCACAACTCTAAATATACAGTCGATGTGGCAACGTGAATAAAACGTACTATGCATGAAATTCGGCTTTACTATGCTATGTGTGCTATTTATAGCTTGTATTTCAGGCCCGATCATGTTCTCAGTGGTGAGTGGAATGGCCTCAAACAGCTGTTAGATGGTGTGAAATGAACATAGACACAGGGTAAATAAAACGCAAATGAATCCTGAATGTTCTCTTTTAGCAATGAGCCCAGCCCTCTGTGTTTGGCCTGTAGACATCTGTATCATATCATTTATTTAGTCCTCCCTTAATCTCCCCAGTCTGCCTTCTTATCACGTGTGTAGAACTTGAAGAAATTAGAGGCATCTTTTACTTTCTAGAAGCTTAAAGTATCGCTATGGATGTTAAACAGTAACTGTATGTGCGATACATTGTTCATTGTTGCTCATTGACTTCCTGATGTTACAAAGATAGGGATTTATGATTCATTGTATGTACTATTTCCTCTACTGAATTTCTCTGCCTTTCCTTTTCTGCCCGGAAAACTCCTATTCATCCTTCAAGACCCAAACCAAATGTCACCTCCTCTATGAAGACTTCCTTGAGCCTCCAGGTAGAGTTCATGACTACACCTTTTTGCTCCCATACTGTTTTTTCGTTTCCTAGCTACAGTGATCATGACATACACTCTACAGTGAAATTCCTTGTCTTCATTTCTGTGACTCCCATTGTGAGGAACTATGAGGGCAGGAACTTTGAGACGCAGATTTTTGCATCTTCAATGTCTCTCCTGTTGCCCACTACCTGGAAAGTGCACAACAAATATTTTTCAAATGAAATTGCTAATGGGGTGTGGATAAGGCAGTGGAGATGTCTAAGGATCAACCCCATCCCATAGACAAACTGATGATACTACACATTCTATAAAAATGGCCTTTTATAAGCTCTGTCCCTGAGTGGTCAAATTGAAAATGGAGGAGACTTTGGAGCCAAGTGACTTTCTAGTCACAACCTTAGGAAATGACTAACCTTCCATGGACTCAGTTTTCTGTCAAATGGGCATAACAGTGCAGATGAGATCACACATCACAATAGATGAGATCACATATCACAAAAGCAGGCAGGATGACGCCTAACATAGAGTCGGAACTGAGTATATACCCATCTTCCGCTTTCTCTTCTTCTTTGTCTATTTTCTTCTACTTTATCATGCATGTTCTTTTCTTTTTAATATAGTGAGGATCTTGTATGAATAGGTAATACATGGCCCTCTTTTGCTTCTCTCTCCCCATGCATCAGAACCCACAGACCCTTCCCCACGTACAGGACTCTTACCATGGCCTTGTTGGGCTCCCTCATCCACTAAACTTCCAGTCTAGACTCCCTTTCTGGGGAGACCATGTGACAGTGATTTCTAATTCATGTAGTTAATAGGTTAATAGGTTTCAGGGGACCCGACGTGGCCCATATTTGGAATATAATAATGACTTGAGCTTTAATTGGTTTTCCCTCATTTGGGGGCCCTGGGAACATCATTTCCTCAAATTCTCAGTAGCACCGGTGGCAAGGGTAACCATGCCATTCTGCTCAGCCAGGCTGGACGTGAAAGGTCCTTCTAGGACGCAGATCTGTCTTTCCTACAAACGGGGGGCCACAAATGAATCCCCCCAGTACCAAATCCAGTCCCTGGAGAAACCCTTTCGACTGAGTCATCAACAACTGTGTTGGCTGCACTAGCTCAGCATCCAGGACAATGTGGCTCTTCTGGAAGAGCAAACACTATGGACAGGAGGGCCAAACCTTTTTGTCTAATTAGCTTGGTGTCGGTGACTGGCCAAGAGATGGTTGTGTGCGGCACTCTGGGGAGTGGAACGAAGGCTTTGGGACTTCCCAAGCTCCATCAGATGACTGAAAAGGACACCCAAGTACTGGTTTGTGTGTGAGCACCTCGAGGGTGACGTCTTTTTTTTTTTTTTTGTGCCTTTGATCACAGGGCCCATTAATGCGTCGGGGAGGCCTCATCTGAATGTATTGAAATAGAATGAAAAACGCTTAGGGCTTTAACTAATATTAGAAAGGGCTTCTTGGTAGAAGAAGCAAGTTGGATAACATATCAAATAGATTATGTTTTTCTACTCTGTGTCTTGGTTTGTGTTGAAATCTCTCCTCTCCTTTTCTGTGCTCATCCTACCTAGATTTTATTATTTGTGTGAAATAAAGACAGAGAAGGGGATGTGGGGGGAGAGGACTTAAGTTTTCTCCCCCTCTCCTCCTTCCCCTTCCCCTCCCCCTCCCTCTCTCCCCCTCCTCCTCCTCCTTCTTCTGGTTTTGAGTGCCTACTGTAAACCAGCCCACACTACCAGGCACTTTTGCAAACATTGTTCTTGTTATTCTCATTGATAGCTCTGGAAAACTAGGCCCAGAGAGGTTAAGAAACATGTCAAAGTCATCCTACCGAGGCAGCATCGAATCTATGATTAAACTTCCCTCTGCAATTGATACATTTTTTTCACCAAATTCATAATAGGTGGCTTGAGTTGGGGATCACAGGAAATGAGGGGTAAATGGGACCCGAACTTCTCAGATCGTGCATGTCAACCTGCCTGAGGAGTTGTGGAAACCCTCTCAGGCTATCCTAAATGAGCTATTATTTTTCCATTCTCTGTCTTCCTCTGGTAGCCTCAGTGATTCACACGTTAGGTTATGATGGAAGGGGCAGATGGACTTGAGTGATTTAAATTCCCAGGGAGAACCAGTCGATGAGTCAGTCTCCCTCCCTCCCTCCCTCCCTCCCTCCCTCTTCCACTCTATCTTAAGATAAATGGAAACATATCCTTGGGTGAGGATTAAAAAAAATAAAATAAATTCCCAGGGAGAGCTGAGATCACATAGATAATGAATGGACCTGGTGACCAGGTCCCTCACACATAGAGACCCGGGTCTCAGGAGGTCAGTGGTTTTCAGAATCCCAGGGAGAATGTAGTTCTGTTGTGATGAAGGAGGTGGGAGGTTGAGCTTCCTCTCTCCCTTGGGCAGTCGGACACATCCTAGTAGCTTGTAGCCTCGGCATTAGCTCCCCAGGAGAGTAGAGCGCCCCCTCCTGTTCTCGTGGTGAGGTTCCCAAACCTCTGGACCAGAGGTTCTGACACTTCTCACCCACAGAACTCATGTAACCTGCAATGTGGTCTTTCTCCCTCTCTGGTCCTTTAGGGCAACATCAGAACTATACTGTATGCAGTTTTCTGGATGTGACATCTTAGAGTGACGAGTTTCTTCAGAAGAACGGTGTGGCTCATGGGCAGCGCATGGATTTGGCAGTTAGGCAGATCTGGGTCCGTCTTTTGAATCCAGTCTAGATCATGTTTTACAATGACCTGAGATCTGAGATCTCTGAGGTCAGCTTCCTCATCTGGGAAACGGCAGGAGTCCTACGCAGCAGAGTAGCGACGTCAGCTATCACATGTCTAAATGCACAGCAGCAGGGTAGGCTCTTGGCCAATGTGATCATCTCTGGGAAACTACCAGCCCAGGTTCTGAGGTCTGGCGGGCCTGTTGCAGATTCTAAATCGGTTCTGGCCCAACTGTGGAAGCTTGAAAACATGAGAGTCTTAACCCCTTTGACTTTCAGATCCCTTACCTATAACTGAGTAATACCTAGGAATCTATTCAGTAATAACTATCTTCTAGGGTCTATGTGAAGATGAAATGAAATAATGGATGAGAGGGGTTAGCTCTGAACTTGGTATATAAAAGGTAGTCAGTAAATGTTAATTCATTGTGCTATTATTTTTAAACATTTGTTTTCTTTATTGATTTTTTTTAGAGAGAGAGGAAGGGAGAGAAAGAGATAGAAACATCAATTGATTGTCTGCCTCCTGCATGCTCTCCACTGGGAATCGGGCCCATAACCTGGGCATGTGCCCTGACCGGGAATCAAACCGGCGACCTCTTGGTGCATGGGTCGACACTCAACCACTGAGCTACACCAGCTGGGCAATTCATTGTATTATTAAGTATCATCATCATTATTATTATTTTTTATTGAGATAGAGTGGGAGGGAGAGAGAGGAAGAGAGAGAGAGAAACATCGACATGAAAGGAACACATCGAGTGACTGCCACCCGCACGACCAACCAGGGCCGGGGACAAACTGCAACCGAGGTACGTGCCCTTAGCGGGAACCGAACCCTGGTCTTTCTGGACCGCAGGCCGACGCTCTAACCGCTGAGCCAAACTGGCCAGGGCTTAAGTATCATTATTGTCACTGTCGCGCAGGTTGTTAAGTACTGAGTGATGATGCAGGGCTATTCTGCTCCCTGACTCCTCATTCAGGAATGACAATGTCATGTCCCAGTGGCCACACCTATTGGTTACTAAGAGCTCCAATCCAAGTCCTGCTTCCCTTTCGTGAAAGGAGCTGCCTCACTCATGGTGACATCACTTTGCAACCAGTCGGTCCTCGTGGGGTTACCCAAGTCCAGTCCTCTTGCTCACCTGGGACAACTCTGCAGGGCCGTCCCTGCCCCAGAGCGCCCTCTGCTGTGACTTCAGCGTAACTCCAGTCCTTACGCTGCCCTGTAGCTTCTCTCCTTGAACAAAGTCTCATCAGGCTCTTCTGAATGCTTTTCCCAACCCAGCCACAACGTTCAGGCTTTGGGGCCTTATTTAAAGGTAGGGGCTGGTTGCCAGGACAACTAACCATGTGGTTAGAGGATTGGAATCTTTAGACCCACTGCCGACCTCCAGGAAGGGGAAAGGGACTGGAGATTGAATCCGTCACCAATGGCCAAGGATTTAATCAATCATGTCTATGTAATGAAGCCTCCGTTCAAACCCAAAGGACCGGGTTCAGAGGGCTTCTGGGCTGGTGATAGATACACGGAGGTGTATGCTCAGAGGTGATACTGTGGGCAGGTAGTATCAGGATCAAGTTGAATTGTGGGACGCCAGGCTTGGTCACAGGATGGGCAAAAGCACCACCTATTTGAATTGGACTCAGAATTGTATTATGGTTAGATCATCGCCTGTTCCATGGGGTCCACTTACCCGGGTGGATACCGTTTTGGTTATAATGCTCTTTAAAATGGCCCTTGAACTTATTAAGATAGTCTGGATGAGATCTGACCAGGACAGGGTAGTTGAACTGAAGCTTGGTGACCACACTCAAAGCGTCCCATCTGGTCACATAACTTCGCCGATATCTTAAGCGTTTAAGTAGTCCCCTTGGCCAGGAGAAAATGAGACTCACGCGAGAGTATCTTTCTTCCTTGTTAGCTCTCTTAAAGTTCATACATTCAAGTACGGTCTGGTTAGGAGTTAACAGAACAAGAACAATCAATACCAGCTTCTGGAAAGGGACCGGCACCTTTAAAAGTGAAATCAGCATCATACAACAATTATGGATTCACTTTTTCTTTTTCTGTCGTGGCAAGGGGCACGGTGATCTCGGTGCTCCTGAATTCAAAAGTTTATGCTTTCAGCACCTGTGTGGCTTTTTGGAGGGGTATTGGCAGAGTTCCCCTCGTCTTTGGGTCCAGCTCCATTGCGTCCGAGTTGGCGTCATTTGCCAGAAGATAGTAACAGGAGCTGACAAGCGTCCAGGACTTACTGCGTGCCAAGAACTGTGCAAAGTGTGTTGCAGATATATTTTCATTCGGTCCTCCCAGTGGCTCTGAGGAGGAAGGCACAATTATGAAGTTTCTTGCTCAAGCCCGGATATGAGCACCGGCAGTGACCATTTTCAATAGCAATGTGGGTATCTGCACCCTCTCTGCCTATTGGCTGAACCTATCACCCAAGTGGTTCTCAATTGAGCAGGGAGCAAGGCTATCCTATTTATTTATTTATAAACCTATTTTTATTTCCATATAGTGAGTATACAATATTATATGAATGTCAGGCATACAATATAGTCATTCCGTATTGATCGCCCTAACGTAGTGTCACCCCCACAAGTCCAGTGACCATCTGAGACCGACAAAGTTACTACAATATTATTATGTTCCATATGCTGTACACTACGTCCCCATGACTTATTTATCTGATCACTGGAACATTCCCCGCAGACTCACAATCTCGGCAGAAGAGCCCCGGAGGGGAGCGGTGTCTTAGGGAACTCATTCTGCTTCCCATCTGAGACACATTCTAACTTCTGGGCAATGAAGAACCTCCCCACTCCTCAAGTTCCAGAATAAACATGATTAGATATTTAAAGATTTAGAGGAAAGAGGAAGGGGGCAGGGGAGGCCGAGGAGAGTGCAATCTGATTTTATGAGAATTATTTCATCACTTCATTTAGAAATTGCCTTTCGAGGCCCAAGTTCCAGAAGCCAGAGCAGTGGCTCAATGTTTTAGAAAAGCGAATGTCAGGGCCATGGTTTTGGTATCTGAGGCAGGACCCAAATAAGGCACTGACCGATTTTGTAAGCTGCCTTGGAGGATGTGGCTGGGCAGACAGTAAAATGCAAAGCGATTCTTTGTGACGCTCATTTCCCAACAGCTTTTGTTAACGACTGTGGTGGCTGCCGTGGGCTGGTTCTTGTCGATACGTTCAGCTGACGGAGAATCATTCCAGGGGTGTCTTTCCCACGCAGGACACCTTGGCTTTAAGGAGGGAAGACCAGAGCCATTTACAGTTGTTGACACAGTTCTTTTTATAGAAGAAGTGACATTTGCTCTTGAAATGTTATTGCATATGGTTTCCTAGGTACAAACACGATACAGTTGGCCTGGCTGGTGTTGCTCAGTGGTTAGAGCATTGGCCCATGCACCGAAGGGTCGAGGGTTCGATCCCCAGTCAAGGGCACATACTTGGTTCGCAGGTTCGATCTCCGACTCCAGTGTGGGAGGCAACCAACTGGTGTGTCTCTCTCACATCAAAGTCTCTCTCTCCCTTCCCTTTCTCCCTTCTACTCTCTCTAAAAATCAATGGAAAAAAATATCCTTGGGTGAGGATTAACAGCAACAACAAAAAAGATATGATCTGATACAAACGTCTCCACAGCGCCTCCTTCTGGCCTCGGTGTACTTGCATGGGCCCCAGTTATGATTTCCGAATGTATGGAGAGCTGTCCTCCACGTCACTGGTCTCTTCCTATACAGGGTGAGTGGGTGGGTGAGACTTTGCCTTTCCTAGAGCCCGAGAGAATGTTTGCCTTTGGATTTTTGGTGTCCTTGCCCCTTGTGATACCTGAAGACTCCTTATAAGAAAGCCGAATCCCTCCTTGTTCCCCAAGGAGCTCTGGGATGGGGGGTGAGGGCAGAGAGCCCAGGATAAAGTTCAGGTGATGGAAAGAAATGGAAACTTGTTCCTAAAATACTGATGAGGTCTCATATGACTCCGAGGAAAACATGACAGCCTGTCCATCTACCAAGAGCCTGATTTATTTATGAAAATGACTGGGAACATGCGGCCTTCTGGTCGACCTCGTCGCACTGTGGGTGGGGCGGAAATACTGGCTCGGATACTCCTTGCTGTGGCCCTTTGGACAAGTTAACATCTCTGTGCTTTGATTTTCTCATTTGTAGAAGAATAATAATAGGTTTAGCATAAGAAAGTCCTGAAGAGGCAATGTGGTGGGATCAAACAGAGCAGGGTTTGAATTTTATCTTTGCCCGTTACTACTTCTGATCTGTAAATGGGTGTAATAGAAATCATATCAGCCCTGGCCAGTTTGGCTCAGTGGTTAGAGCGTCGGCCCACGGACCAGAGAGTCCCGGGTTTGGTTCCTGCTAAGGGCATGTAACTCGGTTGCAGTTTGTCCCCGGCCCCCACTGGGGCCATGTGGGTGGCAACCAATAGATGTGTCTCTCTCATATCAATATTTCTCTCTCTCTCTTCTTCCCTCTTCCCCTCCTGCTCTGTCTGAAGATAAATGCAAGAATGTCCTTGGGTGAGGACGTTAAAAAAAAAAAAAGAATCATATCAACTGTTCCATAGGACCTGGTTGAGGATTGATCAAGATAATCAATGGTCTGTTCTTAGGACAGTGCCTGGCAGAGAGTACTCAATAAATACTAGTTTTATTTAATGCTTAGTACGATTGTTTTAGTTTCATTTGAACAAAAATCTAACGGCATGTTGGTGGCATCCAATGATGACACGGGGTGGTTGTTACCAGACTCGGGGGCCCCGTGGAGGAGGCACCACGACCCCGAGGCAGATGCAGGACTTGCTGTGCCCGCCAGGGAGTGCAGACAGGCAGGGAGCAGGGAGGGGTGGGGCAGTTCCACTGGATGTGCCTCCCACAGTTGGCCTGTGTGTCACCTCTACCTCAGGGACTTCTTGGACACACCAGCTTCAGCTTCCTAAAACCTCCACTACATTGTTTCACACTGACACAGGGCCAGGCAGGTGCTGAGGGGATGCACACACGTCCCAATGTCTCAGGTGCAGGCTTGAGGCCCGAGCCCATAGGGGTTCGGGGACATGCAGCTTTGGCTCCACGCCGGGGCTGCAGTTGGCCCTGAGGGGTCTTCCTGGGGTCCGAGTAAAGGGAGAGTGTGTGAGTGTGTGCGTGTGTGTGCGCACATTCAGATATACTCTGCCTCGTCTCCCATTTAGAATATGGCACTATCTTTCCAGGAGGAGTGGATTCATAATTGACATAGACATTTAATTAAAAACGTGTCCTCACCTCATTAATGTCTTCTCCAAGGATGCAATGCGCCATTATCCTCTTTCCTTCTCGGAAGCGACGTCTGCACAGGCTCATGGCCCGAGGCCCATCTGTGGTGGCAGTGAGGGAGGGAGGGGGAGTCGGAGAGGGAGGTCAGACTTTCTCTTGTCCTTAGAGGCCCCGTTTCGGCGTGACAAGGAGTACACCTGTCCATCTGCTCTCCTGGTTTCCTTACGTTTTTCCCTGAGCTCAGCCCTGGAGGGGTCTCACCCTGTCTGATGGTGGGGAGCCAGGGTCCTGCCACCACCAAGGGCTGCTGGTCCCCTAGGGCACGTGCTCTGGACTAGATGAAGAGAGGATGGGGAGCCCCTGGTGCAGAACAGTCCCCAGTCCCAAGTTCCCTTTCAAATGTAAGTATAAGAAAGCAGAAGGCACACAGAGGGGCCCCAGAAGAAGGGCCATGAATCATTCATCTCTCAGTCTGGGCTTGGGGCTCACAGCACCTCCTCTTTCTGTCCTTGAGAGGCAGTCAGTGAGCAAGACACCTTATTCACTGGTTGAATGAGTGGCTATGAATGGCTGGAGGATTCATTTCAAAGCTGCACTTAGAATTGGCCTATTTAAAAAAAAAAAAAAGGCAGCCCCATTTGTTTCAGAAGCTACGAAATGAATGAAAGTTCTTCTGTGTCTGCTGGCTATTAAAAAAGCTTCACTTCTCACCGAGCAACTATTTTAATTAAATCAATAATTATGTTTTATTGAATTCAGTGCTCTTCAGCAAAAATCAGCACAGAGCCTCTCTGCCTTTTGAAAACTTAATTTAGGCCAACAGCAGTTTGGGGCAGGGAGGGAGGGAGGCTGGTGGGGGATGGGATGGAGACAATAGGAGCGGGAATGGTTATTCAATGGCACCTATTAGAACGGCTCCCTTTCCACCAGCACCTAGAGAGGCACCACTGGGGGTCCCGCTTCAGTTCCCTGATAGGCAGGTAGAGTTTTCTTTTGGGGTATAGAGTGGGGATCACTCTTTAAACCCAGGCTTTGTGGCTCCAGCATGCCCCCCTTCCCTTAAAGCCACTGGCAGAAGCATCCTTCTGTTGGCTTTCGTTGACTGTTCCACAAATTTGTAATAGTGAGTAGAGACTTTGCCTCTGATCTCTATTTTTTAAAAACTATATTCCTGCCCAGCTGGTGTGGCTCAGTGGTTGAGCATCGACCCATACACCAAGAGGTCACTGGTTCAATTCCCGGTTGGGGCACATGTCCAGATTGTGGGCCCGATCCCCAGTGGGGGGCATGCAGGAGGTGGCCAATCGGTGTTCCCTCTCATCGATGTTTCTATCTCTCCCCCCTCCCTTCCTTTCTCTCTAAAATCAATAAAGAAAAAAAATAATAAGATTGATTTTCTTGCCCTGGGCACTGTGGCTCAATTGGTTGGACATTCTGTGCTCCAAAGGGTTGCTGGTTTGATTCCCAGTAGGGGAACATGCCCTGGTTGTGGGCTTGATCCCTGGTGGGGAGTTCCTTCCTCTCCCTCTAAAAATCAATAAACTATTTTAAAAAAGATTGATTTTCTTGTTCATATCTGCAGACATGATTTCAGATACGTGACATGTAATCTTTATCACAATTTTTAAAGGCGGTACCACCATCATTCCTATTTAACATGAGAAATCGGAGGTACAGACTTCCGGTCAAGATGGCGGCATAGGTAAACGCGGTATCGCGTCCTCCCACAACCACATCAAAGTTACAACTAAACTAAAGAACAACCATCATTCAAAACCGCCTGAAATCAAGCTGAATGGAAGTCGTACAACTGCGGAACTAAGGGGAAAAAAAACAAAGCAGCTACATCCAGACCGGTAGGACGGGCGGCGGCGTGAGGGGGGGCGGCGGCGCGGTGGCGAGAGGGGCTGGTCCCACACCCAAGTGTGGTGGATAAAAATCAGGAGGCTCCCGCGGCTGGGAAGGTCCTTCCTGAGGACTGAGGGGTCCCCGTCCCACACCAGGTGCCCCGCTCAGGGTTCCAGTGCCAGGAAGAGAATCCCCATAACTTCTGGCTGGAAAAACCAGCGGAAACTGAGGCTCAGGGAGGCTGAAGCGGCTGGAGCCCCAGGCAGCTCCTTAAAGGGCCCGCGCACGGACTTATCGGACTCGCTCCCTCTGAGCTCGGAGGGGAGGCAGCTCGAGGGGCACCAGAGACATACAGGGAAGAACTGAGCTGTTTGGCACTGGAGCGAGGGCTGGAGAGGGGCCTTCCTTGGGGACAAACGTGCTGTCAGAGGCCTTTGTTCCTTTGGTGAGCCCTTCCCGGGGGCGGCAGACAGAAGCCATATCTGGGACTCCAGCAACCTGGCTCACACTGGTAGCCCCGCCCTGCTGACTCCCTGAGGCCCCGCCCCGCCCCGCCCCACACAACTTTCAAGCTGTTGCCACTTGCTTAACCATAGGATTGGCCGGTCTTGGATCCTGCTTCAGGTTTTTCCTAAATTCTTTCAAACGAGCAGCACCGGGTCTCAGCGAGCCCCATACCTCTCATTAAGTAATACACAGAAACAAACACAGGGAGGCAGCCAAAATGAGGATACAAAGAAACAGGTCCCAAATGAAAGAACAGAACAAAACTCCAATAAAAGAACTAAGCAAAAGGGAGATAAGCAACCTAACAGATACTGAGTTCAAAATACTGCTTATAAGGATGCTCAATGAACTTAGTGAGAACCTCAGTGAACTTAGGGAGGGCATCAAGAGCATAAAAAAGTACCAGTTAGAAATCATGGATACACAGTTAGAATTAAAGGAGGCATTAACTGAAATAAAGAATAATTTACACAGCTTCAATAATAGAGTATGTAGATCCAAGGAGCAAACCATCGATTTGGAATATAAGGAAGCAAAAAATCCCCAATCACAAGAGCAAAAAGAAAAAAGAATCCAAAAAAATGAGGATAGAGTAAGGAGCCTCTGGGATAACTTCAAGCGTGCCAACATTCGCATCTTGGGGGTGCCCGAAGGAGAAGAGAGAGAACAAGAAATCGAAAACCTGTTTGAAACAATAATGGCAGAAAACTTTCCTAACTTGGTGAAGGAAACAGACATACAAGTCCAGGAAGCACAGAGAGTCCCAAACAAGATGAACCCCAAGAGGCACACACCAAGACACATCATCATCAAAATGCAAAAGGTTCAAGACAAAGAGAGAATATTAAAAGCAGCAAGAGAAAGGCAGCTAGTTACCTACAAGGGAGTACCCATTAGGCTGTCAGCTGATTTCTCAAAAGAAACTTTGCAGGCCAGAAGGGAGTGGCAAGAAATATTTAGAGTGATGAAAACCAAGAACCTACAACCAAAATTACTCTATCCTGCAAAGCTGTCATTTAGAATCGATGGACATACAAAAACTTTCCCAGACAAGAAAAAGTTAAAGGAGTTCATCACCACCAAACCGTTATTATATGAAATGATGAAGGGTCTTTTTGAAGAAAAAGATAAAATGTATGAACAAACAAAATGGCAATGAATGCATATCTATCAACAATGGAATCTACAAACAAAATGAACAGGAAGAACAGAAAAATTCTCATAGATACAGAGAACATTTTGTTGGTTGCCAGTTGGGAAGGGGATTGGGGGAATGGGTGAAAAAGGTGAAGGGATTAAGAAGCACAAATTCATTGCTAGACTGACAAACCTCAAAGGGAAAGGGGTTGGGAGGGTGGGAAGAAATAAACCAAAGAACTTATATACATAACCAATGGACACAGACAATAATGTGGGAAAAGGTGGGAGGGGGGCGGGAGTGGGGAGGAGGGGGGTCAATGGGGGAAAAATGTGGAACATCTGTATACATTTTACATCCAACAATAAAGATTTGGAAAAAATAAATAAATAAATAAATAAAAAAAGAAAAAGAAAAAAAAAAAAAAAAAAGAAATCGGAGGTACAGAGAGGTTCTGTAACTTGCCCAAGGCCACACAGCTGTTACGTTTTTGCACCAGCCTTCAAATCGAGGCAGACTGAAGTCAGATACTAAAGCATTCACTGGGATAATAGAAGTAGCCTCGCCTGTCCCTCGAGCTGGTGAAAAGGGGACATGCGGATGACTTGAGATGTGAGATGTGATTCATTCATTTATTTTAAGTCAAATCTAGTTCAACGAAGAAACTTGCACCGAGCAACAACTCTTTCCCAGTTACTACATGAACGCTGCTAGGGATTCAAAGAACAACCCCCCTCCCTTTCCTCCAGAAGCTTGGGAGCCAGAAGTGATTCTGTGCTTTGTCTCTGTTCCGACAGCAACCTGAAGCTGGCGGGGAGACTGCTTTTTTAAGGAAAACTGAACTGGAAAGAAAAATCAGCCCTCCTGTTGCCTGCTGCACAGGAAGACAAATACTCCGGCTGTTGACAGACAGCTGCATGAAAGGTGGCATCCCAGAGGGCCAGCCAGGCACCCCGCAGGGAGGCACTCCGCGGGGGTGAGTTAAAAACCTCCTTTCATTATGGTGTTTCCAAACTGTGACCACCCGTGAGAGTTCCCCTGCAGCTCAGAAGCCTCCCTTAATGCTAAGTGGGTGCTCAGGGAAACCTAATTGATTTGCTGTCTCGATAGAGTTCTGTGTATGTGTGTGTCTTAGTCCATTCCGGCTGCTAGAACAGGATACTGTAGACTGGGCGGCTAATAAACAACAGAAATTTATTGCTCGCGGTTCTAGAGGCTGGAAGTCTGAGATCCAGGTGCCGGCAGGGTGGTTGTCCGATGAGCGCCGGCCTCGTGTTTCATAGACGGCCCTCTTCTCAGTCTGTCCCCCCGCGGCGGAAGGGAGCTCCCTGGGGCCTCTCTTAGAAGGGCACTGATCGCATTTATGAGGGCTGCAGCCTCGTGACCTAATCACCTCCCCAAAACTCTACCGTGAAATACCGTCACAAGCCCTGGCCGGTTTGGCTCAGCGGTTAGAACATCGGCCTGCGGTCGCAGTTTGTCCCCGGCCCTGGTTGGTTGTGCGGGTGGCAGCCACTCGATGTGTCCCTTTCACGTCGATGTTTCTCTCTCTCCTCTCTCTCTCTGTCTCTCCCACTCTATCTGAACAAAATATGGAAAAATGTCCTCGGGTGAGGATAAAAAAGAACAACACACACACACAACCAGGATTAATCTCATCAAAGGAAGTGGGCAGTGGAGACCAGCATAATAATTAAATTTTAGGAAAAAAAAAAAAAAAAGAAATACCATCACTAGAGGGTTAGGTTTTAACATAGGAATTTTGGTGGCAGGGGGACACATTCAATCTGTAGCTGTGTGTGTGTGTGTGTGTGTGAGAGAGAGAATGAATGAATGAGTGAATGAATGAATGAATGTCTTCCTCTGGCAGGCCGCACTCTCTCACCTGTAGCCCAAGGAAACCATAGAGCTTAGCTTCCTAGAGTAGTGCCTGGTTGGGGAGGGAAGGCCCAGGTAGTAAACATGTTAGGGTTTTTAGGCCATGCAGTCTCTGTTGCAGCTACTCAACTCTGCCATCCTCGTGTGCAAGCAGCAATAGACGATATGGAAATGAATGAGCATGGCTGTGTTTCAATAAAACTTTATTTACAAATACAGGCTGTGGGCCAGCTTATGCCCACAGGCCATCGTTTGCTGATCCCTACTTTAGAGATTTCAGTTCTAGACCCATCAGAACTAGAGAAGGGGAAGAAGGACCCAAAATGACCTGGTAACACCCCCGTGAAGAAGGCAGGTGGGAAGGAGGGTGTGATTGGAGGGTCAAGGGATATTTCTTGAATGCCTGGGATTTGCTATTTCAAGAAAGTGAAGGTATCCGTTGCTTTAGTACATGGACTTTGGACAGAGTTAGGGCAAATATGGATATATAAGCAACTTTTTATTTTGGAACAATTTTAGATTTACCGAAATGTTAGGAAGATAGTACAGAGAGTTCTCTTATGCCCCTCACTTACTCTCACTCAATGTTAATATTTTACATCACCTTGGTACATTTGTCCAGTCTAGGAAACCTCTATTGGCATATTACTGTGATCTAGTAGAAAAGAAACATTCAGTTTTGTCTCCAGTCCCTGGCAGAATTACTAAAACCCTTAGAATTTCTTGAATGATAGGAGTATCTTTTGTTATTCTTTTTTCCCCCCTTTATTGGTTTTAAAGGGAGAGAAAGGGAAAGGGAGAGAGAGAGATAGAAACATCAGTAAGAGAGAACATTGATCGGCTGCCTCCTGCACGCCCCACACTGGGTATTTGACCTGCAACCTGGGCATGTGTCCTGACCAGGAATCGAATCGGTGACCTTTTGATGCATGGGTTGGTTGATGCTCAACCACGGAGCCACACCAGCCGGGCATCTTTCGTTATTCTTAATAAGCCTCTTTCCGACCATACCTGAGTTTACACCAATGACGTAATTTGTGCTGGTGTCTTGACAGCGTCAGGATGGGGGCTGGTTGCCAGAGGAACTAAGTGTGATTAGAAGGTCGGAATTTTCAGTCCCATCTCCTGACCTCTGGGGAGTGAGGGGCTAGAGGTGGAGTTCAATCACCAGTGGCCAATGATGTAATCAGTCATGCCTACCTAATAAAATTTGGATAAAACCCTTGAACAACAAGATCAGGAGAGCTTCTGGACTGTGCAAAACATCCAGATACTGGGAGAGCGGCTAACCTGGAGAGGACACGGAAGCTGGGCACCACCCCCCTGGTCCCCAGTCCTCATACTTGGCTATGTGCGTCTCTCCCGCTTGGCTGTTTCGGAAGTGTAGCCTTTATAATAGTCTGACAATGATAAAGCTAAGTGCTTTCCTGAGTTCTACAAGTTTTCTAGTGAACTGTCAAACCTGGGGAGGGCGCTGTGGAACCCTCGAATTTGTAGTTGGTCCAGCAGAAGTGTCGGTAACCAGAGCATCCCGTTTTCAGCTGATATTTGAAGTGGGGGTAGTGACTTGGGACTGAGCCTTTAGCCCACGGGGTCTGTGTGAACTGTAGATATTTAGTATCAGAACTGAATCGGATAGTAGGGCACCCAAGCGGGTGCTGGAGAGTTGGTTGTTGTTTGGAAAACAAAAGCGTACACCGTTACTAGTAACACATTTGTATTCTGATTGCACCAATTCCCCCTTCATGTCCTCTTCTTGTTCAAGGATCCAAGTCAGGGCACCTCTTTCTCTGTGCTTTTCTGAACTTTCTCATTTGCTTCAGGATTCTCTGCGAATCTTCTCTATTGAACCCACTGCCAAGTCCTTTATGTGTTGCTCCTGTGCCCAGGAGCCCTTCCCATTTCACCCTCTGCCCAAAGGGTCTACCTAGGACGTGTTCTCATTCCCATCAAGGCATAGCGACCCGGGCCAGAAATGAACATGAGGTCAACATAATGTGCTCTTTTGAGAGAGAGAAAGTTGGGAGGGGCAAGAGTAGGTGTACAGAGAAAGAGATCGCTGACTGTCTTGGTTCTTGATAGTTTTCGAATTTTCAGTTCTAGTCACCCGTCCATCCATCCATTCATCCATCCATTCATTTACATATTCATCACCCATCCACCAACCCACCCGTCTATCTATATACCCAATCAGCCAATCATTCATCCATCCATCCATCCATCCATCCATCCATCCATCCAATTACATATTCATCACCCATCCACCAACACACCCATCTATCTATATACCCAATCAGCCAATCATCCATACATCCATCCATCCATCCATCCATTCATTTACATATTCATCACCCATCCACCAACCCACCCATCTATCTATATACCCAATCAGCCAATCATCCATCCATCCATCCATCCATCCATCCATCCATCCATCTACATATTCATCACCCATCCACCAACCCACCCATCTATCTATATACCCAATCAACCAATCATCCATCCATCCATCCATCCATCCATCTATTTACATATTCATCACCCATCCACCAACCCACCCATCTATCTATATACCCAACCACCCACCCACCCATTCATCCAACCATCCATCCACCTATTCGTCTAGCCATTCATCCATCCATCCATCCCCCCCACACACCCATCTACACATCCATCCTTCCATCCATCCATTCATTTACATATTCATCACCCATCCACCAACCCACCCATCTATCTATATATCCATCCATCCATCCACCCATCCATCCACCTATTCCCCTACTCATTTATCCATCCACCTCCCACCCCCCACACCCATCTACACATCCATCCATCATCCATCCATCCATCCATCCATCCATCCATCTATCCATCGAACAAACATACACTGTTTACTCTGGACCAGGTCTACTGAAGGCATTGGCAATATAAAAATATGGGCGCCATAACATTTTTGCCCTCATGGATCTTACATTTTCATGGGGTAGATAGTCAATAAATGAACTTGGCAGGTGTTGAGAATTGCTATGGAGAAGACTTCAGCTAAGTGAGGGCGACAACAACTCTTGGGACAGGTGTCATTTGATAGAGGGTGGCCAGGGAAGGACCCTCTGATCGTATATTTGAGCAGAGGCCTGAATAAAGCAGAGAGCACGTGCGTGGATGTCTAAGGCACGATGTTCCAGGTAGAGGGGCACAACAAGTGCACAAGCCCAAAGGTGGGATGTGTTGGTATTTTGCCAGGTTGCCAAGGAGGCATTTGGAGTTGAAGCAGAGCAAGAAGGTGAAAAATGACGCAAAATGAGGACAAGATGAGCAGCAGGGCCTTGTTTTAACTCTTTACTCAATGGCTACCACTGAGGCTGGACCTTTGTGTGTAAAACCAATGAATTAATGTAGTCTTCTGAGCAATTAGATTATGTGAAGGGCTGCAGAGAAGCCAGAACTATTAGCCTGTGTCTTGCCTTTAAGAAGTCACACGCTCATTAACAAGAGGAGACTATGTATGGGACGCAATTACTGTGTAAGGTGAGTGTAATGAATGACTAAAGCTCACGGCGATGCTATAAAGCGCTGGAGGAGAGAGTGGACAAAGGAGAGTAGCCGGGGGGGCAAATCACAACAGGTCATTGTCGAGAGAGACCCTGAATATCATCCTCGTTTTCCAAAATGGAAAAGAGAAACGCAGAGAACTCCAGCCTGTCTCTGGAGATCAAACAAAGTAGGGTGTCAAAGCAGGTCTGGGGGGCCTGGGCCATATGCTCTTCTCATCCAAATGAGATGCCTTCTTTCCAGAACCCGAGTGGGTCTTCTGGTCGGAAGGAGTTGGATGATCCAGGGGAAGGTTGCGGGCGAGCGGACACAGTAGAGGAAGGAATCACAAGAACAAAGGCGAGGAAGAGACAGAAGAAAAATGCAGCCGGGAGACACATGAACCAAGCAACCCATTCTTGGTCCAGCCCGGTGACTTGGAATCTGTGACAGCAGATCTGTTTGGCCCTGAAAGTACTGCCAAGAATCTTATCTCCTCCGAGTGTCCATGTACCCATCCTGAAAATGCTGACTCAAGACAGCCCACTTCACAGGACGATGGAGGGATGCTTATGGAAGTCTGCAGAGCTGGCTGCCCCCGGTGTGTGATTCCTGAGTGTATTTCTGCGCCCGCAGCTGCTTTGGGAAGACAAAACGTGCTAACCTTGTTTCCCAAATATTTTGCTCTGCTTCTTAACGACTTGATTTTATAGGATAATATCACACACAGTAATGGCTCTTCTGAGCAGCTGGGGTGATGTCAGATGCACTGGAATGGGAGTTAGGAGAAACACGTTCTTCACTCTACCCCAGACCAGCTGAGTGACCTGTGGCCAATGACAACCTCTCTGGGCCTCACATGGTTCAGACTAGATGATCTCTAAGGTCCCTTTTGATCCTAATATTTTATGAGGCTAAAAAAGACAATGTCGTAAGAGAAAATGAGCGTGTGTTCCACAGTCAGATGGGCCAGATTTAGAATTACATTTCTGAGCCTCATTGGCTGTGTGCCCTTGGGAAAGTCACTTAACTGCCCTGAGCATCAGCTTTTGCATATATAAAACATAATGAGGGCTCAGCCGGCGTGGCTCAGTGGATTGAGCATCGTCCCATGGACTGCGAGGTCCCGGTTCGGTTCCCGGTCAGGGCACATGCCGGGGTTGCAGACTTGATCCCCAGTAGGGGGCGTGCAGGAGGCAGCCAGTGGATGTTTCTCTCACATAGATATTTCAATCTCTCTCTCCCTAAAAAAAATCAATAAAAACATTAAAAATATATATAAATGGGGCATTTGTGGTGGGGTTTTGGGAACGGAACCGGGGGGTGGAGGGGGGGGTTAAGCACAGAAACACTTTTCTGAGGCCAGTGGTCTGCAGCCTGGCGACGGCAGACTGGATTTAAGATATTCCCTTCCTAAGGCCCAATGAAATTGTGCATGTTTCCGAAAGAGGTCAGTGGGGCTGCATGGGCACGGATTTGTTTCTCAGCCTGGGTGGAACTATGTCTGCTTTGGCAAATGTCTATTGTTCCAGGAGAACCATTTAGGGGCCCGTGGAACATGTCTCCCGACTTCCCAGCTTTGGCTGTGTCTGGCTCGAGCTCGTGTCCTGACCAAAGGTCAGTGGGCATCCTAGCAAACTGGAACCCTACCCAGGCCGGAGCGACAGAACCTGAGCTGCAGGCGGATCCTTTCCCTTTCGGATGACATCTGAGCCATCAGCTTACCGCCGAGCAGTAGTAACGAGCAGGGCCCATCTGGTCCATGCTCCGAGTGTTTACTTGGCTCTCGTGACAGCTTGGGCCTCCCCCGTCCCCCTGAGCATCTGCTGGGCCTCAGGGTTGGATGCTGAGAGCTGTTCTTTTTCTCCCCTTTATTATCTGTTCCTTCAGTGATTTACACGAGGGCATCCCTGTTTTCCGGAAAAGCATTAAATGGGAGGGTTAATGGATGTGGGTTTTCCTCCTACAAATACGCTTTGTCACCTACTTGGACAGAGTTGATGAAAGGGAGGGAAAGTCATTGACTAGAACAAAACCCCTATTCTGCTCACTGGCTTCTAAGTGCTTTTCATGAAACAATTTCTTTTCTTTATTGAGTTTTAGAGAGAGAGGAAGGGAGGAGAGAGAGAAACATCGATGAGAGAGAACATCGATTGGCCGCCTCCTGCATGCCCCCCACTGGGGATCAAGCCCACAACCTGGGCATGTGCCCTGACTGGGAATCGAACCGGCGACCTGTTGGTGCATGGGTCGACGCTCAACCACTGAACCACACTGGCTGGGCTTGCTTGCCATTTTATACCAGGAAAATAATTTTATTTGCTAGACAGGAAGCATTTCTCCTTCTCTTCTTTCTTGGTTGTGATGCGATTTTCTTCCAGGATGGAATGTATTTGCTTCACCTGTACTTAGAGGTGGTGGCTTTGATGTCCCTGAGCAAAAGGTCACCAGGAGGGGCAGGGAGGACCAAGGTAGATGTGACCTGAAGCTGGAAGCCACAGAGCTCAGTGGTCTCCATCTCTGTGGCCGATTGGGGTCGACTCCTGGAAACGGACAGCCGTCTCTTCTCGGAAAATTCAAGCTGTAGACATCGGTAGTTTCTCATAACTTTCCTGACAGGCACAGTTGTTGCCAGCAACAGAATAAAGAAACGATGCAAAGTAGCTCTTCTTTAATGGTCTCTTCAAGTTGTTTTCCTGAGATGGATTAATCACCAGACACAGTGAGCTAGCACAGTTCATAGAACCTGTTTTTCCTGATCATTGTCCAGGACGAGGAGTTACTCTTTGCCATTCTCGGTCCTTACGTAAAGCAGTTCTGTTATTAGATTTTATAGGGGCCAGGTGACGGGACATACCCATTCAGGTTTTGGCCGCCAAATCTGATGGACAGGTGTGGCCTGATCCCAGAGGCGGATTTTCCTTCTACCTTAAAATCTTTCTGCTGGTGGAAAAGGACAGACTCCAAAACCACCATTTGGCAGATCCTGGCTGGGGTTACAGGTTCACAGGTGTTACTCAAACTCTTGCCCTGGGCTCTGCGGAGCGCACCATTAAAACCCCATTTCTTATTCAAAGAAGTGTCTTCACAGCAGCTGCCGGTACTGTTGAGGGAGGGAGCCAAGGGTACCTGCCCTTCTCCAAAGTTTGTGAATCGAAATAAATCCATTGGACATAGCAGGTCTTTTCAGTTGTTGTTTTAAAGCTTTGTTATGTGGGGGAGAAAACCAGGGAGGCTCAACTTCCATGAAGAATTTAAGGCTGGCCCTGGCCGGTTTGGCTCAGCAGTTGGACCATCGGCCCACAGACCAAAGAATCTCAGGTTCGATTCCAGTCATGGTCATGTACCTCGGTTGAGGTTTGGTCCCCAGCCCTGTTTGGGGTCAAGTGGGAGGCAACCAATTGATGTGTCTCTCTCACATCTCACATCAATGTTTCTCTCTCCCTCCTTCCCTTCCGCTCTATCTGAAAAACCAATGGAAAAATATCCTTGGTGAGGATTAAAAAAAAAAAGAATGTAAGGCTGGAGTCAAATAAAAATGCACACAAGTTCATCTTACACACGATATGATGCGCAAATCTGATGCATGTAAATCACTGTAATGAGAATTGGTTTCAACCAGGCAGATCAGATTTTGTAGTTTCTCCTCCTGGCTTCCTTATTTTTCGGTGTCAGTGATGTGTGGGCATGATAACTGTTTCCCTGGGCTTCCTAAAGCTTTTTTTTTTAAACAAAGCTTTAAAACAAAACATGAAGTTGATGGGAGGGACAGGAAGACAAGGACAGACAGGAGGCCAGCTGGGTTTGATGGGCTGCGCATGGCCATGGCTTTGTCCACAAGGCTTCAGTTTAATCCTCCCCAGGTTGTCCACAGAACGTGGCAGAGCGTGGGGGCTGGGGTCAGCCTTGCGGCTGTGAGAAGGGGGGCCCTGGATTCTTGCTGGCTGTCCTCGGGAGGCCACCCACAGTTCCTGGCCACATGGCTTGTTCAACTTGTTCACTTCCTTCATTAAGCCATCAAGGAGAGTCTGTACAGCTTGTCTGCTAGCAAAGTGGAGTCGTCCAATGTAGTGGAATCGAGGGAGTGACATCTTGTGACTTTAGCCACTTTCTATTGGTTAGAATCCAGTGACACTCAAGGGCACGCACAGCAGGAGGCGGGCTCATGGGTCACGGGACTCACCATAGAGTCCGTCTGTCATACTATTCCTCATGCACTCCACTCCCAAGCATCCCAAGAAGGTTAAATAATGTCAACTTGCAAGTCACCGTGGAAGGACATCTAAAGTAACACCAAGGTTACCGAGAGTTGGTGCTTCTTACCTTTTCCATATTCCCACGTAGTTGAGGTGTTCAGTAATTCTCTAAAAGGAGCTGCTGTCTTTGTTGCTATCAGATGACCGAAGAAGTCTTAGATTTCACATGCTCCTCTAAGATGACTCAGAACTGAGTTTAGTTGTCCCAGTTGGTCACCATGGTCATCACGGGTAACTGCAGGTCATGATTTGTTTGGATGGGAAAGGAGAGAGTTAGAGAAAAGGAAAGGTCTCCCTCTATGGGGGATGGGGTAAAAACTAGGCAGGGGGACAAGGGACTTTGCCATTTCCATGGATCAGAAGACTTCCTTCATCTCCTAGTTGATGCCCAGATTTTTTTTTTTTTTTTTTTTTATCCTTACCCGAGGACATTTTTGCATTTTTTTGTTCAGACAGAGAGGGAGGGAGAGAGAGGAAGAGAGAGAGAGAGAAACATCGATGTGAAGGGACACATCGAGTGGTTGCCACCCGCACGACCAACCAGGGCCGGGGACAAACTGCAACCGAGTTACGTGCCCTTAGTGGGAACCGAACCGGGGTCTCTCTGTACCGCAGGCCGACGCTCCAACCACTGAGCCAAACTGGCCAGGGCCAAGATTTTTTTTTTTAAATCCTTACCCAACAATATTTTTCTATTTAACTTCTGATAGAGTGTGAAGGGGAGGGAGAGAGAAACATCAGTGTGAGAGAGAGACATCAGTTGCTTGCCTCCTGCACGATCCCAACCAGGGCCAGAGACTGAACCACAACCCAGGTACATGCCCTTGACCGGAATTGGACAAGCGGCTCTTTGATCTGTGGGCCGACACTCTAACCACTGAGCCAAACCGGCCAGGGCGATGCCTGGGTTTTAACTGTCCCTTAGTGAACTATAAGTTCTCCTGGTGAAACATCGTGCCATGTTTTATTAGTCATTCACAGTTTAGAGTGAATGAGGGAAGCGGAAAAGGAATTTGCCATACCTTTCTCTGTCTGTGGAGTGAGAGAACGCTCCTGTTTCCACGGAGGGAGAAGAAATATAAGCATGAAAGTGAACTTGACCTGTGTTCCTTTCCTGCTTATCAAGTTCCGTTGGGATTCATTCCAGGTTATGGAAAATAAAATTGTTCTCTTTGGTTTCAGTTACCTCCACAGCTTCATGCTGGTTCTCTGTCATTGGTACACCAACCCCTTATCATGTCAGATATGCCGGACCCTCCTACACAGGTGTACCTTTCACACACTCTCAGTTCTACCTGAATGTCCCTGTGCTCTCTGAACCCTGGGATTCCTTTGAGGTCAAGTGCATGGACCATCATCTTTGGGAAACTTGCTCTAACACCTTTGGGCAGAAGAAGTTACTTTCATCTTGCAGTTGCCATGGTCAAATCACTCTGGAAAAGATTATATGTTGGTCTATCTCTTCCACTACTTCCTAAGAATTCTTTAAGGGCAGGGACGGTTTTTTTTCTTTTTCTTTTCTTTTTTTTTTTAAATCCTCACCCGAGGACATTTTTCCATTTTTTGTTCAGGTAGAGTGGGAGGGAGAGAGAGGAACAGAGAGAGAGAGAGAAACATCGATGTGAAAGGAACACATTGAGTGGCTGCCACCCGCACAGCCGACCAGGGCCGGGGACAAACTGCAACCGAGGTACATGCCCTTAGCGGGAACCGAACCCGGGTCTCTCAGGACTGCAGGCCGACGCTCTAACCGCTGAGCCAAACCGGCCAGGGCGGTTTTTTTAATTTTTATTTTTTATTGTTTTATGTTTTTTTTTTTTTCACCTTAATCTCACCCGAATGCAGTCCCAGGGCTTGATAATAATAACTGGTAATACCTATTGAACATTTATTATATGCCAGACACCGGGCTACACGTTTTAAGTGCGTTACTCATTTCAGTGAAAACAACCCTTTGTGTTAGTGACGATGCCTGTGTTAGGGATGGGAAACCGAGGTGCAGAGAATTTACGTAACTTGTTGAAAGTTCTGCAACCGGAATGGGGGGACCTGGGTGTGAATCTAAGTTGTCTGAATCCAGAGCTTTTTCTCTTAGTTGCTATGCTGTGGGGTTATGCCTACTCCTGACTACAGAACTATGGGTAATCCATGTTTGTGACGTGAAGGACTGCATGAATCTGTTCCCAGCCGGAGTGTGGCTTGTCCTCAGCGCCCCTCCCCAGTGAAGCCATGCCCCTGTGCAGCTGGCCACCTGATTGCTGTAGTCCTGGCTCGGAACCTCCAGCTTCCATTGAAGCAGAAGGAAGCATCTGGGCTGGGGGCCGTGATGGCTGATATTTCTATTTCTCCCCCACCCCATTCTGGGAAGCCTGACCTTAGGAGCCCTTCATTCCAGTTTGTTTGTGACTTGATACTTTCGCGTTGGGGCCCAGTGGCCACAAGTCTCTGGGCTGGGCCAGCGGCAAGGGCCTGATGGACATTCCAACCTGTCAGCACTCCAGGTCTGGCCACTGATGGGACCAGGCCGAGCGGGAGGGTGGGGATTATCGTGGCCCTCTCTTAAGAATGTTGTCAGGTGTCCATGGCAACGAAGCTCCAAGTAGAAGCTGAGTGGAGAGTTGGACCTCTGCTTCATCGGGCCAAGGAGATGGTGACCTTTGAGCTGCCACTTGCTGACAGGGCCGGAGTGCTGGCATGTCGCTAGCCCAAAGGGCTCTCCCCTTACACCAGAGGCCACTGGAACCCAGGCTTTTCTGCCAACTACTACGTGCCTGGCACTGTGTGGGGTGTTATGGACAGAGCAGGCCCCTCTGGCCCTTGAACGACTTAGAGCTTCATGGTAAAGGTGTTCACCTACACCAATGACTGCAGCGTATTATCGTCAGTACTGTGTTATCCATGCAGGTGATTTGGACATACAGAAATGGGGCTATTGAATCTTGCCAGAAGACGGAGTGATGTTTAAGCTTCCAGAAGAAGACACGGTTCAGTGGGAGATAAAGTAGGTACAATGTCTGCACAGCGTAGTGTGGGCACAGTCCCGGCAAACGGGAGGTGCGTGGTCACATCAGCTTCCCCTCAGCAGCAGCAACCACAGTAGCGCCCCCCCTGGGTCAAGAAGAATGGGTGAGTAATTTTAAGGTGCAGAAGTCAGGAAAGGGCTTAGTATGCCTTCTTTAAGAAGAGAAAGCCTTATTTAAGAGAGAAATGTAGCCGATGTAGAAAGCAGTGTTTTCAAGCTTGGGAAGACGCTGAATCTCAGCTCAGAAGATTTGAATCTCAGTCGGCTACAACTATCTGTGTGCATTGGTAAATTCCTTGTCCCCGTAGATTTCCTTCTGAAATTTGTAAATGCAAGACAATGGATTACACGTTATCCGAGTGTTCTTCTGATGGTAGAATCTACATTTTCCACAGTATATAAATCACCGTGTCTTGTAGTCTGTAAACATTATGAGACATGTATATAAACAGAAAAATACACTCCACAATCAAAAGAAAAAGCAGTCAGTAGAAAAGAACTGAGATATTGGAAGGAGCAGACTAGGACTTTAAAACATCTATTCTAACTATGCTCAAAAACGTAGAGAAAAATATAGTCATAATAAATAAATAGATAGGTAATATCAATAGAGAAGTGGATAATACAAAAATGAATCCAATAGGTATTGTCTGATAAAAAATTAGGGGTTGGAGTGGGGGGTGGGATAGGGAGGAGGGTATCTGGGGGGAGAAAGGAAAAACATCTGTAACAGAAATAAATGAATTAAAAAAATAAATAAATGGGAGTATTATCCTAAGTGAAATAAGCCAAGCAGGGAAAGACAAATATCACATGATCGCACTTATTTGTGGAATATAATAAACAAAACAGTCTGAAGAACAGGGTAGACCCAGAGATGTGGAAGTAGGGTACAGACTGACAACCCTCAGAAGAGGGGGTGAGAGGGGAGGGAAGAGATAAATCACAGAACTTATATGTATGTACACATAACCGATGGGCATGGACAACAAAGCTGGGGAAGGGGTTGAGGGGATGGGGAGGAGGGTGTCAATGGGGAAAAAGGGAGAAACATCTGTAACAAAAATAAATTAATAAAAGAAAATATGAAAGTATGGTAGGCAGTGGAAATGAAAACTCCCTATTGTTTGTCTAATAAAACTGGAAGTAATAGAAAAAAAATAAGTACCAAAAAAAACCACGGAAAAAATAAATAAAAATTAAAAAATGAAAGTAGAAACAACCCATTCTGAAGAACAGAGGAAAAAAGGCTTGAATAAAGAGACTCAAGAATCAGTGATTTAACATATACAGGGTAGGTAGGGCAAAAGAAGATGAATAGATTTGAATACGCGAAACAGTGTTTATTCTTGTATTATTTATTACTTATTAATTGCATTATTTTCCATATGAACAACTCTACACCTACTTTTGCCCTGCCCTGTATTTAGTTATAGTCCAAGGAGAGTAGAAAGAGTGGGGAAGAAACAATATAAAAAAAATAATAATGTTAACCCGGCCAGTGTGGCTCAGTGTTTGAGCATCAACCCAGGCACCAAGAGGTCGCCGGTTCGATTCCTGGTCAGGGCACATGCCCAGGTTGTGAGCCAAATCCCCAGCAGGGGGCGTGCAGGAGGCAGCCGATCAATGTTCTCTCTCATCAATGTTTCCGTCTCTCTCTCCCTCCCTTCCTCTTTCTCTAAAATCAATAAAGAGAAAAAAAACAGAACAAAATAATAATGTTAAACATGTGTAGCATTTCCTGGAAAACACAAACTTTCCAATGCAAGGAACTCATTCATTTCAGGTAGGCTATCGACAGAGGAAGCCTCATTTAGATATTGCATCAGGAAAGCTGCCAAAAGTCCAAAAGGAAGAAAAATGCTTGGAAGCAGCTAAAGAAAAATGAGCATCGCAGACTGGGAACATTGATACATATGACAACTGACTTCTCTTTGAAAAGCATGGCAGCCAGGACGCAATAGAAAGCTACCTCGAAGGTGTTGGAAAGGAAAAAAAAAAGAACAGTTGTCAATCCATTATCCTAGAATTCTATATTCTGCAAAAGCTCGTGGCAATGTGGATCCATATTTCAACAAGTATAAATTGAGAGTATTTGTTGCCAGTGGATTACAACTTCAGAAATGCTGAAAGAAAAATTTTTTTAAGCCAGAGAAACCTGGAAGAAATAATAAGCATTGGGAATGTATTATATGGGTCAATAGAAGAGACTACATATTTTTATAATAAAAAGAAAATCTGTATATATAAAGATTATGTATTTTTTTCTTCTCCTAATTTCTGTTTTGTCCTCTGAGCAAGGACTTCACGGTGAGGGAACCAACTTAGCCACCATTGAAACGCCAGCTTGTCAACCCCTCCGCCCCCCTATTTAACAGTTGAGAAACCTAAGGCACAGAGTTTAGGTAACGTTCCCTAAATTGCATAGCTCCTAGGCAAGAGAACAAATGTTTGATCCCCAGCGTTTCATATTTAGAGTGGAGAGAGGCTTGTCCGAGGGCTGGTCCCAGGAACAGTCGTGGTGGGGGGCTCTGTTATGATGCCTCCTCTTCTGCCTGCGATGTCTGCATTTGTGAGCATTGGAGTCACTGTGCCTTTCTGTGCCAGGTGAGACTCCTGGTGCCTGCTCTCCGTCCTCACTGCAGGGAATGCCCTCCTGCTACCCACACCCTCCTCTCCCCTCAGGAAAGCATTTGTACTAGTCCCTTGTGAATATGAAACCACCCAGAATCTCCCTTCCGGGGGCTTCTACACCTCAGCTTCTCCTCACACTGGAAAGCCCAGGCGGATGGATCCAGGATGACCTCCCGGCACAACTTCCTCATGTAATTCAACCCAGTTTTCTCATCTGGAAATGGGAATGATGTCTGCCTCCCAGGACGACTCAAAACAGCAGGCTTGGTGCTCAGATTGCGTTGCCTCCTCCTCTTCCTCTGCTCCCCCCTTAGGAATTTCATGCATTCAGAGAAGGACACCTTTGGAGGCACAGGAGGGACAGCCTACCAAACCCGATGTCCTATTGTCAAGGCAGCCTTGTTCTGATTGGCAGGAGGTTATGGATCATGCGGCCCACGTGTGTGTGTGTGCGTGTGTGTACCAGTGCATATGCACATGTGTGCTGGGGATGAGGATGGAACAGGACAAAACAATAACGACCAGGCACAGAAAAATGAAGAAAGCCAGAGCAGGAAATGGAAAGCTTGAAGATCATTACATTGTATGTAAATCACCTTTATGGGTAGGCTGGTCCCATGTGTGAATGTGGGTATCCTAATCAGCTTAAAACGTATCCAAGGAAAGGGGTGTGAGCTATTATCACTTGAGTGAGATTCAGTCTTGCTATCAGGTTCCAGAGAAGATGACCCGAGCTAAATATCAGGCGGGAAGCATGTCGCAATGCAATTCTTTCATAATTTAGCAATTACCCTCCCTCTTGATTTTCGGTGTGTCTGGTGCCACGTGCATTATTTAATATTGACTGATTTATTATTAAAAAATATTTTTATTGATGTTTTTATAAAGAGAGGACGCGGCGGGGAGAAACATCAATGTGAAAGCGAAACATTGATTGGCTCCCTATAGGAGATCAAGCCTGCAACCTGGGTAGGTGCCCTGACTGGGAATCGAACCGGCAACCTCTTGATGCATGGGTCAACGCTCAACCACTGAGCCACACCAGCCGGGCAACATAGACTTATTTTTAAACTTTAAACTTCATCACTGCAAAAACATGGCTTTATTATGCGAATTAGGCATGATTTTTTTTCTAACATAGGTTGAAATCTAAGGTGCATATTGAAATTTAAATTGTTTATCTAGGGTCCGTCAAAATCATCTCCTGTGCAACCGAGGTGGATGGGACACACTGTTAGAGCAGGTTAGAAGGGGACAGGGCTCCGTCTTTGCCATCTCCTGGCTGCGTGGTCTCGGGCCTATGGACACCTGTCTAAGTCTTTCTCTTCACCTTGTCCAGTTGCCGAACGTGTAACCTGTGAAAAGCACTCAGCCCTGGAATTCCCCTCTGGAACAGTCCAAAGGGCCTTCCGATCCCCACCGGAACCCCAGCTGTTGGGAGATGGCCCCATGCCGCAGCCCAAACAAGCCTAGGACGGCCCCGCATCTGTCCCCGATAGAGGTCCGTGTTCTCGTCTTTAGAAACCATCCCTCCTCCACCTCCTTTCCAACCTTGGGGACAGCTGTCACGTGCCTCTAGAGAGCAGGACAGGCTCTCCTGGGCTGCAGTGATGTCTGCAGTGATGACACTCAGCCCCCACTGAAGGGCATTTCCTCTGTGCCAGGCCAGGCTGAGCCCCGCATGGGTGGGACCTCAGGGCAGCCTCACTGCATCCTGGTTGCAGATACATTTGTATCTGTGCAAACGTTGCCTTTGAAGGGGGATGACATTCTACTGAAAAGACACGTTGGGAAACGGGGCCACGCCCACACTCACATGGTTCTCCCTTCTGGCTGACCCCCAAGCCTGTTTCACGGTCAACACCCTTCAGCCAGGGCTCCCCCCCCTTATTTTTGAAGTTTGCATTGAGGACCCAGGGGAAGGAGCTTCCACTTGGCCCTGTTCTATCGCATCTTGTAGGATCTGCTCCATCACTCAAGGCTGCTGAAATCTTCTTGGATCCCACCTGTGTCATCTGACGTATTTCTATCTTTCTCAACTGGGCGTCATCAGAAAATTTGATCAGCATGCGGCCTTCATTCTCAGCCAAGTCATTGATAAAAATGTTGCACAGGAAAGAGCCAGGGCGCTGCATTCTCCGGATGCTGTTAGCAAACTCCTCTGTATCGGTGTCGGCTTATTCATCACCACTCTGATTACTGGCGTGTTACTGGCTGCGGCGTCCTCCTCATTGTGCAGGTCTGCACTGATTGCTTCGTCCCTGCTAAGATTCCAACACGGATGGGGGAAGGACACGCTAAACTACTGTTACCCGCGTGCACCCCAGCCTAAATTGCTCATCCTGTTACCGAACGGGAGTCTCACTAGGACGGAATCCTGCAGAGGGAGCTTTGAGTGGGGGCCCTTCGGGCTTTCACTCTGAGAATGAAGATGGTTCTGTGAGAGAGGAGAGTGGGGCCCTGGGGTGTCTGCAAGACAGTGTTGGGGTGTAAGTTTTGGGGGAGCAGAAGAGGAAGTTGTGGCAGGTGTGATGGAGAGCTGAAGTGGGCTAGAGGTGAGCCCTAATTTTTTTAAAAAAATTATTTTTTTTGCCCTGGTCGGTTTGGCTCAGCAGTTAGAGCATCAGCCTGTGGTCCGGAGAGACCCGGGTTCGGTTCCCGCTAAGGGCATGTACCTCGGTTGCAGTTTGTCCCTGGCCCTGGTTGGGTTGTGCGGGAGGCAGCCACTCGCTGTGTCCCTTTCACATCGATGTTTCTCTCTCCCTCTCCCTCTCACTCTACCTGAACAAAAAATGAAAACAATGTCCTCAGGTGAGGATAAAAAAAAAAGATTTGTATTAATTTATTTTTATTACAGATGTTTCTTTTTCCCCCATTGACACCCTCCTTCCCTCCCCACCATCCCATCCCCAGCTGTGTTGTCTATGTCCATTGGGTATGCATACATGCATATAAGTTCTGTGGTTTATCTCCCCACTACCACTTCTCCACGCCCCCCAAACCTCTTCTGAGGTTTGTCAGTCTGTACCCTACTTCTATGTCTCTGGGTCTATTTTGTTCATCAGTTTGTTTAGTTCATTATATTCCACATATATCACAAGATCAGTGATATTTGTCTTTCTCTGCTTGGCTTGTTTCGCTTAGCATAATACTCTCCAGGTCCCTCCCTGTCATCTCAAAGGATAAGAGATCTTTCTTTCTTACAGCTGCATAGTATTCCATTGTGTATATGTACCACAGCTTTTTTATCCACTCATCTACCGATGGACACTTGGGCTGTTTCCAGATCTTAGCGATTGTAAATAGTGCTGCTGTGAACATAGGGGTGCATATATTCTTTCTGATTGGTGTGGTGAGCCCTAATTTTGTCAAAGTCAGAGGACAAGACCAGCGCTTTGCTCCTTGTCTGGCGTTCATGTGTGTCCCCATGGACTAGTGGGTGACGACTCCCCGAGGGTGGAGCTTTGTCAGGGGTGGTGGGAAGTACATCTGAGCTGGGTATGGGAGACAGGTGTGTCACGAAGGAAAGAGGGGGCCCATTCCTTGCCTTATTTCACAGGGGGCTTACTGCCACCAAGGTTCTTGGTGCTGCAGACAAAAGGTGTCATTCTGTAGACAAGAGTGACCCCTTCATGTACAAGGCTTTTATCTCATTTCTGACTTCCATCCTTCCGGTGAGTAAAACACCTTCCTTTAGATACGAGGACATGTTTTAATTGATTTTTTAGGGATCGAGAGTGAAAAACATCAATGTGAGAACAACATTGATTGCCTCCTGTACACACCTGACCAGGGATTGAACCCACAACCTAGGTATGTGTCCTGACCAGAAATTGAACCTGCCATCTTTTGATGCATGGGACGATGCTCCAACCAACTGAGCCACCTGGTAAGGGCCAAAATACCTTTAGATATGCCCTCAGAGGTTGGTTTTATGAATTCTCACGACAAAGGTGGCTTGTTTCTTTTTCCTTCAGGTATATGTTGGATGTTAGGAGGGACATTTATTTTTCCTTTCTACTCTCTCTCCTTCCTTCCTTCCTCCCTCCCTCCCTCCCTCCCTCCCTCCCTCCCTTCCTTCCTTCCTTCCTTCCTTCCTTCCTTCCTCTTGTGCGAGGACATTTTTGCATTTATCTTCAGATAGAGAGGGAGGGACAGAGGGAGGAAGAGAGAAACACATTGATGTGAGAGAGACACATCGAGTGGTTGCCACCCACACATCCCCAGCCGGGGCCGGGGACAAACTGCAACCGAGGTACGTGCCCTTAGTGGGAACCGAACCTGGGACTCTCTGGTCCACGGACTGACACTCTAACCACTGAACCAAACCATCCAGGGTTCTCTCTCTCTTTTATTTATTTTGCAACCATGGAGCATAATGTAATCTGCCTTTTCAGACAGTCTCCCGGGACAGGTCGGTCTTCTCTGCACCCGGGACCTGAGTGCCCCACCCCTCACGGAAGGTGGACATCCTTAGGGGGCCTTCATTTCTTCCCTTCTGTCCTCAGATGTGGTTGGACCTGCAGGGAGATGGAGCAGCTCCATAAACGGTGTGTTATAGCCAGTTCCCCACGTGGAAGGTCTTCCCATTTAAAGCCATTAAGAGGGTGCTAATCACATGAATTTGTCCTAGAATTTGAGGGCTGGGCCGGCCTGGCTTTGAAAGGCAATGACTGAGTCCTGGCCCGTTGGGCTCAGCAGTTAGAGCGTCGGCCTGCGGGCCAAAGGGTCGTGGGTTCGATTCTGATCAAGGGCGCGTGCCTTGGTCGCGATTGTCCCTGGCCCTGGTCGGGGTCGTGCAGGAGGCAACCATTGATGTGTCTCTCTCATATCGATGTTTTTCTCTCTCTCTCTCTCTCCCTCTCACTCTGTCTGAAAATAAATGGAAAACTATTCTCGGGTGAGGATTGAAAAAAAAAAGAAAGGGAATGACTGAGATGCGGCCTGATGACGTGGGGACATTTAGGCCATGTCGGACCAGGAAATGCAGATTCTTTCTTCAGTCACCACACAGGCTCGGGCAGCTGCTGGCTGGATGCTGCGATGCTTGGGCAGCACCCCATATGCGGCGTGGGGTGCTGGCTGGGAGCCAAGGCCTCCTGTCTAGCGGTGTTCTCGGTGGGTCCAGGACCTCAGCGAACTCCCTCTGCAAGTTCCCGAGCTAACCTGAGCCCTGAGCTTGCTGGGTGCTAGCTCTCCAGCCAGCAGTGGCCAGGCATCGAACACACGGCCCCCCAAACTTCAGTCTTCTAGGAATTCTGCTAGCCCGCTGTGACCCACCCCCCCCCGGAGATTTTGTGATACACGTACAATCTGGTTCAGGGGATACGGGGTTTGGCCTAACAAGCTCCCAGGGGATGCCCCCGACTGACCCCGAGAAGCCAGCCTCTGAGGGCGAGCCTAGGGGTGTGTGGGGGGGGAGGGGGGATAAGTGGCCGGTCGTCCGCCAAAACTCTCCTCACTCATTCTGAGCAGAGACGCAGAAAGAGAACAGATCTCACGTGGGTCTGGAGGGAATTCTCAGGGCCCCTTCTGTCCCCGAGGTAGAGGACAGGGCCCTCCGCCCTGCGTGACTCCCACCAGTGCGTGTGTAGCGGCAGGGGGCGGCGGTGCAGTGGTTAGCGCCGAGCGCCGGTGCCAGTCGGCCTGCCTGAAGCCTGGCACACGCTCCGAGTGCCCGTTTTCTCCTCCGCAACACGGGTGGGATGGGGCGGTCACCATCGCACGGCCGCTGTGGGCTTACCGTGACAGGGAGAAGATTACGCAAGGGACCCGGTCGGTGGAAAGTGGCCAGAGCCGCTATTTCCTTTCTCAGCCAGAGCTCCTGTCCCGAAGCCGGGGACCTCAGGGGGCCCTGGGCTTCTGGGCCCTGCGCGCCACAGCTGTGCAGCACTGTTGGGTCTCTTGTTACCCGGGAGCCGGCAACAAACCAAAATAAAGGAACGGGGCACAAGTGGAGAGGGCCAAGCCTCCGCAGGGACTCTGACCAGGTCAGCTGGGAATGCCTGTCAGCCGTCCAGGGCGGCTCCCGCGTGGGCCTGGAGGTGGGAGAGTGACTCACGCCGGTGCCCTCCCCACCCCCGCGCCGAGCGCCCAGCCCTGCCCAGGCTGGGGCTCACCTAATCCCCACAGTGGGAGTCGGGGGGCATTTGCGCCTGTGCTGAGGTCTAGGGTTGCACGGCGGTGACTTCACACTCAGCAGCATGTGCAGCTGAGGCCGCTGTGCAGTGTCCCGCGAGGCAGGCCCCGGGGTCAGCTTGGCAGCCGCTGCCTCTCCAGCCCCGACCTGGCCGCGGGAGCCGGTTCCCCAGAACCCTAGGAGGGGATGGCAGAACAAGGAGGCAGCGGGCTGCAGGTCCTGCTGCACACGCTTCAGGTAGGCGGAGGCAGAGGGGCTCAGAACCCCGCGGGCTGGGTCTTGGCGGGGCCGGGCTTGCCTGGGAGCTGAGCTCTGCAGGCCCCTCCAGCGCGCGGGCCGGTTTGCTCACCAGCAATAATAGCACGGGAGTCAGCGGCGGCGGCTCTCACCTTGAGGCTGACCCTAAGGGATGCTCTGCTGTTTAAATATTTAACGGGCCGAGTTGATGAGTGCTGTGCTTAAATTATTGAACCTGGTGGGATTAGAGGCTCAGGCTAAAAGATTTGGGTTTGCAGGAGATGAGAAAGCTGGAGGAAAAACCTGTCTGGCACAGGAGGACGTGTAAAAGCTCCCCCCGGGACAGGGCAGAACACCTGCTGAAGTTTGGAGCAGGGAAGTGGACTCCTCTGGGCTTCTCCTGCTGAATGTCTGTTAGCTGGGTTCCCGGCGAGGGGTCTGCATGGAAATTGCCTAGGATGTCTGCTAACAGTGCATCTTCCCAGGTGGCATCTGGCCAGTCGAAGTCAGGATCACCAGGGGCAGGGGCCTGGGCCTCCACCGCCCCACAGGGTGGTTCAGTTCACTCCTAGTTTGGGGAACTCTTGTCCTGGAGCAAACTTGTCTACCCTAGAATCACCTGGGGATTCAAACAATCGGGTTTGAAAACTCCCCGGATAATCTCAAGGAGTAGCTAACGTCGAGAACCGCTACTCTCTAGACTTGGGTAGATGCTTGAGCTTAACTGGATGCAGAGACTATCAGGGCTCAGAGGGGCCCAAGAGATTGTCTGAATCTGATCCAGGAATGGGGGTCACAGGAGGATGGGCCCTGGCCCCTCTCCCCTGATTTGGAATGTAAACACTTTGCACGTCTGCTGTGAACACTCTCTTAGTTTTTCTCTGAGTCTTAAATCTGTATCCCTAAAAAGTTAAGAATGAATCAAAACAGCCTTCCAGTGTACCAATAAGAAAACTGAGTCTTAGAAATGGAAGCCCCCCACCCAAGGTCATGCAACCTACGTAGGGAACTGGGATTAGCAACAGTTTCAAGATCCAGTTGACTTAGTGTCTTTTGACTTGTTCTAGCCGATGCGTAAAAGGCCAGAGTGCATCTGGGCTAGGAGAGTCGGGGGTGGGAGTGGACCTCAAAATATATTTTCCGTTGGCTTGGAAGGCACTACACATTGGGCTCAATCTCCTGATTCCCTACCAGTGGAGATTTATAATTGATATTTAAAATGATCGCTCCGGGGCACTGCAAGATTCTCAAAGAAAGAAAGATTTAATTATGTTCAATATGCTTACTTAGTCCCCAATTAACCAGAACATTAAGATAACCGGAACATGCTTTCCCTGTGCAGTCTCGTTGATCCGAGTCTGGTTGTAGAATTACTGGGGTTCGTGGCCTGGCCTTGAGTCAGCCCCCAAAACGGCCTCCATGAGTCTTGTTTCTGTCTTGATAGTACGAGTCAGAACTGTGATGATACAGTCAAACCTTGGTTCTTGCATGTCTCCCATCTTGAACGATTTGCTTCTCAACCCGGCCACCCTTTCGTGTTGATATCTGTATAATCCATCGGGAGCCTCTCGGGCAACAAGGAGGGAAGGTGCGAGTTTGAGTTAACATCTCAGGAAATTGTGCTGTAAATATTTTCGTTTTTTTTTTTTTTTTTTTTTCTGCTTTTGTGCTGCTTATTATTATTACATTTTCGTTTTTTACTGTACATTTAATTTCCTTCTGTTAAATTTTCATTTACATTGTCTGTCCTTTTAGTTTTAAAGTGTTTATGTGTAGATTAAACAGTACATTAGACACATAGAGTATATGACACAGGTTAAAACAGGGAATCATTTAGGGGTCTGGAATGGATTAATTCAATTTACATCATTTCTAATGGGGGACAATGCTTTGGTGTTCGGACGGCCTTCCGGAACAAATTAAGTTTGAGAACTGAGGTTCCACTGTACTTTATTTTTTTTCTGTTTTTATTCTCACCCGTGGACATTTTATTGCATTTATCTTCAGATAGAGCAAGAGGGAGAGAGGGAGGAAGACAGAGAGAAACATTGATGTGAGAGAGACACATCAACTGGTTGCCACCCACACCACCCCAGCCGGGGACAAACTGCAACCGAGGTCCGTGCCCTTAGCGGGAACCGAACCCGGGACTCTCTGGTCTGCGGGCCGACGCTCTAACCACTGAGCAGACCCGCCAGAGAACCTGGAGCAGATATGCCACGCACTCATACCACGGACGAAGAGTGTGGAGAGATTCTGAGACGGGGTGACCTGCACTGCTTTCAATCGAAGACCCCAGAGCTCTTGCTCATCAAGCCAGTCTTTCTTTCCTGGGGCACAAGGCTGAGGAAGACTTTGTATTGCTTCTCAAACCTCTGGGGAAGACGGTGATTAGGTCTGAACAGAACGTGAGCTCGGGTGCGAGCACCCCGGAACACGGCCAAGGGAAGGGAGAAAGAAAGAACAGGTGACCGGAGAAAGCAAGCGGAAGGGTCACATCCCAGAACAAACATCTCCGTGATACGATGGACGTCCCCTTTTTACAGAACGTCACCGCTTCTGCCTCTTTGGAGCCCGGTGATGCAATCATCCAGGTCCTTATAAACTATCGGTTTTCAGTTTATTACTTTTCCCTGCGCAATTGGGCAAGACGGGATTCTCCCTCCCTCCATTTCAACACAGCCTCATCTCTGCCCCGAAGGTCTGCGAATCCGATTTCTATCTACCCAGATGTTTCCCGAGTCCTGATATTCACAGCTTGGGTTGGAGGCAGAAAATCAGATTGCCTCTTGGGGCCTGGGGGCTGGGGAGACAGCCTCCAACAGAGGTGTCTCACCCTGATCCCGGCTCTTACCAGCGGTCTGTCCTTAGGTGAGTCCCTGGGCCTCTCTGAGCCTTTATTTCTATGCCTGTTAAAAGGGGGCAGTAAAATATGTTCCTTGGCGCTTTGTGCGATGATGAAGACGATTCATTTGAAAAGTGCTTGCGAGCTATAAACGGCTGTTCCAATGAGCGTGGTTTTACGATTTCCCCAATGGAGCGCACGGTGGAAAGACGGAACACTTGTCTGGCTTTTCATCCACCCGCCCTGCTTTTTCCTGGGTGGACTCCAGTGTACTTGGAAAAGAAGGAAGGTATCTCATTCTGTCCTGTTCTCATCTCTCTGTGAGCTTCAAGCTACTAGGGGCGGATGGGGAGCTGCCAAGTTAGCAGGATGCGGGTTCCAAGCCAGCCCCGATGCGTGAGCCCTCACCCAGCGGGGTCCCACAAAATGCCAGTGACGTCCCTTATCAACACATGAAAAATGTATCATTGTTTGGTCAGCTTTGGCACACTCCGAGCTGTCATATGGGCACATTTTTTGCTGTTTGTGTTTGTGTTTTATTGTTGTTACGTTACAGCTGCTCAAATCGAATCCCAGGGCTCCGTCTTTGCCAACGTGCACATGGCGAACTCCTTTTCTCGACTTGGGCTCCAGGAAGATCATCCATTATGGATTGTGAATGAGGCCGCAGGATGTGGGGCTTCCTGTCTGGGGTTAGCATTGAGCTGTAGAGAAAAGAAAACGTGTCCCCTTGGACTTGGACTTGTTCCTTCAAGGGCAATTTCCAAAGTCAACAGGTATTGTGATCTGCAAAAGGGAGACGGGCAGAAAAAAGATGATTAATATGCTTCATTCATAGCACCTTGGAGATTTGTGTCCAAAATATGTGTTTGAAGGTTTCCTTTCTAGACATGTCCATGGAGGATGCGGGAACATCCATCTATTGCATGTCTATAGGGACAGGTGGAGCAAAAATGGAGATTTCCCCTTGGACAGGAGCTGAAAGGTTTGTACAAAACAAGAGAAGAATTTTCCCCTTAGATAGCAAACACTGTAGACTTTTTATTTTTTATTAAAAATTTTTTTTTTCTTTATTGACTTTTTAGAG